>NC_081330.1:126743746-129143746 GCF_026419965.1 Kogia breviceps | reverse complement strand
ACAGGAAGGGAGGGAGGGAGGATGGGAAGAGAGAGTAGGGCCCGGAAGCGTGTAAGGGGGGCTGTGGGCAGCAGGTGTGGCCGCCGGGAAAAGCACATACAAAGGGCTGGAGAAGTTCAGGTTCAGAGAATTCCCTATCCGTAGCAATCTGCAGTGATCTGTTGATTTTCGTGTTTTCACCAAGACTTTCTCTGTGTCCCCAAGGCTGGCGGGGCCCCTGGCACTCACTGTGTGCAGCCGAGGGCGGGAGGTCGGGGGTCCGGAAGGTCCTGGTGGTGGCGGGTCCCTCCCCACCTGTGGTTAGCACCTGCACCTCCAGACGGTAGAGGGTGGCCGGCCGCAGATCTGGCACCGTGAGCACAGAGCGATCCTGAGGGGGGACGGGAGAGGACGCGCCCGTCAGGCACCTCTTGACCACAGAGCCACACGGCGGACTCTCCCATTCTCTGCCCGTTTCCTCCCGCCCGCATGCCCATGATCACCGCGTAAACGCCGCTGCGGTTGCTTTGACACCACCAGCGTGCTCGGTCGAACGTCTGTCCTCGTTTGCGAGAGTCCTGCCCTGCCGGGCAGCCTCGGCGCTGAGAGCCCAGCTCCTGGCAGCCGGGGACACTTGCAGAGTTAAGACGGGCCAGGGCCAGTCTCAGGGCTCACCCCTGGGACCACATTTTGTATTCCTCAACCCAAGACTTTCCCATGGTTTACAGTTTTCATCTGCACATCTTGTGATGTGAATTCTTGATAATCCACATTTCCGTGAGCGAGCCAACCGTGTTCCTTAAGATGCAGTACCTATCTGTCAAGGCCCATAGCCAACGGTACGTATTTTTATGCCGACACATTTTTCTCAAAACTCAATAAAACCTAATAAATACACACATAGAAAAATTACTTTCCAATTCCCTGGAATTTTTCCTTCCAGGATTTAAGGGGTTTTTTTGTTTAAAGTTTTTTTCTTTTTCTTTTTGGAGCAGGAGTTGGATATTCTAAGGGCATTTTTAGAGCGGGTAAAAGCCCGTACACGGGTTTTTTCTCAAGCCAAGGAATCAGTGGCCTGGAAGACAGGCCAACTCATTATGGGCTCTGGCCAGACTTGAAGCGGGGAAACGAAGGGAAAGAACAAGGCTCTCTTAGCTATTTTCCCCCAAATTTAACCCTTCATGAGACAGGGCCGGTCCACTTGGGCCCGAGGGACAGGGGCTTCACAAGGGAGAAGGAAATGGTTACGCCACGTGCATCCCGTGTCACAGGAGACAGGATGCGTCGAAGGGGGGCTCTAGTAATCACAGCTCATCTAGACGACACTGTGTTCACGGCGACACCTGTGGTGTCTTTCAGTACTTGGGAAATAATACACGCGGGAGAAGACGACGACGCACGCACGCGCGGCTCGACCCCCGGGCGCAGCGTGACGCGACGTGGGCGCCGACGGTGAGTGACCACCGGCGGAGCGGGTGGGGGCCCGGGAGGGAGGGAGGGGGGCACCCACCGCCGGGAGGATCTGCGACTGCAAGATGAGGCTGTTGGGGAGGCCGTTCTGCCTGCTCTCGGTCGTGACCTCGGCCCACGTCACGTGGAAGCCGGTCACGGGCCGCCGGACGGTGGCCGTGCTCGTCTTCCAGGAGAAGCGCCCCGTGACGTTCGCGTCCCGGACCACAAAGGAGGCCGAGAGGTTCTCGGGCCTGGCGTGCACTTTGGGACGGACGTGACCTGCGGCAGCGAGAAGAGGCGGGAGGCCGGGTCAGGGGACGGAGGGCGCGAGAGCGGCCCCTGGCGGCAGGGACGCCCGTGGGCTTCGGCCGGCCGCCCCGGCCGCCTGTGCGGAGGCGGCCTCGGCCCTGCACCCTCGGGCCGAGCGCTTCCGGTCCCTTGGGCGCGGCGCTGACAGGCCTGCGTTGGGGGTGGAGGACGGAGGGAGAATTCTGGGGTCTGGCGGGGTCTGGCGGGGCCTGGCCGCTTAGAGAACGGGAGGCGCTGCGGGGAGACGGGGCACTAGTCAAGTTACTACGAGCGTCGTGGGAAGTTCCTAGAAGGCGCTCGGGGGTCTGCGTCGGCGAAGAGCTGCCCCCGTGGTAGGAGGGGCTCGGGGAGGTCGAGACGGGGCGTTTGGAAGGCGCGTCGAGGCAGCACCCGCGGCAGAGGCCCGGGGTGGGAGTGAAATCATTCACATAAAGGGCGCCAGAGCACACGCGGCGCACGGACCCTTGGCTTCTTTTCGAAGGGCTGACACGCCAGCAAAGGCTGTCTCGCCAAGGCCGTTGCAACGAGGACGTAATGCGTGCCTGCCCACGTCCGTTAGCTACCTGCCGACTGGGCCATCACTGACGCTGCGGTTTAGAAAGGGGGGCACTTTGGGCTTGCAGGGTCTTGTGACACGCGGTCTGGAAACGTGTACAGAGTCGCCAACGTCACGGCCGCAACCCTGGAAGTTCGCGTGAAACGTACCTGCGTCGCCGGGGCAGCTGACGTGCTTGTGGCTTTTGCCCTTCAGGGCGGAGCACGGCGGGGTCGTAAAGAAAACGGTCTCTGCTTTCAGGCGGCCCTTTGGCCGTGTGGGTTGGACGGTCACCTTGTATTTGCAGGAAAATGACAGATCTTGAAGAATCATGTAATTTTCCTAGAGAGAGAGAGAGAGAGAGAATACGCCAACAGCAAATCTCACGAGGGTACGAAATTGGCAGGAGAGGAAATGCTACCTCCACCAAGGCTGTCTTCCTATATATGTGGGACGTGTGCCACACGGCTTTCATAAAAAGCGCAAAGGAGACAGGGGCCCTGCTTTCATTTACTACAACTGTGAGAGGCTCCCATGGGGTGGGACACAGTCTCCAGAACCCGACAGGACGGCAGCGCTTGCACGTCAAAGCAGCCGCCTTGCAGCGCGTATGAGCAGCCTCGGTGAGCTGGCAGCAGCTCTGGGAGGGCGGAGGCAGCGCGGTGGGTCAAATGCTGTAGACAGACAGCTGCGTTTTTAATACGAGAAAGCTAACTCGGGCTTCTCTGAGACACAGGCGTGCTTAGCTGTGAGTTTTCCCTTGCGGAAAGGAAGACCTTCTTGGGCAGGCTCTCTCCTCCCCTGCTGGGAGGGCGGTGATGGCGGCCGGCCGGAACTTTGCGATTAAACAGGATTACGGAAAGCAGACTCAACTGCGGCCGAGTGCGGGGCTGAGGGTATATATAACCTTACGATAACAGGAGCGCTGACACCGACGGGCCCAACGAGCCTGTGCGAGGTGTCTTCGCCTTTGGCTGTTGGGTGTGCGCGCCCATTCTAGGCTGTGGCTGTCGGGGCTTCGTGTACACGTGCGAGAGAGCTGCAGCGGGAGCATCTCTGGGACCCTTAAAGGCAGAACATCACAGGACGGGCCGTATCTTTCATGACCTGGACGAGTTGGTGGAAGGTAGGGACGCAGCAAAGGAGATGCTGAATGATAGTGTCGTACAGAAACTCCCCGGGGAACTGAGACTTTTTAGGTCGCGGTGCCGAGTCAAAATCCAGAAAACAATTCAGAGCTTTCGTGCAACTAAGATGAAACAGCCAGAGGCTGGCGGCGTTTCCCCTGTGTCCCGGGAGCTCCCCGCGAGCTGTGTCCTGAATGCCTGCATCTCGGGGCCCGCCCTGTGCCGACTGGTGACGTGTGAGGTTGTGAAGGGCCACGGGATAAGTGAACAGGTGACCCTCTGTCTCCCGCTCCCACACGGTCGTGGGTCCCGTAGGGAGCCCGGCGAGGACGAGTTACCCACTGGACACACAGCCTGCACCTCTCTCTGTCCAGCTCTGTCCCCCGATCAGGTGAGCCCACAAGCCATTCAGAATGCGGCATCGCGGCCGCCTCCTCACCTGGGTCACGCCCGAGGATGCCTCTGCGCCGGCGGATTCGTTGTGGGCACAGACTTCCGGAAACCACTGCACGTGATACCGACTGACACCGGAATCTGTAAGGTCAACACCAATCAGCCAAAAAGAACAGTCTGCAAGTCACAGTGCACGCAGCCCCAAGCTCTCCAAGCATGACAGAGCAGGAAGGAAGGACAGAGTCCTGCAGGTGATCCAGAATTGCGTACACCAACCAGAGGAGGTGGGTCTCCCAAAATTCTGACTAGAGTTAAGTCAGGGGGAAAAAAGTAATAAACCATCAAAGGAAAAGTGAATTGAAATACGAGAACCACATAGAAAAAAACAATTAGGAAAGTCATAGCAAAATGACTGCACAGAGGTCTTGAGAATAACCTATAGCCACTGTGTCCACAGTAAGTAAATCCCCCAACAAAGGGTAACTAACACTCCGCAGCCACTCTCTTATTTCCTAGGCTAAAAGAGAGACTCGTCTCAAGTCTCTGAATCCTACATTTTTCTGACGAAGCTGATGGAGAGGCTGTGAAGCCCAGGCAGGAACAAAAGCCTTTCCCTCAACTTGAAGACCTGGGCCTTCAGACGTGCTCCGGCTCCGGCTCGAGCCTTTGCTGTGACGGGGTCCCAGGGTGAACGGCCCCCTGGTGCCTTACGGTAAGTGCATCCTGCGGTGCGTGCGTGGTGCGATCGCTACAGAAGCAAGGCCTGCTCTCAAAGCCAGCCCAGCACACGGGCTCCGTAAACGTTTCCACCTGCAGCTGCAGCAGCGCGTTTTCTGCATGTGTCTTTACTTTGGACGAGTGAGCAGAAAACAAGACACCGTGAAGAGAAGCCGGTCGCTGAGTGTGGGAAAGGAGGTCCGGGCAATCCCGGGCTTCATAATCACCCCAGTGTGTCCCCGGGTGTGAAAGGCATCGCTCCCGGGTGATTAGCATCCCGCCCGAATGCTCACGCCAAGTGTTTGATGGAGGTTTTCCGAGGGGAAAACTCTTGGATGAAATTGGGTGCGTCTGGTGGGAACTTGCTCCGAGCACTTTGGAACGAGAAAAGAAGAACTTCAATCTGAGAAGATAAACAGCAAGAGGGCACCGACGGTGTTTAGCTAAAAGGAGAACCCCCTGAATAGACGTTTTTGTTTGTTTGTTAGTTTTTTTAACTTTTTACATGGCAGGCAGCAAGGGCTTTTAAGAAAGAATTGTACGTTATACATTAAGTCTGAGGTCGATCATTGAGTGAATTCATATCCTTTCTTTCAACAAGTGGTGCCGCTCTAGGCATCGTAGTGAGATAACCTCCCAGGAGCAGCTGCTCTCACGCCTCTTAAATCCTAAGGGGGCTGGACAAGTAGTAAAGTGCGTGAGTCAGGTCTCAGTCAGGGTGGAGGGAGATGAGCCTACAGCTGAACACGGAGCGCGAGAGAGGTGCGGCGTCCCGACAGAGGGTTGCGACGGTCACGAAAGCGCCGGCGCAGCTCACGGAGGAGCTGACCTCGGAGGGGAACCTGGAAGGAGGCTGGCACTGGGCCTGGTGGGTGTGGATAACGGTGGGCGGGGCACCGTGCAACGCAGCCGTCGGCCGTGACGAAAGCTTCTGTCTGTGGCGACCCCTCGTCACCACACTGCTGCTGCAGCTGAGGAACCAAATTCTTAAATCACTGAAATCAATTTAAAATTCAGCTGCTCCACGGGGCTCGTGGCTCCCATAGTGGACAGAGTAGCAAATTCCAAAGTCGGGCACAGAGCAGGACAGACATTCCCCTGTCTGGAGCAGCCAGGGCTGGATTCCAGTTTGCTGCACTCCAGTTCTATCACGTGTAATGGATACCCGTGGCTCCAGGTCTCCTAAGAACCCCACACATATGTGACAGCGTAATCGTGTTTTCGTAAGAGGACGCACGGAGCAACACCTCGGACCCCTCAGCTCTCAAGGCCGCCCTGCCCGAGGCCGCGCCCGCTCTCTCTCTGGATCTGCCACCTCCGTGAAGGATTTCACCCAAGCCCAAGGCTTTCCAGGACGGCTCTGCGTTTCTGCCTGCACCTGAGCTGTTCCCTGGAGGAGCTGGTGTTCCCAACTCCCTGTCCCACGTAGATGCTTTTCAACCTCAGCGCTTCTAAGACCACACCCTTGATCCCTGCCCTCAATTGCCCTTGCATTCAGCTTGCCTCTTATTTAATCACGCCTTTTTGTTTTCTGTATCTGTGATGTTCTGACGTCTTGCAGCCCTGCCGACCCTGCGGGGACCGCCCTCGCAGGGCGGCCGCTGCCCAGGTGGCAAACGACGCACCCGCAGGCCTGTGTGTCCCGTGCCCACCAGCCGACCCGGAGCCCCGCGCCAGCACCTCCTCTATGGGGCCCTCACTCTGATCACCCCGGGGCCAGGTGCCAGGCAGCTGGGGACAGCCCCTGCACCGGAGCCCCCCGAAAGGATCCCAACTAGCCAATCCTGAGAGCATCTTGCCTTTCCTCCTCGCCAGAGTAAAGCCTCCTGCTTCCTGACTGACCCTGGTGCCTCGCCGTGTGGCCCAAGTGGTGGTGGGGGCCCCCCTCCTGGGAGCTGTAACAAACTACCTTCTCAGTGGCCGTTGTCTCTGGATCTGTTGCCTTCACCAAACCCGAAGAAAACCTACTCTTTAAAACATGATTAAAACGAACAGGCTGTCTTTGAAGCAGTCCTTCATGGCACTTTTTCAGACACATACACAGGAGTCCACACTCTTCCAAGCTTAATCAGAAGCTGGCATGCGTTTCTCATGCAGGTCCACACAATCGGTTCTCGTCATTCACACAAGTGAGGGTTTAGAAATCACCGTGAATGCCGCGTTGGCAAATCCTGGACGGCTGTTTCTTGGAGAAATACAGTGTTAGTTTCCCGTGAGCTTCTGGTCACCACATTTTTGCCAGCCAGTCAATACGTAATCTTATTTTATGTGTGGCTTTCTTTTTAAAAAACTTATTTAATATATATTTCTTATAAAGTCATAATTAATTGTAATACTGCTTTACTTAAAAAGCTCTAGTTGAAAATATTTTCATGATCCTGGGTAGCAGGACAATAAATTTCTTTTGCTTTCAGCCTCACAATAACGCCTCCACTGTACTTTTTAAAAAAAATCCATCACCATATCAAAAATGACAAATTTAGCCTCTTTTTTACCTTTTCAGAACTTCATGACACACTACCAATGAGACTAGCACCTCACGGGCAGCCTCATGTCTAAATCAGCAATTTTTCTCTTCCTTCTTCTGGATGCACCGTATTACTGATTCCTTCACACTGAACCCACACGTGGAGGGAGACAAGCCAGCCACACATCTTCATCGGAAGGCACCGTGTCGCCTTCTTACCGAGAAGGCTGAGAAACGCCACGCAGCACTCCACCACTATGCTTCGGGCCACTGTAACCAGAACAAATCTCCACCGAAAAGCAAGGAAATGCAACAGAACAGACCGGAAACCCACGGCACTAAACAGACCGTGTGCAAAGGATGTGTTGCCAGTATGAGGGCGGAAACGAGGGGGCAGCGTCCCCTCAGCTTCAGGTGGGAACGTGTACGTGGGGCGACTCAAGCCCATCGCCACTCCCTGCACGAGCGTCCCCACAAAGGACCACACAAGCGCCCCCCACAGCACTGCCTAGGGGTTACAAATAAATGCTAGTGAGTACACGGATCTTCAGACACACACTGCGAGTAGCGAGCATCTCACTGTGTCTCCTGTCATCTTAAAATCAGTAGCATAAGGGAGGGAGACGCAAGAGGGAGGAGATATGAGAACATATGTATAACTGATTCACTTTGTTGTAAAGCAGAAGCTAACACACCATTGTAAAACAAACTGTTATACTCCAATAAAGATGTTAAAAAATAAAAGTTGGGTCATGTGATTAAAAAAACCCAAACAAACACATTCCACAACCTTTTCATATGTTACCTTTAAGCCCGTCCTCACCCTTTGGTGCAGAGGTATTGACTGAAGTGCTTCCAGTGCCATCATTTGATTTAAATAGTGATCACCGCAGGCCCACGTTTCTGGCACTTTACACGCAGTCTCAGCAGTGTCTGACATCCCTTCCTCTTCTTAAACCCCTTGCCCGCCTTGGCTTCTGTCCCAAACCTCCCCGTTTTCTCCAGTTCCTCTGGGCACTCGCTTGCACTGTCCTCTGCTGCGTCACCCCTCCTTGTCCTGAAACTGGAGTTCCTTCACGCCCGATCCTGGTCCCTCTTCTCTCTAGGGGATCCCTCCCTTATTTAAGAACTTATTCTTAAAGTCTACATTATTCTGTTCTTAAAGTCTACATTATTCTGGTCCAAGTACTACTTTACAACTGTACAGTGTTTCACCTATAATACTTGCTTACAGACACTTATTTGCAGTGACTTGTCTTAGTTGTAAATAATACTGTTAGCTTGTTTCTGTATAAATATTCTGGTGAATTACTAGTAAATAAGCAACCAAGTAACCAAGAAGAAAGCAAGGAAAAAAGTGCTTCTGACTAATCCTTATTTTGAATAAACAGAGACTAAAAGAATAATACAAAAGATCAAAGAAACTAAAAACCTGGTTCTTTGAAAAGATAAAGTTGATAAACCTTTAGCCACACTCATCGAGAAGAAAAAGGGAGAAGGCTCAAATCAATAAAATTAGAAATGAAAAAGGAGAAGTTACAACCAACACCAGAGAAACAGAATCATAAGGGACTACTAAAAGCAACAATATGCCAATAAAACAGCCAACCTGGAAGAAATGGACAAACTCTTAGAGAGGTACAATCTCCCAAGACTGAACCAGGAAGAAACAGACCAATTACCAGTACTGAAATTGAAACTGTGATTTAAAAACTCCCAACAACCAGAGTCCAGGACCAGATGGCTTCACAGGCAAATTCTATCAAACATTTAGAGAAGAGTTAATACCTGTGCTTCTGAAACCATTCCAAAAAACTGCAGAGGAAGGAACACATCTGAATTCATTCTATGAGGCCACCATCACCCTGATACTAAAACCAGCCAAAGATACCACAAAAAAAAGAAAATTATAGGCCAGTACCTTTGATGAACATAGATGCAAAAATCCTCAACAAAATACTAGCGAACCAAAGCCAACAGTATGTTAAATGGATCATACACCATGATCAAGTGGGATTTATCCCAGGGATGCAAGGACTTTTCAATATCCTCAAATCAATCAGTGTGATACACCATATTAACAAACTGAAGAGTAAAAACCATATGATCAGCTCAACAGATGCAGAAAAAGCTTTTGATAAAATTCAACACCCGTTTATGATAAAAACTCTCCAGAAAGTGGGCATAGAGGGAACCTACCTCAACATAATGATGGCCATATATGACAAAACCACAGCTAACATCATACTCAATGGCGAAAAACTGAAAGCATTTCCTCCAAGATCAGTAAGTCCTAGCCACGGCAATCAGAAAAGGGAATCCAGATTGGAAAGGAAGATGTAAAACTGTCACTGCTTGTATATGACATGATACCGTACATTAAAAAAAACCCTGAAGATACTACCAGAATATTACTAGAGCTTATCGATGAATTCAGTAAAGTTGCAGGAAACAAACTTAATATACAGAAATCTGTTGCATTTCTATACAGTACAACAAACTATCAGAAAGAGAAATTAAGGAAACAATCTCATTTACCATTGCATCAAAAAGAATAAAATACCATTCATACTCTGGTTTCTCTTCAGATCATATAAATCTTTTGTCTTTTACTAAAGATTTCCGTGGGGCGGGGGGAGAATAAGATACCTAGGAATAAACCTACCTAAAGAGGCAAAAGACCTGTACTCCAAAAACTATAGGACGCTGATGAAAGAAACTGAAGTTGACAGAGATGGACAGTTATACCATATTGTTGGACTGGAAGAATCAATAGTGTTATAATAACCATACTACCCAAGGCAATCTACAGATTCAGTGCAATCCCTATCAAATTACCAATGGCATTTTTCAAGAAACTAGACCAAAAATTTTTTAAATGTCTGTGAAACACAAAAGACCTCAAAATAGCCACAACAATCTTGACAAAGAAGAACAGAGCTGGAGGAATCACAGCTCCCTGACTTCAGAGCATACTACAAAGCTACAGTAAATACTATGGTACTGGCAGAAAAATAGAAATATAGATCAATGGAACAGGATAGAAAGTCCAGAAATAAACCCACACACTTATGATCAATTAATCTATGACAAAGGAGGCAAGAATATACATTGGAGAAAAGACAGTCTCTTCAATAAGTGGTGCTGGGAAAACGGAACAGCTACATATAAAAGAATGAAATTAGAACATTCTCTAACACGATGCACAAAAATAAACTCAAAATGGCTTGAAGACTAAAATATAAGTCATGACACCATAAAACTCCTAGGATAGAGTATTGGCAAAATATTCTCTTACATAAATCATACAAACGTGTTCTTACGTCAGTCTCCCAAGGCAATAGAAATAAAAGCAAAAATAAACAAATGGGACCTATTCAAAATTACAAGCTTTTGCACAGAAAGGAAACCATAAACAAACTAAAAAGATACCCTATGCACTGGGAGAAAATATCTGCAAATGATGCAATCAACAAGCGTCTAATTTCCAAAATATGCAAACAGCTCGTAGAGTTTAATAACAAGAAAACAAACAACCCAATCCAAAAATAGGCAGAAGACCTAAATAGACATTTCTCCAAAGAAGACATACAGGTGGTCAATAGGCACATGAAAAGATGCTCAACATCACTAATCATTAGATAAATTCAAGTTAAAACTGTAATGAGGTATCACCTCACACCGGTCAGAACGGCCATCATGAAAAAGTCTACAAACAATAAATGCTGGAGAGGGTGTGGAGAAAAGGGAACCCTCCTGCACTGTTGGTGGGAATGTAAATTGGTACAACCATTATGGAGAACAGTATGGAGTTTCCTCAAAAAACTAAAAATAGCACTACCATAAGATCCAGCAATCCCACTCTTGGGCATATATCCAGACATAACTATAATTTTAAAAGATACATGCACCCCTGTGTTCACAGCAGCACTATTTACACTAGACAAGACGTGGAAGCAACCTAAGTGTCCATCGACAGATGAATGGATAAAGAAGATGTGGTACAAATATACAATGGAATATTACTCAGCCATAGAAAAGAATGAAGTAATGCCATTTGCAGCAACATGAATGGACCTAGAGATGATCATACTAAGTGAAGTCAGACAGAGAAAGACAAATATCATGATGTCACTTACATGTGAATGTAAAAAAAAATTATAAAAATAAAATTACTTACAAAAAGAAATGGACTTACAGACTTACAAAAGAAACTTAGGATCACCAGAGGGCAAAGGGGGTGGGGGAGGGATAAATTAGGAGTTTGGGATTAGCAGATACAAATTACTGTATATAGAGCAGATAAACAACAAGGTCCTACTTTATAGCACAGGGAACTATATTCAATATATTGTAATAACCTATAATGGAAAAGAATGTGAAAAAGAATAGACACATATATATGTATTAACTGAATCAGTTTGCTGTATACCTGAAACTAACACAACACTGTAAATCAACTAATACTTCAATAAAAAGTTCTTTGTTTTGGGGGAAAAAAAGAGGGAAAGAAAAATTAAAGGACATTGATGCCCTACACTAGCTCCTTACAACAATAATCGAATCTGGGTAAAAGCTAGAGAAAGATGAAAACACTATGACTCCTGGGAGATAAGGAGAGTATCTTTGTGACCCTGGCATAAACACAGATTTCTTAAACAGGCCACAAACAGCAGTACGCCTAAAGGAATCAAAATGATGAACTGATAATCTCTAAAAGTAAGAACTATTAAGAATGTGAAAAAAATAAAAGTAGAAAATACTAAGATGACACCAGCAGATGACTCATATACTCCACATATAAAGGACTCTCGCGGGACAGGCTGGCTAAACAGTTGAAAAGTGCTTTGAAAAACAGGAGCTCCATTGCCAGTAAACTCATGAAAAGGTGTTCAACGCCTGGATGACCAGAAAAACGCAGATTCAAACAGCACTGAGCCATCACGTCACGCGTACCGCAAAGGCTCAGCTGAGAAAGACGGAACGTGCCTCATGGGGGAAAGCGTGTGGGGCAGTGGGGACCATCTTACCCTCCTGGTGGGAATGTGCATTGGTCCAGCCACTTTGGAAAGTCTCAGTGTCTTCTAAAGGTCGACATCCTCTATGACCCCAGAATCCCACCTCTCGGGGGGGAATAGGTACACATGTGCATCAACAGACACGTTACTCATAGGCTCTTCACAGCAGGGCCATCCTGAAGAGCCCATCCCTGGAGCAAAGCAACTCTCCATCAGCTGCTTTACCAGGGACAGCCATGCAGTGATATAAACGGATGCATCACTACTTCCTGCAACAGGATGGACGGGTTTCCCACATGCAGTGTTCACTGCGGGAAGACAAATGCAAACTGTATGACTCCATCTGTATACATTCAAATACACGTAAAACAAATCTTCAATTTTAGAAATCAGGAAATGGTGGTTACTATTCTGTGCTTAAGATGTTTGCACCTCCCGTGTGTGTACATTTTCATTTCCTTACATGAGATGTGTACATTTTCAGTATATTAATTTTCAGTATATTTTCAGTATATTAATTTCCAGTACATTTTCAGTATATTAATATGTTGTTTCATTAATATTAATGTGTCGTACTGACGTACAATTCTAATTTGAAATTGATCAATACAGTCATCCTTTGGTACCCCGTGGAGAGTGGGGATTGGATCCACGCCCTGGATACCAAATTCCGAGGCTGCTGGAGTCGCACAGTTATAGCCCTTCGTACCTGTGGGTTCTGCACGCTGGGATTCAGCCAACTGCGAATCTTAAACATAGCACACAATCCACAGCTGGTTGAATTTGCAGATACAGAACCCACTGATGTGGAGGGCTTGACTGTACAATAGGTCAAATAAATTTTACAATTGAATATTAACCTAAAACTATCATTAAATGTCATCATATGGCTATATTAACATAATTTTAATTTAATAATTAATACTCAATAAATAAAATTTAATTTAAATTAACATATGAGAGTAATAAAACACTAACATGATTGGTAATGTTATTTTAGCTAGAGAATGAATTTCAGCAGCTTGGAAAAAAATTCTGCAACAAGAAGAGCTCCAACACCAATATCCCCAATGGCTTGTGAGCCGATGATACCCTGAGTAAAATAGCACTTCAGAAAAATAAGAAGAATTTTTAAAACTGAATTCTTGAAACAATCTATTGTCTTTTGCTTAAAATAGAGTTTGTCTTAAAATGCACAAAAGTGATAAATATAAACATGTATGTCAAGTTACTCTAAAACTACTATTTCTTTTTTTTTTTTTTTTTTTTTTTTTTTTTTTTTGCGGTACGCGGGCCTCTCACTGCCGTGGCCTCTCCCGTTGCGGAGCACAGGCTCCGGACGCGCAGGCGCAGCCGCTCCGCGGCACGCGGGATCTTCCCGGACCAGGGCACGAACCCGTGTCCCCTGCATCGGCGGGCGGACTCTCAACCACTGCGCCACCGGGGAAGCCCTAAAACTACTATTTCAATAATGCAAAAAAAATATATTCTAAGAGTACACAAAACAAAGAAACAAAAGGAATTTATCCCAAAGATAAAGAGAAAAAGAATCTACTCTAAGGGTGACTGTTCATTGCAGTATTGATTATAAGATGGAAATTCTGAAGGCAGCTAAATGTTTGACTATAGTGGAATCATTATGACATAATATCCATCAAGGCAGCCATTTAAAAATGTTATTAAAAATACTAACAATATAGAATGCAAATTAGTGTTTTATGAAAACGTGTTGTGCTTTACAAACACACACATATACATATAAAACAACTGAGTGAGAAAGAGAGGTATAGGAGACTTCTGAAAGAAAATCCAGTAAAATGCTATTTCCATGAAATGATATTGAGAAGAGAATCTGCTTTTTTATTCTATTTTCCAAATTATTTACATTACAGGTCTTTTAATTTAGAACAAGAACTTACAGTGCAAAATAATGACTGTCTTAAGTGTTTGGGACACAAGATCAGCCTTCTTAGGAAAGACATGAAGACAGGTCAATATCCTTGAAATGATAAAATGTAAGCAGCAGATTTCAGTATGTGATACAGATTCCTGGGAATCAAAGGCAACCCATTCAGACTTCAGAAGAGCAAGGCATTTAATAATAATTTTTTAAAAAGCAAGCATGTGTTTTGTTCAGCTCCTCTTTCCTTAATATCAGTAGTGTGGCTTGACAGTGACGTTTGCACAAAAGCACCCTGACATCACACTGCTCTTTAATGCAAACAACAAATATCCAACTCTTAGAGGAAAACATAGGCAGAACACTCTCTGACATAAATCCCAGCAAGATCCTTTTGATCCACCTCCTAGATTAATGAAAATAAAAACCAAAAAAAAACCAAATGGGACCTAATGAAACTTAAAAGCTTTTGCACAGTAAAGGAAACCATAAACAAGATGAAAAGACAACCTACGGAATGGAAGAAAATGTTTGCAAACGATGTGACTGACAAGGCATTAATCTCCAAAATATACAGACAACTCACACAGCTCCATATCAAGAAAACAAACAACCCGGTGAAAAAAATGGGAAGAAAACCTAAATAGACGGTTCTCCAAAGACATACAGATGGCCAAGAGGCACATGAAAAGCTGCTCAACATCGCTAATTATCAGAGCAATGCAAATCAAAACTACAATGAGGTATCACCTGCCACCAGTCAGAACGGCCATCATGAAAAAGTCTACAAACAGTAAATGCTGGAGAGGGTGTGGAGAAAAGGGAACCCTCCTACACTGTTGGGGGGAATGTAAATTGATACAGCCACTGTGGAGGTTCCTTAAAAAACTACAAATAGAGCTACCATATGACCCAGCAATCCCACTACTGGGCATATACCCTGAGAAAACCATAATTCAAAAAGACACATGCACCCCAATGTTCACTGCAGCCCTATTTACAATAGCCAGGACATGGAAGCAACCTAAGTGTCCATCGACGGAGGAATAGATAAAGAAGACCTGGTACATATATACAATGGAATATTACTCAGCCATAAAAAAGAATGAAATCATGCCATTTAAATGCAGCAACATGGATGGACCTGGAGATGATCATACTAAGTGAAGTCAGACATAGAAAGACAAATATCATATGATGTCGCTTATGTGCAGAATCTTAAAAAAATGACACAAATGAATTTATCTACAAGGCAAAAACAGACTCACAGACTTAGAAAACAAACATATGGTTACCAAAGGGGAAGGGTGGCCGGGAGGGATAAATTGGGAGATTGGGATTGACATATACACACTACTGTATATAAAATCAATAACTAAGAAGGACCTACTTCTGTGTAGCACAGGGAACTCTGCTCATCACTCTGTAATAACCTACATGGGGAAAGAATTTGAAAGAGAGCACATGCGTGTATGTGTAAAAGTGAATCACTTTGCTGGACACCTGAAACTAACAGAACACTGGTAATCAACTCGACTCCAATATAAAGTAAAAGTTAGCGAGAACAACAGCAAGTAAAGGGAAGCGTCTGCCCACCTTCGGTCTGTTTCCAGTACACCTTCACTTGCAGCTGGCCGTCCTGATAGAATGGAGCTCCGATTTCCAGGAGGCGGGTGGGCCGTCGCCTTTGAAACGGAGGCTGTATTTGCATCACACTTTTTCTCGTTTTCCCAAGGCGTTCTTCTACAACAAAGCACAACATTCTGCTTTACTTGTTAAAAATAAATCTGTGACCTGATAGTAATCCCAGCGTATTTAATTTCACTCTGATATTCATTCATATCTAGTGCCTGGTTTTTAAAGTAAAATGTGACGCGACTACACGTTCCTTCGCACTCAGGTTGATTACGCCTCCCCCTTCATCACGTGCTGGAATGCATACCTAGAAGTAGACTGTATATATTACACGGAATCCCCCGAACTTAAATTGGGAGTCAACATACATTCACCAGCCCGGAAAGATGCTCTGATTTCAGTAATAGGTGGAAGTAGTATTTCTCACAATAGATAGGCTTTTTTGCAGTTATGAAGTAAATGGAGTAATATTAAAAAACCACTCCATGAAAACAGTATAGGTAGCTTTTCACAGAACTAGCAGCACGTTATGTTCCCCTGTCTTTAGAGGGCCAGATGAGAATTTATACAGCTTAGTAGGAAGTATACCACAAATTCCTGCCCTCAGATCTCTCCTTTACCAGTTCATTGATTTTAGAAGCTGCACATTTAGAAATTGCGTCCTTGGAGAGGAGACTTTTCTCCTTTCAGAATTCCAAGTAGCCCTTTGAGAGAGGACGGCTTAAGCTGTATTGATTATAAAGCAGTCAGGAATGTGTCATCAAAACTTTTCCAATAGCGCTGTGAGGTCTGCATTCTTGGGAAGGTGGGAGGAAGGGGAAAAGATGAGGATGAATGCAGAGAAATGCTGACCTGCGGTGAATCAGGAGAAGGAAAGGAAAACTGAGGACCCAGAAGAAAAAGTACATCGAACGTGTACTTCTGCTTACAGGGTGTGCCTGTGAAACCGTCCATGCTACGGGTCTGATTAAAAGGAATGAGATACTTAACATTAGTTGGTACTTACATTTTAGTTTAAATACTTCAAATGGATGTTTGGATAACTCAGACATTTATTAGGTTAAGGATTCTGCACCCAGATCCAGTGTGTGTATGAGAGGTTCCCCACACCACCAATTCTCAGACCCCAGCGGGGGGTGTCCTACTGTTCAGCTCAATTCTGACAGTTTCTACCTGCAGAAAGCATCCGATCCCACAGGGTCAGGGCTCAGTGCTCCAAGGCTGCACCCTGCCCCACCCCACCCCCCCGCTTCAGACGCCAGTCACGAGTCCAGGTCGTCACCAGTGCTTCTCATGACCTGCTACAGATGGGAGGTTCCAAAGACCCCTTCCTCAGATTCAAATACTCGGCAAGAGCAATTCACAGAACTCAGAGAAACATTTTACCTGCTAGATTACCCGTTCATGATAAAAGGATGTAACTCTCGGCAACTTAAGTGTCCATCCACAGAGGAATGGATAAAGAAGACGTGGTACATATATACCATGGAATACTACTCAGCCGTAAAAGAGAAGGAAATAACGCCATCTGCAGCAACATGGATGGACCTGGAGATGACCATACTCAGCGAAGTAAGTCAGACAGAGAAAGACAAATGCCATATGATATCACTTACATGTGGAATCTAAAATAGGACACAAATGAACTTATCTACGAAACAGAAACAGACTCACAGACGTAGCAAATAACCTTATGGTTACCACGGGGGAAAGGGGGAAAGCGGAGGGATAAATTAGGAGTTTGAGATTAAAATACACACACTGCTCTATATAAAAGAGAAAACCAACAAGGACCTGCTGTATAGCAGAGGGAAGTGTACTCAATATTTTGTAATGACCTGTAATGGAAGATAATCTGAACAAGAATATGTGCACGTGTATAACTGAATCACCGTGCTGTATACCTGAAGCTAACATGACACCGTAAGTCAACTCTACTTCAGTTTAAAAAAAGAAACAAACACAAAACCACAGACAACAGTAACAAAAAAGGCTGTTCTGGGGATGAGGGTCTATACGGTAGAGAAACTTGTATAGACATGTTCACATCAATATTGCTTGGCAGGTGAGCTCCCATTTAGCTCACGAAAACAAGAACATCTACCCTCAAAGTTAATGACGCCTAAGTACAAAACTTGATTTAGATCTATGAAAAAAGAGTGGGGAAAGAAGGAGATAAGTCAGGAAGAGGCAGATGCACACGGCAGGGTGTGGGGAAAGGGGGCGGAGCTTCCACGTCTGAGGGTCTAAGGGAGTCACTCCCCCAGCATGCGTTCACCCCCCCCGGAAGCTCTCGGAACCCCGTCTTTTTGGATCTTTACAGAGGCGTCATCACACAGGCGTGCTGATTAAATTGCTAGCCACTGATGGCTGACCTCCATCCTCCGCTCGCAGGTGGAGGTGGGAAGGGGAGAGTGAAACTTGCAGGCTTCCAGTCACTCCTTGGTTCCGCTGGGCATCACCCCCATCCGCACCTGCTCTCCCCAGTCACCTCTCTCACATCCCAGAAGACACCTTTTCCGCTCCTCCTCGCTTGGGAAATCCCAAGCGTTCTGGGGGCCAGATAGCAGGAGGCGCTGCTTCCCGGCCCTGCAGACACCCGCGCAGCGAGCCTGGAGCCCAGAGGAGGGCCTGGGACGCAGAGCCCCAAACGCATCCCTTTCTTGACACCACCAGGCGGCTGAAGGATTCTGCTGCTTTTACACCTAAAGCATTTCTTTTTTTTTTTTTTAAAGAATTAAAGGCTTCAGATTTTCACAAGTCCATTTATGCTTCTAATTCCTTTAAGAACCCGTGATGGGAAGAAGTCGCCAGCAGGCTACCGTGACTTCTGTCTTCCGGCTGTCTTTTATATGCCATGGAAACACTCCTTTCTCATTACATCCAGCACAGACACGCGTGGACATGCCCCATCCCCCATGTAGGGACAGGCGTGATAGTTCAGCCCTGGGAGGACGTTCTTGACTCGGAGTGTGTCCTCCACTTTCAGCAGGAAACAAAAACGGAATAAAATTCATTCCTTCACATTCTGAAGAGGGAATGAGGTCTGACTTATTTATACTCTTTAACAGTCCTAAAAGTTAAAAGAATCGACTGACTATGCTATTTCTCCAGATGTCAAAACTTTGATTACCTTTTCAGATTGAGAGATTCAGAGTATTTTCTCTCCACTCCATTTTTATTTTGGAGAGCTGGAAGTATATTCCAGTTGCCTGAGGCAACGATAAAAGAAATTTGGACTCTGTCAACCCTGGAAATACTCCTCCTGCCTCCAAGAAAGCAAGTCACCTTTCCATTAAAGATAGTATTATGTCTTTCCTCCTTCAAGGGACCCTTTTATAAAACTGTGTGTGAACATTCAGGCTTTGCTTGCGTCCAAGTATGGACCATTAAAACACCTAGCAGCCTGCAGACCTGGAAAAATAGAATTCAAAAAGTAATTTATACGCTGACATTTACTACACTCATTCC
The DNA here is from genome assembly GCF_026419965.1 of Kogia breviceps. Taxonomy (NCBI): domain Eukaryota; kingdom Metazoa; phylum Chordata; class Mammalia; order Artiodactyla; family Physeteridae; genus Kogia; species Kogia breviceps. Next base: position 129,124,743 of record NC_081330.1, on the reverse strand, counting down.
TACAAAATATAATTTCCCTTATACTATAAAGTTGTAATCATTCTTTACTTCTGGTTGCTTCACGATGAAATATATAGTGTTCTTGTAAAAGCCATATACTAGTGTTTACGAGATTACATATCCACATGGGGTTATAAAGAACATCCCGACACACATTCAGCTATATCCTGCCTCATCCGTTGTAAAACCAGTCTCTTCTGTCGGCTACGCCGACACCCAAATAATGTGTGTCATGACAGGTACTTTGCACTATCACTTCTTATTTTATTTTTCTGAATCCGCGTGACAGCCATCAGTTAATCCTCGCATAAAGTGGCCTTGGGTGGGTTAACTGTCATATCTCGTTCTTGGTCAGGTAAAACGTTCACCTCATTTTAAACGATGATTAGAAAGTGACCTTAACGCTCAGCACCAGTGTCTTGCAGGACGAGGAGCAGGTAAGAGCGGGAATGCCTGACTGATGTGCTTTCACAGCTGTTCCTGAAGCAGGGCCCGTGGCTTCTGGAGCACGTGGGCTCCGACGGCTGCTGTGGGCACACGGGCAGACGGTCCCTGTTCTCTGGCCTAGAGGAGATCTCAGTTCAGCGGATGTACTTTCCAAGGGGTGGGTCTAGACCCCAGCGACTGGAACCTGTCGTGTGCAAAAGGAAGGACACTTCCACCGGAGACTCCAGAGGACAGGGGAAGACGCTCAGGGGTGAAGGACAGATGCGTTTGCATCTGGGGGGATGTGAGCGGCTCACTGAGGGAAGAATTCAGACTAGGTGAGGCCATATGGCTGACAGTGAGGGAGAAGGGTTTGTAATCATACCTGAGAGGAAGGGCCGAGGAGCTAATTAAAGAGGATCTCAGCAGGTGTGTGGGGGGAGATGCCCCAGGAAGAAGGAAGAAGTGCTCCCTAGATGTGCTCTGGAGACCCAGAGTCTGTAGCAGCCGTGTCTGTGGGCTGGGCCGCGAAGAGATCCTCGATGACATGGCTTCGGCGACAGCAAGCCGAGGCCGGGTTTTCCTCTCCTCGTTCTTGGTTGTGGGCAGAAACACGTATTAAATTTTGGGACTGTGCGATCTCCTACCAGCCTCTAATGGGGAAGGAACGCTGCTTACGGGAAAAGCCAGGAGACTAAAAGGCAAACTTATTTTACCCGACAGAGGAAATCCCCACCACCAATAGAAAAAAAAAAAAAAAAATGGGTCTTAGGAGAAGCAGAAGTTTAAAGGATTTTGGTTTGAGAAGACATTTGGGGAGGAAAACATGGGAAAGCAGTAAAGGATGAGATCTGTGGAGACTTGCAAAGAGAAGGTGCAGGTGACAATCTTGAGAGTGGAACTCAGGAGAGTAAATCTGTGATATGGTTAATACTTTCTAAAGACTATTTTGGCAGCTGTCTAGAAAATGGATACTTAAGAAAGAGTGGAAACATACTAATTAGGAGATTATTTTATAAGAAAGGTGACAATGGGCTGAACAAGGGCAAGAATTGGACAGATCCCACACAGAATCTGAAATTAGAGTCAAAAGGACTTTTCTACTGAACTGGATTTCTGAAGAGAAAGCAAAGCAAAGCAGGATGAATGACCTCTGTGGACGGCTTGAACCAAAGGGGGAACGGTGGGAACTCTGGGGCCAGGAGAGCCTGGGAGAGGAACAGGTGTGAGAGGCGAGTGAAGAGCTTGGTCTTGGGGATGTTACATTCGAAGTACCTGTCAGCCATCCCAGTGGAGGTGCTGAGCAGGCCGCTGGACACACACCTCTGCTTTCAGGGAGCATCAGGTGGGAGACCCAGGGTGGCCTTCGCACGTGGACGGTCAGACACCCGCGGGAGTCACTGAGGTCGCCCAGGGAGGGAACCGCCCCCCCTCCATTCCCCACCCCCACGATGATGCTCTGCACAAACGACGCTCTCTTCCAACTCTGCGCTTGTGTGCGGTGACACCCTGTGCCCTGGGTCCCACGGAGCACTCGTTCTTCAGGACCCGGGAGGAGCGCTGTGTTCTTGGTCCCCACCGCCACGTCTGACCGTCTGCGCCATGCTTCCCTGCAGCTCTGTGTGCAACGGACGGGTCTTTGTATGATCACGTTGACACGTTTATCTCCCAAATTCAACAGTAGGCGCTTTGAGGGCAGAGATCGAAATGTGTCTAGTGCTGCAGTAATGTGTGTGTATGAGTGTGTTTGCACATGTACATGTACACATGTGTGTATATATATATATATATATATATATATATATACGAACACACATACACACAGAAATACATGGTACACATATACTATATAACACACAGTCTATATAGTATATATATATATACATACGAACACACATACACACAGAAATACATGGTACACATATACTATACAACACACAGTCTATATAGTGTATATATATATACATATGAACACACATACACACAGAGATACATGGTACACATATACTATATAACATACAGTCTATACAGTATATATATACACACGAACACACACACAGAAATACATGGTACACATATACTATATAACACACAGTCTATATAGTATATATATATACATATGAACACACATACACACAGAGATACATGGTACACATATACTATATAACACACAGTCTATATAGTATATATATATATACACGAACACACATACACATAGAGATACATGGTACACATATACTATATAACATACAGTCTATACAGTATATATATACACACGAACACACACACAGAAATACATGGTACACATATACTATATAACACACAGTCTATATAGTATATATATATACACATATGAACACACATACACACAGAGATACATGGTACACATATACTATATAACACACAGTCTATATAGTATATATATATACATACGAACACACATACACACAGAAATACATGGTACACATATACTATACAACACACAGTCTATATAGTATATATATATATATATATATACATACGAACACACATACACACAGAAATACATGGTACACATATACTATACAACACACAGTCTATATAGTGTATATATATATATACATATGAACACACATACACACAGAGATACATGGTACACATATACTATATAATATACAGTCTATACAGTATATATATACACACGAACACACACACAGAAATACATGGTACACATATACTATATAACACACAGTCTATATAGTATATATATATATACACGAACACACATACACATAGAGATACATGGTACACATATACTATATAACATACAGTCTATACAGTATATATATACACACGAACACACACACAGAAATACATGGTACACATATACTATATAACACACAGTCTATATAGTATATATATATACACATATGAACACACATACACACAGAGATACATGGTACACATATACTATACAACACACAGTCTATATAGTGTATGTATCCTGCAGTGCACACCCCTTTGCACTGTAACACAGTGTGTACAATGGTATCAGGTAGAGCCATTATCCCCATCGTTAGACACACAGTTTGATGAATGAATGGAGGGCTGCATTAAAGAAATCAATGAATATGGCGCGAATGTAAGTTGCAGCCACTATGGAAAACAGTATGGAGGTTCCTCGGAAAACTGAAAATACAGCTGCCATATGATCCAGCAGTCCCACTCCTGGGCATATATCCAGACAGAACTGTAATTCAAAAAGATACCTGCACCCCTATATTCACAGCAGCACTATTTACAATAGCCAAGACATGGAAGCAACCTAAATGTCCATCAACAGAGGAATGGATAAAGAAGCTGTGGCACATATATACAATGGAATATTACTCAGCCATAAAAAGAAACCAAATTGAGTTATTTGTAGTGAGGTGGATGGACCTAGAGATGATCATACTAAGTGTAGTAAGTCAGAAAGAGAAAGATAAATACCAAGCGATATCACCTATATATAGAACGTAAAATATGACTCACATGAACCTATCTACAAAACAAAAACAGACTCAGAGACATAGACAATAGACTTGTGGCTGCCAAGGGGGAGAGAGGGGAGGGGAGGGAGGGATTGGGAGGTTGGGATTAGCAGATGCAAACTATTATATATGGGATGGATACACAACAAGGTCCTACCGTACAGTACAGGGAACTATGTTCAATATCCTGTGATAAACCATCATGGAGAAGAACATGAAAAAGAATATGTATGTATAACTGAGTCACTTTGCTGGACACCAGAAATTAAACACAATATTGTAAACCAACTACACTTCAGTAGAATTTTAAAAAAAAGAAAAAGGAAAAGAAGTTGAGAGGCATCTTCCCCCAACCCTCCCACCTCCTGCCACCATTGAATTAGAATCTCTGGGCGTGGTGCCCTCTACCACTAGCATTTTTACAAACGACTCTCTAGTTGACCATAATGTACAGCCAGGCTAAAGAAAAAAATGGCTACAAGCAACTAAGCTATCGAGACCCTACACGTGTGGTATATATAGTGTCCAAGGAATACAAGGATTTTCTGGCCCCGTTTCATCACACCTGTAACACTAGTATTGACTTAGGCCTCATTCTTCCTCCCGGCTGAAAGCTGTCTCTAATGCATAATATCTTGCCTTTAACATGCCACGTGCTCCATAAGTGTTGTCACAGATATTACTAAATCTGACTCTAAAATAACTCTTGAAATTGATTCATAATCATATAACAGACATATTGGGCCTATTTACAGATTGTAAGATTGGACCTCCCTAAGAACAGTCAGGCTGAAATCAGGCACACAGATTAATGCTGTTAAAACTGAATCGTGCAATGGTGGTTTTAACCAGCAAGGACCTACTGTATAGTGCAGGGAACTCTGCTCAATAGTCTATAATAACCTAAACGGGAAAAGAATTTGAAAAAGAATAGATACAGGTATATATATAACTAAATCACTTTGCAGTACACCAGAAATTCAGTACACTGAAACTAACACAACGTTGTTAATCAACTCTACTCCAATATGAAATAAAAATTTTAAATATCCAAGAAAGATACATGCACCCCTATGTTCACAGCAGCACAGTCACAGCACAGCACAGCCGAGACATGGAAACAAGCAAACGCCCATCGGCGGAGGAATGGATAAAAGGAAGTGGTACATATATACGATGGAATGCTACTCAGCCGTCAAAAAGAATGAAATAACGCCATCTGCAGCAACATGGATGGACCTAGAGATGATCCTACTAAGTGAAGTCAGTCAGACAAATACCACATGATATCACTTACATGTGGAATCTAAAATATGGCACAGATGAACCTATCTGTGAAGCAGAAACAGACTCACGGACACAGAGAACGCAGCTGGGGCTGCCAAGGGGGAGGGCGGTGGGGGAGGGATGGGCTGGGGGCCTGGGGTCAGCAGATGCAAACTGGTTTATATTGGATGGATAAACAACAAGGTCCTACTGTAGAGCACAGGGCACTATTCAATCTCCTGCAATAAACCATCGTGGAAAAGAATATATGTGTGTGTGTGCATGTGTGTGTGTGCGTGCGTGTGTGCATAACTGAGTCACTTTGCTGTACAGCAGAAATTAACATTGTAAATCAACTCGGCTTCAATAAAAAATATTGATAAAAAAATCAGTGAAGTTCCAAAACACATAGAAATGTTTCCATGAGAATTTTTATGTAAAAGTTGTACTGGGGCTTCCCTGGTGGCGCAGTGGTTGAGAGTCCGCCTGCCGATGCAGGGGACGCGGGTTCGTGTCCCGGTCCGGGAAGATCCCACATGCCACGGAGCGGCTGGGCCTGTGAGCCATGGCCACTGGGCCTGTGTGTCCGGAGCCTGCGCTCCGCAGCGGGAGAGGCCACAGCAGTGAGAGACCCGCGTACCGCAAAAAAAAAAAAAAAAAAAAAAAAAAAAAGTTGTACTGTATGCAAACTTAAACATAGCAATAGTAGACTTTTCAAATCCATTTAATCTCCAAAAGGACTATTTCTCAAATAGGTAAGAAGCTCTCTTTCTTTTTTTTTTTTTTTTTTTTTTGCGCTATGCGGGCCTCTCACTGCTGTGGCCTCTCCCGTTGCGGAGCACAGGCTCCGGACGCGCAGGCTCAGCGGCCATGGCTCACGGGCTTAGTTGCTCCGCAGCATGTGGGACCCTCCCGGACCGGGGCACGAACCCGTGACCCCTGCATCGGCAGGCGGACTCTCAACCACCGCGCCACCAGGGAAGCCCGAAGCTCTCATTCTAGAACTATTTTGAAAGCATCATTTCCAATGGACCTGCTCGCCTGGATCCTGTTGTTTTCCGGGCGGTAGAAGATAATTACGGGCAGTCCCTGCGTCTAACGACGCGGAGCCAGCCTCGCCTTTCCTCAGTTCAACAAGCTTGTCACACCTTCCGTGTCTGACCAGGCCCAGCGCCGGGGCAAAAGGCAGATCCCACGGGACCCCGCGAGCGTGGGGAAGCAGCACCCGCGGGGACCCCTGGCGGCCTCTCTCGGACGGCTCGCCTTCTCCCTGCCCGTCCCCACATCCCTGGCCAGGAGCTCCCCCACCGCTCCTCTCACCAGTGCCCACCTCTGAGCAGAGCCAGAAACACCACGTAACGCACTTTCCAGCTCAGAGATGAGTGTCTCATTAAGACCCTCCTCTTGCTTTGCTCAGTTCATGGCAAACAGACTAGTTTAGAACCACTGGCAACAAGGAAACGGGTATGGGAATGATTTAGTCACCGCCCCCAGTGCAGAATTAGGTAGCCTTTTGCAGTAATTGTGACCACTGTGTAAAACCAGTAAAAAAAAAAAAAAAAAAAGAAGAAAGGGCATGTCGCATTTTTAGGAGCGAAGCAACAGTTTCTAACGGTTTAACCGTACGGATCCTCTGTAAAAACAAGTACGCATGTGCATAAGGAGCCCACATCATGGAAGTATACACATTTGTTCGAATGAGACCCCCTTTCTTAACTTTCCATTATGACACCAAAATATTGCACATAAACGGATAAAACTCCTAAGAAAAACTCAAGGGTAAAATGTGTACACATCATAGTTCAAAGGACATATGTACATGTATACTAGTGTGAAGATTCTCCACGTACAGACTGCAGATGAGAAAGAGGAACTGGGAGCACTTACTGTCGTGGGCGGCGCGGGAGGACGTGAACTGCAGGGAGACCTTGGCGCTCTTGAGGCGCGTCTGGCCCCAGTAGGTGACAGCCTGCAGCTCTACTGTGTAGTTGCAGTCGGGCTGCAGCGGCTCCAGGGTCACAGAATTCTGCGACTGCAGGTGGAAGGAACAGACACAGGCTCCGTTACAAGCCTCCCTGCCTCTCAGCTTCCCTGCACAGCTGCTGTGTCCTCGTGAAGGGCACCAGCTCCTCTCTGATGTCTGCCCGGGACCATCTAAGATCACAGATAATTCTACGTCTTCAGCATCTGAAAATCCACTTTTACCGTGGATCAAAATTAACGTCATACAAAAAGCCCAAACACTTTTTTTTTTTTTTTGAAATTGTATTCCTAATCCCATTATTGGATGCTTTCCAGTAGCAAGAAAATGAATAATTCTGTCCTCTCACTCCTTACTAGATACCACCCTACAGAGAGAACAGAGCTGTGAAGGCTCGTGTTAGCACCACACACCTGGAAAGATTATGAATTGGCATCCCCTGTATTTCTCTGATTTTATCCTAAATCTTCTATGAGTAAATTTCCACCAAAAGTTGTAAGAAAAATCAACCTGACAAAATGCTTAACGCACTTTTTTATGCCTTGCGGGTATAATAATAAAGTCCCTTACAAGTACTCGGAATTAAGAGAAATAAGATTGTTGTCTTAGAATTCAAACATTCGTCAAAATATAGTACATGTGATATCCCGTGGCCCTAAGTGGTGTAACTGGTGGTGTTAACATCTGTGAAGGGAAAGATGTGTCCATCACTAATGCGACACCAGACATCAGGCAGGTGGGAAGTAGCACGTGCTTTCCTGCAAAGAGCAGGCCAGTTGTATGCGTGCACTGTGCTACGTGAAGGTCTCGTCATCTGAAACTGTCAAATACTGAATCACATAAGCCAGTCCCTTGTTTAAATATCACAATGACCTGTCGGGATTCTCCGCATCATTTTGGGTCACGCGCGATCTCTTTCCAGGGAGAGAACATGATTTCCGTGGGCATTTCAGAATCGTGAGCACGACGCTCCCTGGAAAGTAACAGACGGCGGCCCACGTGAGTCGGGCTTCTGAGGGACCGGTTATCAGAACTCGGCCACCTTCCAGCAGGTCGGCTCCGGGCGGCTGAAAGCACTGCGCTTCCAGAAGTGGAGGCTGAGAGGCAGGCTCTGGACCGCGGCCCCCGTCCCCACGTGAGGCTGGGCCGCCTCTCAGCCACGCCCACTGTGGTATGAACCGTGCATCTCCATGCCTTTCCTGCCTTTTACCTCCAGTAGGTCTATGCACTACCAATTCCCTTTTTTTTTTTTAGTTAGGGTTTCTTGTTATGTTCTGTATCACTCTTCCTAAACTATTATCTTCAAACAAGTAAAATAAAATTCACTCTTGAATCGAGCATTTCCTTGAAAATCCACACTCCTCTGAGTTATCACGGGTATTAGGATGGACTCTTAGGAAATGAAAAGACACTGATCCCCAAGAAGAAAATTTCACAGTGGCTCACGTTCTTCTATATCTTTTCAATTCCTGATCCTAATTCTCAGTTGGTCAAGTTTTAATACTGAGAACTTGAACGGGTCGCATGACCTGCAGCTTTTGCCTCTTGTGGATCCAAAAAAACAAGTCACCCGTAAGGTCGTGACCTATGATCAAGGCTACTCTGGGCCTGTTAACAATTATAATTAAATTCGCAGTTCATTTTTTATTTACCTAATCGACATATACTGGAAAGAAATTGCAAACTTCCCTACTAATCCTTGATGCTGTTTGGTTATTAAGGGCATGTCAGGGGCAGGGGGCTGTCAGCGTTTCATCCCATCACTTTTTGCTTTCCATCCCTGTGATTTCACGACTTTATCTCTTTCAGCACTTTCCGTGAGATAAGCACACATTACCAGTGGTCACTTGTTGCAAAGTCCTACAAAGTAAAAGCTGGAACTGTCAGAAAGTTTCTTGACAATAAAACCAAAACAGTATCACAGCTAAATATCAGTGATATGGACCTGTGGGGACATGTTTTATAATTCTCAATGGCACAGATATTGGAATCTTCAGTGCAAAAAAAAAAAAAAAAAGTCTTGGTGTCCTTCTAAAGCACTTCCAAACATTTATTTATTTATGGCGGAATTCAACCTTATGAATTAGGGGAAAAGGTGTTAAGTTTTATAACAGCAAGATAAAGGAATGTGTACTAAAAGGACACCGAACACTCATTTTTATGCATTAAGCATTTCACGTGATGCGAAATGTTCAGTGTTATAGAGATCTCATTGCATAAAATGGTTCAGTGAAGATTTTATTTCTTGGCGTGTGGAAAGTAAGCCATTCCAAGTTCTTCTAATCAATAAGAAAAGTATATTGTCAAACATGCATTTTCTAAACGGTTTGCTGTTGCACCGATTAGATTATAGGCGGGAACACCTTACAATACACGACAGATAAAGCCATGAACATTTACTCTTCAGTTTACAAGGATCTCTTTAGAAAAAAATAAAAGAGACCTAAATGTCAAGGACAGCTTGAATTGTCTCCTTTTCAATGGCGAGACAGGTAAGATGGAGACATTTTGGTTCCTCTGATTTCCAGAGTGGTGCCAGCCATGTGGATATGGGTAAGTCAACAGACTAAATTCAACTGTTGTCACCTAAAATGTGCACGGCTGACCGGCTGGCGTGGTCCTCTGTTTCCTGAACTTCCTCGTTCCAAGGGGGGGGGCGATGGGAACCTGTCCTGCATCCACCCCTCTCTGTGGCTTAGCAGAGGCCACTCTCAGACCAGGTGCCTGAGTTCAAACACCTCTGCGAGGAGACGGGCCCCCTCCCCCAGTTCTCACTCACCCCACCCGCGGTCTTTCTCCTCTTCTTCTTCGTTGGCACAAGTGACTTGCCGCTGACCGTCCAGCTCCAGAACACTTTGTAGTGATGCACCGGGATGTCCGGTTCCTCGGGGAGATCCCAAACGAGGGTCACAGTCACGCTTCCGTCACCGTTGACGGTGGAGTTGGCAAGCCGGAGGTTGGCCGGGGCCGGTGGTGCAGATGGGTCTGAAATCCCAGGAGAAAGACACGAGGGCCCAGGATGACCACAGAAGCATCAGCTCTGTACACGTAACGAGTACAGGGTCGACGCAGGAAGGCTGCCCTTGATATGGAGAGGAGCTGAAAACAAGCACCAAGGAAGAGCCCCTTCTGAAGCCTCAAACTGAAGTACAGCCTACAGCACGGTCAGATCAGTGTGTGTGGGCCGCATCTGTAATCTAGGCATTTCCATACCACCACAACCCAGCCAAATGGTCACTGTACCGAAACGGATAAAGTTCCGTAAAACACGGTCAAACTCCATTTACGCTGGTTGGCATTAAATTGGTCAGCCAAGTTGAAATGCCTTTGAAAATTCCGAAAAGAAAAGACAGAAATCTGGGACCAGCTCACTCGAGTAACTGCTTTCATCCGAGAGCGGTCCTGGAGCTTTAGAGCCTTGAAGCAAAAGTTAAGAGTGACAGGAAAACATCAGCAAAAACAAACTTTTTTTTTTCTCTGAATCCACATTACACAGTGGATGACAGGCGGGTAACATTTTTATAATTTCACCATTTCTAGTTTGTCGCATAAGCCAAAACCACCTCAGCTGTCGAGAGAGATGAGGTTCTGGAATGATTCCTCTACAAACCTCCATTTGAAATATATATATATGAAGATGACTAAATACGTGTAAAGCTGAGGGTCTTTCCTTCATCTTTTGCCACAAGTTGAGCAAGTCTAGATGCCGCTCACCACAAATGATTTACAGATGGTTTCGCTTTAAGACGCCTGCCCGGGGAAAATGCTGTCAGTAATTCTAATTATAATACCATCTGCATCAGAGGGGCAAAGAAGCTACATCTAACTCCACACAAATGAAGAAGACGGGGGAAAAACACCCACGTGTTTACTCTTGGGATGGTTTGTGTTTAGGGGATGACGGAAGCATCAATTATTTTTTTTTTTAATCTGTGGCTTTTCTGTAAGGTAGATAAGTTTTGGAGGTGTGGTGGGCTGCGTAATTTTTTAGAGCTTTGTAGTTGCTTTCCTAGGCTAATGGCTCATCCAAAGCCCACTACCTGGCCTGCTTGACCACGGTGGTTCTCAGGCAGTCACCACGAGGAACGCCCTGGGAGCGCCCAAGACTCAATACTGAGGTATATGCTGACTCAGTGAGTGCACGCGTGGCCCATCGATAGATTCGCGTTAACTACCTACTCATGTTTTATGTCAAACGCGCACGTTTATGTAAAGCACACGCGTTACTCTCAAGTAGATGCCCCACAGGTCCGAAGCGGAACAGCCCTGCACCTGGTGGCAGCCAAGCGCAGGTGTAGGCGGCCCTCGGCTCCCGCGAGGAGGGACGTGCTGGGCCCTGTGACCAGGGGCTCAGGAGGCAGGGCCTCCGTCGCCCCGCTGCTGCTGCGGGGCCCCCGGCCATCCCCGCGAGGCGGCCCAGCCTCAGCGCTTTCGCCCTCCCTCGTGGCCTCCGCTCGCCTCCGCCCGCCCCTGGCTGTCCCTCTGGTCCCTTGTCCCGCCTCAGCCTCCCCCTCCGGACCTCCCCATCCCACCGTCGCTAAGCGGGGGAGCATCCGGCCTCTGAACGCGGGGGCCCCTTGGCGTCTAGACCCCACCTCTAGGGGTCTCACCAGTCACAGCTTTAAAAAGTCTCTGTGCTGATAGCTCTCAAAGGGGTGTGGCTTCCACACAGACTTTGCCCCTGAACTTGGACTCAAGTACTAGAGGGTCTTTGCATCAGCTGCACTTGGAGGTCTCAGAGGCAGCTTGAAAGGAACGTGCCCAAGAGCAAAGTCTCCGTCCCTCCGAGCCCCGCTCCGCACGGCCGGCCGACACCCCATCTCAGGAACGCAAATTGCTCTCTCCTGCTGCTTCCGCCCCAAGCCTCGAGGCCCTACACTTCTCCTGCTTTCATTCTCTGAGCCGGCGGTACCTCCAGAAATCTATCTGGAACCTCACTGGTTCCACCAGAAGGACACCGTGCACCAAGCCTCTGTCCCGTCTCCCTGATGACTGCAAAGGCCTCCCAGCCCTTCTCAGCACGGCAGCTGGGGACTCCTTCCGACACAAGCTGAGGCTCCTCAGCTTGGAAGCCCTCGGTGGCCTCCAGTCTCACTTAGAGTCCGAGTGCTAGCTGCCTCCCATTCTTACCACACACACACACAATCTCCCGAACCTCCTTTCCCGTCCCCACCCGATGCCGCTTCTCGGGCGACACCGGTTCCCATCTGATTACACGGAGATGAAAAGCAGGGGCTGCTGAAGCTTTTCCACCGGCTCAGCCTAAACGCCTCCCTCCCTACCCGCCGCCCGCCCCGAGAGTCTTTACCTACCGCAGGTCGACCAGATGTCACCCTATTCAAAACAGTTTCGTGTGCTTTCCTCCGCACAGCAGCAGAATGTCACTGTGATTTTCTCCCGCTCTGGTATTCTCCAAGGCCCTTAAGATCTACCTCTGCGGTATGATTCAGTCCTTAACCTACAACAGGTTACTGCACACCTTTCTTACAGAAAGCTGGATGGCAAGCTCATCATCACTTCAAAGCAAGAGAAAAATTACAACGTGTAAAGATAATTACAGCCATTCACGTTTTCAGTGATGCACCTGGATGTCTGTATGCTGAAAATAAGTAGTTATGTGAATTTTCCAGAGAGTCTAGGTTCACAGGAAAAGCTCAGAATCATCTCCTTTTCTAAAGAAATTCCAGGTTTAAGGAAGTCAACTAGTATTTGGTATCTCATCATTTCCTTAATCTACTACATTCATGGTATCATTTCTTACTGCCCTGGAAAAATTTCTCATACCGTAGATGGGACCGTCATTCAGAGTAACATCATCTCGCTTATGAAACGTGATAAAATGTGACACAACGTAATTTATGACAACGGCGTTAGGAAGCAGTGCTTTCAAATCAATGAATTAGTAATACTTGCCTCACATTTTCTTAAAAGGCCCATTTGACTACTCACGATACCCCGGTGGCAATACTCCCATTACCAACGTGACACGGCCCCAGTCTCTTTCTCCCCCCACATAACCACTTTTCAAAATTTTGAAGCCAAAGGGGAAGAGCAGAGGTTATCTGTTCATCGCCCCGATTATCCTCTGCAAACGAGCTACTCATTTATCTGTCTAGTCACTGAAGACTTCAGATGAGCGAGTCTGTCCCGTTTGTCTAACCTGAAGGATTTCATTCAGTCCCAACAAATTCCCAGATGGCTGTCATTCACTGCCTTGTGAAATGGTCCCCTACAGTGTGAAATCAAGTACATTCACTTTGTGGAAATATACAAAATCTTTTCTTACAGTTTACGTAAGGTTTTTTTTTTAAGACGTTGGGGGTTGGGCTTCCCTGGTAGCGCAGTGGTTGAGAGCCCGCCTGCCGATGCAGGGAACACGGGTTCGTGCCCCGGTCCGGGAAGATCCCACGTGCCGCGGAGCGGCTGGGCCCGTGAGCCATGGCCGCTGAGCCTGCGCGTCCGGAGCCTGTGCTTCGCAACGGGAGAGGCCACAACAGTGAGAGGCCCGCATATCACACACACAAAAAAAAGACGTTGGGGGTAGGAGTTTATTTATTTATTTATGTATTTTTGGCCGCGTTGGGTCTCCGTTTCTGCGCGAGGGCTTTCCCCAGTTGCGGCGAGCGGGGGCCACTCTTCATCGCGGCACGCGGGCCTCTCACTGTCGCGGCCTCTCCCGTTGCGGAGTGCAGGCTCAGTGCATAATGTTTTAACTCTATTAAAACATTGAAATGCAGTTGGAAGCTTGTGGGAAAAATTATATGCATATAGCAACTCCACATTATGATAAAGCCCTAAGGGATTTTATAATTTATTTATATGACCTTTTTTTAAATTAAAAAAAAAAAAAACACTGGTAAGGATCTTAAGGGTTGGATAGGTAAAGTGACCTGCCCGAGGCCACTCACATAACTGGTGGCGGAACCAGGCGTGAGAGTAACAATGAGGGGAGAAGGAGGGGTTTGAGGCCACATCTCTACATCTGTTACGTGTCATCGCCACCATCATCATCGTCATCATAACGATGGGCCGCTGTCTCTGCAGAAAGCCAGCGTGTGGAGCCCTTTGCCGGGGAAAGTGCCCCTTATCGTCTAGCACAGGGATTGAAAGCCTTTTTCTGTAAAGGGGCAGACAGTGAATATCAAGGCTTTGCAGCCCAGTCTCTGTTGCAACTAATCCACTCTGCTGTTGTAGCTTGAAAGGAGCTGCAGACAATATGGAAACAAATGAGCACGGCTCTGTGCCACTGAAACGCTATCTGCAGAAACAGGCGGCAGGCCAGATATGGACCACAGGCCATGGACTGTCAACCCCTGAGCTAGAGTCTTTCCAAAGCAATGACACCATTTAGTCTCTTGGAACTGGACATAAGCACAGCTTATTTCCAATTCTATACGCATATGGTTGTACTTTGTTTTTTTAATGTTGGCGTTTTGTTCCCATTTTGCAGATGAGGAAACCGAGGATCAGAGAGTTTTAATTCACTGGTTCAAGAGTGTAGGGGGAGAAGGTCGGAGGCACACGTCACAAGACCAGAGCTCCCCTGACCCCGCCCTCTGAAGCTTAAATGAGAGCATTTCTCCCCCATCTCACTCCTCTTTCTGCTCCGTCCACTCCCTCTTTGCGACCTTCCCAATTATCAGCAGAAACACAACTCACAAAGCGGACAGCAAGTACACTTTCAAAGATAAACGTAATAGGAAGCCCGTATTCGCTCCTTTTACAGTTTGCATGATTTCCAGGGCAAAATATAGTCAATGTTTAGCAGGAATAACCAACTTCACCCTTGGAGAAAAATAGTTCCCTTTATTAACGATCATATGTAGTGCTTTTGGCAAAGGAAGATGGAACCTTTGGGTTTCAGCAGACAGATTTACGGTTTCATCTCTGGACCTTTTGTGACAAAGTAACAGGCACGGTGGAACAGCTTTACGCCCTACGATGGGTAAAGTGCCAAATGAAATCACTTGTCACCCCTGGAGAAAGGCAGGCCTATTATCACACTGATGTGCACTCTCGTGGGAAAGGAGCCCTTCCTGCCGTCCCGGGAGAAAGCCCATCACTTACTGTGAGGCAGGCGTCTCCACGCGTCCAGACGATCCTGTTGGTTAAACACGGAGACTCAGCCGCGCGTGTGAGCGCGACAGCAGAGCGGGGTGCAAATGGCAGTGAAGAGAGAGACCTTTCGACGGTCATACTCAGTGAAGTGAGTCAGACAGAGGAAGGCAGGCATCGTATGATACCACTTACACGTGGACTCGAAAACGTGGCACAAATGAGTCCATCCACAAAACAGAGACAGACTCACAGACAGAAAACAAACTTACGGGTACCAAAGGGGAAAGGCGGGGAGGGATAAGTCAGGAGTTTGGGACTAGCAGATACACACTACTATACATAAAATAAACAGCAGGACCTACTGTGCAGCACAGGGAGCTGATGTAATGACCTACAATAGAAAATAGTCTGGAAATATATATACTTACAACTGAATCACTTTGCTGTACCCCGGAAACTAACACAGTATTGTAAATCAACTCTACTTCAGTCAAAAAAAGAGAGACCTTTATAAATACACAATCATGCACAAATATATATACGTATATATACATAGACGCAGAGAGGGGAACAAGATATGCTTTAAGAGCATGCATGTTAATTTTCTTACTTATTTGATTTCCCCAAAGGATGTCCAGGGAACAGACCCTCCCATTTGAAATGCATCAGAGGACTGCCTCGTAGGTGTGGGGCGGTGATCAAAGGCAGTTAGATTTTTAAAGCAATGATATAGCCAGTCACACGTTCTCCACCTAATTAGTAGGTTAGTTCTGATATTTAAACTGTTTTTTCTTTCCAGACACAGCAGTTGGAATAATTTTGCTTTCCTCATTAACAAAACAAAACAAAACAAAAGTAAAAGAAAAAAAGAAAAGAAAGAAAGAAACACAGGAAAGAAGGAAGGGAGGAAGGAAAGAAAGAAAAAGAAGAAAAGAAAAGAAGAGAAGAGAAAAGAAAAGAAACCCCCCTGCAGTATCTAGACACACAACAACTCAGGGACGCGGGAGAAGCTGCACGGCCGGCGAATTTCCAGCTATTAAATAGTTCCAGGACGTACGCCCAGCACAGCGTTGTCCAGTGGAAACGGCACACAGAGCAGCTGCGTAGAAAGTCATGGGTCCCCGTGGAGCAACAGGGAACTTTATGACCACAGTGGAGTCTGTTCTCGCTTTCCTAACTCTGTAATGTGTGCGTGGAATAACATCCCGTGTGATACTTGTACGCTGTGAAAACAATGTCTGCTTTTCTTCTCCTTTTTAATGTATCCTGTACACAGGGGGACGTAAGGGGGGAAAGGTGGATGGAAAACTCTGAATTTGGAAGGAAGTGGATATCGTAACTGTATTATGTACATCTGAGGACGTATTAGGTTAATGACAACGGAGGTTGGATTTTTAAAATTTTTCTTTATAAGGTCTCTTAAAAGCACATTAATTCAGTGTTAAATGGATACTGACTAATCTCAAACATCCAAAGAAATGTTTGCCTGCTTCTGGCAACACGCAGAAAAATGAATGTGGGTTTTGCTTAATATAATGCACGAAACTGTCCGTCTTCCTGCTTTCACTGCTGGCGTCGACACATAGAAGTCTCTGTCGTACTTTATTTCCCACATTCAGTCAACTTGTAAGCAGTCACTTGTAACAGGAAGTGGTACTGGTAACGTATATTTCCAATGCCAAGCACGCAGTATATGTTTTTTTGCCCTGTCCAGAAACACCAACACGATCGAGAAGATGCTAAAGACCGGTGTATACGGAAGTATGTTTTCTGCCGGCAAGGGCGTCCCTCCAGATGGACGCCTGCCACTTTGGGGCGCTCTGCGGGTCAGCAGTCAGGGCCTCCTTCATCCAAGAAGCGGAGGGCAGCGTGCAACGGACCTGATGTGGGGAAGGGCGACGGCAGACCGGGGAGGGAAGAAAGCAAAGCCTGCAAAGGCCTGTCTGTCTCCACTGACTATTACGTCTGTCCCACATTCGGGAACACGGGGGCTCCTTTCACGATCTCGCCGAATTGCGTCCATCAAACTCTTCATGTCTTTGTTTTAAACCAAAATTCAAAATACCTTAGACACGTCTGTAACGGGAATCTTGTAGCTATTGAGCAAACCAAGAGGTAGACAGCAGACGCGCTCGGGGTGCCACCCCTGGCCCCCGTGTCCTGTGCTGTTTCAGGGCACGTCCGCTCAGCTTGGAAACGCCCGCGCCTCTGTCTGCACCCAGAGCAGGCTCCGTGCGCGTGGGCGGGACACAGACGCCCGGGAGCGGCCCGCCTGCGACGCCCCAGCTCCCCAGAGGGCGAAGGGCCGCCCACAGCGGTAACCAGCGTGAGAGCGCACCTTGCTGCTCCGCCCTCCCTCCCCGCTCACCCGCGCCCCTGCCCGCCCAGCGCCCGGGATCCGCTCCTCTGCAAGCCGCCTCCACGCGGAGCCTCAACGCGCGTGGGCGTCTGCGGAGCGTGTCCCCGGCAGGTCACCTCCCGCGTCAGGAGTCCCACGTGCAAACGCCCCTGTGGTTCCACACGTATCTACACCTGCCTCCCGATGCGTCCCAGGGTTCACTCCCCACGCCACGGGACGGAAAAGTTCCCAAGACCCTCGGGCCCGGCAGGCTTGGCGCCCAGAAAAGCGAGCACTTCATCCCAGGAGCAGCCTAGGAAGGCAACTCAGCATGCGGAGGGGTCACCATTTCCATTTTCTCCATCAAGAGACAAAAAGTAGAAAGGGACGTCATACATTCGTCTATTAAATTATCTGTAATTTTAGTTTTTAAGGTTGTAGCCAACTTCCCTTCTCAGGTACCAGGGAGAAAGACAGTATAGAGCATTTAAACAAGTAAATACAGAAATCACCTCAACCTTGGGAGGGGCGGGGGTTGGCAGGGGTTAGCAATAAAAATATCCAGAAATGGTATTCACCTGGAAAAGAAAAAGCCTGAAACTGACCTACCAATCTATGCACAACTCAGAATTTTCCTATAGAGAATAGGTATTCTAAGGGGTTAGGCGTAAGTTATAGGGAGATAAAGGAGTGAGAGGGAAATGGACTGAGTAACCGATGTATCCGGGCGGACCACAGACTAGTAGTTTTGTATTTAAAAGTAACCCTAAAGAAGAGAAAGACAAGCTTGGCTTTTCTGTGAGAATCAGGATGAATACCAGGCAGCAGGCCTAAACTAAATGACGCCCATCTTACCAAGTTTTTTTTTTTTTTTTATCGTCCTATTTAATTTTGCTTTTATTTTCAGAGGTGTTCACGGAAGATGGAAAAGATCCTTGCCCCTTCCCTTGACCCAGCCTTAAATGATCAAGTCTGGTCCCAGAGCCAAATTCAAATGCACTAGAAAATCGCCTACCCTTTGCACAGACAATTATTTTGGAAGCACCACTTCTTTCTTCAAGTAATTCTAAACCACTAGAAGACGGACAGCTGGTACAGCGTCCGTTGGTTCTGGAGCACGGCGGGCAGAAGCGGGCTTTTAGTTAAATGGAAACGCACCGTTTTTGGAAGCGCCGCCGTGGCCGTTAAGGTGGGGCGCTGTCTCCTCTTACAAACCACACGGCACATCCGTCCTTCCGCGCGCCCCAAGGTGAGGGGCGTTCCAGGCTTCAGTCCTGTGCTCTGCAAACCAAAAACGTGTGGGCGGTGGTCCGCACAGATCCTATGGTGGCATCACAGGACGGGGCCGGGGGCGAGGGGACCACAGACCCGCTTGGCGGCTGGAGACACTGCCGGGACGGCCCACCTCGTCCCTCCCCATCTTACCCCGCTGCGTTTGCAAACACACAAAAGGGCTCCCTGGGGGGAAAAATGTAGCAATCTTATTGAACTGTCATTTACATGCCATACGGTTCACGCCAGTGCGCGAGCAGTGATTTCTAGTGTTTACTAAGTTGTGTGACCGCAGCCACCATCCATTTTAGAAGGATTCCGCTACCCCAGTAAGATCCTCCCTGCCCCGCCGGGAAAATTTTAAGGCAGAAAACAAAGTTATTTTTGTGTCTTCAGCTTCTCCTTCGATTACTCGTGTTTCCAGCACGTCCAGGGTCCTTCACCTGCGTACGTCCACCCCTCTGCAAAGCCCGCGTGCAGGAGAGGCCCTAAAACACAGCAGCCATACCGGCTGGGCCAGGCTTACTCCCCTTCTGGAAACACGCGCAACCCCAAAGGAAGAAGAGAGCCTTCCCCCGAAACACCCTCTTGTCTCCGTCACCTCTGTTTAGGCCACTGGCAGCACCAATCTCTCAGCAGTTCCTGACCCAAGACCCTGGAGTCACTTCCTACAGGCCACGGGCAAATCGTTCCACACGCGCTCCCCGGCCAGCTGACTTCGGCCTCCGTCCAAGTTACCGTCACCTTTCGTTACCGCTGTCGCACCGCCGGTTCGCTGTACTTTTTAGATCCGCGTATAAACGACAACATACCGTGCGCTCACCTTCCCGCCTGGCTCCCGTCCCTCAGCGCGGTCACGGCCACCACCTCCGGGCAGGCGCTCCGCACCGCGACCCTGGAGACCCGGCACGCCCGGCCCCTCCTGCCTGTCCGTCTGCGCCCTTCTCGGCTCCACCCTCAGGCTCCACCCCCGGAACCGGAAGGCTCTGCCCTCGGAGGCTGCAAGGCCAGCCCTTCACTCCTTGATAACAGCCTCTGTTCTGTGGCCGCCCGCCCTGGAACTGTAAAAACAAAAACACCCCCTTCCCCACAGCTCCCGTGTCTAGTCTTTATTTTTCGCACTGTCAGTTATCACTCTCTTCCCGAGTATATGAGAGTATTTTATGTATTAATCTTGTTCACTGTTTCCTCTCGCCCCCAATTAGAGTGAATCTCTGTGTGTGTGTGTGTGTGTGTGTGTGTGTGTGTGTGTGTGTGTGTGTGTGTGTGTGTGTGTGTGTGTGTGTGTGTGTGTGTTCCACAAGAGCGGACATTTTTGTCTTGTCTTTTACTTGTTTCCTCAGTGCCTGACACAGAGCAGGTGCTCAACAAACACTTGTTTAATAAAAAAGGGAATGAAACGTGAGTGATAAACCGAGACCCCAAAACACTTTTAATTCTACCTTAACATTCTCCCAGTAAGGCAGGGAGCCTCCTGGAGGATTCTAACACTGTAGAAAGGATCCTTACACGACTTTATGGTCAATACTAAGAATCACTGGCTAGCACACTTAAGATGAGTGACTTTTATGGTATGTAAATTATATTTCAATAAGGCTGTTAAAAATTATTTTCACAGCAAGACACATTTCTACGCTTGATGAGAACTGAGCAAGGTGAGGTAAGACGAGGTACCACCCTGTAGACGGGACGTGTATCCTTAGCCATTTCCTGGAGGCCATGCTTTCCGCTGCTTAGCGGGTCTATTATATTCCCATCATTCTGTGGTACAGCGTCAGTGAAAACAGTAGAATCTGCCATAAATTCTGGGCGTATATTTTTGGTTTCAGAAGCGCAAGGACTGAAGTCTGGAGTGCTGAATGTTGGGCATTTTTGTAAAACCAAGCAACAGAACAATTTAGTGGTGACTGCAAGGTTTCCCAGAAGTGGTGCACTTTCCTCCAGCAAAAGCCTGTTTACACTTGACGGACGCCGCTCTAATTCTAGACGTATACGGTCCTCAGGCACGTAGGAAGGGCTGGGACAGCACGGCCTTGCTCCTTCCCCAGAACGGATGCCTCTTTAGTGGGTGGCAGCCACCGGGCGGGCCCTGGGGACTGTCACGGGACCTCTGCCCAGGCCCCGTCCGACCCTGCAAGGGATTCCACCTCTGTCTGCAGAGGCTGGGAGCTGCTCTGCTTCATGTCTGGACATGCAGCCACGACCTGAGAGCCACCAGACCCCAATCCTGCCGGCAAGGGAGGAGACGGGGACGCACTGTGACCGCGGCACGCCTGGACTGCATCTGAAGGTCAGGGTGGAGACTTCTCGGGCCCTGTCCCGATCCTTGCCTCTGAACCCACAGTTAATGATTTATTCCCATAGCCTCTCTCCGTCCGCGGACCCCCTGGAGACAGTCCTCAGACAAGCAAGGTCTGATGTCCGTATTTCTTATTTCATTTCTGGACCCGCTCAGTGCATCTGCCTCGGGGTCGGCGGGGGTGTGTGCGGTGCACCTTTATCTTAAAAGGACTTTTTAAAAGAAAGACCTAAAAATCTACAACATACACTGTCCTAGAATTCAAATACTAAATTGATCTTGTTGCAAGGCTTCCACTTGAGACCTACGATTATGCAGAGAAAGGTGTGGCAATATTATCCGGTGAGAAACGGACAGGCTAACGGAAACATACATTTTACCCAAAATGGAACGGCAACTGCAATTTATAGCAGCCAGTTCAAACCTTCCCGTTTTGAAAGACATATGACTGATGTTACCAGTCTCACATTATTCACGAATACCGTAACGTATGCTTGAACTGAACTTAAACGAGCTCCCGAAGAGGACAACTGCTGATTAGTAAGGGAGTCACGTGACGAACCTCCATCCATGAAACTGGCCCTCACTGACGATTAGCCAAGCAGATGTATCGTCAGTTCAGAGCCATCTCAACACAGCTGGGGGAATAAACACGGAGCTATTGTTAATACCCAGTCGGGTGCTGTCCTCCCACTTTCACAGACTAAACCAACCACACATGTAACATAGTCAGCATTCATCGGATCCCACAGAGGTTTTAAAATAGCACTGAAGTAGGAAGGGAACAAAACGACAGCCATGATAAAGTCACTCGGGAGGGATTTAAATTCTGCCCCTTATGAAACCCAAGAGATTCATTCACACTCAGTATAGCAATGGTTTCGAGAAACCTGCACAGTCTGATGTGGCAGGAACCAAACCTTCCTCTCCAAAAGCTCGCTGCATGGTGCTCGACTCAGAACAGACCGAGAGAGCCACGCAGGCCGAGCACGGAAAACCACGACTCCGGAGCGGAGAAAACCCCACCACGTTATCGTCTGCCGCCCCTCAGAGGAAACAGCCCAGGGATGGTCCTAAGCGTAAATTCGCCGGCACCTCCACACCCGTGCGGTCCCGTTCGCTCAGCACAGCGCAGCCGCCCGTCGGCCAACCACACGCAAGAGCCTGGCGGCGAGACGGACACGCCCCCACGGAGAGACGGACACGCCCCCACGGCGAGACGGACACGCCCCCACGGCGAGCCGGGCGCGGGGGCGCGGCAAGCGGCACTGACCTTTGGAGGAGCGGAAGTGTTTGCTGGGGGCGGTGAAGCCTCGGGTCCCGTGCGCATTCACGGCTGCCACTCGGAACTGGTACCACCTGCTGGGCCGCACGTCGCGCAGTTGGACCCGCTCATCCGTGGTCTGAGGGGAAAGTCACAGAGCACAGAGATCCCCTGTATCCCGACGTGCCAGTCAGGTCTGTCGCAGAGACACCCGCACACCCGTCGGCCCGTACGCAACACAGCCTTGCCCTCCCCTCCCCGCCTGGATGAGGGCAGCCCATCCGGCTCAGGTACGGGAAGGGCCGTCGGGGAGCAAGGAGTTCCGAGGGAAGGTTCCAGCTGCTCGATTCCGTTCACAGGTATTGGACCTCAAAGGGATAACGCTCTCTGGAAGTCAAAATCTCGTGACAAACGCTTGGGCTGTTCTAAAATCTGGTGACTAAATACAGCATTGGAGAGATTTCATCAATAAACTATACTTATGAACGAATACATACAGGAAGTAATCATTACAGTATAGAGGAAAGGAAATCAACTTTAGCTTATAGACGGGAAATGCCTCCTACTGGTGTGCCAAATATAATTTTGGAAGTTTTGTATGGGAACCCACACACTTACACTCTGGAAGTACATTGCAACCCAAGACTTTTCTGTTTGATTTGAGTCAATCATGGAAGAGTTGCAAAGAGTCGTGTTCCTGAAGGGGGAGGTATGTTTCGTCCAGTGAAAGGTCCGGAGGGGAAAACTGGGCAATGGGACACGTCCACAGGCCTTGCTGTCCCTGCAGCTACGTCCCAAGATATCAAACAACTTGAGCCCCTTCCTACTGCCTCCCCTTCATCGAGCTCAGGGCAGTATATGCCCGCTGCCGGCAACGTCCCACGGTAGACGGGCGACCTTGGCCGTGACTCCGAGGGATAAACGCCCGAGTGCCTCCTCTGCGCCGAGTGCTGAGCTCAGCTTGGCGCTCAGTGGATAAAAGTGGGAAACAGAACTGAACTGAAAGTTTATAATAACTTATTGAAAACGATGGTCATGTGTACTTTCACATGCAAAAGGAGCTAAGCATTTCCGAGATCAAAGGAAGAAGATGACCTCGAGGGTGGCTTCCTACCTCGTTTGGCAGAATGTGAGACAACGTTTTCATTGACTTATTTGTCCAGTTTTAGCCTTCAGATTAAGGAGCTAAAGCCAGCATGCTAGCCACAGCGTTTAGCAGACAGAGAAAGGAGGCATTACATGTGGTATTAACTAGTGAAAATAGTCATAATAACAGAAATGAGAGTGGCAAGGTCTTTCCTCCCTCCGAATAAGAGGATATGAAAGACAAGGGCTTATCATCAGTTACTTTCATAAATCTTCAAATTTATAATTTGGAAATATTTGGAAATTGCATAATTTGGAAGAGTTACGAATGATACTGCAGCACTGTTTAAGGGAGAATGCCATGTAAACCAAATGTAATTTTAGGCTGTATTCTGACCATCTTTATGTTCTGTTAAAGCACATCTTTTTAACAAAATAGGTATGGAATGGAATTGCTAAACTTATCTGACCATTTCCTCCCACCCCTAATTTAAGATGTTTCTCTTAACATCACATTTCTCGTTGATTTGGGTGGTATTGAAATTATTTTAGGGTGTATCCTCTCTGAGATACTACTATTGCAAAAGGGACCAAGTTCTTCTTCTACACACCTGAATACTGAAATTTATTTTATATTTACTGAAAAAAAAAAATCATGGGAATCTTGTCCTTGGAGAAAAAAAATGACCTGATCACCTTCAGGAGAGAATTTTCCCCTATGGACCTACACGCAGAGAGGGCATTTTAGTTGTTGAAAAGCATGAAGCGGTTGCATATTGAGAATTTATTCTTTTCTCCATCCGTGGAGTCTGCTTGCAGCTGCTAGTCCATTTAACAGCTCTTAAAAGGAAAGAAAATATTTTGCTTTTCACATCCACAAGACAGAGGAGGAAAAGCACTGGGAAGATAAACTCCAGGAGGGCTGCCATGCAGGTGGCCTACCAGTTGGTAAGCCGGCCAAGAAGAAGAAAGCACTTAGGGGAGATTGATGAGCTGCTGGCCGCTTCCCACTAAGTAGTTTTGCGATATGACTCTTCCTCCCGCCACGAAAGGCCCACGCGGACTAAAGGCTTAAATGTAGGAGCAACAGAGGAGAAGTCGTTGAGATGATCAAAGAGCACACTGTCTAGTCCTACGGGTGTTGCGTTTCCCTCACTCTACTCGGTTTTAAGTTTATCTCAAGGAAGCGTACTTCTCGGAATAAACGTGAACACTCATTAGAAAACCGCCTCCCTTCCACGTGCGCTGTGAACGCACGGAAAGCCAAGTTCCTCGTGGTAGCCGGTTATACCGACAGAGCCCATCCCGTCTGCCGCCAACACGCAGGGCACGGCCACCTCGGGCCACGGGATGTCGGCGCGCAGGTTCTTTGGGCCGGGGCGCGGCAAGCTAAGCTTCTCTCTGCAGGCCAAGGAGACGCTACCTCTAGGGGAAACCAAAGCCCACGAAGCGTACGCAGCACTGACCTGCGCTACCGTCTGCCAGTGCGTGGCGCCGTCTTCACTGGGATGGATGCCATAGTTCCATCGTCTCTGTAGCACGTAGATCACAGGCTCGATTGAAATATTGAATTTGGAGGACCACTTAAGCTCCAGCTGCCCGGACTGCAGTTCTGTGAATCGTAACTCCTTCCTGGGCTTCAGGGGGACGCCTGAAACAGAACCGCGCCGGTTAAAACAGCCTGTGTGGGACTCGGAGCGCCGTGAAAGTCGAGGGAGAAAATCTACGACGGAAGAGACAAATCTCAGCTCATGACAACGGAGCCTCTATTTCCTTTTTTTTTTTTTTTTTTTTTTTTTTTAATTTCCTTTCTTAAAAGCAGCTTCTCCCTATCGGGGGTTCGTTCGCGTCTGAAATCTCCTGACACTCAGTTCAGTTTCGCTTTCTCGGTTTTTCAGAGGCTCTAAACCGATTCCAGACTCTGAACAAGGTAACCTCTAGAGCAGTTCTTGTATGTGTGTCCTTCCAAGCCAGCCCCGTCAGCAAAGCTGCAGCACCGGAGGCCAACCCAGAATCCACACGAGGCGGCACTCATGAGGGGTCTTGAGTCCCTTTTCCCACGTAACACGCTCCGTGTCTGCTGATAGATCCTAGGGTCCTTACAGCACGCTTCTCAAGTTGCCTCTCCTCTCTAGCTGAGCGAGTTTTCCTCTTAAGGAAAACGTTTTCAAGCCCCGTCCTCTCATGTGCTCACATCTTGCAGGAATGGTTCGCAAAGCCTGGGTCTGGTGGATTCCCCAAATGATTGCTGGGCCTCTGCCCTACTGACTCACCGTCTAAAACTGGAAAAAGATGAATTTATAATGTTTGCTTTTGGCATGAGTGTGTGCCTGGCTTCAGAAGTCCCTCACAGGTGCCTCACTGGAAAGTAGTTCATCATTTTGATTTCTTTTTCCCCCTACAGTGCATGCAAGTTGCCTGGTAACTGAAAGATTTAAGAACCACGGTTCAAAATAGCAGCCGTTATGGAAAGGGAGATTTAAAACAAATTCACAATACTAACAGGATACGTGAAACTAACTGAATTAGGTAGGGTCTATGGCATCATGGTGTTCGATGCCACACAAACCAAGAACACCAGCTGCATTAAAATCATTCTCTGCTGAGAAGGAGCGTTTGCCTAAAGCACTGACAACGAACCATTTGAAATGGATAGTTCAGGATGCTGCATTAATTTTTCCGTTTCTTAAGTTTAAACTGAGAAAACTAGAAAATGTGCAAATACAAAATATAAGCTCTGATGCATGTCAGTGATGTGGCTGAATTCAACTCATTTCATTTTGATCTTAATCCAAAGCCAAATCTTGTGTCGGGAAATTTAAAAGTCATTAAACACTGAGGTGGACAGAGTTGGATAATTTTAAAATGGCACATGTATATCTGCTCAAAAGCTCACTGACTCTTATAAACTATTTTCTAGGGCTTCCCTGGTGGCGCAGTGGTTAGGAATCTGCCTGCCAATGCAGGGGACAGGGGTTCGAGCCCTGGTCCGGGAAGATCCCACATGCCGCGGAGCACCTAAGCCCGTGCGCCACAATTACTGACCCCGCGTGCCACAACTACTGAAGCCCGTGCGTCTAGAGCCTGTGCTCTGCAACAAGAGAAGCCACCGCAATGAGAAGCCCGCGCACCGCAACAAAGAGTAGCCCCCGCTCGCCACAACTAGAGAAAGCCCGTGAGCAGCGACAAGGACCCAATACAGCCAAAAATAAATAAAATAAAAATAAAAAATAAATTTAAAAAAAACCCCTATTTTCTAAACAACCACAGTCACCGCCCCTGTTGCATTCTCCATGTTGATTTGCTGGCGGGTTGTATCTGTACGTTGCCCTTCACTTTACCATAAAGTTGTCTCATGTGATCCTTGCTGTGACCTCATCAAGTGGGTGAAGGGTGAAGTAGCTACATTTTGAGCACCAGGGAATTGAGTCTGAGGAAGATGAAATAAATTGCCTGGAGCTATGACCCATCTCCCGGTGTCTCTCTGAATTTTCTGCCACATTTTGGATTAGGAAAAGCCACTTAGAAAGGCAGAGAAAAGAAGTGGTTTCTGTAGCTCTGCAAGCCCCTTGGACATTCCGATTCTAACGTCCTTGAAGCTCCTAGTTGGTGTGAGACTTCCCTCCTAGTCTTTGCTCCTGCTGTGCCCCTGCAAGAGTCTTTTTCAAGCTCATGTCAGAAACTTCTCGGTGTATAACCTTACACTTACGCTTTCACGCCTAGGATATTTCTGCAGAGCGAGTGATTCTCACATCTACCCCCCCAGTCCCTCTCTGGGCTGCAGGACCTCGTACACCTGCATAAGGCCCCTCTCAAATGCCTCTCCCCAGATACGCCCCTCCTCCTGAGATGTAGGGCTTCACGACCTCTCTAGGCTCTTGGACGTCGAAGGGTTCCCAGAACCCTTTGTCTTGTGCTTGCACCAACATCCTGCTGTTTTACTGCAGAGTATAATTTCAGGAACCCCTCAGGCATCCTGTCTCCCTGGTGACCACCTGTTTGAGGCACTTTCCTCTCCTGTCTGCACCCTCACCGTAGCCTCTAACCCACCTCCCTGCAAGCCAGTCTCTTTTCTCTAAGTCCCTCTTCACCATATTTGTGGTTATTTTCTTCAAGTGGAGGAGGGAGGCTCTCCTTCTCCTTCCCAGAATGCTCTAGTGCATCCGTTTTCTACAGAAGGGAGGGAAACGTCTCTGCCTCTCCGTCGAGGCACCCGTCTTCTCCACTGCCTGCCGGTTACCTTGCAGTCGAGAGCTCCTGGTACATTCTACGTGTCGGCCACGCACCCTGCCTTCACACCCAGCTTTCCCACAAACACCCTGCCGGGCACTCCCTACTACCGTGGCCTGTGCGTGGTGTTTTCTCCACTCTGAAGCCTCTTTCCTTCTATTTTCTGACCACAGACCCTGGAACACTTCCAGCCTCGGTCCAGATGCCACCCTTCGGAGCCACCTTCCCTAAAGCTCCCAATTGGAAATCAAGGCTCCATTCTTCTGCCAGCTCTTCAGCATTGAACCTGTAACCGTCGAAGTACCCGTAACTGCCTCTCTCCACGGCCAGCTCCTTTAATGATGTCTGTCTTCCCCACAAAGCTAAAGCCCCAGAGGTCAAGAACCGTGTCTCCTCAATTTCCACGTCACGATGTCCTCGTAGAGAGCGCTCTGCGGGAGCGAATGGCCCGGAACCGTTCGCTGAAGGAACAGCCCAACCCGCTTTCTTATTCTTCTCTCAAGAACACACCTGGTCCGGACGTAAGAGGACTCGGAACATTTACACACACCTTTGTGACAACGGGAAACCCCTCTCTGCTTGAGAGTCGCGGAGGGGCAGGAGAAGACTTATCGCAGGCGTTCGGTGCCACCTTCTCTGGCGTGTGCATCCTTTCAAGGAGCTCACATCTCCTCTTCTGTCAAGGTGCTATGGCTCAAACATTCCTTTACTTATTATTTAAAGAGAAGGTGGCTGGTTAGTCCCTGAACCTCACAGAGCACTTTCTCTGAGGGCACTTTCTTGGCTCTCCGTGTACAGTCCTCGAGCGTAAACGCAGCTGCAGTAAAGCCTCAAGTCACCGAGGCACCCTGAGCTCCTCGGCAGCAGAGCTGCTGCTGCTGCTAAGCTGCATCGCACCCCCACGCTCTGAGGCTCCAGTCTTGAATATCATTCAACTACCAAGAGCCTTCGTGGAACGTGATGAGCATCAGGGCACTGTCAGTTCACATTCCTCCATTTAAGAATCTCTTTAATTATGATGTGCAATATGCTCTTGCGATTTGCATTTTAAGAAATGGTCCATCTGGTCTGCATTAGGGTTGGCTGGCTCCCCTGATTGGGAGTAACTGCAGCCCTTGGCTGTAATTGTGTGCAGATGGGGCTCAGCCCTGGACCCTCAGCCCTCACGTCAGCCGTTTCAGAGGCCTCGCGAGCTCACCCAGCAGCCCGGCTGCATAACCAGATGCAGAGGATGGATCTGTCCTCAGTGTGGTTTTTATTATGTAAATGACCAGGATCTTTCTTTTTTCGTATTTTTGAACATATTAGTCATCTGAAATCTAAACTATTCTGTTAAAAACTTCAAAAATGCTATCATATAACATCCCACAATATACGACAATACCGGTGCATTTTTTTCCCTTTAAAACATAACAAGTATTTTGGTGAAATCGAAGGAACAGAAACCCAATGCTTCAAAAAATGTTGAAACTATACTGATAGAAAACTCAATAGAGACAGGCCATCAGCTGTTGCAAATCACCACAAGATCTGACTATTCATATAAATATACTTGTCACAAGTCCAGGTATGAAAATGCAGCAAGATATTGTGTTCCAGGCCTTCCTGGTGGCACGGTGATTAAGAATCTGACTGCCAGTGCAGGGGACACGGGTTCCAGCCCTGGTCTGGGAAGATTCCACATGCCGCAGAGCAGCTAAGCCTGTGAGCCACAACTACTGAAGCCCAAGCACCACAAACACTGAAGCCTGCATGCCTAGAGCCCGTGCTCCACAACGAGAAGCCACCGCAATGAGAAGCCCATGCACTGCAATGAAGAGTAGCCCCCGCTCTCCGCAACTAGAGAAAGCCCGTGCGCAGCAACAAAGACCCAACGCAGCCAAAATTAAATTAAATTAAATTAAATTTAAAAAGATATTGTGGGGCTTCCCTGGAGGCGCAGTGGTTAAGAATCCACCTGCCGGGATGCCCTGGTGGTGCAGTGGTTGAGAGTCCGCCTGCCGAGGCAGGGGACGCGGGTTCGTGCCCCGGTCTGGGAAGATCCCACGTG
The DNA here is from genome assembly GCF_026419965.1 of Kogia breviceps. Classification (NCBI taxonomy): domain Eukaryota; kingdom Metazoa; phylum Chordata; class Mammalia; order Artiodactyla; family Physeteridae; genus Kogia; species Kogia breviceps. The sequence continues at coordinate 129,094,961 of NC_081330.1, read as the reverse complement.
CCGCGGAGCGGATGGACCCGTAAGCTGTGGCCGCTGGGCCTGCGCGTCTGGAGCTTGTGCTCCGCAACGGGAGAGGCCACAACAGTGAGAGGCCCGCGTACCACAAAAAAAACAAAAAAACAAAAAAAAAGAATCCACCTGCCAACGCAGGGGACACGGGTTCGAGCCCTGGTCCGGGAAGATCCCACATGCCGCGGAGCCACTAAGCCTGTGCGCCACAACTACTGAGCCTGTGCTCCACAGCCCGTGAGCCACAACTACTGAGCCCGAGTGCCACAACTACTGAAGCCCGCACGCCCTGGAGCCTGTGCTCCACAACAAGAGAAGCCACCGCAATGAGAAGCCCGTGCACCGCAACAAAGAGCAGCCCCCGCCCGCCACAACTAGAGAAAGCCTGTGCGCAGCAATGAAGACCCAACTCAGCCAAAAATAAATAAACTTAATAAATTTTTTAAAAAAGATAATGTGTTCCAGGGATAATCTCTCTCATAAGGACAACTGTACTCAAGGAATTTGTGTTTACATCACATTAAGGCACTCAGTCACTATATTCAAAATGTGAAAAGTTAATTTGTGAAAAGCAGCCCATCTCTAAAATCCTGAGGTTTATATATTTCAAATAGTAAGAGATTCATGGAAATAGTAAATCAACTCCATCATCACATCACATCTTCTGGGGAAGAAACAAACTGATATAGGATTAATTCCTGGTTAGCACCTGGTAAAGAAAAATGGGTGCTGTGTCACGGCCACCTACCTAACTAGAGGCCACGAACTACTCGGAATCTTTACGTTTGGGGAACAAGTTCAGCTTTTCTCTTTCCCTCCCCAAACCAAATGTCCCCGTTGGGAGAGAGGAGAGGCAGTAAGATACTAAAGCATCAGCTCTAGACAGAGGACAGTCCAACTAAGCTGTAAACCAGACCTAAAATAGGAGAGGATCAAAGGAAAACCAGTGCCCCAACGAACCGGAGCTTGTGTTTCACCCATAGAAGACCAGCTTGTGAATTGCCCACAGTCTCACGAAGGTGTGCGTGTCAGAGACTAGCACCGTCGGGCCTGGTTTACCCACGGTGACACGGTCAAGTCTTCCGGGGGTGCTGCTTCTAATAGTCTTTCCTTGAAGGGTGAAGGAAAAGCTCTTTTTTGCCTTCCTTTGTTTCAGCCCCTAACACCAGTCTGTAAAGTTAACTCAGGGGCCAGCCCGGGACACTTCTCACAGCATAACCCAAATTAGATGCGCAAGGGAAACGCGGGACATTCTCTTGATCATTTTTTTTCAAAGGACACCGTGTTTGGAAAAACTCAGGTTTCCAGCATATAAAGCCTTCGAAGGTATGAAATCAGCCCACACCCCATCTTCCTTTCTACAAAAGGGCACTAGACAGAAAGGATGTATGTGTTTCCATGTATTTAAAAAATTTTTCATCAACTCAATAAGCGACAAAAGGAAAAACAGGACAGCGGATGGCACATAGCAATTTATGGCAAAAGTTAAGAAAGCGACGGGTCCACTTCAGTGAGTGTGTGCGTAGGACCGCCTTGACGGGGGGCTGCTGGGCTGGGCGGAGGTTGGTGCCCTTTGATTTTGCACGCCGGTGCCCACCCGGTACAGGTCATAACCAATGTCAGGCACCCCTCATAACTCCTAACGCACAGTCAGTAATTACTACCGGAGCTGCAATGTGTCAGTCAGTACTTGTAGATCCAGGTGACATCAGTCCCTTTTCAACTCAAAATGGGGAAGACATTAAGAAAATGCCCTCCGGGGTTTCCTATGAGACAACACTTCAATAAGTAAATAATGAATGAATGAATGAGAAGGACACGAGGAACTTACACGTTGGCCTAACAGAATTTGGTTCTTCACGAGGTATACTTTGTATCTAATTTAAATATTACAACTCCACAAATTAGTTGGAAATAAAGTTCAAAGAAAAAAGCTCCATGTTGTTTATGAGCCTAACAAATACTGATAAATCAGTGATTGCATTAGATTTAATCTATTTGATCTTGATCTATCTTTTACTTGAGCTATAACATAATAATACAGGGGTGCCCAAAGAGGGCTTGACGTGTAGGGTCCTATTACAGTAGCTGGATAGACTCAAAATAAAAATGACAGGAGAGCTGGCCCAGGTGGGAACAGGCATTAGATGCATTGCTGCTGCCAACCACTGGATCCCCTCGGAGGCGGCCTGCGACCTCGGCCTCAGCACATGTGAACTGACAGCGGAACTGGTCCAGCTCAGCCAGTGGTGGAGCCCCCTCTTCCTGAGGAAAACGCCTGCACAGACCTAGTGTGAGCAGAGACAGGCGGGCAAGCTCACTTCCCGCCGGTTGCTTGGGGGCAAGAAGAGGGCACTTAGGAAGGGGAGAAGGACACTGACAGCTGGGCCTCCAAAGATTGTCAGGTTGGTTTGCATGCATGTTGTCTGGCTGGGTACATGTTTTTCTCCTCACGGAGCCAAGCGCTGGGTCGGGAAGGACCCTTTCCCAGAGAGGCCGGGGCCATCAGCCCCAGAACCCTCTTCTGAGTACTGTCAGACGCTCCCAGGACACGGAAGCCAGCCTTCATTCAGAGAGCAAGGAAGACGTCTCTATGTAGTGTGTGTGGATATATATATTTTTTCAAAATAATACTGTTTTATCCTGTGCCCATTATGCAGAAGTCACTGTCAGGTCAAGAGCGTCTTGTGACGCTATCTATGGTTTAGCCCTCCATGAACTGCCTCTGTCCACAAACACGCAGGTCAAGACTTACTTGTAGTAGAAAGGTGACTTCAGCACTTGAAAAGAGCCCATCCTATTAAGTTTAAATTGTAGGTATCTTTTAATCATTAGTCATTTATGCTGGCCCTTTATAGAATATTTCCCTTATTCTCGGTGAACCAGGCATACTTGAAATTCACACTGACTCTTCTCTGCTTTCACATGAAAAGCCTATTCTAATTTATACTGAGTCCTTCAACCGCCTTACTTTTAAAACAAAAAAGGTTTTACAAATGGGTTTAACAATCATTCTAAAAGCGTCCTATTTTAATGGTAAATGCTGATACTTAAATAGCAAATGATCTATAATAACAGAACAGGTTTCATAATAGTAGACTTTTAAAAACTTAAATGGTGTTAGATTGCGCAGAAGTGATTTTATGTAGTTTATAATAAAAGGCATGGAAACAATAAAACTTCAAATCCATTAAGGAAACGTCCGTCTGTTGAGAAAAGGAAAGCAGCAATTATTTTGAATTTGAGACAGTATTTGTGCCAGGTTTCCAAGGATCTTAGGGGGAAAAAAATGGAAAACTGAATTCCATAGACTTCAGATAAGAGTATTTCCAAGTGGCGCAGGTATGTGACTTCTGGGAGACCTGAACTGCTGTCAGCCTCAGAATGGACTTCTGAAAATCGTCAACAAGCCCATAATGCAGAACCGGCATTGCAACAACATACACTTGATGCGCGACAGGGCAAGTCAGAGAGAGCAAGAGAGATTTCCCTTTCTACTACTTACAATGAATAATGTCTAGTGACTGATTCTGTTTTTCTCTTCAAATTAGACCCAAAAAAGTAACGAAATGTTAAGTCTCCCATAGTATACTTTTCGGCATGCCAAACTATACGTAATACAACAGCATCGGTTTAACATGTAAGAACTTTGTCACACTTACAGAAAGAGGCATGTAACAGCGTAAAGGAGTTAAGCGCCTAGAAACTGCCTATGGATGTAAACCGTTACATCGGCTAAATTGTTTGATAACTTGCATCCCTATCTTTTGGAAGAGGGCAATTCCTCCATCTGGGAACTTAAGATACTAATCAAAATATTTTAAGTTCCCTGCAAGCACACTTCTGTTCTTGGATTATGCGAACAGAAAACCCACGATACTCATGCGTCTCTTATGCCTTTTTCAGCTGGGCCCCATCGCCAGCCTATTTTCCAAGGATTTGAATACAGCTACTCCGGGGGAGCCGGTGGAGCTTCACTCATTTACTCATGTTGGAGAAAAACACACAAAAAGTTCCTGAACTGATGGTGGCCTTCTGACATGTTAACTTCTAAAAGAATTCATATGGGCTTCCCTGGTGGCGCAGTGGTTGGGAGTCCGCCCGCCGATGCGGGGGACACGGGTTCGTGCCCCGGTCGCGGAGGATCCCACGTGCCGCGGAGCGGCTGGGCCCGTGGGTCATGGCCGCTGCGCCTGTGCGTCCGCAGCCTGTGCTCCGCGACGGGAGGGGCCACAGCAGTGAGAGGCCCGCGTACCGCAAATAAATAAATAAATAAAAGAATTCATATGATATAGCCATTATTTTATAATAACTTTAAATGGAGTATAATCTATAAAAATACTGAGCCACGATATTGTACACCTGAAACTAATACTGTAAATCAACCATACTTCAAGAAGAAAATAAGAAGAGTTCCCATGAAGGATTTACTCCACCCCAATATGAGTTCACTGGGGCTGATTTCTATGGTCCAGTCAGTATTTTCAGACGTTTGTATGTGGTACAAGGTAAATTTTCTTACAGTTCTCTCTTTCCTCCCAAGTCACATCTTTGAACGCCCTCCCTCACATGCACACACCCCCCCCCCCGTGACCCTGGAGGTCCCCTCACCTACTCCGCTCTGCTCCTCACCTTTGTACAGAGTCTTGGGCACCTGGCAGGTGTGTCCACACCCATTGGAGCAACACTTCTTAACCCCAGAGCACTCACTGTCCACTTCACAGCTTTCGACACAGGCGGCGGCAAAGCCGCTGGCTTTCTCGGGAGCTGGGCAATCCCCCTGCTTTACCGACAGGACGTACTTGAGGAACTCACAGCTGGTCAGGCATTCATAGCTCTTCTTGGGGAACAGAGGCTGGGCGAGAACAGAGAAAAAATTCTCCCGTTAAAGACACACGGAGTCTGATTTCCAAGACATCGGAAAGGCAGGTCAAAATTCTTACTCCATCAAACTCTCCCTTGAAGTGTTTACAAAGTAAATGTACTTGTTGCTCTCTTTCCCCCTAAAGAAGTGATCTTTTATGCTAATTTTTTTAAAGGACTACGACCCGTGACTTAGAACTTTATTTTACATGCAACAGATACACATCAATTACACATACACGCATTCACAGATTATTGTTACACTCTGAGTTCTGATATTGTAAATTTAATGTACATCAAGACATCAATACCCTGACAATTAAATACCAGGGAAAAATTTCACACTCTTAATTACCAAAGGTGGAAAACTAGAAACACTAGCTAGAAAAAATATAATTTCAAGGTTTGAATTAGAATTGTAGGTGAGAATAAAATTGATTGTTAATAATCATATATAGGGCTTCCCTCGTGGTGCAGTGGTTAGGAATCTGCCTGCCGATGCAGGGGACATGGGTTCGAGCCCTGCTCCGGGAAGATCCCACATACCGCAGAGCACCTAAACCCGTGCCCCACTACTGAGTCTGCACTCTAGAGCCCACAAGCCACAACTACTGAAGCCAACGTGCCACAACTACTGAAGCCCACGCGCCTAGAGCCCGTGCTCCGCAACAAGAGAAGCCACAGCAACGAGAAGCCTGCACACCGCAACGAAGACCCAACACAGCCAAAAAAAATTCATTCATTCATTTAAAAAAAAAAACAAAGTTTCTATGATATATAAAATTTGAAAATAAGATGAAGTGACTGGATTTAAACAGTGTCTCAATTCAAGAACTTCCCAGGTAAAACAGAAGAAAGGTCATGCTTTCAATGCTGAAGTACCACAAATCTGTAGCTAATTAATTTAAATGAAAACAAAAAACCTTATAAACATTTAAAGCATCATTTCTTAAGGCTTTTCTCTCTTCTTCAATTTCACAGTTCATTTTTCTGTTAGCTGCTAGATGTGTTTTACTTCATTGTTTTTCTTTTTTAAGGATACTTAAAAAAAAGTTGGTATGGTGTGTGGGTTTTCTTTTTTGTGGTTTTTTAAATAAATTTATTTATCTTATTTATTTATTTTCGGCTGTGTTGGGTGTTCGTTGCTGCGCGCAGGCTTTCTCTAGTTGCAGCGAGTGGGGGCTACTCTTTGTTGCAGTGCGTGGGCTTCTCATTGCAGTGGCTTCTCTCCTTGTGGAGCACGGGCTGTAGGCGCGTGGGCTTCCGTAGTTGCGGCTCATGGGCTCTAGAGCACAGGCTCAGTAGTTGTGGCGCACGGGCTTAGTTGCTCCGTGGCATGTGGGATCTTCCCCAGACTAGGCCTCGAACAAGTGTCCCCTTCATTGGCAGGCAGACTCTCAACCACTGAGCCACCAAGGAAGCCCTTCATTGGTTTTTGAAGTTCTAAATTCAGGTCCAAACCTAAGTTAGGAATCAAAGAAGCATGTGAAAGGATCTGGAACAATTATAGAGTTTTGGCCAGCTTTCCTCTTTCAACAAAATGTATACATTACATGCACTGAAAGAAAATACTTCAGTTACTAAAATCATTGGCCCCTGTCACACCGGCTGAGATTTGCAAGTAGACATAATTTTATTAAATCTGGCAAGTGTTTACTGCTTGCTAAGTTAACAATCACTGGGACTTAGTTTGCACCATGTATAATCAAATCAACTCACGGCAAACTTCTTCACACACGAAAACGGAGTATAACTTGGGAATCAGATAACAAAGTAAGGGCTGTCTGCTCATATGACTCTAATCATCTTCAGGCCAACCGCCACGCCCTTGAACTGGGAGGGACAGGAAAGCAGGAGCTGCTATCTCCTCCCCTTACTGATTTACTCACCGGGCTAACGGGCCAGAATTAAAAACAAATAAATAAAAACACTGGCGGAGACAGATCTGCAACATTTGTTCCCACTGAGTGTAAAAGAATGATCGTAAGTAGCACAATAATTTGGATTTTCCAGTTGATGTAGGGTTGTTCTGTACAATTCTTTTTCTTTTTGCTATGGATTCAAAAATGTGATATTTTGGGTGTGTGTGTGTGTGTGTGTGTGTATTTTGAGGTCCATGGAAACAAATCGGGAATCAAAGAAAGTTCCTCTCTGCACTGGAGCTTTCTAGACTGGTCCCTGAGCTTGCAGTGTTCCAGAGGATATTATGAATATTATATTAGATTGTGTACACGGAGAACTAGGCAGCGCTGTACCAAGTTAGCTCCCAACAGCTACTCAGCAGGACTGGACTCATGGATGTATCTTTTCTTCTCCCACTGCTACATGTTTCCTGTTTAACATTTCCAAATTCTTCTGTTATTCTGATCATAACGTTACAAGAGCCAAAGACAGAGAGCTGGCTCTGCTTCTCCTACGGCGTGACCATCCGCAAGTCTCCAACATGCCCCCACCGGGCCCAGCACTGAAATCTGCAAGGAGGGAACTGGGCCCCCTTGGAATTTATAAGAAAGAAATAGTCCTCAGTCCTTGAACTTAAATGAAGATCATCTTAACAAATACGTGGATTTGGTACAGTAATCTTATAGAGGCGTTCTACTTAACTGTTTTATTTGTTCAGCTCTACTGAAGGCAAATTTTGATGTTCTCTATCAATTATCTTGGATAATCCTCTTGGATTAGGTTGAAAAATATTAATGGTCTGAATATAAATTAGAGGACATATGGTATCTGTACACAAGGTCTCTCCCCATGTCTTTAATCACTGCTTAATGAGAATTTACCATTGAATGGAATAAGGACAAAAATGCTCATAGGTGATAGGAAACGATGTGTGAGCATTAGTACTCTAGATATAAAGAAAATGTGTAAATTGGTCCCCTGATCACCAGTTGGAAATCCTGTGAGCAAAAGATCATTTGGGTGCAGGAAAAGAAACTTCTGACCTTTAAGCGTGTCATATTACTTGTGCCATTTCAAGTTCATCCCTCACAGACTTGTCAGGAGGGACGTGAACATTTTAGCAAAGGTGCAGGTTACCCAAATCGCAAGGAGCGCATGCCCCTCAACTTCACAGAAACGAAAACACGCATGGCAACAACAGATGCATCTACTAAACGCTGCATGTCTTGTTCATACAACCGCATCCAGTCTGTTAAGGCAAAGTATGAACTGTAAAACTATGTAACAACAATTCCTTTATAAAACTATTCCTATGAGTAATTTCACACAAATAACCACTTCGCCAGGTCACTGGCTCGAGTTTAAAATTTGGAGAAAACGTAGTTACTATGCTGATTAACTTTTCCTTGTTTTTTTGTTTTTCTTCTGCCCTGTCCATATACAAAAATAGGAGCAGAATAGTCTTCAAAGATCATGTATTTTTCTAGAGTAGTTAGTGCCTAAAGGATGTCATTATGCATCCAAAGACGGGCTCAAGAAAGCAAACAGGTGAAGGAAAATGCCCTTGGGTGCATTGCATTAAGGGGAAACTCCTCCCTATTTTAATTAACATTCTACACAATATTAATAAATTCTTATAAATCTCTCCTACATCCCATCTCTTAGCCCAAAACTAAAATGTGTTTTCAGTGCGTCACCTACGCAACACACGAAGCTCATCTTTCTTGTGGCAAATGGTAAAAACAAAATGAAATACTAACAACAGTAACTAACTGTTCTTGGATGCTTTTTAAAAAGACACTATCATCTTCATTTTGTTTGGTGTAAAATGCAAGGTACTGCGCCATAAAATAATTTGTGCAGCAATCGTGGAGTGACGAACACAAACGCATCAGATTCGGAAACATATACTAAAATATGTTAGAAATCATATAAATATGAGGCCTCAGATATGGAGAATACTCTGCCTCTGGCGTCTGGTTCAATTCACCAGAACTGCACATGTGCCTTGGCAAAGAGCCAGGGCCTGGGGGCTCTCCCCTGGCTCCAGCCAACACACAGGCATGCAACCCGCAGTGTGGACCCCTGAAACGAGTTCTCCACCATCACCACCACCATCCCCGCCACCCACACCGGGGGCCTGGGGGCTCTCTCCTGGCTCCAGCCAACACACAGGCATGCAACCTGCAGTGTGGACCCCTGAAACGAGTTCTCCACCATCACCACCACCATCCCCGCCACCCACACCGGGGGCCTGGGGGCTCTCTCCTGGCTCCAGCCAACACACAGGCATGCAACCTGCAGTGTGGACCCGTGAAACGAGTTCTCCACCATCACCACCACCATCCCCGCCACCCACACCGGGGGCCTGGGGGCTCTCTCCTGGCTCCAGCCAACACACAGGCATGCAACCTGCAGTGTGGACCCCTGAAACGAGTTCCTCACCATCACCACCACCATCCCCGCCACCCACACCGGGGGCGAGCCGAGGAACCAGCCGCGGTGGGTCATCGCTAACAGCTGTCAAGGGTCTCCCACCCCATCACCTTTACCAGCTGCTTCCCTAGCTCACCCCATGTACTCCTCCCCAGGCCCTACAGCCAGGATTACTGCCATTTCACAAATGAGCAGACAGAAGCTCGGGGAGGTTGTAATTTATCCAAAATCACAAGTAAGAGTGTGGGCCAATGTTTATCTAAGGGCTGCCCCGTATCTCAGGGTAAAAGTAGACGACGGCTAAGCCAATGGCCTTCAACTTGCTTCCCTACTAGGACCACCTGGAGGCTTCTAGCACTCCGGAAATATCCAGGACTAGAGCAGAGGGGAAAAATGCACGCGGGTGCACAAACACACACGCTGATATACCTGTATATATGTAAATCATATATATATATATATATATATATATATATATATATATATATATATATATATCAAAACGGCAGTTATAGTCCAGAAATACTGATAAGAATAATCAACACTGACATACAGCTTGCACTACTGAACTTCGAGGATAAAAATAAAATTTTTCAGGCATCCAGGCAGAAAAGGCAAGTTGATTATGATGCAGAAAATAAGGTTTCTCCCAGGTTAATTTGTCTCTATAAAATTTAATGTGTGACGGCAATACAGCAATGGCTATATAATACTAAAGAATACATACATATATATATAAAATCAGCTAAGTTGTTATTCAAATAAACATGTGACATAAGTATTCTCAAAGACATAAAGACTCAGCGAATATAACACTCGTGAGCCTTTCTTGCAAAACTATGCAAAGGTAAAATTCAGCTTTTCCACAAGTTCACAGAAATAAAGAGTAGATGGGCTAGCACAGCACCCCCTGAAAAAAAAATATAAAGCGTATACTTACATATTATGTGAGAAGAAAAGTTTGTGCAAACCCATTTGGACATCAGGTATAACAGTAGGCAGAGCCTGTCATGAATAATCTCAAAGAAAATGGTATCTTTTAAAAGACACTGACACATGACCAAATTTAGAAAGCCCAAAATAAAGAAATTAGCATAAAAGAATTACTAATCATTTTGTCATCCACATAAATATAAAACTAAAATTGAAAAAAGTAGGAATTACAGTTTTAAAAGATAATATGATATAATAAAATTAAAAGAATTGTCTTAAAAAACCGGTAGGTTAGAAGGAATGGACCAAGAAATCTTGAACTTAATTTTAGGACGTCCGTAGTCAGGGCTATGATGTACTGCAGCAAAACAATGCAGAGCAAACTCAGCAGAAGGGAAGAGGCCTATGGGGAGAAGTCCAGAGGAAACCAGGTGCAAACTTTCCCAGTGGAGTCACACAGGATGCATTAAATTCCTCCAGCCATGAGTTGTAACAACACGTGTGAAATGCTGTCAACCAGAGAAGTCCAGGGGAGACTTGAAGCCCAGAGCTTTTCTGGGGGGCTGCTCACGTAGGCACCTCCTGCGTAGCATGTACCAAAACCCAGACTCCCAGAAGGAAACAGGTATCAATAGTTTAGGAACAGTGATATTGGTCTGTAGTTTTCTTTTTGTGTGACATCTTTGTCTGGTTTTGGTATCAGGGTGATGGTGGCCTCGTGGAATGAGTTTGGGAGTGTTCCTCCCTCTGCTATCTTTTGGAAGAGTTTGAGAAGGATAGGTGTTAGCTCTTCTCTAAATGATTGATGGAATTTGCCTGTGAAGCCATCTGGTTCTGGACTTTTGATTGTTGGAAGATTTTTAATCACAGTTTCAATTTCAGTGCTTGTGATTCACCTGTTTATATTTTCTATTTCTTCCTGGTTCAATCTCAGAAGGTTGTGCTTTTCTAAGATTTGTCCATTTCTTCCAGGTTGTCCATTTTATTGGCATATAGTTGCCTGGAGTAATCTCTCATGATCCTTTGTATTTCTGCAGTGTCAGTTGTTCCTTCTCCTTTTCCATTTCTAATTCTACTGATTTGAACCTTCTCCTGTTTTTTCTTGATACAGACCAATATCACTGATGAACACAGATGCAAAAATCCTCAACAAAATACTAGCAAACAGAATCCAACAACACATTAAAGGATCATACACCATGACCAAGTGGGGTTTATTCCAGGAATGCAAGGATTCTTCAATATACGCAAATCAATCAATGTGATACACCATAGCAACAAACTGAAGGAGAAAAACCATATGATCATCTCAATAGATGCAGAGAAAGCTTTTGACAAAATTCAACACCCATTTATGATAAAAACCCTGCAGAAAGCAGGCACAGAGGGAACTTTCCTCAACGTAAGAAAGGCCATATATGACAAACCCACAGCCAGCATCGTTCTCAATGGTGAAAAACTGAAACCATTTCCACTAAGATCAGGAACAAGACAAGTTTGCCCACTCTCACCACTATTATTCAACATGGTTTTGCAAGTTTTAGCCACAGAAATCAGAGAAGAAAGAGAAATAAAAGGAATCCAAATTGGAAAAGAAGAAGTAAAGCTGTCACTGTTTGTAGGTAACATGTTATTATTCATAGAGAATCCTAAAGATGCTACCAGAAAACTACTAGAGCAATCAATGAATTTTGTAAAGCAGCAGGATATAAAATTAATGCACAGAAATCTCCTGCATTCCTATACACTAATGATGAAAAATCTGAAAGAGAAATTAAGGAAACACTTCCATTTACCATTACAAAAAAAAGAATAAAATACCTAGGAATAAACCTACCTAAGGAGACAAAAGACCTGTAGGCAGAAAACTATAAGACACTGATGAAAGAAATTAAAGATGATACCAACAGATGGAGAGATATACCACGTTCTTGGATTAGAAGAATCAACACTGTGAAAATAACTATGCTACCCAATGCAATCTACAGATTCAATGTAATCCCTATCAAACTACCAATGGCATTTTTCACAGAACTAGAACAAAAAATTTCACACTTGTATGGAAACACAAAAGACCTTGAATAGCCAAAGCAATCTTGAGAAAGAAAAACAGAGCTGGAGGAATCAGGCTCCCTGACTTCAGACTATACTACAAAGCTACAGTAATCAAGACAGTCTAGTACTGGCACAAAAACAGAAATATAGATCAATGCAACAGGATAGAAAGCCAAGAGATAAACCCACACACTTTTGGTCACCTTATCTTTGATAAAGGGGGGAATGATATACAGTGGAGAAAAGACAGCCTCTTCAGTAAGTGGTGCTGGGACAACTGGACAGCTACATGTAAAAGAATGAAATTAGAACACTCCCTAACACCATACACAAAAATAAACTAAAAATGGATTAAAGACCTAAATGTAAGGCCAGACACTATACAACTCTTAGAGGAAAACATAGGCAGAACACTCTATGACATAAATCACAGCAAGATCCTTTTTGACCCACCTCCTAGAGAAATGGAAATAAAAACAAAAATAAACAGATAGGACCTAATGAAACTTCAAAGCTTCTGCACAGCAAAGGATACCATAAACAAGACCAAAAGACAACACTCAGAATGGGAGAAAATATTTGCAAGTGAAGCAACTGACAAAGGACAAATCTCCAAAATATACAGGCAGCTCAAGCAGCTCAATATCAAAAAAACCACAAAACAACCCAATCCAAAAATGGGCAGAAGACCTAAACAGACATTTCTCCAAAGCAGATATACAGACTGCCAACAAACACATGAAAGGATGTTCAACACCACTAATCATGAGAGAAATGCAAATCAAAACTACAATGAGATATCATCTCACACTGGTCAGAATGGCCATCATCAAAAAATCTACAAACAAGAAATGCTGGAGAGGGTGTGGAGAAAAAGGAAGCCTCCTGTCCTGTTTGTGGGAATGTAAATTGATACAGCCACTACAGAGAACAGTATGGAGGTTCCTTAAAAAACTAAAAATAGAACTACCACATGACCCAGCAACCCCACCACTGGGCATATACCCTGAGAAAACCATAACTGAAAAAGAGCCATGTACCACAATGTTCACTGCAGCTCTATTTACAATAGCCAGGACATGGAAGCAACCTAAATGTTCACTGACAGATGAATGGATAAAAAAGATGTGGCACATATATACAATGGAGTATTACTCAGCCATAAAAAGAAACGAAACTGAGTTATTTGTAGTGAGGTGGATGGACCTAGAGACTGTCATACACAGTGAAGTAAGTCAGAAAAAGAAAAACAAATACCGTATGCTAACACATATATATGGAATCTAAAAAAAAAAAAAAAAATGATTCTGAAGAACCTAGGGGCCGGACAGGAATAAAGACGCAAACATAGAGAATGGACTTGAGGATATGGGGAGGGGGAAGGGTAAGCTGGGACGAAGTGGAGAGTGGCAGGGACATATATACACTACCAAATGTAAAATAGATAGCTAGTGGGAAGCAGCTCCATAGCACAGGGAGATCGGGTCGGTGCTTTGTGAGCACCTAGAGGGGTGGGATAGGGAGGGTGGGAGGAAGACACACGAGGGAGGGGATATGGGGATATATCTATATGTATAGCTGATGCACTTTGTTATATAGCAGAAACTAACTCACCATTGTAAAGCAATTGTACACCAATAAAGATATTTTTTTAAAAAATAAATAAAAGACAGGGAAGAAAAAAAAATAGTTTAGAACAGTGAGCCCCTCTTTGGAGTTAGGGATTGGTGGGAAAATCTCCCCCCGCCCAAGTCTAAGTTTCCAGAAGCCAGCCAAGGGCCAACCTTTTAAGTAGGAATTTCTAAGGACAGGTTTGCTATGGTAACTCCTCTGCACAGGTAACCATGGCTATTTCCAGATGGTAGACTTTGGCGTAAAGATTAAGTTTTCGTCTCCTGTGCAGTTTGTTATATAAATGTTCCAATAGGCATATATAATTTCTATAAAAAATAAAGACATTATACTGTTTGAAAAACAACCCAAACTGCCAGTTGTATCTTTCAAAGAAGGCATCTTAATACTAAGTATGCATGAAATAGGAAAAAGCTTTCTCGGTTCAAATGTTTCTAATTTATGCTTGGAAATGAAATTATAATTTGCTTGGAAACTCAGTTACACATCCTAATTTATTAAATGTGATTACAGTTAATTTGGTTCCCAGGCAAACTGTAGACCTTGGCCATGAATACTGTAAAATTAGGAGAAAATCAGAAACATGTACTTGAAAATAGTCACTTTCCTATGAGTACATGCCCCTTTTGCTAAATTAGAGTCATCTTTACGTGTGTTTATCTCAGCTTCCTGTTCCTCGGCTTTTCTATTTATTTTGAAGGCAAATGTGACACACTGTATGAGGGTATCAAGGGTCAAATTCTCCGCTGGGAGCATGACTCCAGAATCATATTGGAAGATCTTTGGAAGATCGCCAGGCACAAAAATAATTCCAAAGATTCAAAATTTTCTAGAGAATCAGGGACAGTTAGGACACTTGATAAACCACCATTTCCTTCTCTCCCTTTTGTCCTGCATTTTGTTTCCAGGAGCTACCAGGCATGTCTATGAATAATTGGCGCCCTGAAGCCTTTATATACTGACTCAGAAGCCAAACTGGCATTCTAGGTGCTAGGAATCTACTGGTGGACAGAAGAAAAGCATGACAGTTATGCCGCCCTATGCTTACAGTTTATGTCTCTCCTAACAAACAGGTGACACCATTAAGCAGTTTCATTTGTATTAAAATAGAGGTAGACACAGGAGGTAATGCGGGTACACGCACGTGAGGTCAAAAGAGGAGGAGACAAGGAGAAAGCTTTGAAGATAAGCTGTCAACACGTAGCATGAGTTAAATGGGTAAGTGTGCTGTGGAAGGGCAGAGGACTATTCTAGAAGGAAAGAATGACAAATACGAGGGCAGAAGCAAATACAGGGTACTGCATTCACGGCATGGCAAATACATCAGTAAGGCAGGAGCTGCATGCTCTGGTGACAGCATTAGTCCTGCAAGTCTCGGTTTCTTCAAATGTAAAAGGGGAATAACGATAATACTTATTGTGTACTATTACCCCAAGCATTGAAGTATATTAAACACTTGGCACAGGTTCTGCCACACAGTCATGCTGAAATTAGTGCTAGCCCCGAAAAGAAGGATTAGAGTTTTAAAACATCATTCTAGAAATTCTACAAAAAAAAAAGAGAAGGATTAGAGTTTTAAAACATCATTCTAGAAATTCTACAAAAAAAAAAAAAAAAAACGAAAACAAACAAACAAAAAACAGGTCTTCCCCGGTGGTGGCATTGGTTGCGAGTCCGCCTGCCGATGCAGGGGACGCGGGTTCGTACCCCGGTCCGGGAGGATCCCACGTGCCGCGGAGCGGCTGGGCCCGAGAACCGTGGCCGCTGAGCCTGCGCATCCGGCGCCTGTGCTCCGCAACGGGAGAGGCCACAACAGTGAGAGGCCCGCGTACCGCAAAAAAACAAAAAAACAAACAGCAACAACCAAAAAAAAAACAATGAGAAAGACAAGAGGTTAATTATAGATTACCTAAAATCCTCATATGAAAAATTTCTTTTGAGGAGGAATAAATTGTCAAGTTGTTAAAGGTACATATTTACTCTGATTTGTAGTTTTAAGTTTCTAACATGTTTCCATCTCAGAGAATTTTGCAAATACTGTCCCATCCGAGTTACAAGCAAAATTACACTTCAGAAAAGAGATACACTTTCACAGTCTCAGAAATTATAAAAGGTCTGTACCCCCAATTCCAATGTCATCTGGCGGGGTCATTCCCCGCACAAACACCAAGCAATTCTCAGGCCCCCCCTGGGTGTTTACGCGACTCAACTCAGTTCTGACACTGTCTTCCTGGAGACGGCGTCAGACCCCACAGGTCACGGGCTCAGTCCTACAGGACGACGTCCCCAACTGCCTCTGCACCGGCCAGCTCCAAGTTCAGCTTGTCGCCTGCGCTTCTGACCAAAGGGCCACGGACTGGAGGTTCCCACAAGCCCCGCTCAGGTTCAGTTAGTTTGCTAGAGTGCCTCAGAGAAATCAGAGAATCACTTTACCTGCTGTATTACCAGCTTCTTTCAAGAGAATGTAACGCGGGAGCAGCCAAATGGAAGCCGCGCACAGGGCACGGTACGGGGAAAGGACACAAGACACTTTTCCCAAATCTCCACGTGCTCACCCACCAGGAAGTTCTCTGCACCCAGTCCTCCGGGGGGGGGTTTGATGGAGGCCTCATTACTTGGGCATGACTGATTAGCTCATGAGCCGCTGAGGACTGAAGTCAACCTCCAGCTCTTCCCTCCTTCCCTGAAGTCAGAGGGAGGAAAGGTCCAGCCCCTAATTACAGGGTTTTTCCACTGGCAACCAGCCCCCTGTGAGCAGGTGCTTTGCAACGGCCACCGCATTCAAGCAGCAAAAGACACCTTGTGGGAGCTCTCTCACCACGTAGGACATTCCCAAGGACCTCTGTGCCAAGAAGGGGGTCGAAGACCAAATGCATCTATCTCTTCTTATAAATCGCAGGATCCCAGAAATCTTCCTTGAAATTTCTCTTCCTTTGTTTATACACCACTATATGGATAGCATACTTTTATTTTTTTTAATTTTTTTTTGTTTTTATTGTTTGTTTTTGTTTGTTTGTTTGTTTTTTGCAGTACGCGGGCCTCTCTCACTGCTGTGGCGTCTCCCGTTGCAGAGCACAGGCTCCGGACGCGCAGGCTCAGTAGTTGTGGCTCACGGGCCCAGCCGCTCCACGGCACGTGGGATCTTCCCGGACCGGGGCACGAACCCGCGTCCCCCGCATCGGCAGGCGGACTCTCAACCACTGCGCCACCAGGGAAGCCCGGATAGCATACTTTTAGACTGATTGTACCATCGCAAAGTGAACTAGAAATTAATGTGAATAGAATGTTCTTTCCTCATTATAATATGCAAGGGAAATTACAAATACCACAGGTTAGCAAAAGAGTTCTCAGCAGAAGTGACTTTTGCCCCACAGAGAGTACTATAAGGCAAGGCCTGGAGACAGTTTTTGGTCCTTACAAGCGGGAGGGGAGGGCTCCTGGCATCCAGTGAGGGGTGGAGCCCAGGAATGCTGCTACAGTGCACAGGACAGCCTCATGGCAAAGAAGCATTTAACCAAAAATGTCAACAGTGTCGGAGTTCAAAGACTCTGGATTAGAGCAATATATTGATTCAGGAGCCAGGAAAGCACAAAGGTGAAAGGGAGATAAGTTTCCATCACTCTCTGGAGAAGTCCAGAATCCTCTGTAGGAGACAGACACTGAAACAACAAAACCACGATGTCCTAAGCACTGTAACGGACGTGTACAAATGCAGTGAGAACGCCTGGCAGCACAGATTCAGAAAACCTCTCGACAGCGTCCGGCAGGGTGTCACACGACAGGGACAGAGAGAATGAAGTCACAGCTGCTACGCCCGCTCTGCCTTTCAGGAGCGAGAAAATGTAGATAACCGTATCAGTTAACACACACAGGAGAGACATTAGCTCCCGGGAAGGCCAAAGAAGGCGCTCAGAAGATGTGGCAGCTGTCTTAAATTAAGACAGGCAGGAGTGAAGAGGACCGCTTGAATGTCAACGTTTTTTCAGCCTTGAAGAATCAATTGGGGCTTCCCTGGTGGCGCAGCGGTTGAGAGCCCGCCTGCCGATGCGGGGGACGCGGGTTCGTGCCCGGGTCCGGGAAGATCCCACATGCCGCGGAGCGGCTGGGCCCGTGAGCCTTGGCCGCTGAGCCTGTGCGTCCGGAGCCTGTGCTCTGCAACGGGAGAAGCCACAGCGGTGAGAGGCCCGCGTACCAGGAAAAAAAAAAAAGAATCAATTGTGCAAAACCAGAGTAGTCAGAGCACAGTCGGGAGGGCTTCAATTCACTTGGTGTATTTGGCAAAAATCCTCTCCCTATGCCTGTTGAGGAATGCGGGAACTGACCTTCTGGAAACAACCATAAAACTGGACAGAATATGTGTAACAGCAGACAATGGCCAACAGCTAGCACAGGGCTGTACGCCCTGAGAGGGCACACAGATGAGGTGAGCCCGGAGAGGGCCGTTAACGCGTGGCCGGGGGTAGGTTCAAGTCCACAGTGCAAGGAGGGGTGGCCCCAAGGTGTCCTGCAGCTTTTCTGAGTCGAGCAGAAAGAGATCAAAGTTTGAGGAGGCTGAAACGAGTGGGTCTTGCGGGCAAAAAATCAGGAAGGATAGAACTAGGCAAAGAGAAACCCAGACAGCTGTGAGGGACCCCTCAAGTTTTGGGCTGAATACTGCCTTCTTTTAACATTCTTTTTTTTTGTTTTTTTTTTTTAATCTTCTTTTCCATGATGGTTTATCCCAGGACACTGAACAGGGTTCCCTGTGCTCTACAGTAGGACCTTGTTGTTTATCCATCCTACATGTAAAAGCTTACATCTGCTACCCCAAACTCCCACTCCACCCCTCCCCCAACCCCCTCCCCCTTGGCTACCACAAGTCTGTTCTCTATGTCCATTAAGTCTGTTTCTTGAACATGCATGAGGTGAAAGCACACGAGACCCGGGAAGGAACAGACAGAAAGCACTAGAGCAAGCAATTCCTGGAGTTCTAAGGAGGATAATACCTCACGTTGTAACCGTCAGAGCAGAAAGGATACATAATACACAGGGCATCGGATAGAGTCCTCAGAAAAATATCACTATAGTAATGGGTACAAATTAGCCCTAGACTAAAGGCTGCTCTGAATCTGCCCTAAGAAAGTTTAAAAGCAAGTCTCTACAAAAGCAAACTGATCTCAAGTAACTACATGCCAGAACAATCGAATGCTTTTTACAAATTCAGCAAAATTCAGAACACGAAAATCTGACATCCAATCAAAAATCATCAGGCATGCTGGACTTCCCTGGTGGTGCAGTGGTTAAGAATCCGCCTGCCAGTGCAGGGGACATGGGTTCGATCCCTGGCCTGGGAAGATCCCACATGCCGTGGAGCAACTAAGTCCGTGCACCAAAACCACTGAAACCACGTGCCACATTTACTGAAGCCCACGTGCCTAGAGCCTGTGGTCCGCGACAAGAGAAGCCACCGCAATGAGAAGCCCGCGCACAGCAATGAAGAGTAGCCCCTGCTCGCCGCAACTAGAGAAAAGCCCGTGCGCAGCAATGAAGACCCAATGCAGCCAAAAATTAATTATTTTTTAAAAAGTATTTTAAAGAAAAAAAAATCATCAGGCATGCAAAGAAGCAGGAAACTATGACACACAACCAAAAGGGAAACAGAGAATCTACACAACACAGCCAGAAACAACACAGGTGATGTAATTAGCAGGAAAGGACATTTATCGATAAAAGGATATTATAAATATGCTCTATATGCCCAGGAATGTGGAAGAAAACACGGACACAGACAGGAAGGGAACAGAAGATGCAGGAAAGACCTGCATGGAACTTCCAGAAGTAAAAATGAAGAAACAAAAGCATGCCAGAGAGGATTTAAAAAGTGTCAGACACTGTAGAAGAAAAGATGACTTGATGGGAACTTGAAGACACCATGATAAAAACTATCAAAATGAGGCAGACAGCGGGGAGAGAAAATGAGCAAAGAACATGATCAGAGACTGACTCACCCAGGAGACCACATAAAGTCTGTCATGGATATTTAGGGCCCCAGAAGACAGGACACAGAGGATGGAGCAGAAAAAAAATTGGCCCATATGTTTAAAATCTGCTTAAAATTATAAGCCCACAATTAGAAGAAACTTAGTGACCCCAAACAGAAGACACATAAAGCCCACCCCATCAAGGTATACCATAATCATATTAAAACTAGACATAGAAACACTTAAAAGCAGAGAGAGATATAAAAAGATTCTTTATAAACAGTTGAAAAACAAAAAGAAATGTCGGAGATTTTTTAGAAAATATACAAAAGAAAATGAAAAGATTTTTAAACAACTAATTTTTAAAAAATTGCTAACTGGAAATTCTTTACCCAGTGAAACGCCTTTCGTCTGGGGACAGAGACAAACCGACAATTATAATTCTGCATTTTGAACGATAAAAGTGTGAGGGATTGATTTCTTTATGTATGTATGTATAGCCGCATTGTGTCTTCATTGCTGCGCGCGGCCTGTTCTCTAGTTGCGGCGAGCGGGGCGGGGGCTACTCTCCGTTGCGGTGCGCGGGCTTCTCATTGCGGTGGCTTCTCTTGTTGCGGAGCAGGGGCTCTAGGCGCGTGGGCTCAGTAGTCGTGGCTCGCGGGCTCAGTGGCTTCACGGCATGTGGGATCTTCCTAAGCACTGCACCACCAGGGAAGCCCTTCCACTTTTAAAAACCATTTTCATCTGTTTCTTTTCAATCATTAACAGCCATTGCACATTTTCTCTCTATAGAATATGCCACGGAAGAAATCACAAGACTTCATCAGTGGGCACCTAAAAGGGAGAGCTTATAGGGAACCCCGCTATCAAAGAAGGGGCATCCACGCGCTTGCTAATCCTTCACGCAGCAGCATCAGAACTGCTGGGGAAACGCAGGCCCTCGTGCCGAGAGCCCACGCCTGCTACGACAGAATCGGCTCTGCAGCAAGACTCCAGGTGATGTGTGGGAAGGACCAAGTCTGGAAAGCGCTGCTCCGGACCCGGGAAGCTGCAGCTGGCGTCTGCAGAAGCTGAGTCCCTCCATCTCTGCTCTGAAACTTGATTCAAGCCTAGTCTCCGACTCCGGAAATCTGGGCTTTTCCCGCCACGAATCTCCCACTTCGCACTCCGATGACAGCCATTTCCCCTCGGCTCGTAAATGTGTTCCAGTCTTCTCAAGGTCAAAACACAAAACCCATTTCCCCCAAATCAAAGCCCCGGACCCAGCCACTCGCCTCTCCTCTTTCCCACCCAGGCGGTCTTAGGAAGGAACTTAACCTTGAGGACAGAGTGGTGTGTGCATCTGTTGTACATTTCCTCCCGTACGTTTACTGTTCAAGTGGGACCTTTTAAGGCTGTCTTCTGCTAAGCCATCATAGAATTCCAAAGGGGCGACCCGGGCCTCCGCCTTCATAATAAAAAGAGCTACTATTTATCCAATGTCTGTTATGTTCAGGCACTGTTTAAGTGCTTTACATGCATCTTTGATTTCTTACTTAAATTAGATGCTTTTGTAATTTCTATGCTATTCCCGTGGCTCCGTGTGTAGCTACCTGGCTAGTCCCTCTCTTCAGACAGGATAGGTCTTTAAATCATTCCAAATGGCCTCCAGTCTCAGCCTCTTAGAAATTTTCAAAACTCATCGGTTCTGCTCAAGAGTCTCATGGTATACATCCCAGCAACACATAAAAATTCAATGAAAAGTGAGCCTCACTGTTCAAAAAAATGAAAAGAACAAAAAGAAAAAAGGCTGCATTCCATGGAGAACACGTTCCACCCAGTGAATCACTTACTGAACGACCATAAAAAGTCATTCAATATTCTTGATATCCTCATTTTCCAGGACTGTGAAATTTGATCTAATAAGGACAGCTTCCTTTCTAAGATGACGGTAAAGGAAATCTCATAACGATTATTAAAAATCTTCAGCATTCCTGGAAACGTTTCGATTCCATGACTCCCACCGTCACTAAGTGGAAAAGAAAACTTGGACCAAATCTGCACCTCGACCAAAGATCACAATCCAGACTGGATCATTAACACTTTTCTTTACTATAAAAGTATAAAAGGTAAGTGTTTATCATTTGTAAAAAAATAAAAGTTTATTCATTACAGCGATAAAAGCTAACGCTTTTGGGCAATGTGCTACGTGCCGGGCACCCCAGGCTCCATCACTCTCAGCTAATCACCCCATTTCACGGAGAAAAGGGAAGTGCTGAGAAGGACACTGCCACGAATGCCCCTTCACACCCGCCTATACGCCGGAAGCCGGTCCGCGTGCTCTCATTCGCTACCTCGTCCCGTGACAGGGAGGCACGGTCCTGTTCTCCCACGTCAAATCTTCCTCACGGGGTGCAGTGGACGCCGCCGCCGCTTCAGGTCACGTGCCTCTGCAGTTCTCCCCTGTCCTCCAGCACCAAACACCCTCTCTCATCAGGACGGCTCCCATCCGCTTAGACCACGGGATGATTTCTTCACCCCAAACGTGACGTAATGTGGGGTTACCCTGCTCACCCCTTCACCCACAAGCTTCCACAGCGACCCATGCTCTCTGAAATGTTCTCATCCCCCCTCCCCTCTCCGTCTCTCCCTACCACGCCTCTGCAACGCATCCATCGGGCCTTCCCTGCGGCCACCCGCTGGCTCTGCACTTGTCAAGGTCGACCGTGACCTGTGCATCACGGTATCCAGTGACCAATCGATTTTCAGACCTCCACAGTCTTGCAGACGCAACGGATCGCCTCTTCCTTCTTGAAAAGCGGTTGCCATGTGTCCTCTAGAACTCCACCCTCGCGTGGACCTTCTCCCATCTTAACGGCCCCCGTCAGTCCACCTGCCGGCTCTTCCTTGGCTCCCACCCCTCTTATACTGCTGTGATGCAGGACATATAACCTATGAAGCTCTTGTCCTCCCACCACTTCATCCGGCTTCATGACTTTAAATACCATCTATCACCCATGACATCTGTAAGTCCAGCCTGATCTCTCAACTCCAGACTCATGTACCTAGGTGCCCATGACACGTGGAGGTCTGATTTACATCTCAGACCCAGCAGGCTCAACACCAAGCCTCTGGCCATCCTTTCTCGCCACCTCCCCCACAAAACCCGTGCCTCTCACACACCCCACATGTCGGTATCTGCTCAAGGTCACGCCGGCTCCCTCCCCCGGCTGTTCGTGACAAAGACCCCACCATTACCACCCACGCTTCATTCCCCCGATTTGGCCTGTGCAAGCTGCCATCAGAGTCTGTCAGCTCTACCTCACTTCTGCCCGCCTCGACCACTGCCACCCGGGACTAAGCCACCGACACCTCTCCTCTGCTCAAGCACTCATACTGCACAGGTAAGAGGAACCTTCTTGCCCACCAGTCATACACCTCAAGAGCCATCCTGGTGCCCCCGCCCCCGCCCCCCCACATATGAACAACTCCCCTAAAGGGAGGACTCAGGAGCCGTCCTATAATGTAAAATATTATAGGGAAATAATTCCAACACAGCAAAACTTTTAAATAAAAATGGAGTCCATCTTGTATCCTGGACCTTAATTTAACGGACTCAGAACGATTCACTAATTGACTTTTCATAAGACTCGAGGTGAGTGTATCATGACTCCCACGGTGTGGCACCCAAAGCCAGCTTTATTTTATTACGCTCTGGTATATCCCCAACCCCCAAGAAAGAAAAGACACGACTGCGTTCAAGAAACAGCACCAAGGTCCATCTCCCCTTATCCCTTCACAAGGAAACTCTAGTCAGGTCAGCTGTTGTTCTGGTACACTAAAGCAAAAGATTGCTAACTTGTCTTAAATTCTACGTGCTGGTCCTTCCCCCGGCACGCAAACATCTGGGGCAGATTACATCCTTTTCCCGTTTAGCTCTCATCAGCTTCTTTCAGTACCTTTAACTCTTGTAGAGACATTCCCAGACAGGTGATGGCTCTGCCTGAGTTCCTGAAGCGATGCATTCACTTAATACCCTAGATTTGACGACGTAACACTGGGGTGTGGAGCCGCAGGTGGAGGACAAGTTTTGACAGCGCGAAGAGGAGTGTGTGATACATCTGAACGCCTCAGCTTCGAGGTGTCCTTCCAGTCACGCTGGGACATCCCACGGCCAAAGAGACCCTGAAGTAGTAAGGAGCCTTGTTCTTCCTTCAATTCCTTGAAGTACCTCTGACTAACTATGATTCTGCATAATCCAAACTTCCTTCTCATTTGAGAGTCAGCCTGTTCACACGCAAATCGTTGGACCAACAATTTTACATAAGAGAGAGGCTCATTCGTGGAGCAGGGGTAGACAGAGGTGTCTGGGATGGAGGACGGGAAAGAAACGCAACGGGAAGGCACAGCCCCCCGATTGTAGATCTTATTCCTCTGCCTCTGAACCGTGTCATCTTGGGCCAATAAAACCATTTTCTCCTTGTGTGCTGGTTTCACTGTCCATAAAGTTCGCCTAGTAAAATTCGGACCTAACTTCTAAGAATTGCTATGAAATCAAATGGAATAATATGGGAAAATATTTTGAAAACCAAAAAGCACGAAGAAATGAATCAATAATGCTATCTGTGGCAGAGTGAAAACCTCTTTTTTTATTCCTAATTTCATCCTGGCCAGGACTGAATCGATGAGAATCCAGGCTGATCGAATGACAAGTTCAATATCAACAATGGATGCTTCCCTCACTGACTGACCCCTGATGCAAGTGAGGTCTCAGCTTTCCGTGACCCCTAGTGCACATTTCATATGGCCAAGGTTGATATCTCAGCTGACATCCTACTAGGGTGGGGATATTATGAAGTCAAAAACATCAGAATTAAAGATGGGAGGTGTTTCGTCAGCAAGAAGCCCATTCATAAATGACCATGTATCAGGCGTCATCAAAACTAAGACAACAGGGGCCTTCCCTGATGGCACAGTGGTTAAGAATCCGCCTGCCAGTGTAGGGGACACAGGTTCGAGCCCTGGTCCGGGAAGATTCCTCATGCCGCGGAGCAACTAAGCCCATGTGCCGTAACTACTGAGCCTGTGCTCTAGAGCCTGTGAGCCACAATTACTGAAGCCCGTGCGCCTAGAGCCTGTGCTCCACAACAAGAAAAGCCACCGCAATGAGAAGCCCGCGCACCGCAAGAGAGTAACCCCCGCTCGCCACAACTAGGGAAAGCCTGCGCGCAGCAATGAAGACCCAACACAGCCAAAAATAAATATTTATTTTTTTAAAAAAAGAACGAAACTAAGACAACAACAGCTGTAACACACGTGACTATTTTATATACCGTTAACAAGGAAAAAGGACATGTTCATTTATAATTCAAGATTCCGTCAGTTGTAAGAAAAGTACATTTAAACATGGGAAAACATGCATTTTATGACTAGTACGAAAAATTATAATAGTTTATCATGTTTCTTAAGATTTTATAAAAGTAAGAGGAAGGGGCTAATGGTTAGTTAATAAACTAAAGCAATGAAGCACAGTCTATCTATGTCTCTATCGTGGAAAATAACACGTTTCATAAAAGGACACATGAGAAATCATCCCTTATGATTCGCATCTAGGCTTGAGAGACATCCATAGCCTTGGGCTGTCATTTATCCCAAACATTAAAAGGTGAACTGAGTGTCCTAATACTCTGTAAGTAAATTTTCTGTAAGCTACATCAGGATCCCAAAGGGTTCTTGAGACAAGATGTTTACCTTAATTTGCCCCCAAAGATTCACACTGGAGACATTCCCAATGAATGCTGATGGTGACTTTTGTCAGAGTTCATACGTTATCCAAAAGCAGAAAACATATTCTGGAGTGAACCCCTATGATGAGTTAATAAATGTGAAAAATTAAAAAAAAAAAAAAAGATTCCTGTTCTAATATACTTAACTATGTCATTAAAAAAAATAATATTTTTAAATCTGCCATCAGCCTGAAAAAGTAGCAAAAGTAGAAGTGTATAGATAATCATATGAGAAGTTAAAGAGGTGAATACATGAGGAGGCCATGAATGAATTCTAGGTATGTTATTATTAACACGCCCCCGAAAGTCTTTTCCACAGAGCACAACTTTATGACTAAAATTACCAAGAAAATACTTCATGTTTAGAAATTGGTGCTGGTGATACAGACGAAGCAATCACGACAGTCTGAGTGGGTAGGTAGGTTGTGTGATATCATCATGACTGTGGTTCTCCTTCTTAGAGCAGGAGCTGGAACACGCTTTCTGTGAAGGGCCAGACTTCCTGTAAAGTTTCCACTTTGTGGACCACAGGATGTATCACAACTACCCAACTCTGCTGTTGTTAACACAAAAGCAGCCATGCATGATATATTAAAAAAAAAAAAAAAAAACTGGTTTGGCCAAGTTCCAATAAAACTCTACTTACAAAAACAAGAGGCAGACCAGTTTTGCTCTGGCCGGTGTGGTCTGTAAGCTCATGCCTTAGAAGATAAAGCTCAGACCATCTTCCAAATATACACATTAGGCCAAATATATCTAATAGTCTAGCTGTTCCTGTTGGAGAAGAATAAATCCTGGAGTCCTTCTGGGTCCGAACTCTTCCAAAGGGGAAGCTCGGGTTCCTGACAATAGGGAACTTGTATGCACGCTCAATACATAATGTGATAACCCGGGGGGATGGACGGGTCTGTCTCAAGGCATGACTATAGCCTTAAAAATACTGAAACAGGGACGAGTCCTTTCAGGAGTCAGTCTGTTTAAGCAAAAGAGTCAGACATTTTACTGCAAAATAAAACAGAAGCCGAAGAACGCAGAGAGAGATAAGAACAGTCAAAGCAACTAAAATTGAACGTTAAGGCTCTGAGTCATTGGGACCAGTGAGCTGAGGTCTCTCCACAAAGCTCCTCACATTAACTGGCCTCTGTTTTCCCCACCTTTCAAGTTTCAATTAACCTTTCTGCCACAGCAGATCACAATTTGTGCACACGAGTCCAATTTAATAAACTGATGTGGTTCAGAAGTCCTCATGGTTATTTCAGAGAGAAGGGCAATTACAGAAGCCCACAATCACATCTGGAATTTCAGGGAGAAAGCTTTCAATTATTATCTCCCTTCTCAGGGATCAGATGTAAAACTATCAACACAGAGTCAGTAATATTAAGGGATAATGTGTTTACCAAGCAAACAGCAGGGCACATCTGTTCCTCTAGACTCTACAGCAGCATATATACGTACAGATTGTGTACAGAATAGAATACAAAATAAAGTAGGAGTGCACGTTACAGAATGTAGGAGACACAGGGATGGCCTTACTCCCCTTGTCTTTGCAGATTCATAAGTTTGCTTATTGCCTGTTTGTTTCCATTTCTGATCAATCTTCTCTGTTCTATGTCTCAAGGGACCTGAATCCCTCCACAGCCTAGAATGAGCCCCACCGAGTCATGACCTGTGCTGGTGTAATCACCTCCGTGTGTGTACGTGTGTGCATGTGTGTGTGTGCGCGTGTGCGTGTGTGTCTGCTTCTAACCAACAGAATATGGCCAAGGTGAAGCACTGTCACTCCTGAGATTATGTTGTGTTATATAAAATTCCGTCTCAGCAGACTGGAAATCAGGATTCTGGCCTTAAAGAAGTACATAGCTGTTTTGTGACCTGCCAATGAAGGGGGCCACACGGGGAGGGACCACAGGCAACTTCTAGGAGCTAAGAGTGCACTCCGGCCAAGAGTCATCAAGGAAACAGGACCTCAGTCCTACAACTGCAAGGAAAAGAACGCTGCCGACAACTGCAAGGAGCTTAGAAGCAGATTCTCCTACAATCGAGCTCCCAGATGAGAACGCAGCCCAGCCGACACCTTGACCACAGAGTTGACAGACCCTGGGCGGAGAATGCAGTTAAGCTGTGCCCAGACTCCTGACCCAAAGAAACTGTGTGTTGTGTTCGGCCACTAAGTTTGGGGGTAATTTTTTATGCAGGAAGAGGTAAGTAATATAAAGAAACATTCATGTGAATGGCAGGAAAGCATGTTTCCTGGAAAAGTTTGGATCGGATCCCTAGAGAAGCCTCAAGATATTTTGGAAAACCTGAAGTGTAATATGTCAGCTCCCTTGAGGGAGGGCGGAAGCCATGACTGATGTTCCTCTGCATCATCTCCAACATCCACAAAAGACAAGATACAAAAAGACATGGGAGGGCTTCCCCGGTGGCGCAGTGGTCGCGAGTCCGCCTGCCGATGCAGGGGACGCGGGTTCGCGCCCTGGTCCCGGAGGATCCCACGTGCCGCAGAGCGGCTGGGCCCGTGAGCCGTGGCCGCTGAGCCTGCGCGTCCGGAGCCTGTGCTCCGCAACGGGAGAGGCCACAGCAGTGACAGGCCCGCGTACTGCAAAAAAAAAAAAAAAAAAAAAAAAGACATGGGAGAGTTCTTCTATTTGATTTGACACTAAATCATTAGCTTAGCTGTGTGTGTCAGTAGCACAGCAACTGGCTGTATAACTTCAAATATCTGCCAGTCCCATGTATTATTTGAAGCATTTTAAAGTTCACTACTACAAAATGCTTCCAAAGACTTCACTTATGGTGAAATCCTCAGCCCCCAGGTACTTCTGGCAACAGACGCCATTATGTAAGAGTTTGCAAATCACCCGTATTCCAGCCAGTCACAAAATGCTGAGTAGAAACTTTTGGAGCAAAATAAAACTGAGATTAGGAAGATCACGTTAGCAGTTGAGAAACACTTCCATTCTAGTTTTCCGAAACAACACTAAACACTTTTCTAAAATAACCCTGTAACACGGTGAGTCCCTGTAACTGTCCAAGGGGAATCCAGGCACAGCAGCACATGGACATGGGGAGAGGAGTGAGGGAGCTGAGAGCCAGTCTTGCCACCCGCAGTGGGTGAGCGATGTGACTTGATAATTCCCAGCTCCCCAGGTCTCCACGCTTCCACACACAGCTCTGTGGACTTACAGTGTGCCCTGCTTCTCTCCATGCTTAACGGGAAGGTCAGCCGGTATCAGGACTGAGGATGTATTTCACGCACCTTAAAACTGATGGAGCTGGGGCTTCCTTGGTGGCTCAGTGGTTAAAAATCCGCCTGCCGACGCAGGGGACACAGGTTCGAGCCCTGGTCCGGGAAGATCCCACATGCTGCGGAACACCTAAGACTGTGTGCCACAGCTACCGAGCCCACAAGCCACAACTACTGAAGCCCGCGCGCCGCAACAAAGAGTAGCCCCCGTTCACCACAACTAGACAAAGCCCGCGTGCAGCGACAAAGACCCAGTGCGGCCAAAAATAAATAAATTAATTAATTAAAAACAAACAAACAAACAAAAAAACTGATGGAGCTGTTATGAGCCCAGGTCCACAGGCGTGTTTGCAGAACGGAATCCGTGTGCCCTCCGAGGCGAAAGGCAGGCAGCAGCACCCCCTTGGCAGCTCCCGCGCGGGGCGGGACCTGACCTCCGCGTCTGTTTGGAGGAGCTCAGAAGCGCCCTATGAGCCCCAGTCCCACTCAGACAAGCCGTGCGGCGTGGTTTCCCCCTGACGCCGCACGGGCGTGGCCTCTGCCGTCCCTCGCCGCCACCCTCCACGGGAGTGGACTCCTGCAGCTCTTGTGCTCACGGCCCTTGTGGGCTTTCCGACGGCTCTTACTCTGAGCGGCCACCGTGCCGTCGGCCTGGCTGCTTCACAGCAGGTCCCTGGGTGCCTGGTTTGCCCGGGAGGAGACAGAGCAGCCAAGCAGCGCTCTCCCTCTTCAGCACAGCTGAAGATTTTAGACAGCGGTTGTCTGGGACAGCCACGCTCTGTCGTCTACCTGAGAGCACGGGGCAAGTCAGGTGCCCTCCACACGGGAAAACGTGGGCAAAGCCTCAGCCCAGAGTATGGGCGGCCCAGACGGTGAACAGTGCGGTGAAAGTCTCTGAGCAAACCCCCCCCCCCACTAATAAAGTGGCGGCTTCCTCCACAAGGCATGAGGAGCCTCAGGCCGAGAATCAGCCAGAGAAGAGCCACAGCGGGAGGTGGGCGGAGGGCGACGGCTTGCACCTTTCTTCAGCGCTGATGGAAAACGGTTTCACTGTCTGATTAACTAATAATGGAGGAAGGAGGGGGTGGCCAGGTGTTAAGAAGTCTCGGGGATTTTTTTAATGTGAATTTACACACACATGCACACACACACACACACACACCTAAAGGAAAGTGAACTTCCCCAGCCACAGAAGAACACGATGCCCTCCCATGCCAAGGACCCACTGGTACGTGGTCAGCCTGCCACCGTGTCCCGAGTCTCCGTGGCTGTGTACGGGGCTTCTTACCTCACAGAAGCTCTGGCACTGCTGCTTCCGCAGGTCCCAGGACACCTTGCAGGGCTCCAGGCACTAGGAGAGATGAACAGCGAAATCCAATCAGTAAACACGGGAAAGAAACGAAGCCCCAAAGGGAAGGACCCACCTGTGCACACTCCTGACTTTTCAGGGCCTACTTTTCCTCGTGACTTTAGGAAAGCCAATTAATCAGCAGCTCACCTTGACCGTGCCTATCACAGGAATCAGAGCAAGTGCCTCATGACCGAGCAGGGACAGAAAGACATAACGTTTCCACACGATCGAAAAAGGAAGGCTGCACGGTCTGGAGGCGACGCGTAGGAGAGGCAGTTATGTTCACTGTCGGGCACAGCAGTTTGGAGATTGATCTTTATTCAGTAAAAAATAGTTTCTAAAGGTTGTTGTTACAGATGCATTTTTTTTCTCATCAACTTTAACAATGACTTGCTCTTAAATTGACAACATAGGGCTATTTTTGAATATTCTTCTGTAAGTGACTGAAGTATTGCATTAAATATATGTATATGTATAATATATGTGTGTGTATATATATCACACCCATTATCGTTAACTTATGTGTTTATCTCAGTGAATCCAGCAGCATTCACATTTATCCAGCTTAATTACTCTATTAAAATGCACTGAACAAACTTGAATATGAGACTCTGCCCTAAGAGCTTCAGAATAAAGGTTGAATACCTATGTATAATGTACACATATGACTTAATAAATCAAAGATAACAGCCAGGATCCACTGTTTAGTAACAATTGTAATAATAAACAATATAGTATTGAAGGAACAAAGTATATATACATGTAAACGTAGGTTTTATATACTACTATATATAATGTATAATCGTAACACTTAAAATATAGTACTATATATACTATCTATATAATATATTGTAATAAATAAGAGATAACAGCCAGGCCTCATGATTGAAATTAAAATCTTACATTCATATGAATGGATACTTGATTCTCAACATTCTATTTTAATGCAAATTTTAATTAGTACAAATTAATCATCTCGTAGAGTTAAATGGCAGTTATCTTAAGAGTTCCCATGAGCTCATGATTATTCTATCTGACTTACACTGTTGATAAATTTTCCAGTTGATATCAAAGTTCTCAGTTAAATTTCAGACATATATAATGTAGAATTCAGAACATACACCTGTCCTATATTTTTCACTTTACTTTCTAGTAACCTCCCTGTTTTAAAGATACAGTTTAAAGATGAACTGGAAGACACTATGGTGAAATTTACTTTGCAAATATCCATGTGGCTACTTTTTTCAATCAAAAATGCATATATGAAAACCAACTACTGACTGTATCAACTGTCAGGCTGTCACAGCACTGCTCTCAAAGTGTGACAAATGACCAGTACTATGAGCATCACCTTGGAGTTCATGGGAAATGCACTAGATGTACAGAGTCAGATCTCTGGGAATGGGAGCCAAGTATCTCTTTTAGCAAGTTCTCCTGAAAATCTTGGTGCTTACGCTAAACTTTAAAAAGCACTAAATAAATAAATAAATAAATGAAATAATAAAAATTAAAGAAAATAAAAAGGACTGCCTTATTGTGGTAAACATTTCCAAATATACATGTGTATCGAATCATCGCACTGTATACTTTATACTTACACAATGTTCTATATGTCACCTATATCTCAATACAGCTGGGGGGAAGAAAGAACTGCTGTAGAATTTGATGAAAACAGAGTCTGTAATGGCTCTTTCTTGGTTCATGTAAGTATCATTTAAAAATCGGTCTACTTCTTGTGAGAATATTCTAGACTTTATATCCTTTAATGTGGCATATGAACAATTCATTTTTCGTTATTATAATTAAAAAAACTTGAGCTCGTCAATGATGCTTTTCCAAGACCTATATAAGCTTGTCCCAAGTCTATTAGTGTTCACCTCTTCCAAGCACGTTCTAAAACAAATGTACAATTTTTCACCAATATAACAATTCTAAAAGAATACCATTTTTCTAATAGCAATGAAATAGTTTAAAACTTGTCTACCTTACGTATTTCATGAGCTCCCTAAAGAGTGAGTTTTGTTTCCTAAAGGTACATCCAATGCCTTACCCATGAGAGCTATCCTTATCTCTTGCAAGACATTGGCTCCTAGACAAAAATCTTTACTGGTCATTTAATAAATATGCTAAGACCTAACTCCTTCTCAAGACTACTTGAAATGAATAAATAGCACTCTTTAAAATACCTTGCAGTTTTTTTCATTTGAAGAAGTGGCCTACAACAGAGCAGCACCGCACCACAAGACCTGGGGGTTTTTCACGGACAGAGGCTCAGCTACTTACAAGTTGAGTCTCTGTCATTTCACTCGGGAAACATCCAACAAGCATTTATTCCATATAAAAACTGTTCAGTGCAACGTGGCTAAAAATGTCTCAGAATAATTACGTGATTCTTGCTTTCTGTCACTGCTGAAAATACAAATTGTGAAAATAAGATATTACATGTATACAGTTGCATTTTCACAACTAGAGACATGCATGAGTGCATTAAAAAAGTCAGTCCTTTGTGAGGTCCATGATTCCAAATTACCATATTTCTGACAACTTGTGGAATAAATGCCTTATGAAAACTAGATATCATTTACAAAAGTGGGCATATTTCTGAAATGCTAACAACAGCAATACGTAATGCACTTGTCTTCTTGTTAATCCAGAATCTCCATCTGTCAAGTCTAGCATTGGTATATGCAATTCATTTAAAGTTCTATTTTAATTGCATGCTTGCCTCATTTCCAGTCACCGCTAATCAGTAGCACCTAAAGATACACCTCGAAATGCTACTAATGACAGCCAGCATTTTCTTTTAGTAATCCTCTGTGAAAACTACCTGACAAGAACAGCCTAGATGTAAACATTTGAGTAAATCTTTGCAGCATAAATTTTCCAAAGCTCTATTTCTTCATGGTGCTACTGGCCAGGTAAAATGATTTCAACAAAAGCCAAAGAGGAAAAAAATGACAGCCATTTATTTCTCTCACACTTTGAACAAGAAGAAAACACTTTCTATTTCTCCAAGTAATAATAATAAAAAAGTACTGCCAAAAAAAGGCAGTCGCAAAACTCTCTTCCATGTGTGAAGGGAGTAGAAGAGAAGTAATACCACAAGCAAACAACTGCAACTCAAAGGGCCATGATCACATACTGCATCAAACTACAAAAACAAACAAACAAAAACAGTAATCAAAGTTAGTATTTTAGCAAGTGGTTTATGCTTTCAAGTTTTAGGGTGATCAACTGTTTGAAATCATTTCCTCCTGCTTCAAGCCCAATGAAGAAAAACTTTACATTTCAGAGAAACTTAAAAAAAAAAAAAAAAAAAAAGGTTGAGCAAGCTAATCACATTGATCTTCATTTGGAACGTAGCTATCAATTTCTTTTTTACTTAATCTAGAAAGATATATTCACAATATCACTTGCTCAGATGATAACTGTATATTAAATTTACATTTTTTTAAGGTACAGTAATAGAGATTGGTTCAAGATGGTGGAGTAAAAGGACGAGTGCTCCCTCCCTCTTGCGACAGCACCAGAATCACAACTAACTGCTGAACAATCATCGACAGGAAGACACTGGAACTCACCAAAAAAGATACCCCACATCCAAAGACAAAGGAGAAGCTGCAGTGAAACAGTAGGAGGGGCGCAATCACGATAAAATCAAATCCTGTAACCACTGGGTGGGTGACTCACAAACTGCAGAATAATTATACCACAGAAGTCCACCACCAGAGTGAAGTTCTAAGCTACATGTCAGGCTTCCCAACCTGAGGGTCAGGAAATGGGAGGCGGAATTCCTAGAGAATCAGACTTTGAAGGCTACTGGGATTTCACTGCAAGACTCTGAAAGGTCTAGGGGAAAGAAAGACACTCTTGGAGGGCACACACAAAGTAGTGTGTGCATCGGGACCCAGGGGAAGGAGCAGTGACCCCAGTGGAGACTGAACCAGACCTACCTGCTAGTGCTGCAGGGTCTCCTGCAGAGGCGGGGGTGGGGGCTGTGTCTCACCGTGAGGACAAGGACACTGGCAGCAGAAGTTCTGGGAAGTACTCCATGGCGTGAGCCCTCCCAGAGTCTGTCATTAGCCCCACCAAAGAGCCCAGGTAGGCTCCAGTGTTGGGTCACCTCAGGCCAAACCAACAGGGAGGGAATCCAGCCCCACCAATCAGCAGACAAGCGGATTAAAGTTTTACTGAGCTCTGCCCACCAGAGCAACAGTCAGCTCTACCCACCACCAGTCCCTCCCATCAGGAAACTTCCACAAGCCTCTTAGATAGCGTCATCCACCAAAGGGCAGTCAACAGAAGCAAGAAGAATGATAATCCTGCAGCCTGTGGAAGGAAAACCACATTCACAGAAAGACAGACAAGATGAAAAGGCAGAGGGCTATGTACCAGATGAAGGAACGAGATGAAACCCCAGAAAAACAACTAAATGAAGTGGAGATAGGAAACCTTCCAGAAAAAGACTTCAGAATAATGAGAGTGAAGATGATCCAGGACCTCGGAAAAAGCATGGAGGCAAAGGTCGAGAAGATGCAAGAAATGTTTCACAAAGACCTAGAAGAATTAAAGAACAAACACCTAGAAGAATTATAGAACAAACAAACAGATGAACAACACAATAACTGAAATGAAAAACACACTAGAAGGAATCAATAGCAGAATAACTTAGGCAGAAGAATGGATAAGTGACCTGGAAGACAGAATGGTGGAATTCACTGCCATGGAACAGAATAAAGAAAAAAGAATGGAAAGAAATGAAGACAGCCTAAGAGACCTCTGGGACAACATTAAACGCACCAACTTTCACATTATAGGGGTCCCAGGAGGAGAAGAGAGAGAGGAAGGAGCCGAGAAAATATTTGAAGAGATTATAGTCAAAAACTTCCCTAACATGGGAAATGAAATAGCCACCCTAGTCCAGGAAGTGCAGACAGTCCCAGGCAGGATAAACCCAAGGAGAAACATGCCAAGACACATAGTAATCAAACTGACAAAAATTAAAAACAAAGAAAAATTATTAAAAGCAACAAGGGAAAAACAATAAATAACATACAAGGGAACTCCCATAAGGTTAACAGCTGATTTCTCAGCAGAAACTCCACAATCCAGAAGAGACTGACACGATATATTTAAAGTGATGAAAGGGAAGAATCTACAACCAAGATTACTCTACCCGGCAAGGATCCCATTCAGATTCAACGGAGAAATCAAGAACTCTACAGAGAAGCAAAAGCTAAGAGAGTTCAGCACCACCAAACAAGCTCTACAACAAATGCTAAAGAAACTCCTCTAAGTAGGAAACACAAGAGAAAAAATGGACCTCAAAAACAAATCCAAAACAATTAACAAAATGGTAATAGGAAGATACATATCAATAATTACCTTAAATGTGAATGGTTTAAATGCTCCAACCAAAAGACACAGGCTCACTGCATGGATACAAAAATAAGACCCATGTATATGCTGTCCACAAGAGACCCACTTCAGACCTAGAGACACATACAGACTGAAAGTGAGAGGACGGAAAAAGATATTCCATGCAAATGGAAACCAAAAGAAACCTGGAGTAGCAATACTCGCATCAGATAAAATAGATTTTAAAATAAAGAATGTTACAAGAGACAAGAAAGGATACTACATAATGATCAAGGGATCAGTCCAAGAAGAAGATATAACAATTATAAATATATATGCACCCAACATAGCAGCACCTCAATACATTAGGCAAATGCTAACAGCTATAAAAGAGGAAACTGACAGTAACACAATAATAGTGGGGGACCTTAACACCTCACTTGTTAAATGGACAGATCATCCAGACAGAAAATTAATAAGGAAACACAAGCTTTCATTGACACAATAGACAAGATAGATTTAATTGATATTTATAGGACATTCCATCCAAAAACAGCAGATTACACTTTTTTGTCAAGTGAACACGGAACATTCTCCAGGACAGATCACATCCTGGGTCACTAATCAAGCCTTGGTAAATTCAAGAAAACTGAAATTGTATCAAGCATCTTTTCCGACCACAATGCTGTGAGATTAGAAATAAATTACATGGTAAAAATACCGCAAACACATGGAGGCTAAACAATACATTACTAAATAACCAAGAGGTCAATGAAGAAATCAAAGAGGAAATCAAAAAATACCTAGAGACAAATGACAATGAAAACACAACGATCCAAAACCTATGGGAATGCAGCAAAAGCAATTCTAAGAAGGAAGTTTATAGCAATACAATCCTACCTCAAGAAACAACAAACAACTCAAATAAACAATCTGACTTTACCCCTAAGGGAGCTAGAGAAAGAAGAACAAACAAAACCCAAAGTTAATAGAAGAAAAGGAATCATAAAGATCAGGGCAGAAGTAAATGAAATAGAAACAAAGAAAACAATAGCAAAGGTCAATAAAACTAAAAGCTGGTTCTTTGAGAAGATAAACCAAATTGATAAACCCGGAGCCAGACTCATCAAAAAAAGAGGGAGAGGACTCAAATAAAATTAGAAATGCAAAAGGAGAAGTTATAACGGACACCACAGAAATACAAAGCATCGCAATAGACTAACAAAAGCAGCTCTGCCAATAAAATGGACAACCTGGAAGAAATGGACAAATTCTTAGAAAGGTATAACCTTCCAAGACTGTACCAGGAAGAAACAGAAAACATGAACAGACAAATCACAAGTAATGAAATTGACACTGTGATTAAAAATCTTCCAATAAACAGAAGTCCAGGACCAGATGGCTTCACAGGTGAATTCTATCAAACATGTAGAGAAGAGCTAACACTTCTCAAACTCTTCCAAAAATCTGCAGAGGAAGGAACACTCCCAAACTCATTCTACAAGGCCACCATCACCCTGATACCAAAACCAGACAAAAGAACTACAAAAAAAGAAAATTACAGACTAATATCCCTGATGAATATAGATGCAAAAATCCTCAACACAATAGTAGCAAACAGAATCCAACAACACATTAAAAGGATCATACACCATGATCAAATGGGATTTATCCCAGGGATGCAAGGATTCTTCAATATATGCAAATCAATCAACATGATACACCATATTAACAAACTGAAGAATAAAAACCATATGATCATCTCAATAGACACAGAAAAAGCTTTTCAAAAAATTCAACACCCATTTATGATAAAACCTCTCCAGAAAGTGGGCATAGAGGGAACCTACCTCAACATAAATAAAGGCCATAGATGACAAACCCACAGCACACATCATTCTCAATGGTGAAAAACTGAAAGCATTTCCTCTAAGATCAGGAACAAGACAAGGATGTCCACTCTCACCACTCTTAGTCAACATAGTTTTGGAAGGCCTAGCCACGGCAATCAGAGAAGAAAAAGAAATAAAAGGAATACAAATTAGAAAATAAGAAGTAAAACTGCCACTCTTTGCAGATGACGTGATACTATACACAGAGAATCCTAAAGATGCCACCAGAAAACTACTAGAGCTAATCAATGAATTTGGTAAAGTTGCAGGATACAAAATTAATGCACAGTAATCTCTTGCATTCCTGTACATGAACAACAAAAGATCAGAAGGAGAAATTAAGGAAACAATCCCATTCACCATTGCAACAAAAAGAATATAATACCTAGGAATAAACCTACCTAAGGAGGTAAAAGACCTGTACTCAGAAAACTGTAAGACCCTAATGAAAGAAATCAAACATGACACAAACAGATGGAGAGATATACTATGTTTACGGATTGGAAGAATCAATATTGTGAAAATACTACCCAAAGCAATCTAGAGATTCAGGGCAATCCCTATAAAATTTCCAATGGCATTTTTTTACAGAACTAGAACAAAAAAATCTTAAAATTTGTATGGAGACACAAAAGACCCTGAATAGGCAAAGCAATCTTGAGGGAAAATAACGGTGCTGGAGGAATCAGACTCCCTGACTTCAGAATATACTACAAAGGTACAGTAATCAAGAGAGTATGGTACTGGCACAAAAACAGAAATATACGTCAATGCAACAGGATAGAAAGCCCAGAGATAAACCCATGAACCTATGGTCAACTAATCTATGACAAAGGAGGCAAGGATATACAATGGAGAAAAGACAGCCTCTTCAATAAGCGGTGCTGGGAAAACTGGACAGCTACATGTAAAAGAATGAAATTAGAACACTTCCTAATACCATACACAAAAATAAACTCACAATGGATTAAAGACCTAAATGTAAGTCCGGACACTATAAAACTCTTAGAGGAAAACATAGGAAGAACACTCTTTGACATAAATCACAGCAAGATCTTTTTTGACCCACCTCCTAAAGTAATGGAAACAAAAACAAAATAAACAGTGGGACCTAATGAAACTTCAAAGCTTTTGCACAGCAAAGGAAACTATAAACAAGACGAAAACACAACCCTCAGGATGGGAGAAAATATTTGCAAACAAATCAACAGAAAACGGATTAATCTCCAAAATATATATAAACAGCTCATGCAGCTCAATATTAAAAAAACAAATAATCCAATAAAAAAATGCGCAGAAGACCTAAATAGACATTTTTTCAAAGAAGACATACAGATGGCCAAGAGGCACATGAAAAGCTGCTCAACATCACTAATTATTAGAGAAATGCAAATCAAAACTACAATGAGGTATCACCTCACACCGGTTAGAATGGGCATCATCAGAAAAGGGGGTGTGGAGAACAGGAACCCTCTTGCACTGTTGGTAGGAATCTAAATTGATACAGCCACTATGGAGAACAGTATGGAGGTTCCTTAAAAAACTAAAAATAGAATTACCATATGACCCAGCAATCCCACTACTGGGCACATACCCAGAGAAAACCATAATTCAAAAAGACACATGCACCCCAATGTTCACTGCAGCTCTATTTACAATAGCCAGGTCATGGAAGCAACCTAAATGCCCATCAACAGACAAATGGATAAAGAAGATGTGGTATATATACACAATGGAATATTACTCAGCCGTAAAAAGAACGAAATTGGGTCATTAGTAGAGACGTGGATGGACCTAGAGACTGTCATACAGAGTGAAGTAAGTCAGAAAGAGAAAAACAAATATCGTATATTAATGTATATATGTGGAATCTAGAAAAATGGTACAGATGAACTGGTTTGCAGGGCAGAGATAGAGACAAAGATGTAGAGAACAAACGTATGGACACCAAGGGGTGAAAGAAGCAGGGGTTGGTGGTGGTGGTGGGAGGCACCGGGAGGTTGGGATTGACATGGATACACTAATACGTATAAAATAGATAACTAATAAGAACCTGCTGTATAAGAAAAATAAATAAAATAAATACAAAAAAAATTAGGGATAAATCTGATTTTAAAATGTCAAGACCTAGGGCTTCCCTGGTGGCGCAGTGGTTGAGAGACACGGGTTCGTGCCCCGGTCCAGGAGGATCCCACATGCCTTGGAGCGGCTGGGCTCGTGAGCCGTGGCCGCTGAGCCTGCGCGTCCGGAGCCTGTGCTCTGTAACGGGAGAGGCCACGATAGTGAGAGGCCCGCATACCGCAAAAAAAAAAAAAAAGAAAAAAAAATGTCAAGACCTATACGCTGAAAACCCAAAATACTTCTAAGTGAACTTAAGGAAGAAAGAAATAAAGTGAGAGAGACGTTGTGTTTAAAATAAATAAATAAAAAATAAAATGTACCATAATATAAAACACGTTCACACAATACTCCACTCACGGAATAGTGAGCTATGAGACTCTGTGACATTTGCTACAATATTCTTTATCATTCAATTGCAGCTCAATAAACACCTGCTGAAAAAATTTACTGATAAATTGAAATGTTTCTACAACCAGTATTTAGGACTGGGATACCCAAGTACTTGCAGAGATGAAGCAAACAATGAGGAAGAGAGAAGGGGGTACATTTTGGATAACTGGGGTGACAAAAAGAATGGTGAACTGGGGAGGTCAGCCAATATCCAGGAAACAACTGCTCTTTATTGCCTTCTGGTTGTTTCCCAGAACTGCCTGACACTCAAACTTTACAGAGAAGCCAAAGATGCGGAACTTATATAAACCCTTCCAACTTTTAAATATATTGTACAACACTGTACAGGTCTTTTTTATTGTAATTAATTTAATTTATATCATAAAATACTAGAGGGAATCCCCTGGTGGTCCAGTGGTTAGGACTCCACGTCTCCACTGCAGGGAGCCCAGGCTTGATCCCGTTAAGTCGCATGGCGTGGCTTAAAAAAAAAAAAAAAAAGATAGTAGGTGAATTTTAAAAATTGCTCTAAGTAAGTGGTTCTGAAATGGGAGTGATTTTGTATTCCCAGGGGTCATTCGGCAATGTCTGGAATCATTTTGTTACGATTGAGGGGAGAGGTACTGGCTTCTTGGGGGTGAGGCGAGGGATGCGGCTTAAACACCCTCCGGGGCCCAGGTAGCACTCACGTGATACAAAATCATCTGACTGCAGATGTTAACAGCGCCAAGGTTGAGAAGTTTTGAACAACATGCAAAGGAACCACGGTAACAGAGCTGGTCCCGAGAAACAAGTTCCCCAGGATGGAGGGGTAAACGCTGCTCAGGACCATGACCTGCAATCATGGAACAATTCTATACATTTCGGGCACATCCATCCTTCTAAAACACGGTTTTGAAGACGTGAGGTCACCGATACAATTAGTCAATAATTATCGAATTTCACCTAAAGTACATGGTTTTACGTGCAAAACGTCTGGTCAACCAGCAAATCCTGTCCAACCAACTCCTTCAGCCTCCTGTGAATTGCTTCCGGGGAAGCTGGTTGCTTTTCTGTTCCCCCAAAACAAGCTCCTTTCTACTTCTACTCTGTTACGATATGCCTTCCTTCCAGACAAGCTCTTCTGTCCTTCTCCACTCACAGCAGCAGCTGCTCCAAACCGTCTGTTTTTGGCCACTGCTGTGCACACAGCGCAGACCGCTTTGCCCTCTCTGCAGCCACGTAGCCTTCAGAGTTTCCCCCAAGAACTCTCACATTGTTGACTGATCTGCGGAGCCTACGACTTGTATTCAGGCTACACTACCTCCAGATCCTCCTGAGGAGGGACTACGTCTGCTAGCCCTTTTATAATCCCTCACACGCCATACGGGACTGAGCAGGCAACCAAGAGAACGGATTACAAAGCACAAGCCCTGTGCACCATGGGATGGAAAGCCTTGGTCTGAGCCCTAACTTGGCCATGTGTCTCATCTACAACTGAGAAAATCACATGAGCTGTTTCGCCTCAGCTTGATAATTCACATATCAGAACACAATCATCCATAGTGACTTGTTAAACTATTACTGAATGGGAGAGAGTCTTTACAGATTTATGGAGCACGTTTAAAATGATTTGTTCAGTGGAGCCTCATAACAAAAAAACAAAACTACGGAACTGTGTAAAATTAGGTACTATTATTCTCACATTTTAGAGAGAGGAAATTGCCCCGTTTAGAGAGGTTGAGGAAACAAAGCAAGTGACTGTGGGTGAGGCTCTGGGAATTGGAATTTGGAGCCAGGCTTTGGCACACTCCAAGGAATGTTATTTCCATTACAAAGCCCTGCCCCATTTACCCCACAGGCTACAAGAGCTTAAGGAGATGAGATATGTGACAGCAACTTGGAAACTGAAGAGGAGTCTGCAAATCTACGAGATTACTAGATTATTATGGTCCCAAGGAGGATTCAGTTCCAGAATGCCCTCGGTGCTACAAATTCCAAGGTATTTATGTATATACCACAGACAAAGAGATCCCACTCTTCTGAGCCAAAGTACTGACAAAGAGGAAAATTACTGCCATTGCTTTGGTGAACTACCATCTGGACCGTTTAGCACAACGTTCCATACCTTCCACTTAACCCAAAACTTTCACGCCAAAGTACAGAAAAGGAAATTATATTACCC
Source organism: Kogia breviceps (assembly GCF_026419965.1). Classification (NCBI taxonomy): domain Eukaryota; kingdom Metazoa; phylum Chordata; class Mammalia; order Artiodactyla; family Physeteridae; genus Kogia; species Kogia breviceps. The sequence goes on along the minus strand of NC_081330.1, from coordinate 129,052,883 downwards.
CTAAATGGCGATCACAAAAAATTCTGAGGCAGAAAAGTTTCCTATAAAATTCAAATTTTCACACATGCCCAATCCTCAAGGAAACAGAACCCATAATTACATTATGCTAAATAGACAGAACCCACGTTAAAACAAAGCAGCCAGCATTCCATACTTTTCAACCTGCTCAGACTAACTTCTGCTAAGTCAACGAATGCGGATTCGTATTTCCTATGTGCTAAGTGCCCACTGACTCGCCGAGGTGGGGGAGATCTGGTCGAAATTTCTCCCGTCTTGAGGTAATCTATAATCTCCATGGGAGAAAAGCATGCAAATACAGCAGTCTACAGCAACAAAGTATACAACAAGTGCTAGAAGAATAAACTCCCGTAAGAAACCAAAGAAGTGGTATGTTGTTCCATATGGGATAATTGGAGAGGATTTCACAGAACTGGGGGCTCATGAATCAGCTTAGAAGGGTGAGGAGGACCTGATCGATTGTAAATAGATTTGGGGCCTGGACAAGGTCGTAAATATGCGGCGTGTGAGAGCTAAGAAAGAAGATGCAATAAAACACAAGGCGAGGAAGATGGCCCCTGGAATTCAATGAGAGCCACTGGCAGTCTCAGAAGGGAGTTGCTTGCCCCCCGTCTGTGCTTAAAATGACTTGAGTGTTAGAACAGGAGATGGATTACGGAGGCAAAATATGCAGCAGAGGAAACCAGAGCAAAAGTTTTTACAATTTCTTCCAAACCTCCTCTCCAGCACTTCTAGTGCCAATAACGCCATTTGGACGGAAGAGGACACTGGGTGAAAGGAGAAGAAAAATCAACCTATGAAAGGCAATGTGGGAGAAGTGAGAATGGGAAAGGCACCCAACTTTCTAACCTCAGTCGGAAAGGAGCTGTGTCAATACGACGGAGGGTGCCGGCGAAACAAACGTGGGGCAAGAGGTGGAATTAAGCGCTTCACGTGATGAGTTAGAGCTGTCAGGTGGATACACAGGGAAGGATGCCCACCAAGCTACTGGAATTATGGATACACAGTTCTGGAGAAAGGGTAAAGCTAATGGTGAGCATTTACGGGTTTCTTTTCTCTTTCTTTCTACATCATTCATTCATTTCTTTCATAAACACGTGCCGAATTCCATCACCACGGCACCATGCCAAGTGATGGGTCTGTTAAATTTATGAATATCGCACACACACACACCTGCCTTCAAGTTCTTCACAGTCTAGAAAGGTAAACAAGGCATGTTGACTTTTAAGCAAAAGTCCAAGATACATGTCAAAAGGAAGCAGAGAAAATATGAAGTTGGCACGTCAAGAATTTGAGGAGCTGGGAGATATGAGAGCTAGAACGGCAACACTGAGGTGATGTCACAGTTCAGCGAAATGTCTCTGGGTCATCTGTCTTGGCCCCTCTTCTGCATTTGTGCCCGTGGAGACTGACAAAGAAGGGACTGGAACATACCGGTAGGCAGAAGAAAAGGATCAGGTGGAGGGGGTCTGACTGAAGATGCAGGAGAAACGGGAAATAATCAATAGATCCAGGTCCCAGAGGACGTGCAGGGGTTACAACACGGAAACACAGAATTTCAGGAAGGCAAGCATCTTTGACGGCATCTAACCCAGTCCTACATCCTCCAGAGCTGGGAACTAAAACATCTTTACAGGAGCGGTGGCTGGGAAGCAGGATTCAAGCCCAGGGCTCCATCTGTGACCGGACACAGACCGTTCAATTCACCGTTGTGCTTAGAGGATGTCAGAATCTAGAGGCAGAGACACACAGTGGTCTTGAGAAGCACATTCTGTCCGTAGTGCTCCAGTGTGGGGAGGAAGTGCTGATAACTAGATGTGTGTACGTGAGAGAGTAACATCTGCCCAAGAGGGTTCTTTCAGAATGAAAACGTTAATGACCACATTTTTAAATGCCTGTATGTAGGAGGTACTCAGAGAATGAGATTCCCTTCCATTTCTAGAAGACCAATAAGGAGAATTAATTTTAGTTCTTTCATATTTCCCTGATATCTACCTTTGTTTCTTTTAATGAAAGACAATAAATCTTCGTTTAATTCTAGTCTCTCAAGCATGCTCCAATAATTGTTTGAAAAGGGCCAATTTTTTGCCCAAATTCCAACAGCTATGGATGGGTGGGGTGGCATGGTCTCGCGCATGTGGCCGGAAGGTGGAATCAGAAGGAAAAATCTGAGACCAGAGCACCGTACGTTTTGTAGGACATATGGTATGCTCTCACACACAAAAAATTTTCTGTTGAATAAAAAAAAGTTAAACAGTGATTTATATTTAATTTTTGTCTGGATGGTTGCCTGGATGTAAAGGATAAATTTGGGGTTCCACATACACACACAAAAAATCCACTTTTCATTTCATACAGGTATATTACACTCATAGCATATAATAATGCCAGCAACAGAAGTTTCCAAAGACCTTTTCAGTTTTCTGAATTAATGGCAGCAAGTTTCTCTAGGAAACTGTAGATCTGTTTTTTAGATGGAAGCGGTTTTTCCCCCAATATATTTCCTGAAATATGTGCACCATGCTGGCTTTAGAAGTATTCACGGACTCTCTCCAGCTCTAAATTGGTATAGAAATTGTTACAATCCTGACGTGTCAAAAAGTGTCCCGTGTCCTGCCAAAATAATGAAATCTTCTGGCAGTCAGCGCACGGGAGTACAGCGGAACAATCAGCAGAGCCTAAACCCGAGAGGGTCAGCCTGCCAGCCCAGCACGGCGATGTCACACCTCAGACATCTCACATCCCAGGTCAACTTTGTCTGAAACTCTCAAAGGATAGTTACTCTCCTGCCACGATGCTTATCAAGAAAGCTGGGCCTCATTTTATCACAACTACTGTTCACAATAAAGGGAATTCTAACATCAAGAGCTCTTTTAGTTTCAGCGAAAGTATTTAGAAACAAACAAGCAAAAAACAATTGAAATGGAAAAAAGAAATGAATCGAGGTCGTTATTGTCAGAAAACCATCCTGTCACTGTCATTCTTTCTCAAACCGTTATGCCTATCATTAAGTCTCTTGAAATAGCTCCATCAGGGGATTCTGTATTCATTAAAGACCAAACAGACTCTCTTAGCATCCAGATTTTCCACCTGATCACCTGCTATGGCATTTTGGCATAGTACTGAAGTTCCAAATAATAGCCCATGGTTACTTCTCAAATTAAAAAGATACTACGTATACCTGTATACATACCTATAACTTACGTAATACTGTACATCAAACACAGTTCAATTAAAAATGTTTGTAATAAAAGGTTTTTAAAAATAAGGGTAAAAAACATTAATGATAAAGTGACAACTTGACAGTGGAGAAACCTAGAGATAATGCCTTAACTAAGTGATAAAGGATACATCTCCAGGAACGGGGAAACCCACCTGGTGTGCCCCTGCTGTGATGCATTGGTAAAAACAAAGCAGCACCATCACTGAGGCAGTGTCCTGCCCAAAGGGCAGAACCTGAACCGAACCATGAGGAAGTATCAGACAAATCCAGAATGAGGCGCCTTGTACAAAGCAACAAGCCTCTAGTCTTAAAAAATACCAACAGCGGGAACTTGCTCGCAAGATGACAGACTAGAAGGACGTGAGCTCACCCCTTCGTAGGAGAACACCAAAATCAGAAAAACAAAAACAAACAAACAAAAACACTGGATCCTACCAAAAAAGACCCCACATCCAAAGACAAAGAAGAAGCCACAACGAGACGATTCCTTTATAAGAACTGCTCTCTCATTTTTGTATCTGTGTGGTCAGTATGTGCAGGACTTTGAATTTACCCACATTAAAATTCATATTATTAGCTTAAAAAAAAATACCAATATCATGAGAAGCAAAGAAGGGCTGAGGATTGCTTCCAGACGAAAGGAGAGTAAAGACATGTGACAATTAAACGCAAAGCATGCTGATGGGCCAGATCCTGAACCAGAGAAAACAATGCCAGACAGGACATTATTCACACAATTAGTGAAATTTAAAATTCAGACCAAATGTGAGGTCTTAAGATTACATCAATGTGAAATTCTCTGAATTTGATTATTGCACAGCAGTTATGCAAGAGATGCATGCTGAAACATTTAGGCGTGAAGAGTCATGATGTCTGCAACTTACTTTAAAAGGGTTGGGAAAAAAATAACAATTGTAAGTGCACACATACACCTATATCTAGCTAGCTATCTAGGGAGAACATGATAAAGCAAATAAAACTTAACTGGTAAATCTAGATTGGGGTCAGAAACTAGAAACCAGGGACCAAATCTGACCCACCAGCTGGTTTTTTTTTTTTTCTTTTTTCTTGGTTTTTTTTTTTTTTGCGGTACGCGGGCCTCTCACTGCTGTGGCCTCTCCCATTGCGGAGCACGGGCTCCGGACGCTCAGGCCCAGCGGCCACGGCTCACAGGCCCAGCCGCTCCGCGGCACGTGGGATCTTCCCAGACCGGGGCACGAACCCGCGTCCCCCGCATCGGCAGGCGGATTCTCAACCACTGTGCCACCAGGGAAGCCCTGTTTTTATAAATAAAATTTATTGGAACACAGACACACCCATTCATTTATGTATTGTCACTGGTTGCTTTTGTGCTACAATAGCTGAGTTGAATAGTTGAAACAGTCTGTATGGCCACGAAAGGCAAAAATATTTACTTGTCTTTGTCAGAATGTTTGCTGTACCCTGATCTAGATGAAAGATAGATGGAAGTTCTCTGTCCTATTCTCGTAACTTTTCTGAAGTGTTCTAAATGAAGTTAAAAATGAATAGATCAAAACAACAAGGTCCTACTGTAGAGCACAGGGAACTATATTCAATATCCTGAGATAAACCATCATGGAAAAGAATATAAGAAAGAATGTATCTATGTGTATAACTGAGTCACTCTGCCATATAGCAGAAATTAACACAACACTGTAAATCACGTATACTTCAAATTTTTAAAAATGAACACATCAAGTAATCTTAAAATTACTCAAAATCACAAATTTTCTTCAGCAGGCATCACTGAAATCTATTGTGGACATAGACCTATGGGCAAAAGGTGATTTTAAAATTAGTAAAGCGGTTATAAACAAGTTGTGTGAAGAAATGGAGACTTAGGGACAAAGGCTTGAGACCTGAAACCTCATAGTGACTGAGGGGCACGTCTTCCCACAGAATGGTTAACAAAAAACCGCGTAGGCTCTGCAAAGTTGTATCTAACAGGTTCTATAAAAAGGTGGTTTAAGGACAGCTTCAGGAGCCCTGATGGTGCTGAGGCTGGAGCAGTCCCCGTCATCCCGGAGTCCCAGGGTAATTCCATGGGGCGGGGGGCGGGGGTTGTGTGACGACCCCAATCATACCAACCCCTTGTCTCGGGTTCTGATTGTAAACACAGGAAATGAGTTCACTCAGCCCTGTGGTCCAATTTGCCTCTGAAAATGTCCCTCCCTCCTTTGTACTAAAGGAGCCATTCTTACAACATCAAAGCAAAACGTTTCTCGCGATGAAAGTAGGAAATGAGTATAACCTACTTATTTTGCCATTGCAAACCATTCAGTGAGACGTCCTGCATAATTAATTATCAGCTTCCAGTAGTATGTGCACATGCTGCCTTAATTCATACCTAAATTCTAAAATCAGCAGGATCAGCCCATCCCTATTACAAGTCCAACCAGGAAAAACTGATCCTGGTGTTCGGCCAAGGCAGGGATGTAACAGGAGGGTGTGTTCCATTTCCTCAACCCACCTTGAACACTTCCCTAAAGACACTTGAGAATGGGCCCTCGGTGGGAAAAGGACGGGAGAAGCAGACAGCCCAACCAAATGATGTACACAACAAGACAGCCTTTCCTCTGGGAAAATTAAAAATGTATATTGCATCAGGGCGCTCATCAAATCAACAATGGCTGGAGAATATTATCTCTATGGCATTTCAAAGCCAGATATCTCCCTCTCTCTCTCACGCATGCACGCGCGCACACACACACACACACACACACACACACACCATTTTTTATTATAGTTTGATTACAGGCATCTGTGTCCTTTGCAGGCTATCAAATCAACGACTCCTCTTTCTCCAATACGGACCCCCAGGTAATCAAAATAACTCGGGAAGCCTGTCTCCACCACAAGTCGGATTTTGGAGACTGAATTAAAAACTGCCTTGTGCTTTCATTCGATCAGATGCTGCACAGCTCAGGAGGAATCCCTGGTCGGAGCGTCCTGCGGGCTTAACCAGCCAGGTCCCGCTCCCTCGTGAAAGCCACGATGTAATCTGCACAGCATGCTCCCGACAGCACCGAGGCCCAGGATAAGGAACTGCTCTCGACGTGCCACAAGCTGAATGGAGATTAGGAGTTCCCTGCCTTCATGCTACATTGAAACGCTTAGGCAAGTCTAGCGTTGATCCTTCTCTCTGTATATATTTTCTTCTACACATTTTCTTAACAATACACAATGCCTAAGAAATCATGTAATTGGTGGTGTCAGAGAACCGTGTCAATCGTATCCCCAAGCTGGGTGGCCTGCTGTCCTTTTGCCCTGAGCTACCGGCCTTATGAAATCTTGCCTACGTCACAGGAGTAATTGAGTTTTCAACTTGGCCCTATATTAAACCCCACGGAGGTACTTTTGAACTTATTTATAATACGTGCTCTGGGTTAGTAAGATTATTTATATCAGCAATATATAGGAATGGCTTAGGCAGATGTACGCTGTGGCTAATTATTTCCAAGAAGTCGAATCTATTTGTCTGAGAGGTGAGTGACTGTAGCAGCTACTCAGCGAGGACCCCGGAATGAAGCATGTCCTTACAGTTAGACAGGAGTGTCAACGCTAATCCTTTTCAGATAGAAGCAGCTTGTTACACTGACAGCTTAATATGTATCTGTATGGTTCGGCTGTCTGACACGTCAAGCGCCAGGGAGGCATGGCGTGCTCCTGAAAGGATAGGGGGCGGGGGGCTGAAGCTCATAAGGGCTTTCATGTTTCCTGTCTCCCGAGCCAGATCAAATCAGCCCGGCTTTGTTGACAGTAAAGGGCCTCTAGCACATTAGGGCATCCCTGAACAAACCCATTCAAGTGGGCCTTATGCGGTAGGTCTGCTCAAAATTAACAAGTGAGTCGTAATATTCGTAACTTTCCGGAAGCTGAAAACACTGGAGAGGAGGATATACGTTAGTTATGGGTGGGAGACCCTATTTCTACAGACCCTGTTTGCCCTTTAAACCAAACTTGGAACTTGCACAACCTCACTTGGATATTTAATTTTGTTCTCCCTTTGAAGAGTGATCTTGAGATTCTTGTGTCCAGTGGAATTCCATTACAATAAAACAGCAATTAAACCTACTTGTGAGCCCAATCGAAACTAACAGCAAGAGCAAACTTAGTACATTTGGATCAGAATAAAGATTTCTTTAATGATTCAGATTTTGCACAAGGTCTAGAACAGACTTCTTTACACTGTGGGCAACGCAGATGTGGGTTTCTTTGCTAATTTCCCCTCGTACCTCTTTTGACCTGAAACACACTATGAAGGACCCAACCAAAGAAGTCTCCTCTTGCTGTTTTGCATGTCCCAACTCAGCTAATTCAACCCCGTTTTTTTTTTGTTTTTTTTTTTTTTTTTTTTTTTTGCGGTACGCGGGCCTCTCACCGTTGTGGCCTCTCCCGTTGCGGAGCACAGGCTCCGGACGCACAGGCTCAGCGGCCATGGCTCACGGGCCCGGCCGCTCTGCGGCACGTGGGATCCTCCCGGACCGGGGCACGAACCCGCGTCCCCTGCATCGGCAGGCGGACCCTCAACCACTGCGCCACCAGGGAAGCCCTCGACCCCGTTTGATGAACTCCAGGCTGACTCTCTCAACCACCTCACCCGCTCACTCATCAGTGGCTCCGCTGGACCACAAAGAGCAGGAAAAGAAGGCATTTGCATCATCCCGACCAGGGCGGCCCAACGTGGAACCACAGTGGGAATGTGCTCTATGTATATGCATGTGGTCCAGCATGGAGCCATCAGCCGCAGGAGGCAACCGAGAGCCTGAAACATGGCCAGTGTAAACGAAAAAGTAAACACTTAATGTTACTTAACTGTAATTCATTTAAATTTGCAGAGCCACAGGTGGGTAGTGGCAACCACCTTGGAAAGTGTTAAAAGAAAGTACAAGGGTGCACATTCAATATCCACTATACGTACTCCTCCCAGTGGGAAAGCAAATAAAAACTACATTTCCAGGATGACTGTTATCACTAAGATTCAGATCGCAGTTTGGCCATGGTAATGAATGCTCCAGGGCAAACTCTGAAGGCGAAAGTGAAGCAGAAGGTATTTTCTTGCTCGCCCCCTCTGCACTCTTTCAGAACCACTGTGGACGTGTGCAGGTTTTCTTCTGTCTTCACTCCTCAGATTCCTGGATGTCTGAAGAGACTTCCCTGGGGGAGATTCCTAGCTCTGAGGTCATTGTTCTAGAGAGACCTCAGAACAAGCAAGCGGGTAGGCTCTGTATAGCTCTGGAGTCACCTCTGGAGGTTTAGGGCAGAGCCTGTTCCTTCAACACTTCCAGTCATTGTAGAAGCATTTAATTCCCTGTATTAAATTCCTTCTAGTTTATGTACCTAGAGTGGTTTGTTTTCTTCATCGACACTGGCTGACCCAAGCAACTAGGACGACAGATGTGCATTCAGATTTAACCCCTACGCCATCAAAAATGCAAAGAATGTACCCATGGCTTCTCCCATTGTCTACTGTGTCACCCATGTTAGCTTATAAACTCTGCCTCCACTGTGTTACCTACCTACCCCCTGCAAACGTACTTGTTGAGCCACATCTGTGTGTCCGACACCCTGAGAGACACAGGAAGTTTGTGGGCACATAAGACAGACGGTCTGCCTGCTTCAATCTTAAGTGTGATGGAGGGCAAAATTAATAAAGCCAGTGCCACACGTGGGGTCAATACCATGAAAGAAGGATGGAGAGAAGCACAGACGGGGACAACGTAACCCTAGCATAGAGCTGGACAAAGCTCTCTGCATGAAGGGATGTCTAGGCTGTAAAGAGAATAATGCGTAGGAGAAGAATGCATAGCAAAGGCAAGTGGGATGTTCTTGTCAAATCTGACCTTCAGAAGCATGAAAATAAAGCTGTAAATTTCAGCCGTGTGGATCCACCCCAATAGTTTCTGCTGGGTTGTGAGATGGGAAACATACATGATTTATAACACACAGGCTACTCAGAGTAAACTTTAGCTGTTGGGCAAATGGAAGCTGGGATCTTAGCAGTCCTCAGAGTAATTGCTGAATGTGTTTCCAAAAGCATAGCAGACATGATGTCAAAGTGTACAACAGAGGAAAGAAAATGACTCTGTTATTAAAGAAATTTATGCTCCCTTTATCAGAGACAAATGATCTAGCTTCCGTTTCTCCAAATATCCAGCGCCATTTATAGAACCGATGCTTCAATTACCTAATAAATACAGCACGCAGAGAGCTGCTTTACGAAATGGTAAAATTCCTAAGTAAGACTCCGTGTACTTGAACACAGCGTGTATTAGGACACTCCTATACTATAACAGAGACTTGTGGTATTTATGACGTAGCTGGTATATTAAGACGGCTTTCTTCCATTTTAGGGGACCTTAAAAGTAGTCTCACCCACACACAAGATTATTTTGGAAATTTTAGATAAGGTGTACAAACCCCATAAATCTGAGTTGGCAGCTCAATAGAAGTGAGGACCCACTAAATTTGGTAGGTTAACTGGCCAAGGACACGCAAGAGGAAAAGTAAAGGGTATTTTCTTCCACAGGTTCTACTATTTTCTGCCCAGTTCATCCAGTGTGTTGACCACTTGTTATTTCCTGAGAGGGACCTAAAACACCTTGAATCTGCGGAATAAAGTCGAAGTGAAATCAGCCAAGGCACTGCTAACTGATGGTAATGTAGCCACACCGCGGACGGCCAGCCACTCTGCTTTATTCCTGAAGGCACCTAGTGAATGCACTTCTACGCTCTGACGGATGCCTTCCTCCTGTTTCTTTAACACGCTCGTGACGTCTCTACGTGTTGATAGAAAACATTAGAAAACGTGTACCCCAGTATTAACTTTAAGTAGGAAAAGTGACTGACTCGTACACAGACTTCATTGCGGAGAGCATTCCAGCGCCTGCAGGAAATAGAGAGTCTGCTAAACACTTTTAGAGACTCCAGGCTTGTCCGATAAGGTAAGCCCTCCCCATGCAGTGAGCAGTTTCTCCCTCTTCTAGCTTTTATTTTCTGGACACGAAGATGCCCTTGCTGTTTGCTAATGAGGAGAAGCCAGGGGCCCTCCTGTGCAGAGAAGACTCCAGTCCTCCTCCGCAGCCCTCCCCCGCCCCTCCCCCCAGCGTGACCCAGTGACAACGAAACGCTCTTGGGCCGGGCGGACGGCTCCTCAGGAGTCTTACAGACCACCTAGCAATCAAAGAAGGGGGGCAGGCCGCCTTTGTGCGGGGGGTATTTTGTCCATCCTCCCCCGCTCCCTCCCTCCCGGACACCCTCACCACTGCCCCGCATGGCTAGGCAGCCAGAGGCAAGGGCTTTTCACTCCGAATTTCACGGCCTGATAAAATGCAGGGGCTGTTTCCCGGGGGACCTGAAAGCCCTCCTTTGTGAGCCGTGGAGGGTCAGGTTAAGTCCTGCGTTTTGGCAGCAGGCATCTGTTTGCCTTCAGCGAGGTCCCCTAATGGGAGGAGGGGGGGGGGAGGGGAGGAAGGGAAGCCGTGGCAGAAAGGGGGTTTCGTCTTCGCAGGGGCAAACCCCCGCCTGCCACTCGACAGAAATCAGGCACATGTAACTCGGCTGCCCACCACACTGAGAGCCCCACCAAATCAATGCGATTAAGCCGTGAGACACGGAGCCTTCTCTGTCTTGCAGACTCGGTCTCATGTGTTGCTCTAAAGAGAAAAAAAAGCAAAGCAGAGCCTTTTGCTCACACTTTTTTTTTAATTAGCAAAAAGAACTTGCAAAAAACAGTATTGGAAATGCTGAAGATCTGTTTCTTGGGCTCTTTTTTCTTCTGCTTGCAATAAAATCGTACATAGGACTTTGAAATTAATTCTTCTCGATTCAGGAACCCTGTTGGACTGTTGAGATATTTGCTATTCGAGGCTAATAAAGAGCTCATTCTACCTAAAGACAGTCTCTATGAGAAAAGCTTTACAGGACATGATTCATATAGATTATTTCTACTCCAGAAATTTCTACTCCAGAAAGAAACCAATGGGTAGAGAGGGCCCCATCAAGGACTATGACCCAAGTCAGTAGTTAAAAAACAGAGTTTTCTGATGTCGTTATAATCAACAGAGCAATGCTTTCTCATTGTAACAGGACTGTACTTCCTTCTCCGATGTTAAGACTGTACTTCAATAGCTCAGCTTATATGAAGAAAAGTAAACATTTTTAAAGTATGAGAAAACTACTGGAAATAAGTGGGTTAGTCAGACATATGGAATGCCCAAAGAGTAAGGAATTTTACAGGGGAGAAAGCAAAAAAAAATAATATATTTTATGACTCTGAAGGGTCATAAACATAACCAGGTACACACACACACACACACACAGAGCAAAGAAATAAAAGCAACACATTGCCAACTATCTAATTCATCGTTGCTAAACGAGAGACTAATCAATACTCAGATGTGTGGAAAGAGAAAAAAGGCTTCAGGACAGTGGTCAGTGAAATAAAATAGTGATCCTTCTATATTCACCTTCTCATTAAACTATAATTTCTCGTGATCCTTTTTCCTCACTGTCACTTAGGTAGATGCAATTATCCCACCAATCTTCTTAAAAGAAAGACAATATCACTGGAAAATCAAGCTCGTTAACAACTGTCATCCTTCTTTGAGCCATTAGATTATTATAAAGAGAAAGTACAAGACCTGAAAATCAGAAGACTGAAAAGCAAATAACACACACAAATACACATGCTATTTTATTGGAAATCATCATGGATTTCTTAAAGCCCACAAGATATCACCCCAAATACCAAACGCAGACCCCAGTTATGCCCGGGTGCTCAAGGGAATGTCACTCTGAGGGAATGCGGGTGTGTCCACGCACCCACCTCATCTTTTCTCAACAGTACTAAGCAAATTTCCCCACAAGCTGATTTAAGGTTAGTGTTTAGTGTTCCAGAAAGGCATCCACTCTGGTTTTGCTTTGTTTTGTTATTGTTTTAATGTCAGGCGTGAGTTTCATTATGTCAGGAACTTACAATGGGGACAAACAATGAAAAAGAGTTCATCTTAATATTATAACAGACAACTCTAGAATAAAGTTAATGCAAAAATTTCAGGATAAAATACGTCCCATAGGTTTAATAATTCCATCCGTGCCACCCAAAATGCGTACACAAATGTTCATAACAGCACTCCTCATGGTAGCAAAAAGTGGAAGCAACCCTAATGTACATTAACTGATGAATGAACAAACAAAATGAAAATGTACAATGGAATATTATTTGGCAATGAAAAGTAATGAAACACTGATGTGATACATGCTACAGCATAAACGAACCTGAAAAACATTATACTTGGTGAGAGAAGCCAGATAGAGAAAACTATGTTGCATACAATTCCATTTATATGAAATGTCCAGAAGGACCCAATCTACACAGGGACAGAAAAGAGATGAGTGGTTCTCTAGGACCTGGGAAATGGGAGTGACTGCTAACGCCTACGGTGTTTTCTGAGGATGGTGTTGAAAATATCCTGTAATGGTGCTGATGGGTGCACAGCTCTGCGAGTACATGAAAAACCAATGAATTATTTAAATAGGTAAACGGTATGGCATGTGAACTATATCTCAATAATGTTACTAATTTTTAAAATTATGTTTATAGGGGCTTCCCTGGTGGCGCAGTGGTTGAGAGTCCGCCTGCCGATGCAGGGGACGCGGGTTCGTGCCCCGGTCCGGGAAGATACCACGTGCCGCGGAGCGGCTGGGCCCGTGAGCCGTGGCCGCTGGGCCTGCGCGTCCGGAGCCTGTGCTCCGCAACGGGAGAGGCCGCAACGGTGAGAGGCCCGCGTACCGCAAAGAAAACAAACAAACAAACAAAAAATTATGTTTATAAATCCACCAATATATAATTTTATTGAACAATAGTTGAAAATGAAAGTCACGTAGGTTAAAAATTTAGCGATCTTTGTCCCATCTTGAATAGATTCGTGTTGTCAGATGTATCCATCCCATTCAGAGGGCTGAGCGCCTCGGTCAGTTTTTCTCAGAGTGTGCGCCTGGTCCCCTCCCCAGCCCCTCCCTGAGACTGGGATTCAGTCTGAAGGAGCACCCAGGAAGACGTGTCCACAGGGACTCTAGGTGATGCTTCTGCAGGCTGAACTTGAGGACCACGATCCAAATTAACAACAATTACTTCAAATCACTCTGAGACCGGAAGAAGACCTGGCCACATAAAAACAGGACTCTTTCCGAAGAACTTCAAATGTTTCTACTTCCATGTTAATTTTGGAATAATTATTTTCCACACCACATATTTAACCACCCACAAGCAATAAATCTAGAAGATGCTGGAAAACAATGACATTATCTTCAGTTTTACAGGGCAGTCAAAAGACTTTTTTCGGGCTTCCCTGGTGGTGCAGTGGTTGAGAATCCGCCTGCCGATGCAGGGCACACGGGTTCGTGCCCCGGTCCGGGAAGATCCCACGTGCCGCAGAGCGGCTGGGCCCGTGAGCCGTGGCCGCTGAGCCTGCGCGTCCGGAGCCTGTGCTCCGCAACGGGAGAGGCCACAGCAGTGAGAGGCCCGCGTACCACAAAAAAGAAAAAAAAAAAAGACTTTTTTCTATTTGTCACCTGGGGGAAAAAAAGACCTCTTGAAAATGAAATGACCTCTTGAAAAATAAATTCTAGACATACCAGTGCAAGAACTGGCCCTCCTTTATGGATTCCTGACATTGCATACGTTATCCAGAAAAGGTCTTTTTAATAAAAAAAAAATAGGACGTGTGTTTGCAGCTTGTAATCATCGGACTCTTCTCTAATCAATGTAGCAAAATGATGTATCATCCCCAGCTACTGGTGACTACAATTTTAAGCTAAAATCCCTCCAATGCACTCGTGAATCGGGCCCTCCCATTCTAAGTTATATTAGTGTTCTGTTCTGCTTCTTCTGAAGGTTTAGGTTGAAAGGAATGGCTTATGTGGTGTACCTTTTGGCCTCAACACTGCACTGGATGGGCTTCCCATATGTAATTTTGAAGTGAAAGGCTTTTTACCATAAAAGCACCCAATCTCAAATGCACGTTCCTCAACATGCAATTCAAGGCTCCCTGGGGGAGAAGTGCAATGAGGCAGAGGAACCCTGGCGCTGTGTGCAACCTCCCATCGACGGAGGGAGGTCAACGTGTCCAGCTGTCCAGCAGGAGAAGAAACGTCCACGCTCGCCGGACCCAGAAGGGCTCTCCGCAGAGGCTGGCAAAGCACGAACTGACTGAGATTTCCAACTGCTGGCCTCCCTGAAGGAAGACTTCTTGTGCGGACCCCCAGACTCTACATTCAATAATCCTGCCGACCCAATGCAGCAGTAGACGTAGACCAGTGTACTTTGTGTTTCTACTATTGCTTCCTCCTATTACATTTCTCCCCTCACCTTTAATGTGCTATCGTTACGCTCTTTTGTTTTTTTTTTCAATTTATTTTGGAATTCATCCTATCTTTCTCTTCTCAGCGAAGAAACATGAACTCAAACATTGCCTGGAAGTTGGGTCTACCTGATGTAGTTTCGTATGTCTTTTCTTCTTACACAAAAAGATCTGGGGAGGGAGGGTGGCTATACACAGATACACAGATTCCCTCTGATTCTGGAAAAAGACTGTTTTAAAATTCCCCATAATTTACTTTTTCAAAAGAGGCAAGAATATCCTTAGCTGTATCTAGGCGTTTAGCCTTATGGGAGTCTTTACCTGGGGAAGAAGAGTAGTAGCATGAAATATAGATCATAGATTCTACTCTTCAAAATAGTAACAAAGAGCAAAGGAAAAGCTGCAGAGTTCAAGAGCAAGGGTAATAAATGCGGGACCATCAAGGAAGACGTGTTCAGGCATGTGCAATTTGAATTCTGTGGGCCTAATGATTTTGGAAACTGTTACCAGGATACTGAAGTGCTTTAAGAATGGCTACAGTGAAATGACATCTTATGTCTCAGCATGAACATAAATGTAAAACATAACACCCATCTTGCATCCTTACTTGGCTACGATAAAAGTTTTATATCTTTTGTGGATTGCAATTATTAGTAAAGGCTATCCCTCCTCACCACCCCCACCCCCGCAAAAAGGGAAAGTCTTGAGGATAGAATCCTATTATAAGAGAACGCGTCACGCGGCATTTGGAGGCTACTAATGAAACCGAGGTTGAGGGCTGGACCCGCATGCAGGTGGCACAATGTGTCATACGCAAAGCAAACCCTCCTCTACCTTCTGAGCGGGCCTCCTCGTCCTTAGCACTCTGGACATCTGGGACCTTATATCCTCACTGGCGGAGGCTGAGCCGCGTGCGCTGCAGGATGTTAGCAACGGCCTTGACCTCTACCCACTAAAGGCCGGCAGCACCTCCAGCCCCACGTATGAAAACCCCAAAATATCTCAAAAGGTTGCCAAGTCCCCAACAGAGAACCAACGGGATGGGGTAAGAGCATCTGAATAAATAAGTTTAAAACCATAAGCACCAAGGGGGAAAGCATTCAGAGCACACGCCCTACTGATTCCGAAGAGGCATGCTCAGCTCCACAACGTGGCTTTCTCAACCACAGAATCCAGATCGTTAAAACCGGTAGGTTAGAATAGAAGTAATTCACTGTAACAATTCAAAGGGTGAAAGAAAAGAACAAGGAAAATAAATAACAATTATAACTAACACTTGAAAATAACTTTAGAGTTTAAAAGTATTTCCACAGATCAACATTGTTTTGAATAATATTTCTGTGGTACTTTGGACTCTTTATGTAAAGAAGTCACATCTGTTAGCTTTTCAGTGAACAGAATGTTTCCAGCTCGAGGCTCTTTCAGAGATACCGTCCCTCTTAGCTGTAAGCAGTAAGCAAACAGAGTTACCATGTTCAACCCTGAGGGAAGACCCAAGATTTCCAGGAAGATGAGGGACAGAGAGAAAAAATGAATCGTTACACTATTGAAATTCCCTCATTATACTCTCTTTAGCCAAAGGCGCACCTTAAACACGCACATTCTCATTGCACCTCATTTTGTCACTCAGCTCTGTTCCACTCAGCCGTCTACTTGAGGGCAACAAACATCGTCAAAACTTCCCATTACTGGGCTTCCCTGGTGGCGCAGCAGTTGAGAGTCCGCCTGCCGATTCAGGGGACGCGGGTTCGTGCCCCGGTCCGGGAGGATCCCACGTGCCGCGGAGCGGCTGGGCCCGTGAGCCACGGCCGCTGAGCCTGCGCGTCCGGAGCCTGTGCTCCGCAGCGGGAGAGGCCACAACAGTGAGAGGCCCGAGTACCGCAAAAAAAAAAAAACCCCAAAAAACAAAAATCAACAACTTCCCATTTCCACTAAGCTTTCAAAACCTGGTGAAGTTCATTAAATTGTAATGATGTTATAAACTGTTAGATGAGCCAATTAAAATAATGCTTCTCGGGTTAATCTTCATAGTGTAAAATAATTTATATGTTTCTTATAAAGTGGGCCAATATGATATATTAAAACCGACTAATTATATAAAGATAATTTTATTGCAAAGGAAACACATTTAATCAGGTTGAGTAAATGCTAAAAGAAAGCATCCAATAAGCATTCAAAACTAAGTTACTACTGGCCATAATTCTGGAGTCTAAAAGAAGCAAAGTAATTCTAAAGTGGGCCAATTTTTTCTCATTTTGTTATACCTAATCCAAGTTGAAGAACAACAATTCTTTAACACATGTTACCTTTATATCCTTTATATTTTCCGTATATATTGTCACTGCATAAAATTAAAGAACCATAGAAATTTGTCATTCATATTAAGCAACAATACTGTATTTAAAATACTCCTATGAATCTCTATGAGAACCAGTTGCTAAACTGTCAGTTTTAACATATATGCTTATGTACTTATTAATTTACTTATTAATTTCCAGATGTGTTACCAAAGAGCCACTGTTCACACATATGCTCATTTAATTAAATTTTTAAAAATTAATAGCCAGTTTTAATATATACTTAGAGACATATGGACATATGGTATTCTAAAGGACCCTACCCAGAACCAGGCACACTCTAGATGTTTAATAAATAAAAACTGAACCCATGATTGGACATTGCCTGAGGTCTCCTTTCTTTAATATAAAGAAGCAAGCAAGGAATGATAGTGTCCCAAGCCGGCAATCCCTTTCTCGCCAGACCATCCATTAAAGTGGTTCCAACAGAGAAAGGTTTAAAGATGTGAAAATCTACTAGAAAAACGCTACACGTCTCTCCCAGGAATGACACCTGAATTCCCTTAGTACCCCAGGTATTTACAAAGGGGTTCATCCTTAACTCCGAGACACCTCATAAAATGCAAAATCAAAACGATCCCGACATCTCTGATGGTAAGAGGCACCCAGGGATGGAATTGTTGAGACCAGACATGAGATACAGAAGACAAGATGTAAGACTTCGTAAATGCTAAGAATGATCCAGAAGAGTCTAAAGGGTGCCATTTTTCTGCTGAGAACGTTACGGCCCAGAGAGTTCACGTATGTGACTAACAGCGTCTCATGACAAATCCAGGACTTGAAGACCCATCTCCTCGCCTCCCCGCCAGCCCCCCAACATGCCCCCGGCACTCACTCACCCAGGGGTCACAGCATCTTCCCGAGCCACGGAGAACGGCTACCACCACATCCTTGACTATATTTCCCGCCACAGCCCCATCACCGTCTTTTCTTATGCTCACGAGGACGAGATTTTTGCCTCTGTCCTCAGGGATACTTTGCATGAGCAGGAGGCACTCCACGAATGAAGACAGCAATCGCATTCCAGCGCCCCCGATCTCCACAGGACCAAGTCCTAGAAGTTGAAATTTCTCACAAACAGGAACTGTCATCTCACGTTTCACCAGCACCAAGCGGAGCTCCCACAAGCACCAGCAGCTAGTTCTGAGGTCCACCTTCCGGGGGCAGCGGGTGGCTGAGCCCTCCCTCCCTAGGTGCTGAAGTGAATTTCACAGGATGCCCCCCAAGTGGAAAGCTCACGGTTCCTCACTCCCTCTGAGCCCCTCCGAGGCCCTGGACGAAGTCTTCGCTATGTGTCCACATATGAAATCTGCAAAACGGACGTATCTTTGTTCGTTTCTCTTAACGATGTAAGCTTCCATTCCACACCCCTCCATTGTGTGATGGTGGCAGGCTTCGTCTTTGGCGAAGGGTTGGCTGGTATTAGTTTGACCTGCTGCCCGTGACAGCTGCCTGGGGGACCTGCCACCATCCCCTTTGTGGGGACCGCAGCGTTTTCCAGTCTCCCGGGTGTGAAATCGTTGCCTCAGAACATGCCTGTGACCCTGTCTGGTGATGCACTCTCCATGTGCCCTTTACGAGGACATCCCCAAGGGTTCCGGGACCATCAGGAAGAGGCCCGTGAGAATCAGAGTGCCAAGTCAGTTCTAGTTGTACAAAGGGAACAGCACTGTTACAATCCAGAGAGAACCAGAAGACGGGGTAAATAGAACAACTGTAGGAATTACCAAAAAAGACAGCCAACAAGAGGGGACGGAAGATACCCTCCTATAAAACACAGTCTGAAAAAGAGGTGCAGGCTGACGGTGGAGACTGTCACCTCCAGGAGGCTGTTCTTCTAACCACACCGCCGACTCCGAGGAACAGGAGCGGTGCAGGCAGCGGGGCGAGATCCAATTTGCAGTCACAGAGGGAGAACCGAGTGAAAACGACGTGAAAAGGATTCAAGGCTGAACAGAACTAGTTTATCAATGAAAGACATTTCAAAGCCTTAAAAGGGAAATTACTAATGACCACTGCTAATTCATCATTCAACAGATTCTCATGCAAATGCCCTTTGGGTGGCTTTGATCCACAATGACACCTGAAAGAAAGCACACAGTGTCTCCAGACTGGACAGATGATTGGGAAGAAACGGCGTGGCCAGGACACAGAGCCCTGTGCCGCGTACCCTGGGAACGCCGGGGCTGCCGGCACGGGGCGGCCAAGCACGCAGGTCCCTCCCAGCCTACCGGAGGGGCTCAGAGATGCTCCAAGGTGGCCTGCCACCTCTCAAACCGCAGAACACGGAGCCTCTGCTCAAAAGCAGGCGGCCTTCTCAGGCCCCCTGTCTTCAAGCCAATGCAAATCGCCTCCCAGACCCCTCCAATACCACCCTTTGCATGAAAAGGAGCGCAGAATACGTTAAGGCCTTGAAGAACAGGGGAGAAAATGTTCCATAAAATTAGCCAGAGATTAGCAAAGTCACGGAACTGGAGGCGGAAAACAAGGTTACTTGGGAGGCGTTAAAGAGAAAGCCTTTTTCAGAACGATACGCTCATCTAATAGGAGACCACGTGTCATCCCTTTTATCTGATTTAGAACAGGAGCGCGTCGGAGGGACGGGCCTCTGATTTGCGGAATACTGAAGCAGGGGCGCTAAAAACCATTAAAAATGATATGAAATCAAGAAGCAATCTCCCCAATTGAGATTTCTGCACTGGCTTCCACAAGGTCACACAAGAAAACACTTCGGAGTGGAACACGGCACATACAGAGCTCGGCAGATTGCTGCCGTTTTTACCTATGTGAAAGGAACTCCTGTCAAACCAGCAGTTTAGCTGCAATTGCATTTAGTGTCCTAAAGCTCCCATCACAATTAGCGAGCGAAGGGGTCAGAGGCCCTGGGTCAGGCTGACGCTTTCCCAGGGGACCTGCACTTCAGACAGCAGCCACGGAGAACGCGGAGGTCGCCAGCAACGCTGAGGCCTTGGGGTTTGCTCTTAGGAAGAATGTTAAATGCTATACATATTCATAAAACTAGAAAAATGACCTAAACTGGAAGTTAACGAGAAGAAATAGGAGGAAACGAGGTCAGGAAGTAGAATCAATAATCTGATACCAAATCACACCCTCCAAGGGCCTTAACACTCACTGAACAGAGGCCACAAATACTGGTCTCAGCTTTCGATGACCCAGCGGGGAGAGGAGACCTTGACCAGTCCACACGGCTCACACATGCAGAAGTCCAAAGGAAGGAAGTAGGCTGCGGAAACAATGACCGCCGATACAAATACTAAAAAGAAGGTCCTGCTGAAGTTCAGGAATAGCGCGTTCTGGTAACAGAACATATGCCAGAGGACCCTACGGGGAGCGACGCTGGGGGTGTCCTAGAGCCCTTTCTCACAGCCTGTGTCCCCGCAGGGTAGCAGCTCTCCAGAGCAAAGTCACGACCCTCCGTTCCACAGGGCCCGGCCAACTGTGTGAGCACAGCCAGTCCTCTGTCCGAGGGAATGAAGCCCACGTTCCTTCCATTTAATTCACGTCACTCACCCTAAGACTTGCTGCTCTCATTCTCACTTTCGTCACGTGCTCACCTCTCCACCGGACGTGTTTTGGGTTTGGTGATTTTGAGGAACAGAGAAGAAACAAAGCTCATCGTATAGCTGTGCGTGAACAGGTCTACGTGCCCCCGCCATCCCCCTGCTGGGTGGCTCTCCCGGGTGGAAAGGAAGTGCCCAGATGGTGAATGCGTGGCGTCCACCCCAGCAGGTGAAGTCACCCCTCCATCCCTGGAGTCGTCCTGGACATCTTGCTCTCTCATCTCCCAACTGCAATCCATCCACCATCTCAGGTCTTGGCGGCTCCACCTTCAAAATCCTTCCCAAACACCTACGTTCTCTCTCACTTCCTCCAGATGTGCAGATACGAAAGGCCTGTAGCGGGAACCTTTTGCACAAGAAACATACCTTCCCCAGACTCCACCTTCCCCTAATCTGCCCTCAGTTTTCTCCCTTGCTCTCCTTGCCAACCACAGCATTTAGATTGGCTTCTTGCGTTTCCTGTTTCTCTGCTGCACCAGAAGGTGCCCCGTGAGGACGTGGAACGTGCCCGTCCTTTCACTCTAGAATCACTAGAGTCCCTCACAGTCTTTGGCACTCAGTAGACGTTCAACGCACGAGTGAAGAATAAACCAGATTAACACGTGGCTGCAGATATGAAGCAGCGCCTTCGTTTTCCAGCTGAACTGTTGTGACTACCAAGCACGGTGCCAGGTGCTGAGGATTCGGTGGTGACGAAAATAGACACGGCTGTAGCTTCCAGGGAACTTCTCAGCTGAATCCCTTGGCACTGGCCCCGAGCGGGATGAAATTAATGGCTCTGCATTTCAGCTTCAGCCTCAGACACTGTCCCTGCTCTAACTTTCAAGGCCAAGCCGTCCAGCCCCAGAGCTGACACCTCTTTTGCCAGCCATGCCCCCTTGAAACCGCACCTGGTGTTTTCTCCCCATCTGTCTGCATCAGGAGCGCAGAGTCTACCGGTACAGGACATCAGTATTAGCATTTGGATACTTACAAAGGGCATTCAATAAAATTGAATACAAAGCCCCCCCCGCCAAAAAAAAAGAAACCTGTGCTCTGCTAGTAGGAAATATAACACCATAAAAGAAACAATAAACTGTGGTCTTGGTGAAGGTCTGTCTCTACTCCACCTGCCCAAGAGCAACAAAATATATTTCTGATCTTTTGCTAAAAATTCACCGTGCCGTGGCCTTAAAAAAAAAAAAGTCTGGGGCTTCCCAGGTGGTGCAGCGGTTAAGAATCTGCCTGCCGATGCAGGGGACACGGGTCTGAGCCCTGGTCCGGGAAGATCCCACACGCCGCGGAGCAACCAGGCCCGTGAGCCACAACTACTGAGCCTGCGCTCTAGAGCCCGCGAGCCACAACTACTGAGCCCACATGCCATGAATAATGAATGAACCCGGCACGCCTAGAGCCCGTGCTCAGCGACAAGAGAAGCCACCGCAATGAGAAGCCCGGGCACCGCAAACAAGAGTGGCCCCTGCTCGCCGCAGCCAGAGAAAGCCCGTGCTCGGCAGTGAAGACCCAACGCAGTGAAAATTTAATTAATTATTTTTTAAAAGTCCACGTTCAGCAAACAAGATTTTACATCCCTTGATTCTTGCTTTTTGTATCCATTTAATTCATCCAATATAGGAACTGTAGCAGATTTTTAAGAACTGAACATAAAAAGCCTTTAACTCATGTCCAACAGTAAAACTTAGCCCAGGGCCTGCTCTGTGATCTCTGTCCCATGACTACAAGGTGCTGACATGATTCACCTCTCTGTTTACCTCCCTAGAATAGTCGATGAGCTCCTTAAATCAGGGGCTGTGTGTGTCATCCAGGGTTTGGCCAGCTAAGGCCAAACCAGCCTGACTCCTGTTTCTGTACAGCCCACAATCTAACCATGATTTTTAAATTTTTAAATGGTTGAAAAAAACCAAGAGAAGAATGAGTTTCGTAGTATGTGACAATTACATGAAAATCAAATGTCAATGTCCAAACCCAGGGTTCGACTGGCACACACTCCCATTCACTGATACGCTGTCCACAGCTGCCTCCAGGCAGGCAGGGCTGAGCAGCTTCGAGAGGCACTCAGCCCCACAAAGCCCCAGATCCTTGTTATCTGGCCCTTTAAAGAAAACTCGCCAAGCCCTGTTCTATCAATAGCTTATCACCCCTCCCCACAATACAGCAAGGCCCCGGGACACAGAGGGTCCTCCTCAAACCTGTATCAAATTCAAATCAGCAGAATTCTGACCTTTGGAAAGAATCTGAGACCCCAAAATTGCTTCCTTTTATCTCGTAAAGTACCTTAAACAGCGTCGGCAAAACGGGGCTCTGGCGGGTGCAAAGCAAGTTTATCGCTCGTAGGAAGCTCCCCAGACAGGATGAAGGCGAGAAGGTGGTTTTATCTGAGGCGGTGTCAGTCAGCTCATTCCAGCGACAAGCAGCGGAGTCAGCAGAACTGGAAAGCAGGCCCCTCGCTCCCCAGAATGTGGGACCTAAGAGGCTCCTCCTGCCTTAGGTTCCCCCAGATCCATGCTGAGGGAGCTGCGTGGGAAGGAAGGTGGCCTCCGTCAGAGAGGTCCGGCCTTGGTCCTCTAGCTCCTGGGAGGTGACCTCCCTCTAAACCCCTGGAATTTCCTGGGTGGTGGGAGCCCCCTTCTTCTTCATGGAGAGTTTAACTGACTCACGAGGGGCTGCACGGTACACGCCCAACCCCCCCCCCCTCCCGGGGAGGTCAGCGGGGGGCACCTGGAGATGGAGGTGCGCGGGCAGTGCCTCAACGAACCACGCCCGTGCGATGAGGCCCCGAGAAAACACTCTGGGCGTCAAAGCACAGGTGAGCTTCAGGCTCGGCCATGTGCAGCGGGTAGTGTCACACGGGGATGCCGGGAGGGAAAAGCTCTGTCTGGAACCCTCCCAGACTGCGCCCCGGGCGTCTCTTCCTTTGGCTGGTCCGCCTTTGCGTCCTCTCCCTGTGATAAACATGAACCACCGAATTCCGCACCTTTTCAGTGCATTTTCCAACCTCAGGGCGGTCTGCGGAGCCTCTGAACTTACAGCCGGTGTCAGACGAGCAGGACACGCGCGGCACTCAGAGGACTGCGCCTGTGTCACCCGCCGGCCTGGAGAGGTCCTGCTCGGCGCGCTCCGAGGACGGCGCGGCGGGGGCGGGGCCGCGACGCAGGCGAGGACGGGAGCCGGGAGGCAGCCACGCCGAGCATGCGCTCTGCGCGCCCGGGGCTCCGCGGCCCTGGGCACCGCCGCGGACTCCGCTCTCCCACCCCAGCGACAGGGAAGCCCGCGTACCTATCGTCCACCACCTCCCGGCGGCCGGGCTTGGGGCTCTGCTCTCGGGGCGGGAGCTCCCAGCCCTCCCGGGGGCCGCCCCTCAGGCGGCTGAGGTCAGGGCCCCCGGGGTCCAGGCGGCCCCCCCAGGCAGGGTGACATCCACGTGCAGAAGCTGCCGCGGGTGTGAGGGCGTCAGCCAGCGCCACGGAGGGGACACGGGAGGCCCCATCTGCATCTGGGCGGCTCTATTTCCTGCACTGAGCCTGGCCCATCTGGCTTCCTCGTGGCGGCGGCCACCTCCCGGGGACACGGACACGCCCTCCACCTCCCACCCTCCCGGTTGGCCTACTGGCCCTCCGGAGTCGCTCGGCCCCGGCGGCGTCCCAGGGCCTGGGGGCCTTGTCTTATTGGCCCCATCCACTCACAGCCCTTCTCAAGTCCTGTCACCGTGTCCTTCCTCTTCGTCGTCTGCTTTCCCCCAGTAACATCTGACTTGTCCGCTTTATCCCCAGAGACTAAGATACGTAGCAACTGTTCAATGAATATCTCTTGATATTACGAACGAAGGAATTTACTCTGGGAATAATGGTATGAACTGATTTAAAACTTGGTCTCGGGAGCACTGTCATTTTAGGAGGGATCCCAAGAAACTCTAGTGTAAGACGTGCAGACAGGATGCAGTCTTCTGTTTTCTTTTTTTTTTTTTTTGCGGTACGCGGTCCTCTCACTGTCGTGGCCTCTCCCGTTGCGGAGCACAGGCTCCGGACGCGCAGACTCAGCGGCCATGGCTCACGGGCCCAGCTGCTCCGCGGCACGCGGGATCCTCCGGGACCGGGGCGCGAACCCGCATCCCCTGCATCGGCAGGCGGACTCTCAACCACTGCACCACCAGGGAAGCCCAGGATACAGTCTTCTTGAAGGAGGGCAGTTTGGAAAATATCTTCACGGGCCCTCAGCTAACACGCCCTGCAGGTTCACCTCCTCTGCCCTTGACTGGCAGGTAAAAGGCGTGCACCAGAACGCCGTGGAAAACAAGCAGACAGGTCTACCTTCACCCGCAGCATGTCACAATCTTGCTGCGCGTACACGCTACGCTTCACGCTTCGGAGACGTGTACGACCTAGAGGAGATGGCGAGTGCCCTGTAAACAGTAGGGCCTCACTGTACATTTATCAAAACAGAAAGCACTTCAATGGCCCAGACAGTGATGCATGCCAGGGCAGACCAGGAAGCTGACCAGCAGGCAGAGGAGACGAGAGAAATACAGCAGTACCTACCGAAGGCAGTTCTAAATAATATGCTGAAGGGTACAGCAATAGGACGGATCAAGCAGGTAAGAAACTGCAGGGATCTAGGTAGATGTGTAGCTTGCTATCATGACACAGCGCCACAGACCGGGGGCCTAACCACAGAAATTCACCGTCTCACATCCCTCGAGGCCGGAAGCTGGACATCAGCTGTCACCAGGGTGGGATTTTCCTCGGCATGTAGACGGCTGTCTTCTCCCTGTGTCCTCACGTGGTCGCCCCTCTCCGTGTCTGTGCCCTAATCACCTCTTCCTACAAGGACACCAGTCCTGCTGGACCAGGACTCACCCTGATGACCTCACTTCACCTCAGTTCCCTCTTTAAAGGCTCCAGCTCCAAACACTCACATTCTGAGGTTCTGGGGCTTAGGGCTTCAACATATAAAGCGGGAGACAGGAGACACGGTTCAGCCCAGAATGGTAGACTTTGGGGAATTCTATTGCTTGTTTGATTTTTATCAAGGATTGGCTCTGAGCACAATTCAAAAAGCTGATGCTAACCGAGAGTGCCTGCTGCCGTAGTAAAAATAATAAAGAGCACTGTTGCTGGGCTCCCGGAGTGGCTGGCAGGCAGGCCTGATGGCGTGGGACTGTCCCACCGCACACACAGCTGGCGCTCAGCACCGTCAGCGGCCCTCCTCCCACAGCTAGAGAAACGACGGCCCGTCCGCAGCGCACAGGCTCTGGTTTTCTTTCACAAGGTAAATAAAAATTCATGAGCCCACACTGACAGCACGAATGCAAATATGAAAGTCAACTCTTCCTTAAAACAGGATGCAAATTCATAAACGCAGAAGGAAAGAGGAAGCCGCTGGTTCCCAGAGCTGTCCCAGACAGACGTGTGCGTGAGACGTGAGCTAGCCCCAGCCCCATGCGCCAGAAGCACCAGCAAAAAGGTTCCACTGGTACCAAAGGGCTTCCTAGTTCCAGAAAAAAAATACGGGAAGCAAACTCCAGCAAATGCTCCTATTTGAGTAGGGGAGCTTATGGGCAACATTTTTTTCTCCCCATTCACATTCTCTACGTGTTTTTGAAGGGGTGTATATTGCCTCCAACGAGGAAGCAGCATTTTTATACTATGCACTCATTAAGACAGTTGTTGTTGAAGTCTAAAATATCAAATTTTTTCCTTCTTAAAACTACTCGAGGGCTTCCCTGGTGGCGCAGTGATTGAGAGTCCGCCTGCCGATGCAGGGGACACGGGTTCGTGCCCCTGTCTGGGAAGATCCCACATGCCACGAAGCGGCTGGGCCCGTGAGTCATGGCCGCTGAGCCTTCGCGTCTGGAGCCTGTGCTCCGCAACGGGAGAGGCCACAGCAGTGAGAGGCCCGCGTACCGCAAAAAAAAAAAAAAAAAAAAAAACTACTCGATAAGGATGTAGATGTTTCAGGTGCTGAAATGTTGGGGATCCAGATGATGTAAACATTTTTAAAAATTCTCTTCTTGGATAAGTGACTATTGAGATATAAGTGACTATTGAGAAATAAGTGACTATTGAGAAATAAAGCGGTCACTTAATTTGACCTTCAAAATATTACAGCAGGTAACTGTGGCAGTATTTACCACGCTCACTCTGGCAAAGTGAACAACTTTTGATGATATTCTTCGAAATTAAAAATACTGACATTTCTTCAGTCTAACTCATAAACACTCCACAAAGAAAAGAAAAGAAAAGAAAAGAGAAAAGAAAAAGAAGAGGGAAGGGAAGGGAAGGGGTCTCATATTTCCAGCTTATTGTGTAATCTCCGTCACATATGTACCAGTCTGAAGAATCTCCTTGTTCACACTTCACAAATTTGCAAGATTAACATGTTGATACAGGGAATCGAAGGAAACAGGAAATAGTGTTCAGTGTTCACTACTAACAATTCAGGGACTCCCAAACCAGTAATAGGTTATCTTTTCCTATATCGTAGGTGTTGTAACAAGAAATTAAATAGCGCTGCTACTGTGAGCTAAAGGAAAATTTACACACACACACACACACAATGGAGTCAGAAATTTGAAAAACTGTGATGTCTTCAAGTTTTAACTTTTAACGTGTTGACGCATCATTACAGTTGGTTACAGGGGAACTTAAGCATTTAGGAATTCAGGAGTGCATGGGCTGGTGTCTATGACATGGTAAGAACCTTGAGAGGAAATGCTCTACATTCTGCAGTGGCCGAGAAGTAAAAACGGACAAACTGGTTTTGTACTAAATGAAACGGTGGCATCTCTCCAAAACGTGGAGATTTACATCGCTTGTGATAAGTGCCCTTTAATTCCATATTTCCTCCCAGCCTCCAGACTTCTTGATAACTGGAAAATTCGACTCTCCTTATGAGCCCTGGGATGAGGGCCAGGGATGCCCAGGAGCTGACAGCATCACCCACGCCAGCAATCCACCCTCCTGCTACCCACCCCGAAGAAGCACATCCAGGGCCCACGGGCGGAAACCCCTGGGAGGAAATACATCCTGCTCCAGGCCAATCAGACTCGTGAAAAGAACAGAAACCCCGGCCATCACCCACAGCCTTGGGCTGAATAGTATAGAACTGTATGGGAATTATAAACTCTGTCCATATTCTTTCACCCAGCCCTACCCCATCAGACGCTCAGAGTTGCTGACACTTTTCCTCAAAATTCTAGGACATACCTAAGAAAATTCAAGCCTAAAATAAAGAGAAAAATGAGTTTACATTTGCTTTTTATAAGAGATTCAAGCCTTCCTGATGTTGCACAAATGAAATTCTTCCCTAATTTCATGCAGGTTTTGGAACTTAATCTTAGAGATCAAACGCAGGAGAGCATCTCATGAAAACCCTTCAGTTAACCCTCAAGTAGAAGATCAGAGTTCCAGAGAAGGCACATGACCGTGGGGCGTGGCCTACACAGCAGGCAGGGGACCCAGGGGATCGCGGGTCACTGTCCTTGTCCACTTAACTCCACTGTGAAGTTTATTTGATATCACACGTCATCAGGGATATGGAGGGCTTCTTTGGGGGGAGGGGGGAGCAATGTAAGGAATTTAGTCGCCAAGGACCAGAAAGGACCACTCTCTTTCAAGCAGGCTCTCCCCCAAATCCCGCTTGGGTCAGGAGGGCGAGACTGCGGCCATGCAGGAGCCGGAACGGGCGGAAGCTCAGAGCTTGGACTGTGGAGCCAGGTGTCCTGGGTTCAAATCCCGCCTCCTCCAGACGCTCCACGTGTAGAATCAGGGAAGGCAGAGAAGCTACTTCATAGGCTTGCAATGGGTTCCGCGTGAGCTAATACCTGCAAAGTGCTTCCAACTGCCTAGAGCGCATAAGGTCCATGAAATTACAACAGCAGCTATGAAAACCTCTATGTCCACAGCAGCAGGCTCAGCATTACAGTAATGAGCCAAAGTGCGTGGAGCCAGCTTCCAAAACCACGCTGACCCAGGAAAGCTACGTCAACTTTGTGGGAGCCATAACCTTCCCCTGTCCTACCCGTAACCCAATGGCTGGAATCAACAACTATGGTCCGAAAGCTTTGGGTTGAGGTAGGAGGGTCTCAGCATCAAAGGTGTAACGGCAAATCCTTTCCTTGGGGCCACAATGAAAACTAACAAAAAGCGAAGTGAGAGTAAAAATCCAAAGCCTCTTAAGAAGACAGCTAAAGATCGGTGGTCCCAGGAGGGGAGGGAGGGAGGGGTGGAGCCCAGGGGATTCTCAGGGCAGTGAAACTACTCTGGATGGTACTGTACTTGTGCACACATGGCATGTTTGTCAAAACCCAGAGAATGCACAGCATTCATGAAACGGAGCAGGGCCCTAGGGACCCTTCCCCCAGTGTCCTCCCCCTGCCTTGTGTCTGTGGCAACGCTTTAGCCAAGGAGTAAGTTTAATCAGAGAAGTAAGAAAGTGCAGATGCAAAGGAAAACAGTGAAACGAGACCAAATAACAATAGTTTAGTCCTTAAGCAAAGTCAAGGACCTTTAGTTCCTCCTCAAGGGCTACAGATCATATTCTGAGCCACATCCTGTGAGCTGTCTTGTAAAGACTGAAAGCCCCAGCAGGGGGAAGACGTGAACTCCATGATGACCAGACCGTAGCCGTGACGTATAAGCTGCCACAATTCCGAGAACTGGCCTCAGGAAATGGGAACAAACCGACCCTGGGACTGGAGACTAACTGTACCTAAAACAGTCAAGATGACGCTCGTCAGACCACCAAGGACCAATGTCAAGATGACGGTCAGAGCTGCCTGTGCTGTTTCTACACGCAGTCCCCTCCCTCCGCCTATAAAAGCTCTTGCCCCCTGACCGTCAGTTTTGGCGGGCTGGGGAGAGTCAGCCTTTGGACAGGCATCTACGCTCCCACCCCGGGTGCCGGCCTCCACAATAAAGCAAGCGTTCCTCTCCACCAACCTGGCCTCTTTATTGGCTTCTGAGGGGTGAGCAGCCAAACCCCACTCTTGGTTACATTAAGTGTGAACCCCGGAACTTCCGTGGTGGTCCAGTGGGTGAGACTCCGGGCTCCCGATGCAGGGGGCCTGGGCTCGATCCCTGCGTAGGGAACTAGATCCCGCACGCCACAACTAAGAGTCCACATGCCGCAACTTAGAGCCTGCGAGCCGCAACTAAAGATCCCACGTGCCACAACTAAGACCCGGCGCAGCCTAAATAAATAAATAAATAAACAAATATTTTTTTTTAAAGTGAACCCTAATGTAACCTATGGGCTTTACTTAATAATAATATATCAATATTGGCTCATCGATTGTAACAAAGGTACCAAACTAAAGCAAACTAAAGGTACCAAACTAAAGGGCTTTACTTAACATATCAATATTGGCTCATCGATTGTAACAAAGGTACGAAACTAAAGCAAGATGCTAATGGTAGGGAAAACCATGCAGAGGGAAAGGAATATATGGGAACTCAGTGTATTTTCCACTCAATTTTTGGGTGGAAGTGCAAAAAAGAAAAAAAACCCAATAGAAGTCTATTCGTTAAAAAATCCACGATCTCTTAATGTTCTCAGACATATGGCAAGCATGCAAACACTCCATCAAAGACGATGTCTCTGGTAAGAAATCTATCACACAAGTACCAAAACGATGTTGAAATTAATGCCACTCCAAGTAGGTGGGTGGACTGAGCTGACATGGTAGATGACAAAGAAAACACAATTTAGAACTCTACACAGAAGTTTACGAAAAACCACAAGAAGCTATTGTTTGAATTGTTTTACCAGCAGCTAAAAATGGTAAAAATGCTAGCTTGCATATATTATTAGGTCTCTTTCATCCACATGCACACGACATGAAAGTACTATGTCAAATGGGAAATCAATGGAAGAAAAGAAGAGAGTAAACACCTGCCTCTTTTTGTGGATTCAGAAACACCCTCTAAAATAGGTAGTGCAACTATGTCATTACTTCCATTAAAAGTAGGATATTCATCCCGTCTGTACATCGTGCAATGACACTGCCTGGGAAATGAATCCGCTTCAGCAGGGGTCCACCGGCCACCCGCATTCGGGCTTATCGCTTCCTTCTCCCCGTGCGTTTATAAAGCATCTATCAGCACAGAACCCGTGATGTACCAGAAAACTTCCATAAACCCAGATTTCCCTGTGTGGTTGAAACTACATGCACCTGCAAGGCGGAGCTGAACTGTCATTATTCTCATTTTGGGGAAGAAAAAGGCAAGGAGACGCAGGTAGCGGGTGCGGCCACACAGCAGGTGCGAGGAGTGGGAAGTGGACCTCACGCTGACCCGGCCTCTCGTCCCGCCCATCCGGTGAACCACCCTAACTGTCCGCCAGGGTCGAGGCCCCGCCCACCTTCACCAACATACTTATGCTTATTAAATTCCCACGGAGGGGGCTTCCCTGGTGGCGCAGTGGTTGAGAGTCCACCTGCCGATGCAGGGGACACGGGTTCGTGCCCCGGTCCGGGAGGATCCCACGTGCCGCGGAGCTGCTGGGCCCGTGAGCCGTGGCCGCTGCGCCTGCGCGTCCGGAGCCTGTGCTCCGCAACGGGAGAGGCCACAACAGTGAGAGGCCCGCGTACCGCAAAAAAAAAAAAAAAAAAAAAAAAAAAAAAAAAAAAATTCCCACGGAGGGAGGCGGCGACACACACCCTCGGAATTACCCAAGGGGTTCGCCTCGGAAGCTGTAGACGCCTCACAACCACTGACAACTCAACTTCACGTCTCTCGCGCCGAATGCTCCCGAGCCAGAGACCTCAGAGACCTCTGCCTAAGCGCTGCCTTTCCTTATCTCACGGGCTTCAACGTATCATGCTCGAAAGGAAGTTTCAACGCGGCCCTGCCCTCCCCACGGGGAAGAGCCCGGCCCCTCCTCCTGCAGTCTCTTCCACCTCAGTAACCTGCCCGGGCTTCTCCCCAGGTTCCCAGGAAACCCAGGCATCCCTCCCCCTCAGAGCTCATATGCAAGGCTGGCCAATTCGGAGTGGCTGTTCCCTACATGCATCCTCTTCACCCCGCCTTCACCACAGTCTCTCTCTTCTGCCTGAATCAGTTCATGTGCTTCACAATAGGTCCCCAACTCCCAGTCTCTGTCTTATGAACCTCCCCCCAATATAACTTGTACCGCATCACACACACACACACACACACACACACACACACACACACCCCCCAAGTTATGACTCCTCCTTGGCTTCTATCTTTGAACTTTCAGACAGGATATAAAATACTTGATCCTCCAAAGCCCTGTAGAGTGCAGGCCCCGGCCTTCTTCTCCAGGACTCCTGTGGCCATGTAACAGTTTCTTAAACTCCCCCAAAGAGAGCAAGTTCTTCGCTGCCCCAGTGCCTTGGTACATGCCATTGACTCTGCCTTCTCTTCAAAACTGCCAAGAAATTTCATCGTCAGAGAACTTTTTCAGTATGTCACATCTCCTATCTTTCTTATCTCAGTACCGTATTTTTTCCAAAACACTTGATAAAACGTCTATCCATTTTTGAAATGGCTGCCTTCCTCACTTCCTCCTTTGCTGATAATACCGATTTTACTCCATAAAGGCAGAGTCTGTACCTATATGCAGAGCACCCTGCAGAGACAAGGCTTAGCACACTACCATGTGCTAAAATGAGTGTATTTTAAATGAATGGATGAATGAATAAATGAATGAATTAGCACACTATGATGTGCCAAAATGAGTGTTTTTTTAAGTGAATGGATGAATGAATACAGGAATGAATTATTTTAAAGTAAACATGAGAAATATGTTAGCTATCAGAATTCATTCATTCATTTAGTAAATATTTACCAGCCTCCCCCTCATTGGGTCGTAGGAAGGGGAAAAGCCCTTTTCATAGTATTTAATATTTGTCATTCATTACATGATATCAAGGCACCTGTTGTGTAGGAGAGAACCTCACTTCCAGAAGAGAGAGGTTAAATACTAGCTTCTTACTAATATTTCCATTTCTCATCTGAGGCATTTATAAAAGGTCAAATAATTTACTTTAGGGAAAGATGTTTTCACCTCTATGAAGGGAAACGGCTTAATTTAAATACTTAACATTCAAATATATTTTTTTCCAGAAAAGTGGGTCAAGGCATGTACAAATCAGATAAGAGGATATTTGTAGAAAGGTGCAAATTACATTTCCTTTCTGGTTGTTACCGGAGGATATAGTGCTAAATTACTCTTCTGAATAGTAATTTCCTGCCGGTTTCAAAAGAGAAAAAAAAGAACATGGGTGTGAAGCGTCTGTGCTGAGCCAGGATGTAACCTGACCAAACGCCCAGACCCCTCTGTAGTCACGGCTGTTCCTCGGACTTAGGAAATGCCTCGGCACGCTTATAAAAACCAACCTTCTCTCAAACAAAGCAACATTTATACATGCTTTATATTATGATGGCGCATATTATATGTATATATACTATGTGTGTATAGAAGACCATTAAAAAAATCCAATGATAGAGATCAATTTTCTTGACTGGATCAAAAAAATCACTCCCCCCCCCCAAAAAAAAAATCACTTCCCCAGAGAAATCACAGACCACACACACACACACACACACACACACACACACACACACACACACACACACACACACACACACACACACAGTCCTGTTTGTACCACATGGCTCCCCTGACATTAAAGAGAGTTAAAACGTGGACCCAGCCCGTCATACCAAGGAGAGTTTAGAAACCTCCTTTCCCAGCAGGAAGGCATCAGGCTCCTGGTGGTGGCTGCACCTGCGCTGCCTGAGGGGTCGGTGTACATGGAACCCGTGTGCTGCTCCAGCCCTAACCTGTGCATATAAACCCCAAATCTATCAGGCCAGTTCCCACGGACGGTCTGTTTAGGCTTGGCTGAAGCAGCGGGAACCACCCACGCCAGAGCGTCCCCCGTCAAGTGACGGGGGGGGGGCAGTTTATCGCCTCCGCCAGGGCCAGGGGTGCCGTTGCTCCCGAGTCATCCATTGCTAACAAGCTTTGCTGCAGCTAAGCAGCCGGGAGCACTGGGGCACGGGGGGCTGATCTCTTGTCCCCCGGATGAGAATTCAGAGCCAGACACCCTCGCCCTTAACCGGCCCGTGACAGAGCTAAGCAGTCTGGTAATTCATCATCTTGGGCTCTGCACCTTGAACACCAGTCACATCCTGATTGTAACAGGAGCACTCATCGCCCAGACGGTGGCTGATCTCACAGAGCGGGAGAGCACGAGGCACCTCCACCGGGCGAGTCTTCTTCCAGGAAGCAGAAAACAAGAGTGGAAGGACATTGCCTTAATTGTTCCAGGGGACATAAAAATAAATAAAATCTACTAATATCACAGAGCCAACAAAGACGTTAGAACTTTATCTGGGTAGCACATAACTAGATAAATATTACTGAAAATGGAGTATCGATGCAGTATTCGATGCTATGATCCACATGATGGAATAAGACAGCTATCTTTTTTACACGGAAATCATTTGCTACTTTAGATGTCCTTTAACATAAAAATATGAAGGTGATGTAACGTGATTTTACGGTAAAAACCCATATTTAAAAATTGTCACTGTGCCACCAACATCCGTCCACCTTTTGGCATTAATTTGGCAAACGTTACTTAATGCTTCATGCACGACTGACGCCCTACCACCGATCTAATGTATTTTTAACACTGGCGTGTCACGCTGAATCTGGCTCTCTTCTCTGTTCATCGACGCCCCCAGGAATGACTTCTTTGGTTCTTTTTCGGAAACTAACGAGAGATTTCGTAGGACACGACGGTGCTTCAAACACGTTTGGAACCGTGGGACTCGGCACTCGTATGCGCTTCTGCTCACCGTTACTACGATCCTCACGGAAAAGGAAAATCTCTGTCTGACTGAGCTGGGGAGTTTTTCCAAAGGCTGCCAGAAAAACAGAACCCTGGTTTGTACGGAGTCAGAGCAGCCTGCAGACACATCAGCCCTCTGGATCCAGGATGGCACGGGCAGTGATGTCACCTTAAAGCTGGGTCTGAGGGTCTCCCCTACGGCACACACACCAGCTCCGACTTCCAGACGGTCCTCCTCCATGTCTGTATTCTGCGAGTGTCAAGAAATGGACTGTGAACTCTGTTCTGCCTGGAAATGTCAGGTAAAGTCAACGCATGTTTTTGCAGTGATTGTGTTGGGTCCTTTCCCCAAATCGCCGCAGAGACGACGCTTAACTCACTGTCCAGGTTGAACGCAGTCAACATTTAGGTGCGATTGAAGGGCCAAAGGTGCACATGCTTGGAGAACACAACGCAACCAGCAGGGGCAAAGGGGAAGTGGAGGAGACTGTGATGACCTGGACACTGCAGGCAGGTCGGCCGCAGCAAGGGGCCACCCCCGCCACCCAGAGCTCCGCACCGCGAGGGCGCCTACCGTCTCTCTCTGCCCGAGGTGTCAACCGGCCTGTCACCGCGTTCCAAATGCCGAGAGTAAAGGAAACTTCACAAGCTCCCGAGAGGGGCCACATAAACCAAATGTAAGGACCTTTTGGCTTATTTCTTGACTTTCCACCAAGAAACTCATTCATGGTCTGGATTTATTTATTTTTTTCACATGGGAAGACTCTACAAAGCCCCTTCACTTTGATGTGATGGAAAAGGGAGACGCAGAATCCACGCGTCTATCTGTTGCAAAAGCACAGAAAGCGTTTCCTCAAGGTCTCGGCTAATTTAGGATTCAAAAATGCTACTCTTGTTTGTTCTTTGCAGAAGTGAAAAAAATGCCCACTTTGTCTGTTTTGTTGTTTGTGTTAACATTTCTCTGATCCCCTTAAGTCAGACCTGTAAAATCAGCAAGCCTCACAAAGAAAGTAACACATGTTACTAATTGAAGGCTGGGATTGCTGTATCTACTTTCTAAGGTCTTAAAGACAAAGACGACTCAAAGGACCAGCGTAAAACTCTGGGCCTGAGGAGCTCCTAACGAGATGCATGTGCCCCATCCACGTACACACAGAGATCCCTGAATTGCCTCTAAAATGTGGGCAATCCCAGGAGCAACAGAAGAATCCCAAACAGATTTTCTCAGGCGAACTGTGGGGTCTGTGCATTTGACCTCCCGACTTGGCCGTCTCTGCCCTGTCTCCGCGCAGTGAGTCCGAGTAACATAATAGCAAGTTCCCACTTCCTCAGCCCCTTTTGGATGGTAGAGTTATTCTTACCAAATACGATCTGAAAGGCATATGTGGGCCATGGAAGGAAGTCTAGAAATTGGGTCTTACACGCATGGACGACCATACGTCCTATACAAGAAAGGAATGTCTCAAGATCCCAAAGCTATGAATTCAGCACCCTCAGCTAGCAGAAATTTCCTTTCAAAAGCTGGCACCCCTGAACGGGCACAAAAGTGAACGGAGAGAATCTTCCAAGGATTCTGTAATGTAATGTAGTCCATATTTTCCTGGGCATCATTTTTGGGCCAAAACATGTGGTAACACATAGATACATAAACTGATCATATGCCGGCTTCACCCTTCAAAGCAGACAAGCAGGATCTCAAAGGGTCCCCTCAGAGAAAAAGGCACGGTAACCATGCCACCAGAAATCCTGTCCTCTCTGGCGGTGTTCAGAGAGAGTCCGCCCAGAAGCCAGGTAACGTCTCGAGAATTTAATGACACCGGCAGTCTCTATCTGAACGTGGAGCTGACAACAGCCACGGGTCTTAACCTTTGCGAGAACGCAATCATCGAGATATCTAAATGTAAGAAGCCCGTGTCTTTGGTCTCTAAAGTTAAGCGTATCTACATCAACAATTTTGTTTAGAAATGGTTAAGAGGAGTTTCTCCTTGGGTGTCCTAGTTTATACTTCTTGCTGTTTTGACTGATTTGTTTTTCATTTAACTCAAATGGCAAACCAGCCAAAGTTGAGAATTGGGTTCCCTTATGTATGGTTTAATATAATATACTTTGATTTCCTCTCCAAAATCACTCATTTTGTTGAAATAGCATAACTATTACTGTTTTTCCTTTGGAAAGAAACTAAGAAAACTAAGGCACATGCATATGTTATCTTTATTTGCATAAGCTAATCTGGGGAAAATGATCTTTCCAAATATGAAAAATAAAATGACTTGATACTTTTTGTAAAATGTTGCATTATTCAACCATAAGTTCCACTGAACTTAGGAGGTGGGGCGGGGGGGGGTATGTCTTCTCTTCTTAAATTGAGATGTTCCAGTAAAAATGTATTTATGAAAACATGGCCTATAAATTTAGGAAGATCCATAACTGTCTCATAAATGTTCAGTGAGGGGAAAAGAACGACATTTTCTTTATACTTTTCTTCCCCTTCCAAGACTGACCATGGAAAATTGAGATGCAAAAACGATGGGGGGGTTTTGAGAGCTGGCCTATTTCTAAACATTATACATTGACTAGTGCAGTCTTTAAAAGCTTTCTCAAAGGACACATTGGTGACAAAGTGGAAAGGGCACCGGCTCCCAAACCAGAAGACCCGGGCTCCACCCCTGTGACATGAGCACGACCAAACCAGTTTTCTGTTTAAAATATACTATTTCACTCACGTACGAAGACACTCAAATAAACCGCTCTCTCATTTTTATAAAGCTGTAAAATGGAAAGCTTATCTGTCTTAGACTTCTGCAAAAATTAAATGGGACAGCTGATGGTAAAGTAACGGTCAGTCACCGATGTCTGTACAACGAGGAAGAGCGTTAGCATTGCTAACAGTGGGACTTCAGGGGGGCCCGTGATCTCCAAAACTTAAGACAGAGACTGGAAAGGGAGCACAGAAACCGCATTACCTTGTCCAGAGAAGTCTATTTTATGAGCATGTTACTTCCCTGCTCTCTCTCTTCCTCACCCCCGTTTCATCCACATCTTCCCTCTCACCTCAGATGGCGCTGTCCAGTAGGAGTGTCCACAGCGAGGGCTGGAGATGCTCTCTATCTGGGCTGCCCCACACGGCGGCCTCGAGCGGTAAGCGGCCACCGACCCCCTGCAATGTGGCTAGTGTGGAGTTTCTCTACCTGACATTTCGGGTCAAATACTTCTTTGTGGTGGGATCTGTCCTGGGCACGGTAGGATGTTGAGAGCAGCAGCCCTGGGCTCCCCCCACTAGACGCCAGCGGCACCTCCTCCTGCTATCTGTGACAACCAGAGATGAACCCTGGGGGCAGCAAATGTATCTCTGGTTGAGAACCATGGGGCTACTGGAACTGAATTTTTAATGGCATTCAATTTAAATTAATTTGAACAGCAAATGTGTCAAGCAGCTACTATTTTTGGACAGCACTGTCTTAAAACTCCTGAAATTAGTATAAAAAGCTAGACTGGGCTTCCCTGGTGGCCCCGAGGTTAAGAATCCGCCTGCCGATGCAGGGGGCACGGGTTCGAGCCCTGGTCCGGGAAGATCCCACGTGCCGCGGAGCAACTAAACCCGTGCGCTGCAATTACTGAGCCCGCGAGCCACAACTACTGAGCCCACGTGCCACAACTACTGAAGCCCGCACGCCTAGAGCCCGTGCTCCGCAACAAGAGAAGCCACCGCAATGAGAAGCCCGCGCTCCGCAACGAAGAGCAGCCCCGGCTCGCCGTTAACTAGAGAAAGCCTGCGCTCGGCAACCAAGACCCAATGCAGCCAAAAGTAAATAAATAAACACAATTTATTTTTTTAAAAAAAGCTAGACTGACAGTCAGCAAAGATGACGGGACATTCAGAATTTTTTTTCCTGAAAGGGCTAAGGATTCAAACAATGTAAGCTTTCACCTTATTTGCATAATAATTATTTGCTGTCTTCAACTCAGAGCAGTGACAGCCATCCTAACCCAGCAATGTGTGAAATGGTACAAAATTAACAGGGAAAGATTTTTTACAAACCACCACAGGTTTTGTTTTTGTTGCTGTTGTTGTTGTTTAATGCATACCTGCCACCCAGGGAAGGAATAATGAGATGAACAGAGATCCGTCGGTAGCAGGGGCCGGAACCAAAGCGGGAGTTACCAGCTGTGGCCTCCCCAAGCTGTGCCTGCGGGCCCTCTGTCCCCTCTCTGCGGACACCTCCGCCACGTGGGACCAGGCGCGACTGCTCTGGGGCAGCAGGAGTGACCCGACCCGGCGAGCTGTCCCTCACCCCGCTGCGGCCACCTCATTTCCGTCCCCGGACCCCGAGCCGACGCCGGCGCCTTTCCAGTGGGGTTACACAGGTTCATGGGATACGTGGGAAGTTTGGTGACAAAGGAGGAGGGAAGAGAATCCCCCATGGACAGTTTAGTGACAAAGGAGGAGGGAAGAGAATCCCCCATGGACATGAGGCAACTGTGTCAGGTCAGAGAATCCAGAAACAACCAAGGGCCCCAGAATGAGTCCAAGTTCAAAGGGAGCCGCGCATAAAGCAGTCCGCCTCTCTGGAGTGTCAAAGGCAATTGAACAGCAAGAGCCCGGAGGCTGAAGTGTCTCACTTCCCACGTCTACATCCCAAGAAACATACAGGTTACCTCTGGAAAGAGACAATACTCAGTGTGGTGAAATACACTAACAGTTTATATTTCCTCCCAAATACTTGGAGGGGGAATCTACTCAACGTTTCTCATGCCAGGAACAGTGAAAGTACAAAGAAAGAACATGGAGAGACAAACCGTCCTGCCGTTTAGCCCACAACCGGCCAATTTCGGGAACCTTGGACAACTCGTTATTCCAAGCAAAGCCCAGCTTTCTGAACTGTAAAGTGAGAAAAATAATAGCCACTTCCTGGGGTCATTGCAAAAACTGAAAAGAGCATCTTTCAGAATGCGCCAACCCCGTACATTTCGCCCACTTCACGTGCCCTAACTTTTAATTTCCCTTTACCGAGGGTATTTTGGTGCTCGTGGTGCTAGAAGGTAACAGAAAAGAATAAAGACTGCCCTGCCCGGCAAGGAGCTCACGGAGCCCCAGAGGCAGCCAGCACTGTCTCTCTGCGCCAGGGACGCCCATCTAAGGATGCAGGCACATAAACACTGCAGCAGATGAAAGAGGCCCACGGTGGGAACACAGCACTTACGGTGGGAGCAGCCCAGGTGCCACGGCTCATAAAGTCTGGAGAGGAAATGCCCCCTAAGCGAACAGCTACCAAAAGAGGGCAAAATAAACAACTCTCTTTAATTGTAAAACAAAATGGGTCAAGCATCTGTTAGTTTCAAGGGCTCTTCCAAAGGAGGAATAGTTCAAAACCATTGATTCATGAGTACTTATTCAACTCAAGAGTCCTAGAGATTAAATGATGACCCACCCTGTCCCACCAACCTTTGTTTTGACAATTTAGCATAAAAAATAACAATAATGATCAAGTAAGTAACAACTTGGCTTTAAAAGAAGTGCATAATGGTAAGGGAAAGGAGGGAGACAGGAAACGACCAACAGTGCAGGATTCCACTTACGTGAGGCTCTTAGAGGAGCCACTGTTCACAGAGGCAGAAAGGAGGAGGGTGGGTGCCAGGAGCTGGGGAGGGAGAAGTGGGGAGTCAGGTGTTCAGGGAGTACAAATTTCGGGTTTGGGATGAAGGAAAAGTTCTAGAGATGGACACCACTGATGGCTGCACAAGAATGTGAATGGTTTCACGCCACTTAAAACTGATTACAATGGTCACATTTTAATCTTATGTGTATCTTACTTATCACAATAAAAAAAAGATAAACAGCCTGGTTATACAGCACTCCTAGCTATGAGGCAGGCACACGCACACACACACAGGCTCACACACACACACTTTGCACCTATGGGCCCCTTGGCATTGAGACGGGAGAGAACGACAGAGAAACCTCTTGGCTGCCCCTCACACACGCTGCACGCACAGGAAACAAACAGTCCTGAAAGTATGCCCTGTGGCACGCATCTCTACTGTGGCTGAGCTGCAGAATCAGGGCTAAGGAGGGAATGTGAGCTGACACTGCTTGCTGAGGGTACGATGCTTCTAGTGGCCCCGTCTCCTGCCCGTGCCCACGTCCTGTGGTGTAACATGACCCACGTGGCCTGCAGCCACATCGAAGAAGCTTTTCCGGCTGATGACCGAG
Organism: Kogia breviceps; assembly: GCF_026419965.1. NCBI lineage: Eukaryota > Metazoa > Chordata > Mammalia > Artiodactyla > Physeteridae > Kogia > Kogia breviceps. Next base: position 129,012,287 of record NC_081330.1, on the reverse strand, counting down.
CAGACGGCTAACAAGGAGAAAAACACTTTAACAATTCGTATCTTAGGCACATACCTCCTTTTTAAAAATAATGACAGTAAAAGTTCCTGGAACTCAGATTGTCTGGAGTCATTTTAGTTTGTGGTGAAATAAAATAAATTGACGCCTTGGGAAACAGAATCATTTCCATTAGGAGAAGAAAGGAAGGAAGGGAGGGAGGGAAGGAGGGAGGAAGGGGGGAGGGAGGAGGGAGGGGAGGAGGGAGGGAGCAGGGAAGGGGGAGGGGGAGGGAGGGGAGGAGGGAGGGAGGAAAAGGGAAGAGAAGAGAAGGGAAGGGAAACCCAGTTACACATAGTAAAATGGAAAGTTCACTCAACTACATGTCACAACCTTTGCAACGAATGAGCAACGTTATTCTAGACATGGCACCACCCCCGAAGGGCTGCAGTGTTTCCAGTTAATTGGTGAGACCCTTGCTACTCAAAATGGGGTCCATGGGCCGGCAGCGCCAGCATCACCCAAGCGCTGGCTGGAAACGCAGAGCCCTGTGCCCCACCGGACCCACTGAATCTGCATCTAACCTGTGAACAAGATCTCCAAGGGGTGCACACTCAAGCTCGAGGAATCTGGTCTACGTAAGTAGGCCCCCAAACGGGGTCTTGACACGCTGGTGCCCTGCACTCTGTTGTGTGACACGGCGCCAGTACTGTGTGGTCTGTAACAGCAAAAACAGTTACAGATGTCAAATACATACATGTGGGCAAATCCATGATTTTTCACCTAAAATGAGAATCGGAGCTGCCTGCGTCTGTATGAGGTTCCTTGACTGGGAAACAAAGCGGGGAGAAGAGAAAAGATACAGCCAAAGCCAGACCCAAAGGTCTGCATCCCTGGGCTGATAAAGCACTATTAAGACATCAAGATGTTACGCAGGATAACATGTAAAATAATTCAAAATTGTAGCTGATAGAAAAATTATCGGTAGCAGAGTAATATGCATAGAGTGCATATTAAACAAACACTGCCTGAAATGTCACACATGAACGAAATCATACCATTTCATCCAGGTGAGCTGCATGAGCCAGCCCTGTCTCACAGCGGTTTCATGCCCACGTTAGAGCAAGAGGACACTGCTTCCAACACAGCTAAATAAACAACGGCTTAGGGGTGATATTTCAGCATGAGTGACTTAAATTATCTCTAGTTCCTGCCATTATCTGCAGACCTGCAAAAATGGTTAATGATTAAAACCAATAATTGATCATTCTAAGTCGTCTTTCTAGTGGGGCAGACTGTACGCTGACCTCAGATGTTTTCTGCCCCACCTAGAAGTGGGTGGTCCATGACTACAGACGCTTCTCTGTCCACGGGTGCCGTGTCTTGCTGGGCCAGCGGGCTGCGAGAAGGGCCAAGGACCACGTCGGAGCAGAAGTTTTAAGAGCCATCCCAAGATCCGGCCAGTTTTCTTTACCCCCTGCCTTAAAACTAGCGTACCTGTCAAGTTCAGCCAAGATACTAAGCTGGGGAACCTAAGAGGGGAGGGGAAAGTGTTTGCCCTCTACACTAGTCTAGGAAACCAGCAGTTATAAAGCAGGCAAGGAAAATCAGTACCCATACAAACTAGTAAAATGTGAGGAGGGATATTAATTTATGCATATTCTAGAAAATACAGCTACATCTACTGTTTGAGAGACTGTCCTGCCTCTCAAAACCCTGATTTCCGTTTTTATTTTCTTTTCCTTACGGCCACACTATCAAAAGGAGGAGGCACTATAACACGAAAGAAATCTCTCCATTTCCACATTTTCCTCAACTCACATGCAGTCAGGCTCCTGCCATCCAGGGTCTCCTACCCCGTCCTTCAAAGTCACCAAGGCCACTGGGGTACATTCCACTGTCCCCACACCCTATTAGCCACAAGACACTGCAAAGGCTATTCACTACACCGTGTATCTTGCACAACAAAGAAAGTTAATATTTTCCCTTCTCTTTTCAGAAAGATGCTTTGAAAAGCAAATGGTGTTAATTTATGTGAAGACTTTTGCACACTGTAAATCTTAACCAAGCGAAAAGATATGAACATCAGGACTGAAGACCAAGCCAAGGCTGCTGTCGACACATTTCGGAAGGAATCTAGAGTAATAAAAATGTCAAATTACCACTAATGTACATGTAGGACGTGAAAGAATTATACCGATCAGAAAGTAATTCTGAGGACAGAAAACTGAAGAATTCTGACCAAATGACGAAATTTACATCCAACCCACACCCCATCCCCTCGTCCTACTTATCCCTCCACAAGCTGGACCAGGCACACAGATATAACGTAATTAAAGCTGGACCAGTATAAAGGGAGTGAAGAAGGATAACCGAACTATAATAAAGAAAGAGGATAACGAGGTTCCAAGCCTCGAGAATCTTGGGCTCCACATGCAGACACACAGAAGCAAAAAACCCCAAGACAACGAACAGGAACATAGCCTCGTGTCAGCGCACAGGAGGGACCGAGTCACCGGTCCTGGAGCTGAGGAAATATAAAGGTCAGGAAGGGCTGCACAAAAGAAAGGAATTAAATCTGGCCATTGGAGGAAACGGAGAGTTTCGCAGCAAAAACGCATGGAACGGGTACCCCCGGTTTTCAGGTCCACATGTAAGGAAGACGGAAGTTGCCACTTCGTCTTAACAACAACCCAAAAGCTGAACAGACTGAAAAACCAACAACTGCTCTTGGCCCCGTAAGGCAAGGGGGGAGGACACAGAACAAACCAGTGCTCCCGAGACTGGAGAGCCAGACAGGCGGACACAGGCAGTCACCGCTGCCCAGAGCAGAGATCCACAGGTGGGAACCACCGTGGGAACCGGTGCTGGGGTCGTGAACCTCCAAAATCTAACTGACCAACTGCTGGAGGCTCCAGGTGACAAGTCTGAGGGTTAAAACTCCAGAGGGACTCCACAAGGAGCCCTTCTGAGGCACCCCGGAGCACTCTGTCTCTGTTCTTCCCAAGAGAGCCAGCTTCAGGGAAACTAGCTCACCAGACCTCAACTGGCCAGGGTAGTATCAGAGCCCACCTGCGCTGGGGACAAGGAATACCCCGTGCCAGCTGGCTTTAGCCATTCTGTCCCACCTAAGGGAGGAGAAAAACTTTCAGAAACCCGTGTGAAGCTCCCAGTCCAGAGGCACAGGCTCACTAAAAGACTGACATCTAATGCTAAGACTAAGGATGCTTCCACTCCCCACACACCTCACCACCACGTAGCTAAAGGCCTATTCAACAGCCGTTCCTTTTACCTGGCAGATCACATCCAGCTTTCAAGAGGGAATTACAAGCCATATCAAAAGGCAAAAAACGGGCTTCCCTGGTGGCGCAGTGGTTGAGAATCCGCCTGCCGATGCAGGGGTCACGGGTTCGTGCCCTGGTCCGGGAGGATCCCACATGCCGCAGAGCAACTAAGCCCGTGAGCCATGGCCGCTGGGCCTGTGCGTCCGGAGCCTGTGCTCCGCAACGGGAGAGGCCACAGCAGTGAGAGGCCCGCATACCACAAAAAAAAAAAAAAAAAGGCAAAAAACACAATTTGAAGAGAAAAAGCGAGCATCAGAAGCAGACATGGCAGGGGTGTTAGAAATATCAGACCAGGAATGTAAAACACCGAGGACTAATATGCTAAGGACGCTAATGGATAAAGGGGACAGTATGCCAGGACAGACGGGCAATGTAAGCAGAGAGGTGGCAATCCTAAGAAAGAACCAAAAAGAACTGCTAGCTATCAAAAACTGTAACAGAAATGGAGAATGCCTTTGATGGAATTATGAGTAGATACGTGCACAGCTCAGGAAAAAAAAATCATCAGACACAAAATTTCAGATCCACAAGCTCAATAAACAAGTGGAATAAATGCCCAAAACCTACACCTCAGCATATCACTTTCAAATTACAGAAAATCAAAGATTAAAAAAAAAAAAGAAAGCCTGAAAAAAGCCAAAGGAGAAAAATATACTTTACCTATAGAGGAACAACGCATTACATCCAACTTTTCCTCAGAAACCATGCAAGCAAGGAGAGCAGACAGTTAAAATGTTGAGATGAAAAAAAAAAAAAAAAAAAAACCCACAAACTAGAATTCTTTAACCTGTAAAATTATCCTTCAGAAGTGAAAGAGATATAAAGACTCTCTGACAAACCAAAACTGAGAAAATTTTTTGCCAGTACACATAACTTGCATGAAATGTTAAGTTCTTTAGAGAAAAAAATAACATCAGACACTCAGATCTACATAAAGCAAGCAAGAAAGAATATTAAAGAAGGAATAAGTGAAGATAAAATTTAAATTTTTATCTTAATCTTAATGGATAAGTTTGTTTGAAATAATAATAGCATCAAATTATTCACTTGTGTGTGCTTACATATACATTATGCACTATAAATATATATTTATATGTGCATTTTTTACTTTATAATGTATACGTTTATCTATTATATAACATATATAAAATATATATGTATATATAATGTATATATTTATACCTAAATATAAATTTATATATTATACAAATATATTTATATAATTGTAGATACATAAATTTCTGTATACTTATATATAAGTAAAATGAATGATAGCAATGATAGAGGGGCCAAGAGAAAGGAATTAGGATTACTTTGTTACTGTAAAGTACTCACACAACCAGTGAAGTGCTATAGGACTATTTGAGAGTGGACTTGGATTCATTGTAAATGTATACTGTAAACTCTAACACAACTACTAAATAAAGTAGAAAAAAAAAGTATAACTAATATGCTAAAAAAGTAGAGAAACTAGAATCATAAAATGCTTTAGCCAGTCTCATCAAGAAAACAAGGGAGAGGGCCCAAATCAATAAAATCAGAAATGAAAAAGAAGTTACAACTGACACCACAAAAACACAAGGGATCACCAGACTAGTATGAGCAACTATATGCCAATAAAATGGACAACCTAGAAGAAATGGACAAATTCTTAGAAAGGTACAATCTCCCAAGACTAAACCAGGAAGAAATAGAAAATATGAACAGACCAATTACCAGTACTGAAATTGAATCAGTAATTTTAAAACTCCCAACAAAAAAAAAAGTCCAGGACCACATGCTCTCACAGGCAAATTCTACCAAACATTTAGAAAAGAGATAACAACAGTACTTCTCAAAGTATTCCAAAAAGTTGCAGAGGAAGGAACGCTTCTAAACTCATTTTACGAGGCCACTATCGCTCTGATACCACAACCAGAAAAAGATACCACAAAAAGAAAACTACAGGCCAATATCACTGATGAGCATAGGTACAAAAATCCTCAACAAAATACTTGCAAATTGAATCCAACAATACATTAAAAGGATCATACACCTTGATCAAGTGGGATTTATCCCAGGGATGCAAGGATTTTTCAAAATCCACAAATTAATCAATTTGATACACTACATTAACCAACTGAAGTATAAAAAACATATGATTATCTCAATAGATGCAGAAAAAGCATTTGATAAAATTCCCCGTTCATTTATGATAAAAACTCTCCAGAAAGTGCGCACAGAGGGAACACACCTCAACATAATAAAGGCCATATATGACAAACCCACAGTTAACATCATACTCAATAGTGTAAAACTGAAAGAATTCCTCTAAGATCAGGAACAAGACAAGGATGCCCACTCTCACCACTTTTATTCAACATAGATTTGAAAGTCTTAGTCACAGCAGTCAGAGAAGAAAAAGAAATAAAAGGAATCCAAATTGGATAGAAAGAAATAAAACTGTCACAGTTTTTAGATGACATGATACTTTACATAGAAAATCCTAAAGACACCACCAGAAAACTACTAGAGCTCATCCATGAATTTGGTAAAGCTGCAGGATACAAAATGAATATACAGAAATCTGTTGCATTTCTGAACATTAACAATGAACTATCAGAAAGAGAAATTAAGGAAACAATCCCACTTACCACTGCAACAAAAAGAATAAAGTACCTAGGAATAACCCTACCTAAGGAGGCAAAAGACCCATACTCCAAAGACTATAAGACACTGATGAAAGAAAGTGAAGTTGACACAAACAGATGGAAAGATACGTCATGTTCTTGGACTGGAAGAACCAATATTATTTAAATGACAATACTACCCAAGGCAATCTACAGATTCAGTGCAATTCCTATCAAATTACCAATGGCATTTTTCACAGAACGAGAACAAAATATTTGAAAATTTGTGTGGAAACATAAAAGACCCCGAAGAGCCAAAAAAAAATCTTGAGAAAGAAGAATCAAGCTGGAGGAATCACACTCCCTGACTTCAGAATACACTACAAAGCTACAGTCATCAAAACAATATGGTACTGGTACAAAAACAGACACATAGATTGATAGAACAGGATAGAGAGCCCAGAAATAAACCCACGCATCTATGGTCAATTAATCTATGGCAAAGGAGGCAAGAACATACAACTGAGAAAAGACAGTCTCTTCAATGAGTGGTGCTGTGAAAACTGGACAGCTACATGTAAAAGAATGAAATTAGAGGGCTTCCCTGGTGGCGCAGTGGTTGAGAGTCCACCTGCCAATGTAGGGGACATGGGTTCGTGCCCCAGTCTGGGAAGATCCCACATGCCGCGGAGCGGCTGGGCCCATGAGCCATGGCTGCTGAGCCTGTGCGTCCGGAGCCTGTGCTCTGCAATGGGAGAGGCCACAACAGTGAGAGGCCCGTGTACCGCAAAAAAAAAAAATGAAATTAGAATGTTCTCTAACACCATATACAAAAATAAACTCAAAATGGATTAAAGGCCTAAATGTAAGATTGGATATTATAAAACTCCTAGAGGAAAACATAGGCAGAACACTCTTTGACATAAATCGCAGCAATATTTTTCTGGATCCTTCTCCTAGAGTAATGGAAGCAAAAGCAAAAATAAACAAATGAGACCTAATGAAACTTAAAAGCTTTTGCCCAGCAAAGGAAACTATGAACAAAATGAAAAGACAACCCACAGAATGGGAGAAAATATTTGCAAACAATGTGACAGACAAGGGCTTAATTTCCAAAATATACAAAACAGCTTATACAGCTCAAAAAAAAAAAAAAAAAAACAATCAAAAAATGGGCAGAAGACCTAAATAGACATTTCTCCAAAGAAGACATACACATGGCCAACAGGCACAAGAAAAGATGCTCAACATCCCTAATTATTAGAGAAATGCAAATCAATACCACAATTAGGTACCACCTCACACTGGTCAGAATAGCTATCATCAAAAAATCTACAAACACCAAACGCTGGAGAGGGTGTGGGGAAAAGGGAACCCTCCTACACTGTTGGTGAGAATGTAAATTGATACAGCCACGATGGAGAACAGTATGGAAGTCCCTCAAAAAACTAAAAATAGGGCTTCCCTGGTGGCACAGTGGTTGAGAATCCGCCTGCCGATGCAGGGGACGCGGGTTCGTGCCCCGGTCCGGGAAGATCCCACATGCCGCGGAGCGGCTGGGCCCGTGAGCCATGGCCGCTGAGCCTGCGCGTCCGGAGCCCGTGCTCCGCAACGGGAGAGGCCACAACAGTGAGAGGCCCGCGTACCACAAAAAAAAAAACAAAAAAAAACTAAAAATAGAATTACCATATGACCCCAACAATCCCACTCCTGCACATATACCTGGAGAAAACCATAATTCGAAGACACATGCACCCCAATGTTCATTGCAGCACTATTCACAATAGCCAGGACATGGAAGCAACCTAAGTGTCCACTGACAGATAAATGGATAAAGAAGATGTGGTATATATACACAGTGGAATAGTAGTCATAAAAGAATAATGAAATAATGCTTTGCAGCCATGTGGATGGACCTAGAGATTATCATACTAAGTAAAGTCAGAGTATACAAATATCAAGATACCAGTTATCTGTAGAATCTAAAAAAATAATACAAATTTACAAAACAGAAATAAACTCACAGACATAGAAAACAAACTTATGGTTATCAAAGGGGAAGGGGTGGGAGGGATAAATTAGGAGTTTGGGATTCAGAGATATAAGCTGGTACATGTAAAACAGGTAAACAACAAGGATCTACTGTACAGCACAGGGAGCTATATTCAATATCATGTAATAACCTACAACAGAAAAAAATCTGAAAAAGAATATCTCTATCTCTATCTATCAAACTGAATGACTTTGCTATACACCTGAATCACTGTAAATCATCTAGACTTCAATTTTGAAAAAAAACACAAAAAGTAGGAACAGAGAACAACAGCAACAAACAAAACAGTATCAAATATGATAGATATTAACCCAACTGAATCAATAATCACTCTGAATGTCAATAGTCTACGTGTACCAATTAAAAGACACTGATTGTCACGATGAATCAAAAAAAGACCCTACTAGATGTTGTCTCTAAGAAGCGTGCCTTAAATATACAGACACATAGATTAAAAGTATGCTAACACTAATCATAAGAAAGCATGAGTAGCTATATTAATTTCAGACAGAGCAGACTTCAAAGTAAAGAAAATTATCAGAGATAAAAAAAGAACATTACATAATGATAAAGGGGTCAATTCTCCAAGAAGACGTAACGGTTCTTAACAAACTCCATGAGACAAAACCAAATAGAACCACAAGGAGAAACAGGTGCAATCAGTATCATAGCTGGAGACTTCAACACCCCTCTCTCAGCAATGTACAGATCCAACAAGCAGAAAATCAGTGAAGATATGGTCGAACTCAACAGTACCAACAGCCAACTGTATATAATTGACATCTATAGACGACTTCATCCAACAACAGAAGAATACACATTTTCCTCAAGCTCACATGGAATTCTCATGAAGACAGGCCACATTCTGGGCCATAAAATACACTATAACAAATTTAAAAGAAGAGATATCATCCAATGTCTGCTCCCAGATCACAATGGAATGAAAACTAGAAATTAATAACAGAAAGATCACTGGAAAACCCCCAAACATATGGAGATTAAACAACACACTTCTAAATAACATATGGGTCAAAGAAGAAATCTCAAAAGTAATTCAAAATTATTTTGAACTAAATGAATATAAAAACACAACTTTTCAAAACCTGTGGCATGTAGGGGAATCAGTACTTAAAGAAAACCATATAGCATTGACTGTTATATTAGAAAAGAAAGACCTAAAATCAGTAAGCTAAGTTTCCAATTTACAAAACTAGAAAAAAAAAAGAACAAATTAAATCCAAAGTGAGGAGAAGAAGAGAGAATTAGAACAGAAATAAATGAAATTATAAACAGGAAATCAATAAAGAAAATCAACAAAACCAAAAGCTGTTTCTTTAAAAAGATCAATAAAATCATTAAGCCTCCAGTTAGGCTAACAAAGAAAAAGAGAGAGGACACAAATTACTAATATCAGAAATGAAAGAGGGGACATCACTATAGATCACATGGAAATTTAGAGTATAATAAAGGAATACTATGAACAACCCTATGCCCCAAAATTCAATAACCTAGATGAAATCGACTAATTCCTTAAAAGATACCACCTGCCAAAACTCACACAGGAAGCAATGGTCGAATATGCTTATATCTATGTTAAGACATTGAATCAATAATTAATAACCTTCAAAAACAGAAAACACCAGGCTCACATGGGATCACTGGTGAATTCTACCAAACATTTAAGGAAGGAATTATACTCAATTCTCTACAGTCTCTTTCAGAGGACAGCAGCAGAGGGAATAATTCCTCACTCATTCTATGAGGCCAACATTCCCCTAACACCCAAACCAGACAAAGACGTTACAAGAAAGCTGCAGAAAATTATCTCTCATGAACATAGATGCAGAAATCCTCAAGAAAATATTAGCAAACCAAATCCAAAAATGTATAAAAAGAATTCACAACCCTTGACTAACAGGGATTTATCCCAGCATTGAATGCAATGCTGGTTCAACATTCAAAACTCAATTAACGTAATCCATAATGATAAGAGGCTAGAAAAGAAAAATCACATGATTATATTAATAGATGCAGGAAAACCATCTAACAAAATCTGACACTCATTCATGATAAAGACTTTCAGTAAATTAGGAATAATAGAGGGAAACTTTCTCAACTTGATAAAGACTATCTACAAAAATACCTCCAGCTATCATGAGACTTAATGGTGAGAAACTTGAAGCTACCCTGGACCAGCAACACCGGAATCCACTGGAAGTCTCTTAGAAACACGGAATCTCAAACCCCAGCCCAGACCAGACCTACTGAATCAGAATCTTTGGAGGTGGGACCTAGGACTCGGTACTTGAGTAAGCCCCGTGAGATGCTTAAGCGTGCTAATGCTGGAGAAGCACTGCCCGAAGAAGTTGGGAGCCATAAAGTAGTAGAAAGAGGGAGAAAATAGAGGCCATGAGACAAGTACATTTCAAGGACGAAACATGCGCCAGTTATAGCAGAGAGGATGGCAAATTAGCTTGAGGCATGAAACTGAAGAACTTTGCAGGAGGATGGGTATAAAGGTAAAGGAGAGGATGGCGCCAAGGAGAACTGTGAGTTTTTAGGTTGAGTGATGGAGTGAAGATCCGTGTTTTTAATTACTATAGGGAAATCCAGGGTGAGGGACGGGTTTGGAGAAGGCAAATAGGCAACTCGGTCCGGGTCACACCTGAGGGTGTCAGCCCCGGAGCCCAGAGACCACACTCTCCACGTGACGCTCACCGCCTCTCATGCAAAGGGCAGAAGAGATGCGTCTCAAAGGGGACACAGCAGCTTCAAGTGTTTTTTAAAGGACCATATATCAGAAAGGATCAGTATGGAGCTGAATCCACATCTCAGGATGGAGATAATGGCAGAGGTTTGTGCACGTACAGATGGAGGCATATCAGGAAAAATGAGGCAGGTCAAGAAGGGACATTTCATTGGCCCAAAATGAAGTTCTCATTCTGCCTTCCAAATATCAGAGAGCAAATGCCACTGTCCCATTTCCATGAGATTCTGGATGATTCAGAAAGACAGCCTTCACCTCTATACATTAAGTGTCTTAAGGCTTGATTTATGCTACTATAAATGCATTGTTGATACTACCCTAGAGGTCCAAGGAGAATGCAGGCAGCCTAGCTTTGCCTTCGTTCTGAGCAAGACACGTCCTCTCAGCAGAGTGACGGCTACTGTGATAACATGGGGGGCTCCAGCACGGTGGCTCACAGAGGCCTGGACGTGTGACTCTCCCCACCGAGGTTATTTTTTCCTCCCCAGTATCGTCCCCTGACTGAGCAGAAAATGATTTAGAAGTCACACAGAAAAGCCTCCGGGTGTTTGTAATTCAACGATCCATCAGAGTTCACTTCTCCTTATAATATTCTCCATTACCAGTTGGAAAACAAAAGTTCTAAGGAGTTTCATTGTCTTTTTGTCTCCGAACGACAAAGAAACGAAATAAACACACAGGATGCAAACAACAAAAGCGGAGGATGGCTGCAGAAAGGAGCAGCGTTCCACAGCTTTAAAACACGGCAAATCACCATGTTTGCTGCAAATCTGCCCTAGGTCTTGAAATTAGGCTTCTTGGGGATCGGAACGCTTTTCGATGCAACTTCGTGCAATACTTTGGGGCTGGCCAAGATTTACAGTTGATTAGCCCGCATAGTTCAGCTCCTTTCTCCAAAGCTTCTAGGAAGGGATTATTTCTGTGCCCAAAGAGCCCCAGAGAATAGGGAGGGCGGCTCGCGGCCATAATGTGAATTCCCTGGACTGTGCTCATTGAAGCAGATAAAGCAAAGTTAAAGAAGCATTTAGTTCTCCAGAATGCCAGCCTTAATAAGTATCTTTTTGTGGAAGGATTTAGGAGGAGGGGAGGGTTTACCCTTAGTGCAGGCATTATTTCCTCATACAAAAAGGGAAAATGTGCATACAGTTGGATGGAAAAAGCCAAAAACGCACATGCCCCCTCGCTCCCCAAGGAAAAGATGCTGAACACACACTCCCAAACGCCAGAGCATGAATCTTCACAGCTTAATGGTCCCGAAGCCATTATGCAGCTTCTCTTGGGAACGGCGGCTCATTCATCTGCAACCGCCCAAGTTCAACCTTGCAGCTGTGAGAACCGGGAGGCGCGCAGCCCCTCCACAGCCCCACCTTCACGGGCAGATGGACGCCACAAGAGCCGCATCCCTTCCAGAGGAAGAGCGGGCAGCTCCCCGGCCCCTCTCCACAAAGCTGCCGTCAAGGCACGTGACAAAGGGCTACGAAAGGCTGAACCGGCCACATGTGCAGGCGGCCGAACACCCAGTGACCTCTGCTTGCCCAGCGCAAGGCCCGTCCCGGTCCAGGCGGCTTCCACGGTTCCCATTCCCTACGTGGAATCTGACGCGGAATCAGTCACGTCTAGTTACTTAGAACGCCCGCTGTTTAATAAGGCAATGCCACGTGAGCCCAGTTTTCTAACCACCAGCACACGTCTCCCCCTCAGCTCCGCCTTACCGCGACCTGTCTTCCAACACGAATATACATCAACATCCGTGTGGACTGAGCTACTGGCGTGAGGAAAAGCACATGGAGGTGCACACGCTGTAGCTTGAGTGGGATTTCTGCTGTAGCTAAAGAAGGTGAAATGCCCAGTTCATCCACTTGTCTTACTCTATGCCTAAAATTTTCAAGAGGAACTCCCATAACCTAAGGCCGATTGGGAAGCTTCTCCATAGACATCAACATTTGCTACCCTAATAGATACTATAATAGAGGGAAAGAAGGAAAGAAAAAAGAAAGGGAGGGAGGGAGGGAGGGAAGGAGGAAGGGAGAAAGAGAGAAAAAGTAAGTAAAGAGAAAGAAAAGGAGGGAGGGAGGGAGGGAGGGAGAGCCATCTTTACAAAGTGCACACTTTAAGGCATTGCCTCCCCCATGCAAATGGAAAATGAACTCACCCACACTGGTAGCTCTGCTCTGAAAAGAGCCAGTTGAGAGAAGTTCTTTCTTTATTGTGTGGTTTTAAAGACTATTCTTTGACCTCTGCTATTTATGACTTAAGATCTGTGAAGACAGGGCCAAACCCCTTTGGCTCGAAAAGGCGCTCACAAACAAAAGCTTTTCACCTTTGTTCCACTTACCTCATTCCCCCTCGGAACACGTCCGTACGCGCACGCCCTGCTCTCACAACTTAAACGGCATTTTCTTCTTTCTTTTGCCCAGTCACAGCCATTACCTAACTGACAAGTGGCCACCTTCGCTCCTTTCCAAGAAATGAAGCCCCAGTTGTCAGTAGCAGCTGAAAGAGCTCTGCTAGGAATATAGACGTCTTGTCATCTCACCTCAGTGAACCATGAAACTGTGGATAAAATGGTTCAGGAAGCTAAACAACACACCAGGCAAGTGTCGGCCGCAAAGGGGCATTTCTCTAGTTATTTGTTATTTTAGGGATTTATGGATTTATCTATTGCCTTTCTCACTCCTAAAAGGACTCAAGACAATTTACAAAGCTCCACGGGATACAGCTAGAAAACAAATCTTACATGGGTGGGATAAACACAAGATAAAGGAAAATAAAAACGGGAGTCGGGGATAAAGCTAGTTCCCATAGACACGGGATAAATTTCAGTAACCTTGTGGAAGTAGGTGATTTTGTTTATAATTCAGCCTTCTAACAGTTAGTTCTAAGGGGAAAACACAGTGTTCACAGGCTAAAATATCTACCAGTTTCTAAGGGACGCATAATTAGTGCTGATAAAGTGAACACGATGAATGCTCTCCCAAGTTTTCTCCTAAAGACGGCACGGAATAACAGACCCATGTCCTTGGCAAGTTCCTCGGGGCGGCCTCGGCGACTGGGTTTGTGAGAGTCTTTCTGAGAGTATTACACGTGCTGCATTGCTGCAACATGGGATGAGCGGTGACAGTAAATGTCATTGGTCAAAGGACAACTCTGAGATTGTGGCAGGACATAGTTAGTCCTGTAATGGAGGCATGGGTTGTAGAGCATCTGGAAACTATACATCTATCAGGCACGTATAAATATTGTTTCTCTCTGGTGCCTTTTGGTACTGCAAGGATACAGAAGGTTTGATATTCTAGTTCTTGGCAAGTACCAGGAGAGCAGGGGCTTGTTGATACGTCCCTGTCACCTCACAGCCAGCAGAACTGCTGTTAGCTCTGACATCCACAGCAAAAACTACCGACCGTAACAAGGACGACTGTTGGAATAAAAACGTCATCCTAACTCTGCCCGTACACACACCAAAGAAGATGAAGGGAGTGCTTGATAAAGATCCTCCTTAGGAAAAATTTTCTCTTCCAACCCAGAAGAAAACAAAAGGTACAAACTCAATGGTAGATCCCATGCACAGCTACAGTAATTTTAGGCTGAAAAAGAGTTTAGAACAAATGCCCAGCTTAGCCATTAAACATACACACACACACACGCGCGCGCACACACACACTTCATATTATATAACCAAGCAGCACCCTATGGGACCTTCCCAGGACAGACCATCCCCCCATGTCCTCTGCATTCCTCTTGTTTTGTAGAAAAACTTTAGCCTCCTAGGGTTTCCCTGGGCTCCAAAGAACAAATTTAATCTGAGAAGTGAAAAATGCAGAAACAAAGGAAAAGAGTCAAGCAAGACAAAATAATAGTTTAGCCATTAAACAAAATCAAGGACATTTGTTTCCTTCTCAAGGGCTATAGATAATATTCTGAGCCATGTCCTTGGGCTGTTTTGGAGATACTGAAACCCCCACCAGGTGGAAGAAGTAAACTTCATGTTGACTACAAGCACACAGACCCCAGACCAGCTGGAGCCAGAAGGTTGATGACGCTGAGCCCCCCAAATACCGCCACCCACCAGTCAAAGTGAGGTCCACAAGCTGATCATGCACCCGCAAGCTTTCTCCTCACCGAGTCATCAAAAACGTTTCCCTGAGAGCCATCAGGGAGTTTGGGTCTTTTGAGCACCAGCCGCCCATACTCCTTTCTTGGCCTTGCGATCAACAGTACACTTCCCTTCACCACAACCCAGTGTCAGTAGATTGGGTTTACTGCACGGGCGATCAGACCCAAGTTCGGTTCGGGAACAACATCACCCAAAGAACATCATGCTTTGACCAATGAACCTTACAGAAAGTCCTATGACCCCCAAAGATTAGAAAACAAACGTACTAAGGTAACTGAATGTGATTATTTACAGGATGAAGGAAGTTCTTCCACATCAAATAGATAAAAAGTGAGAAATCTTGAGAAAGGAAAATTAATTTTTCAAATAATTAGCCTACATTCCTTCTTTAGGCAAATTAGACACAAGAGCATCTCCTAGTAAAGAGAGTGTCAGGTAGTAAAAAAAACGGAGTTGAAATTAAGACCTAGATTTATTTCCCTATAACAACTGCTCTTTTACAAGCAAAGACCAATAATGTTTCCAAGACAGACCATGTACCAACACATATTAGGCTTCTCAGAGGAATTCCTGTGTATGATTAGGTAGAACAACTTGACCCTCGTGTCAAGGATTACCTACAGGATGGGGTCACAATCATGAACATAGAAAAGCAAATGCTGACCGCCCCCCACTAAATTCAAGCGAGAGTTTTCACCTCAGTGGAGACTACTTCTCCTTGGAGAAGGCAGGGCAACTCAGCACAGTGACGTACTCAGTGCCCACAAATTCTGCCCTTCCCAGCTTCCTCAAGTCCAAGTCTATCTTCTTTCTAAAACATAACCATCCCCATCCTTCAGTCGACACTGGTGCTCTATGCCAGTTGCCAGCTCAAACCCGACATCTTCCAGCAATCGGAGCTCATCCAGGCTCCTCTGTGGGCCTGCTGACGAATACATTACGACTTCAAAACGTCTGTCGGACCGGACTCACCCTGTGACGCATCCTGACGTCTATGTGCTTCATATGTTCAAGATGCGTTCCCTTTCTACAGCCAGCTTTCAGGAACCCTTCCTCAGTCGTGAACCAAATAAGAGATTTCGTTTGCATCTTCTTTCATCAGGTGGAAGGAGAAATTAATAGGAAGAGCTGAGGAAGGGGTGAGGATAAAGGCTTACATAGAGGTGCTTTTTCCCCTCCACATGTCTTTGCTTTGAAGTTTACAGCAGGTGGAAGTCTTTCACATCCGTAAAATCCGATATGGAAATTCAGAAACACGTTGGGCTATTAACATGTCACATGTCGGATTTAAATCCAAATAAGAACCTGTTCATTTCCTTAAATATTGATTGTGCTATGAGCCTGGCCAAGTTTTGCAAGTTACTGCAGCACACCGGCTAGTTTCCAGGCTAAAAAAACCCTGGAATGTTCCGGCTACTGATGGCTAATGATCGCCCCAAAGCACACTAATATGTTTGATAAAAGTTCCCAGCGTGAGGGCAGAAAACACTTACCATAAGAATGACAGTGTGAGGGAAAGCAAATCAGTGACACCAGTTCAGGCTGCCTTCCATGCTGAAGGCTCCAATTAGAGCTGTGAGCTTGCCTTCCAGGAGGCGGTGACAGATGGCAAATCTCTCATTGTTAAAATCATCAACTCACCGATCCACCTGCCTGAGCCCTAGCAGGACCTGCTGGGGGCCTTCGCTCATTCCCACACACCTCAGCACCTACCACTTCAGAAATGAAGGTTCGAAACTAGGTATTCATTTAGTTCCACCATTTCAAAGTTCTGTTTGTTTTTATCTGTGGTTCCACATTCTCTCAACTTTGTTCTTTCCTTTTTTTCCCCCATTTCTGCCTTCACCTCAGAGATGATACCAACTTGAATGCTCCTCTACAGTGACACTGGATGGAGTACTTGAGAATGGAGTTACACATGGACCCCCTAACTCAAGGCTGCTGATGATGTGATTTTTCAGCTGCATGGAGACCAGGACATCCAAGAGCTCAGGTCTCCCGGAGGAGAGACTTCATCTCTTGGTAAGCACAAAAGCACATAATGGTCCTCGGGGTACTTAAAATTATGCCATTTACTGGCACGATGTTATAGGATAGTCAAACAAATGTGCACTTGACACCTTTTATTCATCATGCTAGTACAATACTGCATGTACAGACTGGTATTTCAAAAGAACGCTAGCCAAACTTTCACGCACCTCACAACTTCTTTTCATATGCATTCCATACACATTTCAATTCCACTGGTTTAAGGAAATAGAATATTTCTCTTCTCTTCCTAGATTATCACATCCCATTTACTTAGAAATAATATCATGATCATGACTTAGGGAAATAATAACATTGGTATGCAAAATAAAGGGAATTAATTACAACATTGGAGAACTTTTCTACTCCTCCAGTGGCACAAACCTACAACTTCTCTTGACAATCAATGTCAATGTTGGCTTTGCCTATGAAATAATTGGTACCTCCCAAAAGGTATCAATATGTTGGACAAGAGATGCTCAATATACGTCAACTTTGTCCTTGACGTTGATTACAGAAAGTCAGGGAAAACTGTATGAATATCAGTAAGTATTACAACAGGCCTTAAATGTTTTAAAGGATATAAAACAACTGAAACTTCAAACTGGTGTATACTAGAATATTACAAAAAATAAACTGTTCAACTTCGGTTCCTTGGGTGTTTGGACACAGCGCATTTCCATGGGTGCCTGAGTTTTCATTTTCCTCCTTAAGAGGTATTTTCCTGGGGCTCTATGGATTTACAGTCATTACCACATAAATCATAGCAAGCATCTAACACAACACAAAAACCTTCAACAGTCACATTCAGTTATGTTTCTGGGGTTTGAACTTTATCC
Organism: Kogia breviceps; assembly: GCF_026419965.1. NCBI lineage: Eukaryota > Metazoa > Chordata > Mammalia > Artiodactyla > Physeteridae > Kogia > Kogia breviceps. The sequence goes on along the minus strand of NC_081330.1, from coordinate 128,994,557 downwards.
AATAAATTTCACAGATGTCAAATGAAACTGTCCAGATGTTCATACAAGCAAAACCAATCTTCCTCACCTCTAAATTTGGCTCTGAATAAACCTGGAAAATCACTAAGAATCTGGAGTTATAGCCCTTATAAGAACCGAACTCCCACTGAGATCAAAGCAACATGCCACTGCACCAAGATTGAGCCCTAAATTACTGCTTTTCAACTCAAATCCTCACAACCAAATGGGAAACAAAAGTCAAGTGAGTGAGTTATAACCCCCCAAAAGGAGAAGGATGAGCATGCCTGCTCCCCAGACAGGGGTGCGTGTCAGCAAGAAAGCCATTCTTAGATGCACTGTTTCGAAAGGTAACTGAGCAGCGTAAGGTCAAAGGATGCTTAGTTTATAAAGTAAATGCATGACTCACATGCAAATATAAAATGAACAAGTGTCAAAGATTTAACTCATGAAATACTGCAAGAACCAGTAGTATGCTACATGTGGTTCAAAGGAGAAATCCAAGAAATACAAATGTTAAATATAGTCACACAAAAAAACAAATGCTAGAATGGATTTACAACTAGATGCAAAATGGTCTAGTGATGGGGGAAGCATCAATTGCAATACGCTGCACACAACCATTTGCATTTCCATGGACAAGAATCATCTGCATTATTATCAGCTTTCTACATTTACAGAGGAAGAAAACAGCTCAGAGACGATGAACAACGCAGATAACCTGCAAGGGTGCAAGAGGGGACATCCAGCCATCTTTCTGCCCATCTTGAAGTGCTCCACAATTTTTACTGGCTCTAATAATCGCGTTTTAACACTGAATTTTCAAAAATTAATTGTGATTTGATGTTTTCTTACTGCTGTTTACCATTCCTTCCTTCATTCAACAACTCCTCGCAAGCTGACCAACGTTCCACACAGGAGGCTAGAAACCGGCCATGTTTTAGTTTGAATACATCAAGATATGCCTCTGTATTGAGAGACAAATGCAACTTTACTGTTTTGTTTTTGACTGCTTTTGCATATGTGAATTCAATAGCAAACTCTGGCAAATGGGCAAATCCAGCCTGGAACTCGTCTGTGTACAGCCAGCGGGCAAAGAATGGTTCTTACATTTTTTAATGGTTGGGAAAGATAATAAAATTTCGTGACATGAACATTACATGAAATTCAAATTCCAGTGTCCAAACATAAAGCTTCATGGGAACACAGCCACCGTCCTCTGTTTAGGTACTATCTATCACTGATTTCATGATACAGTGGCCACATGAGTAGTTGCCACAGAGACTTCATGGGCTACAAAGATGGAAATATTTACTGTCTGGCCTTTTACAGAAATTGTATATGATGTGGGCTTCCCTGGCGGTGCAGTGGCTAAGAATCCGCCTGCCAGTGCAGGGGACCCGGGTTCGAGCCCTGGTCCCGGAAGATCCCACGTGCCGCGGAGCAACTAAGCCCGTGCGCCACAACTACTGACCCTGTGCTCTACAGCCCGCGAGCCACAACTGCTGAGCCCGCGTGCCTAGAGCCCGTGCTCCACAACAAGAGAAGCCACCGCGATGAGAAGCCCGCGCACCGCGACGAAGAGCAGCCCCCGCTCGCCGCAACTGGAGCAAACCCGTGCGCAGCAACGAAGACCCGACGCAGCCATAAATAAATAAATAAATTTATGAAAATAAAGAAACTGTATAGGATGAGCATTAGAATTCCGAACATATAATGAGCCCCTGAGAAGGTGCTTGGCGCATACCCCATGCTCGGTAAATTATATGTTTATTTTCCTTCATATAGTAAAGTAAGACTGCTGAGAATAGGAGTGTGTTCTTCAACTCCTTTATAACTCGCAAAATGCACAGACCAGGATTTTTCAACCTCCCTCGGCGCTACTGAGCTTGGAGCTTCTTCACTGTGAGGGCGTCCTGTGCATTGTAGTTTGTCAGCGTTCCTGAGCTCCACCCACCAGATGCCAGCAGTGACAACCGAAAACGTCTCCCGCCATTGCCAAATGTCCCCTTGAGAGCAGAATCGCTCCAGCTTGAGAACCGCTGGCCTCAAACCATGCAGGACACTAAGTCACTGGTCTACGTCATCTAGGAGCTAAAGGATGCTAAAGACCCCTGAGACTTCATAGTACTGGCTTCATTACAGGAGGAAGATTTTCCTAATTAATAGTAAACAATCATGCTAAGTTACATGGATACAAGACGGACGATAACCTTTTTCCTGAAGGTAATAAAGTAATGATGTACTTTGGGGGGAGGAAGAAAACGTTCCTGTATGGACTTCATTCACAAATATCTGATGAGCAATTACTCTGTGCTAAACACCATTCTAGGCTTGAAAATGCCACACTGAACAAAGAGAACTCAGTCGATGCCCCTCGGAGCTTACTTTCTGCTGAAGGAGACAGACGCTCAGGGCTAAAGGAACAACCATATAATGCCATGCGGGTATAATACGGCCGAGGAAGTGTGTAAGTGGGTGGGAGGTGACCTGGGAGGGCAAGGCTGAGAAGGCGGCATTCGTGCTGAGCCATGAATGGGGTGCGGTGAGCTGGGTGACTGCGGAAGGAGCCTTCCAGTGGAGGGAGAAGCAGGCTTGATGGGGGTAAAGCAGAGGAGAAGGTGGGAGAGAGGGCACAGGCAGACAAGACGGGGCCGATGTTTCAGACTGAGTGAGGTAGGAAGATATGCAAAGGTGTGAGGCAGACAGCAGCACGATTCAGCTTATATGTCTGAAGGGTCTTTCCAGCGGCCACGTGGGTAGAGTAGCAGCTGGGAGACCCAAGAGGATATGCTCCTGGATTGGTCCAGGCGGGCAGTTAGATGGGAGGGAGAACTCCCCTTCTGGAGGGGCCCTGACGGTGATGGGCTTTGCAAACACCACGACAACGAACTAGAAAGTGTGTACTTTCTACAAAATATTACGTAAACTTTATCTTTTAACATATATTCAGAAAGTTATATCGTCAGCATTACTTCTCGATTTGGGGAGGTGTTTTTACTCTTCCGTCCCAGTATTTGCTCAAAACCGTTTTTCAAGTTGTTGGTCTCTATACAACACAGCCTAGGAGATGGCATTCCAAACTTTAGTTTACCTCTACTGATTTGCTGAGTGATTCCAGGACATTAGCCAATATGCATGTGCCTGAATTTCCCCATGTGTAAAATGGAGTTACCACCGCTCACCCTTCACCTCATGAACCTAAAAAGCAAAGGAAAAGCCTACGCGCAATGCTTCACGAATCTCAGAAGAAGTGCAAACTGTAATTATCTGCAAATGTATCCCATGGTGATAAGATCCAAGAGAGATAAACTTTGATTAACATGTAAGATTCATCCCCAAGGATTCAGACTAAAGACAACCCTTAAATTTACGTTGGCTTTGTAATATATTCCAAAGTTTCTGTTGACGTTATCTATGACTCACTGATTCATTTCTGCTTTCAGGCAAAAGGAACTGATTTCTTTTCTTGTCAAGTTCAGTCTCTCATGTCAGCCTTGATCATTCAATTACAAAACATGGTTTAACAATCTGTATTCCCTAGGGCTGCAATGTTCTTTACTTAGGATATTTTAAAAGCAGTTTAAATGAATGTGTCCCATTCACATTTCAAGTGTGTAAAAAAAAATTAATTTCTTGATGGCATAAGGAGAAAAGAGGTGCTTATGAGAAATAATACTGATACAACAAATTATCATTCAAGTAATACCCAACTAACAAAAGTGGACAAAAACACTACTTATGAAATTTAGTCAGCCTCACAGCCATACATTCATACACACACACATATATATTCTCTCCTGACACAACGCACGCATGAATGTCAGAATGTATCACTATAGTGAAGTTTTAGCTTTAGGAACATTATTCTACAATCATTTACTTTGAGAAAATTTGTTTTAAACACCTTTCAAACTAATAATGTTCTTTGTAAATATGCTGTTTCATATTATTGTGTATTGCTCAGATGAAAATTTGGTTGTAAAATAAAGGAATGCTTCAATTTTCGGTCTAATAGTCATAACCATGAAAGAAATCCCATCAAACGCTATTACAATCCCAAAGTGCTGCAGTATTTACAGCAAGTTTAAACTTTATTCGCTTATATAATCTGAATATAAAACCGACTTTTGAGACTGGAGCTAAAGCATATACATACATATATACTCTCTATATAAACATAAAAATATATTGACAGATGGTGATGTTTGGAGACTGAGGTAAGAAATCTATGCTATGAAACATATGAATGAGTATAATGATAACTTTAGAGCACGTGTGTGCAACAAGAAATACTCAAAGATAGAAAAGAGACCGCTTAAAGAATCAGATTAGCGAACAAGCAATTCCCACACACAAACACAATCAACGCATACAAAACAACTTAGGTGTAAGTAGAATGCATTAAATCTTCTCGTGTAATCAGAAGATGTTTTCTCCTTAAAAATACTTTTGATTGAAATAATTAGAGAATAAAGAGAGAAATAAGGTAGTATACAGTAATGTTCATATATGTATCTTGATTGCAGTGGTGGCTACACTAACTAAATCCATATATGTGATAAAATCTCATACAACTATATACATACCTTGTACCAAGGCAATTTTCTGCTTGTGATATTGTTCTACATATACGTAAAGGGTAACCACTGGTGGGAAATGAGTGAAGAGTGCGTGTGATTTCTCTGTACTAGCTCAGCAACGTCCTGTGACTCTAAAGTTGTTACAAAGTGAAACGTTTTTAAAAATACTGATAGAGCTGTAGGGAACGTACCTTAGAACATTGCTTGTGATTCTGGCACCAAACCAGGGAACCGTTGTTCTGCAAAAAAAGAAAAAGAAATATTGACTCATTAAATAATTTTCTATTTGAAATCTACATACACCTGTGTGTATTAATATAATTTTAAAATACTTGCATTAATGAAAGACCAATTTTGCCACCCTGATATATGTCCCTCTTCCTAAAATAGGATATCATTTTTTGCCCTTGGCTTTATGATACGAATACATATAAAATAATGAAGATTTCAAGGTGTTTCAAAAGGGAAAGTGTCTGAGCCATCTCTCGGGTGTGCTGAGCAACGGAATGCAGACCAACAGGAAAATGACCGCTAGACGGTTCTTCCGTAGTAAGTAGCTGTGGTAAATTTACAAGTTGGCATCCTGGAGGCTTTCAATTTTAACCAATTCAGTAATAAGTGTCTGAGCCTGGAAGTCAAATCCCATGGGAAAAACCTCCTCTTTCCCTTTCACTGGGATGTGTGACTCTGGACAAGGGACTCGCCGTGTCTGTCCCTCAGTCTGTATCTGTCTGTAAAGCATAAGGACAATATCTCCTGCATGAGGTCAGTAGGAAAACTAAGTGAGACACAATGCACTTCGCACAGCTTGACAGTTACTCGACCTGTACCAAATACTAGGACTAGGATTTATTTGTTTACTAAAATTTATTTTATTGAAGTACAGTTGATTTACAATGTTGTGTTAATTTCTGCTGTCCATCAAAGTGATTCAGTTATATAAATATATACATTCTTTTTCATATTCTTTTCCAGTATGGTTTATCACCGGATTTTGAATATAGTTCCCCATGCTCTACAGTAAGACCTTGTTGTTTATCCATCCTCTATATACAATAGTTTGCATTGCTAACCCCAAACTCTCAATCCTTCCCGTCCCCAACACCCCTCCGCCTTGGCAATGACAAATGTGTTCTCTATGCCTGTGAGTCTGTTTCTGTGTTGTAGATAAGTTCATTTGTGTCACATTTTAGATTCTACATATAAGTGAGATCCTGTGGTATTTGCCTTTGACTAACTTCACTTAGTATCGTAATCTCTAGGGCCATCCATGTTGCTGCAAATGGCATTGTTTCCTCCTTTTTCATGGCTGAGTAATATTCCATTGTATAGATGTACCACATCTTCCTTATCCATTCATCTGTCGATGGACACTTAGGTTGCTTCCGTGTCTTGGCTATTGTAAACAGTGCTGCTGTGAAGATAGGGGTTCGTGTATCGTTTTGAATACAGTTTTGTAGGACTATGATTTATTATTCCTAGTATTTGAATTTCTGCTGGAAACTTGTCATTCCACATGACTAAGATTTTGGTGATGGTTCGACTCTGATATTTACATCAGATTGCTCTAGGCTGGGGTGGTTGTAACAGATAACAGAAACAGTCACCCCAAAATTAAGATGCTGTGGCCTCTTGTTCTTTGAAGTTCAAGGTTGGGTATGAGATAAAGCAGTCCATTTCCTATGTATGAATGCCTAAACTTTTTTTTTTTTTTTTTTTTTTTGCAGTATGCGGGCCTCTCACTGTTGTGGCCTCTCCCGTTGCGCAGCACAGGCTCCGGACGCGCAGGCCTAGCGGCCATGGCTCACGGGCTTAGTTGCTCCGCGGCATGTGGGATCTTCCCGGACCAGGGCACGAACCCGTGTCTCCTGCATCGGCAGGTGGATTCTCAACCACTGCGCCACCAGGGAAGCCCTGAATGCCTAAACTTTTAAGAACATCGGTATGAATAGAACAGCATCACCTTTGTTTGCAGTTAAAAGAACATTGAACCAATAATATATCTTTTGAAAAATACTCTTATTACACGTTTATTGATATATAATTCACAAACACAAAAGTTAATCATAGAACTCAGTGGTTTTCAGAAGAAAGGTTGTGCGACCACCACCATTAATTTCTGGACTCTCTCATCACCCCTGACAGAGAGCAGTACCCATGAGCAGTCCTTCCACCCAGGTCCTGGCCACCACGAACGTACTTTCTCTCTCTATAAAGTTACCTACTCCGGACACTTCTTATAAACGGAATCATACAATATGTAGTCTTCTGCATCCGACTTCTTCCATTTCATAATGTTTTACATTTATGTGAAATGACATAGCATTTTTGCTACATCCATACTGTCATATGTGTCAATACTTCATTCTTTTTCGATGTCACGTTCCATCGTATGGATATTTGCTCTTCCATTCACAATAATATATCTTAATAATACAGGATTCCCCAAACCACTGGGTAGATCTCAACTGTTTAGGATTAGAAATTTTCCTCTCCTATCTAAAAATCACTCAGCTATAGATCTCAGCCCCACAGTAAGGCTCTAGCTATTAAATCTCTGCACCATACGGCCCTAACTTTCTCCTTTACAGTCTTAACTCCCCAGAATTGCCCAAGATCCCTGCAGTTTTAGATAATCTGGTATCAACCTCCTCATCCCCTCATCAAGGTCCACACATCTTCAGGGGGCCCTCATCTCTCTCGACATATCAATGTTCACCAGGCCAACAAAGAAGGGCTGAAGCTGGAGCAGCCTATGAACAGCCCGGGCCGAGGTTAAGTATGGTCTTTGGCAGGGCTGACATCAGAGAAATAACCAGATTGCGCAGAGGCCGAAGCGGGACAGACAGTGGACGTGGTTGAATTACTGGAAATGACGTGTTAGTAAAAAGGGTGCAAGAAAGAGGGCGGTATGGGCAAACTGGCGTTTCAGAAAAGGAGCCCTTGGCCTGGTGACAAACTCACAGTTCACAGGGGGGTTAGGCAGGCTGAGCTGCTGGTCATAAATAGGGGGACACCTGAAGCAAAAAGCAGGGGTCAGACGTTGAGGAGTAGATTATCACAGGAAAGCTGACAACAGGGTCCAGGGCAGCTTTGGAGAACGCCCGCCCTCACTGTCTTTTCCCGGAAGGGTCTTTGGTCCACGCGGGGTTGGGTCCTGCTGGGACTTCCGAGGACCACGTCTGTCAGAGAACATCCTGGCCCCAACGTGAGTGCTCTGTGCTCACAGCCCAGAGATGGGAACCAGTGAGGTTCCTTCTAAAGAGACTCGGGGCTGAAGTGAACGGACGCCAATCTAAGAGACTAGGTCGGGGCCAGATCCTGACACCCTCCTGCACCAGGTCTGAGAGCCTTCTGCCTCCTCGTGTCAGGCCAGAGAGTCCTGCTCCTTTTGCTCTGGGAACCTTGACCTCGGACCAGCTTCCACCTCCTTCCCCTCCAGGTCTGCCTTTTCCTGGACCAGATGGGCAGGACACCTCGGGATGTCTGCCTCCGCTGCACTGCTCGAGAGACGTAACACGCCCTCTCCTGCTGTAGGATCTGTTTCCTTTGATCTAAGCCTTAGCTCCTCAGCTAGAGTGTGCTCCAGCAGACCGGCCTTCCTGTGCGCGTTCTGCCTCAGAGTTTCACACTAGCGACTGGCCCATCTCCTGGTTCTCACAGAGGTGGTCTCCACCAAAGGCCATGCAAAGGTGACCTGGGCCTGCAAAAGTAGGCGGTGGCAACTGCTGCCTGCCCCCAATTAGTGGCTGGCAAAAATATTACCAGTGGGGTAATATGCCACCGACCTGATTATTATCGATAAATATTACAATGATTACATGCCTGGCCACGTCTACACAGCAGGCACTCGCTCTGGTGTTGGACATATTCAGCCCCACATAAGCGTCCCGTATACGACACAAGTTTCATTTACCCATTTTCTACTTAAGAAACTGGGAGTCAAAGACAGCAACTAAAATACGGACATCCTGAGTAGCCCAGTGAGGAAAGCTGAGTGAGACACAGGGTGAGATCTACAGTGGGCTGGGAAGGAATCTCCAGGTTTATAATCTTGGAAGGAGAGTAGAACTGGCCCAGACAGTCCTGAACGCTGTAAGCTCAGGGTATAGCAGATCGGACGGGTGGGCTGGAGCAGACAATAGGAGAGGAGGTTGGCTGAATAGGTAGAAAGAGGATTACAGTGGATTTTGACTTATTGGAAAGAAAATATTTTATTTAGTAAGTGCCAGAAGGTTTACAAAAAAAATCGAGGATTAGCTCTGTGAGATGCTCTGTTCATGGCACACCTCGGTTACAATCCTTTTGTTCCCTTTGTAGATGAAATGGTCCAACCTCAGCAATAAAAGAACTGTTTTACTGAAGAATTGTTTTATTGCTGTCTTTTATTGAAGACAGCAAAGACTGTCTTCAGCCGCCCAGCAAATGCAAACTCTGCTGCCTCCTGCCATGCTGAAACGGAGCGTTCCCTGTCCTATTGGCTTGCATACCCCAATAGCCACAAAGCCCATCTGTTGTCTACATTTCATTGGGAATTAACATCAATGCATTTCCTCAACCAAAGCATTTTCATTTTAAGCAAAATTTCCCATTAATCATAAAATGAAAAGCTGTCATTAGAAAGAAATATTCGGGGCAACAGCGGGCAGGCATGAAAGATTATTGCGATTAAAATCATTTCGTTTCATTTTTCATTACTGAAGATAGTATGTCATAGTTTGCTTGGGAAGATTAAAAAGGTAATCCATGCAAAGGATTTAGCAAAATATTTGGCAGAGAGTTAGAAAAAAAAAATTTTTTTTTTTTAAAGGCTGTTGTGATTATTGATGTTACTTTCTTTGTTTGCCATTATTTTTGTTCTGACGAGTAGAGGAGTAAACCTGGACTTACAGTCTCCCAGCTCCTGTGTATAACACTCATCCTATGCTAACTGGTTCCATCTTATTAGTGAGGCTCTGGGGGTGGGAGGGGGGCGGGGAGAATTATCATGGATTTTTCCCTGGGTGGTAGCAATTTTCCGATGTTTGCCAATGTGATGAGACGGCAATTGCTTTAATTGCCTTGTATTTCCTTTACGGTGAACTGTCTATGCATTTTACCATTTCTATTTTGGATGGTTTACCCTTTTCTTAGCAATTGTAGCAGCTATTAGTACCCATCAGACTTAATAATAACTTGTCTGTAATAGGTGTTGTAAAATGTTTCCAGTGCGCCATTTGTCTTTTGAATTTATTCATGGAGTTTTCTCTCTGCAGAAATTTTCTACACACACACACACACACACACACACACACGCACACGCACACACACACATTTCCACCCTATTTCCTTTTTGGGTTTTGGGTTTCCTATTTTTCTCAAAACAATCCCCCCCTCTCCACGTCAAGGTTTTGCAGCTGCCCTATGCTTTTGCCTTTACCAATCAGCATCGGCCATACAATACAATTTATCTCTACAAAGAACTTCTACGAACCCTGCCTAATGACATCAAGGATGTCTATAAACCCCTGAGTAACTCCAGCCACTGTGTTTGGGCCAGGTGTGCAGGAACACTGCACCAGCCACCTACACTGCTCACCTGGAATGCTCTTTGAGCAGGAAAGCAATGGAAAAAGACAAGAATCCGGTACATTGCAACATCCCGCCTGGAGGAAGTTTTTAGGTGGATTACAATAGGCCTCGCCAGTAAAGCCAATTGACAACAAAAATAAAAAAGTCTCGCTCTGGCTAAAAGCCAGCAAAATAAAGAGACAAAGTACATTAGGCATGAAAGACATTTGCCTCTAGAATCAGCATTGTAACCTCCAGGTAGGATCAGACAGGGGGACTTTTGTAATTTTATAAAGATTATATCCTGTATTTTATTGGTTTAACTAGATCAAACATGAATGGCAGTCAATCCAACTTTCAAAGAGTCTATGTAAGTCCAATCAACTGCACCCAGACACGATTTCAATGATATTTTCAAAGTCCCTCCATTTCTAGCCTTTTGATTTTTTTCCTTAAAGAAAAATAATTCTTCAGAAGCTTCAAGTAAACACTTCACTCAAAGACAGCCCTCAAGGGAAGGATAAAGAGAGATGAAAACTAGCTATCTAGATACAACCATCTGCAAAGTAAAAAGAGAATTAGAACAGATCCCACTTGTTGTTTAGCATAAGCAGGTGATGGTGTGGAATAGCCACAAGGACTGCCCAGTGTGCAGTTTCACAAACTCAGCACTGAGTGACTACCCAACAGCAGGACAGAACATTTGAGTTGAAAGCATCCCAGAAAACCCACAAGAGACCTAAACTTTACAAATCAACCCTATGAAACCACAAGTAATTAGCTGTGACTCAATCGATGATTTTCTTTTCATGTTATATGTAAGGTTTTTAAAGTGAAGGCATAGATTAAAATTTAGCAGTTCATTTTAATCCAGAATATTTTCCTATTACTTTGGGATTAAGGAAGAAAATAGTTGATTTCATTTACTGTCATACGGATATTCCCTTCTATTGTCGATATGCTCACCAAGTTTCTCATACATTTGACAGCAGCTAAAAGAGGAGTTCAGGAGACTTAAATAGAGACTAAGCATTTCCATGGCTCAAAATGTTTGTTTTTTTTTTTTTGCGGTATGCGGGCCTCTCACTGTTGTGGCCTCTCCTGTTGCGGAGCACAGGCTCCGGCCGCGCAGGCTCAGCGGCCATGGCTCACGGGCTTAGTTGCGCCGCGGCACGTGGGATCTTCCCGGACCAGGGCACGAACCCGTGTCTCCTGCATCGGCAGGCGGATTCTCAACCACTGCGCCACCAGGGAAGCCCTCAAAATGTTTTTTGAAATGAAATCTTTGCTAGTGATCAGCACAACTGTACATTCATTCAAAATATTTCTCAGGAAACTTAAGTGCATGCTGCTAAGTGAAAGGAGTCAATCTGAAAAGGCTACAATATTGTATGATTCCAACTCTATGACTTTCTAGAAAAGGCAAAACTATGGAGACAGTAAACGGATCAGTGGTTGTCAGAGGTTGAGGGGAGTGAGGGATGAACAGGCAGAGCACAGAGGATTTTTAGGGCACTGAACCCACTCTGTATGATACATTATGTGATGGTGGATACATTATACATTTGTCCAAACCCATAAAATGCACAAGAGCGAAACCCTGATGTAAGCTATGGACTTGGGGGTGACGATGATGTGTCAATGAAGGTTCATCAATGTAGCAAATGTACCACTAGGGAGGGAGGGTGATAACAGGAGAGGCTGTGCATGTATAGGGTCAGAGGGTATATAGGAACTCTCTGTATTTTCTGCTCAATTTTGCTGTGAACCTAAAACAGCTCTAAAACAAAGTCTACTTAAAAGGTTAAAAAAAAAAGCTATGTGTTCACATTTGTTGTTTAGAGTAGGAGTTCTTTCAAATGTTAGGGATCATCCTCAGTAAATAAACAGCCTTTTCATTAACCAGTCCCCCTAAAAAATTTCCCTCTGGATTGTGCAAATCTCTCACAGTGAACTCAGTACTATAGGAAAACAGTATTTGACCATACGAATATACCTCTCCAGACACCCAGCCCTCCCCTCCGGCCCCCACCACTGGAAGGCAGGGCCTGGCCACGTTCTTTGCTTCACTTCTTCACACCTGGCAAGCTTGTTCAGGAATGAGAACCTCTGTAAGTGCTGTGCTCCCACCCAGAACTTGTCCCCTCCCCAAGTCGACTCCCATGCACCCTTCAGGTCACTGCAAGTGCCACTTCTTTCAGGAAGCCTTCCCTGACTACAACAGCTCCCCTGTTGCACATGCTCTGCGCCTCCCTGTACTCCTCTTCCGAGGAACTCTACACAGCTGCCAAGTATAAACATATTCGTGTTGTTTTTCCTTAGCCATCATCACCACCACTCCCCATCCAGCCCCGCCTATGACCTCCTTAAAGACAGAACGTGTCTATAGCGCCCCCTCACCACTGGCTCCCTCTTGATCCTAATGAATACTGACCGAATAAACAAATGAATGGAATAGAGAGTCATACAAATAAATTTAAACTTAATCATTAGATCATGAGGAACTGAAAAGAAGGAAATAAATAGAGGGAGCTGAACAAATTTTTCATCTTCTCTGGGTGGAGCTTTTAGGAAATGGCTTCATTATTTTGTTTCCTGTAGCGTAAATGTCCAAGAGATTCGGCCTGAGAATATGAAAATCCGAACAAAAACTTGTATTCAGAATCATGTACAAATTACTTAAGAAATAATCATGCTAATCATCTTTTTATAGATGTAAATAAAGTCATCTAAAGAAAAATTTATAGAACAGCAAAGGCTCGACGATGCCATATGGGAAAACATCACTTTCATTAACACTTTACTATGAATTTTAATAAGGAATATGCTTACAAATTCTGTCTGTGGGAGAGCACTAAATGAGGACGCAACTTTTACTACTTACTTACTGTCTCTGACAGAATGCTGGGACCCACCATAGAATCGGAGATACTAGCTTCTGTTAGCACACCTCAGGCAGTAGCCTTCCAACCGTAATCTCCTCCAAGAGGAGGTGCTCGTTCTGAATTCATTCTTGCCACAGCTATGATTTTGGATATGTGTTCATTGTACCATGTTTGGTAATAAAATTTATATTTTTCAGGAGAAAATTCTGGTAAATTGTGCATCCTCCACAAAATCACAGAAAGCCCTGGAAGATTTCAAGACTGAAAAATTAACTTGTGCCGAAAGAAATCCAACCTTAGGTAGGTTTAGAGGGAGCATTCAATGTAATAACTAAAATTTAGTAAATGACTCGTATTACAAAGTAAGGGAAGCCTGAGCCATAGAGTGCCTATATAAATTAAACAACTACAGCATTGTTCCTGGGAAACCTAAAAAATAAAGAAACGTCAGTAAAAACTTCATTCTCTTCCTAGCTCCTCCTTCACAGCAGGGACAAGAAACAGTGTCAGTGCAGATGAATGCAGATTATAAAGGCAGGCATACTCAGACATCACTCTCAAGTTTTTACTTCGCTTGTAAATTGTGTGGATTCTCCCAATTCCAGGAACCTCTCCCCAGTCGCCATACCTGCTTGTCTAGAAAGTAAACGCCTATGGAATAAAGTGCCCAGGCTGGCAGGGCAGAGGTACAAGGGTTCATCATGCAGGAATGACCATCTGCTTCGAAGTGCTGGAAGGGTTATCTCCAAGGTGGGTGGCTTGAGTCAGCCTCACCCACTTCTGTGTCCAACCCTTACTTGAAGGGTCCCTGACTTTGTTTTGATCATCTGTTTGGGTCTCAGTGATGGTGAGAAAGACAAGACCGGGAAGAAGAGAAGGAGCTGCAGGTTAGGAAGTGGATGAAATAGGCAAGAAAGATAGAAAATGTCCCAAAAGTCTGGGGTAAGTGGCATATTAAGTCCTTGGACATAAACACGAGATGTTAAAACCTCTCTACAATTTAATATAAAAGTACATTTTGCTTTGGTCATCAAGAGGCGAAGGCAAATCTTCTGCACTCTGTAAGATTATTATAACCCAGCCACACTAAAGCCATTGGCATGAGGACTGCCATCAGCTGCCAATGGGCTGCCTCTCAGGGGTCCCTTTGGTGGGTGCCTGAATGAAGAGGTGGCACTTTCTGACACTAGGAGGCTATGCTCAGTTATGTAGCTTCAGCTCGGTCTCCATGGCAACCACCGGGCCGGCCTGTCCAACTTTGGATATGGGGTCCCCACTAAAATCTGAGTATCCCAGCTACACCTGCAGTACACAGTAATTAGAGACAAAGCACAGAAAGTTTGGTGGACATGAGGAGGCATTATTGAGTTCTGGAAACATGATTAATAACCAGGATCCACTTCTTTGGACCTAGAACATACCCTTTCAACAACCTTAGGAAAAGTCCTGAGATAACACACCATGAAGACATAAAATCTGATTGTTTCTGAAGTCGGGGTGCTTCTTACCCCAACTGCGATGAATGTGCACCATCATCGCTGGTCAGGTGGCAGTCATGACATAGAGGTCAACATTTCACACGTGTGAACTTGGTGGTCACAGTTGTGCACGCTATCACCATTTACACTGAGTTGTGTACCTTGTTGGTCCTACACATGTTGGGTTTAATGACTACTTAAAGTGTGATTCGAAAGATCAGAAAGAGAAATTAAGGAAACAATCCCATTTACCATCGCATCAAAAAGAATAAAATACCTAGGAATAAACTTACCTAACGAGGCAAAGGACCTGTACTCAGAAAACTATAAGATACTGATGAAGCAAATCAAAGCTGACACAAACAGATGAAGAGATATACCATGTTCTTGGATTGGAAGAATCAATACCGTCAAAAGGACTATACTACGCAAAGCAATCTTCAGATTTAATGCAATACCTATCGAATTACCAAAGGCTTTCTGCACAGCATTAGAACAAAAAATTTTACAATTTGTATGGAAACACAAAAGGCCATTCTCAGCAATCTTGAGAAAGAAAAACAGAGCTGGAGGAATCAGGCTCTCTCACTTCAGACTATACTACAAAGCTACAGTGATCAAGACAGTATGGTACTGGCACAAAAACAGAAATATAGATCAATGGAACAGGATAGAAAGCCCAGAGATAAACCCATGCACATACAGTCACTTTATTTTTGATAAAGGAGGCAAGAATGTACAATGGAGAAAAGACAGCCTCTTCAATAAGTGGTGCTGGGAAAACTGGACAGCTACATGAGAAAGAATGAGATTAGAACATTCTCTAACACCATACACAAAAATAAACTCAAAATGGATTAAAGACCTAAATGTAAGATCAGATATCATAAAACTCTTAGAGGAAAACATAGGTACAACACTCTCTGACATAAATTACATCAAGATCTTTTTTGATCCACCTCCTAGAGTAATGAAAATAAAAACAAAAATAAACAAATGAGACCTCATTAAACTGAAAAGCTTTTGCACAGCAAAGGAAACCATAAACAAAATGAAAAGACAATCTACAGAATGGGAGAAAATATTTGCAAATGAAGCAACTGACAAGGGACTAATCTCCAAAATACACAAACAGCTCATGCAGTTCAATATCAGTCAAACAAACAACCCAATCCAAAAATGGACAGAAGACCTAAATAGACATTTCTCCAAAGAAGAAATACAGATGGCTAAAAAGCATGTGAAAATATGCTCAATGTCACAAATTATTAGAGAAATGCAAATCAAAACTACAGTGAGGTATTACCTCATACCACTCATCAAAAAATCTACAAATAGTAAATGCTGGAGAGGGTGTGGAGAAAGGGGAACCCTTCTACACTGTTGATGGGAATGTAAATTGGTGCAGCCACTATGGAGAAGAGTATGAAGGATCCTTAAAAAACTAAAAATAGAGCTACCATATGATCCAGCAATTCCACTCCTGGGCATATATCCAGAGAAAACCATGATTTGAAAAGATGCACGCACCCCAATGTTCACTGCAGCACTATTTACAATAGCCAAGACGTGGAAGCAATCTAAATGTCCACTGACAGATGAATGTATAAAGAAGATGTGGTACATGTGTACAATGGAATATTACTCAGCCATAATAAAGAACTAAATAATGCCATTTGCAGTGACATGGATGGACCTAGAGATTGTCATACTGAGTGAAGTCAGACAGAGAAAGACAAATTACCATATGATATCGCTTATACATGGAATCTAAAATAATGGTACAAATGAACTTATTTACACAACAGAAATAGAGTCACAGATGTAGAAAACAAACTAAGGGTTACCCAGGTGGAAAGAAGGGGAGAGGGATAAATTGGGAGATTAGGATTGACATATACACACAGCTATATGTAAAATAGATTAACTACTAAGAACCTAACGCATAGCATGGGGAACTCTACTCAATACTCTGTAATGACCTATATGGGAAAAGAATCTTAAAAAGAGTGGATATATGCATATGTATAACTGATTCACTTTGCTGTACAGCAGAAACTAACACAACATTGTAAATCAACTATGCGCCAATAAAAATTAATTTTTAAAAATATGACTTAAATAATTAGACTAAGGTTTGACATTGAAAGGAAAAATTATTCTGTGCTCAGAAATGCAAAGACTAAAGAGGTGTGGCAAATATTCATTGGTGGAAAGACTGAACTTGCACATTTTCGTATTTTTTCTTGTAACTAATAACTAATACTTTATAGGATTTAACGAAGGAGTATGTCACAGGTAGATGAATCTGTGCTACACATTCTTACTAATATATGAACAAAAGGATTCATATAGACTGTCTGAACTTTGAGGGATTACGGAATGAAGGTCTGTGGTGAACGAGACAGAGCACTTGTGCAAAGGAAATCAAAGCACTAAAATGGTACATGCCTGCACTCAGCATGGAAAAGTGGAGTCTAAAAAAGCGTAAGACAGGGCTTCCCTGGTGGCGTAGTTGTCGAGAGTCCGCCTGCCGATGCAGGGGACACGGGTTCGTGCCCCGGTCCGGGAAGATCCCACGTGCCGCGGAGCAGCTGGGCCCGTGAGCCATGGCCGCTGAGCCTGCACGTCCGGAGCCTATGCTCCGCAGCATACCGCAAAAAAAAAAAAAAGAGAAAAAAGAAAAAGACACATCAAAGTTCCTGTGAAGAGTTCAAACCATTATCAAAGGAGAAAAAAATGCAAGAGCAATGTGGAACAGCAAAATTAAAAACGTAACTTTACACAACTCTTAATTACATCTTTTACTATCATTCTCTGGAAAGGCAGTGATGAGGTACATATCTACAACTCACTAAAGTATACTTAGGTGACATTAAATGACTAGTAACGTTTAGGGGTCTTCTTAGGTCTTTTCTTTCCTTAATTGTTGTTGCTCTCATTACTGTTGTGTTTTTACTGTGGGCTGTTTTAGACGTGAACGAAACAGAAAATTAGGAGAAATATTAGCAGAATCTAAAGGGATGTAGTCAGCTACTAAAACAATGACTTCACAATATCTCTGAGCCACAGAGGGGTGCAATCGTGTCCTACCTGGGACGGGTGGTCTATACAAAAGCTGCTCTTATTCATAAGCAATTGAAAACCAATTTATTATATCAAAACTTACTGAGGGCCCTCCACCATTCATCACATGAGCCACGTGGGGTCCCAGAGCTCTCTGAGACCTCCTTCAACATCACTACCCGTCACCTTCTGTGCAAAGCATTTGCATCAGTGGGCATTTCTGTCAATCCCTCTCTGTGAAAGTATAAGATCCATTCGACTAGGACCAAGCCTGTTGTCTAAGTACAACCAGGACAAGGAAAGGGACCCAAAACATGATTGCAAATATCCACTCAAAATGTTCGTAGGGGCTTCCCTGGTGGCGCAGTGCTTGGGAGTCCACCTGCCAATGCGGGGGACACGGGTTCGTGCCCCGGTCCGGGAGGATCCCACGTGCCGCGGAGCGGCTGGGCCCGTGAGCCGTGGTCGCTGAGCCTGCGCGTCCGGAGCCTGCGCTCCGCAACGGGAGAGGCCACAGCGGTGAGAGGCCCGCGCACTGGAAAAACAAAACAAAACAAAACAGCTTATAAACTGTAGAATTCTGACTCAGATGCTACCATATAAATTACAAATCAGAGGAGACCTTTGAGGGTCACTTAATCCATCTTCTTGCTGAAAACAAGACACATTAAGTCGTTAATGACATGCCATTGTCTCACAATACAAGGAACTTTCCAAAGGAAAGAGGTTACAGTGTCCCAGTAACATGTTACCCTGTCTCATCGACTCTTCCATCCCTGAATTCCTACCTAAACCTCTCAAAACCATTTAAGAGCACAGGGGTAGGAAGTTATTAGCTTTCAGACCTTCTGCGGGCTAATATTTTACCCTCTAGTTAACTAACGCCTCTAAGAACTCTCCAGAACACTTACAATGCCTACAAAGGAAGGCCGAAACCACATGAGAAAGACACTACGCAGTGTCCATCCAGTCCGAGTGCTAAGAGGGAAGACCACAGAGCTGTTCCTCAACCCCACGAACTCAACGCGGCGGGGCCACGATAAGGATGCAGACAGCCCGCATCTCGGAGGTGAACGTGAAACGGGGAACTTTTTGAGAAACGCCGACCAGTGTCTGAGGAGAAGGGAAAGTGCAGAACGGGTGGGAAGGGAGGATGTAAGTGTCCAGTGATGGCGGTAAACCTCGGAAGGGCCACGCCTAGGACGGTCTGGCCACTTGGGTCACTCATTATCATGGATTTGAGCAACACATGAAAGCCATCCGCAATACTGGCAACACCAGGTTCTGAGGAAAATTCTAGATCATGAGAATCGGGACAGTTAAGCGAGATTCAAGACCAATGCCCTCTCTTTAGAGATGCAGACAGCGGAGCCCAGGAAGTCTAAAAATATGTAACACATTGTTGATTCAAATCACAATATTTTAATAGAAAGCACACCTCACGTGGAGTCAGAAGCCCCTACTTAGGACTCCAGGCCACTTCTCCGTCATAAACTGTGAGCTCTCGGAAAAGTTAATCCCTTCTCTTCTAAAATGCGAAGAAGAGTGTTCTTACAAAGACTGTCACAGGGATGTTTACGAAGACCCCTGGGATCACCTAAAGTCAAGGCTGCTGTCTAACTGGCAAGATGCAAATCCATCGATAGGGGTGCTTTTCGCACAAGGAGCGACTCTTAATAATTTAGAAGAAGTTCACAGAGAGTCCTGGAGTCCTGCCTGGCTCATGTGATTGATTAAGAGAAGTCAGAATTCTAAGAGCGCTCAGTAAGTTTTGATTTAATGATACAGAGAACGACTTTCAACTGCTTAGGGAGAAGGTCAGTCGTGAACTTCTGTATCATTTGGTGCCTTGGAGTCTTCGCAGAGGCAAAAGGTCCATGCAAAGCATAGATCAGACCAGGACTTACATGCAGAGCTGCACTAAATTAAATTCATAACTCATAACCCCATTTGGGGGAACATTAAAAATCTAATAACAACAAATGCTATTTCTTTGGGGTTCCTGGACCCAATTCCAACACGTGTGTTGAGAGGCGGAGGGTGGTTTCTCCCACTAAGCAATTCTTACACATCAACAGGGTGATTCAATTAGGACACTACCTACCCTGAGACAGTGCCAGATCCCACGGGATAAGGGCTCAGTCCCAAACCCCAACCTCCACCCCAGCTGAGAATCTGCCTCAATATTTTCATGCAGTCTTTCCACTTGCTTCAAAAAAATCACCGTCGGGGTTTATTTCCTCACTTTGACCTCCCTGCCACCTGCCGGCATCTGTCAGAGCGCAGCGTCTCTGTACGTCCCATCTTCTCTCCATCTCGCCAAGGATGACCGGTGCCTCGTGTTTTACATAAAGTACCTAAGGCATATGCTTGCATCATAAGGAGACAATTGTTAACCATGGAGTCGACTCTTTAGGATCCAGCAGTGCAGTGTGTGGTGAAAACAGCCCTCTTAAATAAGCAAACACACAGTCACAAGGAGACGATGCCGGCCCAGCATCTGCCCTCCCCCAAGGGGAACCAGTCCATTCTATGGTGCTCTTTCTACCCTGTGTCCAGACCCCTAACGTCACGTTCTTGAATTCACTTCATAACAAACCCTGACTGCGAATGACCTTTGCTCTCTGAGGTCTCTGTTAAGGCGTCTTCCCCCTACACACAGATTTCCTGAACGCATATGGTCAGAGGAAGCAGTGATGGGCTTCCTCCCCCATCAACAGATTGGAGCCGTGACCCATGTTTCAAAAGAGATGACGGCCAGCAGAGACTCCAACCCTCTCCCTAGACAAGTGACTGTTTTGAAACTGTGCCCTCAGTGACATTCCTGCTGAGGAAGCCACCACCGACTCCAACTTAATAAGCTAAGTCTTAATAAATGTTATGTAACTTTGAACGAAGGAGGAAGGTTGGTCAGAAGAGGAATGTTGAGGTCAGGGGGCAGAGAACGGAACGTTTCCATGCTAGAACGTGGCACAACTTACCAAGCAGAGAAGGACCCTAGAGAGAAGCCCCAGGGCATAAATAACCCTACATCAGTGCTTCTCAAAGTGGGGTCCCGGGACCAGCAGTGTCAGCCTCAGCTGGAAGCTTGTCAGACACGCACGTCTCGAGTCTGACCCGAGACCCACAGAATCAAAAGCTCTGAGGGTGGGGTGCAGCGAGCTGTGTTTTAACAAGGCTACCCAGTGATTCTGAGGCTTGCTGAAGCTAGAGAACCTGGCTGCAGACAGAGAAGGACTGTTGGCCGTACTTTGCTACACAGGACTTCATGGAATCCCATTTCAAGTGCTGCTTCCTTCTCTCTCTCCGTGTTACCACGCGGGGTCCTGAGGACTTCACCCAGCTCTTCAGGTATCTCATAGCATTCTGGGTACTGAGACATCCAACCCTCTTTATCAAGTAATACATTGATCTTTGCTGTGTGTGCGTGTATCCTCACCTCAGTCTCTGGGTATCTTCATAAACAACTCGAGGAAGATGTTATGTAAGAAAACGGTGAGGAGAAAAATCGCAGCAGTCTTTAAAGACACTCTCAAGTCCCCTATTATTTTTCAAAACAGATGCTTGGCAGCTGTGAAACTTGACAACGGTGATCCGGGGTTCATAGTAAGCAGTTCTCGAGAGACTCATTATGGCCTGGTTTCTGGTGTGTTGACCAGCAGACGCTAAGGATTAATTTTAAATGATCGAGCTAATTACTCAGAAGCATTAATAGTAACCAGAGACAATGTGTTGCCAGATAACATGAACTGGATACACGAATTGGATTCTATTGCTATTATCACTACAACCATTTAAAAAATGTTACTTGAAAAAACATACAGTGCCCTATAAATGAAAACTATTTGCATTCCTACACAAGACTTTAGTAACCCGTTTTGGAATACACTCAATAAATCCTAGAAGGACTTGTTTTAATACTAAAGCAAAGTCTACCACCTTGATACACACATATAGGCTGGAAGGCTCAGGATGTAGTTTAGTTGACTTTCATTTGTAGTGGAGAAAACCTAACCAGGAAAAAAGAATTGCTAGAGCTACATGGTTTTTCCCATTCTAATTGACTTAACTAAGTCAGATTTTTGTCACATGGTTTCCTTGTGATATATGCTTCTTCATTGTGCTAATTTATGCTATTCATTAGAGAGTACAGAATAATTAATCAAACTAATACAGAGCACCTCATGGTTCATTATACCCTGACTTATATGATATTCTAGTCCATTCATCATGATTCTGGGTTATTTTAATATGAACTTCAAAAAAATAGCATGATTTAATGAGAGATCACTTGAGAAAACATGATGAATTAAATGGGATACAAGAGAAAGCTCAATAACCCCAAGAAAAGACCTCACTTTGAAAAGAAAAATAAAGAAGTCAATTTCAAGAAAAATGTGTTATCTGCAGAATTATAAGCACCCAGCATCTGGGAAGTCAGCTATGTTTTCCTAACAGAATAAATGACCCAGAATTCAATGGCCTTTTCTACTTACACAATACCTATCCTGGATTTCAAATTTCAACTTAAAAACCTACTTAAGCCCTTCCCGTGCATCAGACGGGAATAGAAAATCTTTAAGTGACAAGAGCATATAAAAGATCTGAATTTCATTCACTACCTAGAACTAGGCACCTACCAAGAAACTTCAACGGGTTTTTTAAATTAAAAAATGAAATTTAAAAACATTTATTTTTAAAAACTTTTTACTTTTTAGCGTTTAGCAACATTAAAAGGCACAGAAATTCCCATACACCCCCTGTTCCCCCACACACATAGCCTCCCCCATTATCAACACCCCCATCAGTGGCACATTTGTTACAATTGATGAACCTACACTGAAACATCATCATCACCCAGAATCTATAGTTTACGTTAGAGTTCACCCTTGGCTGTATATTCTATGGGTTTGGACAAATGTATAATGACATGTCCATAACTACAGCATCATACCTCGTGCCGTCCCTCATTCTGGCCTCTGTACGAAGCAGCCTCGGGCAGAGGCCTCAGGGCCAGCCTAGAGGACACTGCAGTGGAGAGCAGCCACGCAGGGATGCAGGGTTCCCAGCGATGTGCTGTGAAGACGTCTTTCCTTCTGACCCTCCGTCGCCCTGTGGGCAGCGTGCCCCCTCGTACCTGCCTCAGGCCCTCAGCAGGTGATGGGCTCTCTGAGGCTGCCTGCCCCACCCCCAGTCACGCCCCCGCCTGGGTCCTCCCCACTCCATCCTCTGGCTGCTCCACCGCCTGGCTCCGTGGGCCTGAGCTGGTGGCCCTCACTGGCTTCCGGCAGATGAGCCAGGGAGAGCCAAGACCCAGGTCCCCGGGGGGCTCCCAAGCCCCCTGCTGGCCCCCCAGACCCTGCCTCTGACCACCCAGGGGCCAGTGGTGGCCAGAGCTGTTCTCACTGGGTGGACCCATCTCTCCCACGGGCCCCAGACAAGCACGGTCCATAGCCCCTCTGGGGGAGAGTGGGCCCCCTACTTGCCCAGGCAGGCTCTGTTGACAAGAAAGCAATGTTGGTGCCCGCCACCCCCCCAAAAAAAATCCTGTGCCCCCCTGTTCATTCCTGGCAACCACTGATCTCTTTACTGCCTCCACAGTTTTGCTGTCTCCAGAATGACATACGGTTGGGGTCATACAGCGTGCCGCCTTTGCAGATGGGCCTCGCCCGCACAGCGATCTGCAGCGTAGGTTCCTCCATGTCTTTTCACGGCTTGATAGCTCATTTCTCTTTAGTGCCGAGTCATATTCCATAATCCGGATGTACCTCCGTTTATGTATCCATTCACTCACTTACTGAACGACACATCTTGGTTGCTTCCAAGTTTTGGCGATTATGGATAAAGCCGTGCTCTGAACATCTGAGTGCAAGTTTCACCGTGCACCTAAGTTGTCGTCTCTTTTGAAGAGACACCAAGGAGTAAGGGTACGTTTCGTTTTGAAAGAAACCGCTTGCCTTCCAAAGTGAGCGTCCCATTTTGCACTCCGAGCAGCAAGGAAGGAGAGTTCCTGTTCCTGCACTCCCTCGGCATCACTTGGTGCTATCAGTGTTCTGGATTATGGCCATTCGAATGGGTGTGCGGTGCTACCTTGTTGTGTTTATCTGCGTTTCCCGGATGACGTGTGATGCAGAGCATCTTTTCATAGGCTTCTGTGCCATTGGCATATTTTCTTTGGTTTGGTGTCAGTTGAGGTCTTTGGCCCACTTTAAAATCAGACTGGTTAAATTCCCTTTTATTGCTCTTGGACCAGCCTGTGAAGGATCGAGGGGTGCACACGACTCACTCTTCTGTCCCAAGATCTACAGCACCAGCACTCGCTCAGTGCCTCGCTCACCTAAACAACAACAGCCAATCCTTCCGTAGAGCTAAGTACACGCGAGCTTCTGCTCCGAGGGAACTGTGTGCCAGCATAGCACGATCCAGTGAAGCTGTGTCACCATCGCCACCACTTTACAGGCGAGGCACGCGAGGTAAAGAGCACATAGGCGGCGTGCGAGAACGCTCAGAGACAAAAGTTTTCTAAAAGGAAGAGACAGTTTACTTGCAAACAAGTTCCAAGGGAATCAGACTTTCGGACCAGCTCACCAAATTTTAAAAACATAACAGGTATTTAAAGGAAAAGATGCGATATGACCAACTTTACACATTAGACTGGCCATGGCTAAAAAACGCTGATTTTCTTATAGGCTATCACATCCACAAATGCCATGACGTATCTTCAGAATCATCACTGCTGAAGACAGAGATACCGTTGTTTTCATTCAGGAGAATGTTTGCTAAAGAATGGAAGACAAGCATCTTTTTCGAAATAAGTGCCTTATTCTTTCCTAGATTCTCAAATGGAGACATAAATAAGCACCTTTCCAAACTCCCATGTTATAAGTGAACAAGAACATTGTTACTGCAATCGATTGATTGACTCCTGTATCTGAGTTTGTTCTTTCAAAGAGGGTAACGGAATATGTAATAAAAGAGTCATACATATACATTTAGATATGGATATACATATCTGAATACAGACATTGAACTAGAGACACATCAACCGAGACAGATGTAAAGTAAAAAGAGAGAGAACTAGACCAGTGGCTTTCAACAAGGGTGATGTTGTCCTATGGCACATATTGTAATGTCTGGAGATATTGTTTTGCCTTGACTGGGGGTAGGAGGGATGCTACTGGCATCTAGTGGGTAGAGACCAGGGATGCTGCTAAACATCCTACAGCACACAGGACACACCCCATAACAAAGGGTAATCTGGCCCCTAACGTCACCAGTGCCAAGGTTGAGAAACCATGAACTAGACGCTCGTGGATCATACACATACAGACATATATATGGAAAAAAAACTATTTTGGCCCTAATTTCATACGGCTGTTCAAAAAAGAAGAAACTTCCTCTTTTTTCAAAATTGTGAAGTAATAAATGGGACTACAATATGCCAATCTTTCCCAATAAAAAACAGGTTTAAAATATTATACAAGTCCACGGCCTCTGTATAATAGAAATGTCAAAATACAAAGGGATGTCTGTTCTCATGGAGTCTCACCAAATATATTTTTCTCTGGTGATACTTAACAAGTGAATATATCCTGTCCAGAAGTGGTTTTTTTTTTCTTTGCAGCTGTGAGGACATTATCTCATAATGCCGGATACAAAAATGTGGAAACAACAGCAACAAGAGATGTTCCGTACTTTCTTTTAGATTCTGACCCAATGGGAAAATAACTTCCCAATGTAGGCCATTTCTGGAATGATCAGCAAATGGGTTTGGCTGTGCTGCTTTCAAAATGGTACAGCCAAGTGTCAAAATAAAGGAAGGAGAGGGAGAGAGGAGGGGGTGACAGAAAGGGAGAGAAAGTGCATTTCTAGTCAAAGATGCGCCAGGGATATTTGCCAAACCTCTACCAAGGGCCTACCTACGTCTAACAGAGGAAGAAAGGAACTGGGGTACATATTTTAGGTTTTAAAGGCAAAGTTCCAGTTCTAAATGGCTATAATATCCCAAAACATGAACGAGAAAATGAGAAGCCAAGAAAGCGCTCACCTTCAATCAATGACTATCTTTAATTGTGGGCAGCATCTTGGGTGATTTCTCTGCACTTCCTTGCCACAGAAGAAATGTAAAAGAATTGCAGTTACCAAAACGTTTTAACAGCGACTGGTCTCCTATTTTCTTCTCATCGTTCCTGAAAGTAACCAGGAACTTCTGCATAAACTCGGCATCCTTATCGTTAACACACTTCCACTCCAGAAAGCAAGCTCCAAGTTATGCTATGTTGCAGCTCGTAACTTTACCTATATTTTAATCATCCATCCATATGGCAGGACTGCTGGGCAAGAATGGGCCGCCCCAGATGCCTGGGTGGCCTTCTGCTCCTTGTTTCACATGAGGTTTCTCCTCTATGGTGAGCAAAACCCTCTTCTTGGGGGAATGGCCATCAAGGGAAGGACAGACATCAGTAAGCAGGGGCAAAAATAAGTAGCCTGTCATGATGGATAGGCATGGAAATCTGAGGATCTCAACAGAATTGTTTGTACAGAGATTTCTCAGGAAACAGTGTCATATTTTCAAATGTGGTGATGATGATGGTGATGGTGGTGATGGTGATAATGATGATAATGGTGATGGTGGTGGTGATGATAATGGTGATGATGGTGATGGTGATGGTGGTGATGGTGGTGATGGTGATGATGGTGGTGATGGTGATGATGGTGGTGATGGTGATAATGGTGATAATGGTGATAATGGTGATGATGGTGATGATGGTGATGGTGATAATGGTGATGATGGTGATGATGGTGATGATGGTGATTGTGGTGGTGATGATGGTGATGGTGGTGATGGTGATGATGATAATGGTGATGATGATAATGGTGATTATGATGGTGATAATGGTGATAATGATGATGATGGTGATGATGGTGGTGATGGTGATAATGGTGATGGTGGTGGTGGTGATGGTGATAATAATGATAATGGTGATGATGGTGGTGATGATGATGGTGATGGTGATGATGATGATGATGGTGGTGATGGTGATAATGATGATAATGGTGATGGTGATGGTGATAATGGTGATGATGGTGATAATGATGATGATGATGGTGGTGATGGTGATGATGGTGATGGTGGTGATGGTGATGATGATAATGGTGATGATGATAATGGTGATTATGATGGTGATAATGGTGATAATGATGATGATGGTGATGATGGTGGTGATGGTGATAATGGTGATGGTGGTGGTGGTGATGGTGATAATAATGATAATGGTGATGATGGTGATGGTGGTGATGGTGATGGTGGTGATGGTGATAATGATGATAATGGTGATGACGGTGATGATGGTGGTGATGGTGATGTTGATGATGGTGGTGATAATGGTGATGATGGTGATAATGATGATGATGATGGTGATGATGGTGGTGATGGTGGCGGTGGTGGTGATGATTCCCTCATGACTGGAAATGGTCTTGGTATTTGCATTCTGAAGGGGTCTGCTCATCCGTTGGAAAGCAAGCTAATGATCCTGAGATGCCAGGATCCTTGCCATATTTGGGTTGTTATAACAGCACTTGGAAACCTGTCTAGCGGCCGGGGTGACATATCACTACAAGACGTGCATCCTCTTCAAAATCTCTCTCACTATCGCAAGCCTTTTTCAATTTTGTTTCTAGTCCACAAAGTATAACAAACAGTATAAATTTCATTCCAGTAGTGTAGGCATTTAAAGACAGGAATAGAGGCGTTTATTTACGTCTAGAAAGTGCTGTCTCTCTCAATTATGCGTTATCAGAGAATTAAACAAGAGTTGATAAACGTACATCAGATGAACCATCTATATGAACTCAACAGAGACACAATAGTAATAGGTAAAATCACCTTTAACCTGAAAGCTTTATATTGGTTTGCATTTAGAATTTCTCAGCTGTTTCCGTCTTTCTTTTAGAGAAGCTGTCAGTAATCTCCCAAGAATGTGATCCACCTGGTTTGTCCTCAGACAAGACCATCATTTGCATTGGAGGGAGAGAGGAAGAACAAAAACACTGTGATGTGTTTCACACATACGAATTATTAATGCATTAGAATATTAAAGTGGGTTGAAAAAGGTGCAAACTGCAAACAGAATATGGAGACAAGAGCTCTAAGTTGCTTAAGTGAGTGAATTCCCATCATTTTTCTTGTCCTCAGCACCAGTATGATTAACGACATGTTCGTAAGGTAATGGATTACTGTGCAAAATTAATGTTTCTTGTTTCATTAAAAGGACTCTCTGTTTTGTGCTTTCACTTACAGACTTATAAAACTGTCACTTCTTTGGATAGAACCAGAAATTAGCTATGAAATTTAAAAGTCATCCGTGATAATTAGATACTGAATTGAGGGGAGACATCCATTTTTGTTTGCTGACGGTTCTTTGAGATCCTATGTGCGCCAAGAAGAACACGTACTTCCCTACAATGAAGATGGCAGTCACCAGACATTACTCGACTGTTTTCAGTGGTGACGGCATATCTGCCTTATCTTGCAAAGTAAGAAGGTAATATGAAATACAAAATTATAGATTTTGAGGTCACTCTAACAGAATGTTATTTTCTCAAGTTGGCAGGCTATTAACCACCTGGGAGACCGAAAAGTTTATTAAATGACGAAAGTTATAATTTAAAACAAAAGGATAAATAGCATGTGAATTAAGAGCTTTTCTTCCCTCTTGATGAGCCATTGTTTCTCAGATTCCCCTGAGGATAGATTTTTGCACTCTGGGGGATTAAAGAACCCCAGTTCATCACCATTTTCTTTTCATGTGCAGCCTTGAGAATTTTCTAAATTCTTTTCTCAGAATTCCTTATTGTCCAACTTTTATATCTTACAGAGATGATGGAAAGAATGATAAAATGTAAACACACACACACACACTCCCAAAACCAAAACAAGCAAACTTATAAGACACACTGAGTTCTTAGAAGTAGCTGTCACATACCTACAAGCCATGAACACCACTTGCAAATATTCCAAATGTGTCCCACCACTGTACAAAACAGCAATGGCAGCCAAGAATGAAGGTCAAGGGTGACGCCCTGAGACCTCTGTTATTCCCACACAACAAACACATCCTCCATGGCATCAAGGAGTTCAGCTGTTCGTGAAACATTCCTGCAAGGATCACAATACTATACTCTGCTATTTTGCTAGACAAGTGGGATTTGGGGTGGACCTAAACAAAGTCAACTTATAAGGGGAAAAAAATCTTCATCTACGAAATTATGATAATGTGTTAAACAATTCTCTATAAAGATTTAAAAGATGATTCACGATTATAACACTTTCTTCACTTTAACAACTCTGCAACTATTTGAGTAAATGTCTGCCCCTCTCGCTCTCTCGCGCTCTCTCTCTCTAGTAGAAAATAATTATTTTGTAGGCAGGAAGCACATGTCACTTATGCTGGGTCCCCAGAATCTAAGCTACCTGAAAAACACCTGTGTGTGACAGATCCATACTGGCTGGAAAAAGGACTGGGGTAGACAGATGCACAACGGATGTCGCTGATGGACTGATATTTTTAATAGTTTTCTTCTATCACACCAGCAACCTTTCAATCGTCCACAATTGTGCCACTTCGTGATGCAGTGGTACCTCCAAGAGGCAAGGACAGAGTGAGACATGGAGGTCCGTGTCCCCCCCAAACTCCATGATTGTCGACGATATTACAGCTGATATTTTCACTCTGTCTTCTCTCACTGTCAACATGCTGAGACGCAGATCATTTAGTATAAATATCGGGGAACATGACAATTAGGGCTTGACTTTCTGCTACGAAGACTTGGTTATCTCACTTCCCAATAGCTCACAACCTTCAGCTGTCTTATCTGTAAAAATAAAATAACACTCCTGACCTCAAAGAGTTGCTGTGAAGGTCAAACAGATATTTTATGTGAAACTACTTTCTCAGCACCAAGAGAGCAAAAAATGCAATGAACGCCAAATACCTTCTAACCTGTGGCTCAGTGATTCAGGAGAGTTTCTTACTTAGGATCCAGCCCCACCAATCAGAACTGGGGTCCTTCTGTAAGTCAAAGCATGACGGCAGGGAGATGGGAGAGGCAGCCCCCTTCTCTCCTTTTTATGCTCATCTGGGGCTCTTTCTTAGGGGTGCTGGAGAGGATCTCCACAGAGATCAACTCAGTAGCATGAGGGCAGCTGGTAGTGTAGCCTGATGTTCAACCAGATCAGCAAGAAGCCGGAAGACACCTGCAAGTGTGATGACCTGCTCTCATCCCGTCCTGCAGAACACAGCACTTGAGCTTTGTAACAGCTCGTACCAACAAGTTCGCAATGCCTGGCTGCTGGCCGGGCAGGCTGACACTGCATCCCGTCCATCAGGAGCCACCGAGAGCCCCCAACTGACAGACCAAACTCCTGCAAGACTCTGCATTTCCTCAAGTTGGCTGTTCTACGTTGGAAGAGCCCAGCTTTCGAGGCTCAGCTCAAGGGTCATCTCCCCTAGGACACGTCCCCTACAGCAACGAGCCTGAGATCTCACACAAATAACTCTCCCTGAGCCTCCCTTGTAGACTGCAGTGCTCTGTTTACAAGTCTTAGCGCCTCTACCAGGCTATAAATCCCTCAGGAGTAGAAATTTTACCACCTCCTCTTTGAAATTGCAGCAATCCATCGATAATAGCTGAAATAACTGGAAGTGATTAAAGTGGCGTTTTCTGTGTTTTTTCACGGAGAAACAGACCCAGCCTCTACGGTCTGAGATTTACATTAAAATGAGCCATAAACACTGCTTCCATAAATCTTGCCTTACTTATCGGCTATCAGGGGTAACCACTTTTATCCAACCTTCTCCATCACCATCAGGGAAAATGCCTCCGCTCACTATTTTGAAACCATGTGCATAATCTTTTTTTTTTTTTTTTTTTTGCGGTACACGGGCCTCTCACTGTTGTGGCCTCTCCCTTTGCGGAGCACAGGCTCCGGACGCGCAGGCTCAGCGGCCACGGCTCACGGGCCCAGCCGCTCCGGGGATCTTCCCAGACCGGGGCACGAACCCGCGTCCCCTGCATCGGCAGGCGGACTCTCTACCACTGCGCCACCAGGGAAGCCCTGCATAATCTTTTAAAGATATGGAGGGGATTCTAGGTCCTGGGGGACGTGGCAGCCTGGTCACTAGCTGAGTCAATGCAAAGTTGGTTAATATCTGAACTAACTGGTCCCCTTTGCCACCCTCTTAGACCTGCCCGGGGTACTGAGGTTAATGACGTGCCCTCACCCCACCTACTGTCCACCGACCAGACAACTATTTCCAGCTGCCTTTAAGAGCGCCGTCTTCCCTTGAGATCTGTGGGGAATTCATTCCAGGGTCCCTGTGGATGCCACACCTGCGGATGCTCAAGTCCCTTATGTGATACGGACAGCCGGTCCGTACTATTCTAAGAGTATAGCCGGGCCCCTGTATGCACGGGTTCCTCACTGGAGGATTCAACCAACTGCGGATAGGCAGAACCAGCACACCCAGAGCGCCAGTTATACATATTTTTTCACACAGGCAATGAAGGAGCATGATGTGCGTGTGCGTTCGGATCCAGATTTGAGACTTTTTACTGCAGTCATCAGGAGAGATAAACTAAATTCAAATAACAGAAAATGTGCCAACCTTACGTGCTTCCTCATCTAGAAGGATTTTTTTCATTTGTATCAACTCTCACTTTTTTTTTTTTTAAGGGAATGGTGGATTACGAAACAGAAACAGACTCACAGACTTAGAAAACAAACTTATGGTTACCAAAGGGGGAAGGAGGGGCAGGGATAAATTAGGAGTTTGGGATTAACATGTACACACGACTATACAGTATATAAAATACATCATCACCAAGGACCTACTGTAGAGCACAGGGAACTCTACTCAATGTTCTGTAATAACCTATATGGGAAAAGAATCTGAAAAGGAATCGATATATGTATATGTGTAACTGACTCACTTGCTGTACGCCTGAAACTACACAACACTGTATATCAACTATACTCCAATGTAAAATAAAAATTAAGTTAAAAAAACCAGCAAAGGGGATAGTGGGGAAAGTCTGAGCTGAGAGTTGTGGACGCTGGGTTATACCTTTACTTCTACTATCTATTATCTGTTATGTGCTTGAATGAAACATTCCAATAAGCATCAAGCTGTCTAATCTGCAAAACAAAAGGGTTGAATTAGATGAGGTGTCTGAAGGTAGGTGTCTGAGGTTGGGTTTCCTCGAAGCTGAGGCTCAAAGGGGTCTTCCTGTGAATGTGATGTATCAGGGGGGAAGCCCTCGGTGGAAGGGGAGGGAAGGATGCAGAAGGAGCTGAGTAGGGATGTGATCTCGGCTAGAGACCTGGTAAGCCCGGCCCCGTGCAATGCTCTGGAGCATAAACTGCACCAGAGTTGATCCCAGCAGAGGGCTGGCCTCCTGTATCCTCCCAGCGGTGAGCCAATGGCCATGATCTGCCCTCATCAGGGAAGGAGGGTACACTGCCCAGATGGCAACATGGTGCCCAGGGGCTAAAGGTTAGTCTCTCAGGAGGAGCAGCTGTAAGCTATTAGCTGCCGATCCAGGAGCCAGGGGGCTGGCGGGGTGAGGGACAGAAAGTCACCAACAGTGTCTCCTGAGAAGGAATAGGTGTCTATGACCCATTTCCAATATTCAGAGAATCCAAAACAAATCACAGGTTCTCCTAAGACAGATGGTACAAAAATAACTAAAATGTCAAGAATGTCAGTTTTATCGGTCTACTGTGGTAATGTGGGCGATCTCACGCTGATCTGAAGTTTGAAGGAGTTATGGATATCTTTGATTAATGTGAAGAGGAAAAACTAGGGCATACTTAATAAAGGCCATATGTTGATAGACAACATACTTTCAAAATATGGAGTGCAGGGTGAGTGGAAATGTTGAAAGGTGGCTGGCTTCAGCACTCGAAAGACTTGGAGCTCAGATGCTGCGCCAACAGTATGAGTTATGGGGTGATTTGACAAAGCATTCCAACAGGGCGTTTGCTCTTTTCCCCAGTACTGTTGTTCATATAAAAAATGTCTCTCAATAATACAGATACGCTTCACTGATCACTGTCCCAAGCCCAACCCTCAAAATCGTCTAAGAATCAGATTTCCGGAAGGCAACAGCAAGTCACACGTAGGAACTTCTCCATTTCTGAGTGAACACAAGCAGTGCCCACTGACACTTTGATAAGTTTCTTTACCTAGCCTGAAAGTTCTATGCCCATTTGCCGGAACGTACCCAGGTAGGTTATACGGTGAAATCTGATGAAGCTATTTCAAAAAAACAGTAAAAAATTATAAGGTAGGAGGTTATTAAGGTGGGAATGCTTAAACCAACAACATTAACTTTAACTTTTAAATGTACGTCTCCAAACATACATACATGTAGGTATTTTATTAATATAATATATTGAAATACATATAAGTATATACTATACTCAATATATAAACATATATAGATATATTTCTCCTCTAATAGTGCAGTGCACAAAGAAATAAATGAGTCGGTATTTTCTAATGTGTTTTCTTCATGTTCTGTAACTGTCACAATAAGATACACTTGTAAATCACAGTTCAAGGAGAAATGCTGTATTAAACACATGAAGATTTGCCATGAATAACGTAATGTTTAGTTTGGGTCAAATTCAGAAATTCTTAGAAGCGCAGCCAGAGATCCAGTGACCATGACCAGGAAATATAAAGGTCAAACGTGAGGATGGCCTCTCCGCCCAGAGACTTTCTAGCATATAACTTCAACCTCACGGCAGGCCAAACGGACACACCACACCACAGCCGAGTTTATTCACCACGAAATAGCTCCTCCAAAAATCTGCGAGCCTGGGGCAGATCTGTGGCTGCTAAAGGTTTTTTTTTTGGGGGGGGGGCCTCTCACTGCTGTGTCCTCTCCCGTTGGGGAGCACAGGCTCCGGACGCGCAGGCTCAGCGGCCATGGCTCACGGGTTCCCGGATGTGGGATCTTCCCGGACCGGGGCACGAACCCGCGTCCCCCGCATCGGCAGGCGGACCCTCAACCGCTGCGCCACCGGGGAAGCCCAAGCTAAAGGTTTTTGATGCTCTAATTGTTTGTTTACTTTTTCTGAGAGGAGAGGCTAGTCCTCAAGCAGAATGAGCTAATCACCAGCTTAGTTCTCTCTTTTGCCAAAACAAACAGCTTCCAATTACTGCTAGAGAAAAGCCTCAGATCTCTAATCAGCTACCTAAACGAGTCTATCAGCAGCAGTTTGGAGAGGGAATAATGTCCCATTAAGCTGGAATCTCTTAACACTAATAAAATTCTAGAGCCCTAGGACCAAGGCTGCCAGCAACCCGCTACTTACCTTCCGACAAGACTCCACCCACTTTTCCCCTCAGGTCCCCAAATCTGGCAAAGAAATAGACGCACTCTTCCTATTTTATCACACGTGGGCTACTCTGTTTCCTCAAGCCCAATTCTACTGAGCCTCCTTGGAGAAAGAAAACTCGCGCGGGTTGCAGGTGTGCTAATACTTGGTGGAAGGGCTCCATCTGTAAAAGGCTCTGAGGCTCAGCTCCATCACCGCCGTGAGGAGCAGAACCTAGCGAGACAGGCAGGGTCTCCCCCCTGAATGTCGCAGCAAGCACAGAAGAGGGGGTCACTCTCAAGCTAAATGAGAGTCACCCAAAGAGAGACAGAGCTTATTTCAGGCACACGGCCACTGTTTTCCCCCTTCTTTAACCTTCCAGCGAGGTTGAGAAAACAAGCGCACGGCAGGTTATTCCCAAGCGAGCACGTCAGCCTTGCACCCTTGAACACGATGGACAGGCTATGAAGAGCCAGCAGGACAAGCGGGCTTAACCCACCTCCTCCAAGGGTTAAAAAAAAACCCAAACCAGGGCCAGCTTCAGGGACAAATGACCGGTGCGTGTGGCCCTCGCTCAGAAGGGGCCCTGCACCCGAGGGCTAATGTGCCCAGATCGCGACACTGAAACCCTCAATGACCTTATCTTCGAGTTTGCGCTTCGTATGCGTGGTCTGATGGGATATAAGAGCATGTTCTGGAGGCTCCGGCATGCACGATGCTGCCTCTCACCGCCCCTGTCCTCCCCAGGGAGGATTCTCGGCTGCCCACTGGCACCCCCACCCTCCCAGCCTCCCCCTCCCAAATCACTGTCACACTCTACCGTCTGCAGGGACCTCAGAGGGAACACAAGGAGGGTCGGGGTGGCGCATGCACGCGTTGATGTGTCCCAGAATCTAGTGGTGGCTGCCCCCGGCCCATGCTGGGACCATCATACTATGTTTGGTGGACGGCCAGCCAGAGCGCAAGACTCCACGGGAACAAGCCTACTGCCCGTCCCTAATGCAGGCAGCTAACTTCAGCTGGCAAGCAGATCCAAGTGCACCTGGGGGCTGACCATCTGCTATGGGTTGACGAGCAGGAGGGGGAGACCCCTGGCTCAGCTTCCCGAGGATCCGGCTAGGACAGAGTGCGATGCGCTGGTCCAGCAGCCGGCAGAACAGGGCACTGGGCAAGCGCCGCGCCTGAGCAGGCGTGCGCGCTCGCCAGACCCTGGGCGCCCACGACGGTCTACACGTGCCCTGCAAGGTTCCCTTGTAGGGCACCCATTGGGCACACCCTACACAGGGCGCTTTGGGGGTCCTCGCTTCCTCCTTCCTGAGCCCGGGCCCCACTCTTCCCTCCAGGGATGAACCGGGAAGTCAAAACTGTGTACTGCTGGTGATTCCCCGTACAAGTGAAACGCTCCGATGTTTGCGTGTGACACTGGCGCTGCACGAGAGAAAGATGAACGGTGAGATCCATGCGAGTGACTTCATGTTTAAATGATGCTTTACCGAGAACAGCACTGGAGAGCAAATTCCAAGAGAGAAGGGTCGCAGAAGAAAGAACAAGTTTTATATTTTAGCTCCTTCAACAACACTTCTTGCTCTTTGAATAAGGGAAGGCATGTTTCCATTTGGTGCTGGGGCCTGAGAAAAAGGCAGCCAGTCCTGAAGTAAGTTAAACCACTAACCAATAAAATCCTAAAAACAAGAACAAATCCCAAACCTGCAGCTGTCCTTGCTGGGAACCCAGGTCCCCCATCTATTAGCGTCTCAGCATCTCGGGTCCTTACCAGCTCTAGGAGGACACCGACGGTACCTTCCTTGTATGACGGTTGTGGGGATAAAATGAGACAGACTTGTAAGACCCCCAGAACAGTGAGCCCTTTATTACCAGCGCTTTCATTCTCCTCAGCAGGTTTTCTGATCTCCACCTTGCTGGGCAGGTGTCCTACCGGACACACGAGAGGCTGGAAGTTCAGGAAGGTGATCCTCCCCAAGCTACCTATCTGCCAAACGGCTAAGCCTGACGCAGAGCCCATCTGCCCGGCTCCAGAGCCCACCTCCCTGCTCCTTACCCCGCAGCTCGGACCGCAGCTGCATTCACTGAGGAACGCCCTTCCCAACTGCCTCCGTTGCCAGGCTTTTAGCCACGTGCACGCATGATGCGAGTGAACTTGAAATGGCAACGTGCCAAACG
Organism: Kogia breviceps; assembly: GCF_026419965.1. Taxonomy (NCBI): domain Eukaryota; kingdom Metazoa; phylum Chordata; class Mammalia; order Artiodactyla; family Physeteridae; genus Kogia; species Kogia breviceps. The sequence goes on along the minus strand of NC_081330.1, from coordinate 128,958,430 downwards.
CCCTGCGCACGGCACCATGGAGCCGGGTACTGATAAGCTGTGAGACGCTAGCCGTTACTGCTTTCCACAAATGGGAGGCAGCCCTCAGCGCTGAAATCAATGACTCGGTTCAGAATCCGTCTCCCTTGCAGTATGAAATCCTAAGCTCCCTCAGGCCGGGGACCGTGGGCCGATCATTCAGGATACAGATACTCCAGCATCCCTATCGCCACACCCACTTCCAGGCATCGGTACCGAGTCCCCTGTGCCGTCAGGCAAGGTTGACAGCCACATGATCGGCAGGTGAAGCCGATCTAGCCCCACACACGTGGAGGCACGCGTGCGCTCCGTCCACCTCCGGCCTTGAGCTGCAAGGCTGGGAGGCAGCGGAGAGTGTGCAGAATTGGGGCGGAGACGTTTGCATCCCAGCCTCCTCTGCAGGCCTGCTACCCCAGGGCACTGGCCCTGGCGGCTCCTTCAAAGGAGGCCGGGAACTGTGCAGGAGAAGTTGAGAACCGGCACCTGCTCCAGAAACAGCCTTCTGTTTCGGTTTATCTGCACAAGTGGCTGGGGTGACCCTGACAGAAGGGGCTCTTCCGAGCACTTCCACCAGCCCAGCCTCTCCCGCCCATTCATAAATCCCACGTTCGGCGTGATGAGTTGCCTGCAGGCTGGTCCCCCCGCATCCTTCCAATTATTTTAAAAGGGGGAGGGGCAGGGAAGCTTGCCGCTTTATCAGGAGTGTGTGCTTCTGTCTTCTCAAATCTTAAGAAGGGTTAATCCCTGCAATTTAGATGAATCAGATAGGCATTACCAGGTTAGGGTTAAACCTCCAAGAATGGCTTTGCAATTGATTGCAAAAACAGCAGTTATTAAGTCCTAACTGAGTAATTTGCAGCTTATTTCACCCAGCTAATTAAAATGTAATCAGGATTGTCTGGCAATGTGTATTCTGTCAGCAGTTTTTCTTCCGAAGAGGAATCATGCCAAGAGACCACAAGAAAAGCCTTTCACGGGAATTGGCTTGATCTAAACTTCTTTAGCCGCTGAAACTGTAAAACAAATAAATTGCGGCAACTGACAATTCAATTAAAAAAAAAGAAAGAAGGAAGGAAGGAAGGAAAGAGGACAAAAAGATACTCTTTCTCCCTGGGAACAGGCTGCCGTTTCGTTTTGTTTTCTGTCGTCCCCTCCGGGGCGCGACGGTGAGCGCGGGGCCGGCAGTCGGGGAACCAGGTGGCCGGGCAGGAGCCCTCTCCAGGACGTGCGCGTCATTTCAGCGCACGACGCCACACTCCCTTCTCCCTTTGCCTGAAGACCCGCGAGGACGGCAGGGCGCGCCGAGCTCTCCGACACCCACCGGATGTCGCTTCCTTGAGGACACAGAGAAGCACGCACTCAGCCGCGTGCAAACTTCGCCCGCCGGCTCTGAAGGTCCCAACTTTTCGTCCTCCTGCGCCGCGCGGCGCGAGGTTTCCTGAGTTCCCACGCCGGCACGCACACCGCTTCAGACTTCGGAGATCCGTCCCCAGCTCCACGGTCGTTCCGCTGGCGTCCTGTCGCGGCTTAGCCCCCAGGGCCCCGGGGAAGAGGCCCATGTATCCCGCCCGAGTGGAAGAGACGCCCAGGTTATTTCTCAAGGGCAGAGGGCTCGGCTTAGGCCCCCGCCCAGAGCCCCGGGCCCCCCTGGCCTCCGCAGGTTTCCCTGCGGCGAGAAGCGGGCACTTGGCAACAGGTGAGCCACGAAGGAGAGAGACGCAAAGGCGAGGGCGAGAACCGCGGCCGCCGAGGGGAACTGGGTTATCTGCGCGAACGGTTTCGGAGCGCGCGCGCTCGGCTCAGCTGGGGAAGGCAGCTGTGCGCTCGCCCTCAGCCGGGGCCCCTGAGCAGGTCCCGCGGGGGGTCCTCCCTCCGGGGCGCCCCCCGCCCCAGGATCCCGGCCATCCACAGCACCGGGCGTGCCGCTCTCCGAACCTTCTGCTCACCCAACACCCACACTCCCACAAGCTGTCCTACACCCTCAAGCCGACGGAACCTACGAGGGCTGGGGGAGGCGCCGGCCCCCGGGAGTCCGCTCCGAGAGCATCCAAACACGGCGCCTCCGAGTCCCGCATCCGCTGCATCCCCTCCCTTACCCTCCACGCCGTTCGCTGGCGAGACCTAGACGCTCCGACTGGGGCGCGCACAGCTACCGTCCCCACCGCCTCCCCGGGCCCCAACACAAACGCGCTGGAACGCACGACTGGGCCCAAGCGCCCCGTCCGGGGCTCCAGGGGTGGGCCGCGAGCTCTCGGCGCGCCGAGGGCGAAAGCAGGGCTCGAGAGAGACAAAAGTGTCCGCCCGCGGGCACCTGCGGGGCCGGGGCTCGTTGCGCGGGTCCGCGGGCGCCCCGGTGCGCGCCCCCCGGCCTCGCTCGCCGTGCCCGCCGCGCCCGCCACGCCCCGGGGTTTGCGGGACTCGCCAGCAGCCCGCGGTCCCGCGCGGGAGTCCCGGGCAACTGACAAACCCACACTCCCTCCCGTGGAGGCCACAAAACTGCTCTCCCTTCCCAGAGAAACCGCCTTCCGTTTCCCCCTCGGAAGAAGGGAGTGAGGGGAAGATGCCGCAGGCGTCTTTTTCCTTTCGGGGGCAGAGAGGGGGCCGGAAAAGAGGGTTCGCGCCCCCAGATGGTGAAGTCCACGCGGAGGGAACGCCGGCCCCGCCGGCTGAGCTGGGCGAGAAGTTTGGGCGGCGCGCGCCCCGTGCGCCCCCGCCGCGGCCCGCAGCGCCGGCGAGGACCCGGGCGGGCGGCGCTTCGTACCTGGAAGTGCTGGAAGAAGGCGGAGATGCGCGTGATCTGCAGGCTGAGGCACCTGGAGGCGCAGCGGGCGCGCTGGACGCTCCCGGCCGACAGCGACTCGTCCAGCCGCCGGGCGGCCGTCGCGCCGGAGCCCGCCGCCAGGCATCCCCCGGAGGCCGCCAGCCAGAGGCAGAGGGTCAGGGGCGCCCCGGGCACCATGGCTGCGGGTCGGGGGCGCGGGCGCCGGGCGCTGGCCGAGGCTCCCAGCTCCGCGCCGGGGCCGCACTGCCGGGAACCTCGCGGCCGCCGCAACTCCGCTGGAAAGTTCAATCATTCCACTCCGGCCCCGCGCGCTCCCTGCCAAGGCCCGCCCCGCTCTGCCTCCAGGGGCGGGGTCAGGGTGACAGGCGGCCGCGCCATTGGCTGGCAGCGAAGTGAGTGACGGGGGGCGGGCGGAGGGCCGTGGGCAGGTCTGAGGGGCGGCGGGCCGGGGGCTCTGTCTGCCGCAGGGGGAAGCCGGCCGGGCGCCGCCGCGCGCCCCTCTCCGGGTGGTCCGCTCCCACGCAGGTGCCCCCACGGTCCGCGTGCGCTCCTGCCCGCCCCGCCTCCCCCTCGCCACGCAGGTGAACGTCAGGTGCGAGCAAGCCCGGGCCCGGATGTGAGGCGCTGTCTCGGGCAGCAGGGCCTCGGGACCCACAAGGGCGTGGGAACACGCGAAGGAAGGACGGAGCGCCCCTAAGTTGTGGGCTTTCTCCCCGGGTCCTACCCCGGGCTCCGCTCCGCTCACGCTTTCACTTATCTGAATTTCCCTTTTCCCGAGGAGGGGAAAAGAGCTCCGGGACGGGACTGCGATGGGTGTAATACGGCGAGACAGAGGCCAGGCAGGGACGTTGGACGGGCACGTGCCTCCTCCGCCCGCCCGCCCTCGTTCCTTCTTTCTTTCCTTCATCCCCTCCCTCTCCTCCTTCCTCCCTCCATTCAGACCTTCCTCCAATCCTTTCCTCCCCCCCTTCGTTTTACCCCGTGGAAACCGATCTGAGCGGGCAGCTAGGATCATCTGTTACCTAGACCCACACCCCTAGTTTCCCCAGGTGTCTGTTGTTCTAATAAGCACTAGCCGCCCAGCCCGAGGGACTTATTCAAGACAATCCTTTCCTACACTCTTCTCCTTGTCTTTGCCCCAATCTTTTGATTTGGCTTTTTCAGCAGCAAGATTGCCGCCCCGTCCCCTCTTGTACTCCCTTCCAATGCTCTGTCACCACACGCGTTCTCCATCCCCCGCTAGGGCCCCACCAGAGGAAGAGACACGCAGCAGCACCTCTGCCACACCACCCCTAACAAAGCTCTGTACTGCCCGGAGCTCCACTGGGAAGGGACTAGGCTCCGGCCCCCTGCCGGTAGGAGAGCCTACAGAGGGCTGGGATGTGAGGAAGGCTGTACTCCAAACTTGGGGACATCGATGTAACGCAACAGAGTCCAAAAGACTCACGCACACTCATTCGGGTGCGGGACAACCGACGGGCACCCCCATGACCTGGCCCTGCTACATCCTCACGCGGAATGGCACTCGCACGTTCCAAAACGCAGTTATCTCCCTGAATACACCACTCGGCGTAGCCGGAGCGTCTAGAGGCACGCAACCTGCTCAAAGATACCGCGCAAAGCTGGAGTCTCCTCCCCATAGAGCCCGTGGCTTTCTCCAACCTCCAATCCAGTCCCCCATAAAATTCTGCAGATTTTCCACTCTGAGATTTTGAGATCTTCCTGTTCGATGGTAACGACAGCCATCTGCAGTTCTCCTATTATACCCACGTTTCTTTTACATCATCTTACATGCATATTTCTTCAGATAGTTTAAATCAGCAAGGCCAATAAAATTAATTGCTTAGCGTGTCTCCCCATGAGTTTTAAAAACCAGAGTCGTTCTGTTTTGTTCGAAAGGTTCTGTAGGCAGAGCTGGCCTGATGGGTGTGTGACCTTAGAAGGATCCATATACCTTGTTTCATGTTCTTCTGTCACAACCTTGATGCTAATTTTCAACACCGCCCTCCGAATTTTCATTTCGCCCTAGGTCCCACGAATTACGTAGCCGGCGGCACCTGTAGCTTTTAGCATGACAACGCGCTACACGTGAGCCGGAAACATAAAAAAATTTAGACATGAGCTCACAGGGACTCACAAGTTTGTTTAAAAGATGCTCACAACTGTGGATGGTAATCTTTTTAAACAATGTTAAACATACTCAGCGTTGACTAAGAGCAAAGAAGCTAACGGTGGTGACCCCAAGCAGGAAGGTGCATTGAGCCTTAGGTCAACTAACGGAGCAGAGACATCTAAATACAGGGATTGTCTTGTGAATGCTATCACTTTCGTTCAGGGGTTACTAAAAACACTTTCAAAAGCTGCAGTGGATCCTTCCCACAGTGTGTGGGTTTTAAAGTTAAGCAAATACCTGGTCTTGATGAAGGCAAGGATATTATGCATGCCTATACTTTCTTATGGTATCTTTGATTTACAACTCTGCATGTTATATCATGAAATTTATATTCTAGAAAGTGAAATCACAAGGACAAGCATGCCGCTGAGCTTTTAAAACAGCTTTTAAATGTTCAAAGGGATCACTGTATTTTTTTAAAAAGCGACGTGTGTTCTGCTTATATGGGTTACATAACATATTCATTTCCATGAATAAATGCATTTTATGATAAACCATAAAAGAACATCTAGTGAGTTGCACAGAAAGCTTAGGATTAAACACACAGGGCTGCTTTATTATGCATATGTTAAAATAATACTTGCGGTTATATTGCTTTCTTCTTTTAGAATTATCACGGACACCTTCTGTGATTATGCTGGCTTTTTTCATGTTATTTATTTTAATTGCAGTTTAAAGTAACTTTGAAAAGGAAAGCATTTTGGTAAAATCAGAATAACACTCAAAATCTACTCTTTTATTCTGCTCACATATGCGCAATCTATTACACAGCTCGCCCTTTGAACCGGCACGGAGACTCCCTAACTTTTGACGTGACTGGGTAAGCCAGACCCTACGGTCCTGAAGACCCGCCACATGAGAGGGGAGCCAGAAGTGGGTATGGAAGGAATGACAGGTAAGTGGATGGGTGGGCCTCGTCCAGGTGCCTTAGTAAGAAAATGCTTAGTATGTCTTTCCTCAAAGCCGAGTCCGACCTCATGGTCTGAATTCGGAGAGGAAATGAACCTGATATTGACTTCAGTGGGACTTAAAGAGACAAAACGCCGATATTGACTTCAGTGGGACTTAAAGAGACAAAACGCGCATCTATGAAAGAGAGTAGAAAAGGGCCTCAGTTGACTCTTATCTCTATGTGTAGGAACACAGCTGGACCAGAATGTGTGCTCCATCTCAGTCAGGTTTTACAGAAGAAACACAAAACAAGGCCCCCATTCCCAGCTTCCAGAGAGTTAGCTACGCTCTTCCTTGCAACTGATTTAGGTTAGCGGTTTCCTCTCCTTTTTATACCTTTTTTTTCTTCTCCTCAAGCAGAGAATAAGAGGCTCCTGAGAGGTTTGTTAAAGGTGCACTCCAAGACTCCACGTTCGGAGATTCTAAGTAAGCACGTCTGAGGTAAGGCAGCCCTGGAATCTCAGCTTCGCAACAACACCTCCTGACCCTATAGCCAGCGAGCCACGGACAGGTTTGAGAGAGAACTGATGTAGAAAACACGCGCCCCATTTAAAATGGAGTGGAAGCTCTGATTTCAGTAGCATCTATGACTTCATTTTGTTTAAAGTACCTTTTTTAGGTATGTGTGTTGATATAGATTGGACATACCTACCTACTTCTTGATAATCATATTGATATATTTTTTCCAAAACATTTAGCCAAGACACTCTTAGCCTCCTTTTGAGGGGCCAGCGGCTTGTCTTTTTAAAGGCTTTTCAGCTGCATCCGATAAGGGTAAACTGTGAAGGAAGCAGGCACAAACTTTCTCTGACATTCCCCTCTTGGAAAAGCAAATTGAGAGCTTGCTCTAAAACTGGAGAAGACCAATACTTTCATTCGATGGCATTTCTGAGCTTTAAACCTAGTGGGGGGGCTTCCCTGGTGGCGCGGTGGTTGAGAATCCGCCTGCCGATGCAGGAGACACGGGTTCGTGCCCTGGTCCGGGAGGATCCCACATGCCGCGGAGCAACCAAGCCCGTGAGCCATGGCCGCTAGGCCTGCGCGTCCGGAGCCTGTGCTGCGCAACGGGAGAGGCCACAGCAGTGAGAGGCCCGCATACCGCAAAAAAAAAAAAAAAAAAAAACCTAGTGGGGTCCATGGTCACTGGGTACGGGTTATAGGGGCCGGTGACGTGGGGGCAGGGGACTCACGTATGCTGCCCGGTTTCCTTTTAGTGGCTTTCACTGGATGATGCAATAACACGCATCTTCTCTCAGAAACTGCAGTCAACATCCAGAGAAATTAAAATTAATTTTTTTTTTAAATTAAAAATTAACATCTTGAGAAAAACCAAGAAGTGAGCCATGCTAGAGCCTTGGCCCACACTCACCTCTACATCTGCATGCGGAGCTGTCAGTACTTGGTAGCCAGACTCTTCCTGATCTCTTCTTCAACTGGGCTTTCCCCCTCCTCCAGACTTCACTCTCATCGGCTCAGCTTTGAACTGCATGATCCAGGGAACATAGAGCTCTTAAAAAAAACAAAAAAACAAAAAACAAAGAATGAAATGGGAGCTCGGATGCAGTTAAGAACTGCATGTCTAAATATCAGATTTGCATCCTTTGTAATATGATTTCAGGTAAGAATGGGGTGAACCTCTATGGCGCTGTACCAGTCTGTTCCCTGATGGCAAATTTAATCATTTACAAATGAAAATTATAGCTTTTTGCATTGGGTCACTGAACATACACTCAGCTTTTTGGAAAAGGACACGCATATCCATTTGCAATTATCTGCTTGCTTTTTTCGTCTTGCAATGTAAATACCCTGTTTGGAGATAATTTTCGTTTACAAGACATGTTCCTCTGCAGCAAGATTATAAAAATTCACTTGCAGTATACACAGGTTTAATTACCTGTGTAATTACCTCGATGTTTACCAAGATATTACTACTAAGAAGTATCAGAAATGTGTTGTCAGAAATGTGCTTGCTATTACTTTTGTGTGCTGAAGAATATTTTAATGAAAAATTTAAACTTTTTTTTCTGCAAAATATACAAAGAATTGTCAAATATCACAATTTCAAGCTCCTACCACGCTTCCAGAATTTGTCTCCTTGCCCTTTTTCCCTTCCCTCCCCGAAGTCACCATCAATCCATCAATTAGTGCTAAATGTGAGGTACCTGTTCTGCAGGCACGCTAAGAGCCTGTTCTAGATTAAGTCGTCACTAAAGTTTTATTCTGTCCCTGCAGTAATTACTAAAATTTAAATACTTACTAAAAAAATGTATAGGAGTGTGTGCGTGTTTATGTTCCAGGGATCAACTGTGTGGTGAGGGTGGTGTTCAACTGTGAATGCTTTTACCCTCCTGTAGCTTATTTGAGGGCTTTTGTTGATTTCAGTGTCTTATGGAGCATAACAGCTGCCGCCCATGCAAGGAACACTGGATTTTTAAAACCCAATGGTTTCAAAGAATGCTCAGTGTCAGTAGAATTGAACACTCGTCCCAAAGACCAGGCAAGTAACTGATTTTACGCAAATTTTCATGTTAGCAACGCTACAATGAGCAACCAGCAAGAGTCAGGGTTCTCACGTTTGATTTTATATATAAGCTGTAGATACTGAAAAACGTCAAAATAGCCGTAAAAGAAGTACTATGTAACAGCCAAATGATGGACACTAAAATATAAAAAGTAACTTGTGTATTTCAGGTTCTTGACGTGACCAAAATATTACCAGTTTGCCCCCAAACATACATTCTGAGAAGCATAAGCAAGTTAAAAGAAATGTAAATTATATCATTTTATCCCAAATCTTAAATGAGATAACTTTAACTAAAAACCTCATTTCTCACTTCTGAAGGGCCTGCTTTTCATGGGAAATGCAATAATAAATTGTGCAGTAAAATTCGTATTTAAGATTTTGTAAAATGAGACTTTTTTTTGGCTTTTTAAAATGAAGCTCAAATCATCATACTTTTATTCTGATTTTCATTCCTAAACATGAAAAGAAACCTACACAGGTGGTCCTCAGAAGACTGCAGCTCTGTTCTGTTGAAAGACCGAAGTGGGGTGGTTCTGCTTTGATGTTGTTCAGCCCGTGGAAATTTCCACTGAGCCATGTAAATACCATAGATTCGGAGACGGTTCTGAAAATGAAAACGGCGACTTTTAGCGGGAAACAGCGCCACATGGTGGCCATCTAAATAAAACGTGACGGCAGTCGGCAGAATCCTCTTGGATAACCTAATTTGAGGACGTCAACTTTAAGGCATAAATCTGACTGGGAAAATCAGGCAACGTTCTCAATTAATAGCAACTAGACTAATTCCACTGTGGGCTTCCACACAGGAAAAGCTTTCCTCCTTAACCAGAGTCACACTGAACTAAACTAGGGAAATGAGCACAGCTGACTTCAAGGGAATTTTTTCCCAGCTTGGAAGCACTTCTCAAACTATTTACTACAACACTAAATGACAAAGGCAGCCTGTGCGTGAATTATATTCGAAGTAGCTCTTTTTCCAAACACCTTTGCAGCTCACGCGTTGCTTGCTTGTTAAGATTTCCTAAAATATGAGACTTAGGTGAATAAAATTCAACGCCAGGGGAAACTAAAGCAAATAAAGTTGACAGCCTTTATCTTCAGCGTTAGCAAACAGAAAGAAGACCCGGCAACTGCCTTTCATCGCTCACTGGCCACTTGACACGAGATGAACCAACAGTCAAGAGATTAAGATAAACACATTGAAGAATTTGAGGGAAGCATTGTGATACCCTGGGACCAAGGGAATAGACTCATGAATGTATCTAAGGTTGGAATTAATATTTTTCTCTTCTGAATCTGCAGGGGCTAAAAAAAAAAAAAAAAGTGTCCCCTAGCAACAAAACAAAAAACAAAAACGTTTTGGTTTACTTCCAGGATTTTCTATAGTGGCTAACAGGGACCAGCTGCAGCATATTCTGCCCTTTGATTGCCTTTGGGTGCTTCCAGGAATCAGAAATCAAAGGCCGTTCCCTTCCCTCCTCTCTGCACACAGTTGCTTCTGGACCTCATCCGGCCCACCCCTCTTCACAGGCTCACACAAAACGTTGACTTCGAGTTCCAGACAAGGAATGCCAAGCCTACTTTGCTCTGTGCGCTCTGTTTTCTTAGCAATCCGTGCTTCTCTGGGACACAGAGGGACAAGAACTGGGTATCAAAGATGGTAAATGGGGTTCCCCTGGTGTTTAAGTGGGATTCCTAGCGGGAACCTTTCTCTTATGGTCCTTCTGGAGGTTGCATCCTGTAGAGAAGGTCCTCGGTGACAATGCAACAACTTCTCAGCTCAAAAAGGACTCTCAATCCGTCTCTTCTTCTTCTCCTGCAAATAATTAGTAGCTACCCTTTTGGATGATTACCACAGCCATCCTGGAGAAATTTATGTTCGACATATTGCTATTCATACTGTGCTTCGTATGTGAGGACTGTGCTAGGAAAAGTGTTCAGTTGAGAGCAGCCACACCGGCGGACGTGTACCTGGGTCACTGACACATGATGAGAGGAGTTACGAGGAGTCTGGGGTCGCTGAGATCTGGCCGTCTCTGTCACGTTAGCAGGATCTCACTCAGTGAATTACCGCTTCCTGGCATTACAAGCAATGAAAGCGAGCTAAGCCCCTTCCTGTTTTCAGAGAATCAGGCGCACATGTTCAATGTGAATCAACGTTAATTTAATACCAAAGACTTTTTACCCTAGATATGTTCCCCTCCCTGCCGAATAATTAACTGAAATTATAGCTGTAACTGTAAAAATGATAAAGTTATGACTGCATACTTGCCCCTTCAGATGCTAAGGGATTATGAGAAATGATGTAGCTTGAAGACTAGAAGGGGTGCAAAACATCAGTTGGGAATCAACCTGGTGTTAAGATCTCAACAGGAGCAACCTACGCAAATTCCTTCCCTTCCCTGCATTCCCGTACCTTCCCATTGCAAAACGGAGATCGGAACAGCAGCCACCTCCCAGGATTATTCTGAAGTAATACTTGGAAAAGATTAGGTACAGACCTTCAGTTAACAATAAGTGCCCAAGCTAGGCAAGGTACATGTAGCATTCACAGTATTAAGCGGTGGATTTATCACGTACGTTTTGTTTTTGTTTTTAACTGCTCCTTTAGTATAAATTGTATACCAGGGTTCCCACCCTCAGCGCTATTGGCATTTGGGGAGAATTTGCCATGGGGAGCTTCCTCTACCATATGGGAAGCTGCTCTGCCTTCCACCCACTCGATGCCAGTAGCATCCACACCCCATCCCCAACCACAAAACTCCAGAGAGCGCCGTGGATCCCCTCGGTGACCCCCAGCTGAGAAGCACTGTGTTAGAGCAACACATCTTCAGTTCGGAGGAGTCCGTTCCCACCAATGGAAAGCTAAAGATGATTTTCAAATGACTTCTGAAATGAACGTTAGCTTCCGAACATGAAAACGAAGTCCACTTTCTAGAAGGGTTTCTCAAGACAGCTTATTTGACAATACATAAATGATGACAGACTAAAGAGAAAAGCAAATACCCAGGTACAACGACCATCTGACTCTGCAGAGTATCCGAGACAAGCGGTCAAGCCTCGGATGTTATCCGAAAAGAACTCGCACAGCAGATGTGAACACCAGAGCCGTGTTTCTACACCTGGTCAAACACTCTACCTGATCTTAAACACACCTCTTTAGGTGCCTGCTGCATAAAATTTGATCGTCGGGGAGTTAAATTATACATTTTTTCCTCAGTTAACTCTTTACTTTTTCGTCAGCTTTATGGAGGTAAAGCTACCAAAAACAGAATTAACTTACGTAAAATACAATTTGTACGTTTTAAATGAGCAATTTGATTGTTAAGACGCAATCTGCCTTAGCAAAGTTATGCAGTTGTGTGACCACCAATAGGACTGTGATGTAGAATATTCCCAGCAGCACGAATAGAGTTCGCTTATGCCCTGTTGTATCCATTTCCTGCCCTCGCTCCCAGGCTCTGGCAACCAGCGATCTGATTTCTGTCCTTCCATTTTCCTCTTTTCCAGAACGCCATATAAACCACAGTATGAAGTGTTGTCTCTGGCTTTTTTTCACGGAGCACGATGTTTCTGAATTCAACATGTTTGATGCAGGAATAGTTTGTTCCTGTAACTGTGTGAGGTTCTGGAAGTATGAGGTGGGGATTCAGGAACCGCATAAGAATTATCTGAAATTATTGAGACCTGAAACACATGGAAATTCATCAGGCCACACCCTTCTCTCTGCTTCCCAGCATGCAATTTGGCGGATTTAATGCAGCAACCCTGGTTACAGCTGCCTGCAGGGGGCGGCGAAGGGCTGGGACGCAGCACCGACATTCGCCCCCGGAGTCAGAGATGTGGAACTGGGGCCCGAAGCTCAGTCCCGGGTGAGAGAGCTTCCAGCTCAGAGCTTCAGCTTTAACCCTCCAGCAAAACCTGAATTAGGCCCGGGGAAGTGAGGAAGTCCTCAAAGCATCATCTGACATGAGAGAACTAATCAGAGGTTAGATCAAAGGTAAATCCAGAACTAGAGAAGCATTTAAGTAAAACACACAATGCATTCACGTTTTTAAAAAAAGATATATTCAGTTATATTAAAAATTAAGACATAGTGTTCATCAAAAACATCTTAGGGCTTCCCTGGTGGCGCAGTGGTTGAGAGTCCGCCTGCCGATGCGGGAGACGCGGGTTCGTGCCCTGGTCCGGGAGGATCCCACGTGCCGCGGAGCGACTGAGCCCGTGAGCCATGGCCGCTGAGCCTGTGCGTCCGGAGCCTGTGCTCCGCAACGGGAGACGCCACAACAGTGAGAGGCCCGCATACAGCAAAAAAAAAAAAAAAAAAACATCTTAAAGAAAAAAAAGAGACTCATTACAAAGTGGAAGAAAAATATTTTCACCACTGACAAAATATTAGAATTAAGACCAGGGAGTGAATTCCTACAAATCAATAAAAATAGCATAAAGAGACCAAAAGGAAAATAAGCAACAGTTATGAACAAGCACGGGCAGATGAGGAAACACTTATTTCTAAAAGACAGATGAAGAGATGTTTGGTATCATTGACGATCAGGAAAAAAAATATCTAAAATAAGACCAGAGCACATGTGATTTTACACCCTTTCTCTCAGCTACAACTGAAAGTCCGACCATGCCACCTCTCACAGAGTAGGTGGCTCCACAGCAGCTTTTATTCATTGCTGGTGGGGCTGTAAATTGATGCAACGACTCGGGAAAAGGGCCAGACATCACCTGTAAACAACCAACCACTCACACAGCTGATGATGCCTCAATTACACTCCCGGGCAACCCAAGAGAAGCTATTGCATGTGTATTGCAAAAACCACAGACAAGCAAGTTTTATAATAGCACAGCTGAAATTAGCAAGACCTTGAAAGCAACAAAATGTCTATCAGTGGAAGAGCAGATGTATACACATAATGAAGTTGTAAACAGCTATCAGAATCAATTCATTCCTGAGATGGACATGTTAAAGATCAACCTTAAAAACGGAAAACAACTTGGCAGTGAAAAGAACTGCCAAGAGATTAGTATGGCGGGATATCCTTTTCATAAAGTGAAAGATAAGCAGAATCACATTAATTAGTAAGCACACATATGGAACAAATCTACATTAAAAAGAAAGAAACAGGGATAGTTGACCTAGATTGCAGGGTTATGGGGAGGAAAGCAAGAGGGTTGGTTGATAGTAAAAGACCTGGCTTTTGTTGTTGGTAATGGGATTTTCTCGTGTCCATTACACTCTTAACAATAACTCATTAAATAGCTAGTTGAATATGTAAGAGGTGCCATTTCTGGAAAATGGTGAAAATGTCTAGACCAGGAATTATAACGCATCCAACTCCATGTTCCTGAAATATAATTTAAAAATATAATGAGGGACTTCCCTGGTGGCGCAGTGGTTGAGAATCCGCCTGCTGATGCAGGGGACACAGGTTCGAGCTCTGGTCCAGGAAGAGCCCACGTGCCGCCGAGCAACTAAGCCCGTGTGCCACAACTACTGAGCCTGCGCTCTAGAGCCCGCAAGCCACAACTACTGAGCCCACGTGCCACAACTATGGAAGCCTGCGTGCCTAGAGCCTGTGCCCCACAGCAAGTTCAGGGCCAGTTCAGGGCCCAGGTCTTCTAGAGCAATATTAAATGTATTCTTGTTGAAAGAATGAGTCAAAAAGCAATTCTTTTTTTTTTTTTCTGAGTACAAAGCCAGAGAAGAGTAAGTCTTAGTAGTCGAAAGTTATTCTTGGGAATAATAAGGAACAAAAAGGTAGCGTTCAAATGACTGAAGAATGTTGACCTCGAGAATGCAATAGGTCCAGACTTTGTAGAACTGTTTCGTGTCCCTAGGAAGACAATATGTGACTGTGAGAAAAATGAGAAGGTAAAAAGTACAGGGCAGGGAACTGACTCACTGGGAGATCAGGAGAACTGCAGGGTTTAAACAAGCACCGCCCAGGACATGGCCTCCTGTGCACCTCCTGCCTGCCCACTGATAGGGGACACCTTGTTTCTCAGCTCTTCACTCTCCCAATAGAAAATTTTAAGGCTCATCATCATACAGATGATATTCAAAACCATGGGCTGAATGAGGTCACATAGGGAGCAAGTATGGATATATGTAAAAGGGAACAGCTACAAGGATTAAAGACCATCGCAAGCCGGGAAAATAGCTCCTACTATAATAAAGCCTTCCCTAGACTTATGGATTGGTGATGTCCGGAAAACCCAGACCTGTAATCTGGGGAAGGTCTCAAGTAAAGTAATATTAGGAAAAGATATGTTCCTAATTGTATCTATATCAGATATAACCTAACGTAACCTAAATCCTTCTGTCAGCCATTTGAGGGTTTCCTGTTACTGTGATATTACTGAATTGTTTTCTCCATGTTTGTTAGACTTATCTATCTTTTTGATTAATTGAGTGAGTTTTAGGAAAGACTCTCGTCAAACATGATCTTTTTCATGTTAGTGGGAAACCATTTATTACTATGATAAAGGAACTGTGATGGTTAATCTCACGTGTCGATGTGACTAGGCTAAGCAAATGCCCAGGTGGCTGGCAAAATGTTATTTCTGGGTGTGTCTGAGAGGGTGTCTTTGGAAGACATTAGCATACGAATCAGTAGACTGAGTAAAGACGGCCCTCAGCAACGCAGGTGGCCACCGTCCAATCCACTGAGGGCCTGGTCAGAGCAAAAGGGCAGGGGAAGGACATTCTCTCTCTCTCTCTCTCTCTCTCTCTCTCTCTCTCTCTCTCTCGGATACTTCTTCTGCTTCTGGGCACACACATCCACATTCCTGGCTCTTGGGCTTTCAGATTCAGACCAGGACCTACGCCATCTGCCCCAGAACTCTCAGGTCTTGGTACTGAGACCTAATTGCACCACTGACGCTCCTGGTTTTCCAGATAGCAGACACATGGTGGGACTTCTTGGACTCTACAACCACAGGAGTCAATTCCTATAATAAATCTCTATCTCTTCTATCTATCTCTCTTCTATCTACCTATCTGTCTATCTGCCTAGCTAGCTATCTCTATCTAGCTACCATATCTGTCTATCTGTCAATCTACAGTATCATCTAGTTATGTTATCCATGTATCTAATCTATTTATCTATCATCTGTTTGTCTATCTATTTATCTACCTACCTACCTATTTTCTATTGGTTCTGTTTCTCTGGAGAATCCTAATACGTGAAAGTCTGCTTCTATTGCTAACCTCATAAGTAACTCTGGAAAAGTCTTGGGCATTGAAGAGAAAGAAAAACAAAAACACAACACTTGCACACTAGCATAAACTTAGTTAAAAGGAAAGTAAATAAACTAATAATCCAACCCCAAACTAAAATGTTTAAATCCAAACCACGATTATTCTAAAAGTTATTTTAAAGTTATCAATCCATAAGTGTTTTATGTTCCAGTTTTTATTTATAGAGAAATTATAATGGTCTTATATTTGGACTTGCAGCCTAGCACACTACTAGCACAAAATACTCTATAACTTTTATTATTAGTAGTATTATTTTGCATCTCCAATAAGTCACTGAAATGTTCACTTAAAAAGAAAAAAGGACTTAGAAGTTAAGTGTTGCTACCAACATGTCAAGACGAAGAAGTAAATATCTTTATCCTATTCCAGATCTATCTTTACAAGACAGGAAACATTTTTAATGCACATTTTTCCATACCTAAGTGAAAGAAAATCCTTTGACAAAATATAAGCAAACACATAGGAAGCCATGGAGTAATGGTAGCTATTATATTCTCATTTAAGCTGGAGAGTTGTATCATTTTATTTGTAGATATTTTAAACACAGATAAGGTAAATCAGCCCTGGTGGTTTTAATTTCCTGTGTCGCGTCACTGAAATCAGTGCTGCTCACTGCTTGTGACCATGAGTAATTAAAAAATGCAGATGCCCAACTCAAGGCCCCAACTCAAGACATCTTCACTGAATGGTCTGCGGTGGCTTAGGCATCAGTAATTTTTAAAGCATTTAGGTGATTTTGATGCCACCAGAGTTGAGAATCAACAAGAATTTTTGTCCCTGAATTCAAATGATAGATTTGAGAAAAATTATGAGAATTTGACGAAAATGGTAGGAAACCCATGATTTCTCAACACCAGCACTATTAACGTTTTGAACGGGATGCCTCCTTGTTGCGAGGTCCGTCCTGGGCACTGCAGGGTGGCGAGTGGCGTCTCTGGCCTCCACCCACTGGATGCCGGTGGCCCCCTCTCCCTAGTGCGACAACCGAAGGTGTCTCCAGACACTGCCATGTGCCTCTGGGGGACAATCTTGCTCCCTTTCCTAGGATGAGAACCACCACTGTGAGTAATTCCTACATCAAGGACATCCAAGCAGTACTTCTAGGAAAAATGAAACAAATAAAAAAATGTGTCCTTCAATTAAAACAACAATATATAACCATGCAGAAAAAAAAAAAAAAAAAAGGAGACACAATATTTCAAAATGAAGTTCTGGATGTTCTGAATTAGAAGTGAACCGTATAAAAGCTTCCCGTTCCTTGTACGGTTTCGCTTCTGGGTCCTCACCCCTACGCCGCCTTCTCTCCACTCCCTCTTCAAATTGCCTCAGTGGAGCTTCTCGTGAAGATTAAAGCCTCTCCCTCTCTCTCTCCCTCTCCTTTCCACAGCCTCACTTCCAGCTAAGGGCTCCGCAGCTCCATCCCCAAAGGGTGCACCTGACCGTCCTCGTGCCGTGAATCAGCGACCAGAAGCAGCCGGGAGGGGAGACCATGCATTCACCTGCTCCCCTTCTCCTTTCCTCCGCCTGGCAGGAGAGGGGTCCAGTTAAATCAGTTTCTGCTTCTCATTCGCTCTCCTCCCTGCACCTCATGATTTTAACATGATTAGTTTTACATTTTACTTGTCCAGCAACAAGTTGAATAATAGCCATTCATTCAGTGACTCTCTGAGCCTCTCACTACGTTTCAAGCACTGTTCCAGGCACTGTGTCGCAATAATAGACAAAACAAAGTCTCCACCCTCTGGAGGTTACTGATTCGTAAGTGGAGATGTCTACATCACTCTAGACAATGATATTCAGTCCTACAATTATATTGGAGGACTGAATATTCAGTCCTACAAAATGCAAAATAAGTTTGCATTTCCTTATTGCATGAGCTTCTCTTTTCAACAAATACTCAACCAATGAAATTTTGGAGTTCCAAAGAATGCTAAGAATGAGGGTTTTTTTTTAAATGTTGAACTTGCCTACCCAGCTACTTGAAGGCGAGTGAAGGCTGTTACTGGTCTGGTGGGATCATTTTGCAACCGGCCAGCAAATCGCACTTGGTCTTGAGGTGTCTGACAAGCATTACTGACGCCGTGTTGAGTAAGTTCAAAAGCAGTGAACGCTCTGACAGCAAGCAGGGGAGGGCGCCTTGAAGAGTCCAGATGGGGAGCTGCAGGGCCAAGGTCACCCATCACCAGGTAGCACTGGGGACCATCTGGGTGGTGCAGCTTTACTGCAATCAGTCTCTCAGCAGAGAAGGGGCCCTGGTTGGGGTCACCTGCGTAGGGGAGCCACGGGGTTTAATCACAGCTGTCAAGTCCGGAGTGCTCTACATGGCAACTCCCTGAGGATCCATAAAATAAAACAGGGTTCATCCAGTCGAGAGGTACTCAGAGCTGTGAGAGCGGCCTCGTGTGCTGTCCACCTCTGGACCTGCCTCGCTGGTGCTGCGGGTGGACAGCCGCTGCAGCCCCGTGGACACTGCTGGGTTTCATCTCGGCCAGACCGTTGGTGAACCAGACCCCGGCCCTTAGGGGCCACTCTGGGAACCAAGGGCTTTGCTTCAGGTGATGAGGGTGGGAGTGAGAGGTCCCCGCCAAGGGGTAGCAGCCCCTGTGGGACGCCAAGGTGCCTCCCTGAATGCCCCGTTCACACTGGGCAAGGGAGGCGGCTGGCTGGGCCCTTCCCACGTCCTTAGTCACTGAGCCAGAGGTGACCCGCCCTGAAACGGGGCCATCAGGTGGGAGACTCACAAAACCTCGGCGGATCCCGTGTTCAGCGCTGACGGGGGCCCAGCAGCCCGCTGAGAGCCGCTCCTCGAAGGGGAGAGCTGGAGATGTCTCCCACTGCAAGTGTCATCTGCTGGGCATGGAGAACCCGCGTGTGTAGCACCAACAGTTCACAGATCCCAGCAGAAGTGAACGACGGCCATGACAATGTTCAGGGGAAGATGACTGTCTCCCACCTGCCGTCTGGCCACCGGTGACCGTGAGACGCTGTAATGGCGCTGGGAGCCCCACCTCAATTTCAGAGAGGTTAATATGTGTAAAAATAGATGTTCTTGAATCTGTGAACTAGGGGGCAGGGTCCTGCTCATAGCTTGGTTGTGAGGCTGAAATGCACTCATCTTTATTCCGTGCACACAAGCATGGGACGTCATAGGACACACTCAGCGTCATTCTCATTTAAGCCATGCACTGCTTGCCTGCTTTCTTCCCTGGGCCAGCTGAATTTGTCTGCACCCTGGTACCTTCCATGAAGACAGAAGAGAATACAAGAAAGGAACCCACATTGGTCATAAGATGTTAAAATCCTTTATAGGATGAAAAATGGAATGAATATCTCTGTAAAATAAAGCTATAAAAATGAGTTAAGAGGGTAATTCTCTTCAAAACCCTTAACCCGATACCGTGATTTCTAATATGGGGCTCGAGCACACCTCAGCTCTACTTGTAGTCGGTATGACTACAACTGCCACCCTGGTTACAACTCGGCTGCGTTTTCTCTCTACATTCTAAATGTGTGTGGCCATTATTTATTTCCAATCTCACAAGATTTCTAGAAGGTAGTTCAAACGCAATTGTGGAACCATCACCCCAGACGTTGCAATTACACTGACTGACTGTATTGATTTTTATTTTTCATGCTAAATGACTACTCTAGTAACTGTGAAATTGAAGTGAAAAAGAAATTGTTGGTTCAAAATAATGTAATGAAACTTGGGGCATAAAGATGCTGGTGGATGATTATTAGCTGGGTTTCCAGGCCTAGCATGAACATTAAGTTGATCTACTAGGAATGAATAAAAGAAAATGTGTGGCGCTTTTTATGATGCTATTATAATGTCGATGCTTATAGCTGCAAAATGTGAGATCTGTATTTATATCTATTTATTAAGCACTGGTAAATGGCTTAAAACATTTTGAGTTTTGTGACTGTTACCTATCTCACTATATTAAAAATCTCTGCCCTTATAGAGCTATTCACTATCTCTGCCACCGTATATTGGTAGGACATTTTAACAAAAATTTAGAAAATGTGGTTTTCCTGCTCTACATCTTGTATTCCCTAAGAATAAACAACTAGTTGAATATCTCTTCTAAATATATACTTAGAGTTTATGTGCTTTATTTGCATAATATTCATAAACAGTCAAATTAAGAGGTCACTGGAACTTTACGAAAATATTAGAAAACGGTAAACTATTAATTGGATGTTTCAGAAATCTTAGCATTTTCTAGTGGGTTCAGTGCCTTCTGTTTGACTTGATATGTGTTAAGAAAGAAATCCTAACCAAAGTAATCTACAGATTCAATGCAATCCCTATCAAAATACCAATAGCATTTTTCACAGAATTAGAACAAAAAAATTTATAATTTGTATGGAAACACAAAAAAACCCCAAATAGCCAAAGCAATCTTGAGAAAGAAAATCAGAGCTAGAGGAATCAGGCTCAGCCTATACTACAAAGCTACAGTCATCAAAACAGTATGGTACTGGCACAAAAACAGAAATATAGATCAATGGAACAGTATAGAAAGTCCAGAGATTAAACCCATGCACCTATGGTGCATGGACCCTGTTTCAGTTTTCTTCCTAACACTTATCTCTGCCTGAAATTGTATTCTGTATTTGTACATTTATTTTATTGTTTGCTCTTTATCTCTAATTAGAATAGAATCTCCATGAAAGAACTTTTTTTTTCTATCAAATTTGTCACTCTTGACACACAACAAGAACTCAATATTTATCAAATGTTGAGTGAGTTGTCCATGTTTACAGATAAAATATTACTTGATAATACACAGATCCTGTTGTTATGTTGACATAATTTACATCCTTTGGACCAAATTGAAGGGATGATTCTACTTTACAGCTGCCCATACCTCTCCTCATGGTCTGTGATCTGGTGCCCCCTTTCCTTTCTGACCTCTTCTGAAACTGCCCTTTCCTCCCTCCCTCCCTCTCTCTCTCTCTCTTTCTCTTTCCTTCCCTCCCTCCTTCCTCCTTCCCTCTCAATCTATGACAAAGGAGGCAAGAATATACAATGGAGAAAAGACAGTCTCTTTAATAAGTGATGCTTGGAAAACTGGACAGCTACATGTAAAAGAATGAAATTAGAACATTCTCTAACATCATACACAAAAATAAACTCAAAATGGATTAAAGACCTAAATGTAAGACTGGATACTATTAAACTCCTAGAGGAAAGCATAGGCAGGACACTCTCTGACATAAATCGTGTCAAGATCTTTTTTGATCCACCTCCTAGAGTAATGAAAATAAAAACAAAAATAAACAAATGGGACCTCATTAAACTTAAACCTTTTGTACAGCAAAGGAAACCATAAACAAAATGAAAAGACAACCAACAGGGCTTCCCTGGTGGCGCAGTGGTTGAGAGTCCGCCTGCTGATGCAGGGGACACGGGTTCGTGCCCCGGTCCGGGAAGATCCCACATGTCGCGGAGCGGCTGGGCCCGTGAGCCATGGCCGCTGAGCCTGCGTGTCCGGAGCCTGTGCTCCGCAATGGGAGAGGTCACAGAAGAGAGAGGCCCACATACCACAAAAAAAATATATATATATATATATATATATTTATATAATATATATATTTATATAATATATTTTATTATATATTATATATATAATAAATTATATATATTATATATATTTATTATATATATTTATATATATATTTATATATAATATATATTATAAAATATATATATTATATTATAAAATATATATATTATATATATAATAATATATATTATATAATATATATAATATATATTATATATAATATATAATATAATTATATATTATATTATATTATATATTATATATTATATATATTATAATATATAATAATATAATATAATATATAATTATATTATATATATTATATAATATATATATTATATATAATATATTATATATATTATATATGTTATATATAATATAATATATATTATAATAATATAATAATAATAATATATATTATATATAAGTATTTTTATATAAAATATAAAAAATATATATTTTATAATATATAAAAATATATATATATTATAAAATATATATATATAAAATATATATATAAATATATATTATATATATATATAATAAAAATAAAAATAGAGCTACCATATGACCCAGGAATTCCACTCCTGGGCATATATCCGGAGAAAACCATAATTCAAAAAGATACATGTACTGCAATGTTCATTGCAGCTCTATTTACAATAACCAGGACATGGAAGCAACCTAAATGTCCATTGATGGAGGAATGGATAAAGAAGATGTGGTACATGTATACAATGGAATGTTACTCAGCCATAAAAAAGAATGAAATAATACCATTTGCAGTGACATGGATGGACCTAGAGATTGCCATACTGAGTGAAGTGAGTCAGACAAAGACAAATATCATTAGATATCGCTTATATGTGGCATCTAAAAAAATGGTACAAATGAACCTATTTACAAAACAGAAATAGAGTCACAGATGTAGAAAACAAACTTATGGTTACCAAGTGAGAAGGGGGGGAGAGATAAACTGGGAGATTGGGATTGACATACACACACTACTATATATAAAATAGATAACTGATAAGGACCTACTGTACAGCACAGGGAACTCCACTCAGTACTCTGTAATGACCTATATGGGAAAAGAATCTAAGAAAGGGCAGATATATGTATGTGTATAACTGATTCACTTTGCTGTATAACTGATTCACCTTGCTGTGCAGAAACTAACACAACATTGTAAATCAACTGTACTCCAATAAAAATTAATTTAAAAATAAGAAAGAAATCCTAAGTGGTTTCAATGTCTGGTACTTTGGTACTTTAGGGTTATTGTTTAATATTAACTAGGCTGCAAAGGAAATATTATCTGAGTATTCAGATGAGGAAATGAAGGTTCACAGAAGTTAAGCAATTGCCCAATCCCAGTGGGTGAGTGTGGAACTGTTATCCAAACCCAGGTCCAGGTACTCCAAATTCCATGCGTTTTGCATTAGACCATCCCTCCAGACACCAAAAATGCAGAAAAGGATTTAATAGAAGGAAGAAAGCAATTGGGAGGCAGAATAAATGCACCCATGGCTTCATCTGTAATAACCTGAAGTTAAAGGCTAGCCTTAAAATCTTCCACAGAAGTGAAAGATTTGTAAGTAAAAAGTAAACACCAAGAAGAATGATATTATTTCAGTGAGCTGCTCAAAAGACTCATTGTAGCCCAGACATGAAGTGAACCTACAGGTCAGAAGTTGGGGGTGGTGGTGGCGGGTACTGAACGGCTCAAAATGACCAGAAGCATGGGTCCCTGGACATATGGACAGCCAGAGTACATGGCCACAATCTCTTACATGGAGCAGAGGTCAGGGAATTTTATGGGTAGGTCCAACATTCTAAGACCAAGCCAGCTAATTAGAGCCCAGGAGCCAAATACTGCTTGCCTTCTGTTTCTATAAATAAAGTTTTATTGGAACAAAAAATGAGCCACTTCCACTCATTTGCATACTATCTATGGTTGCTTTCCCACTACACGGACCGAGGTGAGTAGTTGTAACAGAAACCTTATGATGTACCGAGCTTAGAAGATGGACTACCTGACCTTTATGGAAGAAGTCTGCCCACCCCTAGTATAAAGCAGAGACCAAGTGTTGGGCAAATGGCATTCTCAATGTGATGGAACCACGTGGCTTGCCTCCTGCCTGTTCACTCTTGCCCAAGTCTTGCCAACGATATCGTGTTACACAGCCCTGACACACCTATTTCACATCTGACCTCTGTTAGCACCTCCTCTGACACTGCTTTCTGTTCACTACTTCGATAGCTGTCGAGGGGGTCTTCGCCTTCACACCTGCCCTTCCCACTACTGACCGACGTCAACAGACAGAGCCCTCAAAGCACAAAGTAGATGCTGTAGCTCTCCTCCTCCCCACCCATCATGGTTCCCCATCACGTGTAGATTGAACCCAATCTCGTTTCCTGTCCTCCAGCCCTTCCTGGCTTGCCCGGGCTCCCTCTTGTGTCCTCTCTTTGTTCTGTCCACTCCAGCCCCAGTGCATATCCTGCTGTACTTGAAGCTTGTTCCTTCCTCAGAAGATGAGCGTATGTTTCCCAGAGCCAGAGACATTTTTACACCCAATCAGCCCTTCATCCTCCAGCACCCGTGCAAGTGTCACCGTCGCATTCTTTGCCACAAGGAAAATGATTCCACAAATTCCAGCAGAAATACCCCTAGTGTTGATGAGAACTGCATTTGGAATGTCCTTGAACAAGAAATGACACATTTCCTCAAAATTCTCAATACATAGAAGATGGTACATAAGTTGATTTTTATTTCCCTATCATCACTTTAACCAAAAAAATTTGTAAAATGGCTTGTAATAAGCCAAGAAAAATATGTTTTGGTCAAGTTCTGATTTCTCCCTCTCTAGTCACGTATATACTCTCAATCCCCAATCACTCACTGGACCCTGCTTCATTTTTCTTCCTAACACTTATCTCTGCCTGAAATTGTATTCTGTATTTGTACATTTATTTTATTGTTTGCTCTTTATCTCTAATTAGAATAGAATCTCCATGAAAGAACTTTTTTTTTCTATCAAATTTGTCACTCTTGACACACAACAAGAACTCAATATTTATCAAATATTGAGTGAGTTGTCCATGTTTACAGATAAAATAGTACTTGATAATACACAGATCCTGTTGTTATGTTGACATAATTTACATCCTTTGGACCAAATTGAAGGGATGATTCTACTTTACAGCTGCCCATACCTCTCCTCATGGTGTGTGATCTGGTGCCCCCTTTCCTTTCTGACCTCTTCTGAAACTGCCCTTTCCTCCCTCCCTCCCTCTCTCTCTTTCTCTCTTTCTCTTTCCTTCCTTCCTTCCTTGCTCCTTCCCTCCCTTCCTCCCTCCCTCCCGCCCTCCCTCCCTTCCTTCCTTCCTCCTTCCTTCCTCCTTCCCTCCTTCCCTCCTTCTCTCTCTTTCTCTCTCTCTTTCTTTCGTTCGTTCTTTCTTTGTGATTCTGGAACATTTCCGGCCTGCTTTCTTTTGAGGTCTTTGTCCTTGCAGTGTCCTCTGCCTGAAATACACCAGGGGAAAGAATTTCACATAAGCGACACTTGCCTCTGTCCAGTCTTTGCTCAGAGGCAAGCTTGTCAGTTCAGCACACCCTGCCCTTCACGTCTAAGGCTGGGAACTGCCTCCACCCCAGTCCTCTTGACCCCCTCCCTCTGCTGAACTTGTTTTCCCCTGTGACAGTCACCACCCTTTTAAAGTCTAAAAAATGCAGCATGAAATGATCATTATGTAAACTATAATAATAATGTGCTATGTAATTATGAATGGTATAAAACGCTTATTGCTTATCATGTCTCCCTAAAAGGTAAGCTTCAAGAAGGCTCAGGTCTTTGTCAATTTGCTCCATTCCTTGTACCTGTCTGTGTGGGCTGCTATATAAACATACCCTAGCCTGGGCGGTGTAAACGACAAGCTTTTGTTTCTCACAGTCTGGAGACTAGAAGTCCAAGACCAAGTGCAGGCAGATTCAGTGTCTGGTGAGGGCCCACGTCTTGGTTCATGGATAGCTGCGTTCTCGATATAACTTCACACGGTGGAGGGGTGGGGGAGCTCTCGGGGGTCTCTTTTACGACGGAGGTAATCCATTCATGAGGGCTCCACGCTACGACCTCATCACTCCCAAAGGCTCCACCTCCTAATACCATCACATTGCGCAACAGCATTTCAACAGAGGAATCTGGCGGCAGGAGCGGGCACAAACACTCCGTGTATTGCACCGTCGTCCCTTCCCGGTACTGGGGCTGGTCACCCCAGGCTGGTCGCCAGGCTCTCCAAGGAGCAGGCTTCCAGCTGGGATTGCCCAATGGGCGGTGCGTCTGGGCTGCTGTGTCTTTTAACAGGTCCCAGCGCCTCCAGTTTCCAGCAGGCGGTGCTGGCCCTGGGTTTGGAAACCATTGCTTCCGTCCTGCATCCCATCCCGAGGGAGCTTACTGTTTTGGGAGGTTGTGCTGTGCTTTGCCTTCCCATCCCAGGTTGGCTGTTTACTTCCCCCACCCCCTGCCATCACCTTCCTGAATTAAGTGCCCTCTGTTTTAAATACTCAGAGTAGTGTCCGATTTCCTGGTAGACCTTGAAATACACATTTATCTTTCTTGTGTTTGACGCCTTCTTGGAAGTCAGGTAGGAGAAAGTGAAGCAAGGCAGTGGCCAGTGATACAGTCATGACTCACCACGGACTAAAACCAAGTGACGTAGCCTCTCAGTAGGTTTAGCAGATAAGCTCTGGTTTCACGTTTCCTCCACTAGCACCAGAGAGATGCGCTACAAATCACCATTGTAGACAAGAGCTATCATCCGATGTACAGTAGAATCACAGTCATAGACGGCAAAGTCATTCATCATGAGGCCTTAATTACACGAGGAGACGCATTAAATTTATCTCTGTGTCCTCATCATCCGCTGTGCCTTCCACATTTCAGTATAAGATAGCACGAGAATCCTGACAACCCATGGGCGTCTGAGTGAAGAAAAATCCTGTGAGTCTGCAGCACGAAATTGCTGAGGGCAAATGTTTGCGCCGACGCATGGGAATCACGAGAGGAATGCCTTTCTGGTGGATCTCGGGGCGCCTGGCACGCCAACCCCCCAGTAACCACAGCTGTGGTCATTGCCTTCTCCTCAGTCTCTGGACATCTTGGAACAGGCCACAGTGACTGACTGATATTCAGGACGGAGAAAGCCATACTCAGAACTCAGACCTGTACGGGGGAGGCCATCCCCACGGGCTTCCACGCACGTTTCAGGGCACTGCCGTGTCACGGACAGACAATGAAACAGAGGCGGGACGCGGAACAGGAGACGGGGGGGTGGCGGGGAGGACAGAAGACAGAGGCATTATTTTACCCTGTCGTCGGGTGTCACTGCCAGGCCTGAATGAGTAGCCAAGAAAGAGAAGGAAGATTGACGGAGTTCTGGCCCCAGTTTCGCCAGCACATAGCCCCGCGCAACCCTCGACACCCCCGTAGCCACGCCTGGCTCCAGACATTCCTTGGAGAGTCAATACTGCAAGCTTCTGATAGATTCGAGGGGACCGGGCGGTGGACCGTGGAGGCGCAGATGCCCCCCTGCCGACGCCGAGCAATTCTCTGCTGGAAACGTCTCTGCGGTGGCGTCCTGGCACCTCGTGTGTGCCCCACAGGCCGCCCACGCAAAGGCTGACCACGCTCCGACCCACGTCTCGGTGGAAGACCCTTCAATTCCTTTGGGCGCTGATGGAGAGAAGCCTGGGAGGGAGCTGCTGGGCGGCACGTTCCCAGCCCTTCCCTCCACCGAGGGTCACTGCTCCATGTCCCCAGTTTCAGCCACCCGCAGCTCAAGGCCTCTGCCGTCGGCGTGCTTGAGTTCCTTGCTGTCGCGCGAGACCCGAGTCCCGGGGAGCCAGTGCCATGCTGACCTTGCGCCCTGCCTGCATCCATCTGGGCTCCTTGTGTCCCCGCTGGCCACGTCCACGGAGGAGCGGCCGGCCCGACCGGCAGGTGGCAGACGCCGCAGGCCGTGCTCAGCGATGGCAGGACCAGTGCTGGTTTCACCTTGGCTTTGCACCCTCTGTCAATGGACTCCGGTGCCCCACGCTGGGGTCCCGATGCTCCGCAGCTCGGGCTGCCGCGGCTCGCCACAATGATGCAGGATGTCCTCTCAGTGACACGGCCGCAAGTGCCTTGTGCTGTTTTTCGATGGTTCGCAAACTTTTCCCGCAGGTCTGCAGGTCAGCATTCTCCGTGTGCGGCCCCAGAACTTGAACGCACCATTCACTCGGCATTTATGTGGTAAAACAGTTGATGCCATGAGAGCCTCATATCGCTCCAAGTGTATGAGGTGACTCTGCTAACTGTACTCAATTATATCAAATTCAGAGATAGTTCCTTGAGAAAAAAAAGTGAGCTCATGAAATTCAGAGGCCAAGAATACGCTGTATTTCGTCACAGAGTGCTTAACTTACACGTCTACTGAATAGAAACCTCTCCTCGACTCCAAATAAGTATAAAGCCCTCTGAACAGACCCAGGAGCAGGAACAGCATTAGGGAAAGTATTTGGATCTAGCTGCAGAGTATTTTACTTTTGCCACATACGCCCTTTTCTTATGATAGCTTTACAGTAAATAAATACAAGTGTTAGCTTTTTCAGCGGTCACTGTCATGTGTTTTCAATCATGGCTCTTGTTAGTTTTGAATTCTCTAAGAACTCAAATTCATTTTTTAACTATAACATGACTGTCCTCTGGCTAAGTACAGCCCAGATGTGATATATTTGGAATAAAAAGCAGATTTCTCCACCACAGCCTAAATATGCTCCTATCATAAAACATATCTGATCCCGAATGTCTCGGGCGCTTCAGTGATTGACCGTAGCCAGGCTTTGCACGCTCTGCCAAAGCAAAGAGAAGAAACACAAGTATGGGTGCCACCCGGTGCCCTCACAGAACAAGGGGGGCCTGCCCCCGTCTTCCTCATGACTGTGACCAGGGACATCTTCTCCAGTCACGCTATGTCAATGAGGTTTAGTGCAAGCGCGGTCTAAATTCCCTGGTTCCCCTTTTCAGAATCACAAGTTCCGAAAGGAAGATAGAAACAGAGAGAAAGAAAGAGAGGAAGGAAGGGAGAGAGGAAGGAAACCCATACTTTTATCCAATCCGTAACTGCATAATAGTCAGAAAAGAATAGAAACTAAAGATTTCCTGTAGAACCAAATGAGGCTCTGAGTAACACGTAGTTTTCCATTTTTGACTTAAGGATTTTCCTTTAAGTCACAGACTCACCAGTGCATGTTTATGTGCAGTAAACATTTAGGGATTGTTCAGATGGAGAGTGAGTGCCATGAGATCAATGTGAGATTTAAAGACGGTGCCTCATTGAGAGGGTGGGAGGGAGATGCAAGAGGGAGGGGATATGGGGATATATGTGTATGTATAGCTGGTTCACTTTGTTACACAGCAGAAACTAACGCACCGCTGCAGAGCCATTATACTCCAATAAAGATGTGAAAAAATAAATAAATAAGGACGGTGCCTCGTCAGTTCTTTGTATCAGAACATGAGTGTAACAGTACCTCCCGTTGCTGAGCCTTCCTTGCCCTCAGGAAAGGCCTGCTTGTGTCTGGCAGCTGGGACACAGAAATGGAATCCCCAAGTTCAAGGGAGCCTTAAATAGCAACCAGTCCCCAATCCACAGAGACAGAAGAAGACTAGGGGCTGCCAGTCGCTGGGGGTAGGCGTGAAGGAGGATGAGCTGCTAGTGGCTGTGGGATTTCTTTCCGGGGCGTTGAAAATACTCTGGAATTAGACACTGGTGAGAGTCGTACCCCTTTGCCGATACACGAAAAGCCACCAAACTGTATGCTTCACAATGGTGATGTTACGGTGTGTAAACTATGTCTCAGCTAAAACAAACAAACGGCACTTAGCAGTATGCAAAGGTCTTTGCACGCCTACGCTCAAGCACACACATACACGCGCCCCCCCCCCCCCCGCACACACACACACCGCCTGGGACATACTTATACTAAAAAGGTCTTGTTATCTGAAATGCACATTTAATTGGGTTCTCTGCATTTTGGAGGTAGACTTTTCCTTTCAGAATTGATTTTGGTTAACAACTGCGGGGAAAGTAGAGAGCTTCCATACGCAGAGATGGCTCCCAACACACGCACAGCTCCCTCTCTGTCAACGTCTCACACCAGATGGTGCACTCGTTATACCATCAGTGAAGCAACACCGACACATCCTCCTCCTCCCCCGAAGTCCACAGTTTACACGAGGGTTCCCTCTGGGTGGGGCGTTCTGTGGGTTTGGACACGTGTACGGTGACATGTATCCACCATTACGGTGCCGTATAAACCAGTCTCGCTGCCCTAAGAAGCCAGCGTACCCTGCTTGTTCACCCCTCCCCACACTTAAGCCCCGGCAAGCTCTGATCTTGTTACTGTCTCCATAGTTTTGTCTTTTCGAGAATGTCACCGAGTTGGAATCACGTAGTATGTAACTTTCTCAGACTGCCTTCTTTCACTTAGCCATATACATTTTAGGCTCTTCCATGTCTTTCCATGGCACCACAGCTCATTTCTTGCCGTTGCTGAATAACGTTCCACTGTCTGGATGGACCACAGTTTGCTTATCCACTGACCCACTGAAGGACATCTTCCTTGCTTCCAAGTTCTGGCTAGTATGACTGAAGCTGCTTCAACATTTGCGTGCAGGTTCTCAAGTGAATCGAACTTAGCAGTTCATTTAGGTAAACGCCAAGGAGTACAACTGCTGGATCGCATGGTAAGACTTTGTTTAGTTTTGCCAAATCTGGCAACCCTATGCTCAGTGAACTTGCACTTCTTTGGAAGAGGCCACAGAACAAGGACGTGTTTCAATGAGAAAAGGCAATAAGGGACATCTTGTCTTTATTCACTCCCTCATTACCTCACTCGTTCGTTTGCTATTGATTGAACAAAACTATGTACTGGACCCTGGGAATACAGACAACACGTGTAATGGAAGGAACAAATATTGCAAAGCACAGCAACGTAGTGTGACACGGGGCATTAGTAAAGGTTTCCAATATGCAAACTGTAGAACAAAGAAAAGAAGATGGAGAAGTTTCCCCCGGGTTGGCTGCAAGGGAGGCTCAGAAAATGTCCACCAGAAGAAGAAAGTCTTCCCCTTGAAGGATGCAGGTAATCCGTGCTGGGGTATTGATGACAGACAGGTGCAGGAAAGGATGACCTTGACAGAGGTGCAAAGGTAGGAACTAGCAGTGACACACATTTATTCAATAGTATTTAATACTCTTCTAGGGTGCTGGGCCTGAGGACACAGCCCTCACAAAACAGGCAGCCTTGACAAGTATCCACGACAGGAGAACAGGTAACACAGGGTCGCAGCGCAGCTCAGAAACGGGAGACTTTCCCGTGGTCGGGAAAAGAGGTGCCTTGAAAGAGTGCACCTTTTCCCTGGGTATTTCTCCCCTTCCATCATTCGGGAATTCCCCCTCCTACCCTAAAAAGGAAACACCACTACCCATTTCCCCATCAGTTTCCCAAATACGAAGAGTAATGTAATCGTGGCTACCATCTATTACAATTTCAAGACTCGGTTTGGGGACTCTTCCTCCCTAACTATCAACATCTCCTAAGTCCAGTGAACCTTCCGAAATTTAGTTACTATTGTCCTCTGTGAGATTTTTGTGTCTTGTGTCCAAGGTGCTTGTTAGACATTTCTTTATAGGCGTTTCAAAATTTACAGGTGCATTTGATCAAATAGCTGGAAAGATCGAGATGTTTTTCATTGTATAACTTATTCCATATGCACCCAACAGCCAAGCATTTGGCAAGAGACCAACAGATATGATTTAGAAAGCCGGAATAGCTCATGCAGGAAGTAAGTAGCTGACAGACAAAGGAAAGTGGCAACTTTATGCTTTAATGGCAACATAAACTATCTAGAAGGGACATTTATCAGTTCAACAGGGATTGATTTTCTTCACTCTCAACCCCTAGAACAAATCTTCTCTTTCGAAAAGGTAGGAGTGCTCAGTCTGGTAATTTATCTGTTTATGTATAACTAGCCCATTTCGAGAATCTCTATAAGACACCTTTCTCTGGCACATATTTTATCTTGTTCCTGGGTAGGAGATAATAATAACCAAGTGACCTGTTGAATAAGGCATGCTTGGAGGCCAGGTGAGGAGATGTGATGTAACATGCATTAACAGACATCAGGGCAAGTGTTGGCTGAGTCCTGAGACAGGGGAGCAGACAGCTAGGCGACCTTTGCTCCTTAAAGAGACGTGAACTGTCTGAACTGTCGGATTTTGTCCCACTTGATATTTTCAAAGGATGTAATTCAAAAGAGATTTAACTCGTTAACTAGTGAAAATCTAAAGACAGAGGATTTCTGGTTCATTCATAGAAAATGGAACGTTTGAATAAACTTCAAGACAACGTTTTCGCGAGGTGAAGTTAATTCTAATATGTATGTAAACACAGGGAATGGAAAAATGAACGTTTGTTCAACATTATCCAGTTTACTCCTTCAATGATCAATCATTCATTCAGCAAATGTTTATCGAGCACCTCCATACACCCGGGAGTATGCCAGGTTCCAGGAATAAAACCATGAATGCGGTAAAACTTCTGGGCACCAGTTAAGGACATAACAGCCATAATATGTGGTTTGAGAGCTATGGAACCGCTACAGAGAGCAGAGTAAGCGACAAACACAACTTTGTTTGAGAAGCAACAGGTGACGCATTCTAGAAAAGGCGAAGTGGTTTTTGACCCACATCCTGAATGAATCAGGAGATGAAAGAAAGTGTGGCACAGACAGAGAAGAGACCCCACTTATGCCGATTAAACATCAATTACGTCCTTCTTTACCAAATGCTCACAATTCATTCCAAGGCAAAATATCGACACTTACCTCTCCATCCTGTTTTCACATCTGTAAAATACAGATACTAATAAAACCTAATTCACAGGCTGTTAAAAGGATCGATTGAGATAATAAGCCTTAAAGGCGTAGCGCGTGGCCATGAAAGGCTGATCCTGTGGAACATTCCAATCAGTTAGGTTACCGCCCCTTCCTCCACCACCAACGGGGGGTGAATGGTTTTCTGTTCTCTTCCTCTCTCCTAAGAAGGACGCGGGTAACTTCGTAAACAACACAGAGCAGGAAATGAAAGTTCTGTTCTTGTTATTCACATGAAGCAATCCAAAGCTATGTGCAATGGCTCCCTAGATTGTACTGTGTGTCATACCTCCGATTTCCCTCTTCTAGAATTTCTCGTCATTTTAGTATCATTTTTTACATTGTCTTTTACTGGCAAAAGGTTTCACGGGAGGCAGAACTGTGGTCCAATCCCCTCCCTAAAATGTTGACTGATGCTCTGATTCAGATTTCTCTTGAAGTATTTCCAATTCCCAAGTAGTTCACAGTTTCTGGTATTTTGTCATTGAGTTATCATTTTATGGGATTACAAGTAACAAAGGTGGACCACATACAATTGCTAGGTATGGGCAATTTTTTACTCCTGGCGCCTCCGCATGACTTCACTTCTGGGTTCATTCTAAGTTCAAGGGAAGCTGCTGGACCTTTGAGCTGTAGAAAGAGAGTGAGGGCAAGTCCGTGGTCATCTGCTTCAGGGACGTGGGACGCAGCCACGGCCCACTGGAGGCCCCTTCTGGGGCGCTGGCGGACTGAGGAGCCACTCTGCACGCTTATCCTCCGAGTCCCCGAGTCTGACACATGGCACCTGCTTTGCAATCGTCCTTAAGCAAGTGAAGAAATATTTATTTTAACCTTCCTGTAAAGGAGCATGACTGATTTGATAACATCTTAATCAAAACAGAAACCAAGGGCTTCCCTGGTGGCGCAGTGGTTGAGAGTCCGCCTGCCGATGCGGGGGACGCAGGTTCGTGCCCCGGTCCGGGAAGATCCCACGTGCCGCGGAGCGGCTGGGCCCGTGAGCCGTGGCCGCTGAGCCTGCGCGTCCGGAGCCTGTGCTCCGCAATGGGAGAGGCCGCAACAGTGAGAGGCCCGAGTACCGCACAAAATAAAACCAAAAAAAAAAAAAGGATCTTTTAAAAACTGTCATTATTTTTGGACATTTAATCTACTCCACTAGTCCTCTGTTCACACAGTGAAGGTATCCCAACTGCTCCCTCTTAGAGGTGAAGTAGTTTGTTGCAGTTTTAGCTTATCACATAGCACAGCACAAAGATAAAATTATCTTAAGCACAAGTTGCAAGTAAAAAAAAATCACCAACATTGAAAAAATGTGAACGTATGATTACATTCCTCCGAGTAGCCAAAAACACTGAGAAACTACCTCAGGGTCCAACAAAATCATCAGACTTGGAAAGCCGGACACTGGAAATGCAATATTAACTGTGGCACTGCTTAAACTAATTCCTCTTCTTTGTCTTTTTTTTTTTTTTTTTTTTTTTTTGGTGGTACGTGGGCCTCTCACTGTTGTGGCCTCTCCCGTTGCGGAGCACAGGCTCCGGATGCGCAGGCTCAGAGGCCATGGCTCACGGGCCCAGCCGCTCCGCGACATGTGGGATCCTCCCGGACCGGGGCACGAACCCGCGTCCCCTGCATCGGCAGGCGGACTCTCAACCGCTGCGCCACCAGGGAAGCCCTAATTCCTCTTCTTGACCAATTGTTCTTAGCATAAACACAAGCTACCAAAGCTGGCAAGGGTGAAAAACCTAACAGCGCTTCAGCGGAGTTGTAGGGAGAGAGAAAGACGTGAGCTCTATGTATACATCATCAGACACATTTTTAAATTTTATTGGTGATGGAGTGGTAGGAGAAATTGAGGTTTTTCCAAATGCCCTCAATATGTCCTTCCCTCACACTACTCATGCCTCTGTGAAAAAATCTGCAATAGCTCAAAACATTGGAAGCAGAGTGGAGACTGACATGAAGAAAGCTATTTACTTCAACGGGATCGCTAGCTGTACATCACGATGCATTATTAGGTGTGACTGGGGGACATTCCGACCAGGTAAACCCCGATTGCTGAATTAAGTGATTCTTCAAAAAATCGTCGTTAAATTAAGTAGGATTGACCTTGGTTCTCAGTTCTCATTTCTCTTTAAATTTCCGTTACATCCTCTGTTGTAAAATTCTTTCAGAGAAACTTAAAATATTATTTTCTTTATCGTCAAATGGAAATTCATGACTTTTTTTCATTTTCTTTATTGAGATATAACTTACATACCATAAAATCCACCATTCTAAAGCACACAATTCAGGGATTTTACGATATTCACAGGTTGTGCGGCCGTCACTTCCCTTGAATTCCAGAATATCATCATGACTTCAAAAAGGAAAACCATACCAGTTGGCAGTTACTCCCTATTTCCCCCTCCTCTCAACACCTGGCAAGCACAGATCTACTTTCTGTCTCTATGGATTTGCCAACTCTGGATATTTAATATAAATTGAGTGATACAATAGGTGGCCTTTCATGGCTGCTTCTTTCACTCAGCATCTTGTTTTCTAGGGTCATTCAGGTCGCAGCACGAATCGGTATTCCATTCCTTGTTACGGCTGAATACTATTCCATTGTAGGAGCCCACATCCTGTTTTTCTACTCGTCAGGTGATGGGCATTTGCATTGTTTCCACATTTCGTCTTGCATGAATATGCTGCTACACACATTCATATTCAAGTTTCTTGGGGAACATATGCTTTCAGTTCTCTTGGGTATCTATCTAGGAGTGAAATTTCTGAGTCACATGGAAACTCTATGTTTAACTTTCTGAGAAACTGCCAGTGTTTTGCAAAGTGGCCGCTCCATTTCACATTCCTACCAGCAGTATTTGAGGAGTCTAAACTCCTCACATCATCACCCACACCTGTTACTCTGTTACACTTTGAAATTCAGCACTGAGGACAAATGATGACTCTTCCATAGAGACAGGAGTAACTGTGACAAAAATAACCTAATGTTTGATTTTCACATTATAAGTGGGAAAAAACTAAAGAGTGTGGCCATTTAGGAAGTGCAAATCTCCTTAATTAATCAGAAAAAAATATAACATTAATATTTGTTAGCAATAACTGGTTATTATATAACTGGTTATTATATAGCTACATTTCAATTCATCCTTTTAAGGGCATGATCAGAAGAAAATGAAACAAATTTTAAGACAGGCTTCAGAATGAAATCTTAATGGCATCATCTATAAAATGAAGTAATAGTAAAATCCGTAAAAAAACATACCTGTTTCAAAATATAATGCAAAACATTCACGTTCAAAAACATCAATGGACCAAACATTACTGTTCAAAAACATAGGCTTTTGTTACATCAGCCCATGTCTGTGTGTGTCGAGTGACCGCACTGAATTTTAGGTTAGCTTACCAAGGTGCATATCATCACCACCACATCACAGGCAGAAGAAGGAGAAGGAGGCAGGGAAGGGGGGGGACTGGGGTGGGGTGCAAGCAGTTCCCGCGGACGGAGCATAAGAGCCAATGAGACGCAGCATGGGGGATGGCCCTGGAGGCCTGGGTAAGCAGGGCCAGACGTGAGGGACGTGCTGGTGGTGCAGAGGAGTCTCACACAGCAGACCCGAGAGCGCTCTCTGAGGAAATCCCACTTGCAAGGTCAGCCCTTGGCTGGCAGCTGGGAACGTGGAGCTCAGAAACGTTGTTGCCATTCCTGATAAGAATGGCTCACCGCGCTAAATTGTTTGTACAAACAATGCGGTTTACGATAAACAGCTGCTCCCCTGACAATCTGGAATTTTGGAACGAGCTAGGCAGAGGGTGTCTACGTGACCAGCCCCAGTTAAAACCTTGGGTGATGATTCTTTAATGAGCTTCCCCGGTAGAAGACATTTCACACATGTTGTCACAAATAAATAATGCACTCTCTCTCCCTCCCTCTCTCCCTCTCTCTCTCTCTCTCTCTCTCACACACACACACACACACACACACACACACACCAAACAAGCAAACAAAAACTCAACCCCTTTCATCTATGAAGGACTGAGGCAGCTGCATATTTAAAAGTGATGGACAATCACTACTTAATTCTGAATTAATCAGAAGCTTAAAACAGGGTTTAAATAGGTGAGAAAAAAAGACATCTAGTCTATCTGATGACAAGAAAGAAGTTTTAAAACTACAGTATGGTCCAAAACCCTTGAACAATGAAAATATTTGTCGCTTACAGCATAGACAGTTTTTTTTTAAATCTGAATTTCATTTCACATATAAGGAGTACTTCCAAAAACCCCAATCATAAACAAAGTGGCAACTTCAGCAGCCAGCATGTTAAAATTAAGAAAGGTTTTTAACCTAGTCTATTGACTTTAGCATAAGCTGATTACCTTGATACTAGGAAACCAAAGCTCAGTGTGTTGAGAGAATGACTTCTGAGAACAAAAATCACCACCTCATTATTCACTGACATTAAAAAATAATGTTCTCTTGTTTTCTCTATTACTCTTCCAAACTGGGGGAAAATTTTTAGGCAATAGGGATTACTCGTCCCTTTGTTTGATTTAATTATACAGGAAAATTAATGTTATGTTGTCTTCTGGCCGAAGGGAAAAGATGACCTTCATCAAAACTGTAAATGACAACTTCTCACAAGACCAAAGCATCCCTGGAAGACTCTTAATTACTTCTGACATTAGCCTTCAGACCAGCAGTGACAATCTCTCTTATTTTAGGAAAAAAAATTTAAGAACAAAAATAAATCCATTTCCCACCCCACCCCTATTTTTCCATATTACTATCATATTGAATTTTTTCACTTAAAATCAGTTTTAAATATTTTCCCTCCTCTGTACATAGGTAGTGGCCCCACAAACACTTTCTAAATGAATAGAGAATATATTTTAAATTGTATTTTTTAAAAGATACATGATATTCATAATAACAAAGTGAAGGAGAAAAACCATATTATCATCTCAATAGATGCAGAAAAAGCTTTGGACAAAATTCAACAACCATTTATGATAAAAAAAAAAAAAAAAAAAACCCTCCAGAAAGTAGGCATAGAGGAAACTTACCTCAACATAATAAAGGCAATATATGACAAACCCACAGCCAACATCATTCTCAATGGTGAAAAACTGAAAGCATTTCCACTAAGATCAGCAACGAGACAAGGTTGCCCGCTCTCACCCCTATTATTCAACATAGTTTCGGAAGTTTTAGCCATGGCAATCAGAGAAGAAAAAGAAATAAAAGGAATCCAAATCAGAAAAGAAGAAGTAAAACTGTGACTGTTTCCAGATGACATGATACTACAAATAGAGAATCCTAAAGATGCTACCAGAAAACTACTAGAGCTAATCAATGAATTTGGTAAAGTAGCAGGATACAAAATTAATGCACAGAAATCTCTTGCATTCCTATACACTAATGATGAAAAATCTGAAAGAGAAATTAAGGAAACACTCCCATTTACCATTGCAACAAAAAGAATAAAATACCTAGGAATAAACCTACCCAAAGAGACAAAAGATCTATATGCAGAAAACTGTAAGACACTGATGAAAGAAATTAAAGACGATACAAACAGTTGGAGAGATATACCATGTTCTTGGA
This sequence comes from Kogia breviceps, assembly GCF_026419965.1. Taxonomy (NCBI): domain Eukaryota; kingdom Metazoa; phylum Chordata; class Mammalia; order Artiodactyla; family Physeteridae; genus Kogia; species Kogia breviceps. The sequence continues at coordinate 128,920,555 of NC_081330.1, read as the reverse complement.
TTGGAAGAATCAACACTGTGGAAATGACTATACTACCCAAAGCAATCTACAGATTCAATGCAATCCCTATCAAACTACCAATGGCATTTTTCACGGAACTAGAACAAAACATTGCACAATTTGTATAGAAACACAAAAGACCCCGAATAGCCAAAGCAATCTTCAGAAAGAAAAACGGACCTGGAGGAATCAGGATCCCTGACTTCAGACTATACTACAAACCTACAGTAATCAAGACAGTATGGTACTGGCACAAAAACAGAAATATAGATCAATGGAACAGGATAGAAAGCCCAGGGATAAACCCACACACATATGGTCAACTTATCTTTCACAAAGGAGTCAAGAATATACAATGGAGAAAAGACAGACTCTTCAATAAATGGTGCTGGGAAAACTGGACAGCTACATGTAAAAGAATGAAATTAGAACTAAATACACATTTCTCCAAAGAAGATATACAGATTGCCAACAAACACATGAAAGAATGCTCAACATCATTAATCATTAGAGAAATGCAAATCAAAACTACAATGAGATATCATCTCACACCAGTCAGATTGGCCATCATCAAAAACTCTAGAAACAATAAATGCTGGAGAGGGTGTGGAGAAAAGGGAACCCTCTTGCACTGCTGGTGGGAATGTAAATGGATACAGCCACTATGGAGAACATTATGGGGGTTCCTTAAAAAACTAAAAATAGAACTACCATACGACCCAGCAATCCCACTACTGGGCATACACCCTGAGAAAACCATAATTCAAAAAGAGTCATGTACCAAAATGTTCATTGTAGCTCTATTTACGATAGCCAGGACATGGAAGCAACCTAAGTGTCCATCGACAGATGAATGGATAAAGCAGATGTGGCACATATATACAATGGAATATTACTCAGCCATAAAAAGAAATGAAACTGAGTTATTTGTAATGAGGTGGATAGACCTGGAGTCTGTCATACAGAGTGAAGTAAGTCAGAAGGAGAAAAACAAATACTGTATGCTAACACATATATATGGAATCTAAGAAAAAAAAAATGTCATGAAGAGATTAGAGGTAGGACGGGAATAAAACACAGACCTACTAGAGCATGGACATGAGGATATGGGGAGGGGGAAGGGTAAGCTGTGACGAAGTGAGAGTGGCAGGGACATATACACACTACCAAATGTAAATTAGATAGCTAGTGGGAAGCTGCCGCATAGCACAGGGAGATCAGCTCTGTGCTTTGTGACCACCTAGAGGGGTGGGATAGGGAGGGTGGGAGAGAGGGTGACACAACAGGGAAGAGATATGGGAACATATGTATATGTATAACCGATTCACTTTGTTGTAAAGGAAAAACTAACACACTATTGTAAAACAGTTATACTCCAATAAAGATGTTAAAAAAAAAAAAAAAGAGATCCCAGAGAGTTCTCTCACCCTCTTTCTGCCATATGAGGATATAATGAGAGGAGGGTCCTTGCCAGAATCCAACCATGCCTGTACTCTGATCTTATGCTCCAGCCCCCAGAACTGTGAGAAATAAACTTCTGTTGTTCATAAAAAACAAAGAATGAAATTAGAACACTCCCTAACACCATAAACAAAAATAAACTCAAAATGGATCAAAGACCTAAATGTAAGGCCAGACACTATCAAACTTATAGTAAAACATAGGCAGAACACTCTATGACATAAATCACAGCAAGATCCTTTGTGACCCACCTCCTAGAGAAATGGAAATAAAAACAAAAATAAACAAATGGGACCTAATGAAACTTAAAAGCTTTTGCACAGCAAAGGAAACCATAAACAAGACAAAAAGACAACACTCAAAATGGGAGAAAATATTTGCAAACGAAGCAACTGACAAAGGATTAATATCCAAAATATACAGACAGCTCATGCAGCTCAATATCAAAAAAACAAACAACCCAATCCAAAAATGGGCAGAAGACCTAAATAGACATTTCTCCAAAGAAGACATACAGATGGCCAACAAACACATGAAAGGATGCTCAACATCACTAATCATTAGGGAAATGCAACTCAAAACTGCAATGAGGTATCACCTCATACCAGTCAGAATGGCTATCGTCAAAAAATCTGCAAACAGGGGCTTCCCTGGTGGTGCAGTGGTTGAGAGTCCGCCTGCCAATGCAGGAGACACGGGTTCGTGCCCTGGTCCGGGAGGATCCCACGTGCCACGGAGCGGCTGGGCCCGTGAGCCATGGCCGCTGAGCCTGCGCGTCCAGAGCCTGTGCTCTGCAACGGGAGAGGCCACAGCAGTGAGAGGCCCGCGTACCACACACACAAAAAAAAACTGCAAACAGTAAATGCTGGAGAGGGTGTGGAGAAAAGGGAACCCTCTTGCATTGTTAGTGGGAATGTAAATTGACACAGCCACTATGGAGAACAGTATGGAGGTTCCTTAAAAAACTAAAAATAGAACTACCATATGACCCAGCAATCCCACTACTGGGCATATACCCTGAGAAAACCATAATTCAAAAAGAGCCATGTACCACAATGTTCATTGCAGCTCTATTTACAATAGCCAGGACATGGAAGCAACCTAAGTGTCCATCGACAGATGAATGGATAAAGAAGATGTGGCACATATGTACAATGGAATATTACTCAGCCATAAAAAGAAACGAAATTGAGTTATTTGTAGTGAGGTGGATGGACCTAGATTCTGTCATACAGAGTGAAGTAAGTCAGAAAGAGAAAAACAAATACCGTATGCTAACACATATGTATGGAATCTAAAAAAAAAAAAATGGTTCTGAAGAACCTGGGGGCAGGACAGGAATAAAGACGCAGACGTAGAGAATGGACTTGAGGGCATGGGGAGGGGGAAGGGTAAGCTGGGATGAAGTGAGAGAGTGGCACTGACGTATATACACTACCAAATATCAAACAGATAGCTAGTGGGAAGCTGCCGCATAGCACAGGGAGACCAGCTCTGTGCTTTGTGACCACCTAGAGGGGTGGGAGGGAGAAGCAAGGGGAGGGGATATGGCGGTATATGTATACGTATAGTGACTCACTTTGTTATAAAGCAGAAACTAACACACCATTGTAAAGCAATTATACTCCAATAAAGATGTTAAAAAAATTTTTTAAAGATACATGATAAGATAGGACCTCCGTCTTTAGGGTTAGTCTTTCTCCTCAAGCTTCACAAGACCTCACCTTTCTTGCTAAAGCCTGAAAGTCTACAGACGGCCAATTCAACACATGCTTATGCATTAAACCTTCAAAAACCATTCACATACATAGAAAATATAAACTCATGAGACAACGGTAGCATATGTAAAACAAACCACTTTGGCCTAACACATGAAATCAAAATGTATACAAATAATCGAAAACGCAGATGAACCCTAGATGGCGTTTTCTAATGTCCAGCGGGAGAAGCACAGGGGTGAGAAGTCAGTCTCCGTGCCTCACAGCAAAGCTGCAATAGTTTTCAATTTTCCGCCACTGGGTGTGATGTTCTGAGCAGCTCCCACAGTGATGTTGGTATCTTTTGTTCCTGGCTGGCAAAAGGAAACGTGGATTGCAGCAAAAGCCCCAAATAAGCCAGCGATCCATTTCCAGCGTTTCAGAGGTACGAAGAAGGAAAAAGACGAGACAACACACTGGATGGCTACCGAGACTGTCATCGGAGGTCCTAGAGAGAGCAGGTTCGGGGTGCAGAGCACAGGAAAAGAGCAAGCTGAGGTTACAGCGGGATGAGAAGATCACGGAAAGTGAACTCGTGGGTGCTGGTAGCGTTTATCATCTTTGCGAGAACTATGGCTGTGAATGTACACAAAATACCCAGAATCAGAAAATCCATAGAGACAGAAAGCAGACTGGTGGTTGCTAGGGGTTGGCGGGGGGATGGAGTGACTACTAACGATTACAGGGCTACCTTCCTTCCTTTTGGGGTGTTGAAAATGTTCTGGAACTCGACAGCGGCGACGGTTGCTCAACACTGTGCATGTACTAAATGCCACAGAATGGTGCACTTTAAAACGGTAGAAGATTGGGATTGACATATACAAACTACTATATATAAAATAGGTAACTGTACAGCACACGAAACTCCACTCAATACTCTGTAATGGCCTCTATGGGAAAAGAATCTGAAAAAGAATGGATAATACGTATATGTATAACGGATTCACTTTGCTGTACATCTGAAATTAATACAACATTGTAAATCAATTATACTCCAATAAAAATTTTTTAAAAGAGCTTAGATTTTAATACTGAAATGTCTAAAGTAACCCAATAAAGATAAAATTTAAACGAATAAAAAAAGCAGAAATAAATCATGCCAAAAAGAATAATTAAAAGGAGGACCTTCCACTTAAAAAAAAAGGGGGGGGGGCTTTCCCTGGTGGCGCAGTGGTTGAGAATCTGCCTGCCGATGCAGGGGACACGGGTTTGAGCCCTGGTCCGGGAACATCCCACATGCCACGGAGTTACTGGGCCCACGAGCCACAACTACTGAGCCTGCGCGTCTGGAGCCTGTGCTCCGCAACGAGAGGCCGCGACAGTGAGAGGCCCGCGCACCGCGATGAAGAGTGGGTCCCGCTCGCCGCAGCTAGAGAAGGCCCTCGCGCAGAAACGAAGACCCAACACAGCCAAAAATAAATAAATAATAAATAAATAAATAATTTTTTTTAAAAAAGGTTGAATGCCATTTTCAAATGGTTATTTTATGTTGTGTGTGTTTGACCACACACTAAAAATATGGCTAGGAAAGGAAAGGACAATGAGAGAGGTAGAGACAGAGGTGAGGTGATGGGAACACTCTTTCCCTAAGAAAGAGATAACTATACATTTTTATAGGTTTCCACGAGTTGAAGCAAAGGGGCAAATAGAAACGCTGAAGCTGGAGAACCCAGGAGAGACAGAACTCAGAGCGCTTGCTGAGGAGAGGGCTCTGTGCTCGAGCAGGAGATGACCTTGACGGGCAAGAAAGAGAAGAGGCTATAAATAAGCAGGCACTTTCAGGTAGCTCTGACTTGATCTTTTTTTTTTTTTTCCCCTCTAGAATAAAAGGGAAACTTGTTACCTGAGCATCCAGGGAAGCTAGAATAGGAAAGGATGCTTACATGAGCCGCAGAAATGTGGCATAGCCATCTTGGATAAGATGTTGGAGGAAGCTGTGAGGGGAAAGTGGAAGCATCTGTACGTGGTACCAAGGGCCTAGGTGGAACTGGAATCCACAGCAGTGCCCCATCGGCACCCACTGGGGCGCTCTGGTTGGTTACTTCTTTTTTTTTTTTTTTTTTTTTTTTGCGGTACGCGGGCCTCTCACTGTTGTGGCCTCTCCCGTTGCGGAGCACAGGCTCCGGACGCACAGGCTCAGCGGCCATGGCTCACGGGCTTAGTTGCTCCGCGGCATGTGGGATCCTCCCGGACCAGGGCACGAACCCGTGTCCCCCGCATCGGCAGGCGGATTCTCAACCACTGCGCCACCAGGGAAGCCCGGTTACTTCTTTTTTTTTCCCAGCAGGGCATGGTTGTCTGATGCTGGATCAGAAGAGCAGATGGTCGTCTCAGTCTAGGGTTGGGCTTGGCGAAATGGGCAGAACAGGAAGACGATGTGAGATCTCGACTTTTTGGCGGGAGAACTATTGGGGAGATGCTTTGCGGGATCTTGTATGTCCTTTGGTTGGATTTTAGAGACCTGAAATGTTACTGTTGACAGTCTCTTCCGGTTTTACCAAGGCTTTAGGGGGAGAGGGTTTGCTGAGCTCCTCACCCAAACATTCTGGAAATTTCTTCCCTCAGCCTAGGAGGTCTTGGCCACTTAATGCCACTGCATCCAGCTATTAGAAAACAACATTCAAAATAGGTTTCAGACCTATCACTTTAAGAAATGCTGAGTGACCAATAATTAAGAACAGAACTATCAAGTGACCCAGCTATCCCACTTCCGGGTATTTATGCAAAGACTATGAAAGCACTAACCCCAAAGACATATGCACCCCTATGTTCACATGTCCATACCATACGTTCATAGGTTCACAGGTTCACACCAACAGTTGAGATATGGAAACAAGCTACATGCCCATCCGTGGATGAATGGATAAGGAAGATGTGGTATGTACACACACACACACAATGGAATACTCTTCAGCCACAAAGAAAGATGAAACCTTGCCATCTGCAGTGACACGGATGGACCTAGATGGTACTGTGTTAAATGAGATACGTCAGAGAAAGACAAATACCATATAATTGTACTCACACGTGGAATATAAAATACTGATAAACAAACCAACAGAATAAATGAACAACGCACATCAAACAGAAACAAGTGCGTAGATACAAAGAACAGACTGGTGTTTATGAGAAGGGGAGGAGTGGGGGGAGAGTGAAATGGGCAAAGGGGGTCAAGTGTATGGTGATGGATGGAAGCTAAGTTGGGTGCTCAGCACGTTGCAGGGTACACAGAAGTAGAAATATAATGTTGTACACATGAAACGTACAATGTTATATATCCACGTTTCCTCACTAAAAAAAGTTTTAAAGACAGAAATGCCTGGTGAAAAAAACTAACAGAATAGTTTCCTGTTCGATTTCAGATTAATATGATAATGTGAAGCGTAAACCCGTGAGAGGAGATCATGGCATCCAGAAGCAGCCGCCTCTGCTTGACCTAAGCACTCAAGGATACGGCGGGCCGTGGAGGAGCTCCTCGTGCGCCCCAGACCACCACACCGAAACGTGCAGGGCTGGGCGGCAAGAAGGTGGGTGTTTCATGGGATCCTGGATTGGCAGTCATGGGTCAGCAGCTCCCTGAGGACAAAGTTTCGTGCGTACCGGATATTTTCTGTGGCAAAAGTCCATTGCCTTCACCGGATTCTCCGAGGACACCGTGATTCCCAAACAGTGTTGAATGTCACTGCAGAGGGAAAGGACTGACTGGGAAACGGGCAGAGAGTATGAGCTGAGGTTACATAGCAAGGGACCTAGCTACCGTTTACAGGGCAGAATCCCCTCGGTTGCCAAAAGGAGGTTTTCCAAACATCTATTACACAACCCACTGGGGCGTGAGGGCTGATGCTGCCAAGGCACAGAACCCCAGTTAACACACTTTTCACAACTTGGAGGGAGAAGCAAGAGCTGCACAGGTGAAATTAACTAGACCTAAAATAATGACAGAGACGGGTAAGGTCACACCTCCAGCTCACGACAGGTTAAACGTGACACCCCTCTCTCATCAGGTTGCCTCCTGGAAGGCCCGAAAGGCGAGAGAGAAACAGACGAAGACGGGATGCTACTTATCCTTGACGCGTTCTCTTCAACAGAACGTCCTCCTGGTCCTAAACTGAACACCGTGCTTTAATCAGTATGTCATTTCATGAATCCAAGCCCAGAAGCGTGAACTAATAAACTATACGATGATTCCGTCTTGGTAGTTCCACTCCTTTCTTCTCCCCTTAAGAGTGGGCTGTGTGGCCTTTCCCAGCAGGTTTTCATTTTCAAGAAGGCATTCCCCACTACATCTAGTCTCCCGAACTTTGTGTAAGGTTAGAATCGCTGATCCTGGAGCCCTGTGAGTGATCACCCCTCTTAACCTGTCTGGCCTAGGCCAACGGATGATACCTGCTGAGACCTCTGTCCAGAACCAGATGGTCTGTCTAGTTAACCAGGAGAGGCTGATCACATTCGCTTTTAGGACATCAAAAGCGTGCTCAGACGGAGTATTTGTCACCGTTTTACGGTTTAAAAGACATCAAATATCCTATTCCAGGTTTCAATGGACTTCACTAAACAGGAACAAGGCTTTCATCTCTGTATGTCTTCCGTGGCTGTCACACCCCTCAGCAAATGTGAAATTTAAAAAGGGAATAAATAATTACGTCTATTTGATCTACCTGAAGGCTTTGGTTAAAATCAATACGGATAATAAAGATGAAACTTAGAAGCGTTTCTCTAATGTTTGACAAGACAATTACAAAGAGAAGCAATGCAACAGTAGTTCTTAAATCTTGCTTAGGTATATTCCCTGGCTCAATGATCTGAGGGCTTAAATATGTGCATTTTATGCCATCAGTATGATTACCCCAACTGTTTAGCCATTATATGAAAATAAGAGGAAAATCTTTGCTTACTTTATATTTTTTGGCTCCAAGTATGTACGCAGCCACACTGCGGCTGGATTTCATTTTCCCTCTGTGCATAGAAATCTACAGACGATTGCAATGCAGGGATCATTTATTATCATAACCCAACCACTGACATGTTGTCTAGGTGATTCATAAATTTTGCCCACCCTCGGTCCGATCCATTTTCTCAGAGCTGGGGGACATTCAAGCAAAGACACACATGGGGCTCAACTAGACAGGGTCAGGGGGACATTTGCACGGGGACTGGTCATGTAGGAAATGCACAGGAGACTGAGATCTACTTTTATGATCTTCGGTGTCAGTAACAGAGAACAAAATGCTTCGAACAGCACCACCACCCACTGCCTCAGGAAACCTCTAAAAGCAATGCTCTGATATTTATATGGGTTGCATCGGGAGCTGCAATCTTAGGGGCAAAATGAGAACTCCTTTCTCTGCATATGCTCCAGAGATTCTGTAACTTGTCTCCTACCAGAAACATCCAAAACCACCAGTCCTGCTTACTGTCCCCATCATACCTGGGACTACTCAGTGTAAGGGGTCGATTGGTTAAAGAAATGCAACTAGAAAGAGAATCAAAGAACATGACCCTCAAAAGGCAACTTGGGACACCTTCAAGAATCCAACTGTCACCTTTTTAGGTAGATCAATACAAATCTTTGGAAAGCTTCATATTAAAATGTAAATATTCTGCTAGTACAGTAAAATCAATCAGGCGTAGAACAAATAGACCAGTTTTGAGTCTGCCTCTAACTAGCTGTGCAACTTTGGGCAAGATAATAAAGTACCTGGAGTTTCTGTGAAATGGAGGGGCCTGGACTGACTAATTTAACCTTGAAGTCCCATGAGGTAATGAGGTCATGGACTGCAGTCTTCTGGTCTTTATTAGGGAACCATATATTATTTTGCAGGATTTCTGTACTAGGTTAAAGGATTTCTGTTTCCTCCACCACATACAGTTTTTCAAACTGTTCTCGTGACTTATCTCTACTTCTATTTTGTATTTGAATAAGACTCAATTCACCCGGATTTTTAAGAGAGCATTGCTAAACTCTCAGTAGATTAGGCTGGTATGCATCGTTTATAAAATATTTACAGCATCTAGTAGAGAGATCTACATAATAAATGGCTTCTATTTAAATGATGATAGACTGTTTAACATTTTCAACTTGGCTTTTTCAGTAGACTATTCTCAGCCTCACTGGATTTCCGATTTTACTTTAAAATAGCTCTAATCGGGCTTCCCTGGTGGCGCAGTGGTTAAGAGTCCGCCTGCCGATACAGGGGACGCGGGTTCGTGCCCCGGTCCAGGAGGATCCCACGTGCCGCGGAGCGGCTGGGCCCGTGAGCCGTGGCCGCTGCGCCTGCGCGTCCGGAGCCTGTGCTCCGCAACAGGAGAGGCCACAGCAGTGAGAGGCCCGCGTATCGCAAAACAAAACAAAACAAAACAAACCTAATTGGAGGGCTTCCCTGGTGGCGCAGTGGTTGAGAATCTGCCTGCCAATGCAGGGGACACGGGTTCAAGCCACAGTCCGGGAAGATCCCGCATGCCGTGGAGCAACTAAGCCTGCACACCACAACTACTGAGCCTGCGCTCTAGAGCCCGCGAGCCACAACTACTGAGCCTGTGGGCCACAACTGCTGAAGCCTGCGCACCTAGAGCCCATGCTCCACAACAAGAGAAGCCCGCGCACCGCAACGAAGAGTAGCACCCGCCCCGCTCACCGCAACTAGAGAAAGCCCGTGCACAGCAATGAAGACCCAATGCAGCCATAAATAAATAAATTTATTTTTAAAAAGCTCTAATCAAATATGCAATTTAAGAGTCTTACTCATAGATAATTTTTATCTATATTTTTCGTTTTGCTTTTTGTTTCATAACAATAATAGGGAAGGCTCTCCAACAAAAACAAGTTTCTAGATTAAAGTTGGAAGCCTCTGGTTTTATTTTTGAACAGCCACAGTTAGTCTGAAATGCATTATTAAGTTGTCTGTAATGATATTTAAAAGCTGGAGGAGTTTAATTCCATAATAGCTGTTTCATTTTGACACATCTTCAGTTTATATAACGTGTCTGAGATTGCACAGCTGTTTTTATTTATAGTCTAATGGGGGAATCTCACTTGTCAAAGATGCTATGACACATAAATGTCCTTGTGTGCATTGCATGCTGGAACATACTCCACTTACAAGCCAAGAAACTGTCGAGGAATATGATTAAAATCCTTTTAGCTGCAAAGAGACGGAAATATTCTTCTCAAGTTCTTACTCTTCAAGGGCTATTACAAGAGAAGTTCACATGCAAAAGAGGCCACTGATTTACATAACATGCTTACTGTTTTTCATTAAGAAAAGAAAGTCAGGATCATCTTCAGACCTTAATACTGGCAACATTCATCGGTAGTAATAGAAGGGCGATGTACTGCGATGATGCAAAGACTCCGATAAACTGGAAGGCAGTGAGGAGGGTTTTTTACGGGTTTCACTGAGGAGTGATGGGTTTGCATAGAATAGAGACATCCAGCCGTCTGCCTGCCTCTGTCTGAGTTGGGTTACTTACCGGGCTTCTATCGAAATGCTGCCCAACACAAAGACTAAACAGACTCTAGGGACTGACATGGCCACTTGTTAATTGCCTGGCTCTCTTATAAAGTACACACTAGATTTATTTTCCTACATACAAGTACATGATCTATCTTTGTTTCCAAGCAATGGTGACTGAAAGGTACCAAGTGGAAGAGCTTTGCCATTTCTTCTTCAATGAACGTCAGCTAGTTCCCTGCTCATCCTTGCCATTTAAGTTGGCCATAGGAACCCCGAGGTGACAGGGGTCTTCCCTCTCGTTGCCTTACAGTTGGCTTGCTGATGGTCAAGGGACACACCCAACTCAAGGTTATTTCACGATCAACTGGGTCCATGTGCCATGGGGTGACGGTCTTTTCAAGTAAGGCTATTTGAAGAGGTAATAAAATATTCAAGTATTCTTATGCATTTCTCCTTTGTGCTTGCTTGTTTTAAAATGCAATTCTCGGGCTTCCCTGGTGGCGCAGTGGTTGAGAATCCGCCTGCCGATGCAGGGGACACGGGTTCGTGCCCCGCCGGGAAGATCCCACATGCAGCGGAGCGGCTGGGCCCGTGAGCCATGGCCGCTGAGTCTGTGCGTCCGGAGCCTGTGCTCCGCAATGGGAGAGGCCACAACAGTGAGAGGTCCGTGCACCACAAAAATAATAATAATAATAAAAAATTTTTTTAAAAAATGCAATTCTCCTCGTAAATATTTTGTTGCCAAGATTTATTGGAATATACAAGGAGTGTTACCTGATTATACATCTTTCACATCTGTATCTGTGGGAGCTCTGTTGCAGTGTTTTCAGACATAAAGTAGAACCAGTTTTTGATAGAGAATAGTAAAACCCCATGCAATATCCCATCAGTATTGGGAAGACTTTTAAAAAATTGATTGCTTTTGACAACATGAATAATGGGTTTCCTATTCATGTTGTAAAACAAAAGTTTATTACAAAGATAAGTCAGAAGTGCCCGTGAGCAGAAAGTTCTATTTAGCTACTCATTTTCATAAGACTTGCAAAACATTTTTCTATGCAACATATTCAGATATTTTGAATTCAGCAAGGTAGTCAGATGTTCTATTATTTTAAAATATGTGTTTATATGTGGAGATCACCTGAATTATTTCCTACCTTTTTCTTTAATTTTTACCTCACATTGTCATTTTTCATTTGTTTCTAAGAGTTGTGTTTTTACAATAAAGGCTCCCTTTTCTACAGATTTGGTCTTCTCTTCTTATGAAATTACTCAAAATTACTTTTCTAATTCTACAAAATGTAGACAGTCAACATTGCTACTTTAAATTTAAGCTGAATTATTCATTTATCCCCAACAGCACTACAGTTTTGCAGCAGTTGGGAAACTGAAACAAACGATGGGATTGCAAGCAATGGTGATGCACCTGTCAGACAGGTACAGGGCTGGCTGACTAACAGACATCCCCTGAAAGCCCTTTCTGTCAGTTCACTGCGGAAAAGCAGAATGCTCACCCCACCTGATCCCAGATGTACATCTGTTTCTGATTCTTCAGCAGTGAAGTGGCTGGGTCAGAGACCAAGTCTTTCTATTAAAAATGTCTAGGCTCTGAAGGTCCTCTAATGCAAGCAATATCAATATTTTTTTTCTCTCTCTAATCGCAAATAAAAATAGCACTTTATTCAGCAGTTTTAAAACAGAAATTTCCAGGGCTTCCCTGGTGGCGCAGCGGTTGAGAATCCGCCTGCCGATGCAGGGGACGCAGGTTCGTGCCCCGGTCCGGGAAGATCCCACGTGCCACGGAGCAGCTGGGCCCGTGAGCCGTGGCCGCTGAGCCTGCGCGTCCGGAGCCTGTGCTCCGCAACGGGAGAGGCCACAACACTGAAAGGCCCGCGTACCGCAAAAAAATAAAATAAATTAATTAAAATAGAAATTTTCAATCTCCAGTAGTGGATGGACTTGCCTGAATTTCTTTGAAAACACCTTTTGGTCTATTTTCAAAACTTGCTTCATTGCTTCATTTTCACTGAGCAGAAATCATTTCAGTGAGTTAAGCATTCATTTTAGTAATTACCAGGACTACCTAATGTAGGCTCTTTTTATCAAAACACACTATGACATTTTTGAAGAGACATTTTGAGTATCGAAAAAGAAAGCTTCACCCATAGTCTTTGAGAGTTATAAAAAGGTGGCAAAGTATGGACTGGTATAAGCCTAAGTAAGTATTGGTGTAAGATAAAATAAGTATTATCATTATTACGAAGCTTCTCATAAGGACTCACTGGAGCATTGCTTAAACTTTATCGTTCAAAGAAATTGAAATGATACAGATGAATATGAAGAAAACATGGAAGTCGCATCCAGAAACTAAGCTGTGAGAACCCAGCTTCACAAATGTGAAGCCAAAAAGAATGGAGAACACCCTCTGAACAGCTCGGAAACTCCCATGGAAATACGTTTCGTGGGGCGCCAGCCAGAGCTCACTCTCTAGATTGTCCTTGGCTTCTGCAGGATGAATCCACATTTTCCAGATCCTGGATATTCTGATACCATGGTATGTCTTGCCCACATTTCTTAGAGAGTAAATGATGTGGAGACTCCCTTCAACAATCACCTACAACACACAGTTCTCCCATTTATTCAGTGTTTTGTTTGGAATCAAAGGCCCTTTTCCTAATTCATTGACAGCACTGGGATATAACTTTCGCACACTTGTACTTAATCCAGCACACGCTGATTCCCTTGGTGGGAAGACAGGAGAAGCAGAGCTCTGCGTGGCACACGTGCCTCCAACCCTTTGCCCACAAGGCCTTGTTAACTATCAGCCAGCAGCAAGGACAGGGGAAAACAATAGGAATATTTTAAAGCCGTGGTTTTCTGGATGAAAATATACCGTACAACCTAATTATTTCCTTACTTTGTGTGTATTGGTGTATATAACCCAAACTTCCAAGCTGTCAAAGCAAAGCTCAGAGATGGGGAAGGTTGACAGGGAAAAAGCCAAACAAAACAAAACAGCGCACGTTTCAAGGATGGGGACTTTCTGTTCAATTAGATTTCCTTGCTGTCTAAATAATGGGGTTCAGTGACCCACAGAGCCAGAGTAGAAAATACGTCAACGTAACATAACAATGTCCAAAGCAGAGTAGAAAATATGTCAGCGTAACATAACAATGTCCAAAGCAGAGTAGAAAATATGTCAACGTAACATAACAATGTCCAAAGCAGAGTAGAAAATACGTCAACGTAACATAACAATGTCCAAAGCAGAGTAGAAAATACGTCAACGTAACATAACAATGTCCAAAGCAGAGTAGAAAATATGTCAGCGTAACATAACAATGTCCAAAGTATTTACTCCTTTTCCTCTCTGCTTTGCTTCAGCCATTCTGCTTGAATTTCTATTATTGGAATTTATGGCAAATATATTGAATGTCATGCGGTAAAAGTAACAACCTCTTTAGAGAGCACCGAGTTTCACAGGCAACAAACAACAAATCAGTTTTTAAAACCTCAGTACCAACCAGTTCACTGAGGTCAGACACTCTCCATCATCCATCCTTGGTTTAAAACCCTTAAATCTTTGAAGGCTAGTGTCCTTGGGGTCTCTCCGGAATGACATGTGAGGGATAAAATGAGAATCATCGGTAGCACAGGTCCAGGCAATATGGCATCGTATTGCCGGAAACAAGGACTGCATTAAATCTCCTGAGTATAAAGTAGAGAAAGAAGATATTTTTCAGAACTATTTAAATAAATGTCATTCTGTTTATCAAAACAGAGAAATCTGGCAGGCATTTCTCACCATATGGGGCTTTTGAAAATATATGAGAAACATCTGATTATGTGTTTAGTTGAATATTATTAAAACTGTATGCAAACCCTTGGGAGAGCTTTTAGCCAAAGTTCCCTAAAATCACCCTCTGGAGCATCCTATATGATATTATTATTGTGTGCATAAAATTATTCTGATATAAATAAAACAGAGCATCAATGAGAACCACACCGTCCTCCATTACTGAGCTGATTCCATGTCTAACTGTAATTATAAATATCCATAATCATTTATTTTGACTCGAAGGGTCATTTAGTAAAGCCAGAACCTATAATTTGTGACGGTAATAAGATCGGTATAAAAGCGAGGGTCTCGTGCTACTTAGGAAAGATTAATAGACCCCACAAGCCAGAAGAGCAGGTAGCTGGGAGACTGAGAGCGTGGAAGGAGGGAGAATGAGGGAGGGTCAGCTATTGCTCTGCTGAGGCAGTAAACACCATCGGGGCCTCTGTCACAACCTCACGTCCACTACTTGAAAACCAAAGTTTGCTCTCAAGGAATGCAAGTTCAAAACCAGGCACCCTCTAAGGCTGGGGAGGCCAAGGACACTCTTATTTCCTTTGTACTTGCAAGGTTAACTAGATGTTCACCAAAGGAATAGACTTCGATGTAAACGTCACGTCGAGCTGCTAAGAAGAGCCTCATGAAAAATATTTCAGAGTCGGATTTATACGATGTCAGATTATGTTTATGAGTGGGACGTTACAGATGCTGCCATTAATGAATGAACAATGAAATATATTCAAAGCCAGCGCTCACTAACATCTGAAACCTAGGGTCTCAGTGTATCAGGTTCCGGTAAGGACAGCATCTAGATGCTCTTCGCAGAGCGGGATTCCTCCTTGATGTGAAGTCCCCAACACACACCCTTCACGAGCAACAAGCAGCATGTGTGGACGCCACACGCGTTCACTCATTCCTTTACTGTCTCTGTTTTCTAAAATACTTTCGTGGTAAAATCTGAGGGTGTTTTCCCTTACTATTTCTTGGAGAGTGAGCCGATAAGAAAACAGTGTGGAACACAGATGTAGGAAGGAGATAAAAAAACACTGGTGAGACACGGAACGGAGTTGTGCTGGCAGAAGCGCGCATGAAATCATTGTAGCTGCGACCCAGCAAGTCGTTTTCACTTTCTGGCAATTTCGGCACACTCCCGAATCTCTCATTTTTGCTTCCATATGTACCTACCATCCAGAGACGATTCGACACATATTTATGAAGTGCCGGACTCTGTGTTAATTTCCTACCTGTGGAACATGGGTGTTTCCCTCGTTTTTCCTAAGTGTGTATAATATTTAATCAATCTTGGTTACAGCATAATTCCTTTCCAACAAGGAATCAACTACTGTCTGCATAAATCTGTTTCTTCAATGGCACGCGTCAAGCACCACAAGGGCACGCACTTGTAAAAGTGGAGTTTTCAGTTCTTTATTTCAAGTCTATTTGCCAGTGTTGGGGTAATTCCCTAGAGCTCTACCACCCTAGGAAACACACATACTATAAATTTAAATCATAAATAGAGTTACTAGATATAACCCAAGATGCCGTATTAAGTTTGAATTACATTTTCTTGGGATATACTTCTCCTAAAAAATGATCTGATGAATTTTATATGAAATTCAGCTTTAGGCATCTTGTATTTTTATTTGCTAAATCTGGCAAAGCTAGCCGTAAATGCAAATTGTGCACGTCCATAAAAGAGCCTTAGAGGAGAGTGGATTAATATTTTTTCCATTCATGAATAATATAAATAACATAAATAACAAAATACAAGTAGGATACAAGTCAATAATCCTACTGGTGGTAACAAGGAAGACTTGGATAGAAAATCCCTTGATCAAAGCAAACCTTTGATCAGCCGCAAAATGAAAGACTTGCTCACATGTGCCAGACACATGTTAATGTGCATGGCGAGAATAAAGCACGGTACATATATTAGAATCAGAAAGATCCTCCGAAGCCATAACTGCAGCATCTGAAATCTCTCACAAAGAATTAACACAGCTTGGCACAGACCAAGCCAACACCAGCAAGCAGGATAACATGCCCTATGTAGAAATCTACAGTCTCTATCCCAACTACACAACTCCATCACTGTAGCTCAGATGCAGCTACAGACAGTATAGAGAGGAAAGCGTGTAACTGTGTCCCAATAAAACTTTATTTACAAAAGCAGGGGGCTGGGTGGATTTGACCCACTGGCTCTAGTTTGCCATCCCCTGACCCAGGGCAAACAAAGAGTTTGTTAGGAGCTCCTTACACCAGTGATAAGCTTTTTACTCAGAGGAAGAAACAGCAATTGCAAGAATTATTAAATGCTGTCAATCTGGCTCTAATACAATAACAAGGGGTTTGGTTTGGTGATACAATAAAAACTCAAACTCTCCATCATAGTTAAAAGGAGGAGTTAGTTATCTTGTTAATGAAATCAACTAGATTGTTAAATAAGGTCTAAATTTGGAGTTTGGGAAAAATTAAGAGGTCTACATACCCATGGTGGATTCACAACACATACTCTCTCCCTCCTTTTCAAAGCTCACAAGAATGGTCTGTCAATCAATGTATTAATTCATAATGACAGAAAGAATGCAGGAGGAGACGGTAGCAGAGGAGATTTTAACACATTTTGGAAACTGGGAAGTGAATGTAAGATGCTCATTGAGTAGGAAAGCGAGTAGAATTACAGTCCGAGCTCTGCTCACACACTCTGTTTCCGTTTGAGGAGAGAGGCCAGGCCTGAGATATGCTGCAGAGGCTGGGAAGTGTGACACTGATGTCAGCTTTACTTAACCAACCTCAGTGTCACCTACGCCATTATCTTAGGCCGTCTTTCAAGAGACGTCCTTTGCTACTAACAAAGCAAAAAGAACATTATTTTAAAATGTTGAATAAGAAAAGTTATTTTTCCCACGTAGTTCAACGCAAACAGTCCTCCTCAGAGTCTCAATACACAGTCCAGTGCAAGTGGTGTGTCACGAGTTAGAAAGAAAAACATCTTCAAGCAGGTGAATCGATACAGGCTAGTAACCTTGATTTTATTAAATGCAACTGACGGGAGTCAGGATCTACCCAATCTTCACATTACTTTGGATTTAAACCGTCAGAAGAGAAAAATGTGATGTGCTTTCTTTGGGATTTGGTGTGTTATCCAATAACAATGGAAACCTACTTTACCAAAAAAAGCAATGCTGTATTTACTTAAATTACAGTCAATCCCACCTCATTCCGTCATGTAAAATGTTTAACATTTTATTTCTCAATAATAAGACATAAAACATACAGGCTCCTGGGATAATTAACTTTTAGTTTTTTAATCTTTTCTTTTTCATTAAACAAAGAGGAAAAGTAAGATCATGGTGTCTCACAGAATTAATAGAGTTATGTCTGAATTTTTATAGATGATTCTTAATTATTCCCCAAAGCCTATCAACAGCACACATATTTACCAAAAGAATTTCATGTCATTTATCACAAGCCTTGCTTAATAAAAACTTGCAATTTTATACTACACATCACATTACATTTACTGCAAATTAAATAATGAGTAACAGGATATAGTTTTATTCTTGTTTATATAACCTACAATAAAAATGGATAAATTCATTAGCTCTTTACTGCTTTTGATAATTAGTGTTACAAATGTCTACTGTAATTTATTCCCCAGTAGGTTTCATGATGTTCTTTGAAACATAAATTAACTCACGCATTTCACTTGCACTATTTTGTCTGAATGTTTTGACGGAGAGGAAGTCTGATATGGTTGATTACTTTGAAAAAGAGGCTGATTTGCTTAGTAGTTTCATGGTAGAAATTTCTCATTTACTGAGAAAGGCTTATACAGAGATCCAAGGTTTTGACAAAAGCGCAGGTAGGGCACATTTTTATCAAAAAATGTAGTGTTGGGAAAGGTTTACTGTAATTCAACAATATTTAGGTTGTTCTCAACTCTGTTCATTGGGTTAAAAGAGTACCTCTAAGGGAAAAAATGTAAAATTAGTAATCATTTTACAAGTCCTCATAACTATTTTTGGTTTAATTATGAGAATTTGAGAAAAATTAACTTAGTGATGGGTAATAAATCCTTTGGAAGGTCATTATTTCCAAGTGTTTGTTTTCACAAAACTGAAGGGTGACCTGGTGGAATAGCCAGCAGGGATAATTTGGAGGGGAGGGGAAGTTTGCTCTCCAGGGGAGATTTGGCCCTGTCTATAGGCATTTTGGGGTGACACAACTGAGTAGACACCACTGGCATCTCGTGAAAGAGGCCAGAGAGACGTTAAAAATCCCACAATGCATAGGGCAGCTCCTTAGCCTCCAAGGAATTCTCCAGTCCCAAATGTTAACCAGTGTCCAAGCTGAGAAACCCTTATATATGGATTTATAAATAAATTTAAAATGGGGGGAAAAAACCTCTACTTATCTCATTAAAAGATTCACTTAAAGAAATTTTATTTGATAATTATGAATGTTTATGCTTTAATTAAACAATGTCTGTTTATGCTGCTTTGATTAACTATGTAATAATAATAAATGTAATGATAACACAAACTAGAAAAAAATGTTAAACCCTTCAGTCTTATGGTTACAAGACATTTTTTTAAAGTAACGTTTAAAATAATTTCTAGTATTGTTTCAGGTAAGTGTCTTAGTCTGTTCGGGCTTCTGTAACAAAATACCAGAAACTGGGTGGCTTATAAAGAACAGAAATTTGTTTCCCCCAGTTCTGGAGGCTGGAAGTCCAAGATCAAAGCGCCACAATGGTCAGGCAAGGGCTCTCTTCCTGGCTCATAGCTGAGTACTCACACGGGAGGAGGGGGGGCAGTGAGGGTGCCCTCGGGGGTCTCATCTATAAGGGCTCCACCCACATGACCTGATCACCCCCGCAAAGTTCCATCTCTAAATACCATCATTTTGGAGGTTAGCATTTCAACACATGAACTGTGGCAGGCTAGGGCACAAACATTCAGACCATAGCAGTAAGTAAAACAAGTTATCAATAAAAGATTTTCGAGCATCATAGAATGTTACTTTAAGATAAAATTCTCTGCAGAAATCAGAATGGAAACTAAAATTCAAGGAAGAAAACAAATGACGTAAAATTTCATCCTGTCAGAAAAGTGCTTTTTCAGGGTTTTTAAGTACTTATCATAGGTATCAGATTGCTGTAGTGATTAGATTACACTGAACGTGTTTAAAAGAGTGATCTTACAGTTCTGTGTTAAGCTGTCTCTCTCTCTCTCTCTCTCTCTCTCTATATATATATATATATATATTTTTTTTTTTTTTTTTTTTACGGTACGCGGGCCTCTCGCTGCTGTGGCCTCTCCCGTTGCGGAGCACAGGCTCCGGACGCGCAGGTTCAGCGGCCACGGCTCACGGGCCCAGCCGCTCCGTGGCATGTGGGGTCTTCCCGGACCGGGGCACGGACCCGTGTCCCCTGCATCGGCAGGCGGATTCTCAACCACTGCGCCACCAGGGAAGCCCTAAGCTGTCTACATTGACAGTATGCTGGAAATTTTATTTTTACTATCTAGTTAAAACGATGATGTATAATTTTGGATGTAACCAAAGTGTGCTAGAAGTTGTGCGGGGTGGCAAGATCCTTTTAGAGAGTATTTAAACGAGAACGTTTGAAGACCATGGCTGTACACACGGCCAATCCAATTCACAAATAGCACAGGGGGCTCCAGACAGATGAGCAGGGATAAACTCCTTCCCGGTCAAAGTCCTCTTGCCTTTTCTACTCTTGTAGCCCCAAAGCATTTTGAACAGCAAATTCTCAAATCCAAATATACAGGTATATCTTGGAGATATTGCAGGTTTGGTTCCAGACCATCACAATAAAGCTAATATTGCAATAAAGCAAGTCAAACTAATTTTTTGGTTTCCCAGTGTATTGTAAAAGTTATGTTTACGGGACAGAGTCAAGATGGTGGTGTGCAAAGATGCCGAGTTAGCGTCTCCCCACAACTAGGATGCCTGCTGGCTGCCGGTGGGGGAAGCTGATGCCCAAGGAGACGGGAGAGAACCCCCAAGTGAACCGGTAGGACATTGCGCGGGACTGAGTGGGGAGGAGAAGTGGAGGCCAGATAGGATCAGCGCCCCTGAGGCCGGGGAGATCAGGAAAGGCAGGCGGGAGAGGCCCTCCAGGAGAGGCAGGAGAGGAGCGGAGGGTGATTGCCCTGCCCACTTGGGCTGTGGAGCCTGCTGAGTTTCCATGCCAGTCGCCTGCCCTCCAGGTCCCCCCATGCCAGAGGCCACATTGGTCCTGAGGGCATAGGAAGGAGGCCGAGGGGAGAACAGGAGAGGCAGGTGGGAGGGGCCCTCCGGGAAGAGAGGAGTGGAGGGCGTTTGCCCCACCCACTGGAGCCCAGGAAGCCTGCCGGGCTCCCAGGTGAGGTTCCCTGCCCTCTGAGACCAGGGGTGGGGGGCACGCCTGGGCCCCTTCTGTTCCTTGAGCCTAAGCCCCACCCCCAACAGTCCCCAGGGCCTTTTCCAGCCCTGTGGGTCCTGAGCATAGGCCCCACCCACTGCCCAAACCTCACCCTTGCTTAGGCCCCGCCCTCCACAGCCAAGGCCTTCCCCCCCACCCCCTTTTATTTTCTCTTTTCCCTCCTACTCTTTTTCTTACTATTGTGGTACTGATGTACCTTCCGGTTGTTGATTCATCTATATTTTTATTTTTATATTCTTTCTAACATATCTGTTAGTTTCCTAGTCTAATTTTATTTTTTACTTTGTTATTGCTTTCTCTTTTTTTTTTGCCACCCCACGCGGCTTGTGGGATCTTGGTTCACGAGCCAGGGGTTGGGCCAAAGCTCCTGCAGTGGGACCTCCGTTTCAGAACCACTGGACTAACAGAGAACCTCAGACTCCAGGGAATATTCACCAGAGTGAGGTCTCACGGAGGTCCTCATCTCAGCATCAAGACCCAGCTCTACCCAACAGCCTACAAACTCCAGTGTTGGAAGCCTCAGGTCAAACAACCAATAAGACAGGAACACAATCCCACTCATTAAAAAAAAAAAAAAAGAAAAAAAAAAAAGAGACAGCAAAAAAATATGTCACAGATGAAGGAACAAGGTAAAAACCTACAAGACCAAATAAATGAAGAGGAAATACACAATCTACCTGAAAAAGAATTCAGAGTAATGAGAGTAAAGATAATCCAGAATCTCGGAAACAGAACGGAGGCATGGATTGAGAAAATACAAGAAATGTTTAACAAAGATCTAGAAGAACTAAACAACAAACAAACACAGATGAACAACACAATAACTGAAATGAAAAATATACTAGAAAGAATCAATAACAGAATAACTGAGGCAGAAGAACGAATAAATGAGCTGGAAGACAACATGGTGGAAATAACTGTTGAGGGGCAGAATAAAGAAAAAAGAATGAAAAGAAATGAAGACAATCTCAGAGGCCTCTGGGACAACACTAAACGCACCAACATTAAAATTATAGGGGTCCCAGAAGAAGAGGAAAGGAAAGGGTCTGAGAAAATATTTGAAGAGATTACAGTTGAAAACTTCCCTAACATGGGAAATGGTCACCCAAGTCCAGAAAGCACAGAGAGTCACATACAGAATAAACCCTAGGAAAAACACACAGACACATATTAGTCAAACGATCAAAAATTAAATTCAAAGAAAAAATACTAAAAGCAGCAAGTGAAAAACAAAAAATAACATACAAAGGAATCCTCATAAGGTTATCAGCTGATTTTTCAGCAGAAACTCTGCAGCCCAGAAGGGAGTGGCAGGATATACTTAAAGTGATGAAAGAGAAAAAGCTACAAACAAGATTACCCAGCAAAGGATCTCATTCAGATTCAATGGAGAAATCAAAAGCTTTTCAGACAAGCAAAAGCTAAGAGAATTCAGCACCACCAAACCAGCTTTACAACAAATGCTAAAGAAACTTCTCTTGGCAGGAAACACAAGAGAAGAAAAAGACTCACAAAAACAAACCCCAAACAATTAAGAAAATGGTAATAAGGACAAACATATCAATAATAACTTTCAGGCTTCCCTGGTGGCGCAGTGGTTGAGAATCCGCCTGCCAATGCAGGGGACACGGGTTCATGCCCCGGTCCGGGAAGATCCCACGTGCCGCAGAGCAGCTGGGCCCGTGAGCCATGGCCGCTGAGCCTGTGCGTCTGGAGCCTGCGCTCCGCAGCGGGAGAGGCCACAGCAGTGAGAGGCCCGCGTACCACAAAAAAAAAAAAAAAAAGGGCAGAAGACCTATATAGACATTTCTCCAAAGAAGACAGATGGTCAGTAGGCACATGAAAAGATGCTCAACATCACTAATTATTAGAGAAATGCAAATGAAAACTACAATGAGGTATCACCTCACACCGGTCAGAATAGCCATTATCAAAAAATCTAGAAACCATAAATGCTGGAGAGGCTGTGGAGAAAAGGGAACCCTCCTGCACTGTTGGTGGGAATGTAAATTGATACAGCCACTATGGAAGACAGTATGGAGGTTCCTTAAAAAACTAAGAATAGAGCCACCATATGACCCAGCAATCCCACTCCTGGCCATATACCCTGAGAAAACCATAATTCAAAGAGAGTCATGTACCACAATGTTCACTGCAGCTCTATTTACAATAGCCAGGACATGGAAGCAACCTCAGCGTTCATTGACAGATGAATGGATAAAAAAGATGTGGCACATATATACAATGGAATATTACTCAGCCATAAAAGGAAACGAAATTGAGTTATTTGTAGTGAGGTGGGTGGACCTAGAGTCTGTCATACAGAGTGAAGTAAGTCAGAAAGAGAAAAACAAATACCATATCTAACACATATATATGGAATCTAAAAAAAAATGGTACTGATGAACCTAGTTGCAGGGCTGGAATAAAGATGTAGACATAGAGAATGGACTTGAGGACATGGGTGGGAGGGGGAAGCTGGGGCGAAGTGAAAGTGGCATCTACATATATATACACTACCGAACGTAAAAGAGATAGCTAGTGGGAAGTAGCCGCATAGCACAGGGAGATCAGCTCGGTGCTCTGTGACCACCTAGAGGGCTGGGATAAGGAGGGTGGGAGGGAGACGCAAGAGGGAGGGGATTTGGGGACATATGTACATGTACAGCTGATTCACTTTGGTGTACAAGAGAAACTAACACAGTACTGTGAAGCAATTATACTCCAATAAAGATCTATTTTTTAAAAGTTATGTTTACACTATATTGTAGTCTATCAAGTGTACAATAGCATTACGTTTAAAAACAAACAAACAAAAAGGGCTCCCCTGGTGGCGCAGTGGTTGAGAATCCACCTGCCAATGCAGGGGACACAGGTTCGAGCCCTGGGTCCGGGAAGATCCCACATGCCGGGGAGCAACTGGGCCCGTGAGCCACGACTACTGAGCCTGCGCGTCTGGAGCCTGTGCTCCGCAACAAGAGAGGCCGCGACAGTGAGAGGCCCGCGCACCGCGATGAAGAGTGGCCCCCGCTCGCCGCAACTAGAGAAAGCCCTCGCACAGCAACGAAGACCCAACACAGCCAAAAATAAATAAATAAATTACAAACAAACAAACAAAAAAACCCCGAAAAACAATGTACATACCTTAAAGTGCTTTATTGCTAAAAAGTGCTAACCATCAACTGAGAACAGAGGGTTGACCGAAATTTTCAGTTTAAAATTCAAAGTAACTTGCAGTGCAATAAAGCAATGTAAAGTGCAATAAAATGAGGTATGCCTGTACTAGTCGTTCACCCTAACAGCTTTTAAATAATACAGGTAACTTTATCACTTAAATAAAGTTATTGAGATAACTAAGTTATATATATATATTTTTTCATTATTTATTTTTTGCGGTACACGGGCCTCTCACTGTTGCGGCCTCTCCCGTTGCGGAGCACAGGCTCCGGACGCGCAGGCGCAGCGGCCACGGCTCACGGGCCCAGCCGCTCCGCGGCACGTGGGATCTTCCCGGACCGGGGCACGAACCGGCGTCCCCTGCATCGGCAGGCGGACTCTCAACCACTGCGCCACCAGGGAAGCCCCTAAGTAATATTTTGATGTAATGAGATCAAGGCAAAAAAAAAAAAAATTCTGCATTGTCAGACTTAAAGAGTGATTCTTCTGTACGAAGAGAAATGATCACGCAGGTACTCTGTTGGACTTTAAATTTAAATATTCATTAAGTGAACTTAAAATATATTTATAATCCTCATCCTCTGATGAAGAAGAGCTTTCCCTACTTAGTGAAACCCAGGGGCTGGAAATGGGAAGATTTATTTCAATTTTTCTCTAAGGCAGTTGCATAACATTTAACAAATGCAACACAAGATGGCAGTAATTTCATCCTTTAATTCTCATCCCTACTCAAGTAGAAAAAGAGTCGGTGTTTCTACGGTGACAAAAGTGAGGTGGGGAGACTTTAAAATCAGTATTGCCATTAAGTACAGATGTTTAAATCAGGGAATTCTCTTTATACTTTAGATATGTGACACATTTTTCCCCAGAGATCACTTAAAAAGTATTTCACAATTACCAATTTTTTTTTTTTAATTTATGAAGGCAACAGCATATAGGTAGGTTACCTATATTAATACTGACAGAGAGTAAAAAGGAAAAATAAAGAAAAAAGTAGAAAGTGAAATTGCCAAACTAGCATATGATATCAGCAAATTATGGCTTAAAGTTTTTCTTTAAGTAACAAACCATGTAACTTTACCCAAGTCTAATATAATTACATAGATGACTAATGCATAGGCAACTATGTGTAGTCATTTATATATTACACGAAAATTAGACACACACTTAAGAAAGGGTCACAATTTTTTTAAACATATTCCATAACTGATTGCAAAAAATACTGTATACACTCTTTTGACGTCAGAATTCACCTGAAAAAGTTTCTATCTGTAAAGTCCGGCAGACTTCATGGCCTGCTCCTTCCAAGTTGAATGAACTTTACAGCAATAAGAAAAAAATCTCTTGGTGCCTCATTCAATTACTTCCTCTTTAAAAGGAGCTATAATTTCACCCACCTGGTTCTCAAGAGTGAAAGAGTCAGTGGGAAATTGCTGAATGGAGCACACATCACATAGCAAGTGCTCATTAAAATAATAATAATCATCATTGATTAGTTATTGCTTGTTATTAGGATCCTCTTTAAAATGGGCATGTAGTGTATGAATTCTTCAATAAAAAGGCCGACCCAAGGGAAATCAGGGACTTCTAGCTTCTGAGCCTCTTCTTTCTACACTTTGCTGCCCCAACAAATGCAATATCAAGCCAATTACACCCTTTTTGGGACCAATTTGCACCCAGGATCTCTCCCCGTCAAGACTGGATTTTATACATCATTATTAACTATGCAATAAAAGAGACATTTCAGCACGTTCATGTTGGTGCATTTACCCTGCGAAACAAACTCGCAAATTGTATCGCATTGTGCTCATTCGACAATACAAACACAGAGCAAGTGTTGTGACTTAGGTCACGGGGCAAGTAAAGGGTGAATGCCCGAGATTTCGGCAAACCTCTGTCTTTTGGCAATTCCCACAATAGTGGCTAATCCTCCACGCTGCCCTTGGACATTTTGCTCTCCTCCTTAGCGGAAACACAAAGGCCAGCCGAGCAGACAAGTTTTGGAGAAGGCTGCTGGGAGTCGGGGCTTATCATTTGCAAGTGAGGCTTGCTCTGGAACTCAGGGCCAAAGCCCAGCCCAGCCCAGCCCAGCCCAGCCGTCGCGGAGGAAGCGCCCCATCCATCGCCGGCTTCCACCCGTCGCCTCTTCTGGGTCTCCCTCGTACTCGGACTCCAAACCTGCATATCCCCTAACTCTTGCTCAGAGCATGCTCTTAGCTCTCTCTCGAGGAGCTCCTTAGGCTGGGAGCTCCCTATTTATTTGCAGTTCTGGCACGGAGCCTGCAGACACCGATCTCTCCTGGTCCTGCTGCTGCTGCTGCTGCTGCTGCTACTGACAGGTTAGGTGTTTCCTCCCTGCGGGGTTCTTCCCAACTGCAGGCACTAGCTCTGGGAATCATGCATGTCCCAGATTGCCCTGGTGATGGCGCTGTGTACATGTGAACCCCCAAACCGGCCTTTCTAGAAGGCACAGCAGCCTGCTTCCTGAGCCTGAGAAACATGATATTTTCTATTACTGCAGAGCTCCCAGGAGCCAAAACCCAGCTGCGCTCACCTGAACGCCATCACAGACAAAAGGTCATATTTTAACCCAATCATCAGATTTTCAAGGATCTGTAGTCAGTAAAACAAAGCAAAGCTGGCTGTTTCCAATCCTGGAATCCCAGTACTTCCTGCCACAGGGCGCTGACGGCAGCTTCAAGTAAAAAGCCAGCCACTTCTCTCCCCGGCCGCCTTGTTCTGAGGGTCAGGTTTTGTGGTTTCCCGCCCCAGATACGGATGTGGTGGCCTAGGTCACGTCTAGGTTTGGGGATGGACACATGCACATCTGTGACACGCACGTGACCACACATAGCCGCCCTGCGAGGTAGAATGACCCGGTTCCAAGAAGCTTGGTCTGCAGAGACCAGGGGCCCGGCCAGCCGCTTCCACTCGTGCCGTCGGGCATCTCCGCGCACGCGCACGGCTCGGCACGAGCACGTGTGCACACGCGTGCGGACGGCATCCCACGCGGTGCCCGCAGGAGCTCGGAGGCCGGGGCGGGCGGCGGGTCTCCTCCAGGCTTGCTCCGCCCGACCCTGCCGTTTTCTGCTGCCTTTGCTTTTTCACATTCTCTTTATTGACGTAACCCGAAAGGGTTTTTAGAAATAAGCGTCAACTTGTACCCAACTAGAAGGCGAAAATATTTGGGGCTGACTGTAATCTCCTGACACCGTTTTATTTTATCTCTTTAACATTATACAGGTAACCTGGCAATTGGCTGCCTCTTTCACGTTGAATAATCGGAACACTGTCAAACATTGACCTGAAAGTTGTCAAGACGTTTGTGCAAAACTTGTCACATCTTACATTACGTGACAGGGGTCTCTGTTTCCTTCACGAGTTTTTCCTTATGCCATTAAACTGCCATTTGGACTCAAAAGATTCAATTCAATTTCGCAGAAATATCTTGTTTCCTGTCGACCTCACATTCAGCACCACAGAATTAACTTGCTGTCGATAGCACTCCTTGGAGAAAGATGCTATAAGAGTATCTTGGCCCTGTATTTCCAACAAGACCTCACACTCAGTCTCCGATATAAATAATGTTCTTTGTAAATAGATTATTTCCTGAGTTTGCCATTGCCTAGCCAGTAAACAAATCATTGGCGTGGCCTGGCCGGTGTAAATACATATGGTCCAAATAGAAGGAACTCTCCCCAGCTTTGCATCTTTGCCAGAAGTTCTCCCTAAAATACACACTTTGAGTGGCCTTCACCATATCCACAAATTCCCTGAGATTCCTTCTTATTTTGACTCCTTGATTCCGCAGATGACGACAAAATAGAGAAAAGATACCCTTATCATTCAGAAACACTATTAAAAGTAGAGATCATTTTATTATTATATTTACTATCTTATTTTTTATTATAACAGAAATTCTCAAACCTAGTCCCAAATAGACAGAATGGAGTCATAAACCTCTGGGTATCCGTTGCTCAATTTCACCATCAACATTGTTCAAAAGCGTCTCTCGCTGTTTTTTCCTTTAATGGAGCTTTTGAAAGCAAACCTCAGATGGAAAGACTCACTGTCCGTATTTGCCCTGGACCATCCCATGGCACTGAAAGTCCCGTATCTCAGGAATCCACTCGGTCCTAGGTAAAGCAGAATGGTGGATTGCCTTCTGAGTCAAAATGTCATCATTTACCTATAACTTCTTCACCAGATATCTCTAATCCGGGCATTTAAAAACTTAACCACAATGCCACATCAAACAAAATTAACAAGTATTCCTAAGTACCATTTAACACCAGCCATCCTCATTTGCTTTTTGACTTTTTGCAGAAATACAAAGTTTCAGCAGTTACTCTGGTTGTGTCAGGATGCTTATGATTGACACGTCACCTAAACTTCTTTCAGCTCTCCAGCATTCTTCTCCTATGTCACTTATGTCGTTCAGAACCTGAGTCAATATTCCCATAAGATTTCCCACGATCTAGAATGTTACACATTGTGTTCTTGTGGTGATTTTTTACATGCTCCTTTATCACATGTATTTTTATACAAAGTGCTGTTTAGCTCTAGAGACTTGATTAGATTGAGGATTGATTTTTTTTGGGGGGGGGAAGGCAAGAATACTTCCTTGGTGGAGCTTATTGCATCCCAGCAGCAGGCACTGCTAACACAGATAAGACTGACATGGGGTTCTGGAGGGGTCACCCTGGTGGAACCATTTGAAAGCTCCCATCAACTCTCACCTAAAGATTTTAGCAGCCACCGATGATCACTGCCTTGATGTATGACATCATTAGAGGTAGCAAAGCGTGATGTTCTAATTCTATTATCCCTCCTTTGTTTATTAATGTGATTCTCTACAAAGAATGGCTTTCCATCATAGACTGTCTGGAGTAAAATCCAGATAGTCTTGAAGTAAAATTACCTTGAATTAAAATCCTTGAAGTAAAATCCATTCAGAAAAGACAGAATATATGTGTGATATTTTCCTTCCATTTATTAAATTTCAGAATAAACAGCTGGAGTCCTAAAGATGATCAATAAAGCTTTGGTGGGAGAGTAGAATAGGGAGGGAGGTAGCATTTTGAATTCTCTGGAGCCTGTACTCTGATTCATTTTCATAACTTCCTTAGCTGCTGTACACATGCAAATGTATTTGCTACTCTACCATAATTTCCTGAACAGGTGTGCGCTGGCAATTTTGCAAAGACCTATAAATATATAGCACAGTACCTCCCTTCTGTTATCTTCACCAGGAAACCTTCGCCCATTTCGGGGGCCATCCTAAGATGACCACGGCAAGCACAAGGCAAAACCGCTGAATCAGTAAAAGGTGCCTGCATACTCCCGTCTACGCGTTGTTCTCATTCCTCCTGACCTGTGCACATTAACTTCTCAGGTGACCAATTCTCTGTCCACTGCATCTAGCCTAGCAACCACCTAGCCACACTGGGCTTCACGAGTGTCCTTCCCTCTTCACAAGTGTCCTGTCTCTCTCTTCCTTTAAATCTCACTTCTCACAAGCACCTAAGATCTGGCCCGCAGGAGAAGACCATGAACCAGTCTGCACTGAGACCCGCGTCTCTGGCCACTCAGGACCAACAGACTCTCTTTTCCTAACCCACTCTTCAACTCCGGAATTCAGATTTTCAAAGAAGTCAATACTTGGGTCCAAAGATTTAACTGCACTTTTCCAAAATGTTTTGAATTATTTAGCCATAAAAAAGAAGGAAATTCTACCATTTGAGCTAACGTGCATGAATCTAGAGTTACGCTACGGGAAATAAGCCAGACAGAGAAGACAAATATGGCATCATCTCACTTATATGTGGAATCTTAAAAAAAAAAAAAAATCAAACTCCTAGAAACAGAAGGTTGGGGTTGGGAACACAGGGAAATGTTGGTCCAAGGGTCCAAACTTTTAGTTATAAGATGGATGAGATCTGAGGATCCAAGGTATAAAATGGTGACTATAGTTAATAACCCTGTATTATGTCACTGAAGTTTCCTAAGAGAGTAGAACTGAATTGTTTTCACAAAAAAAGAAAGGAAGGAAGGAAGGAAAGGAGGGAGGATGGGTGATGGATGTGTTTAATTTGATGGGGGAAATTCTTACACAATGTGTGTGTGTGTGTGTGTGTGTATAAAATCATACTGTACACCTTTATTATCTTAGAATTTTGTCAATTATACCCCAGTAAAGCTGGAAAAAAATGTCTTGAGTTTTCCTCTTTGGGGATTTTGTTCACACGCTTCAGAATTCCTAGAAGGCCTCCCCAACTTGGAACAATCCTGGGACTTTCAGTCCCTCCTTCCCTGAAAATCTGTCCAATTCACCTTCTTTGCTCTTACAGCCACCTATCTTTGAAATGCCTGTGATTATTATCATCAAATGCCTCATGAAAATGCTTCTACTGTTGTCCTGAACTCTTTTTTTTTTTTTTGGTTTTTGTGGTACACGGACCTCTCACTGTTGTGGCCTCTCCCGTTGCGGAGCACAGGCTCCGGACGCACAGGCTCAGCGGCCACGGCTCACGGGCCCAGCCGCTCCGCGGCACGTGGGATCTTCCCGGACTGGGGCACGAACCCGCGTCCCCTGCATCGGCAGGCGGATTCTCAACCACTGCGCCACCAGGGAAGCCCCCTGTCCTGAACTCTTATTTCCTATAATGTTAACTCTTTGATGGACTTAAAGTAAGATTTCCCTACTACATTGTACACATGGCAAGGATGGTGTGCTGTTTTT
Organism: Kogia breviceps; assembly: GCF_026419965.1. Taxonomy (NCBI): domain Eukaryota; kingdom Metazoa; phylum Chordata; class Mammalia; order Artiodactyla; family Physeteridae; genus Kogia; species Kogia breviceps. The sequence goes on along the minus strand of NC_081330.1, from coordinate 128,889,675 downwards.
AAAATAATACCCAGCAGGCACAGCATGAATATTTGTATCGATAATAAAATGCTGGTAAATGCTTTATATGAGAATGGAGGCACAGGAGACAGTTCTAGAACATTCTACATATCAGTAGTCTGATCAACATTTACACTGCCTATAGATCAGCATATTTCTTTTGAACCATTCTAATATTTTTTAAACTTCCATTTTCATCTCTACTACAAGAAACTGATGCATTTCTCTGTAAACAATCTGGCTGTTGTACTTTAGGACACACATAATTTCCAGTATGACCTATGCTAACCAAATTGCCAAAGAATTTTCATTAGACCACCTGCATGAGCTGAGGTGTGGAGAAACGGTGATTCATACATTCCAATACACTGCTAAGATGAGACACAAACTGACATACCCTTGTACCATCAGGGCAGAAATATATACCAAACCCTAGACTGATAATACCCTTATTCCCAGCAATCCCACCTCTAGGAAGTAATTCTAAGAAAATAGAGATATATACCCACAAAGACGGATGCACATTGACCCACAACATTGGTATTTTAAAACAGTGAAAATTAGAAATGACCTATAAGTCCAAATATTGGAAAATAAACCATGATAGACACGTAGCATAGAATAACTATTCAACCACTAAAAATATTTTGTAAAGGAATAGCTATAAAACAAAATTCACGAATGAGTAAAAATAAATGGTTTAAAAATAGTCCGTGAAATGCACACATAAAAAGTTAGCTAGGACACCTTGACTCACTAAGAGTGGCTGTCTCTGGATGTGAGCATTATGCATGATTTTTTTTTTTTTTTTTTTTTTTTTTTTGGCAGTACGCGGGCCTCTCACTGTTGTGGCCTCTCCCGTTGCGGAGCACAGGCTCCGGACGCGCAGGCTCAGCGGCCACGGCTCACGGGCCCAGCCGCTCCGCGGCACGTGGGATCTTCCCGGACCGGGGCGCGAACCCGCGTCCCCTGCATCGGCAGGCGGACTCTCAACCACTGCGGCATCAGGGAAGCCCTATGCATGATTTTTATTCTTTACTTCGTGACCTTCTGAACTGTCCAGATTGTCTGCAATGAACCATAGTATTTTAAAACCCAAACGGTGTTAGCCTGTAAAATATCAATGTCTAAGCTACATGGCAGCTTCGTGATCGTTATCTTTATTTATTTATTTAATTTTCTAAACATCTTTATTGGAGTATAATTGCTTTACAATGGTGTGTTAGTTTCTGATTTATAACAAAGTGAATCCGTTATACATATCCATATATCCCCATATCTCCTCCCTCGTGATTGTTATTTTTAAATACATATTGGTTTGGCCAAAAAGTTCGTTCGGGTTTTTCATAGCCTCTTACGGAAAAAGCTGAACGAACTTTTTGGCCAACCCAAATACACAGCTGTGACCCAGCAATTATACTCATATGTACATACACAACAGAATGCATGTATACATCCACCGAAAACGCACACAAGGAAGGATACTTAGAGCATTTGCAGGTGATGAAACTTGTACAGACCTTGATACAGGGAACGGTTGCACACTGTTCTGAATGTACAAATGATAACTGACTACTCAGAGCTGTGCCATTTGTAATAGAGGAAAAAAAGGGAAATGCGTACCAACAGCAGAATGGGTAAAATTACAACAGCAGACTGCAAGTCAGTAATAAGGATCCAGGGGCTGTCGCTCCAGGTAGGTACGTGGAAGAACCCCACGCACTTAGCACTGAGCGAAAGAAGACGTGCGCAAAGAGAACATACAGTTCGATGTACGGTGTAGGTAAAGCTCAAAACAGACAAAAGTTATTTACAATGTCAAGTCAACTGTACGGTTAGCTGTGGAGAGGGAGACGCTTCGTGACCAGGAGTGAGTGTGAGAATATGTGCAGTATCAAAGATACCCTGTTGCTTTTATTTTTTTATCTGGTTCCCTGTAAATTCTCCCGCCCCTAATGACCTTCCCTGTTGCCAAATCCCTTCCTCAATTAATAAGTTAATTCTCTTCCATCAGCTATACATTTGCACTCTCTATAACTTCCAGTTTCAGACATTCATCCGTAATTCAACAACAGCATCGCTGAATTCTGGTATATTCTGAACACAGTACTAGGTGACGAAGAGGCAGAGCCAGAAGGAAAACACATACTGAAGAAAGTCTTTAACGTCCATCTAGGCGTGGACCTTGCTCTAAAACATGCACACAAAATTTGTATACAATTGAAAGGGGTCAAAACCCCCCTGAAGACCCTTGTTCAGCCCAGACTGAGACCTGCTTTACAAACAATGCTTCAGGAGGGTGAGGTAAAATTTCTCTCATGTTTGTATTAGGTAACAACTTTGCTTTTGGTTTTCTAAAACTTAAATTTGCACCTTATAAACTGGTATTTTTAAGTCAATTTATGTGGCTATCAAGTTGTATGATTTCCCCCTCAATTTGTATGACATTTTCAAACTTTTTGAAATTCAGTGTTTCTTCTCAAAGAGTGTCCTATAAAGTATCCCAAATCTCCTTAAGCATATAAGTTAAGAAGTTCTAAAAACCACGTTTCGCTGCACTTAGCACATTAACTGTAACTGCTCAAGATAAAACTGCTATTGCAATTTAATTTCTCCAAAAGTATTTTGGCATATATGTTTTTCATTGGAATAAGATAACTAATAATAATGATTCTTTTCCATAGCTAAATTAGATAGGCTATTAGAATTTTAAAGTCCGTTTCTAAATTCTTAATACCATGCAGTCAAATATTCCGCTACAGAGAAAACAGTCCCTGGTGTTCACACCCTGGTAACCCATGAAGACTTGAAGAATAAAACTGATCATTCACGTGATGAAAGAACAAAACCGTGTGTTAATTTGCAGTGCCCATTAAACCATGGAGGTTTATACCAATTTCCTTCTTAAAGGAAAAAGAAATATAAGGAAACATGTCCTACGTAAATAAATAAAAAGATGACACTCTATTCTTTAATGTTATTTAAAATTCCAAAAACCAAATCAAAGAAATTACAATGCTAGCATATGCATTTACTAATTACATATACAAAAATATCTACCACACACACACACACAGATGTGTGTGTACATATATCTCCCTTTTCAAGAAATCTCACGTGCTTCCTTGGATGGCTGACACATCAGCCACCCCTCACGCTGTGAGAAACACCTTTATGATCTTATCTTAAGTCTACCATTTTCTAGATTTTACTAAATTAAATGTTTTATTTTTTATTTTCTGATAGTTTCCTTGTGTCTTAGTATGGCCTTCGTGTTACTGAAAACTTTGGAACTTTTTGTTATATTTTCTTCTGCTGCATGGGTGCCCCAAATTGCACCCTACCACACATCTTCTAGGCTTCCTAGCAAGAACCACATCTAATCTTACATTCCTTAGGACAACTGAGATCTTGTTTCTTTTTAGAATTAAATAAATTACATGTCGTGTGATACAGCAATAATGTAACCATCTTCTAGAGGAAAAGGTGCCTTGACTGTCAGTAATTATCTAGGGCTTCTATAATTAATTCTCTAATAAAAATGTGAACTCTCTTTTGCTCTGTTTTATGCAAGATCCCTTCACCAGCCCATTAAAAAACCTCCCACTCATTCATGGGACAATATTGTATTGGGCTAAGATTTTGGCAAAACTGTAAACAGTATTTTCTCAAAGCACTCAAAGCAGGAATCCAAACATTGGCTGTTGGTGACCCCAAAGCCCTGTTCTCCTAACCATAATTAACCTGGGTTTCTGAGGGTGGTATAGATATAGAGGTATTCGAAAGGCAAAAATATTCTGGGGCTTCCCTGGTGGCGCAGTGGTCGAGAGTCCGCCTGCCGATGCGGGGGACGCAGGTTCGTGCCCCGGTCCAGGAGGATCCCATGTGCCGCGGAGCGGCTGGGCTCGTGAGCCGTGGCCGCTGCGCCTGCGCGTCCGGAGCCCGTGCTCCGCAACGGGAGAGGCCACGGCCGTGAGAGGCCCGCTTAACGCAAAAAAAAAAAAAAAAAAAAAAAAATCTGGACTAAGAGAGAAACTTCTGTCAGCTTGCACCCCTCCCTGTGCCACACACCATCAAACACAGGTTACATGGCGTGGCCCTTTTTTTCTTTTTTATAATTATTATTTATTTATTTATTTATTTCTGGCTGCGTTGGGTCTTCATTGCTACGTGCAGGTTTTCTCTAGTTGCAGCGAGCAGGGGCTATTCTTTGTTGCGGTGCACGGGCTTCTCATTGCGGTGGCTTCTCTTGTTGCAGAGCACGGGCTTCAGCAGTTGTGGCACGTGGCCTCAGGAATTGTGGCTCGAGGGCTCTAGAGCTCAGACTCAGTAGCTGTGGCGCATGGGCTTAGCTGCATGTGGGATCTTCCCGGACCAGGGCTCAAACCCATGTCCCCTGCATTGGCCGGCGATGCTTAACCACTGCGCCACCAGGGAAGTCCCTGGTTGTGGTCCTTTCTATCTCCAACATGTTTATCCACACAATGTCTTTGTCCCCCAAAGAGTCCCCACGCCCTACTACAGACACTAGTCCTGTCTTGTTTGAATGACATCTACGGACTCGAACGGGCTCACTAAATCTAGGCTCTCCCGTCATGTGATATAAGGGCTTCCTACTGAATAAAAAGGATGAAGCCCTAGGAAAATTTAAATCTGATCATATCCTACAGTTTTCTTCCATATTGAGCCATGCCCTTTTGCAAATCTTAGGCTTGAGCTATGTCAGACACCTCACGGATCCCTGGGCAAGCCACGCACACTCAGGCGTCCACACCCTTGCTCTTCCTGGAAAGGCACCTCCTTCCTCCCTCCTCTCGTTGACGGACCTCTCTTCATCTTTCAGACGCATTCCTAACTGGGCATCATGGGCCTCCTTGATCCCCTGTCCAAAGGCAGAATTGATGCCTTCCTCCTCCCTATTTCCCTCGTTTGTCATTTATAAACCGTAATCTTTTACGGTACAGATACGATACCAGCAGGACGTTAGTCGCCCCTCCACACCGGGAGCTCCTTGAGAATAGCCTGCGTTTATTGGTTTTTGTGTCAGATACATAACGAGAACATGTTATTCAGACAACCAACCATCCCCTGGTGAACCTATGCAATCTTGCGCCCTGATGCAGGGGGCAGCAGGGGTACGCTGTGAACAAGACACAATCCTTGCTTTTCAAGAGCTTCTGGTCCAGTGATTTAGCGGACCGTAAGTGTTTACTGAATCATCTAACTACCGTTTATATCCTTTTTGGCCAATGGCATGCAGCTAGTTTGAATGATTTCAGACAGCCCAGTTCAACTCAATCTTCACCTGAAACGTAAGCATGGTTAATATTGCTTGGGCACATTTTATACCAGGCATTAAAACACGGAGGAGCAGAGGTTGCTTAAGTCGGTGTGATAAGTGAAAAGGGAAAAGTGGTCAGCAGCCCCAGTCCCCATCTTTTCTTTTTATCTGCCTAGGGTCAGAGGTGACACAATCGCCACCACCTACCCCCCCTTCCCTTGGGTGCACGTAGCTGACAACCGGGCACTCTGTGATGCCCCGCCTTGGACAATATGCTGGCGCTGCAGACTGGCTCCGGTTTGGTGACGTGTGACTCGTCTTGTTCTTCTACTGAGACCCATCCGCTCGAGCTCCTGACAGCACCTGCCCACCGTGTGCAGCCGACACTAGGCCCTGCTCTCTGTTGGCCTCTCAGAGGCTGGCATGCCGCAGCCAGCTCCCAGCAGCTCCCTCCCACTATGCTTTAACCCCAGTGCTGTTCCGCAGGGAGAGCGCAAGGACAGTTCCATCCACTGAGGCGCCTTGCCCTCACTCCTACCTGTCTGAGGTTGTCAAAGACAGGGGCCTTGGAAAACTCTTTTCTTCACGAAAGGGTCATATTTTCACTGCTTCATAAGCCCTATCTGACAATATTCTGATGACCCAAGTTTAGCCTTCCTTTATGCATGAACAAGTATCGTTTCCATTATACGTGGTGCTATTCTTCCCAAACCGGGTCGATTCCAGCTGGTACTGCTAATAAGAGACACCCTTGCCTCACTTACGGTCCTCCAGACAATGTTTCACTTTGGGAGAAGAGTTCCAGGCAGCATCAAATGCCCAGAGAAACACATTCTCTCCTCTCCCCAATACACCTCCCTTTAGGGTACAGATGCCTTCATGAAATTTTCAAGGCTTTTCTAAAAACCAATCCATACTCTGAAAGCATAAGGAGTACAGACTCTACAATATGATCATTTTGAAGGCCTGTAAAATGTGTACATAGTGTCCGTCAAAACTCACTTCTGTAATGTAAAGTTTCCCCTTGGGGGGTTGTATTGATATATCCCTATACTCGCATCTTACTCATTTCCACAAAGAGTAACACTGCACACACTATCAGAAGGCCAAGAAATACTTAGTAGGCTTTTTGGTCCTTAAAAGAAGAGGCTATTCTTTGGCAAAGGATGAATAAACTCTGGTCTCTAGAAGCCTGAATGTCATTCACATTCAATCGCTTTGATTAACTACCAAACCCAGCAAATTCAGTTCCGCGTTTGAGGCAACCCCGAGGCACTCCTGGGAAGGACAGAGGTGAGGAGAAGAAGGATGATACTTTAAGTCATAATTGAGAGTTGACGCAACACCTAGTCACATTCCATCGCAATCACAAAGAGTTCTAAATCAGCCACGGGTACCAGAGGGTGAAAAGAGTTTTGGAATATTAGACCTTTTCCTATTCAAAGGAACAGACAGGAAAATGTTGACAGCTGTCTGCTCTACACAGAAGGACGGTTGTGATAACAGTCTGTTGATAAAAAGATGAAACTGACAGTGAGAACGATGAGAAAAAGAAATCACACGGAGTATTTCTGAGAACAGAGAAATCCACCCTACATGACTGCCTTGTTACATTAATCTCCTTGCTCCCCGGGGCAAGACAGCACAGCCAAATCTTACCTTTGTAAATCTGCAATAAAAACACGTAGTCGGATATGAGAAGAGCACAGAAAGTCCAAAATGGCATCATTAATATACAATGCAAATTGTCTAAAGAATGAGATCTTGAAAGCAAAGAGAGAGATTTGTTTCAATGAGGCTCCCTCCTCTGTCATGAGATTACTGCCCTTAGCTTTGAACCTGACCTCAGAACTCTGTCTCAGGTAAAAACAGTCAGATTGTTCCACCTTTAAATACTGGGAATGCATTACAGACTTCTAAGAAGTGAGCATTAAAAAATATACATATATATTATCTCCGCTTCTCTGTGAGATGCCACACTATTTGTGAAGACAGGAGTCGCTGAAGATAACAGGATGATGCCTGGCTCTCTTGCTGTGCGAGATGAGGCTAAGGAGGTCTTCTGGCTGCGGGATGGAAGATGGACACCGCTTATTTATAGTTTAGGACACAGGATTTGCCGGGTGTCTTACTGTCCATAATTATGTTAGAATTTGGCAAAGAAATGGTTCTTCTACTAATGTATTTTTATATATGGAAGAATCTGATAGATGTCTAAATCAGAGACGATTCATTCTACCATGTATACCTGTAACACACACACACACACACACACACACATTAATTGACGGAGTCATTTCACCAGTCATTCTCTACTGGTGAAGTAAATACAGTCCTTTAAGATGAGAAAAGATGTTATTTTCTCTCCTGGAAATGTTAGTGCTTTATGATGTAGTGATTCAGTTATTTGTCCAAATGTCTATGTCGACAGAGAGGGGAACAAGACCCTAATTTTAGCATCCTCAACCAAGGGCATTAAATAAAGTAAACCTTTTCTTACAAGAAATTAGTACCTCCCATAAATCATGTCAAGAAAGATTGCTGCTCTTCATAGAGATGGAAAGTAGATTAGAGGTTATCAAGGGCTTGGAACAGCAGGTGTGGGCAGTTATTGCTTCATGGGTCAGAGTTTCTGCGTGGGGTGGTGGAAAAGTTTTAGAAGCAGCGGTGCTGGGTTGCACAACTGTGTGAATATAACGAATGTCTTTGAATTGTACACTTAAAAATGGCTAAAAGGGCCTATTTTATTTTACCACAATTTTTGAAAAAAAGCATGACTGTTGCTACATCTGGTCATAATCAAAGCGGACACTTACCCACACGGGAAGAACAAGTGTTGAACGGTTGATGCATCTGATTCTAGAGGTTTCCTTTAATTTGACCAGTTTGTATGTAAATAGTTGAGAACCAAAACCGGACAAAGGGAAGTTCTCAGTCTGGAGCAATGCCTGCTCGAGACACCAGGATAAAGTCAATTATTTTTCTTGCGGTGTGTCCACACATCTGCCTTCCTACCTCACGCCACGGACGTACCATTCCAGCAAACTGTTATGTGGGGTATGCATGTCTTTATTTGCGGACTCTGAGTTGAAACGGATGCTCTCTCTCTCTCTGGTATTGGGGGTAAAGCCTCATGCGCGAGACCCTGGCTCTACTGCCCTTTAGCCGGGTGACCCAGGGCCAATATTTCCTTAGAAAATCCTCATGGAGAAGATGGAACCACTCACTCCAGTGTTCAGCGACATTCTGATCCTTCGAGCTTATGTACTTAAATCACTTGGCACAGGATAGCTACATGCTTACTACTTTCCAGATAACATTCCGAGGCTTTAGAAAGGGTGGTGTCTCAAGAGGGCTAAGAAAACCAAATGGGGAGGTTCTGACATCACCGTCCTAAGTTTTCCCCAAGAGGGAGAATACGGAGGCTTCAGAAAGAAGACGACCATGGCTGAGGTCTCTCTCTAACGAGCTCAGCTGGCCAAGGAAACTAGTCTAGAACTGATCCTTGCCTGTGGGGAGGTGGAATCTACAGGACAAATCTTCATTTTTTTCCCACTGCATTTTATATATTGAGGAATCGTTTTCATGCAGTAAAACACAAACCTTAATTGTCTAGAGCTCCATCACTTTTACATTTGTAAATAACCATAAACTCCCGCCCAAGGCAAAACAAAGAACATTTTGATCCATCAGAAAGTTTCCTCCTGCCCCTCCCAGTTACTGCCCCATCCTCTCCACCCAGGGATGGCCCTTGTTCTGACATCTATCACCCACTAGTCACTGCTGCCTCCTCTCCAAACGCCATGTACACGGGATCATACACTATGCAACTTTTGTGTCCAGATTCCTGCACTCCACAAAATGACTTTGAGATTCAGCCCTGTTGTTGAGTTTCTCTGAGGTTTGTTCTTATGCCTGAGTGGCTCTCCACTGTGTGAATATACCAGGTCTTTATAAGTTCTCTTGTGGAGGGACATTTGGGTCTTTTCCATTTTGAGGCTATTAGGAGTGAACTTATGAACATCCTTAATAAGTCTTTTTTTTTTTTTTCCAGAGAAGTTGCATTCATTTTTTTTTCTTATTAGTCATCCACTTTATACACATCAGTGTACACGTGTCAATCCCAATCGCCCAATTCAGCCCACCGCCAGCCCCAACCCCCACAGCTTTCCCCCCTTGGTGTCCACACATTTGTTCTCTACATCTGTGTCTCAACTTCTGCCCTGCAAACCGGTTCATCGGTACCATTTTTCTAGGTTCCACATGTATGCGTTAATATACGATATTTGTTTTTCTCTTTCTGACTTACTTCACTCTGTATGACAGTCTCTAGGTCCATCCACGTCTCAACAAATGACTCAATTTCGTTCCTTTTTATGGCTAAGTAATATTCCATTGTATATATGTACCACAACTTCTTTATCCATTCGTCTGTCAATGGGCATTTAGGTTGCTTCCATGACCTGGCTCTTGTAAATGGTGCTGCAGTGAACATTGGGGTGCATGTGTCCTTTTGAATTGTGGTTTTCTCTGGGTATATGCCCAGTAGTGGTACTACTGGATCATATGGTAATTCTATTTTTAGTTTTTTAAGGAACCTCCATACTGTTCTCCATAGTGGCTGTAACAATTTACATTCTCACCAGCAGTGCAAGAGGGTTCCCTTTTCTCCACACCCTCTCCAGCATTTGTTGTTTGTAGATTTTCGGATGAAGCCCATTCTAACTGGTGTGAGGTGATACTTCACTGTAGTTTGGATTTGCATTTCTCTAATAATTAGTGATGTTGAGCAGCTTTTCATGTGCTTCTTGCCATCTGTATGTCTTCTTTGGAGAAATGTCTATTTAGGTCTTCTGCGCATTTTCGGATTGGGTCGTTTGTTTTTGTAATATCGAGCTGCATGAGCTGTTTATATATTTTGGAGATTAATCCTTAGTCCGTTGATTAGTCTGCAAATATTTTCTCCAATTCTGAGGGTTGTCTTTTCATCTTGTTTATGGTTTCCTTTGCTGTGCAAAAGCTTTGAAGTTTTATTAGGTCCCATTTGTTTATTTTTGTTTTTATTTTCATTCCTCTAGGAGGTGGATCAAAAAAGATCTTGCTGTGACATATGCCAAAGAGTGTTCTTCCTATGTTTTCCTCTAAGAGTTTTATAGTGTCTGGACTTACATTTAGGTCTCTAATCCATTTTGAGTTTATTTTTGTGTATGGTGTTAGGGAGTGTTCTAATTTCATTCTTATACATGTAGCTGTCCAGTTTTCCCAGCACCACTTATTGAAGAGGCTGTTTTTCTCCATTGTATATCCTTGCCTCCTTTGTCATAGATTAGTTGACCATAGGTGCGTGGGTTTATCTCTGGGCTTTCTATCTTGTTCCATCGATCTATGCTTCTGTTTCTGTGCCAGTACCGTAGTGTCTTGATTACTGTAGCTTTGTAGTATAGTCTGAAGTCAGGGAGTCTGATTCCTCCAGCTCCGTTTTTTTCCCTCAAGACTGCTTTGGCTATTCAGGGTCTTTTGTGTCTCCATAAATATTTTAAGATTTTTTTTGTTCTAGTTCTGTGAAAAATGCCATTGGTAACTTGATAGGGATTGCATTGAAGCTGTAGATTGCTTTGGGTAGTACAGTCATTTTCATAATATTGATTCTTCCAATCCAAGAACACAGTATATCTCTCCATCTGTTGGTATCAGCTTTAATTTCTTTAATCAGTGTCTTATAGTTTTCTGCATACAGGTCTTTTGTCTCCCTAGGTAGGTTTATTCCTAGGTATTTTATTCTTTTTGTTGCAATGGTAAATGGGAGTGTTTCCTTGATTTCTCTTTCAGAGAAAGAATATAGAGTGGAGAAAAGACAGCCTCTTCAATCAGTGGTGCTGGGAAAACTGGACAGTTACATGTAAAAGTATGAAATTAGAACACTACCTAACACCATACATAAAAATAAACTCAAAATGGGTTAAAGACCTAAGTGTAAGGCCAGACACTATCAACTCTTAGAGAAAAACATAGGCAGAACACTCTGTGACATAAATCACAGCAAGAGCCTTTTTGCCCCACCTCCTACAGAAATGGAAATAAAAACAAAAATAAACAAATGGGACCTAATGAAACTTAAAAGCTTTTGCACAGCAAAGGAAACCATAAACAAGACCAAAAGACAACCCTCAGAATGGGAGAAAATAGTTGCAAATGAAGCAACTGACAAAGGATTAATCTCCAAAATTTGTAAGCAACTCATGCAGCTCAATAACAAAAAAACAAACAACCCAATCCAAAAATGGGCAGAAGACCTAAACAGACATTTCTCCAAAGAAGATATACAGATTGCCAACAAACACATGAAAGAATGCTCAATATCATTCATCATTAGAGAAATGCAAATCAAAACCACAATGAGATATCATCTCAAACCAGTCAGAATGGCCATCATCAAAAAATCTAGAAACAATAAATGCTGGAGAGGGTGTGGAGAAAAGGGAACCCTCTTGCACCGTTGGTGGGAATGTAAATTATACAGCCACTATGGAGAACAGTATGGAGGTTCCTTAAAAAACTACAAATAGAACTACCATACGACCCCGCAATCCCACTACTGGGCATATACCCTGAGAAAACCATAATTCAAAAAGAGCCATGTACCACAATGTTCATTGCAGCTCTATTTACAACAGGCAGGAGATGGAAGCAACCTAAGTGTCCATCAACAGACGAATGGATAAAGAAGATGTGGCACATATATACAATGGAATATTACTCAGCCATAAAAAGAAACAAAATTGAGTTATTTGTAGTGAGGTGGATGGACCTGGAGTCTGTCATACAGAGTGAAGTAAGTCAAAAGGAGAAAAACAAATACCGTATGCTAACACATATATATGGAATCTAAGGAAAAAAAAAAAATGTCACGAAGAGCCTAGGGGTAGGACGGGAATAAAACACAGTCCTACTAGAGCATGGCCTTGAGGACACAGGGAGGGGGAAGGGTAGGCTGGTACGAAGTGAGAGAGGGGCAGGGACATATATACACTACCAAACGTAGAACAGATAGGTAGTGGGAAGCAGCCACATAGCACAGGGAGATCAGCTCTGTGCTTTGTGACCACCTAGAGGGGTGGGATAGGGAAGGTGAGAGGGAGGGAGACACAAGAGGGAAGAGATATGGGATCATATGTATAACTGATTCAGTTTGTTATAAAGCAGAAACTAACACACCATTGTAAAGCAATTATACTCCAATAAAGATGTTAAAAAATAATAATAATACAATTTCAGGTATTTGCTAAGTGTTAGGAAAACGTGGCCGGCTATCAGGACGAGAATAACCATGAAGGGGGCAGAATACAAGCTATCTAGTGTGTAACAAGGAGGCTGTGTCACAGGAGGAGATATTGAACTGTACTATCCTCAACCCTCGTATCCTATGCAGACTTCATCCTAGCAGCTGGGAGAAAGGGTATTAAACACTTCCAGTACCATGAACCTGAAGTCACCAGCAATTTTCTTGCTCTTTGGGATGGAGAGCAGAGATTTCTGATGGGCCTGGTGGGGTTATACACCCAGTTCTGAACTGTGGCCAGGGTGCCAGGCTCCACTAACTGCCAAGTCTCAGCCATATGCCTCCTGCAGTGAAATGGTCCAGACAACATGCGTAGCAGCTCTTTCCATGCAGAGTGAGGGAGGATTCCAAAAGGAAGGAGGGATCCTATTATTAGAAGAAACTGGGCGAGGCAGAGAAGTTAATACACCAAGAGTGAAATCTTGGCAATCTGCAGGGGAAATACAATCAAGAAATGGAAAAAAAAAAAAATCAGGATATACAGTCAGGTGTTAGCAACAAAAGCAGATGCATATTGAAGGAGATCCATTTAGAATGAGCTGGATGGGGCTGGGTCACGGTCCCCAATGACCAGACTGAGAATCAAGGAAGCAGGTGGTGGTGGGCAAGACATGACAGAGAGTAGAGAACTGTCCACTTACTCTCTGCCCCAACCTCTCACACAGACCCTCCCCCACAAGGCCACAGTATAATATGAAAGGGGAACTTTGTGCATCAATGTTCTACGTCCTACTAAAAGAACAGTATCAAGCACGCAGCTGGTGCTCAATAGATACCTGGTGAATCATAAATAAACGAGAAGATTCGGTTTTATAAATTTTGTTAAAACAACGTGTTAAGAACGCAAAGGTCCTGTGGTCATCTCTTAAGATTTGTAGATTAAGGAAGTTTTCTCTTCTCTGCTTGCTCTGTCTACTTAAACCTCAGAAAGAATGTCTGTTTCTAAACTAAATGGACTCTTCATCCTTTCTCACCTTCATGGTGAAGGAGAGTCCGTGACTCTTCCATTGGGTGTAACGAGCTGTGGGCAAGAGTTTGCAAATGGCTAGGAATTCGACTAGTTTAACAATTCCTAGTCTCAACAGAGACTGAATCACAACAAGAAATAAAACCTCAAGATGAGGCTAATGTACGTATAAGATTTATAGGAATATGACTTTGGACACGTCTTTTCAACCTATAAAGGGCAAAAAGTTCAGTTGTTGTATGTGAATTTCTGAATAATTGCTTCGGACAGTGTTTGGAGCGATTTGCCAAGTAAGTGGTTCTGATTCCTTACGCATTTGCTGTATAGCCCAAGACGCAATGTATTATAGCTTTCTTAGGAAAATGAACATAGATTCAGTACAATTAATGCCACTGGCAATGATGATAGCTAACTCCGTGAAAGCCATTACTGGTAACTTTACAGGTAATAATTCAATTAATTTGATCTATTATGTATAATGGCTTTACACCTTACAAGTCCAGAACAGAAAACGATCTTTTGACTTAAAATACGGCTCTATTATTCATGAAACATAGTACTGGAAAGGGGTCATCGATACACTTAATTGATTTGACAACCTTGTTTTGCGTAGAAGTGCTGAATGTTCTCTGAAGGGAGGATGTGAGAATGAGGTGATTATTTTCAGGATAGATTCAGCCTCGAGTTTTCTGATGCTTGTTCCTGCTTTTGTCATCGTAACAGATTCCAGGTCATTCATTTCGGATTAAAAGTTGCCCTGCAGGAACGGCGACTCTAAGCAGACTTTCTTTGTCGGGTTTTCCTTGCCTTGGAATCAGGCCCTCCGCGGCACTTCTCGCCTCACCTCCCTCACGATAAGGGTGCTTTATTGAGGTGCAACGTCCCAGGTGTTTAAGGGGAGAAGAAGACATGCCGGGGTTTGGGTTAGGCTTCTGAAGATGGATGCAAGGCTTTTTTGTTTGTTTGTTAGATTTTTTTTTAACATCTTTCTTGGAGTATAACTGCTTTACAATGGTGTGTTAGTTTCTGCTTTACAACAAAGTGAATCCGTTATACATATGTTCCCATATCTCTTCGCTCTTGTGTCACCCTCCCTATCCCACCCCTCTAGGTGGTCACGGACGTGTACACACTACCAAATGTAAATTAGATAGCTAGCGGGAAGCTGCCGCATAGCGCAGGGGTGCAAGTTTTAATACCTGGACAGGGAGAGAGCCGGCAGGTTTGTGAAACAGCAGCAAGCCTCCTGGGTAGGCGCGCAGGGCATGCCGCAAAGTGTAACAGAGAGTCCCAAACTCCTGTGGGGTGTGTGTGTGTGTGTGTGTCTGTCTGTCTGTCTGTCTGTGTGGAGCTCTGGTTACCTCTTCCTACAGGGATCACCTCTCACTTCTTTATTCTATGTCTCCCTGGGAGCAAGGATGATTTTCCACTGATGCGGCATCTTCCACTCCAGCCCGGCATGCCATGGGCACCGCACAGGTACTCTTAGACTGAATGAACGCAAGTGAAAACCACCCAGGAGCGGATAACGAAGGCCTGTCGGCGGAGCTGGGCTTGAATCCGATGCAGAGCGCGCCCACAACTCCTCCTCTTTCCTGCGTGCTTCTCTCTCTCCCACTTCCTGCAGCGGATCTTCAGCCCCCCCAGCCTACCAGCTACGGGACCTCCCCACTCACCTTCAGCACATGACCGACGGCCTGGCTTAGGGAAATCCAAGAGACCGTCATTTGCAATTACTTTGTCTGCTGGCCTCTAAATGTACCTGTAACTGACGCTTCGCTTGTATTCTCTCTATAAATATGCTTATTCCCACGGAACCCTGGTGGCCAAGAGCTGCATCTCCAGCATCGTGGCTCTGATCACCAGCTGCCCCCTCTCTCCTGAGTCCCTCCCCTCCCCTCTCCACTGGCTTCTTCTCATCAGCCTTTAAATGTGATGAGGTCTCTCCTACCTTAAAACAAACATTTCCCTGGAAACTCTTCTTCCAGTTAAAAACCGCCTTCGCTTTCGCCTTTATTAAGAAGCTGTCTAGGGCTTCCCTGGTGGCGCAGCGGTTGAGAATCCGCCTGCTGATGCAGGGGACGCGGGTTCGTGCCCCGGTCTGGGAGGATCCCACGTGCCGCGGAGCGCCTGGGCCCGTGAGCCGTGGCCGCTGAGCCTGCACGTCCTGAGCCCCGTGCTCCACAAAGGGAGAGGCCACAACAGTGAGAGCCCCGCGTACAGCAAAAAAAAAAAAAAAAGGAAGAAGAAGCTGTCTAGAGCCACTGTTCACTGTTTGCATTTCCCTGTGCCTCTCCACCCACCATAGGCAGGCTTCTGCACCCACCACTAAACCCCAACTTTCTGTTGCTATGGTCCGTGGATGAAGTGTGGTCCTGATTACTCTTGATTTCTTAGGGGTGCTGTACACAGCCCCTTCCACCAGGCTCCAGGAAGCTGCCCTCTGCCCTTTTTCTTTAGGCTCACTTCACTGTCCATCCCTTAACTCCAAGCTTGGATTTCTACTGCAAGTGAAACTTGTATGGGGCCTAGAAATCTCTGCCCGTGAAATAGCTCCCAGGAGATTCTTTTATACTTTCAGAGGCTCTGTTATAAGTACTTATATTCCTCAGAGACCTGTTCCATGTCTTCAACTCACAATTTATAGCAGAAGTTGGTAAACTGAAGCCAAAGGACCAACACGGGCCCACCACTCATTTTTGTAAATAAAGTTTTATTGGAACACAGCCACACCCACTATTTGGCATATGGCCTGTGGCTGCTTTTGAGCTGCTGCAGCGGAGCTGAAGAGCTGCAACAGAGACCCTACGGTGCACGAAACTTAAAATATTTACTCTCTGGCCTTTTATAGAAAAAGTATGCTAACCCCCAGTTTATAACAGTCTCCCCAGCTGCCCTCTCAACATTAACAGCCTTTTCATGTGGCCTGTCTGCTACATATCAGACTCATAAAGCCAACTACATATTAAGAAGCTGCACGTGACTATGCCACAGGCCCTTGAAGCCCAACTGCATTTCCCATCTTCGTCCTGATTTGATCCTCCCTCCAGGATGTGACAGCTCAGGAGCAAGCACCGCCATCCACCCTATCACCCAACTCGCGAGCGTCATTTCTCCCCCTCCTCCGCCTCTGTAGGCGTCAAACCTATGCTCACGCAGCTCCACCATCCCAGGTCTCCAGCTTTTTGTGCAAGCTCGTCTCGGAGGTTCGCGCACATGAAGGACTCTGGCTGATGTGCCCAGGTTTTGCACTAAACTAGGGATTTTCCTGGGTCCACAGTCCGGAAGGGGACAGTTCAGCCCTGAGTTCTGCGTCTGCCCGAGGATGACTGAACCCGGCGTCCTGGGCCGCCTGGCCTCACTGCCCTGCGGCCTCCAGGCAGTGGGTGGTCCAGTCTGTGGCCCCTCGCTTCCCATGGGGCCTGCGGGGGCAGGGGGTGGTTTGCACCTGGAGAAGCACTAGACTCCCCTTTGGGCCTCCTTTATACTCCTCCTTTTACTCTGAGCTGTGAGTATTTTTAACCCTGTACATACGGCAGCTCTTCTGACACAGAGGCTATTTTATCAATTGTCAGTACCATCCCTGTAGGATGATTCTCCATGGGTGTTCCCAGACTCAGGCTCCGATGGACCAAATAAAAATGTTTCGTTTTGTAAAAAAAATAAAAATAATAAAAGGGTCTTTTGCGGGGGCACACGGCAAAGCCACAGTGTCGTAGCCCATTCAGAATCATCACACTTGACAGAGGTCTCATTACCCACATGTGTAGGACATCAGTCAACACCAATCATGAACCAAGAAGAGTCAAGGGCAGCAGGATCCAGGGCTTGAACCCCGTTTCCTGTAAGGGAAGGATGGTCCTGCCTGGGCAAGTGGGCAGGGAGCAAATGAGAAGAAACAACCATCCTGAGAAGTCAGGGCTTGAAAAGTGTTGAAAGCAAAGTGCATTTCTACCCGTCGGCAGGGAGAAAGAACACACAGGACTGAGATAGTTTAAATGCAGAGAGACACACATCCCATATTCAGATGCAGTAAAATGGGTGTCAGAATTGATTACCTTTCAGCTGAAGAATTCAGGAGTCATATTTCCCCAAAGCAGATGCTGGGTATTTTTATCATTGCACCCCTGTTGGGTATGCAATTCTGTTACTGAATCAAAAGTCACGTTATCGACGGAAATATAATAGCCTCTGCTTAAAATTTCTTCACATGGGAAAAAAGGCCCGTTGTTGCACTTTTAAAGCTGCATAATGTAAATACTATCATTTTTGGTCCCGTAAAATCCCCTTTTACTGCCTCTCAAGAGTGGGAAATTGTTGAAAGGCAGAATAGTCTTACTTTCGGCCACTTATCCAATCTTACTTCAGCTGGAAATTACAGCTTGTCTTCTGAAATAGCCATTTGCAGAACTGGAGACTCAGTACTCAATCTTACTGAGCTTAAATGGTAAAAGAGTGGGTTTAAACACGTCTAAACATATGTAAGTTTCCTACAAGTGTGGTAACCGTTTATATGAAATCTTCTACTTAAGGAGGTGATATCTGACTCACTCATATAACTAATGTGCCCTGTGTAAGACCCGTATGCGGGCAATTGGGGGTTTATAAAAGCGCTGTCCTATCTCTGGCGCACAGTCGTGTAGCTAGGTACGAGGAAATTTACAAGCCGAGTTTCCCTATGGGTCAATTTCTGCCCTTATGGAACAGGCGTTGTATCTTCCATTTTCTGAGGGTCTTAGGGAGTCACAGCGTGGCCTTTAAATTCATTATGCCTCCGCGTGTAGGGTCATCTGCAGCGCCAATACTGAAGGACAAACGAGACAGCTCACTGAAGGAGCGGTATTATCTACAAAATGGAAATAATGGTACTCTCTCCAAAATAACGGCAGAGAGTATTAGATTTTAGAACAGTATGACACACCACTGACCCCAAGAGGAGCTACATTTTTAGGCCAATTCTTTCATGAAAAGGTAATCAAGGAATGTTCAATCGTCTGGAAATAAGGTCCGGTCTTCGCGAGAACATTGTTATTTTCTTGCTACTCCACGAAGTGAATGTTAGGACGTAACCTGCTCAGGGGCTTTGCTGCCAGACACTTCAGCTGTAAACAGGAGCCAAACCTGTCAACGGCACCCCAGAAACACCAGAGGTCGGGTAACCCGAATTCGGCTCCCTTGCGTCATTGGCATGCATTCCTTCAGTACGCAGAGAACTCTACAGAGACATGCACGAGTTGTGTTCACCCGTGTGCTTCAGAAGGGGTCAGCAGTGCTCTCTGCTGTAGGACTGAAAGCCTCTCTCCAGCATCTCCTTGCGTTCACGCTGGCCCCGTTGCTGTCCTGCAGGCCCCTTCAGTCTGCCTTGGGGCTTTAAGAAGACTTCTATTCACGCAGGACACACATCATGGTTTGTCACAGGCAGGATGATGGCCTCCAGAGAATTCCACGTCCTTCTAATCCTGGGAACCTAGGAATATGTTACGTTGTTGCACGGCAAAAGGGATCTTATAGAGTGTAAAGGACCCTGGCGGGGGAGGGTACCGGGGATCCTCCAGGTGGGCTCCAACGCATCATAGGAGCCCTTCAGAGCAGAGAGCCTCTCCCCGCTGGGCTCAGAGAGCTGCAGCAGCAGAAGAAAGTCAGAGAGAGGAGGCAGGAAAAGGACGCAACCTGCCATTACTCGCCTGGGAGATGGAGGGACCGAGAGGCAGGGAAAGAGAGGGGCCTCTAGGAGCTGAGAGCCTGACAGCCAACAGGGAATGGACCTTGGACCTCAGCATGGAACTCAGTCCTGCCAACAGCTTGAAAGCAGACAGCCCCCAGACCCTTCAGTTAAGAGTTCAGCCCCGCCAGGACTCTGATTTTAGTGAGCCCACGTCAAACTTCTCGCCTACAGGGCTCTGAGACAGTAAGTGTGTGTGGTCTACTAAGTTGGTGATAAATTTTTATGGCAGCAGTAGGCCGCTAATACCGAGTTCTCAACACTGCTTGCAAACTCCTTGTACTCCTTTAATTCTAAGACACCATCAGTTGAATATCATAGCAAAAGTCTGCTCCTGAAGATTTTCAGACAGAAGAAACCTGCTACATTAAACTGAAGGTAAGATGTGTCTTGGTTCCTGAAACAAAAAATGTAGATGGGGAAAGAAGATAAAATATTTCCTTCTCTTTGAGTTGAGGAAATACCGTATTGATTTGTTGGTGTTATTTACGAAGTATCTAACTTTAAAGAAAAACATCAGGGACTCCCCTGGCAGTCCAGAGGTTGACTCCGTGCTTCCGCTGCAGGGGACGCGGGTTCCATCCCTGGAACTAAGTCAGGGAACTAAGATCCTGCATGGCGCAGCCATAAAAAGAAAAGAAAAGAAAAAAAAGGAAAGAAAAGCATCAGCTCTCCTGTTCCCCTTAAAGCATGTTTCCACATGCATTCACATGCTGGTCCCCAGAAACGCCGCCCCTTTGAAATGCAGATGCAACTAAGAAGGCGATGAATATTGGTCTCCTTCCCTCTGTGTTCACGGTTGTTAAAGTTCAGGGCCCAGTTCGGTTTATGACTGCTCTGCTCACTCCATAATAATTTCCTTACGCACAGAAATAACATGTGTGACCTAAAACAGAGGTAACACATTCTAAAAAACTTCAAGTCTATTGAAAGTAATGACCTCTTTGTGATAAGAAGTAGTTCTCAAAATTAAAGTGTATAATTATCTGAGACTGGCACAATAGCTTTTTTTGTTTTGGGTATAAATGCATTGGTTATGGTTCTGGCGTAATGAAGTATATAATTTATCTACTCATTTTAGCAAGAGTTGCCAGAAACCACTTCTTTCTCAAAGCCAGATCTTCTTCAACTGGAGTTTGAAATATCAACTGTTACTATAAGCTGGTAAAGTTTTATTTTAGTTTGATTTTCTAAGAAATATAGAAACTTGGCTGAATTCTATACCATCTACCGACATATGCCAAACATATACTAGCTCAAAATAAGCATAAGGTAAACAATTATTGCAACTTCTGAAGCAAGAAAACTCTTCTGAAGATAAATAAACAATTGCATTTTCTGAGATGACTAAGCAATACTGGTTGAGTTATTAAATTTCATCCTCCAAAGTCACATCTGATGACACAAAATCCATAAAGATTTTTGAGCTAGTCATTGCATGGATTCTGGCTTACAAGATGTGTGCCTGTGAGTGTGTGTGTGTGTGTGTGTGTGTGTGTATGTGTGTGTGTGTGTAATTGTTTAGTGTGTGTGCTTTACAAGAACCTGCATAAGTTGCATGGTGGAAAATGGGAGGGAAGTGAAGGAAGGTCTTTATCTTCTATTGCAAGTACAGCTTGGAGTGAGTCAGGTTTTAGATTATGCAATATGGTTTCAAGAACACATTCTAAAGGGCTCCTGTGAATAATGTAGGTTCAGATTGTGCTTCCATATACACTTTTTTCCCCCATAAATGAGAAAGACAAAGAGGAATAGCCTTTTCTGTCGGTTTCAGAAAGCAACCCAATGTGAAGTCACCTCTTTTATATTAAATAACCAAATGTGGGTCATCTAACAGAGTGTGGAGCAGTATAAATGACAGAGTTCTGGAAAATGTTTGCCCTCACCAATAATACGTCTGGTCGTAGAGAATGGACTTGAGGACACGGGGAGGGGGAAGGGTAAGCTGGGACGAAGTGAGAGAGTGGCAGGGACATATATACACGACCAAATGTCAAACAGATAGCTAGTGGGAAGCAGCCACATAGCACAGGGAGGTCAGCTCGGTGCTCTGTGACCACCTAGAGGGGTGGGATAGGGAGGATGGGAAGGAGACGCAAGAGGGCGGGGATATGGGGACATATGTATACGTATAGCTGATTCACTTTGTTATACAGCAGAAACTAACATACCGTTGTAAAGCAAGTATACTCCAATAAAGATGTTAAAAAAAACCATATTTGATGACTGGAACAAAAATTGTAGCGCCTTCTGATTCCTAAGACAATATTATTTTTAAATGGGGAAGACAAAGAGACTTAAATAAGAGTGAGGTTTCCACACTTCACTCAAAGTGGTAAAACGCTATTATATTAGACTGTATAATTTGTAGATCAATAGATATATAGATAAGTAGATATGGTAGTACTCAGAACAAGCACTGCCAAAAATATACAAAGAGATGCACTTAAAAGCACTATGAATAAATCCAGATGGAACCCTAAAATATGTTCAGAATTATATGCAGGAAGGTAAGGAAAGAGAACCAGAGACATGAGACTGGAAGAAACAAACGAGAAACGAATAATAAATGGCAACCTTAAATGTTAACATATCAGTAATTATCTTAAATGTAATTGATCTAAATATATCAGTAAAAAGTAGTTTAAAAAATGTGACCCGGGGCTTCCCTGGTGGCGCAGTGGTTGAGAGTCCGCCTGCCGATGCAGGGGACGTGGGTTCGTGCCCCGGTCCGGGAGGATCCCACGTGCCGCGGAGCGGCTGGGCCCGTGAGCCGTGGCCGCTGGGCCTGTGCGTCCGGAGCCTGTGCTCCACAGTGGGAGAGGCCACAACGGTGAGAGGCCCGCGTACCACAAAAAAAAAAAAATAGTGACCCACTTCAAACTCAATGACATATGTGTCTACTGGAAGTAAAAGAACGAAAACAAGGAAGATTTCCGTCACCAATGGGCAGGCAACATCCAGTTCGTTTAACGTCCAAATAGAACAAAAAGGTGGAAGAAGGCAGAATTCTCTCTCTCTGTTCTCGAGCTGGGACATCTATATTCTCCTGCTCCTGGACGTTGGAGCTCCTGCTTCCAGGGCCTTTAGATTCCGATTTGGACACTTACACCAGTGTCCCTCTCCAGTTCTTAGGCCTTTGGCCTTGGGCTGGGATTCACACCATGGCTTCCCCGGTTCTTAGGCCTTTGGACGTGGACGGAGCTGTACTGCCAGCTTTCCTGGTTCTCAAGCTCGCACATGGCATATCTCCGATTCTGTAACTGTGTGAGTCAACTCCCATAATCATAAATCGCCTCTTATACATCTCTATGTAGCCTATTAGTTCTGTTTCTCTGCAGAACCTTGACTAACACCTTTTTAAGGATAAAGACAAGTTTATCTCTAAATTACTGTGCCAAATACCTAGGAGAGACGCTCGACAGTTTTTTACGGAAGACAGCAAGAAGAAAACAGAAGGGAAGAATGGTGATGGAATTTTGTATGAACGGGGACTCTGAACTTCAGGGTCTCTTGGTGATGTTACCTCCCTGTGGTCTAGGCTAGAATCCAGGAGAAGGGTGTTGTGCCAGCTGTATGGTTGATAGAGTCAACAGCTGGAGCTGCGAGGAAGTCCTGTGAGCTACTTTGCAATTCTGAAGCCCATGATGATAGGAGGTTCACGTGCAGGTGAGGGGGAGAGTAAGTGTGTGACCCTGACAGGTCACCTAACCTAAAGAGGAAAATCCCCACCAGCAGAGCGAAGCCTGAGTCCTTCACCGGGGCGTGTGAGGGAGCGTTAGAGTCGAGAACGTGGACCTGGAATTTATTGAAAGGAACGGTTAAAGGAGGAGAGGGTTCAAGAGCCAAAGGACAAAATAAAGCAGGTCTGGGAAGGGAGTCAGCGTGCCCAGAGTAACGCTGTTCCAGTTTCTCTTCAATCTCTGCTGCGAAACTTTTATCCTATTTTTGATTCCTCTCTCTCTTTATTGTCTGGCTTGAAGAACTAGTTGCTGGAACCTTAGGTCCCATCTCCATGACGAACTCCTCTCCTTAAAAGTGTTTCTGTGTTGAATACAGTTACCTTTTTCTCTAATTGATAAAATCTTTTTCTTCAGGGGCTCATTTTATTAACATCACCTGCAATTTCTAATGTAGAATCCATCATTCTTTCCTGTATATATATATTACAGGTTATATGAAGTAGTATAAAAATTACCGTATATTATATATCCAGCTGAAGAGTTATGTTTCCCCTGGTAGTCAGTAAATTCTTTAGTCTCATTAAAAAAATAATAATAATAATAATAATGGGTCTGGTTACTCAGGCCTTCCCCGAAGAGTACGGTACGCGGTGGTCTATTTTCCAAATGCTCCAAAGCTGTCTTTTTAGAGTCCCTTTTTCTGACTCTCCATCGTCCTTGCTCTGAAGGACCAGCATCTTTACAATATGTGCTCTTACCCCTCCCCTGTAGCTTTAAAATGAAGAGACACCTGAACACCTCTGGGTGGGAAGGAGGGGAATTCGTAGGCCTTTCAGAGCCTCTGAGCAAGAGCCACAGGGACTGGGTGCTGGCGGCAAAACTGGAAATAGGACGGTGAAGGGGACCCATCCGGTACCAATGCCAGTGCTTATACCTCTTCCGGACACGTTCTCCACCCTCTGCAGGACGCGACCCCAGGGAGTGGACAGATACCCATGGCCACAGCTAGAGCCGCAACTCTAGGCTCTCATCCCAACTGGCCCCCAAGCCCTTCCTTTGGAGTTCCACTGCCTGCATCTTCACTGGGTTCAAACCTTGGCTCGGTCCATCGTTAAATGGGTGATTTCACCTCTTTTGAGTGCAAATTATTTTTCGTGTGTAAAACGTAAATAAGGAGACTTGCCTTACAGGATTAGGAGGATGAAATTTGACGCTTAAATAAAGTCTTTGGCATACAGGAAATCCTCAATGAGAATTAAAAGTCCTTAGGTCTTATTAAAGATCTTAAAGGTACTAAAGATTGCACACCTTCCTTCATGAGTTTCTTTTAGGCCCTTTATCTTCACCAAAAGTAAGGTATTGATTCTAAGCCGTAGTCGGGTCTCTCTTGCCATGAGTTAATGCCCACCCACCGTTCTTCTACTACTAATTCTAATTCTGATTCTGCTTCTAATTCAAACTCTCCTTCTTCAACCTTCTTCAATTTTCCCTTCTCCTTCCCCTCCTTTTCCTCCTCCTTATTCCTTACAGATATATACAGATTCTTCATCGACTATAAGAGAAAGTAAGCTACCTCCCAGTCTTTCTGCGCTAAAACATTCCTTGAACGTAGGAAGATGTGCCTTGCTCACTGTTGCATCCATAATGCATAGCCGACAGCTGGGAGGTATCAAGTCTGGAACGGAAGAAAAGTGGATGCACTCAAATCCTTGCTTTGCCAAGTACCAGCTCATTTGACCCTCATAAACATTTCTGAATGTCACCCAGCCTGTCTGTAACACTTTAACGACAATGCCAATTTAACAGAGCTGTTGCAAAGTAAGAAGGATATCATATGAAAACTTGGCTGGCCTACCATATGACATTGATAAATAATGAATCATGGAAGAAATTACAATTATGTCACCGATATATATCAAACACCTATCATATGCCAAGCAATTTGGGAAGTACTGGCCATATCAGGAAGGCCATCTTCCCTGGAAGAGCCTCTGTGATTCTTATTAAGGAAATGTTTTTAGTGTAGTCACAAAATTCTCTGGGAAATTCCTTTTCTACCAGACAGTAGATGAGACAATAGTCTTTGAATCTTAACCTAGAGACACCAAAGAATATCATTCTTTTCTCTTTTCTTCTGGGGACCCTGAAATAGATTTGTGCCATTATGTCATTCTCATTATTGTCATGTCACGCATAAAACCAGCCTATGTACACACTCACTTCTTTCCTAACGCTTTTAGAACACACAAAGATTTTCTTACACTTTTAGGACACATAGACACCACCTGTGTCGATTTTTTCTTGCTTATGTTTTCTGTTGTTATTTTTGTTTGTTTCTTTTTGTGTGGTACGCGGGCCTCTCACTGTTGTGGCCTCTCCCGTTGCGGAGCACAGGCTCCGGACGCGCAGGATCAGCGGCCACGGCTCACGGGCCCAGCCGCTCCGCGGCACGTGGGATCCTCCCGGACCGGGGCACGAACCCGCGTCCCCTGCCTCGGCAGGCGGACTCTCAACCACTGCGCCACCAGGGAAGCCCCCTTGCTTATGTTTTCTGAACAACTACTCTGGACAACTTATTTTCTTCTGCCGTATTTCTGAATATTCAAAACTGATACCCTCACATTTCTTCTAGTGACCCTGGTGATCCAGACCTTGCCCTCAAGTGGAAAGTTGTCATGAGATGCCCTGCATTTCTCTTTAAAACTATACATCTTATTTGCTGAATTATATTTCTCATAGAAAGTCCATCAGCACAAATGTTTCAAAATCCGTGCTCATTCCGTAGAATTAAGATAATTTCTTTTTTGCTTCATTCATCTGCTGATAACTCAAGCTCATCTATGGAAAAATACTGTTTTAATGAGTTCCCTATCAGCCTCATTTAAAGTATATTAACAGTAATGATATGCAAAAGTCAACAGTCTTTATTACTCTAGCAAACTGAATTTCTCAAGCCATTTGACAGTTTAAAATTGCCACTGGGAAGAATGTGACTTTCAAGACGGATTCATTGGAGTTTATTGTGGTGACCGATTATCAGCATAAGAACCGTGCATTTGCCTACTACAGTAGAGGAGATAATTTAATTAGTCTGTTTTTGTAAATGTTCTGATTTTAATATATTACCTTGTGGCCCACGGCTGACAGAAAAGAAATTAACACTGACTCTTCTTGGCTGTGGAATGAATCGGACTTTCCAGGCCAAGAAAATTCATTACAAATGCTCTCTATTTAAGACGGCAGGATTTTTTTTTAATGATAAATGATGTAATTGTTAGATGTCAAGTATACAAATAGTCATGCATTGACATTTCAGCTTATTAATTCCAACATTCACCACTGTGTATAACATATTCATCACATTTAATTGCTTGATGAAGGGGAGAAAAAAATCAAATCGTTGTTCGCATAGTTCTCCCTGTGATTTTTAGGCAGTAAATTTCTGAAGACACCGAATGCTAATGCACTAAATTTCTGACGACAGCCTCGCGTTTCATTTT
The DNA here is from genome assembly GCF_026419965.1 of Kogia breviceps. Classification (NCBI taxonomy): domain Eukaryota; kingdom Metazoa; phylum Chordata; class Mammalia; order Artiodactyla; family Physeteridae; genus Kogia; species Kogia breviceps. Next base: position 128,863,183 of record NC_081330.1, on the reverse strand, counting down.
GGGCCAAGACCAAAGCAAACAAAAAGAATCTGTGCAAAGTAGGTTAAGGCTACAGAAGCAGAGACTAACTTCAAGGGAATTATGAGTTAGAAGAGATTTGTCCAAGCATCCTGTCGTCTGTGTTTTTCCTTCTCTCTTCGACCTGCTCTTTGGTGTGGGTGGCTGAGTACCCGGTGCCTTGAGGCTGCCTTGCAGGATCCCAGGAGGTTCTCCTTCAGAAGAGAGGGGCTCCCTCACCAACCAGCGCTCCTGCTCTTTGCAGCCGAAGACAGCTGTATAGCTTCAAGCGACCCTCTTCCCTGTGGCAATACATGCTAGGCATGACTGACGAAGTACACTTTTTTTTTTAATAAGTCAGTAATGCTTTCACATACATTTGTATTTTGTTCACCCCAATCTGTGATGGTCAGTTTTATGTGTCAACAGAGTAGGCTACAATTCCCAGTTATCCAATCAAACACTAATCTACATGTTGCAATGACAGTATTTTGTAGATGTAATTAAAGTCCATAATCAGTGGATGTTACGCGAGGGAGATTTTCCTGGGTTATCTGAGTCGACCCAATAATGGAGGCAAGAGAACCAAAATCAGAAAGAGACAGTGGGACTTCCCTGGTGGTCCAGGGGCTAAGACTCCACGTTCCCAATGCAGGGGGCCCAGATTTGATCCCTGGTCGGGGAGCTAGATCCCACATGCCGCAACTAAGAGTTCACATGCCGCAACTTAATATCCCGCATGCCGCAAACTAAGACCTGGGGCGGCAAAAATAAATAAATAAATAAACAAATAAACAAACAAATAAACAGAGAAAGTGATGGCAGAAACAGAGTTTGAAGTGATGCACTTTGATGCCAGAGGAAGACGCCAGGAGCCAAGGAATGCAGGTAGCCTCTAGAAGCTAGAAAAGGCTCTGCCCTAGAACCAAGGAACCAGCCCTGCCAACACCGTGGTTTTAGCCCAGTAAGGACCATTTTGGACTTCTGATCCCCAGGACTGGAAGGTAATGCATTTATGTTGTTTTAAGCCACCAAGTTGGTGGTAATTTGTTATAGCAGCCATCGGAGACTGATATACTACCTAATACGCTTGAAAAGTTAGTATGCAACTTTAGTGTGAAAATGATTATTTATTCAATCTACACACTTCCAATGCGTATATAGCTTCATATGCTTCTTGCAATAACTCTGTTGTACCTCTACAGCCACGGTCCATGGATTGATATGAGCCGTGATCGACCACAAAAGGTAAGGGTGGACCTGAAAACAATTCCCTTCAGTCCTGGCTACATGATGTCCTATGGAGCCTTGGTACAGTCTCATAATCTTTCTCCAGGCAGCCACTTCTAAGTGAGCAAGGTGAAAGCTCTGGCCTACCCCATCAGAGACCTGTATCCTTCTGTCCTCTTATTTTTTTTATTTTTCTGTGACGGGCAGAAGTATAATACAGACCCCAGGATTCCCACCCCCTGGTGCAGGCATCCTACGTCCCCCCCTCCCCATGACTACGGGCAGAACCAGTGAATATGAAGGACACCCCTCCCAGGATTAGGTCCCTAATCAATTAACCTGGGGTTCACCTAAAGGGAGGTCATCTGTGCTGGCCGGAAAGACGCGACAAGCAGCAGCAGCAGATACGGTCCTAACCAGAGAAGAAAGCAAAAGCCATGCTGCGAAGTGCCCACAGGGACCACGTGGCAAGGAACCGCAGGCAGCTCCTTAAATCCGACAGCGGCCCTGGCAGACGGCCGGCAAGCAAGCAGAGACCTCAAGCAACAGCCTCAAGGAAACCAATTCTGTCAACAGCCCTCCGAACTTAGAAGAGGCCCCTGTGCGTGAGAATGGAACGTAGGCCAGCCCACACTCTGATTTCTACCCGGTAAGACCAAAGCTGAGGACACACCTCAACTCTGCCTGGACTTATGACTCATGGACACCGGGAAATAGTAATTTGTGTTGCCGTAAGCCACTAAGTTTGTGGTCCTTGGTTATGCAACAAGAGACAATAAATCCACCACCTTGCAAAAAGCATTCCTCAGTTAGCTATCACTAAACAGGTAAAATCAAGCTATGTTATTAATAGTTTATAGCCTTGAGTGTGCTGTAGGGCAGGAGAAATGCTTTCTTAATGAAAAGAAGGTGTGGTCTCGGCAGAACGAGACGCTAGAAGAGTAACTTTTCTGCAGAATAAATGTTACTTCCACTCTCCCCACGTAAGTGGACACCCACACGTTCACTTGGATGCTAGACCAGCCCAGGCAGCGAGGAGATACGCTACAGACGTTCTGGACCACTGCTGTGCACCCCGGCTTCCACATCCTGTCGTTTCCCACGGCCTTGTGCTCTCTGTCCCTCACTGGACCTTGTGCACGATGACAGACCCATGGAATCACCTGTCCTTTGGGAAAGGTAGGTCCCATCACCCCAAACAGATTTGAAAATCGCTAGAGGCCTGGTCATAAAGGCAGGACCGCGGAATCCTAAGAGCTGGTTTACATCCCGATATACCATTTAATGTCTTCACCTTGCATGGAAAGTAGTTTACTCTCTCTGCACCAGATATAATGGTAGTCATACAACATGAGGAGATTTGTGAAGATCCCGACTCAGTTTATCTAAAAGTACCTTGCACATGGCCTTTCGACCACCAAGGGTTCAGTAAAAGTTGATTCCCTTGCTCTGAAAACATGGGACCAAATATGATAATTTATTGTACGATTCAATTCACCTATACCCTGAAAATGCCATTTCACCCTTCAGGTTTTTTGTCAGCCAAGAAGAGCAAGAGCTGGCCGTGCCCATGTGAGCTGCCTGGGGTTTAACAGATTAGACAACCCACACCCCACATGGGGTATTAGAACCCAACAAAGAATGGCCTCTACGATTTCCCTCTGGAGAAAAGCACAGACTGCCTCGTAGCAAAGGCACTTCTTTTCACCTCATTAGCAAACCCCACAGACTATGACTTTTTGAGAAGTGAGCGCCAAAGAATGAGAGGAATTTGGAGTCAGTAAAGGAGATTGCTCATTCAAACTGCAAATACAGAGAGTGGAATTTCCGCTTCAGCTGGAAAATTCTCTCACTCCACACGCCTGAGAAGAGGCAAGCCTATGAAATGCTAATGAAGTCAAGCTCATTCACATGTAAATTTCTAGGTATCTCCCCCCCCCCCCCCAATTAAGTTCTTACAAGTGATTTAAGGAGTAATTGCCTTCTGGATAAACCTGCCTTAATATACATTTTCCAGTAAATAACACCCGTCAGAAGCTTGTTGGAAGGGTAATGCTGCCTATTCAAGTTGCCTTTGGGAGAACTTTGATAGAGGGAGGTCTTTCTTTCCCTTGACTGTTTCCATAACTAATGCAGTGCTTCTCTCCAGCAGACAAAACTGGAGTGGGGACTCTACGTCACTAGGAATGCTGAAGACACAAAGGGTATTTTTGCCTCACGCCCCGAATCATAACTGTATCACACATTGTCACAATGTTCATTTCTTCGCTTCTCACTCCAAATAATACACCAGGTGGTAAATCCTAGGAATCATTTAACAGGTCTGGCAAAAATTCTCAAACCAAAATCGGTTTGAAAGCTAGATTTGAAGGAAAACGTGGAGCAAAGGAAGTATAGACCCAGTGCTTGGGGCAGATGAAAGAGCGGTGAATGAAGCAGAGAGAGAGCTTTAGAGTTCTGTATTACGATGTCTTGAGTGTGTAGCTGAAAAGTCTTCAGAGTGGATACGCAGGAAAACATGATTCCCAGGAAACCAAAGTCTACTATGAGTGAGAGTAAGAGAATGCTCAGTTGCTTAAAATCAATTATGTCCACGCCTGGACAGACGATATCGTGGCCACCGGGAAGACATGCAGAGAAGAGCACAGAAGTACCATCAAATGGTTCGAGGATGATAGAGAGTGGGTGAAATTCCAGACTTCAGGCGGACACCCCGGATTTCATAAAGGGAATGATGGTATATTCAACTACCTGTGTTTTAGCATCACACTTAATCACACTAATTCCTGATTAGATTTTAAACAAATAATGCAAATGTCCTTGATTACTGTGCTACTAGAGAGAAAGATCCTTGTACAACTGTCCATCTGTCCAACCATCCATCCATTCATTCAGCAACTACTTATAAGGCTACCACCCAAGCCACTTACTGTGACAGATACATGGTACACAGGAGGACTCCAATGCAATCTCTTGCTCTAAAGCAGCATTCTGGTTAGAATGTGCTACGCTGACTGTGGTAAGCAAGGGCTGTTACAGAAAAGCACACAGGTATTTACAAGATTCCAGGTGAGAACACAGTAGAAGGCTTCCATGAATATTAGAAGGTCTTCTTTCCCTTTAGGATCCTCTAAAGGAACGGATTTCCAAACAGGAGTCAAAAACACACTGTCTTTAGTGGCCAAGCCAGTGTTCAACATTCCCCAGAGTTCATGCTCCTGTGGCCAAAGTTGGTTTGGAGAAATGGCCCCGGACGGATGCCCAAGTGTGCCATGCGCAGCCCCGTCTCCCGAGCTGAAGACAAGTCAGACCACTGGGCACGGCCAACCCGACCAGCTCCACCAAGCACGGTGGAGAGACTGACAGACAGGGCTTGTGCAGCCCGCCAACTGACTGGGGTGCTCCCCCAGGAGCCCAGGAGTCCTTTCCGCTTGGGAGCAGCTCCTAGAGGAAAGCCTGGCCCTTCCGATGGAACCATGAGGAGAGGGAAAGGAGACGGGAAGAAAAGATGAAGCACAGGGCCCGCCCGCTGGCACAAAGTAGGCAGCGCTGAAGCGGGCTGCCCCTTCCCCTCCCTTGCCCCATCCACACCACGCTACCGTGTGCTCACTGCAGACTGCAGACTGCAGCTCTGGAAGGCCACAGGGCAAGGAGAATCACGACGACGCCTGCACATCTAGTAGCGTGGGCCTCGCTGACTGAAGGGGGAGAGAAGAACCAGGCCTTTGGCAGGGCCTGCGAGGAACCAGCCTTTCTCATGCACTCCGTCAGTGCATGCATTACCTGGGGTTCTCCAGAGACACAGAACCAATAGGATATGCATATATACCACTGTGAGGGCTGGGAAGTTGGAAATGTGTAGGGTAAGCTGGCCGACTGGAGACTCAGGTAAGTAACGATGCTGCAGTCTCTGGTCGTGGGTCTGAAGGCTGGAAACTCGGGCCGAACGTCTGCAGGGTCTGGAGGCAAAATTCCTTCTTCTTTGAGACATCTCTGTCTTTGCTATTAAGGCCTCCAACCGACTGGATGAGACCCGCACAACATCAGGGAGGGCAATCTGCTTTAAAGTCAAATGACTGTCAATGTTGATCACATCTAAAAAATACCTCCACAGCAACATCTAGACTAGGCTTTGAACATACATTTTGTCACCAAATACTAGCCAAGTGGACACGTAAAAGTAACCAGCGCAGTCCAGCGAGAGTGACCCACAAACAGAAAGGCAGACCACAGCCTAAAACATTTCAGCAGATCCCCCCTTGGTGAAGGCACGTTAGATGATGGAAATTGGGTTAGAGGAGAACATGCTGCTCTCCTTCAGCGGCAGCTCGTAATACAATAACGGTAGCTGGTCAACTAATTTTTACTGAGCCCGGCACCATGCTGGGTGCTACGGACACAGAAGTGAGCCAACGGTCCCTGCCCTCCTGGTGCTGACACGCTAGACCAGGGGTCAGCAAGCTACAAGCCCATCTGGTCTGCCTCCTGCTTTTGTAAATAAAGTTTTATTGGAACACGCCATGCCCGTATGTTGACTGATTGCCTGCGGCTGCTTTTGCACTACATGGGCCGAGTGGACCACGTGGCACACAAAGTCTACAACATTTACTCTCTGGTCCCGTATAAAACAAACTTGCTCACCCGTGGTGCAGACCTTTGCATAACAGGGAAGTTAAACCTCAGGAACTCCATTCTTTGGTACGGTTGACGGTTACCAAGGTTGGACGTGAGTTGCTTCTCAAGAATACGAAAAGAGAAAATTCACAGAAGAACTTCAAATGTGGGAACTTCTGCAAAAGTATTTATTATCGGGACTGGAGAAAAAAGGAGTTAAAGACGTTGCCTCTAAAGAAGACATGGTTTCTGTGAAAAAGAGGCAGGAAGTCCACGAGGAGAGAACAAGGGAAAATGAAAAGCCTAAGAGAATGACATGCAAAACCCAGCAGGGACAGAGAGTAAGCTGAGTGATACAGGTCACATGGCTTTCAAGGGAGCCAGAATGACAGACACAGAATGAAAACCCACACTGGACAGCAGAAGACCAAAACTGACACAGAGACAAACCCAAATCAAGGACGCACAGAACAAACAAGAGATGCTCCAAGAACTCAGAGAAAAAGAACAGAAATAAAAAGTAAACAACAGGGCTTCCCTGGTGGCGCAGTGGTTGAGAATCCACCTGCCAATGCAGGGAAGACGGGTTCGTGCCCCGGTCCGGGAGGATCCCACGTGCCGCAGATCGACTGGGCCCGTGAGCCGTGGCCGCTGAGCCTGCACGTCCGGAGCCTGTGCTCCGCAACGGGAGAGGCCACAACAGTGAGAGGCCCGCGTACCACAAAAAAAATAAATTAATTAATTAAAAAAAAAAAAAAGTAAACAACAAAACACAGACGATAGGAACAAAGATTCAGTGTAAAGGAACTGATCTGCCTCAAGGAAACCCCCAGAATAATTGAAGAAGCAGCAATTACAACTTATATTAAGTAACTATTATGTTCTCCATGCTGTGGTAAGCATTTTACATCTATCATCACTTTCATCCTTAGGACAACCCTTTAAGACACAGACTAATTTATCTCTATTTTTCCAATGAGAAATGTGTTACGGGAAGTGTGTAAATTACCCATAGTTAGCTAGCCTATGGATAAACCAGGAATCAAATCCGGAACTGACTACATTTAACACCTGGTATTCTATATCCCTAATCAAAGAAACAAACAATGGACGTTTCACTGAAAGAAAAAAAAAAAAAGATCCTACTTCGTGATGAAAATAATTCACCCATATTATGTTCCCTAAGTAATGAAGAGTAAGTCACATGTCCAAATATTCTGTCACTTTTATGCAAAACAAGTAACAAATGTATACGTCACCCTAAGAACCAATAACATGTCGTGCAAAAGCAGCGGATGCAATTTCAGGCTGTACCAATGGGGATATCGTCGTTTGGGGGGGGGAAGGTAATAATATTCTGTGCCTGACAAGCCACATCTAAAATACAGTCCAGTTCTGGGAGCCCCTTTTAGGGACTGATGAAACGAGCCCTTAAATGGGAGGCAACCCCCGGAGCACAACTGCATGAGGTGTTCAGAGGAGGTGCCCAGGTAGGTGCTGACTCGCCTAAAGAGGGGCGGACCTCCTGGCGCTGGAGGCCGTGAGCAGGTGGGTGCTAAGGCGCCTTCCGGTGTCGACGTTCTGCAACACGGCTGCTCCCACCGACGCCTGACCCGGGCTATACACCGACAAAGCAAACTGGAGCCCTCCTATTTTGTCACACAAACACCGTTTAAATGACTTCTTGAGCAGGAGGAGTAAGTCCTGCTTGAAATATTAGAGGAAATAACATTTCATTGTTTGTTTTCTGTTAATTCACAATTCTGTTGTCTATAAAACTACCTGGCCTATTTCAATCATTACTGTCGCTTGGGAATTATCATTTATAAATGTGGCAGAAAAAAATGATCATAATCTAAAGATGAAGCCACTGTGAATTGCCCCCAGCAACCCTGGAAGGATTTTTGGATGCTTATAATAGCCAAGTAAAAGGTCAAGCCAATAAAACTGAGCTCTTAAGAGGGCGAGAGTAACCAAAAGAAACAAATAAATATGCAGGACACAGTTTCATAGATTTTTGCCACTTTTGAATTAGTAATACAGAATAATCACATGAAATACATTATAAGTTTTGTTCAGAATATGCTGGAATAATATTTTATGAATACCCATCAATGTCAATTATTATTTACTATTGATACCCCACCATCAAATTAAAAAGAAGACAAATGTGTGTGCTCTATTCCACTCTTGTTTCTCTCTTTCATCATAATATTCAGTCACTCCATAAGTAATTAATGGTTCAGCACAACCTGGAAACAGACACTGCAACCTAAATATCAGATACTAAAGTTGATATGGGGTGACATTCCGTTATGTTCTCAGGTGGTTTATAAAATTTTGATTACTGGTAAATATTTGATACTTTTTCTAAGATCTACTTTCAAGTTCCAAGTAGTCCTATGTGATCATCTGAATCCTTGTGATTCTAATTTTGCAAAAGAAGACTCAACCCCACATAGCCTTCAGTTCCAAAGCTTTTGCTTATTTCAATATACGCATCTGATAAGAAAGGCTCTAAAGAAGTGCAGGTATTTATGTCATTGCAACCAATGGCATCACCTCTAAGAACTCTGACTCAGGCAGAGAAGCGTGAGTGCCTTCATAAAGTCAATTTTCCCCTTGAAACACACGAGGCAAAAGTTCCATACATTCACATATCACACCGTTGACAAAGAGCTTTCATATTCTCACTTAAACCTCACAAAAGTCCTACGGACTGGCTACTTTTAATTTCCTCATTGGATCTGAGAAAACTGAGGTTTGGACATTTAGTGAATTTTCCAAAGTCTAAGAGCTTTGAAATGGCAAAGCCAGGTGTTCGAAATACTGGCCAGGTCCACTCGACCTGTCCTGCCACCGCTGTGACCGAAGAAAGGGACTGAAGATCGGACTCAACACCAATGATGACCTTCCCTTCTTCCCAAAGGTGAACAGGGACAAAACACTGAACTTGACCATGGAATGTAAAACATCTTCACTGTGACTTTCATTGGAAGTCTAAATGATCCTAGCGGTCATGAGGAGAGTATGTGATAGACAGGCAGTCTTTGAATACGGGAAGTCTGTCTTAAATGCTTTTGTTCCTTCCTCAGAAGCTGGTAAAGTGCCTTGTGTGAAACAGACATTAGATAATAGCCGTGGATGGAATTTGTAGTTGAACCTCTGTGTGCAGCATGTGTTAATGATTGACTGCCCTCCTTTAGATTCTGGCTATACAAGGCTCAAGGAAAAAAAAAAAAAAAAAATCTATTTAATCCGTTTAGCTTAACAAGTGATCAGTGGAATGAAAAAGAAGCAAACTGACTGACTAATTTTACCAAGTTAGCAAACTGACTTCTCATTTCAGCTAAGCAGCCTGTCAGTCCAACCCAAACACTTGGCTCCCAGGAATGACACAGACGTGAGTTCCTGCTCTGAAGATGAGGATTTCATCCAACAGCCCAGCACAGCGTTAGTGCTTGGGGCCAGAAAGGAACAATCTGTTCTCCTTTAGACATTTCGATGCGGTAATAAAAAATGCAAACAACGGATTCATCCCCAAACCTTAAAATCATCACTGGAAGTTGAGAGAAATCTAGCACCACAAAATTCAAGTCTACATTCACCAAATTTAAGGCACAAAACCTCACAGAATGATGGAGAAAGGCCACCCAATCAATGGAATTCAGAGCTAAGAATTCAGCCACAAAGTGGCATAATTGCTGTAATTAGTCAAATGGTGTAATTACAGTAAACACATAAGTCGCCACTGAAGCATGTAATTGCAGAGCATAATGGTGTTATTATGATTTCTGATAATATAACATGATTTGGATATATAATAAATACCCATAACAATATTAAGATATTCTTCATGTGTGAATTTTCTCAGTACTTGATTTGGCTTTCTTAAAATTTCTGGGTTTAAATCTCAGTCACACAGGAAACCAAAGTATTTGTTCAATGAAAGGAAAAACTGAACATTATCCAACATAATACCCTTGGTGAGAAGGTGGATAGGAAGGGATAAAGGATTTGAAGTTGAGTGTAAAGTCAGTCATTAGAATGACCCTAAACAGAAATTAATGGCTACAATGCAAGATAATGTTTGTATGAATGTGGTTATTTCACATATATTCCATTTCTCAGAAATTTAAATTTTTACCTTAAATATAATGCTAAAATACCCACGAAAAGGAGAAGATAATGTTGTCAGCATTATGGTTTTTGACATATGCTGTCAGTCTTTGGTTTAACATGCCTAGAAGACAATGTTTTTAAGGCGTTTGCACGTTGCTTATGTGTGTGTCCAAATTTTGTACCATGTTAACAGTGGATTGATAATTATGAGTTGTCTTGAATTCTTTTCAGATGTAGATTTTGAACAAGTGAAAATATTTTTATTTCATAGAATTGGGGACTGGAAGAATTCTTTGAGAGTTAGGAGATGCATCGTTTAGAGCGTTCATGAACTCATTTCATGAAAGGTGCTGTGGCTATCGGGGGCGGAGGGTATTTTTCTTGGAAAGGGGTTTTCAGAAGGGTCTTCGGTGGATGTGTGAAGCAGAAAGGTGCACCTGGGAGATTACATCATCCAGCTTCACTTGGGCTGGAATCTGCTCTACAAATGCCCACCGGATGTTTACTCCACGTGGCTTCAATGTTCATAGTAAGGAGGCTCTAAGGAATCTGTGAAAGAGACGGTCTGGTCACCCATCAGAGTGCATTTGTTAGACACTTACCCCAACATGTGAACTGTAATTCCTCCTCATCATAAATTCTACCCTGTGGCCTTCTTCTCTCTTCTAGATGAAAGATGACTCTAAAGTGTCTGAAGACAGCTAGCATCTCAAAGCACTTCTCCTCTAGAATAAGTGTCTCTATTGAGCACGGAGAATAAGTGTGTCTATTGACGATGCCTCGCGGCTGCTCACTGTCTAGTGGGTCGCCAGTCCACCGAGATTCTGTTTAGAGCGGGACACAAGTATTTAGACCAGGGGTTGGCAAACACTTTCTGAAAAGGGACAGACAGTAAGTATTTGGGGCTTTGCAAGCCATACGGTCTCTATCACAACCACTCAACTTTGCCACTCCTTGCAAAAGCAGATGTACATAATACGTAAATGAATGAGGGTGGCTGTGTTCTAATAAAACCCTATTTTCCAAAACAGCCATCAGGCTAGATCTGATGTGCATGGTCTGCTGATCACTCATCTAGATGAGTCTGAAACAGAAAAGATTCCTGGGAGACTATGACTGCTCTTCTCTGCTTACTACATTTCTGCTAATCTAGTTTAACTTCAAACAGACAACACCCAGAGCACACTGCCCATGTGTATTGAGGGTGCAGTTAACAAGGCTCCCTAGGCTAGCACTGTCGAACAGAACTTTCTGTGACCATGGAAAACTGGCACGGTAGGCACTGACCACTTGTCGTTATTCAGCACCTGAAATATGCTTAATGCATATTAACGACTGAATTTTTAATTTAACTCTAATTAACTTCTATTTAAGTTTAAATAGCTCTTGAGTGGCTACCACATTGGACAGAAGAGCCCCAGACGCTGTTTCCTGCGCGGACGGCTCTCTCACACCACTCTACTCATTAATGCACTGTGCATGACAGGTTGTTAAATTTACACACAAAGTAGCCTATTATCATCTAAGCAAATATACAGCTTGAAGCATCATAGAAGTTCAATAAGTATTAATGATAATCAGTAAACTGAATCACTACAGATAATGAAATAGCATGACAAAGTGTCAGGCATAATTGCAATCAGTTTTGCTTTTATTGACAAAAATTTTCCATGCAGCTGGGAGCCATGATCACCTAGCGGTAGAGGCTTTCATGATTTTAAATCATTTTAATGGATTTTACACTTTAGATATTTATCTGGAGTTAATTTAAGCTTTTTCTATTTGACATGTCCCTGCCGTGAACATACATGGGTTTTACTGTCAAGTGAATTTCCAAGTGTCTTTTTTTAACTCCTGTACCCAGAAGATTCAGATTTGAGCACGCGTTGTTTATTGGTTAATTTCAGAGAAAGGGGAAAAGCCCATTTCATCCAAATGTTCACTGAAGGAAATGAACCAGAACACTAAACAACAAAAAATGAAGAACCCCCATCCTGCTAAAGAGTAAACAAGTTCATGTACTGAGAACACGATTATTATTCAAAATACACTGCCTTGGGACTTCCCTGGTGGTCCAGTGGGTAAAGGCTCCATGCTCCCAATACAGGAGGCTCGAGGTGGATCCCTGGTTCGGGGAACTAGATCTCGTTCGCATGCCACAACTAAGAGTCCGCGTGCCGCAACTAAGAACTGGCACAGCCAGAACAAATAAATAAAGAATAAATAAATATTTTTTTTAAATGCCTTGCCTTTATTGCATTCCTTCACGTATTTATGCAAGAAAACACTACCCTTAACGCTGCAGACTCAAGAAGGAACTGAACCAAACGTAGACACTGCGTCAGGGAGCCGACATCACACGCAGATGACAGACGTTATCGTCAAGGAAAGTCAGAAACAAAGAACCGTTTACAAGCTCTGCAAACGTGCCGCCACGCTGAGGGCAGATGGCCACGGGGCGCTGCACCGCCCACCAAGGGGTGACATCTGGGTGCCGTCTCCAGAATGAGGGCGGAGTAGCAGCAGCCGCCTATTGGTGCGAGGGAGCCCCTGGGTGGCCAGCGAGGAGGAGAGCGAGGGACGCGGAGGCGGGCGGTGTGCGCGGGGCCGGGCCTGAGAGTCGGGGCTGGGGTTCTGGACCCCACGCCCAGCCAAGTGCGGGGCAAGGGGGGCGGTCAAAGATGAGCGTGCTGAGGACACAGTGGGGAGCTGGAGGTGAGGCAGAACTCACCCCGCCGTTTGAAGCGACCCCTCTGGCTGCTCCGGCAACACAGGCTGGCGGGCCTCGCGCACGTGGCGCGTCCGGCTTCGCTGCTTCCGCCAGAAGCCCAGCGCAGTGATCGGAGCGGAGAGGGAAAGACGTGAGGGCACCTGAGAACTGTTCACAGGGTAAAATGGACAGGGCTTGGGGAAGGAAGGCGGGCAGGTAACGAGGAGCTGGGGGCGCGGCAGGGATGCCCCGTGGCGTGTGTGTGTGTTTCAAACACACATTAGGATGCACGCTGAATCCCAATAATTCATATGAACCCTCTGGGAGTCTGTTCCATCTGCTGACTGCAGATATCTTTGCCTGTGCCTCTCTCCAAGAAGCTACACTGTCTCTGGCTTACAACAGTTACCAAGTTCAAGATAAGGGCTGCGTGAATACTAGCTTCCAACCGGGTTTACCAAATACTGCCAGCTGAACACCAGCAATGCCCCCACGGACTTCAGAATCTCTATTGCCTTGGATTAAAAAAGGGCAGACACCCGCGTTCCACGGGCTGCGAGTTTTTGCTGATTCATACGGCATATTTCCAATCATTCCTTCATCCCGGGCCAGATCCATGTGCGTCCACGATGTGTATTGGTTTCCTGGGGCTGCCATAACAAAATACCACAAACTGGGCAGCTTAGAACAAGAGAAACTGATTGCAGAACAGTGCTGGAGGCTAGAAGTAGAAAATGTACCTGTCAGCAGGGTCCTGTCCATCTGAAGTTTCTAAGGAAGAATCCTCCCTTGCCTCTTCCTGGTTTGTGGAGGTAGCTGGCCGTCCTCGGCCGTCCCTGACTTGCAGCCGCATCGCTCCGATCTCTGCCTCGTTGTGACACGGACCCTCCCTGTGTGTCTCCTTGTCCAGATTTCCCTCTTCAGTTAATACTAGTCATTGGGTATGGGTACACCCTGATGACCTCGTCCTAACACCATTTCATCTGCAAAGAGCCTGCTTCTAAATAAGGTAACATGAACAGATCTGGAGGATTAGGACTTCAACGCATCTTTTGGGGAGACACCATTCAACCCATGACACCGTACATTGCATTTTCCTAACTGAAGTATTTGTGAATTTTCTTTTCTACTCTCTTCTCCTGTAAGTCCTGGTATGAAAGGAAAAAAAACAGCCAAACACATTCAGCCAAATCCTGGCTCTCTAGTACTTGCACATGATTTTACTGGCATCTATCTGATTGTAACAATTATTTGACTATGTATCTGTTCCCACCCCTGATTTGGAAGTGAGTCTTTGAAGACATACGTTAATAAATAAGACCTCTGTGTCTTTCATTAAATAAGACATATTAGACATAGGTCATACTCTAACTTAAAGCTTAATACCTGTCACATAGAAGGACCTCAATAAATGTTTAAGTAAGAGAGGAGAGGAGAGGAGAGGAGAGGAGGGGAGGGGAGGGGAGGGGAGGGGAGGAGAGGGGAGGGAAAAGGGAGAGGAGGGGAGAGGAGGGGAGAGGAGAGGGAGGGGGAGGGGAGGGGAAAGGGAGAGGAGGGGAGAGGAGAGGAAGGGGAGGGGTGGGGAGATCATGATGGAGAGGAAGAGGAGAGGAGAGGAGGGGGAGGGGAGGGGAGGGGCGGGGGAGGGGAGGGGAGGGGCGGGGGAGGGGAGTGGGGAGGGGAGGGGAGTGGGGAAGGGAAGGGAGGGGAGGGGAGGAGAGAAGGAAAGAGAGATGGAGTGGAGTGATTTTCTGTTTCATGTTCAGCTTCAGTTTTAACCAGATTAACCTGCCTTTCCCCTTAACCTTTCCTAATGGCCTCCATTAATTCCTTTTCCTAATGGCCTCCATTAATTCCTCTCTAGCCTTGCAAGGACTGAAACTCATCATCAGACAGTACGGATAAGCCATGAAAGGAGTGGCAAAGGGCAATGGTTGGTTTAGGTATTAATCTAAGATCAGACGGGTGAACTCTGGGGGGCTCTTCAGGACCTGTGATTCTGTGGATGGCTAATAAAGACGGCTGTGGTGGGGGTTTTCCACGCTGTCTCCATGGTCAGGAATTCTACTTCATTTACAACAGCATTAGGTGTCACCCCCAAAATACTGTAGCTTAATATCAATTACCCAAATATCTTATGGGAAAAATGTCCTCGCCTGCAGAAAAGGGCCGTGTTTGAACAGCCTCTCTAACCAATCCACTCACTGTATGAGTGTCCTACTGCTGCGTAACAAGAGGTCCACATATTTGGCAGCTTACAACAGCAGTTATTACCTCACTGTTTTCTCGTGAGTCTGCAAGCAGGGAGGAAACTCGGGCTGCGGACTCAACTGAGGCTGGCGTGGGGAGGGACCTACTTCTAAGGTGTCACGGGCAGAATTCGGTTCTGAGAGAGAGGTCTGAGGGTCACGTGACGCAGTCATGAAACTAACGTCCCCTCAACCTTGCCGTATCCTCCCCGTTCGATGCGAGTTACAGGTCCCACCCAGACTCACGGGGAGGGCATTCCACAAGAATGTGAACGCCAGGAGAGGGGTCGGCAGTGCTGTCTCAAGCGTCTGTTCACGACACTGGCCAACCGAGGCTCGATTTCTCATGAAAACGTGAGTGGCACAGGTTTTTAAGGATAGAGTGTTACAAGGATAACACGGCGAATGTCGTGTAACTATCTACACATCATCATTGATCAATGACTAGCTTAACTCACATTGAAATTATGCTCTCTCCGTGTGTTCGTTCATCAAATATCTATGAAGCACGCATCAGTGAAATAAAGTGAATCTGTACAACTTACAATAGAAAAGGGACTTTCCTTTCCAGAAAGCATTTTTGGCGTAGAACAACTATATTTTCTGGATAAGCATGTTTACAATATCTTTGGAATAACTGACGCACTAACACTAAAGTGAGGCCAGACACGACAGGAATGCGTGACCCGGGTGCTGCAGGGGCACCGGAGGCCCTTACAGCGCCCCATACCGCACTGTGGGGCACTGCGGCTTCCCGCTGGCCTCGCGCCCATGTCCTCAGCACCCAGGACATGAGGCCAAGGTGGCGGGGAAACCGATCCTGAGACTCCTGCATAACCCTGAGCCTCGAAGGGCAGGAACCTCGGGGAGAAAAGGGTGAGGAGAAATGCTGAGGAGGCTGAGAACTACGTTTCTCTGACCTGGCTCTAGATGGGCTGCAGAAAAGCAGAAAATAGTTTCCCAAAATTCTCAAACCCTAAGGCCTCACTTTCATGCTTCCAGATTTGAAGGCACAGTAGTACAAGCGATGCCTAAAAGACCCGAAGCCAAAATTTTAATAAAAATACCCTGTGTTTCTCTCTACCTGCATTACTGAAGTACATGAAAATCCTTGCATGCCGCTCTCTGACGATTCTCGTGTCGTGTGTCTGTGTGTTAAATGACAACCTTTGCTGCTGATGCACAGAAATGGGATTTCTGTATCTTGATCTTATTTTTGGCAACCTGCTAAAGTGTCTTATGCATCCTGATACTTTCTTAGATTCTTTAGTGTTCTCTGTGTAATTAATCATATCATCTGCAAATACTGGCAGTTTTCCTTTCTTTCCAAGTTTTAGGTTTTATTTGTTTTCCCTTTACTTTGTGCTCAGTAGGACTGCTAGTATAATGTGGTATGGAAATGACAGCAGGCTGATTACAGAGGCTTTTCTGGAGGATAATCTGAGCTGAGAGGAGAACAGGGACCTGACTCCAGGCATGTGAAATCAGAGGGACCAAAGCTCCAAATCAGTTCCGAAGCTCCAAGGGAACAACAGCAAGTGCAAAGGCCCTGAGGTGGGGACACACCTGGTGTGATTGAGCTCTGGCAGAAAGGCTAGTGGGCGGGGCACAGAGGTCAGGCAGGAGAGCTGTAAAAATAAACTGTTGCCCATTAACTGATAAAAACCCTGGAAAACTATGGTTGCACGTGCAATGCTGCACGCAAGTGGGCACTCATGAAGTGGCTTCTCTTTGTTATGTCGATCAAAATACCCTTAGTGCTGACTGGTACCGGATGATCGTGGGCTCTGCTGGCCCTAGATCACGGCGATGAGGCTGGCAGCTTGTCTTGAGGACTACTCTGCTCCACTCTCTGCTCCCTACTCCCCTCTGCGTCACGGTGCACGAGCGCCCCATCCTTCTCACGCTGGGCTCCTCACTCGGGTCCACCCCACCAAACAGCGCCATCCAGAGACGAAGCTGCTCCTATCCAAACAAAGCTCCGTGGTGAAATCACTGCTTTGTACGGAGATCAGCGATACGCCGTGTGTGTGGGTTAATATGACAACCTCCCTAGGTGGTTGTTCTTGAAAAGAGAACCACACGGTAGCAGATATCTGAGCTATACACACTCAGCTCTCTCGATCCGCAGATTGGGCATCCTCGGATTCAACCAGCTACAGATCAAAACTATTATTTTTTTTTTAATTCCAGAAATTTCCAAAAATCAAAACTTGAGTTTGCCACGTGCTGGTAACTATTTACATAGTACTTACAAGTATTTACACAGCATTTACGTTGTATGGGGTATAAGAAGTAATCGAAAGATGATTTAAAGTATATGAGAGGATTGTGCACGTTGTCTGCAAATACTAAGCCATCTTATATTATGGACTTGCATCCCGGGATTTTGGTTTCACCAGGGGTCTGGGAACCAATCCTTCCCCTGGAATGCTGTGGGACCACTGTAACAGGTTTAGTTTTGACAGCATCCACAGAGACAGGTTAATTTTTTCCCTTGCTGTGACTCAGACATCCTAGGCGAGCATATATCCATGAGGTTGTTCACTGGTGTTAGTTTAGAAAAGGCAGAGAATTGTAGTTCAGGAAAGGGAGCCCTGTTCTCAGTAGCATTTGTTATACTCTTTTGGACTTTGCATTAAATGGTGAGCAGCTTACGTGTGTTCTCTGTAATCTCTCTCTCCTTCCTACACTAGATGTCACTGTGCAGCTCATTATTAAATAGCCTATGGAAACTCTACATAGAGGAATGGAAACGGTAAAGGATCCTGAAGGGTGCCTAACAGGGCAGGATTCTCCTCAGCCGGATGACATGCGGCAAGGAGACAGCACGCACCCTGCACGTGACTTGCCATTAGGGAGACGTCAAGAAGACGCATCAACAACCTACATGTCTTCCTGTCTTTTCCCCATCTGCATACTTGTCAACCTGATACCAAGTGAGAACTTGGGAAATGCAAATAGCCTACTCATGAAATTTAACGATCGCACATATGCTCTATTTTATAACATTGCAAAATACACCATTCCCTTGATGCTTAGAAAAATGTTCCCCCTGAAGATAGTGGAGCTGGAATAGAGGAAGGACCCAACTCTACATCCTTGGCCTTTCTGGCTTCCTGTTTCTATTGTATCATAGACCTAAAGTTGAAAATGTGTTGGATGTTTTCAAGAGGTAGGGCAACCAACTGTCCTGGTTTGCCCGGGACCGAAGGGGCTTTAAAATCCTCAATGAGTTGGTCAATCTACCAATGACGGACCCGTGAAGATTTGTTTTTTTCACATCATCACAAAACCCACTGCCCCATATGAGAATATTCCTCTGCACACACACACAGAACCCTGAGTTTTTATACTTAGGAACCAAGCACAAGACAAGCAATGTTACTCAGCCTACAAGGTTTTTAAAATTCCACCAGAATGACAGGTTTGAGTTGGTAACTGGCACTCAGATGGAAAAAAAAATATTTTCCAGGATGCTTTCCAGAAGCAGAACTGTTTGGCCATGCCCACAATTTTAACAAGAGTGACTCCAGAAATGGAATGATTTGAACAGTCTCTAAAGAGTGCAGTGTAAGAAATTTCCAGGCTAAGGTAACTATGGTGCCGTCCTGGCAAAAAGGATGTTCTAGATAAGAGGGTTAACTTTTTCTTTAAAAAAACAAATGTAAAGAACTGATGAGATGCATGGATCTAAGATAACAATTCTACAGTGTGCAATTCGGTCTGTATCAGTGACACTGATACAAAGCGATGGTTTTGATGCAGATCTAAAATAAGACTAGGTCATCTTTCTCCTGTGAAGTGCAGGTCAAATTGTTCTGTTATTGTGTTAGGAGGTGATGGTGATGATGATGACACGTACCTCTAATCTCATTCCTTCCTCCTCCCTAATACCCTGCGAGGGATGCATCCTTATCTCCACTTTCTAGACGAGGAATTCTGGGCGCAAGCCTGCTCGACTCTGCACACGCAAGGTGAGGGAGGCCGGGTTTGAAACTAACCCTCTCTGACGCAGGAAACGGGGCGCTTCACCACCTTTCTTCACCGTGTCTAGGGTACCTGCCAGGGCTTTCTCCATCAGGAGCTTATCCGTGGGAGCCACTTACCTGAGCACTGACTGTGACGATCGGGAGGAACACCGGTTTAGGTTGACACCGCTGTCATTTCTCATCTGAAAGCTCTTTCATCTGAGGAGTCTGTTTAAAAAAAGTAGTTGAAATGAATAGAGTACACAGTGTTTCCTACAGATTTTTTACAGCATATAACCTAAGAATATAATAACAATGTATACAAATGTCAGCAGAAAAAAAGTGAAACTGAGGAGAGTTCAATAAGCTGATTATCTTCAAAGATGTTGGAGAGGAATGTTGAAGCGCCGGGGGGCGGGGGAGGGTAGGACCGCTGATGAGCAGCTACTACTTCCAGACTCTCCCTGGCAATGCATAGGCACGGTTACCGGAACCCCGTGGTAGCTGCATCCCCACGCTGGCCTCCTGCTTCTCACCAACCTCCTCCCAGAAGCAGCGCGAAGCCGTCGGCAGATGCCCACAGCTGTAGCCCACTGGGTCTTCCTCTTGGGTTACAGACAGAAGGGCTCTTGGTAGCCACTGCAAACTGCCCTAAATGACTTCTGCCCCTGCGACGTCCCTGGAAAGATCTAGTTGCTCATTCTTCATTCTACAAATGCTCCCAGCTCTACACCAAATACACACACTTCACACAGCATCAAGCAGCATTTGGTGTCTCCCCCAAACACCGCCATGCTCATTAGAGCAGATGGCGGAATTTTAGAAAGTCCGATTCCACTTCTGAATGATACACTTTCAAAGATTCTACTGTGCCTCGTGAACCCGGTTACATAATCTCTTGTGAAAGTGCTCTGTTGGCGCCACGGCATAGAGGAGCTGATATAATCCAGCGACTCTAGTCCGGAAAAGACAACATTGAGGTTAGCGCTTTCTGAGAGGTGTCCCCAAGGTCCTCAGTAGCAATTTCCTCCGGAGTTCTTTCCAAGCTCCCACTTTCCAATCTTCACATGTTTACAGCAGAGGAGTTAAAACTCAACCGCCCACCGGTGTGACAAGCGACAGAGACGAACTCTTCTACTCCCACCACTGCTGGGTTCCTCAAGAGCTGCAGAGTCGGCTGAGATATCACGCAGCACCAGGCAGGTATGTGTGGGACAAGGAGATCCCTCACCAGGAGTCACAGCTCCACAGCGACAATGACGACAAACCCTTTCCTTCATAAATCTGATCGCTCCTGTCACTGAGAAAGAAATGCTTCGACTGACAGACATTGGCAAACAACGAATCTGATTTTGCATTGGCATCGCACGTTTTTCTTGTCGTGGTTTTTTTTGCGGTACACGGGCCTCTCACTGTTGTGGCCTCTCTTGTTGAAGCGGAGCACAGGCTCCGGACGCGCAGGCTCGGCGGCCATGGCTCACGGGTTCCCGGATGTGGGATCTCCCCGGACCGGGGCTCGAACCCGCGTCCCCCGCATCGGCAGGCGGACTCTCAACCGCTGCACCACCAGGGAAGCGCCACCGGGGAAGCCCTACAGGGAAGCCCTACAGGGAAGCCCTGAAAGTATTTACTTTAAAGCACAACCTATGCTTCAGATTAGTTTGTGGCCTTAGTTCTACCAGCTCTAATTAGTCATGACGTTCACTAGCTGTGAAAAGTGTCTCTTGTATAAATTTGTCCAAAATACTTAAACTAAGTTATTTAAGAGCATATTAAAAATCTGGTAGCCATGACAACCGGCTATCCTAATACAATACCTTTGTTTATATAGTGCCTGGGAAAAGAGATTTATAATGATCTTGGCTTATTAAATGACTTCATAATGATCTGTCACACTCATTCTGCATTCACTACAAAAGCAAATTATTAATTTCCTGAGTATATATATTTTAAACAATTAAGACTAACATTTCTTTATAAAATATAATCCATGGCTGCGTGTTTACTTTACACCTTCTATCATCAGAGTAAACAGAGTTAGAAAAACATTAAAACTGGCATCAATTTTAAATTCTAGAAAATACAGATAATTCAAATTTCTAGTATACAACATAAAATTCAGTGTGGACCCTTAAATATCATATATCCTACTTTATTGTCCTATGTTTCCCCAATTAATTCCAACAAAATTAAATGGGACACAATTTGTATCTTAAAAAGTAGGTATGCTATTTAAAAAAAACTGAAATTCAATTTTATACGCAAATAAGCCTTCCTTGGTTTGAGGACACGTGTATAACCACAGATTTGGGTCCTCCAGGGAAGGAGGGGATACTAGTGCTGGATCTGAGCCTGGGGTCAAGGTGTAGAGCTGAGAGCTGTCAATTATGCAGATGAAACAGCAATAGTGAAGCAGAAAACCAGAGCAGGTAAGGCTGAAGGCTCCATGTAAAACCCTGTACAGGAGGTGAAATCAGTGCAAAAGGCAGACGAGAGTTGGCATCTGGGTCGATTTATCAAATGCAAAATGGAGCGAGGGCATGGATTTGGAACTGTGGATAAATTCCAGGTGAAGACCCCCAAGGGCTTGATCAGCGGACAAAGCAGGACAAACAGAACAGACGCTTGTTTGGTGAAGAAATACATAAGTATTATCCAAGCGTCATGGGACTCCTCTAGAAGATCATGGCTTTGGAAGAGCAGAACTGGAGTTAAAGAAATACTAAGAGGGAGTAAATCTTGTTGAGGATTTTTACTTAAGGATATAAGCCAAAAATACAGAAAAATCTTGTCCACAGAGATTCTTCTCAGAATTTTATAATAGTAGAAAATTAGAAACTGTGTAAACATAGAAAATAAAGGTATTGCTAAGTAAATTATGGTTCCTCCATGTGACAGGAAAGCGTACAGAAAATAAATTGGACTTTTAATAATAATAACAATAATAGGAGCAACTATAAAAGCTAAGAAAACAGCCATGCTTCAGGGAAGCTGGCTAAAATATCTTAAAGATGAAATTAAATGTCTATTAAAGTAATTTTTCAGAACTAGGTCCATCCTTTTGTTTGCAGAGTCCAAGTATATTTAATAAGACAGGGTACCAGCGTACCAGTCTGGATTTTTCCTAAATCTTTCTGGAAGATTTCTAAGGCTCTTAAAACCAATGACACCAGGATTTTTAACCTGGCCACCTGAGTGAGCCCTTGCAGTACTATTTCTAAGTATGGGCTTACTTTGAGTTTCAGTGCATTACCCTTAGATTCAATGGGAAATCTTCAGATGAAAATAGGCATGGGCTTCCCTGGTGGCGCAGTGGTTGAGAGTCCGCCTGCCGATGCGGGGTACACGGGTTCGTGCCCTGGTCCAGGAGGGTCCCGCATGCCGCGGAGCAACTGAGCCCGTGAGCCGTGGCCGCTGGGCCTGCGCGTCCGGAGCCTGTGCTCCGCGACGGGAGAGGCCGCGGCAGTGAGAGGCCCGCATACCACAAAAAAAAAAAAAAAAAAAGAAAATAGGCAAAAAAAAGGGGGGGACTTCCAACTCTGCGTTCCCAACGCAGAGGGCCCAGGTTCAATCCCTGGTAAGGGAACTAGATCCCGCGTGCCACACCTAACAGCCCACATGCCACAACTAAAAGATCCCGTGTGCCACAACTAAGACCCAGCACAGCCAAATAAATAAATACTTTTTAAAAACATAGGCAAAAAAGGATGGAATACTGCTACTCAGAAGTAGGGGTCTGGAAGTGGTTTTTATTTGCTCTTTCATCCTCAAGCCTCCATTCTAAAGACCTTATTTTGTCCTGTCCCCGCCCCCTGCCAAGAATGCAATCTACCTTGGTTTACCGTCTCCTGTTTCTGACTAGATTTCTCAGGACCTGCCTGGTGTTTAAGCCACAGACACAGATTTCACTAAATTCGTGCATTTGTTTTTCAGGTGAGTACCCGTTGTGCAGTTACATCTGCCAAGCACCACGTGAACCAGACACACACACGGACACCTGTCGCGTAGTCAGGGAGACAGGTGCGCAACGCACGAATAACCACACAGTCACAACTGAGATAAGGGCTAATGAAGAAACAGAGCGCTTGGGGAGGATTTCAGAGCCGGACCTGTTTAAGCAGTGTTCTCACAGAACAGGTCCTGAGGCAAAGGCTCAAGCCCAGGTGGTCTGTTTGGAGACACTGGTACCCTGGCTGGAAAGAGGAGAGGTGAAGCTCGGGAAGGGAAGGCAGCCCATGAAAGGGGCGCTGGTAAGCAAGCTATCATGGGTGGCACCCGGAGCTTACCCCCCATCGGCAAACCGCGGAGAACGGGGCAAAACGCCAGTTCTGGAATTACCTCACCCCGGGAGCGAGGGGGCTGGGGTGCCGTATGACAACTTGCATCTGTTATCTGTGGAAGACGCTTCCTGGGGAGCGTTAACTCCCCGGCACTTTGGGGCCCGTGGCACACGAGGGCAGATCAGCCTTCTGTGGCCCTGGAAGTTACTGGTGCAGTGAAATGGTTAAGGTCCCCGGGATCTGAGTCACACACGGACAGCATCTGCTACGGGGCGCCCTCTTACTGCTCAAGCACTGTAGTGATAAAAGGCAACTTCAGTCGAAGGAAAGTCTTAACAGAAACCGACCCGACTACATAGAACCAGCGTTACTTCTTTAGAAGAATAAAGATGTCAGTGCAGCCAGGTTACACCGTGGAGCAATGAGCACAAGTAATGTGCTTCAGGACCTCCAAATCCACGCGGAGAGTGAGGATGGGGGAGGGGGTCTGGCCAGGGCACAGCTGTGGGTGACAGTACTGGGTGAAGGAGGACCTCTGGGCTCCCTTCCTATACACGAGACTGAAGGAGTCCCGTACATTGGCCCGTCTGGATATGTACGACATAGCACCCCGCCGCAGCTAACACGACTTCCTTAATCACGGGGCTGGGAAGCACACGGCGTGACCGCAGGGCACAGTATGGGCGAGCACACCCCCCTGGCTTGCACAGAGCCCTCATTTATCACCCGCAGATCCCCCAGGCAAGCACACCTTGGTCCACACGCACCCCTGAGCCCCGCGCCGTGGGACCACATCAGACGGAGGCTTCCAAGATGTCTCTGTCATTCAAGACCAAAGATCTTGGTTCCAGCTGTGGGCTCTCTTTTCTCTCATCAGGGATCCAAGACTGTGATGGATTTCAAGCATATTTAAAAAATTTTTCTCACTCAGACCCTCCAGAACTGCGTTTATGAGAATAGTAAAAGGAATCCTAAAGCGATACCAACTTTTCTAAAGATTACTATCCAAACAGAGACGACAGTTACTTGGAGAATGTGTGAAGCACTGATTCTCCGATACGTGTCACCAGTTTGCTTTCCTTATGCACGTACATTGGATCTGTGGCTTTCAACAAGTTACTTTACACGCTTAGGTCTCATTTTCTCCTTCTGTAAAGTTCCGTTTAATAGGATTTAAAAAGATTAAATGAGTTAATTGCTCAGCAATGGACTAGGCAAAGAGAAAGTGGCCAATAAATGTTAACTAGTGTTGCCAATGTTAATTTGTGCAAGGTGACTGTATAATTTTATCATCCAGACCTGGAGCCTCTTACTAGTAAAAGCGGAAGTTATTATTAATTACGCCAGGACTGCAGGCGTACACGTGCACCGCGCCAGGAAAGGCGGGTCCTTCCCTGCATGTCCACGGACACAGTCAGCATGACGTAGGCGTGAGGAGTCCACACCATCCTCTCAGCCGAGATCAGCTGGGCGTCATCAGGCTGGCTTTTGATTCACACACTCATATCAGTGACATGTATGGGTGTGGTCGCAGCGAGAAGACAACTGGAGAGAGGACAATTGAGGACAATCATTCCATAAGCACCCTAAACCTCCAGGCCAGTAGCCGGTACTTCACTGGAGATTCCGTGGTGCAGCAAAACAGACTGCTGTGCAATTCACTTTTAAACATCCTTTCTGCATAAATTCCTTCTCTCCGTGTAGACAAATATCGGAAGGTTATTATTTGGCCAACCGCCAACCAATGCAACATGTTTTTATGGCATGAGTTGGTACAGCAGCCTAGGCGTGGAAAGTGAAAGGCTGGGGTGCAGTAGAGAAAGCCTCATAGCCTGGAAAAAATCATGCTGCGAGTCAGGGAGCCCTGTTACCTCACAGGTTCCCTTTTAAATACTATAAGACAAAGACTCTGAGCTTTTTAAAAATGTCTAACTCCTAACCCTTTTCTGCATCTCCTTGATACTGAAGAAGAATGTCAAAATCTTTGAATGGATCTCTTGTGCTGTTTGATTTCTCACCTCACTTTTGTGTCTGACATCTGTCCTCTGTGAGCCTCGACCCAACCCTCCAAGCTGACCCTCTTGTTACGCGTTTCAGCAAATAACTGCAGAAGATGATGACTCCTGTAGTGGTTGCATAAGCCAGATACCACGAGGGCGAAGATGATGGCTCTAGTCTGCTTTGAAATGCCATCACCTTCTCAGATACGCCCTCCCTTGGCTGTGTCTTTCCGCACCCGTCAACTTCTCTAGGGCGCATCCTAGGAGCGGAATTGCCGGGACGCGGAGCAGGCACTGGCGCCACTTCCCTAGATATCTGCAAACTGCTCACACGTACCGGCCTTGCTAATACAGTGTTGCCAGATTCAGAGATTTTGCCACGCTGATGGATTTGAAAATGTCTCTTATTTTGATTTCAATTTGCATTTTCCCCAATACTACTGATCTTGAGCATCTTTTCAAGTTGTTATTGCTATTCCACTTGATTGCTGTTATTGCTGATTTACATACTTTGCTGAATTTTCCCTGCAAGGTCTTTATTTCTCCTCTTATCTTTTTTCCAATTGACTTGTTGGATTTCTATATCCTAAAGAATAATCCCTTGGTCTGATACAGATACACGGTAGAGATAGATAGATAGATGGATAGAAGGATGGATGGATGGATGGATGGATAAATGAATAGCTATGTAGATAGCAGATACCATCATCTGTTCTCCTGTGTGCCTTTAAGTTTCAAATTTATGGTGATGTGGCATGAAAACATTTTAGATTTTGATTAAAACATATTTAGCAATCTTTTGTTTATGAGTTTTGGTTTTTGAATATGGCTTTTAAATGTTGCTTGTTACCCTAAAATTATAAAGATATTAACCATTTTCATTCAAAGAGTTTCAAATCTCTGTTTTTCATCTTTAGGTTTTAATCTGTCTCCATCTATGCTAAGAGATAGAGATCGAATTTTTAAAATTTTTCCTAGATAGAAGGCCAATTGTCTCTGCACTGTTTATTGAATTCAAATCTATGAAAGGGCATATATTTATGGGTCAGTTTCTGGACCCAGACATCCATGATTTTATTACAGCACTTTGCAAAAATCTTGATTTCAAATTATGAAAGAACCCCTCATTATGTTCTTATTTTTCAGAATTTTCAGTATTATTCTGGTTATTCTGGGAAGATTGCTATTATTCATAAATTTAACCAGGTTTGCCGAAACCAACCAAACAAAACAAGCTTATTAGGATTTTTATTAAATGCTCTTTGTACTTACTCACCTCTTTCTGGAGAATCAATATCATTATTATAAAGTCTATCCATCAAACAACTTATGTTATTCACTTATTGGGTCTATCTGTATTGCTTAGCATTATTTCATAACTTTTCTCTATGCAGAGTTCACACCTCTTTTGTTTGGTATATTCCTAGGCAATTTATAGAGTTTGTTGCTACAATGAATGAGATCATTTTCCTTTTACGTTTACTGATTTGGTTAGTTCTGGTGTAGGAGAACACTATTGCTTGCTGTCTATGTAAGTGAGTGAATAAAAGTAAGAACTGTCATTTGACATTTCATCAGCCACAAGCATGTTTAGCTGTGGGTTTTAGTCAAGATGCTTCTTAAAGGCACTGAATTTTAAAAGGGCTGTGTCAACCCATAGACAGGTAAAATGACACATTACATGATATATCCCAGAGTTTAAAACAATTACATAGGTGTTGAATTCAAGCAGAGCTGAGAGGAGGAACAAACTGACCTCATTAGAAAAAACCACCTGAAACAGGTAAATCACATAGAAGTTGAACTGAAACAGGTAGTGAAGTTTGAGCATCCATTCAAGAAAGTTTGAAATAAATATAAATGCTTTTAAAGTTCCCCTTATTTTAAGGCCAGTTACAACCTAACAATATAGACTTTCTAGACCTAGAAAATGATTCTCAATCTTCTGATTCTCATATATCAGAGTCAAACTCGCTTCAAGTGACTTGTACGCGTGGCTCTGTCTCTTGCATAAGCCTGTAAAAGACACCATTTTGAATGCACCCATAGGGCTTGGAGCCCGCAGCCCAGGACATGAATTCTGTGTGTGCTTTGGATACGTGCACGCGAGAAGGTGCACGAGGGGCTGTGCACAGAGGAACCTCGGAGAACGCTGCAGTGCCTAGTGCCTTCAGCCACAGCTGCCTGGGGTCCGGCCAGTGGAGCCTCAGCTAAGCAACTCCCTGCGTGGCGAGGGGGATTCATGGGCAGGGGGCTCTCCGAGTCAGTCCCCACACAGACGGGCGGGGGGCACGTGTGCGTCTGCTGAGAAGCCTGGAGGCTACCGGCACTTGTCAGGGCGAGGTCAGGAGACCAGGAGGTGGAGGAGAGACAGGGATGGAGGACAGGCTACAGGGAGAGCAAGCAAGGGGGCGCTGCGCACTCTGGTCCAGCGCACACTTGCCTGAGGGTTTGGGTCATTTAATGACGGGAGGGAAGGAGCGCGGAACTCGGCGGTGGCTCCGTGGTTGAGTGGGGATTCTACGGGCAGTGTTCACGCTAGTGGCCGCATCTCAGCATTTAAGCCACGTTCTGTCACTCAGTGTGGGTTTCTTGTTGTTTTTATTCTTGTTTTGACATTAGAGAATGTTCCTCAGTTTTCTCCTTGTGTACCTACAGCACTTTCCCCCTAAATTAACAGGCGCATTATAACCAGCTCTCTGCAATTTCTTCCGTTTTATTTTTTACTGTTCTCTTTCTATATCGACCTTTTAAGTGTTGGCTAATCCAGGATTCAATGATCAGGCCTCTTCTTTTCTCTTTCTAAATTGTCTTGCTACAAGTTTACCTCCGATGGCTTAAATATCACCTGTAAAATGATACTCAGACTTCTACGTCCAAATCTGGAATGGTGTCCTGATGTCTGCATTGATTATTCAACTCCCTATTGAACATATTCACTTGAAAGTCCAAAAATACACACTTACTCTACTTTTTCCCTATTTCTATAAATATCGCTCTTTTCCATTCTCCCCGTTGCTCAAAGCAGCTCACAAGCCTTCCTCGATTTAGCCGTTTTCTTCGTATTCAGTCCATCTGGGAGTCCTATATACTCTCCCTCTCCTGAATGATTTTACACCTTCCGCTAGAGAATCTTGGCCCTAGGTGTCTTTCTTACACATAAACACACAGTATTTAATGTATGTAGTATTTATGATGTGACAGGTAGATATCGTGCATGTGTTTGTGTGTTCCGTGTGTGTTAATCATCTACTGCTGCATAACAGATAGCACAAAACTGAGGGCTGAAGGTGACAAACACTTATTACCTCACAGATTCCACGTGAGATGCTAACCACAGTGTCTGCAAGGGGTGTGATCACCGTAAGGCTCGACTGAGGCTACACGAGCTCCCAACCTCGCTCAGCGGGTTGTTTGCAGCGTTTAGCTCCTCGCTGGCTCTTGAACCAAGGATGCCCGTATTTCCTTACTACGCGGGCTTCTCCGCAGGGCGGCTCACAGTGGGGCAACGGGGTTCCTCGGAGCAAGCTGGTAAGAAAAGCCACAATCAAGAAAAAGGCCATGCACGCAAGACAGAAGCCACCGCCTTTTACGCCCTAATCTTGAAGTGACATTCATCACTTTTGGTCTAGTCTACTTGTCAGCGGCAAGTTACTAGATCCGGACAACACTCAAGAGGAAGGCACTGCACAAGGATACCAAGACTGAGCCAAAAGACCAAAACGTTCCCTGCAGCTTGTTGAAACTTTAGAGAGACTGCTTCCTGACTTAAGGCCCCTGACCCCCCTTTCCTCAGAGCACTCACTTAAGACAACTGGAGTTGCACACCCTTTCTCTGGCCCTTTGAGATGTGCAACTTCTTCCAGCCTCTTGCCAGTTTTACCACCCAGGAAAGTCTTTCTCAAGCACCTGGGAACCCTCCTTCTGAAATGTGACCAGCAAGGGAGATAGGGCCCTTATCTCCCAGTCTCTGCAGAAGGGCAGGAGCCTAACTCCTACCCATTAGCAAACACAGATGGCCTCACCGCGTTGACCAACCTCCCCCAACATCTTCCAATACTTTTCAACTACTTTTCCCCAGGACTTAAAATCTCTCTCAATTTTTGTGTCCGAAGAGTTGAGTTCGATTTCTCTCCCCTACTGCAATAGTCTCGAATAAAATCTTTCTTGCCACTTTAAAAAAAAGTCCAGTGCAATTTTTCTTTTGCAATAGCAAGAGACGGGGATCCTAGCGGCCATTTTAGAAGCTGCCTACCACTGCGTGCGTGCGTGCGTGCGTGTGTGTGTGTACGTGCCTACCACTGCGTGCGTGCGTGCGTGCGTGTGTGTGTGTACGTGCCTACCACTGCGTGCGTGTGCGTGTGTGTACGTGCCTACCACTGCGTGCGTGTGCGTACATGCCTACCACTGCGTGCGTGTGTGCGTGTGTGTATGTGCCTACCACTGCGTGCGTGCGTGTGTGTACGTGCCTACCACTGCGTGCGTGTGTGTGTGCCTACCACTGCGTGTGTGTGTGCGTGTGTGTGCGTACGTGCCTACCACTGCGTGTGTGTGTGCGTGTGCGTGTGTGTATGTGCCTACCACTGTGTGTGTGCGTGTGTGTGTACGTGCCTACCACTGCGTGCGTGCGTGCGTGTGTGTGTACGTGCCTACCACTGCGTGTGTGTGTGCGTGTGCGTGTGCGTGTGTGTATGTGCCTACCACTGCGTGTGTGTGCGTGTGTGTACATGCCTACCACTGTGCGTGCGTGTGTGCATGTGTGTGTACATGCCTACCACTGCATGCGTGCGTGTGTGTGTACATGCCTACCACTGCATGTGTGCGTGTCTACCACTGCATGTGTGTGTGTCTAGTAACTGCATAGTTACTAGCCTGCAAGTAGATGACCCAAAATGTTGTTTCAACTCCTTTTAACTGATACATTTTGGGTATATCTACCTATGAAAGAAACACATTTAGTGCAGTGAAGTTGGGGTGGCAGATCCTAAAGGATACAAACACAGTCTTCGTAGGTGTTATGGGATCAAGGCTGTTTAGATGACCCGGTACTGACAACCTAGAGAAGCATCAAGAAAAACCCCATTTGGTGAAACCAGGAAGCACATATCCGCAGTACCCCTTCCAAAGGGGAAAGAGATTAATTTCCCACAGGTAGCCAGTAATTTGTGCTCCATTAGACCTAGGACTGTTCCTGGGCCCCATCACTAATACTTACCAAATGAAAAC
Organism: Kogia breviceps; assembly: GCF_026419965.1. NCBI lineage: Eukaryota > Metazoa > Chordata > Mammalia > Artiodactyla > Physeteridae > Kogia > Kogia breviceps. Next base: position 128,832,784 of record NC_081330.1, on the reverse strand, counting down.
AAACATAATTTAGGGGCAATAAATAAACCTCCACTGCCTTCATTGAGAACTCACTTTACTGCAGCCAGACTTGACATTAACATCTTAATAGCTCTGACAGAATCACTTAGGAGCCCAGCTTCATGTAAATAGAAAAAACGTTAATGAAGAGAAAATGTGGGTGATTAATAAATGTCATTGAAATGAAATGACCTTTACTTACTCACTGAGTAATTAAAGTAATCAAAGGAGACCCAGCTGTGATGAGAACTGTCAGAGAAGAGACCAAAATATAGTTTTAAAAAACCACAACATTCGATATGTTTTGCCGAGGACAGTACTTTTAAAAATTGCTTTTTAAGTAAAACAGAGGTTCTTTTCTGACTGTCTGGAGATGGTTCTTACTTCAGGGCGGCACGAGCAGTATAAAAACACAAGACTGAAAAAACACAGTCCCTACGGAACATGCAAATCTACCTAACGAGTCCCCGGATATCCTTTGAATTCCAGTTCGGTGTTCCCCCTGGTGTGCGAAATCAATCAGAAAGCAGCGGCTTAAAGGCACCAGGTCACTTCAAGGGCGTCTCTTGTTACTCTTGGGGAAACAGGATGAGGAATGAATGCCTTGTCCCTAAAAAGCCTCTGTCCTTTCTTTTAGCAGCAAAGGAAGCAACCTGTCCAAAAAACTTGGCAGGAAATCAATCCACGTTCAAGGGTCAGGGATAAAGCTGTCCTATATCGGACTGGCCAGGGACCTCTGGGCACCACCACCTTGATTCCAGCATTAATACAAGCAACACAAACCACTGTCATTGCCAAACTTTCTTTCCCACTCCTTTCATCAAAAAGTACCACCTAAGCCTTCTCCTCTAAGCTGTATGTTACCCGACGGCAAAAACCGAGCTTTCATTGCACAACCCCACACACCTTACGCACCCGGGCACCCAACAGATGCGTAACAAACACAATGAAATGTAACACTGAAGTAGAGATCTCAAATAAAAGTTGTTTTGACTCGGTGAGAGCTCATCACTTTTATCAAATACACATTAAGGCAGGTGATAATGTTGGAACCCCCCCCTCAGTATTTCTCCCCTGCTGCTATTTTGGCTCCTTATTTTGAAATAATTGTAAAAGTATTAACTTTGGGGCTACTATGGGATCGCATCATTTGTTTCAGTCTTTTGAGGAGGCCCTGAAGGCCTCCTTATCATGCTGAAATATAGGCAGGAGAGTCAGGGGAACAGAAATATTATTATCTAGGGGATTATCAGGTCAGAGAGAGAGAAAAGGAGGGCTGTTTTTCTAGACTCTCTGGACTATCTTGTGAAAAGAAATTACCATTCTATTTTTACTCATTTCATTTTGGCCTGTCTTTCTCTTTTTTTTTTTTTTAATTTTTCTTTGGTACTTTTCCACTTTTATCTGCCTGACTACGTTTTGTCTCTCCCTTCTATTGAGATGTTAGATGTCTTCTCTTTCCCAGTCTTCTTCAGTTTGGTGGCTGCTTTGTCTGGTGTTTTTCTCCTTCTCTTTAAAGCCCTCCCTCCTCCTGCTTCATGCTTTTCTTTCGAGCCCTCTTTTCCTTTCTGTATCTGATGTGTTGACTTGAATGTATCAGGTATTTACGTACTTGTGTGACGTCCACAGAGCAAGCATGAGCCGCCGGCAGTGGGACTGGGATTCCACGAGCAGCGGCCTAAATCATGAGTAACACCCAGCTGAGACAAACACAAGGAAAGGCTCTGCTTATTTTTATGAAGAGAGATCGAGAAGCTGCATGAAAAGATAGATAGGGCAAATTGGGCACTGGCTGGAAACGAAAGAAATAGAAAAAGTATCACCCTGCCAATGCCTGCACTGTTCTAATTTTATGTATTCAGCATTCAAGCAATAAATTGTAAGAGAGTCAAATTGAATAGGAGCCTCTAATTTTAAGTCCTAAGAATTTTCCTTCCATGGTGTGAATTTTCCTACCATCACGGGTCGGTGCTGAACGTGACGTCAGTATTTTGCAAGTAAATTCTTGTACAACTCCAAAGCTGATCCATGTCCATCCTTAGAGAGGCCAGGCACGTGCATTTCTGCATGGGTCGCGGCTGGAAGACTGAACTGGATTGAGTTCAAAAACCTCAGTTTAAAATGCTGACCGTTAATCTTAGGTCGACTTGACTGGGCCAGCGAGTGCCCAGATATTTGGTCAAACATTATTCTGGGTGGGTCTGTGAGGCTGTTTTGGGATGAGGTTAACATATTGGTAGACTGAGGAAAGCAGATTGTCCTCCATAGTGGGTATGGGCCTCATCCAATCAGCCGAAGACCTGACTGGAACAAAAAGGCAGATTACCCACGGGTAAGAATGCCGGTAGCCTGACAGCCTTCAAACTGGGATACCACCTTTTCCCCCGCCTTCGGACTTGAACGGAAACACTGGCTCCTCCTGGGTCTCAGGCTTTGGGACACGCACCAGACCTAAACGATCAGCCTTCCTGAGCCTCCAGCTTGCTGACACACCCTGCAACTCTTGGGACCGGCGAGGTTCCACAATCACAGGAGCCAACTCCTTATAATCCATCTCTTTCTGAAAAGTATACATATCCTATTGATGCTGTTTCTCTGGAGGACCCTGATTCATACAAAAATCTTGCCACTGTAAGAAAACGTAAAGTCATTTATCGGAGCATCATATTCTTACGTCCCTCTGTTTCTTCTCAGGCCTTGTAGGGGCTCTAGGGCAGTCACAGCTTTGTTTCTGATGCTGGGCAGACCTGAAGCCAACTCTTTACTCTTCGGATGTCAGAGAAGCTACAGCAAGTGAAAGAAGAAGGCAGAAGAAGAGACAAAGATTTTTCCAATATTAGGAAGTTCGCGCTGCTCCAGCAAAGACTATCCAGAAAGTTTCTCAGCTTTTCCTCGTTGTTAATTTAACTTCCTCAAAAAAATGTCTGTAGCACTCCCTAAACCCCCACGACATATACCTATCTCTGGTTTGCCTTGTCAGTTTAATGATGCTAGAATTGGAGAGCTTGCAGGGGACACAAGCGGGTAGTGAGACCAAACCATCAGAAGCACTCTGGGGGTGTGATAAGCAGAATGTCCCCCCGCCCCCAAAACAGGTCTGCTTCCTAATGCCCAGAATCGGTGGATATATTACCTTACATGGCAAAACGGACATTGAAGATGTGACTTAGTTACGCATCTGCAGTTGGGAGATGATCCTGGATTATCCACGTGCGCCCTATATAATCACAAGGGTACTCAGAAGAGTGGGAGAAGGAGGTGTGAGGGTGGAAGCAGAGCTTGGAGAAAGAGAGAGAGAAACTTGACGACGTTATTCTACTGGCTTTGCAGATGGACGAACGGACCACAAACCAAGGACTGTGGGTGGCCTCGGAAACCTGGAAAGGGCAAGAAAACGGATTCTCCCCTGGAACCCGCAGAATGAATAAAGCCTCTCAGAAACTTGATTTTCACCTAGTGGGGGCTATTCTGGACTCTAAGCTCTACAACGATAATATATTTCGGCCACTTTAAGTCGCACGGTTTCTGTTAGACTGTCACAGTAGCAACAGGAAACTGATATGGTGGGGCTGGTGAAAATAAACGCGTGGGTCCACTTCTCAGTGACCCTAGTTCGCATCTTCTTGTACCGATCGTACTTCGTATTTCACAAATTCTGCCTACTACTGGAGGTACAATAAAGCTGAGTCACACCACCCCTCCAAGGAGCTCACAGTCTGAAGGGGAGAACAGTTTTGTCAACATGAAACATGTCTCTTTCCTGACTAAGAAGCTTAACAGCCACCCACTAAGCACATATCGACAGATTCTCGGTGCTCCATAAACCTTTACTAAAAAGTAAACTGAAATTCCATGCAGTTAGCTCACTTAGGTCAGCGTTCCTAAAGACTTCTTTTGGCCCCGAATCCTCACATTTTCCTTTCAGTCCTCCACGTTTCTTCCACACGCCTGCTCCCTGCGAGCCCCGTGGTTATTTTATCCTCAGAGACTGCCCAAATCAGAAAGTCGTGGGGTGCGTGCTCATGAGTTTATTTGCAATGCCAGTTGGTTGGCCATGTTCTGGGATATCCTCATGTCACTGAAAGTTCCCTAGGGTGAACACGCAAGAAGCCAGGGGAGATGTCTGCGGTACAGCTAAGTCTCTAGGTTCGACTGCATTTCTAGACCTGTAGAGTGGTCCACGGCGTGACGCCACGTTGCAATGCCTTTCTATGTGCTCGGCTTTCCCCAAAGAGCAAGACAGCCAGCTTCTTATGCTTCCTCTAAAGCCCTGTCCCTCCTCCCTACCATTGCATGATGCGCTACGAGGAATACAAATCAATGACCACTGTGTTGGTTATAACTTCTGTTCCGGCCTTTCCATCCCTCTCAGCAGCCCCACCCTTTGTCACGTGGCTTTGTAGTGTCTCCCATCGCTGGTGAGTGTACTTCCCTGCTGCACAGATCCTGGGCTTGAGAGGCGGAAGTTGGAGACTTGAGATGAGAATGTCACTCATTCTTCACATTCAGGGACAACCTCAGTTTCAAATATCCTGGTCAGCATTTCAGATCATTGGACAGCCAGGGTGACCTGATTTGAGTAGAAGAGCATGGTGCTTTGATGGCTTTTTCTAGATTTTTAACCATTTATCCTCCATCCCGAGAAGAAAAAAGTGAGCTGATTTTTTAAAATCTCTATAAAATATTTAATGTGTTTTCCATGCAGAGACAATTAAGTGAAGAAAGGGGCTAACTCTAAAATACGCACATTCCTCTGAAAGTCGGATATAATTTTTACTTGCAAAAGGACACTTAAAACGTAAATGGAAAGTATTCAACAGAAAGATCTCAGCTTTTTCAGAACTGCAATTTTAATTGCTAAGAGGAATGCTGAAGCTGATTTAGCACCAGAATCATAATTGACCATAAATTTTCTCTTGTTTTTACAACCATTTCTGCAATAACGAATATAGTTTCAAAGCTGAAGTGAAGTTTCCCCATATGAGTCTGTTATGAGTTGAATTCTATCTCCCTAAAAGATGTTGAAGTCCTAACCCTCATGTGAATGTGCCCTCACTTGGAAACAGGGGCTTTTCACCTGACTGAGTTAAGATGAAGTCACGAGGGAGCCTTAATCCAATGTGACTGGTATCCTTACAGAAGGGGAAATTTGAACACACAGACAGACAGGCAGAGAAGACAGACAGAGCAAAGACATAGGGAGAATGCCGCCAACAAGCCAAGGTATAGCTGAGGCTACCAGAGACTAGGAGTGAGGCATGAAACAGACTGTCCCCAACAGCTCTCAGAAGAAATCAACACTGTTGGTTGTTCAAGATCAAGTTCAAGATCAAGACACCTTGATCTTGAACTTCCGGCCCGCAGAACCATGAGACACCAAACTTTCGCTGTCTCAGCCACACAGCTTGGGATACATTGTTACAGTCTTAGGAGAATACACATATTAAATTTGCCTTGGTTCCTTTGACACATTACAGACTAGCAGCTATCGATTACAAAATTCACATGAAAATGGTTCTAAGAATTATGCACAAAAATATTCATGACCCTATTCTTCCATACACGTGCGCTACTAAACAAATACCCATTTCCTGTGCCCTGGGTTGAGGTTCTTGACCCATTCAAACCTTCTGAAGAAAACAGTCTCCTTGTTTTTTAAATTAAAATTCCTCATGGAATATGAAATAGGCTCCAAATATTTCAAGAATCAAAGTACATAAAAACTATCAGTATTGCAAGTTATTTCTATTTCTTCTGGTTCTTAAAATATTTAATTTGTCAAATATTTAAGACAGAATCTAAACCAAACAAGTGGATCCTTTCAACGTTACTGGAATATCGCTCAGACAGCTATAATATACTCAGATTTTCACTGATGGTGTAAATAATTTCAAGTCACCGGGCTCCCTCTCTTAGGGAGCCCACACTTTTACTACTGCTTCCTGCATTTATTTTGCCACTTCAGGAAGCCCCTCACACTCTTTCTCAGTCGTACTTTCCCTTCCTTCCTTGTCAAAGCCTGCCCTCAGGACTGTCTCTGTAATTCTTCACACCATAGTTTGAATCAGTTGAAGGCAATATGTTAAGTCACTCAGGACCAGCCTGCACCTGTTATTTTTTTATTTTTTTATTTTTTTGCTGTATGCGGGCCTCTCACTGCTGTGGCCTCTCCCGTTGCAGAGCACAGGCTCCGGACGCGCAGGCTCAGCGGCCATGGCTCACGGGCTTAGTTGCTCCGCGGCATGTGGGATCTTCCCGGATCAGGGCACGAACCCGTGACCCCTGCATCGGCAGGCGGACTCTCAACTACTGCGCCACCAGGGAAGCCCTGCACCTGTTATTATAAATAAAGTTTTATTGTAACACAGCCAGAGTACATTTACATATGGCTGCTTTGATCTACCTCAGCAATGCTGAGCAGAGTATATGTATATACAACAGAGTACATGTGACCCACAAGGCTGAAAATATCTACTATCTCTGGTGCTTTACAGAAAAAATTTCCCAACTCTTATTTTAAGGCTTCTCTCTCGATAAAAGCGAGAACAAACAACGTAATCCCCACGTAATATTTATATTATATTTAAAATTTTCAGGACATAAGAGAGCAAATAGCATCCTTGCGTGGGATGTAAACAGCCACAAGTTTCACATCAAATAAACCACAAATCCACTTTATCTTTGAGTCCAAAACAAGCAATGTGAAGTGAGATCACAGGCCACATTTCAGAAACTACACATGTATATGGGGTGCTTTAAATAACTGTATGTTTACATGTAAGTATCTGTATGTCTATCTTGGGTCTTGTTCATTTCTGTTCTCATAATCTGACCTGTTGGTTTCAGGACATGAAAAATATTGACTTATTCCCAAGCCTTAAAGTTGAAAAGATATGTTTCAGTAAATGTGAACTAACATTTCACTTTCAAAATTAGTATGTGACTGATTTGGTTGTATACCATGTGTCGGTTTCCTGATTCATACCCCCAAATTGCTACTGTTTGCAAAGGAACAATCTGGATGCTGGCACCACTGAATCCAAACCCTCAAAGGGAAGTATTATAAACAGAGATGGGTCCTTCCTTCCATGGTCTCAGTCTTCCTCTGTCCCAGCTCCAACAGCTGGTCCTGCCTTTTGGGTGATGAACATACAATGCCTATTGCATAACCAAAACAAATGCTATTATTGCCTTTCGCACTTATATTACTGCTCTTGACAATTCACCAGCTGATTAACCTACTGAATTACTTACGCACCTGCCCCTCCTGCTATTCACCTTTTTGTTGTTTATTAGCACCATGACTACAAAGGGAAACAAAGAATGAAGGAAGTCAACCAAAAGCGTCTCTATTGTATTTCTGGAGATGTCTTGAAGTCTCTGAGTAATCAAGATATAATTTCCAACCACCTCCTCACAAACGTGGGATGTGGGTCATAGAATATTCCTCATGGAAAGTGTAAAAAAAATTTTAAGTGAATGGGAAACATTTTGGATTATATCCTAGGACTCGTAAGTTTGCCTGCTCTCAGTAGCTTGACTTTTCAAAACCCATGTACCAAACAAATCCAAGTAACCTACATTAATACACACATTTTTCTCAGGTGGGACTGCAGCCAATTGCAATATGTCCACTCATGCAACAAATATTTATGGTGTACCTACTTTGTGCCCAGCACTGTTCAAATTCTCAGAGTACAGCTGCCGACAGCAAAGCAAAATACCCCTAACCAAGATGAACTTGCATTCTAATGAGCCTGTCTCTCTAATGTGGGTAAACATGATAAAGGGAAAGTCTTAATGATGAAATTAGAAACATCAAATTACAGTTAGTCAAAGCTCTTTATACAGCTCTCACAAAACTGTTGGCCTGTTAACTGTGTTAGCAGTGCATCTTTTTCTTCTCAGTCTTCTCCTCTCCTTTCTTCAAAAAACATTTTACCAGTGTCTCTACATTTTCCAAGTGTTTGTTCAAATGCTTCAAGTAATTCAAAGTCATCTTACTGTCCTAATTCCAGAGTTTTAACAACGTCAATTTCCCTCGTCACTCACCCAAGAGATATCTATTGAGCAGTGTTCCAGTATTTTATCGCTGCATAACAACCATCCCCAAACATCAAGTGGCTTAGAACAGCAACACTCATTTATTTGGGCGGGGTTAGGTGGCAATGACTCATCTCCCTTCCCAGTAGTACCAACTGGGGAAGCTCAACAAGGGGATGAAAGATACTCTCCTGGGCAGGCAAACTGGTGCTGGCTATTTACTGGGAACTTTTTAGGTGGGGCTGTTGGCTTGGGGCCTCAATTCATCTCCACCTGGGCCTTTCACTGAGGCTGCTTGGGCTTCTTCAGAACATGGTAGCTGGGTTCCAAAAGGAAGTATTTCAGAGGACGGGAAGTATCACTATAAGCTGCCAGTCTCTTAAGACTTGGGCATGGAGAGTGGAACAGGGCCACTTCTGTGATGTTTTATTGGTCAAAGCAGTCACACATCTACCCAGAATCACTGGGAGAAGACAAAAACCCCACTTCTCAATGAGAGATGTGGCAAAGGATTTCAGTCTTCTGTGTGCCAGGCATTATGGAAGGCACAAATGAGTAAGATACAGCCAGAGCTCCCACAAGAAGCTCCGAGTCCGGCAGGAGAACTGAGGCAATAAAGAGTTGGTTACAATACACAGGTTAATTTAGGGGAAAAGTGCTGTAGATACACAGAGAGAAAACTGAGGAAATTTTCTAAGTAGGAGTTCAGGCAGTTAAAACAAAACAAACAAACAAGCAAACAAAAACAGTGAGTGACAGAACGTGGCTTAAATGCTGAGATGCGGCCACTAGCGTGAACACTGCCTGTAGAATCCCCACTCAACCACGGAGCCACCGCCGAGTTCCGCGCTCCTTCCCTCCCGTCATTAAATGACCCAAACCCTCAGGCAAGTGTGCGCTGGACCAGAGTGCGCAGCGCCCCCTTGCTTGCTCTCCCTGTAGCCTGTCCTCCATCCCTGTCTCTCCTCCAGCTCCTGGTCTCCTGACCTCGCCCTGACAAGTGCCGGTAGCCTCCAGGCTTCTCAGCAGACGCACGCGTGCCCCCCGCCCGTCTGTGTGGGGACTGACTCGGAGAGCCCCCTGCCCGTGAATCCCCCTCGCCACGCAGGGCATTGCTTAGCTGAGGCTCCACTGGCCGGACCCCAGGCAGCTGTGGCTGAAGGCACTAGGCACTGCAGCGTTCTCCGAGGTTCCTCTGTGCACAGCCACTCGTGCGCCTTCTCGCGTGCACGTATCCAAAGCACACACAGAATTCATGTCCTGGGCTGCGGGCTCCAAGCCCTATGGGTGCATTCAAAATGGTGTCTTTTACAGGCTTATGCAAGAGACAGAGCCACGCGTACAAGTCACTTGAAGCGAGTTTGACTCTGATATATGAGAATCAGAAGATTGAGAATCATTTTCTAGGTCTAGAAAGTCTATATTGTTAGGTTGTAACTGGCCTTAAAATAGGGGGAACTTCAAAAGCATTTATTTGTATTTCAAACCTTCTTGAATGGATGCCCAAACTTCACTGCCTGTTACCGCAGGGATCCCCAGCCCCTGGGCCACGGACTGGTACCGGTCGGAGGCCCGTCAGGAACCGGGCCGCACAGCAGACAGTGAGCAGGCGGGCAAGCGATGCTTCATCTGTACCCACAGCTTGCTTCCCAGCGCTCGCGTTGCCACCTGAGCTCCACCTCCTGTCAGCATTATCGTGAGCTGCATGATTATTTCATTATATATTACAATGTAATAATAACAGAAAGAAAGGGCACGACACATTTAATGCTCTTGAGTCATCCTGAAACTATCTCCCTCCCCGCCCATCCATGGAAATACTGTTTTCCACCAAATCAGTCCTTGGTGCCAGAAAGGTTTGGGACCGTTGTGTTACGGCTCACGTTCTGTACGATTTACCTATTTCGGGCAGTTTTTCCCAACTGAGGTCCATCAATCTGTACCTCTCTTCAACAATTCTGCTTGAATTCAGCATTCAGCGACTATGTAATTGTTTTAAACTCTGGGATATGCTGTATAATGCAGAGACCAATACAGGATAAACCCAAGGAGAAACACGTCGAGACACACAGTAATCAAACTGGCAAAAATTAAAGACAAAGAAAAATTATTGAAAATAACAAGGGAAAAATGACAAATAACATACAAGGGAACTCCCATAAGGTGAACAGCTGATTTCTCAGCAGAAACTCTACAAGCCAGAAGGGAGTGGCATGATATATTTAAAGTGATGAAAGGGAAGAACTTAACAACCAAAATTACTCTACCCAGCAAGAATCTCATTCAGATTCGATGGAGAAACCAAAAGCTTACAGACAAGCAAAAGCTAAGAGAATTCAGCACCACCAAACCAGCTCTACAAAAGATGCTAAAGGAACTTCTCTAAGTGGGAAACACAAGAGAAGAAAAGGACCTACAAAAACAAACCGAAAACAATTAAGAAAATGGTCATAGGAACACACGTATCGATAATTACCTTAAACGTGAATGGATTAAATGCCCCAACCAAAAGACACAGGCTTGCTGAATGGTTACAAAAACAAGACCCATATATATGCTGTCTATAAGAGACCCACTTCAGACCTAGGGACACATACAGACTGAAAGTGAGGGGATGGAAAAAGATATTCCATGCAAATGTAAATCAAAACAAAGCTGGAGTAGCAATACTCATATCAGATAAAATAGACTTTAAAATAAAGAATATTACAAGAGACAAGGAAGGACACTAATAATAATAAAGGGATCAATCCAAGGAGAAGACATAACAATTATAAATATATATGCACCCAACATAGGAGCCCCTCAATACATAAAGCACCTGCTAACAGCTATAAAGGAGGAAATCGACAGTAACCCAATAATAGTGGGGGACTTTAACACTTCACTTACACCAAGGGACAGATCATCCAAACAGAAAATTAATAAGGAAACACAAGCTTTAAATGACACAATAGACCAGACAGATTTAATTGATATTTATAGGACATGCCATCCAAAAACAGCAGATTACACTTTCTTCTCAAGTGCGCACGGAACATTCTCCAGGATGGATCACATCTTGGGTCAAAAATCAAGTCTCAGTAAATTTAAGAAAACTGAAATCATATCAAGCTTCTTTTCTGACTACAACACTATGAGATTAGAAATGAATTACAGGGGAAAAAACGTAAAAAACACAAACACATGGAGGCTAAACAATACCTTACTAAATAACTGAGAGATCACTGAAGAAATCAAAGAGGAAATCAAAAGATACCTAGAGACAAATGACAATGAAAACATAACAATCCAAAACCTATGGGATGCAGCAAAAGCAATTCTAAGAGGGAAGTTTATAGCTATACAAGCCTACCTCAAGAAATAAGAAAAATCTCAAATAAACAATCTAACCTTACACCTAAAGGAACTAGAGAAAGAAGGACAAACAAAACCCAGAGCTAGCACAAGGAAAGAAATCATAAAGATCAGAGCAGAAATAAGTGAAATAGAAACAAAGAAAACAATAGCAAAGATCAATAAAACTAAAAGCTGGTCCTTTGAGAAGATAAACAAAATGATAAACCATGAGCCAGACTCATCAAGAAAAAGAGTCAGAGAGGACTCAAATCAATAAAATTAGAAATGAAAAAGGATAAGTTACAATAGACACTGCAGAAATACAAAGCATCCTAAGAGACTACTACAAGCAACTCTAGGCCAATAAAATGGACAACCTGGAAGAAATGGACAAATTCTTAGAAAGGTATAACCTTCCAAGACTGAACCAGGAAGAAATAGAAAATATGAACAGACCAATCACAAGCAATGAAATTGAAACTGTGATTACAAATCTTCCAACAAACAAAAGTCCAGGACCAGGTGGCTTCACAGGTGAATTCTAGCAAACATTTAGAGAAGAGCTAACACCCATCCTTCTCAAACTCTTCCAAAAATTTGCAGAGGAAGGAACACTCCCAAACTCATTCTATGAGGCCACCATCACCCTGATACCAAAACCAGACAAAGATACTACAAAAAAGGAAAATTACAGACCAATATCACTGAAGAATACAGATGCAAAAATCCTCAACAAAATACTAGCAAACAGTCCAACAACACAATAAAAGGATCATACACCATGATCAAGTGGGATTTATCCCAGAGATGGGAGGATTCTTCAATATACACATATCAGTCAATGTGATACACCATATTAACAAACTGAAGAATAAAAACCATATTAACATCTCAATAGATGCAGAAAAAGCTTTTGACAAAATTCAACACCCATTTATGATAAAAACTATTCAGAAAGTGGGCACAGAGGGAACCTTCTTCAACACAATAAAGGCCATATACGACAAACACACAGCAAACATCATTCTCAATGGTGGAAAACTGAAAGCATTTCCTCTAAGATCAGGAATAAGACAAGGATGTCCTCTTTTGCCACTATTATTCAGCAAAGTTTTGGAAGTCCTGGCCACAGAAATCAGAGAAGAAAAAGAAATAAAAGGAATACAAATTGGAAAAGAAGAAGTAAAACTGTCATTGTTTGCAGATGACATGATACTATACATAGAAAATTCTAAAGATGCCACCAGAAAACTACTAGACCTAATCATTGAACTTGGAAAAGCTGCAGGATACAAAATCAATGCAGAGAAATCTCTTGCATTCCTATACACTAAATGATGAAGAATCTGAAAGAGAAATTAAGGAAACACTCCCATTTACCACTGCAACAAAAAGAATAAAATACCTAGGAAAAAACCTACCTAGGGAGACAAAAGACCTGTATGCAGAAAACTATAAGACACTGATGAAAGAAATTAAAGATGATACCAACAGATGGAGAGATATACCATGTTCTTGGATTGGAAGAATCAATATTGTGAAAATGACTCTACTACCCAAAGTAATCTACAGATTCAACGCAATCCCTAGCAAATTACCAATGGCATTTTTTTACGGAACTAGAACAAAAAAATCTTAAAATGTGTATGGAGACACAAAAGACCCCGAATAGCCAAAGCAGTCTTGAGGGAAAAAAACGGAGCTGGAGGAATCAGACTCCCTGACTTCAGACTATACTACAAAGCTCCACTAATCAAGACAATACGGTACTAGCACAAAAACAGAAACAGATCAATGGAACAAGGTAGAAAGCCCAGAGATAAACCCACGCACCTATGGTCAACTAATCTATGACAAAGGAGGTAAGGATATACAGTGGAGAAAAGACAGTCTCTTCAATAAGTGGTGCTGGGAAAACTGGACAGCTACATGTATAAGAATGAAATTAGAACACTCCCTAACACCACACTCAAAAATAAACTCAAAATGAATTAGAGACCTAAATGTAAGACCAGACACTATAAAACTCTTAGAGGAAAACATAGGAAGAACACTCTTTGACATAAATCACAGCAAGATATTTTTTGATCCACCTTGTAGAGTAATGGAAATAAAAACAAAAATAAACAAATGGGACTTAATGAAACTCAAAAGCTTTTACACAGCAAAGGAAACCATAAACCAGACGAAAAGACAACCCTCAGAATGGGAGAAAATATTTGCAAATGAATCATTGAACAAAAGATTAATCTCCAAAATACATAAACAGCTCATGCAGCTCAATATTAAAATAACAAACAACCCATTCTAAAAATGGGCAGAAGACCTAAATAGACATTTCTCCAAAGATGACATATGGATGTCCAAGAAGCACATGAAAAGCTGCTCAACATCACTAATTATTGGAGAAATGCAAATCAAAACTACAATGAGGTATCACCTCTCACCAGTTAGGATGGGCATCATCAGAAAATCTACAAACAACAAATGCTGGAGAGGGTGTGGAGAAAAGGGAACCCTCTTGCACTGCTGGTGGGAATCTAAATTGATACCCCCACTATGGAGAACAGTATGGAGGTAACTTAAACAACTAAAAATAGAATTACTATATGATCCATCAATCCCACTTCTGGGCATATACCCAGAGAAAACCATAATTCAAAAAGACACATGCACCCCAATGTTCATTGCAGCACTATTTACAATAGCCAGGTCATGGAAGCAACCTAAATGCCCATCGACAGACGAATGGGTAAAGAAGATGTGGTGTGTGTATATATATATATGTATATACATATACACACACACACACACACACACACACACACACACACACACTGGAATATTACTCAGCCATAAAAAGGAATGAAATTGGGTCATTTGTAGAGATGTGGATGCAAGTAGAGAGTGTCATACAGAGTCAAGTAAGTCCGAAAGAAAAAAACAAGTATCATATATTAACAGATATATGTGGAACCTAGAAAATGGTAGAGAAGAACCAGTTTGCAGGGCAGAAATTGAGATACAGATGTAGAGCACAGACCTATCGACACCAAGGGGGGAACGTGGGGGGCAGTGGGGGGATGGTGGTGTGCTGAATTGGGCGACTGGGATTGACAAGGATAAACTGATGTGTATAAAGTGGATGACTACTAAGAACCTGCTGTATAAAAAAATAAATTTAATTTACTTTAAAAAAAAAGAAGATGTGGCACATATATACAGTGGAATATTACTCAGCCATAGAAAGAAATGAAATTGATTTATTTGTAGTGAGGTAGATGGACCTAGAGTCTGTCATACAGAGTGAAGTAAGTCAGAAAGAGAAAAACAAATACCGTATGCTAACGCATATATATGGAATCTAAAAAAAAAAAGAAACCACTGCAATGAGAAGCCCGCGCACCGCAACAAAGACCCAACACAGCCTAAAATAAAATTAATTTTTTAATTTTTTAAAATAAATTTTTTTTTAAAAAGCATCTTTTTAACAAAACCAACTTTTTACATTTTATGCTCCTTCATCATAGTTTATGAGTTGGGTATAATGAAGGAAATGAAGTACCTTTTGAAAAAGAAATATTCATTTAGCATTTAACAATTCCTTCACTTTTATTTCCACTTACTGTTTTTGGTTAAATTTAAGTAACACTTAATAAAATATTTGTTATTAAAAATAACACGTACAAGTTTGACGCCATTTTTAATGTACTTTGCCCCTAGCTAGCTATCATTTAGGAACAATTTGTGGCTCTTTCAATCTGAATGTTTCTTAAGAGAGATGCGTGTTAACAGTGACAAGAGTTGACCACAATGATTTCTGGAGGGCGGGCACTGGACGGATTTTTTAAATGTATACTTTTTTGCATTGCTTTATTATTTTCATAATAAAAATATACCTTTTTAGAGCAAAGAAAAGTCACTATTATCTTAACAGAAATGGCAGGACTGAGCAGATGTGACACAGACCACATAACCCACAAAGCCTAGGATATTTAGTATGTAGCCCTTGAGAGAAATAGTTTGCCATTCGCAGCTCTAACCCTCTGCCCGCTGCACGGAGATGCCAGCCCATCCACACTCCTACTACTAAACAGACAGAGAGCATGAACCGTCTATCGTCACGTGACACACGTTTCTCCCCAGCATGCGTAAGCGGCCTGTAGCAACAGTCTCCCGCAGACTCGGTGTTTGTATAATTAGGGGCAAGCTTACACCAGACCATCAGCCTCCCTCCAAGGTGACCAAGCATATTCACGGATGGTTACAGAGCTGTCACAAGCAAGCTGCACTTCTCCTAAGCCACCAGATGGGAAGGTTACGGGAGCAAAGACGCAACATCACAATCTGACACTAATAAGAATGCAAGGGCTTCCCTGGTGGTGCAGTGGATGAGAAACCGCCTGCCGATGCAGGGGACACGGGTTCGTGCCCTGGTCCGGGAAGATCCCACATGCCGCGGAGCGGCTGGGCCCGTGAGCCATGGCCGCTGAGCCTGCGCGTCCGGAGCCTGTGCTCCGCAACGGGAGAGGCCACGACAGTGAGAGGCCCGCGTACCACAAAAAAAAAGAAAAAAAAAAAGAATGCAAGGTGGGCTCACTGAGATATAAAATAAATGCTGGAGATGCTGAGTAATAATGGAAAAAAGGTTCAGATGTCTTCTTCTGTAGGATGCCTGATCACAGTGATGTACCGTCCTATTTCCTTTCTGAAACACAAGCCCAGACAAGGAGTGTCTGGGTAGAGGTGATACTGTTTGGGGAACATTTTTTTTTCATCTGTTCGTGAAATAACTGTGACTTACTCTGAAGTACAGATAAGAAAGAAAATGACACGGCAGCATGTGTAAAGACTTGAGATTTTAAAAGAAAAGGAAACACGCTCATTTTAGGGAGCCAGAAAATGCAGAATTATGGGGCACTTCTAAAGATAATCCAGTAACAGTTTGGTCCAAACAAAACAGCAGAGAATGAGGAAGTTTTCTAAAGATTCATGTAAGGAAAGCTCTAGACCTTGAAGCTGTCTTGTGCAGGTCAGTGGAAAGCTCTAGACCTTGAAGTTTGCTTGTGCAGGTCAGTGGAAAGGTCTAGAAGTCTCTGAGGTCCCCTGGAAGCCAGAGCAACTTCCGGCAGTCCTCGTGGGGAACTGTCTGCCTCCCAGGTCCCTCCCTCCATGGAAGAAGTAAACACAGCTGTCATGACAAGCTGCACCTCCTTTCTGTGCTTTTGCTTAAAGGGTTAAACATCGTTTATTGCAAAGAGCCCCTAAAAGCAACTTACGCTTCAGTTCCTCACTCTCTAAGGCGGGAAATCTCTCCCATTACTGATGGTTAGGGTTCTATTAATTCCGCCATACGTTCAGTTGAGCTTTATAAAGCTGGTCTTTAAAATAAAGTACGGGGCTTCCCTGCTGGCGCAGTGGTTGCGAGTCCGCCTGCCGATGCAGGGGACGCGGGTTCGTGCCCCGGTCCGGGAGGATCCCACGTGCCGCGGAGCGGCTGGGCCCGTGAGCCGTGGCCGCTGCGCCTGCGCGTCCGGAGCCTGTGCTCCGCAACGGGAGAGGCCACAGCGGTGAGAGACCCGCGTACTGCATAAACAAATGAAATAAAGTACGATTTTGGACAACTTTTAGCAACGGCATAGAAATCCCAAACGTGGCAGCGGGTGGGGATGGGACACTCAGTGACCCCGGAGGCAGCACCACTGAGGAGGGATCTGCAGTCTAGCCATAAACAGGCTTTAAATATCATTAGTCATGTTTGTGTATCAAAATCTTCTATAACACATCAGAATCAATGACTGCAAGTGCAAGAGCCTATCACGGCAGTCTTCCAGAAATCGTTCTTCAGGACATAAGAGTGCTTGTCCTAAGAGTGAAAATGAATGCACAGAACATAATTTGATATAGCGTCTAAATTTAAATGGACGAGATTTCCATTTTCACTTTTAATAACGCTGGCGGCTCTTGCTTTCTTCACTGCAAAGACAGCCATGAGCGAGTGCGGATACTGACCAAACAGACAAGAGAAGCAATAACCCATCAGACCACAGTTGACAACTGGGGCTATCTTTCTTCCTTACTTAGAAAGTAACTCTCTTTCCTTCCAAGAAAGAGCCCCATTAAAATTGTTTTTTTACGGGCAACAGTATTTATTTTATATGAAACGTATCTTCAGCAGAGTTTTCCTGTCTTGTTAACAGTTTGCTTCAGTTTTACGAGAGGCTAACTCGGGGAGACGGGCACGGAGAAACTGACACTAATTGGTGAAGGAGGTAGCAGAGACGATATGCGCTATATCAGGAAACAACTGTGGTGGGAAAATCTGCAAAGCAACACGCGTAGATGTGGGTTCCTTCTGGTGCTGCTACTCTAGCTTAGCTAGTATTCTTTCCAGAATGTAACCTTTGACATGTGGGAAGGGAAGGACACGCTACTTCCCTTCAGTTCTCATTACCTGGTCATAAAAGGATGAGATCCTTTAAAGTAAAAACACTCTCATTAGCTGAAGCAAGGGAAGGATGAGCTATCACTAGGGGCTGGATATTACTCTGTAAGTACCTGAGCGCCCCTACAAGGACTTAACTCTCCCTGAAACTTACCCAATACAGCATTCCTGAAAAGGATCAAAAGACGTTGGATGGCTCAACAAATCTGCTCCGGAAAATGTCCAGAAGCCAAAAAGCACAGTGGCTGAGGACACAGGCCAATGAGCCAGACACACGAGGCTTCCAGTCCAGCCGGTCTCGCCACCCAGGGCTAACTTCTCAGCTACCTCCTCTGTGACTTTGGAAACAGTCATTACAAGGGCTGCAATAACCACTGCAGGAAGTTGCTCGAGAATCACAATACCACAAAGCCTTGTTGTGCAAAAATAAAAATAAAAACAAAACAACTTATCAAGGTCAAGAACATCCTAAGCATCCCTGATCTGGTGGGTATAGTTATCATTGCGGTTGCTGGGCTGAATCTTGTTGGGCCATAGAATCTAAGTAAGTGTGTCACCATCCCCGTCAGCCAGAAGACTTATCAGTTAGCCAGAGACAGAAACACGGGAAAAATAAAATGACAACGTCAGGGTTTTAGAATACATGCCGAGTGGGCCCTGCAAGCCCCAAGTGGGTTAAAATGAATTAGGACAATGAACAGAGAATTGGGTGGTCAGCAAAATGTTGTGTGGGAGGGTGACCCTGACTTTGGATTGAAGGCTTTTCCACATCAACACTGCCCACCTACATAGCGTCAAAAGTAGAGAAAACAGGAACTTCCCAGCGGTAAAGGTCCCGTGGTAAACAATCTGCCTTCCAATGCGGGGGATGCGGGTTCGCTCCCTGGTTGGGGAACTGAGATCCCATACGCTGGGGGCAACTAAATGCACACGCCATAACCACTGAGCTCTCGCGCCTCAACGAGAGAGCCCGCGTGCCGCAAACTACACAGCCCGTGCGCCCTGGAGCCCACGCGCCACAACTGGAGAGAGAAAAATCCTGCACGCCACGACTAGAGAGAAGCCCACGCCGCAATGAAAGATCCCACACGCCTCAACGAAGACCCCGCGCGCCACAGCTAAGGTCCGACGCAGCCAAAAAAATAAAAGAAAATAAATAAATTTTTTAAAAAAACGTTGAGAAAACAGGAGAACAAAGTCGGTAAGTCAGGAGAGAATGAGGCCTGTCACGTGGCAACCAGGAAGGCCGCAAACCTTTCGGTCAGTCACTCTGGCCGCACGCTTCACCGGCTAACAGCATGGCAACACCTGGGAGCCTGGCACACACGCAGACTCCCCAGCCCTATCTTAGCAGGCCCTCCCAGACCCGCTAAACCGATCTGGATTTCAGGAAGGTCCTCAGGTGTGCTATACATACACCTAGGTGTGAGAAACGCTGACCTGAGCTACGCAAGCTATAAAGCACAAGGTCTGTTTGTTTCGGTCGCTGTGGGAAAGAGGCTCCAAAGATAGCCCCCAAATATCTCCTCTTCCTGGGTGTACATCTGCTCCGCACACCAACAGACGGACCTTCTTTCCCTTGCCTTGACTGTGGGCTGGTCTTTGAACTACAGCTTTGGCCAAAAAAACGCGTGATGCTCTTTGTCAGAATCCACAGAATGACCCCACCACGAGCGAACCCTAATGGAAACTATGGACTTTGGGCAATAATGACGTGACCAGGTAGGTTCCTGGATTGTAACAAATGCACCACCTTGGTGGGACACGTAGCTGGTGGAGGAGGCTGTGTGCGTATGGGGCACAGGGGCCTTTGTTCTCTGTCCTTTCCGGTCAATTTTGCTGCGAACCTACAACTGTTTATTAATTAATAATAATGAACAAGTGATGCTCTGGGAATTCCAAGCCCAGGCCTAAGCTCTTCCTGTTCCCTGCATTCCAGCCACCACGCTGCGAGAAGCCCAAGACACATGCAAAGGCCCTGGGGAGGAGACCCGGGGCCCGCCGACAACGGCCGAAGCTGAGGTCCCGGCCAACAGCAGCGACTGGAGGCCGCACACAGGAGCCACCGTGGACAGCGCAGCACAGTCAGGTCGCAGGAGACGCGCAGCCTCAGCCGGCATCACGGGAAGCAGGACCAGCTCTCCCAGCCCACGTGCAGGACCACGAGAACAGCAAGATGTTGTCGTGTGAGGTCGCAGGAGACGCGCAGCCTCAGCCGGCATCACGGGAAGCGGGGACCAGCTCTCCCAGCCCACGTGCAGGACCACGAGAACAGCAAGATGTTGTCGTGTGAGGTCGCTAAGTCTGGGGGATGGTTTGTTAGGCAACAAAATGCATGGGAACTGTGTGAGGGTCCAGGACAGCACAGTTTCATACCCATCTACTTGGGGTGCCAAGTAAAAGAAAATTGGGATCTCTATGCGAAGATAAGCCTTCACGGGAAAATACTTGGTTTGTTCACTATCGAGACATGCAGATTCACCGTTGACAAGGTTCTTGCCCAAAACAAGTCCAGACGATACGGTCCAAAGAAGTAAAGGGGATTAGTAGAGCTACAGGGAGCAAACGAAGGCTGTGGACGTTCCTTTTTTATGCATGCACCTCTTTTCTTCAGAACAACATGACACATCTACCTAAACTACGGGCAAAATAGTTAGAGAAAAAGTTTAAGAATGTTTTTGAGAAGGTGTTACCATTCTGCTAATGAATCAACCCAAGAAAATAATTGTTTTCCCAGGCTTTCAATGATGTTCTTTTATTCATTTTAAGTTCCTATTTGCCTCTGAAATAAATGTCCAAAAGAGGGAAAATAAATGTCATTTATGTTCCTAGAAAATGTGCTGTATGTGAAATGGGAGTTTCTCATGAGAAAAGTGGCATAACGTGGCATTCTCTTCTCAACCGTGCAACCGTCACCTAATGTTTATGGAAACGACAACAAGCGCTGTAACTTAGAAGCATAAGGCTTCTTAGGACATACGTTAACTAGACGACATGTGGATTAACAGTCGGAAATCATAACGTGTACTACAATGTTTTTATCCTACGATTTTATAATCTGTCCTTTATCCCTACCAAAATAAACCCCAGGATAAGAAAACGCTTTCGCCAGAGCACAGCATGGCTACGGACTCCAAGAATGGAACGGACACCCTTGGGTCCCAGAAGGTGGACGGGCTGAGTCTCACCCCATCACGTGAAATGAGGATAGCACAGTTCCTTCCCCAAAGGCTGCGATTAGGGTTAAATAAAGGATCCTACACCAGGCCCCCCACTTCGAGCCCGTCACGTCATAAGGGCTCCATAAAGGTGGAGAAATGCAGGTGAGTGAGGAACTTCAGATCCCTCGCCTAAAACACTGCAGGCTCCTCCCAGGCATCGGAAATGAAGCTGATTATCTCTCTGCCTTCAAACCACGCCTTCCTTCCTCCCGGAAACGCCGCTCAAAAGCAAGTGGACACGAGCATTCATCCTGCTTCAGCGCGCACCGTGGAAGGCATGCGAATGGGTCGTAGGCAGGAAGGAGCGGGGAAGACAGACGACCCCCCCCCTCGAGGGGGGCACACACTTCCCGAAGCTCTTTCACTGGGCCCAGCCGGGGACAGTGGTGTTTGTTCAACAACTGTTCGCCGCAGTCTGACGGGGGCTGTGTTTGGGGAACAGCAAGGAGGCCGGTGGCCGGAGCAGAGAGAGACGGAGAGAAGCAGGAAATAGCAGTCAAGGATGAGGTCAGACGGCATACGTTCTTCTGGATTCCTGTTTTCACTTTGAGTAGAGGAGCCATTTGCACTTTTAGGAGCGGGACACTGGTAGCTGTGGATGAGGGCACAAGCGAGCAGGTCAGGTACGAGGCTTCTGCAACCACCCAGGCCACGGGAACAGGTGCGCGCGGCGGACGTGGCGAGAAGCAGTTAGGTTCCGGCGTGATATATTTTAATGGTAGAGCCTACAGAACTGTATCACAGCTCGACGTGGAGGGTGAAAGAGACAGACAGAGAAGTCCAGACGGACAGGGCGGCGCTCGGTCTGAGCAGACGGGGACCGACGCTGCCACTGACGGAGAGGCTGGGCAACGACCGCGATGCAGCTCATCTCTGAACTCAGCAGAGCTGTGCTCCGTAAAGCCGCGGCAAACGCTGCGTTCGCAGATACTAACCGCGCTCCTAAGCGGGGAAACCGTCATTGATCCTGAACTCAGGGTCAACAGCACTGTCGCTCACGCCTGAAGGAAGCCTGTCTCACACGTGTGTTTTCTCCCTAAGGCACACGGCGGTATTCTTGCACCTATGTGGGGACACGCGACAGCACTTCAGCGCCGGGCTTGGGGGCCGTGCGAAATGGCAACGTCGCCAAAACCGAAACCAAACCAAACCAAACCAAACCAAACACCTGTGGCACTAAACAGACACACGGGGCGACTCGAGCTGATCCCCTGCTCTGCTCACCGTACTGAACAACCTGCAGTGAAAGTGCTGCAAGTGTGGATTTAGGGTTGAAAACACATTTTAGCAAGTCGGCAAATTCACAGATACGGAGTCCGTGAAAAACGGGCATCATCGGGAGGTCTTAAGCGCTCGCATACCTATTCTTCAGGACAAATGGGAACGTGCAAGGAAGGAAAAGGCAACGGCGTCAGCGGGAGAGCAAAGAACTCACAGAGGGGGTGGAGGATGGGCCTCAGCTGGCCCCCTGGGCCCGCAGCTGAGGGCTGGCTTACGTGCCCCGCCCCTGCCCGAACGCCTACAGCACAAGTCACGCTCCCGTACGTCAAGAGACCCGGCCACGTGTGTGGGAGAAAGAAACAGCATCAACCCAATGACAGAAGTCCCTGACGCTTAGCCACGGTGTCACCGAGACGAGCGGTAAGACAGAGGAATCAGGTGGCCGGTTTGGACTGAAACGTACTCCGCTGCAGCAAAGTGTGGCTAGCACGCTTAAAATGCTACTTTTTTAGCTGAAAAAAGAAAAAAAAAAAGTCAACTAATTCAATAAAAAAATTTTTACTGCTGGACAATTTTTTTTTTTTTTAATGCAGCCCCCCTTGGGCTCAGCGTTCCTCACCAGTGGTAGAAATGGGCCTTATTTCCACTTGTGTTTTTACTTTGACCTCCTAACACATTCACGCTTTACAGAGGTGAAAAGTCCCAGAGCTAAGCTGAACTTACAAAACTTACTAAACAAAAATGTGCATGATTTCAAATCCGCAAAACAGAGGATCTATTTGCACTTTGCCTTATATCTGTGTGCCAGAACCACGACCCTAATTCTGCCTTTGCGTGATCATGGGCTGTGATAGAGAAAGAGCCAGCTGCATTTTTTTTTTTTTTTTTTTTTTTTTTTTTTTTTTTGCACTAGGCGGGCCTCTCACTGTTGTGGCCTCTCTCGTTGCGGAGCGCAGGCTCCGGAGGCGCAGGCTCAGCGGCCACGGCTCACGGGCCCAGCCGCTCCGCGGCACGTGGGATCTTCCCGGACCGGGGCACGAACCCGCGTCCCCTGCATCGGCAGGCGGACTCTCAACCGCTGCGCCACCAGGGAAGCCCCAGCTGCATTTTTAATCAGTCTGCCGGGGCTTACACGAGCGGATGCCTATTTCCCGTCGCTGCGCTCGCTCGGGGGCCGCCACCGTCACTCCACTTGCGCTCCTCGTCCTGATTCTTACGAGCGGCTTCAGAGCCAGCTGACCCGGGGCGCCACGAGGCCAGCAGTCCTCCCTCACAGCTGAGCTGCTGAAGTCCAGCGGTGACCTGCCCGGGGAAGCGAGCTTCACCAAAGGGTGGGAGAAGCCACGGAATAAGCAAGGGTCTGCCCGGAGCACCAAACTCACCCAAAGTTTTGGGAAGGAGAGTCTGAATCTGTGTCCTCAGAAAGACTCTTCAGCAAGACAAAGTGCAGTGTCCGTCACACGTGAGTGAGAGAACGCGACAGCTTCCCTTAGCGGGGAGTTAGCTCTGGGTTTAGATCCCTGAGAGCAAAGGGCAGCCCCAGAGTAGAATCAAATTATTTCAGTGACTTTCTAGATGCAACGTGTGATTTGGGGGGAAGTGTCAACAGAATCCTACCTCATTTTTTTTTTTTTTTTTTTTTTGCGGTACGCGGGCCTCTCACTGTTGTGGCCTCTCCCGCCGCGGAGCACAGGCTCTGGACGCGCAGGCTCAGCGGCCATGGCTCACGGGCCCAGCCGCTCCGCGGCACGTGGGATCTTCCCGGACCGGGGCACGAACCCGCGTCCCTTGCATCGGCAGGCGGACTCTCAACCGCTGCGCCACCAGGGAAGCCCAATCCTACCTCATTTTTGCATAAAACGGTTTTTTACCCTGTGACTCAGTATTTTTGTGAGAGGCCTATTAGTGTTCTATTGCTGGGTTACAAGTTCCCATAGTCTAAGCAACTTAAAACAACTCCCTTTCACTAGTTCATAGATTCCTGTCAGGCCTTAAGGGGAAAGGTGGTGATTTTCTCTGCACTCGGTTTCGCAGGCTGAAATTAAGGTGTCAGCAGCTGTATCGTTATCCAAAAGCTGGGGCCCCTCTTTCAAGCTTACTGGCTGTTGGAAGAACCCACTTCCCTGTGTCTGTGTGACCGAGGTCCTGGTCTCCTTCCTGGCTGTCAGCTCCTCAAGGCTGCTCACAGCTCTTAGTTAGGAGGCCCCTCCAGAATCCTTCTCAGACCCCCAATACCTCTGACTTCAGGACGAGCTCAGCTCCTTCTAAGGGCTCACCTGATTAGGTCAGGCCCGTGTGGTATAATCACCCTTCGACTGACTCAAGGTCAGCGACGGGTAACCTAATCACAGGAGGGCTCTCCCATCACATTCATGAGCCCCCCTCACCCTCAAGGTGTGGAATCGTACAAGGTGTGTACATACACCAACGGGCAGAGATCTTGGGACCACCCTAGAATTCCGCCTACTAGCAGATGTGAGCGGTGCACATCTGTGCACCACATGAAGAATTACTCGTTGCCATAAATTATTTCAGAGTCCGGCTGCAACTGTGAGAATGAAAACAGGTGAGTAAAAAGGAAAAAAAAAAAAAAACCTGATGGAGAAGTCTATATGGAACAAGTATCAAAACTTCTGGGTTGGGGCTTCCCTGGTGGCGCAGTGGTTGAGGGTCCGCCTGCCAATGCAGGGGACACGGGTTCGTGCCCCGGTCCGGGAAGATCCCACATGCCGCGGAGCGGCTGGGCCCGTGAGCTGTGGCCGCTGCGCCTGCGCGTCCGGAGCCTGTGCTCCGCAACGGGAGAGGCCACAACAGTGAGAGGCCCGCGTACCGCAAAAAAAAAAAAAAAAAAAAAAAACTTCTGGGTTTTATGATTAGCACCCCTGTCCGTACACTATTTGGAAGCATACAAGGTTAAGCTTTTATTTTCTACCAGGATTAAAACAGAAAGCTTGAATCTCAAAAGTGAAATAAAACATAAGATAATAAGGGAAATTCATAACAGTCTGTCACGTAGAGAGATTCTGAGAGTCATGGACTTATGTCGGGGGTGCCCAGAAATAAGTCTCCTGTCTTAAAGAAAAGTAGGTCACAGGGGGCCCTAGGCAGTAGCTGTCAATCCAGATGGTTGGCTGTACCTGAATGCTGTTAAATGTGGGTTTGGTTGGGGAGGTGGAAATGAGGGTGCTGTTTCGCTAAGAGAAGCCTGAGAGGCAGCTCCGTGAAACGGCCACCGAGCCAATACAATTAGAAACGGATCATACAGACCCTTCCTACGTTGCTGGAAGGGGTATAAAGAGCACAACCGCTTTGGAAAACTGTCGCACAATGTCTGTCACAGCCGAGCGTGTGCGTGTCCCGCGACCCAGCCGCTCCACGCCAAGGATCGTATGCAACAGGATGTGACTGAACCCCGCGGGGCATCATGTCAAAGAATGGACACAGCGCCCATCCCTGTGACAGCCTCGGACTGGCGACAACCCGTCCAGACGCGGCCAGCCCGACTACTGCCTGTGAACAGCGGAATGGAGAAAAAGTAACTTCGGTTATATTCACACCAGGTAATGCTATAAAGCAACGCAAATCCATGAAGTGCATCTAGACAGAACGGCACGTATTCCACAGACCTAACTCTGAGCAAAAGAAGTCCGAAACCGAAAGGCTCCTACTATATCATTCCATTTATAGAAAATGCAAAAAAAAAAAGGTAAACGATAGCATTTGAAGTCAGCAGAATGGTTACCTCTGGGGAGAACGGTTTAGTCACTGGAAAGGTTCCCAGGGGGCTTCTAAAGTGCTGATAATTTTCTACTTTTTATATGAGTAGTGGTTACAGACAGGTGTTAATTCCAGGAAAATTTCAGGCAGCTGTATAATCATATGTGTACTTGTCTGTGTGTTCTAATTCAATAAAAATTTACTTAAAAATCATTCATTCAGGGCTTCCCTGGGGGCGCAGTGGTTGAGAGTCCGCCCGCCGATGCAGGGGACGCGGGTTCGTGCCCCGGTCCGGGAGGATCCCACGTGCCGCGGAGCGGCTGGGCCCGTGAGCCGTGGCCGCTGAGCCTGCGCGTCCGGAGCCTGTGCTCCGCAACGGGAGAGGCCACAACAGTGAGAGGCCCGCGTACCGCAAAAAAAAAAAAAAAATCATTCATTCAGTCATAGGCTTTTAGTAATATCAGTGGAATGAAGAGTGGGATGAAGTGATCCCGTGCACTCGGCTAACTGGTTTACAAATACGCTTGAAAGCTTCTAAAAAGAGACAGACTGGAGGGGAGTTTAACCTCAAGCACTTGCAGCTGTAAGAGTAAGAACTGCTAGATTGTGGCTTCTTGCCCCATGCACATGGCCTTGCTGGGTAAAGGCTGGGAGGGCAGCTGGAAATCAAATGGGAAATCTTGGGAACATGAGAACCTTCGACGGATTAAAATCCAAATTCAGAACATAACCGGCCTAAGTCACTGGCAGACAGACTGCTTAACCACAGAGGTACAGAGAGGCCCTGGTGAAACATTCGAGCAACAGGGAGTGAGGGTATGCCAAATTCATGATCTTCTTTAATGAGAACATTCTCTAAACATGCACAGCTTGGGCAACAGAAAGCCAGAAGGGTCTGCGTCCAGAGCGCAAACCCTGAAGAGCAGCTGGAAATGAACAGTGTCCCTAGAAGCAAGGCAAACACAGAGAGTGAGCCCTCTATCTTCCCAAACACTCGGCTGATTCTCAGTTCGCACGGGCCCAGGAAAGATCCACAAGGCCCAGGCCAAAAAAGTAGAAGTGGAAAGAAGCAGAACAGGGCAGAGATCTAAGTGAACGTGCCATGATGGAGACAAAGGACCTACTGGAAGAAAATGTCAACCAAGATACATCCTATGATGATGGGCCATAAAACAAGTGCCATGGGGTTCAGAAATATCAAAATATTGCTGAGTGTGTTCTTTGTCCAAAACGGAATTAACTCAGAAATCAACATAAACACAGCAAATATCTGGAAATTAAACAACTTATTGAAAACACACCATATTGACAAACTTACAGGAAGTACATACAATAGTGCTTAGAGGGACTTTATGGCCTTAAATACATATGTATAAAAACCAATAATGGCCACTAATCAATGATTTAAGCCAGAGGTTGGCAAACATTTTCTTTAAAAGGCCAGAAAGTAAATATTTTTGGCTTTGTGGCTCATATGGTCTCTGCTGCAACAACTCAACTTTGCTATTGTATCACAAAAGCGACTATAGACAATACTTAAAAGGAATGACCATGACTGGACTGCAATAAAACTTTATTTACAGAAGCAAGCACTGGGCCATATTCGGCCCACAGGCTGTAGTTTGCTGCTCTCTGATCTAAGCTTCGACCATAGGAAACTA
Source organism: Kogia breviceps (assembly GCF_026419965.1). Classification (NCBI taxonomy): domain Eukaryota; kingdom Metazoa; phylum Chordata; class Mammalia; order Artiodactyla; family Physeteridae; genus Kogia; species Kogia breviceps. Next base: position 128,805,137 of record NC_081330.1, on the reverse strand, counting down.
AGAAAAGAAGCAAAAATAAACTCAAATTAACAGGAAAAAAGAACGAAAATAAATAGCAGAAATCAATAAAACCAGAAACTTTCTCTTTGAAAATGAAAAACTGATTGATAAATGCCTAACCAGAAAAATCATGAAAGAGAGAGAGAGAGAGAGAGAGAGAGAGAGAGAGAGAGAGACAGGAGAGAGAAAAAAATACAAATTATCAATATCACAAAGTAAAGAGAAGAAAAAAACATTAGAGAGCCTAGAGATGTTTAAAAGATACTTTTCAAAAAATATTAACATTTTATAGCCATAAATTCAGCCACTTCAAAGAAATGGACAAGTTCTTTGTCCAAATAGTCAAAGATTATTTAAGGAGAAATAGAAAACCAAAGTAGTCCTATATCTAATTAAGAAATTGAATTCTTAGTTTAAAAAAAAAAAAAAACCTTCTGACAAAACATTCCAGACTCAAATGGCTTCACTGGTGAATTCTATAAAATAGTTTTGAAAGAAATAATACCAGTTATACAATGCTAGTTTAACATACAAAAATTGCCATATCAACCTACTAAAAAAAACCCAGCCACATAATCATTTCAATAGATGCAGAAAAAGCATTTGACAAAATTTATCATCAATTTATAATAGGTCTGAGGAAACTAGGAATAATAGGAAGCTTCCTAAACTTATAAAGGACATCTACTGAACTACTAAATTAGTGAAAGACTGAATTCTTTCTCCCCAAAATAGGGAACAAGACAAGGACATGTTCTCTTAACACTCCTATTAAACACTGTACTTGAAGTCCTAGCCAATATACTACAGCAACTAAATAAAAATTAAAAGCACACACATTTTTAAAGAAAGAATTAAAATTTTCTCTACTCACGGATGACATAACAAGATGTGTGGAAAATCCTAAATAATCCATTAAAAAGCTAGTAGAAAGAAAACATGAGTTTAGCAAGGTTGCAGGAGACAATATTAATATACAAACTGTATTTGTATATAACAATATTTCTCTATATTAGAAACAAAAAATTAAAAGTTGAAATGATTTGCCAGCAGTTGAGCAAGGCAAGAGAAGGATTTTGGTTTTAGTTAGGAGAAATAACAGCAAGGTTTCTTATGGGTCTGATCCAGCAGGGAGAAAGAAAGGATAATTTATGAGAGAGAGGCAGGGGAAACAAATGCTGGGACAACGCCCTTGAGTCAGTGGAGTGTAGGATCTAGTGAACGAATGAAGGAGTTGGCATAAGATGTGATCATGGATCATTCACCCTAATTAGAGGGAATGTTCTGGCAGTGGGTGGGAGCAGTGCAGATGCTGCTGTGTGGGTAGGTGTGCTAGTGGGAGTCTGTGGGATTCATTTTCTGATCGCTTTAACTTCCTTAGTGAAGTCAGAAGCAAGCCCATAAGCTATGCATGGAAAAAAGAAACATGGGGAAAAGAAATGTCAGGGTTTAGAAAGCAAGAGATAGAAGGTGGGAAATAGCCACGTAGGAAGTAAAACCATACACTAGCGTAGGGCATTGCAACATGATGTTTTGACAGCATCAAGGGCAATTCTTTGAGTCATGGAGGTAGGAGGAGACCAGAAAGCAGTTTTTCTCCATCCATGTTCAGCTGCATGTTGATGTGGCACAGGTAGAGGTCAACATTGTCATTTGGCCAAGCAAGTAGAAAGGAGTGTAGGATATATGTATGCAGAGGTAATGATTGACATGGATTTGAGGATGGCTATGGAGGGCAGAGAAGTCTCAGGGAGTTGAAGGACAGTCAAAGGTGGTCGGACTACTGGGGTGGAATTCCCAGTGAAGCCACAGAAACAGTGGCTGGAATATATGACTACAAGGCATATGCTGGCAAAATGGAAGGTGGTGGTAGGACAGCTTGACTCAGGAAATTGTGATTATGAAAGTGTATAGTTACTGGTATTAAGAAATAATGGTGCGAGTGGCTAAGTTAGGGTAGAGGACACAGTCATTAAAGAAAGAAAAGTTATGGGAAAGTCATATATATATTTATGTGTATATATAGTTTTTAAATGACCAAGAATTAAAAGAAAATTATGTTAAAGAAAATAACAGTGAACCAGAAGCTAAAGCCATCCAGAAACTGGCATGGATGACCCAGGACTTGCGGAATGATAGCAGAGATGATTGGAAGTTGGTGAAATAATATGACGACATGACCTTCAGATGTGGGGAATTTAAGACAAGCAGAGATGGAAAGATCTGGAAACTGAAATAACAAAGTCTGAAACTTGAATGAAGACCATTAATCCTGGGATTATGGAACCAATCAGAGATTTTTACAGAAGAAATTAATGACCTCCCCATACTACCCTCCAATTTCAACCACTTGCAGTAACAAATAAGATAGTTTGACATGCGTTTTTCAACATTCATTCTGCATCTTTTGAGACTTAGTATTTTTAAAATTATTCTGTTGGTTAAAAAAAAAAAAACCCATCACTATCTCTGCTGGAAAAGATTTTAAAGAGGATATCTCTAAGTACAAGGGACTAGCCAGTTGGCCCTTTCAGTGTATGGCATAAGTGACTTGATTTCTCAGCAAATACACTGATCAAAAGCTTCTCCAATGTGACCTAAAAATATTACAAAGTGTCCTCCAGGCATTTCAGGAAATTTGTACCTCTTTCCTTAGAGATTACCCTGAGAAGTGGTAAAGCATTAAACCAGTATCAGCATTTGCATATCGTATTTATATGACATTTCTTTCTAGAGATACTGTGACAGCAAGACAGACAAGAAAAATTGTCCTTATGTTACACCTGACATAGGCGGCACCCTCTTCATTTTAGCACAGTTTCCCAATATCTATAAACTCAGTGTAATCGTATTTCAACCAGTAACCGAGAGACAGGCAAGAAATTTCCTGATGAAAAGTAAGATAAAATATTATTTTCCAGTAAAATACTATGACATAGAAGAGGTATGCGTGAATTTTTTAAATCAGAAGAAAACTTGAAGAAGCCCAACACTTTGAACATGTGATTGAATATACCAGACCGTATTCATCAGTGGGTACAGCAACCCACATCCCTACCCCCCAAACTTGGAGATTTACTGTCTTATATATTTATTTATTTATTTATTTATTTATTTATTTATTTATTTTTGGCTGCTTTGGATCTTCGTTGCTGTGCACGGGCTTTCTCTAGTTGTGGCAAGCGGGGGCTACTCTTCGCTGCGGTGCGCGGGATTCTCATTCCGGTGGCTTCTCTTGTTGTGGAGCCCGGGCTCTAGGCACGCGGGCTTCAGTAGTTGTGGAACATGGGCTCAGTAGTTGTGGCTCACGGGCTCTAGAGCGTGGGCTCAGTAGTTGTGGCTCACGGGCTCTAGAGCGCAGGCTCAGTAGTTGTGGCGCACGGGCTTAGTTGCTCTGCGGCATGTGGGATCGTCCCGGACCAGGGCTTGAACCCATGTCCCCTGAATTGGCAGTCAGATTCTTAACCACTGGGCCACCAGGGAAGCCCCTGGAGATTTACTTTTATTTGCTGTTGAGCACATTGTTGGAGAGATAAAGAAGCAACGCTTTGTGTTAAGTCATTTCACCTTGGCCTCAAAATTGCTTCACCCTCCTCTCCTTTTTCTTCCCTGCTCTATTTCTGGAAAAAGAGTAACTTTACCGGTGAGGCTTAAACTAAGAGACCCTAGGAACAAGCCAGGTGAAAGGTGGGGCAGAGCTATGAGTTCAGATGACAGGAAAAGGAGAGAGAGCCTGTGTAGAGGGGCTCCAGAATATTCCAACCGGCTGTTGGCTGGCTATAAATATCTTGGGTTGTCAGTATAAGTGTAATTGATTGAGAGCTACAACTACACGTTCCTGCAAGTCATTTTGACACGGGTCAGCTCTCTATATAAGCAAGGATGCATTTCAGAACCACCTACTTTAAACAGTAAAATGTTATTAACTATACAGCTGCTAATAATAATCTGCATCTTCATACTGCTTTATTGCTTCCAAAGCATATCACAGATCAAGGCAATGTACAATTATCCATAGACTATTTACAAATTTGTGGATTTTCCAGACCACTGACATTTCCCCATCTCTCTGCAACTACCTTGTATCTCACTGCATCTCACTGCTTTTTCTAGCACTGTGGGGAAACAGGAGATACCAGTAAGTCAAGCTTACTGTGTATTAGTAACCCCCAGCATTGTGACACATGGGGAAGCCTTACCTAATGACTTCAGTGGTGATTCTGAATCTGGGGACCACTTTTCCCATTCACGCATCCCTCTTACCCTTTAGCTATAAAGAGAGAAATCATTTCTAATATGTCTTTCCTGCTATACCAGAGTCACGCCAAACACAAGCACTTCCCACTATCAGAGAGCTTCTAACTCCCAAAGTCTGTACAGTTCTAGGGAATGTAACTGAGGCACTGAGACTGTAGCTGGGGACGCTCAGCTCTTTGCTTTTGTTCCTTGTTTCTTGCTTTTTAGGAGTTGCTTGTGAGAGATTTATGACTTGATGTTCTAGCGGCAAGAAAGACTTGATGGCTGCTTGGAATTGCATGACCAACACAATCATCTCTGAAAATAGATGACTGCTCTCTCCCCAGCACGAAGCCCCTTCCTCTTTTCCCTGTAAATCTCCGAGCAAACCCTGGGGAGTTGGCTCTTTAGGACAATAGTCCATCTTCTCCCCAGGACTGCTGGCCTCCTCAGTACAGCTATCTTGCCTTTTGCCCAACACTCATCTCTCAGTATTGGACTCTTGAGCAGTGAGCAGCTGAACCTGAGTTTGGTAACAGGAAAGGCACGTTTCTTAAAGGTTCTGCTGCTTCTACCTGCAGATACGTCCTCAATTTTCTCCTGTTTTCTCCATTTTCACCCTCAACAATATGCCTGCCACCCAAGGCCCTGCTACAGAGAGGTTTTAGAATTTTCAGTCACATGCTGGCAGCCACACTTACCCTAGGGAGGAACAGCCAAACTTGAAACCAGGTCAACTTGGGATCTGAAGCGAAAGGTCAATGAAAGAAGTGATTTTCTTTTATGTTGTCCACTATACCTACCAGGGCTAGTTGTGTCCCTACCAAGGAAAGAGTCTTTTTTTTTTTTTCCTTTTGTGTGAGTACCAAGGAATAGTGAGCTGAATCAAACCATGTAGCAAAGCTTGAGGGAAGAGAATGAGACTGTTTAAACACCTCAATTCAGGTGGCTGCTTCAAATGTGTATTTACCTCTCACTGTTTTGACCGCTCTATTTCACCTTTTCGTAACTTGAATACGCTTTTTAGATCGTTTATAAGGAGATGCCGTGCAGCACAGAGTCGCAAGGGACATAGAGATGAGTGAGAACATATGCAAGGATCCCGCACGTGCAGGAAGCAGGCTGCTGTGGGGCAGGGTGAGGAGAAAGAGCGGCGAGCAGCTCGACAGCCGCTGACGGGCTGAAGACAAGCAGACGGGAGTACGCTGCCTGTGACTTGGGGGCTGCAAACGAGAAGCCAGGCTTCACGGAGCGTGTTGGAGAGGAAGGTTCTGAGGAATCAACTCGAAAGCCCAGCTGCCCCACCCTGGCTCTCCCTTCCCCTTTCCTTGTAACATTTCCCCAGAGAACCAGGATAAAATAAGGAAATTCCCTCCTTTTTTGAATAAGACAGTCATCCACACGGAACCCACAGAAATCTACGGCAGGAAAATTAAAAATGAATGAACACACTAAACGGAGACAATTAAATGCAATTAAATATGGATTCTCTGAGGAAAGGAGCGTGGAAGAGGAGCAAGGATTATAAGAAAGGCCAGAACAGAAATGGAGATGAAAAATGGGCACTCGGAGGCTTGGAGATAAATGAACGAGAAACATAAAATCACTGCATAAATAAAAATCACACGTGAGGGCTTCCCTGGTGGCGCAGTGGTTGAGAGTCCGCCTGCCGATGCAGGAGACACGGGTTCGTGCCCCGGTCCGGGAAGATCCCACGTGCCGCGGAGCAACTAAGCCCGTGAGCCATGGCCGCTGCGCCTGCGCGTCCGGAGCCTGTGCTCCGCAACGGGAGAGGCCACAGCAGTGAGAAGCCCGCATACCGCAAAAAAAAATAATAATAATAATAATAATAAATAAATAAATAAAAAATCACACGTGAGATTACAGACAGGTTGCACCAGAAACACAGTCAGGGGATGACAGCAAGTTTGGGAAAGTTTACCATCTTCTCTTCTTTTATCGTAGACTCTGCTCTTTTCATTTTGCCTTTGTAACTGCGTGATCAGTAAGTGGGCTGGTTGGCCTGGGGTCCGGCACCACAGAGGGGCTCTGCTTCTGGTTACGGGACACGGGGCAAGGCGCGCCTGAGCCATGCATTTGCTGTGGTCGAACAGACTGTCATTGCTTGGTCAAGGGCCTCTGTGTTACCAAGACCCAGCCTTCTCCCAAGACAAAGGAAGAGAAAGAAAGCTCTGTGAGGTTCTTCAAAGCCTTGCCCCAAGGGCAGACTTCTCCAGGCAACACGCAGTGGGTGAACCTGCTCAAAAAGAGATGGAGAGATTCACGTAGACTCATTAGTCCAACCTGAACGCAAGCTTTGCTGGGCAAAGGGAGAAGCTCTCAACAGTGAAGAAAGACCTGGCCCATACTTAGATGAGGCCTACGATCTAAGAATTGTCTTCGGGGCAGACATTCCTAAAGACACATTCCAGGGTTTCCCTGGTGGCGCAGTGGTTAAGAATCCTCCTGCCAATACAGGGCACATGGGTTCGAGCCCTGGTCAGGGAAGATCCCACGTGCCGCAGAGCAACTAAGCCCGTGAGCCACAACTGCTGAGCCTGCGCTCTAGAGCACGCGAGCCACAACTAGGGAAGCCCACGCACCACAACTACTGAAGCCCGCGCACCTAGAGCCCGTGCTCCGCAACAAGAGAAGCCACCGCGATGAGAAGCCCGCGCACCTCAACGAAGAGGAGCCCCCGCTCGTCGCAGCTAGAGGAAGCCCGCGTGCGGCAACGAAGACCCAACACAGCCATAAATAAATAAATATATAAATAAATAAATTTATTTATTTATTAAAAAATAAATAAAAAGACACATTCCAGAGGATGACAAAGAAAAGACACAAATCCTTGGTACTGTGAACTTCCCTTTCAGAGAAGGTTGTCAACATAGAGGCAATTTTGAAAAAAAGTGGGAAAAATCAAGCAGCATAACACCTCAGAAATACATCTTCCCTAGGAAAAATATTCCAGGAGTCTAACAAATCTGGAAGTAGCTTCTGCTGGAACGTGTCATAATTTTTACTGATATTTAATTACTATTTTATTATTATTAAACTGTTATTACTGTTACAACAATAAACACGTACGTACAGTTTGTTACGTGCCAGCTACTGTTCTAACCATTTTCATGTACGTTAGAGCTCATGTAATCCCCCAAACAATGCTGAGTTGCAACTACTATTACCTGCAATGCAAATGAGGGAAACTGAGGCAGAGAAAAATTAGGAACCCTCCCCAAGATCACACACCTCTGAGGGACAGGAGCTCCTGCTTTTTCCAGATCCAAATAAAGGGGAAAATGTCTTGTCAATATACTGTATGTGGAAAAAGCGCCATTTGTTAATCACACCATCTAAGATACGAATAATCCACACTGGCAAAGATAAAAAAAGGTATCCTGACTATGAACAACCATTGTGCACCACCCAGACCTGACTGAACATCAAAAATTTCATACCGGGGAAAATAAAAACAAAAACATAACGTGTTGAGATGAATGCCTTCAGGACAGGACATTGTTTTTTTCCACCATAGAAGAAGACTTTTACTGGAGAGAAGTCCTAGAATGCAATGAAAAGCGGCCCCTAAGGGGTATTAGAGAAATAATAATGGAAAGAAATGTAACAAATGTGATTAGAGGAAAAGAGCATTACAGTGTGACTCAGTCAACAAACCTCCCTGGCTTTGAGGATGTCACTCAAGACCAGCTACATATACTGGAGGCCTTGTCATTTCTCCAACACAAGCCCTGCCTGAGGGCACGGCCCAACTATCCCCTCTTTCCCACCTCCTGCAGGTACCCTCCCTCGGCAGGCTCCTCCGATCGAGTCTGCTTAAACGTCAACAAGGCCAGTCAAGATTGACTCACTCCGTGGTTTTTATCTGAACAACTGGGAGAAAGAAATGTTCACTAACTGCGGTGCTGGTAATAAAAAAAAATCAGCATGCATTTGGAGAAGTGTTAAAATAGCTATGTGTTTACAATACAAAGGAAAACAAGAAAGAGAAAAACGGGGCGGGTGCGGGGCGGGCAGCAGGGCCTTACAAAGCAGAAGTCACGAAGGAGTGACGTTTGCACTGCACTTTGCGTTTCTCCTCTCAGCTGCACGGGGCGCACCCACCTCTATCACACATACTCAGGCATCAGGGGTTCCAATGCTTACAGGCTGTGCAAAATATAAAGAAATACCTGGGCAGAAATTCAAAGGTCATCGCAGTGGGTGTTTACTTAGCGCCAGCAAGATGATACTCAGCGCATATGCAAGACCAGTATTACCGGCTTTTCCAGTTGTTCAAGAAAAGCTGAAAAATCTGGATTTTTAAAAATGTGAAACAGTCTCAAAAATGGTTTTCTTTAGAGAAAAAAAAGCCACTCAAAAAATTTTAAATACTGAAATCCAAAGAAAAGATTATGTCATAAGGTTACATTCTTATATTTGAGTGAAGAACCAGTTTAAGGTTTAGCTATATCATCCCTATCATGATTTGCTAAAATTTAAGATTTAATGACATCTAAAACGTATCATAAAGTTGAAACAATTCTTACTGTCTGAAAATGTGTGGTCTTGTCAGCAGGACTGTTTTTGCTTTTAAGTGCTCCTCAAGCCAGGTTGATGGGAGTAATCTTGCTGTTGCTAAGAGACGTTTATTTGATTTGCCAAGGTCAGTCTTTATAGTTACGCTTTTGGTTTATTTTTAAGGTCTCATCCTAACTCTAAAATCTTTCTCCACTTGGGTAATCTATCTTTTTTTGGTGGGGATGAAAGAGAAGAAAAAAAAAAAAAATCCTATGATTATCCAAGGACTCAATCCAACCATGTGTCTTCTCCAGAGAAAAGAAAATCAAGCAAAAACCTGTAATGCAAAGAATATGGACCTGACAATAGAGGGAGAAGAAACAGAAGTGCACAATTAAACCGGGAAAACATACAATTAAAATTAAATGATTAATAATAATACCACTGAGAAGTCTATTAAATGTTATTGAAGTATTCTTAAAATAGAGGAGGCATAATATAAAATTCCAAATAAAGATGGTGAAGCATATGAAGTGATTTGTGGTGAGGGGAAGAATTAAAACTAGAAAAGCTGTTTTCTTGTTTCTGTAGTGGGAAGGCAGAAGGATTATGTAACCCTTGACATTAACGGAAAAATACAGGGTAGAAAGGTTGTAACAGTGTAAGAGATGAGAGGAGCACAGACCATAAAGAAGCCACAGGATTGTTGAAATTGAAATACACAGGGATTTGAGTACAGTAGTAGTTTTTTTTTTTGTTTATTGTTTTTTGTTTTTTGTTTTTTGTGGTACGCGGGCCTCTCACTGTTGTGGCCTCTCCCGTTGCGGAGCACAGGCTCCAGATGCGCAGGCTCAGCGGCCATGGCTCACGGGCCCAGCCGCTCTGCGGCATGTGGGATCTTCCCGGACCAGGGCACGAACCCGTGTCCCCTGCATTGGCAGGCGGATTCTCAACCACTGCGCCACCAGGGAAGCCCAACAGTAGTAGTTTTAATATTAACAGTAATACTACTTAATTACTTAAAACTCAGCATTAATATACTAATTAATAATTGTTATTACTAATGGTGTTATCCACACACTAATAATTAATATAAATACTGTATTGCTACTAGTACTACCCAAGGATAAACAGAAAAGCTTTTGGTCTTGCCAGACATTTCATCCAGGGGAAGGGAAAGAACAAACCTAATAAACTGAGCAATAAATTAAAAGGTAATTTGTGAGTTTATTTTATGAAACTCTACTGTTTAAATATGACTATTAAACTAATTAAATTGAGACACAGTATAGCAAGATAAAAATTTTCTTAACTTTGTAACATCTGAATTGATTTTTTTTAAAGTATTTATTTATTTCTTTTAATTTTGGCTGTGTCAGGTCTTAGTTGCAGCACGCGGGCTCCTTGTTGTGGATCGAGGGCTCCTCTCTAGTTGTGGTGCACGGGCTCAGTAGTTGCGGCGCGCGTGCTTAGCTGCCCCACGGCATGTGGGATCTTAGTTCCCCGACCAGGGATCGAACCCATGTTCCCTGCATTGGAAGGTGGATTCTTAACCACTGGACCACCAGGGAAGTCCCCTGAATTAATACGGATACAAAATTCTACTCAATTTGGTACATGTGTAAAATAAAGAAAAAAGCAATCATACCTATTAACGTAAGCAAAAACCACAAGCAAAATATCAGCAGAAATCAGAAGCAATTTCACTGACTAAAGCCTCATCCCCAAGAATTAAGGAGAGCTACTGAACCATTAACCATTTTTTACAAAAGGCCATTTTTTTATAGGAATTTGAAAAGGCATTGGAGGAAATTCAACATCCATTCACCACGAAGACTCTCTTTAAGGAAGAAACACATGTGCCCATCTCTAAGATGTCAAAAGTGACTGCGTGTATCTCAAAGTCAGTATCCTGCTTAATGAGGAAACAGACAAAATATACATAACATACACAGAAGAAAAGAGACTAATTCCCTTAATATATAAAGATTTCAAATCAATTTTAAAAACTCAACAACTCAGTTAAAAGACATGAGCAAAGGATACAAACTGCCAGATCACGTAAAAGAAACAACAATGACTTAGAATCATAAAATGATAGTCTAATTCTGACTCCAGAAATGTCCCTTAAAAAGAGAACTTCATTTGCACAAGTCCAGATTGGCCAGTATCAATATGCGTGGCTGAAGACACGGTTGGCTAGTTTTGTGAGCCGGACAGGAGGAAAGGGGAGGAGCCTCATCACCCCTCATCTCGGGTTATCGCTGAGGGGACACGCACCATCCTGCCTCACTACACAACCAGAAGAGTCACAAACGGAGGCTTTTCCCAGCAGGGTGTGGATACCACGCCCCCTTTGCGTGGGCGGCATGCATATATACATTCGTTTCCGCCCGGTCACACATTCATAATTTCAGAAAGCGCTCATAAGGCTGCTAGCAATTTCTGGGGATGGTGGCTCTAGATTACTTTGGAATTTTATTTTATTTATTTAAGTATGTACATGTGTGTGTGTGTTCACTGAAACATGATGAATACAAATGAAGTTGGAAAACGAGAAAATAAACATGTTGAAATCAGAGGGATGCAGGGAGCTAGGAGTTACCGTTAGGATCATTTTGTTTTGTTTCTGGTGTTGATTCCCCGAGCTCCGCTGGCCCCTTTGCTCTCACTCACCCAAGTCAGAAGGCATGAAAGCTCTCACGAGGGTTATGTATGCCACAGCCCTCTCCTCAAGGCTGAGCAAGGAGGCATTTTCTAGGAAAGCCACCTGCCGCGTGACAGCTGTGCTAAGCAGCGCAGTCACAGAAACGCCCTGGGGGGTAGATTTCCTTGGAAACAGAAGGACGAGCGGCTATAGGACACGCTGCGGGGGGGAAAGACAGGTGGATATGAAAGCACGCCCAGGCCGCCCTCCAGCTCTGAGGCTGCGCAGATTTTCAATAGATTAACAAGCTCTTCTAAAGACATCAGAGTCTTCAGTTCTGTGCCCATGCCACCTTCCTTTCCCCCAGAAGTGTTTAGTGCCACCGGAAGGGCTCCTGAACAACGCCCACCTCCGAGAAACACCTTCCGCCAGCACCACCTTCAAGCGCCGAGGTTGGAGAACTCAGGCACGCACTTCCCGCCCCCACCCGAGGGAAATGACCTGCTCGGAAAGGCCTTCTTCTGCCTTCTGACCGCCCCTGTAAAGGAGCCATCAACACTCCACGAGGTGAGTCTCTAGTTAAACGAGGCACCCACAGGCCTCGGGACCTGCTCTCACGGAGAAAAGCCCCCACTGCTTGCAACTAATTGCGTTTAACGCCACATGACAAATACTCTTGCTCAAAACAGCCCGAATCCTACACAGAAAACTCGGGCAAATCTTCCAGTAAATCATGAACTCTGCAAGCTCACTGCTAAAAGAGACTCTGAGTACCGCAAGCTTGAAAACGGAAGCGGCTGAAAGGTCTCTGCTCGCAGCCCACCCATATGGCTTTCATCACCGTTCCAGCCGGTCCGTCCGAACAGGACCGTGCACATCCGGGTTCCTCGAAGGCAGTGTTTTAAACCCCTCCCTCCCTCCCAACAATGGAAACCTCACTAGGCGCGAAGGTAAGTCTAGAATGGAAGCCCCGTGCAACGGCACAGGGCGGGATGGAAGTCCACACCACTGCTCTTCCTTGCCTTCTACAGACAGTGGTTTGCTCTTGCACCCCGGAGGGACCGCTCCCGTTGGCCAACCACTGTTCTCGGACTCTGAATGACTTCCGCACGAGTTACCAGGATAATTTAGTAGAAGCCCAAAATTCTACCTCCTACTCCTTGACGTAATGCTAATGAGACAGAACTACTTAATCTTTCCTCCCAAGGTGCCCTCCACCACACACAGCACTTAGCACTCAGTGTTTTCCTCGTCCAAATGATCCCCCATTTACTAACGGGGGGTAACGTGTCTGTTTCTCTTTCTAAACTTACGAGATGCCTTCTTCCTGTTATCAAAGCAACTTGCCCTTGCAGGGAGAGCTCTCCCAGCTGAGCAGCTGATAATGTCAGAGCAGTTCTAACTGTGAGTCTATGGAATAATTGTTCTCATTGGAAATGGAACAAAAGGAGAGTCTGTTAGGATTTTTCCACTGCGTTTTATTCTGCTCACATGTAGATGAAACCCAGTGTAGAAGGTGGATCTTAGAGACACTCAGTCATTTGAGACACTCAAATGATTTCGAAGGTTCTTAATGTAAGTTTAACACAAAACATGTCTACTTGAAAACGCAAACACCAAATATCAATAGGTGGGAATGTTCATGTGCAAATTTGGCCTCTAAAAAGGCCTTTGGTTATGGACATCAGTGCTTATATGTAAGGTTTTTATAAATCAAAACTCCCAATCCTCTCACCAAAAGAGACCACTTAAATAAATCCAAAGCAAAAACTGACAGCAGTGTATCTCCTGCTACACTGCTGGAGTTATTTCATGTAACGAAAATACCCTGCTGTTAAAACATCAGCAATCGTAGATTTTCAGATTACTTTTTCAGAATACAGACTATCTGGCGTGGTTAAACACATACATAAATACATCTTTGAATTTATAGATTTTTCTTTCACTGGCTAACTTTCCCCTATGTTAATTAAAATTATTTTTCAAATTACATATAAACTTAAGGGGTATTGTTGTCCCTCCCTCAACTGGAAATATTTCATTTCATCTCCAAGGACACAAACAAAATAGCCAAGAGCTAAAATAAAGACTGATGGCGAGCTTCTCTAAGGAAAAAGCAGCACGCAAATCCATGTTCCAAGGCAATGATTCGGCTTTAATTGATGTTAACGGTTATGTGAGCAATTATATCATATTGTTGAGGATAGACTATTTCTTGCGGCCAAAGGGTGAGTGGACTTGCAGGATGACTGTTGATTTTGCTATGTGGTCATCACCTCAGAGAAGTGAAGTGAGCTGACCTCAAGTGAAATATGAGTGGGCAGCAAGAATGTGGAGTGATCAGAAAACTCCTCCAAGATCGACTCATTCGTCACTCCACTGGGTGAAACCCTTTCTCCACAGGCACCGAATAACAAGGAATCCTCTTTCTGCGAGTAGAGAGCATTACACTTTGCAGCAGTGATTGTGAGGGTGGGGGCTTGGAGTGGGTGGTGCCCGCCCCGAGAGGTGGGAGAGTTGATCGCTGAGCTCCTGCAGAACTGCTAGTGCGCATGGTGATAAGGGACAGAAGGCAGACGTTCCATCTGTTTCATCACAGCTCTTAGCTCTCTGGAACTCCTGCCCATGGCATTCCAGTGGCATGCCAGGCTGCTCCTAACCTTCCCGTCTAGAGACACCGCTCTGGCCCTGCGCCCTGGAGGGGCCGCTCCCACTGCTGTGACCACCTGAGACACCGCCTCCAAGGAAGGGTCTTACGTCTCTGAGAAGTGGTGGAGGTCACTGCTGGTATTTTAAGACGAGGACACGGAGCCTCCGAGCTGCCAAATGACTTACTCAAGGGTGCTCACGAGCCCACACTGCATGGAGGGCAAGCGTTTTAAACCAACATCCTCCGTTAACCACGCCAGATAGTCCATATTCTGAAAAAAGTAATCTGATCATCTATGACCGCTAATGTTTTAACAGCAGGGTATTTTCGTTACATGAGATAATGTTCAGAACTCCAGTGTTCCTTTCAGGTAAATCCAGAGCCCCTCTGCTTTGCGGCCCTGAGGATCCCCCTGAGGCCTTGAGAAGAGGGTCTTGTTTGGTCCTGGGGAAAGAGGGTATTCAGACACCATCCAGGGTACGCCGAGAGCCCGCACACCAGGATGCCAGGCCGTCAGTAAGCCCAAGGGGGGTTCAAGAGACACGGCAGCAAAAGAGAGACTGAGTATGGCAGGCAGCGTACCCGGCGCTGGCTTTATGTATAATTTTGCCTCATTACAGACCTGTGTTGGGGGAAAATTCTATTTCCAAAGACAGTTGGTCTTTATTCTCTCAGTTGAGTACTCCCTTCAGGGCATCTCCAAAGTTTCCTTATAAAATGTGCTCACATTTCACTGCCTTTGATTTCTGTGGCCAGAGTCGACCTTTCTGTGCAACTGGGAAGGGAAAAGTAATTTTCATGGCTAAGTTTAATGCTCATGTGTTTGACCCTATAATTAGTGTCCCTTGAAAATATGAGCTTAACCTTAGGACGCTGGCAAGCCCTCGTGTTACGAATACACGGTTTTCCCCTAGGATTGTGAAGGAGTTTCGAGAAGCCAGAGAAAGCCTGGACCTTCCTCTAAACCTTGGCCTTTTTTCCTCTCTCCAGCTTTTGTTCATACAGTGTGGAGAGAACTGCTTTCTCCTGGAGCTCTCTGCTTCAGCCACCCCCTGTCTAAGCCAAGCCAGGAGGTGCTTTCTTTGCACAGTTGAGCCAGCTGTTCAAACTGTAAATGCACTTTCCGGGAAAGAAAGGTAGGCGACGCTCTCGGTCAAGAAGCAGGATGCGTTTACCAGCCCAAGGGGACCTCTGCAAGTCATTTTCTCTGCTGCGGAGGGGCGCGGATAGTGAGAAGCAATGAAACTGGCCATCTTTTCTGCTCCTCCGGAATTGCAATTCTCTGGGGAGATAAACAAACTCTTCCCAGCCAGTTCCTCTGATTACTCGAAGCTAAGGATGCTCTTGGGCAGAAACCTCCCCGAGGATACGCTGGCGGAAGGCTAAGTCCGCCAGGGCCCTCCGGCTACGTCAAACACACGGAGACGCTTTCCCCGTGCAGTCTGAACCCACTTTTTGCCACAAGAATTTTTAAGTGAACAGACTGTTGGGCGACCGAGATCACTACCTTTTTGTCTCCTTTCAGACCGTGGCGCACGACCATTATTTGCCCGCATAAGGGGACTCCCTCGTGGTCGAGCGTGTTAGGTACACATGCACACGCGTGTTCACCCCCAGCGTACGTGTGCCTGCTCCCCGTGGTCCGCGCTCCTCCTCCCGTCCCCACGGAAACGGCCCCCCTAACGTACAGCTGTCAGACCTGCGTGTGCAAAACGTGCGTCACTGCTTTCAGCTACGGATACACGTCTACAGGATGTATTTTTTGGTGTGTGCTCTTGTACAATGAGCACAGGTGTTGTGTGTGACAGATTACATCCTGTCCTCACTCGGCACTGCACTGTTTGGATCTATGTGTGATGCAGTGTGCACACGCAGCGCTCGGCTTCTGACTGTAGGACGGAAGGTGCTCCTCCGTGGGCACCCGCTGCGTGCTACACGGCCCCCAGGGACGCCTGCGGTTCCTGCCCAGTGCACACAACACCAGGACGAACCTTCTCGTCCGAGGCTCCCAGAAGACCTGTTGTGAGGATTTGTTGGGGTAAATACTCAGAGTACAAATTTGGATCTTTTGATACTGAAGGTGATTAAGCATTGCATATTTTTATATTGTTCTCATATGGGTCTCTCTATGGTACCCCAGTTGTCTATGTTTTGGTCCATAATCAAAACTGTGCTGTTTTGATTACAATAGCTTTTGTGTATGCCTTAATGTCTGTTAGGGCAGGCCTTCACCCTTTAGTATTTTTTGTCAGACTTTTGTCATTTCCATGGAAATGACAAAAAAGTCAAGTTCTTTAATAAAAATTTTAGATTAGGTTCATCATGTTTCTAGAGAAATCCAACAGCAATATTGAATTTACAGATTAATTAGGTGAATTGACATCTTTATAATACTCAAATTGTATCATCACAAGAAAGAAATGTCTCTTCACGTATTCAGATTACCTTCTATTTCCTTTAGGAGAATTTTACATTTTTCTCCATAGCCACTGTGCATAAAGACACTTGATCGTTTTTTTTTTGTTTGTTTGTTTTTTTTTTTTTTTGCGGTACACGGGCCTCTCACTGTTGTGGCCTCTCCTGTTGCGGAGCACAGGCTCCGGACGCGCAGGCTCAGCGGCCACGGCTCACGGGCCCAGCCGCTCCACGTCATGTGGGACCTTCCCGGACCGGGGCACGAACCTGTGTCCCCTGCATCGGCAGGCGGACTCTCAACCATTGCGCCACCAGGGAAGCCCAACTTGATCGTTTTTATTGCCATTGTGAATGGTATCTTATGTCTGCTTATATCCTCAAGCTGCTGGTGTACAGAACTGCTTTCCATTTTTCTAAGTTTATCTCATTTCCAGCAACCTTGCTGAACTCTTTCTAATTATAATGGTCTATTTATTCTATTTTTTGTATGTAGATAGTTGTTTCATCTGCAAACGACCTACCTGTTCCATAGCAAAGGAAGAATAAAAGAAATGGTAAGTTTAAGGATTGGACTATTTGGGTATATGCTCTGTGAGTTTGCAAACATAATATATCCTGTTTTCTGGTTGTAGAGTTTTAACTAACTATAATATTTCAAGCTTCTTAGTTATATCACTCAGAGCTTTACAATGGTATTTGTTGGCAGCTTCATCGAACTATTTCTTAGAAGAATCACAAACGACAATTGTCGGTAGATCTATTTCTCCGTAACATATGTTCACAATGATTTGGAACTCTTACAGTATTGCTTCTTATACAATCTAGTAAAGCTCTTTGTCCTTTATGATATGTCTTAAAATCTGTTTTGTCCGATTTTGTTACCCCATCATTCATTGGTTTATAATGGACATCCCTTATTTTCATGTTTTCTGTATCTTTGAAGCATGACTCTTCTGGGCAACAAATGACTGAATCTTATTTTGTAGCCTCCAACTTTTAATTGATGAGTACAGGATTTCTAAATGTTTCTACTGATTTGCTTCTACCATCTTACGTCACATCTCCACGTGCTATATTTTATCTTTGTTTCTTTTGTCCTTTTCTGCTTTCTCTTGGTGGGTGAGTTTTTTTTCTCCCCCAGCCGATGTAAATGTAACACAGTCTAGTTTTCTTCTGCTCACCATCACTCTTTCTCAAGATCCATGTTCACTACTGATTTCTTAAACTTATTAGTGTGTCGGTCTTTCCCCAATAGGATACATGTTTAAGCGAGTTCTCATATCCCTTTAATCTCCCCACTGTCTCTCACTATTTGCAACTGTCTAGAATTTTCGTTCTGGGTTAAGATCTTGTTTGCCTTTTTCTGTTCTTATCCTGGTCTTATTAGACAACAATACATGTACCTAACAGGTGTTACCTCCCTTCATCTATATTTCTTACCGCCGTTTCCTAGAGTTGAGCAATTCCTCTCAGGCTATTTTCAAACTGGATTTTTGTCTAGAAAATCTTTTGAAAACTAGCACGCCTGAAAATATTATCACAGTCTCACATTTGACTGACAGTTTGATTAGATATAGAGTTTTTACATTCGAATTTACTCTAAAATATTACTCTGACTGTATTAGTCCGCTCAAGGTGCTGTAACAAAATACCATAGACGAGGTGGCTTAAACAACAGAAATTTATGTCCTTGTGGTTCTGGAGGGCAGAAGTCCCAGGTCAAGGTGCCAGGCAATTCAGTTCCTGGTGAGAGCTCTCTTCCTGGCTGGCAGGTGGCTGCCTGGCTGCCTTCCCGCTGTGTCCTCCCGTGGCCTTTCCTCCGTGAGTACGGCCAGAGATTGAGAGAGCAAGTTGTCTGCCGCCTCTGCCTGTAAGGGCACTCATCCCATCATGAGGGCTCCACCCTTGTGACCTGACTGCCTTCCAAATACCACAACACAGAGGGTTAGGCCTTCAACATATGAAACTTGCAGGGACACAAATATTCAGTCCTGACTGACTTCTTAGAGTTAGGGCTGATGTTGAGAATTGCATTGTCAGTTTGAGTCTTGTTCTTGGGAAGTCTACTGCTTTCTCCCTGGAACTCCTTGAATAGCCTTTGCTTTGCCACTTGAAGTTCTCCCCCTCTTAATACGCCTACGTGTGTGGTTTTTCTTGTTTATCATGTTGGGAACTGTCGCAGCCATTTCCATCAAAGATCTCTCATCTTTTTCTTTTTTTAATAATGGAAGATTCTCCTCATTATTTTTTTCAAACAATGCTTCCTCTCCAGTTTTTACTCACCCTTTCTGGGTCTTCTCTGTTTCTTGCCGATTATATTTCTATTCACCATGCTCCTGGCATTTCTATCGTAATTCCCTTCTTTTTAGCCTTCCCTGATGTTTCACGAGAGAGTCTTGAAACTTATCTTGCAGCTCTCACCCATGTGCTTTTCAGCTGCATTCATCCTGCTACTCAGTCCAATGCCTGTGTTCTTTAACTATAGTGCTTTCCATACTACATATTTCTACTTGGTTCATTTGTGCGACTTTTCATTCTGTGCTTTATATCGCTACCCTCTTTCATTATCTCACTGAGTATAGTTATTATGTTTACATTCTGGGGCCATCTCTCTCTCTGTAATTCTGCTTCAGTGGGTATGTTTTTCCATTTGCTTTCTCTTTACAGGTTGTACCCTTCGAGTCTCTAGTCATTTCAGTCTAGGAGTGTGTGCTAGTCCAAGTCAAGGCTGTCACCTGGAGGCGCGGTCGCCTCCCAGGAGACACGTAGCAGTGTCTGGAGCTACTTCCAGTTATTACAACTGGGTGAAAGGAGATGCTACTGGCATCTACTGGGTAGAGGCCAGGGATGCTGCTCAATAATGCACAGGATGCCCCCCAAGCCTCACAACAAACAAAAATCTGACCCCAAATGTCACTATTGCCAAGGCTGATAAACCCTGAGCTAGGAATCCCAGATGCTCTGTGTGCTGGTGAGTGGCTGGGTCCTAAGGCAGAAAGCCCCTGGCAGCTCAGAAGCACTGTGGCCACTTCTTTTCCCTCAGCAATCTCAGACAATCCTCTGCCCAGGGCCTTCTGTAAGACTCTTGTCTAAATCTTGTCTCTGGAGGTTGAGGGGTTCACCATTGCTGGGGGTTTAGAAGGGGTGTGGGCTGAAGAGAAGATGCCCACGGAGGGTAGGTCAGACCCAAGGAGACCCCTTTCATCAATTCTTCACCACAGTGGGGATGCTGTGGTGCCCTGGTATGATCACCCACCCCAGGAATATCAGTGGCCTGGCTATTGAAATAGTTTTCTTGAAGCAAATGGGGCAGGCAAGGACTACACACACACACACACACACACACACACACACACACACACACACACATACACACACACACAGAGCAATATCAGGGAGAGAGGTAAGAGCGGAAATTAATTCTTTCTGCCAACTCTCTCACTGCCCCTTGGGCACCCTGGTTCTAGCTTAATGGAGCAACCTCCCACCTGTCACTCCCAAGAGAGATGCAATTCCACTTCCAACATCCTTCAGTCACCCCAGGCAGCTCTGTGGGGTTTTTTAATGGGGTGTTATCCCCTCTCTTCCAGCCTGCCCTTCTGCTTCCATAGCTGTCTCTGGTTGTCCTTGACGTTTCATAAAAAACTCACTACTTAAAAAATTTTTAACTGTAGGTGCCTTGTGAAAACTACGATATTGAAATATATCTATAAATTACATTCTTCATTAACAGATGATATAATAGATTCTTATAAATATGTTTTAATGATGTGGGATATATTTAGGAGTTGTTATTTTCCCCTGCTTCAGAAGCAAAATTATTTTTCTCGACTTTGGCAGTTACCATACACGTAAATATCTAAATGAGAAGAAAAACTAAACGTTCTTCCCCCTTTTCAGTTTCTACCAAATACTGTTTAACATCACACGTCCTTCTTTTATCTCAGGGAACAGAATCTCATTCCTAGCCACTAGTAACATTAATCAAAGCAGTCTTTCATGACATTTAAATAAATGAGTTTTCCTTTACACACACAAGGACAATATAGATGATCTATAAAAACTCGGTATTTATCACAGCGATATATTCCTGTTATCACACTGCCATTATTTAGCCATTGATTCAGGAAAAGGAAACTGCTTAGGATATCAAGCTAGCATGATGGCAACGTAAAGGAAGAAAAAGCCTATGAAAATTCAAAGATGGGTTTCATGGCCTACTCTCTATTTTACTGTTAAAAATTACTTGCGTGGCTTATAATCAAACTTAAAACTCAGGCATTAATAACACTTTTTCGGGGCTTCCCTGGTGGCGCAGTGGTTGGGAGTCCGCCTGCCGATGCAGGGGACGCGGGTTCGTGCCCCGGTCTGGGAGGATCCCACGTGCCGCGGAGCGGGTGGGCCCTTGAGCCATGGCCGCTGGGCCTGTGCTTCGCAACGGGAGAGGCCACAACAGTGAGAGGCCCGCATATCACAAAAAAAAAAAAAAAAAAACACTTTTTCATGAGGAAGCAGTTTTTCACATATATGGGTAATATACAATGCAAATATGCATTTCAGAAAAAAATTAAAAGTAAGGTTAAATACTCTTCCTTGAAATTAGGTGTGTATATATATATTCAGATGGCTAAGGGAAAACTTACTTTATTTTTTTCCACCTAAATATCTATTTATCTATCTATCCAGCTATCCACCAATCATTTATTTTGGTGGGTTAGTATATAATAAGTTTCCATAAACCGCCAGTTAAGAACAACTGGTAAACTATAGCCAATTATTTATCAAGCTCTAGAAATAATAACTGTGGATACAAATAATTTTACAACTTCCACTGTATCATAAGCACTGCTGAGGAGAAAAGAAACCCAAAGTTGATGAAAGTGGCACATAGATAATCTCAGAGTAAATGCAAGAGTAACCTGGATAGCTGTTAAGATTTTATTCAAATAAATGTAATGTAGTTCTACAAAGTATATTTTAGGACAAAAACAAGTAAAGAAAGAATGGAAAACGTGTGCATTCTCCAGATAACACAAACACGAACCGAGATAAATCAACTGTCTCCCAATTCAAGTTTTCCATTCCGGTCCTCTGTTTCAGGGGCCAGCCAACCACCACTCTCAGGCCAAATCTGGCCCACCACTGTCTCTGTAAATAAAGTTTTATTGGAACACAAGGACATCCACTTGCTGGTAAACTGGCTATGGCCGCTTTCACACTGCAGGTGTCAGGGTTCAGGCCAGCTGACCCACAAAGCCTGAAGCGTTCACTGTCCGTCCCTTCACAGAAAGCGCGCGCTTGCTGAACCCTGTCCTAGGCAAGAAATACACAAACGCGCATGGAAGCGGCCGCCACGCTCTCCACTGCTCCGCCTCTAGTGGTGGTTGCAACGTTCTCCCGACCTCAGTAAGGCTGTCTTGGAGCCTTCCCTGCGTCTCTGATGTGATGAATCTTATTATCAAGTACTCTCTTTTGCTGTGGGCTGGCATGAACAGCCTTCCCTGACACTGGAGCTGCTTCCAACAGCTTCCAAATGATCTTACACTTTCATTCTTGACTTATTCTACAATTATGTACAAAAATATCCCCTTGGTGTTATGCTTGGACAAGCAGTGGTTGATACATTTGTTGGCGAAATGAGAATCTTGATCAGAATCAATAATACCAAATAGCTGCCATTAATTTAAAATGCTTCCAACAAAGCTCTATAGCAGAGTTTTGTAAGTGGATATGGTCTTGATTTATTAGGGAAATGGGGTGAACGCATACTGAAAGGTATTGATGTTTTTGTTTTTTTCCAAGATACTGGTAGCGTACGATTGATTTACAATATCATTAGTGTTGTTATGGTTCTAAGCATTTTCTAATTGCCATTGTTACTTCTCCCGCAACCTACAAGTTATTTAGCACTGCATTTTTAAATTCCCAAGTGCATGGGGTTTTACTAACTATTTTTTTATTACTGATTTCCAATGTATTGTCTTGTGGTCATTCTCTATATTGGGGGTACAAGTTTTTGTATTTATATTATACCAGACTTCTTAATGTCATTACTTAAACCTTCTATCTACTTTCTAATATTCTGTCATCTTGATTTATCAGTTTCTGACAAAAGCATGTTAGAATCTTAAACTGCTGGTGAATGTGTCCATCTTAGTAATCCTGTCACTTTTCTTTCTGGAGCTCAAGGTGCATACAATTTCATATTGTTATATCTTCTTGGTAGATTTGCCCTTTTGCGTTTATTATATACCATCTAATTTTACTAAAACAATCTGCATACTAAATTCTATAATGTGGGATATTAGTATTTCTAAACTTTCTTTTTATTAGTATTCTCCTTGATTGTGTTTACCTGTGTCATCTTTATACAGCTGGATTTTAGTAGGTAAATCCATTGATACTGATGATAATTACTGATATACTCGGACTTATTCCCACCATTTTATATTGTATTTTCTATATTGCCATCCTTTTCCTTTCTTTCCTTTTCTCGCTCCTTCTACTTATTTTTTTACTTTAACATCATTTCCCTTTTATTTCTTCTCAATTTCGGTTAGTTACCTTATTTTATATTTATAGTGGTTATTTTCATTACATATACTACACACTAATTTGTCTAATAAAATCTGAAGTTACTCAGTAATTGAATGCTTCATCAAAACACTTCATTACTACCTTGTTACTGTTGCCAGAGCTTTTATTGTAAATGCAAAATGCTATGTTTACATTTAGCATTTAATTAAATTAGTTGGTATTATTCCATCCATTTCTGTACACACTGTTTCTTGAACCCCAACTCTTCTCTCTTACCTTCTCACTTATCTTCTTATTGAAGAACATCACTGAATAGTTCTTAAAATGGTAGCTCTATAGTCTTTGCATATAAAATTTGCCTGTGAAAAAATGCCTGTCTTTGATGCTTACTCTTTTTTTTTTTGGCTGCATTGGGTCTTCATTGCTGTGCGTGGGCTTTCTCTAGCTGTTGCCAGCAGGGGCTACTCTTCACTGCGGTGCGCAGGCCTCTCATTGCGGTGGCTTCTCTTGTTGCGGAGCACAGACTCTAGGCACGCGGGCTTCAGTAGTTGTGGCACGTGGGCTCAGTAGTTGTGGCTCATGGGCTCTAGAGCACAGGCTCAGTAGTCGTGGTGCACGGGCTTAGTTGCTCTGCGGCATCTTCCCGGACCAGGGCCCGAACCCGTGTCCCCTGCATTAGCAGGTGGATTCTTAATCACTGTGCCACCAGGGAGGTCCCCTGATGCTTACTCTTGAATGTGAAGATGGCAAGTGCTTTCCTTCTAACCTGGATTACTGTACAAGAGAAGTCCACTGTTAGCTGCATTGTCATTTCCTTGTAGGTTTCACTGTGGTACCTTAAGAATTTCTCTTCATTCTCAGTGGTTTACAACTAACTATTATATGCCATGGAACAGACTTACATTTATTCACCTTTTCAGTTCATAGAGCGCATTTTTCACGTGAAGATTTTAATTTGGAATAATTCTGAATATTACTTCATCTAACTCTATCCATTCTCCAGCCATTTGTCTCTTAAGAAACTCCTAATAAAATAATATTAAAGCATCTCAATCTGGTCCTCAAATCTCACAGCTACAGGACTTCCCTGGTGGTGCAGTGGATAAGTTTCCACACTCCCAGTGCAGGGGGCCCAGGTTCAATCCCTGGTCAGGAAACTAGATCCCACATGCATGCAGCAACTAAGAGTTCACATACTACAACTAAGAAGCCAGTGAGCTGCAACTAAGGAGCCCGCCTGCTGCAATTAAGACATCGTGCAACTAAATAAATAAATATATATTTTTTAAAGGTGACTAAAAAAAATCTCACAGCTACTCTTTTATATTTTCATATTTCCTTTAAAAAAATATTTTTCCTGCTATCCTATTTGTTCTAATGTTGTAACAACATCTAATTACCAATTTCTCTTTGGGTATGTGTAGAAAGAGTTTATCTCCAAAACAAGATTTTGGGGTTTTTTTTAATACTGATAATTGCTCAATTTTTCTGTGATTTCTAACATTTTATATATATTTCTGCCTATCTTGATAACTTTCCTGTCCTTTTAGAAAGGATGTTGTCTACTCACTTAAGCATCTTAAATACATAAATTTTAAACTCAGGCTGTTCTAGAATACTCTTTTCAAGTTAATTAATTTTTTTAAATGCTGACTTTATTGATTGTAATCAATTCTTATAATGGGTTTCTACACAGGTTTTGGAATTTTGGATTGTGGCTCATTTACAGTGTTGATTTCTGTACTTTCTCCTTTCTATTCCTTTCTCCTTCCCTGTTTCCCTTTCTCCCCTTTCCCTCGAGGCTTGTGCCTTGTGTGTAATGATTTCACGGCTGTTTGAACTCTCAATCCCCCTATGATGGTTAATTTTATGTGTCAATTTGACTGGACCATGGTACCCAGACATTTGGTCAAACACTTCTCTGTATGTTTTAGTGAGGGTGTTTTTGGATGAGATTAACGTTTTCATTGGTGGACTCTGACAAAAGCAGACTGCCCTCCATAATGTGTGCGGGCCTCATCCAATCAGCTGAAGGCCTGCACAGGACAGAAAGACTGGCCTCCCTTGAGCAAGGAGGAATTCTGTCAGCAGACGACCTTCAGACTTAAAGCCAACATCAGCTCTTCTCTGGATCTCCAACTGCTGGACCACCTGCGGATTTGGGACTTGCCAGCCTGCATAATCATGGGAGCCAATTCCTTACAATAAATCTCTCTCTCTCTCCCTCTTTCTCTCTCTCTGTCTGTGTCTCTGTCTCTTTCTCTCTGTCTCTCTCTATACACACACACGCACACAACTTTAACTGTTGGTTAAGTTTCTCTGGAGTGTAATGACTAATATACAGCCCCCAAACCCTGTCCAGATGAGATATAATGATGGCATTTCAGGGTCTCTGCTTCGTGAAAGAGAAATTCAGCTAGAACAGATCTTGTCCCTGAATGACGGGAGGACTTGGTTCAGTCATTGGTCTTGAAGCTATATCTGTGTCCTTCAGCCCCTCTAAACCCACAGTTGGCTAAAAGTCATAGCCTCAGGCAGTGGTCAGTCTCTTCACTGGAGGAGGGAGGAGAATCCCACCTAAGCTCCTAACAGGTCAAAGTGAACCTGGATCCATGAATACTGTGACAGGAAATTCACAAGCCACATCTGCTGATGAATGCCAAGTACGGATATGTCTGTCTGCCTTCTTTCTGTGATAATCAGGAATGGAAAAGAGTGATAACTTCTATGAAAATATATTTTGAAAAACATATTTTGGAGAAAAGGAAATTCATCTATAAGACCCAGAAGAAGAACATTCTGATCTTGTTTTGTAATTGACTGACAGCATCAGTGGGCATCATGAAGTCATGGTTTCTACAAAAACAACTTGCCATATAGGTTGAGGCTAAAAGACAATGTGATAGAAACAGACTTAGAGACAGAGAAAACAAACTTATGGTCACTGAAGGGGAAGCGGGGAGGGATAAATTAGGAGTTTGGGATGAACAGATACACACGACTAAATACAAAATAGATCATCAACAAGGACCTACTGTATAGCACAGAGAGCTACATTCACTATCTTGTAATAATGCATAATGGAAAAGAATATGAAAAAGAACAGATATATGTATGTATAAATGAGTCACCTTGGGCTTCCCTGGTGGTGCAGTGGTTGGGAGTCCGCCTGCCAATGCAGGGGACACGGGTTTGAGCCCTGGTCCGGGAAGATCCCACGTGCCACAGAGCAACTAAGCCCATGTGCCACGACTACTGAGCCCGCGAGCCACAACTACCGAGCCCGCATGCCACAACTACTGAAGCCCGCACAGCTAGAGCCTGGGCTCTACAACAAGAGAAGCCACCGCAATGAGAAGCCCGTGCATCGCAACGAAGAGTAGCCCCCGCTCGCCGCAATTAAGAGAAAGCCCGCGTGCAGCGACGAGGACCTAATGCAGCCAAAAAAATTTTTTTAATAAAAAATAAAAAAATAAAAAGATGATGTGGTAAGCTACAGGGAGACAGTGTTCTTATAGAACACCCCTCTACCTGCGTGCCTCTTGTCCCTCTTTCAGATCGCAGATTAAACATTTCTTTGCTTTTGCCTTGCTTAGACCTCACTCCTCCTCCCAATCACAACTACCAATAACTGGCTTAATTTCTCTTCCACTCGATCCTAAGACACCCCGGGTTTACCCCACTGGCACATTCCAGACGGTATTCTTATAGCTTCCTTATGATCAATGTCACTCATAATAACATGTGAATCTTTTTTTTTACATTTTATTTATTTATTTTTTAAAATTTATTTATTTATTTATTTTTGCGGTACACGGGGCTCTCACTGCTGCGGCCTCTCCCGTTGCGGAGCACAGGCTCCGGACGCGCAGGCTCAGCGGCCACGGCTCACGGGCCCAGTCGCTCCGCGGCACGTGGGATCCTCCCGGACCGGGGCACGAACCCGCGTCCCCCGCATCGGCAGGCGGACTCTCAACCACTGCGCCTCCGGGGAGGCCCGTAAATCTTTTAAGGGCTGAAACCTCTTCTGCCTTAGGAACAGTTGAGTTGGCTGTGCCTAGACCCGAGATTTGCACATAATTAGCCAATTAGTAATTCTTGGAGCCGACTGGCTTCTCTTCATTCCGAATAGCCTCGCTATTCCTGAGCATTTACGGTCTAAGCACAAAGCTATTCCCATGAGAGTGTATGTTCTACAACAAACATTTGATTCACTGAGACAGTGTCTTTTTTTGGTGCGTGGCGACGCTGTTGTCTTTCTCGGCACACCCCTCACTCAGCCTTCCATGCTGTTCTTCTACCCCAGCCTACGGAGGTTGACTGTTTCTGATTTTCCCCCTATACTTTCCTACAGAGGGTGACGCAAATCCAAGAAGAATTCCAGCTTAAAAAAAAAGTCTTAGCCTTTTTGAATATTAACGTGGCTCTGGAACAAATTAGAAATTTTACCAGCACTTAAGAAAAAGGCCATTTCATCTCAGTGGAACTCTGAACACATGATTACAGAAAAGCAAATTTAAAATATAAGCACTCTGTGAAAACTTTTTTCACACATCCTCCACTCAGAAAGTCAGCACAGGGCTCAGAGCAGGAGGGAGGGGTCTGATGTGATTGCAGAAAGGTTTGAACTGATCACAGCACCCGCCTCCTCATGGAGAGAAAGGGCCCCTGAAAGCCTCTGTAGGAAAGGGAACCTCAAGGAGGCAAAATCATCTCTCTTAGCTCAAACACATTATGTCAGGCCATTACACAATAACTGAAATGAGTTCTAGGAGAAAGCTGCCCCACGCCCTCAGGTCTTCACCAATTAACCTTTGGAAGACTCTGCAAAAGGCAAACTGTCATTTAAAAAGGCATCAGGGAGGATGATGTAATGCAGAGCAGTCCTTACATAACCAGCACCTGAAAAGACGCGTGGCATAAAAAAGGGAGAAACGGAGACTCAGTTCCAGGCAAGAATTTCTTCTCTCCCTCAGACTCAAATGTGTTGAGGTTCTTTGCTTTTTCCAGAGGGTGGGTAAGAGGGAAATAAAGGCAGCATCACACAGACATCCGAATATCTCAAGGAAAACAACAGATTCTTCAAAATAAACTGCAATAGATATTCTTCAGTACTAAATCTGCAATGACTTATCACATAACCCACAGGAGTACAGATTTGTGTTAACGTTCATATAAGCATTCTGAGCCCTAAGCCACAGAAAGAAGTTGCTTTCAAGTATTTTATTATGAGTTTTCCACCTAAAGGGGCAAAGACTAGTTGAAACAATGATGGCGTCAGCAGGGAAGGGAGATGAGGGGTTGGCGAATAAGATAAGAAAATAGTGAAAGCTTTAATGCAGCATTGATTTTCATTTTCTCAGTGCAATTCTCATAGGCCTCCTCTAAGTGGAAATTGCAGATCTTTGTTTTACGAGTACAGCTTAAGCAAACCTAAGGCGAGTAGGACCCAGGGCTCTGGGAGGAGGGTATACAGAACTCCTCTCTTCCCTCATCTGCCTTGACTAAGGGCAACCTTTCCAATGATCCCTGCAATCAGAGCCGTTGGCTGGTTTGCACACACACCAAAGAGTCCACAACATCACAGAGATAACATCAAAGAGTCCTCTACTTTGGAGCCTCTAGCCCAAGTGAGGGGGTTCTGTCGGCAGGAAGAGGGCACCTCTTGAGCACGGGAGCATCTGGGCTGGTGCCCCGGGCTCATGGCAGGACCTGCATGGTGACAAGGAAAAGCCGGCTCAGGCGAAGCCTCTGGCCAAACGCAGGAGGCCCCCTCACCTTGGGGACGGTGACAGGACACGTGCGGATGAGGTGAAAGGCTGTGACTTGGTTTGGACTCTCTTCCCTGAGCGCAGAAAAGGAACCATCAGCACAGATGCACCCAGGGGCACAGGTGTCAGCAGCAGCCCCAAAGCGGCAGGCTGCTGCAGCCTGGTTTCTGTGAGGCGTCCGGAACCACGCCTGACGTGGACGGCTTTTCCCTGAAGCCTGCCCCACGTGGGACTTTCTTGCCTGAACAGTAAGCGATCAGCCTTCTCTGTGCTCATCTGAATGCCACAGAGTCAGGGAATTTAGATCTCCGTCTATTTCCTCTTCCTTTGTGTGGGTATCTAGTCCCCCTCAACTAAAATAATAGCAGAAACAAGGAGATACCGTGGCCAGACGGCATCTATGCTCACGAACAGACAAGATCCCTTAGCTCCTGCTTAACGTTTGTCTGCAAGTATCAATCACCCCCCCCCCCCACCCCCGGCTTAAGATGCTTGAGGAAGCTGAGCTCTGCTAACACAATGAATTCGCCCATGACATATACACCTTCATCAGCAGGGCAAAGGTACATTCCAGACCAGCCAGGGACGGCACCGAAAATTCCCGATGAGTGGGTTTTACAGCGGTAAGTACTGAACGTTTTGAAGTGTGTTTCTCCTCCAACGCCACCAACGTTATTTAATTCATAGTCAATGTGCCCATATCCACTGTGCGCACGTCAACAATACTGACCTTTTAAAATCCCTTAAGGTAAACACGGTAGAGCTTTGGTTGAGGATTTAGCCATCTGCAGCTGAGTTTCTGGCCGTAGTTACAGGCTGCTGCCTTGCAAACCCAGTGACGTGTGAATGTTCTCTCTCCACCGAACGCTGTCAAGTTGTGGTCTCCCTAGCCCTGCTTCTCCCCCCACCCCCTTAATCTCCCCGTAAATGCCTGTTGCTGCCTCTACTCCAGAATTTGCACCCTGGGGCCTTGTGCAGAGGTCTGTGCTTCTCCCTGTGTGCGGAGGACACAACCGCTACGTGTTAGGAGTCTACCCACCCGCTCGCCCATCTCTAATGCCGCCTCCTCCACGTAGGCTCCTCTGATACGCCAACCCCCAGGATTCTTTACAAGCCCTCCCGACGACGTTTATCACCGTCTCCTTGATATTTATCTATCTGTATTGAAACCTTGTTCCTCCAGTTCTCCTTAAAAGCAGGGAATCCGACTTCCTGGTGATTCTAAACTCATTTCTTGCCTCGGCTGAAATAGGCATATGCAATCACAAAGCGCTGCACTCTGATCCTGACTTGCCCTGCCAAAGCGGAATTGCCTCTGGGGGGTAGGATCTATTTACCTTCAAGGGAAGAACCTGAGGTCACTCGTCAGCACTGCAAACCAGAAACTCCACGGAGAGAAGTAAGTTACGTTTCACTGAGCATCAGAGTCTCCAAATGCCAATCGTCATGGGAGACATAATGTACTGTTACCTGCACCTGCTGTCTATCGGGTGGTCTTCCTAGGACAAAACGAGATGGGGAAGACCAAGCAAGGATTGGCTCTTACAAGGGAAGAGAGATCAAAAAGAAAGAGGTCAGGGCTTCCCTGGTGGCGCAGTGGTTGGGAGTCCGCCTGCCGATGCAGGAGACACGGGTTCGTGCCCCGGTCCGGGAGGATCCCACGTGCCGCGGAGCGGCTGGGCCTGTGAGCCATGGCCGCTGGGCCTGTGCGTCCGGAGCCTGTGCTCCGCAACGGGAGAGGCCACAACAGTGAGAGGCCCGCGTACCGCAAAAAAAAAAAAAAAAAAAAGAAAGAGGTCAGAAATGAAGACGGAAGGGTCCAAAACAAAGATAAGTGACTACTGTCACGCTTCTCCCCAGGCCCAGCTCTGCAGGTGACAGGAGCATTCTCAGAAGGTTACTGCCTTGAGGTCGTCCGGTGCCTCTTCTCACCAGCCACTGCACACGTGTCCTCCTCCGCGTGGGCTAACATCGGGCGCTGACTAGGATACCGCCTGTCTATAGGCTGTGGTCGCTGTGCTGGGCTGGTCACCTCTGCAAAATTTGGACATTCTTTAGCCTTTTGTTTGAGTGCGAGACCTCCAGGAGTGTATTTGATTTCAGTTACTAAATTTGTCTTTCTTTCCATCTAAACTGGATCTGCAGACCCACTGTAACTAGGCCGAGAGTCCATTCCACCTTAACTGTCCAGATGGTCATGAAGATAATTTGGACGTAAAATAACTGCACGTTTTAGGCATGGGGGGGAAAATGAATAAAACAACCCAAACTCTACCTTGGGCTAAATTTCTCAAAGAGCCCAGTGGATGTGTTTATCATGCAGGTGCCTCAAAGACAGAGAGACACATGCTGATGCACCAGAGAAAAGCCAGGAGCACAAACTGGGTAACAGTCTGTGCAAATGGCCAGCGAAAGGCACAATTATCCAATGTGTCTGCACAAACAAGGAGTGGCTTATCTAAGCTACTCTGGGCTTTTCCTGCTGAGCAGATGCAAATAGCATATTTTCAAATTTTCCACTGTGTTTCTCCATTCACGGGAGGCTTTCATTTAATGGCTGTAATGAGAGACGGAAGCTTCGCAAAGTTCAGCTACTCCTTTCACTTTTGGACACTTCGGGCAAAGAGAAATAATTCCATAAAACGATCTCAGCTGCACGCATGGCAGAAGCTAGCCCATCTACGTAAGGTGCATAACGGAGTCACCTTCAAGTAATTAAATGTTACAGAGAAACACAACCTTGAGTGCAGATTTAAAACCTTTTTCTAGCTCCAATGACGGGGGAGGAGCACAGGCACGCCAAGCAGGGCAGGCTCTCCGTGCGAACAAGGTGAGACCCGTTTGGCAGTGACCCTCCTTCCAAAGCAAGGGAATCAGAGCTTGAGGCTTTGCAGCTTGCTTCCCTCGCAAACCTCTCTCCGACCACCGCGCAACTACTCCGCACCCTCCTTTTCTCATTTATCAAATGGAAATAATAATACCAGTGACAGGGATGTTGTAGAGAGAAAAATTAAAGGACATAATAAATGAAAAGATCTTTGAAAAACTAACACTAGAAATAAAGCACCTTATTTTTTTTTTAACGTCTTCATTGGAGTATAATTGCTTTACAACGGTGTGTTAGTTTCTGCGGTATGAGAAAGTGAATCAGCTATACGTGTACTTATGTCCCCATATCCCGTCCCTCTTGCGTCTCCCTCCCTCCCACCCTCCCTATCCCACCCCTCTAGGTGGTCACAGAGCACCGAGCTGACCCCTCTGTGCTATGCGGCTGCTTCCCACTAGCTATCTGTTTGACATTTGGTAGTGTATATACGTCAGTGCCACTCTCTCACTTCGTCCCAGCTTACCCTTCCCCCTCCCCGTGTCCTCAAGTCCATTCTCTACGTCTGCGTCTTTATTCCTGTCCTGCTCCGAGGCTCATGAGAACCGTTTGTGGTTTTTTTTTTTAGATTCCGTATATATGTGTTAGCATACGGTATTTGTTTTTCTCTTTCTGACTTACTTCACTCTGTATGACAGTGTCTAGGTCCACTACAAATAACTCAATTTCGTTTCTTTTTATGGCTGAGTAATATTCCACTGTATATATGGGCCGCATCTTCTTTATCCCTTCATCTCTCGGTGGACACTTAGGTGGCTTCCATGTCCTGAAAGCACCTTATTGTAAGGCAAGTTGCTGTTTATCCAAAATCTGCTTTTGCACACGACAGCTGCTCGAGCAACACCAGATACTTCTGTCGGTGACCCCTACCCTGCTGGTTGCTAACCGCAGTGGATGGTGTACAGTCACCATCTGTCTCGCCTCTACAGCTCTCTCAGGGACTTTATTAGCCCTCGTCTGAAAAACCTCTCTTGGTTCAACTTGTAGTCTGTTGCCTTCTTCCAGTCCACACCCACATTACAACTCCACGCAGAGTCTTGCAGGGGCTTGTCGCCCGGGAGTACCGTCCCTGGCTCATCTCCTGTGCTCCCATTGGTCCCTGCCTCCAGACCTTGACCTCCATCACCTCTGAACCCCAAACTGTATGTCAACAACATATAGTGGTGTTGTGGAGACACTTCAGGTGTCTCCACCTGAAGCCCCTTTCCTTAGCGTCTCCGTAAAACCCAGCAGTCACGTCTCCAGCCCCTGCCCCTACAGGCGTCCCTGGGAGACTCCGCAGTCCCTTATTTGTCATTAGCTACAAAGAACCACCATTGCCCACGCCTTCTCCTCATCCCCGGCTCTCATTAAGCCGATCACAAGTCACCTACGTTTGCCTTGGACATGTCTGTTGAGTCAGTCACTTCAGACACATACAAAGAAGATTCTTTTCATTCCTTCATCAAATTATTGCACACATAGCCACTCTGTTGATTTCCATGACCTCCAGACTTTACCCCTTCCAATCTACCTTCCCCACGGTTGCAAACTGACCTTTGTAAAGCTGACGTCTTGTCGGCAGTACTTCACACCGCCCCTTCCCCACACCAGCCGCCTCCCGGAGAAGCCAGCGGTACCTCGTGCACCCTGCGGACCTCCCACTGCCTCGGGGCAGCTGACTGACAGGGAGCTTCAGCTCTAGAATCTATCACTACATTCGCAGCGAGGTCCCACGGGCTGCTCCCCGCCCACGATTAAGCATGATGGAAACGCTAGCCCAGAGCCACTTCTGGGAGACGTGAGACTCCCATGTTGGCTCCAGGACTCCCCTGGCTCAGCTGAACCTTCCTGCGAGCTCACGGCTGTCTAGGATTCTTCTAGCCAACCTTCTCTCTCCTTCACTTTCGGTCAGACTTTACTGTGGTCAGAGCCCTCCTTCCAGCCTTCTCCAGCTCCTTCCTGACTTCCTTTCACACAGCTATTTTCCCTAATAAGACCCTTGAGAGTTTAATGCTGCCTTGATGTCTATTTCTCAGGACACTCGGACTAACACACATCACAAATATTTATATTTCTGTTTCGCGAATTCCCATGTGTACCATTGGACTGACGACATACGTTTTGACATTTTTCAGTTCTCTCTGTCACCACCACTGTTCTCTTCTGTATCAGCTCTTGCTCACAGATAGGGAATCCCTTTCTTTTAGCTAAATTAGGTGCCTCTCCTTGGCAATTACCTATCATACCATGTACTATTCTCTATTCCCTATTGTAATTGTGTGTTTGCCATCTATCTCCACCATTAGGACGTGAGCTTTTCAAAGGCAACAGTCACATGCATAGTCTATACCTAAAGTCTAGTACAAGGTATCACTACACATGCAGTGGCTGGCACTGTCTCACATTCAGATTTCTTCTGGCTTGCTATTGCCGTGTGAGAAACCTTCCAAAACTTAGTGGCTTAAAACAGCAACCACTGTATTTATGCATGATTCTATGTATCAGGAATTCAAGCAGAGGTCAGAGGATACATCCTGTCTCTGTTCTGTGATAGCTGGGGCTTCAGCTGGGGTCACAGGTGCGGGCTCTTGGCTCTTCTCCATGTAATATCTATTAGGGCTGCAATGGCTCCTTTACTTGCGTGCCTAGTGCCTGGACTGAGATGGCTGAAATACCTGGAGCTGACCAGCATATATATATATATATATCTATATCTCTCTATATCTCTCTCTATATATATCTCTCTATATCTCTCTCTATATATATTTATCTCTCTCTCTCTCTCCAAACTTCCTACACGAGTGCCTTACAGAGGAAGGAAGACCAGAGCTCCAGGTAGAAGCTACAGAGAGTCTTTTAACCAAGTCTCAGAAGTCCTTAAATGTCCCTTCTGCTGTATTCTACTGATGAGAGGGGCACAGGCCCGCCCACGTTCAAGGGGAAAGGGGTAGAGACACCTTCTCTTAACAGGGAGATGCCGCGAGTACACAGGGACGGCACAATTGACGGTGCTAATCTGGAAGACAGGTTCCCTGAAGAGTCCATCTTCAATGACACACTCAGAAAGACCTCCTTTCTGAGACATCCCATCGAAGCAGCACAGTCCCCACTAGCGATTCCGTCGCAGTGTTTATTCCCTTCAACACATTTATCAGCCTGAGATGTCTTGTCTATGCGTCTAGTTGTTCACCGACTACCCTTCTGCTGGAATATAAGCCCCATGGAGACAAGCTCGCCCCTGTATTCCGAGCTCCAGACACAGGGCATGGAGTGGAATAGAGTAGAGGCTACTTTTTAAGTGGCAAACTAGAGAGAGACTCTCGTTTAACAGAGCCACAGGGATTAATTTTGCCTCCCCAATTAGTCAAAGTTGCTATATGACGAGACTATGCCTTTTTGAACCCCTCTCAGTGCCAAAGACAATATAGGGTTCATATAGTGTCAATAAACCTTTGTTGAATAATAATTACAACCTTGGTTCTCTCTCACAAGGTCACTGGAGGCCCATTTTTCAAGTATTTTTGGTGGAAACCATCTTATACCAGAAAGGCCACTGGAGAAGACCACAGGTGCTAAAACTCACACCTCTTGGGCTTCCCTGGTGGCGCAGTGGTTGAGAGTCCACCTGCCGATGCAGGGGACGCGGGTTCGTGCCCCGGTCCGGGAGGATCCCACGTGCCGCGGAGCAGTCGGGCCCGTGAGCCGTGGCCGCTGAGCCTGCGCGTCCGGAGCCTGTGCTCCGCAATGGGAGAGGCCACAACAGTGAGAGGCCCGGGTACCGCAAAAAAAAAAAAAAAAAAAAAGTTTCCATTTAGATGCTTTGAGTTGGCTTGAAAGTGATTCATAATTGGCCCTGGGAGACAGCACGGTCATACTCTATCAGTACATTAAGGCCATCAAAACAAGGCAGGGCTGACCTCTGTTAATTTTCTAAACTACACTGACATAAAAAGGTTATAGAGAAAGAATTGGTATTTGTAAGCAAGCTAATACATCATAAACACTGACAATATTATAACTCTGGAAACCATGGAGACAAATAAAAAAGTCATACCAAGACTTAATGCAAGTAAATAACGCTGCTCTCACTGGCCTTTCAGAAGAATATTAAGAAAGATGTTTCAAATACCAATAACCTCTAGTTTCGTGTACTGAAGGGAGACGATCTGGTTTATAAATCACACATGTCACTGGCTTATTCTGTTTTTCTTCCTCCTACTACCAAGCTTTTGATCCAGTCACCAAATAATGAAAAGTTGTCCCAAATAGGAACCAGAGAACAGGAGAATTATAAAGTAAAAGTAGTTCCTTTTCACACGCAACATTACCTTGCCGATCTGTGGATAGCTAGGAGAGAGGTGAAATATGTTTGAGATCGCATTTAGATTACACTGAGTTATGCTTTCCCTCACCTCTCTGCAGTGATAGTTGCAAGTTATGCTGTTGCAAATAAAACGGGTGGTATCAAGAAGGTAAAGCCCATGTGAAGGAAAATCACATACTTGAAAAGGAAAGAGGGGACACTCAGATGATTTGAGGGGGCAGAGCATACAAGGTATGGAACTTGGTGTAAAATCATACTATTATTTTAAAGTATCCCTTTAGTTAGATAATTCAAGTGTATAATTTTTTATTGCATTGAAACCGCACAAAGGCCAATTTTTCAGTTTAGGTAATAATACTATAGACAGTGGGTCAGCAAACTTCTTCTCTTAAGGGCTTAATAGTAAATATTTTCCTCTGCTATTGTAGCATAAAAGCATATGTCAGTAAACGGGTGAGGCCATATTCTAATAAGATTTTAGTTAAAAAAATAACAGAAGGGGGCTTCCCTGGTGGCGCCGTGGTTAAGAATCCACCTGCCAATGCAGGGCACATGGGTTCGAGCCCTGGCCCGGGAAGATCCCACATGCCGTGGAGAAACTAAACCCCTGCGCCACAACTACTGAGCCTGCGCTCTAGAGCCCGCGAGCCACAACTACTGAAGCCCGTGCACCTAGAGCCCGTGCTCCGCAACAAGAGAGGCCACTGTGATGAGAAGCCCGCGCACCACAACGAAGAGTAGACCCCACCCGCTGAAACTAAAAGAAAGCTCGAGTGTAGTAACAACGTGTAGACACAACGCGGCCATAAATAAATAAATAACTTTATTAAAAAAACAAAAACAGGGCTTCCCTCGTGGCGCAGTGGTTGGGAGTCCGCCTGCCGATGCAGGGGACACGGGTTCGTGCCCTGGTCCGGGAGGATCCCACATGCCGCGGAGCAACTAAGCCCGTGAGCCGTGGCCGCTGGGCCTGCGCGTCCGGAGCCTGTGCTCCGCAACGGGAGAGGCCACAGCAGTGAGAGGCCCGCATACCGCAAAAAAAAAAAAAAAAAAAAAAAAAAAACCACATGGTGGGCCAAGTGTGGCCCATTTGTGGTTATTTGCTGACCCCTGTAATGGAACATCATAAATCCAAAATAGAGACAGCTCTAGAAGTGAACAAAACAAACTAAAATGCATGTGCACAGTCTAAGAAAAAGTCACTCAAACAAAGTGTTAAGTTTGGCTGTATTTTTTAGTAGCTACCCGAGACAGACAGCTCTGTCCTGCTGTCCCTTCAAAGTCACCCCCAGTCCCTAACCCCTGGCAACGACTGATCTGTTCTCCATCACTATCGTTTGTCATTTTGAGAACGTCAAATAAATGGAGTCATACAGCATGTAATTCTTTGAAACTGGCTTTCTCCCTCATGCAGGATTATGTCTTTAAAATTCATCCAAATTGTTTCACATATCAATATTTTGTTTCATTTTATCGCCGAGTACTAAACAATCATATCCAAATAGCTTTTTTAAAAAAAAATCCATTTACCTGTGAAAGGATATTTGGGTTGTTTCTAGCTTTTGACTAACACAAATAAAGCTTCTGTGAACATTCGGCTGGAGAATTTTATGGAAATGGAAGTTTTCGCTTCTCTAGGGTAGATACCAAGGACTGGTACTTCTGTGTGGCATAGTGAGGGCATATTTTACTTTATACAAAACTGCCCAACCGTCATCCACTGTAGAGGTTTTCTAATCATTGCACTTACTGTTCTTCCGGATTGGGAAGTAACATGCAGCCAGTGAAGCTCGCGTACGTACTGGCCGAGCGATCTTCTTGTGCAGGCCCTTCGGGCTCTAACACTGTCGCCTACTTTTAAAAGTGGAGATGACCACGGCCCTTTTTTCACATGGTCCACGTTAGTCAATGAGACGCTGGTGCTAAAGCATTTAGGCCAGAGCCCACACTAGGGGCTCTCAACCAGGGCAACTCCATCTTCAGGGACCCTGGCACCGCCTAGAGATATTTTCGGTTGTCACAACTGAGGGAGGTCCTATCGGCAGCTGATGGGTAGGGACCACGGACGCTGCTAAACATCCTACAATGCACAGGACGGCCCCTCCGACAAAGAATGATCCAGGCCCAAGTGACTTCACTGACTTCAGGGTTGAGAACCCCTGGTCTTCATACAGAAAATACTCAACAAATACCTATATCATCATCACTACCATCATCATCATCTTTAGAAAGGATATTGGTTCAAACTCGGCATATTACTCAAGTGACTCAAAAATTCAAGGCAAGTCAACCCCTCAAAAAGAATTCTGACTTTAAAGGAAAAGGAGTAATTCTGGATTATCCTGAAATCAAGGAAGTGAATATGTAATCAAAATAAATCATCACTGATTTTTTTTTTCCTTAAAATTTCTTAAGAAAATGTTAATGTCCAAAGGTTTTCTGAAGCTCCTCTGAAAACCTTGCTATTTCTGGAGTCCTGGTATGCTTATCATCCATGCTAAAAATAATAAAAAAGCAAACATTTCCACATCTTTCGCCACACAAAAAAATTATCTTTCGGAATCTTAAAATACACTGTAAATGTTGCTAATCCTCCATTCAAATCAGTTCAGTTCAGATAGACTTTCTTCACGAGTGTGAGAGGATCACTGTAGATTTCACCTGAGATGAAGCTCGGATAACAACAGAAAAGTACTAGAATAGTCCTGTCACTGAGTGTGGCCTCGACAGGCGTCTGATTCCCCTCAGATCCTTTGCCCCAGCCTCACTGTCTTGGTAGATGTGAACAAGTGCAGTGCAACACTCTGTAACTCCATTTTAGCTTGACCAGCAGGTTGCCTGACTCGGCGGCATGACTCAGGGCCTCCTAGACCCGCGGTCTCATCGTCTGCCAACGGACCCAATGCACCATCAAGGCCCCTTCCAGGACAAGTGTGCTTTGGGGAGGTTCCATCGCCAGTCAATGGCATGACAGCCCTTGGGAAGGGGCTGGGGAGAGGCTTCCAGCCACGCCTCCACTTCTCCTGCAAGTCCCAAAGCAGCCTAGAGCGGCAAACCATCTCAGGGTTCAGCCAGCCTGGGCTGACCAGGTAAATCAGGTGAGCGGAGGGGTGGTAGAGTGGTGAGTTTGTTTATTTAATGCTTTAAACACATGTAGAAACTTATTCAAAGTGCATGGAGCAGCCTTTGCTGCTCTATGCTCACGTCAACATGGTTTTATTTGCGTGTGTTTGTTTTATTTTTTCCTGTTTTGCTGCTTGTGACAGCTTTATTAAGATGGAATTCACGTATCCATATACGTCACTCATTGAAAGTGTACAATTCACTGGCTTTTAGCACATTCACAGAGCTGTGCAGCCATCACCACAATCCACTGGAAAGCACTTCATCACCAGAAATAAAGCCCGTACTCCCAGTTGGCCCACAGCCCCTCACGCCAAGTGTAGCTCTGTGAATGGCCGGTCAAAGTACATTCCACAAACCCTTCAAAAGCTGCTCTCCCTCTATTTTTCCTTTTCAACATTGCTGACCATTTTTTTCTTCTGGTTTCTGACTGGCAACATTTATTGCAAGGTGAGGACTGGGTGAGGAAAGTAACTGGCCTCCAGTACAAAAGTCATCAAGACAATTTACACTGTAATGCAATATTTTAAAAATTTAAGTGAACACAAAAGCTCTCGAATTGTAAGCGAGAATCCCCTAATCCTTTCTGTGATAAAATGTTATTTACAGTAACACAGGTGGCCAACCCTCGGGCCATAGTTTACCAAGGTGATGTCTGAAAATACTGCATTATAATGTTACGTATCTAGATGATTAAGGGTTTTTGGGGGGGTGGGGGGATAAATTTTGTGCTTTAGGTAAATGCCTTGCTCTCCTCACCCGTGTCCCAGCCCAGATACTGTTTTCATTTTCTCCCCTTCATTTCGCCCTTTCCTTTATAGACTAGTGTAAACACGAAAACAATTTTTGAAAGGCTGACACAAGGAAGGAAATTAGATGATTCACAAACTGGGTCGCCAGCCTGGGAAAAATGGAGGCCTCCTAGGTAAACGGCTGCAAGAGCTCCACTCTAGAAATGACAAGGAAGCACACGGAGTTTCTGCAGCAATGACGCCCTACAGAGGCACGCTACCGAAACTCAGGGTGCACACAGTGAATTTACTAAAACGACCTCAGGGAAAAGGTAAGTCGAGGGATAGTAAAACTTGCTGACGCTAATTTATTCAGTTAGTAAAAAATATGAAGGGACATAAAACGCAGAGTCATCTAATAGGGCTCTGGAAGTGAGCCACCTGATGAAAGGTAACCCAGAAGGGAATAATTTCAGGAGTAAAACCCAGAGGCACTCAGGAAAAATAGCCAGTGATAAATGGCCCTAAGAAGCCATTGGCTTGGTAAGATGCAAAGCAGAAAGGGGTTCGCCTACGTTAGTGAAAGGATATGGAAAAATTCAGAGATACCAGACTCTGCATTCAGTGCCTAACGAACTTCCTCCTTACGTGATAAGTCCGCCACCACCACCGTAACCCCCTACAGTGGATGCTTTTTTAAAAACTCTGGTACTTTTTTTTTTTTTTTTTTTTTTTTTTTTGGTACGCGGGCCTCTCACTGTTGTGGCCTCTCCCGTTGCGGAGCGCAGGCTCCGGACGCGCAGGCGCAGCGGCCACGGCTCACGGGCCCAGCCGCTCCGCGGCACGTGGGATCCTCCCGGACCGGGGCACGAACCCGCGCCCCCTGCCTCGGCAGGCGGACTCTCAACCACTGCGCCACCAGGGAAGCCCTAAACTCTGGTACTTTTGATTAAGGAGCCCAACAGATGTCCTGAACACAGCCATGTTTTAAAAAAAGAGGTTCAGTGAGGTCCATTCAGCTCCACGATAAGGAGCTTTGAAAGACACGCACAGATGAACCGTCACGCTTGGGTCCTGACACTCAAGAGGGTATAGGGACGATTCGGCTTATTTTATCGGGCGTAGGAGGCATCAGGACGGAGAAGCGCAGAGTGGTAAAGTGGGGTCTCGCACGCCCATTAGTGATGAGACGGGAGAGTCGGAGGACGAAGAGCGCGCGTGGGAGCGCAGAGGAACGGGAAACGCTGCCGGCCCAAGGCCCGATCAGCGGGAGGCGCCCGCGTCGGCCGGGCCGGCGAGCCGGGGCTCGGGGTTGTGCCGCCGGGGACGCGAGCGGCCACGGTGGGCGCGGGCGGCGAGCCGCGTGGGGGCGGGGCTGCTCCCCGCTCCGAGGCCGGCCGGGCCGGACCCACTTCCCGGGCCTGTCCGGGCCCAGCCGCACTTTGCACCCTCTGCCGCCCTACCTATGCTCCGCGAGTCTGACCTCCCCGGGCCGCCGCTGCGGGTTCCCGCGCCTCGGGCGTCTGGCTCAGGAACGGGCAGCCCCGGGACCGGAGGAGGAAGAGCGCCGGTGAGCACTGACAGCGCACTACAATGGCTGGGGGAGCGCCCAAGCCCTGGTCCACACCCTCGGTCGGACCCCGAGGCCCCTGCCTGCCGTCTGCTTTGGTGCTGCAGCTGGATTAGCAGCCGCCCAGACTGGCAACATCTGGGTTACACCTGTCGTTTCGCCACGGCGACGGTGGGACTCCGTCCAGCTTACAGATAAGGGTCCTGTGATGAACTGCGGCCCTTTCGTGACAAGCCACGGGCGGCCTTCTCCCCTTTCAGGGCTCTGGTCGTGTTTCCTGCGGTAAGATGCGTGTAAACCGCGCCCACGTCAACCATTTTTAAGCCTGCAGTTCAGGGGCGATACTCATTCACGCTATTTTTCAACCATCCCCCCCACCCATCCACCTCTAGAACTTTTTCATCTTTCCAAACTGAAACTCTGTGCCCATTAAACACGAACCCCGCAACCCTCCTCCCCCAGCCCCTGGTAACCACCCTTCGACTTTGTGCCTCCGTGAATCTGACAACGCAAAGGACTTCGCAGAAGCGGAGTCGTACGGCGGCTGTCCTCATGGGTCTGGCTTATTCACCGAATGTAATGTCCTCGAGGTTCATCCACATTACAGCAGGTGTCAGAACTTCTAAGGCTGACTATATGCCACTAGATGTATGCATCCCATCTTATCCATTCGTCTACTGGTGGACATTTGGGTTAAATCCACGTTTGGTTATTCTGAATAATGCTGCCATGGACATCATTAGTATACAGTATCTGAGTCCCAGTTCTCAACCCTGTGGGAGAAGAACTTAGCATTGCTAGGTCATATGGTAAAACCCTGTATTGAGTTTTTGAGGATCTCCATGTGAGTTTTGTTCTTTCACTCAACAACAGAAAATAAAAGGTTAAAACCCCTGACCAACATATCCATTATTATGTAATTTTAATAAATAGACGTTAAACCTGCAGGAACTTCCAGCGAAATCATTTACGGAGCTTTTTTAAGAAAATGCATAGCACTCAGGGAGGGTGATAATCCAATTCCTGGCACCTGGCTGATTACACAACTGTCGTCAATGTAGTAATGGGACAACAGATACGTCATCACTCTTTTGAAACTAAAGTAGTTTCAGAAACATCTTGTTAAACTTTATTGCTGGTGAGGGAGTCAGTTTTATACTACGATTTTTAGGGATATAATTGTGTGGGGGAAAAAATCCTTATTTTGAACATGAAAGCCCTGCCACACCTACACACAGAGACAAGATGAGAGAGAGACTAAACTCCATCCTTCCTGCGATCTTTTAGCCCACACCTGCACTAAAATAACCTCCACCCTACCCGAATCCGGAGCTTCTCTATAAGGCTTTTCTCCCTCATTAAATCTAATAAAATATCAGGGATAACTGTGCTTCTGCCTCACAAATAAGAAGGAAGTCATTTATCATCTGGCAAGACGTGCAGAACCTCCCAGGCGGCGATTCCTACTCGAAGCAGGGGTCAGAACAAAATGTCCTCCACGCACCCCTGTCTAGTAACCACATCGGTGTGGAGATGCGTCTTGAAAAGAGATGGTATCACTGGGAGCGCAGAGCCTGTCTGATCCTTTGTCAAGACTGACAGGTCAATCCCAGGAAACTCGGAGCTTCTCCTGCAAACATCTACTCTGAAGTCGACTCTGGGGTTCAGATCTCCATGAGGGCAGGGGCCCTGGGGAGACCGACCCACTCGTCTGAATGTGTTTAGAAGCAGGGTTTAACTAACAAACACCAAGAGTATCCAATCTGGAAGTCCCATGGGACACACTGCCCTCGACCCAGCCTGGAATCAGATGACTTCCAAGACAAAAACAAATGGCAGCTCTTTTTGAAAAACAGCCAAATCCACTGCACCAAACCCAATTCTGGTTCAAACATCAGATGAAAAATTCATCCTTAATTTTTAATTTTAGGGGAAACTTGCTGACTATTTTTAGAAAGTTTTTTTAGAAACCTTTTCTCCTTAAGAAGTGGAGGATGATTTTTAGACACACTTACTCAATGTTTCTGAGGTTTTAAGATGTCAGAAGCTACCTGCTATGTGCTGGTTGGAAATGCAGATTCCCAAGCCCCAGCTCCAGAAGGTTCTGGGCACTAGGAATCTGCATTTGTCATTCTGATGGAGCTCGTGTGTCGGTTTAACTACCAGTGCTATCACCAACCACCACAACGGGATGGTTTAAAACATGAATACATTCTTTGACAGCTCTGGAGGTCAGGAGTCTGACCAGAGCCTCACGGGGCTAAATTCAAGGTGTGGGCAGGGCAATGCTCCTTCCGGAGGCCCTAGGGGAGAATGTGTTTCTTTGCTCTTCAACTAGATTTTTAGAGGCCCTGGTACGCCCTTAGCTGATGGTTCTCTCCCGGCGTCTCCAAAGCAGGCAACGCTGCAGCTCTCTGACCTTGCTTCCACAGACACAGGAGGGAGATATATATCCTACCTCAGCTGGGAAAGGTTGCCTCTCTCACCCCGCGTCTCTCTTACACTCCTTTTCTGTAGGCAGATCTCTCTTCTGCCTTCCTCCTCCTATATGGATCCCTGTGAGGACATGGGACCCACCCTAGATAATCCAGGATTGTCTCTTCATCTCAGGGTCCCCAAGCGTAATCGCATCTGCAAAGTCCCTCGTGCCCGGGAAAGCAATATATTCCCAGGTTCCCGGGATTAGGGTGTGGATATCTTCTGTGGAGAGAGACCGGGCAATATTCTGCCTACCACGAGCCATCTGCAGACCAGACGTGGGAGAGAAACGGCAAGGAGCGGTGTTCCCTCCACGTCTCTAGTCACCCACGGTGCACGCCAGCCAGTGCTCTTCAGGCAGGGAAGGGGGTGATTTTCTGCCCGGGGAACATTGGGCAGTGTCTGGAAGGAGCGGTGAACTAGTCTGTG
This sequence comes from Kogia breviceps, assembly GCF_026419965.1. Classification (NCBI taxonomy): domain Eukaryota; kingdom Metazoa; phylum Chordata; class Mammalia; order Artiodactyla; family Physeteridae; genus Kogia; species Kogia breviceps. The sequence continues at coordinate 128,760,839 of NC_081330.1, read as the reverse complement.
GGTGCTGATGAGGAAGAAAGAGAGCCTGTGCGTAGAAAAGCAAGATGGTGGCCCACGGGTCTAAATAACTAAAGAGCAAGCGCGTTATTTTCTACAAGTTCTCTCCTCCCTGGGGCAGTTTTAATAGAAAGTACATGCGACGCAGGGTCAGGTGAACCTGGGTTTGTGTCCCTGAGCTGCTGTTCCTGTGGGCGTGATAGGGAGGTTGCTTTATTACCTCCGAGCCTCAGTTTCCTTATCTGTGAAGGGAGAAGAGTCGCACGTTCTTCAGAGAGCTGAGCTCGGCCCTGGGAAGTTATGTGGCTGACACGCCCTTCGCCTGGCTCGTTCCCCAACGATTAACTGTTTCAGTCTCGTTCAGGGGGCCTCTCCCGGAAGGCAGTGCCTTTGCACTACTCAACTCTGCCTTAGAAACCGCCCAGACCGACGAACGTCTGGACACTTACATCTCACCAATACTGGTCAGGTCAAAAGGGCAACAAGCGGAGAAGCAGCTTTCACTAGGACGTACGCCCACATGTTGCTCCAACATGAGACTTCAACGACAGCAATTTGGGAGAGGATTACGGCAAGTTACTGAAGTCCACAGAAATGTGCATACTACCCGCCCCAACCTCCAACCACTGCATCACAAAGGGACTGTCGTGGCGAGCAGCTTCAACCAAAGAAAGGAAACCCCTTGGGAAAAAGAAACAAGAGACAGTGAAATGATTCTGCACTTTCCAGATGGCGCGGAGACCTGGCAGAGCAGGGCAGGTGGGGTCGCACGTGCTAAGCAGGGCCTTGCAGAGCAGAAGGGCCCCCGCGCGAGCCCCCGCTCCGGAGTCCTGCTGGAACAGAGCCCATTCCGGCTGAGGCTCCGCGGGGAGCCCGCGAGGCCCCGTCTGTGGAGAGCAGCCCAAGCGGGTGAGCACCCCTAACTGCAGCCCAGCCGGGCTGTGGGAGGGGCTGCCGCGGGGGGGCCAGCTGCGCGGCCCACGCCCGGACCGCGGGGCACAGCAGAGCGCGCCGGCGCCGCCCTCTCCCCTGGGCGTGGGGGTGACGGACGCCCCGGCGGCTGAGAAGGGAAGGCGCCCCACGGAAGTGCGTGGTCGCGGGCAGCTCAGCTCCCCCACGGCCAGCAAGCGAGGCGCTGACTGGCAACCGTCTATCCAGGTTAGAGGGGGGCGCTGTGCCTCCTCCTGGCCACAAACAGGGGGTGTGGTTTTCCTCTCCTGCCTTCCAAGACCGGGGAAAGGCTTTAAAAAGCAAACAAACAAAAACCACGCTGGACCCCTTCTCATCGGTGACTGCCCCACAATACACAATAAGGTTGAACGTAAAGGCCACACATCTATCAGGTTTTCAACGTGAGAAGGCATCCTTCCATAACGTAGCTTTTTTTTTTTTTACTTAAAAAAATTTTTTTTAAACTTTATTTATTTTTGCCTGCGTTGGGTCTTCGTTGCGGTGCGCGGGCTTCTCATGTTGCAGAGCACGGGCTCTAGGCGTGAGGGCTTCAGTAGCTGCAGCACACAGGCTCAGTAGTTGTGGCTCGTGGGGTCTAGAGCACAGGCTCGGTAGCTGTGGCTCACGCGCTTACCTGCTCCGCGGCACGTGGGATCTTCCCGGACCAGGGCTCGAACCCGTGTCCCCTGCATTGGCAGGCGGATTCTTATCCGCTGCGCCACCAGGGAAGCCCCACAGCGTAGCTTTTATGTCAGACCAACTGCTAGGTCATCGTGTAAGAATCATGCCAAGGAGTGATAGGATTGCAAAATGGAGCGCTAGACTGCTTCTTCCACACCACTGCAAATCTATCTCTATCACATGCTTGCAGATGCCAGGTGGTGTGTCCCACGTTTTTAACTCTGTTATGACTCACAAATGGGTAAATGGGGCCACTCTGCATCCATTTATAGAAAAGCTACCAAAAATTAAGAGTAGAAATTGTTAGCCTGGCTTTAAAATTAGCAAATTGATTTTTGTGTCTTGTGGTCTGTGAATGTGTTTCAAGGCTTCAAAGGGAAGAGTGAAGAAAGTATTAAGGGGGAATGCAATGAACATGGGGGTACAGCCGTCTCTTCAAGATACTGATTTCAATTTCTTTGGATATATACTTGGGAGTGGGATTGCTGAATCATATGGTAGCTCTGTTTTTAATTTTTTGAGGAACCTCCATACTGTATTCCGTAGTGGCTGCACCAATTTACATTTCCACCAGCGGTGCACAAGGGTTCCCCTTTTTCCACATCCTCACCAATGTTTGTTATTTCTTCTACCTCATTCTTTGAGTAGCCATTTCACTATTATTTTATCCTCTAGGGTTTTTATTTCCCACTTGAGTTTGTTTTCCTTCCATTTTTATTTTTCTATCGAATTGTGGATGTCCAAACTAAGTTGCAAACCAAGATAGCAGGAATCATCTTTTGGTAAATCACTCTTCTCCCCTTGAGGACTGAGCCTGTAGTAGCTTTACCCTAAAGTTGAGACAATGACTGTTGTTTTATTTAATGTTCCTAAGCGTGCTGCATTTCCAGACTGTGAGTTTCTTGAAGGCATGAAAGGTGTCTTGTGTATCTTCATATCTTTAAAATTTTGCTCAGAGCCTAGTGCAGGGGGAATTCTCAAATGTGTATTGGATAAAGTGGGAATAATTTTATATTCTCCCCTAAAACAGACACCATTCATTCCCTTAACAAATATGGAATAAGAACCAACTATGCTTCAGGCATGGGGATCTTGCCATGCAGACTAGTGCACTGCTCACTTGGAATTTAAATTCTAATGGGGCAGACAGACAAAACAAACAAACAAAAAACATGTGTAAAGGGTGATTGGTGATAGGTACTCTGAAGAAAATAAAACCAGGGAGTGTGGTAAAGAAGCAGTTAAGTATCAATAGATAGACAAATGGTCATGGACAGATTTTCCAAGGATTCTCCAAGGAGGTGACACTTGAACTGAGAGAACTGAATGATTTAAAAAGAGTCAGTCACGTTAAGACCTAGGAAGCAGAGTCTTCCAGAGACAGTAGAAGGAGGAGCAAGTGCAAAGGCCCTGTGGTAATAATGGCCTGGCATCATGAAGGTGTAGGAAGAAGACGAGCATGGCTGGGGTACAATTTGGGGCTTAGAGGAGATAGGAAATGAAGTCGAGGAAGTAGCAGAGCCCCTGGGCCAGCAACCATGTAAACTGACAGTGTTTAACAGGAGAAGAGAGGACCCCTTCCACGAACAGCAGCAGCCGGGGTAGGGAGCTGGGGTGTACTCTCTGAGGCTACAGACAAAAGTAAGGGAATTATATAATGGCCTTTGGATGTCATTGCCAATAACAATACCATGGTGTTCATCCAGGACCCTCATGCCCACCATACATCCATTCATCCAGGACAGCTTCCCTGTCCCTGGCAAGGGGAAGTCTCTATCATGTGGAGTTATCAGTCTGCTGGGGAAGGCTTCTCATCATCATTTATAGCACGTGCTGCCTCCCTGAATCCTGCCTTGTACGTGCAATCCGAGAAGGGAAGATTCAGTTACACCAAGAAGAGAAACACCCAACCACACCTCATTTTCTCTATTTGAGCATATATCACTTACGTAAGCTATAACAGAAACTCAGAATAGAAAGGTGCCTGGAACTACCCAGATCTGGAACTTCCAAGATAAAGAAGCAAGCTTACTAAATAGGTAAATAAACAAATTAACGAGGTGTGATTTCACACATGTCAGACTGGCAAAGACAATGACAAGTGTGATAAAAGCAAGAATATGAGGAAATGGGAACATGAACACTTGCTGGGTGGAGAGGCAATTTTGCAAAATCTAATACAGTTCAAGATGTGTATAATCCACAACCCAGCAATTCTTCTTCTTCTTCTGGTCACATGCGCTAGAGCAGTTCTCCCAGGCACCCACAAAGAGGGAGGGACACAGGTGTTTGCTGTCATTGCTTATGATAGCAAACAACAAATCAAGCAAAAAAATCTAAGATCTAGCAATAGGGAAATTGACACATTATGATGCTTTCATAAAGTGAAACAGCTCATGACAATTAAAACAAAGAAACCAGAGCTACTTGTGTAAACACGGGTAAACTGGGAAACACTATGTTGAATGAAAAAAAAAAAAACAAGTTGGAAAGTCTTTGATAAAATAGACCATTTGTGTGAATTTTTAGAAATTCAGAACAATCCACATGCTGTAAAAATCTAAGAAGGATAATTTAAATGGCACTGACCGACTCCGGGAGGGAGGGAGGGAGGGGAGGAATGATGGCTACAGAACCACACCTGTAACACTGTGTTTCTCTTAAAATGCTCTAAAGCAAAATGACAAAATGTAAAAATTGCATTAAATCTTTTTGCTGGGTACCCTTCAGATACCATTTCATAAATGAGATTCTGGACCATTCAAGGTCCCGTGGGCAATCATAATTCAACTCAGCAGCGGAAAGATTTGGGGGAAACCGGAGCGGTCACTGCTGCTTACCAGTGGGGAACTCCGGTTGCTAAAAAATAAACGCGAAAACATCTGCATTGCCGAAGGGACGATACAACTCTTCTTAATGATCAGTGTTCAGATATTATTAAAAATTTCTTGTTTTTCCTAAAGAATTGTGACCTCAAGCTCTATGCAAGTAATCTCATGTTTGCCTTTTTAAAAAATAATGAATCGCCTAGTAACCTGAGAATGCATTTCCTACTGTTTTATCTGAAGTCTTATTAACAACAGTGGTTCTGTATTATTCATAAGAAGAAACAAAGAAATCTCTTGAACAGAAATGTGGGTTGCAGTTTCTGAAAAAGAGAAAAACGCTACGGAAAAAAAAAAAAAAAAATGCTAAAGCAGACCTGGATTCGTTAGTAAGGAATTTGCTCACTGTTGTTTAAAGAATATTATGTAATGGCATTGCTGAACCTGTGTAAGCTCTTATTATCACAGATGGTACGAAAATTTCTCTCTTCCGTTTCCCCAAATGACCTTGAAATTGTAAATATGGTAATACTGAGTTTCTAAATTGGTAAAATAAAATTGAAATGTGCAGTAACAAGGGGAAATAAGGAGCGTCTATAGTTATTATTTATGTTTTCCAAACATATCATTATCAGGAGTGACATTTCTAATAACAAGGTTTCTACGTACCTCCACTGGGATAATAAATAAAAACATTCACTGCTAGGTCTATAATTCTTCATCTGAAATCTGGCGGAGGGCCTGTTCTGACCTCATTTGGGGGATGAGCTGCAATCATTACACGAACCAACTCAACACAAACGACGGGGAAAGTAAGTCACAAAGCACTTTATATGTAGCTTCCGCCTTGCTCTTGCTTCCCGTCTCCAGAACATTCTTTCCTCCCATCAACACCGTACGGTACAGTATTGGCTTGGTGCACTATCGTCCTCCTCCAAATAGTTGTTCATAAATAAAAAGAAAGAAGAAAAACAAACCGGTTCTTTACAGCAAAAAGAAAAGCAAGTACCTCCAGATCACCCAAATTCACCCTGAGCAGAGGAGGCCGCGAACCTCGCTGACCAGAGATCCAAAGGATTGGAGGGGAAAAGCCCAGGAATTTAGATGAGCACATGAAAATATACTACCTAAAAGTGCCCCTTCCAGTTTTCTTTTGTTTAAATAGATGCTCCGCGGTGAGAATTCCCATTGTTCTATCCGGTAATGAACACTGGCAGAGACCCACCGTCGCTGAACCCCAGGACAAGGACACCACTCCTTGGGATACGGAGCAGCGTTGACCCGAGTGAAACAAGTTAACCCTTTGAGGACTGCAAGCGCCCCTTATAAATGTGCCCCAAACTCCCTCACCTCATACGAGGTTAATTCTCTGAGGTGTCTGTGCACAGAAATACCTGATTAAAGAACTGCCTTATTTAGTGTCTTAGGAAATTCTCAATTTTTTAACTAACTGATTCAATACTATGACATTTAAAACCAGGTAAATATCATATGTAGCTGACTATAAGGCTAAACTTTGGCATGAAGTCTTCAAAGTATCGTTAAAAGTGAGCTCCCTTTTGGTTTCGTAGTTTGCGATTGGAACACTTCTTTTCTGAACACCACCAGAGCAGAAAATGCCACATTTTCCCAACAAGCGTGGAAAACTAAATACAGAGATCTCTAGCCATCCACTTTCCATCCCTTCTTCGTTCATTTGACCGTAAACGTTTGAGTGCCTCCTACGTGGCCGGACCAGCAGCAAAGGCTGTAAACTGCGCAGGCGGCAGAATCTGATATGCTGCTATCCAAAAGTACGGAGGCTGGTGGAGAAAACACAACGGCTCAGAGAAAGGGAGACAGAGGGTACCGAGCGGGTGAGAGGTTTTCTAGAGGTGGAGGATGCAGTGCAAGGGAACTGAAGAGAAGCACGGCAGTGGGTCCTGGAGATACAGGGGTAGCAGGAAGAGGGCCCAGACAGAGGCTCCAAGACAGAGGCTGCTGCAGGACCAGCCAGAAGCCACCGCAGCTGCGAGGTGGGATGGGAGGGCGGGGGAATCATGGGAGGGGAAATCAGAGTGGAAGCAGGGGCCATGGTGGAGAGCCTTGCAGGTCAGCGTAGCAACAACACGGAAGCCGTCAGAACATGCTGAGGAAAGGGTGGACGTGAACTAACTTATGCTGTGAAAGAATCACTCCATAGACAAAGAGAAAAAGGGGAACTTGACAGGGAAGGAATCCACAGACAGCCCCTTAGCCAAGCCAGTCAAGGTCGAGGTCCCAGAATGCTGAGTGAATACCACGTATCCTTGTTGTGATGTGGAGGGCCCTTCGCCTCTGCGATGTTCTTGCCCAAGTCCCCAAACCCAACCTAATTGTGAGAAAACAACAGACCAATCCACGTGGAGGGTCTTTCCACAGAACACCTGACCAGCTCTCCTCGAAACTGTCATGAAAGACAAGGAAAGAACACGAAATGGTCACAGCTCAGAGGAGACTAGGAGACACGATGACTAAATGCAACGCGGGATCCTGGGACAGAGGAAGCTCGTTTGCGGAAACACCTGGGACGTCCACATACAGTCTCTAAAATTGCTAACGGTATTGTATCCATGTTAAGTTCTTAGTTTTGACAAATGTACTGTCGTGTAACATTAGGGAAAGTTGGGCAAAGGATATACGGGAACTCTCCGTGGTAGCTGCGATTTTTCTAAACTTTTTTATTCTAAAATAAAAAGGGTTTTTGTTAAAAAAAAAAAAACAAAAAGAAAGAGAGAGAGAGAGCTACTCTGGCCATTTTACAGAGCCAAGTACGACAGCAAGAGGACCACTCAGGCGGGAGCAGTGACTTACAGGAGGTGGGAGACGTGGAGGCGATGCCACGTGCGACGGCGCGGGACACATCACGGGGGAAGAGCCCACGGCCCGTGCTGACGGGATGGGTGTCGGAAATGAGAGGGAAAGAGGAGTCAAGGCTGATTCAGAGCCCAGGGCCTCAGCAGCAGGAAGCACGCAGGGGCCAGTGAGTGAGATGGGCCAGGCAGCGCGTGCAGCAGGGCTCAAGGAAAAGCCAAGGCTTCATCTGGGAGGCCTGAAGTCTGAGATGCCTGTTCATGGTCTGACCACAGAGGCAAAGTCAGTGTGTTGGAAGGAATTAGTTTAGGGCGCCAAAGAGGTCAGAGTTTGAGGTACCAGTGGGGCATCATCAACAACAGGTATATAACCCCCCATGACAGTGACAACGAGCCCACACACAGACTGAGAGACTGGGTGTTCTGGGGGGAAAGAGGACAGAGCAGGGACGGGGGGAGGGCAGGGGCACAGGGCAGGGAGGGAGGAAGGGGGACGGGGAGGGAGGACAGAGCAGGGAGCGGGGAGGGAGGGAAGACAGGGCAGGGAGGGAGGGAGGGAGACGGGGAGGGAGGACAGAGCAGGAGGGGGGGAGGGAGGGAGGACAGAGCGGGGGGGGAGGGAGGGAGGGAGGACGGGGGGAGGGAGGGAGATGGGGAGGGAGGACAGGGCAGGGAGGGGGCGAGGGAGGGAGGACAGGGCAGGGAGGGAGGGAGGGAGACGGGGAGGGAGGACTGAGCAGGAGGGGGGGAGGGAGGGAGGGAAGGACAGGAGCACAGGGCAGGGAGTGTGGGAGGGAGGGAGGGAGGTGGGGACTGGGGGAGGGAAGGAGGGAGGAGGGAGGAGGGAGGGTGGGAAGGACAGGAGCACAGGGCAGGGAGGGAGGGAGGACAGGGGTGGGAGGGAGGAGGGAGGGAGGGAGGGAGGGAGGGAGGGCAGCAGGCAGTCCGGTCCATCACCAGATAAAAGTCCTGTAACCTATCTAAGGCTTTCACAAATCAAAAGGAGTTTTGATGGAGCCTTCACAGCCAGGATGGTGAATAGCCAGTGCATTTGGGGTGGGAGTTTGTCATGGAATGGTATAAGTGTGCATGTGTGCATATATACACAGTATAACACACACATACACATATGTATTTCGCTCTGCACACTGTCTTTCCTTAAAAAGAGGTCCCATTTGAACCCTCGTACACTCTTGCTGGGAATGTAAATTGGTGCAGCCACTGTGGAAAACGGTATGAAGTTTTCTCAAAAAACTAAAAATAGAACTACCCTATGACCCAGCAATTCCACTCCTGGGTATACATCAAAAAACAAAACAAAACAAAACATTAATTCGAAAAGATACATGCACCCCAATGTTCCTACCAGCATTATTTACAATAGCCTCTAGATACGGAAGCACCCGAAGTGTCCATCAACAGAGGAATGGATAAAAAAAGATGAGGTATATATACACAAGGGAATACTACTCAGTCATAAAAAGGAACAAAATAATGCCATTTGCAGCAACATGGATGGACTTGGAGGGTATTATGCTAAGTGAGATAAGTCAGACAGAGAAAGACAAATACTGTATGCTATGACTCATATATGGAATCTAAAAATCACAACAAAATAATGAATATAACAAAAAAGAAGGAGAATCATAGATATAGAGAACAGCCGAGTGGTGATCAGTGGGGAGACGGGAGGGGGGAGGGGCAATATAGGGGGAGGGGATTAAGAGGTACAAACTACTAGGTATAAAATAAGCTACAATGATATATTATACAGTCAATATTTTATAATAACTATAAAAGGAGTATAACCTTTAAAAATTGTGAATCACTCTACTGTACACCTGTAACTTATATAATGTTGTACATCAGCTGTACTTCAATTTAAAAAAAAAATAGGTCACTTTCCAAGATACCTGGGGATTCCTGAGATTTTTCATTATCAGCTGCATCCATTCATTTACAACCCATTGGCATAGCAAAACCCAGGTAACAAAGGGGAAATTTTCTATGCCAAAGGGCTTAATCTGGACACAGTTACCACTGACAGGGGTAATGACAGGGGTTGGATATTCAGGAAAACTCTTTTGGCGTAAGAAAATAATAAGCTCAGTAAATCAAACCTACCCCCAAAGGCAAAGTTCACAGGATTTACTATGGTCAGTGAGAACTCTTTCCCCTTTCCATTCAAGCCTAACACAGCATACATGAGCCCCGTAGAGAGACTTCTAACATCATCGTTTAGGAGGCTGGAGAGTCCCAAGTCACAGTCCCCATAAGATTCGCTTACCGGGAGATGTGACTGCAATGAAATCTGAGGGGACATGATTCATGTTACTGTTTCAAGTGCGTCTTTTTCAAACTCTTAAATCACACTGAAACAAGAGGGGTACATTATTCCCCTTACACTTTTCTATGCTTCATCTGCTTATTTTTATACAGTTCTTCTCAGCTCTTTCCCGAGGCTTTCAGAGCTAATTTGAATGGAAACTCTGTGCTGGTGAGAGCACACACATCTTCATCATGAAGATTTTCATCACCTCTCCTTCCTGTCGGGTACCATCTTCCTCTGTACAGTGACGCATGAATTCAAGAAGCCGCAAGTAGTGACTCAGGTGTTGTCGTTTTTAAAGGATACTGTCAAATAAAGCAATGTGGACTGAGGAAGGAGAGACTTTCTCAGAAAGGATTATTGCAAGGGAGGGAGGAAAGGGGCTGCCGCCAGGGGTGGGGGGGGGGTGACTAGTGCAAGAAGGAAAACGCTCTGACCCTAACGCCTGCGGCACCTCCAAGGTTAGGGGGCGAGGGGGGGTTTCTGTTATAAGAAGGAGCGAGCCGGGCTGGAAAGAACCAGGCGTGGTGAAGTGGATGCACGGGTGGCCTGACCGCACAGCAGATCAGAGAGTGGTTTACCTGGAGGCCAGCCCGTCCTCAGGCGGGGCTGCCTTCTGGCTCAGGCTGAGGGTGCGACTCGGAGGAACGAGAGAAGCTGAACCCACGTTTGGTTCACAAGCGTCTTAGTCTGTTTGGGCAGCCGTAACAAAATGGCACCTTAATCATTTCACAATATATACGTGTATCAAATCATCACCTTAAACTTACACAATGTTACATGTCAGTTACATCTCAGTAGAGCTGGGAAACAATACCAGAGACTTGGGTAGCTCATAAACAATGGAAACGCAGCTCTCCAAAGAATGGGGATCTGGAAGGACTGTGTCTGGCCTGGCCCCAGGGAAGCGGGGGAAGCAGGGGTGGGGGGCCATCGGCGAGGCCTAGGTGAACACGGGGGACACCTGTGCATCCTACGCGCGTAATACAGGGATTGCTTCCTTTCGGTCAGCGATCTTCCAGAACACAGAGCGTGCGGATATTTCTTTTTTCTTTGTTTTTTTAAGTGGATTTTTTTTAATTAATTAATTTATTTTTGGCCGCGTTGGGTCTTCGTTTCCGCGCGAGGGCTTTCTCCAGTTGCGGCGAGCGGGGGCCACTCTTCATCGCGGTGCGCGGGCCTCTCACTATCGCGGCCTCTCTTGTTGCGGGGTACAGGCTCCAGATGCGCAGGCTCAGTAGTTGTGGCTCACGGGCCCAGGCGCTCCGCGGCATGTGGGATCCTCCCGGACCGGGGCTCGAACCCGTGTCCCCTGAACTGGCAGGCGGATTCTTAACCACTGCGCCACCAGGGAAGCCCAAGACATATATTTTCAATGCAAGAAAACTTCATAAACAAAAAAATAACACTGACGTTACAATTATTAGGACTTTAGGGAGTCACTGTAACAGTAATAATTTGGATGGCTCATATAGATTAAAAAGTAATGGCAGGGCCTTCCCTGGTGGCGCAGTGGATAAGACTCCATGCTCCCAATGCAGGGGCCCCGGGTTCAATCCCTGGTCAGGGAACTAGATTCCACGTACATGCTGCAACTAAGAGTTCACATGCCACAGCTAAGGAGACCTCGAGCCACAACGAAGGAGCCCACCTGCCGCAACTAAGACCCAGTGCAACCAAATAAATAAACAAATAAGTAAATAAAGTAATGGCATGTGTGTAGGAAATAGTGCAATTTAGAGTTTATGTTGCTCATTGAGAAGGTAGAAATAAAATCACCCACGACCAACATATGTAAGTAGGATTGTAATTTTCAATATAACTTTGCTGTTTATGCTGCCTGTTTGTATTATGTATAATTTTGTTTAGTTGCACATTAAATCTATCACAGAGAAGTCAAACAATCCCCTTATCTTTGTTATTAAAAGCTCTGATACGTCTGACAGATGACCCTATTAAATAAGAGTTAGAAAAATCAAGGAGAAACTCGGCTTCCAACTTCTAAAGGAAGTCGAACTACACCAGAGGTTACTGACTGTGGACCCTCTAACCACCCAGCAAAAGAAGACACGTCCTAAGGCTTTCTGACAATCCTAATTTGGATTAACATTGCTTAATCAAGGCCAGTTGTATTCTAGAGCCTGGGACTCTGTGTCCAAGAATCTAACTGAATGAATGCTGTAAGTTAAAGGTGTTTAAGTTTCGTTTGGACCCACTTAAGTTATAACACTATCAGATAACCTACATAAATTTTTCAGAGAACACACAGAATCTACTTGCAGTGAATGGCATTTTTAGTACAGAAATTATAAGGATTCCTAAAGAAAAAGATGGTGAACAGGTGTTCACAAGCAATCGAAATAAAAAATGTTCACAAGTCACATCCAATAAGTCAAATGCCATTTGTGCAAGTTTTACGCACAGTTGCAGCAAAGATTCACGGAAGACGGTGGGAGAGGTGGCTTGAAAAGACTGCTCCTTGAGAATTCCGTACTTCATTCTCCCAGCTGAAGTCTGCAGACGGGATTCCCTGGAGCCGGAGCTAGTTAACGTTTATTTATATTAGTGATATTTACTGTGGCAAAACCTACAGAGGTTGGGAGAGTTACAAGTATTACTGTAGAGAAAGCACTATCAGACTATTTTTGTCTAAAGGTTTGTTCAAGATTTTTTTTTAAGTGAAAACATTAGCTTTTAAAATGCACATTGTAAATACAGGGCATGCAGTCTCCTTCAATGAATGACATTTTATCAAGTTAACTCTCCATTAACCTCAAGGAGATTATCTATAATTCAACTCAACACAATTATGGAACATCACAAGGCACTGTGCTAACTGCTGCAGATAAAAGGATAAAATAGCATCCCTGCTGTCTGACTACTCACAGCCTAGTGGAAAGACAAAGACATAAGCAACCAATTAAAATGAAATATGATCAACGCTACTCAGAAGAATAAGAGCACAAGTTTTGTTTGCCTCACCAGAGGCTGAGGAAGATATCAGAAAGTTAAAGGCAAAGGGACATTTGAGTTGGGCATATAGTCTTCTGGGTTTAAAAAAAAACAGGGATGGATATTCCCGGCTGAAAGGGCAGAAAAGTCAAGGCACCAGGTATGGGAGTCGAGGATGTGCCCTGGGCGCCACGATGAATCCAGTGCAGGTAGGCAGGTATAGCACACAACACAACAGAGGAGACTACAGGGCAGGAGCTGGAAAGCCAAGGGTGGGACAAGGACGTGAAGACTCCCCAGAAGTTTATTCTCGTGGGGCGGTTGGCCGGGATCTGTGTTTTACGACCCACGGCTCAGTGTGGAGGACGATTCGAATGAGGAGATGCTGACAGTACGGAGACCACCTGGGGAGCGAAATGACAACGAGGAAAGTCTAGGCAAGAGCAGTGCAGAGCACAAGGCAGGAGGATCTGAGAGAGTTAAAGACTGAACTGAGGGCGCCTGATGGCCAAATGGAGGCAGGAATTCAGCAAGGAGGAGCCCAAAGACTGAAGCTCCTCCTCGAGGCAACTGGAGACTGTCGTTACTCACGGAGCTACGAAACGCTGGAGGGGGTTGGCCGTGGGAAGGAACTTGATGGGGACACAGGTCGTACCGTCTTCGGGGCACACTGGTCTTGAGCGGGACGTGGGCCATCCAGGCGGATACGTACGACCAGAGGCGACTAGGAAAGGACTCAGAAGAGGACCAGAGATGGAAAATAGACGTGAACGCTATCATCACCCGGAATCTGATAGAGATCCAGCAGTTCTTTTAACACATGCCCTGGAAGAAGGGCAGTTCGAGAAGCCCCGGGCAAGGTGCGAACCCAGCTGGGAAAACGCCCTCCTCCTTCTCTCCTTCTTATGGCCCCCAAATCCCGCTCCCTTCCGGGAGAAACGTCTGCGTGTCCCTGACTGGATTTGGGCATTTCTTTGCAATTCCAGGACTGGTCATTTTATTCAAAGCTGCTTCTCAGCTCATGAGCTGAACCTCTCCCCCCGACAGACCTCCTTGGTTCTGATCTGCATCCCTTGGTCCCGACTCTGTATTTAATGGGGTGCAATGTGTACAACAGCTTCCAAGAAGAACATATGACAGTAATAAGAGGAGAGGGCTCAAGGCGGAACGCTGGGAGACATCAACATTTGAATGAAGAGAAGAAAAGCTGGAGAAGGGGGCAGAGAGAGAGGCTCTGGGGGGAGAGATGAGATGATGAGGATTTGTGGGCAGAGAACATTTCCAAGATACTGGTGTTGGCTGCTTGGAGCCAGGTGAGCTGGGCTTCGCCTCTGCAACTCCTTTTTGCAACGGTAACCAACTCTTTGTTGTTGTTTGGAGCTCTGGCATGCACTACTTATTATTTTCCCAATATCTATTTGCCTTTTTTTTTCCCTTACTGACAGAATCCCATATGTACATAGCCCAGCAATCCTTGGAACTACCAGTACTCAGTGTCAAAAGCTCCCTTGTAGCTGAAGGAGGTATGGGGAAGAAGGTGGGGTGCAACACGGCTCTGGGTAATGAGGTACAGGGAACCGTCCCTGAGTCAGGAATCCATGCGTGAATCACAAGATGAAACTTCACAGACTCTTGGCTTCCTCCTCCTCTGCTTGAATGTAAACAGGATATTGTAGGAACAGAGTCCCTGTTCTGACCCTGAGACTGAAATCAACATGCAAAGAATGGTGCAGCAAAAGGTTAAAAGGATCACGGGTCCCTGATGGCATCTTTAAGCCACTGCCTCAGCTTTAAACATCCTACTCCTAGACTTATTGCTTTGTGAGGAAATGAAAACTTTTTGTGTCTAAGCTATTGCTAGTTGCCCTTTTTTGTTACTTGCAGCCTTAAGCAATCCCAATTTATGTCTGAAGAAAGTGTATGGCCATGGCAATGGGAATCAGAAAGGAAGTAAGAGCTCTTGCTATGAAGGAAGTCAGAGGTGTGAGGTTAGACCCTTTGAAGCGTCATCACATGAAGTTTGTATTCCACAGGAAAAAGGGAAGAGGTGAAGAAACAGGACCACTGAGATCCCACAACTCCAGATAACGCTGTGAACACCGTATTATGTAAGTGGAACCCACAGTAGCATATACTTAGAAAAGGTTCTTCAGGGGTTTCCCTGGTGGTGCAGTGGTTGAGAGTCCGCCTGCCGATGCAGGGGACGCGGGTTCGTGCCCCGGTCCGGGAAGATCCGGGCCCGTGAGCCGTGGCCGCTGAGCCTGCGCGTCCGGAGCCTGTGCCCCGCAGCGGCAGAGGCCACAACGGTGAGAGGCCCGGGTACCGCAAAAAAAAAAAAAAAAGAAAGAAAGAAAAGGTTATTCAAGCAATGTAATAAATTTTTATTCTGGAATGTGCCTCAGTTATCCTAAGCTGAATTACAATGCAGATTTCGGCAGTCTTTCCTAAAGCATTAGGTAAGCATCACCAAGCAACATGAGTGGGGCTTGTGACTCGACCTGCATAAGCAGATTCCAATGTATTCCCCAAGGTTGGAAAGCAAAGCTTTTGAATGTTGCGAGTGACCCACCTGGAGACTCTCTCCCCGCTTCTTTCTATAACCTCAGTCCTCCCAGTCTTCCTCTTCTGAGCATGACTAAGCCTTCAGCCCTCCCAGAGAACTGCTAGCTCTCTTCCATGAAAAGGAACTCTCAGCTTTGGGTCAGTTTTGTGTCTCCAGCTTGGCTTTAGTTGCTGTCTCCAAGGCTCCTCTGCAGGCTTTGCAAGGCTCTGCTGTGGCACCACATGTGGGCAGAGGAGAACGTAGGGCCTTCTCCTCCAACAGTCTCCTGGATCAGTTCCTCCCTGATTACTACTGACAGTGTGCTCACGTCCCTGCCCCATTTATGAATCTTCTACCCAAAGCGTGGCTTGTTCTCTTACCCAAGAAGGCCTATTTGCCCCAGGCATGTAATTTGGACAGTACTCTTGATTCCAAGTCCTCTCTTCTGGTAAGAGAAGAGGAAGGTCTTAGTTCCTCTCGCCATGTACTCGAGCACCAGTAATACAGGGAACGTTCCCTGAAGGTTGGATTATCGTCTCTTCTTACCCACGCAAGCACAGCTGGTTCACGTGATATTAAATACGGCACAAGTTAGCACGATGGTAACATTTTATTTGATTAAAACACTAAACCTTATTTATGTAATTTAGTGAATGTTCATTCACCTGATGCCAAACTGTAAATTCACCTAGAGGGGATCTACTTAAGTAAATATTCTTTATTTTTTTTTCTTAAAAAAGGCAGGTCTTGCTTTGATTCCTAATTTTGGAAAATACGTATAATTACCACTTGGAAAATTCACAACTCTAGGAATTCAATGTGGCAATGGGGCTTAAGAAAGGTAAGTTACGAGAGAGCCACAGAGATGAGAAGCTGTATAGCCCCATCTATTTCTGGGCAGGAAACCAGCAGAAAAGTAGACTGCCTGGTGAATATTATAATCATAATGAAACATAAAACTGAGCCCCCAGCTTCTCTTCATAACATGAAGAGTGACTCTCAGTTTGAGTCTTACTTTTTACTATTATCTTCTGGGTCTCAAATTCACATAACTTTAAAAATATGGTTATTAGATTTTTTTTTTCCCAAACTGCAAAAGTACGCTCATGGAAAAAAAAGATAATAATACCAAAAAAAAAAAAAAGAAGAAGAAGAAGCCAACATCCTCCTCTCTCCCCACCTAATTTTATAACACTGCCTGGTAACAGTTTTATGTGCCTTGTGCCAAGCTTTTCTCAATGCATATATTGTATACAAACAGAATTCTATTCCTTTCCATAAAAGCAGCTTATGAAATGTACAGCGAAATGCATTTTAATGTTTATAACACTGGAAATCTTGTAAGTAACTCCTGATTCTTACGTTCCGAAAAGTCAACTTTTGGTTTGCAAAATATGGATTGCATAGTTACAGGGGAGCAAGGAAAGTACCATCGATATTTGAACCTCCAATATTTGTGTTAAACATTAAAATGCAATTGGCGGTACATTTCTAAGAGATTCGATTCTGTCTTATACCACACAAATACCCAAGAGAGTATTTCTAATACCCCTAAATAGCTAAACACCCTAGATCCTTCCAGAAGAGCACAGGTAACCAAACTGGCCCACTAATCAATGCTCAACTAATAGGTGAATGAAATTCTGTTTGGTGGTTGGTTGATTGAAAAATATCTGACCTGGATAATTTGAGTATATCTGAATGTTTCTACCTGCCTTCTTTCAAATATCATTGAAATATTCTTAAGTTAAAACAGTTGCCTGGTTTTCATGCCCCCAGGCAAAGCCTGCATAGAATAACTATTTCCCATTGTTTAAAGCATTTGAATTTTTAAAAATCGTCTTCTTCTGCTTCAGCATTTTCTTCAAAAGTGAAGGGAAGTGTCCTCAACCAGTCATCTTGAGGGGGCAGGTCATGTCGATTTTACTTTGTATTCCCCTCATTCATACCCTTAAATGTAACTGGTTGGCTCTAATGCGTAAGAGTTCAGTAATATTCATATACTTATAATTTTTTTTACTAAATTCCCCCAACATAATAAGCCAGGAAAAAAGCCCTCTAATTTCCTGCTTTTTCTTTTCTCGTGGAAAAGTTACAAAGGCAAGAACAGGAAAGATTTAATAACTGGTCGTTCTAACAGATCATTGAAAATGTGATTTTAGGGTATCACAAGATTTTTACAAAGGAAAAGAAATACAGAACTTGCTCTTTAATGACTCATGACTTTCTTTTAAGTGGAAAGAATGAAATTCTACGGAGATTCATTTTTCTCAACATCCCATTCCTTTCAGCATATATATCCGGCCAAAAATAACTCAGAAGCAGTGACCTTTCAAACTCTTGGAGCTCGGAGCGGTGTCTTAGAAACTCTTAGGAACGTCAGGGCTGCTAGGGCCTCACAGGCAGAGCTGACCTCTGGCAGGGCAGAGCCTTTTCAACGAAGATTAGAGGAGCTGTGCCTCGGAAGTGGGTGTATCCCAAGACCAGTGGGTCAGTTAGCTGTGGCTGCATAACAAGTGTCCCCAGCCTCAGCGTGATAAAGCAACAATGATACATTACTTGACTGTGGGCGGTGACTGGGTACTTCTGGTCTTGCCCGAGCTCTTTCGTGCAGCAGCAGTTCTGAGCTGAATGTCCCGAGGGCCTCACTCGACTGTCTGAAGCTTTCGTGGAGATGCTAGCATGGTGGGGGTGGCTGGCCTCCCTCTCCATGTGGTTTCTCATGCCTAGACTCCTCAGAAAGGGTGGTAACAGGATGCTAAGAGTGTAAGAGTGGAAGCCGCAGAATGCCTGGAGGTCTCGGCTGCAAGATTCACAGTGTCTCATTCTGCTAGTCAAAAGGAAACTACCTCAGACTTGAAGGGATAGCAAAAGAGACCCTACCTCTGGGTAAAGGAGTTGCAAAGAATCCGAGGCCACTTCAATTCATTTTCAAAAACTTAAAAATCCCTCACACCTCCACCCAGCCCAGTCCCATCCAAGCCTGGACAAAAAAAATGACGATGAACTCAGAGCCTCCATCACCTTCCAGGACTTCAATACAACCGCCCTAAAGTGGGATTTTCTCTGGCGCAGTCTTCCAAGTGAAGTGGCAGAAGAAAATACAATGCAGTGCAATACGATACACCACAACCGAAAACAATGACGGAAAAGTTGAAAAGGCATATTTATTTGGAGTAGGAACCACAGTCGGACAACATAATTCTACAGAGCATTAAATTTATAGAAATCATTTGTGAAGTTTGGTGATTCCTCACATGATATCTACTGGTTAAAAAAATAAAACAGGGCTTCTTGGCGGCGCAGCGGTTGAGAGTCTGCCTGCCGATGCAGGGGACGCGGGTTCGTGCCCCGGTCCGGGAAGATCCCACGTGCCGCGGAGCGGCTGGGCCCGTGAGCCGTGGCCGCTGAGCCTGCGCGTCTGGAGCCTGTGCTCCGCAACGGGAGAGGCCACAGCAGTGAGTGGCCCGCTTACTGCAAATAAATAAATAAATAAATAAAACTCCAACTGTTTATAAATGCAGGAGATGTCTTCAATGAATCCCTTCATATCACTAATTCCCAATTAATAAATGACAAGCTACAGACAGTTGGTTTGTATATTTCTACGCTTACACGAAGAGCTCATAATGGCTCATTACAGTCTCCCCATCAATAAACAGAGTCAATATAACCCACCTCACAGGATCTGCTTGATAATTGGATATCTTACTATGTGCCAGTTTCACTGAACAGTGTCTGAAACATAAGTAATTTATAACATTTAGTGTAATAATAATTATTATTAACGTCACCAAAAGAGTTCATCTTTTCAGTAGTAGTAAATTTTGTATTTAATCTCAGAAATCACAAAAACAATTCATTTTTGCTTTTCTCTAAGATATAATAACAAAGGTAGACGTACGTAGGGTATCTCTCTCTCTCACACACACACACACACACACACACACACACACACACACACACACAGGCAATCTGAGCTGCCTCAACCAAAACTTTTGGAGTGAAGGAGATGCAGCCTGCCTTTGGAGTCATTTAATAAACACATATACATTGCTTGCCTTATGCCAAGGGCTGTTCTAGGGAGTTTATAGACATTGATTCATTTGCTCCCCAGAACAAACTTATAAAGTGGGTACTTTCATTATCTACAGTTTAAAGACAAAGAAATCAAGGCACAGAAAGGTCCACCACGCCAGTAAATGAAAGAGCTGTGACTCCAGCACAGATGGTTCTGCCGTGAGCATCCACTCTCTGGCCTGGATTCCCACTCCACATCCTGGCTGACCACCTCCTCATTCGAAGCTCTGCATGGCTATGTAGCCAGCAAGGTATGTTCTCGGTTGAATTAAAATTCCGTGACAACTAAGGTACTGGAGAATGCTATGTGTGGCACTGGCTTAAATACTAGCAATTTAGGGTTGAAAAACAATTATAGACAACTGTGAGGGGGTTTCCCTGGTGGTGCAGTGGTTAAGAATCCACCCGCCAAGGCAGGGGACACAGGTTCGAGTCCTGGTCCGGGAGGATCCCACAGGCCGCGGAGCAACTAAGCCCATGCGCCACAACTACTGAGCCTGCGCTCCAGAGCCCACGAGCCACAACTACTGAGCCCGTGCGCCACAACTACCGAAGCACACACGTCTAGAGCCCGTGCTCTGAAACAAAGAGAAGCCACCGCAATGAGAAGCCCGCGCACCGCAATGAAGAGTAGCCCCCGCTCGCCGCAACTAGAGAAAGCCCGTGCGCAGCAACGAAGACCCAATGCAGCCCCAAATAAAATAAATAAATTTAAAAAACAACGACAACTGTGAGGCTTTGTTCTAGACGTTCAATGGCTCTCTTGTAAAATATGTATCAGAAAGCCCGAGGGGGAGGGGAGAGTTGGAGGGCACTGGGGTTCAGGGCTGTAACTTGAAATTCATCTGTCCTTAGACTCAAATTTGGCCGAGAGGGACAATGCATTATGTGCTCATACAACTGTCCAATTCTTGCTTCTGAACCCAAACACGCTGGTGACGAGAGGCGGTGCTCTGAGGATCAGCGTCTTTCCACGTGAAATAAGAACAAAGAAAGAATGGAGTACAGTTGCTCAATTATTCTGAAAACAGGACACGCTTCATGTGTGCTTACTGACGTTTCTCTGCAAAACGCTGAGAAGTACACGGTGATGGAAACTCTGCTTTGGTTTCAATTAAAACTGAAGGTGAATCACAGAAGGTAGGGTTCACTGGGCCCCCTCTTCTCGGCCCTTCCATTTACTCTTCAATTCCCTGCAGTGACAAAAAACTCTGCAGCAAATGGCATTCCTTCTCCCATGAAGCCAAAACAGCCTTGCGGTACTTGGCAGCCAGCGGCTCACTTCCAGGAGCAAGAAACTCCTCAAAAGAGACATTGTCTGGTGTTCAGAATGTAGCCCTGCAATGATCCATTCAAACAAGGTTCAGAAAAGTAAAGAGGGCCCCTTCTTCTGTCACATTGTCAGGAAATTTAGAAGTGAAGTTAATTTGGGAGTCTGGCTGAGCTGCCGGTGACCTGCACCCACGCCTCAGAGGAGAGGAGTGATCAAAGCCACACTCCTGCTGAAATGAGTTTGTGCCTTCAGGTCATTTTAATCCCAGCGGTCTATTCCAAAGAGCAGAACATTCTTGAAAAGCTTTATATTGTGATGAGATGATTGGGGTTTTACGGTTTAAGTGGTATTTTTCCTTCAGCAGAGATCTGCAAAAATTGAATAACTTTTCAACGAATATTTGCCTGAAATGAAAAAGCTTTCCCTTTTCTTAGTGTGATTGCAACCATGACCATATCATCATTAGACTCGGCTGTTTTCAGACAGCTTCACTTACCCAGGCAAGCGAATGCAATGAAAATGCCTTTATCCAAAAATACACATGTTCTAAGGCAAGTTTTGAGCACAAGCTAATTTCACCAATTCATCTAGGGAGAATGGGCCGCACTAGATGAAATCATTAAGAGCACCTCCTAGTACAGGGGCATACTTTCAGGAGACTGAATCTCCTCGGGGAGACAGTCTAGGCCCCTGGCTCACAATTTTGTGTCAGGACAGCCTCCACGTTACGCAGTGCAGCCCACGATTTTTTCCAACAACACAGGTAAGTTGTTTTTTTTTTTTTTTTTTTTTTTTTTTTTTTGTGGTATGCGGGCCTCTCACTGTTGTGGCCTCTCCCGTTGCGGAGCACAGGCTCCAGACGCGCAGGCCTAGTGGCCATGGCTCACGGGCTTAGTTGCTCCGCGGCATGTGGGATCTTCCCGGACCAGGGCACGAACCCGTGTCTCCTGCATCGGCAGGCAGATTCTCAACCACTGCGCCACCAGGGAAGCCCAACACAGGTAAGTTTTAACTTCTGTCTCTGACCATATGGAAACTAAACTTGAGATGCTGTCACGACAGAGCATGTAAAAATGCCACATAAAATATAAACCACGTTCTTTTCAATGTTTAGTTTTACTCGGGAAACAAAAACAGTAAGGACATCACCCCCGCCTCCAGGGACTCAAAAATGACAAGGACACTGAAAGCCAAGTCCTGAGTAAGCGTCTGTGGGCACCTCCAGGGCCAGGACAGACGCGGGCATCCAGGGGGCTGGCAGTGAGAATGCAGTGCCCCCTGGAGAGCTGGGGCCGTGGGGAGGGGCAGCGAGTGCACTCAGAGATGCGCTGGCACCCACTGTGGGCTCTGGTGTGGAAAAGGGTTGGCACGAGTATTAATAAATGGAGGTCTCGGGCTTCCCTGGTGGCGCAGTGGTTGAGAGTCCGCCTGCCAATGCAGGGGACACGGGTTCGTGCCCCGGTCCGGGAAGATCCCACGTGCCGCGGAGCGGCTGGGCCCGTGAGCCATGGCCGCTAAGCCTGCACGTCCGGGGCCTGTGCTCCGCAACGGGAGAGGCCACGACAGTGAGAGGCCCGTGTACCACAAAAAAATAAAAAATAAAAAATAAATAAAAAATAAATGGAGGTCTCTCCTCTTACGGGCTGAGAATTCGAATCAGGGCGTCCTGTGTGGTCTGGTGACACCCATGCTAAGATTTTTATTTTTCAGGTGGTCCTGTGATGCCAGGATGCCACACATGAAATCAATTTTGCAAGTCTTTGCTCAAAAGTCACCGTGTCGGTGAGGCCCTCCCCGGTCACAGGATTAAACCTGCACTCCCCGGGGCTCTCACTGCCTTCCGGCGTTGTGTTACGTGTGTTACTCAATTGCTGGGCTGTTTGCCTGTCTCCACCAACAAGACTGGAATTTCTAGGAGGACAGGGGCTCTGGGCCTGCGTAGAGGAGGCGCCCCCGAGTGCTCTCTGTCGTGACTGGAAGCCGCACGTACCCGATAATCACAGGACGCATGCGAGTGACACCGCCCCGGCCTGTCTGGGCGACGGGGTTAGACACCCACGCTTTCCTAAGCTCACGGAGACTTCTCCACTGGGCGCTGGGGTGGCGGGTAGATCGGAACCTGGCTACAGCAAAGCGACATAAAGACACCGCACGGCCGTGTGAGTACAGAAAAGCAAATGGCGAGGCGGGAGGGAGCAGGAAGGTTCCGAGGAGCGAGGAAAAGCGCAGCACGGGTGGGCGTAGGAAACGCAGCCGGCAAACCTCCTAGGCCCAGCCGGGGCCCAGGATGGAAGGCAAAGCCACAGACGAGCCTGGAGGCCGCCCCACAATGGGCGTGAGATGAACAAAAGCTTTTACTTATCCTTCCGAGAGAGTCAGATATCGACCGAGAATGCCTGAGTCACGCAAAACTAGAGCAGCGCCTGGCACGGTGGCGTTTCGCCCCCGCAGCTGAAGTGAAAATGCCGGCTGTCCATCAACCGAGTTTGTTATCTTTCTCGCACAGGGGCCCCAGAGCGCAGCCAAGAAGGCGCAGAGGCGAGTCCCGGCAGCCCGGGACAGAGCCCAGCCCTCCCGCTCAGAGCACAGAGCTCCGTCTCGGAGCCCACGATTCCGCGCGCTCTGACTTTGCCACGAACTGCAGGAAACAGGGAAGCACTGGCAGCCCGAACACCCTTGTGACGGTGATTGATTTCTCACGGTCTGTTCATTCTTCCTCATCCGCCTTTCCTTCTTCACGTGCAAGGAAGGTCTGGCTTCCGCTTCTCCTGCTTCATTGATAGCTAGTTGCAGCTCTCCACAGGCGTCTGGTCACTAAATGCCTTCCAAGGATTGTCTTGGGAGACCTGTATTTTACACACGTGAAAGACATTCCCCGTCGAATTTCCGTCCGCCTGAAGTTTCTCTGAGAGAACCAAAGCACAGACTGGACACTTGCCTTGCTCGCTGTTTTTGCTTTTTAGGTTGAACACTCCGTTCACTTCAACTATAACCACAGGCACAAAAAGTGCCCCAGATACTACTGCTTGCCAAACCTTTCTTAGCTCATCTTCTTTGCCATATGCAGTACCGTTTAAAAAAGAATCTCCTATTTTACTTTTTAAATAGCTTTCAAGGAGGGCTGTTACAAAGTAAATGCAAATCTGGAATTCCTGGGTATATGCGGGAGTCTTTCCCTTTCCATGTTATGCCTTGACGAATTAACATATAAATAAATCCCTTTGGAAATACATTTATCAAATTTAGTACCACAAAATATGACATGCAATGTTTAGCAAAGCGCCTCAATACCTGTAATCAAGAGCCACTGTTTTGTGCTTCAGGACAAAGAATCCATTTTCCTGCACTGTATAGCATTCATACTTGACATGCACACCATCCAATGCACATTCCGCCTGCAGAGAAGCGGGCTGAGATTCAGTGTCGCCAAGCTCCCTGCATACAAATGACCAGGAGCAGCTTCGTGACAGCCAGGGTGAGAGACACCCTCTTCCTGGGCTTACAGGGTGTGGGGACCAAGAGCAGTGGCTCGCTGAGGAAATGTAAAGAAAGCTCTCAGAGGACACTGCCTCCTGTGGAATGCAGAGCTGGAGCTGGCCAAGACAGAAGCGCCTGAAGGCTTGGTGTCGTTTTCTCCTCCGACGCAGGGATCTGTATTCTGTTCAGGGCTCAGAGGAGGTTACTGTGGCAGGCTGAATAAGGGACCCCCAAAAGAGGCATATCGTGATCTCCAGGTCCTGTGAACATGCTGTGTGGCACGGCAAAAGGAACTCTGCAGATGTGACTGAGTTAAGAGCCTAGAGATGGGGAGAGGGGCAGAGGTCACCACGGTGGGCCCAGTGTCACCACAAGTGTCCTCATAGGAGGGCGGCAGAAGGGAGACGTGACTCCAGAAAAGGAGTATCGGAGAGACGTAGCACGAGAAAGAGTCGGCCAGCCGTTGCTGGCTCTGAGGATGGAGGAAGGGGCCGCAAGCCAAGGAATACAAGCGGCCTCCCGAAGCTGGAAAAGGCAAGGAAACAGATTCTCCGCTACACAAGGATCCAAAAGAGACGGCCCCGATGACACCTCCATTTTAGCTTAGTGTAGTAGTGAGGGTTCTCAGAGAAAGAGGACCAGTGGGAGATTTACAATGAGGGACTGGCTGACATGACGCTGGAGGCCGAGAAACCCCATGATCTGCAAACTGGAGACCCAGGAGAGCCAGTGCTACAACTCGGTCTGTGTCCAAAGGCCTGAGAACCAGGAGAGCCGATGGTGTAAATCCCAGTCTGAGGGCAGGCGAAGGTGAGATGAGACGTCCCAGCTCCCCCACAGTAAGGCAGGGGAAGAAAAGGGATGAACTCCTGCCTCCTGCACTTTTTGTTCCATTCAGGCCCCCAACATGTTCATGATGTCCACCCACCCTGGGGAAAGCCATCTGCTTGACTGAGTTCAGGGTTCAAATGCTAATCTCATTAGGAAACGCCCTCCCAGGCACAGCCAGAAGTAACATCCAGACACCCCGCGGCCAGTGAAGCTGACAAGGAAAATGAACCTCCACACCCAGTGAGACCAATTCTGGACTTGTGACTCCAGAACCGTAAGAGAAGATGTTCCTGTGGTTTTAAGCCGCCGAGTTTGTGGTAGTTTGTTACGGCAGCAAGCAAAGGGACGTCTCGGCATCACGGCGGCCTGGCTGTTAGGAGACGGGGACAGGAAGCAGGCTGCCTTGATTTGGACCCGTTCTGCCACTTACTAGCTTTTGGCCTTAGGCAAGTTTCCCAAACTGTTATCCTGAAGAGGATAATGTGGGTGTAGACGTGTCTAGTGTGGAGTTCCTCAGAAGCAGACCCTAAAACAAGGATTCACGTGCAAGAGTGATTTGGGGGTCCAGAGGCTATCCATGGGGGTGGGGAAGAGATACAGGGAGGGGAAAAGTAAGCACAAGCTGTACCGTTAAGCCACCCACCACCTGGGCTCCTGACACTTAATCCCTCAGGGAAGCTCTGGTAAATGGTGCAACAGCTCCTTCAGAATTACCCCAATTTCCTCCTCGCCCTACCACCTTCTTCCCAAACCCCCAACCTGCCCCCAGAAGTGAGACGCTGAGGTATTTAACGCAAATCCCTGAAAATCATTGGTTGATGACTGTTGCTCTAGGTGTTCATTCCCCATTACCTCCTACCTAGAGGATGGCCAGAATGGCCTTCGGTCTATCTGGTTCAAAAAGAGAGAGAGAGAGAGAGAGAGAGAGAGCGTGAGAGAGACCAAGAGCACAGAGATGCAGATGATGGCAGCTGGCTGTCAGACAAGCAGGTGGAAGGGATACAGTAGGGGGCTGAGTGTCTGCTGCAGCCTTTCATGTGGTGGTTGGAGGATTCATTCCACGGTTCCATCTTTCCCTCACTCAGAGCCTAGCTCAGAGTAGGCGTTTAATAAAGGTTAGTTATCATAACTGCTAGGTCCCTTTCCTCTGTGTTCCCAAGGCACCCCCATTGTGGTACTTAGCAACCTGTGCTGTAAATACCTGGTAGCTTCATGTTGCCCTGATTCAACTGTAAGCAGCTGGAGGGCAGCAGATGGGACTTCTTGATTCATTGTACAAATGCTCAGTGGGACACGGTAGGAGATTTATAAATGTCTGTTGAGTGGCTGCTGCATGAATAGTACGTGAAAACCCAAAGCACTTGGCAATAGGAAGAAAGGACATTTAAGAGTGAAGCACGGGCCACAGAGAGTTACCATGTGACCCAGCAACTCTGCTCCTAGGTGTATACCCCAAAATGCTGAAAACAGTGATTCCATGAACAAGGCAAGGATGTCCACTGTCACCACGTATATTCAACATAGCTTAGGAAATCCTAGCCACAGCAATCAGAGAAGAAAAAGAAATAAAAGGAATCCAAATTGGAAAAGAAGAAGTAAAACTCTGACTCTTTACAGATGACATGATACTATATATAGAAAATCCTAATGATACTACCAGAAAACTACTCGAGCTCATCAGTGAATGTGGTAAAGTTGCAGGATACAAAATTAATACACAGAAATCTCTTGCATTTCTATACACTAACAACAAAAGATCAGAAGGAGAAATCAAGAAAACAATCCCATTTACCACCACATCAAAAAGAACAAAGTACCTAGGAATAAACCTACCTAAGGAGACAAAAGACCTCTACTCTTAAAAGTATAAGATGCTGATGAAAGGAATCAGAGATGACACAAACAGATGGAAGGATATACCATGTTCTTGGATTAGAAGAATCAATATTATCAAAATGACTATACTACCCAAGGCAATCTACAGATTCACTGCAATCCCTATCAAATTACCAATAGCATTTTTCACAGAACTAGAACAAAAAAATTCTAAAGTTTATAGGGAAACAAAAAGACCCCAAATAGCAAAAGCAATCCTGAGAAAGAAAAACGGAGCTGGAAGAATCAGACTCCCTGACTTCAGACTATATTACAAGGCTACAGTAATCAAAACAATACGGCACCGGCACAAAAACAGAAATATAGATAAACGGAAGAGGATGGAAAGCCCAGAAATGAACTCATGCACCTATGGTCAACTAATCTATAACAAAGAAGGCAAGAATATATAATGGAGAAAAGACAGTCTCTTCAATAAGTGGTGCTGGGAAAACTGGACAGCTACATGTAAAAGAATGAAATTAGAACACTCTCTAACACCATACACAAAAATAAACTCGAAATGGATCAAAGACAGAAACGTAAGACCGGATGATATAAAACTCCTAGAGGAAAACATAGGCAGAACACTCTTTTACATTAATCGAAGCAGTATCTTTTTTGATCCACCCTCTAGACTAATGAAAATAAAAACAAAAATACACAAATGGGACCTAACGAAACTTAAAAGCTTCTGCACAGCAAAGGAAACTATCAACAAGTCGAAAAGACAACCTACAGAATGGGAGAAAATATGTGCAAATGAAGTGACCGACAAGGGATTAATCTCCAAAATATACAAACTGCTCATGTAGTTCTATGTAAAAAAAAAAAAAAAAAAAACAACCCAATCAAAAAATGGGCAGAAGATCTAAACAGACATTTTTCCAAAGAAGACATACAGATGGCCAAAAAGCACCTGAAAAAATGCTCAACGCCACTACTTATCAGAGAAATGCAAATCAAAACTACTGTGAGGTATCACCTCACACCAGTCAGAATGGTCATAATCAAAATGTCTACAAACAGTAAATGCTGGAGAGGATGTGGAGAAAAGGGAGTCCTCCTACACTGTTGGTGGGAATGTAAACTGGTAAAATCACTATAGAGAACTGAATGGAGATCCCTTAAAAAACTAAAAATAGAACTACCAGATGATCCAGCAACCCCACTCCTGGGCATATACCCAGAGAAAAACCATAATCTGAAAGGACACGTGCACCACAATGTTCATTGCAGCGCTGTTTACAATAGCCAGGTCATGGAAGCAACCTAAATGTTCATCAACAGAGGAAAGGATAAAGAAGATGTGGTACATATATACAATGCAACATTACTCAGCCATAGAAAAAGGAATGAAATAATACTATTTGCAGCAACATGGATGGACCTAGAAATTATACCTAGTGAAGTAAGTCAGACAGAGAAAGACAAATATCATATGATATCACTTACATGTGGAATCTAAAAAAACGGTACAAATGAACTTATTTACAAAACACAAATAGAGTCACAGATGTAGAAAACAAGTTTACGGTTACTGGGGGGAAAGTGGGGGAGGGATAAATTGGGAGATTGGGATTGACATACACACACACTACTATATATAAAATGAATAACTAATAAGGACCTGCTGTATAGCACAGGGAACTCTACTTAATGCTCTGTAATGACCTATATGGGAAAAGAATCTAAAAAAGAGTGGATATATGTATATGTATAACTGATTCACTTTGCTGTACAGCAGAAACTAACACAACATTGTAAATCAACTACACCCCAATAAAAAATTTTAAAAAAACAGTGACTCCAACAGATACTTGTACACAAATGTTCACTGCAGAATTATTCACAATAGATGGAAACAACCAAAAGATTTACAAAGAGATGAACAGATAAACAAAATGTGGTCCATTCACACAAAAGAATATTAGTTGGCCATAAAAAGGAATGAAGTATGGATATACACTACGACATAACTGAACCTCGAAAGCACTGTGTTAAGTGAAAGAAGCCAGGAACAAAAAATGCACATACTGTATGAGTCCATTTATGTGAAATATCCACAACAGGTAAATCTACTGAGATAGAAAGTAGATTAGTGCTTACCAGGGGCTGGGGTGGGAGGTGATGTGGAGTGAAGGCCTAATGGGGACAGGGTTTCATTTTTAAGTGATGAAAATGCTCTGGAATTCGAGGTGAGGATGGTATAATCCCATGAATGTACTAAATACCACTGAACTGTTCACTTTGTAATGATTAAAATGGTAAATTTTTAATTTATGTGTATTCTACCTCATTAAAAAAGAAAAGAAGCTCAAGAGAGAAAAACAACAACTCTTGATGCCAGGGAATCAGACTACTATTTTCCCATTGCTGGGAGCAGAGTGCTGTGAAAATCTCAGAGTTTAACAGTAAGCAAATTCGGTTTGAATCCTAAGTCTCCTCAGTACCAGCCAGGCGAGCTGTGTTTGAGTGTCCTTTTTCTGCCAAGTGGAGAAGGCTACATTCCAGGATTGTTTGGGAGCAGAGAGGGAGAAACGGATGCACACTCCTTGCACATAGTAGGCTCTTTAATGAATGTGCGCAGATGTCTGTCCTGACCTGGTGACTCCCTGCTACGCAGCAGTGTGTCCAGTCCTCTGCAAGTCAAGACAGAGGCTCACATTTTGCAGAATGTAGGTAACACCTGCTGCAGTTTCTGTTGCCCTTTTCCAGGTAAAGGACTCACACGTCAGACACCATCCTTCATTTACGGAGAGCAATGAGAGCCGAGTCTCACTGAAGGGCCACCAGTGTAGCAGGGATACTACCCTGGCCGTACTTTCAGACCGTGCAACCAACGGTGAGCCCTCAGCCTCTACTCAACTCACCGGATTGACTTCACAATCCCTGTCTTACAAAGAACACCAACGTGCAACCAACGGTGAGCCCTCAGCCTCTACTCAACTCACCGGATTGACTTCACAATCCCTGTCTTACAAAGAACACCAAAACAAGGCCCTAAAAAGAAAGGTTGAATGACGGGTAGCGCAGGCTTTCTCATCTTCCACAAATGTCAGACGTACTTGGCTGAGTTTATGGTCTTAACAGAGGTCTAGCCACAGTTAAACTTATGTATCCCTTTAAACCAACCGGCAAAACCAATGGATTAAGACCGCCCAACCCTCGATGCTGCTTGGCCAGCCTTCCCAGGTCTCCCAGGAAGGCCTGTAAACGTAGAATCTTTGCAGGCCAGTGAGCAGGAAAAGCCATCCCAGATTCCAGAGTCCTGCCTTTGCTTGCTCTTTAAAATGCAAGCAAAACTTTTCTAATGGGCTCACAGAGGTCAGCCCTCAGCTGTTGTTTGCAGCTCCCCTTAAATTTAGATGATTGAAGGCTTTCCCCGTCACTGTCCATTTGCCAGGCTTACTGAGAACAAGCAACATTCCTATTAAACTTAAGAAGCATTTAAGAAATATCAACAGGAGGTCTAGATCCCTCCCGCTACTAGATGCAGTAGCGGTTCTCAACCTGGGCCCATTCTGCACCCCCCAGGGGACCTTGGGCTCTGTCTGGAAACATTTTTGGTTCTCAGGACTGGGGATGGACGTTGCTACCGGCATCCAGCGCGTAGAGGCCGGGGATGCTGGTAAACATCCTACCATGCACAGGACAGCCCCAGCACAAATAATATGGGCCCCAAATTCCACGTTTTCCAAGGTTGAGAAACCCTAACTCTGAGGGAAACCCAATAATCGAAACATGTATCTCACTGGCCCCCAAAGGGAAAACCATAAAGCAATTGATTTTTCAAGTACCTATTCATTCCTCATTTGTCTGGTCATTCATGAATTTGTTTCTATGCTGAATCCAACTGGGACTCCCCCATTAGGTTGCGATAGAGCCTCTCTAAGCATTTCTTCCCTTTTTTTCTCCAAGAGGTTGCTAGGAAGAGAGAAAAGTCTGCTCCTTGTCCATAGGATAATGGACAGCTTAGTCAGGCAGAGTTCCAGCAATGCAGTTTGGCTATTATTTTTTCTTTAGAGAGAAATCAGATTTACACAATAAAATACCTGAGCAGGGTTTTTGTTTATTTGCATCATTCTTCCATTTCAGGAGAACGTATGTCCACATGACATCAACTGAGGAAAGAGAAATGAGAGTGAAACCCTTAACTAGGTAACGAATTTGCTCCCCACACAGGGGCTGAGTCCTTAGAGGCCATGGGTCCAGGGGGTTGTGTCCACTCCAGACTCACAGAGCAGGCAACAGAGCGGTGCTTCTCAACCGTGCATGACCCGGGGTCACCCGGAGAGCCTGTTACCAGGCAGATCCCTGGGCCACCCCAAAAGGCCCAGGCAACGGGCACTCAAGGAGGAGCAAGGGTCTACACTAACCCAACATCAGCTGAAGAGACTCGTAGGTCAGGGCACAGTGTCCACAGAAGCTTCCCATCAACCCAACCAGCCTCCTTTAAGTATGCACTCCAGGCAACGGGCACTCAAGGAGGAGCAAGGGTCTACACTAACCCAACATCAGCTGAAGAGACTCGCAGGTCAGGACACAGTGTCCACAGAAGCTTCCCATCAACCCAACCAGCCTCCTTTAAGTATGCACTCCAGGCTCTGAATTGCTTCTTCCTGACTCTCCTATTGTTTTTTGTTGCACATCACATGGAGTGAAAGGGAAAGCCGGGGGGTGGGGGCAGGGAGGGGGGAGCTGAGGTTGAGGGTAGGATGGGTGAAGAACGTAGCCCAGGGAGCACGTTTGTCTGTGGAGACACAGTTCTAGAGTGTGATGGTTGTTGGTTCGCCCCTTCCGTAAGACATCTGCTCAGGCACGGGTGACTTGATCATAGGTTTGCTGATCCACATGTTCGTAAAACCGGGCACCGGGTGTTGTCTATGCATCTGTGACGCACAACGCTGAAGAGACTGACATTAGCCTGCATTTATACAGAAATTATCTGTCAACCTCCAAGTAAACAGAACCAGCCCATGTGCTTATCACATTTGGAGCAGGAGGCTGTGAAGTCAACAGTGTGTCCTGGAGGAAGCTGCAGAGGCGATGATTTCTCTACAGGCAGCATAGGTCCAGTTTACGTGCAATGCCGACTTTTAAACCAGTGACTAAAGCAACGACGGGCGTATCCGCGGCAGACGAACTGAAGAGCAAGTAGCACTTGGACCAGGCTTGTTTGTGGTAGCTCAGCAGAACATTCGATCTCCATCTGAGCTCCAAACTTGCAGGATTTATTATTTCTACTCCCTTAAATTGTTCAAGGAGTAAATCCACCTATGAGAACAACTGCATAACTGGTAGTTTTACTGAGTAAAATAGAATATTCCACACTTCTCAGTTCCACATTTACTAGTCCGTCCTCACAAAGAGAATATGAAGATCGGTTGCCTTAATACCTATGGAGCGTGGAGGAGCTAAAACTGTACCAGAGACACAGATGTGGAAGGGGCTGCCACTGCCTCCACTTGGCCAACCCCGTTACAAAAGTTCACAGTGACACCAGACCGGATTTAGAGAGTTAATATTTCCAGTATCCCTCATTCAGTGACTTTATTATTGAAATATCTACCATTTCTTCACTGTCCGTCCTAAATGAGAGACGTGATGGTCCATGGTTTCTTTAAGGAAGGTAAAATAACCAATGCTTTCATGTACTGAATAATTACGTTAGCTTCTAACTTCTAAGGGAGCCGACAAAGGCTCTCTGTCCCTGCCTTGGGAGAGGAATGTTTTTCAAACCTGGCTCTGTAACCCCAGATGCATCCTTTCTGATAGATAACGTGGCAGGCCCAAGACCTGTGGGAATCAACCCAAAAGAAGCACCGTCGGAAGAGCCCAAACCACTGATGTGCTCTGCGGTGTAGACCCTCCGTGGGGATACTGGGCGGGGTAGGAAATAGGAAGACATCTCAGGGGTAGCAGGACAACCCATGCTTTCATTCACCCACTCCCAAGCACTCTCCCTCATCAAGTGAGAAATAATAATGTGCCCAGTTCCTTCCATTTTTCTTCTCCTTCGATGGCTATTTCTGTGCCTTGACTTTTGCCAGGCCAAAACAAAAATGAGCGTGGATCAGAGAAAAAAAAAATTCACTTAAGGTGATGGGAAATATTATCTAGCATGGGACAATAAATGGAATGAAAGAAAAATGAATGGTAGTGCATGGAGATGTCTGTGAAATATCCAGACAAGCAGATTCCTCTTTGCTTAGTGTAAGTGGCATATTTCTCCAAAGCCTTTGTCTCCGGTGAGCCCTATAACAAGAGTCAGCGAGATTAAAAACTTACTCGAGGGCATATACAGCCATCACTTGGCCCTCGTGGGAGGAGACGGAACCCAGACCCCTCCTAACTCCGGGCCCTCATTCATTTTCCACTGAGCCATATGTGATATTCATCTATTTATCCATCTATCCATCAGCTTATCTATTTTAGCTAGTATTGTACCTGGAATAGGCAGAGATGTAAAAAACCACACTTCTTAGAACTGACATATCGTAAACCACGTATGCACATGTAGAAGCTAAAATGGGACAGAAGCTAGCGCTTCCTGTCTTCTCCTTATATTTGTTCTATAAATTGAGGCAGATATCCAGCCTGATTTTTAAAAGAAATCTGACCTTAGCCATCAGGCAATATATGAGAACAAAACTTCAAGAATTGTTGATACTTCTTGACTAGTACTTGGTACAGCTGAATTTATTTCCAAGTTGGCCACAAACTAACTTCACTATTTTGGCCAAGTTCCATATCTGCAAAATGAGGGTGTCACGCTAGGTTAGCCCTAAATACCTTGTCCTGAAATCCTTTGAAACTTTATAGAAATACAATTTCTATAGCTCTGTATTAGTGTCACTGGACCTTCTCGTTTGCAAATGCTTAATGACCTTCTCCACCCTCCTGACACTGGTAAAAGCTAAAAGAAGTTGTAAAATAACTTGGAAGTTCCAAAAAGAAGGCAAAAGTGGTCATTAGGACCATTATTATATAACTATAGTTTAAAAACAGAATCACACAGGGAGAATTCTCTGGGGAATATAATGGTACATAATTTCATAAAATTATACAAATACATCACTTGGCACACAATAAAAACCTAACAATACCTTTCATATAATTTTCTAATTGTTCACCTTTTGCTAAAGAAAAATTATTTTTCATTTGCAATATTCATTCCAAAAAGTGTCACCAAAATTATTTTTATGACCACTTTAAAAATTATGATAAAGATAAATCACTTTGATTTGTTTGAATAACCCCAATACCTGTGGCAGGTTCTTAAAAACTTTTATATTCACTCTTGCTCCAGAAACTATTTAAGATCCCTTGCTGAGGTCATTGTATTTAAAGGCAAAACCTACCCACTTTAGAAGTCTTAAAAGGAGTTCAAAAAGACACTGTCAGATCCCTAGGTGTGAAAAAAATGCCTTGCACTTAATTAAGGAGCCCTTAACACCGTGCAGCATTTTCTCAAGGCATACAAATCGACCCGCCCACAGCATTTGCCTCAAGACTAACCCCGGTCCCCGTCTCCTCCCCCTGTCTCCCTTTTACGTTTACAGACATGGTACCTGACCTTCAGGCACTTATGCTCTAGTGGAGGAGATAAAATGCATACGCATGAAATAATCAGAGCAGAATTAAGAGATCAATGTCACCTGACGGTGAGTACAAAGGTTGCAGAGGAAAGAGAGGGTACCTACCGAATGCTTAATTAGCTGAAGGAAGGAGTGGGTCCCTGAGGGAGGTGAGACAAAGCAGCCAAAAGCCATGGCTCAAGAATAAATTCAGCTTTGCAAAAGTAACACTGACGTACGTGAAGATGAGACCGAATGTGGAAACAGTGGGGAAAGGGACTGGATAAGTTGGTGGAGGTGGGGGACAGTTCATACGGGACCTCAGTCATTGATCTATACTTCCAGAGGCAGACACTGCATTTTTATCTCCACCTTCCAAAAAGTGTAGGATCGTATGTCCCCTATGGAGTGAAACCAGCCCAGTGGGAAATGGAAGATAAGCTTCCCCTCCTTTATCCACTCCATGGACTCCTTCAAGTTGGAGCTCCGCTCGCAGATCTACCAGATAAATGCTGCATGCCTTACGAACACACCTACAGAGAGAGACGTGCTGTGCTTCGGGGGGCCGTATCGTGAAACGGGAGTTAACATGATGAAACATCACACGCTATCGGTTCACAACTGTTCTTTCCGCACTTTTTCTCTCCTCACCCTCATGCCCCACGCTTTCATCTTCCCCGACCATCGCCCTTGAATTGGTACCTTAATATATACCATTAACACAAACTAAAAATATTTCCTTAAATTTGTAAAAATGTGTACCTGGCATGGAAATAAATAGCAATGACTACCTTGTAAAAATAAACAAACAAACAAAAAAACACAATATCTTTCCACCTCTACTTCCCCTAGAAGGGCGGGAAGTCATCCCAGAGTTGAGAATGAATGGATATTGTCTAAAGTCTAAAGTTGTTAAGCCATGATACTGAGGTTTGTTATGTTACTTAAACTATAAAGACAGTTATCAGACCTAATACACAGCCTTAAATTTCTATAAAAAGAGCATACACAAAGAGAACAGATCATATGTCCAAACTTGGAACATAAAGAAAATATAACAAAAAGCAATCACAACATACCATAAAGTGAAAGAATTGAGATCAAGTGAATCGGTTCATCAACAAATACAAATGGGATAAACTCACATACTGAAAGGAAAGAATTTCCATCTTGGACCGAAATAAAGTACGTGCTGTGTGTAAGAATGCAACTAAAGCAAAATTATAGCCGTAGCAAGACATGTCGGAAAATGCAAAGAAAAAGAAAGCATGGATCTGGATATTTATACCTCACAAATTTAAAATAATGCAAAAGGAGATGAATCAAAGTTAAGACACATTAAATAGAGAGGGCACGATCACTGCAATAATCTGACGTAAATCGCGTTGTGCTTCACGTAGCGTCAACATGCCTAAGTAAAAAACCTGCAGGAAATACAAGAAAAATATCAAATGAAAATGGATAGTGGTGTGAGACTTCAATCCCCGTCTGTCCTGGAGAGACCAGACGCTGGTATGTTTTCCTCAGCGCCATCTGTACAGCAGTGGTATCGTACACTGCTCTTTTGGCACTGCTCTCGAGTGAGCATTTTCTTTCACTTTCGACCAGCGAGCTCTTCCCACCCTCTAGGTACTTACCCCACCATCACTATATTCTACACCAGCTTCAGTTTCCCCAAGGGCTACAAAGCTGGGGAGAAGCTGACATGCAAGCCCACGTGTGAATGTATGTACGTCATGTTTGCTGGCTACGTTTTCTTCACAATGGACATCAGCACTAAATGATCTTTAAAGGAGTCTCACAACTTGAAAGAAATTTTCACATGCTCTTTCTCCTTCAGTATTAGTAAAGCATAGACGGCAATGTTCCATTCGGATGCATCTTAAACATAAGAGCATTGTGCTCTGACCTAAATGGGAAGGAAATCCAAAAAAGAGGGGATATATGTATACATATACCTGATTCACTTTGCTGTACAGCAGAAACTAACACAACATTGTAAAGCAACTATACGCCGATAAAAATTTAAAAAGAAAAAGAAAACTGTTCTGAAAAATAAAAATAAATAAATAAAGCTTAATAGCATTCTGTTGGAGAAAAGACCCAGAAAACTGCTGCTCAAGGAAGGTGAAGAAAAGCCACATGAGAGAAGTCCCATGCCATTCTGAATCTCTGCTCTAGAAGCTGCAGAAACAGTTCAGTCTTGGTATGAGATACCGTACTGAACACCCAGCTACATTTCCTGCAGACTAAAAACCATACATCTCTCTTACTTTTCTCCATAGTCCTTAAAATTAACCTTTTTAACAACTTCTCACTGAAAGCTTCAGGAGTGGTTCAAAATTATTATATATATACATACACATATATAAAATATATATCAAAACCTAAAGCTGGACGCAGAGTTAGAAGGCATATCACTAGCCTAGTTCAAAATTTGCAAAGATGTTCCTTATAACCTCTATGCTTTATATAATTCACCAGTAAATTCTGAAATGAATACTTTTCTAAAAACAATAGTTGTATAATGGCTTATCATTTACTTACTTTTTGAGTGCAAACTAGCATTTGTTTTCTTAAGCCAATCTAACTGGAAATGTATTAAGGAATTAAAGGCGATATTAAAATATAATTAAAAAGAAATTACTGGGGCTCCCCTGGTGGCGCAGTGGTTGAGAGTCCGCCCGCCGATGCGGGGGACGCGGGTTCGTGCCCCGGTCCGGGAGGATCCCACGTGCCGTGGAGCGGCTGGGCCCGTGAGCCGTGGCCGCTGAGCCTGCGCGTCCGGAGCCTGTGCTCCGCAACGGGAGAGGCCACAACAGTGAGAGGCAGGCCCGCGTACCGCAAAAAAAAAAAAAAGAAAGAAAGAAATTATTACCTCCAGATACAGAAAAATAGAGGCACAAGGATGTGGTGGCCAGAACTTGAGGGGTGAAGGGGTCTCTGAAAATAATGCCGCAGACCAGTGGCCTAGTCCCTTTATAATACCCAAATATCCCAGATTAGAAGAAACGGAGACCAGCATTTTCCAAATACCAACCTCCAAAGAGCTCCACATTATGACCTCAAACACATTTTAAGTTTGTCACATGGTTCCCCTTTTATTGCACTAATCTCCAGGAAAACCAGACTCTTCCCCTACATGTCCCTTATATTATTAACGTTTCACTCCCAGGCTGACAAAATCCTATCCGAATTTCAAACTCACCCCAAATGTTTCCTCTTCGATTCACTATTCCCTTGATGCTTTTAAGTGTGTAAGACACTCTCCCTCTTTTAAACCCATTTGGGGCTTTTATCTGTCATGGGAAATTTGCCTTATGCTATGGCTGTTAGGGAAGTTATATTCCCCATTAACCTATATCATCAGGTCAGGGACAGTTTCACACACATCTGTGTGACATGGAGTAGTCAGTGTACACCGACTACACTGAATCAAACAAAATTGAAAGAAATGGACCTTTCTGTCTTAAAATAGCTCTTCAAAATAGAAGAAAATATAATGAAAAAGCCCCAAATTACACAGTACTTGAAACTGAGTAGTTCTGCTAAGTGGTATTTTTAGGAGTCCTAAATGCTCTGGCTGTACACACGTGAAAGACAAGACTGTAAATAACTGCCATGCCTCCCAGAGAGACATCAGTAGGTGATTCTGACCTCTTAGGTTTTTTGTTGTTGTTTTCTCAGAATATAGAAACAAGTTCATAATTTGCATAACAGAGGTCAGCTCCTTCTTTTTTTTTTTTTTTTTTGCGGTACGCGGGCCTCTCACTGCTGTGGCCTCTCTCTTTGCGGAGCACAGGCTCCGGACGCGCAGGCTCAGCGGCCATGGCTCACGGTCCCAGCCGCTCCGCGGCACGTGGGATCTTCCCGGACCGGGGCACGAACCCGCGTCCCCCGCATCAGCAGGCGGGCTCTCAACCACTGCGCCACCAGGGAAGCCCAGCTCCTTCTTTTTTTAAAAAAAATTTTATTTTGGGGCTTCCCTGGTGGCGCAGTGGTTGAGAGTCCACCTGCCGATGCAGGGGATACGGGTTCATGCCCCGATCCGGGAGGATCCCACGTGCCGCGGAGCGGCTGGGCCCGTGAGCCGTGGCCGCTGAGCCTGCGCGTCCGGAGCCTGTGCTCCGCGACGGGAGAGGCCGCAGCAGTGAGAGGCCCGTGTACCGCAAAAAAAAAAAAAAAAAAAAAAAAAATTTATTTTATACAGCAGGTTCTTATTAGTTATCTATTCTATACATATTAGTGTATGTGTGTCAATTCCAATCTCCCAATTCATCCCACCATCACCACCCACCCCCACTTTCACCCCTTCGTGTCCATACATTTTTCCTCTACATCTGGGTCTCTATTTCTGCCCTGCACACCAGTTCATCTGTACCATTTTTCTAGGTTCCACATATATGTGTTAATATACGACATTTGTTTTTCTCTTTCTGACTTAACTTCACTCTGTATGACAGTCTCTAGATTCATCCACATCTCTACAAATGACCCAATTTCGTTCCTTTTTATGGCTGAATAATATTCCATTGTATATATGTACCACATCTTCTTTATCCATTCGTCTGTCAATGGGCATTTGGGTTGCTTCCATGACCTGGCTATTGTAAACAGTGCTGCAATGAACACTGTGGTACATGACTTTTTTGAATTATGGTTTTCTCAGAGTGTATGCCCAGTAGTGGGCTTGATGGGTCATGTGGTAATTCTATTTTTAGTTTCTTAAGGAACCTCCATATTCGTCTTCAGAGTGGCTATATCAATTTAGATTCCCACCAACAGTGCAAGAGGGTTCCCTTTTCGCCACACCCTCTCCAGCATTTGTTGTTTGTAGATATTCTGATGATGCCCATTCTAACTGGTGTAAGGAGATACCTCATTGTAGTTTTCTTTTGCATTTCTCCAATAATTAGTGATGTTCAGCAGCTTTTCATGTGCTTCTTAGCCATCCATATGTAGTCTTTGGAGAAATGTCTATTTAGGTCTTCTGCCCATTCTTGGATTGGGTTGTTTGTTTTTTTAATATTGAGCTGCATGAGCTGTTTATATATTTTGGAGATTAATCCTTTATCCACTGATTCATTTGCACATATTTTCTCCAATTCTGAGGGTTGTCTTTTCATCTTGTTTATGGTTTCCTTTGCTGTGCAAAACCTTTGAAGTTTCATTAGGTCCCATTTGTTTATTTTTGTTTTTATTTCCATTACTCTAGGAGGTGGGTAAAAAAAGATCTTGCTGTGATTTATGTCAAAAAGTGTTCTTCCTATGTTTTCCTCTAAGATTTTTATAGTGTCCACTCTTAAATTTAGGTCTCGAATCCATTTTGAGTTTATTTTTGTGTATGATGTAAGGGAGTATTCTACGTTCATTCTTTTACATGTAGCTGTCCAGTTTTCCCAGCACCACTTACTGAAGAGATTGTCTTTTCACCATTGCATATCCTTGCCTCCTTTGTCATAGATTACTTGACCATAGGTGCATGGGTTTACCTCTGGGCTTTCTATCCTATTGCACTGATCTATATTTCTGTTTTTGTGCCACCACCATACTGTCTTGATTACTGTAGCCCTGTAGTATAGTCTGAAGTCAGGGAGTCTGATTCCTTCAGCTCTGTTTTTTTCCCTCAAGACTGCTTTGGCTATTTGGGGTCTTTTGTGTCTCCATACAAATTTAAAGATTTTTTTGTTCTAGTTCTGTAAAAAATGTCATTGGTAATTTGATAGGGATTGCATTGAATCTGTAGATTGCTTTGGGTAGTAGAGTCATTTTCACAATCTTGATTCTTCCAATCCAAGAACATGGTATATCTCTCCATCTGTTGGTATCATCTTTAATTTCTTTCATCAGTTTTTTCATAGTTTTTTCATAGTTTTCTGCATACAGGTCTTTTGTCTCCCAAGGTAGGTTTATTCCTAGGTATTTTATTCTTTTTGTTGCAATGGTAAATGCGAGTGTTCCCTTAATTTCTCTTTCAGATTTTTCATCATTAGCGTATAGGAATGCAAGAGTTTTCTGTACATTAATTTTGTATCCTGCAACTTTTCCAAATTCATTGATTAGCTCTAGTAGTTTTCTGGTGGCATCTTTAGGATTTTCTATGTATAGTATCATGTCATCTGCAAACAGTGACAGGTTTACTTCTTTCCAATTTGTATTCCTTTTATTTCTTTTTCTTCTCTGATTGCCATGGCTAGGACTTCCAAAACTATGCTGAATAATAATGGTGAAAGAGGACATCCTTGTCTTATTCCTGATCTTAGAGGAAATGCTTTCAGTTTTTCACCATTGAGAATGATGTTTGCTGTGGGCTTTTCGTATATGGCCTTTATTATGTTGAGGTAGGTTCCCTCTATCCCCATTTTCTGGAGAGTTTTTATCATAAATGGGTGTTGAATTTTGTCAAAAGCTTTTTCTGCATCTATTGAGATGATCATATGGTTTTTATTCTTCAGTTTATTAATATGGTGTATCACATTGATTGATTTGCATATGTTGAAGAATCCTCACATCCCTGGGATAAATCCCACTTGATCATGGTGTCTGATCCTTTTAATGTGTTGTTGGATTCTGTTTGCTAGTATTTTGTTGAGGATCTTTGCATCTACATTCATCACTAATATTGGTCTCTTATTTTCTTTTTTTGTGCTATCTTTGTCTGGTTTTGGTATCAGGGTGATGGTGACCTCACAGAATGTGTTTGGGAGTGTTCCTTCCTCTGCAATTTTTTGGAAGAGTTTGAGAAGGATGGGTGTTAGCTCTTCTCTAAACGCTTGATAGAATTCACCTGTGAAGCCATCTGGTCCTGGACTTTTGTTTGTTGGAAGATTTTTAATCACAGTTTCAATTTCATTACTTGTGATTGGTCTGTTCATATTTTCTATTTCTTCCTGGTTCAGTCTTGGAAGGTTATACCTTTCTAAGAATTTGTCCATTTCTTCCAGGTTGTCCATTTTATTGGCCTAGAGTTGCTTGTAGTAGTCTCTTAGGATGCTTTGTATTTCTGCAGTGTCTGTTGTAACTTCTCCTTTTTCATTTCTAATTTTATTGATTTAAGTCCTCTCCGACTCTTTTTGTTGATGAGTCTGGCTAATGGTTTATCAATTTTGTTTATCTTCTCCAAGAACCCGCTTTTAGTTTTATTGATCTTTTCTGTGCTACTGTTTTGTTTCTATTTCATTTATTTCTGCTCCAATCTTTATGATTTCTTTCCTTCTACTAACTTTGGGTTTTGTTTGTTCTTTCTCTAGTTCCTTTAGGTGTAAGGTTAGATTATTTACTTGAGATATTTCTTGTTTCTTGAGGTAGGCTTGTATCGCTATAAACTTCCCTCTTAGAACTGCTTTTGCTGCATCCCATAGGTTTTGGATCATTGTGTTTTCATTGTCATTTGTCTCTAGGTATTTTTTGATTTCCTCTTTGATTTTCTTCAGTGATCTCTTGGTTATTTAGTAATGTGTGGTTTAGCCTCCATGTGTTTGTGTTTTTTACACTTTTTTCCATGTAATTGATTTCTAATCTCATAGCGTTGTAGTCAGAAAAGATGCTTAATATGATTTCAATTTTCTTAAATTTACTGAGGCTTGATTTTTGACCCAAGATGTGATCTACCCTGGAGAATATTCCGTGTGCACTTGACAAGAAAGTGTAATCTGCTGTTTTTGGATGGAATGTCCTATAAATATCAATTAAATCTATCTGGTCTATTGTGTCACTTAAAGCTTGTGTTTCCTTATTAATTTTCTGCTTGGGTGATCCGTCCATTGGTGTAAGTGAAGTGTTAAAGTCCCCCACTATTATTGTGTTACTGTTGATTTCCTCTTTTATAGCTGTTAGCAGGTGCGTTATGTATTGAGGTGCTCCTATCATGGGTGCATAAATATTTACAATTGTTATATCTTCTTCTTGGATTGATCCTTTGATCATTATGTGGTGTCCTTCTTTGTCTCTTACAGTAGTCTTTATTTTAAAGTCTATTTTGTCTGATATGAAAATTGCTACTCCAGCTTTCTTTTGATTTCCATTTGCATGGAATATCTTTTTCCATCCCCTCACTTTCAGTCTGTATGTGTCACTAGGTCTGAAGTGGGTCTCTTGTAGACAGCATATAGATGGGTCTTGTTTTTGTATCCATTCAGCAAGCCTGTGTCTTTTGGTTGGAGCATTTAATCCATTTACATTTAAGGTAATTATCAATATGTATGTTCTAATTACCATTTTCTTAATTGTTATGGGTTTGTTTTTGTAGGTCCCTTTCTTCTCTTGTGTTTCCCACTTAGAGAAGTACCTTTAGCATTTGTTGTAGAGCTGGTTTGGTGGTGCTGAATTCTCTTAGCTTTTGCTTGTCTGTAAAGCTTTTGATTTCTCCATCGAATCTGAATGAGATCCTTGCTGGGTACAGTAATCTTGGTTGTAGGTTCTTCCCTTTCATCACTTTAAATATATCATGCCACTCCCTTCTGGCTTGTAGAGTTTCTGCTGAGAAGTCAGCTGTTAACCTTATAGGAGTTCCCTTGTATGCTATCTGTCATTTTTCCCTTGTTGTTTTCAATAATTTTTCTTTTTCTTCAATTTTTGTCAGTTTGATTACTATGTGTCTTGGCTTATTTCTCTTTGGTTTTATCCTACCTGGGTCTCTCTGCACTCCTGGACTTGGGTGGCTATTTCCTTTCCCATGTTAGGGATGTTTTCGACTACAATCTTTTCAAATATTTTCTTGGGTCCTTTCTCTCTCTCTTCTCCTTCTGGGACCCCTATAATGAGAATGTTGTTGCATTTAATGTTGTCCCAGAGGCCTCTTAGGCTGCCTTCATTTCTTTTCATTCTTTTTTCTTTATTCTGTTCCATGGCAGAGAATTCCACCATGATGTCTTCCAGGTCACTTATCCGTTCTTCTGCCTCAGTTATTCTGCTATTGATTCCTTCTAGTGTAGTTTTCTTTTCAGTTACTGTACTGTTCATCTCTGTTTGTTTGTTCTTTAATTCTTCTAGGTCTTTGTGAAATATTTCTTGCATCTTCTCAATCTTTGCCTCCATTCTTTTTCTGAGGTCCTGGATCATCTTCACTATCATTATTCTGAATTCTTTTTCTGGAAGGTTGCCTATCTCCATTTCATGTAGTTGTTTTTCTGGGGTATCATCTTGTTCCTTCATCTGGTACATAGCCCTCTGCCTTTTCATCTTGTTTATCTTTCTGTGAATGTAGTTTTTGTTCCACAGGATGCAGGATTGTAGTTCTTCTTGCTTCTGCTGTCTGCCCTTTGGTGGGTGAGGCTATCTAAGAGGCTTGTGCAAGTTTCCTGTTGGGAGGGACTGGTGGTGAGTAGAGCTGGCTGTTGCTCTGGTGGGCAGAGCACAGTAAAACTGTAATCTGCTTGTCTGCTGATGGGTGGGGCTGGGTTCCCCCCGTACATCATTTGGCCTGAGGTGACCCAACACTGGAGCCTGCCGGGGCTCTTTGGTGGGGCTAATAGCGGACTCTGGGAGGGTGCATGACAAGGAGTACTTCCCAGAACTTTTGCTGCCAGTGTCCTTGTCCCTTGGTGAGCCACAGCTGCCCCCTGCCTCTGTGGGAGACACTCCCGACACTAGCAGGTAGGCCTGGTCCAGTCTCCTGTGGGGTTACTGCTCCTTCCCCTGGGTCCCGATACACACACTACTTTGTGTGTACCCTCCAAGAGTGGAGTATCTGTCTCCCCCAGTTCTGTCGAATTCCTGCAATCAAATCCCGCTAGCCTTCAAAGTCTGATTCTCTAGGAATTCCTCTTCCTGTTGCCGGACCCCCAGATTGG
Organism: Kogia breviceps; assembly: GCF_026419965.1. Lineage (NCBI taxonomy): Eukaryota > Metazoa > Chordata > Mammalia > Artiodactyla > Physeteridae > Kogia > Kogia breviceps. Next base: position 128,716,824 of record NC_081330.1, on the reverse strand, counting down.
GAAGCCTGATGTGGGGCTCAGAACCTTCACTCCAGTGGGTGGACTTCTGTGGTATACGTGTTCTCCAGTGTGTGAGTCACCCACCCAGCAGTTATGGGATTTGATTTGATTGTGACTGCACCCCACACCCCCACCATCTCATCATGGCTTCTCCTTTCTCTTTGGATGTGGGGTACCTTTTGGTGAGTTCCAGTGTCTTCCTGTTGCTGATTGTTCAGCAGTTTGTTGTGATGCTGGTGCTCTCGCAACAGGGAGGGAGAGCACGTCCTTCTACTCTGCCATCTTGAACCAATCTCCCCCAGCTCCTTTCTAAATTTTGTGTAGGCAACACTGCTATGTCTATTTTAAATTAGTTAATGTCTTTATTTAATCTCTGATGTATTCATAATTCTTTCTTAACTTTGATCAAGTTTCTGAGGCACTTTTCTCCCTGCACAATTGCAGGTCACTATAGAGAATGGAATTCGGAAGTCAAAAAAAACTCTCTGTCAAGTGTGACTCTAAAGCAACAGAAATTATATGAAACAGTATAAATAAATGCCAACTCAACCACCATTAGTGGCACTTCTCTCGTCGACATGACTTCCCAAAGTGGTGAAAACCTGTGTGTAAAACTTATGAATAAAACAATATATAGTCTACCATCAAATTACCTAGGAGTTGCAATCTGGAAAAATCCAATATATATTAAAATTTCAGGTAAAATTTTTCCTTTACATGTAAAATTGTGTGATTCTAGCTTTAGACAATTATACATAGTTTGGTTTTTTTTTTACTTACTTGGATGTCATAATGACATCTGGATTATCATGCTGCATTGTTCAAGGTATTTTTCGGGCTCACCATATCCCCCATTAGATGCAGTAAAACCCTTCAGTCATCCAGGCAATAAAAGACTACTCTATAAATATCCAAAAGTATCCTGGGGGCGAACCACCAAGCTCAATGACAATTCATTGCCATGTAATGTGTTAGATATTTTAGTTTGGTGTAAAAACTTTTCTTGGCTGGAACAAACCCTTCAATGACCTGACTCATGTGTAAAGGTTAAACAGCAGGAGCATGGTGGTCATTTATTTCCAAAGCATTAAACCCCCTGGGCTCTGATAAACACGTTTGGTGTGTCACAGTCAATTAGAAAGCCATCCAGTGTGAATGAGTCTCTGACTTTCAAGAATGCCACTGGCATCTGATAAACAGACAGAGGAGCTGTACAATGCCTATGAGCTCCATCCTCCTTCAGATACCAAATTCAATTCCAACTGCCTGCAAAGGCAAGAGTTCAAAGGAGTTGCCAGTTCTTTGGGACTAAAAATATATTCTATTTTCCTCATGCAGTAGTGTTTCTTGTGACCCCAACACAACCTTGTGTAGCTCAAAGATAAAAAATGGACACCGCATGTCACAAGTTTCAACGGAACACTTTCTGTACGGATGGGACAGTGGGTACATATGCATAGGGATGGACAGATGGAACTAAAAGTGTCTTCTTTAGCATGTTAGCAAACTTTAGTTTGACCCATGTTTAGGGAAAGCATCCCTGTTTTACAGAGTCTATTTGATACTGTGACAGAAAACTAGTACATGGAAAGGGAAGATGCCAACTTACGTGCTATAAAATTATACAGGAAAGAGTTATGAGACCCAAGCTATTTGCATATTTCTAGTGTTATAGTAGAGGACAGCAACTATGCAAATGAATAAGAAGGAACGAGCATTTTTAAAAGCATCTGGTGGGGCTTCCCTGGTGGCGCAGTGGTTGAGAGTCCGCCTGCCGATGCAGGGCATGTGGGTTTGTGCCCCGGTCCGGGAGGATCCCACGTGCCGCGGAGCGGCTGGGCCCGTGAGCCGTGGCCGCTGCGCCTGCGCGTCCGGAGCCTGCGCTCCGCAACGGGAGAGGCCACAGCGGTGAGAGGCCCACGTACCACACACACACAAAAAATGTTGAAAGCAACTGTAATCATACAGATGATGTTTTTCAGACTACGATGGAATTAAAATAAAAATTAATCAAGAAACAAGATAAATATAATATCTTCAAATATTTTTAAATCTAGCAACATACATCTAAATAACCCAAAGGCCAGAAAGGAAATGACAACTGTAGTTATAAAATATTTTGAAGTGAATGTTAGTGAACATATGTTCATGTTAATAAAACATATTTTGAAGTGAATATTACTGAACATATGCAGATGCATTAGCAGCGACGGGCTCTGATTTCAGTGGCTTGCAAACCTGGTCCTCGGCGCCCCTGAGGAAGGGCCACGGAGGCGGTGAGGAGGAACCGCACTCCCCACCCCGAGTCCTCCACAGGACGTCATTCTCCTTCAAGATGCTGAACGCACAGGCAGGGCCCCGAGGTCCTGGGAAGTGGCGAACGCCATATGGCCCTTCTGACGTGCTTCTCTCACGTCACACGACAGTGACAAACAAGAGAACCGAAAAGGCCGAGTGTTCAATTACTCTCTGCTCCCCGACACCGCGCAGCATGTAAAGTGTCTGCGGCAGAGCGTGAGTGGAAGCGAGTGTGTGGTGGCACGTGCGTGTCTGTGGGTGTGTTTAAAATCCTAATTGCATAAACGTAGGTACCAATCCTCTACCCCTGTTTTCTTTGATACCCAGATAAATAAACGTGCACCCATTGCTGCGGGAACTTCACCTTGCTACCAAATATTTCTCCAGAGTCTGAGGCTGAGGCTGAGAATCTCTGGGCTGTGGCCCGTCACCTCCTACTCTGAGCTCTTCCTTACTTGCTTTCACAGTGTCTGTGACCTTTCACCTACCTGCTGTCATCCCTTGGCCTTTTCCCCTGCCTCCCTCCCGCAGCCCCCTTCTCCTTTCTTAGAGCACCACTAACCCGACCCTACCTTATCCAACACACTTTGCCAAAGACTTGGAAAAAAGAGGGGAATTGTGGCACAGGATTTAAAAAATTACTAAAAACTGAGTATCGGGTACCACATTAAAAGTCCATCACCCTTTATTTTACAGAGAATTCCTTACTAAAATTTCCCATATTTCTGGAGTCTGCTCTTCCTTACTCTATAAAAAGATCTTTCATTCATCCAACAAACATTTGTGAGAAGCTTACTTATATACCAGGTCTGGGTCTATGTGCTAGAGCTTCAGCAGTAAAGGAAACAAACTCTGCCATTAAGAAATTACATTCTCTGTATCCATCCCTTCTTTTTTGAGCCATGGATTACTGAAGCCCGTGGATCAAAAAGAAACAATGGAACATTCATGTTGCCCTGGTACGCTAAGCATTTTCATCTCCCATTGTTTTAACCTCCCCCTTTCAACCTAGGCAAGCAGCTTTAGTCTTTGTAACCAAAAGAACAATTACGGTGTTTTCCTAAGTAAAAGAGCAGCTTTCATCCTGATATGGATTCTGCCTCCTCTCTAGAATGCAAAAACGGTTCTAGTCAAATTTTTAAATCAATGTTTCCTTCTCCCTGCATTTGCCATTTCAAAATTCCACTTAATCGAAACCATTTCTCAATTATAATATCACCGATACATAATGACAATAGTCAGTATAAAATCTACCTCTTTATGAGAAGCAGAGGTCCCACAAAATACTTAAATACAAGCACTTAACAATATTTCTGGGAAAAGACAGCTAGGGATTTGTATGTATTTGAATCTAGAGTACATAAATTCAGAGTCTAACTTATAGTACTGAGGCAAGAATATGTTTATACGGTGATCTCATGCTCATTAGTCGGTAAAAACCAGTATAATAAGCCAGCAAAGGGAATAGAAATAATATGTATTTTACTCCAGCTCTCTCCTGTTGAATCCTTGCTAGCCATATGATAACCGTGGTACATGTTTTAGAAAACCGAGATGGAAAAGCGCCTCAGACTCCTTTACTTATATTCCCATTTCACCTCTCTTCAGGGACTTCATAAAAGAACTTCATTGAAAGAACAGTCATTGTTAAGTTCATTTCTTCACCTCCCACTTCTTCTTGATCTGTTTCCATGTGGCTTTAACTGCAACCACCCCGCTGAAAGTGCCTTTGTCAAGACCACGGTTTGCTCTCTGTTCCTTGTTTTACTTGACTGTTCCACAATTCTTGACATTGTTGGCCATTGCCTTCTTTCTGAAACAGTTTACTCCCTTGGTCGTCAAGGCAACATATATTTTAGCTTTAGTCTCTTTCGTGGGCTCTGATTCCTCTGCCTACCGCTTAAAGGTTGGGTTCCATCCTCAACTCTCATCTCTCTCCTCCTTTCTGAGATGAGAAGGACCTCGTTCACATTTCCATTACCACCATAATGTCTACAACTGCCCAGGACATGTCTCTAGTCCATCTTTTTCTTAGCCTATAGAATCATATTTTTAACTGCCTACTTGACTGTCTCCACCTGAATGCTTTCTTTGTATGTCAACCCATCACAGCCCAAACTCGATGCATTATCTCTCCTTCCTCCTTACTCTTGTCACCCTCAAGACACAATTCCCACTCATGGCACCACTATACCCTCATTGTCCACAGCAAAAAAACTTTCAGAGTCATTCATACCATCTTTCTTCTCCATCACCTTTCCAGTCACTAGCTCCCGTCAGTTTTATCATCTTAACACTGTACATCAAATACATCTCTCCCTCGCCATATACATCGCTACTATTTTTGCTAAGATCTTCAAAACTTATCATCTAGAGAATATGACAAGTGTGTCCTAATTGGTCTCCCTAAGAACGGACTCATCATTCTCATCTATTTTTCATTATATTATGATGTTGATCTCGCTAACGCACAAGCAAGTCCCTCTCCTACTTAAAAGATCCCTAGTTATTCCCATTTTGTAATCATAAAACCTCACACTGATGAGCATAACATAGAGCCTCCTGCATGATCTACCTCCTATCCATCTTGCCCGTCTCATCTCCCACCCTCCTCCAGGCCTCAGCCAGACTGAAAAGCTTACACTACCCTTAAACATATCATATCATTCTCTTTCTCCACACATTTACACATCCTGTTCTCCCTTCCAGATATGCCTTTAGGATACCTTTGCCTACATGGTAGCCCTACTTGTCCTTTGAAGGGTAACTCAAGGATCTCTTCTCTTGAAGGCATTTCATGAACCCCCAGAAAAAAGTCAATCCATGCTCCTGTGGGATCTGAGAAATGCCCTGGAAATAGCCTAAGATTTGACTTAACTGTTTGGACACAGATGAGTCAAACAATTCTAGGGTTCTGATCCTGGAAGCCAATCATAATGGTGAACAACTATTAGAAAAAAGGAAGGATAGGGTTTTAGAAGAAGGGGGAAGATCTATGAGGTTATGTTTTAAAGCAAACTTTTTATTGATGTAGAACACATGTACAGGAAATTGTGTAAGTGTGCAGCTTACATGCCAGAACGACTAACACTGAAGAGACAGACAACACCAACTGTTGGCACGGATGGGCAACAACACTCGTATGCTCCTGGAGCATAAATCGTTGCAACATTTGGGGAAAACGTAGGGCAGTATCAAATAAAACTAAACGCATACTCCCCCTAGAACCCAGCGATTCCATTCCTAGGAATACACCCAATAGATAGGCTGACGTAAGCTCACCAAAAAACATGCACGGCACGTTCAGAGCTGCCTTAATCATTACAACAAAGAGTAGAAATGATCCAAATGTCCAGAATCCTTGAATGGATGAATAAATTGCATTATATTTACACCATGCAATAGTACTGGACAATGAGAACGCACAACATACCACATGTAAAAGTGTGGATGAATCTCAAACATAACACTGAGTGAAAGAAGTCAATACAAAGGGAACACACTGTATGATACACAGAGTACAAAAAGCAGCACAGTTCACCTATACTTTTTTAAGGCAGGATAGAAGTCAGTGACCGGAAAGGAGTGAAACAGGTGATTCTAGGGCGTCAAAAGGCTCTATTTCTTCATTTAGTTGCAGGTTCCTGGTTGTGTTCCATTTGCGAAAATTCATCAAACTGTACGGTATGTGCATTTTCTATACACTGAACTGCAATGAAAGGTTTTTAAGTGTACAGAGCTTAATGAATTTTCACTAAGGGAACACTCCCAGGTAATTAACACTGAGCCATGAAATAGAATATTGCCAGCACCTCAGAAGCCCCCTCATGCCCCGGCCCCTATCGATGCCCCCCAAACAAGTTCTATTCTGACTTCTACCATGGTGGCAGACACCCCATCTGTACTGTTCCGTAATGTTTCCTCCATATCTACAAAACAGATTGGCATGGTGTACATATTTTCAAGGTACACACTGAACTAATAAATTACAGGCAAAAATGGGGGAGTCAACAAAGATATTTGAAACCTTAAGCTTGGCCGAGTCCGGTCAATCAAAAGGATAAACTAAGGAAAAGAAGCGAAGAAGGAAGGCGCAGCTCCCTGGAGGATGTCTACATTGAGAAGTAGGAAGAAACCATCCTGTAGGAAAGTCCGAAAATCAATCAAACCATATTTGCATTTCATAAAACCCAATTTCCTAGTTTCTTACCACCCTATTGATATAGATCTGGTTTGTATAACTAACCAATTATTGATCAATCAAAAACACTTTACTTATGAAATCTTTTTGGTGACTCATAAACATCTTCGTATTCACAACACAAGGCTTTGAAATGTATGACCTAAGACCTGCATGGTGTATTTTTTAAATCAACTTGAAAACAGAAAGAATTTCATCTTCCTCGCATCCTTTGGATTCAAGCTGCCAGTAATTGTGCAAAGATCACCAAGTCCATTAAAAATTTATGACATTTGAAAAGCTCATTAGCCACAAGCCTGATTTTTCTTTAGCTTTCTGGTCCGTTAAATCCGATAGTGAGTGTTAAGTGTATAGAAAGAAGAAGCTCGAGCACCCACTGTGGGAAGCTGGATTGCCCGTCCACTCACATCTGCGCAAATATCACCTTTCCCGCCTGGGCCCCAGGACAGGAAGGGCAGATGTCCAGGCAATAAAGTGCCTGTAAATTATTATAAACGAAAGTATACGCATGGGAGTGGACTTCGGCCTGCAGAAAGTTTCTGTGGCTGCATGTCTGCGTCTCCCCAAAGATGGCAGGGTCCACATTCCCAGGTGCAGCTCTTTCTCCTATAACTCCATTTACCTTCGATTTGAATTTCACTTCCAGCATTACCACATGCCTTCCTCTGGACTTCGATCACGCCCACGGTTTGAAATAAGTGATAAGACTCATTTGTGTGATGGATGCTGTGCTATGTCATTTAAATTAGTCTGTCATCCCAATTAAATTAAGTTTCTTCACGTGAGGGCAAGGCTCTGACATACCATATGGATCACAAAAAGACAGTATGGGATAAGGAGAGAGTATAAATACTTTTTAAATTGTTAATTACGGTTATTGTTACATTTAGAAATATTGCAAAATATCCCCAAATGTTGGATTTCCATGATGATAACTGAACTTAGAGTAGTTTAGAAGAAGATCATGGTTTAGGAAAAGATCATGATCAGTCATCCATACAGATGGATAATTATACACCACCCATGGACAGTGCTGACGTGACAAAGTAATTAAAGGAGACTGGCAGCTTCTTCTCATTAATCAGCAGAGACAGGGCATGGAGGACGCCCGTGCTTGGCAAAGCCCCAACGCACATCTCGATGCCAAGGACTCTCTATCACTTTCATCCTCTGGAGACAAAAAGACAAAGCCAGGCCCTCCTCACAGGTCACGTGGCCAGAAATCCAGGGCTGCTCCTCAGAGGAGTATCTTGAGGTATTTCCTGGATGGCCTTTTCTCGTCTTTAACTGAGTATCTTATGTTGTTGTTGTTAAAGTAGCACAGGTTTATGGAAACTGGAAATCTTTCAAAAAGTAGAAAAACAGAGATCGTAAACATTCACACTGATAGTGTTTGGATGTACTTGATGTTTGCTATGGATATTTTTCCATATGATGATTACATGGAATATTGAAAGTTACACAAACTTTATAAATCAACAGGTGTCATTTTATAAATAATGTTTGTTAACTTTTTTTAATTTGAAAAAGCTTAAAGAAAAAAATGGTCTAAATCAGTATAGACAGAGCTTTCTCTGTGTGTTTCTCTGTTTGCTGACCCTTCCTGAATGAATCATATTCATATCCACATTTTTTCGACAACGTCTCATAGATAAGTCCGTTATCACCTGGTTTAGGGGGCAGATTGTGGGCAGAGATGTAAATCAAGCACACAGCCTGCCACTTGTGGAAGTCCTCCATCCTTGGTTTAAACAACTCTGACCTGTGTCCCAGGCCCGTGTCATAAAAAGGACGACCTCTCTGACCTTCTCAGAGGGGGCTGTGGGCACAGAAGTCCAGGGATGAATATCACTGGTCTCGCTTAGGCTGTGTTCAGAGGATGGGTATCCTAATCAAACAGCTTGAATCCCAAGGTCAATTTCGCACCGGGTGACAGTTTCATTTGATTGGCAACCCCAGGTAGAGAGCTCCCAGAGTACATGAAGGGCTATGTCACCTAAAAAGGGAAGAAGAGACCCTGGGCTGCAGATACAGATGGAAATTCCACTGAATTTTTCATGCCTTGTATATAAACGTTCTTTCTCCTTATACTGCATAGACTGTCAACCCATTTTCTTAGGAGTACTTTTTTTTAAACTAAAGCCATTTTCCAATTATTTCTTTTTTTTTTTTTTCTGTTTTTGACCTCAAAGCAATCTTAACTGTCTCTGATGCCCATTTTAATTCTACCAGTACATTTTTTATTTCCTTGTATTCCTCTCTTATCTCACCTATCTTGTTTTCTCATGTTATCCTTTGGTTTTTTTTCTTACCCTATTTTCCCCTTAGGACTTCACTCTCTGGCTTTTTGCCTTGCATCATAGTTTGAATCCCAAACAGTTTTCTAGGATCCTTTTCTATTTCCTGACTTGCTTAATATTAGAAATTCACTCTCCTTCGGAGTTCTCAGGGTAACGTTGCTTTTAATTCTGCAGCTTTTCCCGTAGGCTCTGTTTGTTTTGCTTAGTTTTGTTCTTATTTACTTATCACATGTAAAGGAGACATCCATTTGTGGCTTCTGTCCCCAGATAGGCTGCATGGACTACACTCCTCTTCACTCTGTGTTCATTCAGAGTACTATTCAAATTGCATTCTTTTACTTACATTAAGACCAGCTGAGTGCTATCCACAGCTTCTGGCTTGAATCTCAACGCACAGCAGATGTTCACTCATCACTTGCCTTCTACACTGAAAATGAGATCTTCCTGGGTTTCCACCACCAGAGTATATCCACACTCTGCTCCCAAGGCATCTGTGTACAACTACAGTCCTCCAGGTGCACTTCCATTTTATTTATGGTGACCGTCCACCCCAGGATGCTGCATGCGACCACCAGCTCCCACCCAGCCCTCTTCCTGCCAAATATTTCTGAGGTCAGGTGTCCAGACAAAAATATGGGGGGTCACAACAGCTACCTAGAAAAGTTATACTTCAGTCTTTGCTTTGGAGTCTCTGCCTCGCCTCAGAGACAGGAAGTGACAGAAGAAAGATCTGCCGCTACTTTCAGGTGAACCAACAGACCTGTGGTGTTCTAGCTGGTTCTACCAGGTGAAATTAGGAGAAATTCTTCGAAACTTAAGGCGTTAGGTTAGCTGTCGATTTTCAGAGGTAATAGGGTGAGAAGCAGAGCAGAGTCATGGCAGGAATTTTAGCGGGAAATTTCAAGTGGAAGGGCTTCCCTGCGATTTAAGCTGAAATCCATTCCTAAAGAATAAGGCACAATGGATATGCTACCATTAAACTATTGTTTTAATTCTAAAGTCATTCTCAGAAGACCCCTCATCAAGGACTTTTCTTCATTTTCTGAAAGTACTACAGCTTCACTGTTCAGGGCAGATGACACCCTTTCCTAAGTCTGGATGGTCCAAAGATATGCAATTTCACCAGCACCCACAACAAAGCTCGTGCAAAGCTCATGACCCATGTCCATTGGGAGAAACTCCTCTTTGCGTCACACCCTAAATCCTCCTCATGCTATGTTTTAAACCTGCCTTTTTCTCTTGAACTGCATCCACGGGGCAGCTTCACCAGCGCGCTGAAATAACAGCACCACTCACTCTGGTTTGTTACAATGGCTCCATCAAGGGCCACTGTGTTCAGTGCTGGGTGAGACGGCATGGTTAACATAAAGGGCACTGTTCTCACTTATTCGATGCCGTAAAGCTTCATTTTAACTACATGATAGAACACCAATGTAATTATTTACTACAATATCATTATTATGTGAAATTAGCCTTCCTTTACACAATGATTTTATCATTAGTCACTGTAAAAAAAAAAAAAAAACAAAGACCAAATTTGATGATTACTAGATGGGACTGTCTTAGTTATTGCCAGGGAGTTACACCCTGAGATGGAGACATGCAGGGAGCCGAGGCAGCAGCAACCGTAAAACCAAGACCTATGGGAAAGCGAGGGACACAGAAACGTTGAACTGTGAGTCATTACACCAAGGTCTCCCCGCATCCAAAGGGAAACTCTGCAGCTGTATGGATGGCCCTTTCGAGCTGTCCTAAACTGAAGTAAAGGGGCCGCACATTTCTACCCCCAAACTGTCAATAATTGAGTGGGAGCTGTTCTCAGGGAGCAGAGAAGACGTATGCAAGGTTTCTCCCCTCACCAAGTGCATTCCCTAGAAAGGGATCCAGCTGTCAACATCCCAACCGGTGTAGAAATAAGTGCCTCGGTCCTGCAGGGGGATCTGAGAGTGCACATTACAGAGTCCTGGATAAGGACAGAGAGTTTCCACAGACTGCTGTGTCAGACAGCTAAGCTAGGCTGTATAACAAATAATCCTGAAATTCTAATGACCTGATAACACATGTTGTTATTTACGCATGCTCCTGGCCCAACACAAGGTAAGCCCTACTCAGTAACGTCACTTGAGGACCCAGGTTTACGAAGGCTCAAAATCAGCAGGTATTTTCATGATCACTTGGGGAGAAGGACAGAAACATAACGAATCATGCACTGCCTTGAAGAGACCCAGAAGGGTGTCGCGTTTCTTCCACTCAATTTTGTTGGCCAAATTATGTCACATGGCCTAAAATCCACCCAGTGTCCAGAAAAGGAGGAGAAGCAGAACATCTGTGACCCGATAACCACCGCGAAGGACTGATCCAGCCTGGGCTCTACAGATGTTAACTGCCCACTGAAATACTGACATACTTTTTGTGAACCTTTGCACATTTATTCTTTCATTACAACTAAAGGAGAAGCAGAAGGAAAAGTACATTTGAGAAACTCTAATCTCTGGATAATAAAACTGAAGAGGTAAATATTGCCATAAAGCACTCCAATAAAGGAATCATAAGAAAATGCGAAGAAAGCAAGCATGGATGACATTTGAGAAGAGACTTGAAACTGTACATTCGCTAATGTTTTATCCATTTTTTAAGCCCCTAAAGTTATTAGCATAAAAATCCTCAAAACAGGGACTTCCCTGGTGGTGCAGTGGTTAAGAATCCACCTGCCAATGCAGGGGACGTGGGTTCGAGCCCTGGTCTGGGAAGATCCCACATGCCGTGGAAAAAACTAAGCCCGTGTGCCACAACTACTGAGCCCGTGCTCTAGAGCCCGCACGCCACAGCTACTGAGCCCACGTGCCACAACTACTGAAGCCCACGCACCTAGAGCCTGTGCTCTGTCTGTAACAAGAGAGGCCACCGCAAAGAGAAGCCCTAGCACCTCAACGAAGAGCAGCCCCTGCTCGCCGCAACTAGAGAAAGCCCGCGCGCAGCAACGAAGACCCGACGCAGCCATAAATAAATAAATAAATTTAATTATTTATTAAAAATCCTCAAAACAAAAGTCTCTCTGTGTTTTGGACAGAGTGGCAAAGCAGAGAAATGAGCCAGTGTCGACTTCTTTATTCCGTGACCCAGTAAAGCTGCAGGAGGAAGAATCCTCAGACTAAAGGAATGAGGGTATCTCCAAAAAAAAAAAAAAAAACAGAAGGGGAAAATCTGATCTTCTGCAAGGAAAAGAGAAAGCCTATGGCTTTGGAAATAATAATGTGAAGCTGTCACAGCAGCGACAAGCACATATTATAGGTTGCCTTGAGAGCGTGTGTTTGTGTTGTGTGCATGTGATGTATCTGTGCGTGTGTGTACATGACTTGGGCTGCTCAGCAAACCACTTGGATAGCAACAGCATAACATGGCCAGTGCAGTGATTAGTAAGCACCTTGGGGCTATAATTACGTCTACATACCTACTTCAAAAACTTGAGAGAACTCTTCAACAAATGGTGTTGGGAAAACCAGATATCCACATGTAAGTGAATTAAATCAGACCCTAATCTTACACCACTCACAGAAATTAACTTGAAAGGCATTAAGGCCTGAAACTTAAACCCCGGGAAGAAAACAAAGGGGAAAAGTTTCATAATATGGGTCCAGGCAATGATTCCTTGGATATGACACCAAAAACGCAAGCAACAAAAGCAAAAATAGACAAGAAGAACTACATAAAACTAAAAATCTTCTCCACAGCAAAGGAAAAAAATCAACAAGTAAAAAGTCAACTTAATGAATGGGACAAAATATGTGTAAACCGTATATCTGATAAGGGATTAATATCTAAAATATAAAAGAAATTTCTACAACTCAATAGCAAAAAACAAATAAATAAATAACCTGATTTTAAAATGGGCAAAGAACCTGAATAGACATTTTCCCAAAAAGGCATATAAATTGCCAAGAGACACATGAAAAGATACTCAACATCAACAGTCATCAGGTAAATGCAAATCAAAACCACAATGTATCAACTTACACCTGTTAGAATGGCTATCACCAAAAAGACAGGAAATAAGTGTTACCAAGGATGTAGAAAAAAGGGAATCCTGTACACTGTTGGTGGGAATTAAACTGGCACAGTCCCAACGGAAAACAGTTTGGAAGTTACTCAAAAAACTAAAAATAGAATTACCATATGATCCAGCAATCCCACTTCTGGGTATACATCCCAAAGAACTGAAATCAGGATGTCAAAGAGATATCTATACTCCCATGTCCACTGCAGTATTATTCACAATAGCCAAGATATGGAAACCTAAGTGTCCACTGACCGATGAACAGGTAAACAGAATGCCATACATACATACATACAATGAAACATCCAGCCTTAAAAGAGAAAGAAATCCTGTCATTTGGAACAACATGGATGGACCTGAAAGCCATTATGATAAATGAAATAAGCCCAGTCACCAAGGTACAAATATTTCATGATTCCACGTAAATGAGGTACCTAGAATAATCAAACACATAGAAACAGAGAGTCAAATTTTATTTTACTTTGTAAGGAACTATCAGGAAAGTATAAGCTGCTGTAAGTGATGGGGCTAGAGGGAGGGGAAATGGAGAATTGCTGTTCAATGGATATAGAGCTTCAGTTATACAAGATGAGTAGGTTCTAGACACCTGCTGTACAACGTGGGGCCCATAGTAAACAATCCTGTATTGTGCACTTAAAGATTTGTGAAGAGTGTAAATTCCATGCTAAGTTGTTAAGTATTCTTATAACATTTTTTAGAAGAAAGAAAATTTTCTTTTTTTATTGAAGTATAGTTGATTTACAATGTTGTATTAGTTTCTGGTGTAGAGCAGAGTGATTCGGTTTCATACATATATTCCTTTTTATATTCTCTTCCATTATGTTTTATTACAGGATATTGAATATAGTTCCCTGTGCTCTACAGTAGGACCTTGTTGTTTATCTACTTTATATACAGTTGTTTATGTCTGCTAATCCCAAACTACTAATTTATCCCTCCCCGCTACCCCTCTGGTAACCATAAGTTTGTTTCCTATGTCTGTGAGTCTATTTCTGTTTCATAGATATGTTCATATGTGTCATGCTTTAGATTCCACATATAAGTGATATCATATGGTATTTCTTTTTCTGACTTACTTCACTTAACATGATCATCTCTAGGTCCATCTATGTTGTTGCAAATGGCATTATTTCATTCTTTTTTATGGCTGAGTAATATTCCATTACATACATACATACATACATGTATATATATACACACACCTCATCTTCTTTATCCATTCATCTGTCAATGGACATTTACATTGTTTCCATGTTTGGGCTATTGTAAATAGTGCTGCTATAAACATATTGGTGAATGTATCTTTTTTAGTTATAGTTTTGTCCAGATATATCCCCAGGAGTGGGATTGCTGGATCGTATGGTAGCTCTATTTTTAGTTTTTTAAGGAACCTCCACACTGTTCTCCACAGTGGCTGCACCAGTTTACATTCCCCCCAACAGTGCAGGAGGGTTCCCTTTTCTCCACACCCTCTCCAGCATTTATTAGTTGTAGACTTTTTAATGATGGCCATTCTGACCGGTATGAGGTGATAGCTCATGGTAGTTTTGATTTGTTTTCTCTAATATTGAACATCTTTTCATGTGCCTATTGGCCATTTTTATGCCTTCTTTGAAGAAATGTTTATTTAGGTCTTCTGCCAATTTTTTGATTGGGTTGTTTGTTTCTCTGTTATTGAGCTGTATGAGCTGTTTGTATATTTTGGAAATTAAGCCCTTGTCAGTCACACTATTTGCAAATATGTTCTCCCAGTCCATATGTTGTTTTGTTGATGGTTTCCTTTGCTGTGCAAAAGCTGATAAGTTTGATTAGGTCCCATTTGTGTATTTTTGCTTTTATTTCCATTGCCGTGGGAAACTGACCTAAGCAAACACTGGAACAATTTATGTCCGAGAATGTTTTGCCTGTGTTCTCTTCTAGGAGTTTCATGGTGTCATGTCTTACACGTTTAAGTAGAGAGAGAATTTTCTATTGCCAATAATAAAAACAAAATATGTACTGAAGAACCCAAACAGAAATCCGCTAAGAACAACTCTTTCAGGATTGGAAAGTCACTAAGGGTACGCACTCGAGCACGACGCATGATCCAGGCGTTACCGAGGCATGAACCGCAGAGCCCTGACGCGGCTCCATGTATCTGCAGTTCCCTCCGCTGCTCTCTCCTCCTGGCAGACCAGCCTCCCCAGAAACCACAACAGGGTACGTCAGCTTCTGTCGCTGCTCAGTCCTCTCGTGACTGTACGTTCCTGGCTGGACTCCCTGATCTTGCTACTGAGGGCCTCAAATTTCCCTTAAGTGTTTTCCCTATCTGGACACTCTTACCCCTCTGTGATCTACTCCTGTTCTTCAGCACAGTTGACTTTCCTCATGCTATTTTTATTTTCTTTTTTTTTTGCGGTACGCGGGCCTCTCACGGCTGTGGCCTCTCCCGTTGCGGAGCACAGGCTCCGGACGCGCAGGCTCAGCGGCCACGGCTCACGGGCCCAGCCGCTCCGCGTCACGTGGGATCCTCCCGGACCGGGGCACGAACCTGCGTCCCCTGCATCGGCAGGCGGATTCTCAACCACTGTGCCACCAGGGAAGCCCCCTCATGCGGACTATTATCACGCACTTCCTCTAGGTGCGCTGGGTGTTATGCAAAAGAAACACTCTCTATAGGTCACTTAGAGCAGCACATAATCCCTGACAGTCCCTTTCCGAAATAAAATATATATGCAAATAAGTCTACACATACACATTTCAGCAACTGCTTTTTCCCCGAAGCGTATCCTCTGATTCTTCAATTTCTTCCCCCTTGAGGGAGCCAGTAAAAGTGGGAGGCTGAAGAAGAGGCATTTCTTTGCTGCTAAACTTCTTCACAGATTTACGTTTTTCTTGCTCTTTTATAGGAAAGGCTAACTAGAATCACTAATCATCACGTTAACACTTGCATCGAAGGAACAGTTTAAAGTAATGAGCAATAAAAACATAAATGAACATTTTATTTCTGAGTGAGTTTCCCCGTTGAGTTTTCTGAATTGTTCATTTTCAGAGTCAAATGCCGCCCTGTGTTTCCCAGTCTTCCGCAATGAGAGACGGCAGAGAGGCAAAGGATTGGCACAGGCTGTAAATGACTAACAGACATTATAAGACTCTGCTGAAGCTCTCATGTGAATAGTAGAGGTTTCCAAGTGGTTTTATGCTCAGTATGCAAACCCCAGTTCTATAATTTGAGAGTAAGTAACTACTCATTTTGAACGGTTTGTTAGAGTCCATCTCAAATATAGTTCCACCCAAATTTGCTGTATTTAAATTGCCTTAACACTGTCTGTGAATTGTGTTCACTTGAGGAGAGCACGTGAGGAGCTTAAAGTATAATGATTTTCTAAAAATACCAATGGTTTGCACATTCTTTTCTATCTCAAAGCAATTGGATTTATTATATATTTTTATCCCCTCGTCAGGCATGGAAAAGTGGTTAGCAAGAACTCTCGAGTCCTATTGTGCTTTTAAAATAAAATGATCAGACCCAAATCTAAATTTATAATTTGGACGGCACTGCGCGGTTCCTCAGCGAGACAATGGCATGCATTCTTCCTATAAGCCGGAGGGTCACTTTATATTCTCTGCCTTTACTCATCGGCTTGCATTTCAGCTTTTCAGCAAGTGCAACTGTGGCCAACGTCCTTAGAGAACAGAATACGTTCCGCGGGTCTGAGTATACACATTACCCGTCCATCACTATTATAGCAGCTCCTCACCTGAGCCATTTGCTCAATAGCACAAAGTCCTGCTCACGTATCCCATCACAAATCTTGTTAAATCGTTTCTAAAGGTAACCACACACAACGGAAGAGAAAAGAGAAGTGTACACATATTCCCCAGTAAGTAGCCTGTGAACTGTACTCCTGTAAAAATACAAAAACACCTTTGTCTTTAAATGTCGAGGAAGTGCCGCAGGTCCTTTACGCAACGTGGCTCACAAAAATGTACAACTGAAGCACCACCGTTAACTGACTCTAAAAGGTGAGTCAACGTAGCTCAGCCATTTGTGAGAAGACAGTGTTCCGATAGAGTCTTTTCCTATCAATTTGGGGGTTTTCTTTAGAGCCTATACAAGAGGGATGATAAGAACTCTTTCGAAGCATGCAAACTACTGAACTACAGATACGATGTGGGCTCTAACCAACGAGAAGGGGCAGTGACGACTTGTTCCGGCCGTGGACCGCAGCCCGCCACACCAAGGGGCATCAACCAGCCCTGCCTGGCTCACCGCGCTGGGGGGACGGGGAGATTAAAAAGCGGTGCCCTTCAGCAGGTCAGGCATACAGGATACGCTCGGAAAATGTCAGCGTTTTCCAAATCAGGTCTCCTGCACGGCAGGGCTTTAATGCAACTGTATACATAGCTCTGGAGGGCTTCCTGTAAATATTAAACATACTACATATCAAATAGTTGACACACAATTACCTGAAAAAATGGCTGGGAAGATCTCAGTAACTGAGTCTTCATTTACATTCCTACAAGGTAGGAATGGATAGGAAGTTCCACTCCAGGCACAAACCATAGTCAGAGAGGCAGGGAGAAGCATAAAAATCGATAGACGTGAAGGCTTCCAGAGTCATAGGTCACTCACAACAAACAGGGAAAGTGGGTGGAGAACTCTTTACCTTCCACAACTATAAGGTCCATCTTTAAACACTAAGGAGTTAGCAGAAGAGAACTGGATAAAATTTAACAAATGTTAACTTGCTCACATTCAACGTGGCTTTACACTAAAAAGAAATTCTGGGGAGAATGGAAGTATCCAATTCATTAAACGATTCTTCATTGAGTATCTCCCCCAAACCAAATCCTCCTGATATGCTGAAATTTCACTTGATTTTCAGGGATTAAGAGTGAATGTTTTCAGGAACACACGTATCTGTTATACAAAGCACATGTCCACAGCCTCATTTTCCAAAAGGAAATGTCAGGACCTGTGGCTGTCCCCGGTTGCTATGGAGACAAGAAAGCTCATAGATGAAGTTCAGAGTCCAGAGCTCGGGGGTTGCAGAGCCCACAGCTGCAGGAGCTAGGACCTTGCTGCCATGTGGATTCTGCAGCTGCCAGACCAGAGATCTCAAAGAAGGCACGGAGAGGAGGGCAGAGTGGAGAGAGAACTCTTTGTTTTCTACTGAAAATAGGGGGAAAGAAAAACAAGCAATGAGGGAAGGGTTCATCTAAATGCAATTACAGTACTTGACGAATCCACCATTGCCCACAGTATTTTAGACGATATCAAATGACTAGGAAATTAATGCCAGCATGACTTTAGTCAAAGAACATGATGCGATGAATTCACACAATCTGAATAATTGCAGCTATCAGCTGAAATAACAGCAGGAAGATGAGTAAATAGGTCAGCTATTCTAGGCGATAAATATGTATCCCCTGATGTCTTCTGCATAACTTTTGTAAAAACAGGCAGTAGCATTTTTCTAATTGCTGTGAAACCTTTCTGCAGAGGTTATATATCTGAAATTCAAGGGCTGGCTGAGGATAATCTCCCACGACCAATTACTTTCCACAGCAAAAGGAGTTACTTACATCTCAGAGGTTTCTTTTCTCCATGATTACTTAACATTCTAGAGAACAGATGCATGGGTAGAAGTAGACTCTTTACAAGAGCTTATGATGATGGCAGACTTTCTGCCTACACTAAGAGAAATTTTGAAAAATCAACTGTAAAATGATTTATTAAGTCACTCTCTAGTTATTTAGTATTTAGCACTGAGAGTCCAGGGTTGAAACCACAGAGTGTGTACCAGAAAGCTTTGTTTTGTTGTTGGTTAGTTTGGGGTTTTGTCTTTTGCCTGGAGAAATTAATTATGAACTGACGGGGAGGCATGCTGTCATATGCGTTAGGCTTTTTTTTTCAAATCTCCATTTGAGGAAATCAAAGCCAAACAAATGCCCTTCCAAGCGTGAGGTCATAGCTGAGTGAGTATTCGTTGGCTAATGGCCTAGGCATTAAGTCATTGCTGGTAACCATACTGTTTCAGGGCCCTGTTTGTGGGTAGAAAGCACAGTACAGCATGGCCCCTACAATTCATCCTGTCTCAAGTTAGATAAGGAGTGTACACATGCAAAGAATGAGGTCCTGATGATACGGACCTACCTCAGCGTCTTCCCCTCTAGTTAATGCTGAATTATATACTTTGGTCTTTTTACACTTTATCCTAATTACTAAGCACCCCTAATCACCTAGCACTAAAATAGATGTTAGGAAAGAGGGAATAAAAAATAAACCAGTTCCCTTGTCTCAGAGAGCCAAGAATAAAATTGGGTTTGCGTTGATAAAATAGGCATTTGGGGAGAAATTCCAAATCTCCTGATTCTAGCAGTGGAAATGCCTTGGAATCATAGAATATTAGAACTGAGAAAAGATCTCAGAGGCCAAAGGCACCAAACCTTCTTGTTGCATAGATGACAAAATTCAAAGTCAGGGACTGTAAATAATTTTCTCTATTACTGCTGTTGTCTAAACAGCAATGCAAGCTGCCTTCGTATGGCAGGAGAAAGACCTGCTTTCCACGTGCTCAGGAGCTAACTGCCTATTCGTGATGAAAGGGTATTCCACCAGGAACCTCCCTCCGTCCTGCTCTGGAGCAAGAGCTGTGCTCCTCAGGATTTAGCAAAAGTTGAACATAGAAGGGGGACCCTAAATAAAGTTTCTCACAGTTATTAGTAAAGCAAAAACCCGTTGGAAAGGCTACTGATGACTGGTTCACGTGAATTAGAAATAACGGACGATTAAAGTTATTTATGGTCTCCTACTTCATGTTCACACAAGTAATTAATTACACTAATTAATTTCTACTAACTAAAAACTTGTTTCCAATATAATTCTTAACTTAATGGCTTCACCGCAACACTCTGGTTAAACTAAATCAAGAATGGTCATCCCTCACCAGGAGAACAATATATATTGCATTCCATTCGTACGTTCTTATTATAATACTATTTTCCATTTACTGAGAGAGTATCCTATAGGCAATGTATCGTGTGAGTAGCTTTATTTACATTATTCCTCGCTCTTACAGCTATTCTAGAAGGTAAGAATTATTATCTCCATTTTTTAGATGCATGACTTTACCTTCAGAGGGATTAAGCAATTGAGCCAAGATCACAGTGTGAGGGCACAGTCAAACCCACAGCCCTCAAGCTCCAAAGCCAGATTCTCAACTATGCATCACAGCTTCCATAACTTGTCATTTCTTCCCCAGAGGAAATTAATTGTTCACTTATTTTTTAAAAGATTACCCATGTCATCAGAATGGAAAGATAATTAGATTATGCTGCAGGTTCTACAAACGTCAATGAATAATTACGACTTTGTAAGACAGCTAGAAATTGGAAGCTGACCTCCCGTACAGCTTGAAAATAGCTCCAGGTTTTCTACTTGAAAAGGAAAATTGGCGGCTGATCGTCACGGAACGTCTGGAGTAATTTCAAATCAGCCACACAGAGGAATAAGAAATGAAAGCCTCTGTAAATAGGCAAATCTTAAGCATATTCCAGGGCAAGACCCAGGACTATGAAGTTACCAGAACACAAAGGCAGAACAAACTCTGAGACCTTTCCCTCAGCCAGACTGAACAGTGATTTTCAAAAGAGAAAGCCAGAGCTATGATGTGACATTTTAACACCCACTCAAGAGGGCCCCTCCTTTCAAACACCAGATGTTCTCTTTATTTCATCTTCTGTTCAACGCTGATTTTTTATTCCTGGGAAGACTGCGTAGTCAGCTTCAAACCTATCCCCTTCGGGTTCTGCCTAATTCCTTCAGCAGAAAACGTATCAAAAAATACTATCGCTGATGAACAACGTAATCAACACGTGCACACCGACAGATTAATGAACGCACGCAGGGTCACACAGCTATGAAGTCACAGGGCACGATGTGAACTGTGATGCGTCTACACGTAACACTTTCCCAGTCATCTCCCTTTTAAATTATCGCGGCCAAAACCAAACAGCTATTGTACTCCTTCATCCACATTCTTCTCCCTGGGTGGCGCTGGGCTGGGAAGACGCCACAGATTTAGCAGGGGTCAGCAAACCACGGCCCACGGGCCAAACCTGGCCCACCACCTGTCTTTGTAAATAAAGTTTTATTGGAACACAGCCACACTCATTTGTTCACGCACCGCAGGTGCGGCTGCCTTCAGAGTTGAGGCATTGTGTCAGAGACTATACGGCGCACAAATTGAAAATATGTACTACCTGGCCTTTTACAGGAAAAAAAAAAAAAAAAGTGCCAATCCCTTATTAGGACATGGAAAGAAAAGACCTTGGTCCAGAAAAGTTCAAATGTGAATAATCAGAAGAAAACCAGAAATCTAAACTCATAAATGCAGAGATGAAAACAAGACAGAGCAGTGCTGGGAAAATGGCAGGAGTTCTCTACCACTCCCCCCAGAAGGAACATCAATTCTGACCACCACTCACAGAGGACAGTACCTTTGTGGAAGTCCAGGGGTCCAGCAGAGACGTTCCAGCACAGCCCTGGAGAGAAAACAAATCTGAGGTTAGACACAATGAAGAAGGTAAGAGGAACAGGCTGATTTTCCCACATCATTCCTTCCCCAAGGCGGCACAGCTCAGTGCCCAGGAGAGAAACCTCCGCATGATTTCTCCTGGGGCAGAAAGGGCCTGTGTACAAGCACCTGGCCTTCCCTGGTGGGCAGGACGCTGCCAGAGAGACCCAGCTCTTTCCCGCCCCGTCGAGAAAACCCAGAGGCGTTGCACGACTTGCGGGAGGGGAGAGGTGGAGAGGAGAACAGCCAGGGGCTCTCAGAGGATGACAAAGGGACGCAGTTCCTACTAGCTGCTTCACGGACTCCATCAGGAAGCTGACCCCCCCCCCCAGCTGGCCCCTGTGCACCCCTAACACTCTCTGCGCCTCACCCACACACCCTCACACTGTGGCCTGAGTCTGCGGGACTGGGGGAAAGCACATAAATGTGAGCATTCAGCACCACCCTAGGAAAAGAAAAGGGAGGCTGTCAGCACTCGGCCCGGCTTCACAGGATCCAGAGAAGACATACAACCTCAAGGATCCCCCCCGCCCCCCAAGAGGGAACAAGAAGTGTGAGCAGCCGTATCCATCGAAAAGGTCTGAGAAAGCCTCAGAATCCCTAGTGAGGCTGACGGAAGGGACTTCTCTTCCAACGCCAATCAGTGAAGACTGGAGGAGGTGACTGCTTCTTCAAAACTGAAGACAGCAGTGCAAGACTTCAAGGCACATGACAGATCAGGGAGACAAGACCAAAATTACCAAAGTAATTTTCCCGAAACCAACTCCAAGGAGATGGAGATGTGTGATTCGCCCAATAAAGAATTCAAAATAGTTGTTTTAAGGAAGCTTAGGGAGCTACAAGGAAACAGAAAAACGATTCAACAAAATAAGGAAAACAACATACAAACAAAACGAGAAACTTAACACGGGGGTAGAAATCATAAGACGGAACCAAGCAGAAATTCTGGAGCTGAAAACTACAATGACTGAAATGAAAGATGCAAACGGACAAGTCTCTCATGCAAAAGCATTTAAACACCAGGAAGGAGCAGCCTGTATTCTGAAGGCACTGCCTTTCATGGGAAAGCAGCTTTCCTCATCCACTAATTGGGTTTACATTGGCATAGCTACTCTCTGGAAACGGAGACGATAATCATGTGAAATAGAGCAATGAGGCGTGGAGATACCAACCAAATTCCCGACTAACGTCTGAGGTACAACTGTTCCCTTAGGTACAAAGTGAAATGGTTTGCATCCACCTCCAATTTACACACATATATCTGTAATATACCTGTATTTGTATGTGCGTGTGTGTACATGCTTAAAATTTTAGTTTCAACTACTCTTGTATGTATATATACATTCCAATAAAGACAAGATTCATTTGCATATGAAATGAAGTTGGAGAGAATATGCTTTTAGCTTATTTGGAAAGAATATGGTTTAGCTGTGCCATTACTAAATACAGGTTGATTCGTTCAACCAGTACATTCAACAAATACTGCGTGTCAGGCATGATTACAGGGTCCATGAATGCACTGGGGGTGAAAGAACAGACAAAAGTGTCTCCGGTTTTTTTTTTTGTTTTTTGTTTTTTCTTTACTAGTTTACATCCTAGTAGGGATGGAGGAGAAACTGACAAGAAGCCAAATGATATGATCTATTGCTGTGTAACACTACACTAACTTAGTGGCTTAGAACAACACACATGTATAATCTCACGTTTGTGGGGGCCAGGGGTCTGAGCGTGGCTCAACTGCATCCTCGGATTCAGGGAGTCCCAGCGGGCTGTGATTTCATCTGAGAGCCTGATCTGAAGGCTCAATTGGGGGTGGTTGTCGGTAGAATTTAGCTGCCTGGGGATTCTTGGATCCAGTGTCTTGGTTACTTGCTGCTATTGACACAAGGTCACCTTTAGCTCCTTGTCACATGGGCCTCTGCAACAGCTTGCTTGCTTTATCAAAGCCAGCAGCAAGGAAAGATCTTCTAACAAGACAGAGTCACAAGCTCTTGTAACCTGGCCATACAAGTGACAGCCCATCACCTCTGCTGAATGTTCTTTTAGAACTGAGTCAGGGCCTACACTGAAAAGGATGGGATCACACGAGGCTATGCCTCTCAGGAGGCAGAGACCATCAAGACCCACTTGTTTGTTAACGTCTTTACTGGAGTATAGTTACTTTACAACGGTGTGTTAGCTTCTGCTGTATAACCAAGTGAATCAGCCATACGTATACATATGTCCCCATATCCCCGCCCTCTTGCGTCTCCCTCCCTCCCACGCTCCCTATCCCACCCCTCTAGGTGGTCACAGAGCACCGAGCTGACCTCCCTGTGCTGTGCGGCCGCTTCCCACTAGCTAGCTATTCTACGTTTGGTAGCGTATGTATGTCCATGCCGCTCTCTCACTGTGTTCACGCCGCCAACCCCACACCTCTCCCTGGGATCGGACAGAAGCCCGAGCCTCAGCTCCCGGCCCCACCCGCCCCGGCGGCTGAGCAGACGAGCCTCTCGGGCTGGTGAGTGCCGGTAGGCGCCGATCCTCTGCGGGAATCTCTCCGCTTTGCCCTCCGCACCTGTGGCTGCGCTCTCCTCCGCGGCTCTGGAGCTTCCCCCGGGAAGCCACCCGCCGTCTCCGCCCGCGAGGGGGCTCCTAGTGTGTGGGAACCTTTCCTCCTTCACGGCTCCCTCCCACTGGTGCAGCTCCCGTCCCTGTCCTTTTGTCTCTGTTTTTTTCTCCCATTTTTCTCCGCACCTATCTCTTTCCTGCTGAGAGCCACCTCTTGCATGAATCATGGCCCTCTCTTCCTCTTTTGGCCAACAGCATCACTACCACACTATCAATACCATTAAATTATTTAGCATCTTGATAAGTGATCTTTTTTTTTTTTTTTTTTTTTTTTTTGTGGTACTTGGGCCTCTCACTGTCGCGGCCCCTCCCGTTGCGGAGCACAGGCTCCGGACGCGCAGGCTCGGCGGCCACGGCTCACGGGCCCAGCCGCTCAGCGGCACGTGGGATCCTCCCGGACCGGGGCACGAACCCGCGTCCCCTGCATCGGCAGGTGGACTCTCGACCTCTGCGCCACCAGGGAAGCCCTTGATAAGTGAATCTTTCATCCAATTTGGAATAGGGGAGGCAGCTATGACTAAATTAAATTGCAGAGTTATCCTCTGACTTTTTTTTTTTTTTGCGGTATGCGGGCCTCTCACTGCTGTGGCCTCTCCCGTTGCGGAGCACAGGCTCTGGACGCGCAGGCCCAGCAGCCATGGCTCACGGGCTCAGCCGCTCCGCGGCATGTGGGATCTTCCCGGACCAGGGCACGAACCCGTGTCCCCTGCAGCGGCAGGCAGACTCTCAACCACTGCGCCACCAGGGAAGCCCTATCCTCTGACTTTTGACGCATGTGCTGAGAATATCCGGAGCGGAACATCAGTGACCATGAATGAATATACTATTTAACCACTGGCTACACTCGGTCAAATGTCCCAGACACTCTCTACCTTGCTTCTCTTTTCTCACCCCCTTTATACTGAAGTTCATGCCTTCCTCTATTACTTGTCACTTGATCTCCCCAGAAAGCTGGGTCCATTGGCTAATAATTGTCACTGTTACCATAAGTTTTCTCTATGAACTGATGCTTTTCCCATCAATCTGTCTTTCAAAAGCCCTGCCAGGGATCCCTTGCTGCCTGACCTCCACATCCAGAGAGCTTCTTCTTTGCTGGCATGTGAATAAAGTAATAGTTCCAAACTTAGGGAAGAGTGCTCCATTTCTGTACTGAGACCATATGAGAGTGATCAAGGATAACATCACAACAGTACAAATTTTAAAATGCGGCTAGGTCGGAAAGGAGCATCTTTAAATATCTAAACAAATGAGAGGGGACACCTTAGTTTCTTGAAGTACTTTCAAGCCATTTGACGCTATTGGCCATAAGGCAACATTTTGTGAAGCAGAAGAAAAGAGATGTTACGATGCACTTTCTTTAAGAGGAATTTTGTTGTCGATATTTTGGGGGGAAAAACATGTTCTCAGAAATTGCTGAAGACACTTTCCCAATACTTATTCCTCTCCTCATGATCAAAACAAGTATGACAAAGTCTACATTTGCCAGAAAAAAGTACAATATTTTCCCTCAGGTTTTGAAACCCCTTGAAAACCTCTGTAACCTGCTGCTTTGTTTTTATAGTAATCGAAGCTGAATTGGGGCTTAGAGAAAAATGAAGCATTCAACACAACTGAAGGAATTCCATAGCAATGCTGCACAGATTTTCCAAATGCTCGACTTTTTTCCCCTGGTGTAAATATAGCCTTTATCATGAAATTGAACAAACATTTTTCTAAATTTGTCTCTCAGGAGCAAGCCTACTCTGAACATCGTGGAACAGTTTATCCTCCAAAGATAGGCTGAAAGCTCCAAATTACTCATTATATGGCTTAACAAAAGAAGCTCAACGTTAGTTAATTGAAGATAATATGGCCTTGTTCCCTGATGCAGATATATTAAAATTGCTGGTTATTTCTGTAGTTAATCTCTTCTGCAAAAAACCCTCAGTCATAAAATTTTTGTTCTTATGACAAGAAATGAGATAGCATGAAATAAATATTTGATTTGGAGCTAAGAGGATGTAGAATACTAAAGAGGAGAGGACAATATTTCTGAAAAACTTGCAAAATGTCAACTCTCCCAAATGGCCTTCAACCCAGTCATCTCAGAGAAAAATATTTCCATTAGGGCCGTGGCTAGGGTGAGACAAGTGCTTGCGGTGCAAAATTTCAAGGGGTGCCCCCGTCCTGGCCCCAGGTGGACATCTGAGCTGTACTCCCTGAAACTGCCTCTTACCTAATTTTGAATCAGGCATTTAATTGCTCCCTTGTTTCTGGACTTCTATACTCCTATTTATTTTGCTCCTTGGATCCTTTATTCAATCCATTACAACTAGGACACAGACAGTGGGTTCCTACAGACAACGGACTGCCTGGGGGCACAAACAACAGCGCTGCCGCGGTGGCTACCCAGTAAAGGGCTTACGCTCCAGCAGGGAAAAGAGCACACGCAGCAGATTCCTTCCTCCTAAGGAAAGCCTTGCTTGGACCGTCCTCTGCCCTTCAGACTTGGGTCCTAATTCCTCATGCCCTACATTGCCAGATGACAGCACAGCCCCTGCTGTTCACTTTCCAGCCCATGACAAGCACTCTTCTTCACATGTAACTTCAATGAAAGCCCTGTGAAACCATGTGAGACCTTCTCACTCACTGCAAACCCAGAACTTTAAGCATCATTGAATGTCATTGACCTGAGGCTCTCCGTGTAATCGAACACCCCTTCTTTCTCGAGCATCCCTCCTCTCTGTCACGATGGCTCGCGTCCAATATTTCTGATCCCCCTCCAGCTACTTCAATAGCATCTCTTTCTTTCTCTTTCTAACCTATCACCTTCCTCCTAAATGTTGACACTGTTGACAATCAAAACTGCCTTCTCCCGCTGCTGTGTGTAACCTCCCTGATCAACCCCAGCACTTGCAAGAGTCTACTTCCTATGCATACACCACTGACCACAACCTGTATCCATGGCCAAACCCCGTCCACTGGGAACCATGTCTTTTTGCCTCTTCAGATACATTTATTAAATTACTAAGTTCCTAGGCATCCTAAGTGCCTAGATGAACCAGACGACCTCAGAGCTCAGGCTGCAACCTAGTGGGGGATGCTGATCAGCTCAGGAAGAGTAACAACACAATAAGTGTCATAATTAAAGCGTAAATCTGGTGCTCTAGGCCGATGCTGCTCAAACTTCAGCGTGTAACTCGGGCATCTTGTTAAACTGGAGATTCTGATTCAGCAAGACTGGGCTCTTCGGAGGGTCTGAAGATTCTGCATGCCTCCCAGCCCCTCAGGTGGTGATATCAGCTGCTGCCGCGGCCCACGGAGCACACGCCGCGGAGCCGAGTTCTGGGAGGCTTCACGGACCCTAACTTCGTCCGTGAAGTCAAGGAAGGGATGCCTGAGCTGAGTCTAGAGGACGGGCTGAATTGGCCAGGGGACCACATGGGAAAAGACAGTCTGGGAAGAGGAAAGGGCAGGGGCAAAAGGGCAGACATGTGAGAACAGGGCGATTTGGGAAAACTCCGCCCGGAGCCCACGGCAGCGGAGGTGGGAGAGCCGTGTGGGTGGCGTGGGCTGTGCAGGAGGTGGACCTGGAGAGAATGAGAACCCAGGTGATGCATGTCCTCGATGGGGGGACACTCGGAATGAGAGGACGGGCACAGCTGGAGGGGCAACCACCGCAAATCAACCAACGACAGTCATGTGTACTGTGCGCCCTCAGGGCCACAGGCCATCTGTCTCCAGTGTCGGGGCCCCTCCCCACAGGCAGGGCTTGGCCATGCATGGTTCCCCAAGTGGCCCCCTGAAAGCATGGCTACCGTGCCTGGGGTTCCTTTTTGTCCCTGGGTGAACAGTTTTCTTAAACCTCCGACTTGCTCACGACAGTTATTCCAGTGATTAAACATGAGTGTGATATGTTCCCAAATAGCGGGGATTGAAAGCAAATCACCAAAACATCACACAAATTCACCCCAAACACGTAACCTCCGCTAGTGAATAAGCGAGTGAGTGAATGAATGAATGAATAGCACAAGAAGATGCTTTGGGTAGGAATTCGGCAAAGAAGAGTCAGTACTGTTTAAAGCGGTGTTCTCTAAAAGGAACACAATGCGAGGAACATATGTAATTTTAAGGTTTCTAGTAACCACGTTTAAAAGCCAAAAGAAGCATGTGAAATGTATTTTAATAATACATTTTATTGAACCCAACATATCCAACATCTTATCATACGAACAGGTAATCGATATAAGAGATTACTGACAGGTCGTTTACACTTCTTTTTCTCGAGGTCTTGGAAATCCTCACGTGTATTTCGCACTTAGGTCACATCTCAATGCAGCCTCACGCTTTCTCAAGCGCTCAGAAGCCCCGTGTCGCTGGTGGCTAGACAGGACGGGTTTCAAGGGTGCACAGTCAGCGCCTTAACCTGCATCAATTCCTTGTGCACTCACGGTGCAGGCTTGGTCAGGTGACTTCACCAGCATGCCTCACCTGACGTGGAAACAGCTGCCCTGGATCCACGTGCCCCAAACGGTGAAGCACAGAGCCGAAGACACGGTGCTTCAGACCAAAGGCGCGAGCGTTTCACCAGGCAGGGTTCTGGGGCCGGCGTTTGGGAAGGGGTGAGCAAACGCTGAAACTACCGCAGCTATATCGTCCTGGACGTTCCAGTCTCCAAGTAGCCTCCCACCCTCTAAAAGGAGGGGAAGCAAGACACTGTGAGATTGCCGCTAAGGTCACTCAAACTCGACCTTTGGCTGCAACTTGTGGGGGCAGTTTTTGGTCTGGGGGTTTTTTGTTTTATGGTTTTTAGGGTTTGGGGTTTTTCTGTGATTCCACAAATGGAAGCACAAATAAAGCAAGCGCTTGTGCGTTATTCACCTCATCGGAACAGGCATGCACTGCCCTCAGATGGTACAGACACGAGTCCATAAGCCCGGCACCTACCTCTGCGCTACTTAAAGCTAACGGAGCAACAATGATGTCTTTAAGCACAGCGAAATACGGGGGTGACACACCGGAAACTGCTTTACGCTAAGGTCAGCTCCTCCACTTCAGAGAATGACAGAGAAGGGTCCGCGTTTCCTTTCTTCTCTTTTTCAAAAGATCAACAGCTCAGTTTCTTAAGGAAGCTCCTTTTTGACTCGTTTTGCTTGTTCTTAACGTTCCCTCTTAAGGTTGAGCAAATCTATGAGCAGGCTGGAGGTCAGGGCTCCATATTCAGCGGGGTGAGGACAGCGTTCGGCACGGCACCTAGCGGCCGGCTGGCACTCAATGTATGCTTATTAAGTACAAGACACAGCACTGCAGTCCTCCCCACGGACTCTCCAAATATACGGACCACATGTGGCAAATGCTTACACAGCGCCCCTGAGAGGAGGCGGAAGGCACTGCCGCGTTCTCTACCATCCCCAGGTATGCAGAAGGCAGCTAGACAAAGTTCCGGAGGAAGCTCATAGCCGGCCCATGTCCACGCCCACCACCCGCAAGGCAATGAGACCAAAGGTAACCTCTCTGTCTTTCTCCCCCAGCCCTGGGCCTTCGCCGCAGCACTTTTCTTCTGCCTTAACAAATGTCTTTCTTGTCGATTTATTTTATTTTACTTTAAAATCTTTTCATACACATATATATACCCACAATTTTACATAATGCCCAAATGTGATTAGCTCACACGTATTAGTTCACGGTTTAAGCAGCCTCCTCTGTGTGTGTGTGTGTGTGTGTGTGTGTGTGTGTGTGTGTGCGCGCACGCGCGCCACTTTGCTTGTCTCCAGTCTGCCACCCACACCATTCCTCGTTACCACCAACTCTGCTAACACTGCCCCCCATGGTGACCTATGTGAAGCACCTACGGTGTATCTTCCCACATCCTTCTTCATACCTAATCATACACGCGCACACAGAAGTCTGTCCTCGTTTTATAAAAATGGAACATTATATACACCTTTCTGCTTCTTGCTGTTCCCCCTCAAAAATGTCTTGCAGGGCTTCCCTGGTGGCGCAGTGGTTGAGAATCCGCCTGCCGATGCAGGGGACACGGGTTCGTGCCCCAGTCCGGGAGGATCCCACATGCCGCAGAGCGGCTGGGCCCGTGAGCCGTGGCCGCTGAGCCTGAGCGTCCGGAGCCTGTGCTCCGCAACGGGAGAGGCCACAGCAGTGAGAGGCCCTGCATTCACCTCTGATTGACATATTTCCTTAAGATTTAGGGGTTGAGAGTCCGCCTGCCAATGCAGGGGACATGGGTTCGTGCCCCGGTCCGGGAAGATCCCACGTGCCGCAGAGCGGCTGGGCCCGTGAGCCGTGGCCGCTGAGCCTGCGCGTCCGGAGCCTGTGCTCCGCAACGGGAGAGGCCACAACAGTGAGAGGCCCACATACCATTAAAAAAAAAAAAAAAAAAAATGTCTTGCAGAACTTCCTGTATGCCAGCTGATATATTCAAATTCACCCTTTTGAGTGGCTGCATGACATGATACGCCGTGTTGTCAATATATTCTAATTTAGTCTAACTTCCCTGGTGAAGGGCATTTTCTTTGTTTCTGGGTTCCCGTCAGCTTGAACAAGGGTCACTATGTATCCTAAAACACTGGTCCTTACTTACTGAGCTTTATTTCTAGGGATGAAGCCCCAAGCTGGCATGGCAGGGTCAAAGGGTATGTATGTTGAACATTTTAGTAGCAAGCAACATATCAATATCAAAAGAGCTACAAACATTCATCTTATCACCAGCAGTACATGAAAGCGCCCACTGTTCCACATACCTTCGGTATGTGTTATTGCCTTAACATTATTTTAGAGCATTTCTGTACCTGAAGTAACGTCAGGTGAGCGACATGCAGCCACAGGATGTCCCCTTTGCGGGACACCAGGAAGTCCTGCTCTAAGTGAGTGCGGGAGGAACAATGCTAGAAGACCCTCCGCAGACCTAGGTTTGGATTCACACTCTTCACCCTGATCTGAGAACTTGAGTCAGGTGCTCTGTTCTTACTGAGCCTCTTTCTGCATTTGTTAAAAGGACACAACTACACATATACATATGCATGTGCATTTTAATATGAAAGGGTTGCCAAGATTATGTGCATGTATCAGGCTAAGATCAAACTGAAGCCAAGAATCAAGGATAGCAGAATGTTACAGCCATTTTTTCCACTGAGGGCATCTGGTCAACCTGGTGAATTTTAGTTTTTGTTTTTAATTTCTCATAGGGTGCAGGAGCTAGAAGACAAAACCCGGGGCTCACCCAGGGTGGGAAATCTAATACAGGACATTTCTACTCAAATCTGGGATATCCGAAATGCTACATCCTCAGTGTAAGTTTGAAGCAAAATAGACTCTTAACCAAACTGTACCATAAAAGGACTATAAGGACACTTTCCTGGACCCTGAGAATAGCAGCAAAGGAATAAATACTGAGAAGCTGTAATAAAAACTAGCACTCATATGGATTTGCAACCCAAGTATACATATCATGTGGGAAGTCAAAAAAATGTTAAGCTATCAATTTAGCTCAAAACAGAACCTCTAAAACTATCTATGGTGAAGTGCTGGGCTGTTTATTTCATTTTCCATTTGTAAAATGCAATAAAAATGAACTGCACAAAAAATGATATGGAAGAAAGGACAAACACAGCACACTGATGCTATCTATAGCAATGTCAAGTTACCATAAAAATTTCCAAATGCCACTCTCATTTTCCATACTTACTGTACCAAAGGTTACAAGATTTTGTGGAATGAGAGTTGATCCCAAGAATCCAGCCAAAGAAGTACAGTTCCTCTCTGTGGAACACACTCTCCTCTTAAGCCTTAGGGAATTCTCACAATAATTTTCCAAGGAAAAAGCACATTTCACAAGTAAGAGAAAATCACCAAACACACAAGCTAACTAGGCACCGTGAGGGGGGAATTGACGAGACAGAAAACCAGATTTGCAAAATCTTCAGATACTGACATTATCACACAACAAATCCAAAACAAACTTGCTGATTATGTTTAAAAGAATGAAATATAAAGAGACTATTATAAAAGTGACCTAACAGACTTGAAAAACACCAAACAGAAATGGAGAGTAAAATAATACAGAGAAAGACAAATATCATATGCTATTGCTTGTATGTGGACTCTAAAAAAAATGGTACAAATGAACTTTTTTACGAAACAGAAATAGAGAAAGATATAGAAAACAAACTTATAGTTACTGGGGGAAAAGGGGAGTGGGGATAAATTGGGAGATTGGGATTGACATAGACACACTACTATATATAAAACAGATACCTAATAAGAACCTATTGTATAGCACAGGGGTGTCTACTCAATATGGGTAAAGAATCTAAAAGAGTGGATATATATATAGGTATAAGTGATTCACTTTGCTGTACACCTGAAACTAACACAACATTGTAAATCAACTATACTCCAATAAAAATTAATTTTAAAAACAGAAAATTAAAGGTCCATAAATGAGTGTAGCAGCAGACTAAACATGGCTGAAAAGACAATTAGGTAACAGAAGCATAGGGCAGATATTATCCAGAATGCAGCACAGTAAAACAAGGCGATGCAAAAGATGAAAGAGAAGCTTAGAAACACAGAGGGCACAGATGATATAAAATGGTTTCTCAGAGTCTCAGAAGAAAAGAAAGCAAATAGGGCAGAGGAAATAATTTTTTTTTAAGTTCTTTTTCCAGAATGGGTAAAAAACATCAATCTACAAATTCAACATAGGAAATTCTAAGGAAAATTCATAAACAAAAATGAACACCTTAACAAGTCATAGCAAAATTTGAGAACACCAAAGAAAATCTTTAAAAAGAGAAGAAAAAAGAAAGATGGCCTGGAAGGAGTGACAGGCTGACAGCTGATATTCAACAAGAAAGACAGAAGCTGGGGAAAAAGGGACTGAATCCTGCTGTCAGCCACAGGAACGAGCAGGGAAGCAGAGACACCTCCAAGTGAGCCTGGAGACTGCAGGCCAACACTTTGACTGTAGCCTGGGAGAGGCTCTGAGCTGGAGGACCCAGCTGAGATGGACCCACAGTCCTATGGAAATGGTGAAAGGATAAATGCATAGTAATGACAAAAACGAGATGATACGTGATAATAAATGTTTGTTGTTTTGAACTGCTAAGCTTGGGGGTAATTTGTTATACAGCAACAGACCACTAATACACTTAGCATTCATCTTTTCTACCTGCCAGCAAATAGAGGCACTACTCAGCCGTTCAAAAACAAAGATACGGGCTTCCCTGGTGGCGCAGCGGTTGAGAGTCCGCCTGCCGATGCAGGGGACAGGGGTTCGTGCCCCGGTCCAGGAGGATCCCACGTGTCGCGGAGCGGCTGGGCCCGTGAGCCGTGGCCGCTGAGCCTGCGCGTCCGGAGCCTGTGCTCCGCAACGGGAGAGGCCGCGGCGGTGAGAGGCCCGAGTACCGCAAAAAAAAAAAAAAAAAAAGAAGATACAACACAGGCCGGGGGAGGAAGAGGCATGGATAATCCACCATGTGGCCGACTATCCGTGGAGAAGGGATAATGTGCCATGATGTACTAGTTTGCCAAAGCTGCCATAACAGAGCACCACAGACTGGAAGCTTAAACAGCAGAAATCTATTGTTTCCCAGTTATGGAGGCTGGGGGTGGTTCCTCCTGAGGTCTGTGAGGGAAGGGCTGTTCCAGGGCATTCTCTCTGGCTTGCAGATGACCGTCTTTTGTCTACGACTCCTCACTTGGTCTTCCTTCTGTGTGTGTCTCTGTGCAAATTTCTCCTTTTCACAAGGATACCAGTCATACTGGATTGAGACCCAACAAATAACTTCATTTTAACTTGATGCCCTCGTCAAGACCCAATCTCCATAAAGTGTCACATTCTGAGAGACGTGAGGTTTAGGACCTCAACATATGAATTTGAGGGGGACACGATGAAAGCCATAACACACAGTGAGGGACACTTAGAAACAGACTGCATATTATTCAGACATAGACTCAGTGTTTGAAATCAAAAGTTCATTCCAGACCAAAATAATTCCTGCATATTATTTTACTTGGTTCCAACGGAGGCTGTTAACTGTAACATTCGTCTTGCCTATCATTTATGCAGCTGTGGGGTCTGGTATGGTCTGGAGGGGGTTTTTGTTATGGCTTTGCTCTTTTGTTATCAGTTTTAAGAAAACATAATAAAAGCCAAAGCGCTAAACACATGTCCACTTGGTATTAGATGAAGCCAGTATAACCCGGCACTGGCTAAGTTCACTCACAGCACTGTTTACGGATGCACTTTTTAGTTCATCCACATAAATCACAACGAAGCTAGTTAACATCCCAAATGGAAGTGGTAACTCAGTTGTCCTGTAGCCCAGTTCTCCACCGAATCCATCCATAATGAAACATGAAGATAGTAAAATTATTCTAGGGGTCACAGCCTAGGATACACTTCCCAAACTCATAAACAGTCCTCACTTGCAGGCCCACAGCAGCTGACACAATAGAAATGAAGCAAATGAAGCCAGGGGCTATGCAAGATGTCCCTACTGAGGGCGGCCGACACGGTGAATTCAGACTTCCTCTCCCTGGATGGTGGGCAGCGGCTGTCTGCAGAAACGCAGGAATCGAGCTCATGCCCCAGCAACAGCTCCATTTGCTTTCAGCACAGGAGCTCCATCTGCTCTAATACTGTTCAGGTGTGTGCCTGTGCAGGCCTCATTCCACGCAGCCCTGATTCCCCTCAATAAGAACAGAGCCTCTGAAACCAAAGACTTTGGGTTAAGGCTGCCCCTGAGGACAACTGGTGAGCCAGGAACAAGCAGGTGGCGCGGTGGCTGTGTCTGCTGCTGAAGGCAAGGGTCACCTCAAGGGGGTCCCATTTCCACTGCAGTGGACTTCCTGGAGCAAAGCACGGCAGCGCAGTCACCTCAGCTGAAAACTGCATGGAAAGGACGAAAGCAAATACATGGAAACCAATTTGCGAAACAGCACAGCATTCTAAGTTCATTGAAGAACAATAAAAATTGCAACACTGCCAGAAGGCTATGAAAGAACCATATTCGGGGAGAAAAAAAAAAACAATAGAAGAAGAATAGCATCATTTCAGGCAAGACAACATACTAAAGCAATGAATATTCAAAGTGGGATATATGTCACAATAATGAAAGCTATGTTTAAATCAAAGGTTGTTAGCTAAACAAAGCCTGCCAAATTCCAGTGGACGGCCAGTAAAACAAACTATGAGAGAGACAGACAGACAGAGAGTCCAGAGACAAAGACAGGGGGTGCCTCGGCTGGCAAAAAACATTGCTCCTCAAAGCAATTGCCTGAGGTTTTGTTCTGTTTAACTGTGGGCTGTGCTTTCTTAGTTCTCATTTGATGGCTTTCAAAGAGAGCTGGTTTTACAAAACATCCAGGCTGGGCCCCTGAAAAAGAAATTACCAGCATGCTTGCAAACTCTGCTCCACCAAAGGAAACTCTTAGATTCACCAGGGCTTCACATGAAGAGGTGTCCTCTCTATGGAGTCATTAACAAGATTCATAATGAAAGTGAGCCGATGAGAAAAATGCGCACAGCTAACCTTCTCTAAGCCAAGATGGACACAGTTATAACTGGTAAAGAAGTATTTTTAAATAAGATTACTCTAAATTTTCCTTTTGTCCTTAAAACCTATCTGTATCATGGCCCACAAATTTCAAAAATGCTTCCCACACTGCAGGGAGAACCAGTTTTATTTAACTACCCATACACATGTGAAATATAAACAAGAGAAACTTGATTGAAATTAACTTAAATAACCTATGTATTTAGCAGATGTGAATTACAGATCTTAAACACATATAACTCACACTTGGAAGCAGTAGTTCTTAATGTTTACTGTGATCCTAACGCAAGTGAAAGGAATAATAAATGAACATGTCTGCAACAGGCATGTTGGTGGACTTCTTAAACCTGTATGGACACGCAAGCCAGCCTCGCATCATGACACGTGCTGAAAAGTATTTATGGAGAACTTGGTTTATGCCAAGCCATGGGCCAACCGTTGGGGCCACAGTAAGAAATAAAATAGTCAAAATTCTATGCCCTCCTGACATCCACATTCTAGCAGTGGAAGATAGATAATAAACAAAGTAAATAAAATATATCAGATTGTAGATGTTGGTTATTGGTTTCCTATGGCTGCTGTGACAAAATTACAACAAACTTAGTGATTTAAAACAACATAAATGTTAATATGTAGTTCTGGAAGTCCAAAGTTCAAACTATTTCCTTGGAGTTGGACATATGAAGTCAAATGGGATACTTAGTATTTCAGTGAGAAGTGATCAGCTGTATTCCAACACCTCCATTCGCTTCATGCTTTCTTGTTGAAGAAGACTAGAGAGCTTTGTTCTCTGGTTCATTTGCCCTGAAGGTCTCAATTCTTTGAAAGCACACTGCACCAGAGTCTGACTTTAATTTCTCCAAGGATTGCTGGCATTCTTAACTGCACTTTTGTGTTTCTTTGTGGCCTCTACTAGAATTATGAAAGTTCCTTAAGCTCTGAAATGCTAATGAAAAATATATGCCACATGTAGGGCTGGAGTGACATCTTAACACTCTTCAATGTAATGGTCAAACCATGATGTTGCAAAGCCGTTGCCTATCTGCTACGTCACTATGTTCCTCCCTCAATGCCAGTTCATAAGCGCTTTCAAGGGCAGACTCTCATCTGCTAGTAATGATCTCAAGAATATTTGTTGAAATCTGTAGCCTGTTGAGCTACGACAGATATCTTTTTCAGGACCAGCTGGACAGAATCTGTGGGTATCTTGCTATCACACGTGTACCAATATAAACTCCATTAACAGAATATTCTATAAAGGCTGCCCTTTTTTTGCAGGAACTTGTGTTAATGCTTATGTACTTTTTCTCGGCTCTGAGCACTCTGCCCTGTGTCTGAGTATGTGCTACTGTATTAAAGAAATACAAAAGATTTTCAGGCTCCTTTTCCTGGAGAGGTCCTTGCTCAGTGGGAACTGAGAATGGATATTCCCATGCAGACACAAGCCCTCGACAGGCATAAGCGTGGAAGCTATGTCATGTCCCGGGTAATGTCATTAAAGAATCCCAACTGACTACAGTTGCTCCTCCCACTTTCAGGTGATGACAGCAGATTCTCAATTCAGGGGAGGGGAAAGAGGTATTGGAACAGAGTGTGTGTATAGCAGGGAATAAGAGATGAGGGTTTAGTGGAATAGGAGATGTAGCCTTGGGTCTTAATGAGGTGAGAGGACAGAATTAAACCTAATGGAGTTGTATGTCCACTAAAGATTGACTAGAAAAACTTCCTACTAGAGGGAAGTATACTATAACCATCCTCCTGGACTTCTGAGTTGGAGGAAATCACTTATATAAAAATGACAGTCAAAATGTGGATTAACTGCATGGTGTGAGAATCCCCCCCACCCCCCGCAAAAAAAAAATTCATCAGTCACAGCAGAAGCAGATGCAAAATCATTCTATGAAATTCCTCCAGAACCTGACCTGGAATAGTAAGGGAAAAAACTACCCCTACTGAAGATGAACTCATAATAAATTTAAAGTTCCACAATGAAAGGGTCCACTATGAAAGAGATCATTTGTACCCTAAAAACTGAGATAAATACTTAAAGATTAAGTTCCTTTTATTATGTCTAATACAGATTTTTTTTTAAAAAAAGGAATAGAAACTACAACAACCAAAAAAATAGGACACTACGTGATAAGAACAAGATTATTTGAAAATCAGACAAGTCAATTTCTAGAAATGAGAAAATACAGTCAATGACAATGTACGAATGGAAAGAAGGCTGTCAGACCACCTTTCTGAAATAGATTAAAATTATATTGTGTTTGGAACTAGTGCCTTTCTTCATTATGCTGTATTATATACCTAAAATAATAACGTACTTCACCTCTACCATGTTCTAGTACCAAGATGGGACAACCTGAAGAGCTGGGAAACCAAAAAGCAGAGTTGACTCTGCCTCCAACTGTCTTTATAAAGCATAATTTCTCTGTGTTTTTCTCCAGGCCTTCTTTTATATTCTGTGATATGGGATACTCCATTCAAAGTTACAGAAACATCAAGTTCACCTCCTTGGAGTATCTTTCAGAATCAGAGAGGAGATGAAGAAATCTAACTCCTGGGGCTCCTGCAGCTTTTGGGGACTCAGGTATGTTCATTTGTACAGACAGCAGCCCTGACTCTCTTTGTTGTGAGATAATATACATGTAAAAGCTTGTTAAGTGAAGTGCACTGGACAAATTTCCTATCTATTCTGAGTAGAATTTATATTTCTCTTACAATACAGAAATTAAAATTGAGCTCGTGGTACAATTTTCTGTTGTGCACGCCCTCCATACACAACGATTTACAAATATCCCTCAATTTACAAATATCTACATAGGTTATTTTTAAATTGAGAAATGAGGTATCTCGGATGACTGGCCAAAACAACATCAAAGCTAAACAGCGGCAGGTACAGTAATAAAATTAAAAATACTTCTTGAACACTAAGGCATATATCCTGAGGATTAGAACTTAATTAGCAATAAATATTTTGGTAAGCCACTAATAACTGAGTAGCATTTTATCTAAGCAAGAGTATTAACTAGATATATTAAACTTCCTACATTCTAAAAATAGTACTTCCGAATCTTAAGCTATGATTCTCCCCTATTCAGCCAAAATGTAACTCGATTTTCTGAAAATATACCCTAGATACTGCAAGTTTAGAAATGGTCTCTTTCCCCTATTATACCTTCATCCTGTTTAATTTCAGGTTAGCAGAGGGAGTTAGAGAGAGGATGACTTGTGGTTCAGAAGATGTTACTGCTGCTAAATTTACATGTATGAATGTAAATATGTGCTAGAAGGAACCTCCTGATGGGATTAATCATCCAAATTCCCATCAGAAATGCTTTCTGGTAAAAGGAGGACAAGAATAGCTGTGACAGTCCCCTAAGGACTCAGCTGCCACTTCTAATGAAAAATCCTTTCATGCAGAAGATGCTTCAAACAAAACCAGCAGAGTTAACTGTGCTTATTTTTCTGTTTAAAAGTAGTGGGTGGCAAGGTTTCCCTGGTGGCGCAGTGGTTGAGAGTCCGCCTGCCGATGCAGGGGACACGGGTTCGTGCCCTGGTCTGGGAGGATCCCACGTACCGCGGAGCGGCTGGGCCCGTGGGCCATGGCTGCCGGGCCTGTGCGTCCGGAGCCTGTGCTCCGCGACGGGAGGGGTCGCGACAGTGAGAGGCCTGCGTACTGCAAAAAAAAAAAAAAAAAAAAGTAGTGGGAAAATAAGTCACTGTATTCCAAACACAGAAATTAAACAATCTGTAAGATCAATAGAACACAGAAACTAAACATGAACTATGGGAGATAAATGCTAAGTAAAAATAAAATGAAAATGTTCCTTTCAAATAAATTTGCCATCCTGAAACTACTAAACCAAGAGAAAACAGAAATCCTCTCACCCGTCATTTCATACCTAGTGTGTATACATTTTAGGAAAAGGACTCATGATCCAAGTATGGAGACAAAAGAAACTACCCACCCTTCCACCTACCCTACCCCTCTTTATATAAAGGACACAAGTATCCACACTAGAGAAACGTTCCTCTCTTTGCCTCTTCCCACCCCCATCTTAGGCCAGAGACAGAACACAGAACATCAACGAGAGGCTTCACTAACTTAAGAGCGTCTTAAATCTTTCCTCCAAGTGTCCCCAACAGCACCAGAGCCAGATGGACATCCCTTGGGAACAAGGCCATAGTAATACTACCAGTGTGGAATTTCTTTCAAAGGAATTATATCTTTTAATTGTGATTTATCTCAAGAAATTAATACAAATTTTGCCTTTGACAACTTATCCAAGTCATTATATAAGTGAGTTGTTTTTTTTCTTTTCATTTGGCCATGCTGGGCCTTAGTTGCAGCACACAGGATCTTTAGCTGCAGCACGGGGGATCTTTTAGTTGCGGCAGGCAAACTCTTAGTTACAGCATGTGGGATCTACTTCCCCGACCATGGATCGAACCCAGGCCCCCTGCATTGGGAGCACAGAGTCACAGCCACTGGACCACCAGGTAAGTCCCTATAGCTGAGTTTTAATATGGTAAATTTTAATACAGTCAGGATTTTTTAACTTAATTGTAGTCACATAAGCCATAGACCTAGGTCTACGGAGAGGTGAGTGGTGTATCCTATAGCTTTTCAGATCCCTGGCACACTTCATCACACCCCTGAGGATAACCCACACACAGGTTAATATGAGGTTAATGGATCTGAAAGTCTACTGGATCACTGTGACAACTCACAGCACTGAGACTCACCTTTGACAACTTATCCAAGTACAGAAGTAAAAAAAAAAAAAACAAAAGTCAAATATTTTGCTAAAAATGGTAAAGAGAGAGGAAGTACGTGAGCAAAGCTAAATCAGAGACTTTCCTGTTCTGATCTGTACATCCTTCACAAATCCTGGGCTGACATCACACCTTGTCTGTATCACACATTGCTCTATGCATCTACGTTGCATCTTTCAACTGTGATTGACAAGCTCACGAGAGGCAGGGACTGTGCCTTATAATTTTCTGAATGCCCTACTACATTTAGCAAAATAGGTCATCAAGAATATGTGATTAACAGAGTTTAGGAGGTACAAAGCAAGAAGAGAAACCCTCTCTGAGGTGCAGGAATACAAGGAAGGCCTGAACCCGAGGGTGGACAGGAACACTGAGAAAAATCCTCCAGGTAACCAGTCTCAATCCTGAGCAAAAGATGATGCTAGAGGAATTTGAAGCTCCTGGAGCACTGAAGTTACACCATAACAACAACAGGAAAAAAAAATCCAGTTCCTCTCCTGACTGACTCAACCCACAAGCTAATGGCCTGGCACTAGAAGACGTGTGTCAGTTCCAGGCATAAATATTATTTATCTCAGCCCATACTTATCTACACATTATGTCCAGCATCCAGTTTAAAAAAAAAAAAAAAGTGAGGCATACAAAAAAAGCAGGGGAAGAAAAAACAAAACACATTCAAGAGAAAGAGCAATCAACATAACCAGATGAAGAGATAATCATGTGTTGGAACTATCAAACAGGGAATAGTTATATAAATATATCTATTTATATTCATATGTGTATATATATGAATATCAGGAAATAACTATGAATAATATGTTAAAAGTACTAGTGGACCATGTGGAAAACATGCATGAAGAAATCGAGAATTTTTCAATAACGAAAAAACAACCCAATCAAAAAATGGGCAGAAGGCCTAAATAGACATTTCTCCAAAGAAGACATACAGATGGCCAAGAGGCACATGAAAAGCTGCTCAACATCACTAATCATTAGAGAAATGCAAATCAGAACTACAATGAGGCACCAATAAGAATGGCCATCATCAAAAAATCTACAAACAATAAATGCTGAAGAAGGTGTGGAGAAAAGGGAACCCTCCTACACTGTTGGTGGAAATGTAAATTGGTACAACCATTATGGAGAACAGTACGGAGGATCCTTAAAAACTGAAACACAGAACTACCATGATCCAGCAATCCCACTCGTAGGCATATATCTGGAGAAAACCATAATTTGAAAAGATACATGCACCCCAATGTTCATTACAGCACTATTTAAAATAGCTAAAACATGGAAGCAACCTAATTGCCCTAAATGACAGAGGAGTGCATGAAGAAGATGTGGTACATATACACAATGAAATATTACTCAGCCATAAAAAAGAACAAAATAATGCCATTTGCAGCAACAAGGATGGACCTAGAGATTGTCACACTGAGTGAAGTAAGTCAGACAGAGAAAGACAAATATCATATGATATCACTTATATGTGGAATCTTTAAAAAATGGTGCAAATGAACTTATTTACAAAACAGAAATAGAGTCACAGATGTAGAAAACAAACTTATGGTTGCCAGGGGGATATGGGGGGATGGAGGGATAAATTGGGAGATTGGGATTGACATACACACACTACTATATATAAACTAGATAACTAATAAGGACCTACTGTATAGCACAGGGAACTCTGCTCAGTACTCTGTAATGACCTATATGGGAAAAGAATCTAAAAGAGACTGGATATGTGTATAACAGATTCACTTTGCTGTATACCTGAAAGTAACATAACATTGTAAATCAACTATACTCCAATAAAATTATTTTTAAAATGAATATAGAACATATGTTTTTCTTACTTTTAATTGCTCTAAAAGACTACTAATTTTCTAAGGCAAAAATAGAAGCGACGTAGTGTGTGTCTATAGCATAAGTAAAAGTAAACCGTATTCGGAAAAAATAGCATAAAGGGTGAGAGAGGGAAAGGGGTTATATTGCTGTGACGTCTTTACACTACTTGAAGTGTTACAATACTATCTATAGGTAGATTGTAACTAATAAAGGAAGTATACTTTAAACCATAGGACAATCAATAAAATTTTAAGAGGTATCAATAATAAGGCAACAGTAGAGGTAAAACTGAATCATAAAAAATAATTTATCAAGACCAGTAAAATAATTGATATACCATGAAATAAGGCAAAACCAGACCTTCCTAAGTGCTTTAAAATATATATATATTTAAATATATAGAAGCAAGAATGGAAATTAAGGATCCAGTCTAGGTTCTAAGGATCTCCAGCAATAATCATCAATAAAATGCAAAGAATAACCATTTGTCTTTTAAAAATTAAGTTAAACTATTAGAACAAACACAAGTTACAGACATGACTGAAGATTTGAAAAAATAAGCTGTGACACAGAGCACTCCTCTTTAAAGAACAAGCGATCTAATCAAAAGGTCACATTATCCACCTAGCAACTTAAGCTATTGATTCAAATTCAGCTTCACACTGAATCACACATTCCTGACCTGCCTTTTTAATACTCTATTCTCTTTGACCTTTAATTACCGATATACAAAGGGAAAGCTTCTCTAGAAACAGCTTAGTAAAAGCAATTTCATTTCATTTCATTTAGGTCTTTGAACATGGGTCAAATGTATCAGTACAAAACTAAATGATCAGTCTGCTTCATCAGCATGACATGAACATTCCCCGTAAGAGAGAAGTCAGTCCTAAAATTCCGTAAAAGTAACTGCAGTACCTCAATCCTCACTATGGAAACAAATTTAAAGTTACTATAACATACCTGTAGGTTTATAGAATAAGAATTAGACATAATTCCACTTCTTATAAAAAGCATACGCTGTTACCATCTTTCTCCACCTCTAGATTCCAATAACTAGTCACTACATAACATATTCACACTTGAGATCAGAAGACTTCTTGGGATCTAGAGATATTTATAGATCTATCTATGTAATGCTGGTTCTAAATCAAATATTATAAACTTATTTCCATTTATAGTCATGATAAATTGAAGCAACAAAGTTAACAGGTCACAATACACTCGGTGGAAGAACAAAAGAATCATTAAATTTGCAAAGTATGTTTCAATGTACTGATTTAGGACATAGCTAAAAAAATGTCAACTTTAAACATTCATTTGGTATTTAGATTTTTTTTCAAATAGGCCCTTTCTGAAACTCGAAAGGTTATAGAAATAGTATTTAATCTGGAGGTTTCTGAATTTTCTGTTAACCCCTCAGCAAATACTTACGTTATGACTGCATCCATAAATATCTGAGGTGACAAGATGTGTAATACACCCCACGTCACGTTCCCCTCCTGGTTCCATCCCTAGCCATTTATATTAAACAACATGTGAAACTGCCAATTAGACTTGCTTTGACCTACAAAAGGGCAAATTCATAAGGTTCAACTGAATAGCTTAATGACCTGGGCAAGTAGCATAACATCTGTCCTCTTGTTTCTCCATCTCTAAAACTAAATTGTTGACTTACCAGATCATCACTGAGATTTCTTCAGGTCATAAAAATGCACGTGTATGATCTTGAAAAAATCAGAGAAACCCAAGGAGCTGACAGTCTACTCTCGGGAGGTAAAATAGATACCAAAAACAAACAAAACAAACAAACAAATAAACCTAAACCTATTTAGGATCTATTCAGAGAGTGAAGTGCTCCAGAGTGGTTTTTTTAAAGATTGCTTATAGAATTTGTGGTCAAAATTTTTTGGTGAGGTAAAGGAGACTAGAAAAATTTTGAAATTTACCTCACTCTAAGGAGGCAATTTCTGTTAAGATAATAAAGTCACATCACAATAATCTCTGTTTTGGTTATCTGCTCT
Organism: Kogia breviceps; assembly: GCF_026419965.1. Classification (NCBI taxonomy): domain Eukaryota; kingdom Metazoa; phylum Chordata; class Mammalia; order Artiodactyla; family Physeteridae; genus Kogia; species Kogia breviceps. Next base: position 128,672,570 of record NC_081330.1, on the reverse strand, counting down.
GGGAGGTACCCAGGATCATTTTTCAAGGCTGGGCCATCTGGTTACCACATGCCTTTGTAAATAGCTGAGATTGTCAGGAACACTTACATAACCAAGACCAACACCACAAAATACACTTTTCCCAGGTTTGCCTAAACAACGATGTGTTTACCTAATAAATCCCAAACTAGAATACAGTCGCCCGAGACTTATCTTTCTACCATCTTTTCCAAAAACGGATACTTTATTCTACCAGAAAAACTGCTGTCACCCCACCCCATTTGTTTTCATTTTCCTTTTCTTGTGTCCAACCCAAGATGTCGTAACATCTTTCGTTTCTGCTAATTGCAAATTCTTACAGCAAGCTCCTGAGGCCTCTAAGAGAGGCCAACCATTTCTATCTGCTGAAAACAGACTCAACACAGTTTCCTCACTTAGATAAAGAAGTAGATAAATGATCTGCTAATGGGCTTGTCTTCACGGGGGAGGGGGAAAGGAACATGACTTCAATGATACTTAACAGAAAAATGAGGGCAAGAAGTACTGTGCTTTAGACACTCACAAGTGAGAACTATTTCAATATTCACATCTTTTTTCTTTCCCTCCCCCACCCCCCCCCTTTTTTTTTTGCATTCCCAAGTTTAGGAAAGTTTATCACTGATAAAATTCTAAAAGCACACATTTGCCTAGGACACCTGGTCCTAATAATAGGAACCTCACCTAATTTACTCCAGTGCCTTCCACCACAACTGTGATGATTTTGTATGTTAAGCCATGGCCTGAAAAACTGGGGAACATACTGAAGTGTTCTGAGGGTGGTAAGCTGTATTGCTCATGAGGTAATTTACTTTAAAAACTGTTCGGTAGAGAACAGGGCAGTGAATATGTACAAGTGTCTTAGTTAACTTTAATTCATACACCAGAGGTGGTTACTTAGCAGAATCAGGAATTCACACCTCAGAGGTAGCTCTCAGGCACTTCAAATATTGTTATTGAAATGAACTGGTGAAGGCATATTAATTAAAGACATGAGTGCTGTTTGATATTCATGTTCATGTACAAGGACATATAAGAATCAGCAAGTTGGGCGGCAGAATTGCTTCGGAGAAGGGTTCAAGATGGGACTCATTACCATTCCATCACTTGACACGAAAGAAACCTGTAGTAAACTGCCTCGACTGTCAAGCAGTCTGGTTCTGCCTTCAGAGTATCACTGTATAAAAATGGTTTGCCACTTTAATGCAGAAAGCATGGAAGTACAATCATGTAGGAAAGTACAAAGGTAAACACTAAAAATTATATTATTGACTGAAATCAGATGATAGAAGACAGAAAGAGAAAGGAAGAGAAACGTGCTATTTTTACATTACTTGGAGTAGAAAAATAGTAAATGATGTATAAAGAAACAAAAGGTTAAATGTATGGTGTAAAGGTAACCCTTAAAACAAACACAGGCATCTTCTAAGACAGAGTATGCACAGAAAGCAAAGCACACAGATCACTTAGTGAAAGATTTTTTTTAAACCAAGCTATTAAAATAGAAAATGTAGTTACTTGAGAGAACAGTAATACTCATTAACAAATGCACATGGAGGCAACATTAATAAACACGTCCTTAACCAAACCCTCTAAACTACACACTGATTTAGTAATCTATTCATGTATAATAACAACTCCAAAAGTAGGGCTTAATACCATACTTTATATATATATATATTTTACAGCTCTGTAGGTACACTTGGCTCCACTGGGAGGTTCCTGGGGTCCTTCACTCAGTTGTAGTCAAACTGTGGCTGGAGCTGAAGTCACCTGAGGGCTCAGATAGGGAAGGTTTCTCCCCATCACAACCTGCCTCTGGATGGAACACCAGTGGCTGGCCAGGCCTCTCTTTCTCTCTGAGGAGCCTCTCCACGAGCGTAGCGTGGGATTCCTCACACCATGGCAGCCTCTGAACAGTCTTCTCACGTGGCTGCTGGCTTCCCCAGAATGAGTGCTCTAAGGGGCCCAGGTGACAACCGTAGGCTTCTTTAGACCTGGCATTGGAAGTCACGCAGCATCACTGCCACCACATCCTACCAGAAACAAACAAGTCCCGGGGCCAGCCCAGAATCCTTAAGAAACAACGGGAAGGGACAACGTAAGGGGATGCATACCAGGGGGCATGGTTCATTGAAAGGCAGGGCCATATTTCATGCAGACACCTGCTACTAACAACCGCACATATAACTCAATGTGTTTCAGAAAGGCAGAATATAACAGAATGGTCAAGATGCCAGATGTATACCAAAAAAAAAAAAAAAAAACAAAGCTGAACTTGCCATTTGAAGAGTATACAGAGTAGAACTCGGCAAAACGACATTAACAAAACAAAGAAGGACACTTTAAAATACTAAAAATTGGGGTTCTTAGGAAATACATAGTAGCTGTAAATATTAATGTAGCAAATAAGTAACTTTCATAAAACAGAAATTACAGGAATCAAAAATGCATGACGAGGGCTTCCCTGGTGGCGCAGTGGTTGAGAATACGCCTGCCGATGCAGGGGACACGGGTTCGTGCCCAGGTCCGGGAAGATCCCACATGCCGCGGAGCAACTAAGCCCGTGAGCCGTGGCCGCTGAGCCTGCGCGTCCGGAGCCTGTGCTCCGCAGCGGGAGAGGCCACAGCAGTGAGAGGCCCGCGTACCGCAAAAAAACAAACAAACAAAAAAAACGCATGACAAGTCAGAGATTTAAAGGTCATCATTCCCAGTCCATGAAAGAGCACATATATACTTTTGAAGACCTCATCAACATGATTAAGAAGGTAGATCTCATTGAAAGACATCAAACTTGGCAACCTAAAAATGGAAAACAGGGGCTTCACCGGTGGCGCAGTGGTTGAGAAACTGCCTACCTAATGCAGGGGACTAAGGGTTCGAGCCCTGGTCTGAGAAGATCCCTCATGCCGTGGAGCGACTAGGCCCGTGAGCCGCAATTACTGAGCCTGCGCGTCTGGAGCCTGTGCTGCGCAACAAGAGAGGCCGCGATAGTGAGAGGCCCGCGCACCGCGATGAAGAGTGGCCCCCGCTTGGCACAACTAAAGAAAGTCCTCGCACAGAAACGAAGACCCAACACAGCCATAAATAAATAAATAATTTTTTTAAATAAATAAATAAATTAATTAAATTAAATAAAAATGGAAAACACCATCTTTTCAGTTGCCGATGGGGGCAGATACAAAAAAACGACCATATATTAGGCTGTAAATAAGACATTCATTTATTTTTTAAAATAGAAACAGTACAGGAAACATTCTATAATCAAAATATAAACAAAATCAGAATGAAAAAAATAAATGGATTTGGGATCTAAAAATTTTAAAACAACTTTTGACTCTTTAGTCACAAAAGAAATTCAGAATGGAAATGAAGAATTTCTAGAAAACAATGATAGTAAAATCACTATTTTTAAGACTCCCTGGGAGGCACTTAAAGTAACGTTAGAAGAAAATGTGTAGTCTTAAATATTTTTTCTTAAGAAAGAATGAAAACAAATAATTTAAACATGATGTTCAAACACTTGGAAAGAAAATAAGAAACCAAAGGAAATCATAAGGAATCCATAAAGAAGTAAATGAGTTGCCAACACAAAACAATACAACTAATAAACTAATATCAGAGTTTTTTTGAAAAAAAATTTTAAAGGACAAACTCATTTTTAAAAAATATTTATTTATTTGGCCGCGCCAGGTCTTTGTTGCAGCACGCGGGATCTTCTTTGCCACACGTGGGATCTTCGTTGTGACCTTCAGGATCTTCAGTTGCGGTACGCGGGATCTTTAGTTGCGGGGCATGTGGGATCCAGTTCCCTGACCACGGATCGAGCCCGAGCCCCCTGCATTGGGAGTGTGGAGTCCCAGCCACTGGACCACCAGGGAAGTAAGTCCCAGACAAACTCGTTTTTAAAGAAGACTATATATAGGGACACCCCTGGTGGCACAGTGGTTAAGAATTCACCTGCCAACGCAGGGGACACGGGTTCGATCCCTGATCTGGGAAGATTCCACATGCCGCAGAGCAACTAAGCCTGTGTGCCACAACTACTGAGCCTGCACTCTAGAGCCCGTGAGCCACAACTACTGAAACCCTCACACCTAGAGCCTGTGCTCCGCAACTACTGAGCCCACATGCCACACCTACTGAAGCCCGGTCACCTAGAGCCCATGCTCCACAACAAGAGAAGCCACCACAATGATAAGCCCGTGCACCACAACCAAGGGTAGCCCCCACTCGCCACAACTAGAGAAAGCCCGCGCACAGCAACAAAGACCCAACGCAGCCAAATAAATAAATAAAGGAGAATATATAAAACTAAAGAGAGAATAATAATGATTATCAGAGATTCAACCTGGAGAAAATGAATAATTTCTAGGAAAACAAAGAATATCAAAATTGACAAGATAGAAAATCAGATCATTTAAATGGAAGTAATAGAGAAAATGGAGCAATTCACCAAATAATAATAACAACAACAACAGGCAGAGAGTTCCACAGACAAATTCTGCCGAACCTTATCCAAAGTTATCTGAATTGTTCTTGGGCACAGAAAAAGAAGGAAAAATTCTTTTAATGAAGTGAATATAACATTTATTCCAAAATCAACAATATCGCAATTGTAAATACTGTCAAGTGTAAATATTATCATTGTAAATGCCATAAATTGTAAATAAATTACAATTGTAAATATTAATGCAAAAATTCCAGTGAAGTATTAGCACCAGAATCCAACAGCAGGTTAATGAAATAATGCAACACGATCAAGCATATTTTCTCTCAGAAATAAAAGGATAGTTAAACATTAGTTCAATACTAAGCCTATATTTCCTCACGTTATAGATCTAAGTAGAAAAATTAAATGATCATCTCTACAGATACTGAAAAGGGCATATTCCAAAATTCAAGCATCATTCTTTATCAAAAGAACTCAATTAAGTAGTAATAGAGGAACATCCTTTAACTTGAAAAAATATAATAAACTTAGTCTAAGTATTAATGGCAATGAAAAAGAAACATCTGCCCCGTCACCTGTACTATATAATATTTTAATAGAGGTATTAGCCAATTAAATTATATAAGAGAAAAATACTAAGTATAAAGTTAAAGAGCAAAGGTAAAATCATCTGTATTTGCAAATGTGACTGTATACCAGGAAAAGGTATGGAAACAAACTAAAAAAACTACAACAAACTAAAGAGAATGCTGTAACATAACAGGATCACAAAATCAATAGTCAGAAATCAATAGCTCTGATATATGTTCTTTAAAAAGCTTAGAAAAACTATTGACTGAAATGCTTATACAATAGCAGTGAAAGGTAAAACATCTAACAACACACAAGAAATGTGAACACCTGTTAAAGGGAAACTTAAAACAAACTCCCTTAACATAAAAGACATAAAAGAGGTCTGAATAGATGAAAATACACATGGTGCTCTTGGCGAAGAAGACTCGACATTGTAAAGATGTCAGCCCACCCTATGTTTTAGCAAATTCAACATTCCAATAAAAACACCAACTCTGGCAGGGGCAGGAGGACAGAGTGGTGAGAGTAGTTAGAAAGCTGATTCTGATGGTTATGTGCAAAATAAACAGCATAGTAGGAAAACCTTCATCCAGAAAAGCCAACAGGGGCCAGGCCCTATTAATTTAATTAACCAGGTCAGGTTAATTAAAATATATCATGAAGCCATAGATGGCTTCTGGCTTATGAAGAGACTGATTAATGGAATTAAACAGAAAGTCCAGACATGGACACAATACATAAGGAGATTTAATACATGATAAAGGTGGCATCTTGAATTACTCGAGAGAAATGAACTCTTTGATAAATAATGCTGAGACAAGGGTTAACCATGAGGTATTGGATCTATACTTCACACCACACAATAGGATGAATTCCAAATAGATCAAACATTTAAGTCTAAAGTTATTAAACCATAAAAGTGCTAGAAGAAAACACAACTAAATATCTTCATAAATGGGAATAGAGAAGGTCTTTTTACTCGGATATAAAATCAATAAGATACAGAAGAAAATAAAACGTTATTGACCTTACTTATATAAAAGTAAAATTCCTCTTTATGACAACCACTCCTTTTTTTTTTTTCTCTCCACTTACTTATAATGCTAAAATTGAAATGCACAGATTTCTAGTGAGCCCAACTTTTAACCATTCTGTGAAAGGACCAGATAACGGGGTACTTCCTGTTGCCTTTGCCCTTTCTTTTTACATGAAGTTGATATGGCATTAGTGAGGTTATGTACTTAATAATTACTTTTTTCGTTCCCTTTTGGAAGGGCTTCCTGAAATATCCAAATTGGTTTTGCCCTATTAATCTCTGTTTCCCAGAGTTCCTGTCTCCAAACAGATCTTCTGTCTTGTTTCTACCTCCACTCTCAAACCTTCAAAACTATGAAATGATGAGTAATGGAATTTCTCTGCCTTTTGTTCTGCCGCCAGGACCTTTCACGTCAAGGGACAATCCCTCCGTGAGGTGGAGAACAGCTCTCCCATCAAGACACATTCCTGGTTATGAAGGCAGTACGTTTGCCTTTTCTGAACCCTCTATAATCCTCTCGGGGTTCTGCCCATGGGCAGATGTCTCTTTCCAGTTAGGAAGACGGACAGTGCCTGGGGTCATGACCATGCTGGTGTTGACTGCTCATCCGTCATAAAGTGCAGACACACCTCCAGGGCCTCTCTCCTGATGCCCACTGGCCTTCCAATTGGGAAAATCTGGCCGACCCCTACACGCTGCTCTGAATGTAAACAGACCTCTGCACAAGTAGATGCCCCATTCATGGCGTTGTAACAGCCACCCCATTAGGCCTTGATTTCAGAGAGTCCATGTTTTTCTAAGATTGTATAGTTTGCCTAAAGCCCCTGGAATCTGAGCTGAAACCCCACAAGTTGCAATTAATCAATCCTTTCCAACCTGGAACACACCATCCACCTACTGTGAGACGCAAATACCTACACTTCAAAAGTGGATTCATGTAACACTGGTGCACCAAAGGCACACCTGCTCTACGGCCATCTGTAACTAATCTAGATTCCAGATAAAATTCTTGTTTCCCCAAGGTATTTTTCAGGTGCTGTGAATGGCACCCCCATATTAAGAACAGACATCCACAGGCCAAATAATCCTAGAAGAGCTGCTCCTGTTTGCTGCAGAAGTGAGGGTCTGTTCACTTAACCATTTTTCCCCCTTAATTCCTTTTACACTTTGCATTGCCTCAGAGCTCCAAATTATTTCCTAATATATCTTAATTAATTATGAGTTCCTTTTATTTTCTTCTGTGTAAGACTCCATCCTCTAGTTTTTCAGTCCCTGAATAATATGTTTTATCTGCCCGTAAATTTTCTTTTAACGAGGGTATCATCAATATAATGGAGTACGTACAGGTCTAAGAGTGACCTTCATATGTCCTGTATCTTGTCCACCTGAGTTATGTGCGATTATTACCTTTTGGCATAACCCTGACCCAGGTGAGCAAAGGTCTATTGTGCCCACTTGTAAAATGAAGGCAATCTGACTCTGAGACAGCTTTTACCAGTTGGACTGTGCTTCTGCCATGTACACGTCAGTGAAGTTATTTATTAGTTATTTAGAAATGTGGAGCACGTGAAAGAGTTTTCCCTTTCTATTGCTTTATTTAATAACAGATAAGCTATGGTAAGTCTCCATGACCCTCTGGCTTTTCCAATCATGAACTGCATGACTGTAGAGTCTTATAAATGACGCCTGTCTCTTCCAAGCCTTCAATTATTTGCAGATCTGCCAATCTCTATTGCTAGCTCTAGCTATTAACTACGTACTTAGCACTGGGTAGTTTGACAGACTGTCCCTTAGCCTTATTCATGATTATAAGTGTATTGAATTTGTTTTCACCCAATCCCAAAGGGGAAAAAAAACCTCCTTTTGGAGTTTGTATTTAAGTACAGTAGGTCACAGTGTTGTAAAAGAGGCTCGTGTTGTGAATGGTTTAAACAAGATAAAAGTTGTCTTTTGTCCTGCACTAATTCCCGGCTGGCACGGTGGCCCTGCTGCATAAATTCATCAGGGATTGAGGTCCCCTCTACTGTGTTTTTCCGCCATGATGTAAAAGGTAAATGGGAAACTGAGGCAGCAGCTTTTCTACATCAGGATCTTGGTTTTCACATGCATGAACCATCCATGCTCTGTGCAGCCAAGGAGACCAGGGAAGCTGGGTTCTTGGGGGAGCTGCTGAGTTTCCAGAGAAAATGCAAGATCTCTTCTACTTATAGATCTTGTCCTACATCATCTTAAAAACGAACCATCCAATAAAAATTAACAACTGCCAAAAAAAAGAAGCAACTATACTCCAATAAAAATTAAAGCAAACAAACAAACAAAAAAAACAACCGGACTACTAATACACACAACAGCTTGGATGATACTCAAGGGAACCATCGGAATGAACAATACCGGGGGGGGGGGGGGGGGGGGGGGGGAGCCAGTCTCAAAAGGTCACGTACTCTACGATGCCATTTAAATGACATTCCAGAAATGACAAAATCCAGACATGGAAAACAGATTCGTGGTTGCCAGGGTTTAGGGATGGGTGGGGCCCTTGTGCTGATGGAAGAGTTCTACGTCTTGATTATGGTGGTGGTGAGAAGAATCTACATACATGATAAAATACGCACATGAGCCAGTGCATGGAAACTGGTGAAACCTGAATAAGCTCTGCAGATTGTACCAATGTCGATTTCCTAGTATTTACGTTACACTATAGTTGTCATAGAAGACATACTACCACTGGGGAAATAGGTGAAGCTTACACGGGAGTTCCTGTACATTTTTTTTTTTTTTTTGCAATTTCTTCTGAATCTGTAATTATTTTTAACATAAAAATACTTTACAATCTAAGTAAATATTAGATTAAACCAGACTGTGTTTCATGAGCATAATTGCCAGTTTGAACCCCTAACCACCCCTGTGCCAATGAGAAGGCAGACTCCTTCCTTTTAAAGGCACAGCCAGGCTTTCATATCATGTCCACATCTGGCCCACTGGCCAGAGCTTAGCTACATGACTTCAACAAGCTGCCCGGCTGAGTGGGAAATGCAGTCTTCATTCTGGGAGCCTATGTGCCCACTTAAAAATCAGAGGTTTTATTATTAAGAAAAATAGCATTCCTGAGTAATTTACAGGACAACTAGCTGTCCCTACTGCACTAATTATCTAAATGTTGCCGTTTCAAATTCTCTGAAAACCCAGCTATCTGCAATTTTTGACTTGGTTTTGACAGCAGATGTGAGCTACATTGTCAAAATACCTGATATCTAACTTCTTCAGCCCCCTTAAGCACGTCCGGGGTTCCCAGAAGATTACGGACATGCTGATTCCCTCTGCAGAAGTTCTGAACCCTCCAGCTCACGTGGGATTATCGCTTCTCGTGCTACGTATCCCTTTGCTCACGGCACCTAATACTGCAAACTGACCTAAGTCAACTTGAGCGGGCAGAAGTGGTGAGGACCTTTCAGCGAACACAGGTAGGCTCTGAGGCTCAGAGGTTTACTTTTATCTCTCCTACCTCCTGGCTAATGCTTGAAGGCAGGCCTCACTCTTCCCTGCCCTCTGGCAGGTAGGTATTCCAGGCTGAGCCCATGAAACTCATGCTGAAAAGGAAGATGAAGGAATTTAGCAAATTCTCTTCCACAAAACCAAGCTTTGAGCCTCTCACCAGGTTTTCCTCCACCTTGGGGCAACACGTTACATTGTTCTTGTATGTGTCTGAAATTGGTTGGTGAAGAGAGACTAAAAAGGAAAATGATGTGCGAGGGGAAGTATTTGTAAAAAGAAAAAAAAAATGGTCCCTTTACAAAAGTGAGGTGAGCTTATGAACCTGAAATGGCTCAAGTCAGTGGTGAAACCCTCAAGTGGCCTAGAACTCAGAGAGGTAGAAGCGCAAGCTGGAAACCTTCGTGGTCTCCTAATGGGGCACCTAAAGATTCAGCCAGACTCAGGATTTCTAACAAAATTTGTACTTTTGTCTATAACTTAAGATGGTGAATATTAGTAACAGTATAATTTGCACAAATTGTTCAGTTACATATTTTGTTACTAGATGTATATGAATATGTATTAGAGGGTTATGCAATGTGTGTGTAATACATTTTATGTGATAAAAAACCGGCTCCATGGCCAATTAAGCTTCAGACAAGTTGGGGTCAACGTGAAGCAAGCCTACTGAGGATTTTAATATGCTAATATGCAATGGAAATCCTCAGTGAAAAGGAAGGGGCAAAAAACAGAAGGAAGCATTTTCCTAAAAATATTTCGCCATAGAATGCATGTGGGCAGTCACATTTTGTTCCGTTTTGTGAGGCGGAACACGCTTTGGGAAGAGCTGATAGTCTTATAACTATGAATACTTCATTTTTTTTTTTTTTTTTTACTGGTAGACTCGTTCATCCTAGGGAACTAAAATATAAAGTATGTGAGGCCTTGTTGTGTGAGAAGCAATGGAAGCAAAGAACACATGAAAGTTGTGCTGAAATATTTGCAGGCCTGTGGCATCAAAGACAGCAGAGAGGGTTGAAACATTCGGCCAAGGGCAGTGACAGAGAGAAGCGTCTGGTATTTTCCCTCCACCCAGCTCATGTTTGCACCAATACCAGGGGAGTCCGGACAGAGACGGAGTCAGAGTGCGGGTCCTGGCCTCACCGCCACGCCCTCCAGGACTCAGAGCCCCCAAGCCCAGCCAGCTTGGGGGTTGGACAAGAAGGAAGAGTTTTTACTTCAGTAAGAAATTTAAGTTCAAGGTGGACAGCACTCCAGGTAAGAGTCTTTAAGTAATAGGAATTAAATAAGATACCATAGGGCTTCCCTGGTGGCGCAGTGGTTGAGAATCCGCCTGCCGATGCAGGGGACACGGGTTCGTGCCCCGGTCCGGGAAGATCCCACATGCCGCAGAGCGGCTGGGCCCGTGAGCCATGGCCGCTGAGCCTGCACGTCCGGAGCCTGCGCTCTGCAATGGGAGAGGCCACAACAGCGAGAGGCCCGCGTACCACAAAAAAAAAATAAGATATCATAAAAGACATCCTCAGAGATTTCAGCATCGACTAGAAAAGAGGGCCTCCAGAGATCCCCATGATAGCTGCTACTAGAGAAAATAAAAGTAGTTCCATGTTTACTTCTCAGCGAGTGGAGCATCCTCAGTCCTGCCCAGGACCCTTCCTGAACCCACTGCCCAGTTAGTCTTCAATGCAGGAGCTCTCATTTCTCCTGCTCAGAGGGAAAGCCCAGAGCAGAGGAGGTGAAGTCCCAAGGCTGAAAAAATATTCCTAATGACCAGGGCTGCCAGACAGAGAGCTGACGCGGGAAAGGCAGGAACATTGGGACGTCGGGACACTGAACCAAGGCTGCAGGCCAACGGTGACCATGGAAGAGAATTCTTCCACTGGGTGGGAGACCAGGTTGAAAACCTCTGAAGTCCTCTCCAACTCAAAGTCTATGAATTCCTCATTCCTCCTGTCTAAACAAAATACTTCAAAGTGCTTTGCCTGCTCTAAGCTAACCTTGCCAACAAAAGCAAACAGTGATGGGAATGGTCCAAAAATTCTCCACGATTTGAGGTCTAATGTCAAGCCGTTTTCTTGCTTCAGAATCCTAGCATTTGTGCTTAACTTTTCCTTTAAAGGACAAGTCTCCTTTACTCTCCATCTTAGTTACTCAAGGCAGAGGAGGAGGTTTAGGCTTCTTTAGGCAGAGTCATGTGTGCCTGAAACAAAGTCACAAGTTGTAACTCCCACGGGAAGCATCAGGACTAGGCAACAATGTGAGCCAGCGGGAAGAAAGAGTTTGCTTTTTTTCTTCTGTTACCCGCTTAGTTTCCTTTAATAATGCATGGCTGATAATTGAGAAGGCTCTCTCTTCCAACACTCTTATCCCTTTTTAAACTCTGGCACAAAAGGGTCCGTTAGTTTTGCCTTTGCTTTGATACAATTGATTTAGAACGCGAGCAAGGCTGCTCCCATCCTCCAGCACTGTCAGTGGATACAAACTACCTACGGGTGATGTCCCAACAGATCAACAGGATTTCCCCAAGTTCAAGGCTCTCCACAGTTGTTGGGGTTTTTTTTTTTTCTCCTTATAAAGACTGGTTTCCTACGCACAGCCCTACAAGCATCATCCCGAGGTTTCTAGACCTTAATGCCACTTATATAATTTTTAATTGACTATGTTCACCCTTATCTACATTTACCCAACGTAGCCTGTCTTGAGTGCATATGTGAAACTACTTCTCATCCGGCCAGTTCAGCTCGTAACTTCTTGACATGACAATTCCATCTTTATCCCTCTCTGTATCTACCTCCTCTATGCCTTCATTTTCACCACAAGCTTGTATCCCAAGTTGTTTAACATCAGGGTCCCTCAAACCTGTCACTCTTGGCATTTGGAGCCAGATAATTCTTTGTAGTCAGGGTCTGTCCTGTGCGTTCAAAGTCTGGCAGCATCCCTGGCCTCCACCTACTAGACAGATGCTAGTAGCCCCTGCCACCTCCCAGCTGTATCTCCGGACACTGCCAAACACCCCTTGGGGAGAGGGGACAAAAATCACACACTACTCCACTGAAACCACCTGCACATAACAAACAACGGGGAAAAGGTTCCTTGTGTCTGTCCAGTGTACTTTTTGGGGAACACGGTCATCTGGGCTGCTAAACAAAGTGCTTCCTCCGACACCAGCTTGGGGCTGCCCTGAGGATGTGACTAGAGTATGAACAATGCCCAGGGAGCACGGATCCCTCCCTCAGGAGTCACAGTCACCCAGGCATCCCTCTGAGCAGAAAGGATGGGACATCTGGAGGTGATGATACCGGAGAAGTGAGCAGGGCTGAAAGGCAGGGTTGGAGTTTGCAGGCCAGGCAGTCAGGGGTGGGGGGAGACTCAGGAGGACTGGGTTAAGGCAGGCGCGGGACATCGAAGCAGGAAACAGAACCGTCGTGCTGGGGGCCTACTGGGTCACAAAAGTGTGGTTAGATGATCCAGGTTTAAGGAGGTTGGATCCACAGTCTCCACGTCCACGAGTCACAGGGCAGGAGCTAACCACCCACAGAAAGCACTGGGTCACACCCACGTCCCAAGGCGAGGCGGGCCTTCCTCGAGGCCTTTTTGATGCTGCTGTGGAACACGGCCCAGGCCCAGAGATGAGTCAAAGATGACTTTAAGGGAAACGGGTGTGTGGGTGCTGGGCAGACGGGCGTGGCTCGCTGCTCCTCCCCCTCCTTGCCTGTCCCCTGGACGGCTGCCTCAGAGCACGGCCACACTCTCTGCCTCTGGCAAGTCTCTTACTTGTCCACAAGTCTAGATTCTCCAGCACCTCACACCACCCACTCACCTACTGGAGTCAATTACCCTTCAAACAAGAGACCCTAGGAATCTAAAAGCAGAGGAAACAGAATATGACAGAGTCAGGGAGCCAAAGGTATTCTCCCACTTGGGGTATTTATTTCCACAACCAAAAACCTAGGACTGACTCATTTAGTAACTTTGCTTTCACATCTAAGTCCAATAGAAACAATTTGTTTTCTCACTACTTCCCTCTCGAGATAAAAATGCAAGCAAGGTGCTTTCCAGTAATAAACAATGAGCTAGTAATCCAGGCATCCACGCGGGTGGGTGTCACTGACACCATGGGTGCGGGGGTGGGGGGAAGAGGGCAGACAGAAGAGCTCACACTCCCTGCTTACTCTCACATGAAGTTTCAAGGACACACGACACTCACGGATGGGGAGGGAAATCAGAAGATACACAGCCTGGTGCAGACAGAGAAGCTGGCAGGAGCAGGAGGGCGGTGGCAGGTGCTGGACGTTGATCTTGGTATCGGTTACACAGGTGCAGACAGAGGTAAAACACATCACGCTGTACACTAAAGACTGGTACACTACATGCCCTTTACTGTTCATAAGTTATCACTTAGTTTAAAATTTTCAAGTTGCTGGGGCTTCCCTGGTGGCGCAGTGGTTGGGGGGGGGGTCCGCCTGCCGATGCAGGGGACACGGGTTCGCGCCCCGGTCCGGGAGGATGCCACGTGCAGCGGAGCGGCTGGGCCCGTGAGCCGTGGCCGCTGCGCCTGCGCGTCCGGAGCCTGTGCTCCGCAACGGGAGAGGCCACAGCGGTGAGAGGCCCGCGTACCGCAAAAAAAAAAAAAAAAAAAAATTCATTGTTGCTTTCAAACCATGTAAGATACTGCAAGAAAAAATAACACAGTAAACACACTGCTTCCGAGCAACCTTTTCTGACCCTAGAAAAGGACACAATATATTTGCTCTAAATGTATCAGAAAGCATTACTAATGTTCTCAGGAGAACACCGAGGTACATTTCCCACTGTATGAGGGTGACATTTTTAATTGGGCAAAAAGCTTCTTGTGGTGTTGCGTGTAGATGAGGTTCTCAATAGGTGAAAGGAGACAGAGAAAATGAACACCACGCCATGAGCGCCAAGCTGCCGTGCGCGGCCGCACGCGGAAGCAGCATCCTGGGTCATAAACATCCTAGGAGGTGTGTCCTGAATCCTGGTCCCCGAGGACCAAGGACGCCTGCCTCAGAAACTCAGCAGTGGACGGCCTCCAGTGCGGCACGCAGCACCTCGGAGCCCAGCTTCAGAGGCTCGCGGTGACGCGATTCACAGAGACGGCTGCGTTTTGGCCTTCGTTTTGCGACGTAGCCAAGGAAACTCACTGGCACATCTAGAGCTGCCTTCTCAAAGCCCATCAGCTGGAACAGGACTGACGGCACCTGCAGCTCCTTAAGACCCCCGAGGAGCGACTCGTGCATCTGCTTTAAGGTGAACACAGATTTGAGAAAAGTGAGGGCACGCTGGGTCAGCACCTCAGACTGACTGGGAACGTGACCTCACGTGCCGGAGGGAGAGAGAGGGGTCTGCTACTGATGCCAGCGTCTCCTGGCGGGGGCCTACGTGTCCCTCAGTGTCCTCGGTGAAAGGTCAAACCTGAGTTTCCACAGCATCACTGAAGAAGTGTTGCACACATGGCGGGCCCTGGGTGCATCAAGGATGCTGGCCTTTTCTAAGACAAAAGTCTCCTCACGGTACCACAACAAAGATGTTAAAAAATAAATAATTTTTTTTTTTTAAAAAACCGGCCTGGGATCTGATCGGTCAGGGCGCTGGTTCTCAGGCACCAGAGAGCATCGCAGCAGCTGGGAGGCTTTCTCACACCAGACCCGCGGGCTCTAACTCCAAGCTTCTGATTCAGCGGCTTCGGGACGGCAAGCTCTCGGGCACCGCCGATGCCGTCCATCCTAGGAGCAGGCTGGGGTGGCTTGTGTTAGGGCTGGTCTGTCACTCAGAGCAGCTAAGACACCACCTTCGTTCAAAGGGCCTGCACCCACATAAAACTGATGGCTGCTACCACCAAACAGGCTTATTTATCTGCAGTGTTTCCTGGCGTCTCCATAGCTTCTAGGACTTGTCACGCTGCCACTGGCAGCTGTGAGTGAATTGTACCTGAGTACTTAGATAGGAAAATTACACTAGAGTCTGATATCTGTCTAGAAAACAGAGAGCCTGGACAACCAGATTCATCTTTTTTTTTTTTTGTGCGGTACGCGGGCCTCTCACTGTTGTGGCCTCTCCCGTTGCGGAGCACAGGCTCCGGACGCGCAGGCTCAGCGGCCGTGGCTCACGGGCCCAGCTGCTCCGCGGCACGTGGGATCCTCCCGGACCGGGGCACGAACCCGTGTCCCCTGCATCGGCAGGCGGACTCTCAACCACTGCGCCACCAGGGAAGCCCAACCAGATTCATCTTTATGTCTATTCTTCTGGTTCTCACATTCTAAATTTTATTAATTTAATTTCTTTTTTTTTTTAATCTGAAGATCTAGATCTAGGAATACCAATATCTTCACTATTTTGTTCTAGATAGTCTCAGGGGTAATAACGTGAACCTCTTTTTCAGTCTCCAAGTTGGAAATGAAACATGGATTCCATGCAACAGAGTATTGTCGGAAGAGAACCTTCTCTGGTGAGGCCTCGCAAGGCCACACAGGCTCCACCGTGAGCCGGCTGGCAAAGATACAGATGAACAAGCCAGAAAAGTAATAAAAGCATAAAATAGAAGCAGTAAGGACACAAGGAAGCTGTTTACCACAAATATTATCTGCATGACACAAGCCTGCTGCTACGTTCTAAAGTCAGCCGGTACCGACAGGAGAAAACTTTACAGGCCAAGCGAATTCAAAGGAGGGCAAGAAAATGTTTTTCAGCAAAGTCTCACAGCGTCCATTTGAAAAGCATGAGGGTAAAAACGAGAATGTCCTGGAAATTCAGCTGGCAACACATCCCTACACCAACACTTGAACCCACTGCCTCTCCCAAAGCTTCTGAGTTTATTCACCCTGACTATGTATTTCCAGGGTCCCCCTCCATTTACTTCCAGCTAGCCACAAACATGGGCTGTGCAGTCAAAAAGGATCGGGTTTGACTCACCTGTGCCACTGATTCAGCTGTGTGACCTCGAGCAGATCACCATCCTCTCTGAACTCTGCTCCTATTAAATGGAGATAATAAAACCTATGTCCTAGGAGTCCAGATTAAACCAAGTATTCCGCGTTGTAGAGCAGACCTCGAGAACTTACTCACCTTGCCTCGCTGAGACTTCATTCCTGTTGACTGAATCCAGCAGCCCCCCTACTGGGTTTTTATCCAAATGGATTGAAACCAGACCTCACAGAGACAGTAGCGCCCTCATGTGCATTACAGCACTGTCCACAACAGCCAAGATGTAGAAGAAACCTAAAAGCCCGTCAACAGATGAATGGAGGAAGAAACTTTGACATATTCTACCTTAAGCAAGAAGGAAATGCTGCCACGTGGGGCAGCACGGATGTACCTTCAGGACACGATGCTAAGTGAAGTAAAAGGCAGTCACGCGAGGACAAACACTGCAACAGCCCCGTTCTGCCTTTACATACTCTTGCCGCCTAAACGGGCTTTCTAACGCGATCTGAATTCCAAAGAATAGAGTGACGCAAACACGCCTCTCTACAAAGATCATTCCTTCACCGAACCCGCCTGGCATCTATGATCCCTAACCGTGCCTGCGCGCAATCTTTCTCTGCTTTTCTCCTGACCCCCATTTCTGCCCGACTTCCCTCCCGGCCTCAAAAACTCCCAGGAATGAAGTCCCACTTCTCTCCGCAGCGCCAACTACTCGGCAAGCCCATCCGAGGCACCAGGCGCCGAGGCCCGCCTCCTCTAGCCTGCCTGGTCCTGCCTGGGGCCAGCACTGTGCCTCTGATAAGTCAGGAGGCTACTGGAGCCTGAGTGGAATTCCTCCAGGTCTAAGAAAGATGTCCACATGCACAGGTGTTCCAGCCCATGAGCTTCTGATAAATGACAGAAGCAACAGCCAATATCTGGAAGAGCTATGGATGCTGTCACCACCGACGCACCCACTGTGCCTCCCCTGAGCTACAAAGTCACGCGTGGGCGCTAGTCAGTAGGAGGAGAAACTGAGAGAAGCATTGCTGCCCCCACCTAAGCTCCGTCTAACCTCCACCGCCTCACCTGGCCGTCAGCGCTGAGCCTTTCCGACCTGCTTCCCCTACCAGTAACCTGGAAAGGGAAGATCAGAACTCCAAGCTTCTCGGACTCTGTTATAAAATTTTAAAGCGCTAAATCTGCACTAATTCTGGATCAATAAAAGTTGAACGAGGCTATAACTGGAAAAATCATGCAGCTGTAATAACACAACAGCGCAAGGGTTAAAGACTCATAAATAAGAAAAAATTTCATTTGCTACCCTCAGAAAGAGTTCCTGAGGAGGAGGAACCAAGATGGCGGAGTAGAAGGACGTGCTCTCACTCCCTCTTGCGAAAACACCAGAATCACAACCGGCTGCTGGACAATCATCGACAGGAAGACACTGGAACTCACCAGAAAAGATACCCCACAACGAAAGACAAAGGAGAAGCCACAGTGAGTCGGTAGGAGGGGCGCAATCACAGTAAAATCAAATCCCGTAACTGGTGGGTGGGAGACTCACAGACTGGAGAACACCTATACCACAGAAGTCCACCCACTGGAGTGAAGGTTCTGAGCCCCACGTCAGGCTTCCCAACCCGGGGGTCCGGCAACGGAAGGAGGAATTCCTAGAGAATCAGACTTTGAAGCCTAGTGTGAATTGACTGTAGGACTTTGACAGAACTGGGGGAGACAGAGACTCCGCTCTTGGAGGACACACACAAAGTAGTGTGTGCATCGGGACCCAGGGGAAGGTGCAGTGACCCCGGGGGAGACTGAACAAGACCTACCTGCTAGTGTTGGAGGGTCTCCTGCAGAGGCGGGAGGGTGGCTGTGTCTCACCGTGAGGACAAGAAAACTGGCAGCAGAGGTTCTGGGAAGTACTCCTTGGTGTGAGCCCTCCCACAGTCTGTCATTAGCCCCGGCAAAGAGCCCCCGGCAGGCTCCAGTGTTGGGTCGCCTCAGGCCAAACAACCGACAGGGAGGGAACCCAGCCCCACCCATCAGCAGACAAGCAGATTAAAGTTTTACTGAGCTCTGCCCACCAGAGCAACAGTCAGCTCTACTCCCCCACCAGTGCCTCCCATCAGGAAACTTCCACAAGCCTCTTAGATAGCCTCATCCACCAAAGGGCAGACAGCAAAAGCAAGAAGAACTACAATCCTGCAGCCTGTGGAACAAAAACCACATTCTCAGAAAGACAGACAAATGAAAAGGCAGAGGGCTATGTATCAGATGAAGGAACAAGATAAAACCCCAGGAAAACAACTACATGTAGTGGAGATAGGAAACCTTCCAGAAAAAGAATTCAGAATAATGAGAGTGAAGATGATCCAGGGCCTCGGAAAAAGCATGGAGGCAAAGGTCGAGAAGATGCAAGAAATGTTTCACAAAGACCTAGAAGAATTAAAGAACAAACAAACAGAAATGAACAATACAATAACTGAAATGAAAACTACACTAGAAGGAATCAATAGCAGCATAACCGAGGCAGAAGAACAGATAAGTGACCTGGAAGACAGAATGGTGGAACTCACTGCCGTGGAACAGAAGAAAGAAAAAAATGATGAAAAGAAATGAAGACAGCCTAAGAGACCTCTGGGACGATATTAAACGCAACAACATTCACATTATAGGGGTCCCAGAAGGAGAAGAGAGAGAGAAGGTCAACCTGAGAAAATATTTGAAGAGATTACAGTCGAAAACTTCTCTAACATGAGAAAGGAAATAGCTACCCAAGTCCAGGAAGCACAGAGAGACCCAGGCAGGATAAAACCAAAGAGAAACACGCCGAGACACACAGGAATCAAATTGGCAAAAATTAAAGACAAAGAAAAATTATTGAAAGCACCAAGGGAAAAACGACAAATAACATAACAAGGGAACTCCCATAAGGTGAACAGTTGATTTCTCACCAGAAACTCTACAAGCCAGAAGGAACTGGCAGGACATATTTAAAGTGATGAAGGAAAAAAACCTACAACCAAGATTACTCTATCCGGCAAGGATCTCATTCAGATGTGATGGAGAAATCAAAAGCTTTACAGACAAGCAAAAGCTAAGAGAATTCAGCACCACCAAACCAGCTCTACAACAAATGCTAAAGGAACTTCTTGAAATGGGAAACACAAGAGAAGAAAAGGACCTACAAATAAAAATTTTAATAAAATTTTTAAAAATAAAAAGCAACCCCCTTTAAATAAGTTTAATTAGAAAAGCACAGCGATACAGAAAGAGCAAAAGCTTTGGAAGCAAGCAAACCTGGGTTCAAATCTTGACTCCCCATACCTGTTGGCTCTGACTTGGGCTATGTACTTATACGTTCTGGCCTTTGGTTCCTTTGTTTGTGGTGTAATGAGATGCTGTTCAGCAAATAAGGTTAAAGCACTTAGAACAGTGGTCCATTACCCCATATGCATATACCTTGTACCAAATAAATAATACAACAATAATACGTAAATAGATAGGCATGTGTCTTAGCACTGCTTTTCTCCCCCAGCCCATCAAAGGGAACCACTTGACTCCAAAACCAAAGAAGAGCACAGTGGTTAGCAGATGGAAGGAGAATGGTAGAGGTCCCTGAGGAGTGGAAGCAAGAGACTTGGGGAAGACAAGACAGCAGTGCAGTGCAGAGTGGTGAGCTCCACCTCTATCCAGCTCTGCATTCCAAGGGTCAAAACCAGTTAACACCTGGTCAAAAGTGGTAAACAGAAACAAGGTACTGACACAAGCTACAACACGGGTGAAGCTTTAAAACATTATGAGCAGTGAAAGGAGCCAGCCACAGAAGTCCACATGTTGTACCGATATGATCCCACTTACATGAAATTCCAGAACAGGCAAGTCCAAGAGGTAGGAAGTGGATCAGTGGTTACCTAGGGCTGAGGCGGAGAAATGTGGATTAACTGTCAACTAGTAAGGGGGTTTGTAGTCAGGTGACAGGAATGTTTTAAATGAATTGTAGTGATGGCTGCACAACTCAGCAAATTTACTAAAGAATCATTGAGTTGCACTTAAAACGGGTAAATGTAATGCAATGCAGATTATAGCTGAAAAAAAAGGTTGTGAAAGGACACAGAAAAAGAGGTGTTGTGAACCGTCTCACCACTCCTAAGACACAATTCAGATTTGCCCCATATATACACCTGCTTACTTAGCCCCAGAATGTTTTCAGCGGTCAAAGAGAGTGACAACGTGATAAGTTGACATTGTGAATTTGCAACAAAAAAAGTAAACTCACTTTACCCCGAACCTAACAATCTTCACACCAACTTCCACCCCCAACAGCCCAATGCCAGTGTTGCTGGCAAGGTCCCTTTTTAATGGTATGGATCTCTTCCTCTTTAAAATTCTGCTCTCTGCTCACGACATGAATCATGGCTGCCTAAATCTCTTCCTTCCTCCCTGGCACTCCTCTTCTGTCTCCTGTATGTGCTCTTCTTCCTTCCCCCATCCCTTCAGTGTTGGTGATCTTGAGCATCCTCTCTTTAACCTCTTTTCTTCTCACTCTGGGTACTTTCCATAAGAGCTCTCATCCATTCTATATGCTGATAGCTCTCAAATATATATCCCATCCCAGTCTCTTATGGAGCCATAGGGCCATAAATGACAACTGCACTGTGGATGTGTTCACGTCAAACTCATTATGCTCAAAAATGAACTCAAAAAAACAGGTGTCAAAATGGATCACCATCCACCCCGGGTCTGCTGCTAAGCTCTTGTTCATCCCTCACTCCTCATCCAATTACTTAGCAAAAACCTCTCTAATCCATCCATTCATCTCCAGCCACACTATGCCTGGTACCAAGCAAATCTTGCCTTCCATCTAGTGTCTCAGATTTTAGTCTAGGTACCCTAGAATCCACGTTTAGATGAGTGGTCTATCCAGAACTGATGTTCTGATCATGCAATTTCCGAGCTCCAAAGTATTTAATGACTTACCATCATTTGCAAGTTCCTTTATTAATTTTCCCTTTGCTTTTCCCCAGGGTATGTCCTGCTACCTACCCACAAGCACCTTTCTCCAGCCTTTGTGGGCTGCTTGCAATTTCCCTAAGGCACCATGCCCCTGGGCCCATCTGCATGAGTTATTTCAAATGCTCTGACCACCTCATGCTTTCCCTTCTCCCATATAGCTAGTTCCTCCTAGCTCATCAGGACCCCACTCAGCATCACTCCGCGCTGTGGTCTTCCGTGACACCCCCAGGCTGAGTTAGCCTCCCAGTGCCTCTGCCTCCTCCTCCCCCCTCCATTTTTATTGCCTTTTCATTTCTCTGACTCATTCACCAGACTGTGAGGGACACCTTCAGGGCAAGGACTGAGTCAGTCTTCTTCATGTCTTCATGCTGAAAGTAATGCCTTCCCACACTAGGCACTCAGTAAATATTTATTGAAGAAATGAATGAGAGTTTTGTCCAGATGCATCAAAACCAAATGAAGTGCTATTTTTTTTATTTCTGTCACTCCCAGGTATTACCTTTCATGTAATTATAGATTGTTGTATCCTGCTGAGTTACAGCCCCACAAGACACATTAACCAGACCTTTTTGATCTTCCATCATATGTCAGTCCTTGAATTTATTTCATCATTTCTACCTCTTTCCTATGAACATCTCCAAGTTATCTTTCAGCTACTAATGAATCAAAAATATTTATCATGGTATCTCTTTTAATCTCACTGATTGTTTTTTCTACAAGAGATGGTAGCCTTGAAACCGATGACAAAATCATCCCAGCATACAATATTTTTTAGAGTTATTTTTTTCATTGACATAATTGAAAATAATAGTAACCCCAAATGATTATAATTCTCAAAATTTAGGAGCATGGACAGCTTTATTTCCCCCTTTGTGATTATCCTGACAAGAATCTGTGTAACTAACTAGATATCATTTACGTAGAATAAAATTCCATAGAGGCAGCACATTCACAAGTAGTCCTAATGTTATGTACATTAAAAATATAAATAAAAGCAACTGGTTTTAACCCAGCACAACAAATAACTAGAGGTTTGATCAGAAATCAGATACCAGAGTGCAGTTAGGAAAGGAAAACTAATTTCAATTCTTTTTTTTTTTTTTTTAGGAAATAGAGTATGACTCCCTTAAAACTACATTTCTTAGAGAGCAACACATATTCTTGCTTTGATAAATGCTAAATCTTGGATGAATTTTTTTTGCTGTTATTCATTATTTCCACAGATTTCACAACCACCAACCTTCTTCGCTCAGTAGGAGAAACTACAGGTATCTCATAGCCCCACGGTCTGTGTTTGGATGAGAACACACAGTGAGAAGAAAGCAACAGCTTGAACAGTAAGGGCTTACTCTTCTCACAAAACAAGACGTCAGAAGGTGGGTGGCCAAGCACTGGCGCAAGTCTGCTCACGGATGCCTTCACGGAGCTGTGCTCCTTCCGTATCTGACGCTCTACCCTCAGCATCTAGTTGTGCCTCACGGTCACAATGACTGACATACACCCAGACATCCACGCGTGAAGGGGGAAGGGCGCTCCATGGACTCTCTCTTTCTAACAGGACAGCAAAAGGTTTCCAGGACCCCACCCGGAAGACAGCCGCTCGCTGGGCAGAACCCTCATATCACAACCTAACTTTTGATGAATTCATAGTCAACTGATTGGTGACCTAAACATGGAAGTGATGGTCCATCACACTCAAACACTCTGCCCATGGTCAAGGTAGGGCATCACACAGAGTAAATATACACCAAGAGGTGGGGATCTCTGGGACCATCTTAGAACTCTGCCCACCAAATCTCCACTTTCTTCTAACAACCACAAGATCCAAATAGAAAACACAGAAATGTGGCTCCAAGCCCTTTAGTGTTGGAAGCAGAAATTCAAAGTGACAAGCAATGCATTGCAGATCCCTTCTGCTAATGTCGCCTGGGCCTGCATGACTCAGCAGAAATGGGGAGCTGCTGTGGGGGTGGGAGGCTGTGGCAGAGCCCGCTACAGCACTGACTTCCACGCAGCATTCCAGGGATCACTGAACCCTACAGGCGACTGTCAGGTGTTACACGGATCGAGAGGAGAGGAAGAAGGAAGGAAAGATGGGAGAAAGGGGAGGACGGAGAGAAGGAAGGACTGAAAATAAAATTTTTAAAACTTTTCTGAACAATCAAGTCTCCTCTCTCCATTTAGTAAACACACGTTTAAGGAAAAGCTACTGGGCCGAGAACTGGGTTAGGTGCTGGGTCTGCGGTACTAGACAAGTGAGACCCACAACATGCCCTCGTGGAGATTACATTATAGTGAGACACCTGCCCGCCTCCGAGAAGAGTAATCCAATAAATAAAATGGCTGTAAAACTGTGCTCTACAAAAGAAACAATGCTCAGAAACTCCGTGCTACGGAGGAAGACAAGTTCACCTTTTCCTTTGACAGGCTACTGTACTTGGGTTACCAGGCACCATCCCTTAGCCTCATCTGTGGGGCTTTACGTTTTGCAGAAGGTGGCTTAGGCAACCGCGCGACTTTATGTCAAACCTGGATTAAAATTGCCAACGCCTAGCTCTACAAGGGCACCCCCAGACTTACGAGAGGACCCCTAACCAAGCCATCTTTTCGTTCAGCAGCTGGTAGCAGGTCTGTAATTTTCTAGGCACACGCCCCGCCACACATAGGCGACTTCTCAGTAGATACCAACACGTCCCTGTAGACGGAGCTTTCTGTATGTCTACGCCAGCCTGACAGGGAGCTTCTCCTCGCTGACATGTGCTTCCGTTCAGCGGTCTTCTGCCCTCCGTCATCTCTGCACGCGATCTGACACCCCACTGACTCTTCCAAGTCTTCGTTCTTTTCTACTCTTCCCTCTTAGATTGGGTATCCTTCCTGCGTGGGGAAACTGCATTCTTCCTTGCAAGCAAGAAACTGATTTCCCTTCCCCTCTAGCAAGGAAACCAGTTGCACACGCAGCAGGCAGATTTCACAGCCGTCGCAGTGAGGAAGTAAGCATAGCGCAGGCACACGCAGCAGATATCTCACTGGTGGATATTTTCTCCGTAGAAGGTCCATTAACCTTCAGCACCCAATCTTCAGAGGATGTTCACATTTACCAAGGCTGCATTTCTCTCGTATTTTAGGCTCCCTGTTAAGTGTTTGCACGCAGATCTTTAACTTTTCAAGAACAGAATTCTGGCGTCCAGTGGTAGGTGGCTGTAGTATGTGTGGAGTCCCAGGCCCACTGACCTCACAGGACAAGGTCCTACTGGCCTTGGGATTCCCCTTGGAAGACGCCTCTTTAATTCCCCTGCATAAATTCCCCTGACCACTGGCCAACCGGACGCAGTGTGTGGACGTGGTGGGGGACAGGGTACACGGCTCTCAGTCCAGTCTACCCAGGTGCTTCCCTACCGAGCATCCTCTGCTCCTTTGCTAAGTAAGCTTCAGCGGCTACTAAAAATTGCAGCAACTAGAAAAACTCCGGGGCAACACTGCAAATGCTAATTCAGGGAAGAAAGGTGGGCCTGGCAGCCTTGAAGGACGCTTTCAACTAGACAGCAGTAGTGCAAATGATCCTGTTGAATACAGAGGGTAAGACCCCTGCTGTGGTTGCAGAGATAACCCTTTAATGAGCTCGGATTTTAAAGGAATGTGCAGAAAGGCTGGAAGGAGGAGTGTGGGAATTGAACCGAGAAGGGTAAGGCCCCCGAGGAGCTAAGGCTTGTAGAGTGTCCCCAAGCCAACCTCAAAAGCTTTGCTAAGTATGGGCAGAGAAGAATCGGAGCCAGTAGGAACAGACGTCTTGCGTGAGGCAGACACAACACTGTCAGATGAAGCGAGCAAGCGTGTGGTATCTGCGGGAATGTTTTTAACCTGGTGTGTGTTATCTACTGCTCGGGAACAAGTTACCACAAACTTCGTGTCTTCAAACAACACACAGTCATTAGCTCAGTCTCTGTGGGTCAGCACTCCAGGCATGGTTTAACAGAGCCCAGTGCTCACACTTCCACAAGGCTTTTCGTCAAGGGGTCAGTGGCCTGTGCCTTGTGCAGACAGAGGTCCTCTCCCAAGCTCATGTGGTTGTTGAGAGAAGTCAGTTCCTGGCAGTTGTAGGACTGCGGTCCCCATTTTCTCACTGGCTCTCAGCTCCTAGAGTCTGCCCTCGGGCACTAGCCACGTGACCCTCTCATAACAGGGGGAGCTTATTTCTTCAATGGCAGCAGGAGGATCTCTCTCCGGTCTGCTCCAAGGGAGTCTTATATAACATAATCATGGGGTGCCATCCCATCATCTATGCCCTGTAAGGTGGTACCCTATTCAAGGGAACGGCATTCATTATGTTCACAGGTCCCGTCCACACCCAAGGGGAGAGGAGCATACAGGGCACGTCCTATAGGATATGGGAATCTCAGGGGCTGGTTTAGCATTCAGCCTACCATAGCTAGACAGGAAGGAATAACATAGTTCAGATGGCACCAAAACCAAGGACAGTAAAGGAAACGATCTAATTTAAACTGAGTTCAACATTCTAGACTCAGGTGAATATTCTAAGTCCATTGGACTTCACTGGAACAGGGCACCCCAGGAACTACAAAGAACCAGCCTTTGCAATCCTGGAATACAGGCAAGTTTCCAAAAGTGGACAAACTCTAAAAAAGCAAAGCAAGTAGACTCACAGCCAAAGACTCGTGAGTTGATTATTAATGCTCCTCCAAAATCTAATATACATTAGACAGATTTTGTAAGCTCCTAGAAAATGTTGCGTGGATTACCAGGACTTAGTATCGGTTTACTAATACCGTTCCCTTCAGTCTAACCCATTCCTTTGACAGCTTTTTGGAGAAAATGTTGAAATTATGGTCCCCTTTGACTGTAAGCTAGTTCACAGAGATGCTCCTTATGGGGAAAAGGAAGAAATATTATCTGATGTGACGTGTTCAGGTGTTCTTTTTTTCTCAACTGCTGTTCCCGGAAGCAGGTCAACCGAAGTGAGATGGATGGTAATCTGAAAAGTGGCATGTGGCAGTTAGACAAAGCACTCAGCACTGGCCTGCTCAATATTAAAGCTAATATTTTGAAGGGTCTGTGGATTGGATGTTTTGGAAACACAGGTCCACGAACTAAATCACAGACTGAAGATTCAACATCATCCCTAAGGCTTAACCAATGGGCAACCGTTGACATATCTGAGCATCTGTATCACAGGCTGACTTGCAGATAGTTGATCTTTAACCTGATAATATTTAACAGATCAAAGTAAACTTCTCCACAAAGGCTCAAAACCTCACCTGGGAAAGTGCAACGTGAGAAATCCCTGGCTTCACATCCTCCTTGTGATAAACACCAACAGTTCTAGCTGTCTCAATGCCCAGTACGAACAAGAGCCAGAGAGTTACTGAGAGTTACAATGGTTTGTTTTTTTTTTAACTCCTTAGAGAATGTTCTGTGTAGCACGTGTGTCCCACAACGTTAATAGATGGCAACGAGTGGGAAAAAGTATCTCATGGTCAAATACGTGTGGAAAAGACACAGTCAGATGAGGTTAAGTGAGTTTCTTTCCTGTGAGCTTTCAGGATGTCAGTGTGTATTTGGAATATCAAAGAATGGACAGCAGTTTCTCAGAGACTCTCATGCAACTAGATTCTGGAAAATCTCAGGGAAAAACTAAACCACCACAGCCTCAAGCTATGCTAATCAGTGCAATGTCTACATTTAAAAAGCTAAGAATCAAACTGTGATCTGCCCTGGACACCAGATTTCTGGACTGCTAAATTCAGTTCTGGGGGCCCTGCAAGTTCTGAGTTACTCTAGCCAGCCAGAGCCCAGCCAGAAGGGCAAAGTCACATCAGGTGGAAGGTGACTGCAGGAGAATCAAGTCCCTTCCAAGCCTTGCCATATCTGGTTTCAAGTTGCCTTGTTCACAAGACACTCCTACGAGCCCCAGAGAATCCTTTCATCTTTACAGTGAGACCTAATGACTCATTTTTTAAAATGTATTTATTATTTATTTCATTTATTTTTTGGCTGCATTGGGTCTCTGTTGAGCGTGGGCTTTCTGCAGTTGCGGTGAGCTGGCGCTACTCTTCGCAGCAGCGCGTGAGCTTCTCATTGCGGTGGCTTCTCTTGTTGCAGAGCACGGGCTCTAGGCTTGTGGGCTTCAGTAGTCGTGCCACGCAGGGTCTGGAGCGCAGGCTCAGCAGGTGTGGCGCACGGGCTTAGTTGCTCCGTGGCATGTGGCATCTTCCTGGACCAGGGCTCAAACCCATGTCCCCTGCATTGGCAGGTAGATTCTTAACCACTGCACCACCAGGGAAGCCCAAGACATAATGACTCGTTTTTAAGCAAATGAATATGGCAAAAGTGAAGGGATGTAACTTCTGGAACTAGGTTATAAAAGTCTGTGACCAGTCTATAGAGACTGAAAGCGGATTATGTGTTTGCCTAGGGCTGGAAGGTTGGGTGGTGGCTAAAAGGTGTGGGGTTTCTTTGGAGAGTGATGGAAATGTTCTAACACTGACTGGGGTGATGGTGGCACAAATCTTCAAACACACTAAAAGCTATTAAATTGTACAAACTGAATGGGTAAACAGCATGGCATATAAATTATATTTCATTAAAGTTGTTACCAAAAAAAAACAAACTGTGATTTCCACCTTGTTTGCCCTCTCTCTGGATCTTCTCATTTGCTCACTCTGGGGAAGCAAGCTGTCGTGTGATGAGCTGCCCTGTGGAGCACCCCACATCACAAGGACCTGGAGGCCACCTCCAGACAGCAGCGAGCAAGGCACCGAGGCCCTCAATCCTGTAAGCCTGCAAGAAAATGAATCCTGCCCACAACCACGTGAGTAAGCCTCGAGCTGACCCTTCTCCAGGCAAGGGTGAAGATGACCAGCGGCACGGCTGCAGCCCGTGAGACAGCCTGAAGCAAAGGAGCCAGCAGAGTCATGCCCAAACTCCTGACACAGAAATTTGAGAAAAAGCCCCTACATTTAGGGGAAATTTGTTACACAGCGGCGGATAACTGATACACTTCAAAAGAGTCCCTCTGTCCTTTACTTTCTGCTCTTTGCCAGACTCCTTTCCAGCTTCCAGAAAAGAGCCTTGTAAGATCTGTCCAATGTAGTGCTTCATGTTGGACTATTCAGACCGTTCCTGTCCCCGGCCCTTGCCTCACCACTTTCCTCACCTGGCATGTCACTTCCCCACTCTTCAACATGCCTATGATGTTCACACCTCCTGCAAGCGCTTCTATTTTCTATAAAATATAAAACCCACCTTCCGACCACACCCAATCTCTGCCCCAAAGTGATTTTTCCTGTCTGGAAACTTCTTGGGCACAAGTAGACTCACTGAGCATCAGTATCTTATGACATCACTTATCTTATGCAGAGCTGACCTTTAGGAAGATTTCCTTTAAATCACTTTTCAGGAAAAAAAAAATGTTTGTTTACTCTCCCCATACTCATGTTTCTGTATAAATTTTTACAGATTTGCATTTATTTTATTCATCCTTTGTTATATCCCAATTTTTATTTGCCCTTCTTCAGTATACGTTTTCTTATGTAGGTGAAGAATTCCCATTTTTGTTCTTTCTTTCTTCTTTTTGCATTGCACTGTATTGTCTCACATATTTAAACCTAACCTTACCCAGGTGACATTAATTTATATTTCCAATTGCCTGCTATGTTGTAATATTGTATTAACTTTTAGTTATTCACCACTGATGTGTATCCTTTTAGATCCCAAAATACCAAGTGGCTTCAGCCACTGTAGCTACTTCATCATCCATCTTTTGGATCTTCAAGTGTGCCTGGCCCAGTACCTTTAATCTGATTTTCACTAGATTTACTACCTCTCTTCAGCTGAGAAAGTTACTACAGTTTTTAGAGTGCTGAACTTATTACCAGACACACTATAGCAAATGAAAATTGGTTCTACTTTTTGGAGGCTCTAACTCACATGAACTTCATTTCATTCAAGGTTCTCCTTTGTCATCCTTGGAGGAAACAAAAGTTATGTGAAAATGTTCTTATACATAAATAAAGGCTGGAGTTTGGAGGCGAGAAGATGGCGGAAGAGTAAGATGCAGAGATCACCTTCCTCCCCACACATACATCAGAAAGACATCTACACGTGGAACTTCTCCTACCCAACACCCACTGAACGCTGGCAGAAGACCTCAGACCTCCGCAAAGGCAAGAAACTCCCCACGTACCTGGGGAGGGTAAAGGAAAAAAGAATAAACAGAGACAAAGAATAGGGACGGGAGCTGCACCAGTGGGAGGGAGCCGTGAAGGAGGAAAGGTTCCCACACACTAGGAGCCCCTTCGCGGGCGGAGACGGCGGGTGGCGGAGGGGGAAGCTCCAGAGCCGCGGAGGAGAGCGCAGCAACGGTGCGGAGAGATTCCCGCAGAGGATCGGCGCCGACAGGCACTCACCAGCCCAAGAGGCTCGTCTGCTCAGCCGCCGGGGCGGGCGGGGCCGGGAGCTGAGGCTCGGGCTTCAGTCGGATCCCAGGGAAAGGTCTGGGGTTGGCGGCGCGAACACAGCCTGAAGGGGTTAGTGCGCCACGGCTGGCCGGGAGGGAGTCCGGGAAAAAGTCTGGAGCTGCCGAAGAGGCAAGAGACCTTTTCTTCCCTCTTTGCCTCCTGGTGCGCGAGGAGAGGGGATTAAGCGCGCCGCTTAAAGGAGCCTCAGAAACGGGCGCGGGGCTGCCGAAGAGACGAGACTTTTTCTTACCTCTGTTTCCTGGTGCGCGAGGAGAGGGGATCAAGCGCACCGCTTAAAGGAGCTCCAGAAACGGGCGCGGAGCTACAGAAGAGACAAGAGACTTTTTCTTACCTCTTCGCTTCCTGGGGCGCGAGGAGAGAGGATTAAGGGCACCGCGTAAAGGAGCTCCAGAAACAGGCGCGAGCCGCGGCTGTCGGCACAGACAGTACAGACGGGTGTGGGACGCTAGGGTTGCTGCTGCCGCCACCAAGAGGCCTGTGTGCGAGCGCAGGTCACTCTCCACACCGCCCCTCCCGGGAGCCTGTGCAGTCCGCCACTGCCGGGGTCCCGGGATCCAGGGACAGCTTCCCCGGGAGAAAGCGCGGCGCGCCTCGGGCCGGTGCAGCGTCACGCCGGCCTCTGACGTCGCACGCTCGCCCCGCCTCCGTGCCCCTCCCCCCCCCCTCGCCTGAGTGAGCCAGAGACCACGAATCAGCTGCTCCTTTAACCCCGTCCTGTCTGAGCGAAGGGCAGACGCCCTCGGACGACCTACGCGCAGAGGCGGGGCCAAGTCCAAAGCTGAACCCCATGAGCTGTGCGAACAAAGAGGAGAGGGGGAGGTCTCTCCCAGCAGCCTCAGAAGCAGCGGGTTAAAGCTCCACAATCAACTTGAAGTGCCCTGCATCTGTGGAATATCTGAATAGACAGCGAATCATCCCAAGTTGAGGAGGTGGACTTTGGGAGCAAGATATACTATTATTTTCCCCTTTTTTCTTTTTGTGAGTGTGTATGTGTGTGCTGCTGTGTGAGATTTTGTCTGTATAGCTTTCTTTTCACCATTTCTCCTAGGGTTAGACTGACCCATATTTTTTTAAAATAAAATTTTTCTTCTCAATAATTATTTTTTATTATAATAACTTTATTTTATCCTACTTTATTTTATCTTCTTTATTTCTTTCTTCCTTTCTTCCCTCCTTCCTTCCTCCTTTTCTTCCTCTCTTCCTTCCTTCCTTCCTTTCTTCCTTCCTTTCTTTCTTTTCTTTCTATTTTTTCTCCCTTTAATCTGAGCCGTGTGGATTAAAGGCTCTTGGTTCCCCAGCCAGGCGTCAGGGCTGTGTCACTGAGGTGGGAGAACCAACTTCAGGACACTGCTCCACAAGAGACCTCACAGCTCCACGTAATATCAAACAGCGAAAATCTCCCAGAGATCTCCATCTCAACACCAACACCCAGCTTCACTCAATGACCAGCAACATACAGTGCTGGACACCCTATGCCAAACAACTATCAAGACAGGAACACAGCCCCATCCATTAGCACAGAGGCTGCCTAAAATCATAATAAGGCTACTGACATCCCAAAACACACCACCAGACGTGGACCTGCCCACCAGAAAGACAAGATCCAGCCTCATCCACCAGAACACAAGCACTAGTCCCCCCAACCAGGAAACCTACTCAACCCACTGAAACAACCTTAGCCACTGGGGATAGACACCAAAAGCAACAGGAACTATGAAACTGCAGCCTGCAAAAAGGAGACCCCAAACACAGTAAGCAAAATGAAAAGACAGAAAAACACACAGCAGATGAAGGAGCAAGGTAAAAATCCACCAGACCTAACAAATGAAGAGGAAATAGGCAGTCTACTTGAAAAGGAATTCAGAATAATGATAGTAAAGATGATCCAAAATTTTGGAAATAGAATATACAAAATGCAAGAAACATTTAACAAGGACCTAGAAGAACTAAAGAGGAAGCAAGCAACAATGAGCAACACAATAAATGAAATGAAAAATACTCTAGATGGGATCAATAGCAGAATAACTGAGGCAGAAGGACGGATAAGTGACCTGGAAGATAAAATAGTGGAAATAACTACTGCAGAGCAGAAGAAAGAAAAAAGAATGAAAAGAACTGAGGACAGTCTCAGAGACCTCTGGGACAACAGTAAACGCACCAACATTCGAATCATAGGGGTCCCAGAAGAAGAAGAGAAAAAGAAAGGGACTGAGAAAATATTTGAAGAGATTATAGTTGAAAACTTCCCTAATATAGGAAAGGAAATAGTCAATCAAGTCCAGGAAGCACAGAGAGTCCCATACAGGATAAACCCAAGGGTAAACACGCCAAGACACGTAATAATCAAACTGTCAAAAATTAAATACAAAGAAAACATATTAAAAGCAGCAAGGGAAAAACAACACACAAGGGAACACCGATAAGGTTAACATCTGATCTTTCAGCAGAAACTCTACAAGCCAGAAGGGAGTGGCAGGACATATTTAAAGTGATGAAGGAAAAAAACCCACAACCAAGATTACTCTACCCAGCAAGGATCTCATTCAGATTTGATGGAGAAATTAAAACCTTTACAGACAAGCAAAAGCTGAGAGAGTTCAGCACCACCAAACCAGCTTTACAACAAATGCTAAAGGAACTTCTCTAGGCAAGAAACACAAGAGAAGGAAAAGACCTACAAGAGAAACCCGAAACAATTAAGTAAATGGTAATAGGATCATACATATCTATAATTACCTTAAATGTAAATGGATTAAATGCTCCCACCAAAAGACACAGACTGGCTGAATGGATACAAAAACAAGACCCATATATATGCTGTCTACAAGAGACCCACTTCAGACCTAGGGACACATACAGACTGAAAATGAGGGGATGGAAGAAGATATTGCATGCAAGTGGAAATCAGAAGAAAGCTGGAGTAGCTATTCTCATATCAGACGAAATAGACTTTAAAGTAAAAACCATTACAAGAGACAAAGGACACTATATAATGATCAAGGGATCGATCCATGAAGAAGATATAACAATTGTAAATATTTATGCACCCAACATAGGAGCACCTCAATACATAAGGCAAATACTAACAGCCACAAAAGGGGAAATCGACAGTAACACAATCATAGTAGGGGACTTTAACGCCCCACTTTCACCAATGGACAGATCATCCAAAATGAAAATAAATAAGGAAACACAAGCTTTAAATGATACATTACACAAGATGGACTTAATTGATATTTATAGGACATTCCATCCAAAAACAACAGAATACACATTTTTCTCAAGTGCTCATGGAACATTCTCCAGGATCGATCATATATTGGGTCACAAATCTAGCCTTGGCAAATTTAAGAAAATTGAAATCGTATCAAGTATCTTTTCTGAACACAACGCTATGAGACTAGATATCAATTACAGGAAAAGATCTGTAAAAAATACAAACACATGGAAGCTAAACAATACACTACTTAATAACAAAGTGATCACTGAAGAAATCAAAGAGGAAATCAAAAAATACTTAGAAACAAATGACAATGAAAACACGATGACCCAAAACCTATGGGATACAGCAAAAGCAGTTCTAAGAGGGAAGTTTATAGCAATACAATCATACCTTAAGAAACAGGAAACATCTCGAATAAACAACCTAACTTTGCCCCTAAAGCAATTAGAGAAAGAAGAGCAAAGAAAATCCAAATTTAGCAGAAGGAAAGAAATCATAAAGATCAGATCAGAAATAAATGAAGGGCCTTCCCTGGTGGCGCAGTGGTTGAGAGTCCGCCTGCCGATGCAGGGGACGCGGGTTCGTGCCCCGGTCTGGAAGGATCCCATATGCCGCGGAGCGGCTGGGCCCGTGAGCCATGGCCGCTGAGCCTGCGCGTCCGGAGCCTGTGCTCTGCAACGGGAGAGGCCACAACAGTGAGAGGCCCACATACCGAAAAAAAAAAAAAAAAAAGAAAGAAATGAAAAAGAAATGAAGGAAACAATAGCAAAGATCAATAAAAGTAAAAGCTGGTTCTTTGAGAAGATAAATAAAATTGATAAACCATTAGCCAGACTCATCAAGAATAAAAGGGAGAAGACTCAAATCAATAGAATTAGAAATGAAAAAGGAGATGTAACAACTGACACTACAGAAATACAAAAGATTATTAAAGATTACTACAAGCAACCGTATGGCAATAAAATGGACAACCTGGAAGAAATGGACAAATTCTTAGAAATGCACAAGCTGCCAAGACTGAACCAGGAAGAAATAAAAAGATGAACAGACCAATCACAAGCACTGAAATTGAAACTGTGATTAAAAATCTTCCAACAAACAAAAGCCCAGGACCAGATGGCTTCACAGGCAAATTCTATCAAACATTTAGAGAAGAGCTAACACCTGTCCTTCTCAAACTCTTCCAAAAGATAGCAGAGGGAGGAACACTCCCAAACTCATTCTATGAGGCCACCATCACCCTGATGCCAAAACCAGACAAAGACGTCACAAAGAAAGAAAACTACAGGCCAGTATGACTGATGAACACAGATGCAAAAATCCTCAACAAAATACTAGCAAACAGAATCCAACAGCACATTAAAAGGATCATACACCATGATCAAGTGGGGTTTATACCAGGAATGCAAGGATTCTTCAATATACGCAAATCAATCAACGTGATACACCATATCAACAAACTGAAGGAGAAAAACCATATGATGATCTCAATAGATGCAGAGAAAGCTTTTGACAAAATTCAACACCCATTTATGATAAAAACCCTGCAGAAAGTAGGCACAGAGGGAACTTTCCTCAACATAATAAAGGCCATATATGACAAACCCACAGCCAGCACTGTTCTCAATGGTGAAAAACTGAAACCATTTCCACTAAGATCAGGAACAAGACAAGGTTGCCCACTCTCACCACTCTTATTCAACATAGTTTTGGAAGTTCTAGCCACAAAATCAGAGAAAAAAAAAAAGAAATAAAAGGAATCCAAATAGGAAAAGAAGAAGTAAAGCTGTCACTGTTTGCAGATGACATGATACTATACATAGAGAATCCTAAGGGTGCTACCAGAAAACTACTAGAGCTAATCAATGAATCTGGTAAAGTAGCAGGATACAAAATTAATGCACAGAAATCTCTGGCATTCTTATACACTAATGATGAAAAATTTGAGAGTGAAATTAAGAAAACACTCCCATTTACCATTGCAACAAAAAGAATAAAATATCTAGGAATAAACCTACCTAAGGAGACAAAAGACTTGTATGCAGAAAACTATAAGACACTGATGAAAGAAATTAAAGATGATACAAATAGGTGGAGAAATATACCATGTTCTTGGATTGGAAGAATCAACATTGTGAAAATGACTCTACTACAAAGCAATCTACAGATTCAATGCGATCCCTATCAAATTACCAGTGGCATTTTTTACAGAACTAGAACAAAGAATTTCACAATTTGTATGGAAACACAAAAGACCCCGAATAGCCAAAGCAATCTTGAGAACGAAAAATGGAGCTGGAGGAATCAGGCTCCCTGACTTCAGACTATACTACAAGGCTACAGTAATCAAGACAGTATGGTACTGGCACAAAAACAGAAATATAGATCACTGGAACAGGATAGAAAGCCCAGAGATAAACCCACACACATATGGTCACCTTATCTTTGATAAAGGAGGGAAGGATATACAGTGGAGAAAAGACAGCCTCTTCAATAAGTGGTGCTGGGAAAACTGGATAGCTACCTGTAAAAGTATGAAATTAGAACACTCCCTAACACCACACACAAAAATAAACTTAAAATGGGTTAAAGACCTACATGTCAGGCCAGACACTATCAAACTCTTAGAGGAAAACATAGGCAGAACACTCTATGACATAAATCACAGCAAGATCCTGTTTGACCCATCTCCTAGAGAAATGGAAATAAAAACAAAAATAAACAAATGGGACCTAATGAAGCTTAAAAGCTTTTGCACAGCAAAGCATACCATAAACAAGACCAAAAGACAACCCTCAGAATGGGAGAAAATAGTTGCAAATGAAGCAACTGACAAAGGATTAATATCCAAAATTTATAAGCAACTCAGGCAGCTCAGTAACAAAAAAACAAACAACCCAATCCAAAAATGGGCAGAAGAACTAAATAGACATTTCTCCAAAGAAGATATACAGATTGCCAACAAACACATGAAAGAATGCTCAACATCATTAATCATTAGAGAAATGCAAATCAAAACTACAATGAGATATCATCTCACACCAGTCAGATTGGCCATCATCAAAAACTCTAGAAACAATAAATGCTGGAGACGGTGTGGAGAAAAGGGAACCCTCTTGCACTGCTGGTGGGAATGTAAATTGATACAGCCACTATAGAGAACAGTATGGAGGTTCCTTAAAAAACTAAAAATGGAACTACCATACGACCCCACAATCCCACTACTGGGCATATACCCTGAGAAAACCATAATTCAAAAAGAGTCATGTACCAAAATGTTCATTGCAGCTCTATTTACAACAGGCAGGACATGGAAGCAACCTAAGTGTCCATCAACAGACGAATGGATAAAGAAGATGTGGCACGTATATACAATGGAATATTATTCAGCCATAAAAAGAAATGAAACTGAGTTATTTGTAATGAGGTAGATAGACCTGGAGTCTGTCATACAGAGTGAAGTAAGTCAGAAGGAGAAAAACAAATACCGTATGCTAACACATATATATGGAATCTAAGAAAAAAAATGTCATGAAGAGACTAGGGGTAGGACGGGAATAAAACACAGACCTACTAGAGCATGGACTTGAGGATATGGGGAGGGGGAAGGGTAAGCTGTGACAAAGTGAGAGAGTGGCAGGGACATATACACACTACCAAATGTAAATTAGATAGCTAGTGGGAAGCTGCTGCATAGCACAGGGAGATCAGCTCTGTGCTTTGTGACCACCTAGAGGGGTAGGATAGGGAGGGTGGGAGGGAGGGAGACGCAAGAGGGAAGAGATATGGGAACATATGTATATGTATAACTGATTCACTTTGTTGTAATGGAGAAACTAATGCACTATTGTAAAACAGTTATACTCCAATAAAGACGTTAAAATAAATAAATAAATAAAGGCTGACATTATAGAAAATGACTAGTGATAGAATATACCAAGAAGTTAATAACAAGAGGGAAACATCAAGAAATCTTTTCTAGGCTAATGTATCTGAAGGCTGGCCGAGGTCATAGTTAACTAGTTTTGGATTTCTCCGTCCGTTGTTCAAGGGAAATGGTTTGCATTCCACTCCCATATACTCACATGCTCAAGCGGTCTACAGTCTGACTGATGCTCTGTAAGCTCACATACATTGTAACAGAGCTTGTCTGATGTGGCCATAACACAGAATACATTTTTAGAAAGAAGTTAATCAAAGTTAAGAAAGCGTAACTTGAAGGACGGTTATATTCATCTATTTTTCATCGCTGATGTTTCAAGGGCTCTGAGGCTTATAAAATCATCCCTGCAAGACCATCCTGTTACACCCAGATTATGTTCGGATTCCCCTCTCTCTCTCTGTAATATCTGTTTTCATTCATATCTTGTGTTTCCTTATAAAATAGAAAATCAGAAGAAGAAATTGGCTCTTTTTTACACACGCACGCACACATGCACACACACGCATGCACACACGCGTGCACACGCACACACACACACACACACATTCAACTACTGACTTTTCTCTCCGAAAATCTTCTCAGGGTTGAGAACACATTCCTGACTCATCGGCTTATGCATCATATTCTCCGTGACCCTAAACTAAGGGCGTCATGGTAAGAAACAACCCTTCAACAGAGATAAGATTCTTCTGGGTTCTGAGAAGCTGCACTAGACTTAACTACTGTAGAAACACAGTGCGAGACTTTGTGCTGTTTTCTTTCATACATTGCTTCCTTTAGTACTTATGTCAATTCACACCTGAAAACTAACGGAAAAGAATTCAAGGCTCTCCTTATACTGAACCTCTCTCCCCACAAGCGTAAAGCAACCAAAGTCGTTGTTCGTGATGTGGGCATTCTAGGAACTCTTTACAGCTCCTGCTGAGGTTCACTAGACCAGCTCTGTCACCTCTGCGGCCCTCCCGTGCCCCCCACTCATCCAGACCTCAGCTCCTGCGAGGGCCATGCCACACGCACAGCTGCCACCAATGCCATTCCCCAGGAATGTCCCCCAGAGGGAACAGAAAGGGAATGTTCAAGTTCTTGTCCTACTTGCAAAGACATCGCATAACACAGACTCAGGAACATACCAGAGATGATAGACTTATTTTTAATACAAATTCCTCCTTTTCTGTTCTCATCCTTAAACTTCGATTCTGCTCTACCATTCCCTAGTGTCTCTTCCTATTAAAAAAAAAATTACACTCAATTAATACTAGACATTGTCTTCTGAGAAGCTTTCTGTTGCTTAACCTGAGCAACCGTAACAATGGAGAGTAGGTTAAAATCACTGCTCTACCACATACTAGCTGTGTGATCTTGGGCAAGCTACACAGCCTCTCTGTTCCTCAGCTCCCTCTGTGATATGGGCATAGGGATGTCACTTTTCCCATGAGGATTTAAGGAGTTAAAACACGTAAACCACTCACGATAGTGCCTGACACAGGGAAGGCGACATAAGGGCTGGGCCTGGTGCGTTTAGATACCTGTTCTACCACCTACACCACTTCTTGACCAGAGCCTGCAAAGCCCCCGTCTTCTAGCTCTCTTTGATCCAGGGCTCTGAGATCACACATCCCGCAATTCCCTCTGGCCTGCAGAAAGAGTCCCCCTCAACCACGGTAATGAGTTCTAGCCGTCTACTCCATTTTGAACAAAGGTGGCGTCATTTAAAGGCACGGTGACGTCACGCAGAGCGAACCAGACTGAAGGTGGGGGTGGGCTGGCGTTCAGGCAGGGACAGAGCGGGCGTTTGCCGGGGTGACTTCACAGAGCTTACTGAACGAGGTGAGCGTGTGCAGGGGTGCGGGCGGGCTGGAGGGGACGCGCGGGGAGGGAGAGCTCTGAGGGGCTCCCGGCGGCCTTTGCTTCAAGGCCTCCCCTCCCCTCCCGACGAAGCCGCCGCCGCCGCCGCCGCCGCCTCGCGGTCAGCGCCGGGCGAGGCTCACGCGCAAACCAAGTCCGTGACTGGGGAGCTGGCGGCAGCGGTCCCCGGCCCCCCGCTGAGCGGCGCGGCCCTCGTCGCTTCCCTCTCCGCAGGGCAGGTCTTCGGAAGGGCAGGGCGGGAGCCCAAAGCGGAGGCTGCAGGGCTGCCCCTCGCAGCACGGCTCCCCCGGTCACAGGCCCAACCCCGACTGCCTGTGGGTACCACCCCTTCTAGTCAAGACGCCTCTTCTCCGAGCGTCTGGCCCTCCGGGTGCGACCCGGGAGCACGTGGCCCGGGTTGGGGGCGGCGGGCGCGCTGCGCAGGCCCGTCCTCTGTCCCGGGGCCCCTCGCGGCGCGCTCCTCACCTGCCCTCCCGCCTCCGCCCCGCGGCCCTCGCTCCAGCCCTCGCCGTCCTCTTGGGGGCACAACAGCCTGGCTCGGGAGCCCCTGCCGTACCTCTCTGCTCTCACGCCTTCTGCGGCAGAGCCACCCGTGCCCGCTCTGGGCCACAGAACAGAGCCCGGGGTCTCCAAGCTTCCCCCGCGTCAGTACCCGGGCACCGGTCGACCCTGCCGCCCAACGTCAGGTTACGTATCGTCACCGACCCGAACCGCAGCCGCACGCGATTGCCCACCCTCGCCGGGGTGCAGCGCATGCCCTCACCACCCGGCTCCCCTCACTTCAAGGCCGCCCCCTCGTCGGCACCCCTCCCCGCCCCCTCCCCAGCCGGCGTTTGGACCCGTCACCTCCCTTACCGTTTCGGAGGAGACATCCGCGCAAACATTCCCGAGGCCTGCTTTTGTTAACCTGGCAGAAACAATGAATCCTCTGCACGACCCCAGCTCTCGGTATTTCCTGCGCGTGCCCCCCGCCGCCCTCCACCGGAGGGTTGAGTGCGGCTCAGCCCCGCTGCCCGGCCCACCGACCCCATCAGAAGGTAAACGCCCTCGTAGCAGAGAGCACGGCGGCAGCACCGTGGGCACAGGGTGGACCCTCCACAGACGTCTGCTACACTTGATGAGGAGGCCCTGTCCGTCTGACCCTATTGCATCGTGCAATAGCTCTGTAAACCCGCTCCTGCAGGGCTCGGCAGGGAAGGGCTCGCGAAGCAGGACCGTTCACTCTGTTCCCCAAGCCCGTGCAACATCGGTGACATGGGATAAACCGTCGGCAAGGCAGTCATCGTACACGCACAGATGGACAGATCAGCATTTTACGTCACCCCCGTAGCCAAACAGGTGTGACAGCAGGCAGCGCTGGGTGACTCCAGAAACCGACCGTCACACTGCTACTCAAAACGCCTGGCCCCCAAGCCCGCCAATCCGCACACACTGGTTCCCGGGCCGCGACGGGCAAACGTACACGGTGACGGTAAATGTTTCTCTCTTTCACAGGAACTGACATGGTCACAACACCCAGTTATGTGTCCTCACCTTGCTGAGCAGGGTACAGACCAGTGCCAACGCTATCAGTCTTGCAGGAAGGTCGTGGGATGGATTGGAAAGCGGAAAACAAAACAGCCAACCAGACCCATTGCTTCAGCCCAGAGCGTTTGAGAAGCGCGGCCTTACTGTGGAGCTTCCAACCGGGAAAGCACAGACTTCTGCCCCCAACCCTCCACCAAGCCCTACAGGACCCCCGCCCGCGGGAGACCCTCCTTCTCCCTGTAGCCTTTACTGTCTGCATTCCTCTCCGGGGCTAAGAAGGTTTAGGTGAATACGTATCATCATCTTATCGTTAGCACGTGGGACACGCCACCAGGTACAATCAGCGCAGGCGTTATGGAAAGGAACTGTGTGAGAACCGAGCAGTGAAAGAAAGACCCGCTGAGAAACTTGTTCTCCTCTGTCTGCTCTCTCAAGTAAGAGAGACAGATTTCAATCAGCCTTCTTTCATTCGTCCCTAGTATGCACCAGGCAGGGTCCTAGAATTCATCGTGAAAACAGCACACAAGAGGAGGAGGAGGAGGAGGAGGAGAGAATGATGGATAATAACGTAATAATAAGAAGGGGGGCGTTTCTCAAGCTGCGCTATGCACCCGTTCCAGGGCTGAGGACCTCCTTGTCCATTGTCCCTCCTCACACACAGAACTTCCCTGCCATGCAGGGGGTGAGCAGGCAATCAGGTCCTCCCAGCCTGATGAGGCTTTTAAAAAGTGGAGGGTAGGGAGAGCAAATTCCC
This sequence comes from Kogia breviceps, assembly GCF_026419965.1. Taxonomy (NCBI): domain Eukaryota; kingdom Metazoa; phylum Chordata; class Mammalia; order Artiodactyla; family Physeteridae; genus Kogia; species Kogia breviceps. The sequence continues at coordinate 128,631,247 of NC_081330.1, read as the reverse complement.
AACTCTGACTCAGATCCTTTCGTCTTAGAACTAATGAAAAAACCTAATATAAGTCAGTTTGGACTCAGTATAATAAGCTGCAGAAACACCGTCTGTACTTCGGGAGCATGTCTGTGTAAGGATATATGGAAATATAAAGAGAGTTGTAAACGTAAATCTTAACATCAATATACAGACATAGATCTCAAGCGTTGAAATATGAAATTCTAGAGATAATCTGTATAAAGGTGATTATTTTCTGACCCAAACCTAAAAGTGTTTGTCTGTTAATTACATAACTGAATAAAGATCTAGAAAGGAGAAAGGTGACTGATAGATGAATGGGTGGGTAGATTGATAGATGATAGATAGATGATAAATAGATAATGAATATATATAGTATAATCTTGACAAATGCCTCTATGACCGAGACTTGATTAATCATTACTTTAAAGGAAAAGCAGCCTAGAATCCACTCAAATCAATAGGACATCTAAATAACAAACAGCGCTGAAGACAGAGATGTCATTTAAAAGGAAAAGAGAGGGGGCTTCCCTGGTGGCACAGTGGTTGAGAGTCTGCCTGCCGATGCGGGGGACGCGGGTTCGTGCCCCGGTCCGGGAAGATCCCACGTGCCGCGGAGCGGCTGGGCCCCTGAGCCGTGGCCGCTGAGCCTGCGCGTCCGGAGCCTGCGCTCCGCAACGGGAGAGGCCGCAACAGTGAGAGGCCTGCGTACCGCAAAAAAAAAAAAAAAAAAAAAAAAAAGCAAAGAGAAAGACATCTGAAATAAAAATAAAATATCCTCCATAGATAATTAAAATAATGTGCTTTCATTTTCGAAAATCAAAGCAACACCAGTCACGATAAGATCTAAATCCCCAGCAGGGCTGTGACCAACCCAAGAGCCCACGTGGGGCACATTAACCAAAAGAGGCTTCAGCTGGGGCGATGGAGTATCTGCAAGCAAACAGACTGATTAAGAAACAAAGTGGTCCAACTTCCTCCGTCATGAGAATTCCTAAGAGCAAACTTCCTCTCAAGTTAAGGCGAAATGTATGTCCGTTAGCGAAAACGTCTCCTTGGCACGTGATTGGCACTGTGTCCCCGTTGTGTCCCCAGCACCGTGCAGAGACTGTAAGAGGAAACTGGTATTTATCTACAGCCCATCTCTCTTCCAAAAGGACTTGAAAGATGGGTGGAAGTTATTAAAAAGAAAGCCACGCCTTTTCATTGTTATCCTTATCTCCAACACAGCCATTGCAGTGGTCACTAATATAGAAGAGGGCCACGTGGGACAGCGAAAGGGAACCCCAGGCATCACAGCAGCTGAGGCGGCACAGAAGCAACCACTCTTTCTGCGGAAACCTTGCAAGGTTGAAAATGTATGCCTGTAGCAGCTTGGGGGCGGAGGGGGAACTGGTGGGGGAATACACCCAGGTGTCACGCGTGAAAAAGCAACCAAGGCTCCAGTGGTAAACGGGAGACAGTAACAAGATGACTCTGGAGGGTTCACGGGTATTGCGGGTTCTGTGGCCTGAAAAACAGGAGGCATATGGCCCTGAGGCTACACAAGGTGACAAAGCTGGCACTGGCCTCTTAGGGGAGAGCCAGAAGCCTACATGCCTGCCCCTCCCACAAAAGAGAGATGGAAAAACTACCCACTGGCGGAGAGACAAGCAGGCTGGCCATGTCCACAGCCTGTGTCAAGCATGAGAAATGGTCACCTCAAGGCACCGGAAACCTGCGCTTTTGCTGTGTTGAGGGCTTAGGCTTCAGCTTTATTCATTTCTTGGTTTGGAACCTGAAACCAAGAAATTAACATAAAATCTCAAGGGGGACCCACAGAAGCAAATATAATATTGCTCTGAAGGACACCGTCACCAGCCAGAGAGGGCACACAGGACTGCCATTAAACTTTTAAAAAACTTGTTGCAGATGAGCTAAAATAAAATAACGTGCCGCAGGAAAGGACCGGAGAGAGCAGACAAACGTTGCCAACAGCAGCCTGAGGACCCAAAATAACCGGGCCATCTAAACAAGACAGTCAGCTTAGAAACAGGATGAAAGGAAAGAACAGAACAGCAGTGCAATAAGTGGCCAGCTCAAGGAGAAGGAAGATAAGGATACCTGCCATCACCTTTTCTGTTCACTGTTGTTCTGCAAACCTTAGAAAGTGAACTAAGGGTTGTTTTTAAAAATCATATACAGGGCTTCCCTGGTGGCGCAGTGGTTGAGAGTCCGCCTGCCGATGAAGGGGACACGGGTTCGTGCCCCGGTCCGGGAGGATCCCACGTGCCGCGGAGCGGCTGGGCCCGTGAGCCATGGCCGCTGCGCCTGCGCGTCCGGAGCCTGTGCTCCGCAACGGGAGAGGCCACAACAGTGAGAGGCCCGCATACCGCAAAAAAAAAAAAAAAAAAAAATCATATACAGATGTAGATACAGATACTATATATATGTATATATACTCATGTGTACACATATATATAATATAAATATCTGTCTTCAGATAGATAGAAATATGCACACATAAATACAGATATATATTTTAATGGAAGACAACATTTTCATACTTTGCAGACATACGCCTATCAAATCATAAAAATACTAACTGAATCTACAGACCAACTCTTGGAACTAATAAGAGACTTTGGCAAGGTTTTTGGATACAACATCAAAATGCAAACATGGAAAGGCTCCTACATGCCAGCAAAAATCAGCTGGAAAAAAAATGTCAATAATCCCATTCACAGTAGTATCAAAGAGTATGTTACCTAGGCTTAAATCAAATAATGGAAGTACAAGATCTATATGGAGAAGATGATATGGACATAAAATAAGATCTAGCAATCTCACTCCTCAGTATTTAGCCCTCAAGAGATAAAAACTTACACATATGCATACAGAAGCTCTATTTATAGTCACCGAAACCTGGAAATAACAGAAATGTCCTCCTGGTAAGTGCAAAATAGGGCACGTCTATACAATGGAACAGTACTCAGCAGTAAAGTGAAATGAACCACTGGTACGCACAAGAACTTGGATCAATCGCCAAGGCATTACGAGTGATAGAAGGCAGTCTTAAAAGGTTTCATACTGTATGAGTTCATTTATACGACATTCTCCAAGAGAAAACTATTACATCGGAAAACAGGTCAGTGGTTGCGGGGCCCGGGGGCAGGGGAGGTTGTCACTGCAAAGGGACACAATGAGGGCATTTGGGGCATGATGAAACTGTTCTGTATCCTGATTTGGGTGGTGGTTATATGAATCGATGTATGTGTTAGCATGACTACAACTGTCTACATTTAAAAGTCAGTTTTACCATGTGTAACGTGTTAACTGAGAAAATAAAGTTTACAACTAAAAGAACATGTTTCAAGAGGAAGGCCTAAAAAACTGTACACGATGGAATGGGAAGATACCTCAAGCTGGCAAAGATGCCATGCTCCCCAAATGAATCTGTAAGTTCACTGGATTTCACAGATACCCAACAGAGTTTTAATGAAATTTGACACATTGATACTAAAATGCCCAAGGGAGAATAAAGACCTGGGTATAGCCATTTGGAGACAAGTTGAAAGGAAGGAGGAAGGACATGCCCTACTGCATACCAAGCATTCTTATAAATCTCTAGGAATTAGAACAATGAGGAGGTGGTACGGGGATAAATAAACAGCTCTTGAAGGGGTGACATAAGTATACCAGGAGCCATTCATAAATGGCTCTTCATTTAAATAAAGAGCTCAGATAGGCACAGACACACAGACAGACAGACAGACAGATCTCTATTTAGCTCCTCCCTTACTGCGGGCACAAACATTAACTCCAGTTGTATTCAAGTCCTAAACATGCAAAGAAAAACTTGAAAAGAGAATATAAAGCGTTTGTACAAATCAGTTTTTGAAAAAAACAGAAAAAATAAGCAAAGGATATGAAAAGGTGTGCTCTCAACAGCCATCAGTAGAATACAAATCAAAGCAATAGAATTCTATTTCACGGCCATCGTATATGCAAACATGTAAGTCTGGCGTACAAAGTGCTGGCAAGGATGGGGGAAGTGGACTTTTCCAATAGCTTTTTTGAGAGCAGTTTTAGGTTAACAGAAAAAGGTCAGCAAGCACAGAGGGTTCCCACGTGCAAGCCGCCCGCACAGTTAACGTCCAGCTTTAGTGTGGTACTTCTGTTACAACTGACAAACCAATGCTAATACATCATTATTGACTGAACTCCATCGTTTGCATGAGAGTTCACTCTCTGTGTTGTACATTCTACGTTTTGACAAAGGCATAACGTCATGTATCCACCATTACAGTATCAAACAGAATAGTTTCACTGCCCTGAAAATCCTCTGTGCTCCACCTATATTCATCCCTCCCTCCCACCCCAGCCCCTGGCAACCACTGATCTTTGTACAGTCTTTATGGTTTTTGCCTTCTCCGGAATGTCACAGGGTTAGAACCACACAGTCTTTTCAGACGGGCTTCTCCCACTCAGCAATACGCGTGTCAGCTTCCTCTGTGGCTTGTCATGGCTTCATAGCTCATCTTTATGTTGCTGAACAATATACTCCACTGTGTGGATGAACCACAGTTTTTTTTATCCATTCACCTACTGAAGGGCAACTTGGTTGCCACGAATGTTTGACTACTACGAATGAGCGGACTTTTTCTATACCATTGGCCGGAAGACAACATCCTACAACCACTTTAGAGGAAAGCTGGCAACGTCTAGTGAAGCCGAAGACGTGCACACACAGAGCTCAGAACTTCCATCCCTGGGCACACATCACCAAGCAACTCCCGTATGCAAGGAAGCATACAGGAAAATGTTCATTAAGCATTCTCTGTAACAGAGAAAACTGCAAACAAAATAAAACTGCGTCAGTAAGAGAAGCGGAACGGGAGACAATTCTCCATGGGTCTCCCTCAAATTTCTGCACGTCCTGCCAGCAGAAGCCCTGATGGCTTTTGTTCTGGACTGCCTTCTCAAGGGTGTCTGTGTAGTGAATAGCCTCAGAAGACAGAGGCTGTGTCTCCCTCTGAAGCACAGTTTTGGCAGAATGCTTCCTGCCCATCGTAAATGATTTGGATTTCCTGAGACCAGGGCTCCTCAGCCGTGACACAGACCCACCCCACTGCATGTGCAGCAACCACGTGGGTCCCTCTGGGTGGCCCCAAGGAGAACAGGTGCAGACATGAAGCTCATGCTGCTTGCTGTGAGGGAGGAATGAAGCCTTTGTCTCTGATCCAGGAGACTTGTGTCCCCTGTCAGCATCCATGAACCTGTGGCGCCTCACCTGTTAGCGTCAAAGTAGGGTCAAACCTCAGACCCTCTTGACAAACGGATACATAAGATTTTGAAAACATTTGTACAACAGGCTACTGTGTGACAGTTAGTATAAATAAAATGACAGGAATCCATGTGGATAAATCTCAATCTATTTTTAGGGGGACATAAGTAAACCACAAAAATTCCTCCAGCATTTCTGTAAAATACATGCTGTTTTTGGATACACACATATGCGTCAAACACACGTGAATTCACACATAAGCTTCAGAGCAATGGTTAACTCAAGAGAAGCAGGATGGGGAACTGAACCAGAGAGCTTTTTAATCTTATGCAAATATGTCCAAATGTTGACATTTTTTCATTCTTTCATCTGGGTATAGAGGTTTTCTATGTAGGTCCACAGTCCTCACCTGCAATTCTGAAAAGTTTGTCCTTAATTTTTGCACCAAAACTTACATGGCGGCAAAAACCTAAATGAAACGAGGGAAGCAATGACAGTCTTTGTTGGCTGCGCTGGTGTGAATATTCGTACAATTCATTGCAGAGATCTGAATGTGTTTGGTAATGGTCTGCTTCCAGACCCTGGTGGTATGGGATTCACAATGGCTTAGGCCCATATTTCACCTTTCCAAAATCTGGAAAAGTTTGAGTTCTAAAAGCCCCTAGTCTCCAGGGTTTGGGGTAAGGGCTTTAGTCTTGAACTATCCTCTTGCAATTTTATATGTGTATTTATTTCATCATTTAAAGATATTAAAATGAGGGGAGAAAAAGCTCCAGCGCTTTTCTAACACGTGAAACCAAATTTGCATAACATAACACACACGATTCTCCAGGAAACAGCGCAGAAGCCTATGGGTGGGGCCCACAGGAGGACACCTCAGTCCGGTGTCCACTCCTAGCCTCACGGCAGCAGGGAGAATCTGTCCCCTGTGCACAGCATGCAGAGGACCCTTCTGGATCCGACCTCTTGTTTTTATAATTACTAGAGCATGTTCTAGAAAACCAAGGTATGATTTCTAAATGTGGCAAGATAGGGTCATACAGGATTTTTCCTGTAACTGTGAAAGAACTAATACTTATTGCCAGGTCACACTGTTGCCCTTCAGGTTCCTGCTTGGCTATTAAAATCACGCCTGTTCTGAGCGCACCGGCTCCCCAGGTGGCGAACACCCTTGAGCCTCTGTGTCCTGGAAGAGGATGCCTCCCGGGACCGGCTTCAGAGCCTCCTGGGCCAGCCGCTGCTGCAGCACCCAGTCCTGCGCAGGCTCTGATCGGCTCCGTGAAGCCCCGCCCCACCTCCTCGCGGCCCCGTGAAGCCCCGCCCCACCTCCTCGCGGCCCCGTGAAGCCCCGCCCCACCTCCTCGCGGCCCCGTGAAGCCCCGCCCCACCTCCTCGCAGCCGCGTGCTACGGCCCCTGCGTGCCTTCTAAGAGCTTCTCTTGAGGCTGACGCATGAGACAGCCTGGGCGTCAGTTCACAGCCCTCACCGCGTGACCCAAAGATGGAGGGCAGTGGTTGTCCCCCAAGGGCAAATGTGTGATCCGGGCGGGCATGGAGCCAATCGACAAACGCTTCTCTCTTCCCCGCCCTGGCCGGACCGTCTGAGAGACGCCCCGTTTGACTTCCCCAGACAGCCTCAGGGAAGGAAGCAGCTCGTGCCCAGCCCTGGCGGCCGAGGCGACTCCTCATTCTTGCACGCGCACCCCTCCCTGTGTTCCTGCCGGACCCTCTCTGTCTCTGCCCCGGCCGGTGGGGGTTACTCTCCCCAGTAGAGCGTCCTGCATAAGCCTTTCTCTCGCGCTCATCCTCTGGGAAACCTAAGCCAAAAGTCTTGGTACCACGCTCACGTTACTAGGTCCAGGTATTTGGGGAAGGGAAGAGGCTTGTATCGTAACTTTAAAAAAAAAAAAAAAAATGACAGGTAATCCCACAAAATCGGGAGAATCTAGGTGCTGTGCTGCTCTCTACTTGTGTGTGCCATTTCTACCCGTGGCAGTGACGGTGCTCCCCCGGAGACCCTGTCCCCTCCCTTCCAAAGCACTCACCTGAAGTGCCTTCAACTGCAACTGACGTACACACCTGCCCGGGCCACTGAAATACACCCATGGCTTCTGGACATTTCAGTTGATGATAGCTCTGTTGAATTTATGACTTTCGGCCACTGTGCTTATAGTTAACAGCACTGTGCTATATACATGGAAGTTACTAAGAGAATAAATCTTAAAAGAGACCACCAAAAAGAAATGGGAAGTATGTGACGTGATGGAGGCGTCAGCTCACCCCACAGCGACAATCTCCCTGCAATATATGCATCTGTCAAATCCACGTAAGTTTGTACACCTGACACTTACACACTGTTAGATGTCAGCTACATCTCAATACAGCTGGAAAAAAGGGTAATTTATGCCTGTGAGAGGTGGGACTTTGTTTTATCAGGGTGAGTTCCCGCTTTGCATCCCTGCTCCCCGTGACGAGCTTGTGTCGATGCATCCAGCTTTATCCGACAGCTGGTCACAGGAGCCAGCAGACTGGGGCCTCGGCGTCGCTTCTGTGACCCCGAAGCGGCGGAAATAAAGTAACTGATCTGCCGGAGGAACACACCCTCTGGCCTGGACGCCTCCGCCTGGTGTCCTTAATGCCTCCTGAGCAACACCGAATTCAACCAGCGGTAACTAAGCCGCTCTCTGCCGTCCCCTGTGACCCCTCTCATCGGCACCAAACTTAACTTTTCTTCCTGCCTGCAGCCGTGTTCCGTGAAGCAGTGATTAGAACTCAGTGTCTTCTTAGGACACTTTTATTGCGGCATGTTTGTCCCGCCTCCTGCCATCTTATTACGTTATCTCGCCAAATGCCAGAGAAACAAGAAACAGGTGTTCCAAACAGGACACACCAGAGAGGGAATTTCCTTCAGCAACTATGACAGGGAAGCTCTCAGGACTCCACTCTGCACGTCACTGGTGAGGTATATGGAGCCCTGAACGCACAGGGCAGTGAGAGGCTCCTACAAAATGCAGGGCTAAGTTCACCTCTGTGGAGTCATGTGGAAAGAAAAGAAAATGCAGTTTTAAAAAACAGGAAACTAGAGGTCAAATGTCTCTAATTACACATGATTTGAGATAATACCCAAATGTCTTTGTGAAAAATGATCTGCAAAAATGTTTGGAATTAAGTGTACATTTTTGCAAGCAAATATTTTTTTCTTGGATGGCATAGCTGGGATGCATTTCAATGGAGTTTATTTCTATTTGACAGACTGAGCTCTGCGTTTCCCACACCGACGTACACAAAAAGCCTCACCTTACCGTATGCGGGGAAGAAGAATGGGAACGAGAATAAAAATAAGGAGCAGGAAATAGGAATTTATAAAGTCCTGGTTGGTTCATTTAAATATATTTAAAGACAGAGCTATTAGATTATGTCAGGCAACTCAGTGCCTGTTTTTAGAAATACAAACGGGGGGCTTCCCTGGTGGCGCAGTGGTTGAGAGTCCGCCTGCCGATGCAGGGGACGCGGGTTCGTGCCCCGGTCCGGGAGGATCCCACATGCCGCGGAGCGGCTGGGCCCGTGAGCCGTGGCCGCTGAGCCTGCGCGTCCGGAGCCTGTGCTCCGCAGCGGGAGAGGCCGCGACAGTGAGAGAGAGGCCCGCGTACCGAAAAAAAAAGAAATACAAACAGGAATAATTAACAACACAGCTCTCAGGCTTCCAGTTCAAGAAAGGAGACAGCACAGACTTTACACTATTTCTCTCTTACAACTTTTTAAATTGATGGTAAATGAGTGATTAAAAATAACAAATCCACGGCAACAAAAATTTTACGGTATTAAGTTATGAACAGATGTGCAATTTCAACAGGATTCTAGATCAGGGTTTCTCAGCCACGGCACTGCTGACACTTGGGACCAGATATGCAGGTGGGAGAGGCTGCCCTGAGCATGGTAGGTTGAGAGCAGCATCTCTGACCTCTGCCCACGAGAGGCCAGGAGCACGTTCCCCTCACCCCCCGTTGAAACAATCCAAACACCTCTCCAGACACTGTCAAGTATCCCCTGGGGGAAGCACTGCCCTGGTTAAGAACCACTGGTCTCCAGACAGAGGGCAAATGGAGCACTATTGAGTCCCACAGCTGAGCAGAGGAGACCCGCAGCCCCGAAGATTTACAGAGGCCATGAGAACACAGGAGACAGGCCAGCCGTATGTCACAGCACCCAAGAAAGTCCTAGCAAGGACGCTACAGAGCAAGAGAAGATCCAAGGAGGGAAGGAGGGGAAAGCAGCAAACCCCGGGACAGAGTGAAGGTCTGCAGACACAGCAGTAGAATAAGCACACACCCCCAGGTGCATATGCACACACACTCTCCCACGTGCACACACACGTTCCCTCACACACACCCTCACATATGCACGCACACAAACATTTACACACTCACTCTTCGTCACACACACACACACACACACACACACACGGCAGAAAAGCATGCAGCCAAACATATCCACTCCTGAGGAGACAGTGCTCTTCCCACAACATTAAACAAAGAACTCAATCAGCCAGGAAGAGGATCAACATTGTAGCACTGGAACAAATGCCAACCCAAACTGAAGCTGCCAGCCAATAAGCCCCTTCCACACGCACAGAGCCTTCAGCCTCCTTTGTACTGCGAAATGGGATGAGCAAGAATCAGGAGGCATTTGAGGAAAGCCCGGACTACGAAAGAGAAAGACTAAGATAAAAACTGGGGCTTCGCTGGTGGCGCAGTGGTTGAGAGTCCGCCTGCCGATGCAGGGGACACGGGTTCGTGCCCCGGTCCGGGAGGATCCCACGTGCTGCGGAGCGGCTGGGCCCGTGAGCCGTGGCCGCTGAGCCTGCGCGTCCGGAGCCTGTGCTCCGCAACAAGAGAGGCCGCGACAGTGAGAGGCCCGCACACCACCATGAAGAGTGGCCCCCGCTCGCCGCAACTAGAGAAAGCCCTCGCGCAGAAACGAAGACCCACCACGGCCAAAAATAAAATAAATAAATAAATAAGCTTTCATTTTTAAAAAAAGAGAAAAACTGAACACAACACAAATGAAGATGAATGGGAAGGAGCGATGAAAAAGAGAAAAAGAAAATTAACATGCTCAGACACATTTAAGAAGACATTTCATTCAGAACAAAAATCAAAATCCTGCTAATAAGAAAGAACTTTTTAAAATCAGAAAACAAGAGAACACTGGGAAAGGAAGAACATGATAGCCAAAATGATAAGATGAATTCAGAAGATGAAACTAATAGGAGTTCCTAACAAATAGCAGAAAACGGAAAAGGATGTTTCCAAGGAAATTTTTTTTAAGTTTCCCAGAACTGAAGGAAAACAATTGCACCCAAATCACAGGGGCTTATGAGTTACTGAAGAGATGAGTAAACAGTCTTCACCCTGGCCCATCTTTGAGAAATGCTAGAAGTGATGATCTAATATGACATGTTAAAAAAGAGGAGGAGTATCTTCAAAGTTCTGATGTTGGAAAAAAAAAACCTAAAACTCTGTGCAGTCAAACCACTAGTGAAGTGTAAAAACCGAATGAAGAAATGTTCAGACTTGCAAGAACACAGCTTACGTCCCATGCAACCATTCTTAGGAAGGGATCTGTCAGTAAACCAAGAAGAAAAATAACTAAGATCCAAGAAACAATGGCACCTACTCATAAGAGCCAAGAAACAAAGTCCCAGGTAGACAGTTGTCACCTTTGTCCTAACAAGAAATCAGTAGGTCAGCACAGGAGGATCAAGTGAGATCTTAGAGAACAAAAAGAGGGTCCCGCACACTTGAGAGAACAGCCTAGGGATGGAATGAGGTCTGAGAAGGCAAGTGACAGACTGCATGGGGGGTAAAGGCAGGAAAACAGTAAGGAAGCGGACCCTGACCCACTGCTCCCTGGCAGGGGCTGAACCTGGTCAATGCCAAGCTAGGGTGGAAAGGATGCCTTCACTTGGGTGAGAGACGGCAGTTTTGCTACTAAATTATAACATCTGAATTTATGTCTGCTCAATGCAAGAGCTATGGGGTCACCAGGAGTGGGAAAGAAATTCAAAGCAGGAACCAGAGAGAAATAAAGTTGGAATCTAATGGCATCCTGCTGAGACTGACTCATCCAACAAAGTGACTACATTTATAAACCTTAAAAACTGTTCTCCTCATTCATCTTTTCACACCCTTCTGGCCCTCCTCTTCACTATAAGGCCCTGCTATTCGAATTATAGCATTTTCTGGGAACTTGCAGTAAATGCAGATTTCCTGGCCCCAGCCCAGACCTACTAAAATAAGAATCTACATTGGATGAAAACTGGATTAGTGTCTGCCAGAAGGAATCCTTAATAAATGCAAGCTTTTTAAGGTGCTGAGCCTTTGGTAATTTGTTATGCAGAACTATTGGGCTTGCCAAAAAGTTCTTTCGGTTTTTTCCGTAAGGTGGGTCTAGTAGTGCTTAGCTGTCTTTAACTTCATTTGAAACAATTTTGTTAGACCCGTATTGTGACAGCTGTCATATCAGCGTGCACTGAAAAAAAACCACTCATCAGAATTGGCGGGGCTTCCCTGGTGGCACAGTGGTTGAGAGTCCGCCTGCCGATGCAGGGGACACGAGTTCGTGCCCCGGTCCGGGAAGATCCCACATGCCACAGAGTGGCTGGGCCCGTGAGCCATGGCCACTGAGCCTGCGCGTTCGGAGCCTGTGCTCCGCAATGGGGGAGGCCACAGCAGTGAGAGGCCCGCATACCGCAAAAAAAAAAAAAAAATTGGCGAATTTTTGTGTAGCCATTTTAATATTGAAGACAGAGGGGAAAAAAGCAACATTTTTGGCATATTATGCTTTATTATTTCAAGAAAGGTAAAAATGCAACTGAAACGCAAAAAAAGATTTGTGCAGCGTATGGAGAAGGTGCTGTGACTGATCGAAAGTGTCGAAAGTGGTTTGTGAAGTTTCGTGCTGGAGATTTCTCGCTGGACTATACTCCATGGTTGGGTAGACCGGTTGAAGTTGATAGCGATCAAATCGAAACAACAATTGAGAACAGTCAACATTATACCACGCGGGAGACAGCCGACATACTCAAAATATCCAAATCAAGCACTGAAAATCATTTGAACCAGCTTGCTTATGTTCATTGCTTTGATGTTTGGGTTCCACATAAGTGAAAAAAACCTTCTTGACCATATTTCTGCATGCGAGTCTCTACTTAAACGTAACGAGAACGTTCCATTTTAAAAACAAATTGTGACGGGCGATGAAAAGTGGACACTGTACAATAATGTGGAACGGAAGAGATCGTGGGGCAAGCGACATGAACCACCACCAACCACACCAAAGGCAGGTCTTCATCCAAAGGAGGTGATGCTGTGTATATGGTGGGACTGGAAGGGAGTCCTCTATTATGAGCTTCTTCCGGAAAACCTTAATTCCTACAAGTACTGCTCCCAATTAGACCAACAGAAAGCAGCACTCGACAAAAAGCATCTGGAATTAGGCAGCAGAAAACGCATAATCTTCCATCAGGATAACGCAAGACCGCATGTTTCTTTGATGACCAGGCAAGAACTGTTACAGCTCGGCTGGGAAGGTCTGATTCATCCGCCATATTCACCAGACACTGCACCTTCAGATTGCCATTTATTTCAGTCTTTACAAAATTCTCTTAATGGAAAAAAAAATCAATTCCCTGCAAGACTGTAAAAAGCACCCGGAACAGCTCTTTGCTCAAAAAGATCAAAAGTTTCGTGAAGCTGGAATTATGAAGTTGCCTGAAAAATGGCAGAAGGTAGCGGAACAAATCGGTGAAAATGTTGTGCAATAAAGTTCTTGGCGAAAATGAAAACCGTGTCTTTTATTTTTACTTCAAAACCAAAGGCACTTTTTGGCCCACCCAATACGTAACTAATACAAGAAGCTGGTAAATCTGGATTGGAAAGGGGTCAGAAGCAGCGAGTAGGAGAATAAGGAAAGTATATTATCGACCCTCAGAGCAAGAAACCAGCAGAGAGTGTCTACACGTGCTGCCTCCGGAATGAGGATTCTAAAACTATTGTTATACATACACCAAGTACCAAAAGCAGAAATAAGAGTGGGCCTGTGAACAGGGAGGGGCGGGGAGGCCTATGCACTGTGTTGTTTCATTATAAACATTTTGCTACTCTTTGAGATTTTGACCATATCATAAAAATTCTACTTGTTAATTCAGCATTTACAGACCAACTGAATCTTGATACTGGGAGGTATCTTCAAGCTTTCAGTCCAGCATCCCAATCAAAACAGCAATCTAGAGACTCCATCTCTTCCTCCGTGACTAGTACCTGGGCGCTCACGCCACCTCACAGCACAGCACGTCTATGGAGAGATGCAGCTTGTTACTAGAACGTGCCCTTACGGTAAACGCAAAAGTCCGTGCCCGTGGGAGTGTCAAGCAGAACTCCCAGGTGTGCCTTCTGAGGCATAAGGAACACACCTCTCACTGCCAAACGTCAACCTGGAAATCACGGACACTGCCTGTCACTGGCCCTGCTAAACAGTCTTCAGACTAAAAGCCCCAATACATTGAGCTCTTCTCCACAGGACACGATGCCCCGTTTCCTTCCAGCCACATCCACTACCCCCAACATTTCCTAGTCCGGCGGTGTCTGACTTTAAAGTTGACTCCACAGCCCTGCAGGAACAATTTGCTACAGGCAGAGAAGGCGGGACGGCGCCCTGCTGGATCTGCTCACATGATCGCCTGTATGAGTCAGGTTCCAGCCATGACTAAATTCTCAGGGCCTTTTCTCATGAGCTTCTCTATTCAACAAACACCCCCAAACAAGTTCTTTTTGTTTGTTTGTTTTTGTTTGTGTGCGGTACGCGGACCTCTCACTGCAGTGTCCTCTCCCGTCGCAGAGCACAGGCTCCGGACGCGCAGGCGCAGCGGCCACGGCTCACGGGCCCAGCCGCTCCGCGGCACGTGGGATCCTCCCGGACCGGGGCGCGAACCCGTGTTCCCCGCATCGGCAGGCGGACTCTCAACCACTGCGCCACCAGGGAAGCCCCCACAAGTTCTATTTTTAAACACAATGGCAAACCTGGCGTTTCCCCCCCATTACATTTTGTCCGGTTTCTGCCAATTATTCGAGGATTTAAAAAAACAAGTACTCATATAGAGCACTTCTTCGGTGCCAGACTCTGAGCCTTTCACAAATATTAAATCACTTGATCTTTATCACAATCCCATGAAGTAAGATGCTAATATTATAGACATTTTACAGATGCAGAGACTGACAAATGAGTTAGCTTAACGCGCCAAGATCCCTTAGCAGCCAGGACTGAATTCCAACCTCAGCAGGCCTGCTCTAGACCGTATTCTCTCTCTCTCTCTTTTTTAAAATTGTACTTAAGTATAGTTGATTTACCATGTTGTGTTAATTTCTGCTGTCCAGCAAAGTGACTCAGTTATACACATATATACATTCTTTTTCATATTCCTTTCCAGGATGGTTTATCACAGGAGGTTGAATGCAGTTCCCTGTGCTCTACGGTAGGACCTTGTTGTTGATCCATCGTATATACAATAGTTTGCGTAGACCGTATTCTCCTAACGATGGCACCCAGCTGCCTCAGGGAGCTGTCTGAGTCCTGATTCTGCTGCCCTGTGTAGGTGCCACCCTTCCCACCTTTGTGTTACCTACAAATCTGACAATGAGGTCTTCCACGCTTGCCTCCAAAATGGAAAGAAACTTTGAGAAGGATGAGACCAGGGAAGACTCCTTTCCAAGAACAAGTCTAAAGTAAAGCAACGAAGACCCAACCAACACCCCACCGGGGAGAATTTTCCCTTCTTCTGCAAGCCTTCAGGGACCGGGAAGTCCTAGGGAGCATCCGTGCACTGAGTTGTTGGATGCAGGGATACTCTAGACCAGCTTGGGGCTGATTCCCCCCACTCCTCCAGGGAACATCTGGCAAAGTCTGAAGACAATTCTGGTTGTCACAACTGGGTGAGGTGTGGGAGCAGTGCTACTCTCTCATCCAGAGGGTAGAGACCAGGGACACTATGAAACATCCTACAACACAAAGGACAGCACCCTCCCCCGACAAAGAACGAGCCAGCCCAAAATGTCAGCAGTGCCAAGCTTGGGGAAACCTGTTCTAGACGATCTACTCACGAAGCCAAGAACAATAATACATCATCGGTTTAGACACAGTGAACCAACTGAGGAAAAGGTCCATGTGAATCAGTGACAGACATCTTCCACTAACATTTTTGCACTCTGGCAAGGTGGAACGATCAATAAGTCAGAATCAGGTATCTCCTCTATTCAGACCTCTCCATGCCTCCGTTTACAGTCTCCATGCAACAATAAGGCCTTCTTAGGTTGCTTTCCATTCTAAAATGTCATCAACTATAGAGGGCAGACTCGTGGTCTGTGCTGGTTTGGGACTAGCAGATGCAAACTATTATATATAGGATGGATCAACAACAAGGTCCTACCGTAGAGCACAGGGAACTGCACTCAATAGCCTGTGATAAACCATCATGGAAAAGAATGTATATATGTATGTATAACTGAATCACTTTGCTATAGAGCAGAAATTAACACACTGTAAATCAACTATACTTCAAAAAATTAAACTCATCAACTGCTGCTTTATTATTTTTCAAGTAACTAAACAGAATATTTTTAACACAATCAGTTGCTCCAAAATGCTCAGCATTGATGACTAGTTCAGAGCATTATACAATTATCATTTCAAAGTGTCCTCCTAATTCCTCAGATTCTCTTGTTTGCGTTTTTATTACAACGTTTCCATGTCAACTGACTTCTGATTTACTCTCCTTAATGATAAACTTCAAATGTTACTTCTACTACGTGTTTTCTTAGTATGTCTATACTTTCGTTAATAGCACAAAGATGATTTGTTTGCAAACAGAGCGCCTAGCGGAATGTCACCAAGTAATTGCTACTTTTTAACTATGTTTGGCACTTATTTTTATAACATTCATAAGAAATCAAAACTTGTTTCCTAGATATCTAATTTCTACAATTATTTATTGGCTAAAATAATGGAAATAATAAAGAGGTAGGGAGAGAATCCATAAATCTTTTACTTTCCTACAACTACCTGAAACATAAACCTAGAAAGATCAGAAATCCCTAAATCCTCTATGCCACCCAAGTCACAATTACAAGCCAGTGGCCAGTGACCTTTGTTTTTTCAGATTCTCAGTGGTCAGAGGACACTGCTTTAAGAATCACTCTGTCGCGTGGTGATTGAAAAATGACCTTTTTATTTCATTTTCCCCAAAGTTCTCTAAGAAAGTATTCTTGAGCATTACAGAATCATGATGATATCAATGTCTTTCAGTCAAAGACCAGACAGGAAAACAACTGCAGATAATTATAGTGGTTTATTGATTCACTGCAACCAGAGGACCACATCCTGGGGACTCCTGGGCATCTCACTGAGGTGCTATTATAGCATATGGGCTTGTATTAAGTGATTCGAGGAAGGAGTCAAGGAAGCAGAGCTTTGCTTTGAACTGGACGCTGTAAGAAAGCGGAGGTAATTATATCACTGGGCACCTTGATCAAGTCTTCTAGAGGCAGGAAGTAAGACTGAAGCTGTAATTAGTAAAGAAGTAGCAGTTGTTCGTATTAACCAGGAAAGTGGGACGCTTGGTCCTTTTGTGGTTTGGAGAATGTTTGTGTTTTTGTCCACGTTCCGCCTTGATCGTGGAGAGGTCCTGGTTTTTTCCTTGACCGTCGTGGTTTTAGATTGGCCTTGTCTGACACTGGTAATTCTGTGAAATTGTTTCTGTTCAGCCACGACAAACCAAGACCTGGCTGCGAACGCCAGACTGGCTCCCAGCTGCGAGCGGCTGCTTCTCCCTTTCTCAGTGGGAACATCGGCCCCAGCTGCACCTAAGGGGAGACCTGGTCTCCTGCCATCTAAACCCACAAAGAGTCTGCTTCTGCTGGCTGGCACGGAGCCATCCTCCGCACTGGTTCAAAGGAGAAAAGTCACTTTGGAGACCTATGTTGTTCAAAGGTTTACACTAAATCCTTAATTGGATTCTTCCTTTCTGAAAGCTGAATTTCTCATCTTGCTCAATTTCCTGAGGTAAGAGACGCATCACATCCAAGGTATCTAACAGGGGTACCATCCCATGAGGTCAAATGCAAGTTGGGTCTCGGAGGTTCCCGGCTATGCCGGACTCTGACTCCTCAGTGGTTGGGTTTCACGGAGTCTGGGGTACCCAACGAAGAGGCCAGGACTACGGGAGCGGGTGGGGGGCACAGCACTTGAGAGCTGGGAGCCCCGGTTACTACCAACTATCCAGAGACCTTTCAATAATTCAACAGCTCGTTCTGGCTCTTATCTCTGCGGACCAGCATCGAGTTTCTTGGAGGCCAACAAAACAGCCACCGTTGAGCCTTTCTGCCATCAAGAATGACAAGAAAGACTTCATTTATCTCTATTTTGTAAAAGAATGGCCCCACTCAAGTAGGCAGACCTCTACATTGTTTGCTCCTTCTGTATTTTCCTTCCCAATACAGTCAGTTTAAATGTTTTTTAAAGAATAAGGACAAAAAAGAAATTATTTGTGGATGTGTTTTAAAGATCATAAAGTTCTCTTTTACCTACAAAGATACATTTAATTTTTTTCTAAGAAATAATGCTTCCAGTCATGACTTAAATGCACAAAAAATTCAGTCACATTTACTAACTTATAGATTACTAAGTTGGCTAACAGTTAATTATTTTAGTCAAAACACTACCTAAACATTGACCAATCCACCACTAAGCTTATTCCTTTTGGTTGAACATGCAACTGATTTTTAGAAAATTAATATTAGGCTATTAATTATTTTAACTGTTTGATTTTTTCATTTAAAATCAGTATTGTCATTGGATAAATCTAAACAAACTATTTCTTAAGTGTGGCTCCCTTTGAACAATTAGCTACAGTTAAACAATTCTTTACTAGGTTAAGAAACTTAATTTTTAAGTTCTTTTTTTTTTTTTAATTTTATTTATTTATTTATTTGTGGTGTGCGGGCCTCTCCCTGTCGTGGCCCCTCCCGTTGCGGAGCACAGGCTCCGGACGCGCAGGCGCAGCGGCCACGGCTCACGGGCCCGGCCGCTCCGCGGCACGTGGGATCTTCCCGGACCGGGGCACGAACCCGCGGCCCCTGCACAGGCAGGCGGACTCTCAACCACTGTGCCACCAGGGAAGCCCTTAAGTTCATTTTTACCAACGCATTCATACCAGCAGAATTAAAGTTCATGCTGCTTATACATCAGACTGTGGGGTAAAGGGTTTTTTAGTAATTTATGCTGCCATAACCTTTGGAAACGTTAAGAATTTTTGCTAAAAAATTTTTAACTTTTTATTCTGAAAGAGCTTAAAATTTATAGAAGAATCACAAGAAGCCTAGAAAGCATTCCATGGACCCTCAAGCAAATTCACTAACTGAAAACATTTCACTCCATTTGCTTATTATCTCTGTGTTTCCCAGACCATTATTTGCTAGTGAATTGTTGACATCATACACTTTAAACACTTCAGAGTATACTTCCTAAGAACAACATGATTATTAAACTGAAGAAATTTAAAACTGATACATTATTACTGTCACCTTCAGACTTCACCAACTTTCCCAGTCACATTTTTTAGGGAAAACTTCTCCACCAATCCATATTGCGTTTAGTTTTCACGTCTATTCTCTCTGTCTTGAATGGCATTGGCATTTTCCAAAAGTACAGGCCAGTTGTTTTGTAGAATGCTCTCAGTTTGGGCTGGCCTGATGCTTTCTCCTGATTCGATTCAGCTTATGCTTTTTTTTTTTGGCAGAAATGCGAAATTTGGCAGCAATGGCAGAAGTAAAGCTGTGTCCAAGGCCTTGTGTCCCACCGTTGGGGGTGCTAACAATTAAGAATTTTCTTTTGAGCAGATTCCTTAACGTTTCCTCTGGCCCGTATTGTGAATGCAGACCCTTTGTGGCTTCATAAATAAAAGAATGACTTGCACGTTATGTCATGACTCCGTCTCTAAGATCTATGCCTCTATTACATTTCTCGTCTACTTTCCTGGAACAAGAGAGACGGTTCTGCCCATTTATTTTCATTTCCCTTGAATAAAATGGGAACGAATAAACAGATTGACACAGATGGTTGTCAGTGTGGTGATGATTACAACCGAGAACAGGTCTACAAAAATACCCAGCTCGCTAAACTTTCCATAGGAGAGCCTGCCTGCGTCCAACATGCCAAAAGCAACTGGGCTTGGAGGATATTTTTAGGAATTGATTATTTTAGCTTATTTCTGAGAGCAGACAAGCTGCCACAATGGAATACACATTAAACAATGCGTTAACAACATCAAATTTAGAGCCAGCTGAACTAAAAACGGAAACCAAAATTCTGCCCATAGATAGTCATTTCACACAGATCAGCAAGAGAGTCTTGGGACCAAGGAGTTGTTTGGCTCTGCTCTCCAACCCCTTGTGGAATGACTGAACTTAAAACTTCTCCCCAAGATTTTTTCACACCCTTGCCTAAATATCTCCCAGAAAGGACTTTTCACACTTCCACTGGAAATTGCTTCTAGAGTCTCAGGATACCTCTGAGCATGAGAATTTATTTTGGGGGGCACCTGAAATCTCTCCCTTCATATTTTTTTCTGGTTCCCAACCTGTGAAGAAGTAAGAACGTCTGGCCTTTCCTAAAAGTCAACTGTGTGTGGGAGCACATGGTCGGAGAGTAAGCAAGAGGCCAGAGTGGGGAGTCCAATCCACTGAGGTTTTACGTTAGAGAATTTTTCTTTAATCTCTACGGAACTCTCTAGAAACCTCTGAGTCCTCCACTATAACCTTTATGAGGACTGTCTTCCTAGTTCCAAACAGTGTTGGATACATTGTACTTTTTATCAATAAACATTGTTTATAAACACTGTTGAAAGAATGCACAAATGAATAAAGGTCTTATTTTGAATTTGAACGGTATTATTGGTGGTCACTCAAATTATAACCTTGTTATCACATTGCATTAAAATACTCATTCTTCCCTTCTGTCAATACCTTATTCATTCTACAATCAAGTCAAGCAATACATAGATGGTATTAAACATGTTATCCATACAGGGATTGGCTGAATTACAGATCAGTGTTCTGGTATATTCTAGTGTATCAGTTAGCTCCTGCTGTACAACAAGCACCTACAAAATTTCAGCAGCATGCAATAGTAAGTGTTTATTAGCTCACAGGTCTGTGGGTTGGCGAAGGGTTGGTTGACCTAGGTTGGGTTCAGGTAGGTGGCTCTGCTGATTTTGGCTGGGCAGGTTCACAAATCCAGGGGTCAGCTAACTCAAGCTTGTTCTTTCAAGCCTCACTACATCACGTCCACTAATATCCCACTAGCTAAAGCAAGTCACGTGGCCAAGCCCAACACCAATAGCACGGGCCAGTATGCTCCCCCAAAAGCAAGGGAGTGAATATATCTGGAAAATAAGCTAAACTATAACACCCTCACAACACACAAACTAGCTCCCAGCTTTTTTCCACTTGTGAACTGCAGAAGTGAACTTTGATTTTCCCCAGATATCAGACTTTCTCTAACCTCTGAGCCTTTGCACGTGCCATTCCTCTGCCTAGAAAAATCTCCCACACCGTCTGCCCCTCTTATGACATAAATCCATCTCTATCACTTGCCAGACTAACTCCTGCTCATTCTTTCAGACTGTTACATTCTAGAAGCATCTCTAGATCCAAGAATCCAAGAAAGTTGCCAACCCCGGATTCTCCCATACATCTCACTGCACCCTATTCTTCCCCCATGGTACCTTCTGAATGTTTTTAAACGTTGCCCATTTCTCTCTCTTCTCACACAGTAATCTCTGTGAATACAGACTGCATCCTTCTTACTAACCTGTGTGCCTCCAGCCTTAGATTCGTGTCTGGTACATAGCAAATACTCAAAAGAATCGTTTGTTGGACGAATAATTTGGATATAAGTATTCATCCTTTGTGGAACATGAACACTGACCTGACTACACTCCATAAACATATCCTACCGACTGACGTTTTTTCTCTTTCCCCATTTTTTCTTATTATTGTTAAAAACAAAAATAATTTAAAACTCTGCTTACGGAGAGCTACACGTTCAAATCACGCACATGAGATTGGACTCAATGTGAGGAATCCGCCCCATTCACCTGGAAATAACCTGAAGTTCACCAGGATTTTCACAGCACAAAAACATGAACTATTGGGACTGAAAATAAACTAAAAGCTGTAGTTTGAACTCTCTGTCAGTCAGGATATGTTCCTGACATTTAGAAAAGATTCTCATTACATGGGGACACTGACCTCTCCCAACTGGAACTCTAGGCTTTCTTCAAGCTAGTCACTTACCTCTCTCTCCACCTCATCCCTACCAAAAGCTCTAGAACAAAAGGTCCCTAAGGTCCCTCATTCCTAAAAAATAGCTGCTTGTAGCAAATCCACGGCTGCCTGCTCATCTACATACGGTCTCCATGTGTCTTTCGCGGGTCTCTGAAAACATCTGGGCTTCCCACACGGATTCACGGGCTTCTAGATGACCTCTGAAGGACTTGTCTCTTTAACATCATTGTGGAAAATACGCACTTCATCATAAATCCACTCCTCAGAACTAAACCTCTGGCCCTGCTCCCCTCCAACAGAACGTAGCCACCTTCCCAGCGCACCGCAATAAGCTCCACGAACGTTCAACTCACGGTGACCGCGACTCTCAGAAACAGCGTTCGGCAGCACCGTCTCTCAAGTGCTGACTGAGGCTTACAGCACGACGGTCCAGAACGCTCTGAAAGGGGCTGCCAAGAGGATTCAACAATCCAGTGTCGGGCTTCCCTGGTGGCGCAGGGGTTGAGAGTCCGCCTGCCGATGCAGGGGACGCGGGTTCGTGCCCCGGTCCGGGAGGATCCCACATGCCGTGGAGCGGCTGGGCCCGTGAGCCGTGGCCGCTGCGCCTGCGCGTCCAGAGCCTGTGCTCCGCGGCGGGAGAGGCCACAACAGTGAGAGGGCCGCGTACCGCGAAAAAAAAAAAAAAAAAAGAAACAAAACAAAACAATCCAGTATGCCCTCCAGTCAATAACTCACTCAGTGCTACCGAATGGCTTCCTCGGAGCACAGAGACATGAAAACAGATGGAACGGAAGGCCGATTACAACATCTCCATATACTCTCTTAGCTCTTTAGGAAACCGCCAGAGGCGGGGAGAAGTCCCCAATGACTTTTCATTAGCACCACTAACAACAGCGCATCAGGGTGTCTGTGACTACTTCTTACAGGCGTGGTCTCACTGGACGACGTCTGCAAGACATCTGTGGTTGCTGGATCCGAGAAGGGCAGTGACACCGGCATGGAGTGGGTGAAGGCCAGGGATGCGGCTCAACACCTCACAGCGCACAAGACAGCCCGCCCTCCCGCCGCACAGCAACAAAACTATATACGGCCCATAACGTCAACAGTGCCAAGAATGAGAAACGCTGTCCTAGAGAAAGTTAATACATGTAATTTCTAGAACTGCCCAGTATGGCAGTCACTAACCACACGTGGCTAATGAGCCTTTTTTTTTTTTTTTTTTTTTTTTTGCGGTAGGCGGGCCTCTCACTGTCGTGGTCTCTCCCGTTGTGGCGGAGCACAGGCTCCGGACGCGCAGGCTCAGCGGCCACGGCTCACGGGCCCAGCCGCTCCGCGGCACGTGGGATTCTCCGGGACCGGGGGGCGAACCCGCGTCCCCCGCATCGGCGGGCGGACTCTCAACCGCTACGCCACCAGGGAAGCCCCCTTTGCCTTTTCTAATAAGTGAACTGTGTGCATTTTTTGTTTGTTTGTTTGTTTTTGCGGTACGCTGGCCTCTCACTGCTGTGGCCTCTCCGGTTGCGGAGCACAGGCTCGGGACGCGCAGGCTCAGCGGCCACGGCTCACGGGCCCAGCCGCTCCGCGGCACGTGGGATCCTCCCTGACCGGGGCACGAACCCGCGTCCCCTGCATCGGCAGGCGGACTCTCAACCGCTGCGCCACCAGGGAAGCCCGGCTACTGAGCTTTTGAAATGTGGAAGTCCAAACTGAGAGGCAATGTAAGTGCAAAATACACTCTAGATTTCAAAGACTTAGTATGAAAAGAGGATGGAAGTTCAGTATTTCCACCATTTTCTACATGGAAATACAAAAAGCACAAAGGAGAAGAAAAACAAGTATCTGAGAAATATGTTTTTAGTAAAACAAGAAGAAAGTGAAGCCCGAGACCTCAAAGTATCAAAATGACCGCCAGCGCAACTGGAGCTTGATCCGGGTTATGTTGAGGAAAAGACAGAAGCAAAGAAAAGCGCAGGGATGGTGCAGCAGCTAGAGATCTGCCGGGGAACCGGCAAAACCACGCGTCTCAGGCCCAAGGGGCACAGCGCGAGGCACGGGCGTGGACGGTGTGTTTGCAGGAAGAGAGCTGAGGCTGAACCAGCTGGCAGCAGCAGTGTCCTACACCAACTCCACCTCCAGAAGCACAGAACGTAAAATTAAATGAAGAATCACATGCACACGTTGTACGTGAAGGCACTGTTGTGTCTCTATGGCACTGGGGAAAAGAGAAACTGGAATTGTTAAAGAATATGTTTTAATCAGCCATTTTCATTGGCTGAGAAGTAAAGGATAAATAAATTCATATGTAAAACCCCGGGTTAAGGAAAAGAGCCAGCTATCCTCGCACACCGTACTGCTTCTTTCCCACAGAAAACATCCAGAAATAAAACATATATATGTGCAGAAATCAATAGCTTTTTTTGAATTTCAGGTAAACAGCAAATTTTTTAGTATGTCTCGAGTTGAACAGCTTTCTTATATGTAAACAATGCAAACTAGAACATAAGACTGAAGGCAAGGAATCCTTTAAAATAGCAATAACAAATATAAAATGCTTAGAAATAAGAAACATGTAAGACTTTAGGAAGATAATTTTTTTTAAAGGAAACAGCCCTTTTTTAAATTTTTTAAAATTTTTTGGTTGTGTTGGCTCTTCGTTGTTACATGCGGGCTTTCTCTAGTTGCATCAAGCAGGGGCTACTCTTCGTTACGGTGTGCGGGCTTCTCATTGTGGTGCCTTCTCTTGTTGCAGAGCATGGACTCTAGGTGCGCGGGCTTCAGTAGTTGTGTCACGTGGGCTCAGCAGTTGTGGCACACGGGCTTAGTTGCTCCAGGGCATGTGGGATCTTCCCGGACCAGGGATTGAACCCATGTCCCCTGCATTGGCAGGTGGATTATTAACCACTGCGCCGCCAGGGAAGTCCCAGGAAGATAACTATTAAGTTCTTCCGGTGTGAGGGAGAAGAAAAGGTAAATACGTGAAAGGCATTCCAAGTTACAGCGTATGAAGAATCAACATCATAACATGACTGTCCCTAAATCTATTTAAAATAAAACCCAAAGGATTTGTTTTAGGAATTAGGTAGGCTGGTCCTAAATTTCATAGGAAACCATAGATAAGTAAATATAGCCAACAGAAATCTAAAGTAATTCAATTATAAAATGTAAACCACTCAATTAAAAAAAAGGCAAGGATTTTAACAGACTATTCATAAAGGGAAGATATTCGAATAGACAATAAGCACATGTAAACACGTTCAAACTCACCACTTGACCGTCAGCAAAATGCAAAAGAAAACCACAGTGTGACACCGCCACACACCCACCCGGCACGAGGGACGCTGAAAAGACGGACAATATCAAACGACGGCGAGGGATGAGCGCAACGGAAACTCTCGCACATCCTGGCGGGAGTGTAAAATGGTGCAGCCACCTTGGAGGAAGACGGGGGGGTTTCTTAAAAAGCTAAAAACCTACCCCACAACTCAGTCGTTTCACTCATTTGTATTTCTCCCCCTCCCCTCTTTTAGAAAACACATGGGCCACAAAATAAACTGTGCCAGAACCTTCATGGCGGCTTTATTCATAATAGCAAAAAACTACAAAGAGCCCAGCTGTTCCTTCATAGGAGAATAAATAAACCAAATGTGGTACATTTATACATGGAATATCACTCATCAGTGAAAAGAAACAAACTGCACATACATGGAACTACGTGGTTAAGGCTCAAAAGCATTACGCTTAGTAAAAGAAACCTTGCACAAAGGCATGCATACTGTGTGCAGTGAGAACAGCAGTGGCCTCTGGGGGAGCGCATCAGGATTGGCTGGCAGGAGGCTTAAGGGAGTTTCCTGGGGTGGTGGTATTGTTCTGTATTTGATAAGAGTCTGAGTTACACAAGCACATGCATTTGTCAAACTCCGGTGAATATGCACCTAAGATTTGTGCATTTCACTGTGTGTAAGTTTTAGTTCAAAATTAAAAAAGACTATAAACGTATACTAAACTCTAGTTAATGATAATGCATGCTAAGCTATCTAGGGAAAAGTATAGTACTCTCTCTAATTTACTTGGATATGCATCAAAAAAAAAAAATAAGATGGATCCAGTGTATAGAGGACAGATGTGTGTTAAAGCAAGGTTAGTAAAATGTTAATGGTAGAATCTATGTGGTGGGCAAACGGATATTCACTGGAAAATTCTTTCAACAGTTCCATATGCTTGACATTTTTTTAAATAAAATGTTGAAAAAAGTCTGAAGAAACTAAAATAGTAATGAAGACCAGCCCTACAGCATGCTAAAACTTATTTATGTTACATATTAAATTTAACATAAATAGGGAAAAAAAATCAATGGAATACAGCAGAGAATTCAGAAATAGAACCCCCATGGGCTTCCCTGGTGGCGCAGTGGTTGAGAATCCGCCTGCCAATGCAGGGGACACGGGTTCGAACCCTGGTCCGGGAAGATCCCACATGCCGCGGAGCAACTAAGCCCATGCACCACAACTACTGAGCCTGTGCTCTAGAGCCCGTGAGTCACAACTATTGAGCCCATGAGCCACAACTACTGAAGCCCACGTGCCTGGAGCCCGTGCTCCGCAACAAGAGAAGCCACCGCAATGAGAAGCCCGCGCGCCGCGACAAAGAGTAGCCCCCTCTCATCGCAACTAGAGAAAGCCCACGTGCAGCAACGAAGACCCAACATGGCCAAAGAATAAATAAAATAAATAAATTTATAAAAAATAAATGAATAAATAAAAAGAAATAGAACCCCCAAAATATGGAAACTGAGTGCTGTCAACGAGTATAAAATTTCAGCTATACGAGATCAGTTCTAGAGAGCTGTGGTCCAACCTTGTGACCACAGTTAATAATACCGCAATGTGCACTTAAACATTTGAGGGCAGATCTCATGGTAAGTGTTCTTACCACAATAAAAAAATTCTGGAAATGTAGTATATGTTATAGATGGCAACTACAATCAGAAGGGAAAAGATGGATTATTTAATAGTTGAGACAAATGCGCTGCCTTCTGGAGTCGTATATTTGGATCTGTGCCTCACACTTTATGCCAGGATACCTCCCAAACAGATCAAATATTTAAGCATATATAAAATGTAGAATGAACTAATAAACCAAAGAAATCACAGGCTAATTCTTCTTTCAGCACTAGTGGGGAGAAGGCCTTTCCCACCGTGAACGAATGCCGGAAGCAACAAAAATAAGGATGAATTCAACCACGCACCTAAAAGTCAGAACTTCTCAGGGCAAAACTACAATAAGCAAACTCAAAGACAGGTGACAAACTGCGGGGAAACTGCAATATATCACAAAGTTAATTTCTCTAATAAACAACTCAGAGGTACACTGTCAGCAACACAATAGAAAAGAAAACAAACAGGGGAACTATATGAACAGAGAATTCACAGAAAAGACAAGACAAATGGTTATTAGTCCCTTGAAAATATCCTTAGCCTCAAACATATAATTGAAAAAAAATATATCTCTGTGTGGTTTTAATTTGCATTTCTGTCAGAAGTGAAAAAAAAGAAAGCTGTAGTGCCGCTAATTCACTTTAAAATGGAGAGAAAGAAAACACACTCATAAACATAACACATATAAAAATGTGTTAGTACGTATTTTTTTAAGCTCCAGAAAAGAACACAAGAAATAATAACGTGTGTTGTCTGTTCAAGAGTGACAGGGCGATTTCCTTCACGGTATACCCTTTTATACTTCTTGAATTTTTAATCCTGTAAATGTACTACCTAATAAAAAGTTAGATTTTAAAAAGTGAAAATAACTCTATTGCAATCAAAGGCAGCAGAAAGTGGGAGGCAGCCCAAGTCCAAGCCCAACACTGCTACTAATTAACTATGTGAACTTGGGCCCGTCTAAGAATCATTGACTGTTCTGGCTACAAAGAATCTCAGGAATATTCTCATCCCTCACTCTGGTCCTACAGAACAGGAAACAAAACACAGAATAAATTAAATGGTTTAGCCCAAGTCACATGCAGTCAGTTTAGGGCAGAGCCAACAAAAGCTGCCTGTCGATGTGTCAGTTTCTTCTCATTTAAGATGGGAGTAGTGTCATTAAGAGATGAAAAGACAAGCCATAGAGCCTGGGAGAAAATATTTGTAAACCACAGAAATCACAAAGAACTTGGATCCAGAATGTAAAAAGAACTCTCACAACTCGACAGTAAGAAAGAAAACAAATTAGCACCTGAAAGGATGCTCAACACCATTAGCTGCCAGGGAAATGCAAATTAAAACCACAGTAAGATACCGCTATGCATCTAGTAGAACGGCTAATACCGCTATGCATGTAGTAGAACGGCTAATACCGCTATGCATGTAGTAGAATGGCTAATACTTCTTTGAAATGACAATACCAAATGGCGGAAAGACTATGAAGCAACTAGAATTCTCATACGTAGCTAGTATACAAAATGCAGAAGGGTGCAAAAACGCTTTAGAAAATATACTTACCATATAACTCAAAAACCTGCACACAAATGCTTACAGGTGTTTTATTCATGATCCCCGAAAAGCTACAGAAACAACCAAAACGTCCTTCAACCCGTGAACATCCACACAGTGGAATATTACACAACGATCAAAAGGAACAAACTACTGGTGCACGCAACGACCTGGATGGATCACAAAGGCATCGTGTTGAGCCAATCTCAAAAGGCTACAGACTTCATGATTCCATTTACATGACCTTCTGGAAAAGGCAAAATTGGAGGCATGGAGAACAGATCTGGAGTTGCCAGGAGGTCACGTAGGGAGAGAGGGTGACTAGAAGGGGAAGCATGAGGAAATCCGGGGGGCGCTGAGACCGCTCTGTCTCATGACTGTGGTGCTGGATACACAACTCTATGCGTTTGTCAAAAACCAAAGAAGGGGGCTTCCCTGGTGGCGCAGTGGTTGAGAGTCCGCCTGCCGATGCAGGGGACGCGGGTTCGTGCCCCGGTCTGGGAGGATCCCACGTGCCGCGGAGCGGCTGGGCCCGTGAGCCATGGCCGCTGAGCCTGCGCGTCCGCAGCCTGTGCTCCGCAAGGGAGAGGCCACAACAGTGAGGCCCGCGTACCACACAAAAATAAAAAAAAAAAAAAAAAAAAAAAAACAAAAAACCAAAAGAAGTATTTACCACAAAGAGTAGCTTTTACTGTGTGTACATCGAAAAATAATTTTTTTTTAATGGAGCCTGGAATCAAACGATGTCTATGGGCCTTTCCATCTCTACAAAGACTTTTTCACTTTTTAAAAGGATAACAGTTCACTGCCACAGACTAGCAGGGATTTGCATTATATGCGGGAAATTTTTTTCTTATTTTCTTTTGAGAAAAAAACAAACAAACCTGAAGGACTATGAAATTCACAATGAAATGACAATATGGAGAAACAGGAAGCCCAGAAAAGGGTGTGAAAATAATGGTTCAGAATTTCATCTCAGTTTTAAGTGCTAAACAAGTAGAAAAATGGAGCCAGTCCCAAATGCTACTGCTTAACGTTTGCTATCATATTTTTCAATTCCTTTTTACTTAGGGGTGGGATCACTGATCGGGCAAAGTCTGGATCTCCCCCTACATATCCTTTTGCCTCCCTCAAAGAGTGTTCTTGTGTCATCTGGACCGTCTAGAGAGACACCATCCTTCAAACCATGTCTTGTTTAGTTTTGGTCTCTTCTGCTCCACAAACTTAAGGGAAAATACCCCTTACATAGCGCTTCTTATCTTTTTATGGTTATGTATCCCTTTGAGAATCTGATGTAAGCTATGAACCTACTTGCAAGGATTTAAAAAAAAAAATCAACTCCACAGGTATCCCCACAGGCACAATTCTGCTTCCAACGAGAGCAGCTCAAAGAGCCCCTGAGCCCTGTGGATGCTGGGGTTCCAGGATTCCGGGTGCGAAAAGCACAGGCTCCTGCGAGGAGCCCTGCGTTCACATCCCGACACTGCTCCTTAACAGATGCAAGACCGAGGGCAAGTATTTACCCTCCCTCTGCCTGTCCGCTCATCTGTAAAGTAAACAATGCTGCTAGGAGCCAACCACACGGGGCCCCTGGAAAGCCTCCGTGAATATGAGCTACGGGGAGGAGGAAGAGTGGCCTGTCACCCACACCCCACTGATGTTAAGGAAGCCCTTCCTGGTGAGAGATGCAGAAAGGCAACGTTATCAAAGGCAACCACGTGCAACTCCACAGCTGTTCATATCCTAACGTGTGGCAGAGGGCGCTGTAACTAGTAACATGAGTTACTAAGGGCTACCAAGCTAAGTTTTCCAAAGATGCTACTTCAGTCTTCTACCCGGATGTCTGCAGCCAAACAACCCTTAGCGACGCCGCCAAGTCTCTCCCTGCGGGGCCCTCACACCTGCGGACACCTGGAGTTCTCCCACACTGCAAGAAGGATGCTTCCTGAGGCTGCCGCGTCATCGGCGCCACCGTGACTCGGGAGGCTCTGCACTGCTGTCATTCTTGATTCTGATAATTTACATACTGTCCGTATACATGTAATGACTTCATCGTTATCGATTTTGTTTATTGAGGGTCATCTGATGAAACCAAGAGCAATGATGCGATCAATCGTATTTTGCCTAGATTTTTTCCAATAATTGGGTTTTCAGTCATATATATATATGCCACGATTCAAGTGGGAATCACCCGTACTCTGATTGCTGGAGCGGACACAGCCATAATCCCCAAAAGTAAGCTTGCGGGGGGGTAGCTCACTACTAACACCCAGCGTTTGCTTTGGAGGGGGCAGATTCATTGTTTAGTTTGTCACCACTGGAAAATAGAAGTTGGTAGCGCAGATGGGAAAATGAATTTTCTTTTTGCTCTGCCTGAATGGACCACAGGAAAACACATACGAGTGAACACACACACACACACACACACACACACACACACACACATCTTAAGAACCACTACACTAGACGGCTAAACGTGAACTCAGGAATCACCACTTTTCAGTTGTAAGAGCCTGAACAAGTGAATAAAGCTCTCTGAACTTTTTCCCTATGAAATCCAAACATTTTCTTCGCCACCTATAGACCGAGGTCATCAAACTATTTCATAAAGAGTCACATGGTAGGACTTCCCTGGTGGCGCAGCGGTTAAGAATCCGCCTGCCAATGCAGGCGACACGGGTTCGAGCCCCGGTCTGAGAAGATCCCACATGCCGCGGAGCAACTAAGCCCGTGCGCCACAACTACTGAGCCTGCGCTCTAGAGCCCGTGAGCCACAACTACTGAGCCCGCGTGCCACAACTACTGAAGCCCGCACACCTAGAGCCCATGTTCTGCAACAAGAGAAGCCACCGCAGTGAGAAGCCCGTGCACCAAAACAAAGAGTAGCCCCCTCTTGCTGCAACTAGAGAAAGCCTGTGCACAGCAGTGAAGACCCAATGCAGCCAAAAATAAATAAATAAATAAATAAATATAAATATATTTTTAAAATAATCACATGACAAATACCATGGTGATGATATTATTATTGCTATATCATCATCATCATCGGTACCATTTACTTTAAAAAGCACTCTCATCCAGAAGGTCCTGACCATCCTCTCAGCAAACAGCAGGCAGAGCAAGTATTACACAGCTCACTCCAAATGTAACTGTCAAAGGCAAGTTCTCAAGAGGCTAACAGGGCGTGAGGCCATGGGGTGAAGACACCGGGAGTGCACCCTTTGGCTCCCCGACTGTTAGACATCTCCTGACCATCACTCAGAGAGCTCTGGAAACTTCAGCTCACTGCACAAATGTAAGGTATCATTTTCATGCCATTACACTATGTCCCCAGAGATAAGCCAAACCTTTTTATTCCTGAGATATAAAAAATGCTAGGGGAGGGCTTCCCTGGTGGCTCAGCAGTTGAGAATCCGCCTGCCGATGCAGGGGACGCGGGTTCGTGTCCCGGTCCGGGAGGATCCCACGTGCCGCGGAGAGGCTGGGCCCGTGAGCCGTGGCCGCTGCGCCTGCGCGTCCGGAGCCTGTGCTCCGCAACGGGAGAGGCCACTGCAGTGAGAGGCCCACGTACCACAAAAAAAAAAAAAATGCTAGGGTAAAAACAGAAAGGCATTTATTTGTAACATTGTAAGCTTTTAAAAATGATTTCCCATGAATAGGCTATTTTCCTCTTTTCTGTGTGGCTATTACCATTTTTATCTTCTGGTTGTAAAAATACGTGTTTGCCATTTGTCTGAAGAACAGTGCTACCCTCTCCAATCCACCGCGCAGCCCTGCTCTTAGCAATCTCACAGCTCATCAGGGAAGCGACTGCCTGATGAGACAGGCACGCTGCCGGGGGCCCGGGCCCCGAGCCCACCTCCCTCCAATAGCGCCCAGCATCTCCTGGCGCCCGGTGCGGAGGAAGGTGAAAGAGAGGTCTGCAAAGGAGACTCACCTATTTCAAAAGCAGCCGCTGTTGTGAAAGCTATTTTCCAAGCAATTTAGTCAACTAACTTCTGGAAGGTGATTTGATTCTTTCAGCCTGATGATGCAATGAAATGAAAACCTTCAGAGAGAGAGAGAGAGAGAGAGAACACACAAGAGTTCCTTCTCCTGATCACAATTCAACCTCTGTAATCTCTCAGGACTCCACTGAAGGGGTTATTGTGGGTATAAAGTGCCCTCTTATCATACTTTAAAATATTCATGGTCATATTAGCAAAACTGTAGTGCACAGTTGCTGTGAGTCTTGTGACCCATACTTCAAGGCTGAGAATCGAGGCTGAACTGAATCCTGTCTCTGCTGCAGAGAAAAACTGGGACTTGAGAGCTAAGTTACTTTCTCAGACTCAGTGTCCTCAACTGTAAAATGGGAAAAGATAGAGACTGCCTTGCCCGCCATACACACACCAACACACACGTGTACATCCTTACACACGCGCATAAACGCATATGTAAACGTAACGTTTTTATTTTCTTAGCCATACCATGACTGCTTGGGCTTTAAGTGCAGAGGGTACAACTGATCTAATCACTGTCCCTGCTGGCCGCGCTTATGGAACTTTAGGCGTCAAACCAGCCAGCTTCGAAGAGCCTCTTAATTGCCAAGAACCGTGGCAGGTATTCTGCTGTGATTCTGCCCACCTCTCTCTCCTCTGGGGCGGGCGCAGCAGTTCCCACGGCGTGGCCGGGTCTCCGCGGCACCGGGGCTCAGAGGTCTGGTAACGGCCCGGGGTCCCGTCAGCTCCGGAGCTGCTGAGCCGGGATTCAAACTTCAAGCAGGGCCCGTGTTCTTCCTACCGACTGCACTTCCCCCGCCATGAACACCAAACAGGAAACTCGCCGCAGATTCACCCAAGAGGAGGTTTGCAGCACCCAGAGCGTTAGCACAGGCAGCGTGCCTCTCCGACTGCCGTTCCAATGCACCTTGCCTCTCCCTGACCCTGGAGAGCAGGTAGGTGACCAGGGTCCAGGCCCAGGCCCGGCAGCTAAGCGGAGGGAGCGTGCTCCCGGGCCCTCACCCGAGGGGGCACCGCGTCCTTAAACAAGCTGGCGCTCCGCTCCGAACATCACGAAGCGTGTCCGCCGAGCTCGGCCAGCTGGAAGACCCCCCTCTGCCACAAAGAGCCGGGACATAGGGTCCTGGGCGCTCATCGCCAGTGCCAGAGCCTAACTTCCACTCTCCAACCCTCTGAACTGTCCTCCGCGCTTCCGCCCCGAACCCCTCCAATCGCACGTCACCAAATCCACCGCAAAGCAATTCTCTCAACACTCGTTTCGTTCAGAAGCACTCACACTTTTTGCTGTTAACTGTTTTTCTCTCTCTTGTCTCGGCCTTTCTTACCCTGTTAACATGATTGTCTGCCTTTCTCTTTCCCTCTCTCGAAACTCTAGGATAATGGTCTCTAAAATTAGTTCAGAGTTACTTCTTCGGAGGAACTGCCCTGCCGCAGGACCACCCAAATCTCTTCCACGGTCTCCCAAATTTCTGCCGCAATACTTTCCTTATCTCTAAAGCTTTATATCCATATATCCCAATCAGCGCATCACCTCACACTCAGTGTTTCAAAGCCAAACCGTCCACAGTCCTCCAAAAGAGTTTCCCTTCACAATACCCCCATCTGTTACCAAAAGCAAGATCTCCCAGTCTCAGAATTTTAAATTTCCCTCTCCTTTGCCTCTCATATTCAATCAGCTACGTGTTCCATCGATTCCTTTTCTGACATGTTTTTCCCTCATTCTCTCTCTTCTCTCTTTCTGGAACTCTAAGTAGATTTATGATATAACCATCTTAATTGATTCCCCTTGTCCTTTAACCTCACTTCCATACTTTCCATATATTTAACTGTCTGAGCTGCCCTCTCGGTGATTTTTTTTAAAGCTCTGCCTTCCAGCTCACTCTTTCTCTTCAGCTCTAATTTTCTACTTACTCTACATTTGCTGTTTCTGCTTTAAACTGTTTTATTTCATAGTCAGAAGATATGTTTGGTTATTTTTCGTATCTGCTTCTTTCCTTATGGATTCCTTTTTATATTTATTCAGTTCATCTCTCCTTCCTTATGGATTCCTTGTTACATTTATTCAGTTCACTAAACTCAGCCTGGCTATTCTCATACCTGAAGACTTCACACGTCTGACCCTGCTGTTTGCGACTCTAGCGGACTCTCACTCAGGGCAGTTAGTATGGGTGTTTTGTGGTTTGGGGCTGTGAATTCGTCTTCCTTGGAACTTCACAGGCAGCCTTTGAAGTTGGCTCTGAAGCGCACACCTCTAGAGACGATTGTCCTTGGCCTCTGCCCGGTGCCTAGAGGTGCTAACAATCTAGGCGGACTTTGAACTGAATTCTTGGCTTCGTTTTCTTCAGACCGCAGGAAGGCTGCAACTTCTGGCCCCCGGTGAAGGCGCGCCTGTGATCACAGTTTCTGAGAAGAAGTGTTTTCCCTCCACCCAGAACCAAGGCTACCTCTCAAAGTGTCCCTCTGTGGGATGAGTGGTTTTGGTTGGTTGGTTGGTTGGTTGCTGGCTGGCTTTAGCTCTTATACTGATGTACAGCCCCAAGTGGCTCGCTAAACTAAAGACCAATTATCAGCAGATGTTCACAGGGCAGCTGTCCCCCATCGCTTTGTACTTGTGCTATTTTGTTCGTTTTGAACCCTGAGTATTTCTTGTCAATTGAGTCCTGCTTTTAAAATGATATTTTTTATTTATTGGTTCATCCTATTCTGGTGGGTTTTTCCATATGATATTTTTGAATATCTAGTCCATACTATTGCCAAAATTACCGTGAATAACAAATGCAGAAGTCTCTCCTAATGGCGCATCTGCTTTCCAATCTTATTTCCCTCCACTTTCCCCACCTCCTGCCTTATAACCAGGAAGCCTCCCCACTGGCCGCAAGGTCACCCAGGATCACATTTATTCCCAAATCCACATTTCTTCCCTACTTAGAACCTCTACGTTCTTTCCTTCCACCTAACCTAGGGTTTCTCACCCTTAGCACTGTTGACGTTTGGGCAGGATAATTCTTTGTTGGGGAGGAAGAGACTGTCCTGTGCGCTGTAGGATGTCTAGTGGCCTGCCTGGCCTCTACCCACTAGATGCCAGTAGCACCCCTCTTAGTTGTGACGACCAGAGCTGCCTCCAGACATTGTCAAACAGCCACTGGACAGTAAAATGGCCCTTGGTTGAACACTACTGCGTTAAAAAAAATGGATACACTCCTTGAAAATCCCTGGAAGTGCCTCTGCTGCACCAAGCTGCCCCCGATACCTTGACGCACACTTATTCCTCCGTCACTGTGTAACTGACCTGCAGTATCATATTCTAATCGGAGAGGTCAAGTCGCACAATTTAGCACTTCAGCACAGTGCACATTATTACCCTTTTATTCCACACTTTAAAAAATCCACTTCAGAATCATTTTATTTCTCATCTCACCTAGTTTCGCAGTGGGCCCAGGCAGGAGATCAAAAATATTTATCTGATGTGACCACAGGGAAATTTTCAATTCAGTGCTTTAAAAATTTTGATCAAAATCATTCGTGTGGGGAATTTCCTGGCAGTCCACTGGTTAGGGTTCCACGCTTGTACTGCCAAAGGCCCGAGCTCGAGCCCTGGTGGGGGAACTAACATCCCACAAGCCACATGGCATGGCCAAAAAAAAAAAAAAAAAAACAAAAACAACAAAGAAACAAAATGATTAGTGTAACTACTATATATAAAATAGATAACTAAAAAGAACCTACTGTACAGCACAGGAAACTCTACTCAATATTCTGTAATAACGCATATGGGAAAAGAATCCAAAACAGAATAGATACATGTATGTGCATAACTGAATCACTCTGCTGTGCACCTGAAACTAACACAACATTGTAAATCGACTCCACTCCACTATAAAATAAAAATTAAAAAAAACACTTTTCCATTTCCCAAACAACTGTACAGCCAAAGTCTTGATTCTTACAAAAGAACTACAAGTGTAAACAAAAGTATGATTGTATTATCTACGTTTCAATTGCCACTTTATCCTCAAAAAGGTATTTGTGCCATAAAATTTCTAAATCAGTTAATGTATGTCAACAATTTAAAAAAATGATTAGTGTGTGTCCATTGGCTGAGACAACTCAGCAACTGGTAGGGTAGGAGTAGGACAAAATTCAAATTAGTTGCTTGTGTTGATTAAAATTAAATCTGTTAATGTACTAAAGTTGACTGTCGTGTACTTGACAATAAAAGCCAAGATTCTGAAAACCAAAAAGTTAAAGAGAACCTATATAAAATAGGTAGAGGATTAACTGATGCAATCCTTTGGGAAAACACTAATTATTTTCAGTAATAATTGTTATCGTTTGTAATCAAAGTGCAGCTACTGATAAAAAATTAAATCTGTTAAAGTGTCCATATTGTATAGTCAGCTTTAAGTTGCCAATTTTTAATAATTTCATTGAAAATTCTAAAAATGCAAATCAAGAATACTGTTTGAACCACTTGAGAAACCCCATGCGTCACTTGGCTGGCTTTTAGACTCGAATCAAATTTTAAATGGCCTCTTCCAGAGTGTTAGGCATATTCCTCTCTCTGTTTGGAAAGAAGATAAAGTGGCGGAGGAAAACCCGTGACTTTGGGTCACTCGGCAGCCATTAATCAAGACACGTTTGAGTAAAAGTCATTGAATGGCTTATCACACAAGACTCGGTTAAGACATAACGATCATCAGTAAGTACAAGTGTGAATAAACGGCCTAAAAATGTCAATGACACTCCATTAAGTTCTAGGCACCGCCCTACATTTCTACTAACAATGTAAATTTGACTTGAGAAAATCCCTCAACTAGGTTGATATGTAAATAGAGAGTTACACTTATTTATGTGCTTTAACTTAATCTAAATCAGACTTTTTGAAGCCTCATTGCTGAATATGATAACACTTCTCTTTTCATTTGTGTTTATAAAATACGGAAAATTTCTCCTTAACCCTAGACTTGAAGTATGTGTGTTCCCCGGCAGTTCTCACCCTTTCAGAAACTTAGCTCCTTTAGTATGCAGCGTGCAAACGTCAGCAAGCGTCTGAGGCTTCTAGCTGCAGGAGTGTACACTTTAGTACAGATCACCGGGGCTAAATTCCTTATCCTCAGAACGCCCAGCGGCCCAGGGAACAGAGAAAACGTGAATCCGTCCATCAGTTCCCTATGTGCGCGTATTTGGTGCCACAGTAGAAACGGGACCACCGGCCTGGTTTTCTCTCTTTCATCTGATGCTCCAGTATCAGTTTCACAGGGCAAAGGAAAAGGATGGTGTCATGGGAAGGAGGGGAGAGACGTAAGGCTAGTCTCACTTGTTGAGACGTGATGTGATTACATCAGCAGCAAAAGAAAGGAGACATCCAAAATCCCACACAATTCTATCACCAACTAAAGAAGCAAGCTGGAACGCCCTTATTTGCATCCAGTGGCCAATTGATTCTCAGACCTCTTTCATCCCAGGTCTCTACCCTGCTGCGATAAGCTATCTGTACTGGGTTGTGGCTTCTCTCGGTCTGAGTCTCTTTCTGTGACTGTATTTGAACGGAGTCCTTGAGTCCCCTCAGACAGCCTAGTTTTTGGTGGATCTGTCCGGACCGCCCTTCCCAACGCTCAGATCCCTGAGCATCTCTCAGGCTGCACACATCCTGATTCCCAAGGATCCTCATCTCTGGGGAAAGCTAGCACACGGGCATCCAAACGCGGAGATTGACAGCCGTCTGTGTCGGGCTCGCTTCACTAAAAACATCAGCACTAGAGGAATCCCTTAGCTTGCTGCCCGGATACCTGCCTCCACACTGCCACTTCCTACACCTTGTCCGCCTGCTTCAGACCTGACGTGGGCTCATGATCATTACTCTCTCTCCGCATTGGTGGAGAATTTCACAAACCCTACTTTAGTAGCTGAAGGGAAGGCAGGTCGCTTATATTGTTCACCAAGCTTGGAAACTGTGTCTCGTTTCTAGCACTTGGATTCTACCTTGTTAGCTGGTCAAACCAAATCAGAAATCTCTATGTCCTACCATCCTTTTTATTTTAAGATATTATCTTAAAGACCGGACTCTATTCCAGGTCTAAGATTTCCTTTCCATTTCTTGCAGGGGCTGCTGCCCAGTCTCTGACCCCAGGCAAGGACCCGGGGCACAATCCCATCCCCCCCCCCACTGTGTTTCCGCCACCCAAGCCGTTCTCTCCCCCTGTGTTTAGGACACCTCGCTCTACCAGGTTTATGTCCTGGCTCTACCACTTGCTAGATAATCCTGCAACCTACTCCACTTCTTGAATTACACTCCTCACGTGTGGAATATCAATAACCGTCCTGACAACACGGGTTTTATTCTCTAGGTCACACAAAATAACATGTAAATGCCTAGCTGGACATGCCTACATTAACATGAGAGCACTTTCTAAAGGAGCAATATTCCTAATATATATTCCTAATCAAGCTTTCTCAAATGTTAATGTGTGAAAGAATTAATTATGGGGCTTGTGAAATTGCAGGTCCTGCCCCTATTATTAGTTTAACTCTGTAGCTCGCCACGGAACCCAGGAACCTGCACTTTAAACCACCATCCCAGGGCCTTTGGATGCGTGTGACAGGAGCACGGAGTCAGGAGGGCACAGAGGGGCAGTTTCTTGCCTCGCCTAAAGGGGAGCGGGCCCTAAATGGCAACGATGACCGCGGACATCGGCCGCGACTTTATACGTGGGCGCTTGGCTACCTCCTCGGGCCGCCCCGCGGCCCAGCACGCCCCTCCCCCGGCTAGCGCTCGCTCCACGCACTGACCGCACTCCCAGGCTGGAATCTCCCACTACCCGCCCCGCCCCAGGGCAGGGTCCTGGCCCCCCAGGCCCCCCCACGCTCCTCATGGAAGCGGGTCCCATGCCCGTGCGCCCCACGCACTTCTGGGCCACGTGAACTGAACCCTTGGTGGTGGTGACGTGACCATCTGCGCCCCACGAGTGCCAGCCCGAGACGCCGGCTCAGGCGTGTGTCCCAGTCCTGCACACAGCTCCCAGGACAAAGAAACGGGGCGCTTGCCCGGCCTCCCTTCAGCGCCAAACTCAGTCTGCGTCGTTTATGTGAGATCCACGGAGAGCTACCCCTTGTTCTCCTTCGTGGGGCTTGAATGGCTCTGTACACCCACTGCTGAACTCTCCTCCCATTCCCGTGACGTCCTCTGCCTCTCTCGGCCGCCGGCACCGGGCACTCCGGTTGGCCGACCTCAGCTTGTCCAGAGGCACACAAAACTGCATTCTCATCCCGGCTCCGGCGCTTCTTAGATTTTTGAAACCTTGAAGAAATTCTTTACCCTCTCAGCAAGTGTGTGTTCTCATATGTACAACAGAAACCGTGTATCACAGACTTGTTCTAAGGACTAAATGACTAGAGATGTAAGGTGCTCGCGGGCACCTAAAATATAGTAAGTGGTCAATAAACATTCTTCCTCCTTCCTTCCCTTCTCTCCACCTGGTAAGGCCCATGCCAGACACTGATTTTATTCTCACCTCTTAGAAGTTCCTCTTTCCTCTTAAACCGTTAAGGAAAGGCATCTCTGAAATAAAACGGGGACCACAGCGCTTCCTCAGACCTCATCTGTCCATCCGCACACTGGGGGAGAGAATACCGGCCTCGTAGGTCCTGTTGGGAAAATCCAGCGTCATTAACCTCTACAAAGAGCCCAACCGAATGCCAGGTCACCGTAAGATGCTCAATAAATATTAACTGCCTCCCTGATTCCCTGAGACCAGAGCTCTAACCCTGCCTGCCACACCCACCATGGCGTCCCAGACTTCAGAACTACATGCTCCCCCCTTCCCAAAGGAGAAAGGTGGCCTCGCTTCCTGCAGAGCAGCAGCTGAAGCGAGCGTCAGGAGAAAAGCAATCTGGCAAAACAGACGTGCACCACGTTACCAGTCGGGTTCTTTCACCAGCCCAGTGGACTTTGCATTGTACAAGAGGAACTCGTTCACGCAAAGCCAGCCACCAGCACAGACACAGCGGGAACGAGAAGGGTGACAGCTCCCTGCCAGGGCCCTCCTTCCTCCACCACACCCCGTGCTCCAGGGGCAGGCTTCTGCTGTGACCTGGGCAGGTGCCCGCCCCACCCGGGACCACTCCATTTCTCCTCTCCCGGTGGACAGCTAAACAACAAAACACCAAAAAAAAAGAAAAAGAAAAGAAAAAAAAATCCCACAACTAAAAGGGCCGATTCCTTGCCTGAAGGTCAACAGAAAGCAGGGTGGGGTCCAGGAAGCAGGGCTGGAGTTGGAGAGCACGAGGCCCAAGCCTCGCACTAATACCTCTTCCTCCTCGCCCAAGACTTCACAGTGGATGCGCAGACACTCTGGTTGACCCACATGCGTGCGGCTCGTGCAAACCTGAGTGCCTGCTCATCTGGAAAAAACACAGCGGGGCTTCCCTGGCGGCGCAGCGGTGGAGAGTCCGCCTGCCGATGCGGGGGACGCGGGTTCGTGCCCCGGTCCGGGAGGATCCCCCGTGCCACAGAGCGGCTGGGCCCGTGAGCCGTGGCCGCTGAGCCTGCGCGTCCGGAGCCTGTGCTCCGCAATGGGAGAGGCTGCAACAGTGAGAGGCCCGCATACCGGGAAAAAAAAAAAAAAAAAAAAAAAACCAGCAAACGTGGTGGGTGAACAGCTGATAGATAGTGGTAGTTTGTTTACGTTCAGTAAACACGAGCCCGTAAAGCGGGTAGACCAAAAGTGGACCTTCCCACGGTATGACTCAAATTGATTTCATTATTTTTAAAATTTTTATTCTATGTTATAGTTGATTTACAACGTTGTGTTAGTTTCAGGCATACAGCAAAGTGATTTAGGTATACACATACATATATCTATTCTTTTTCAAATTCTTTTCCTATGGTTATAACAGAGCACTGAGGAGGTTCCCTGTGCTCTACAGTAGGCCCTTGTTGATTATATATTTTATATATAGTAGTGTGTATATGTTAATGTCAAGCTCTTAATTTATCCCTCCCCACCTTTCCCCTTTGATAATCATTAGTTTGTTTTCTATGTCTGTGAGTCTGTTTCGGTTCTGTAAATAAGTTCATTTGTATCATGTTTTAGACTCCACAGATAAGTGATATCATACAGAGAAGATGTGGTACATATATATTGTACAACAGAATATTACTCAGCCATAAAAGAGAATGAAATGATGCCATTTGCAGCAACGTGGATGGACCGAGAGATGATCATACTCAGTGAAGGAAGTCAGATTGGTTTTATTTTAATTTGTCATCTCAGTCTAGAGTTTCTTTAAATAGTTCACATATAATGGATAGATAGATAGAGAGATAGAGACCAAAAAAGTGAGGGGGAGAGAGAGAGAGACAGAGACAGAACGAGAGAACGACACACTGTAAAACCCAAACCACTCCGCTCTTCCAGAGACGCCACTGCCCTCCCCTGAACCGCCCGCCGTCCACACTCCCACAGGCTCAGAGCCTA
Source organism: Kogia breviceps (assembly GCF_026419965.1). Taxonomy (NCBI): domain Eukaryota; kingdom Metazoa; phylum Chordata; class Mammalia; order Artiodactyla; family Physeteridae; genus Kogia; species Kogia breviceps. The sequence continues at coordinate 128,589,620 of NC_081330.1, read as the reverse complement.
GTCAGCGTTCAAGTCCTGGATGGAGAAGCAGTGGAGATGAACACTGTGCCAGCCTGGCAATAAGATTAAGTCCCAAGACGTCTCTTAAATCACCTAGTCTCACTAACTACACTCCTGGCGCTCCTCCCCGGCTGTTGAGTGAGACGCGAGCCCTGCACTGCGGCCTCCCCTCCCCGCCACTGCCTCCCCGGGACGATGCCTCCCGCCAGGGGCGGCCGTCACTTTGCTGCCACATCCACTGCCCTCACCTGCACCGCCACGAAGATGTCACCGCGGGGGCTGCTAGGGTGGGGGAAGGAAGCCGTGATATCCTAATTTTGGACCCTGGCTTCTTCATTCACCAGCTGAGTGACCTTGGACACGTCATTTAATCTCTCTGAGTCTCAGGTTCCTTGGACGTAAAATGTGGGCAATAATAACAATGCCTACTTCATGGGGATGTGTGAGACTTGAATGAGATCATTTGTTCAAGCACAGAGCTTAGAAATACCCCTAGCTGGGAAAGGTCTGAAATTTTACCTACTTGCAAGCAAATGGGCTAGCCTGCCACAACAGGTCCACGGATGCCAGCCGAAAACACGAGGCTCCTGGGTCAGAGACAAAGGACCCTATAACTCATGGCCCTAGCAGAGGCCAGACTGCTGTCAGCGGGGCCCGTTCCCCGATTCCCGCCAGGTGACGCAAAGGCCAGGGACACCTGCGCACAGAGTGAGATGCACTCTAGGAGAGGAAACCAGAGCTTCGGGAACCTGAATCTTTTTTAATGGACACAAGCCTGCCTGACCTTTGCCCTGGAGGGAGATACCACCTTTGTAATACTGGAGAGAAAGCTAACCTGCCTTCCGCCCCAGAGGGAGACTCCATCTCCATCTGTCTCTGCCCACAGACACCCTTGAAAAGACGTTCTGGAATAAAAGGGCATCCTGTGCTTCGCTCACAGGATGCAGAGAAACACAGGGACCCCTGGAGACCCTGACCCCCGGCCAGACAAATCTCCATGAATCTCTGCACGCTCCCCTTCTTTGCTCTTGCTATTTCTCCTGCTTGGAATTCTCCCCTCCTCCCCTCCACAGTCCAAACTCTTTCCTTCATTCGAAGCACACGCTAAATTCCCCTTCCTGGAGGAGCGTTTCCCAAACACTCCAGTCATTATAAATGCCTTCTCGGAGCCCCTTTGGTCCATCTGTGGTCCGTGTCTCATAAAAGCAAATCATTCTTGGTTGTCTAACTGCTTCCACAGAATTCAACACTTACCTCACATATTCTTCTTCACTCTGAGATCAGGAATACCCCGTAGGACGCTGTGGTAGACGCCGCTGGTGCCCCACCTGTAGCCCCGAGCCTTACCACACAGCTCGATGTCTCACCGCCCGAGGGCCGCCCCTCGTGACTGCCACGCGACCCTGAAGGCCTGAAGCGCTAGAAGATTAAGCTCCACCCCCAGCGGCCAGCAACCAATGACCAACGATGCAAGTTGCTGTATAAATACCCCAGCTCCCTTGCTCCTTGGGTGAGTGCATTAAGCTCCAGTTGCCTTCAGTGCAGCCCAGCTGAATGACATACGATTTTCTGGATGGTTTCCCTTCGCTGTCTGGCTTCTTCACTCCCGTTTCCCGTGTTTTCTGAAAAGACTCGCTTCCCGATAATCTACTTGCACTAAATCCTCACCTCAGAGTCCTTTCCTAGGGAAACACAAACTAAGAGTGTCAGAAAGTTATTACTTATGGATTACACCTTGAAATTATTAAATACTCATTGACATAGAGTTTTCAGTCAAAAATCTTTGTCATATTATTGTACGTATAACTTCTCTGTATAGAGCTTGATAATTAGAGGCTTTCTAATATTTTTGGAAGGGGGAGTCTGGAAAATAGAATCTACATTTTGCAAATGTGTTGACTAGAAAGAACACAGAATTTCTGAACAAATATATAGGCACTATCTAAACACTCTCAGATTTGTAAGCTGCTTAAATGAAGCTCCACAGTTCAGATATTCATTCACAAATCCTAGGACCTAAGTATATTCAGTGGTGATACTTTAGTCTTGGAACCAGTAAATAAAAACCATTTATTCTTCAAAAAAAGAATCACTGTCAGATTTATTATGAGGCATCAACTCCGATAACACCATCAATATTTTTTTTTTTTATATTTTTTTTATTTTTGCAGTATGCGGGCCTCTCACTGTTGTGGCCTCTCCCGTTGCGGAGCACAGGCTCCGGACGCTCAGGCCCAGCGGCCATGGCTCACGGGCCCAGCCGCTCCGCGGCATGTGGGATCCTCCCGGACCAGGGCACGAACCCGCGTCTCCTGCATCGGCAGGCGGACCCTCAACCACTGCACCACCAGGGAAGCCCCACCATCAATATTTTTAAATCATCTTTATATTTCTAAAGAATACAATAATCATACTGTTAAATTATAATATCAGTAGAATTATGTTTGGAGCTAGATGAATATGCACATGAAAACAGCAAAAATATCAGTCATTGAAGAGATGCATTTGTTCCCAGAGTATGTCTGACATGCTTCTAACTGTCTGGGAAAGATTCGGAGGTGCCCCTCCAGCATCCCTATGTAGAAGACACTTCAGGAATACTCTTCAGGGCAATTAAGGGCTACAGGGAAGGCTGAAAAGGTCCATCGCCTCTTTCCCAGGGACATCACTTGCTTCTATTATCCTGACACGTACCCTGGGCTTTAGATGACATGAAATTCTGACCGGGAAAGTGCCCCCTACCCGCTACCATCACAGCATGAGGTGTTGGCTTATACTCCTGACGGTCAAAGAGTACGGGGGCCACTGGCTTCTCACGATTAACAAGGGCAGGCTAACTGGCGACCAGTGGTCCCCCACTAAGGTATGAGAGGAGTCACAGTCTGGGGGCATTTAGGATGGAGCCCCCTTACTGAGAGAATCAGAGCAGCCCTGGAACGAAACATGGCATTAAACATGCTGAAGGCACGAGGATAAGGCAACAAAAATACCTGCCGTTATTCTGGACATGGAGCTGTCCTTGCTTCCCTGTCATGCCTGGATCGGCCTAGTTCACAAAGCTGTTTCCCTTGTCTAACGTGACGTGGAGTCCTGGCTGCAGCGTGTGACACTTGGCCACGTCACCGGTCACAGCACAGCTGTGGGAGGGACCCTGACGAAGAAGGCAACTGCTTTGTCCCGCTGACCCAGGCAGTACACGCAAGACCCTCTTATCATCATTAGTCCCAAAGGAGAAACGAAAGCAACGGGAAAGGGAAAGTCATCCTTGCCAAGAGCGCAGAGATCTCTCCTGAACTCCAGCGTCCCGGGGTGCAGAAGAGATGCAACCACCTCCGCTCCTCCAGCCACATGCCGTCCTGACACGTCACCCAGGAATTGCTCTCTTCACGTCTCCTCCCTTTACTGAGTTGCCCCTGCAAAATACATTCACACACAGCACACACACGACACGCGTGCACAAACGCAACACGACGCTCACACACATAGAGAGGCACACACACCCATGCTTTATCCGAGTACCGACAGCTCCAAACGTTTTCTTGCCCTGCACGTATTGACCTCTTTCAAGTTCACCTATGCACATCTAGTAACTAGTGTCAGGTAACCCAGAACGACGTAAAGAGCAGCGGGGAAAGAAAGCAGAGCCCCAGGCACACTGCGGCTGCCGGGGTGAGGGATCTGAAGGGTAAGACGAGGTCAGTTAAGGGTGCCCCATGAATCGGGGCCCACAGTGTGCAGAAACACAGTCCCTCACACGGTGGGCCCCGGTCCACAGCCAAATCCCTCCAGAGCACCCCAAAAGGCCCAGAGACAGCCAAGGATGGAAACGAGTAGGACACATGAAAGCTCCAGAGGAAGAGACCGTACTGGGTATTAGGCTTGTTGGAGAAAATTATTAGTGCGTTTAACAGAATGTGGGTGTACTCTGCAAATCGTTACTATTTCAAGGAATTTGAAAGGTAAAGGGTAATTAAATCTCAGCATGAGTCTCATATCTGAGCTCAATTAAGAGGAAAAAATCCTCCCACAATCTCAGAGCAGAGTCTTCTCTGCGCGGGATATGTGCCCCCATTGGCAAAGAAAGTGTTCCGTGCCGCCAGCAGCGCCCCCGGAGGCAGACGTGTCTCCGTCTGACATTTGAAGGCCTCATGTCCAGCCCTACACCTCCACCCTGCCCCGCCCTGCCGTCCCGCCTCGCAGGTGCAGCGTGTCCAGGCGGGGATGGATGGAGAGAGCTGCAGACCCAAGCAGAGCTATCCAAAGCTACGTTACATTATATAATTGTATTATATTATATCATATCATTCCATAATATACAGTATATTGTTACTCCTGCCCGTGCGGGGGCGCGGACGGCCTCCCTCGTGGTTTTCAGGCAGCCCAGACCATGCCTTTGCCTAAGGCACCCGCACTGTCTCGCCTTTACGCGAAAACCGTTGCGGATGAGCTGCTCTGTGACCTGGCGGGGCGGGAGACTTCCTAGCCGGCGGCTCCAACCCACCCTGTGTGCCTCTGTGGTCGCCACTGGCTGGCTGCTCCCTGGGGCCGGTGCCTCTTCTTTCCGGGGACACCAGCCTCTTGCACGTGGCTGGGTCAAAAGAGCAACACTGGCGCAAGAGAGGGGTCAGCACGGAAGAGAAGAAAGCGGTGGGTGGTGAGGCGACGTCTAGCACCTTACAGACGCTTGCTGTTTGCTCTGCTAATCATCCCACTCCGGCGTATCACAGTCCTGCACCTTTTCCAAAGTGCACCCGGACACGCCGCCTCACGCTGCATCCAACCGCTCTGCGGGGTCAGACGTGGAAGGGGCCGGGACCCCACCTGCACACGGGAAAGGGGAGGCAGTAAAGTCACCAAGTTACCCAGAATCATACAATTCTGAAAGAGCTGCAGGCGGAACTCAGCTCTCCTGACTACTGATTCTTGTCTTACTCCTGCTTACTATGTCACATTCAAGTTCCACTAAAAACTGGTCCTGATTGTTGCTTTACTAAAGTTAGTTCTGAAGTATTAATTATGCGGGACATCGCATTTTGCTTTATTCTCACCGCAATGACACAAAACGACGCAAATGAAAAGAAGGCATAAACTCTCAAAAATATGTACCAAGGGGCTTCCCTGGTGGCGCAGTGGTTGAGAATCCGCCTGCCGATGCAGGGGACGCGGGTTCGTGCCCTGGTCCGGGAAGATCCCACGTGCCGCGGAGCAACTAAGCCCGTGAGCCATGGCCGCTGAGCCTGTGCATCCGGAGCCTGTGCTCCGCAACGGGAGAGGCCACAGCAGTGAGAGGCCCACATACTGAAAAAAAAAAAAAAAAAAAAAAAATATGTACCAAAATGTTTCTGAAGGAACATAATTTTAACGACCTTAGGCCAAGCTGACACTTACACAGAATACTTTATAAGAAGAGCTCGAGATGATGAGAGGTTCGGGTTCACTGGAAACACATGTGTGATTCAGGTCCCAGCACGACACTCTGCCTGCAAAGGTGACTCATTTCTTCACCGAGCAGCACCAAAATAAACATTTGATTGCGTTTCTCCCTGCCCCCAATTCAGTCATCTCTCACGTCTTCTCTAAACAAAGGACACCTCACTGTTGGCAAGGAGGTGGAGAAATGGTTGCCTTCCTATACTGTTATTGGGGGGAACGTAAAACGGTGCAGCTGCTTGGAAGACGGTCTGGAAGTTCCTCAAAAAACTCAACATGGGGGGGATACCATATGACCCAACAATTCCACTCCTAGGTAGACACCCAAGAGAAATGAAAACATATGCCACACGACAGCCTGTACACAAAAGTTCATAGGTGCATTATTCATAACAGCCAAAAAGTGGAAATAGCCCCAAAACCCATCAACTGATGAATGGACAAAGAAAGTGTGGTCTATCCACACCATGGAAGGTTATTTGCTATTTAAAAAAAAAAAAACCAAAGTGGAACGAATTACTAATACACGCTACAACAGGGATGAACCTTGCAAAGATTATGCTAAGTGAAAGATGCCAGACACAAAAGACCACGTATTATATGGTTCCATTTATAGGAATGTCCAAAATAGGAAAACCCAGAGAGACAGAAAACAGTTGGCGGGTTTGCCAAGGGCCTAGAAGCCTGGGGAAAGGGGGGTGATGGCTAAGGAGTAAGGGGACTCTTTGGGGGGTTATAAAGCCGTGGTGACATCAGGTTACAGTGATGGTTGTGCAACTCTGTAAAAAATGAATGTCAAGTGCTTGGAACAGTACCTGCCGCATGTTTGGCCTTATAAGGGTTATTGCAATAATAACATTATTACAATAAGATAATAGTATTATGATTTCGACAGTTATTATCCTTACAATTATTATTATTAACATTATAGCCACTGGGATGAACAATAATCCCACGGCCTCCAAGCACGGTGGCCTTCGGTGCGGATCAACAAAGCAGGACCCAGAGGCCGTGTGCGGCCCAGGACCTATTTCTGTAAATGAAGTTTTATGGACACGTGGTCATATCCCTTTGCCATGGCCGCTGTAAGGAGGCTGAGCGCTGCAAGGGTAGAGAAGAGTCGTTGTCACAGGGACCTTGTAGCCTTCAGAGCCTAAAACATCTCCTTCTCTAGACCTTCACAGAGACACTGTTGTCCGCTCTGTCCCATGAGATACAGAATGCTGTTATTCTAATCCCGAGAGAGAGCAAAGTACAGTTCTTTCCGGGAAGCCAAGAAGCTGAGAGGGAAAATGGCTGAGCACTCCCTAGGACTCCCGGACCCGGCCTATCGCGTGGCTTCCTCTTCGTCACCCCTTCCCTTCTCCAAGCGCCGCTTTCAAGTGGGTGCTCTCTGGGGCCAAAAGGTATCACGAGCGCACGCCTGCTTCTTCTGCGGTCCCTACTCTCTGGGTCCCTGGCCATCTCTCTAGAAAGGCCCCAGCTCCAGGCCACCCTGTCACTCACATCCCCACACCAGGGAAGGAAGGGTACCAACTCTGGAGCTGACCTCGGCCCCTTCCCACCTTCAAGAGGAGCGCCTTCACCCCCCCGCCCCCCGATGCTTACCACTGGCAGTGGCCTTACTCGTGGTGACACGACTTCTGAAAGAGGAGAGGAAAGAGGCAGTGTTAACCAGCAAGCGTCTAAACAACCTCCCGGGACACATTCTTGAGCCTCAAGCAGAGGCCTCCTTCCTCAGAGTATCAGCAAGAAGCTGCACATACAGTAGAAGAAGGACCAGCTGGTTCCCGCTCGGGCATCACAGATCCTCCAGGACGCTGGATTAATCCGCTAACCAATGTCGTGATGAACAGCCGCCGGACACACAGGCTACTCCTCAGAGGCTGACAGTGTTACCGCGGTTTATCCTCCTAACTCACACGGACTGCTGTTAGATTCTTTTTTTCTTTTTCTTTTGGCTGTGTTGGGTCCTCATTGCCGCGCACCGGCTTTCCCTACTTGCGGCGAGCGGGGGCTACTCTTGGTTGCGGTGCGCGGGCTTCTCGTTGCGGTGGCTTCTCTCGTTGCAGAGCACGGGCTCTAGGCGCGCGGGCTTCGGTAGTTGTGGCTCGCGGGCTCGGTAGTTGTGGCTCGCGGTCTCTAGAGCGCAGGCTCAGTAGTTGTGGCGCACGGGCTCAGTTGTTCCACAGCATGTGGGATCTTCCCGGACCAGGGCTCGAACTCGTGTCCCCCGCATCGGCAGGTGAACTGTTAGGTTTTTTAAGAAAAACTATGTTTCAGGGAATATGATTTGCACCAGAACACTGTTCTGGGCAAACATTATAATTTCTACTGCTCTAAAAATGAAAGCAATGTCCCATAGGGCTGCCTGTGCCCCAAGTGCCAACTTACTGCATTGTGTCAGGAGCTCTTTCCTAAACTGGTTTTAATGTGTCACATCTTGTACCACAAGGACAACATTCTTCAAACTACGAATATAACATAGTCATTGATGCCTGCATTTTTTTGAAGTTGACTGGGGTTTTTTTAATGCCAAAAAAATTCTAAAATCAAGGAAGAGGGGAATGAAGAGAAAGAAGCAGGAAGGGAGAGAGAGAGGGAAACCAAGACAGAGAAAGGCAGCAAGGCAAGGAGAGACAGAGAGCTGAAACCTATGGAGAAAGAATCCCGCGGGGCCCAATGTCTCTCACACATCCGTTAACCCCCTCACGCACGAGGTTCCCGATACCATCAAAGTGAGCTCTGCCCGCGCTGTGTGAAGGGATCAGCATCAAGACAACGCATGCAAACTTCCCCAAAGAAAAGAAAAGAGGCACAGGAGAACATAATAGGCCTTTCTGCTCCTTCCAAGGACTCAGGCGATGACTCAAGAACAGCACATCAAAATCAAAGATGACGGCGGCTTCAAAGCTTCCCGGGAAGATCAAAGGCAGAGAAGACAGAATCTTAGACAGCGGCGAGAGGGCCCTCGCAGCCAACATGAAGCCATTCATAACCCCTGTCTCCAGTAAGTTCACTTCAACTTTTAAAATCTGCTTCAGCCTTCTCCCAGGGAGTTTTAGGGAAAGCTTTTTAACAGAAACAAAAATAAGGCATTTTAGCAAAAACACTGAAATCAAACTCTACTGGCAGAAAGCTTTCAGGACATCACCTTGCCCTGACTCCCTAAGAAAGACTGTTTTGCTGGACCTCATATATTTTAAACTGAATTTTAGTAGACAGCCCCTGAGTTCAGTCGTGTTTTCAGTTAGATCACAGTGGAATTGTTTTAAATCCAATATATCTAGCTTTGCGGCATTGTAAATCGTGACTTTCTACAAACTGCCCAAGTGCTAGAAAGAACAATGAGCGTTAGGCAAACAATTCTTAAACTCTTAGAATTTGATGAATTGAATTTCTGTATAGTTGGTCAGAAATTGTCTCTCCCTTACTCTGCTGCCATTATAAAATATTTTTCCCTGTAACTCATGTTTGACAAAATATTCGTGCTGTGTAAGTACACAGCGGTAATTCTATAGCATTTGAGTGTTGGGGTAGAGTGGGTTCCACATCATTAGTTGGAGCAATTAGTTGAGCAATAATGCCTCGTTATGGATAAAAGTCACACAGCCTCTCACAAAGGAAAATTTCCAGGACAGCGGTGTGTCGTTCCCAATAATTGTGTAAAGCGCGGCCTATAGTACATTCTCCTTTCCTTTTCTTTTGTTCTCCCTCTAGAAACATCATTTCCAAATGAAGTGTGGAGCGTCCCTTGAGGGGATATGATTCCATCTAAGTCTAAGGCAGCGTCCCTCCTGGAACCCTTTCTCCAGCGGTCCTCATTCAGCGTGGCTGTAAGGGAACAGATCACAGGAAGTCAAGTACATAGTACAGCCCCTGCCATAATAGGTGTCCAGTAAAATGCTGCTTGAAAATTATTTCTACCGAACACATACTGACACTTCTTTTGGGGAGAATACGCAAGACAGACATATTTTGAATCGCACCACCTCCTCCTCTCCACCTTTCCTGCGTGTAAGATAGATGGTTCCTGCTGCCCCGGGCACTACACAGCCATGTAGCCCTGAAAATAACTCCAGATACTTGAATGGCAGTTTCCACCTAAACATAAAACCCAGGTCCAAAGTATGAGGTCTATAATAATGAGTCTTCTCAAGTACTTTTCCAGTTATTTTCTATGCCTTGATTCCTGCAGAATTTATAAGCATAGGACAATAGACACACACACGAACATACACATACACTCCCTGCAACATACATAAAGAATCCAAAACAATCTTTTTTTTTTTTTTTTTTTTGCGCTATGCGGGCCTCTCACTGTTGTGGCCTCTCCCGTTGCGGAGCACAGGCTCCGGACGCGCCGGCCCAGCAGCCATGGCTCACGGGCTTAGTTGCTCCGCCGCATGTGGGATCTTCCCGGACCAGGGCACGAACCTGTGTCTCCTGCATCGGCAGGCGGATTCTCAACCACTGCGCCACCAGGGAAGCCCCTCCAAAACAATCTTATAAAGTGTTTGCACTTGTTGTCAGTGTATTGGATCAAGTTGAATCCTATGAAACCTTCTACTTTATCCACACATAAACAGCACTGACGGATATCTTTCGTGCTATTGGAAAAGACGGTGGGGACAATTTGCAAATTTGCAAATAGGCAAATAAGGCTGTATCGATTTCACTGAGTGTTTCTTACTTTGTTCACTATTTTGTACTGCTACTCTCAGGCTACTTCTATGAAGTACACCCAAGTTTGCCAACCCTAAAGCATTAACTTTTCAGAAAAGCTATGTTCTCCCTAAATGTTCCACTTTGATGTCTGTTCCCCTGAAACAGGTTAAAGAGATTAAAAAGAAAAACAAACCAACTGGCTGATTTTTAATGAGACCAGCTTCACAGATGGTGTATGACCTGACTAATTAGATAACACAGAGAGAATCTCATTCCCAAAATAAAGCTGGCCTTTGATTAAACCTTCTACCCAGACGCAAGAGGGAAGAGACATGGGGACACATGTATATGCATAGCTGACTCACTGTGTTGTAAAGCAGAAACTAACACACCACTGTAAAGCAGTTATACTCCAATAAAGATGTTAAAAACAAAAACAAAAAAGAAACTTTCTACCTATCAGTTAACCAGCCATAAAAGTGAGTCTGCCGAGGTTTTCTTGCCCCCAGTGTCATCGGTCGCGTGACTGCCCGTTCTCTGCCTCACCCTCCTTCGGCCATCAGGCCACTTCTCCCTGCATTTACCTACGTGGACAGCCACGAGCAAAGATGCAAGAATAGCACAAGTGAGGCAATAACTGGTTTTTTTTTGTTTTTTGTGTGTTTTTTTTTTTTTTTTGCGGTACGCGGGCCTCTCACTGTCGCGGCCTCTCCCGTTGCGGAGCACAGGCTCCGGACGCGCAGACTCAGCGGCCACGGCTCACGGGCCCAGCCGCTCCGCGGCACGTGGGATCCTCCCGGACCGGGGCACGAACCCGCGTCCCCTGCATCGGCGGGCGGACTCCCAACCACTGCGCCACCAGGGAAGCCCGAGGCAATAACTCTTAACTAACCGCAAGAAGACCTGAACGCTTGAAAGACTCTCCAAATGAACACTTTTCACTGCCAAGCAAGTCCAGGGGGATGTCTTTGTTTTCAATATTGTATCGTCTTCCACAGCTAAGAGGACGGGCTCCATATGACCACAGGCCACAACCTCGAATTCGGGACTCTTGCTACACTTGGACCCACGCTCCGTAATCCCCCGTCGCCCACAAGGCACACCTGGAGGGGTATCAAGCCGGCTCTCCCCGCGGCTGCTCCGAAATCGATCCTCTAAACAAACTCTCTAGTTCATTCCATCTCTGCATAAAAAACACCCCCAAAGGCTGCCTGAGAGCCTCCGTCTCCGCATCAGTGTGGGGTGTATCCGGGGCTACTTGTTGTCCGAGACTTTCCTATGGATAATTATTGGGCACACGTAAAAGCCCCCCCAAAACACATGTATATGTACACACACACACACACACACACCCCCCCACACACACACACACACGTTTGGTTTTCTGAAACAACACCCTCTAAACCAGTGATGAGAGGAAGAAGCAGTTATCGGCAGCCGTTTGGGGCACCACAGTGCTTAGCTGTCCCTTTCACTTCTTCTTGGGCTTAACACAAACAGAAACGGGGTCAATTTCTAGGCCACAGGTCCCTGAAATCCTGTACCTTTCATCACACACAGAGAAACACTGAAAAACGCAGTTCCAGTAAAGATTTAATCAAATTCCTAGTGCAGAAATCTGGGTGGCTGTTTTCCCTGCTGTTTTTCTGTCTCAATCGGGATGAAAAGAAGTGAGGAGTTTGTTGCTTCCGTTGCTCAGCAGCGACGAGCCTTCCGGGCTCCAAAGCCTACTGTCCCTTCACGCTGAGAGCGCATGGAAGGCGCAGACTCTGAGCTCTTCGTCCTCAGACCCCCGGCTCCTAGGACGCAGCTGGACACAGACGGTGCTCAAGGAGCGTTTCTGCCTTTCGGCGGAGGGTGTTGATGCCTTGAGAGGCCCTACGTGCCTCACCTGCGCCCCCTCTCGCACACTAATTCACACAAACACTGAGACCCTGGCCTGTCCTATAGCTATTTTTACTTGGGCCACATACAACCGTCTGTGTTCAGGGCTTAATTTTACTAGGTTACAACAAAGCACTGGAATGCCTATCTGGGGATGAGGTTTGAACTCTCTCCGTTAAGTCTCTGTGTCAAGCTTCCTGTGTTCACGAGATTCACAGATGGTCACGGTTTAATAATGTTCCAGCCAGACTTGGGGAAGAAACAGCTATAGCGGGGGCATAATTACTGAATATACCCAAATCTGCACAGAAAACTGGACAGAACAACCAGACAACAAAACCGAAAATGCACAGCGCCACGTTGGCGACAAGCTCTGGTGGCGCCACACAGCCACTATCCCTAAACTGCAAGACTTAAGAGTCAGAGACTGCACAGGAGGCAGCTGAGGGAAGGCGGGGATTCTGGCCGACCTAGAAGGAGAACGAACCCCGAAGCGCCAGCAGGTGTGCGCGGCGAGCACAGTGCGCCAATGTGAGAACAGCAGCCGGGACTGGGAAGAGTTTTGCTCAACTCAGTGGCAAATGGGCGCAAAGTATGGCTGCCCTGAGGGGGTTGGGGCAGTCTGGCCCCCATACTCTTCTAACCGGCCCACCAGGATTCCCTTCAGGACAGGGTTCCCACACGAGGAGTGGAAGCCAAACTGAGCAGGACACAGAAGAGAGAGGCAAAGAGAAGGGCCAACAAACTCACCATGCTTTTTAGCATGAAAACAGAAGAGCAGGAAGGGCTGTGAAGCTACAAAGCGACTGTGAACACAGCTACTTCTAAACGTGTACGAAAACTAATTTCATGTGAAACTGAAGAATGAAAAGGGATCACAGTTGATTCTGATTCAAATTTACTGTAAGAAGAGAAAGAATACAGGGCAGAGTAACATCCCTACAGACAAGAAAAGCATGCCAGAAAATACATCCTCATAAATCACTTGAAAACTGTAACTTGATATTTCAAAAAGAGCTAAAAGACACTAATAAAAATGACACACAACATAAAATTACAGCATAAATTAGAAACAGACATTCTCAGAAATCAGATGACAGAACTCAAGACAACTACAAATAAGAAAAAAATGTTCTGAGGTAAAGAAAAAAACAGGAAAAATATGAAAATAAGCAACAAACAGTGACTTCTGAGAAATAAAAGGACATTTTCAATTTTTTTTAAATTTGAAGAGATAAAAGGATCTGGGAGAAAGTGACAAATAGTTAAACGAGCAAAGAAGACCCAACATGCTGACAACAGAAATCCCCGAAGAAGGAAACTGAAACAAGGCAAAAAACACTAAAAATGATAATTCAAGAAAAATTTTCAACATAAAGATTGGTAATGACATATTTAAAGAGCAACTACCATCTCTGAGCATACTACATCTCTGATAACAGCCCACATGAAGACATCGTCCAGTAAAAGTTCTGAAATTTAAAGAAAAAGAATCCTGTGCATTTATAGGCAAAATTAGAAAGGGACTTATACTGAAAAAATTAGATCATTATCAGACTTTGATAGCAAGGCTTTATTTCAATTAAAAAATGGAGTAATACATCTAAAATACTCAAGGAAGGTAAGCATAACCCGAGGTCTTTGTATTCAGCAACACTGATATCAACATAAAGCTACTGGTGAGCATTGAACCCATCATGACTTGCACACAAAAACCAGCTGAGAGTTACCTATAGGCAGAACACTCTCTGACACAGATCGCAGCAACATCTTTTCCGATCCACCTCCCAGAGTAATGGAAATAAAAACAAAAATAAACAAACAGGACCTAATGAAACTCAAAAGCTTTTGCACAGCCAAGGAAACCATAAACAAGACGAAAAGACAACCCTCAGAATGGGAGGAAATATTTGCAAATGAAGTGACCGACAAGGGATTCGTCTCCAAAATTTACGGACAGCTCATGAGGCTTAATATCATCAAAACAAACAACCCAATCAAAAAAATGGGCGGAAGACCTAAATAGACTTTTTCCCAAGGAGGACATACGATGGCCAAGAGGCACATGAAAAGCTGCTCAACATCACTAATGATGAGAGAAATGCAAATCAGAACTACCATGAGGTATCACCTCACACCGGTCAGAATGGCCATCATCAAACAATCCACAAACAATAAATGCTGGAGAGGGTGTGGAGAGAAGGGAACCCTCCTGCACTGTTGGTGGGAATGTAAATTGGTGCAGCCACTGTGGAGAACAGTATGGAGGTTCCTTAAAAAACTAAAAATAGAGGTACCACATGACCCTACAATCCCACTACTGGGCATATACCCAGAGAAAAACATGGTCCAAAAGGATACATGCACCCCAATGTTCACTGCAGCACTGTTCACAGTGGCCAAGACATGGAAGCAACCTAAATGCCCACTGACAGAGGAATGGACAAAAAAGATGCAGTACATATATACAATGGAATATTACTCAGCCATAAAAAAGAGTGAAATAATGTCATTTGCAGCAACGTGTATGGACTAAAGACTGTCATACTTAGTGAAGTAAGTCAGACAGAGAAAGAGAAATATTGTATGATATCACTTATATGCAGAATCTAGAAAGGAATGATACAAACGAACGTATTTACAAAAAGAAACGGACTCACAGCCTTAGAGAATGAACTTATGGTTACCAGGGGGGAAGGGGGGAGGGAAGGGATAGTTAGGGAGTTTGGGATCGACATGTATACGCTGCTATATTTTAAAAGGATAACCAATAAGGACCTATTGTGTAGCACAGGGAACTCTGCTCAATGTCATGTGGCAGCATGGATGGGAGGGGAGTCTGGGGGAGAAAGGATACATGTATACATACGGCTGAGTTGCTTAGCTGCACACCTGAAACATCGTTAATCGGCTACACTCCAGGAGAAAATAACAAGTTAAAAAAAGGAAACAAAACTGAGAGTTAAAAGGGAAAGAGTATAGCATGTAATGGCTGTACACTCAATGCAAATATACTACATTTAAAAAATGAAGAAAGAATGAGGCCAGCAGATGCAAAAAAATATGTAACTGTTTTTAGTAAACATATTCGTGGTGATGATAGTAAAAGTATTATTTTGAGACTGTGGTGTGTGTGTGTGTGTGATGTAAGACAAAGCAAATGGGTGATTATACATATTCCTTTTTGATTACTAAAGTATAGTTGATTTTACAATGCTGTGTTAGTTTCTGGTGTACAGGAAAGTGATTCAGTTATATATACATATACATATTCTTTTTCACTATAGGTTATTTTAAGATATTGAATACAGCTCCCTGTGCTATACAGTAGGACCTTGTTGTTTATTTATTTTATATATAGTAGTTTGTATCTGTATATTCGAATTCTATCCTTCCCAGTTTTCTTGAGACTGTGGATCATTGGTGTGAAAAAAAGGAGGTAAATTTTTCCAAAAGAAACATTAAAGTCCCGCTATAAACTCATATAGTAATTTATCTTTAAAATAAAAATCCAGTTCTGTACACTGTAATGTCCTAGAAACAATGACCATCCAATAACAATGAATGTTCCTAGCACCAAGATTATGTTCTTATAGTATCATTTCCCAGTGAAAGACCCCAAGGAATCTTGCAGAAACAGCCAGTTCCTAGCCTGGGACAAAAAGTGTACAAGATGACCTCAAAGACATTATCATGGCCGATATCAAGAAACCCATCCACCTAAAGACTCCACATAAAAACTACTAGAACTGATAAACGAACTCAGCAAAGGAGCAGGATACAAAAGATTCACATACAGAAATCTGTTGCATTTCTTTATACTAACAATGAAATATCAGAAAGGGAAAGTAAAATTACAATCCCTTGTAAAATCGCATCAGGGAGTTCCCTGGTGGTGCAGTGGTTAAGAATTCGCCTGTCAATGCAGGAGACACGGGTTCGAGCCCTGGTCCAGGAAGATCCCATGTGCCGCGGAGCAACTAAGCCCATGCGCCACAACTACTGAGCCTGTGCTCTAGAGCCCGCGAGCCACAACCACTGAGCCCACGCACGACAGCTGCTGAAGCCCGCGCACCTAGAGCCTGTGCTCCACAACAAGAGAAGCCAACGCTCGCCACAACTAGAGAAAGCCCGCGGGCAGCAACGAAGATCCAATGCAGCCAAAAAATTTTAAAAAGAAAATTTAATTTAAAGATCAAATTAAAAAATGAAATCTCATCAAAAGAAATAAAATACTTAGGAATAAACCTGATCAAGTAGGTGAAAGACTTATACACTGAGAACGATAAAACACTGATAAAGGAAATTGAAGATGACTTAAAGAAATGGGACTAGCACATGCAAACTATTAGATATGGAACGTATAAACGACAAAGACCTACTGTATAGCACAGAGAACTATATACAATTTCTTGCAATAGATCATAATGGAAAAGAATATATTGATAAACATATGTATGTATGTATAACTGAATCACTTTGCTGTTCACCAGAAACACAGCATTGTAAATCAACTATACTTCAATAAAAAATAAATAAAAAGAAACCCATCCATGACTGTGAGGGATGTGTCAAAATGAGTCAGGAGTCAATATGAAAAGGCTGTCACCTATTACAGATGGGACAACTTGAACTTCAATAAGGATGAAAACGGCAATGTAAAACCAGGAGTTCACAATTAAAATTTTAAAAACTAATTGATCACTCTCTGAGATTTATAAGAAATTAATCCATGAAGATCATAAAGCTGATAATGAATCAAGCATTTATCCTCCCTTTCCTATCTGAATTATAAGCAACTGTAAATGAGAAGTGACTCCTTCTAACATTATTACAAATAATAAATGAAAACAAAACTATGGGGTCGAATATCACCATTTTGCAACCTCCAGTGAATTCACAGAGCCAGCATATTACCAGCTACTAATGTCACCAAAAAACGAGTGAAACTCAGATATTACTGTGGTTCCTGAGGAAAGAACTCAACACCACGTATATATAGCCTTGCCAAAAAGGCTGAACATGGGTCTGATCAAGCCTCTACATCCAATGAAGAAAATGCGGAGAACAGAGGAAAATACTGATCTTCACCATAAGTAAGCAATCAGCCAAGTCCACACTCTGGGAAACTCAACGGGTCCAATAACCCAGGTTCCTCAACAGATGAATTGTAAGAACAATAACAGCAGCAAAAGGAATGGAGAAAAGCACAGATTAAAAGTGATTTAAAAGAGTTATGGGAACATATGTATATGTATAACTGATTCACTTTGTTGTAAAAGAGAAACTAACACACTATTGTAAAACAGTTATACTCAAATAAAGATGTTAAAAAAAAAAAAAAAAGATTTACACCAAGATCAAAATACATTTTACAATCAAACTTTCTGTGCTATTAACTTCTGCTACAGAGTCACTACAATTAACCTGGTTCAAACCGATTAAAAGGAAGTCTCCTATAATAAAAAAAAAAAAAAAAAAGTGATTTAAAAGACATCAAATTACAAAAGCAGATAAAACCCGTTATGCCTAGGGATGCATATCCAGGGGACAGTACTACAGAAATTCAAGGAAGTAATTACTAGAAAAATTAGGATAGTGTGTACATGGAGGTAGGGGGATGGGCTATGACTGGGAAGGGGTACAGGATGGGGCTTCTAGCGTGTTGGTTGAGGTTCTGTTTTTTTTTGGGGGGGGGGGGGTTGTTGTTTTTTTTGTTGCGGTACGCGGGCCTCTCACCGCTGTGGCCTCTCCCATTGCGGAGCCCAGGGTCCGGACGCGCAGGCTCAGCGGCCACGGCTCAAGGGCCCAGCCGCTCCGCGGCACGTGGGATCTTCCCGGACCGGGGCACGAACCCGCGTCCCCCGCATCAGCAGGCGGACTCTCAACCACTGCGCCGCCAGGGAAGCCCTGATGTTCTGTTTTATGACGCGCATGATATTTACAAGGGTGCTTGCCATATAATCTTTACGCACTTTGGGGTGCTCTTCTGTATTTATGTCTCATTTTCCAATGAAAAGTTTAGCTTATGTAACGCCCCCTCAAACTATTAAGGAACTGGAGCTCACACAGAGGTTGCAATCCAGCAGAACACCTGCAAATCTGGGGCAAAGCAGAGGGTGAAGCCAGGATCAGGGGCCCCGGGGTCGTGAGCCAGGCTGTCCAGCTGAGAAATTCCGAAATCCTGAACCCTGAGGCAAGCGTGCCAGACTGGGAGGGAGCACGGGCTATCGGCACGTCGTTCGGGAAAGCACCAGGGTTCAGCTTCCCAGGGACGGAGACAAAAATCACCAGCCACAGGAGGGCAAGCTGGAGAAAGAGGACACAGCAGGAAGTCTCAAATACATGGCCGCACCTCATGCACAGCCACACCAGCACTTATGGAATAGGAACGGACTGTAAACATAAGAGCACTTTAAAAACAGAAAAGACTCTTTGGAAAATGAGGCGTTTTTCAAGAGAACTATGATCTCTCTCTCTCTCTTTTTTTTTTTTTTTTTTTTAAAGAACGCGTTTGTGAGAAGTCTCCTGGAGGAACCCAACATTAGTGGCCCCTGGGCCCCTGTCCTAGAACATCGTCCCCTTCCTCTTCCTGATTCAGATGGCGCGCCCTATGCATCACCCTGGGTCCTCCCGGCCCCATCCGTCCCTGGGGCTGCCCGCCACACATCGGCGTAGCCTCCGCTGCCGTGACCCACGTGGGGGACACACACTCCGACGAGACCTTGCCTCGGGCCTCATCGGGCACCTCCGCCACGTAAGATGCCACACGCACTGTTTCGGGGCATCTTCGGGCAGACCTCTACTCTGACTGCCACGTTCCTCTCTCCCTTGTCTCTGCCGCCCTGGGATTTCACTCCTCAGTTAAATATTCTACACAAGCTATTGGCTCAAGGTCCGTTTCCCAGAGGATCTGACCTAAGACGTCTGGCACCAACAGTGGCTGCAGGGAGCAGACCCACAGGGTGGGGTCTTGGAAGTGGGTGGCCAGTCTGACAGCAATAGGGACCTGATCACTGATCATGAACAGGACGGTGACCACTTCTGGCATAGGTAGGGGCGTCGTAGCTACCGAGGCCTCACCTGTGGTTGACGGAGAGGAGGCACAGGTGCAACGTGAGCTTTGGAGAGGGGACAGTGCTGGTTACGAAGACGAGGTGCGGGAGGAATTCTCTTGATGGCCTCAGAAGCTTTGCAAGGAATGTACAGGCTCAGGGAAGCTATTCACCGCTTTAGGACACTCATCTCCAGCAACCACAGGGCGCACGGTGCTGAAAATAAGGGCCAGCAGAGCTGCAAGAGAGACTGAAAGTGTAGCCTGATTTCTAAGTCAAAGCCAGAGCTTTAATGAGAAAAGAGTAGGGTTCCAAGACAGAGGAGGGGGATTTTAACCTGGACCAGCCTGAGCATATCCAACCCCCAAATTCCCTCCCAGAAACAGCCCCACTCCCTGTTATCAGAAGAGAGGAGCGACCCTTGCCCAGAGGGCTCCCGATGGCCACACCTGAAGTAGGTGTTTCGCCAGACGCTACCGCTCTTCTCGATGACGGCAGGTTCCCAAGATCCCTGCAGAGCCTTCAAAGGCTTCCCCCACCAGTGTCCCTGCTCATTTCCTCTGCTCAGTGGGCCGTCTCAGACAGGGCGCCTCCCGGAAAGCCCTTCTAGCCACACCTCCTCTTCCGCCATCCTGGGGCCCCAACAAATATTTTCTACTTTCTTGGGAAAGCCATCTCTCCGCAACCCACAAACTTCCCCAAATTTTCTATCGAGAAAGAGCCCTCTAGTTCCCTAGGATCTGCGGCTCCTGGAAACCAAAGCCAGGCGGAAATGCTCCTGTTATTTTCTGCTTTGTGCAGTGAGGCAATGAGCTCACAACAACCTCACTGCTTAAGTGTGGGAAAGGACACGCAGGGAACAATCAGGAGGGGAGACATGCAGTGTCAAAGAATATGAACTCACCCCTGTAAAAATAGATGGAAAAGTGACGCAGGGGCACACGAGTCCAAGAGAGGAGCAAAAGTCCCTGGCAGAGCTAACTGACTTCATATGAAGACATCTAGCCCTACACACTGGCTGGGTTGCAATCACTCTTTGCCATCTAATTTAAAATAGGATGTAATAAAAGCAAAACTGAGAGAGAGAGGAAAACCAACTCAAGCAACTTATTAGCACAACCTTGATCTCTTCCTGACAGTTTTTGAAAAACTCTTTCAAATAACACTGACTCAAAAGGAACAAACTTCAAATTTAAGATAAATAAGTCCTAGGGATGTAATGTACAACATGACAAATATAATTAACACTGCTGTATATCATATATGAAAGTTGTTAAGAGAATAAACCTTGAGTTCTCATCACAAGGAAAAATTTTGTTTTCTGTTTCTTTAATTTTGTATCTATGTGAGATGATAGATGTTATTACTAAACTTATTGGATAATCATTTCATGATGTAGGTCAATCAATTCATTCTGCTTTACACCCTAAACTTATATACTGCTGTGTGTCAGTTATATCTCAATAAAACTGGAAGGGAAAAAAAAAAAAGACAGAATCAGGGCATCAGGCCAGGCAAAGGTGATTCTTTGGATACCAGAGAGACCATGAACGGTTGACTGCTATTGAAAAAAACAGGGAAGGCTGGTGGTGGGGGGGGGTGAACTGGGAGATTGGGATGGACATGTATACATTATTGATACTATGTATAAAACAGATCACTAATGAGAACCTGCTGTAGAGCACAGGGAACTCTACTCAAGGCTCTGCGGTGACCTAAATGGGAAGGAAATCCAAAAAGGAGGGATATACGTATACGCACAGCTGATTCACTGTGCTGTACGGTAGAAACTAACACAACATTGTAAAGCAACTATACGCCAATAAAAAATTTTTTAAAAACAAATACAATGATAATGCAAAGGTTTGAAATATTGAGAGAATTACTTAAATATTACACCGAGACATGAAGTCACCAAGTGCTGCTGGAAAAATGGTGCCAACAGATTTGCTCAATACAAGGTTATCGCAAACCTTCAACTTGTAAAAAGCACAATATCTGTGAAGTGCAATAAAGTCAAGCACAATATAAATAAATAAAAATAAATAAATATATACACATTATAAATACCACTGACTCAAATTCCTCTAATTATTACTTGGCCCCATGGAATGACACAGGCTCAGATGTCTTAGGTGAATTTTTTTGATCGTCCTGTTTCCAAAGTATGTTGAAAGTCATTGCTGAAAGACATGAGTCATATCCTAGCAAGGCACACATCTCTGAGTGGAAACAAAAACATGGCTATTGGAAAATGATTTTCAAAGGCCCCATGTCATGCACACCTTTGT
Source organism: Kogia breviceps (assembly GCF_026419965.1). Lineage (NCBI taxonomy): Eukaryota > Metazoa > Chordata > Mammalia > Artiodactyla > Physeteridae > Kogia > Kogia breviceps. The sequence goes on along the minus strand of NC_081330.1, from coordinate 128,568,292 downwards.
CCTGTACACGCAAACCCGTGTCACATGATCATTTTGCATTTACATTCTCATCCTGGAACAACACTATCCCAAGAAGGTATACACAGGAGCCTAAAATTGAAATGCCAGCTTGAACGTCGTATCTAACATGAGGACTGTCCCAAAATCCAAGCTGCAAACATAAACCACATTTTTGGTACACTGATTTGTTCATAGCCCAGAAATCAACCATCCGTCACATATTAATCAAGAGAGAGTTTAGGGCAATCCAGATACCTTCAACCGTGTCTTATGGCTGCTACGAGCTGCAGCAGAATATCTTCAGCCCAAAGTCTCATTTCATTCATGAAATAATGTAAGTTGATCCCTTAAAATAAAATAGAACTTGGAGTCTTCCCAAGAGCTTTCATGAATGTGGACTGGAGAGCTCACCATCTGGAGAATTTTTCTTCCAAGCTCTCCACCACTTTAATCATCACGCCTAATAAACAAGCGGGACTGATCAGAGCTGAAAATGGAGTGTGTCCTGTTAGGGGGCCCCAAAGGCATCAACTCATAAGGACACGCTTGAGATGGGCTGGAAGGCATGAACTCCATGAGAGCTCAGAGCCCTCATAAAATGGAAAACTGACATTATTTTCGACCTAAGTATCAGCATACATTCAAGCTATTTTTTTAAAAGAGGAAATTAAATTGTGTTTCTCAGTCACACTTGACAACTGTCTGGAAATCGTCCGGGATGCAGCATATCTCAGCAAAAGACTCCCCGTGTTCACCAAACAATGGAAACTTCAGCCAAGAACAATGAAAACCGTATTTGGGGCTGACAAGAGCCGAAACACAGCCATCCTGCCTGCCAAGCTATCTTATCTTTTTCACTATAGACGTACAATTATCTGGTACTTTCCTGTGCCATTTTCCTGGAATAAACTAAAGAATGGATATAAGTATATTACCTTTAATGTATATAAAAGGAAAATAAACCTGTATGTCTTAAAAAGAGACACATGATCCAGGTGGATATCCCACTGTGAGAGAGAGAGAGAGAGACAGAGAGAGAGAGAGAGAGAGGCAATGAGTGTGTACGTTCATATATATCTACAAACATAGATATATATGAATGTTTCAAATTTCATTTTCAAAATTTATATTGTACAGCACAGGAAATATAGCTAATATTTTATAACTATAAATGGAGTATAACCTTTAAAAACTGTGAATCACTATATTGTGCACCTGAAACATGTAACATTGTACAACTATACCTCAAAAAATTTTAATAAAAGTGAAACTAAAAAAAAAAGTTTATCCGTGTATCACATACTTGTCTTAGCACAGTAAGAATCTAGGCTACAGGCACCAAAGAAATATTAAAGGAACCGCAATTTTCAGTGTGCACAAACACAAGCCAGAAATCATTTTTAGTAATTTACAACGCAAGGGACAAAGAGCTTTTCCATTTCTGACCTATGAGTGAAAATCCTCATCTTGTAGCCCTGTCCCACCTGAGACCAGGGTAAGCCTCTCTCCTCACGCACTTCTATACACACGTGAGACAGCTTCAGTCAACAAGCCAAGTAACCGTATCCACCATGATGCACCCGCCTCAGGCAAAGAAAAGCCAGCGAGCTGATGAAATGCAAAGACACCGCCTCAATAAGCAACACCATTGAAAGCGGCACCGTCCAATGCTAAATTGCATGGCTACGTAAAATAAATAGATTCTGTAAAGATTTCTTGCCAGTACCCAACGGTTTACAATTTTGAACACTGGACCTCTGTTTCTTTCTAGCTATCCTCCTGACAGCCTTGCTTTCTTTTATCCTGTGCTACCAAGCACACTGAAATTCTTTGCCCTGCCTATCTCCTTCACACAGGCTAAGGGATCTGGGTCTTCCGATGCTTTCTGTTTGCCAACATCCTGTTTGGATTATTGATAGAGAGGCTGGATCTTTGGAAAGCTCTCATCTTTGAAAGAGTTGTCAGGCTGCAGTTTTGCAAACTGCAGAGCACAAACACTTCAATATTTATGCTCCTTCTATCGACACTGAGTAAATTAGACTCTGGAATACCTGCATTATCCAAACCATCTGCTTCACAGCATTTTAAAAAATGAGTAGGTGGGGAAAATTTATGAGCATTTTATCTTATCTCTTGTTGCTAGGGAAACTACTATCTTTTGGTAGGGATAATCCTAGCATCTCAAAAGAACCAGGACACAGCCCTCCTTCCTCTCTTCCTTAAAATGAAATCTGTGTCTTCCCCGGAGAGCATTCTCCTAAGTCATACCGGCCACTTGGTCCCAAAGGACATTTTGAGATTCCAAGGTCGTTGAAAATAGGCAGGGCTGAATTTTCGCTCTGCATTTTCACCATCAGCCGGTGCCGAATGGAGGAGTCCACAAAGTTTACCTCGAAAAAATGAAATGACTGTTTCCACCCCGTGTGTTTTATAAGGGTTTATTTTGTCATTCATGCCAATGAGACGCGGGGGAAACGAAAACATCCATTTTGTCCCATCAAACTGGAAGCCGTTTCACTGAAAGAACCCCTCGTGTGATGAAGACAAAATAAAACATCATTATCCTCCGTTCCGTGGGGATTTCTGCCCGAAAACATGAAAGAGACCCTGCAAGGAGAGTGGGGAAGTGCCCACAGATTTCATACCCTCGGGAGTCTTGGCAAACATCACTCCCCCGTGTACACCGCCCACACGTTACCAGAGGGGAGAACACACAAAAGAAAACCCTCTGAACTACGGCATTTGCGGATCGTAAGCTCGCCTGTTTCAGTGCAGTGTAAATGCCCAGGAACACATCATGTCCTAGGAAGGCAACTGTGCACAACACGGAAAATGGCTGCGGACAACCAAGTGACTTGCACTCTGCTTTGGGAGACAATCTGATTCCACCCCCAGTCCACATCGGATCTGCATAATTCATTTATGGAACACTGGTGTCCATTCTCGGAGGCACAACTGCTGTCAGGGGGGTGGCTGTGGTCCACATCCAGCTCCAAATTTTCTCCTCCACAATCCCCAGAGCAGAGAATTTTTGCAGGCCGTTAAGCCAGGGGGCCCAGATGCTAAGCAAGGACAAACCTTAGGAGACTTTCTGCCTTAGGCTTAGTGTGAAGTCCAAGAAAGCAATCAGAGAGAGAAATGGTCAAGGACCCCAGCTGGTGATGGCAAAAAGAAGTCACCGTTAAATTTGCATCCATTTACGGATGGCTGGGAAAAAAATGTACTTTGACTCCCGTCCCCTCCCCACCCCCGCCATTTACAATAAGCAGGGAAATGAGTGCAAAAGGAACCTGAAAGTGTAACTGCAATTTTTAATGTTAACACATAGCTTGATGTCTTCCCCAATCAATGCCATCGATGGCCGATACATATGAGACCAATACGAGACCCATGCATGGGGCCTACGAACTTGTTGGCCTATATTAAAGTACCAACAGCAGAGTTAGGTGAGTGTGTAAAAACCATTACCAAACCTGGTTTTACGTGTCAGAGCAACTCAGTGTGGTCTGTGGTTAGGAGCTTGTTGGAAATGCATATGCTCAGGCCCTGTCCCAGACCGAGCAGGTCAGAATCAAGGGCTGGGGTCCACGCATCTGTTGTAACAAGCCCTCCAGGCGAGCCTGATACACTCTCCAGTGTGAGAACTGCTACACTCCAAAACCCCCAATGACCTCATTTCTGTCACTAGTGAACTACGTCTTTGGTTTTCACATAGACAGATTAGATAGATTTCATTTCTAGTACCATGTAAGATGCGTCCAGGTCACTGAAATACAGACCAGATTAGCCAAGATCCTGTTTAATAGGCATTAACTTCATAGGCCATAATTTACTGAATCCTTGAAGAAGACAAAAAAAGGAAATTGAAAGGGGAAAGGAAAAAGAAATTATTTAAGAATTATACTGCCATTAAATATGATGTTTGAGAGGAATATGTAAAAATATGGAGAAATACATTATAATATTAAACTTTAATTTTTCTTTTTTTTTTTTTTTGTTTGCAGTACGCGGGCCTCTCACTGCTGTGGCCTCTCCCGTTGCGGAGCACAGGCTCCGGACGCGCAGGCTCAGCGGCCACGGCTCACGGGCCCAGCCGCTCCGCGGCACGTGGGATCTTCCCGGACCGGGGCACGAACCCGTGTCCCCTGCATCGGCAGGCGGACTCTCAACCACTGCGCCACCAGGGAATCCCATAATATTAAACTTTAAATGAAGAATACAGAATTATATATTTGGTGTGATCACAATCTTAGAATACAGACTTTTTTTTTTAAGACTGGAAGGAGATTCACTAAAATGTTAGCAGTTCATGGCTTCGGGTGGTAGAGACAACAAATGATTTTGTTCCCCCCTCTTTTTACTCTTGTCTGTGTTTCATAGTTTTTGCTCATAACGATGGAGATATTGCTCTTTTAATGGAAAATATACTTTAAAATACTCATTAAGGCAGGACCAGTTTATAACCTGCTCACGCAGAGACGAAGTACTCGCACCGTCTTCCACAGTCAAGTCTCTACTCCAGTTGACATACTCCAGATGTGAAGCAGAACTGAGTCCCTCCTGGGTTTGCTACGAACAGACAGATACAGTGATATTATGTTACTAGACGATGCTGTGGAGTACATCACACACATTAGGAAATGATCCTGACAGCCTAGAAATACTCGGGGGGGGGGTGGTAGGGGAAAAAATATACACATACATGGTTCAAGGGGTGGCTTGGAAATGACACAGGTGTGCAGCATGCGTTCATGCTAAAAGAGAGGGCGCATGCAGGTTAAGACGTCCATACGTAATTCATCCTTGCTGTCTCCTGCTCTGGGCCTCCTGCACTCCTTGAGAATGACAGACAGTTGGGGGAAACCTAGGGATACAACTCCTCAACCGAGCGACGTCTTGACTAGCTCCCTAGCTATCATGTACTTCAGCCGAAAACCATCCCAGTTGTTTTCACTCTTCAAATCTCGTGATCCCAGAAAAGCAGGCGTCAAACGGATATTCAGAAGCATAGGAAAAGTGATTCCCCAGCATCCCACAAAGGACTGATTTAACTTGAAAGATGTCTTTTTGGCTGTCTCAAAGGAGACTCTCACAGAATCTCTTCTAAATGAAATGACACCTGCTTTCCCATTACATTGGTGACTTTGGTCATAAATAAGGAACAAGAGGCAAGAAGCGCCGCCAGTGAACACAGCGTGGGCTTCAGACTCAAGACACAGCGGGGCTGGAGTCCAGGATCTACTTAATCTGGGTCAACTCTTGCTTATGCTGCATCCATCAGCTAAGGTTTCCTCTGTTGCAAAATGAACATAATAATACGTGCTTTACAAGGCCACGGTGAGTACCTGAGGTGCAAAGAATGCACTGTGCCCCTCTAGCCCACTGTACCATGGTGGTGGAGATGGCAGTGGATATGGTGGCGGGTACAGGGGTCCAAACAGTAGTGGTGAGTATTAACTGACTCAGGAGAGAAGTCTGTCCCTCAACCCTGAAGGACCGAAAGACAGAAACACCCTGCTGGTGAGTGTATAAACTGGTATCTCTTAGGGAAACAATGCACCTCCACCATTGACCTATTCCGTCCCTGACTATGATCCAAGAGGAGCTTAGCACACGTGTGCAGGAGTCCAGACTGAGAATCCGCTTCCAGCAGCACTATTTGTAAAAGCAAAAGACTGAAAACAATCCAGATGCCCTAACACAGGAGACTGGATAAGTCATCATGGCATAGCTCCCTGGCTCAATACTTAATGGACATCAAACTGAGTGAATGACATCATAGAAATAAGAGTGAAAAAAAAGCAAGTCCCAATAGGATATTATTTAAATAAAATACAAAAGCAAGCAAAAGTAAATCACCTATTATTAAGGTATACACATGCATGTGATAAAAAGAGAACGAAAATCAAAGCAAGGGAATGAAAAACCCAATCACAGATTCCTGGTTACTTCTAGGGAGAGGAGGCAGGAAAGATAAAGTAGTATAGGTGGGATAAGTGATTAGCAACTTCCTAATTCTTCTGTTCAGGGGATGCTGAAAATATTATATTATTTAATGAATGTAATGACAAAGCTAAGGCCATGATGGACCAGTGATAATAGCATGTCCAATTCCCTCCAGTTGAATTTTTTTATAATGCTATCTAAGATGGACAGAACATATTCTCTACAGGTTGTTTGTTCCTAGACTTAGAAAAAATGGCATCAGGAGAGGGGACTCAATGTACTGAAGAGTAATTAAGGGTGCGGGGGTGGGGGGGAGATAAAGGTTAACAAAGTTATAGAAGTAAAAGCAGCTAAAGCAAAACAAAGAGCTGTGACTAATGTCTAAGCCATGGAGAGAAAGGAGGACAGGTGGGAGTCCCCAAAGCTAGGACACAATAAGCACAAAGTTCAAGTCGGAGAACCACCAGGCTGAAGGCTGGAGCACTCCCACAACAGTATAATGCTAGCACCTCCACCTGTCTGCAGAGCTCCACTTGAAGTAATTCTCTTCTTTGAAGATTTCTTGCTCCAATTAACACCTACACTTCACTTCTCATGTATTTTCTAGGATGTTTACCTCCACATTTTCACCTTCCTTTGAAAGAGGAAAAAAAGGAAACAAGCTTCACATCCTAAAAGATGCTGTCACTGCTTGAAAAAAAAATTAAGACATGGACCAAAGTAGCGATAATTTTTTGCATTTATTGAGCACGTACTATGTGCCCCACACTCTTTAAGTGCTTTTATTTGTGAGTTCACTTAAGTCCTGTTACACTGAGGTGGGGTCGCTCAGCATCTCCCTTTGTATTAGATGGAGAAGCCTAGAGACAGGTTGAGGAAGGAGATGTTAGATCTCTGTGAAGACGGCCTATCTGGCTGAATTATCTGCTGCCTGAGCCCATTTTCTTCTTATCTGCCCCACGGCAACTGGGATGAGGAGAAGGTGAACTGGTAGGTCTCCACGCCACCCAACTCCCTGGCAATGTTCTGGGCAATGCCAAAGCACCCCAGGGCCACCCTGCCTGCCTGGCTTCTTCTCTCCCTTAATCAGTGCTAGGAGCCCAAATCTGAAATTGAAAGGGAAGGAAACAGTTAACGCAATTCCCACCTCACCTCCCCACCCTGGTAAGTGGATTGTTTCTCTCACCCTGTGCTCACAAGTGAGGATTCCTTGGCTTGAGCGTCTGCGTACAAAAGAAATGCCCAAACAATACATGTGCAAGACCGTAAGAGTCCAATTAACTCAGGCACTGATTGCTTGGCTGGTCAAAGGAAGGGCATCACTGCTTTCAGTCGAAGGGGTGAGAACCACAAAGATTAAATGCAGTTTGCTGAGGTGAGGCACTGAGAGCCTTGGATGATTACATAATTCTCCCAGAAGTACGTGAGAACACTGGAATGTCAGGAAGGGGAGCTGGGGGTGCAGGGCTCTTAAAAATCCTGATGCCCACACCACCCGCCAGAGGGTCACAGCATAATCTCTGGGAAGGCGGGGACAGGGGCCAGGCTCCCCAAGGAGACTCCGGGCTGTTCTGACCCAGAAACTTGGAGAGAATGGAATAAATATAGAGACAATAACTAGAAGAGCGGATGGCTTTCATTTACAGCGAAGTCAGCGGAACAAAAGCAATTATCTCTGCGTCTTCTACTGAAAAATTTTAATTTTGGACAAACTGTTATATACAAATAGTATTTACTAAGGGGGAAAAGGAGAGGTTTCATCCAATTATGATGCTTTAATCTCTCTTTAAGTTTTGATTCTGGCCGGAGAGCAAAGATCTCCACAAGGGCTTTCTGTCCTTTGTTATTTGTACAAAGACACCAGTGAGGGTCAGAAAGGAGACGCAGCTCAAAGGGGCCCCTCCACACCACCCACCACCTCTTGGGAGTCGGGGTGGGGGGCGGGGGGGTTTTTATCTGTGGAACTCACTTGTTTTGAACTTTACCTTCCTTTGAACGACTATGTTATCTCTATTAATTTTCCAACGAGAGCTTTAGAAAAAGTTGTTTAGGTTCCTAGAAAAGAAAAATAACCATGTTTCCTAAAATTTACATTACAAATTACATTTCAAACACAATGGGAAAGTCTGTTTATTTTTTGATTCAAATTACATCAACTTTTTTTCCAGAAGTAAATTAAACTCCAGTTCCCTACTCAGCTTTTAAAAACAACACCTTTCCAAAACAAACAAAGGAGATATTTCACATAGATGTATCCTCACTAGGTATCTCCTCCATCCCCCTTCTATGTAATAAGGATATATTTTGACACATATTTATACATTGTATATAGTATTTCTATCTATGTAGTTGGTTAAAGATATATCAAAAATAAGTTATCGGGTTATATGGATGTAACTGGATAACATGTACATGCAATTGCATGTAACATTATATATAGATATACATATAATACATTGTTTATAGTTTATATTTTTCACATTTCGTTTTATTTATGTAGAAACATTTGTGTAGACTGACATACATTTCATACACTCAAAATGATTCTGAGCAATGAAATTTAGCATTATAAACTCAGAAAATTACTTTGGGCAGAGACAAAGCTAATTGAATCTTAATTTCGTCTGTTACCTTCAGATGATGATGGAATCTTCTACTCAGTAAAAAACAAGTTAACGAAAAGGAGCTCAGAAAGCTTAGTTTTGTAGAGTTTCGGAGTTATTTACCAAACCTGCTTATATTTTTTAATTTTTTTTACATTAATTTATTTATTTTTGGCTGCATTGGGTCTTCATTGCCGCGCGCGGGCTTTCTCTAGTTGCGGCAAGCAGGAGCTACTCTTCATTGCGGTGCATGGGCTTCCCATTGAGGTGTCTTCTCATGCTGCGGAGCACGGGCTCTAGGCAGGCCATGTTCAGTAGTTGTGGCACACGGGCTCAGTAGCTGTGTCTCGTGGGCTCTAGAGCACAGGCTCAGTAGTTGTGGCGCACGGGCTCAGTAACTGTGTCTCGTGGGCTCTAGAGCGCAGGCTCAGTAGTTGTGGCGCACGGGCTCAGTAGCTGTGTCTCGTGGGCTCTAGAGCACAGGCTCAGTAGTTGTGGTGCACGGGCTCAGTAGCTGTGTCTCGTGGGCTCTAGAGCGCAGGCTCAGTAGTTGTGGTGCACGGGCTCAGTAGTTGTGTCTCGTGGGCTCTAGAGCGCAGGCTCAGTAGTTGTGGCGCACGGGCTTAGTCATTCCACGGCATGTGGGATCTTCCCGGACCAGGGCTCAAACCCGGGTCCCCTGCATTGGCAGGCGGATTCCTAACCACTGCGCCACCAGGGAAGCCCGAACCTGCTTATTTAAATCCACCTAAATCCCATTCGGCAGGTTCTAGGTCTATGAAAAAGTACAGCTCAGGCAAGTTCCGTCGGAGCCAGGATACTGAGTACTCCCAGAGGACCCACACCTGTCTCCACCGTCAGACAACAGCATCGAACTTCATGCTGCCTGGATTCATTCACTCGACAAGTTATGTTTCCAGCAGGCTTGAAGAATTATCTTGAATTTGAAATTAGTGGGGTAGGAATTGGAGAGCTTTTCCAGTGCCTTCTGGACACTTCCACTCTGTCCTATTTCCGCCTGTGGTTGAGCTAGTCGCCGGCCTACCTGGGGACACTCAGGTACCCGCAGATGTTTGCTGATGCCAGTACTGGTCATCCCGATGGACCAAGAGGACCTCTCCCATGAGCCTCTCAGCACCACTGGCCGCTTTGTCTAAAGCTGCAACATCCCCGAGCCTGAACACGTGCCATCCCTCCCCCCACTCCACATTTCTACCTGTCTCCCTGAACTATCTAACATGCTGCGCGTGGTACTTACTTATCATATGGATTTTCTGACTCCCCTGCTAGACTGTAAGTTCCATACAGGCAAAGACTTCGAACTGTTTGTTCACTGGCAAACTGCAAATGCTGAGAGCCATGCTTGACGAACAGCGAGAGATCAATCAATATTTGTTGGTTACATGAATCAGCCAGAATGCAATCTGATCCACTGAGATAAAAAGGCAAGAGCATAAGAGCAAAAAGGGAGAAAAATAGGTCTTGATAATGTTCAAATGGTTCGGCACGCTAGTCAATTTGTTTTCAGGGTGGAAGGGAGCCTCCATATTCCTTTCAAACTTGTGGACCGTTCGTTTAGTCACCTCCATGAGAATTTTCCAGAAGAAGCAGGCTTGGATGTGATTACGTCTAACAGCCCCAATTACCCTGAATTCTTGCCAGAATGAGAAACATTATGGTTTTGTTCATTTTCTTCTCTATATTTGAACTGGCATCACTAGATGTAAACGTTGAAGTGGATTTTATTTTCAACGGACTCATATTTCCCAGCCTCCCGCCAATCCTTTTATAACCAGTTACTGATCAGCCTTTGCAAAGCCATGCTTACAGTGGTGTGTTTTTGTTCCACTTATTTTACAGACTGGCAGAAGGTGCTGTTCTACTTACTTTACAAGTTGGGTATGTTTTCGTTCCACTTACTTTACCCCATGGCCTGAGGCAGGGGTTGGCAAACTTTTTCCGTCGAGTGCAGACAGTAACTGTTTGAGGCTCTGTGGGTCACACACCCCACTGCTGGAGCTCCGACGCAGCCATGGACAATATGTAAACAGGTGGGTGTGGCTGGGCTCCAGTAAAACTTTATTTGGGGCCACTGCAATCGGACTTTTACCTAATTTTCACACTTCAGGAAATACTATCTTTTGACTGAAAAAAAGAGAGACATTTAAAAACGCAAAATCCATCCACCTGTGGGCCATATAAAAACGGGCAGCAGGTAGGGGTACAGTTTGCCAACCCCGAGCCTAAAGGCAAAAGGATTTCTTGAAGTGGTTCCTAACGTTGAAAAGGCGCTCTCCAGAGTCTTCTTTCAGTCTCTATCCCCTACACGCAATTTGCTACAGGAAAGCTCTCTTCAAACCGAAAGACGGGAGCTGCTGCGTGAACCCATGGCACAAGAGGGTACATTCTGAGCAGAGCACTTGAGTTTCACGCGCTCACTGATTTCTGCTCTTTGGCGCTCTAGAGCCTACACCTATTCAGGACGCCCACTTAAAAATATTAGCGGATGACCAAGGAGATGGTAAGTAGACAATCATCCCTCGTCTCTTCCAAAAGTGTTAAATGCTGCTTCGACCGGGTGCCTAGAGTCTTTGTTCATCTCTGCCCTGAAGTCCCTCCTAATCACATGTGCAGCTCCTTGAGGGCAGAGCGGATTGAAGCCTTATTCCCCCCCAGCCCCAGAATCCTGCCTCGGCACCTAAGATGCTCAGTACATGTGTCTTGGATGCTATCTCCTCACCTTCGTCAGGACTGACCTAGGATCGCCCAGGGCAGAGCTAGGCGAAGACGGAAGACAGCTTCCTGAAGTATGTTTCACTGAGAACAAACACAAAAGAATGGGACCGTGTGGGAGGGTCTCTGGGCCTTGTGCCCTGTGGATTGGGGAAAGAACCCCTTTTAGAGATCACTGCCAACCTGGAGAATGGATTCACTGAATGGACAAAATGGGAAGCTCCTGGCAAAGATAAAATGCACAGGTGTCTTATAACAACGGCTCTACTTCCTCTGTCTCTCATCTCGGTCTCTACGGCTTGCCATCACCGCCCCTTTCTCAGGGGCCCCAAGGGTCAGCTGCTAGCGGTGGTGACATCAAGCTTCAGTCAAGAGGGTCAAGGATACCGGCACTCATACTATCACCTGTGGACGGTCGCTGAGATCATCTCAAGGAAGGGGACGCCTACACCCGGCCTCACCAAAACAGCATGTGCTCCAACAGGAAGCATCTTTGGCCAGTGCAACGTAAGCGTGGTCAGAACAGAGCTGCTCCTGCAATGCCCCTCTCTTCACCTCCTCATCCTACTAGAGGATGACCCACTTTGCCCAAAGTGGGTCACTGCACTGACCACACACGAAAAAGCACTTATGATTTTCACCAACCTTTTTTTTGAACTGGAGAATCAGCCTGTGCTCATTTTGCCTCTTACATGGATTAGGAGAAAAACCACTAAGTGGGTAGCCTCAAACCAATACTGGTCAACTGCTAGTACTGTACATATTAATGGACTTACCGGTGGAACTCTGTAGGCTGTCGCTACAGTAATGCTTTTTTGCTGGACTTGAAGAAACAAGACATCACAAGTACCGCAGCTATAAGGAAATGAATCCTACCAACAACTGAGGAAGCCTGGAAAAGGATCATTCCACAGTCCAGTCTCCAGATAAGAACACAGCCCAGCCAACACCTTGACTGGAGACCCTGCCAGACTCTGAGCAGAGAACCCAGCAAAGCCCTGCCCAGACTTACGACCCACAGAAAAGATGAGAATAAATTGCTTTAAGCAATTACTTGGTGGTAATTTATTATGTAGCACAGACAACTAACACGGCACCTCGAGCAAATGCCCAATGATGGTGACGATGGTGATGATGATATATTTATTGCAGCGTTCATGAAATACACAGACACATCTTGGTTTTGCCACTGGCTCATGATTCTCAGCTTCCTCAGTGGGGGAATGAAAGTAACACAGAGAGTAAAAACCCAGCCTGGGAATTTTAGTGACACCAGTCTGAGTCCTGCTTGCTTTGTCCACTTTCTTGCTGTGTATCCTCTGGCAGTCTTAGCTCGGTGAACTCTGTACCACAGAGGTAACGGGAATGCTTACCTGGTAACACTGGTTCTCAAACGTGGCTGCCCTCGGTACTCAGCCGGGGAGCTTTGCGGATGCTGACGCCCACCCCGTCCACAGGGATTCTGACGTAATGGTAAAGGGTGGGGCCTGGACGCTGGAAAGTTCACAAGCTCCCCCGGGGGGGATTCTGATTGGCAGATGGGCAGCAAAGCTGGAGACCAGCTCGGGGAGGAGTAAATGACACGGTGAGGACTTCCGATGGTGAGCGCTCAGGAAAAGTCACCTTAGTTATTATCCTTGTTGGGGAGAGGACAGAAGCGTTAAGGTGAGAGGACCGAATGGCCCAAGGTCACACGCTTAAGTAGGAGCTCTAGCATCAAAAGACAGCTTATCCTACCACACCTGATTTTAAAGATTCCCAGATATCACTCTAGGTCTCTGTTCCTTAATTTTGCCCAACATTAGGTCCTCAGAAAGAAACCAGTGTCACAGGGGTCAGTACACTGCAGCCTGTGGGACAAATACTGCAATTGCCAACTTTTGTAACAACAACAACAAAAAAAAGTGTAATAAAGTTGTACGGGAGGGTTACCCATTCATTTATTGCTTTTGTGCTACAACAGCAGAGTTGAGTAGTCAAGACAGAGCTGAAAATATTCAGTATCTGGCCCTTTGTAGGAATGCTTTGTTCAGTCCCGCAATAAAGAAACAATAACCAAGACGAAGGTTTATCGGGGTTGGTGACCTAACTGGTCTCCATTTAGTCTATGTGGATTTTCCCAGAACATTAAAGACAGGATACACTTGAATAGTTGAAACGCATAACTCCCCAAGGAAGCCGACTGAGGCCACAGGAGGTGTTGGACCGGCTCAGATCATTAAGGCCTCTCAGGAGCCAGAGGGTAAATAGAATCCAGATTTTCTACCCTCCATACAGTGCTGCTTCCAAAGCTACTGCAATTCAACTGAAATAAAACAGTTAAATGGGGCGGGGGGGGGGGGGGGGGGGCGGGGGCGAGGTGGGAGGCAGTAATTTCCTTCTGTTTTCTGTTTGTTTCGGCAAAATCACCAATAATTTCAATGGACTGGACAAAACCAGTGCTGGTTTTGATAATAAGAGATCTGTTCTAGAGTTAGATCCTAGTTCTCTGCAAGGATGTAAACAACTTCCTTCTGCTGTTTTGAGAAGGTCTAAGAGAACAGACCTCTAAGTGGGACAAATGCCTGTTTAAAAGCTTTCAGGAACTGCTTCATTCTATTCAGCTCTGAATGGGTGGAATGAGCTCTGTTTTCAGTGCAAATTTTTCTCTTTGTGGAACCAATCCCACTGCTCCAAGTGGTGGAAGCCTTCCCTGCGCTGGATAAGCAGGTGCTGGTCAACTCGAACAGAAGGAGAAAATCACCTGGGAAGCTGTCTGTCTTCCTTTGAAGTCTCTTGGCTGCTGCTTATCCCGTTGCAGATATTTCCTGGGGTCAAAGAGTACTGAATTTCAAAAATATTTTTAAATCACTACTTTTATCCAAATGTCCCCTAGACACATTTACTTTTTTTTTAAATTATTTTTTCATTGGAGTGTACTTGGTTTACAATGTTGTAATAGTTTCTGCTGAACAATGAAGCGCATCAGCTATATGTATATGTATATCCCCTGACTCTTGGACCTCCCTCCCCTGCCATCACACCCATCGAGGTCACCACAGAGCAGCGAGCTGACCTCGCTGTGCTTTACAGAAGGTTCCCACTAGCTCTCTGTTTTACACGTGGTAGTGTATTTATGTCAAACCTAATCTCCCAATTTGTCCCACCCTCCTCTTCCCCTACCCCGTATCCACATATCCGTTCTCTACATCTGCATCTCTATTCCTGCCCTGCAAATAAGTTCATCTGTACCATTTTTTCAGATTCCACATATATGTGTTAACATACGATATTTGTTTTTCTCTTTCTGACTTACTTCGTTCTGTATGACGGACTCTAGGTCCATCCACATCTCTACAAATGACCCAATTTCGTTCCTTTTTACGGCTGAGTAATATTCCATTATATATATGTACCACATCTTCTCTATCCATTCATCTGTTGATGGGCATTTAGGTTGCTTCCATGTCCTGGCTATTGTAAATAGTGCTGCAATGAACATCGGGGTACATGTGACTTTTTGAATTATGGTTTTCTCAGGGTATATGCCCAATAGTGGGATTGCTGGATCATATGGTAATTCTATGTTTAGTTTTTGAAAGGAACCTCCATACTGTTCTCCATAGTGGCTGTATCAATTTATATTCCCACCAACAGTGCAAGAGGGTTCCCTTTTCTCCACACCCTCTCCAGCATTTAATTTTTTTTTTTTTTTTTTTTTTTTTTGTGGTACGCGGGCCTCTCACTGTCGCGGCCTCTCCCGTTGCGGAGCACAGGCTCCAGACGCGCAGGCTCAGCGGCCAAGGCTCATGGGCCCAGCCGCTCCGCGGCACGTGGGATCTTCCCGGACCGGGGCACGAACCCGTGTCCCCCGCATCGGCAGGCGGACTCTCAACCACTGCGCCACCAGGGAAGCCCCATCCAGCATTTAATTTTTAAAAGTATATTTCAATGAGCCATCTGTTTTTAATAAGAAGCTTTCCAAGTTTCTGTTGCTCATCTGTAGAGTGAGAGGAATGAACTGGCTGATCTCTCAGTCCCCTTCCCTCTCAGACCCGGTGTGATGACGTACTTTTACCGAAGACATTCATCTCGATAAACAGCTGCAAGCCTGTGCATTGTCCCAGGTAAAGACGAGAGGTGGTACAATTAGGTACAGATGCCACACATAAGATTCGGTGCATCTTCTGTGAGCCCAGCTGTCTGAGCCCGTAAATAAGATGGACAACTGGTCCTCATTCCCAAGGAGTAAACACTGGAAGACAACATTGAAATGCACAAAAATAAGGATACAGAACATACATGGGGGGAAAAATTCTCAACCATTTAGATCTGTTTGTTCTAGTAGCAAGAAGCAGTCCATAAAAAAAATTCTAAAATTGATCTGGTCCCAAAGAAAGAAAAACTGCAACTTCAAAGCTTCTAGAAATTGTTTTTGGTGCTAAAAGTACACACAGCATGATGCTGTTTTACGTAGGGTGCTGGCCAATGGGCGTTTCTGGTTCTTCGAGTGTGGGCCCAACCCGAGGAGGAGGAGGAGGAGGAGGAGGAAACAGGGATTCCTCTGCTCTGCACAGTGAAGCAACGGGCACTTGCTGTTGGGCTGACGGGGTCTAAGCGTGTTGCATAACATATTCATTTTCTACTGAGTAACAGAGAACCACAAACGTGTGACTTGAAACGGCACGAACTTACTATCTTAGTTTCCATGGGTCCAGAGCACGAACATGTGTCACCTGAGTCCTCTGCTCAGGGTCTCGCCGGGCTGCCGTCTCATCTAAGGCTCGGGTTGCTGGCAGAATTTGGTTCCTTGCAGGGGCAGGACTGAGGCCCCATTCTCATGCTGGCTGTCAGCCGGTGGCCACTGAAAGATCCCGGAAACTTCCCACAGTTCCTTTCCACGTGACCCTCCCCATTGGCCCCCTGATGCTTCCAATCGCTGGGACTTCAGGGAGGGTCCAGTTCCTTTTAAATGATCTCCGGACGGGGTCAGGCCCTCCCTGATACTCCTCCTTTAGACTGACTCAACATCGACGGATCACGAAGTCACAGCAGCGATACTGCACCCCAGGCAGAGGTCCTGCTCACGCCAAGGGGAGGGAGGGGACCACGTGGGGGGCGCACACCAGGGAGCAGAGCACCGCGGGCCATGAAAATGCTGCCCAGCGACATGTACAGTGGGCCTAGGCCGGGAACGGTTACGCGCGCAGGACCGTTTCTGTTCAGAGGAGAGGCCAACGGCCGTTCTTAGTTAGCAGGAGATTGCGAGTGAGGAGGAGGGAGGTTGTGCGACAGCAGTGGGCCCGACTTGTGGATAAACTTGAAGCCAGGCAGTACACTGGATGCAGTCCAGTGAGCCTCAGGAATCCAACCACCAGTCCTGTGCTATTCCACGTGGGGCCTGTAGGCTGACTCTGCAGCATCACCTGGGAGCGAGTAGGAGACATAAATTCTCAGGCCTCCAGCCTAGACTTACTGACCTAGAACGTCTCAAGAAATACGGTCAGACCCCGAGAGAGCCATTGCTTAGCCTTCTCAGCAGCTGAATGTTCTCATACACAACAACAGCATGTCTGCTACCACCACGGAACTCTCAAGAAAGCCGTGTATAAGCTCTGTTTTCTTGGCATCAGCAAAGCTGATGGAGGATGCAAACTTTTGGTCAATCTACTGATTTTAAAAACAGATGTCCAGCAAATCACCTAATGAATTGTGTATAAGTGTGTCCTGAAGACGATCCCTAAGCACCGCTCAACTGGGAAATCCTT
Source organism: Kogia breviceps (assembly GCF_026419965.1). NCBI lineage: Eukaryota > Metazoa > Chordata > Mammalia > Artiodactyla > Physeteridae > Kogia > Kogia breviceps. The sequence continues at coordinate 128,551,263 of NC_081330.1, read as the reverse complement.
GATGCTGGGACTCCTCTGACACACAACCGTCATGTGCACAGCCCACAGGGCAGGAGGGGGCAGACGCAGGGTCACCTGGAGGTTAGGGGTTGAGACACAGGCATCTCACAAGCCTGGAGTGGAACTCCAGCTCCCCCACCTGTCAGCCTCTCCAAGTCCCAATTCTTCTCATCGATACGAAGGGGACAACGCCAGCACCATCCTGCCTTAGTGAGGATCAAATAATTCAGACACCGTTCAGCGATAAGAAGACCACCCAACTGAAAACGGACAAAGAAGTTCAATAGACACTTCCCCAACGAAGATACACAAATGCTCAACAAGCACGTGAAAAGATGTTCAACATCACTCGCCATCAGGAAAATAGAAACCAAAACCACAATGAGAGAGCACCTCATGTCCACTGGGATGGCTAAAATCAAACCAGGAGCAGTAACAAGCGTTGGCGAGGATGTGGCGAAACTGGAAGCGTCACACACAGGAGGCGGGAGCGCACAATGTGCACAGACAGTTTGGCAGTGCCACTAAAGGTTAAACAGAGTTACCACGTGACCCAGGTATAAATGCAAGAGAGTGGAAAACATACGTCCACACAAAAACTTGTATGTAGAAATTCACAGAAGCGCATTATTCCTAACATCCAAAACGTGGAAACAACCCAAATGTCCCCTAGCTGAGGAGCAGGTAAACAAAATGAGGACTATTTACACAATGGAATACAATTCAGCTATAAAAACAAGGAAGTACTAACCCTTACTACAACATAGATGAGCCTTGAAAACATTATACTAAGTAAGGGAAGTCAATCACAGAAGACCACAAATTATGATTCCATTGTATGAAATGTCCAGATGTCTGGGCAAATCCGTAGAGACAGAAAGTACGGCAGTGATTACCAGGAGCTGGGAGAAGAGAGGAATGGAAAATGAATAAAATTACAATGGAAATATTCTGGAATTAGATTGCAGAATTGTTGCAAAACTTTGTAAATATACTAAAAACCACTGAATTATACAAAGCAAAGGTTCTAGTATGTAAACTGCATCTCAATTTTTTAAAATAGAAAAATTCACAAAGGTAGATCTTATCAGTGTCCCCAGCACACAATGAATAAAAGCTACGTTAACACAATAATGAGACTCGGGTGGCAGTGTGAAATGAGGCTGCCACTATGAAAAACTATATGGTAGGGACTTCCCTGGTGGCACAGTGGTTAAGACTCTGCGTTCCCAATGCAGGGGGCCCAGGTTCCATCCCGGGTCAGGGAACTAGATCCCACGTGCATGCTGCAACCAAGAGTTTGCATGCCACAACTAAGGAGCCCACATGCTGCAACTAAGGAGCCTGCCACAAGTAAGACCTGAAACAACGAAAGAAAGAAAGAGAGACAGGGGAGGGGAGGGGAGGAAGAAAAGAAAGAAAGAGAGAGAGAGAGAGAGAAATAAAGAAAGAAAGAAAGAGGGAGAGAGAGGGGAGGGAGGGAGGGAAGGGGGAGGCAGGGAGGGAGGGAAGGGGGAGGGACGGAGGGTGGAGGAGGGAGAGAGGGAGGGAGGAGGGAGGGATGGAGGGAGGAGGGAGGAGGGAGGAGGGAGGGATGGAGGGAGGAGGGAGGAGGGAGGGATGGAGGGAGGAGGGAGGAGGGAGGGATGGAGGGAGGAGGGAGGAGGGAGGGATGGAGGGAGGAGGGAGGAGGGAGGGATGGAGGGAGGAGGGAGGAGGGAGGGATGGAGGGAGGAGGGAGGAGGGAGGGAGGGTGGGGGAGGGAGGGAGGAAGGGAGGAGAGAGGCTGGGAGGGAGGGAGGGGACGGAGGGAGGAGGAAGGGAGGGAGGGAGAAAAGAAGGAGAAAAACAGTATGGTAGCTCCTCAATAAATTAAACATAGAATTATCGTATGATCCAACAATTTCACTTCTGGGCATATACCCAAAAGAATTGAAATCAGGGTCTTAAATAGATATCTGTAAACTCATATTGACAGAAGCATTATTCACAACAGAAAAAAGGTGGAAGCAACCCAAGTGTCCATTGATAGATGAATAGATGAATAAAATATGATACATACATACAATGGAATAGGATTCAGCCTTAAAAAGGAAAGAAATTCTGACACACACTACAGCTGCAATGAACCTTGAGGATATTATACTACGTGAAATAAGCCAGTCACAAAACAACCAATACTGTATGATGCCACTTATGGCAATAACTAGGGTAGTCAAACTCAGAGAGACAGCAAGTTAAAGTAGCGGGTGGCAGGGGATGGTGGAGGGGGAATGGGAAGTTATTGTTTAAAAGGTACAGAGTTTCCACTGGGGAGGATGAAAAAATTCTGGAGATGGCTGGTGATGATAGTTCCACAGCAGTGTGACTACACTTAATGCCACTGAACTGTACACTTAAAAATGGCTAAAACTGGGCTTCCCTGGTGGCGCAGTGGTTGAGAATCCGCCTGCCAATGCAGGAGACACGGGTTCGTGCCCAGGTCCGGGAAGATCCCACATGCCGCGGAGCAACTAAGCCCGTGAGCCATGGCCGCTAGGCCTGCGCGTCCGGAGCCTGTGCTCCTCAACGGGAGAGGCCACAACAGTGAGAGGCCCGCATACCGCAAAAAAAAAAAAAAAAAAAAAATGGCTAAAACTGTAAATCTTCTTTTTTTAGTTGAGTGAAAGATTCTTTAAATTCTATGTGCTATGAATATTGGGGTGTGTGTATATTTTCAAATTAGAGTTTTTGTTTCTCTCGGGTATATACCCAGGAGTGGAAATGCTGGGTTATACAGTAGTTCTATTTTTAGTTTTTTGAGAAACCTGCATACAGTGAAACTGTAAATCATGTGTATTTTATCAATTTCTAAAAGTTACAAATAGAGGTAAACAGAAGAAGTACTGTGGATGGAGGCTATAATGTCTTATTTTTTTTTTTTTTTTGCGGTACGCGGGCCTCTCACTGTCGTGGCCTCTCCGGTTGCGGAGCACAGGCTCCGTACGCGCAGGCTCAGCGGCCACGGCTCACGGGCCCAGCCGCTCTGCAGCACGTGGGATCCTCCCGAACCGGGGCACAAACCCGCGTCCCCCGCATCAGCAGGCGGACTCTCAACCACTGCGCCACCAGGGAAGCCCTATAATGTCTTTTTTATAAATTACTCAATAAGCAAGCAAGCAAAAACAACCATTATGTTTGTCTTTTAAAAAATAATAAATATATCCCATCACTGCAGTGGGTCAAGGACCACAGTGTATTCCCAGGAACATCAATGAGTGCCTCCAGGTTTGGGGTGAGGTGGGCGGGCCAGGGGGCAGGGTGAGGGGAGACAACTGAGGGAGTAGATGATGTCTGCTTTCTGGGGAGCAAATCACCTGCCACCTCAGCTCTGAAACATGTGCACTCCAGCTTTCCCGAAGCAGCCACCTGCGTCGTGTTCCCGGAAGACACATCTCAGGTATCTTTGGAGCCGCGTGAATCAGGCTCAACCCAGAAGCAATCGTCAGAGAGGGGTTGCTTTTCAGAGAACAAGTGGACACCTGGATCCCAGAGACCACATTTCTAAAGGCTAGAAAGAGCTATCCAATTGCGGGTTAATGAAGTCTTTGAAAAGATAAACTATACATTGTCAAGATGCTAGGTCTTCGCATAATAACTACTTGCCTGGAATGAGTAGTGAATTTTCTTCATAGGAATGTTTATCTGCTCGGCCTGTTAATAGTTTTATTCTTCATCAAAGAATTTCAGAAAATGCTATACATGCAGAACAAAATAATGATAATAATCATTTAAAGTATTCAGGAAAGTCCTAAAATTCCCAAAAGACACAATAATTATATAAGAGTTCTGCTCTAGTATGGTTAGTTTTATTTCATCAGATGCAATACTTCTTTGGTTTGTTTAATACCTCATCTTATACCCCAAGAGAAATTTATTGGGGGGAAAAAAAAAAAAATCTCTTATGATACACACCTGCCGCTTATTTTACAATTTCTCATACAAGCTGTGGTGTTTGCTCTATCAGCTTCACAAAATGAGTGAAAAGACCAATAAATATTGACTATGTCTCTAGCAGACAATAATATACACAATGAAAAATTACTTTTTAAATTGTTTTCCCTACTTCACACCCAAAATATAATATTCAACAAATTTTTTCACTGACTAAATAAAATTTATGCATCATATAAACTCAGTCCAACTTTTTAAATACTACTTGACTTCCAGTTAAATCTTGCAAATTTAACCCATGCATTAATCTCTGTCCCCGCCCACAGCTTAGCAAAATGAGAATAAAGGAATAAAAAGAGAGTCACAAGAATTTAAAGAATAGAAGAGACAACAGCAGACAACAGTTGGCAACAAAAGGTGCTGAAACTGGAAAGCAGACGTGAGCAGTGAGCAGGGCAGAGTACGTTGAATGCCCAAGACCTGGGAGAGCAGGGGCCAGGAGTGCTCAAGCCCATAACCCCAGAAAGATTCAGGTGACAGATGCCAGATATAAGGTGGCAGCTGTGGGGCTGAACACCAGGGATGAGTTGTAGGTCAGTCTAGAAAGACTGGCCTCGATCAGGTCACCTCAAAGTCAACATGTTTAAAACAACAACCCACTTTCTCAAAATCAGCCGCCTGCCAAGGCGTCTTGACTACTGCACCTCTACCCTTCTGATCGCCAGGCTTCAAAACCTACAATTACGCATGGTACTCTCCTCTTCACCTGCCACGTCTACCGAGAGCCGGAGTCCTGCTGACTTTTTTCCAGGAAAGGTCTCCAGGATTATGGAAGCCTCCATATGGCCCCCAATCGTCTTGCCTCCTGGTGTTCATATCCTAGTGTAACCGCTTCCCACATTAAATCAGGGCTTCCTTGACCGATCAATTCAATACTACAGAAGTGCTCCAAGACCAGGTCAGCTTTCACTTTGACCTCCTGAATCGCTTTTTCTGGGCGTAGCCGGCTACCATGTCATGAGGACCCTCAAGCATCCACAAGAGAGCCTACCGAGAAAGGAACCAATTTCTCAGCACCCAGTGGTGAGTGCGCCATCTTGAAAATGGATTTCTCAGCTCCAGTCGAGCCTTCCGATGACAGCAGCCCCGGGCGACGTCTATTCTGCTCTCCCTCTATTTCTGCTGTGACGCTCAATATCCTCCTAGACCACCATCAGTGACTAGTTAGCTCAGGTTTTGTTCTCTTAACTTTTTATTTTGACATAATTATATAATCACAGGAAGCTGCAAAATAGTTCACAGAGTCCTGTGTACATTTCAGCCACCTAATGGTTACATCGTGTATAACTATAGTACAACACCAAAACCAGGACATGAATAAAGCAAAAGGGAAAATTATCTCTTTTCACCTGAACTTTACCTAGTAACTATGCAACTTAGTAACTTAGCAAGTTACCTATTCTCTCAGAAGCTCAGTTTTCTCATATATAAAATGGGGATGATAGTTTCTGCACCAAAGGTTTTTGGGAGAATTGAGATTATATTCCCAAAACATCTAGAACAATACTGAGTTTGGCACACAGAAGTCAATTAATGGCAACTGTTGTGATTATTCTGTAGGTTCCACAATGAAAAACAAACAGTGAGTTCTCAACTCCTATACACTGATTATCATTCTCTCTCTGGGATCAGTAGAAATAACACTGGATTTTTCTTTAAAAGTGCCACAAGACTTGACATCATCAAGACTTCAAGGATAAAGAAAACACACTTCAGACACTCAGGAAACAAAGGCAAACCACCTACAAAATAGGAAAAACAATTATACTTCTCTGCAGCAACACCGAAAGCAGTCAGTAATGGAGCAATGACGATAACATCTCGAAGAAAGAAAGTGAGACCCACACAAAATCCAGTCAAGATGTCACTCAAGCAAAGAGGCAACATAGAGATATTCTCCAGCACGAAAGAGTTCAGAGAACGCAGACCCCACGAGCCCTCTTGATAAAGCTGCTTTAAGATGGAACCCAGGCAAGTAAGAGACACAACTAAAACCTCACAAATGGAGACTTTTTGGCCAAACAACGGGCAATAAGCCGAGGATCCATTTACAAAGAGCTAAGGTGAAGCAATGGTGAGAAGGATCGTTACAGAGCATAATATGACTGTTACATTGGGTTGGCCAAAAAGTTCGTTCGAACGAACTTTTTGGCCAACCCAATAGAAGCTATCACAGCATGAAAATAATACAATAATGTAGAAAATCAGAAGTGAAAATGGAAAGAAGTGTGAAATTGTTAATGTCCTCAAATTTCATAGCAGGGAATCAATCAATACCTAAAATTGAAAACTGTAATTCAAAGATACATAATGTCCTCAACTTCTTAATGTTATTTATAATCTATTTCCTTAACCTTAGATCAGTCCTTTAGGAGCTAATATCTCTTGCAGGGGAAAAAAAAATTATCTATTTGAAGTTTAGCTCTTCTTTCAGTTCAAAATCAGTTTCATTTCTTCCTGTGAAATCCAGTGAAGCTAATTATAATACTTTCGCAAAACTGGATAAATACCACACACCAAAATGAAAACGTATTTTCCTGTAATTATCTGTCCGTCTTCCATCCTTCCTTCTAGAGATGGGCTTTCAAAGGTGTTCAGTGTGATGGTTACCCAGTGAGGGTGAGGTTTACTTCTAGTTGGTGGAGATTCTGGGTAGATCTTTTATTTTATTCTTTGTCAGTTTCTGTATTGCTTCATTTTTATAACAATTCCCTTTATTCTTGTAATACAAGGAACAAAGTCATCATGACTTGGTCTGTCATGCAGCCTTTTCCATTTTTATTCCAAGTGCTGCTCCAATTGTGTGAACTAGAAAGAAAAGTGGGTTTTGATCTGATTGACTCAGGCTGTCATCTCTGAAAACCCGGCTGTGCTGGTACAAGTCCAGCCCCTCGCCTCCTGTCGCGTACAAACGTGGCCACAGACAGCAGCAGCAGCGACATCACACTGGAGCCCAGAAAGAAAAGTCCTCAGGGGCTGGTTTTGAGTCTGGGTTTTGTTTTTTCTATTTAAAAGCCTACTACTTCAGGATCTCTATCACCGCACTTGCTTCTACAAGATGTGTGAACTGTATCCCAAAAGAGTTAAATTCTGAGATCCTAGATGAATCCATGTTCTTGCTTTTTTGGCTTCTATACAAAGATTCTATTCTCTCTGAAACTTAGAGCAAATAAGTAGGACTTTTCTGGTAAATTCTTGGTTAATTTTCACATAAACAAACAAAAAATCCCTACTTTTGGAAATTTTTCAAAGGTGCCAGTGCTTCACTCAATAAAATTCAATTCTAATTTGTATCTCTTATCAACAAAACTGAAATTTTCCTTCAGTGTGACAGAAAGGAATATTTCTCACAAGCTGCTGAATCACAGGCTAAATTTCTGTCAGGCTTAAGCTCTCCTGGAACAAGCTAGAAATGCTGACTTCCACAAAATCCAGGAAGGGTGCATGTGTGTGGCTGACAAATTCAAACCAACCGTGCAGCTCTTAGATGACAAGCCAGTGTGAGTCTGAAAGGACAATGACCGAAACAAAACCCCAAAACAAGGTTAATGGAAATCTATGTGTTTCAGGAGATTCAGAATCCAACTGTGAGTGAAACCCAATGGAAACTTGCTGAGAAGAGAAAGAAACTCACAGCAAAGGAAACTATAAACAAAACAAAAAGACAACCCTCAGAAAGGGAGAAAATATTTGCAAACAAAGCGACCAACAAGGGATTGACTCATCTCCAAAATATACAAACAACTCATGCAGCTCAATATCAAAAAAACAAACAACCGAGTCAAAAAATGGGCAGACGATCTAAATAGACATTTCTCCAAAGAAGACATACAGATTGCCAAAAAGCACAGGAAAAGATACTCAACTGATTATTAGAGAGAAATGCAAATCAAAACTACAATGAGGTATCACCTCACACCAGTCAGAATGGGCATCATCAGAAAATCTACAAACAATAAATGCTGGAGAGGGTGTGGAGCAAAGGGAACCCTCTTGCACTGCTGGTGGGAATGTAAACTGGTGCAGCCACTATGGAGAACACTATGGAGGTTCCTTGAAAAACTAAAAATAGAACTACCACATGACCCAGCAATCCCACTCCTAGGCATATACCCAGAGAAGACCATAATTGGAAAAGATCCATGCACCCCAATGTTCACTGCAGCACTATTTGCAATAGCCAAGACATGGAAGCACCCTAAATGTCCATCAACAGATCAATCAAGAAGATGTGGTACATATATACAATCTAATATTACTCAGCCTTAAAAAAACAGAACAATGCCATTTGCAGCAACATGGATTGTCACACTGAGTGAAGTAAGTCAAAGAAAGAGAAATATCATGTGATATCGCTTATATGTGGAATCTTAAAAAAAAAGGGGGGGTACAAATGAACTTGTTTACAAAACAGAAGTAGAGTCACAGATGTAGGAAAGAAACTTTTGGTTACCGTGGGGTAAGGGCTGGGAGGGGAGGGATAAAACTGGAAGATTGGGAGTGACATATACACACTACTATGTATAAAATAAATAACTAACAAGGACCTACTATACAGCACAGGGAACGCACAACTCTGTCATGACCGATACGGGAAAAGAATCTAACAAAAGAGTGGATCTATGTATATGTATAACGGATTCACTTTGCTGTACACCTGAAACTAGCGCATTGTCAATCAACTCTACTCCAATAAAAATGTTTTTAAAGAAAGAAAGAAAGTCAGAGGCTCTAAAAGCCCATTGCCTCCCTGCGTTTAGGAGCTTAGCGGGAGCCTCAGCAGAAGGGCTGCGGAAGCCGTGCTTTCTCACCAGCCACTGTCTCCCCCGTGTGCTCCCAATAATTAGTCACCCCCTCCCATTTCCCTCTGAGCGTGTGGGGTGCAGTGCTGTGAGGTCCCACCCGCGCTGCGGCTGGCCTGCACCACACGGCTAAACGTCCTCTCTGAGGTGCAGGAGCTTCAGGGGTGGGGTGCACTGTGCTTGCCCTGCCTGCGGTTCCTCTTACAGCCTGGTACACGGTCATGGGAACACAAGGTGCTCTGTGTGTGTGTGTGTGTGTGTGTGTGTGTGTGTGTGTGTGTATCCCCAGGAATCCTTTCTGTGATACATCTTATGAATATACATTATATACATGTACTACATCACAGGTTGCACTAATGGTGTCTGTGTGCATGTGCGGTATGTGTTTGTGTGATGTTATTTTTGTTTGAACAAAACTTCAAATTATTTGCATATGCTTCAAGAATCCCGCAAAAAGTGCCTGATTATGAAAGGTAAAAAAGAGCTTCATTGCAGGGCAATGCACGCCCCCTGCCACATAAAACCGCCACGACCGTGTGAAGTCATACTTCAGTGTGTTTCCTAGACGCGGGGAAGGGCCTGTTCAACCTGGAATCAACACGCATCTCTAATGCGCCGACGCGTGAACATAAAAGCTTTGCACGTCAGTGTGTGTGTCACATCGGTCCTTGGGCACATCTGAGAAGTAAGGAGGGCCTGTCTTTCTGCCTCCTTTTTTCTGTCCTTCCCCTCATTCCTGGGACCCACCTCCCAGGGCCCTCAGGCATTCTTCTTCCCCAACGGAACCTCATCTCTCTACAGGAAAGAATTTGGAAAATGCACTCAGGGGACGCTCCAACCGCCAGTTAAGGTAAGTACTTGCAGGAATGTGTTGCATACGCACCTCTCTATTCAAGTAACGGGTTTCTTTTAAGTGCTCAGAAGCGGTTTTTGCACTAGGGGAAGCTGCTCAGAAAATGCTCCTGAAGTCAGAATGAAACTCCCTCTCCCACAAGTCTTCACGTTTTAGCAAAGATGAAAGCCTCGAACCCAGGCAAAGAAACACTAATGGAGAGACATCCTCTTCCCGTAGGCAGAGGAACATTTCTGAATCAGCGACGCCTTTCGTAGGTCCCCAAAATGCTGCACAGGCGTCCACCTTCCTCCTGGGGCTGCTGGCCTGACAGGGTCATTCGCCCAGGTTTCAAACAATCTGTCTGACCTTTGATCCGCAGCAGGGATTCCCAAATCGTGTGTGTTCAGCAGAAAGTTAACACACAGGATAAAGGGCGGATCCTCGGTCAAATACTTTCCGCAGACGCAAACAAAAGTAAGTGCCCGTGTCTACTTCAGACCTGCCGGGTGTTCACCAGGCTCCGGTGCATATTCAGGAGCTTCAAGAGGAGAATGCACTCCTTGATGCTTCTCAAAATCAACCTCTCTTAGCTCTACGCTTTGAAACACAGATCTTACGCGGTGGTTCTAACACTTAGGTTCCCAGTGGACAAAATAATCATCCTGGGGGCTGCTGCAGCCACGGAGTTGCATGAGGTCTGCTCCCCCCACAGCAGACCTGCTGCGGTGAACACAGTTGAATGGTATCATCGAGACAGTGCACTCATTCAACAAAACACCACAGACTGGGTGGCTTATAAACAACAGACATTTATCTCTCACGGGGCTGGGGGCTGAGAAGTCCAAGATCAAGGTACCTGAAGAGTTGGTGTCTGGTGAGGGCCTTCCTGGTTCTCTCTGTGTCCTCACCGGGTGGAAGGGGCAAGGGATCTCTCTGGGGCCTCTTTTAGGAGGGCACTAATCCCATTCATGAGGGCTCCACCCTCACGAGCTAATCACCTCCCACAGACCCCACCTCCTTCTGCCCTCACGTTGTGCATTAGCTTTGACGCAGCAACTCTGAGGGGCACCGCAAGAACCTGGCTAAAATTTTTGGTAGATTGTAGATCTGCAGCGTAGGCTGAAGCACTTCCCCCACAGTGCTTCTCCTTTCCCTCTTCTCACAAGTGCAAGACCTGCATCTCTATCTGCAGGCTCTCCCCGCCTTCTGCTGCACCCTATGTCTTTCTCCTTCACCCCATATATTTCTCCTTCACAGTCACTGTGGCTCCCAAAAGAGATATCCACCCAGAACCTGTGAATGTGACTTTATTTGGAAAAACTGGTCTCTGCAGACGTTACTGAGGATGTTGAGATCATCCTGGATTTAGGGTGGGCCCCTAAATCCAGTGACTGGTGCTGTACTTATGAGAGAAGCAGAACACAGACAGACACAGAGAAGGAGGCAGAGATTGGAGTGGGGCTGCCAAAAGCTGGGTCACCGGAGGCTGAAAGAGGCAAGGAAGGATGTTTCCCTTAGAGCCTCGGAGTAAGCACAGCCCATCTGTCATCTGGATCTCAGACTTCTTCTGATCTTTAGAACTAAGAGGGAATCATTCTTGTTGTTTAAGCCACCAAAGTTGCAGTATACGTCAGAGTAGCCCAAGGAAATGAATACAGGCGTGTCCTCCAGGAATATCTCCCGTGTCTGAGCTGGTTTTGGCACCTGCTTCGCGGAGGAGCTCTGCTGACATTGGAGCTTCTTAAAATTCAGAGTCCTGGGCCTTGGTCCCCTACACGCACATCAAGATTCTCATTTTATCTGGACAGCTTTCCACATCAGCATTTCTCGGCCCTGGTTCCATACAGAATCACCTGGGGAAGTTCTTTAACTTCCCAATGTCCAAGCCACATCCTAAACCAAATAAGCGAGAATATCTGGAGCAAAACCCAGGCATCAGCATTCTTTGAAGCTCTACAGGTACAGCCCAGTTAGACACTGCTTCTACAGAGAAGTGGCTCAAAAATTTGAGCATGCATCAGAACCATCTGGAGGGCTGGTTAAAACACAGACTGCCAGACACAGCCTCTGAGTCAGGAGGTCTGGGATGGGGCCCGAGACCCTGCCTTCTAACAAGTCACCAGGCGCTGCGGATGCTGCTGTTCCAGAGAACACACCCTGAGAACCACTGAGCTAGAGGCAGACCCTGACGACATGTTCCCCTAGAGAATCCCGAGGACCCTGCCAGCCTCCCAGAATACTAAACTGCTACAGCTGAAAAGGTCCCACGATCGTTTCTTCTAACTCTCTCTCACTGTACAGAGGTGAAAACTGGGGCACGCAGAGGTGAGGTGACACCTCCTGCTACAGACTGGACGTTTGTGTCCCCTCGTGATTCATATGTCGAAGCTAATCTACAACGTGAGGGTAGTAGGAGGTGGGGGCCCTTGGGAAGGTGATTAGGTCATGAGGGTGAAGCCCTCATAAATGGGGTCAGTGCCTTACGAAAGAAGCCCCAGAGAACTCCCTCATCCCTTCCACCAAGTGAGGACTCAGAACCAGAAGACCCTCACCAGACACCAGATCTGCCGGCACCTTGATCCTGGACTTCTCGGCCTCCAGAACTGTGAGAGAGGAAATGTCCATTTTTCAGAAGCCTCTTAGTCTACAGCGTTGCATTACAGCAGCCGGGATGGGATGAGACGCCCTCCACCGCCTGGAAAATATCATCCACATCAGCTGTCTGCGGTTTGAGCCAGAGTTGGCCGAGTCCCTGCCGTCACACCTATAACCACACAGCTCGTCCAGGTTCCATGGTTTCTTCTAGACTCAGCTCTGTAAAACAGAGCCGACAACACAAAACCATCCGAACATCCGATGATGCAAAGCCACGAGTCCGGCCCCTGGCTGGAAGGGGTTCAGGAGGCCTGCAGTGGACCGTGGCGTACATGGAGGGGAGGGAACGGGTTAAGCTGCCGAGCAGTGTCTTATTTCTCTAAAAAGTAAACACATCATCCACTGGCTCGGCTCTGACTGCCACCCTGATACAGCAACTGAGAAAATTTAGCAAGGAGTCCCTACCTTACCTTAACATACAGATTCTTTAAAGTGCCAAGAAATTACCCAGTGCCTAATCTAAAGATATTCCGAATGAATGAGGGCAAGACGTAATTGACGCCTGTTCTTATAACGTCCTGGGGGATGGGAATCCCTTGGTCCTGAGCAGTTCATATGCAGAGAGGCAGCCTGTAATGACTTTGTCTATTTGATCCTAAAAGCGCTGCCTCTTTCTCAGTGAAAATATCAGTGTTGAGCTTCGGCGGATCTCCAAGGCGTTGCAGCCTTCTGTGTCTAACACCAAAACAACTCTTCAAAACACGACTGACTTTGGGCGGTGGTTGTGGTGCACGGGGGCTTCGTTGCCCCGCGGCGTGTGGGATCCTCCCGGACCGGGGATCGAACCCACGTCCCCTGCGCTGGCAGGCGGATTCTTAACCACCACCGTGCCACCAGGGAAGAAGTCCCTGCATTATCTATGTCGTTCCGTTTGAGCTAATGACGTATGAGGAAGACACATCTGGAGCAAATACGGCCTCGGCAACACTGACGGTCGACATCACTGTGCAGAAGGTCTTCACGGGCAGCTCGTGACCTTCACCCTGAAGAGGCCAGTCTGGGAGCCTGGGAGGTTAAGGAGACGCCTTTGGATGTTGCAGCTTATCACATGAAAGGTCGAGGAAAGCAAAGAGCCTTTTTTTCATGTAATAGAAATCCTTGTGACTAATTCACCAGTGCTGCAGTCTCCAAAGAGCGAATCTGTACGCTTGGTGAAATCTGTTGCCGTCAGAAGCACCGTTAAGTCGGCCACTGATGAATGTTTCCGTAACGAGGGAAAAGCAGCAGCGGGGAGCAATTTCCACGGTTCTCGCAAACGTGGGACCGTCGAGGGCTATTAGCGAAAGGCGCATTCAGCCACACGACCGAGCAGTCGGCTAGCCTCTTCCCCTTTCGGTATCTGTCACCGCTTTCTCCTGGGCCAGGCCAGCAGCGACCGTGTTTGGATACGCCGAGAAGCCGTTTGAATGTGGCCGGGAACTTTCTCTGGCTAGGCGGGCAGATCGTTCCCAGGGATCCGGGAAGTCTGCAAGCCCTCTGCGGGGTCCCACCGTCTCCCCCTACGAGAGGAACGCAGTGCACGTCCTGTGCAGAAAGGCGTCAACTCAGAATCCGCGCCCCTGTGGAGGCAGGGAGGTCGGGGGTAAGGGTGGTAACCAGGACAGTGACCATTTACGGAGTCAGACAGGCACGCTTGGGCACATTCTGTGAACGGTCTCATCCGTCCCTCCCAACGGCCCTGAGACTTACGTCCTCCTGCTATTTCCGTGTTTCCGCTGAGAAAATTAATACACAAAGAAATGAAACACTTTGCCCTGCGCCGCACAGACTGCTGGCGAGTTGTAGAACCCAGGTGAATGAACACCCAGCTTATGGGATTCCGCCATCCACAGTCGTAAGTTGGAGAGCCAACAGCCAACCTCCCCTCCTCACCACACTCTCGCCCTTACGCCTGAAAGGACTGAAGGCACCACTTCAAAGGAACACTCATTATTTTCGAAGTTCCAGAAAAAGAAAAAGAAAGTGACAAGTGAGGAAAAATGGGGTAGAGGGAAACGTATCATCAAACGTGCACCTGTACCCACGGCAGCGCGGCTGGACTCACGAACGCGGGGATATCTTTGCAGTTTTATTCTCAAGGGGAGGCATTCGTTTAAACAATGTCTAGACTTCAAAGAATTGGCAAGATGGAAATACTTCACGTGCTGTGAGATGAAATCCATGTGAGGCATTCCTACCAATTAGATATAAAAACACACACTTGCATTTAACGGTCATTAATGTTCGAAATTAAGGCAGAGGCCTTTTTTGAAAAGAGCAATTCATTTCGGAGCTCAAAGCACAAACAGCGTACTTCTTAATTTTTCTTCCTTGCTTCACGTACTGTCGATGGTGTCTAGTCACGGAGGGCGGTCGAGCCTTTCCGCCGGAAGCCAGCCTCTATTTTCATACACAACACAGTCCTGAAGATGTATACCGAAGGTCAACTTGCCAAAAGCGAACAATTACAACAATGTCCCTGGAGGGCACGTGCAACAGGGGACTGTATATAGTACGATTAAACCCTAACCTGAAGACAAGATCTTCAGCAGTATATTTTCAGTATGTTGTACATGTTCATTAAATGTATTTTTCTTCATCATCGATTGTATTTTCTACGAGCCGGACTGGGGTTAAAGGTCTGTTGCTTCTGATAGGCCTGATTATTTTCATTTTGGTTACAACTGTATCAAGTTTATGGAGCCTACACTTCTCTTCATACTAGTAGAACTTGCTTTTTCTTTCTCCGTTCCTATTTGAAGAAGAAAAGCGGAGGGAAGCGAAATAATGAAAAAGCAAATAACACCGGAAGACACTTCTATACCAAGACAGCCAATCTGCCGCAGAGGAACTGGCGGTAGCAAAGGGCAACTCTAAGTCACAACTAGAAACATCCATTCCTCGGCTGGCACACGCAACGCGTGGTACACGGAAGGGCAATTCAGGGGTGTCAGTGTATAATGTGCAAAAATACATGATGTTTAGAAATGTCAAGTGTATGAAAGTTAAGCACCGTTGTGTCATATGACAATTGCAATATCCCTCGATGTGGACAGAAAGGGCATTCTTTCCCTGACACAAGGAAAGAAGTGGTGTAATGCAAAGAAAATCAAGAGTAGAGCCCAGTGACTGGAGAAGGTATGCCCCTGGAAACACGTGCATTCAACAGGCAAGCCAATCTGCACAAAGACTTCCATGCCCACCCGACCGGCCAGTGCTCTGAGAGTTCTGGATCTCTGATGACTGGGGTGCTGAGTTTGGGCCCCTGAGGAGGAAAGGGAAACACAAGGCAGCCCCCTGCAGAAGTGTACAAATCTGTCCCCTTCACTTACCAAATGGAGAGTTGCAGGTAGCTGTCAGAAACTCAGGCACACTCTCTCTCTCAATCAAAATCAGAGGTGTTCAGTTCTGTCCTGGTTACCGCAACCCTTTCTCGGACCTTCTCTTCACCTACAGGCTCCGGGTCTCAACCCTGGTACGACTGACATCTGGGTCAGGTCATTCTCTTTCGCAGGGGCTGCCGTCTGTGCACTACAGCGTCTTTAGCGATGTGCCTGGAGGCTACTCACTAGACGCCGGTAGCACCCTCTCCCCCGCTGTGACATCCAAAAGTGTCCCAAGACCATGCCTAACGTCCTGGGTGGGAGGGCCGTGGGGAGGCAGGATCACTGTGCTGCAGCCCGCCCCAGTGGGGTTCACGGACTTAGATGATCAGGGTGTTTCAAGCCCAGACACAGGTTTTGTACACATCGTCTTTTGGGGAGGGTTCAAGTTCACAGAACCACAGCTCAGCTGGTTTCCCTGTCTATACCACGTGCTGATAAGCCAACAGCCGTGGAGCCCGTGTACCTACTTGTTGGGCTGCACCCTGCAGGCCTGCAAGCCCTGTACCTGCCGGGCTTCGAGTCGGAAGAAGGAGCCCAGAGTCAGCAACAGAGACATCAGTGGTTTAACGGATGGGGGGACTTAACACGTCTGGAGCAAAGGTCCTGGGGCAACGCCCCGCCATGGGCGACGGACAGTGGGTAACCAATTATAGGGGGAACTGACGCCAGGTTGGCTCATTGGTTAGCAGGGAAACTAGTAGAGGGGCACACCCCCCTCACTGCCCCTTTGATAAGCCATCCTGGTGAAGATGTTCTGACCTAAAGATCAGAACAGTCACGAGCTGGGGCGGGGGCAAGTATGTAGGAAGGTCAGTCACGTGAGCAGGGTGTAGGGGAAGCAGGCACTGGTACAGCCGGGGATGGACAGAGAGCAAGAGGACAGCCGCCTGGGGGCCTGATCGTACACTACTCATCGCACCTCTCCAGTCTGAGAATGCTGGAGTTAGAGCTCTATGGGTGAGCCCCGACGCCCACGCTAAGCATGCGTCGGGCTGTAAATCAGTGATGTCTGAAAATGGAATCATGTCAAAAGTTAAGAAAAGAACCACAATGCCCAGCTTTGCTTAAATAGTCATTTAGCAAATTAAGTGTTCTTCTTAATGTTCTTAAGACGCATTGACTAAATTTAGAAATCACCTAAATGGGCAGCCAACCGAGCAGCAGTTCATTAAAACAGTGCATCCTTAGAGTGGAATGATACAGCACCACTAATTACCAGACTTGTGAACAATAGATAATGACATGGGCAGATGCTGAGGGCATCGTGATCGATCAGCAGACGAGTACTTGCAATTCTATAAATATGTATATACGCCTAGATCATCTTCAAAATATATGGACATACAGTTATCAGGGGCTATCTCAGGGTGATAAGATTTGGGTGGTTTTCATTCGTTTTTTTCTTGTCTTTATTTTCTAAATATTCTTCATTGAACAGTTACCTTTTATAATTTAAAAGACAAAAACATTCTGTAAAATATGCTCTAAATTAATTTGTCCAAAATAAAAATTAATTTGATTTTACATGCTTCCCTTGTCTACAAAAACCATCTTGGATGTTAAATTATCAAATCACAGTTTTGCTCAGAGGAAGTGGCTACAAAACACGGCCCCCACCGTGACTGTATGTTCACATCTAAGCTACCTCCTTCTCCCCGCGGCACCGATGGAAAAGCGCAAACAAGACAACGCTCTTCTTCCCTGGAGGCGTGGCGTGTCTGGCCAACAGTCCCGACCCTCCGTGGCCACGGGCGGATCAACACCGACACGGCTGCGTGGATCTCCGAGGACGTGAGTTTCTAGATCGAAAGCCACAGGGGACAGAAGTCTCCACTCCAAGTGAACTCATGAGTCAGAAAGAGTCTTAGAACACGCCCAGTATGTTTAAGAGATGCTGGGGTACGTGACTGAGATTGGGAGGCGCTGAGGACTACAGAAGGGGGGGAGGGCGTGGTGAGGACGCTGGGGCCTGATGGCAGGTACGCTGCCACCTGTCTCCGAGCCTTCTGACCGCCAGGTGGGAAGACAGAAGGGCAGAGAGGGGAAAGAAACGCACCGAGGAACAGCTCTGTGTCAGGGCAGGGGTGGGTGGGAGGTGCGTGTCAAGGGCTCCAGCAGATGGCAGTAACAGCTAAATCAGGCACGCAAAGTAGCTCAGGCCCACCGCGGCGAGGTCAGAGAAGGAAGGGGAACCGTCCCTTCTGTGTGCCCTCCTCCAAGAGTCACTCACGCACAGGCTTCTCTGCAGAAGCAGGCATACATCTCAACCAGGAAAACAGAAAACCACTCAGAATGACCTGCACAGCAGCCAGGAATGAACTTCACTGCCACGGGCAACACCCTGAGCTTTGCGTGGAAAAGCTCCTTGCAAAAGGGCTAAACTGGTGGTTAACCGTTGCTCTGAGATCCTTTCATCGTTACTTGGGAGGCTCCAAAGGACGGTGTATATGATACTTTGTGCTACGCATCTCCAATGTGGATACAAAAGCAGGTAAGCTTGAGACACCATATGAAGCATTTCAGAGCAAGAATTTCCTGAAAATGAAGGCAGCTGAACCCGGAAACACTGCAGAATCTCCCTCCGAAGCCCAGTATAATGCAAAACCAGGCAGCCAGGAGGCCACGAGCCTGCGAGGGACTGCACTCCATGATCTTGTCTAGCGCTCAGCTTCTCTTGGGCTCATTTTACTCAAAAGGACAACGAACATCTCAGGCAAGACAAATTCTCAGGCCCTCTCTGGTCCTGAGTTTCCAGGGACCTATAAATTCTTGACCATACAGATGACGTCTCCACCTGCACGGGCCCGGTGAGGTAAGACGGGATCCCAGTTCAACACCACTCCCTGTGGCAGGGTTGAGCATGTCTCTCCTGGAATAGAGAGATGGGTCTCCGGATTCCTCCAGTGGCTCCCCCACGCCAGGATTCGGACGCTTCCCAGCTGTCACTGCGTCCAGCACGACACGGTGATTCACTGACCGCTCTCCTAGGGTGTGCGGCCTTGTACTCAGCCAAGCGCGCCGTAGGACCTGTTTTGCCTTCCCTGGAAACAGCCTTAGTTGATGAGACGCAGAAGCTCTGCAAACACTCTGGTACACGGAAATAGCAGCAAATGATCGGTTTCCACACCAGGGCCCAAGGCAGTAGGAAACAAGCGTGGCACTCAGCCACACCTGGCTTGGGCACCAGGGCCTCCAAGAAATGCATTCCCAGGACCAGTCAGTTTCATGTCTTCCCACATAAGCAAGGGGAGCAGGGAAGGGTTATTTAGGGTCTGGCTGGATGAGAAGTCCATTTTCATCCTTGTTAGTCTTTCTGCAATATGATTTCTTAAGAGCAATGCTCTTTGCATCTCATTTGGGGGCTGCACTCACACTGATCAAAGATAATGGCATTCTCAGCAAGCAAAAGGTACCACTTCCCAGCTCCGTATTCTTCTAGGACAACGTGTTAGAGCAGGTTTTAGGAGAGGCTGGGAAGTGGGGGAAGAACTCTGACTCCCAATGCTGCGGTAACTTCTGCACAGAAGCTAACGGTACTCTCGCTCCGCTTCTAAGTGCCTGAGCTTCTCCCACCTCTTACATGTATCGGTTTCTGCGGCGCAGAGATGCAGTCAGCGGGGTCCGTAGAGGGGGGGTGATCTCTCCCTCGCTCTCTGTCAGGTAGGTGCTAGAAGGTCAGGCTGAGACGAAGCCTCTTCACAGATACAGTAACTGCAGTTTCGAAAGCTGTTCCAGGTGCGCCTTGGGTGGAACAAGGCGCGGTGTGCATGAAGGCACCCTACTCCAGAAACCAGCACTGTCGGCCCCGTGCTAGAAGATGAGCGTTCTGGAGAGCGGGCGGGGCCGTCGCCATGATGTAGTTCTCAGCATGCAAGCCGAGAAGCTGCCTGGTAAACCTGACCTGTGACTCTGTGAGGGGTCGATCCCTCTCACGGAACGCTGTTCAGTTGCCCGCGTCATGCGCGAAGCACCGTGGCTCTCGCCTCGGACAACGGTCGGACCTAGAGCAGGCACAGAGCACCCGTTCTCTGCAGGGCGATGGGAAAGGCCCTGTGGGTGACAGAAAGGGCAGGGGTGCTGCCAGGAAAGACACCGGAATCACAGTGCCGGCCCCCGGTAGCCTCATCGCAAACGGAGGCAAAGGGCAAATGAGTGACATAAGAACACACACCACAAACATCTACCTCTTCCCCATCCACTGCGTCCGTCGCATCACTGCCAAGGAGATCTTCGAAAATGGACGTCAAACTCCTTCTCAGGAATCAGCAATGGACCCGCATTGCCTACAGGACAAAATTGCATTCGTGTACGTGGAATTCTAAGCCTTTCTTCACGTGGCCCCAACGACATTACCAGCATTTTTGTTCTGGAAGCCTCTCCTGACATACACGCCCCCCCTTGGTCTCCAAGACCTCTGGTCATTATTTGTCTTCCAATGGCCACGCCATCATTCTCCCCTCTGCCTGCCACCACGCTGTCTCGAGGCTGGCCTGGCCACATTGCCTTTGGCCCTCTGCAAGCTGGCAACTCCTTCTCAGCTTTCACAGTGACCTCAGACTCCTCTTTTTTCAAGAAGCCAGCTGCGAGCCTCCCTGCCTTTGCACTCTTTTACGTCTGTTTTAGTGTCTGTAATCTATTGCTTGTATGCCAGTTTTCCTCCTTGAGGGCGAAGACTGTGCCTTATTCAACTCTACATTCTCCACGGGGCTTAACAGGCTGCTTTGCGCAAAGCAACCCCCTAAAAGGACCCATTCGTTGCATATACACGTGCACACACAACCTGCAGGTGTGGGCACGCGCCTGTGTGTGTGCTGGGCCCCTAGCCCCACAGACCCAGCATTCAGCTTCAGCATCTGTGGGAGAGACAGGCCTAGGTTTGGGATCATGTGGGCCTTACCGAAGATCAAAGTAGGTGTCTTAAGCGCTGTTTTGCAGGAGAGAACGAACCTGTGTTTTCTTTAATTGAAGTATAGCTGATGGACGGTATTATGTAAGTCACAGGTGTACAGTATAATGAGAAAGAACCTGGGTTTGCAAAGAAATGAAAGCACATTCCAAACACGGGGGAACCAGCAAGTGGAAAGGCTGGAGGGCAGGAATGGAGAAGCCACATGGAGGTTGGTTTGCCTGGAATGTCAATCATTAGCTGAGACGTTAAATGTGTTTGAGGTTAATGAAGGATTATTTTAAAGCATCCTATTCTATTTACCCTTCTTTCTTCCATGAAGGGTGCAAGATATAATGGAAGGAATGCGGGCTTGGAGCTGAGCAGCCTATTTATAAAGCCCACTTCTGTGGCTCAGCATCTGTGTGATACAAATGACTTCACTTCTGCAAGCCTCAGTTTCCTTATCTGCAAAATGGGAGCAACGCCTCATAGTAGGTATTAAACGCTATATTATGGAGAGCTGCCTTAATGTTACACAGAGACAAAACCTTGCCCACGTTTTCCCCTACTGACTCATACCTAACTGAACACATGTAAGAATTTCATTCCAGCTCAAATCAAATCTCGACAATGTAACTGCTAAGGAAAATGCTCTTTTGCTATTTTAAATGCTTCTTTTCTTCTATGAACTCTATTTCATCGCTGAAGTGGTGGCTATGAGCTCCAAGGACACTGAACCAGAATTATCATTTATAGGTGCTACCTCAGGGCTGCATTTGCAGCCGAAAGAAGCATTTAAAATTAAGGGTCACACCGGGGGCTCGAGTCCAAAGAACAGAGAATGGAAAGCGAAAGCAAAGAGTAGCTACAGCGGAGACTGCCCGGCAAGCACTAGCCTAAACACGTGACGGAGGTCAGCGTCCAATGATCCGCTAACGGCCCACACTCCCGTGCACCTCACGGGCCCTGAAAGAAGGCGGTGGAGAGGGCACCGCACCTCCGGGGTACAAAGTTAGGAGGGGGAAATACAGGAAGAACACTCGGCTTCACCAGTAGGCGAACAAAGGAATCCGATCACCTGGACAGTGGCGGAGCCGACACCTACCTGTTGACTGGAGACAGCGCAGAGAAGTAGAATGAAAACGACGATATGGGGTATTCATTGAAAACTTCCGGAAAAGCCAAATGATCCTCGTACTGTTGCTGGGTGAGGAGGGGACCGTCCTGTACATGGTAGGGTTCTGAACAGCATCCCCGGCCTCCACCCCCTGGATGCCAAGAGCGCCCCCCCCCCGGAATGACAACCAAAAACGCCCCCAGACGCTGCCCGGTAACCCCGGGGGTGGGAAAGAAGGGGGAGGCGGGAGACTGGGCACACATCTGCGTCCCTCACTCAGGCCTCTCGCCTGATTGAGAACCGCTGATATAAGAAAACTGGACTGACCCTTCCCAAAGGCCAAGGGGAAAAGCAAACGTCTAAGCAGAAAGGACGGCACGTAGGCGACTATTCCAGATAACACAGAATAACCCAGTGCATCCTGGACACGTGACCAGCAGTCGTTTCCCAAACATGAACACCGAGTTCACGTGGCCCCACCCCGACTGCATTACCACCGCTTTTGCTCCGGAAGCCTCTCCTGACACGCCGTGTTCTACCGTGCCGACAGCTCACCGGAGCCGTGCTGCATTTTAGCGGACACACCGATGCCCTCAGCGTGCCCCTACCATGCAGACTCTGCATCTGCAGATCTGGGCAGGGCCTGAGTGTCTGCACTGCCAGTGAGCTCCCAGGGCTGCCCCCTCAGACCACTCCTGGAGCAGTGGGGTCACTGGAGGGAGGTGAGTCTGTGGATAGAGCAGTGAGAATCTGAATTTCACTTCTTGATAAAGTGGCACCATACACGGGTGCTTTTTTTTTTTTTTTTTTTAAGCATACACATGTTAGGTTGCTGATCCACCTGCAGTGAATATATTACCAAAAAAAATTATTTGAGAACAGAGGTGCCCAATCGCTTTCCTACTGTGACTGATATTTTTTCTATCTTTTTGAGGGGATGGGGATAGTATGTTAGTTCATTATCTAGAGGGAGGGAGGCACCTCGCTTTAAATTCAGGATGAAATACAGTCAATTTTATGAGTGTTTAAAGTATTTGGAAAGTGTGAAAAAAAAATTATTATCAAAATAATTTCCACAAAAAAACACAAAATTTTCAGAGTGTTTATTTATTAAAGAAACTCTGGGGGAAACACAAAAGAAAATGACACCAGACCTCAATCACCTAAACTTAATTGCTACTGACCTTTTTAAATATTTTATTCTAGACCTTTTCCCCATGGACAGGCTTGTGGTGCTTGTCATAGAAAATGCTGTATCCTTTCTCTCTGACGTACTATCAAGAGTACCGCTCCGTACTACTAGAAGCTTGGCAAACCTCGTATTAATGGCTCGACAATGTCCCATAGTTGCATTTAACGTGCCGTCTTCTGCAGTGAGAAAGCATGCAGATAGAGCCTTGTCCCACCCCGCTTTGGTGTGTGGATCACAGCTTAATCAAACGCTAAAAGCAACTGCGAGGCTTTCTTCCACCTCACCCTGAATTATCTGGAACTGGAGCACCCTAGGTGGATCTAGCTGCAAAACTGTTGACAGGTCTGGTGTAAAAATTCCCTGAAACACTCACCAGGTCTCTCCACCACAGAGAGGAGGAGAGAGGCGCACGCTGGTTAAGATAGCTGGGTCAGGATGCCCTAGCTTGCACTCTGGCTCTGCCTGCTTAGCTGGTTCATTTGCTGCCCCCACCCACCCACTCTCAGAGCTGGGGGGACTGTCCCCTCGGCCAGCTAAAGCAGGAGCCACGGCCTTGGTGCTCCAGCACACGCGCTTTCCAGCACTTAAGTGAGAGATCTCCTCACCGTGCACCCACCTCTCCAAATGGCATCATTCTGTTTTCCCTCAGTTTCCTCCGCACTCCCGGCCACCAGACGCCTTTTGCTCTCTGTGAATCCCCCGAGACGCTCACCTAACAGCACAACTTTGAAACTAGGTTCTGAAAGACTATGTAGTTTCATTGCCAAGCAGCGTTAAGTTTCCTTAAATCAGCAGCGAAGCAGAAAACTGGCCCAGGCTCTGGCACACAGACCGTAACCACTGACCCTACACCAGGGCCTCAAGGAACAACAAGGGCAGAGATGCCCTTACGGCTCTCAACACATTTCCGAGACTCCGACCCACACGCCCCCAGAGCAACCCCCGAGAGCTATGAACAAGTGCCTCGCTCCGCGGTACAGCCACTTGGATGCTGTCTGTCTCCTTACTTATTTTGAGGAAGACTGCAGGACATGTTGGGGCAGACTTCAGGGCGGAAGATGCCAAGTTTGGGTGTTTAGAAAAATAGGGTTTGGGTAGCCCAGGGACAAAATACGCAACATTCAGGAAATAACAAATTTGGGGCAGGTCCTCCTCTTTAACTCCTTGCCCACCCAGGGTGGTTCTACCTACCTGGTACAAGGTGAACCTGGGAGTCCAACACAAATGAACACATAGCTTTATAATATCACGCTACTGCTTTTCTTTGCCTAACAATTCCGTTTTCTTCATTTTTACTGATGGAAATGGACTGCCTTCTTTCCACCTAAAGAGGGCAATCCCAGGTCGCCTGGACAAGCTGGCCAATCATCAAAACTGTTTAGGGGGCTTCCCTGGTGGCGCAGTGGTTGAGAGTCCGCCTGCCGATGCAGGAGACACGGGTTCGTGCCCCGGTCCGGGAGGATCCCACGTGCCGCGGAGCAGCTAAGCCCATGAGCCATGGCCGCTAGGCCTGCGCATCCAGAGCCTGCGCTCCGCAATGGGAGAGGCCACAACAGTGAGAGGCCCGCATACCGCAAAAAAAAAAAAAAAAAAAAAAAAAAAAACTGTTTAGGGCTATGGGTCTCCATGGCCTAAGGAGGAGGGAACACCTGCCACAGGATCACTCAGGGAGCGTGTGATGCCTGTGGATGCCTGGATGCCATCCCAGACCTGCTGAACCCAGATGCTGGGCTGGGAGCAGAGACTATGCATGTTTAACAAGTTCCCTTGGGGATCCTTGCGCTAAACAGGGAGAACTACAGGTTTAAATTGCTGGAGGTGAGATCAACAACTCGTAGGGCCCAGGTGTCACAAAACGCACCTCCAGGGTTTCCAAGCAAGCAGAAGCCGCCTGTGGGGCTCTAGAGAGAGGCTGCCTGAGGCTACCGGGTCATCTGGAGCATCCGTACGAGCATCTGCCACTAGCATATCTTCTCTTCGAGGCGTGCAACAAGCGCTTTCAGATCTGCCGACTGCTGCGTAAGGGAAGAGCGAGAGGGAGGGAGAGAGGGACACAGGGAAGGGGAGAGGCCCTCAGCCTGGCCATCTGCAGAGAGCACAACAAGGGCCGCTGCCCTCTGCCGTCTCCACAGCCCGTCCTGCGGGAGAGACCCTGCTGAACGCCCCGTCTGCTCAGGCTTGCGACGGGTACACCCTGGCATGCCGATCTGCTCGCTGGCAGCTCTCTCTCGTGGGAGGGACACCGATGGAGCACTTCGGAGCACAGCCCTACATCAATGCCAAGAGGCCGTCCGTGAACCCAGCCCACGGCCTGTGTGTGGAGGGGGAAGCGGTGATACCGAATTGCCACCCTGCACATGTAGGGCTTCCCAGCTTTCCTCCATCAAGAGGCTTCTCACGGGAATTACCGTGCATTAGAAAGTGCATTCGGGGGGAAAACTTCCAGTTGTGGGGTTATTTCTTTCGCAGACCCTTCTGTGAAAGATGGGTGATGATTCTTGTCTGGAAAAATTAAAAAGCAGCCTCTGTTCATTCTCTCTCACGTTAAACTGCTAAGGGGCAGCGGCTTCTACAACCGTGAGTGAGATTCAACAGGTCAGAGAACTCCTATGGGAGGTCACTCTGGGCGTGGCTGTCCCTGTCACCGGGGCTCCTGAGGACAGGCAGAAGTCCATTTGGAGCCATGCTAAGGGAAAGAAAACAGGGAGAGAGAAGGTTTTTATCCCCTGACTCAGTGAGCCCTAGGATTTCCTCAGTGCTGGTCCCTGATCCTCTTATGAAGGGACCTGGATGAAAGGAGAAGTGATGAATTTAGAACCCAAGGACCAGGCCTTTCCTCTCAATCCTTAGACAAGCCTGTCTACTCACTCATCCACATCTGTCTTCACATGGCCTTCCCTTCTGGATCTGCCTGTGCTTTGCTGTCTCTTACAAGGACACTTTCATCGGCTGTAGGGCCCACCCGCATCGTATAAGATCTCACCTCAAGCCTGACCTTGATACCTTAACTACATCTGCAAAGACTCTGTTTGCAAATAAGGTCACATTCTGAGGTTCCAGGTGGACATGAATTTGGGGGGTGGGGGTCAGTATTCAACCACTACCAAAGAGATACGTTTGTGAAGTCAGTCACCGCGCCAAAGGCAAACTTCTCGAGCTTCGGTAGCACTGGCGTCACTTCTCTGAATGTTCAGGAGGATCCACCAGAGCCGCTATCGCGGCCCAGACTTTTCTTTGAGGAAAGCTTTTTAGTTATGGATTCAATTTCTTTAAAACACATAGTACCATTCCAATTTCGTATTTCTTTCTGTGTTTTCTTTCAAATTCACTCTTTTCATCTGAATATTTAAATATATTGGCAAAAAGCATGCTATTATTTCTGCTTATTTTCTTATTAATGCCTGGAAGATGTGGAATTACATCCTTTCTTCCATTCCTGATACGCGTGTCTTGTGTCTCCTTTTCTTTTCCATGAGTAGTTTTCCCAGGATTTTAAATTTTTCTTGGTACTTTCAAAGAGCAAGCTTTGTTGTTGGCTTTTTTAAAATAAATTTATTATTTTATTTTTATTTTTATTTTTTCTGTGGTACGCGGGCCTCTCACTACCGTGGCCTCTCCCGCTGCGGAGCACAGGCTCCGGACGCACAGGCTCAGCGGCCATGGCTCACGGGCCCAGCCGCTCCGCGGCATGTGGGATCCTCCCAGACCGGGGTGCGAACCCGTGTCCCCAGCGTCGGCAGGTGGACTCTCAACTACTGCGCCACCAGGGAAGCCCTTATTATTTTATTTATTTATTTTTGGCTGTGTTGGGTCTTCGGTGCTGCATGTGGGCTTTCTCTAGTTGCAGCACGCGGGGGCTACTCTTCATTGCGGCGCGCAGGCTTCTCATTGCAGTGGCTTCTCTTGTTGTGGAGCACGGTCTGTAGGCGCGCAGGCTTCAGTAGCTGTGGCACGTGGGCTCAGTAGTTGCGGCTCGCGGGGTCTAGAGCGCCGGCTCAGTAGTTGTGGCTCACGGGGTCTAGAGCGCAGGCTCAGTAGTTGTGGCATAATGGCTTAGTTGCTCCACGGCATGTGGGATCTTCCCAGACCAGGGCTCGAACCCGTGTCTCCTGCATTGGTAGGCAGATTCTTACCCACTGCGCCACCAGGGAAGCCCCGAGCTTTGTTTTTGAAACTTGGTTTTCTTGATTTTTCTCTGGTCTACATCTACTTTACACTTTATTAATTTCTGCTGTTATTATTTTTTTCCACTTTGATTTAATTTGATGTTCTTAACTCCTGGAGATGATGTTTAGATCCTTGACTTTTGGCATTTCATCTTTTCTCACATGTACACTTAACTGTAAATACTTTTTCTATTCATAATTTTAACTGGATCCTATAAATTTTGATATGCCATGTTTTCACTGCCGTTCAGCTCCAAATATTTTCTAATTTCCACTGTAATTTTTGTTTTAGTTATAGACTGTTTAGAAATACTCTATTTCTAATAAACATTTGAGCATTTTCCAGTAATCTTTATGTTACTAACATCTAACAGACTTCCTTTGTTATCAAGGAATATCTCTGTGAGATTTTAACCTCTTAAAATGTATTGATACTTTAAAAAAAAATTTGTTGATATTTACTTTGAGTCAGTATATGGTGGATTTTAGATCATCCTTTATATAATTAATTATTTTTATTTTAGATCATTCTTTATATAAGTATGTTTGTTTTAGGTGATTATTTATATAATTAATTATATTTTTAAAATTATATATATTTAGGGGACTTCCCTGGTGGTCCAGTGGTTGAGAATCTGCCTTCCAATCGGATGCGGGTTCAATCCCTGATCAGGGAACTAAGATCCCACATGCAACGGGACAACTAAGGCCATGTGCTGCAACTACTGAGCATGCAAGCCACAACTAGAGAGCCCATGTGCTGCAATTACAGAGCCCATGCACTCTGGACCCCGCATGCCACGACTAGAGAGAAGCCTGCATGCCGCAACAAAAGATCCCACATGCCGCAACAAAGATCCTGCATGCCGCAACTAAGACTCGACGCAGCCAAAAATAAAATAAATAGATAGATAAACAAATGTCAAAAAATTGTGTATATTTATATAAATCACATTAGATATATATCACATATATTATGTATATGTAAATATCATATATAGTATATATTGTATATAATTCTAAATACATAATATTTACAAGTATTAATATAAGTAATATAGTGTATGATTGTAAATATATAAATAAAATACATACAGTTATATCTAAATTTTGTGTTTATTCATATTTTAATGTATAAATTATTATGTATAATTCTATATAAATGTATATATAAATTACACAAAAATTATTACACATAAGTTATTATGTGTAAACTTATGTGTAATGCTATATAAATGTATATATTTATGTTAATTTAAATATAATGATTTTCATATGTTTTTACAATCCCTTATCATCATTCCTTTTCTCCTGATTTTAAAAGAAAATACATTTTCGCAGGCCCTAGGCACTGGGCCTCCTACACCAAGGAGAAGTCTGCGCTGACTGCTACAAAAGTATAATACTGTCCTCCAGGAGGTGAAATAAGTGGATATTCTGTCTGCCCTGGAGGAGATGAGACATCATAAACTCAGCAGGATAGCACGCACAGCCCACGGTCACTCAGTAAACGTTTAATGATGATCCTTGATATTATTTATTTCCATGCAGTGTTATGAGGCTCACTTTGAGATGTATTATATCCCCAAATCCAGGGAATTTAATTGAATTTCTCTGAGAGTTCAGGTGCACATATCACCAACGGACAAGTAGAGGGAAGGCCCTGGGGAATTTTGTCCTTCTCTGCAAGACAGCAGTTTTATACAGCTTGATTCTCCCCCATTAGAAATAGCCCTGCTCGGTAGCAGGTGCTGATGCTGTGGGCACAGGACTCTGCTTATCTGCACGTTTGGTGTTAGGAGAAAACTGGGAAGATTTCATTCTTGTATTTCTACAGTGATGTACAAAATCCAATAAAAAATGTGAAATGGTGTGAAAAAAAAAAGCCTCAACGGGTGATTACATTCATTGGAAATGATTTATCACTTGCTGAAAAGTGACTGATCGTCATCGGATGGGAACAGTGTTTGCAGAGCATTTTCTTGCCAGGAAAGGTAAGGAAACACAGGAGCAAGGGTTGTCCCCATTAACCAACATGAGGTCCCTCTAACGCAAATGATTTCTCCTTCATATAGGTTTGGAAAAATAATTCCACATGATTTTAAAAAAAAAAAAAAAGGAAAGAAAGAAATATCATGTGTGATATTGTGATTTATAAGAAATACATTTTGATCATCTTTCTCATATATATGGTCTTTGTCCACATTTCCTGGCTCACAGCTCCCGAAACCCTTGGAATTTCCTAGGAGCTGAGAGCCCAAAAGGTGCCTTTTGTTACGTTCCTGACATGACTTTTGGAACTTACCTAAGGATAGGGGCTGGTTGCCTGGAGTGATTAGAGAGAGAGCTGGAACTTCCAGTCCTCACCCCAGAGCTCCAGGGAGGGGAGAAGGGCTGGAGGCTGGTTGAATCAATCACCTATGGTCAATGATTTAATCAATCACACTTGTGTAATGAAACCCCCATTAAAACCAAGAAGGACAGGGTTCAGAGAGTGTCTGCATTGGTGAACACATCACGACTGGGGATAGTGCGGCTGGCTAGAGAGGACATGGATGCTCCGTGTCCATACCCTGCCCCATGCATCTCCTCCACCTAGCTGTTCCAGGTTCCTATCCTTTTCCATCAAACCAGTAATCCAGTAAGCAAAATGTTTCTCTGAGTTCTGTGAGCCACTCTAGCAAATTAACTGGACCCAAGAAGGAGGTTGTGGGAACCTTTAATTTATAGCCAGTCAGTCAGAAGTACTTGGACTTGCAATTCAGCATCTGAAGGGACAGGGGAGGGAAAGCAGTCTTGTAGGACTGAACCCTTAACGTGTGGAATCTGATGCTGTCTCTGGGTAGATAGTGTCAGAACTGAGTTGAATTGGAGGACACCCAGCTGGTGTCCCAAAGTTGCTTGGTGTTCGTGTGGGTCACCCCATACACACATTAGAATTGGTACCAGAACCCATTTACCATGTTTTGGTTGCATGACTGAATTGTTTTCTTCCCAAATAGAAAACACTCAAAAGGACTTCCCTGGTGGTGCAGTGGTTAAGAATCCGCCTGCCAATGCAGGGGACACGGGTTCGACCCTGGTCCGGGAAGATCCCACATGCCACGGAGCAACTAAGCCTGTGTGCCACAACTACTGAGCCTGCGCTCTAGAGCTCACGAGCCACAACTACTGAAGCTCGCGTGCCTAGAGCCCACGCTCCACAACAAAGAGAAGCCACCGCAATGAGAAGCCTGTGCACCGCAACAAAGAGTAGCCCTGCTCGCCACAGCTAGAGAAAGCCCGCGCACAGCAATGAAAACCCAACGCAGCCAAAAAATTTAATTAATTAATTAATTTAATTTGTTTAAAAAGGAAAAAAAAAAGAAAATACTCAAAAATATTTTAGGACCCTGAGAAAGAAAAATGGAGCTAGAGGAATCAGGCTCCCTGACTTCAGACTGCACTACAAAGCTACCGTCATCAAAACAGTATGGTATTGGCACAAAAACAGAAATATAGATTAATGGAACAGGATAGAAAGTCCAGAAATAAACCCATGAACCTCTGGCCAATTAATCTACAACAAAGGAGATAAGAATATATAGTGGAGAAAAGACAGTCTCTTCAATAAATGGTGCTGGGAAAACTGGACAACTACTTGTAAAAGAATGAAGTTAGAACATTCTCTAACACCATATACAAAAATAAACTCAAAATGGATTAAGACCTAAATGTAAGACCGGATACTATAAAACTCTTAGAGGAAAACATAGGCAGAACACTCTGACATAAATCGCAGCAATATCTTTTTGGATCCACCTCCTAGAGTAATGAAAATAAAAACAAAAATAACAAAACAAATGGGATCTAATTAAACCTAAAAGCTTTTGCACAGCAAAGGAAACTATAAACAGAATGAAAAGACAACCCACAGAATGGGAGAAAATATTTGCAAACAAAGTGATCAACAAGGGATTAATCTCCAAAACATACAAACAGCTCATGCAGCTCAATATCATAAAAATAAACAACCCAATCAGAAAATGGGCATATCTAAATAGGTATTTCTCCAAAGAAGACACACAGATGGCCAAAAAGCACATGTGAAGATGTTCAACATCGCTAATATTAGAGAAATGCAATCAAAACCACAGTGAGCTATCACCTCACATGAGTCAGAATGGCCATCATCAAAAAAGTCTACAAACAATAAATGCCAGAGAGTGTGTGGAGAGAAGCGAACCCTCCTACACTGTTGGTGGGAATGTAAACTGGTATAACCACTTTGGAGAATTTGTGGCAGTTCCTTAGAAAACTAAAAACAGAGCTACCACATGATCCTGCAATCTCACTCCTGGGCATATACCTGAAGAAAACCATAACTTGGAAAGGTACATGCACCCCAACGTTCAGTGCAGCACTATTTACAATAGCCAAGACATAGAAACAACCTAAATACCCATCGACAGAGGAATGGATAAAGAAGATGTGGTACATATACACAATAGAATATTACTGAACCATAAAAAAGAATGAAATAATGCCATTCACAGCAACATGGATGGACCTAGAGATGATCATACTAAGTGAAGGAAGTCAGACAGAGAAAGACAAATATCATATGATATCACTTACATGTGGAATCTAAAAATATGATACAAATGAACTTATTTATAAAACAGAAACAGAGACTTCGAAAACACACTTACGGTTGCCAGAGGGGAAAGGTTGCGGGGAGGGACAAATTAGGAGTTTGGGATTAACATATACACACTACTATACATTAAATAGATAAACAACATGGATCTGCTGTATAACACAGGGAACTCTACTCAGTATTCTGTAGCAACCTATATGGGTAAAGAATCTGAAAAAGAATGGATATATGTATAGGTATAACTGAATCACCTTGCTGTACACCTGAAAGTAATACAACGTTGTAAATCAACTATACTCCTACTCCAATATAAAATAAAAATTAAATTTAAAATTTAAAAATATATATTTTAGGAATGCTAGCTCCTGTGAAAAAAAGAAGGAAGTAGGCTGGGCTGAGGTGGCAGATTCCTAATATCCCTAACTTTAGATGACAGGGGTTGTAGTTTTTCACTTACCTCAAAGAAAATGGCAACAACAGCAGCAAATCCACAGTGAACCTACATTATTCCTGTTATTACCTGCTCTTCATTTCCAATGAGATGAGAACTAAAATATTGCCTGCCATATCAGTAAACAAAGGATGTTACGGCCATCAAGCCGTTACATTACAGCCTCCAGACGGTGAGCCCTGTGGGAACTCAGAATGGAGACAAGCGGACTGCCCACTGCAAAGCCCATCTAGCAGTCAGCGCTGCAGCCACCCCCGACAGTGTACCTTGAGGGGGTTCAGGATGAGAGAACACAGGGAACTGGCCCTAGAGAGCCAACGTGAATATCAAAGGAATGATTTCAGTGAGCCTAGACTCCTGTATCTTCCCATACACAGAGAAGCACTAAATTCCTGAACTTGAGGTATCTTGTTTCTTTTATTAACAGTAATCTTTTGATGTTCTGACTACCTGGTCTTTTGTTGAAAAATACTCCCTATATAGCCTGGCTTCTCCCCCACCCCCGCTTGCCTCTTTGGAACAGTTTTCTCAGCTTTATCTGAGATGCTGTCTCCCAGGCTTGACGTCTGAAGAATGTCTGCCGAATAAAACACAACTCTCAACTTTTAGGTTGTGCGTTTATTTTAGCCGACAGAGAAGAAGATGGAATTTTCTATTACAGGCCAAGATTCTGCAGTATCATTCCTCATAAACACCTTATACAGCCCACTGGAACTGTGGTTATAACTTGACCTACAATTTCTTTGTTAATCTTCATCTACAGTGCTGTCAGCCCCCATGATGGCTTATCCTGGGACATTAAGAGTTACTATCTGTTTCTTTCCCCTGTTTCAGTAGCTGTAGATAGAGGCTGGGCGGAAAACTAACAATTTTTCAAATACTTTGAAATAACAATACAAATCCCAGATGGTACTGTATGAGCTTCCTATTACTTCTGTAGCAAATTACCACAAGTGGAGTAGCCTAAGGCAACACACATTCCTTATCTTGCAGTCCTGGAGGTTAGAAGTCCTACAATCAGGGTGTCAGCAAGGCTGGTTCCCTCTGGAGGCCCTGAGAATCCATTCCCGTGTCTTGTCTGGCTTCTTTAGACCATCTGCATGACTTTGTCTCAGGGCCCCTACCACCGCCTTCAAGCCCGGCACTGGAGAACCTGATCTCTGCTTCCACTGTCACATCTGCTTCACTAACTCTGACCCCCTGCCCTGCCTTGTAATTACATTAGGCCCAGCCCGATACTCCACGATAATCCTCCCCATCACAAAATCCTTAACTTAATCACATCTGCAAAGTTCCATATTCATGGGTCTTGGGATTTAGGGCACAGACACCTTGGGCAGATGGGTGTACATTACTGTGTCCACTACAAACAACACAAAAACTGTCGCCATTTATCAAATCAGAAGGCTGGTTACTACAGAATTCTTGGGGTTGTTTACCCATAGACACAGAGGGCTAAATTAGAGACGACTGTGCCCTGAGGCCCTTTCCTTCCAAGGAAACTGCATGAGCGACAAGGAAGGCATCGCCGATAAAGACGAACTGAGACCCCAGGTTGCCACCGGAACCTAGTGCACACCAGCTCTGAGCCGGGGTCATCCCACGGAACGTCACAGTCAGTCCAGCAGAAGATTTTAGGGACAGTGACACGTTCCGTGTCTACACCAATTTCTCAATCAGGACACAAAAGGCACCACTATTTTTTTATTTCATAAAAATTAGCATCATAGTGAAGAAAATGCAAAGGAGATCCACAAACTGGGCAATTTTTGTGAAACGCATCTGACCGAGGGCTCATATCAAGAATATATAGGTGGGCTTCCCTGGTGGCGCAGTGGTTGGGAGTCCGCCTGCCGATGCAGGGGACGCGGGTTCGAGCCCCGGTCCGGGAGGATCCCACATGCCGCGGAGCAGCTGGGCCCGTGAGCCGTGGCCGCTGAGCCTGCGCGTCCGGAGCCTGTGCTCTGCAATGGGAGAGGCCACAACAGTGAGAGGCCTGCGTACCAAACAAACAAACAAACAAAAGAATATATAGGTAACTCTTATAATCTGTAATGAGGAGACAACTCATTTTTTTAAATGGGCAAAAATTTTGAATGGACACCTCAAACGAGAAGATATAAACAGCCAATATGCATATGAAAAGCTGCTCAAAATCATTAGTCATCAGATAAATCCAAATTAAAAATTCCCGCACACCTACTGGCACTGCTCAGGTTAAAGAGAACGACAATAACCAGTCCTGATAAAAATTCAGAACCAGTGGGACTCTCCTCTCGCACACTACTTGTGGGAATGCAGAATGGTTCCTACGGAGTTAAACGCGCACTGACCATAGGACCCAACCATTCCCCTCCTAGGCATCTCCTTAAGGGAAGTGAAAACATATGTCCACACAAAGACCTGAATGGGAACGATTACAGTGGCTTTATTCACAATCACCAACAACTAGAAACAGGCCAAACATCATTCAACAGGTAGATAAACAAATGGTGACACATCCATAAAACTGAGTGTTCTTCAGGGATAAAAGGGGGAGAACCACGGACACATGCAACAATGTGGATGAACCTCAAAAGCGCTGCGCTGAGTGAAAGAAGCCAGACGCGAAAGCCTGAGCCTATATCCTTCTGCTTACATGACATTTTAGAAAAGCCCGAAGTATGCACAGAAGGACTCCACCCTGGGTTTAACGCTCTGCTGTTGCCGTCTTTGAATGCTTAATGATTTTTGAAAACAGGACCCTACATTTTCCTTGTTCACTGAAACCCACAAGTTATGGAGCTGGTCCTGCTTGCTTTGGTCAACGGAGTGTTTTTAAAAACAAAAGCGGGCTTCCCTGGTGGCGCAGTGGTTGAGAATCCGCCTGCCGATGCAGGGGACACGGGTTCGTGCCCCGGTCCGGGAAGATCCCACATGCCGCAGAGCGGCTGGGCCCGTGAGCCACGGCTGCTGAGCCTGCGCGTCCGGAGCCTGTGCTCCGCAAAGGGAGAGGCCACAACAGTGAGAGGCCCGCCTACCACAAAAAAATAATAAATAAATAAAATTAAAAAAATTTAAAAATAAAAACAAGAGCAAACGTAGATGGTTCACTCCCTTACACATTCCCAACAGGCCCCAGCTTTCCCAATTTTTTACACCCAGACCTATTTCAAATATTAACATGACTGCCTGACCCCAGAAGACAGTTTTTTGAGTTTTCAAAAGTTGCAAAAAGCATGTTGGTCCCCTGCGCTCAGAAATCACTGAAAACAGAAACAGAAACTAAAGAGGCAAAGGGTGAACATAAGGCAGAAGCTGGTACCAAATCCACACTCACTCCCCTTCATTCTCTGGTCCAGTCAATAGGCTGAACGACAGCCACAGGTACCAAGGCCCCTGGGGCACGTGAACAGCTCGGCCTGACATCTTCCTGCATGAGTGCAAATGTTCCGAGAAGCAACTGAATTTTCTGGTTTCTGTGTGGATGTTGCGTTGGCCCCCACGCAGGAAGGCCTGGTGTCGGTATGCCGACAGGGAAAAGGTACTCTTCTGTACCGGGGAATCTTAATAAATGTTGCTGGTTTCTAAAAATGGGCCCCGTGGCCAGATGGCTTCTTCACACCCCGTCGAGCATCTGGCTCCCTTTTCTGAAAGGAGTGTCATACACAAGATGACCACCAGCCCCAAGAGCTACAGAATTCCTGCAGTGGGTGTGGGCTTGTGAAATAAAAAGAAACCGTGCTGTCAACTCCAAAGAACAATCAACACGTGGGAAAAACCAATCATTCTCATTGCCATGAAACGGGCCTTGGCTACACCTGACAAAGAAATGGAAGGGTCTGTATTCAAATTGGCAGAGCAAACTTCCTGCTAAAAGCCACGGGTGATTCCCCAGAGTAACATACATTCCCATCAGTGAGGAGAGCCACTGACAATGCTATAAATGAGTTTCCCTTAGCGCCAATCATGGAAGCTGTCAGGAAGGAAAACCGCATTGCCAACTGCACAAACATAATTCCAAAGACAATTCTTTGTGCTTGAGGGGAGGAGTGATTTTTCATCACGGGAACTCTCTTTTCTCTTTTTTTTTTAAGTCTTTATTGAATTTGTTACAATATTGCTTCTGTTTTATGTTTTGGTTTTTTGGTCTCGAGGCATCTGGGATCTTAGCTCCTTGACCAGGGATCAAACCTGCACTCCCTGCATTGGAAGGCGAAGTCTTAACCACTGGACCGCCAGGGAAGTCCCATGGGCACTTTCTTGAACTGCTGCTGAGGTTGATACAGCAACTCTGGTGATACATTCTGATTGCATTTCCAGATTATCTGAGGTTGTTAGCAAACCACTCTATGCAGACTTGCCCCTCCGCATCACAAAGCACCTTTTACAATCACAAACTCACAATTCCGCCCCATCCGACTGTGAGGTAGGTGGGTGGAAGGTTATTTTCCTTGCTTTACAGATTTCTAAAGAATGTGAGGGTGTAAAGGGTTGACATGTGTTTTACTTGTGAAATCACAGAGTTGCTATAGTGCCGTCTCCAGTGATGGAAGAAGAGGAGCTATAACTGAAAACATTTCCATTCAAGGCTTCTCTCCTCATTCTTTGGATTCATGAGAATTCAAGTCACACAGATAGCATTTCATAGTCCCCAGAAGAAGGGTGAGTAGGCCTGTCAGCCTCTCAAGACCGGCACCAGCAGACCTTGAAACCAAGGCAAGGGGAAAAATTATAAATACTCTTTATGCCTTTGAGGGAAAATGTTTGCGAGAAATGAGAGAGATCAAGATTTCCCTATGCTCCAGTTGGTCTACAGCAGAGCGCTGAGGAATCTAAGAAGGCTACAGGGCACTGCATCATAGCAGGAGGCAGACGGGAAGGTGGAGGTGAATGAGGATGCGTGTGTCTGCAAACATGCGCGTGCATGGGGGTGGCGGGCAGCCGTTCAAACTTCTTCTGCCATGTGCTATGGACTACCTGATCCTTATTCCACAAAAAACGTTCTTCCACAGACATTAACTGAATGCTACAAATAAACTTTCCGCAAAAAGCATCGTCTGCGTTAAGTTCTATCTTGTGTTCTAGTTAACGACAGTCGCACAACCAATCGTCCCAAGTTTGCTGACAGTCTGCAGTCTGGCCCGAGGCTGGTGGAGGCAGCTCATTCCTGCCCCTCGAGGTCTTCACAGGGGCAGCTCCACGGCTGGGGGCTGGAGTGAGAGAGTCACCTGAACAGTCACTCACCCGGATGTTTGGAGCCTGATGCTGGCTGCTGGCTAAGATCCCAGCAGGAGCCGTTGGTTAAGCAACTTACACGAGGCCTCTTCAGGAGGCGTGGTCTTCCTCACAACATGGTGTGACTCCAAGAGTGAAATGCTCAGGGAAACAGCTAGAATCATACTGAATTTTATGACCTAGCCTAGGAAGTCACACTTCCACCACATACTATTTTTTTCAGGTGGTCATAAAGCCCCACTCCGGTTCAAGGGGAGAGAAAATAGACTCTGCCTCCTGATACGGAACAGCCAGTTTCTAGAAGAGCATATGGGACCAGAAATTTTGCCAGAATCCACGGTCTCTATCTTGTCAACTCATAGGGTGGCTGTCTCTGACACTCTATTGCATCTCCAAGACACAAGTGCTTGCAGATGATTGCGGGTCCATCAAAAGAGACAGAAACGTCATCCTACACTCCCTCAGTACCCACAGATCATGAGAGTAGAGCAGCCACATGAGGAGAAAAAAGTCACTTATTGATTCTTTATCCACCCACAGCAATGGTACAAGGCAGTTCAATCTCAAATTCACTAGAAAATCTAGCATGAAAGCAGATATTATCCCATGATATATGTCCAGTGTCCTTGTCCAAAGAAAGTAAAATGACAAAACGCAGTTTGTTTACAAACCAGTATCTCCTCTCTTGCATGCTGGCTTTGAAACAGCAGAGCAATGATTTTTAACTTCTTATGTGTTAAAGATTTTAATTACATTTGGAAGTAAGCAGCATTCCGGGAAAGACAAATAGTCAGAGACAAGGTAATTAATTCTTGAAGGTAACCATTCTAATATATGCATTTTTCATGGCAGAAATTAGTTATTCTCAAGACAACTGTCTTTTCCCTTGTAAATGAGGACATTTCTCCCCTAATTAGTTTAAACTGCCTGTAGGAGATCATTGCCACTGAGCTATGGAATTTTCTTCAGCAGGTCATTCCAGATAC
This sequence comes from Kogia breviceps, assembly GCF_026419965.1. Lineage (NCBI taxonomy): Eukaryota > Metazoa > Chordata > Mammalia > Artiodactyla > Physeteridae > Kogia > Kogia breviceps. The sequence continues at coordinate 128,512,957 of NC_081330.1, read as the reverse complement.
CAGCGCGAGTTTAAAATAGAAAGCAGAGTCTGGCTTTTGGTTTGCTTCTGTTCAGTGGGGTGTAGAATCAAAAAAATAAAACTGTCTAAGGTTACATACAGATATTCACCCTGTACTCAGAGCAAGCCTTCACCAGAGGAACCCGGACAAGATACCAGTGGAAACGTCTTTCTCATCATACCACTGTCCTCTATCTTGCCGGAACAGCTCAGGCCGAGAATGCAGGGTTCCGTCTCCCGTGTGTGGAGTTACAGGTGACGCTGAGGTGCCAACCAAGGAAGAAATGGCAGCGTGCTCACTCCCAAAACGCGCCCCTCGGCCTGTTGCTCAGACGACACGCAATCTAGGACTATCTACCAGGTCTTCTTTCTGCTTCTCAGGGTAAAGCAACACTTCCCCTCCTTGACAAAGCCAGTTAGGACAGAAGGAACAGTAAGACAGCTTCGGCCCATCTGCAGAAACTACATAAGCCTTTGCCTGTGTGTGCTCAGCCCCCGCCGTCACCTGCGTCGGACTCTGCAGCCCCCTGAACTGTCAGTCAATTCAGAGTTCTTTTGAAATGACTCAGTTGCACACCAACCATGTACTAGGTGGTTATATGGTGATGAAGCAAGCAGGCAACACCCCTGACTCGTGGAACATACATTTCAGTAGAATTTTATAGGTTCTACTCCAAGTTATGTATAGAAACAGAGAGCAAGTGTATGAATATTTATTTTAAACCAATTGGCACTGACTTGTTTTCAAGTTGTTTGGCAGAATTCTCTTTCAAGTCGGTTTCAGTGTAAAGACCCTGAGACTGCTGGCGTTAGATCCAGTTTTTAAAATCTCTTACAGAATACCTACTTTTTTTTAACAAGATGTAATCTCTTACAAAGCCAGAAGCAGAATGCTGTAACACCTGCGAGCTGTCCTCCTACGTCATTCTTGCTGCAGGATAACAGAAGATGATGAAGCTTTCAGATCCAAGACTTACCTTGCCGGGCCTGTATCAGGTCATATGAATGTGGATTAAGCATAATGTTGAACACACAAAAGAGAGTATGTGCTGTTAATGATTCTGTTTATGTGGTTCAATAACAGGCAACAATAACCAATGCTGGGAGAAATCAGAACAGTTACCCTGGTTTTAAAGAGATGACTGGGAAAGGCATGAGGGAATGTTCCAGGGTGCTGGAAATAATATCGTCATCTGGGGAATGTTTACCCACGTGTAGACACATGGAAAAACCATCAGCCTGTACACTTAAGATCTGCGCACTTTACTGTACGTAATTTACACCTGAGTGGGAAAAATGAAGACCATGGAGTGGAGACGTTCCCCACGAACTGATATTTCCAGGATAAACCGTTCAGCGAAAAAGCAAAGTGCAAAGTAATTCCTATAGTACATTACCCTTCGTGTACAAAGGAAGGGATTATAAGAAGATATATGAGGTATCTGTGCTCGTACATAAAAGAAACACATGTTAGACGAATCAGAAACTACCTACAGGGGATGGGTGGGCATTCAGGAAGTGTGGGAGAGTGGAAATGGGGTAGAAGGCACGGGGGGAGCAACACCTCTATGTGTATATCTATTTGTATAGTTTTAACTTTTAGAACTAGGTTAATGTTCCACTTTCTCAAAAAAAAAAAAAGTAAATAAATAACTAAAATTAACCAGGCCAGTGGTGGTAGCAGTGGGGCAGGGACCCAAAATGGAACTCAAGCGGTAACACGTGAGCTTAACTCTATCACAGATGAATAGCATAGCCACACTGAAGGAAGAAAAGAACTGAACTGGGTAACTTTGGGAAAAAGTATTGTGACTATATGCTATAAGGCTTAAAAGACAAAACAGAAAGGTGCACATAAACTGCATTCTAGTTAGGACAGTTTCTACTATTCAAGACGTACGAGGTAGTAATTTTCAATATACGTGTACACGTATATTCAAAACACACACACACTAGGACTAAAAATTTATGAAAATATTGTGGATAACATGAGGCAGGTTTTCCACTGATGGAGAAAGAAGTAACAGGGGAAAGGTGAGAACGAACATTGTGGTATTGGACTTCAATCAGATATGTCAGCACAAACTTACGGTCGTTAGTACATAAACAGATAGATATTGATAATGGACAAGTGTAGACACGTGTATCTGTGTGTGATTCATATATGTTCTAGGAAATAGCTCTGTTCTTTCAGAGAGCTAAGATGCAATGACACCCCAGTAGCAATGAGTACACCCAGCACTCACATCTTGGTTTCTAAATTCATTCTCCAGTAAAAGGAACCAGAGCTCCTTGGAGACACAGCTTATCCGGGGACTGAGGCAGTGAAAACCTAAGATGTTCTGTGTATATTGTGTGGTGCCAAAAATTAAGGAAGTGCTCAAAAAGTGATGGGAGCATGTCAACAAGAGCCCAGTTAAATGATCTCCCAAAGACCAATCTGTGACTATCTGAACAACTGCAACAAGTAAAAAATATAGAGACTATTGAATTATAACCCGTAGAATAAAATGAACATCCATGAATTCACTACTAACAAATGAAAGGGGGAGAAGGTAGAACTCTTCCTTATCCGAGTTCCAATTAATAAAGGCAGAGCATTGTAGGAAATAGAAAATCACCATTTGCCTAAACCACAGTAATAAGTGTTCCAGAAGGAATCATTAATAAATGCTAAAACCTAGTGGGTTTTAAAAAAGTAAGATAAGACACATTCACAGAAAGATAGACAAGATGAAAAGGCAGAGGGCTATGTACCAGATGAAGGAACAAGATAAAACCCCAGAAAAACAACTAAATGAAGTGGAGGTAGGCAACCTTCCAGAGTAAGAATTCAGAAAAATGATAGTGAAGATGATCCAGGACCTCGGAAAAAGAATGGAGGCAAAGATTGAGACGATGCAAGAAATGATTCACAGAGACCTAGAAGAAGTAAAGAACAAACAAACAGAGATGAACAACAGATTAACTGAAATGAAAACTACACTAGAAGGAATCAATAGCAGAATACCTGAGGCAGAAGAACGGATAAGTGACCTGGAAGACAGAATGGTGGAATTCACTGCTGCGCAACAGGATACAGAAAAAAGAATGCAAAGAAATGAAGACAGCCTAAGAGACCTCTGGGACAACATTAAACGCAACAACATTCTCATTATAGGGGTCCCAGAAGGAGAAGACAGAGAGGAAGGACCAGAGAAAATATTTGAAGAGATTATTGTCGAACACTTCCCTAACATGGGAAAGGAAATAGCCACCCAAGTCCAGGAAGTGCAGAGAGTCCCATACAAGATAAACCCAAGGAGAAACAGGCTGAGACACATAGTAATCAAACTGGCAAAAATTAAACACAACGAAAAATTATTGAAAGCAGCAAGGGAAAAACGACAAATAACATACAAGGAAACTCCCATAAGGTGAACAGCTGATTTCTCAGCAGAAACTGTACAAGCCAGAAGGGGGTGGCATGACATATTTAAAGTGATGAAAGGGAAGACCTTACAACCAAGATTACTCTACCCAGCAAGGATCTCATTCAGATTTGATGGAGAAATCAAAAGCTTTACAGACAACCAAAGGCTAAGAGAATTCAGCACCACCATACCAGCTCTACAACAAATGCTAAGGGAACTTCTCTAACTGGGAAATACAAGCAAAGAAAAGGACTTACAAAAACAAACCCAAAACAATTAAGAAAATGGTCATAGGAACGTACACATCGATCATTAGCTTAAACGTGAATGGATTAAATGCTCCAACCAAAAGACACAGGCTCGCTGAATGTATACAAAAACAAGACCCATCTACATGCTGTCTACAAGAGACCCACTTCAGACCTAGGGACACATGCAGACTGAAAGTGAGGGGATGGAAAAAGATATTCCATGCCAATGGAAATCAAAACAAAGCTGGAGTAGCAATACTCATATCAGATAAAATAGATTTTAAAATAAAGAATGTTACAAGAGACAAGGAAGGACACTACATAATGATCAAGGGATCAATCCAAGAAGAAGATATAACAATTATAAATATATATGCTCCCAACACAGGAGCACCTCAACACATAAGGCAACTGATAACAGCTATACAGGAGGAAATTGACAGTAACACAATTAATAGTGGGGGACTTTAACACCTCACTTACACCAGTGGACAGATCATCCAAACAGAAAATTAATAAGGAAACACAAGCTTTAAATGACACAATAGACCAGATAGATTTAATTGATATTTATAGGCCATTCCATCCCAAAACGGCAGATTACACTTTCTTCTCAAGTGCGCACAGAACATTCTCCAGGATTGATCACATCTTGGGTCACACATCAAGCCTCAGTAAATTTAAGAAAATTGAAATCATATCAAGCATCTTTTCTGACCACAATGCTATGAGATTAGAAATGAATTACAGGGAAAAAAACGTAAAAAACACAAACACATGGAGGTGAAACACTATGTTACTAAATAACCAAGAGATCACTGAAGAAATCAAAGAGGAAATCAAAAAATACCTAGACACAAATGACAATGATAATACGACAATCCAAAAACTATGGGATGCAGCAAAGCAGTTCTAAGAGGGACGTTTAGCTATACATGCCTACCTCAAGAAACAAGAAAAATCTCAAACAATCTAACCTCACCTAAAGGAACTAGATAAAAAACAAACAAAACCCAAATTTAGCAGAAGGAAAGAAATCATAAAGATCAGAGCAGAAATAAATGAAATAGAAACAAAGAAAATAATAGCAAAGATCAATAAAACTAAAAGCTGGTTCTTTGAGAAGATAAATAAAATTGATAAACCATTAGCCAGACTCATCAAGAAAAAGAGGGAGAGGATGCAAGTCAATAAAATTAGAAATGAAAAAGGAGAAGTTAACAACAGACACCGCAGAAATACAAAGCATCCTCAGAGACCACTACAAGCAACTCTATTCCAATAAAAGGGACAATCTGGAAGAAATTGACAAATTCTTAGAAAAGTATAACCTTCCAAAAATGAACCATGAAGAAACAGAACACATGAACAGACCAATCACAAGTAATGAAATTGAAACTGTGATTTAAAATCTTCCAACAAACAAAAGTCCAGGACCAGATGGCTTCACAGGTGAATTCTATCAAACATTTAGAGAAGAGCTAATACCCAAACTCTTCCAAAAAACTGCAGAGGAAGGAACACTCCCAAACTCATTCTATGAGGCCACCATCACCCTGATACCAAAAGCAGACAAAGATACTACAAAAAAAAAAGAAAATTAGAGGCCAATATCACTGATGAATATAGATGCAAAATTCCTCAACAAAATACTAGCAAACAGAATCCAACAACACACTGAAAGAACCATACACCATGATCAGCTGGGATTTATCCCAGGGATGCAAGCATTTTTCAATATACGCAAATCAATCAATGTGATACACCATATTAACAAACTGAAGAATAAAAACCATATGATCATCTCAATAGATACAGAAAAAGCTTCTGAAAAAACTGAACGCCCATGTATGATAAAAACTCTCCAGAAAGTGGGCACAGTGGGAACCTACTTCAACATAACAGAGGCCATATATGACATATCCACAGCAAACATTGTTCTCAATGGTGAAAAACTGAAAGCATTTCCACTAAGATCAGGAACAAGACAAGGATGTCCACCCTCACCACTATTATTCAACACAGTTTTGGAAGTCCTAGCCATGGCAATCAGAGAAGAAAAAGAAATAAAAGGAATACAAATTGGAAAAGAAGAAGTAAAACTGTCATTGTTTGCAGATGACATGATACTATACATAGAGAATCCTAAAAATGCCACCAGAAAATTACTAGAGCTAATCAATGAATTTGGTAAAGTTTGCAGGATACAAAGTTAATGCACAGAAATCTCTTGCATTCCTATACACTAATGATGAAAAATCTGAAAGGGAAATTAAGGAAACACTCCCATTTACCACTGCAACAAAAAGAATAAAATACCTAGGAATAAACCTACCTAGGGAGACAAAAGATTTGTATGCAGAAAACTGTAATGAAAGAAATTAAAGATGATACCAACAGATGGAGAGATATACCATGTTCTTGGATTGGAAGAATCAATATTGTGAAAATGACTCTACTACCCAAAGCAATCTACAGATTCAATGCAATCCCTATCAGATTACCAATGGAATTTTTTACAAAACTAGAACAAAAAATCTTAAAATCTGTATGGAGACACAAAAGACCCCGAATAGGCAAAGCAGTCTTGAGGAGAAAAAAACGGAGCTGGAGGAAGCAGACTCCCTGACTTCAGACTATACTACAAAGCTACAGTAATCAAGACAATATGGTACTGACACAAGAGCAGAAATATAGATCAAGGGAACAGGACAGAAAGCCCAGAGATAAACCCACGCACCTATGGTCAACTAATCTATGACAAAGGAAGCAGGATATACAATCAAGAAAAGACAGCTTCTTCAATAAGTGGTGCTGGGAAAACTGAATAGCTACATGTAAAAGAATGAAATCAGAACGCTCCCTAACACCATACACAAAAATAAACTCAAGATGGATTAGAGACCTAAATGTAAGATGGGACACTATAAAACTCTCAGAGAAACACATAGGAAGAACACTCTTTGACATAAATCACAGCAAGATCTTTTTTTTTTTTTTTTTTTTTTGTGGTATGCGGGCCTCTCACTGCTGTGGCCTCTCCCATTGCGGAGCACAGGCTTTAGACACGCAGGCTCAGCGGCCATGGCTCACAGGCCCAGCCGCTCCACGGCATGTGGGATCCTCCTGGACCGGGGCACGAACCCGTGTCCCCTGCATTGGCAGGCGGACTCCCAACCACTGTGCCACCAGGGAAGCCTGCAAGATCTTTTTTGATCCACCTCCTAGTAATGGAAATAAAAACAAAAATAAACAAATGGGACCTAATGAATCTTAAAAGCTTTTGCAAAGTAAAGGAAACTACAAACAAGACAAAAAGACAACCCTCAGAATGCGAGAAAATATTTGCAAACAAATCAACGGACAAAGGATTCATCTCCCAAATATATAAACAGCTCATGCAACTCGATACTAAAGAAACGAACAACCCAATCCAAAAATGGGCAGAAGACCTAAATAGACATTTCTCCAAAGAAGACAAACAGGTGCCCAAGAAGCACATGAAAAGCTGCTCAACATCACTAATCATTAGAGAAACGCAAATCAAAACTACAATGAGGTATCACCTCACACCAGTTAGAAGGGGCATCATCAGAAAATCTACACTCAACAAATGCTGCAGAGGATATGGAGAAAAGGGATCCCTCTTGCACTGTTGGTGGGAATGTAAATGGATACAGCGACTATGGAGAACAGTATGGCGGTTCCTTAAAAAACTAAAAACAGAGTTACCATATGATCCAGCAATCCCACTACTGGGCATATACCCAGAGAAAACCATAATTCAAAAAGACACATGCACCCCAATGTTCACTGCAGCACTACTTACAATAGCCAGGTCATGGAAGCAAGCTAAATGCCCATCGACAGATGAATGGATAAAGAAGATGTGGTACATATATACAATGGAATATTACTCAACCATAAAAAGGAACGAAACTGGGTCATTTGTAGAGATGTGGATGAATCTAGAGACTGTCATGCAGAGTGAAGTAAGTCAGAAAGAGAAAAACAAATATCGTATATTAACGCATACATGTGGAACCTAGAAAAATGGTACAGATGAACCGCTTTGCAGGGCAGAAATTGAGACACAGTGTAGAGAACAAATGTATGGACACCAAGGGGGGAAAGTGGCGGGGGCAGGGGTGGTGGTAGTGTGATGAATTGGGAGATTGGGACTGACATATATACACTAATATGTATAAGATGGATAACTAATAAGAACCTGCTGTATAAAAAAATAAGTAAAATAAAATTCAAAAAAATACAATTAAAAATTTTTTTAAAAAATTCTTTTCCCACAGTGCTCCCATATAACATGCCGCTCCAATTTTTTAGTGTCTACCAACAGTGTAAGTCAAACATTTGTTCCAGTAAACAAGTAAATACAATGACTGGTAGTGTTCTCTTTTAAGGATTGTGTACAGAGTAGAAATGTCAGGGTTATAAACACGATGAAAAAAAAAAGAAAAAAGTATGATAAGAAGCAGGATATGTGCATACTGTGAAAGTATCTCCTCACAAGATATTATTTAATTTCAAAGGAGAAATAGTAACTTTACAATGGAGAATCCTGGCAGACACCACTGTAACCAAACGATCAAGGTTAATCTCACCAGTAATGAAACATGCTGACATCAAGTGTCCCCTTATATGATGCACTGAGAAGAAGACAGTATCGATTCCGTAGTATTCTTGCCAAAAATGCATAACCTAAATTTAATCTTGAGGAAACACCAGGAAAAACCATTCACTTAACAAGTGGCCAATAACTCTTCACAAACGTAAAACTCATGAAAGGGAAAGAAAGATTCCGAAACTGCCCAGAGTGAAGGAGACTAAGAATATACGACAACAAAATACAATGTGGGACCCTGGACTAGGAAATAGACATTAATGGGGAAATTGTTGAAATGTGAATAAAATCTGCAGGCCAGTTAACAGTATTATATCAATGTTATTGCTTCTTCATTCTGATCATTGTACTATGGCTATGTAAGACGTTAACATTTTTTAAAGCTGGGGGAAAGGGATACGGGAAGATTGTGTACTAGTTTTGCAACATTTTTTGTAAGTCTCAGATTTCTGCAGAATGAGAAGCTAATAAGAATTTTTTCCTTTATGCACCCGGTCAACAGCTTTTGGAGAAGTAGGTGACTCTCAGAAAGACACTCCCAAGTCAAATTCTGGATCTGATGTTTATCTAGCCACGTGACTTCAAGGTAGTTACCTATACCCACTAACCCTGATTTAGTCCTCTAGCTGTGTGGTACTCACTATGGTCCCCATTTTACAGATGAGTCAGTTGAGGCAGTGTACATAAAGTGCTTATGACCTGATACATGACATTCTTCTTCCTATTATTATTATTATGACTAGACATAAGGGAATGTCATTATGCAAGCAAAATCACCTATTTCAATTATTTTTATTAAGAACTTCCGCATCCAATGAAGAATCAAAGGAGGAAGGCAGGGATGCAGTGAGCGGGAAAGAAAAGAAAAAAAGGGAGCTAGGAGGAGGAGGCAGGGGCTAGGGAGAGGAAAGTGGGAGGCAAAAGCACTGCCCCTTAAATGATAATAAAAGCTACTTTTCAGTATCATGAATAAGCCACTGAACAAAAAAATAATGTAGGAACTACGTCCTTTTTTCACTCTTTTTATACTGGGAGTTTCAAAAAATCCATATTCACACTAAAATAGCTAACAAAGTAACTGCTAACGTAAAAATTGAATTCTACATGATATTTAATCACTGTCTCCTCATTGCTAATCAATCACGGTAATTGATAATGATGATGACAAATCCATTTCCCTCTAGAAGCCGCCTCAAGTCCAACCTCTTACCTAATACTCTCCATGGAGGCCAGGGTCACCCTACCCAGGTTAGTAGCTCCGATCTGGAACCTAATTACAGATAGATAGACAGACAGACAGACAGACAGACAGATAGAGAGATATGGATAAGAGAATAAATGTATATATGTCAATCCCAACTATTAAGAACCTGCTGTATAAAAAAATAAATAAAATACAATTCAAAAATTCAAAAAAAAAAGAGAATAGATGGCTGGTTGGAGGGATAGACAGATGATAGATCAGTGAGTAGGGAGAGGGTGGAGATGGATAAACAGAGGATAGATTGATAGTGAGATAACCTTTGTATTTATGCATTCATATCATCACTGGAAGAGTCCGATAAAATTCTTGAGTAAAGTGATACCCCACTAACAGAAGTATGATATACATCACCCGAATCAAAATTAATCTTTAGGAACACACTTGTGTATTAATTTATTTACATAACAAATCATGTATTCACTCAGTGAGTACCAGCTTCTAGACCTTGAGGTGAAAAGCAAGGAACAAAACCAGTTTCCTGGGCCATCAAGATTACTTTCCAATGGAGAAGAAGACAGAAATGAAGTTAAAACTATACTATGGCAAGTCGAGGCAAATGCTATGAAGAAACATAAGGCACAGTAAGGGGCAAGAGACTTCAGAGGGGCGACCTGAGCATGAATGGTCAGAAAAGGCCTCTTGGGTGAATAAAGAGCCACGTGCGTATCTGGGGGAAAGGGCTCCAAACCAAGAACGCTGCACGTGCAGATGCCCAAGGACGGGACCGAGGCACACAGAGAACGACATGCTGCTTACACATCGAGAGAGGAGAGGACAGGAGATGAGAGGGAGTCAGCGGCCCCATCGCCCAGGGTCGAGTAGGCCAAGGGACGCCATAAATGTCACCGTTGGGGGTACGCGTGCATATCGTCCCTGGAAGACTCAGGTAAAATTCTTCAAGATTACACAGGAGCTTGCAAAAACCCATGGGGAGCCAGCTCCTGTTTTATCTCTGGAGTCCACCGGTTCCTGAAAGCCAAGGCAGCCTGAAACAGGTGTGCACAGGGCTAGTAAACCTTGGGGAGGTGAGCAAGACTCTCTAAGTGAGACAGACATTTTCTCCTCGCTCGGTTTTTCTTGCCTTTCACATGTGACTTATAACTATGTTACTTTCAGACAACGCATCTCTAATTATGCAAAAGGTTCAGAGCCAGGTAGCATGGAAAAATGTAGCTTTCTGTTTATTTATAGGCCCAAGTCTCTTCAGGCAGCGAGGCCCACAGATCTCCATCCTTACTGGAGGTGGCAAAAGGAAAGGAGGCTAGAGCCAAGCCCAGCCTCCTAGAGCATCCAAACCTTATTTAAAGCTATTTTGGAGCCAAGGACATGTTCCTGAATCCATTCCAAACAAGAGTGAAGATGCTGGTGCATGATATTTTTGCAAAATATGCAGGCTCAGGAATTGACAGACTTTACATTTACATGAAACATGAAGAACCATTTGTGAATCCTTGCTGCAGAAAGCTGCTGTCTGCAAGCCCAAAAGAATAGCATAAAGAATAATAATAAAACAAAGCTGGCACAAAACCCTGTCTTCCTTGAAGAGGGCCAATTTTTAGTTTGATAATAGCGCTGACTCTTGGAACCCGAAAGGAAAATAAATTCCTACCCACACAACCCGCATTGTTCCTCTCCTCCTGTTGTTCATTTTACCTCACACCTCAAACACATACAATCATTTATTTTTTTCCTATTGAAAAGTGCAAGGTGTTTGTTCTAAAAGTAAGTTGTCTGCATCTGATTCCATAAACAGTTTCTTCCTGATGATTGCTATTTTTTAAGGCTGTTGCTTTAACTAAAGTTATAGTGAAAAATTAGAAATATTTTCTTCCAATATTCTTTTGAGGTACGTGTGTGTGTGTGTGTACACACAGTCCTTATAACATGAAAACTAACTGCCCGTTAGGTCTATTCAAATACACAATCACATATTTCCATAAAGAAAAAAATAATAAACTTGTTTGCTGCATGTTGAGCAAGAACTAGAAATTCCATTTTTTACCCCCAGTCGAGGCCACAACAGTGAGAGGCCCGCGGACCGCAAAAAAAAAAAAAAAAAAAAAAAAAGATAAACGCTCTTCTCTGTTAGCTACATCTTGAAATTAACTGCCTTTCTTAAATACAAGTGAAACAGATGCATGGCAATGGACAACAGTCTGGGGAAAAGGTTGAAGCTTCTGAGTCTGTCTTTTCTGCAAAAATTAGGACTAAAATAGGGCCTAGGAGAAAATAATTTTATTTGTAAATAACACCAAAATACATTTTTCCAGTAGACATGAGAAAACTTTGCAAAGCTCTGTTCTTTGAAAGCAAAGATCTTATGCCCACAACACAGACTCAGCTATGGTCTTTAATAATCGTCAAAGGCATCGTGTTTTATTTGTTTGTGAACCTTAAAAACAAAAGAAACACTTTAGAGACTCACATTGCATTTCAGCCCTCAGCTATGTTACTAGATGGCATCAAATCACCGGGGAGAGTAGGTCCCCCTGTACCTTCGGCTACACAGGCACACAGTGAAACAGAAGAACGGGCAAAGGACTTTGAGAACTTTTTCAGGCTTTTTTCCCGATAAACAAGGACTTCTTAAGTGGTGCTGAATTCGAGTTATATGACAACTGTTTCTGCCACAAGCAAGCTGACGTTCCGTATTCATCACTTGCCCTCGTGTCCTGAGGACCCAGAGACAAAGTCTAAGAACAATAAGACACTGGAACATAAGCGGACCTTAATATTTCATATTTAAAATTGAAAGCTCTAAATAATTTAACATAATTAGTTTCTACCAATGACATCATCTCTAATATGCCAGGAAGCAGGATAAATGCTTTACATATATTACTATTAATCCTTATAAAACCTGGCAAAATCAGTATTCTCCCTGTCTTCTTTAAAAACATGAGCAAACCCAAACTGAAACATAGAAAGGTTAATTCCCTGCCCAAGATCACACAGCAAGTAATGGGAAAAAAAAAAAGAATACAAACCCAGGTGTATTTGATTCGCAAGTTCTGGCCTTTAACTGACATTTTATATTGTTTCTCATCATCTTCACCACGGGCTGGCAAACTCCTACCCATGAGCCAGTGCACCCAATATAATGAGAGGGGGTGGAACTGCACCTGATCTCCCTTGCACCTAGCCTATCGGCAACAGCTAATTACCTAAAGGCTCAATTACACACCACTCAAACTCTGCAAAGGAGCAAAGAAATCTATTATACGCAGAAAACCTTCATCCTAATAAAATCATTAGCTTCAAGGGGAAAAGGAGTTAATTCAAACTTTGAAAGCAGAAGTATCTGAGGGCTTATGGCATTACAAGATTCTATTCTGCTTGTAAGAGAAAAAAAAAAAAATCTGTTGGCATGTTTTGTGTGTCCGATGAAAACTGCATCACCCAACAGAGCCTGCCTACATTCTAGAAATTAATGCGTTTGTGGGGAGGAGTTCTTTTTCAAACCAGGTCATAATGTATGCCTGCCAAGTGAACCCTCTCTCTTCAAGAATATTCAAAGCACAAGTAGCAACAGGAGAGAGGCAGTCCTGCCCCTGAAGGAACAGCCAGGCATGTTTTATGACCAAGAAGGATAGGGAAAGCAAAAGAATATTCTGTGCAACCAAATGAAGTTGTGAAATATCCAAAAGTAACGTGTCAAGAAACTCTTATTTGTAGGTGGAATTTAAAACAACACAACAAAAAGATCAAAATTATGCTTGAGCTTCATCGGGGGCCGTTTCAGGTCTTCTGTTACAGAAGGTCTCGATCTGCACTTACAGACACAGCAATCAGACTTCATTACAACCAGTATTTATGTCTGAAAGTTCTACTCCAACTTGCCCACACCCAGCCCCTGAGAAACTTCAGTGTGAAATGATCCTGCAGTCAGGAGAGCACAGTAGCTTTTCCAACAAATAGTCTTTCCATAAAAGGAGCAGGAGGCTCCTTTTTCCATTGTGGATGGCAGGTCCACCTCCAACACCCTGTACAGACAGTCTCCCAAGCTCCCTACCTCTTCACGCCCACGACCCTTTCTCGCTATCACAGCTTCACAGCTCTCTGTCCTGTCCCGTAAGGACCAAACCCCAGCTGTGGTGTAAATGGCCCTGGCCATGGAAAAGCACAAGCGTCACAACTCTACCCAGGCCACACAGAAGCATTTTAAAGAGCTCTTCCACAGAGCACTTACAATCTTCTAACAGAGCATGTAATTCTGTCATTTGTTATTGTCATACGTTGCCTCTCTCCCTCCGCCAGCAAGCAGATCCACGTTCCTTGGGCACCTCTGCATGTTTTATACATGGATATACTTATCCCAAATGTTAAGTGCAGTGCATGGGAATTCCTGGCAATAGGTGCTCCAACAGTATGCGCTGAATCAAGATGTGCTGAAGGTGTTGAGACTTCCCATTCTTAGTGCACATAATTTTTAGCAGAATTGCTTATAATCAGAATACATTTATGCCCCCATGGGGAATTACAACAGTTATGACTGCAAAAAGGAAACAGGAGAAATAAAGATCCTGCCAAAAAGACTGAGACAACATGTTATCCTGCATCCATGTAACAGAACAACAGGCAACCAAGTGAAAATGATCAAGGTCAGATGTCGAGGACAAATGGTGGCGTCTTCAGGTCTCGGGCTGCGTTTATGCAGAAGATAATCTGGACCCGTGGAGCTTCATCAGCCCCACAGAGGTAACCGTGCCTGGCACGGTTATTTCAGATCATCTTTGTAGAAGCCTGCAGAGTTGACCCCTCCATACTTTTTAGGTTTTGAAATGATAACTGCCCTGACTCGACAGGACGCTGCCCGTATTGACACACTCAAGAGCATACAGGGAAAACAGGTTAAGTGGCAGAGGACTGTCCCATCTGCATTTCTGAAACTCAGATCTAACGATGACATTCTCACCTGCACATCCTCAGTGATTCCTGGTTGCCCACGCGCTAAAGGCTGATTTCTTTGTGTGGCAAACTTGCTCAGCTCTTTGGAACATTCTCCAGCTATCCATCTCCATATCCAAGTTTTCGTCGCCCCCTTTCCACCTCCCTTTCTCCACAGATCTTTAAACCTGGGGCTCCCGATCCACCCTCATGAAAAACTGAGAAAAAAGCATCATTCAGTCTGTCAAATTTTCATAACCCCTAAGTCACTCTTTGTCCAATAACCATCCATTTATTTTAGAACAAACAAACAAACAAACAGGTTCTAGTTAAGGAAAAGCTATGTACCAGGCATGGGGTTTTAAAAAAAAAAAAAAAAAAAGGAAACAAATTCATTTGCATTAATTCTCTTTAATACTAAAAAAAAAACCCTATCAACACAAATGTCATTCTGCATGTATATATATAAACGCTCAATAAGTATAAGTGCACCTCCTCCAAGAACAGATGAAGATGGCATATAAACACAGGAGAAAATGTTCAGCATCTTCAGCCATTAGGGAACTGCAAATTAAAATCACAATAAAATGCCGCTATTAAACGGATCATTTTTTTAAGCCGACCGTACCCAGACTGTCCAGGATGTGGAGCGACTGGGACTCTCACGCGCCGCTGGCAGGAAAGTCAAACAGCGCAGCAGCTCCGGAAAACAGTCCGGTGGGCTTCTCACACAGCTGAACACACGCTGAACGCACGGTGCAGCAGTCACACTCCTGGGGGTGTATACGAGTGACACGAATTCACGTGTTCACGCCGAGACACAGGTGTGCACGTGCGCGGTGACTTTACTCACAGCCACTCAAACCTGGCAACAACCCAACGTCCTCAACGGACCGGCGGATAAACAAACTTCCGCGAGTACATCCACACAAGGGAAGGGTACGCAACAGGAAAAAGAGAAGGCCGCTGACGCTGTCAACGGGCTGGATGACCCTCGAAGGTGTTATATGCCAAAGCGAAAGAGGCCAGACCCCAGAGCCTCATTCCGTACGATTTACTCTCCACGAGGTTTTGGAGGCGGCAAAACTGTGGACAGAGATGAGACGGGTGGCTGCCAGAAGCTAGGAGGGGGAGGGCGTGTCCACCAAGGGACAAGAGAGAACTTTAGGAGGGGGACGGAACGATTCTGTATCATGACCGTGACGGTGATTACAGGGTCACACGCGTTTGTCAAATCTCAAACCATACACGTAAAGTGGATGTGTGTGACCGGACGTAAGTTACACATCAACAGAGCTTAGAGTAAAAAACAGTCAGTCAACAAAGAGAAACACAAGTACCTTGCCACAGACCACAAGGCCCCTGCGTCGTCAAGCTGGCGTGTGCATTGGCGGTACGCTTATTTATGCATTTCCAAATGACTTACCACTGCCGCTCAGGAATATATAATTGCAGCACAAAAATACGTACATAGGAGAACATCTGTCACTATCAAACTTGGACATAACACCACCTAGTCTTCTTGATCGTTTTTATTTATTTCTTCGGGGGCAGGGAGGGGTGGCCAGCTTTTTGCCAGGTCTGACAGGGACGACGCTTGGACCCCACAATACAGCGAACACCAAATACAAATCAGACACTTCCTGGTGGTTCTCGCTGCGCTTGGAGGATTCCGCTTGGTTTCAACAGGTTGTGTGTGTCTTCAGACTTCTTTTTAAGCTATTCAAACGTCCCGTGGAGGCTGGCTCTCCGCAAACTTAACGACGTAATCTATCAGCCTGCCCACACGTGGGCGAGGCCAGACGCATGCGCGCGTTGTGGGCGCGCTGCCCTCGGATTCCGCCTCTGCCCGCTTCTGACGTGGGACGTCTACCGCACAGCTCGGGTGTGAGCGCCGGGAATGATCTGTGTGCATGCTGACAAAGCTGCAGACTTTCTGACATCGACAGGCATTGTTTATTCTTTCAGAATGCTCTAGTATTTTCTTCCCCCATGCAACAGGCTGTCACAAACACCTCCTTTTACGTGTGCCCAAGGTGGAGACGTCTATGCTGGTTGGCCTCCTTTCCCTAATATACTTAAAGATATTTGACCGTTTCCACTTCTTTGCCAAGTCTTACACATCTTGGACCCATCAGATCTGACACACATCGGTCATGCATCTGACTCCCCTCTTCCCATCTACTGAAAGCAATATGCTTTCCTGCTCGTATCATTGTGGGACATTTCTTCAAGAATGACATTTCTAGGACACTTCCTTAAGAATGACATTTAGAGGGCTTCCCTGGTGGCGCAGTGGTTGAGAGTCCGCCTGCCGATGCAGGGGACGCGGGTTCGGGCCCCGGTCCGGGAGGATCCCACGTGCCGCGGAGCGGCTGGGCCCGTGAGCCGTGGCCGCTGAGCCTGCGCGTCCGGAGCCTGTGCTCTGCAGCGGGAGAGGCCACGATGGGGAGAGGCCACGACGGTGAGAGGCCCGCGTACCACAAAAAAAAAAAAAAAAAGAAGAAGGACATTTAGAGAAAATTCTTCAGTGTATGTTTTTTGTGGATTTCCAGCAACAAGTGTAAATAGTCTAAAGGTCTCTGCAGGTCACTAACTTCCTTAATCCTACCTTTCAAGGCTGGGGGCTTTTTTGCTTTGCTTTGCCAATACTGAATGCAGTGCTAGCTAGGGTGGTCACCTTCCTTTAGTTTTATGACTTTCATTGTCCTGTGCTCATTAAAACTTAGGGACTCCCGCACAGCCCACTTCTGACGAGGCCTCATTTGCTGCTTCCCATTGCTTTGTCTAGACCTTCAAGTTTTCTGTTTACTTTCTCTTTCACTGTGAGCTTGAACCTATAACCATAAAACGGGTTTTCTCAACTCATCACTGTGGACATTCGGGCCAAATCACTCGTTACTGTGGTGACGGGGCCACGGGGGCGGGGGGCCGGCCTGGGCACTGCAGGACGCCGAGCAGCATCTCTGGCCCCCACCCACTGGATGCCAGAAGCGCCCTCTCTCCCAAGTTGTGACAACAGAAAATGTCTCCAGACGTTACACCCAGCGTCGCCCCGGGCGCAGGATCGCCCCCGCTCGAAAACCACTGCTATCAAACGACCCGTTCCATTTAAAAGAAGACCCTCAGCACTAACAGCTCAGGAAACTATATATTAAATTTGCCAGCAAGTTGCAAGTAACATCCAGCAGCCGATTACTCAGCAAAACGGAAGTACTCATTTTCTTAGGGAAGACTGAGAAATTCTTCCTTTTCAATAAGAAAAAAAAAAAAAGATCATTCCAGGTGTTTATTCTGCTTCTCTAGAGAAGTGCCTCCTAAAGATATCTGTTCCTCCACCCACAATGTCCTCACAGAGACGAGCGCTCCCCTTCACCTTCCACCGGCAGGAAACAGGCTGGCCGTGGCCAACACCCTCCACGTCCAGCCCATCTGAACAATGGGGATAATACAGCAAGTGCCCACCACACAGGGGCAGCAGGAGGGTTACATGAGTTAACATAGACGGTGCGTCTGAAACAGCACTCCTGGGCATCAAGTGTTTTATAAGGAGCAGCTCTTAACATCCTTGTAGCCAGAAAGTACCCTTACTCAGTCACTTACCCACGTTCTCATTTCACATCAAATAGTCTTTACTGAACGTCTGTGCTATGTAGACACTCTGCTGAACCAATGTCACTGTGTTCAAGAAGGGTACAGCCCGGGGCTTCCCTGGTGGCGCAGCGGTTGAGAGCCCGCCTGCCGATGCAGGGGGCGCGGGTTCGTGCCCCGGTCCGGGAGGATCCCACGTGCCGCGGAGCGGCCGGGCCCGTGAGCCGTGGCCGCTGCGCCTGCGCGTCCGGAGCCTGTGCTCCGCAGCGGGAGAGGCCACAGCAGTGAGAGGCCCGCGTACCGGGAAAAAAAAAAAAAAAAGACGGGTACAGCCTGTAAGGAGATGATGATAAAAGTGTAAACAAGATACAAAGGCGCCAGACAGGGGTGCCAACTGTGTCTAGAGGAGTCAGGGAAGGCTCCCTGAAGGAGAAGGTAGTTGAGCTGAGACCTGAAAGACAAGAAGGAATTCTCCAGGGGGCAAGGAGGATGGAGGGCACTGCATCCAGAGGTCAAAGCAAAGGCTAAAAAGTCCAAGAGCATGAGGTAACATGACATTTTTAAACTTCAAAATCACTCCCAGTAAAAATGGGATCGGGGAGCTATGGGAAACGAGGGTAAAGAGCAAGCTGGGGTCAGCTCATGACTAGCCTCCTGGAAAGTACGGCCTCTCCCAGAATGCACTGAGAACACAAATGCCACAGGGTGTTAAAAGGCTGACGTGTGGGAGGTGCAGGGTCAACCAAGACCATGAGAAATGCCCGGTCAAACCTAAATGAGTCTCTTGACTACAGGACTTTCCAAAACATTTAAAATGCCAAAGGTGATTATGAGTTTCCAAAGGGAAAAACTTTAAGCAGCGATTCCCAAACTGAGGTGACAATCTGGTAAGAGCAGAGCTCCGGAAGGGATCTGGACTGGGAAATATGGCTGGGCGAATGAGAAGACATTAAAGACTGTTTAATAAAGGAATCTCATCACCAGTTTTGCACATGAGAAATGTCCCTCTAATCTGACCAACATAGAGAGATTACATGGGATTGGAGTAAGCCCAGAGGCAGGAAAAAAACAGAGGGAGACCCACACAATACTCCAAAGAAGGATAATAAGAAACCCAGGAAAAAAAACAGAGGGAGACCCACACAATACTCCAAAGAAGGATAATAAGAGACCCAGGAAAAAAACAGAGGGAGACCCACACAATACTCCAAAGAAGGATAATAAGAAACCCAGGAAAAAAACAGAGGGAGACCCACACCATACTCCAGAGAAGGATAATAAGAGACCCAGTTAGGGCCACGGGCAGTGGACACGGAGAGGACAGAATGCCTTGGAGAGACATTAAGAGGTAGGAACAATGTGACGGTGGGTAATGCATGCTAGTCCTGAGATAGAGGGAGACGTACAAAAATACCCAAGTTTTCACCTTAAGCAATAAGTGAGATGCTGGAGCTACTCCCTAAGAAAGAAATCAGGAAGAAGAAAGTTGGTCTGAGGAGGAAGACAAAGAGTACCGTTTTAATCGGGTGTGTGTGAGGTACATGTGAATGTTCATGGGCCTGTGGGTAGGGGCACCAAAGACCCAGACTAGAGAGAGAAATGCCAGAGCCACTGACAGAGAAGCGGGTTGAAACCGCTGGCGTCAAGAGGCCTGGCCAGTGAGAGAGTGCAGAGTGAATGGAGAAGGTGACACAGACCAGACCTGCAGAAGAACACCATTTCAGGGCTGCACGGAAGGAGGAGCCTGCAAAACACGGCACGGAGGAGGGGGGATGAGAAAAGAGAGCGTACTGCCGTGTGACGCAGGAGGACAGATCATCACAAAGGAGGGAACGGCTTCATCCAGACTGAAGGTAAAGTTAGGGGAGGAACATTAATGATCCCACACCGGGTGCTTCTGACAACAGCCCTCCAGGAAAACAGCTGTGGGGGCCGCGGTTCAGTGGTTCTCCAGTGGGCTGTGCGGGCGTCAGGATCACCAGGAGGCCTTGCTCAAACCCAGCCTGCGGGGCCGCCCCCAGCGTTTCTCACTCACGAGGTCCCAGGTGACGCTGATGCTGCTGGGGAACCCCCCTTAGAACCTCAGCTCTAGATAAAGGAACGCCGCCCTTTCCTCTCTGCCTTGGGGAACGCACAAACGTTTCATCTTCTTTCTCTCTGGCCCTCTGATTCCAGAAGACGGAAGTCATTCATTTTACTGCCTTCTCACTCCAACTTAAGGAGCCCAAATCTACCGCCTCTCGCCAAACATAAAAGGGTTTCGACTACAAGACACACCTTTATTTCACGTAAGAAGAAAAAGATGCCAATAATGATGAGATGTGGCTGATTGTAAGAAGCAGTCTGATTTCAGAATGTGAAATCCTACAAACATGTACATTTCAGAACTGATAAAATGTGGCCAGTCCTGTCCTTTAGGGCCACCTGGGGAAAGTCTGAACAGAAGCCTGTTCGCCAGTGGGACCTATGATTCTGTGTCTCCTCTGTCCTTCCTCTTGTGGGACGTACACACATGCTGACATCCACCCACCAGATCCAAGAACTCTGCTCCTCCTGGGATCTCCTAGGAGCTGGGTCCTTCCCCTGAGCCTCCAAAAGCATCTCACCCCACATTCCTCCAGTTCTTCAGAAGTTCTCAAAACTCAGGATTAAATGTATTGGCACATTGGCATATAACTCCTGCCTTTCCCACATTTACCCAGGACAATGAGTGGCCAAACCCAGAATGTTCTAGCCCAGACAGCCTACCACAGAGACGATCCATTCAAGAAATGCCATCACTATACACGCCAGAAGTTGGAAGGAAACAGACACCCTCACGCTATTTTTTCTCCTCTTAACCAGGAGAAATCCCCTGAATTGCATATATGATAAATTCAAAATGACTTATAGCCAATGGATACTGTTTATTTGAACCTAGCTGCATGACAGATGTTTCTATCTGTATATTCTTTCTCAAAAGAAGCGCTCGAGGTAGATTATTTTTTAATGTGAAACTAAGACGCAGATGTTGGTGGCGGAGCCAAGATTAAACAAATAATAAGGGATTCATTTCAAGAGTATAAAATTTTCACACACAAGCTATTTTATAAAGACTTCCCCTGGACTGACACCGGCCACTGTCCACAGCCAAAATACTCAGGCAGCACGAAAAGCACAAGCGACCCTCTCCCCGTTTGTGGTACCTAGAAGAACATGTCTTTGACTCTCGTCTATGGAGTGAACGTTCCACAGGAAGTCAAAACAAAATAGCTATCTACCTCTGCTCTTTCGCAGGGAGTCTCGCGGCACTCCTCTCTCTTCTGTGAGAATTCTGCTCACCCACTTTGCGCCCCTTTGCTCTCAGAAGTACAAGTTGAGGGCTTCCCTGGTGGCGCGGTGGTTGAGAGTCCGCCTGCCGATGCGCGGGACACGGGTTCGTGCCCCGGTCCGGGAGGATCCCACGTGCCGCGGAGCGGCTGAGCCCGTGAGCCGTGACCGCTGCGCCTGCGCGTCCGGAGCCTGTGCTCCGCAGCGGGAGAGGCCACAACGATGAGAGGCCCACATACAACCAAAAAAATTACAAGTTGCAGGCAATCTATCAACTTCTGTGGGGCCTCCCAAAACCAGGCGTTGCTGGGGTTGTCATGCTACAATAAACAACCACGCTTTTATCACCAACACTCCCTTGTAAGATACAGCACTTTACGTATCTTCTACAAAACGTGAAAACGGCGACACGAAGGGCAGGCAGATCAGAGACAGAGGGAGGCCATAACACTATCTGTTGAGACACTTTCCGGGTCTAACCCTGGGGCCACGCTTCCTCTGAGGGGACCCACACCTAGAAGCAGCCACAGCTAGAATGTTCTGACCCAGGCAGCCCCTTCCACACCCTTAACACAGCAGATGAAAGGTCAACCAAAACAGATGCCCTATACAAACAGTCGCCAACGTAAAGTCCTCTTCCTTGGGAGAGGGCTTTGAAATGACAGGGGGAAACCTGATCCCTACCTGAATGTCCCAGGAGGGCGCCCAGCAGTAGCAAATCCTCCAAGAGGGTCAAAATTGCCTGTTATTTTTAAAACCTGAAACTTAAAATAATCCCAGACCCCTTGGCCACATGTCATAAAAACTGCCAGATAAGTTATACACATGGAATTGATTCCAACCATCCAGCAGAGAAAGGGGTCTTTCAAATCTGGCAACGTCTCATTTCCACATGGAAAGAATTACTGGAACTGGGCAGAGATGGAAGGGCAGGGGAGGAGGGGTGGGGAAGGCCGGGGACGATTCCAACGAGAGCGGAACCACACCGCACTATCAAGTATGCAGCGTGGTCCGAGCACAGGTCACTGTAAGCGCTTGGAGGAAGACTTCAAGGAAAGCTCATCCTTTTAAAGATTGTTTCATACGTTTGTTACAGTGTTTACAGTTGTTCTTGCCCTGGCAAGGTTTTTTGTTTTTGTTTTTGTTGCTGTTTTAACCTTTCCCAAATCTGAAAGCAGTTAGTCCTTGGTATTCAAGCTGTGGTATTTGGATAAAGGCATCATTATGAATAGGTCGACTAGGGAGCTACCTGCAGGATTTCAGCTCTCCCCCACGTGGGAAATTCTGACCCAACATCTGTTTTCCAGTAAGATCCTGTCTTGACACAATTCGATAAGTACATCTGCATTTCCCCCAGGTGTTGGAAGGTCAACTGATAGATCCAAGGTCGCACAGAAAACTAGTCTCCGTGTTAAGTACCTCAATTCTTCTGGAAAGGTTTCTAAAGTAAATGGGTTCCAGGAAACCTGAGAAACAATACCCAGTGTTCACAGGTTTGGTTTGGTTAGAAGACACTTCTAAATAAAGCTTCATTCCCACTGTCTTCTTCCGAGTTTAGAGACAGCTTTTGAGGCCCTCTCTCTCTGAAATTCTGTAAAATCGTGCAGCTCGTTGGAATCATCACCAGCCTCTCCTGGCTGTTTGCAACTGCCAAATCTATTTACAAAAAGCAGATGTCACCTAAAGCCTCCATACTCAGCGTGTGGTTTAAGAGGCAGCAGCAACAGCATCTCCTGGGAGCTAGTTAGAAACACAGAATCTCTCTCCGCCACCTCTGATCTACTGAAGCATAAACTTCACTTCAACAAGTTCCCTAGGTGACCTGTATGCACTGACTAAACCAGGGGAAGGCAGACTACGGATGTGCAGGCCAAATCCGGTGCTGTTTTTGTACATAAAGTTTTACTGAAACACAGCCAGAGACGTCAACTTGTCTTTGCTTGCTTTCACACTAGCATGGCAGAATTTAGAAGCTGCAAATATGTACGTGGCCCTTTACAGAAAAATGTCTACTAACCCCTGATCTCAACCTTTACTGTGAAGGCAAAGGGGGCGCTAGACACCTGTGCTAAAACCACAGCAGGAAATTATCCTAACTACAAAGTAGACAGTCTTTTTTTGATGAGAGATCTGCTTGGCCCATTAGGTAATGGAAATCATCAGGCAAATTTCTAGACCTCATTCAAGTTAAACCCCCCAAGGTCCAGCACCATTTTCCACCCTATGAACCCTGCCAAAGAAACACAGTGTCTGTCCTTATGAAGTTTACAGGCAGAGAAGATGTAATTAGCATGAACTTAACATGGCACCCGGTATATAATTCATTAATGCATTAGAAGGACACAAATTTTTAAAAATTATTTATTTATTTATTATTTATTTTTGGCGGCATTGGGTCTTCGTTGCTGCACGCGGGCTTTCTCTAGTTGCGGAGAGCGGGGGCTACTCTTCGTTGCGGTGCGGGGGCTTCTCATCGCGGTGGCTTCTCTTGTCGAAGAGCTTGGGCTCTAGGCGTGCGGGCTTCAATAGTTGTGGCTCGTGGGCTCTAGAACGCAGACTCAGTAGTCATGGCGCATGGGCTTATTTGCCCTGCGGCATGTGGGATCTTCGAGGACCAGGGCTCGAACCCATGTCCTCTGCATCGGCAGGCGGATTCTTAACCACTGCGCCACCAGGGAAGCCCAGACACAATTTTTTTAATACCAAGTTCTGGTTATTTAAGCCACACGTGAAATAGTTAAATAGAAACCGCCAGTGAAACAGCAGGTGGGAAGCTTTTAACTGAAACCACCACTGCTGCTATGGGGGTGGTAGATGGGGGAACTCAGGGTATAGCCACATGCATGAGGCTTGATGTACCAAGTGAAGAGTATTCTCCCTGCCCCAAATCTCTCCCCTTCTGTCCCTCCCCCTCTCTCACCATCCCTCCATGTCCCTCTTCTTCTGCCCTCCCTGCGCCTTTGCCCAACATGTGATTTTAAAATCTACCACCTGCATTTCCTCCATTGCAAGACCTCTGCTGAGATGCCACCAGTGGTTTTGTAATAGGGAAGAACAAATGTGACTCTATATTAGATTTGTTTCTTTTACTTTAACCTCTGTACTCTATCGTCTTTGCTTCCAGTTAAGAATGTTGCCCATTCTGTGAAATACATAGGACAGCCCATTCTCAAGGCTATGACCTTTACCGGTATAACACTTTTCCAATCATATAGCGATTAAAAGTTTCAGAACAGAGAATAACATTTGTCTTGCTGGAGGATTACAGGAACATTGTGACCTAACCTACGTGGACAGCTGCAAGAACAAAGGATTCCGACAGCAAGAAGCTTGCAAGAACCAGCCACAGCCCCTCCCCTTTTAGTACACTCAAAGAAGCCTGAATTCTGACGTGGGCAAGACGGTTTTCTAGGCACTAGTCTGCCATCTTCCCGGAGTCCTGGCTTCCCAAATAGAGTCATTATTCCCTGCCTCAACACCTCGTCTCCTGATTTACCGGCCTGTCGTGCAGTGAGCGGAACAAGTCTGGACTTGGTAACCGTCTTGGCAAAAATGAGAAGACTTTCGACCTGAGCCCCACCTCCAGGGCCTGCACCATGTCACTCGCCGAGAAGAAACCTGGCCAACACAAACATACAGGGTCTGCCTTAGAAGGAGAAAAGAGGCGAGAGTCCCAAGGAGAAGGTCCTGGAGACACTGGGGCTGAGACAGGCCCATAGACACATGTGTGTTACCTTCCAGGTGCCTCAACACCCCACACAGGCCGGGCGGCCTGCTGGTACCCTGCTGGCTGTTTGCTTTTGTTCACGTGCTTCCTGGTCTGTGGTTAGGTCAGCTTTAAGCAAACTGTGGATGACCATCCTACTGTATGGTTGTGGTTATTCTCAAGTAGTCGTTGCTTTAGAAAAATCACAAGTACGGAAAAAGAATTTTAATTAAAAAGTTTTAGAGTAGCAGAGCCATGACACTCACACCCGTACGTGGATGAGCAGAAAAGGTGCCCCGCAGCTCTCCACAAAGTATTACACCTTTACTCCTAAAACACACTCTCCCCTCTGACCCAATCGTGAGCAAGAAAAAAAAATTTACTTTCGCTCCACTACGGTGCAAAGCATAGTCCTATAGAATAACGCAGGTGAGCGGTGCCCAAGGTGAGGTTCCTGGTACCACCTGGGAGCGTGCGGGAAATCCAGAGTCTCAGGCCCCGCCCCAGACTGGCCAAATCAGAAACCCCAGGGGTGGTGCCCTGCAATCCGCGTTTAGCAAGCCCTCCAGATGGCTCTGGTGCACATTCAAGTTGCAGAACCACCGATTAGATAGACAATCCCTTTAGGTAAACAAAGGTGTGTGAGCGTGTTCTTCCCTTGGGTTTTCTCGCCCCTAAGACTCTGTGTGTGTGTGTGTGTGTGTGTGTGTGTGTGTGTGTGTGTGTGTCCGTGTGTCTGTGTGTAGGGGGTGGGGGAAGTTCGGGGGCTCTGGGGACCTCATGTCAGTAAATGAAGGGCCAGATCCATGGGGGGTTGGTTGTCCTCTGCCCTCAGCAGTACCAGGTATTTCTCATGCACCTGGTGTTACATTCTCAGCAGCAGACATCTGAGTCTCAAATGTTAGAGCACTGGTTGCAAACTTTTTCTGCAAAGGGTCAGGCAGTAAACAGCTTTAACAGCCATAGGGTCTCAGTTACAACTACTCCAGTCCGCCCTTGTAGTGGGAAAGCAGCCACAGGAATATGTGACTGAATGAGCGTGGCTGAGTGCCAACAAAACTTTATTTACAGGAACAGGCAACAGGCTAATCTGGCTCACAGGCTGTAGGCTGCTGAACCCTGAATTAGAGTAACATGAGCTGCCACAACAAATAAGCCCACATGTCTCAATGGCTTTTAGGATACAAGTTTACTCTCACTCTTGTAACAATCCAATACAGTCCAGCATTCCTAGCTGTCAGAAAGGTTTCCTCCAAGGACGGTCTGGACACCCAGGCTCCGCCTGCTTTGTGGCTCCACTCTTCCCCACCTATTCCCAAAGGGACACGCATATCTCACCAGCAAATTAGTCACCACACCCCTCCTCAAGGCAAGAGGGCTACAAAACAGACTTGAGCTGGACACCCGCTCCCAGCAACATCTCCACACTACGGAAGGGGAAGTGAATTCTGGAGACCATTTAGCCACCCTTTTCGCACAGGATAAGAGAAACAGGTGGTGGCTGTAGGAAGATAAGAGGTCCAGGAAGAGCTTTCATAAGATGAAATTCAGGGGCAAGTTTGTACATGTCTATAAAGGTCTTTTCCATCATTTATGAATGTACACAACTTTTTTTTTAATCTGGCAGGTGGCGAGGTGGATGGGAGACATCTGTGGCCTGAGGAAAGTAAGGCGAAGCCCCTCATGGAGGGAAAGTGAAGATGAGAGAAGGCTGGGGCACCCCCGCCCCCCACCCTCCACCTCTGCCTGGATTAAAACCTACATCAGATATTGGCGCCAATGTACTAATAAAGCCGGATTCTGGAAAGATGTGAGATAAAATCTTTACGGCCTGTAGACAGATACTCCTTTTCAGACCTTAGTATTTGGAATCTTAGTACAGTTCTATACACCCAAGGCCCTTGTCAAAATGAGACTCTGGATGCCTGACAAATTGTTTTTTGAAAAAAAATCATATTTGAATTGCACAAGTTTAAATAAGCCAGTGATAAGCCAAACAGCCTGCCTCTTGGAGAGCTGGAAAGAGAAAAGGGTCAGGACGGGAAATCATAAAATAAACAAATCACTGCTATGAAAATTTATATGGCTCACCGCACCTCTGAAATGAGAGTTCAAAATAGAAATGCTTACTCCTTACCACTGGCTATTAGATCAAGATGTGTTTAATTCGTGAGTGTGCTGGGTGCCATTATTCAGCCATGCTGTATATTTTTCCATAGATCTGAAATATCCGCTGTTTCCTTTGCTGCCTCCTCCCACATACCAGATACTTGAGAGCAAATCTCATTTAGATGATGTTTTGTCTAGAGGCAGCCGAGCGCCTTCGTAATAAGGCAGATGCAGAGCACGCAATTTCAAGCACTTAGCATGCAAAAGCACAGAGCTAATTACCTGTAACTGGGGAAACAAGGCAGAGACGGATCCCCTGTTCGTGTTCAGGCAGGAGGCGATCAGAAAGGTCTGTGTGCTAGCCAGGGCAGAAGAGAGCAAAGTGCGTCCTCGCCAGCACCGCCCCAGGTCCCACCAGGAGCCGGGTGGATTGCAGGGGTGGTGGCCATGGAAGCAGCCCAACCGCGTCGGCCGCCGGGTGCCGTCCTCAGACATGCAAACTTGGAGCCGCTGGAGACTACAAGCAGGATGGCCATGCAGCTGCACTGCTGGAGGACGGCCATACCGTACTTTGTAGGAAGTCCTGGCTACAGCAGAAAATCAACATGCGTGGTCCTTCTCAAGGCGCAGTACCTGCCAGCCCAAGGGGTCCAAAATAACCAACAGGAAACAAAATAAACACACATTTCTGTTCCTCAGATCATCTTCCCTACACCTTTTTTTCCCTTCTGTTTTTCATTTAACAGTTCTCTCTTTTTCAGAGAAATAATTAGTGACAAAAACTTGGTATACTTTAAAACTATGTTTAAAAGGAAAGAGATAGCCCAAATGGAGTCTGGCCTTGATAAAGTCTGACTTTTCTCAAAATTAGCTCATTGCAATTGAGGGGGAAAGTATCGATGGAGGAGGAATGTCAAAAGTAACAGGACACACCTAGAATTCTTTTACACTAATAGCAAGTTCTTGAAATGTATAAATATCACCAATCTTTGAAATGCTGGATGGGAAGACACGGATCCCACACTTTTCCTGTTCCGCTCTGCCTATCATGTCCTACCTGCTCCTCTCCATCTTGCAAAATCTGCAGTGTTTCAAACTGCAGCTCCTGGGTGGGGGAAGCATGGCCTGGGAGTTTGGTGTTGGTAGATGCAAACTATTACACGTAGAATGGATAGACAACAAGGTCCCACTGTACAGCGCAGGGAACTTATGCTTTTAATCCAATGTCCTGGGTTAAACCATAACGGAAAAAAATATAAAAAAGAGTGTGTGTGTGTTTCTGTGTGTGTATAACTGACTCACTTTGTTGTACAGCAGAAATCACCACAACATTGTCAATCAACTCTACTTCAATTAATAAATAAAGAAATAAATAAATTACTCAGATTGCAGCTCCTTTCCTAAGCCTTCCAGCCAGAGTTCACCTGCCCTGCCCCAAACTATTGTCTAATGCTTAAGGGCTACTCCCCTAATTCCCTGCTTTTAATTCTTAGTTATCTTTTTCATGTATTTCTGTTTTAAACAACTCCGACTTGATTGCAAGTTCCTTAAAGACAGAGACTGTTATCATGTGTCTTCTTTGTCATACATCTTTGTATCTTTTCTCCCTCCGAAGTGTTTCCAACATCAGCTGAAAGTAAAAAGTAGAAGCCCGAAGTTTTCAACATAGGTTAAAGAATATTTGCCCCTCAGATGCTTAAAGAACTGCTGGGTAAATTAAACCGTAAACCTGAGACAGCAGAGCCATTTCTCCGCTGCCTAGCAGACCTAGCTAGTCCAGGCTTGGCACTGAAGACAAACAAAACAAAACAAAGCAAAACAAACAAACAAACAAAAACCCCACCATCATAAACACCATGAAATGTGCAGGCTGAAATCTGCCACTAGAGGCAAAAGCAAAGCTTTCCAAGGACAAAGTTACTTTGAAATCCTATTCTAATTTCTGACATGTAATTATTACTACATAAGCTGGGCTGAGAAAATTTACACTTTTTTTGAGACATAGTCAAGAAAAGTTAATTGCAAGCGTAATATTTTCAGTAAATTATCTGGAAGAGTGGGGGATGACAGACACTCCAGTATAATGTACTGAAACACTGGTTGTAATAGCTACTACAATCAAGTGTGAAGATTACATACGTAAATACGCGTGTATATATATATATGTATTATACACAAAGTAAACTACAAACACTGTTGCTCTGCTTGTTTATTTTGGATTAATTTTATTGTTTGGATTATTAGACTTTGGACACTGGGCCTCATTCCCCACCTAAACTATAAATTCAGAACCAGGGCTCCTGTTAGAAATTCCAGTCAGGCTTTCTATAGTTGAGCCTCTCACCCCTGCAGTCTGTAAAGTGTTTTCGCTTTGTTTTGTTTTGTTAATGTTTGGAGTTGCCTCTGGCCTCATGCTCCGTGAGATCCAACGCCCCCTCACAGACAGCGAGGAACCAGGCCGGGTTAATCCATCCCGGTTGCATGGACTCATGGCCTTCCAGAAGGGACGTCCCCATCTTTTAGTGTTTGAGCCATCAGATAAATGAAAAATGCTAATGGTGACAGTTTCAGACCACACCAATAAGCCCACAGTGTCTAGTCGGTGTGACAAGGGAAAGTTAAAAAGACCAGTGTGGGGAATTCCCTGGCGGTCCAGTGGTTAGGACTCTGTGCTTCCACTGCAGGGGGGCAAGGGATCCTGCATGCCACGAGGCGTGGCCAAAAAAAAAAAGAAGGAAAGAAAAGAATAGGGAACACCCCAAAGCCACGTAAAAGATAGCTATACATATGTTCAGAGTCCAAGAGACGAAGTCCTCCGAAGGGAGGGGCCGAGTGTGACCAATTACGTTTAGGCAGGCAACCCCGCCACTGAGAGGCAATCGTCTGCCCGTTCCAAATACAAACCTAACCCCTGCCAGCATCACCGAGAACTCAAACGACCGCTGATGTTTTATGGCACCCATCAGCCCTGACTTCAATGCTCTCCAGTAAGAAAGCACGGTAGGGCTTCCCTGGTGGCGCAGCGGTTGAGAGTCCGCCTGCCGATGCGGGGGACGCGGGTTCGTGGCCCGGTCCCGGAGGATCCCACGTGCCGCGGAGCGGCCGGGCCCGTGAGCCACGGCTGCTGAGCCTGCGCGTCCGGAGCCTGTGCTCCGCAACGGGAGAGAGGCCACAACAGTGAGAGGCCCGCGTACCGCAAAAAAAAAGAAAGCATGATAAACCCAAGTTATAAACTCTAGAATGCTTCCCCCCAAGTGCATCTGGCTTTAAATGGCTTCTCCAGGTCTCTCTAGAGTGGAGACATGCAATGCTTCCATGAAATGCTAAATATGACATCAAAATATCTCCGCATGCACCATCAACCATCCCTATTCCCCAATCCTCCCCTTAGGGCTTCTGTGCTGTGAGGAGACCTAGCATTTCCCACAATGCAGCCTTGCTCCTATCAAAGGGACTTCCTCCCAGGAAGCTGCAGGCGCAATGTACGAGAGCCAGCTCCGGTGCAGGAGCTCCACATCCAAGCTCAGCTTCCTGTACCCCTGGCCCCAAGTTCCGAGGTTCTGACTCACCTGCACTCCCCATTCCATCACCCAAGATCCCTTTCTTTTTCTTAATTATTTTTTTATTTTTTGGCTGCACCATGTGTCATATAAGATCTTAGCTCCCCGACGGGAGGTCGAACCCGGGCCCCCTGCCCTGGAAGCACAGAGTCTTAACCACTGGACCACCAGGGAAGCCCCCTAAGATCCCTTTCTGTGCCGTGTGCTGGACAAGCTATTTAGGACCAGTCTCATCACATCCTGGACAGGAGCTCAGTATCTGCCCGGACACTGTCCACAACCACAGCTCAGGAGCACGCTCCAGCCCCACCCAACAAGGCCTGCCATATGGGGCCAATTCCAGGGCAGATGGGAGCAGAGGCTCTGCAGCTGCTTAAGGATAAATCTTAATCACGGCCTCGGTCTGGAGTGATCAGCACCCAGCACGGCCACCCTTTCAGACTTCAGCTTATGAGGCTTGATATCTCAGAGCAGATGAGCCGTTGGAAAAAAAACAGTAATGACTGCAAGACACACACACACACACACACACACACACACACACACACACATGCACGCACACACACACACACGCACAGATGAGCCGTTGGAAGCGCAATAGCCCCTCTGGGTCCCTGAGATGACAGGTGCATTTTATGTTCCAGTTCGCTGTGACTGACCTTCCACGTGGTTCTGAGCTCTAACAGCTAGAAGGTAAGAGACTTTTCAAACCGTACCCTTCGCAGGCAGGCGGGCAGGCAGCTCCACTGTGGGGCACAGAGGCGGGCGTCGCTGAAGTCCTGTGGATCTTTGAAAGAATTCTGAGAAGAAATCTCTCTTGATCTCCTGTGACACTACACTCGGCTGTATTCACATTCCTTTTGTGCCTAAAACCCCAGGATTCCTGAATAAACAACTGAAGAGTTTTTTTCAAAGGAGAGTGTTCATCGCTTATAACAATTTAGAATACCGTGAGGTCTCCTTTAGAAAGTCATTTTTTTCATTTTTGAATTTGAATCGTAGAGTGTCAAACCTTTGATGAATCTCCTCTGCTTACGTCAAAATCAACTTGTATCTTTCAGAAAGAATCACTCCCTAAACTACACAAAGAAAAATGCACGATTTACACACGTTTACAGCAGCACTGGTCACAACTGTCAAAAGGTAGAAACAACCCAAATGTCCATTAAAGGATGAATGGATATACAAATTGTGGAGTGTATCTACAACAGAATATTATCCAGCCATAAAAATGAATAAAATACTGACACAGGCTACAACGTAGATGAACCATGAAAACATTATGCTAAGTGAAAGAAGCCAGACATAAAAAGACAAATATCGTATGCTTCCATTTAGATGAAATATCCAGAAGGGGCAAATCCATAGAGACAGAAAGCAGACTGGCGGTTGCCAGAAGCTGAGGGAAGGGGAAAGGGGAGTGACTGCCTAACGGGTACAGGGTTTAATCTGGGGGTGATGAAAATGTTTTGCAACTACATAGAGGTGGTGGTCGCACAGTGCTGTGAATATACTAAATGCCAATGAATTGTTCGCTCTCAAATAATCAGCTTTATTTAATGCAAATTTCACCTTAATTTTTTAAAAGGTCTGAGAAACATTTTTGCCACCTGATCCGTAAGGTCTTTGTTCCGAAAGAGTTTATGTTTTCTTTTTTATGAGACTGTTCAAGAAACCTATAAAATCTTACATTTGTGTCACTTTTCTTTAATGTCCCTTAGTGAACTTTAAGAATAAGTGGTCCTAAGGGGAGGGAGGGGGAGGGGGGAGGGGGGACCTTACTGTATGGATCCCATAACTAAAAGACAAAAATAGCTGTAGGTTATTACCCCAAATCAAATGCAGGAAACAGAGATTAAGAAGCATAGCTGGGCGATTGTAGGTAGATTAATGCCAGAGGGATTTGAAGTTTTACCATATGAGAGCACAGCCCCAGGCTATCTGTAGAAAACAGCAGCGTGGGCACCGCGCTGTCTAAGAGCTTCTTAGACTTAGAAATGCAGGTAGGGGTAATGGATTAACAGCTACAAACTACATACACAAAACACAGAAAACAGATAAGCAACAAGGACTTACAGTATAGCACAGGGAATTATACCCAATACCTTGTAATAACCTATAATGGATTATAATCTGCGAAAATACTGAATCACCGTGTTGCATACCTGAAACCAGCACATGATTGTAAATCAACTATACTTAGAAAGGAAAGAAGGATGGGAGGGAGGGAGGGAGGGAAGGAGGAAGGAAAAAAGAGAAAGAAAAGAAATGAAATGCAGGATCTCAGCCCAACCCAGAACTACAGGATCAGCATCTGCATTTCAGCAGGGCCCCAGGCATCCTTCCTTATCGCTCCAGAATAGGCTGACTGGCCCTCAACCTGAAGGTATGTTATTTTGCCTTCAACAAAGTGCCTCTACGAGGCCTTCCAAAGGCATCTGCACAAACCTGCTTCTCCCCCTCCCTCCACGTCACCTAAGAATGTTCTATGCTGCCTCCCCAGCCTGCTCACGCACCAGACCCCTGCAAGGGGCAGGACTGTCAAGCGGTGCTATACAACCTAGAAACCCACGCAGAACTGTCTCACCTAAGTTTTATCAACTAACCAAGACTTGACCTCCTCCCTCAGAACTACTTCTCTCCTTTTCCTGTCTTCCATCACTGATAAATAGACCAGTTGGTTCTACTTCAGGTCCTCTGTTTCTCACAATTCTTATTCATCTGCAGATCCTTTCTCTCTCTTTTATTGCCCACAAAAAAATCACCTCTAACTGAATTTGCTATGTATAAAAGTAATGCTCGGAGGGCTGCAGGAGAAACATGGCAGTGGCTCGGAGCAGGAGAGGTTAGGAGAAACGGTCAGATCTGGACCCACATTGAAGCTGGAGCCAAAAGGACTTCCTGTTGAACTGGAGTGGACTGGAGAGAAAGATACACACCAGAACACGTCAGAGGTTTCTGGCCTGAGCTAGCAGAAGGGTGGAGTTTCCATTGCTGAGATGGAAAAGGCAGTGGGAAAGGGAAGAGAAGACAGGAGGGGAACACTCACGGCCCTAAACGACGCCCGGATGAGGTATGCCCACCGCCCTACAAGGGTTTCCACTCGAGGAAACTGCCCCAGGAGCCCTTCCTCACAGCACGCTCTCTATGTACTGACAGACGGATCTGTCATGATTACGAGCGCACGTGCAGACCTGTAAGCGTGGGAGAAGGCGAGTGATCGCTGCACTGAAGAACCCCCGGGGCTGCTCTCGGTGGCAGGGAGGCTATGGAGACTCTAGGATACGCTGTGCAGCGTATCAGGCACCTGTCATGAGACAGAACACTAAGGCTCTGAAATCACACCATTTCACCCTCGAGAAGATAACCCATACTGTATTCCTTATTTCAGGAGGTAAATCAATTGGCGTCTGGAAAAGCAAAGTGCTGCATCTTGAGAAGAAAACAAAACAAACCAAAACGCAGCTTCCACTTCAGCGGAACAGATGCCAACAGCCATGTGTATGTGTATGTAATATTTTATAATATATTATTTTATATAATGTTATATCATGTCATGATTATATATGAAAATTATATATAAATATAAAAAATATATTTGTATGTATCAAAAAATCATGTGTAAATAATTACATAATATATATTTTTATATTACATATGATTATAGAGTACAACTATATATTTTAGATGTAGTTTATATTTTATCTATCATTATATCCCAGAATTCTGTGTGACATCTGTTACATAATATACATTAATATGCATGATCAGCAACATATTTTCAGCAGCATATACAACAGCCGCTACCGAGCCATAATATTTATAAATACCCCAAAGTAACACTAGACCACGGCAGGCGGCCCACCCCTGCAGATGCCCCAGGCTAACACGGGGTTGGCTTCAGCGGACACTGTGACCTCGTTCCTGAACCGGCTCACGTCCCTCGCCTGCCCCCAGCTTCCCCGTGGCTCACAAAAAACAGGCGCCAACCATCTACGTCAGGGCTCTTTGAACGCATCCTCTGTGTTATCCGTCATCCGTCAGCTTGAAGGTTTCGAAAGAGGCAAAAGGAGAACTGGACAGAGAATTCGCCTGCGCACCGCGGACGGCTCTCGAAGAGAGAACCCAGCATAAAAGAGAGGCAACCGATTAGCAGATGAGGACTGGGGCACAGACCACGCGGCGTGCCCATTCAGGACGGGCCTAGGAAGTGACCGTGAGGGACGAGCCAAGGTCCGCAGTGACATCAGCGATTGTGTACACAGGGCCAAACGTGAGTGGACGGCCACCGAAGGAGGAATCGCTACTCCGCAGGCCCCGTTTCGTTAGGGGTACCCTGTCTTCACGCGCCAAATGCCTATCAGTCAGAGTAGGAGAATGGCTGCCACAAAGAGCTCTCCTGGTTTAACAGAATAAACACTATTGCTTGCTCCGACACACAACCTCCTGCTCTGACAGCGCTCCTGTGCACCTCTCCTCCTTCCCACTTACGGATAAACGAGAACTTGCCTTCCAGGCACAACGAGGGCAGGAGAGAGTGTGGCACACAGCACACGAGGCTGTCTGGGGCTAGACAGGACTGGAGGTGGCGGTGTGGGTCATTTCAGCCTCATTCCACCAGACAGAACTCAGGCACAGGGCTGCCCTATGCACCAGGGAATCTAGGAAATGGGGTCTAGCCGTGCTGGAGCCCACAGGAGGACAAGGAAACAGGCGCAGCGAGCCTCTGCCCCAGGGCACCGGGTAGGGACCACAGAGATGACTAGACAATAGTCATGGAAGAAAGAGTTTTTAAGATATGGTTTTAGCCAGTTAAGGAATGTCTTCAGAACTACCACTGTTCTCTTAACCCCGGGCTTAACTATAAACAACAACAGTAATCCCGTCGGTGGGGGGGATAAACTAAAAACAGCTAAACCCACACCAGGGAACACACTACGGATTAGAATCCACTCACTCAACTACAGGTGTAACGTGAGCCGCCAATCTTCTGGATAACAAAGATACAAGAGAACACTGTGGTTCAGAGTAGCCTAGTGCAAGCATTTCTGTGCCGGTCTCTGACTCAGACCCACTTCACCTTTCAACGTCTCAGTTCTTCCAGCACTGTCGTTATTCTAAACCAAGGGTCAGTAAGCCAGGGGACGGCAAACCACAGGCCAAGGGCACATCCAGCCCACCACCTCTTTTTGCGTGGCCCTCAAGGTAAGAAGTGCTCTTACATTTTCAAATGGTTGAGCAAAATCAAAGACTCGTACTACATCGTGACCCATGAAAACTCCGTGAGAGTCAGATTCCGGTGTCCATGCATCAAGCTTTACAAGCAACACAGCCACGTGCATCTGTTTAGATGTTGTCTGTGGCTGCTTTCCACACCACAGCAGCAGAGGCCAAACCTGACGACAGACTGTGAGGCTTACGAAGCTGAAACTATTTACCATCCAGCCCTTCAGAGAAAACGTTGACCAACCCTTGGTCTAAGCCAAACTGGCTCCTCTCTGTTGTCACATATGCCACATTTCCCTCTTCAGGGAGCAGTATATTCAGTGTTCAAGCTCCTCCGTGTTTCTGGCTAAACCAAGTAACACGTTGGCAATTCTTCCTCTACTTCCCTTGCCTTTGCGGTTCCTGTTCGTCAGTTCACACAACACCGGAATCTCAGTAGATACAGCAGCTATGGTGACCTGAGATGATGGGAAGGCCCCTGTTTTTCTATGCATGAACCGGGAAGGTTTCGCTCAACCTCAAAAGCTTTAAGCAGAAAAAGGAATCCTCAGGCCTCTGTATGATCTGGAAGGTTTCCACCGTTTCTTCCAAGCGCTTTCCTCCACGACTATTTTCTACGTCTCATGTATAAACACCACGGCTCCCAGCTGTGGCAGCTGGGATGCAAAACCACTTCCTTTGCTGGTGATTTATGATTTCACTATTTTATACACCAGCTTCCTAGGGCTGCCTTAACAAAGTCAAAGCCAGGATTTACTAAGTCTCTCTGAATTCAAAGCCGAAAATTATCCCCACTAGTCCATCTTTCCGGCACTTTCTCCACCCTAGGATAAAAAGCCATGAATCTATTTCCTATCTACCTACCTCCACATACAGATCTGCTGGTTTCTTGCTACATTTTCTGATCTATGGATCCTTTTTCTCCGCCTGAAACAAAACGTGTACTTTTCAGTTTTCACCAAATCCAGACTTTAATTCCTAAACTCAACTTTGTTTCTCATTTACTGTTTTTTGCGGGCCTCTCACTGTCGTGGCCTCTCCCGTTGCGGAGCACAGGCTCCGGACGCGCAGGCGCAGCGGCCACGGCTCACGGGCCCAGCCGCTCCGCGGCACGTGGGATCCTCCCGGACCGGGGCACGAACCCACGTCCCCTGCATCGGCAGGCGGACTCCCAACCACTGCGCCACCAGGGAAGTCCTACTCTTTTCTATACTTAACATAATTAGATAGAGAAATAATGCAACTAATAAAAACAATTAAGACCTTTTTACACCTGCATAAAGGTTCCTAACTTACCCTGAGACTTTTTTTCTTACTGGTTGTCACCTACAGGCTGCCCAGCAGACCCTTCCAGCTTGGCCAGATTCCGGCGCTTCCTCCTAGGGGCCCGCTGTAGCCCCCTGCAGGTCAGCTACAGTGTCCCAGCACTCCTTGGCAACTCAGCTCCCCACATCAAACGAATTACATAACTACGTTTGGGGCAATGTTTGTTGTCATTTGTAAGTGACTACTACTGGCTGAGGCCACATATTTTTCATTAATTTTAGGTCACTTTTGCTCTTCCAGCCACAATTTACTTGTGGCCTACCAACTAATCTTCCACTTTTGCAAGTTTCCATAATGCCATACATCCGTGGGCAATTACTTGATATAATCAGTAAATAAAACCCTGGAAGCTTCGAGGTATTTTAAAAACAAATATTTTATTATCATTAAGTAGTAGACACACCACCAGCACCACCACCCGCCCTCCACAAAGGTGTGAGCCAACCCCTCTTACGTAAAGTGACAAATTCTTTTATGAAGGGAGTACTCCTTTTCACGGGAGGGGAGAAAAAGGCAGCATTCGCTGCCCGAATCCAGAGGCTGGAAGTACTGCAAATCACCACCAAATGGTCTTCAGCTAAAACAAAGACCAAACATTTCATAATTTAGCCGCGATCCTAATCCAAATTAACTCATAACAATGAATTAACGGCACAGATGGTTGTCACGGTGACCTCATCTGGGCTTTACATAATCTCGATGTCAGATGACACGTGAGAAACATGGTATTTGAATATTGCTAAAATAATGAACAATGTGCATGCCTTAGATTCCCAGCACCTTTGACCTTCTTAAATTTACACTACTTTTTAAATACTTTTAAAAAATATTCAAGACAGCACTTAGGCCGCTTATTTTATGCTAATGATTTGATCGCCCTTTCCTTCCCTTAGCAAAGCTAACCACACTAGAATATACTGAACAGTTGAGACACCTCAACAGATTTCTGATCAAAGCAAGCATGAGGGCTTCCCTGGTGGCGCAGTGGTTGAGAGTCTGCCTGCCGATGCAGGGGACATGGGTTTGTGCCCCGGTCCAGGAGGAGCCCACGTGCCGCGGAGCGGCTGGGCCCGTGAGCTGTGGCCGCTGAGCCTGCGGGTCCGGAGCCTGTGCTCCGCAATGGGAGAGGCCACAGCGGTGAGAGGCCCGCGTACCGCAAAAACAACAACAACAAAATAGCAAGCATGAAATAATTTTCCCCATTTTCAACAGCAAAATCCTTTATACAAGTAAGTCAACAATATGGGGAGGAGACAATGCAATTCAAAAGGCATGAAGACAGGGCTTACAGAAGACATATTTGCTAATATTATCATACGAAATTATTTCTTTTGTTTTGTTAAGTTTCAGCTGGGAGACAGCAGCAACTGAACCAATGTTCTTCTCCCAGCGTAGCCTGGGTCTTCAGTATGCTTTAGGGAATGAAATTACTTTCTAATCATGAAATCCACTAGACTGTGGAACAGCCTAATAAAAGAAGGACCCATTAGCTTTTGGTCATTGTGCAATTACCTCACAGGGCCCTGTGCTAAGCTGCCTGAGGCGGTGCCGAAATGAAAGCAAGTGAGAGGCCCTGGAGTGAGCAGGACCCAGGAGCTCTGCCTCTTGGCCTCCTGGTTCAGCATCTCGTTCTCATTACACCAGCCTCCCAGGGGTGAGGAGCTTGCCCAGTCAGGGGAGGTGATACATACTGGGCAGGGTAGGAAGAATCTGGAGTTTGTAGTAGAATTTAAAAAGCAGCTTCTTCACTGTAGAACCTTCTAAGCTGTGACCCCCTCAGAAGACAGGTGCTGCTCAGGAATAATTATAACCCAACTGCAAGCCTTTAGCCTGATGGCAGACAGCTGAAGCACTGATGGCCACATGGGTGGCAACCTCAATATTCTGTCACATGCCCTCCCCTTTCCCATTCATACCTGCGTTCTCCCTCCTGCACAACCCCCTTGGTCACAGCTTGGGTTCATATTGTGGGGGGAGAGAAACTGGCCTCAGGATCTGCAACGGGTGCGGAGCTCACCCTGGAGCCACGGACGGGTCCCCAACTTGAGCACCAATGACAACCAGCAAGCCCCAAAGTTGGGCTCGTTCAGACACCAAGGGTGGCCCCACCTGTTTCAGCGGGTCCCTGTGGGTCCCAAGAGCGCATATTACTCACCAGCTCCCCCTCCCCCACCCTTGCAAAACCACCCGAGTTTAATTAAATAAGCCGTGGGGAAGACCTGAGACCCCCACTGCAAGCTCCGCCTTCACTGCTGCCTCTGGATTGGCGCTCACTCACGTTCTGTTGCTGCGCGCGTCCTTTCATACCTGTCCGGTTGCTGCACATGTTAGATTTGGATGGGAGGCCGATGGCCCGGGTTAGAATCACAGCTTCCCGGTACTGCGCCCTCTGGAGAAAAGCTCATACCTTCCTTCAGTGAACCGAGAGGACCTGAGTAAGGACATCATTGAGGGCTAAGGGTGATGTGTGAAAAGGCAAGCGGAGCACTTAGACTGCCTGGCGTGCAAAGCACCCAAGAAGCATGGGGGCTTTTATCCTCACCGTGACTGCCTGTAATATGACTCGCGTAGTGTGGCCGGCTCGAATAAATCAACATCATGAGATGTCGTTCTTTTTTTTTTTTTTTTTGTGTGTGTGTGTGTGTGTGTGTTATGCGGGCCTCACTGTTGTGGCCTCTCCCTTGCGGAGCACAGGCTCCGGACGCGCACGCTCAGCGGCCACGGCTCACGGGCCCAGCCGCTCCGCGGCACGTGGGATCTTCCCAGACCGGGGCACGAACCCGTGTCCCCCGCATCGGCAGGCGGACTCTCAACCACTGCGCCACCAGGGAAGCCCGAGATGTCGTTCTTTAAAGCTCCGCAGTGCCGCCTCTGCTTGTGTTTCCATGGCTCTATCCCAACCAGATACGTAGTTTACAGCGTCCTCAGCCCAGATGATATTAAGCGGAAACAGAGGATACATTATGCTTTTACATTTATTTACTAACGTGACTTAGTAGGAAATTGGGAAAAAATATGGGAATAAACGTAAGAAAAGCTTAAGGAGTAAACGCTACGTCTACAGGAAAAACGTGGTTATGTATCGAGATAAATACTGTGCCAGACTTTCCATCTGATTATGAGGGTTGCCTAGGCAGAAAAGTGATTTTATAAGCATTTGATTTTTTTTTAAAGGAGGGAGGGAGAGAGACAGGTGGAAAGGGGAGAAGAGAGAGGAAAGTGAAAGGAAAAAGGAGATGAGAAGAAAGGAAGAGAAACAATGGAAAAGAAATGTCTCCAAGCACCAGTTGGTCTTCATTTAACGGAATAGGCAGCCTGTGGTGGTCTAGCGCAGTGGTGTTTTTGTCTGATGTACCAATGTGATGCTACTCCCACAGTCTACATAGCAGCCTGAAAGCCAGGCGCGGCACGGAGCCACGCAAGGACGAGCCGGCCGCCGCCTCGGCCCTGGAAGCTACTGCCCTGCGCAGGAGTCCCGTGACCCGAGCCCTTCACCCTGGTCTCTAGGCAACGGGGCACCCTCCCGTCTAGAGCAGGGAGGCACCTGCTCCCAGGACCGCTGCTCCTGCTCCTTCCTGCTGCCGTCCCTGATTGCTGGGAGTTACGTTCAAATAACCTCGCTCCGCCATAATCAGTCTGCTCCTCCGGACGCATTAATTCCTTGAAGCTGCAGTCTAGCGTTCGGGGGCCTCAAAATCATTTCCGATTACACACAAATATTAAAGCAAGCAGCAGTGGTGGGAAAAGCAGACTGAAGTACAGGAGAGGTTACCACAGGTTGTGTACAGCGAGCAAATACAAACATGCAAACATAAATGCACACGCACGTGCACAAACGTGTGTGCACATACACAGGTGCACCACACACACACACCTGCACGCGTGCACACACATGAAGGCACAGAGACCTGTGAACACACATGCATGCTCACACGTGCCCCTATACTATGCACGTGCACTGTTAAACTAATGAAACGAGGAGGCCATTGGACTGAGGGGGCTCTTACGCGGTGGAAGCCTAGTCAGGAAACCAGAATCAATCCCAAACAGCCATCTAGGCGTGAAGTTATAGCCAACCAGTCATTTCCTTACTTTGCTTCCGCTTTTTCTCTATCCAAGTCTACCCCAGCTCCTGTCGGTGGAGCATTCCTGACCACTTCCGGTTAGGCACTGCCTGATCCAAATCAATATTTGCTCAAACTCTTAAAATTGTTAACATGCCTTAGTTTATCTTTTAAGCACACACAACCATACAGAAACACATATACACCCATACACACTCATGACGTCCATACACACCCACACAAGTTAAAGTAGTAAACTATCTTTTCAGCAACGAACAAATTACACGAGCGGCAGATGTTAGGGGCCTCTTTCAAGGCAGAGGTCATTATTTTTCAACTGTGAGCTGAGGCAACAACATTCTCAAGACTGAGACTTTGAACCTGGGCCACCAGTAAGTACTCCCTGCCACCAATTCGCAGTGGCTGTTGTGTGTTCTCTCATCCCAGCGACCAAGACCTGGTCTCATGCTCCTATAAGGCACAGGAAGCTTTCCATACCTGGTGCCCGAGTTTGAGGGAAGCAGTGGCCACTGCATCTCCCGTAATAACCTTCCACTAACATGCTGACTATAATTTAGCATGATAAACCTCAACCTCCTGTATTCCCAGGTTTGCTCCTGGGAAAAAGGTCCCTTGAGCCGAAGCGAGAAAATTGTGAAGCAAGCACAACACAGAAAAACAGTAAAACAAAATGAGATCAGCTTACGGGACTTGCCTGGTGGTGCAGTGGTTAAGAATCCGCCAGCTGATGCAGGGGATACGGGTTCGAGCCCCGGTCCGGGAAGATCCCACAGGCCGCGGAGCAACTAAGCCCGTGCGCCACAACTACTGAGCCTGCGCTCTAGAGCCCGTGAGCCACAACTACCGAAGCCCGCGCGCCTAGAGCCCGTGCTCCGTGACAAGAGAAGCCACCGCAATGAGAAGCCCGCGCACCGCGACAAAGAGTAGCCCCCGCTCGCCGCAACTAGAGAAAGCCGGCGCGCAGCAACGAAGACCCAATGCAGCCAAAAATAAAAAATGAAATAAATAAATTTAGATTTTAAAAAATTAGATCAGCTTAGAGAGCAGTAGACAGGGACCTCCTCTCCCCCTCTACCTACCTGCTCTTTGCACCAGGAACTAGGTCCTCCTGGTAGGTAGGCAGGTGCCCAGGTAGGGCCCAGGTGTGGGTGACAGCAGGAAGGGCGAGAAGAGCTATATACCCTATTCCCTGTCTGCCGACCAGACTCAGCCCCACCGGGTGTGAGCAAAGAACAATTCATCATTAAAGGTTTTCAGGACGCCTGAAAAGCCCTCACAAATTGCCTCTCTCTCCCTTTAAGCCTTCCCTTCTTATGTAAATGTATTCCAAAAAAACATGCCACTTTGTTTTCAATAACATGACAGCCAAACAGAAGGCGATTAGCAGGGAGGCAGGGTCCGTGGGGTGGGGATGGGGGGGAACGGACAGCTAAACAGGGGCTTCAGAGGGGCTTCTGCTCCTGATCTCTATTGGATAATACTAAGTAATCAGCACAAATCAGCTTGTACATGAAACCTAATTTTCAGAGTCCGAAGTTGAAAATGGAAATTTTCTTTCTATTTATTGGTATGAGTTTCACCCAATGGGACAGCCATGAGAATTACAGCCATCAAGTCCTGATGTCTAACATCCATCATTCTATCAAGAGTTTCCAGTCAATTTTCACTGTTTTTGTCCTACATCTTCAAAAGTTAACAAGCTGAACATCAGAGATGTTCAATAAGGGCTAATATTAAATTGTTATGCTGTCATCAACAGAAAGAAAAAGAAAGCCGAAGTATGAAGACACTGCATTTTCAAAATTGTTTAAGTTCCTTCCAAGTGACACACTGTTTCTTTACTTTTTCATCTCAGGGCTGACAGGGAAGATAGTATTTCACTTTGGCTTTGCCTGCCGCAGGAACAGTTCACTATGTTTTTAACAACTATGGCTCATCACGATGAAAAGATATTTTGTGCTAATTGTACAAGGTAAAAATTTAGAGTAATACTTGTGTATTCAATGACCCCATTTTTGTTTTAATCATACTAAATGAATGTGCCGACCACCTCATTGAGGTTGCATTAGGTTAAGTACCAGCTGTGGTTCATCGGGCTCAGGTTCTATTTGCATTGCAACCTGCGCTATTTGACCTGTCCCTTATAACCACGTTCGCGTTTACTAATGCAGTTACTTAACGCAATTTAATTGTATATCATAATCACAACAAAAACAGAACAGAATGGAAGCGGCTCCAGTGAACTATCTCATCGAACCGTCACAAGAACCTTCTTCTCTCTCCCCGCTTACAAAGGAGCACACAGATGCAGAAAATTAAGGACTTGTCCAGGATCCAGGAAGCCAGGCTGGATGCTGACTCACTCAACATGCCTCTTCCACATATATTACCTGCAAATCCTTCATTGTTTGCCGACAAAACATACAATTTCTCATTTAATGCATGTATGTTTCCATTTCGGCGCCTGGGCAGGGCTCTCATATTGTATCTTTGCAAGAATAAAGGGAAAAAAAAAATGCACCTTCAAAACTTAAAGAGTAGGATAAAGGAGAAGTAATACTCAATTCCAGCAGCCTATCGCATCCATCCAGGGTCTCAGATAAACTCAGTGGGGAAATGTTTGCCTCCCGGAGCTGACATTCCCGATTTTTTTAAATTTAATTACATTTCTTATACCAATTACATTTTAAAATATCATTTTACCTTTTATCTTTGCATTCTCACACCACTTCTGATTTTTCCAAATTAATAAATACTGAAAAGTACTGAAGTACTAAGCACTAAGGTACTAAAGTATTGATTAAGTACTTTAAAAGTACTTATTCATGTCCCAAATGGAAAATCCTGTATGGGCAGTTTTGTGGCAGAAACTCTATAATAGTCTAGCAAAAAGGCAGGGGACTTTGCAAGAACTTCTGGTGGCTATGGCTGGCCGCTGAACTATTATATACGCTACCTGTTTCTGTGTTAACAAATTGCACCGAAACTTGGCAGTCTAAAACAATAAGGACCATTACCTCCTAGTTTCAATGGGTCAGGAACCTGGCAGCAGCTTACCCGGGTGGTGCTGGCTCAGGGTCTCCCGTGAGGTTGCAGTCTAGGTGTCAGCCAGGGCCGCAGTCATCTGAAGGCTTGACTGGGACTGGAGGAGGATCCAGTTCCAAGATGAGGTGTAGACAGAGCTGGCAATTTGGTGCTGGCTAGTGGTCAGGAAGCCTCAGTTCTTCATCCCAAAGACCTCTCCATGGGGATGCTTGACTGCCTTCATGATATGACAACT
Organism: Kogia breviceps; assembly: GCF_026419965.1. NCBI lineage: Eukaryota > Metazoa > Chordata > Mammalia > Artiodactyla > Physeteridae > Kogia > Kogia breviceps. Next base: position 128,468,312 of record NC_081330.1, on the reverse strand, counting down.
GGCTTCCCCCAGAGCAGGTGATCCAAGAGAGAGCAAGGCAACAAGTGGCAATGGCTTTTATGACCCAACTGCCAAAGTCACAACCAAAGAGGTCCATAATATTCTATCCGTTATCATATAGTACTGGTCAGTCCTCACTGATGTGGAGGGAACCATGCAAGGATGTGATTGTCAGGAGGGAAGACTCACTGGGTGCCATCTTGGATGCTGGCTAAGCTACACTGTTTCCCAGAAAACAATGAGAGAATTTTCAAAACCCACAGACCTGCTGGAACCTCGGTGGGAAAAGAAAGGTCAGGACCAAGCGTCCCTAGGGCTGGAGACTGGTTCACCTTGTACCAGGGCGGCCACCAGTGCACATTTCAACACCCAAAGATGCATGGCAATTATAGGGTGCTCCTGAGATAACAAAAATACCAAATATCAAAGGCGATCCAATCCTGCGAATGGCTGAGGCAGCTAGAGAGCTGACTGGAGTCAAACAGATGGCAGTACTGTCCTTCCAAATGGTCCACTCAGCTTGGGGCAAGAGTCCAGGCAGCAGCTGGGGAAAAGTGAGTCCACCCCACCCCCTGAGAAAGGACTTGGCAGCGGATCAGGGTAGGTCTCCAGGCTGTCAAGTGAATAACAGGGCTAATCAGGACCAAGACCCAGGTCGGAGGCTAACGTTGAGTGCTGAACCCTCCACAAGCGCCCATGACCCTTCCGTCAAACACTGGCTGTAAGCAAGGAACACCAGCACACATTCCAGAGCACATTCCCGGGTGGAGCTAAGCTTCTCACCTGTTGTGGAAAGCTCTGTATCTAGTGTTTAAGAAAAAAAAACAGAAGAAGAAAGATGGCATCTGCCAGCCTCCATCGCCGGAGAAAACCCCAGCTGGCTCCCAGACGCACGTCAAACCAGGTGCCGGCCCCTCAGGACCACGTTGCATGGCAGGCAAACGAGCCCCGCTCCCCTCACGCCTCCTGAGGCCTCTTCTGCGCTGGGCCCCGCGGTGCGAGTCTGAGAGGCGAGCCCTATTAAGAGCCGAGGCCGTGGGTCTCATGGAGGCGCGACTCCTTGGTTTTCAGCGCTACCTGTTTGGGGGCTCCTCTCTCAGGTGCACACCTTCAAAGGTGTCGTTCCAACCCTTCCCTCCTCGCGGGGAGCGGGGAGCGGGGAGGGGGGGAGGGGGGGAGGGACAGCTCCGGATTTCAAGTTCCCTCCCGACTGGGTGGGTGGGTGGGTGGCCGGCCGGGCGCATTGAGGGGAGATGGTGTGTCCCAGCCCTTCCCACCTGCCCTCCCCGCCGCGGTGGGTCTTCTGTAGTAGGAGTCGCTCCGCGAGCTGTAGGGTTTAGCTCACAGAAAGGTTTTCCGGTCGGGCCGCCGCCGCCATCTTGAACCGGAAGCTGCGGTCGGGTGAGCGGAGCCCGCGGCGGCGAAGGACGCCGGGGGCCTGAGGCTGCGGGAGTGGAGGCGTCGCGGGCGGACAGGCGAGTGACACGCTGCCATCGACGGGGCGGCTTTCATCGTACGGTAAGAGAGCCTTATTGTTTGCTCGCGTAACGAGAATCTGGAGACGGGCAGCGGCTGGCGTCGAGTCACTGGCGGGTGTTTCTGGAACTCTGGGGGACTTGCGCTCATTTTCACCCCCTGGCCGCTGTCACTGCAGGCTGTGTCCCAGGCAGAGGCAGCGGGGCGGGGTCGCTGTGTGCGGTGTCCGCCCCTTCCGTGAGGGAAGCAGAAACTTGCATTGGAGGAGCGAGTTCCGCGTTTGCCTCGTGGCCCGAAGAGAGGTCGTGAGACCAGCTGAGGCTCCGAGAGAGGCTATAGGAACGTAGGAGCTGACACAGGACGCCCGCCCCGGGGCAGGAGAGACATTAGGATTCACGTTAGGATAGATGCGGTTTTCCTCAGACCCTCTGCGTCTCCCTTTTAGGACGCATGGCTGTCCCAGAATGACACATGGCTGCGGCTTCGCCCAAAGCATACTTAACCGGACAGCAGTTCTTCAGGTTCCTCCCTGAAAAAAATGAGAATTGTATGCGGGGGAAAAAGAGATTAATGGTCCCCCACTTGACACGCAGAGAGCAAAATCTTAAGGAAATGGCTCTAAGAAAGCTTCGCGTCCGTGTGGCAGATCCTGAGCATCCCAGATTCCGTTTCCTCCGTCATTCTCGGGTAGACAAGGGTGACTGAGTTTACCACCGTAGTGTGCTTTGTTGAAATAGTCCCCTTCCCAGCTTCCCTTGAAGCTGCAGCGAGCCTTGGGATATCGTTCTAGATGATAAGCCTGAGTAGGACAGTCCTAGAGATTTGGGGGAACGTTGTAGCTTTCAGCTGGAAGCATCTTTCCTCCCTCCCTCCCTCTTTTCTTACTGGAGCCTAGAACACACACATTTGGGGAAACCATCTTGCAAATACGAGGCAGTGAGCCTGAGGACTAAGGGTACCAGCGGAAGACAAGAGAGGGGAGGGAAACAGCCTGGGATGCTGGTGAGAATATGGAGTCACTTCAGCTTGGTCACAGGCAGCCAAACCCCAGTATAATTAATATGATTAGCCCAGTATTGCCCAAACTTACACGGACACAGAAACTCTTTTTTGCCTTGTAGAATCTATTAACCACATCCCACAAAACTGTTGTTCTGCCGAGCATATTTTAGGAAAGACTGACCAGTAGCCTTAGAAAGGATTTAAATAGGCAGGGTGGGGGTGGGGGGGTTTCAGCTCCTCTACCGTGATGGTGTGAGAGGCCGTGTGCTGCTCCTTGGGACGAGAGGGGGTGGAGGAGCCCGGGAGTCAGGGGTGAGTTTGAATGGAACGTTACCATAATTGAAAATAACTCAAAGAACGAAAATCAGCAATACTGGAAGCATTACGTCACACGTGTATTAGTCACCTTTATCTTAAGAACACAAATATTTTAAATGTTAGGTCCCATTCAGAAATGGATAATCTAGTTTTTATTACTGATTTGCATTTCTTGGACAGGAGTTAAAATTTCAAACATCCTCTGTGAACGAAATATACCTCCCAGCTGCTTGCTACCCCTGGTATCTTCCACGCACGGTAATTCAAAATAAGCACCAGCTCTTAACGATTAATATTTTATAAGTTCTGGTGGTGTGTAAGTCTGGGAGCCAGGGGTGCAGTTGCGGAGAAGAAAATTAGACTGGGGCTGAAGGGCTGCCCTGGAGCTGTGCTGTCCCAAGAGGGCTGCCCCGGGCCACACGCAGCTACTGAAGCCTTGAAATGTGGCTAGCCTGAACTGAGATGCGCTGTAAGAATATTTCGAAGACTTGCTGTGAGAAGTAGAGTGTAAAATATCCGTTAATAATTTATATATTAATTACATGGTGGAATGATAATATTGTTGATGTATTGGATCAGTTACATGTACTATTAAAATTAATTTCATCTGTTTCTTATTACTTTTTCTAATGGCGCTGCGAGAAGATTTTCAGTTACAAATATGGCTGGCGTCTGAGGCCTATATTTCTAGCATTATTTATAGCGTTATATTTCTGTTAGATGTTGTGTTCTAGACACTCTTTTTCCATTACTGTATTGTGACCCTTTGGGGGAATGTTGGGGCCTCAGTTTCCCCACCTATAGAATGAGGTGACTGGAACGTGTTGCTCCCAGTTTTAGATCTATGAATTATAGAAGCTGTGTGTTCCTCTTTCCCTTTTTGTCTCTTAAGGAAGAGAGTCATTTGGATGTTTTCCAGGGAAGAACACTGAGCTTAGCGTCAGAAAGCTTGCTTTGAGTTCTGTTTCTTCCACTCCCTGGCCAGGTGGCTGGCCGCTAATTTTTTAGTATCAGTTTCACGTGGGAGGAACCCATATTTGAAATGGTGTAAAGGAAGTCCTACCTAGATGTGAAGCTGGCTCTCGGTAGATACCTGGTTGTCTTGAAAGGGAGGGTGTTTATTTACGGACACAGAAAACAACATATAGGAAAAAGTATTTTAAATAATGGAGGAACACCTTCCCAGCAGCTTGCAGCCCACAGCCTAAACTACAGAAGTACATAAAATGCCTTCCACAGGGGCGCCATGTCAGTTAGTTTCAGACATTCTGCTGAAGGCCAAGCAATTAGCATTGCGGTTCCCAGCACGTGGGGAATCTCAGTAAGAAAACAAATATCTGCCAGGTGCTGTTCACAAACCAGAAATACAAGTTTCAAATGAAAAAACTCAGGTCTGGCTTCTTCCCCTCATGGTGCTTATTTTTCTGCAACCCCAGAAGGTCCAGCACTGTACAGCTCTGTGCAAAAGCAATTAGGAACAAAAGCAGCTCACACAGTAGACATGCAGGTGTTGACGTTTCTGTATGCGACAGAAAGTTCCTCTCTGTTAAAGTTGTACCCTTTGAGAAATTTCGTGTAAAATGTCTAAGAATTCTGCAACGAGTTTGTCTCCTGTGATACAAGTAAGTGACCAGTCAGAGTTGGTCAAGTGTAGGATGAATAAGAAGACAAAACAGGTCAGAAGACAACAGATAGCCAGGGTGATGCTAGAAGCCAAATGAGAGGAAAGTCTGCGTGCGTATCTGAAGCTGAGGAGCACACGTGGGGCGGGGGACCACTTCCCGCCCTTCCTCTCCGTAGAGTAGAGGGTCTTCAGACCCGAGGCTGCGCTGTGCCCAGGGTCCAAACTTACAGGTTCAGCTCTCAGGCCACCAGGTCACACCAGAAGCCACTCTATAGGTTTAACTGGGTATCCTTCCTAAAATTATTTATACACCTCTATGTTAACTGTTATTAAACAATATGCAATTCATACAGTGTCACAACCCATGTCACTCAAGGAATCACTATCCTGTGTTTATAAAGAATCAAGATAAAATACTATACTCAGATATTTTACAGAATTCTAGCTCGTGGAGTAGATGTCATCAGACATGTGCAGTGACCTGGTCACTTAGGAGTAGAATGGTGCCCAGGCAGGCTCTTTCCCTGTTTCATTATTCATTTATTCACTGTGTATATAATGTGTGCCTGCGTTATGGGTTGAATTGTGTCTCCCTAAAGTTCATATGTTGAAATCCGAACCCCCAGGACCTCAGAATGTGACCGTATTTGGAAATAGGTCTATTTCAGAAGTAATTAGTTAAGTTAGGATGAGGCCATACTGTAGTGGGGGGCAGGGGAGGGGACTAATTCAGTATGACCGATGTCCTCTTAAAAAGGGAAGTTTGGAGATACACGTACAGAGAACTCCTTGCGAAGATTGGAGTTCTGCTGCCACAAGCCAGAGGACTACTAGGTGCTAGGAGAGAGGCCCGGAACGGACCCTTCCCAAGTGCCTGCACAGGGAGCCTGGCCCTGCCGGCACCTTGATCTCAGACGTTCAGTCTCCAGAACTGCGACACCATACACTTCTGTTGTTTAAGCCCCCCGGTCAGTGATATTCTGTGCAGTGGCCCCAGCAAACTAAAACAGCCTGCTAACTGCCAGCTCCTACTCTGATTGCTCGACAAGGCCCATGAGGTCTTTGGCCCTCACAGAGCTTAGGTACTGGAGGGCTGAGATAGAAGTGAATAAGATGATTTCAGACAGTGATCAGGGACAGCCCTTGTACACAGTGCATTGTGGATCCTTCTTTATATTTCTGATCGCAAAACAGTGAGCATGTAGAGACTTAAATCAAACTTGAATAAGTACGGTGCTACTATGCATTCCATTCTGGAAATGAGTGGCCAGTTGGCATTCAGAATCTCCCATTCTAGAACGTCATATTTACAATTCAATCTTACTTCCATTTTTCTTCCTCAGTGCACATTGTCACTATTCAGTATGATGCCTTTTACCCAGCATTTTTTCTCCTGTGTTCCTTCTGTGTAATATAAATTTATACCTTGACAGTACAAGTCTGTAAAACCTCACCTAACATATGGTCAAGTTACCTAGGCAGGTTTAGAAAAATAATTCTTTTCATTGTATATCACTGGGCATTTTTTAAAACATTAACAGAGGATTAGAAAATCATGTGAATGAGAGATAAAAGTAGAAAGTTGCGATGATTGAAGGGCCACTGTGCTGGCAGCTTCCGTGGGAGTGTACTCAGGAGTGTGTGGGATGGGTTAATGAATGGTGAAGGAATATTGTCGTAGGTTAATCTGAGCACATAAATTTAAATGTGTAATAAAATGTCCTACTGAAAAAAAAAATCAAGAAGGCCATACACATTTTACCATTTTACAGTACCCATTTTACCATTGCCTCAATAGTTCTTTACCAGAAAAAAAAAAGTTTTATGTGTGTATATTGATAAATAGGTAGCAGATGAATGCATGGATAATAGACAGCTGTAGATAATTGTATCCCGGAAATAAGATGGAGACGCTCTCTGGATTACCTGATTTCTCAAGCTGTCGTCCTCAAGTCCTGAAGTGCCCCGCCTCTCTAGTGGGCCCTTTGCCGTTTCATCAGGACAGGTCTTCATCGTGCAGAGCTGTGCCAGCACTGCAGGTGTTTGGCGTCCGTGGACTCCGTCCAGCGCACCTACCAGACCTCAGTCATGGGGATGAGGAAACCCCTCCCTGCACGCTTCTGAGTGCCAGTCTTGATCAGAGGTTGCCACCAGGCCAAGCTAAATCCCACCAGCAGGATTTCCAAGGTGCCCAGTGCTTCCCCACTCTTGTGTTTCAGGGAAATCTGGATTCGGTGGTGACATGTCAAAATTCATTGTTTTCCCATCAACCGTCCAAGTGCCTGGCCCTCTCGACAGACTGAGTATCTGGTAGCAACTGGGCCCATATTTCCATGTGGCCACGGTGTGCGGGCTGCCAGCTCTCCTCCACTACGGCTGGCTTGCCTCCCTCTTTAAGGCACCTGTATGGCCCCAAAGGCATCTAGTTTACAACCTGATTCCCAGATTCTGCCTTTATCTGCTCCCCCGCCTTCCTGGAAAGCATCATTTTCTTTTTACTAAAGTCGAGTTGATTTACAATATTGTGTCAGTTTCATGTGTACAGCATAGTGATTCAGTATTTTGCAGATTATATTCCATTAGAGATTATTACAAGATAATGGGTATAATTTCCTGTGCTCTACAGTATATTCTTGTTGCTTGTCTGTTTAATATGTAGTCGTTTGTATCTGTTAATCCCCTACGCCTAATTTGTTCCTCTCCCCACTGGTAACCACGAGTTTGTTTTCTATATTTGTGAGTCTGTTTCTGTTTTGCATATACATTCATTTGTGTTATTTTTTGGCTTCCTCATATAAGTGATATCATACGGCATTTGGCGTTCTCTGTCTGACTTACTTCACTTAAGCATAACATTCTCTAGGTCCATCCACGTTGCTGCAGATGGCAGCATTTCATTCTTTTTATGGCTGAGTAATATTCCATTGTGTGCATAGGCCACGTCTTCTTAATCCAGCCATGTGTCGACAGGCACTTGGGCTGTTCCACGTCTTGGCTATTGTAAATAGTGCTGCAGTGAACATTGGGGTGCACGCATCTTTCCAACTTAAGAGTTTTCATCTTTTCCAGACACACAGCCAGAAGTGGGCTTTCTGGATCATATGATAACTCTACTTTTAGCTTTTTGAGCAACCTCCGTACTGTCTTCCATAATGGCTGCACGGATTGACGTTCCTGCCAACAGTGTACAAGGGTTCCCCTCTCTCCACACCCTCCCCAGCATTTACTGTTTGTAGACTTTTTGACGATGGCCATGCTGACCGGTGTGAGGTGATGCCTCGTTGTGGCTCTGATTTGCATTTCTCTAATGACTGGCGATGTTGAGCGCCAGATTCTGCCTTTAGAGCTGCAACTGACCAAGGATGCCTGGGTCCCCAGAGATTGCATGGACTGCTCTGGGCTGAAGCCTGAGCAGTGTGGGACTTGGAAAGCTCCCTGGGTGATGGGGAGGTGCAGCCGAGGCCGAGCGCCCTGCCCTGAAGCCCTGTTACTCACAGCCTGCTCCGTGGATCTGGCTGCCCCGAGCCGACGAGCGTCACCCAGGGGCCTGTTTGGAAATGCAGAGCCGCGGGTCCCACCCCATGTCAGAACTTACTTCATAAATCCGTAAGCACATTTTAAACACCACTGACTAAGCCCTTTCTCCCCTCTTTGGTGTAGTGGTTATTCCAGGGCCTTCAAATGCCACCTCTACACAGATGGCTCCCAGATTAATCTTCCCTGGTACTTTATAACACTGTGTCTGTACTAGGATGATATAGAACTGCTGGGCCTTCCTGCTGGTTCTGACTTTGAGAGCTGTGCCTGTAATTTGGAGTCTGCAAGTTTTCTCTGACTCCCAGATTCACTGGAAAGGTGACTTGCAGGTTGCTGCTGTTTTTCTTGTAGCTTTGCATGTTTTCTAGGAGGAGACAACTCAGAACTAAGCTGCCACCCTGTGCCTATCAGAGGCAGAAATCACTTTTCTTGGACTTAATTAAAAAATTACGTATGATTTATTCCTTCTGTTTTTTTGTTTCGATTCCTCTTTATGCAACTCCTTTTATTTAGCTGTTGGACCCCTGGAGTGGTCCTCTGATTTTTTATCCTCTTTCTCCTTGTCTTTTTGCTCTTTCTGGTAGATTTCCTTAATCTCACTCTTAGTCGTTAGCTCTTTCTGCACTTACCCATTTCCCCTTGGCACACACGTTTTCATGTCTGCCAGGCTGTCTTCCAGTTGCTGACACCTGCAACTCTTGGCTTGGGGCCTTGCTGTGGCAACAGACTCCTCTGTGCTCTTGTGAGCAGCAAACCAAACGTGCCGAGGAATTACTCTGCCTTGGGAGCAGCCTTCAGCGAACAGCTGATTGGCTTTTTTCACTCAGCACGTTTCCCTGGAGATACATCCAAGTTGGTGCATGGGTCCATAGCCGGTTCCTTTTCATTGCCTAGTAGTATTTCATAGTATGGTTGTACCACAGTTGGTTTAACCATTCACCCGTTGAGGTTACTGGGAGCTGTGTCAAGTTTGGGGCACTTACAGGTAAAGCAGCTGTGAACATTCCTAGATGGATCTGTGTGTGGACATAAATTTCATTTCTCTGGGACCAAAGCCCAAGAGGGCAATTGCTGGATTATACAGTATTTGCGTGTGTCACGGTGCCAGGTTTTTGACATATCATCGGTGCTGACCTAGAGGGGTTTGGACTTTACTTGATGGCGATGGAGAGCGTTCACAAAGTTTGGGGCAGATAGGATGCAATCACAGTAGTGCTATATGAAAAGTAATCATCTCATGCAGTGTGGAGACTACAGTGGTCAGGGAGAGTCTGAGCCACCACTACAAATACAAGTAAAAGGATAAAGGACATGAACCAGAAGAGAGTCAACGGGAGTGGACAAGAGAAACAGATCCAAGGGGCAGAGTTCTTTGGAAGCTTACAGAGTTAATTCCACAGCTGGAAAAGGATACCCTTGTAAAATATGACCCATGGACTTTAACTCCCAAGAGGATATTTGAGGAGAAATAAAAGCAAAGCAAAGCAGAAAGGAAACTAGTTGTGCTTAAATTTATTTTCAATTAATGTGTCCATATAACATTAAAAACATTTCCTATAAACAAAACTCTGGTTTAAATAATAGCTGAGGGGAAAGTCTCCACCTCATTTTTTTCCTGTCTGCAGCCTCTGTGTACTGCTTTTAATAAAATAAAACATGATGTGCTTCTGTGGATAAATTATGATTTTCCCCTAATATATTCTAATTCAGACTGTTTTCAGAGAGCTTGATCTGAAAATTGCTCCCATATCTATAAAAAGCACACATGTATTTTGAGAAATAAAAGATGAGAAACAAGAAGGAAAAAGATACTTCAAAAAAAAAAATGCTTCAGCCTGTCTAGTTACAACTTGAGCCAAGAATTTGATGTCCTGAGAAAATAATTCTCTCCAACAGTTTTAGAAAAGGAAGAACCCAGATAAAAATAAGCCTCCAGCAAATGGAGCCTGGAGAAGAATCCATCCCCCAAAAAATCTAATTAAAAATATGTATTAACTCACTTGCACATGTTATTTTTGGTACCTTAAAGACAAATTACTATTAAATCTTCTCAAAGAATTGTCCCATGTTTCTCATAGCTCCCTATCTCTTGGTGGTTTCTTATTACAGAGGTAAAATTGAGGGTGAGGGTGGGCGGTTTGCTTTGTGTTGTTTCTGGGAAAGTTGTTTTTCATGACAAATTCTTAGAGGTAGAGAGCAAACCCACCATTCCATTTTCAAATTTAGCTGGTGAGGCCACTTTCAATAAAGAAGAAAAACCAAGCCAAACAGGCAGTGAAACAGAAAACCTGCAAAGGTACATTTGCACTCAATTTTGATGAGCTGGAGGGTTAGCACCGCTGTTGAAATTTGGTCATATGCAACAACCACGAGCAGCCCCAGTCAAAGAGACGATGGACTCCCGAAGCTGGGTGTCACTTTCTCCATATTAATCTTTTTCTGCAGTTGCCTCTTTCTCCAGCCTGTGCCTGTGTTCTACTACACAGGGAACATAGGGTTCCTATGTTCTCTTTAATGAGGCGTTAGGCCGTGCTTCACGTCGTGGAGCCACCCCCAAAACTCTGAAGCTGCTGCTCATGAGGATATATCGGGTGCATCGCAGATGCTCTGGAGCAGGCAGTTGGGGTTTTTCCACCGTGTTTACAGATATCAACATGCTCCTTCCAAGGCTTCCAGTGGTGGAGAGGTTTTATGGAATGAGGCATACATCAAGAGTTTTTTAGATTGCAGATCCCAAATTTCCCAGATTCTCTTCCATGTGAATAAGTTCATTATTGAACCATGGCACATACACATGTTTTCTGTATCTAATGCCCTGTTTCCTTGAATTACCATTATATTTGCTAAACTCCTCAGGCATGTGTAACTTCTAGCCAAGCAAAGGAGAAAAGGCATAATTCCAAGCTTAAGAATGATTGCAGGGCTTCCCTGGTGGCGCAGTGGTTAAGAATCTGCCTGCCAATGCAGGGGACACGGGTTCGAGCCCTGATCTGGGGAGATCCCACATGCCGCAGAGCAACTAAGCCCATGGACCACAACTGCTGAGCCTGTGCTCTAGAGTCGGAGCTCCGCAATGAGAGAAGCCACAGCAATGAGAAGCCTGTGGGCACCGCAACAAAGAGTAGTCCCTGCTTGCCCAAAGACCCAATGCAGCCAAAAATAAATAAATAAAGTAAATAAATGTATAAAAAATACATCTTAAAAAAAAATGATTGCATACATAACAGCTTTTTTTTTTTTTTTTTCCAGTACGCAGGCCTCTCACTGCTGTGGCCTCTCCCGCTGCGGAGCACAGGCTCCAGACGCGCAGTCCTAGCAGCCACTGCCCACGGGCCCAGCCGCTCCGTGGCATGTGGGATCCTCCCAGACCAGGGCACGAACCCGTGTCCCCTGCATCGGCAGGCGGACTCCCAACCGCTGCGCCACCAGGGAAGCCCCATAACAGCTTTTAAATCTTTTATCCCTTTAAGAAGGAGCTGCCTTTAAAACCACTCTTTTGTTCATAAGCACATCACAGTCACAGTTCCCAAACTTGCTGTGTTTGAGTTCTTTTTTTTTTAAACCTTAAATTATTTTACTCTTTTTAAGTAGATCATGTCCAGTAGTTTATGGGAAAATAGGTATTGTACCAAGCATGTTCTCAAATGTTGATAAAAACATGTGATGGAAGCATATGCTCCATGGTAGCCAGCCTCCAAGATGGCCCCCAGTGATTCTCACTAACGGAATTCACGCCCTTCCCACACTGAACCAGGACTGGCCCTGCATGACCCACAGGCTAGAGCAGAAATGATGGCGTGTGATTTCCCAGGCTAAGCCACACAAGGCGTCAGAGCTCTCACCTTGGTCTTCTGGATCACCCACTCTGCACTATGCCGTCTGCCATGCTGTGCAGGTACTCAAGCAGCCTGTAGAGAGGCCACATAGACAGGGACTGCCTTACCAATCAAGGGAGGGAGCTACCTTGGAAGCAGATCCCCAGCCCCAGTCAGGCTTTCAAGATCATTGCAGCCCTGATCAAAAACTGACTGCAACCTCATGAGAGACCCAGAGCCATGATCACCTAGCTCAGTCACTCGCAAGTTCCTGATGCTTAGAAACCTGGAGAGAGAAGGAATTATTACCGCGGCTTTAAGCCACTGCATTTTGAGGGTGATTCGTTACACAGCCATAGTAGTTGGAACACACACACACACACACACACACACACACACACATATATATGTCACCAAACGCAGATTACCCAGGAGAGGATTCAACTCCAACAGGAAAAGTGTTTTCCACAGTGTCGGCCCTTCCAGTAGAGTATTCAGTGAAGCAGATACAATAATTTGTTTTACTGATGGTCTTTAAAGTATCAAAAATCAAACATGGGGATAGTTTGCGTATCGATTAAATTTTTTCTTCTTAGAACCACTGTACCTCCTCCTACAGAGTTCCTTTTTCTGATTATATTCTGGTAAAGAGAGCAGAAATGGTCTGTACGCCTCTCCAGAATTTTCCATAACTGGCTAGATATAGTTGCCAGCGATCCATGTGAGTTTTGCAATGTGATATGTAATTGAACTGACAAAAAATATTAATCAAATTGATACTATGTAGAGTGTGATTTAGATTTTTTCCACGAAAGAAAGTTTAATACCTTAATTGAGCTGGAGGGAAAATATTGAGATAAAATTTTAAATGCTCTGTCAAATATTTGCATTGAAGAAGGGTTAAAGTCATGTTTTTCCTTTACTCTGTGCATGTAAAGGACTGACTATTTTAAAAGCTACATTACAAATAAAACTATCCTGGATATGCCAAGCCCTCTGGATTTTTAAGAAACATTAATTATCTGTACACAAAGACAGTCCTGTGAGCCAGACTTTCTGTATTTTGCTACATACTTCCAATCTCGCTACATCTATGCCAAGATGAAATTCTTATCACGTTACTAATGTCTCTTTTAGCCAAATGTATCAAATTATATTCATGGAACCAAGTGTATGAGAGCTCACAGACAAGTGGAACAACTCAGTTCACGAACTATATGAGCAAATCCAGTATTCAGAAGGCCGCTAAAGAGAACACAGCCTGCCACGCGCAATAAAATTTAGAACAAAAATTAAGAAGGTTCTCTCACTGCAGCAGGGAGTTTCCCAACCACAGAAAACTGCCTTCTGTATTCTGGGTAATTACCCCACATATAAAATACTTAATAGTCCTCTCTTCAGCCAGCCACTTTTCTACCCACAGGTGCCCCCTTCTCATCCCAAAGTCCACTTTCGAATTTCACAAGGAAATAGGCTATTAAAAATAAGGAAGAACATTTATTCAGTGACTATCCTGCTTTCTTGTGGTTTGGGGTTTTATTTTTATCCTTTATATCAGGGAAAAGAAATAGCGCGGATTGGCCTTTTTGTTCGTTTGATGTTTATTCAGTGAGCACTTTCTCTGAACAGAGAGCTGATCTAAGCGTTCAACTACTGTGAGTCATTTAATCCCAGTAACCATTGTGGGTTATCCTCTTTCCCAGTGAGGACCCCGAGGCTCCGAGAGAATAAGGAATTCTGCCCAGCTCATCTGGGTAGTCCCAGGAAGGACAAGGATTTGAACCTGTGAAGTCTAACGTAACAGCACAGTCTACACTTGTAACCTGTACTATATCCCTGGTCACTTAAATCACTAAATTCAGTCACCAGAGGCATCTGTTCCCAGTGGCTTTAAAACAAGCCACTTTATCATCTATCGCATGGGTCATAACATAGTAGAATTCCCAGGAAACTGGGGAATCTCCTGTACAGGAGTTTTACACCTTATACACAGTCCCTCAGACATTTCAGACACCTAACAAACGTGGCGGTGGCACTGCTACACGTGATTAATGTACAAAAAAATAACATCAAAAGGGGGTTTTCCTGATTTATGAGACTGTAATTGAAAACCCAAGTACTTGTCTAATTCATTTACAGAAGAGATTCTAAAAGCAGAGTGCCTCTTAAGGGAATGCTGGTAGCCAAGGATTTGTATTTTTGGATTGGAGTCAAATCAAGCAGCATCAAGGCAGAGTTAATTGTTCTAGTCCTGTGTATTCCAGCATTATGTATAACATTGTACATGTTCCTGAGCAGTTGTGTGTGTGTGTGTGTGTGTGTGTGTGTGTGTGTGTGTGTGTGTTACGCGGGCCTCTCACTGCTGTGGCCTCTCCCGTTGCGAAGCACAGGCTCCGGACGCACAGGCTCCGGACGCACAGGCTCAGCGGCCACGGCTCACGGGCCCAGCCGCTCCGCGGCACGTGGGATCTTCCCGGACCGGGGCATGATCCCGTGTCCCCTGCATCAGCAGGCAGACTCTCAACCACTGCGCCACCAAGGAAAGCCCCCTGAGCAGTTTTAAGGTGAGAAATACACAGTGGGCAACTCGAAATCAGAATCAATTTCTAAAACAAGTTAAACTACGGAAATTGATAGCAAGTATGTAACTAGGGAAAACTTAGCAAATTGCACATTGGAAAGTGAGTTCACCTTGCTAATGGCAAGCTGTCTGCTGGAAACCCGCATAGGTGTGGAAGGGTAGACAATAAGTTCAATTCCTTTGTGCTAGGGACTCAGCAATCCATTACTAGGAAGATTTATAAAAACTCACCGTACAGAGAACAGACTTAGAATGAATGTGAGGAGTGGAGGCAAGGGGTTGCTGAGGAGCTGTCAGATTATCAAGACGTTGTGTAGACAGAGGTGCCTGAGTGAGATCGAAATACCTAAGCATAGAACAGGTGAATTCTGCAACTGCTTGCCAGAGCAAAGCACCTTAGGAGAGTAACAATAATAACGGTGATAATATTAATAAAAAATATCATCTTCAGTTGATGTACATTCCTTGAAAAAAATTACTACCTGAGAAATCATCACTGGATAACATTTAACTGTCATATAGTGCGGTGGTTGTTTCTTGTTTTTGTTTTTTTGCGGTACGCGGGCCTCTCACTGTTGTGGCCTCTCCCGTTGCGGAGCACGGGCTCCGGACGCGCAGGCTCAGCGGCCACGGCTCACGGGCCGAGCCGCTCCGCGGCACGTGGGATCTTCCCGGACCGGGGCACGAACCCGCGTCCCCTGCATCGGCAGGCGGACTCTCAACCACTGCGCCACCAGGGAAGCCCTACAGTCTTTCTTTTGGCCTTTATTGATTAAATGTAAGGTACCTCCTGTATACTATGCACTAAGCTCAGACTACAACCCCAAATAAAACAAAATATCTGCTTTTTTTTTTTTTTTTTTTGCGGGCCTCTCACCGCCGTGGCCTCTCCTGTTGCGGAGCACAGGCTCCGGACGCGCAGGCTCAGCGGCCACGGCTCACGGGCCCAGCCGCTCCGTGGCACGTGGGATCCTCCCGGACCGGGGCACGAACCCGCATCCCCTGCATCGGCAGGCGGGCTCTCAGCCACCGCGCCAGCAGGGAAGCCCCGCTGCAGTTGTTTATTGACCTCTCTGGGTTGTTGTTGCTGCTGTTGTTGTTGTTGTTTTCCCTAAGATATCCATCCAGTATCTGAAAATTTAATTTAGAATCTTTAAAAAATAACATTGATGCAGTTGTCTCATTTTAAAAATGATGAATCTGAAAGTTAGGCAAGTTGACTGAATTACCTGAGGTCCTCCTTTTATTTTTTTCCTGTCTTTGTTTATTTGGGAAATGCAGTGTAAGCCAACAATCATGCTGTGCAGTGGTCATGCTGACCCTGGACACCCTGCATCGATGGCAGAGTTTAATAATACTAGACCCAGATCTTCTGACTTCTACTCAAAGATATACAGAAGAAACATCAAGTACCTGTGTCCACCAGGGCAAACAGTCTGTCAGTGGAGACTGTCTTAATACTTGACAGCAGTGTCTACAGCCGAAGCTCCGTCCCCACAGCTGGCATTACAGAACCCTAAAGGAATCTGATAGGCATATGGGGAAGTCCAATAATTTCAGAAACGCTTAACAGTGAGTTCTGGAAAAATAAAATGTGCGTCATTTTCTTCAAACTGATAGCCCTTGGCATAGAAGAGTCAATTATGAAGACTAGGGCACGTGCTCCATAAAGAATGCTTGAATGAGCCAAGAAAGTTG
Organism: Kogia breviceps; assembly: GCF_026419965.1. NCBI lineage: Eukaryota > Metazoa > Chordata > Mammalia > Artiodactyla > Physeteridae > Kogia > Kogia breviceps. The sequence goes on along the minus strand of NC_081330.1, from coordinate 128,452,261 downwards.
CGTTAGAAGGTTTCTGTTGCAGTTGTGTGTCATTCCTCAGGCACTTTTCTCATCCCTTTTGACAGTGATCTGTGGGAAGAAAGGGGGGAAATGAGGCTAACACAAGAAAGGTAAAAATAGCCAGTATTTGGAGAGATCCAGAGCTGTCCAAAAACAGGCAAGTAAGCACTCTTGGCGGAATTACAGCCACATTGGCGGAATTCCGGATAACAACAGATCAGAAGTCCAAGGCTACCAGAAGAGGAAGCCCACGCCAAAGCCCTCATCAGAGATGTTGCTGATTTCTGCACGTTAGGGGCTTACAGACCAGAAAAGCTAGACCAACACAGACATGCAGAAAGCAGATGCTAAAGAAAACAAGTGGTGTCCACATCCTGCTCATTCCAGCTGGGATTCAGAGCATCACTACTCGTTTTCAGTGTCCATACTGACGGCAAAGAAGAGCACACCGTAAGAAATGAGGCCCTTGGGGCTTCCCTGGTGGCGCAGCGGTTGAGAGTCCGCCTGCCGATGCAGGGGACACAGGTTCGTGCCCCGGTCCGGGAAGATCCCACGCGCCACGGAGCGGCTGGGCCCGTGAGCCGTGGCCGCTGAGCCTGCGCGTCCGGAGCCTGTGCTCCGCAACGGGAGAGGCCGCAGCAGTGAGAGGCCCGCGTACCGCAAAAAACAGAAAAAGAAAAAAGAAATGAGGCCCTTCTAGATAGCCCTCGCAACAATTCAATAATGCATTGAAAATGTGTAATGTCGTTGCATTAATATTTGCTCTTCATTAACAGAACTCATTATTGGTAGGCAGTTGTTTCTTTAGCATCCTTTTTCTGCGTGTCTGTGTTGGTTTAACGCTTTTAGTTTGTAAGCCTCTAATGTGCAGAGATCAGCAGCATCCAGGAGTGGAAGCAAATGTTGGGAGTAAATAAAAATAGCAGGTAGATGGGAAAAATAAATTAGACGGCATGGGGATGGGGGGAAAAAAGACCGAAGCTACTCTAAGCAAAGAAAGGAAATTATAATTAGAAAATTGCATCAGGAATCTACTCAGAACAGGAATGCAAAGAACAAAGGAATATTGAGGGGGTCCAACCCATATCAAAGTGGAGTTCTAATAGAAGAGAATGGAAATGAAACGGTGAAGAAAACGTTCCATAGCCCAGATCATTCCTGAATCATCCTGGATACCCTTCGTTGCTCAACAGACACCCTGAACTAAATAAATGGGAACTTTGTTAAGTGTGAGGCTCCATGTTTCTCTGCTCTTTCCTAAATGACCAACCTCTACATAACTCCTCAGAATTTGCAAAGCTTTCTTCACGTACGCTATCTCACTTAATCCTCTGAGCAGCCTTGTGGTGTGGGTATCATTCAACTTATTTCTGTGTGAGAAAAGTAAAACTCACAATCCCACAGCTGGAGAAGAATAGAGCCAGGGTAGGTGCCATGGTTTTAAAACATGTCAACGAATTCTTTGGTACTTCTCCCTTCAAAAGGTGGAGCCCAGTTCCCCTTCCCTTGAGTGTGTGACTTAACCAATAGATTAAGGGTGAAGTGGAGGTTTGTGAATTTCAAGACTCAGGCATAGGAGACACTGTGGCTTCTGTCTTGCTCTCTCTCGGATCCCTCGCCCTGGGGAGGTCAGCTGCCATGTTGTGAAGACATTCAAGCAGTCCATGGGACAGGGCCACTTGGTGAGGATGAAGCTTTCAGCCAAAAAGCCAGAGAACAGAGGCTTCCTTCCAAAAGCTGTGCGAGTGAGCCGTCTTGAAAGCAGATCCTCCAGCGTCAATTAAGGCTTTGGATGCCTCCAGCCAGGGTTGACATTGTAAGTGCAATCTCATGAGCGACCGGACCCTGTGTCAGAACCACCCAGCTAAGTTGCTCCTAAATTCCTACCTCCGGAAACAACGAGATAATAAACATTTGTTGTTTTAAGCTGCTAGGGAGTCCTTTGTTATGCAGCAGTAGATAAATGATACACCAGGAAATAAATCCAGATGTCTTGACCCCCAAAGCCTGTGCCCTTTTATTTCACACCACTGCTTTTTCTGTGACTTTTTGTGCAAAATCAAAATATTTTGTCCCATTTGACTTCCATTTCCCTAATCATCAGTTCAGTCTTTGCCAACTGTGTCACATTTTTCAGTGATTATTTAATTCTTACATTCTTAAAACTCTGGCTTCCCCTTCTTGATTTATAAGGGCCATGAGACCAGGGGTAGATCTGTTTGAGTGACCACTGCATCCCCAAATTTAAATAAATCCACCAAATTTAGTGTTTGGTCTGTAATGAGTACTCGATAAAAATTTGTGGATGAATGAATGGCCAAAACACATATGATACAACTCGTCTGTCACTGGGACTTTGTTTTCATTTTATGCTGAACCAAAAGGGAATAAATTCTGTATCTAAGAAGGAGGAGGGGATTCTGTTGGAGTTACAATTTTATTGACTCAAGCTCCACAGAAGAAGTGTATTTTAGTCTGATAAAGAAAGTACCTGGGGCTTCCCTGGTGGCGCAGTGGTTGAGAATCCGCCTGCCGACGCAGGGGACATGGGTTCGTGCCCCGGTCCGGGAGGATCCCACGTGCCACGGAGCGGCTGGGCCCGTGAGCCGTGGCCGCTGAGCCTGCGCGTCCGGAGCCTGTGCTCCGCAGCCGGGGAGGCCACAACAGTGAGAGGCCCACGAACCACAAAAAAAAAAAAGAAGGGGCTTCCCTGGTGGCGCAGTGGTTGAGAGTCCGCCTGCCGATGCAGGGGTCGCGGGTTCGTGCCCCAGTCTGGGAAGATCCCACATGCCGCGGAGCAGCTGGGCCCGTGAGCCATGGCCGCTGAGCCTGCGCGTCCGGAGCCTGTGCTCCACGACGGAGAGGCCACAACAATGAGAGGCCCGCGTACTGCAAAAAAAAAAAAAAAAAAAAAAAAAAAAAGAAAAAAGAAAAAAGAAAATACCTGGAAAAGTAGACTATATTACTGTTTTTAAACAACATGCAAAAATCCCCAGGGCATGCAAAAGTAACGTTTTCCTAATCAAAAGGGTCTTGTTCGATCCTTTTGCTTCCCGGACCGACTGGAGGTTTCGGGCAGCAGGCCCTCAGACAGGAGTGGCCCAGCCTGCCGCGGACCTCAGCTGCAGAGGGTGCTGGGGGGCCTCGATGACAGACAGCATTTTTCTGGGCAAGTTATTTGTTCTCACATGAACCTTACAGCAACGTGTAGTACTAACTCATGATGGCTTTTGACTTTGTGGGAAATGCCTAACCACCCAGATTTTATTTCACAGCCTGGGAAAAGATAAATAACGTGTGAGAAAAACAAAATGCAGGAAAACGTACCTGAGACACGACTGAAAATCTTAAAAACCCAGGAACAAACAATGTTGCTACAGCAATGCAGCTTTGATCAAAGAGCAAACATTTTTAGAGCAACCACCAAAATGGGATGTGATAGCACGTGCACGTGTCTAACCCAGTCCTCACTCCTTCCTTCAGCATCTTATCCTCTCATCCAGTGCCCGCCAGGACTCTCAGCTGTGAGGGAGGTGTTCTGTGCTGACACAGTAAGCACTCGCCGGCGTGGATGCGGAGCCCTGGAAAAGTGGCGAGTGTGACAGAGAGCTGAGTTTGCCATGTGATTTCGTTGCGATTATTGATTTACTGTTAATGACTATATTAAATTCAGTCATTTTAAACGTAAATGTCCACAAGGGGCTGGAAGCTCTGGTGTTGGCAGCCTTGCTCCAGAGCCATTTCCCATAGGGTCTTGAGCTGGGGGCACGCTCAAGCTACTGGAGTAATTTAGGTTAAGTCAGGCTGAAAAGTATCCCATTTTGCCAAAGAGAGATAGCAAGAAACTAAACAATCTCAAGCTGCCTTTAAGACCTGCTAGGGGACCCTACTGTTGTACTGTTTTCCGGAGCCTCTCATGATCAGCGCCCAATGTGAGAAGAGAGGCGAGAAGGAGCGAAGAAGAAGGCCCGCCCCAGGCCTTCAACCCGAGCTCCTGTCCAGCCAGAGAAGCAGGGTTCTGTTCCGGGAGTTCTGACGGGACCCCGGCAAGCCCTCAGGGGCCCTCAGTGGGATGCGCAGTAACCAGATTGGCTGTGTACCGCCGTCTCCTTCCGCTGTGGGAGCGACTCCACACCGTGCAGGCTGTCAGGGAAGCCTGCCCGCCTGTCCCCCTCCCCCCATCACCTAGCCGCCTCATCTCTCACCGCGCCCCAGCACACGTGACCGTCAGCTCCCGTGCGGAAGCCCCTGTCCGATCCGGCTTCCCTGGCTCTCTGCAGGCCTCCCTGGCTGCACACCCATCGGACTGCCCAGGTCAAGGCTGGGGAGCAGCTGGAACCTCGCCCTCTGCTGGTGGGAGTGTGAACTGACCTGACCCCTTGGGAAACCGGTCTCTAGGTATCCACGGAAACCCACCACTCCTACTCCAGGGTAAATACATACCCAACAGAAACAGGTACATATTTTCACCAGCAGACGTGCACTTTAATATCTAAAGCAGCTTTGTTGAAAGGTCCCTAAAACTGGAAGCACCACGAATCCCAGCAACGACCGAATGGATCAATGGGGTGTATTTATACCACAGAACACTACACAGAATGAAGACAAACTGTCTGAAAGCACGTGCAACGACAGCAGCACATCTGACATCATGAGGCCTCCAGACACAAAATAGCATTCCTCTTCACTGTCTGATCGATGCTTCCTGCCTTTTGCTGATATCATTCAATGTACAGAAAGTACAGAAATGAGCACAATTAATCCATCCTGTTCAGAGAAGTGGGGGTGGGTAGTGACAGAAGGGGGCAGGGACGGGGGGAGTTGCAGGGTGCCTGTAATGTTCTGTTCTTGATCTATGTGCTGATTAGATGGGTGTACTCCGTTTTAAAAAGTCAGCAAGCTGTACCCTGAAGATACACACATACAAACAATTTTCTATAGGTATTCTCCAGTAGTTTTTTTAAAAGCTCTATTCATCCTCAAAAGTGCAGCTCAAAACTTACTACTTCCATAAACCGTGAAAGTCTTCTACAGTGATCTTTCATTTCCTCATCGTTTAAAAAAAAGAAAAAGCAAAAAAACTGTGTATTGTTTCAGACACACACGTCTCATTGTATCCATCAGAATTTAAACACTCCAGTTTGTAAACCCCTGTCCGTTTTCACACAGTAGGGGCCACAAAATACATATTTCATAAGCTCTTTTAAATGAAGCACATCTTTTCTGCCATTACTTAAAATTGCTTCAATGGCAAAGACAGGTATAATCTTATACTTTCTGTGAATTTTCAAACAGCTGAGTTCAGTTAAACACACATTTCCTTGCACGTATAAAAATGGAAAACATTGCAACAAAAGAGACTCTGGAATTTTCCATCCATGCAGCTGTTGCTACACAGCGTCTGTGGTGTAACGTTCTCTTAATGGCACTCACTCCACAATCCCACACAAGAGAAATGATTTCATTCCCATGCAGTCCCATCTCTGTACTGGGCGAAGGCGTCAGAAATAATCGAGAGAAAGGAAAAGACTCCCCTAAACTGTGATAAGCATGAAAACCGTTACAACGTACTAGATCCAGAATTTGAAGATTCATGCTAAAGCCTATGTTTGCGAGTTTCCAGATGCCGGTTGACTAATCAGTGTGCTTATTCTTTCACTCATGAATTCTGAGGACAGAGGACGAGAAAAGTGTGACTCCATGGGCGAGTCCTAAACTACAGCAGTCATTTATAGGAGTCTTCACTGCGACCTCAGGACGGAGTAGGGAGGAGTTTTAGTGACAAACACTGTCAGTTAAGATGCATCAGTGAGGAACTCCTTCCAGGCGTGTTCCTCACTTCTCCTTTCCTTCCGGCCAAATGATGGCCACAAACAGCATTGGCCTCTCAAAGTGTGCTTCTGTTTGCTTGGTTTCATCAGCCCTGCAGAAAGAAGGGAAAGGAATCCCTGGTTTGCAGAAATGAGAAAAAGACAGGAGACTGAGGATTTCCTTAGCACTGTCACCTGTGCTCTAAAGAAACAGTTGCAGATATAATCTCCCCATTTCCTACAGCTCCGTGGGGAGGTTGGGTGCCATTTGACCTGGTGTAGTCTGACATATCTACACGTGTCCAGAGGGAAAGCAGGGCAGAACATCGAGCCTGTGTGTTCCTCAGAAACAATCTTCTCAGACATCCACAGAGCCGTGAGGGGCTCCATAGGAAAGTCAAGTCCACGAAATCCGACAACCAGCCCAGCTAATGCTGTGTGGGGTGCTCTACGTCACGCTGACCTGTGACTTTTCACTTGGTAGCAGCTATAAAATTCTTTACTCTGGGATTAAAGAACTTCCCAGAAATAATCATATTTATCATCTCTGTTGTAAGGAGTAACTAAAAGCAAAAAATTAGTCACGCAGACACTCCCTTCCTCCGTCTCTCCCTCTCTGCACCAGATATTTCCTTTTAAACAAACGCCTAATCTGTTTCAAACCTCCTTTCAGCCCAGCAATTCCACTTCTTGTATTTACCCAAGAAAACTGAAAGCATGGGTGCACACAAAAACTCACACACGAATGAATGTTCATAGCAGCCCGAATGTCCATCAGCTGATAGCTGGATAAACAAAATGTGGCGCATCCGTCCAGTGGAACATTATTCAGCCTTAAAAAGTAATGGGGGAAAAAAAAGTAATGAGGTACTGATTCGTGTGACCGCATGGATAAACCTTCAGAACCTTACGCTCAGGGAAATACACCAGACACACAAGCCGCATACTGCAGGATTCCATTTATACGAAATAGTCAGACTAGGCACGTCTCGAGACAGAAAGCATCTGAGGGTTGCCAGGGGCTGGGGTCAGAGGGAAACGGGAAGTGACTGCTGGTGGAGACGGGGTTTGTTTTGGAGGGCGATGAAAACGTTCGAAGGCTGATAGTGCTGATAGCTGTACAACGTCGTGCGTACAGCTGACCCTTGAACGACACAGGGGTTAGGGCTGCCAGACCTCCACACGGTCCGAAACCCTGTGGGACTTTACAGTCATCCCTCTGTATGTGTGGTTCGGCGTCCGAGGAGCCAAGCAGCCGTGGGCCTGGTAGTCCTGGAGCGCTCGTGTATTGAAAAGATTCCGTGTAGAAGTGGACCTGTGCAGTTCAGACCCTTGCTGTTCAAGGACTAAAAGCTACTGAAGTGTGTGCATTTGGGGATGCCTTTTCTGGTAGGTTTATTATCTCTCTCACTGTTTTAAACCTCCATTGCAGACAGCTCCTCTGCTGCCGTTTCGCCCAACACACCCCCATCCTACCCGACCCCACCCCACTCTCCCAAATGCAGGACTGGGGAGTGAGGGGCCCTCTTCACATCTCTCTGAGCCATGTCCTTCGAACAGGGACTCGGCAGTTCTTGGCTTGTTTTGTCTGCCTCTCCCAACTAGACGCCAGCCCATTGAGGGTGAAGGTGGCATCATCTTCTTGGGTCCTCAGCCAGAGGAAGCACTCACAAAGCACAGGTACAGCGGGACGCTCGGACTCGGAGTCTTTGTTCATTACATTTCAAGCAAAGAATAGCAAGGATGTTACGACCTTGCCGCAAACCCTTAGAGCCTGGAAAATGTGAAGGCTCCCTGTTGGACTTAAATCACAGGCATTCCCTTGGAGCTCCCGTTCATCAGGCTTAGAACAGCCCTGCACGTTTACCCCGCAAAGCTGGACACCTGATTGTCAGCGCGTTTTGCCATGTTTCCAGTGAAACAGGCCCTGGGACTCCGCAGGTCTGTCGGGCAGCGTTTTCAGAGACGTGGCTGCTGAGGTGTCGGGTACTTGGAGCCGGGGCGGGGACACTGCGAAACTGCCGCCCTGTCATCAGCTGCGTGGCCACAGGGAGTAGGAGGAGGAGTTGCACTAGGCACCCCACCCCCACCCCCCGCCTCAGTCTGCACAGGCCAAGCATGCTTACACCTGGGAAGCCCACACCGGGTTGCCCCAGCCTTTAAGTCTCGGCCACCCAACCTGAGAGGCGTGCAAAGCTCGCCCTTCCCAGAAGAGATGCCCTTCTTACCACAGTGCCTAAGATTAATCAACAAGGAAAAAAAAAAAAAAAATCCACAAGGCATCAACTGCCCTTTGGTTAAGACATTTTTTCCCTCCATGCTCATTTCCCAAAGGTTGGTTTGGCTGCCAGTGGTTCCACGTTGAGCCATTAGCGCTGAGCGCTAAGAGTGTCTCTCTACCGCCGCCTTCAGCTGTTCTCCCTCCGCACCCACCCACCCGTCTGCACCTGCCTCTTTGTCAGCCAAGGCAGCACACTCCTATCCAGGGCTTTGCACTTGCTGTTCTCTCTGCCTGGGACAGGCTCCCTTCGTTTATTCGGTGCTCTGCTCCAGTGGTGCCTTCTCAGGGAGACCTCCTCTGCCATCTCTGTAAAATCCTCCCATCCCCTCTTCCATCTTTCTCCGTAGCACTCAGTGCACCTTTGGGATTTGGGGCTGTAAACCCACTGGAACGTGCACTTTCTCAAAATAAAGACTGTCCAGTTTGTCCACTGTGAGGTCTCCTGCCTCATTGCAGTTCAGCAGTAAATAGTAGGTAAAGGAGAGAAGGAGAATTTGATTGAAAGATTAGAGATTACAAGGCAAGTCCTGTTCCCAGAAAGCTAAGTAGTAGTATAAAATCTTCAACTTATGGCATAGATGTGTGCATCAGGTGTTCGCATTAATAAGAGCTCATTCAGTTACAAATAACAGAGATCCCTTCTCCAACCAACTTACACACTCAGGGGAACTTACTGGAGCAGCCCGGCAGTAAAGCTAGTGAGAGACAACACTTGGATCCGGGCTCAAAAAATCAACAGGACCACAGTCTGGTTTTTCTCTCCAGTTCTCAGCTCTGCCCAGACAGCCATAGTTTCACTTCCACACTAAGCCTCCGTTGTGGGCCCTGGTGGGTGCCAGGCACTCAGGATGCTTCCTCATTCAAGTCCAACAGCAAAGAATCTTTTCAGGCAGCACCCAAGGGCAGGTAAGGCTTTCCTCTCCCAAAAGCCCTTGCATCCTGTTGACTCTGGCATGTGCCAACCCCTGGATGCATCACTGGGACCAGCAAGCGTAGAAGGAGTTTCAGCTGGGATCCAGCCCACCCACACGTCAGACGTGGAAACAGTGGAGGGCTAAATGCCTCAACAGGGAACCAGGGTTCCATCAGGTAGAGAAGTGGGAAGTCACTGCTGGAAAGACAAACGTCCAGCATATTGTGCGTATGTAGGGATTTAAAATGTTAAAAACCTAAAGTCTGCGTTAAATATAGAATAAAATTTTACTTCTCTAAAATCATTTCTTACCTCAACTTGCAGCTTCCTCAATTTTTAAGGGCAATGGAAATTTTTAAAATCTTATTTGTGGTGGTAGTTACGTGACTGTTAAAACTGGTCAAAATTCGTAGAACTGTAGCCAAGATTGCAGACTTTATGTATAGGTCTGGAGAACAAATATATATTTGCCTTTGCAGACAAAGACCGCCGCAACTACTCCGGTGTACCATTGCGGCATGAAAGCAGCCATAGACAACATGCAGTAAGTGAGTAGGCGTGGCCGTGTTCCAATAAAACCTCATTTACAGAAACAAGCAGTGGGCCAGATTGGACCCACAGGTTGAATATAGTTTGAAGATTCCTGAACTACACACTTGAAAAAGAATGCATTTTACTACACGTAAATTGTACCTCGATAAGCACACAAGAATAGGGTAAAGCAGAAAAAGAAAGTACTCCAGGAAAAAAAAACAAAAAAAGCTGTAGTCCCTTCAACTTACTTGAAGTAAGATTTTATCAGGAGAATAGAGGTATTTTTATTGTTTGGAAGAGAGATCTGATGGTGTTTGGGCAACAGATGAGCCAGAAGGTTTACAGAAAGTTAAACAGGGAATTTTAAACTTGACTTTGTGTGTGTGTGTGTGTGTGTGTGTGTGTGTGTGGTACGCGGGCCTCTCACTGCTGTGGCCTCTCCCGTTGCGGAGCACAGGCTCCAGACGCGCAGGCTCAGCGGCCACGACTCACAGGCCCAGCCACTCCGCGGCACGTGGGATCCTCCCGGACTGGGGCATGAACCCACGTCTCCTGCATCGGCAGGCGGCCTCTCAACCACTGCGCCACCAGGGAAGCCCTAAACTTGACTTTTGAAAATTATTTTACATACTCACTTGAAAAATTCACCAGGAAGTCGATTCCTTGCTTCTGTCCTTGACAGAGGTACCTACAGCTGGCTGAGCCCTGAGTCAAGAGTCCAGAACTGAGCTGTTTTGTTTTGGTTTTATTTAGTGTGATGACTTTAAGACCCAGTGTCTTCTACTTCTTGTTTTTTATTGTTTGCTTCTTTTGTGGCAAAGCAGTCTTTATCGGACAGAGATTGTAAATAAGATCCAGTCGCTTCTTCTCCTTCTCTAAATAGTAGCACAAACAAAACATCTCTGAGGCTGTTAGCCCACCAGAATTGAAAGAGAAATCAAACTATTGGGAACCAGAAAGTGAACGCTCTCAAGACCAAAAATAAAAACGTTTTTAAAGCAGAAGAGTTCAAAATCAGCTCTAATAGGCTGGCATTCAAACACCCAAATTTGATGTAGGCAAAGTAATGTGGAGCTGCCTCCCGCACTGCGGAGAGGCAGGTTGTATAAAGGATATACAGTCAGACTCTAGCATCTGGATTTTTGTAAGATGCAGGCTAGTTAACAAATCAAAGTGTTCATCTCATCTCTAAGTGGGAGAAACACGCTTTTAAATCAAAGGTAGCTAATGTGCACATCAGCTGGAATTTTCCACGAAGATGATCCTTCCTCCACACACACATGAAGCCTTCAGAGGATGTACGTTAAGGGCAGATGTCATGCCAGGCGTGGCTCCAGAAAGACAAATAAGACATGAGCTGCCCTCCGGCAGCTGAGATCCCAATTACGAAGACAGATGAAAACACAAATATTTAAGAAAACGTGTTGTGTTATAACAGAGTCTCTAAATGCTTTAACAAGTCCAGGCCGATGTAATTTACGCGAAGTGACGGTAAACATGCAAGCGGTATGATTTCCCTTTGAAGCAATACTGCTAAGAAAATATGATGAAAAGAGTCATGCAAGAGAAAAAAACTGTCACACGTAATTCATTTTCCCCCTCCTAAGTCTGGTGCTATCATGGATAGTGGTGCAGAATTTCCTTTCTTTAAAAAGAAATGCCAATTAAAAATGTTTCTTTTTGCTTGATTGTTTTGTGTTTGTTTCGTCGTGTTTCTTCTAAAATAACTTGAAGTTAATATTACCAAGAGCGATTAGGAGTAAAATAAAGAAAACATGGACCATCAGAGTTAATTTTAGGAACAGTCCTGGTCTTAGTAACCCTCAGAACACGTTAGAGACAGAATTCTGATATGGTTGTAATAACCAAGCCAGGAAGGTGGAGTTAAGTTGAAAACATAAAGTCAGTTTTTCCACTGAGTCATTTCCTAGAATGAGACGTAAATATCCCCAGCATTCTTTGCCCTGGACATAAAAATGGGTAACTTGAGTGAATATCTCCTGCAGTTGATTGGAGTCACTGCAAGTTAATTGTGGGACATGAAACCTCACTGGCGGGGCTCTCAGACGGTAAGCGTACCTCAGAAGGATCACAGAGGGTTCTTGTCTCCGTGCTGATTCCCAACAACCACTCCACGGAGAGTTTGACTCAGGAGACTAACGTGGGACCGGGAACTTATTCATCTGACAAACTGCGTGATACCCCTCCTGTGGCCAAGGAGGGACCGGGATCTGCAGAAGCAGTAATCTGTGTGTTACCAGTACTCCAGGTGACCCGTAACCTACAGGCTCCCAAACCTCCCCACCATTGGCTCTTCAGGGCTCCCTGACAAGCCAAGAAGAACTTGGGAAGGGCCAGGGTCTGACACAGATCCTGGCAGCAGATGTGTTGCATATGCTGTCTAGTCCATTTGTAACCATTCAGTGAGCAAATCAAAAGTTTTAAAAGAAGAGGGTACATTTGTGGTTAAATTTCATCGACTCCATAAGTGCCTTTACATGAATTGTGTCACTAGGATGTTTATTTCCTAAAACAACAGCTAATCCTCTTTATCTGAAGCTACCGGTTTTCCCAAGTCAGCAGAATAACCATATCAATGTTTCTTTTTCTTTGCAAAATAGAATCTCAGACAGCCAGCCTGAGAGGCACGTATCAGGCCCCTTGCACTGCGGTCATCCATTTGTCTTGGGACAAATGAAGGAATCTCAGACCCAAATGACTAGAAGGAAACACGGCTTATATACAGTCACATACCATGTTATTTGTTGAGTCCGTGGATGCAAAAAACTATTTTGAAGCGAGTCATTCATTGACTGTGGTCCGTTTGATTTTGTAACAACTCCACTCTGTGTTCACTGTTTCTCTCTAAATAAAGGACGCTGGTGTGCCGAAATAATCTGGCTGAATAGGAGATTTGCCTGTGTCTAGTCCAAGGGTTGGCAAATTACAGCTGCTGCCTGTTTTTGTAAAATAATCATATCTTGATTGGAACACCGACATGCCCATTCATTTAGGTGTTACCTGTGGATGCTTTCTGGCTACAACAGCGGAGTTAAGTCGTTGCCACAGAGCCACTCAAAACTTAAAATATTTACAGTCAGGCCCTTTTCAGAAAAAGTCTTGTCAAAACCCTGATCTTGTCACGTGAGATCACCAGAGTTAGGACTCAGCCAGACACATGAAAACGCTCCACGTTTACAACGAAGCCATGAAAGGCTGTGCAAAGAACTGCTGTGCATAAAAGCAGCAGAAGAAATCAACAGAAAAAGGTCTATAGATTTTACTGTATTTAAAGTGTCTTTAAAATTACAAGGACAGTAAGGGAAAACATTGCAAACAGATAACAAGGTTACCGTGCTTGATACCTAAAGGACTCTCACAAATCTGTGGGAAAGCCATCGACAGTTCAGTAGAACAAACTGAGAAGGAACGGCTACAAATTGCCGCCTTACAGAGCAGGAAATAGACAAAGCTGAAAAAAAAAGAGTGAAAAGATGTTCAACCTAACTAGTAAATAGTGAAATTTAAAACATAAGGAAATACCATTTCTGTTTGGGAAAAAAACTGAGTGAAACAGTGAGTCATATGCAGTCTTAGTGAAGACATGTGGACAAGGTGCCCTTGAGCCCTGATCATTTGTGGGGTGGCTGGGGGGATTCGGACGGGCAAGTGACAACATCTATTAAGATTACGTACACACGCCCTTTGACCCCACAATTCAAATTCTTGATGTTCACCTTAGCGAAATACTTGCAGTTGTTCACAAGACTGTACGTCAAAGGCCACACTGTGGAAACTGTGCAGCAATTACATAGGATGAAGCAGAAGTGAATGTATTGATGTTGACAGCACTCCAAGATGATTTTCACCCAAAAGAAACAACTTGCAAAGCTATACGTACGGGAAGTGACCACTGAGTGTTTTTGAAATCATATTTTTAAACTTGTCATGGACTGAATTTCGTCCCCCCAAAAAGACAAGTCCTAACCTCCCAGTACCTCAGAATGTGACGTTATTTAAAAATAGGGTCTTTATCGAGGTAGCCAAGTTAAATGGAAGTGATTAGGCTGGGTCCTAATCCAATATGATTGGTGTCCTTATAGAAAGGGAAAATATGGACACGGAGACAGATGCACACGGGGGGAAGATGATGTGAAGGCACATCGGGAGAAGGTGGCCATGTGACTGGACTGATCTCCAGGCCGAGGAGAGCCAAAGACTGACGGCAAACCACAGAAACTGGAAGAGGCAAGGAAGGGTCCTCCTCCCCTAGAAGGTTTCAGAGGGAGCATATGGCCTGGCCCACATCTTGATTTTGGACTCCCGGCCTCCAGAACTTCAAGACAAGACATTTCTGTTGTTTTAGGCCACCCAGATCGTGGTACTACATTACAGCAGGCCGAGGAAACTAATCCACCATCCATCCACTCACATCTCCCACAAAACACCTAGTCAGATCTGGAGGGCTGCTACGCATAGGTAGCGGTGTAAGTGCACAGAAAATGATTGACAGGGTCGTACACCAACCGGTAACGTGTACCTCTGGGAGGCATCTGCAAGTGACACGTGAGATGGACCTTACCTTTCCATACATTATTTGATAATCCAGCAGCTAATACGTGTTAATGTAGCATTTGTTTAAGTGAAAAATTCTTTCTTGTGAATTGGTGAAGAGCATGCCCGGTACCGCTCCTTTCTCATGGAACAAGCACCCCTTTTCTGGTACCCACCTCTCCCGTCCCAACCACCTGGTTCCAACAAGCCGTCCACCATTGACTGATCCCACAGAGGCCCTTTGGGACCAAGCCAGGTCCACTGGGTCTGACGGAACCCCTCCCCGTTGGGACAGCTAACGACCTAAGCCTGGGACACCCTGGCCTCCACGTCCACCGCCAGGCAGGGGAAGCAGCTCAAGTGGGACAGAACAAAGCCAGCCTAAGAAAGGAAACAGAGGTGATGGATGAGGCATGTGCGTGAGAACCGGTGGCCTGAAATCCTTGTTTCCAGCCGCTCCCGAAACCACCTGCACCTCTGTCCTCACTTACTTGAGCCAATACTCTTTGTCACCAGTGCAACTTAGAATTGGGTTTCTGTCACACTCAAAATAGCCCTACACAGAAAAGAACAGGAAAACGTAAGAGAATAAACATTATACATACAGTTCTAAACGTCCGGTGGGAAAGTGTTCAGAACCTTTTTAATAATCAAAGGAATACAAATTCCTTTAAAATGGGCTGTCTTTTTTGTTTGTTTTAATTCAGTGGCTTCTGTGCTCTGTGTGTGTGTCCCTGAAAAACTGAAATTCTCTAATGGCATATTTTTTATTCTTTTTTCATCTTTTTCTGCATTTCCTAAATTCTTAACAATGAAAATCTGTTCCTTCTGTATTTAGAAGGTAATTCCCCTGCCTTTAAAAAAAAACAAAAAACAGCCTCTTACAAAAAATCAAGAGTGAAACATTTAGTACCTAGATACTAAGATACATTCAAAGAAGTCCAAGGATGTGATCACTCACAGGGAAAAAATGAGCAAAGACGAGGGTGACATCATGGTTTAGACCATATTTTGTCTGGCTTCTCAGCACACCTTAAATGTAGGGTATTTGTGACTAATCTGGATTGAACAGGCTTTTGCCCTTGGCATGATTATGTCCTACATTTCAAGCCCTTTAGTGTATTAGATTCTGATGACTGATGTGATATCTGCAGTAGCACTCACCGGTGTTTCAAGGTGAGCAATACTCCCTGAGGAAGGTTTAAACATCCCCACCTAGCTGAACTCAGGTCTGGCCCTGTGACTTGTTTCCCCCATGAAGGTGAGAAACATGACATTTCAGGGGGATGCTTTACAGTGGGGATGTCATTTCCCCCCCACCTCCTGATCTCCATCAACCTCAGTCTCCAGGTGACTATTGTAGCAGAGGCCTCGGGCCAACTTGCAGTGACATGTAGCAAGAGCAAGAAAAAAGCTGGAGTCACTGGACCCTGGGGTTGTCAGTTACTGCACCATCACATGGCCTCCCCTCCCTAATGCAGTGGAAACCCAAGGAAAGAGACCACGAAGGATCTTTGGAAAGACAAGGAAGGTTGCACATTCTCGAGTGCAAAACATAGTTTACCTCTCCAACCTACTGTTCTATTCTCTTGCTATTTTTACACGCTGTAGTTATTCCTCTTGATATTTCACTAACTTAGCAAAAGGTTCTAGTGCTTTTTGAGCCTGATTAACAAGAAAGCAAAGGGAAAATCTTGGCTGTATCAGAAGGTTTAACATTTCTAGCACAGCTCATACTCTGCACTAAATTACACTGCTATCAACATAATCGAGCACAAACAAGGCCACATTTCTGTAATACATTCCCCAACTCATGATCCCCTCCACCTCCCGGTCTCAGAAGAGACTGCAACGGGAACCACACAAGCAGCTCTGAGTAATTTTTCCCAGATTCATTTTACTCCAGTTCTAAGATGAGTTTACACTGAAGATTTTTGCCTCATGGAAGCTAACTTAAATCATTTCATTAGGTTCAGGCTCAGCTTGTGAAGGGTGCATATCAGATGGCAGAAGTGCCCCAGTGCTGCATCGGGGATGTGCAAATATAAAGAAACAGCCCCTCAAATCTGTCTTCATTGGAGCAGTGTCTCTCTCTGTCTCTCTCTCTCTCTCTCACACACACACACACACACACACACACACACACGGACACGTACCACCTACAGCGGAGTAATGCACACACACTGGAAATACCACAAGAAGTATTTGTATCAAATTGAAATGAAATTTGTAGATTGTTATGATTTTTTAAAAAATGCCTTCTCAAACCGCTAAGAGCTGGGGCTTTGTCTTATATGTTGATGTAAACATTTGGGGGTTGCTCAGTGAATTTCTGCTGTGGTAAAATTTTCAGCAAACTTGAGTCTTGACTTAAATAGGTAAACCACAATGTTTTATCAACACAAAATTTCCCTGGGGTCCAGGTCAACTTTGCCCAAGATGTTAATCTGTGACAAATTAAATGCTATAAATTCTGGCTAAGGCATGAAAACACAGTAATATCAAAAACATCAACTCCATATGTCGTTCTTTTCACCGTGTCACATGGAGCAGGCTTGGGGTGGGCAGGAATCTGCCTTTTAATATTGCTGGTAGCCGAAAGGACTCCCACTGGCCAATTCGGGGACAATGAGAGCATCCAAAAGAATAATGCTAATTGATTATAAACACATGTAACCAAAAAAAAAAAAAAAAAAAAAAAAACAACAATTACCAAAAAAAGAAAACCATGAGGCTCTAATGATGCACAAAAGTTGGGGTACAGAAGTCCAGCTCTTCTTCTTAGAGAATTTTAGCTAAGAGCTCGCAGAAGACCTCACACAGTGTTAATGTGTCAATTATATCTTAATAAAGCTGAAGGGGAAATGAAAAAAGAATAATTTACAAAAGCAATGATCAAATTAGTAATTCACCATTCTGTAACCAGCAGTGGAGTACTTCAGACAGGAACAGTTAGGGGATGGGTGTGAACAGATCTTCACAGTCCCAATATATCACCCCCCCGGCCCCCATTGACTCATTCCTTACACAGGAAAGAAGGTGCCTGCATGACAAGGATATTGAGTGGGCACAGCCCTAACCAACTAACCAAGCTCAGCAAAAGCAATAAAAAGTCAACCTGAGCATTAGATCCACCGGTATAACTCAATGAAAGGGACGCAGTAACACCTCCTCAGTGTTCGTGCCAAAATTGTCCAACCTGCATGGGATCATGAGGAGGAGACAGGCAGACAAATACAGACCATGGGACATTATAGAAGACAACAAGCCAGGACTCTTCAAAAACGTCAACGGCATAAAAGAAAACCTGAAGGCAGACAGGCTCTTCCAGATTACAGGAGATTACAAAATCATAGCCAAATGCAGGGCATGGTTCTTAACTGAATCTCAGACTTTTTTAAAGGCTCTGGAAGCACATTCTGTAGTGACATCGGAAGCTCCTAGAATCTACTGAGTGGACACAGGGATCGGTGGCCAGGCAGGTGTGGCGGCCTCCTGCTGCTGTGGAGGCTCACTACATTGGAGGGGCGAGGGACAGGTCTGGGGGCAGGCTGCTTTTGTGGTGGCGTTTGGGCAAGGCTGAGACAGCCTGTCCAGGTGAGACCCCTGGCACTGACCTGCAGGCAACATACCCACACCCACTGCGGCTGAAACACACCCCCTGGCCCTAGGACCCATTAGAGTGTATCATTTTAAGGGCAAGTCCCTTGGCCGAGTCCCTTTGGGCTCCTCTAACAAAAGTACCATAGACTGGGCAGCTTGTAAACAACAGACATTTATTTCTCACTGTTCTAGAAGCTGGGAAGCTCAAGATCAAGGTGCTACCAGATTTGGTATCCAGTGAGGGCCTGTTTCCTGGTTCATAGAAGGCACCTTCTCCCTGTGTCCTCACATGACAAGAGAGGAGAGGGAACTCTCTAGGGTCTCTTTTACAAGGGCACTAATCCCATTCATGAGGGCTCCACCCTCATGACCTAATTACCTGTCAAAAGCCCCACCTCCAAATACCACTACCTTGGGAGTTAGATCTCAACATATGAATTTAGGAGGAGGACATCAACATTCAGTACATTGCATTCCTGGAGTAGCTTAACATAGTCCCTATCAAATCCTGGCATTATTTTGTTAGTGGCAGCTGTATTAAAACAGAGATCCCAGCAACAATTTCTTTTTCTTTTTTTTTTTTTTTTTGCGGTACGCGGGCCTCTCACTGTTGTGGCCTCTCCCGTTGCGGAGCACAGGCTCCGGACGCGCAGGCTCAACGGCCATAGCTCACGGGCCCAGCAGCTCCGCAGCATGTGGGATCCTCCCGGACCGGGGCACGAACCCGCATCCCCTGCATCAGCAGGCGGACTCGCAACCACTGCGCCACCAGGGAAGCCCCCACCAACAATTTCTAAAAGGCAACAGATGATTTAGAATTTACTAGGCTGATGATTTGTGCCTCAATTTATATCACTTGGAAGGCAGTTTTAATGATACATGGTTTAGGGAGAGAATAAAATGGACTATTTTTAAAGGTATTACTTTATATTACCAAGTATTTTGTATGTTTTATATTACCATAGATTTTGTATTTTATGACTAGTCAAAGGGTAATTTTGATAGTGAAGTATATGTAAAGTGCTACATTAAGTGCCCATTACACAGTAGTATCCACTAAATTTTACTTTCTTTTCTTCCAGGAGAATATCAAGATTTTTGACAAAGTAATGAAAAGCAAGAGATGGAACAGGTGCCCCCAAATAGGCACTTGTGTACAGGCCGTTCACTGGAATCCCCAAAGGCTGTAAACTCTTCTGTCTGAAAAGTGCACCCCATCGCCAGCCCTTACCTAATCCCACAGGACTTGCCAGCTACTTAAGCAAGTACTTCAGCTGCAGTGAAATTACATTTACACACCAGTGCCAAAAGGAAAAATAACAATGGAAATGAAATTCAACTGAAACATTGTCACCGAGGCACATTTCACCGACTGCAAAACTGAAGGGACATAAACTGTTTCCAGTTTCCCTCAGCCCTGAAAAGAAGAGCATGAATCAGGTAATAAACTTTACTTTATAAACTTCTTGGGATTACACTTTCATGGATGATTATTTTATTCCAGAACTGCTTCTGAGCCTCCCTCGTCAGTAAAAGAAACATATAAGCACCTCATTTTATTTACCTCTCGTTCCCCACCCACCTCCCAAAATATATCTGCGCCTGTCACTGGTTGGTTTGTTTGTTTTTAATGTGATCCTAAAAGGTTTTACATTTCAGGGCATTTCCCAATCACATGGAAGTCACTTCTTTTTTTTTTTTTTTTTTTTTTAAATTTATTTATTTATTTACTTTTGGCTGTGTTGGGTCTTCGTTTCTGTGCCAGGGCTTTCTCCAGTTGCGGCGAGCGGGGACCACTCTTCATCGCAGTGCGCGGGCCTCTCACTGTCACAGCCTCTCCCTTTGCGGAGCACAGGCTCCGGACGCGCAGGCTCAGTAGTTGTGGCTCACGGGCTTAGTTGCTCCGCGGCACGTGGGATCTTCCCAGACCAGGGCTCGAACCCGTGTCCCCTGCATTGGCAGGCAGATTCTTAACCACTGCGCCACCAGGGAAGCCCGGAAGTCACTTCTTTTAAAATTACATCACGCCATGCTCGCAGTAAATAAAACATTTTAATTGGGTTAGAAAAGGGATTTACTACTTCTATAGCCCTTTGTAAAAATCCCTTTCGCTTTACCGGCATGAAAGCCCCCATGTTTCTTGTTTCTTGTCTTTAACATCTGTTAGAGGGAGTTGCTGTTTCTCACATGGACTGTGGGTGAAGCATGCCCTCACACTTCTGCAGCACGTGGGACAAAATGTGTATCCCGGGCCCTCACTGCCTCTGCAGAATGGATGAGAGCCGACCTCCACTTCCCCGTGTGGGTGGGCATCCAGGAGGCTTTGACACAAGGAAGAACCCCCATATGAGTGGCTGTACCCATGCTTTTTCTTCTCCTTTATTAAAAAAAAGCAGTAAACTGTCAACAATATCCTATTTAGGAGTCAGACCACCTTGAGAAAGATAAGTTGTCCATTTACAAGTATTTTCTCCCTCTGTCCAAATCATGAGACTAAGAGGCACGTAGATACTTCATTTAGAAATTATAAGTAAAAACCCCAACTCTCTCAAGCAGGGATCAGCAGACTACACCCTTGGGCCGAGTAAGCCACGCCTATTTGTATAAAGTTTTATTGGCACTCGGCCACACCCGTTCGTTTCACGTGTTGTCAAAGGCTACGAAGTTGCGAATTTTCAACAAAGATCCTGTCTGTCTACCACAGAGTTCACAAGAGTCACTATGCACAAAACACGTCGGCCAATCCCTGCTTTAAAGTCATCTCATCTAACAGAAATATAATGCACACCACGTATATAATTCTAAATGGTTTAGAAGCCATACTGAAAATTTAAAAAGGGCTTCCCTGGTGGCGCAGTGGTTGAGAGTCCGCCTGCCGATGCAGGGGACGCGGGTTCGTGCCCCGGTCCGGGAGGATCCCACGTGCCGCGGAGCGGCTGGGCCCGTGAGCCATGGCCACTGCGCCTGCGCGTCCGGAGCCTGTGCTCCGCAACGGGAGAGGCCACAACAGTGAGAGGCCTGTGTACCGCAAAAAAAAAAAAAAAGAAAAAAAAGAAACAAGTTAATTTTTAATAATATATTTCAGCCCAGTAGATGCAAAATGGTATGACTTTAACATATGACCTAATATTGATACTAAAGTTATTAATGAGACACCTTTTTTCTTCATATTAAAGTCTTAGGAAGCTGGTGTCTTTTTTTTCTTCATGTGAAGCCTTAGAAGTCTACCTCCCATAACATTTCAGACTAGTCACAGTTCAACAGCTTGATAGTCACTTGGTCCCCGTAGGTCTAAAGGGCATGATAAATGAGAAGAGAAAAATAAAGAATGAGTTTTTCAATGAAGGCTCCAGCTTCGCTCAAGTGAAATGTGGTAACAGACTTTCGGCTCATTCTAAGTATATCCCAAGCAATATTTGGGATGTAGTTGATATTAAAGCATCATTCGCTGTATGTCCAAAATTCACATGTAACTAGGTGTCCAGTAATTTATCTGCCCACCCATTCCTCGGCCCCTGAGTTTTCCTGTTTCGTAAAACTTCAAGTGGGAGGCAGCAAAAGGAGGGGATGCTCTCTGATGCCCTCCAGTCAGCTTGGTTGCCTCACCTCATTATTTCATTGATTCTGAAAATAGCTGGTGTGTGCACACTCACTGGCCTGGGAAATCAATTAATGCTAAATTTATCCAGCCCAAGGGCTGCCAGGGGTCACGCAGAAGCCCAGGCTGCACCCCTCAGCACGAGTCAGCAATGTCATCACCAACCAGTGAGTCCGGAAGTTGAAACGCAGAAGCAATCTTCCTTATAAGAAGGTTTTGCTCTAAAAACAAACAAACAAACAAACAAACAAAAAAAACAAAAACGTGTTGTCCCACCAAGGCACTTGAAACACCTTACACAGAAAAGAAAGAGTCCACACAAGAGTCATGATAAAAAAGGACTACAAATAATTTTTCTTACTCCTGTGCAGGGGAAAAACATATTGACTGTGTCTTTTCTGCCTTCGGGGGAAAGGAGGGCAGCCCTTCTGGAAGCACTGAAGTGCAGAAATAGGGAACACATAGAGAGATGACCAAAGAGTAATTTTAGAACACGAGAGCTGTCTGGGAATCCACATAGAAATCCAAGTTGTGAAAGCCAAGCTTCGTGCGTTCTGTTTCCTGTAGTCAAAAAATTCCGAACGTATTGTCTCTCCTTAAGGCAGTGGTAACAGAGTTCAAAGCACAGGATGAAAATCGGATTGTGTGGAACAGAGTATCGTCTGGTGAGAGAACAGTTCGGTTTGGCAGTCGGGGAGTCAGCACATGAGTGAATTGCTTGGCAACGGCGGCATGATCAAAGCTGTCTACACAGTTCGAACAAGTAAGAATAGACCCCAAAAATGAAGGAGAAAATGATCTAGTGACAGCTGCAATTATGCGGTTTTTTTTTTTTTTTCACTTGCTCATCTTGAAAAATCATTTGGGAGAAACTTCCTCACAGAAAGAACAGAGAACCTTTATGTCATTCTTTTTCAAATTAATTCACTTGCTGAGCTGAAGATTCGAAGCACTTCATCGATCCGTTATTTAATGACTGCTCCAAAGATGTTTTGTGCAGAATGAGGGTTATCTTTCTGTTGGAACAAAAATTTGTTTAAATTTGTGTGCACGTTAATATGGCCAAATGAACATCAAAATCCAGAAGACTGAAATAGCTCCACCCCATCTGGAGACACCAGAATTTTCAAAGGTGTCTTGTTATTTCAGCTTCTAGCCTCAGTTACAAGTGAAGGCATTAGGAGGACTTGAAAGGCGTCCAGAATCCTGTGGATACTCATCAAGTTCTCACAGGCTCTCTCCATTTGGATCGGTTCCATGATTTAGTCTTATTTTCCTGATGTCTTGCCCACTGTGAGATTCTTTTATCCTACAAACCAGAAAGCTCACTCCAAAATAGAAAGCACAAAATGCACTGAGAAAACAATAGCCTGCATCATGTCCATAGGCTTATAAACTAGTTTCTTCTTCTCTCTGTAGTGGGAGGCCATCAAGAAGATAGTTCATCAAATTCTCAAATGTAGGGCTTCCCTGGTGGCGCAGTGGTTGAGAGTCCGCCTGCCGATGCAGGAGACACGGGTCCGTGCCCCGGTCCGGGAAGATCCCACGTGCCGCGGAGCAACTAAGCCCGTGAGCCATGGCCGCTGAGCCTGCGCGTCCGGAGCCTGCGCTCCGCAACGGGAGAGGCCACAACAGTGAGAGGCCCGCATACCGAAAAAAAAAAAAAAAAAATTCTCAAATGTATTATTGGACATAAGGGTTTCTTTCTCTCATAGGTTTAAAAAAGAATAGACCGCCAAGTGTCTGCCCTTTCCAGCCAGTTTTAAGTTACGCTGTGTGCACTCTAGAATTCCTCAGGAAGGTGAAATAAACTCACCGCGAAAGTACTTCATGCCTCTGAACTGTACAAAGATGGTGAAAATGGTAAATTTGGGGTTGTGTATATTTTACCATGATAAAAACATTCTTAAATAGAAATATTTAAAAAATGGAATAACACCAAATAGCCATAAAACATCATCCATAACAATGTTGATGGCAAGTCTTGTTCCTACATTGCTGGCACCTACGAGACGCCAAATCTGCTTTTCCTTCATAACCTGAAGTTCCAGAAATTGCTCCCCATACTGACCACATTTTTTGGTCAACTGGCCATTCAGTCCTATAAGTAAACAGCGCTGTTTACTTATTTAAATATGCTGTTAAAACACAGGATTATATAGACTGTTCACATCACAGTCCAGTTATTTTGCCCTAAGGTGCAAACAGAATTCCACTTAAATATTACCATAATAACCAGTTACATCTTCGAATTCCGTGGCTACACTCATATTTCCTCAGTAATTTCTGTGTAACGGGAAATTGCAGTTGTCATTTTCATAAGCAATCAAATTCTTTAATAAAGATTTTGGGGTTTTTTTTTTTTTTCCCTACCAACAGGTAACTTGAGTAGGTATATTTTGACTTTTTTTTTAAGATTAAACATTCCATATAAAATTTCACACGTTTCTCGTCTACTGCACTGGTTGGCTTTGGGAATGGTTTTCACCTCTGTGCTCTATCGGTTGTGGGTCTACACACGGCACTCTGTGGACCTGGAGAAAGACGGGAGAGTTCCGAGGGAGGGAGGGCATTGCTGAGCAGAGACTTAATAAGACCTGAGAGTGGAAGATATGACGAAAGCGGGGAGGAATGTGGGTACTCAGCAGAGCGGGTAAGACTGCACAGGCTGGGGAAAGTATTCAGGCTGAGGGGTTTCGTTTACACCCAGAAGAGAAGTGGGGTACCACTGGATGATTTTAAGCAAGGAGGCATGTAGTGAGGTAGATAGCAGCCCCCCAAATATATGTCCAAGTCCTAACTCCTGGCACCTCAGAGTGCAACCTTATGTGAAATGGGGTTTTTGCAGATGTAATTCAGGTAAGGATCTTGAGATGAGATCGTCCAGGTTCAGAGTGGGCCCTAAATCCAATGACTCGTGTCCCTGAAAGAGAAAGGAAACGAAAGTTCGAAACTCAGAGACCAAGACTCCATGTGAAGATGGAGGCAGAGATTGGAGTGGTGGGCCCACAAGCCAAGGCAGCTGATGGCCACCAGAGCTGAGACAGGGACATGGGATGGATTCTCCCCCAGAGCTTCCGGAGGGGCCGATCCTGCTGACACCTTAGTCTCAGACTTCTGGCCTCCAGAACTGTAAGAGAGTACAGCCACTTGTTAAAGGTCATTTGTTACGGCAGCCCTAGGAAATGAACACAGATTCATATAATCAGATGTGCATTTCAGAAACATCATTCTGACTTTGGTAGAGGAAGAGAGCTTGAACTGAAAGGCAGACCAGTTAGGAAGACTCTAATAATCCAGATGAGCCCTGAAAAGACCCAGGAGTGAGTGTGGCAGGGGTGCTGAAGATGAGGTTATTAAGGCAGACATGGTTAGACTCGGGGCTGGGGGTGGCAAGTGGGTGCCAAGGACAGAGCTACCAGGTGGAGCGAAGGCACAGCGGGAGGTGTCACCAGGCCAGGAGCGCAGCTGGACCCCAGAGGTGGCAGGGGACATGGGTGTGGATGCAAGAGGCGTCACTGCCCACTTCAGAAACGAATGACTTTGCCCCCAGCGGCCATCACGCGGCAAGGTCATCCGCCGAGAAGGGGCTAGGAGGAAGCTGTGTCGTTTTGACGCAGTTAGGACTGGAGGATGGAATAGAAGCTGAAGAGGGGGCTCGCAGAATCCCTTGCTCTCAGGAGGGCCCCGCCGGGGTTGAAGATCACGATCTGTAGCAACATGGATTCACTCAGCCGTGCACTTTTTCTGCAGCAGCCTTCAGCAGCTTGGATGTGGACCAAGGATGGCAGATGGCTGCGCCGATTCAAGATCAGCCTTCCGCAGAGAGCAGTACGTAACATTGCAGTTTGTTTCCAATACGAGCTCTGTTGGACTGATCGACTTCAGTAAATTCTCTACTGTAAACATCGGGTACAGAAACTACTCCCTAATGGATACACTGTGGCCCCGTCGTCCGCTGGACACTCTGACAGCCCTGAGAATGAATGAGCTCCAGCTACGCGGAGAGAGGAACATCAGGCCTGTACCGGTGAGTGACAGATGTAAGACCCCCAAGCCACACACCGTACGATCCACTAACACAAAATTCATTCCGTTTAAGGGTGCAGACGTGGAGTAAAGCTACAGAGAAAAGCGAGGAGATGATTATCCCCAAAGTCAAAAGGGTGGTCACTTCTAGGGGGGAAAGATGGGTGGTGATGAGGGGGCCACTGGCAGTGCTCTCTTTCGTGACTTGAGTGATTGCTGATGGTTCCTTTTCTACTGTTCAGTAAAACATATGTATCTTGAATGCATTTTTATGCCCATAGATCGTACATCATTGTGAAAGAAGGAAGGAGGGAATCTCTGTGACTATAAATAGCATTCAGTATCATTTTAATTCTCTACAAAACAGAGGTTAGTTAGTATTCTAATAAGCCAGGATTTTTTTTTTCCCAATGGCAAGCGTGAGCAACTCAAATTGTGTTTAAAAATTAAAAAAAGGAAGTGAATATTATTCAGGCTTGGCTAGGTCCAGGTGCTGAAATGCTACCTACTGTGGTCTTTCTCTCTCCACCCCTTGGCTCCATGTTTCTCACTGCCTCAGTGCTGTCTACAGTCTGAAGGACCGATAAAGATGGATTTATAAACAAATAGATCTCTTTGTTAGAAATTCTAGCAAAAGCCCACATCAGGCTGTCTCTAGATCATGGGTCACAAACTTCTGCCTAACCAGTCACTGTAGCCAAGGGATTTGAAATGCTGTTTGGCCAGACCTGGTCTCCAGGTCTACCCCTGGAGCTTTACATCACAGGGCCTGAGAGTTCCCTAAAGAACACATAGCCATGTGTTCCCTAAAGGAAACTTGACTTGTCTTAACCATAAGACGGGGTGGACACGGGAGCAGACAAAACCCACCAGTATCCACTACAGATATTGCCACCTTTCTTTGGTGCTTTCTTTGGTCACCAAGCAGTAATTTCCTTTCATTTCCGACTCCAATATTTCAAACACTTCACTTCCTTTCCATCCCTCTCCCAAATAAAGAGCAAAGGCGAACAAGATAAGCAAAATACACCGAAAAAGACCCAAGAATTTAGAAGGGAGCAAAAGGACTGAAAGAATAACTGATGTCATTTTCCCCAACCTTTGGCCTGTCATTAATTACCTAACGGAACTTTGGGGCAAAGCTTTGCATCAGGGCTTCCCTGGTGGCACAGTGGTTAAGAATCCGCCTGCCAATGCGGGCGACATGGGTTCGAGCCCTGGTCCGGGAAGATCCCACGTGCCGTGGAGCAACTAAGCCCCGTGCGCCACAACTACTGACGCCCACGCGCCTAGAGCCCGTGCTCCACTACAAGAGAAGCCACCGCAATGAGAAGCCCGCGCACCGCAACGAAGACAACAGCAGCTAGAGAAAAGTCAACGCACAGCAACGAAGACCCAATGCAGCCAAAAATAAATAAAATTTAAAAAAAAAAAAAAAAAGCTTTGCACCAGCCCAGATATATAATTGCTAGTGACTTCCTGACAGTAGATTCCTGCTCACATGGTGCAGCAGATGAGAATTGTTCTGCTTGGCAGGACAACGAAGGGTGCCGGGATTGACCCAGCTGCCTCACCTTTGCCCAGTGACCAACAGCTTCTGCCCCAGAGCCTCAGGGGACAACAGAACTCACGGCGCTTCTTGAAGCGCATACAGGGGGAAGGTCACCAGTGCCCTGGAAGTGTCCGGCACAGAATGGATTTCCCCCCGAGGCAAAGGACAAGCTGCCTACCAGTGACCAAGCTAGCCCGTGCCCCAGGACCATTTCAAGATAATCACAAGCCAAAATGTCTCCAGAATTATGTCTGTGTTTCACCGAATCCTCTCTGCCTCGGCCGACACTGCCGAGACTGAACTGCGAGGCTGATCTGTGCACATTTAAAAGCGTCCTGAGATCACCAGCCCCTTCCAGTCACCCCTGCACTGGAATCACGTGTTAACGAGGTCCACTGAAACAGAAGCTCCAACAGACGTTTTAGCCTTAGGACATCTCCTTCCTGAGAACGGCTTGAGGAAACCAGCAACATCAGAACATTCACAGCCGGGATATTTCTTCCCAATTAAAGCAAAGAAGAAAGACAAAACTCTGTCTCTTTTCCGTAATTACCAGTAATCATTTCACAACAAAAGGCTTTGTGGTTTCTGGTACATACGATCAATGAAGATTAAATTAACATCTTGAAAATCCACATGATTATTCCACAGATACACCTTAGGCTCCCTCCTAGGTGCCCAGCTCTCTAGCAAGCTCAGGGGACCCGAACATGAATAAGATACAACTCCTGTCAAAAAGATATTACTCGGGAATAATTCACCCCTAGCAGCATATTCAGATGACACACAGGCTGCGGTGAAGGTGGAATACTGAAGTAATCTCTTTTTAAAACTCTCTCATCTCCCAGCAAAGAGAATTAAAAATGCAGCTGTCATATGGGCGCAGGGCCCAGGTCTGGCAGTTAGCAACTACCCTTGTACCACCCATGGGCAGGTCCCTCCCCTCCTCCACCCACTTCTCCCTCCAGACTGCACAGCCCAGGTGCTGAGAGACCGCAGGGCACCCCTAGGCCAGGGTGCGGAAGGGATGGGCCTGCCTTAGCCACGCTCTCTCCCTCCTGCTGTGTGAAGCCCCCAGTCCTATTAGGACCATAGTTGTGTCCTCCCCAAAATTCGTAAATTGAAATCCTCACTCCCGGTAGGCCGGAACATGACTGTATTTGGATAGGGGGCCTTTAAAGAGATGATTAAGTTAAAATGAAGTCATTAGGGTAGGCCCTAACCCAAGAGGACGCGTGTCCTTATAAGAAGAGGAGATTAGGACACAGGCGCTCGCAGAGGAAAGATCATGTGAGGACACAGGGAGAAGACGGTGGCATCTGCAAGCGAAGGAGAGGGGCCTCAGGAGAAAGCAATGCTGCCGACACCTTGATCTTGGCCTCTGGCCTCCGGACTATGAGGAAGTAAATTCCTGTCGTTTAAGCAGCCTTGTCTGTGCTACTCGGATATGATATGGCAGTCCGGGCAAAGCCAGTCCACTGCTGTGCTGCCGGAATGCAGAGACCCTGCAGAAACTCTCAGGTTCATAGGGTGCCTTTTTTTTTTTCCTTCCCAATTTGCAAAGCCCAGACAGTTAAAATGCCAGAGACTTCTTGCTCTTTAGACTGAAATGGTATAGCTTACTAAACCCAAACATGTGCTACGCCCACGACGACCCATCCCCCCAAAAAAAACTTACACGTGGCAGCCAAATCCTGGCTTCTCCCTCATGGCTCCCCCTTCCTCTATCAGAGCAGTCCCCAGACGATTCTAAGGATTTTAAGACGTTGCATAACCTGGCTTGGAAGAAAGAGCCAGTGGAGCTTTTACTGAGTCTGGCTTCACGTGACGCTAACAGATTGTGAACTATACGCTTGCCAATTTTCCCCCGTGTCAGACCATTTTTAAGTTTTGTGTGCACAGAATGGCATTTAAAGGCCTTAAATATCTGTAGCCCACGAAGTTCACATAACGTGAGCAAGAACAGCTGATGCATAGTTTGGGGTGGGTTTTGGTTTGTGTTTGGGGGAGGGGGTTGGCGGCTTTTCTGGTTGGTTGGTTTTGCTGTTTTGCTTTGGGGCTGAAGGCGGGAACAGAAGGGAACCCAGTTACAGGCAGCTATTTAGGAAAGTCCTCTCTAGACTAGAGGGGGAAGGGCTCAGGACTGCCGCGGCTGGCTGGCGGGTGAGCAAGCCTGGGCGGGGGGCGGGGGGCGGGGGTCCCGGGGGGTCCCTCGATGACGAGCTGGCAGGCAGCTCCGCTGCCGGGTCTCGGAGCGCCCAGCCTCCACCTCAAACCCAGCCCCTCCCAGTCTGTGAACAAGTAGTTGTTTAAAAAAAAAAAAAAAAAGCAGACTTCCTGTTATGTTCAAGGAAGGCTTGGGCCGTTTTATTATTAAGCAATTTTCTTTTTAAGTTAAAAAAAAAAAAAAAAGGCCACATTTCCCCTCAGACTAAAATCTGCCTTACTCAAGTATCCATGTTTTAAATCTCATATTTTCTTAAGCCCTTAATTAAGCCTTCCAAAAGCTCGGCTACGTTTAATTTGCATTCCGAAACAGAAAATCTAATGTGTTTTAACATTGTCTGCTTCAGCTGAAAAGGAAACTGTAACTTTATACAGTCTGGTTTAAAAAAAAAAACATTGGCAATTGCATCCTAATGAGTCTCCGGAATGGGGTTCCAGCGCCCCTGTCCTTAGCCTTCCGTCCCTCCCCCGTCCTCTGCTCCCTTCCCCCTCCTCCTCTACTTTCCCTCCCCCTCCTCCCATCCCCCTCCCTCCTCTGCTCCCTTCCCCCTCCTCCTCTACTTGCCGTCCCCTCCCCCTCCCCTCCCCTCCCCCTCCCCTCCCCTCCCTCCCCTCCCCCTCCCCTCCCTCCCCTCCCCCTCCCCTCCCCTCCCTCCCCCTCCCCTCCCCTCCCTCCCCCCCCCTCCTCCCACCCCTCCGTTTCACCTCCCATTCCTCACCGCCCCCTGCTCCCTTCGCCATCCCCCTCCTCCCCCCTCCCCTCCCCCTCCCCCCTCCCCTCCCCTCCCCCTCCCCTCCCCTCCCCTCCTCCCCCCTCCCCCCTCCTCCCCCCTCCTCCCACCCCTCCGTTTCACCTCCCATTCCTCACCGCCCCCTGCTCCCTTCGCCCTCCACTCCCTCCTGCTCGCCGCGACCACCTTCCCGCCGCAACTGCAGGCTCCCCACACCTCCTCCTTCCATCTCCCCTCCCCCGATACTCCCTCCCTCCGCCAGCCCCCCGAGGCGGGAGTGGGACGAGCCTAGAAAGGTCACGTGGCCTCCTCGGCCTCCGGGACGGGGGAGGGGCGGCGGCCGAACCTGTTCTTTGTTAAGAGGTCAACGCCAGCGCCCTGCGCCGCCGGGAAGGAGTTACCGACGACTTTCGAAGAGCGGCGCACTCGCAGCGCCACCCCCCTCCCCGCCCCTCCCCCCACGTCTGCTGGCCCTACTCTCTCTAAATCTTCTGCTCCCAAAACACTGATCGGGCTCACAGTTTGCTCCCGGGGATCCTAGGGCCTTTCGGGGAGGGGAGTGGGGGCTGCGGAGAAACGGGAAAGGGACAGCAGAGGGGCTGGGCCGCGGGGGAGTGGCGGGTGGGTCTGAAGATAGGTGGATGCGGGGGGGCCAAAGGTAAAGTGGAAGGTCCTGGAGGCTGAGGGTGCTTTGTGGTAGCACTGGGGGACGGAGGTGGAGGATTTAGGGAAGGGAAAAGCCACATCCACACGTTTAGGACTCTCCGTCCTGTCGGTGGACGCAGGAAGGTTTCTCTGAATTTCTGATGAATGTCAAAAGGGTGAAGTTGCCGCTGCACAGTTTTGAGAACCGCTCCCCACTACCCAGCCCTATAATTAAACCCCCAGTAGGACCGCGCGGGAGGCCGGGCCCTGGAACTGCTGTGTGCTGCCTGCCTAGTATCAGACGCCCCATAAATGTAACCTCAGAAGCCTCTGGTACGGTGTCGTGGCGAGAGGGTTCGCGAAGTTAACAGAGACGGTCGGGTTCATTCCTAAGCCTCCTGATGAAATATTTGCCACTTTCCTGAGACTTTACCCCTTAGATGTTCAATGATGTTTACTCTTCCCAATACAAAGCGAAGCATAGCCAATTTTCTGTCCAGGAAAATAAAGGTGCTCAGAGAAAACCGGTGTTAATGTTTGCGTGCATGACACGCCTGTCGTTTTTCACTGCAGAAAAAAATGTCCCATGCAAACATCGGAGTTGAGGGTAGCGGGGAGGTGAATAATAAAACGGGACTCGCACTGTCTAAATAGCTCAGCATTCTGATTTGGTTACCTAGCCCTAAAAACATTTATTTAGGTCACTAAATATTTTTCAAAGGCATACTTTTTTAATGATGACTTAAAATTCCAGTGTATGCAGGGATTTTTTTTGTATGCAGTTTTAATTTCCTTAGTGCAGAGCATTCTTCTTGTTCAACCCTAAAGAAATTTATCCTAAATTACCTCCTTGTGTAGTTACACAAGTAACTTTCTTTACTCACAACCCGCAGTGCAAAAAAAAAAAAATGGTTACAGTTTCCTCCTGCCATGGATAAGTGTGTTGGCTGCTTGCTTGGGGATTATTTGGAATTCCTATTTGAAGCTTTCCAGTGTTAAAGGTAGAAAAAAACATTGGCAAATTTTCCAAGCCAAGAGCTGCTTCCTGTCCTTGGAGACCTCAGATCTGAGAAGAGGTGGGCCTGAAGGGGGAAAAGGGATGCTTCAGGTGACTGGAGAGAACCAAAAATACCCGAATACCCGGGTCTTGGGAGGATCTGGGATGGGAAGCTCTCTGTCCCAAAGCACTGCCTGCCACGTTCCCTGGGACATCCAGCAAAGCCGGAACGTTCATGGCGAGGAGTGGACATTTTCCCTCTGTTGTATTCTGTTAAGTACACAGGTTTTGTTTATGTACACATGCACATTTTAGGGGCATGGTGGATACCGCTAATTACATATAAGTTGAATGACTTTGAAGGCACAAAATTACAGTTACGTGGTAGGGCAAGGAGGCATCACAGAGAGAAGACCTCAGTCCCCACCTGGTAATGACAAACTTCACAGGCCTGGGAGACATCGGGGTGATGGGTTTGAATGATTCCCTCCTTTGGTACGCATCACAGGGACTTTGTAAGCAAATTGTTTCCCCAAGTTATATTTTCCCACGCTTCAACACGGACTGTGAAAAGAAGAGATGTGAGAAAAATGCACAGCCTTTCATTTCACGAAGCAAGACCCCTCAACTTGTGTTCTATAGTCGAGAACTAATTCCAGAGGCGTTCTTGCGTCTCTGCAGAACAGTCACGTAGTGAATTGTTTGTTCTTTGAATCGACAACTTCAGTGTTATAGTGTGACCAGTCGTAAATAGCCACCCAGGAGGAAAGAAGACACACGTCCACACAGGCTCCTAGAACAGTGTTCACAGCAGCAATATTCAAAGAAACACTGGAATCACCCCAGATGTTCATCAGCATCTGGATGAACGGAATGTGGGCCTGTGCACACAACGGACGGAACATGAGTCACAGCCATAAAAAGAAATGAAACACTGGTTCGTGCTACAGTGCGGTTGCCACTCAGAAACGTTATGCTGGGACACGAAAGGCTGCTTGTTACTTGATACCGTTTCTGTGAAATGTCCAGGAAGGATTAACCTGCAGAGACAGGAGGTAGCTGCTGAGTGGTTATTGCCAGCTATAGGAAGGGAGAGACGGGGAGTGACAGATGAGTGCCACGTTTCTTTCGGGGGTGATGAAAATGTTTTAAAACTAGATTTGTAGTCATGGTTGCACAACTCAATATACAAAGAAACAACAACAAAACTGAACTATACACATACGGTGCGTGGATTTTATGGTATGTAAATTGTATCTCAGTAAAAGAATTTTTCTTTTCTTTTTTTTTTTTTGCTGTACGGGGGCCTCTCACTGCCGTGGCCTCTCGCGTTGCGGAGCACGGGCTCCGGACGCGCAGGCTCATTGGCCACGGCTCACGGGCCCAGCCGCTCCGCGGCACGTGGGATCTTCCCGGACCGGGGCACGAACCCGTGTCCCCTGCATCGGCAGGCGGACTCTCAACCACTGCGCCACCAGGGAAGCCCAAAAGAATTTTTTAAGGCAGTAATATAATGCAATTTTTGCAGACGCTGTCTCTAAGTGAAAAGGGACCTCTTGAAGACAGAGTATCTTCAAAATAAGCCAGCCTGACACTAGCACATGGTAGAGCAACTCTGTGCCAGACACTGGCTTTTTCTTTTGAGGTGTTTCTCTGCGACCCCGATCCTACCGGGTCTGAGCCCTAATCACTCCATCTATACACTTGGGCTCCGTCCTTCTAGTCTCTTCTGTCTTCCTGCACATTCTGCCCGAGGAGCCCTGTGATGGTGTGCTTGGCCACCTCTCCCAAATACCCTACCGGAGACTCCATGAACTGATCTCACGGAAGATTTATACAGTTAGTCCCTGATCCCTGAGGCTACAGTGCAGAGTTTCCTCCAGCTAACGTCACCACACTTAGCTGAGCTGTGTTATCTTTCCTTCTCTCCAGGTAGGAAACGTGCTCGTGACCAACCACAGTCAGAAGCACATTTCCCATCAAACCGAGATGCTCATGAAATCACCCTTACCCGTGCCATGTGTGACAAACGGTAATTTTCTTGTTTATCCACTCTCATTTCATTTTTTCAGGGCTGGTCACCACCTTCTCCATTGAATTCACAACTATCTAATTATATGAGTGACCCTCCCCGGTTCAGAAAATACAGATCCACGGGCGGGGGGTGGGTGGGTATTAGGCACTATATGCAGACCTTTTGGTTGTCACAGATGGGTCGGGGGTTGCTCCTGGCATCTAGTGGGTGGAGGCCGAGGCTGCTACTCGACATCCTACAGTGCCCAGCACAGCGCCCGCAGGGGAGGACGGTCTGGCCCCAGAGAGCCGTAGTGCCAAGGCTGAGAAGCTCCTCTCTCAGCTGGAGCAAAGTAACCAGCAGATGGGGATCCACTAAACGGGTCTTGTACTTCACTCTACCGCAAGGCTGAAGGAGAGCCCTGTGCAGTTGACGATGGTGACCTTGCTCCTGCCTCTCCTTTCTACTTCTTGACGTCTTCACCTTCTGGTCGGCTAATCCGGTGCAGACAGTGTAGGTCCCCAGACGACTTAGCTCCGGAGGGAGAGGCTCGCCCTGTCATCGGTACTTAGCTGAGGGCTGGATTGCGCACAGTGGGTGTGCACAGGCCTCGATCAGCCTAACTCGTGTAGGAGAGTGGTGTATCCCTGTGAGCCCCATTCAAGCCCCCCAATCTGAACCAGCTTCCTCCACCAGTGGGCGGTCCCCAGGGCAGCGTGGGTCTTTGTCATCTGGGCCTGAGGTTGCTTTGCGTCGCAGCGTTCTGAAATGAAGGCCCACCGTTCCCATACCACGACCTCAGAATGACACGGGCCTGGCCCCCGCCCTCCACGCACCTGGGCTGCAGGAAGCGTCCAGTGTTGGTCGCTCCTCCTGCCACGCGGCTTCTCCGCTCACATCTGCCTCGAGCCTCCCCCACGCGGCTTTCGCTCCTTCGGGAACTGCCTCCTCGCCAGCCCTGCCCTAACTCTCGTTCTCTCTCACTTGAGAACCCAGGAGCCATCCGTGAGGCAGCTCGTGGGCCTCCACTCACCTCCACACCTAAATCACGTGTTCCCTAAACTTTAAAAACGCCTGCTTCTGGAAACCTACCCCCAGAGATTCTGGTTTCTTTGGTCTGGGGTGTGGCCCACCCATGGGAATTTTTTAAAGCTACCTGGAAACCCAAAGGGGAAAAAAAAAAAATTTCTTTTTTGAAGGGGAGTTCCCAGATGGCCTAGTGGTTAGGATTCTGGGCTTTCAGGGCCAGGGGCCAAGGTTCGGTCCCTGGTTGGGGACCTGACATCCGGCAAAAGCCGCAAAAGCCACGTGACACGGCCAAAACACACAGCTACGTGGAGAGGGTCATGTGTAGCCACGGTTGGGGCTGTCCTTCCCCTCTTCTCCCCCTTTGCTAGACCCCAGTGCGCCGCTGCGCTGCTTCACTTTGTGCCCCTTAGAACCACTTGGAGAACTGTGGGTTTCTCTTTTGGGGGGCATTTTCCTGTGAGTTAATATCCTGAATTTGGACTCATGGAGGCTTCTCCTAGGAAAGAAATAACGCTAGATTATTGCTGGGGGAATGGAACTCAGGAACATGTTTTGAAAAATATTTTTGTCAGTTATGTGAACCCTGAATGCCCTGTGCGTGGTAGGGTGTTGGACAGCATCCCTGGTCTGCACCCAGTGGATGCCTGTTCCACCCCGTTCCTAGCTGTGACAACCCCCGTGTCTCCAGACACCGCATGGTCCCCTGCGGGGAGCAAAATCGCCCCGGTTGAGATCCACTCATGTAAGAGTATACAGAAGTATGCTTCTGCTTTGCTGATTTTTAACTACGTTAAAAAACATACTTTTTCGAAATATTTTTCGATCTTATTGAATGCCAACAGCACCTTGTTTTGTCGAGGTGGGAGAGAGAGTGTCACGCTCGTCCTCCCGGGCGCTCGAAGAGGAAAGCAGGAGCAGACCTGCTGGAGGAAGAACGACCTGGAACGAGGCACATAAGTCAGTGGGAGTCGATGCGTTCAGTGAAATGAGCGGAGGCGCGGCCTGGCCTGTTCTGTCTCCCGACCGCCGCCCTGCTCCAGGCGCTTGCCCTGCAGGAGTCCTCAGAGCCCCCCACTGCTGACGGGCCCAGGGCACCCCCTGACTTCCATTCTGCCTTCCATCCAGGCCGGGGCAGCTTCCCGTCTCTGGGGATCACGGGACCCCTTCCCTCTGCGAAGCTGTGCCTTCACGCACCGTCAGACACCGGAAGAGCCGCCCGCGGTCAGGAACGAGACGTGGCCGGGTGAGAACCATTTGTCACTTCTGCACGACGGGGCGCCATCCGGCACAGCGCCACCCGAGCTTGTCTCTGCACAGCTGTACCAGGGGCAGCAGGTAATGATGACGCTTTGTCTTTCCAAACAAACAGAGGATCAGGGGAGTTTTTAAAATTTCGCAGCATTTCTAGCACTGTGTCAGGAATTTCAGAGGAGACACTGGCCCTTGGATTCTCTCCTCCTGAATTGTTTGTGGGCAAATGAGTCACATGCCGTTTCCCTTTCTCGGACCTGCGTGCAGCTGGCACGCTGCCGCGTAAAGACGTGTCCACGTGTGACTACACAGAGAGCCGCTGCACGGGGCGCGGGGCGTGGCGTGGAAGGGAAGTGCAGGGGCCTGTGTTCAGAGGCAGGGCAAAGGAAGGTCCGTGGCTTCCGCGGTCTCTCTTGACCTGACTTGGTGTTTTTACCTTCAATGTCACGCTGCTTTGGGCACTGCCACTTGCAGGTGGTCCCCCACGGGCGCTGGGGTGCCGTGACTCAGCAAGTGGGGCACGTCTGATGACCCCAGCCGCCGCCCCGCACGCGGGGCAGAGGGCGGCGGCAGGCCTGGGGGGGGGACGGGGAAGTGGGCTACAGAGCGCCCCCTCGCCGGGGAGCCTCCCGGCCCCAGCTGCCTGCTCCGTTATCCTCGGACCTCACTTGCAAGTCACACACTCGACGATGAGATTATTACAGCTGTCAGTATGGCAGTTTCAGAGTATTAAACCCCAAACCAGGACCCCATGTGAGCATGGGGCCTTCTGCCACTGAAGTGTCACACAGCCATGAAGCTAGCCCTGCCTACCCCTAAAGCGTCAGCCAGTCTTTGACACAACTAAGCAAAGGACAAAGAAGACATTTTCCAAATCACAAGATGATGCAATAAGCAGTTGCCCAAATAACTCGTTCTGTTAGAAACAGAATTAGCATTTCAAGCACTTTTGCTCTTCTCGGTTGCCAAATTCTTTTTTCACATTGTTAGCCTCTATACAGTGAAAACATACAGCGTACATTTTTTTTAAAAAATCAGCCTCCTTTTTTTGTAGTTCCTGACATATATTTCTTGATTGATTTGTAAAACAGCCAGAAAAGAACTGAGGATTTGTTGTGGCCAGAATACATACATTTCACAAAATCAGGTTGTCCCTTGCTCAGAATATAATGAAATCACTTGCCTGGCGTTGGAAAGGGCCTAAGCAGTGTGGAGTAAGTAGGAAAGCATGATGGTAAAGGATTATCGCCGGGATCTGTCACTTCTCGGCTAGGATTTCTTGGCATGGAGACCTCGAACCTCCTGCACTGGAATCTGCCCAGCCCCGAGGACAAGAGCGACCAGAGCTCCAGGGCTGACATCCCGGGCATCTGCCTTTGTAACAAACACCCCAGGTGGCCTGACGCACCCAGGGCACTTGGAGAAGCACTGCCCAGGCAAACGTAGCTCTGACTGGCCCCAGGCGGTCGTGAACAGCACACGCTCCTCCTAGAAGTGGGATGAGCCCCCTCGTGTTCTAGCTGCTGTGCTTGTTCTTAGACATCCTTGGCGGGAATACCAGGCCACAGACACGTGGCATCTAAAGGCATCCCCCGCTGCCACGGAGGTGCGGAGTCATGCAGCAAAATTCTGAGGGCATGGGTGCCCGGCTCCCGGCCCTAAACTCACCTCTGCAGCCGTCTGGGTTCAAGGAGCACATATGCCAGAGCTCCTTAGCACTGCTTCAGCCTAGCTTCTCCACCTCCTGAATCAGGTGTTGAAAAATACACACACCCTTTGGGTCCTGCCTGCCTACAATCCCGCCATGCGATGGGAGGGAGAGCTCAGAGCGCAGATACGTCATGCTCAGGAAGCAGTTCCCTGTCTTCTTAGGAGGCGACTTTCTGAAGCTTAGTTAGGGAACCCTCCACCTGTGAAATGGTTTTGTGATATTCTTGAGACAGAAATCTGCCAATTTGGTAGATTCTTTCTTAAACAAGATTCGTCGTTCCCTGTAGTCCTAAGCATCTTTCTTTCGGGGAGAAGGGTAATTAATTTGCACTGGACAGGATGGACATTTGCTCCCATTTTTGAATGTCCAGAACACTGTCTTCCGGTCATGTCTGCCATTCTCCCAGCCATGCATCTGTTACCTCCGGGAAACTCGGGAGAAGGAGCTGGTCTATCAGCACATTTGTTTTTGGAAAGATCCCATCTGGCAAAACTTTGTCTTCTTTCCCCGAAATTTTTTGCCACAAGAGATGCGTTGATTTCATTTAAACTATGAACATACTGTAAAATACAAGAGCCCCAGGAGCCCTAAATGCAAAAGAAAAAAACTTTAGGGTAAAATAGGAAGAAAATAAAGAGATTATATCGATAACTTCTGAGAAGCTTGCATAAATTCTGCAAGATGGTGATAACGGTCGACAACCTGGCAAGTGTTTCGGGGAAACACACAGGAAGCGAAACCCACTATGTGTATCACGGAGCCAGCATTTCAGTGTGTAAAGTCCCTCAAGCCTTCGGGGTCCTCAGAGCCATTTTGTAACCGACACACGCCACGGAGATGATACCCTCACCGCCTACATCCCATCCTCCACCAGAAGACTTCCTGGAGGGTCTAATGGGACAAAGCTTTGACACAAACAAACGAACCAAGGGTGAGAGGGGCTGGAACAAACCTGGCTCTTCCTCAGAGTCTCTCAGGGTGACTGGTCTGTCTTTTTCTCTCTTATCCAGCCCCCCACCCCCACCCCGCTTCTTGTTCTCCATCATCATTATGAGTCAGCAAAGAGGAAGTGTCAGGGGACTCCGCAAGAACACTCCTGGTAGTGTACCTAAGGAAAATCGGCAACATCTCTCCTGTTCTTTTTACTCCGAAATCTGTGTGTGATTGGAGGATGCACTGTTCAAAGCAAAGAACTCCTTGGAGATTCTCCGGATAAGAAAGAGACTCATAGTAGACCAGTTCAAGGTCAGGCGGATGGGGGTTTTGGGGCTTGGTTTGGCAGCGCAGCTCCCAGGCTCTCCGGTACACCAGGGTGTGCCTTAGCTGGATGTCTGCACAGAGAGTCACTTTTCATAAGGATCTGAAGGTGCAGGGGAGTGTCAGCCAAGGACAGCTGCCAAAAATAGCCGACTTCCAGGGCTGCAGAGAAACTGCAAGACCAGCGTAAAAGGACCCGAGTCACGCCAACTAACCCGTCAATGGCAGGCCAGGGGGCTAGGTTATAAAACACCCAACAGTAAGATTTTTAGAAGGAGCGTTCATCTCTTGGATTGTGCATTGGGCTGCAGTTCGGCCACCTGAAAGGAAGGTGCATTTTAGAAACTCAGCAAAGTGCACCCCCAGTAGAGAACCACGAGGGTAAGATGGCTAGTAGAGCAAACCGGCCCGGTTAGCATCAGGAGACCGTCCAGTTAGTCACTGGAGCGGGGGAGGGGAGGTTGTGCTTCACGCAGTCTCGGAAGGACCCAGATCTCTTCCATCTTGGGCGCTGCCGTCCGCCAGCATCTGCAGCCTAACGGGGAAGCAGAGAGCACGGGGCAGTCAGATGGGGGTTCCCGGAGCAGGAACGTAGCAGCCGTCGAGCACTGCCCTCCCGCCGGCATTCAAGGGCCACGACTGGCAACCGGCCTCGTAAACCTGCAAGGGAGGTGGAATGCCGGCTAGCTTCACGCCCCGAAGAAAACAGAAACGGTAGTTGGGTTTGAAGAGCACGTGTATTCTCTATCAGACATAAATGCTTGTCAGGGTCCTTGTCCCTCTAAAGAAATGTCTGGACGGATACGCACCGACCCAGGCGTGGAAACAGTTGGGGAGGGGATCTGGGTGTCTGAGAGTCCTGAGAGGGCAGGAGAGTTGCTTTCCGCTCTTTAGACGTTTTGAATTTTATATGCATGTCTACTAAAGAAGAATGAATTTTCGTTTCAAGTCCTCATTAGGAAAATAACGAGAGCTCAATGCACACAAGTCCCTAAAATGGACATAAACGCTTCCACAGGTGAATGTAAAACTGCTTGTGTTCTTGAAGACCAGAGTTCTGTCTTCTGAGGGGATTAAAGACAGAACACTTCAGATTCAGTGAATGTGAACAGGCTTTCACCAAAGTCGATTATATCTGCCTCTTTCAGACTCCTGTCACTTCCATAGGAAACAGTTCTTGATTACTTTCAGAGTAATTGGGACCAAAATGTGTCTCTGTGAAAACATATTACTAAAATAGCTCAGGATGATTTTAATCTAATTCATGATAAAAAAAAAAACACACACACAATTTCATATGAATTTCCTCTATTCCGGTTTGAAAGGTTTTGCTCTAATAGCCATTCCTATTAGGACTGCTAAACATATTTTACTTAATGTTCATAAACAGATAAGCAATGTAGAAAGGTTCTTACTGGAGATTCACGATTTTTATTGAAAGAAAATCTTCCACTAGAACTTCTGCACACTCTTTCTTCCCTGTTGGCTTACAGAATGTAGATCCTAGGAGATAGTAACATTGTTTGGGGGTGTGATACTTTTTGTTTTTCTGGTTTTTGTTTTTTGCGGTATGCGGGCCTCTCACTGTTGTGGCCTCTCTCCCGTTGCGGAGCACAGGCTCCAGACGTGCAGGCTCAGCGGCCACGGCTCACGGGCCCAGCCGCTCCGCGGCATGTGGGATCCTCCAGGACCGGGGCACGAACCCGCGTCCCCTGCATGGGCAGGTGGACTCTCTACCCCTGCACCACCAGGGAAGCCCCGGGGTGTGATGTTTTGTTGCTCTTTGTCGTATTTCCTGATAATTAAGTCCTTGCCGGAGGCCCTTTTAATTTTTAAAATTCCTCTAAAGACTGCTGTTTTGGAGTAGTTAGTAAATAATTTTCAGGTGATTACTCTTGTATGCTCACTAGATTAAAATTTTAGATCCTTTAGAATATTTGTATCAGTCAGCTTTTTCTGCCTAACAAACATCCCCAACACTTAATGACTGAAAACAACCACCATTTACTTAGCTCATGATTCTTTGAGCTGGATTCAGGTGAGTGGCTGGACTCAGTCTTGGCTGAACTCAGTTATGAATCTGTAGTTGGCTTCCAGGTGAACTTGAGACTGGCTGCTCAGCAGATGGCTTGTCTCTGCTCCACATGGTCTGTCACCCTCCAATAGGCAAGGCAGACCTCAGAGAGAGAAGTGGACTGTAAGACTCTTGACACCTAGGCCTGGAACTCACACATTGTCCCTGCTGTCACATTCTGTTGGCCCTAGCAAGTTATAAAGCCAGGCCAGATTCACAGGAAGGGAAAATAGGTTTGACCTGTTGATGGGGGTCACTGCAAAGGGGCATGCATGCAGGTAGCAGTGAAGGATCATGGCCGTTCTTACAATCTGCAATAGTATTTATTTCTTTTTCCTAATCACATTCTCCTATACGGAGGTTTTACAAATCCACGCCTGTAAAGAATGGGGTAAAAGATTTGAAAACCAGAAGTCTCCATTGGATTCCGATTAGACACAAGCCCTGAATGGAATGTCCTGAATGGGCATTGTTTTTAAACTTTGCAAGGTCTGGCTACATATCTGTCCTCAAAATAGAACCTTGAATGTCTGATTCTTAAGTTGCTCCCAAAGCTACCTGTTTTCTTGCTTGGTAAAATAATTACCCGTCTCCTGCAGCCGTGGAAAATCACATATGATCATTGTAGAGATAGCGGTGTTACGGCAATAGAAAAAGATGTGGATTTGATATAAGGTTTACATATCTAAAACTCACGGATGTTGAGCAAAGCAGCCTCCTTATTTTTGTATTCCATTCAAAAGGCAAAGGGTGGTGGGGAAGGAGAGGCAAGCCAACTTTATTAAATGGAAAAGGACATAAGCGCAGTAAAAGAAAAGCATTCATGTCATGGGGCTTCCCTGGTGGCGCAGTGGTTGAGAATCCGCCTGCCGATGCAGGGGACACGGGTTCGTGCCCTGGTCCGGGAGGATCCCACATGCCGCGGAGCAACTAAGCCCGTGAGCCATGGCCGCTAGGCCTGCGCATCCGGAGCCTGTGCTCCGCAACGGGAGAGGCCACAGCAGTGAGAGGCCCGCATACCGCAAAAAAAAAAAAAAAAAAAAAAAAAAAAAAAGCATTCATGTCTTGTTCACAAGGAGGAGGCATTCACCAAGAATAATGAAAAAAGAAAATTGACAGCATGGTCCCTGGTGACACAACTAAAACCGACCTGGGGGCTCAGAGCCCGTTCTCTCTCCTCCCACACTGCCACCCTGCCAGGTCCCACCCTGCCA
The DNA here is from genome assembly GCF_026419965.1 of Kogia breviceps. Taxonomy (NCBI): domain Eukaryota; kingdom Metazoa; phylum Chordata; class Mammalia; order Artiodactyla; family Physeteridae; genus Kogia; species Kogia breviceps. Next base: position 128,410,238 of record NC_081330.1, on the reverse strand, counting down.
CCGCCTCCCAACCCTTCTTCACAGGATCGTGGGTCCACTCTCCACACGTGCTATGATTTCCTAAAACATCACAAGGAGCTGTTTATATTGGCAGCACATTTCCAAGGGGTAAAGATACCCATTCCCCCTCACCCCCAATATCTTTGGTGTTAAAATAAGAAGAAATGGGTTTTTTGAGGTGGTGGGACAATTACACATGACTGTCTTGAAGGCATAGACCATCGAGTAGACTAAAAATATCTGAAGGAAAAGCCAGATACAGTGAAGAAATTACATCATGAACCTCTGAACCCGTGTGTACTTCCTCCTTTTTCTTTAGTTAATTAATAAACAATGTATTGGGCACTTAAAATGAGAGAGGCATTGGGCTAGTTGTGGGGGAAGCATAGAGATTAGTAAAACATAGCTCTTTCTCTCGAGGAGATGATAACTTATCAGGAAAGAGAAGCACTTACTCAATAACAGTAACACAAGGTTGAAGTAAACATAGTCCATCCTCGTTATTCGTGGATTCTCGATAGAATTATTTATTGGAATCAGTACCCGTGGTGCTGTCACCGTCATTCAAGGCCACGTACACAGTGGTGAAAATTTTTTGGTTGCTTGACAAGCGTGTTCCCAGCTGAGGTTTTTCACACCCTATTTAGTACCAGTGTTTTTTGCCCTTTGTGCTTTTTACTGATGATTTCAGCATTTAAAATGACCCACTAATGCTGAAGCGCTGTCTAGTGTCCTAAGCACGAGAAGGCTTGTGGAGAAAATATGTGTGTTACAGGAGCTTCCTCCAGACGTGAGTTACAGTGTTGGCCGTGAGTTCAGTGTGCGTGAATCAGTAACGTTTATTAAATAAGGTGTCTATAAACAGGAACACGCCTACAAGAAGCTTATGTAGCGATGAACGAAATGTTGCGAGCAGCGGTTCCCAGGAGCCTAACCCTGTCTTTCCCCAGGAGCGGTGGTTCCGTCTTCACGCATAGTGTTCATGGCAGCCTCGTACAACATCACTACTGTGAATCATGAGAATCAACTGTTTGTTAAGTGAATGAGTGAAAGGGTGTGTGTCACAGAGGGACCGCTAAAACAGTCTGGATGTTCAGAGACCACTTCCAGTTGAAGGAAACCAGAAGAACCCATTGGAGGAGGAAGCACACCAGCTGAGTCCTGCAGACTGAGTCAGTTGTGGATTGAAACGTTGCTTATGCACACGCTGCAGGATGGAACGGCACGGGCAAAACCATAGATGTGGAAAACCCTGGTGGGCGCCCTGCTCACAAGCACAGGTCCCAAGGTCAGACCCGCTGAGTCTAAATGCCGTTCTGTGACCTCGGGTAGGTCACTCAGTTTCCAGGGAAGGGGGTTAATAATAGCACCTCTCTCATAAGGTTGCTGTGAGGGTGAAAAGCTGTTAAACCTTCATCAAGAGCCCCGTGCGTGTTAAATATCTACAAGAAGTCAGCTATCACTGCTGTTGTTATTTATGTCATAAGGTCAGTAGATTTTCATTTGGCTCAGTCATAACTTATATGAGGCAAAACTGGGAAGTACAGCTGGAAATAAAGGTTGAAGTCAGGTCCCCGAGAACCTCGGATTTTTTTCTCTCTTTTTTTAAATTTTTGGCCGCACCGCACGGCATGTGGGAATCTTAGTTTCCCCACCAGGGATCGAACCCACTCCCCCTGCATTGGAAGGCAGTCTTTTTTTTTTTTTTTTTAATATATTTATTTTTGGCTGCGTTGGGTCTTCGTTGCTGCGCACAGGCTCTCTAGTTGCGGCGAGCAGGGGCTACTCTTCATTGCGGTGCGCGGGCTTCTCATCGCGGTGGCTTCTCTCGTTGCGGAGCACGGGCTCTAGGCATGCGGGCTTCAGTAGTTGTGGCACGTGGGCTCAGTAGTTGTGGCTCGCGGGCTCTAGAACGAAGGCTCAGTAGCTGTGGCACACGAGCTTCGTTGCTCCGCGGCATGTGGGATCTTCCCGGACCAGGGCTTGAACCTCTGTCCCCTGCACTGGCAGGCGGATTCTTATCCACTGTACGACCAGGGAAGCCCCAAGAACCTCGTCTTCTTGATGAGGAAACACCCTTTAGCAGTGGGGAACAGGCATGGGTTTTTGAACCGGGAACAGACACCATTCAAGTTGTGCTATAGCCTGAGGCTGATGGTGGGAAGGAGAAAGGATGGGAAGGGACACAGATGGGGACTGAGAGACCAATGAAAAGATGGGCCAGAAGTGGGGAGGGTTCCAGGAGGAAACGGAGAAGAGAGAGTTCATGAGATCTGGAATAAGTCAACTCAGAAGAGTCAAACATCATGCATAGGGCGCTGGTGGTGTTTTGCTTCTTCATCTGGTGCCGGTTCCATGAGAGCATTTAGACTGGAAATTCAGGGAGCCTTGACTTCGCGTGTGTGCGCTTTTCTGTATGCATAGTGACCGGGATGTAGCTGAAAAGCGAGTTAAAGAGGTCAGGCGGGAAGGCTAGTTGGAAGATGGACCCATTTCAGTAAACAAGATGGAAAAGAAGCAGAGCTGGACGGGGAGGATGCCGTTCAGTTTGGCATCTGAGAGTTTGAGAAACCTCATAAATGGGGGTGATTTTGATGGAAAACGAAGAGCCCCTTGGTTCCAAGGGGCACCATCTGAAACCTTCCATTTCAGAATCAAGAATCTTGAAGTAGGGCTGCAGTTCTCTTGATTTTTAAATGAAGTAGGTAAAAAGGAAGGGAAGGGGGGAGGGAGGGAGGGGAGACTGCCCTTAGGGAGTGAAATGTAGGGTATTCATTGACAATTAGGCTGACGTTCTTGTCTTCTCACAAAGGAATAGCAGGCGCTCTCGGATACAGGCCTGGCTTCCAGTTTTTCCTACAAAACGGGAATGTACCACAGCCTGACTAAAATTCTGATAGAACTCTAAAAAGCTTTGCCAGCATCTTAGTTTTACTTGAAACACCAGTTATCCAATGGGGAGTAAAGAGGCGCCAACAAAGAAGGTTTTAAATGTCTTCATTCCCCCTCCGTTAATCCAGCTCGTTTTACTCTGGGAAATAGGCTGGGGTGGGGTGCGGGTTAAAGTCAAAAAGGTGACGTCCTCTTTCTCATCAAACCAAGCCTCGTTTCTACCTTCAAGGGCAAAGGCGAGTAATCAGAGATGGCAGCTGTGACTGACGTCCCGTCCTGGTGAACCTGTGTGTGCTCGTTAAATAGCACGGGGTACCCAGGGCGTTTATTTCAATAAAAACAATTAAGCGTATGCATTTTGTCTGCTCAGCGGTAATGATTCCCTGTTGACAGGGCTGCGTGCAGGGTACTTCTTGAGTTTCGAAGCAAGATTATTAAACAGAAATGACTGGCAAGTCTTATAATTTGGGTAACTGCCAAACAGACCAAGGATAAAAACACAAAACAAGAAGAAAAAGACTGCAGCACTTTTTTTTTTTTTTTTTTTTTTTTTTTTTTTACTGTTGGAAAGATCACCTTTGAGGCCCCGATGTTTATCTGCTTGTGCAACGTGGCTTCCAAACTGGACCACCCGCCATCGTACCCAAGCGGGACCGCGCCGTCTCTCTAAGCCTGGGAAACCACTTCTAAAACACCTCTAGGGCCTCAAGGCCACGATGAAGGATTCATCACAGGAAATGTATAAAGTAGAAGAAAAAACGTCAAGGGCTCTATTTCTGACACTGCTTTCTCTAGAGTTCAAGGGATTCACGGCGTTTGGGCATCTGTCTTTGATTTTCATAATCTCTGCCAAAAAAAGATAGCATTTGCCGTAAACTTGAGACACATTTAAAACACTGTGTGTTCTCAAAGAGCCAGAACATACCCCAATCAAAGTTATGCTTTCCAAAAGCTGATTTCATAAGAGAAGTGGATGATCAATGAGGAAGGGGAACGTCTCTAGGACTTCGTTGAAAATGCTGCTTCCAGAGAGTATACTGGGGCCATTAGATAGAGATCAGCCCTTCCTTAAAGTGCAGGGCTTGTTAGGACGCAAGGGAGGATGATGTCAGACCCGCAGGCTGCACTCCCTTCAGGAGGGACGAGGAATGAAATGTTTGGTGTGTGTTGCAACAAGGCGGAATCTAGGACCTTTTGATGAAGCTCGAGGAAACCAGAAAATTCTCAGCCTACTTCCTAAGGGTTAATTGTGCTTTGAAACCTACGATTGTGCTTTCTTCACCAAAAAAAGGTAGATCTGAATCAAAAGCTAAATGAGAAAAAATGTAAATTCACTATTCCAAAGTATACATAACAGGAATTATCACTAAAGTCTCCTGTCATGTGTTTACCCTCTTGTGAATGGGGCACGTTCATGACAGCAGACCAGGGTCCAGTTTGCGTCTATGGCCATGAGACTGGTTGCATGTGGAGCCCTGAACGGGTGTCAGCCGCCAACACAACTCACTGAGCGTCACGTCCTTTGGGTCACCGATCCCAACACGTCGATCCGGTTAGCACAGGGTTGCTCAGCCTCAGCACTCCTGACGTTTGGGACCGGATCCTTCTTGATCGCTGGGGGCCGTCCTGTGCACCGTACAGTGCTGAGCAGCATCCTGGCCTCCACCCACTAGATGCTGGAACTCACCCCCACCCCTGGGACAACAACCAAAAATGTCTACGGACGTGGCCAAACGTGTCAGAGGGGACGTGAGGACACAGTCACCTCTGACCCCGTGAGAAGCATTAGGCTTAGATATGGAGACGCAGGCCCGCCCGTCCTGATCTCCCGTGCACAACTGGCCAACCCACCCAAAGTCCCGCTACAACTGCCCACGAAAAGCAAGTCTTCGGGGGCTGCTCACAATTACAGTGCAGCTGCCATTTTCCTCCACAGCCCGCCTCCAGTCCAGGGAGTGAGATCTACGTCTGAGCCCCTTACAAGAATCGCCGGACTTCCCACTCAGCTCACTCTTCTAGCTCAACAGTCTCCTGCTCTCAGGTCTCCAAGAGGAAGAAGTTCTCATCAGGCAGCCCAGGAACCTCGCAACCTCACCAGCTGGGCCCATATCTCTACCAGCCTGCTTCCACCTCCACACACAGTCAAGGCAAGGGTAACTGCCAGTGACTGCCACCTGGCCCTTCTCCCACTGACCCTAAGGACAGCACAGGGAAGGGGTCTGCAGGTGGGTGAACGGGTCTGCCATCCTCGGCTCCACATTCGGTCTCATCCGTTGCCTTGAGCAAACTCTCTTTATTTCCCTTAAGGAAGAGCTGATGAAAGGTTCAGACTTGACTCATGAAACGTCAGCAACCAATACGTGTTTACTGAGCAAGAAGCTAGGCCGGTGAGGACCTGGTGGTCTGGGAAGTCGCCACTGTGTGTCCATTGGTTCAGTCGCCCGTTAGAACAAGACTCGGACGGTTCACTGTTGTGTCTTCCGTGCCTAGGAAAGTCTGACGCTGAGTAAATATTTGTCGAATGCGTTACTTTACTTCTCAGAAACATGAGGTCAGTGCATATTACTTAAGGACGTCTTGCGTGTTCTGTGCTGGTGTCGGCAAAATGAATGAATGAATGGATCAGTCAGTGATTCCTGGACACGCTGGTGGCTTTCTAGTGACAGGAGACCACCATTTTCATATTAGAGGTCGTGGTGGGCAGAATTCGAAGGTGACCCCTGACATTCCTGACCCCTGGCATACACACGGCCTCTCTGAGTTAATCACATGCTAAAACCTAGGTGCTTCTGAGGGGGTTTTGCAGGTGGAATTAAATCCCAGACCGACTGGCCTTAAGAAAGGGAGATTACCCTCAGTGGGTCTGACCTAGTTAAGGGGAGGCCTTAAAGGCGAGAGGGCTTTTCCTGGAAAGAGAGGCTTGAAGCATGAGGGAGAGTCTCTCTACTGGATTAAAAGGTGAAGGAAGCCCCGTGGCAAAGGCCATGGGTGGCTTCTGGGAGCCGAAAGCAAGCCCCAGCTGACAGCCCACCGGGAAACCCGGGCCTCAGCTTTATGACTGCACAGAGCCGAATTCCACCACCCCCAGTCGCACCTGGGCAAGGACCACATCTTCTTCAGCCGGGAAGCACAGCTCCACAGCCCCGGCCAGGCCAACACCTCGACGGCAGCCCAGAGAGAGCCGAACAGAGGGTGCGGCTGCACGTACCCAGACTTCTGACCCACCTTCCAAGTACGGAGCTGATAAACGGCTGTGACTTCAGGCCGATAAGTGTGCGATGATTTGTGAGGAAGCAATAGAAAACGAATACAGAGTTCCAAACAACAGTAACTGAGCAAGTAGACCACAGAGCTGATTCTCATGTTAATGGGGGGGGAATGTTTGTATCGCGTAGAACCAAACCCCTCCACCGGTGGCGGGAGGCTTCGCCGCTCGGCCTACGACCTGCCTGAAGCTATCGTGAGAGCGCCACTGGAAGGCAGGAGGTGTCTGTGGGGCAGAGAACAAGAGGAGGGAGAAAGCGGGAGAGAGATGTAGGGACGGGGTGGGCAAAGGAGTCCGTGAGCAGCGCCGTGCTTGAGGGCCAAGTGGGGAGAGGTCAGTGAGTGGGGAGAAGATGCTGAGGACATTTGCCGTTCAGGTGTGATAATTAGCCAGAGAGAGGAGGGAGAAGGCTTTAACAAGTTCTGCTACCCTGGACCACGAACGAAAGCCCCGTTTGGGCATTTCGTCAATGCGACATAGACTTAAGTTACTTTGAGATGAAAACTAGTCCAGTTTCCCCATCCTTGGCTTCCCCCAGCTCTCCTAGCTCCTGCCTTGAGGCTTCAGGTCTGGGAGAATTCCCTGAAGATCCATCAACGCAAGTCTACGTGAAAAATGCCCGTCTCCCTCTTGAAGCTTGCTCTCCCGCGGCTCCCGCCTTGCCTGGTAGCGTCGGAGAGGATGAGGAAATGGGTAATGATAAGGGAGAGGCGCGCTATGTCCGTGCCTTTTGTAAAGCTTCGCAGCTGAAACGACCACCTTCAGAGAGCACTTCTTGCCCCGACTCTCCCAGCCTCTTGCCCCTACACCAGCAGTTCTCAACGGGCGTGGCTTTTCCCCCAGGGAACATCCGGCAACGTCCAGAGACATGTTTGGTTGCCACGCCTGGGAAAGGAGGGGTGACCCCGGCATCTAGTGGGAAGAGAGCAGGGGTGCTGCTGACCGTCCTGCAGCGTGCAGAGCAGCCTCACAACCAAGGCTTATCCAGCCCCAGGTGTCGATTATGCCGAGGCTGAGACACCCTGACTTACAACCACTGACGGCCAAGGGTTGAAGATCAAAGATGCCAAAGAAAGCGATGGAAACCACGCATATCTGCTCCCATAGGCGGGTTGCTGTGTTTGGTGTATTTGATGTTTGTCTGTGGAACATCAGAAAAGAAAAAGAAAAAGACCCCACCATTATCTCTCAGGTTAAAAAACATGACTGAAATGCAAACCACAGGAGGATAGAGTTATCTTGTTTAGCTGCCCGCGGGAAAAAAATACAGCAAGACGCAGGCCCGTTTTGGAACCTCCCGTCAAGTGCCGCAGGAGGAGACGATTCCTGATAACTGGGAGGCTGCCTTTGCACGCGTGCTGGGGCTCCCCGCGTGCTGCCGGCCCGGCTGTACGCTGGCAGGATGGCTGCGAGGCGTCTGCGAGGTAGGGCTGTCCCACGGGAGGGATGGGACGCCGAAACGAACGCCGTGAGTTCTGCTTCTGGAAGGTTCCATAGGAAGAACAGATGTCACCAGTGGGGCAGGACTGCCAGAAGACAGAGCACAGACCTGCGGGCCATCGTCTGGGGGCCCAACCCAGACGCCCTGTTTCTCTAAGTGGCTTCGTAGATGGACAGGACGACGGCCGAGGGAGGGTTGAACAGGGCAGGCGGCATTCGTTCTCCGGACTGCTCTTGCCTCCGGCTCTCCGCCCCGAAGGGCCGGCCTCTGGCTCGTCCGTGGCAAGCGCCTCTTGGCAGCGGGACGGCTGTGTTGTGCTCCTGACGAATGAAGCCTGGCGAGTTCTCCTGAGCCGGTACGGTCATGTCCTGCTGAGTCAGAACCCCAGGGGGATGTGGGCGTCTGCATCGGAGAGACCCGCCCAGAGACGCAGGGTTAGACTTACCGGGATACGATGGCCGAGGGCTCCTTCTGGAGGGAGATAGAAAGTGAGAGCAGGTGCCATGGTCAGGAGAAACAATTCCCTCTATCAGCCTTTAAATTTTCTGGGCTTTGTTTGTTCCGCGCTGTCTTTATGAACGCATAAACCTTAAGTTTCTCTACAGCGGGATTGATGTAAGTGTATAAAGAGGCACACCAAGAAGAATTAATTTCATTTCGTCTTTTCCTTTTGTTGTGACAGAAGCAACCAGCCTGTCGACAGATCCCCAGAAACGTGAGGGCTCCCAGGACATTGATTCATTCCGTATTTACATGCTCCAGTACTTGTAGCCACGGCTCCTTCTTTGGCAGGCCTTTGCATAGCTTAGTAATGCTCGGAGCACAACAGCACGTCTTGAAGTCCAAAAGCAGACTCTTCCTTAACGTGCGCTCGATGCCCATGATTTCATAATAATCCTAGAGTAGAAACAACTTTATTTTCAGGGATTTTACTAAAACCGTTCACTGATGATCTGGAGCTCCCATCCGCCACCCCGCCCCCGCCCCCCTTTTTCAATTCGATGAAACTGAGCGTTTACCAAGTTTCTACTGTGTGCCAAGCTCTGTGCTAGGCTCTTGGGGTGGAGGTGCTGCACCGAGCTGGATCAAACGGACGTCCCTCCGCTGGCTCGGTTGTCGTGTTCTCTCTGCTGCACGCCAGTGAGCTACTGTGACCAGAAACATAGTAAAACCCATGTAGGAGATGAAAACAGACGAAGACATATAGATGTTGGGAACACAAGAGAGGCAACAAGAGACAAAGCCGGAAGTAACAGCAGCCCTCAGGATTCCTCCTGTAGCTCCAGGTCAGAGGAGGACTCTCTGTCTGGCTCCAAGCTTCCCAGCAGCCAGTGTGAAGGGAGAAACGCCCTCACCCGTGTGTCCACAGTGTGGAAACAAGCAGAGCAAACACAGGAGAACAAACACTGCTATTCTTCCTGAAAGAGCGTTCCTTCTCTCCCTTATTCTCATAACATGGACTTCCCCCCCACCGTGGCCTGAGGCTAACAGTGTAGCCAGTAGACACACCAGGAGACAAGGTACCTGTGAATAGCAGGCAGCAGGTGCAAGGGTGGAGTGTGGATGGATAGATGGGACCCTCCGTAAGGGAACAGAAGAAGGGCACCTGGAAAGATCTGGGCGAACAGACCGCGAAGGTGGGTCAGATTTCCAGCGAGGCAGAAAGAACGGCCTTCCGTGCAGTGGCCACAGCCTGGGCAAAGGCACAGAGAGCAAACATCTTTCGCAAGAGGCAAGTCGGCCAAGGGTAGCTGGAGTTTAAGTCTCATGGAAGCAGATGCGGAAAAGTTGGAAAGGAAAAAGCCTGCAGCTAGGATTGTGAAATCTCCTGATGCCGGGCTGAGGGGTAGGGACATTGTTGTGTGTGTTGTGGTTGGTCTCGAATGGGGAGACGTGGGGACCCTCTGGCAGCAGCCGGGAGCCCTGGGGTTGGTGTACTGAAAGGAGAGGAGACGGCAAGACCCGATCCGTGGCTGGGGAGTCACGGCGTGATGAGGAGGAGGCCACGAACCGGGCAGTGGGCAGAGGAAACAAGGAGGCTCCGAGGAGGAGCTTCGGGAAGCTGGAGCTCACCGGCCTTGCCGAGGACTCAAGGCTCAGCAAGGAGCCTCCGGGGGAACGCAGGTGCGCCTCCAAGTTGGCTAGATCCGGGGCCACCGGCTGAGGTTGAGGGGAAGCGGTGGGTCACAAAGGCGTTGGGCTTTAGAACCTGGGCAGCCAGCAGGATTCCAGGAGCGTTATCTGGAGTAAGGACGACAGACACAGAATCTGTCAGACAGGTTGCAGTCTGAAGAGTTTTTACGATTCGCAGTTTTTATAACCTCCCGTCTGAGGTTGCCTGAAGGGGCAGAAGGGGTGCTGGAAAATGTTCTGCATCGCGACTGGGACATTGGGTACATAGGTGTCAAAACCCACCCAAGAGTACACGTAAGAGCTGTGCTTCTTACTGCATACTGGTTACACCCCCATGCGTTGAGATGTTTAAAATAAAGTTTCCAGCGGGCCAGCAAAGAGATATTAGCTCTGCCCTAAGGGGGGTCATGCAAGCAAATACAAAAGAGCCCAACAATAAGGAGAAAGGTAAGGTGCTGAATATAAAGGGCAGAGCAGAGTCCTGGCTGGGCTTTGGGGATAGCTTCTCACAGTCGGTGATATTTGACCTGAGTTTTTTTTTTTTTTTTTTTTTTTTTTTTTTTTTTTTGCGGTACGCGGGCCTTTCACTGTTGTGGCCTCTCCGGTTGCTGAGCACAGGCTCCGGACGCGCAGGCTCAGCGGCCATGGCTCACGGGCCCAGCCGCTCCGCGGCACGTGGGATCCTCCCGGACCGGGGCACGAACCCGCGTCCCCTGCATTGTCAGGCGGACTCTCAACCACTGCGCCACCAGGGAAGCCCTTGACCTGAGTTTTGAAGAATAAATATATTGGGAATAAAACGGTCCAGAAAGAAAGGCAGGAATTCTAGTTTGCAGATGACTCATTGCGTGATCATCTCAGACACATTTATTGTGATGCATTTTAAAGTGCTGTACAAACATGCAGAAGTTTATGCCTATAAAGAGACGGCGTCGGGCTTCCCTTGGCACAGTGGTTAAGAAGCCACCAGCCAATGCAGAGGACACGGGTTTGAGCCCTGGTCTGGGAAGATCCCTCATGCTGTGGTGCAACTAAGCCCACGAGCCACAACTACTGAGCCCGCGTGCCACAACTACTGAAGCCCGCGCACCTAGAGCCCGTGCTCCACAACAAGAGAAGCCACCGCAATGAGAAGCCCGCGCACCGCAACAAAGAGTAGCCCCCGCTCGCCGCAACTAGAGAAAGCCCGCGCGCAGCAATGAAGACCCAACGCAGCCAAAAATAAAATAAATTAATTTTAAAGAAAGAGAGAGAGAGAGAGAGACAGCTTCAGGCAGTGCAAGAACCTGGGCTTTGGAGGTGGGCCGTTCTCGGGTTGAGCCCCAGCTCCACCTTTTTATCGGTTGTGTGGCGTTGGGCAGGTTCTTCCGGTGAGCGCAGATGCTCCTTTCCCTACCAGCCGGTAGCAGTGAGGATTAGGGGAGTCAGTGAAGTGAAGTGCGTAGTCCACGGTGAGTCTCCGTGAGCGTGAACTCATGATTTGACTACCTACCAAGGGCGTATGCTTAATATTCAAGTGATTGTTAAAATAACACGCCAGACGATACCCATACAGTTGTATGCTTATTTTCAAATATTTCAGGTCTGAATGTTTTTAAGTTTGGTTTTCTCACCTGGGAACGCCTGGGGACCTCCTGAATTTAACTTGGGACTCTCTGCAGTGTCTCCTGTTAAATCCAAACATTTAAACGTGCTAAACATTTATCACGGTGATGTGTATCTAAAACAGAGAACATTCTAGCAGACGTGTGGAGAGTGTGTGTACATCATGTGTGCTATGCTTTGTTTTGTTTTCCTTTTCCTCTCCCGTTAAAAGAACACACGCGGAGGTCCCACGTCCTCACTGATGGTGTACAAGACAGAATCACACCGCATATTCTAGAGCAGTCCCACACCCTTGCTGAGTCTTTGAGGCCAAGGAAGTCACAGACAGGAGAATCTGTTGGTTTAAACCATTTCTTGAGAAGCTCTCAAGCTCCTGACTGGGTCTCACTGATGATGTGGCCAAGCGTGACCTTTCCCCACCCCCATCACTTGAATCCAGGAAATCCCTTGCAGCCTGTCCTGGACCACTTAGCAACCCCAGCTTCCAAATGATGCTTCAAAGGGGACCTCTCTTCCTGTACGCACATATCATTTCTCACAAGCTGTGCCCGACGCCACCTCTCAGAGTGATCGCTGGGAGACAGGTGAATGGTGAGAGAGTGATTCGAGTGATGAATGCCTTTTTAAATTGTTATATTTAGAATAGTCTGCCTCCCCAGCTGCCAGAATCCTTGCCAAGGCTGTCAGGTTTCCACATTAGTGGGCTGGCATCGGTTTACTATCGAAAATATTAGAAAAAGCCAGTGGGGTTTTCTGATCTTCCTTTTGGGTGTTGGGGGCAGGGCAGGGGGGGAAAGCTGGCGTCTCCTCCTTTCCACGTTGTCTGTAGTTGATTGCGATGAGAAGAACTGTCTTTTACGTGGAAATCGTGACTATGCCCAGGAGCCAGTCAGGGACAGATTTACTCCAGTGAGGTGAAGGCCAAGGAAAAATGGACGATGGAAGCTGACAAGCTTATTCTCAGGCAGCACGAATGAATGAGTGAATGAGAACTATTTCTGAGTGTGGGAAGTACGTCCTGCAGGTGGGAAACACGTATGTAGGAAGGGAGCTGTTGGCCACACGTCTTGTAGATTGGGAGGCAGTCTGCAGAGGGAGGTATTCTAGGGGGGCAGTCATAACATCTTCCAGTGGAGACACTTTACAAGTGTTGCAATTCTGTGACTTAACTGGGGCTCTGAAACCTCGGTGTCTTCAGCCATCGATAAGCTTTCAAGGTTCCTTATCTACTTCACATCTGTCGTGCCAACCACCCAGCATCGGTTTACTATCGAAAATATTAGAAAAAGCCAGTGGGGTTTTCTTATCTTCCTTTTGGGTGTTGGGGGCATGGCAGGGGGGAAAGCTGGTGTCTCCTCCTTTCCACGTTGTCTTTAGTTGATTGCGATGACAAGAACTGTCTCTGACGTGTACCCGGGGTGCGTGCGATTCCTTTCACCAGCTCCTCATCTGTGCTCCTGCGGCAGTGTGCTATCAGATGACGGGTTAGAGTTCAGAGTATTCGAGTTCAAACTTCAGCTCCGCTTTTGAGCACTGGGTGACGTCTCCAGTACTTGGGAAAGGCTGTGTGTTAGTTGCTGCACAGTAAGTCCTTCCCTAATTTAGGGAAGTAAAGCCACCATAAATACTTATTACATGTCAAAGTTCCTTTGGGTCAGGAATCCCGACAGGGCGCAGAAGGGACAGCTTGTCCTGGATTCACAGTATTGGGCCTTCTGCGGGAGACTTAAAGACGGGAGACCAGAGCATCTAAAGGCTGGAGGCTGGAGGACCTGCCTCTGACTTGGCAGGCGCATCAGTGCCGGAGAGGCCTCAGTTCCTCTGCACGTGGCCCTCTCCACAGGACAGCTTGAGCACCCGAACGGGGCGGCTGGCTCCCCCACAGTGGGCGACCCAAGCCTCCAACGAGGACCCCGAAATGGTTGCTGTGACCCAGCCTCCAAAGTCACAGACCGTCATCTTCTCAGTAGTCTGTGGGCCACAGAGCGCGGCCATATTCAGCGAGGGAGGAGCTGAGGCAACGGTGTGAACCCCAGGAGGTGAGGATCATCGGGGACCGCCTTGGAGACTTGCTGCCCCAGGCAGCATAAGCTAGCGGGCAGTGGGGTACGGTGGCAGGATGTGGTGTGCACGCCGCAGTGGTTTAGAGCGCGGTGCTGTGCGACGGAGGCTCTCCGACCACACCGTTGGGGTTCGTGTCCCAGCCGCCACTTACTCTGCGGCCTCACGCAGATTGCTTAATCCCTTGGTGACTCAGTGGCCACATATGTAAAGTGCAGTAGGCTAGATTATAGTTTGCAAAAACTTCATTCCCAGCACCGTCTTCTCCCCCACCCCCTGCAGCCTTCACGAGAGGAGAATAATTCCCCACCTCGCCGGCACTGGGCTGGGCTCTGAGAGTTGCTGTGAACTCACGGTGGGCAGAGCATACCTCCCCATTTCTGGATTTGACATTCAGAAAAGCAATGCAATGCGCCTTGCTTTGGCCAGCGTGAGCAGATGTGACAAAAGTAGAGGCCCGAAATGAGTTTGCACGGTTTTGCTTGCCCTCGTGAACGTCTCCCATCACTGGGGGAAACACACTGTACAGGTAGTCCACTGGCTCAAAGACCAAGGGAGGTGCTTGGAGCAAACCTGAGCCCAGCCTGACCCAGCTGTGCCCAGACTGCATCCACTCACGCTCAGCTGAACTGTGGACAGTGGACACACGAAGGAGATCAAATGATTGATGTGTTAAGCCAAAGAAATTTTTGTGGAGGTGTTTGTTACACAGCATTTTTGACACACCACAGCTGACCAGCAGAGGTGGCAATGATAGAACCTATCTCATAGGGTCGTGGGGATTACGTGAAATAATATATGTAAAGCGCCTACAACCCTGCCTGGTGCTGACGCTTGCTCGTGGAGCCTGACTCACCTCTCAGAACGCAGGGCTGTCCCCTGACCCTCTGCAGACCCCCTTTCCCTGATCCATGCACTCCACTGTGCCCCAGACTTCGTTGTCCTCCACCGCACCCAGCTGCACCCTCTCATGCCTTTCCACACCTTCCCAGGTGTTAAGCAGCTAATCTGACTAATCCGTGTTAGTGCAATAGTGGGAAGGTGTCACCCCCACCTCACTTCCTCCCACCAGCCTGGGAGTCAGTGCTTTGTTATTTCTGTTTGTCTGTTTTAAGCATTTATTGGAGTCCAGGCCTCCTTTTGTCTCCCCAAGAGGACTCAGTCATGGTGAATGGTGCCGAGGAGGGAGGAAGGGAGGGGCAGGCTGTCACAGGCTGGGAGGCCGAGGAGGGTTGCTGCAGTATGAGGGCGCTTTCTCTGAAGCTGGTGGAGCTTTGAGGCAACCCGGCCCCTCTGCACACGCAGGTCCCGTTCGTGTTACTGCCGGGCTCTCCCCCGGGGCTCAGGGCCCCCAGCGTCCCTAGCTCTGCACGCAGGTGGTCCTTGCTGAAAGCGTTCGCTGGTCCCGCAGGCATCCTCAGGGGAGCAGCAGAGAGTGAAGCATAGAACAGAGGACATAGAACGTAGAAGAGAATGGAAACATAGGAGCCTCCAACCTCACGATCCGGGTGCGCAGCGAGGGCGAGGCGCTTTACGGGAGGACTTGCGCGAGGAGGCAGAAGAAGAAGATGCAGCGAGAGGAAAAGAGGATAAAACTAAGTGGAAAAGAGAGAGCAGGCCATTAGAAAAAGGAGGCAGAAGAAACTCGGGAGAGAGAAAAGTACCACTGCAGTGGAGAGAAAGGAAAGCGAGAGGAGTGGAGAGGATTAGGCGTGGACTGCATTCGGAAGCCAGAGGACAGGAAGGCATAAATACTTGTGTAGAGATCCAGAGGGAATTCTGATTCCTACAAACTTTCTCAACTAGTCCTAAAAGGGGGAGAGAGAGAGAAAAAAAAAAAAAAGATAACGGAGACAGAATTTAACTTATACGTTTGTGTGGAAACGATCATGTCCCCCGTGGGTCTCCCGCATGGGAATTTGCCTTTGTGAGTTACTCCTAGCGTATTTGCCTGGCTTCTTAACCCAAGGATAAAAGGTTTTAAAAGGGGATCATGGGTGAATCTTCATGAGGCCAATTGTACCAGTCTGGATTCTTAGTTGTAAACAATAGGACTTAACTCTGGCTAGTTTAAACAGCAAATGAATTTATTAGGGAATGATAAGTAGCTCGCGGAGTCTCCAAGAGGCTGCCTCAGACATGGAGCTGGCACGGTCAGAAGTGGTGCAAGACATGACAGAACAGCTCCCGCGAGGACCGGACCGCTGACAGAGCTGGAAATATCAGCAGCTCTACCTTGAGTAAGAAGGGAGGGTTGGCTTAGGCACAGGAAGGAGAACCCGTTTGCAGGCAACGGATGGCAGGGAGCTAGCTGTGCTCGGTGTCCGTCCTCCCTTCCTTCTGCTGCAGGAGTTCTCAGCCTGGGTGATTTTACCCCCAGGGGACATCCGGCCGTGTCTGGACACATTTGTCGTGACTGGGGGAAAGCATCCCACTGGCATCCGGTGGGTGGCGGCCAGCGGAGCAGCTGAGCACCTAACAGTGCACGAGCCCGTGCTCGGCTGGCCTCGGCCTGCAGCTCCGCGGCCCACCACAGCGCGGGACCCCGCCGATCCACAGCCTACATCGTGGCCTCGGCAAAAATGACAGCTCGACTGCCGGGACCTCGGGGGCCGCTCCCACATTATCGACTCCTCCACAGTGGAATCCGTAAACACTGAGGCTCTCCCACGACAGGGGTCAGCAAAATACAGCTTGTGAGCCAGCTCCAGCCCCCTGCCTATTTTTGTACGACGCGTGAGCCATGAGTGATGTTTATATTTTTAAAATGGTTTTTGCAGGGACTTCTCTGGTGGCGCAGTGGTTGAGTGTCTGCCTACCAATGCAGGGGACACGGGTTCGAGCCCCGGTCTGGGAAGATCCCACATGCCACGGAGCAACTAGGCCCGTGAGCCACAACTACTGAGCGGGCGCGTCTGGATCCTGTGCTCCGTAGCAAGAGAGGCCGCGATAGTGAGAGGCCCGCGCACCGCGATGAAGAGTGGCCCCCGCTCGCCACAACTAGAGGAAAGCCCTCGCACAGAAACGAAGACCCAACACACCCAAAAATAAATACATAAATAAATGCATGGACGGCATATTTAAAAAAAAAAAAAAAATGGCTTTTGCAGAATCGTCTGATGCCCTGGGGTGGGTTCTTGCCTGCCCACTCCCCTGCCTCCTGCTCTGTGCTGTACCCCACCTCACACCACAGCCATCACAGGCACCTCTGATTCCTAGCAGGGGCACGCGCCGCGGCAAGGTTCTCTGGCAGCCGCCCCATCCCAGGATGGCAGCTCCGTGGCACGTTCAGTGGGTACAGCGGTCAGGGGAGGAGGGAGGGAGTCTCCTACCCGCCCTCCTCCAGGTACGTTCTTCCAGCCTTTTGAACAGAGACCCTGAAGAATGTTGCATCTTGCCCTGGACGCTCTAATTGCATAACGAGCCTCGCCAATGATATTCATTCATTTCTGTTTATAGAAAGGTACTCCGCTCTTTCCGCGCCCAGTCCTGTAGTTGGTCGTTCTTGTGGGGCAGGAGTCACAGGCAAGTACTGCTTTCTTAGGGCTTCTGCGGGCCCAAAGTGGTAGTGCTATGCCGTAGCTGACTGACACCGTGAGGGTCTGTCCACATTTCTTCCCCACTCGCGTTCACGTACAAAGGAGCAAGTTCCCCCGTGTGTGCGACAAGCCGCCGTGCTGCAGAGTTGAGGCTCCTGGAAGCAGTGCTCAGCAAACGGCTCTTGGCAGCCAGTGTATAAATACCCCAGCTCCCTCCTCCTGAGCAGCGAAAGCTCCGAGGTGCGTGAGCTGCGCGCGGTCTGCCCGCAGGTTCCCCACTCCAGCTGCCCACGGTTCTCGCAGGCTTGGTGACGGTCCCCTTATTGGCCACCTTCAGTTCCCTTTCTCATCTCCTCACTCTGCTACAGCTGTCTCCTGGGATCTCCTCGCATGTCAACCTGCTTGCTCTCAAAGCCTGTCTCGGGGTCGGCTTTGGGGGAAACCCAGATCTGGACGGTTATCCAACTTAGAGCCCCACTGTAGGCATGAAGAAGACTTGGGTCCGTTCACGTTCTAAGATGACGGCAGAGCAGCAGCAAGACAGAGCATGGGCTTTTTAGCCCTTGGCTGAGGGGATTAGCAGACAGTTGTCAGCTGCAGTCTAAAGAGAGGGTGCGCCAGCACCCGGAGACTGCTGACGGTAAAGTACAGACCCCACGGCGGATATGATTAACAGTTAATGTTTTTTTCTGTTTGGTTCATAAGTGTAACATGTCAAAGCTAAATCGATGGCTCTACAGCTCAGACACCTGACCCTTCAGAAAACAACATCTTTGTGGAAAAAAGAGCGAGCAGAGAAGGCAACGCGTAGGACACCACATCACAGTCTCAATTACCTGACTCCCTGGATCAGACTTCTCAAGCAGAAAAGATTAAATATTGATTTTCAGTGGGGGCAGGGAGAGAACCGTCTTTATTTCTCCTCCTCTATTCCCTGCATCTGCCTCGTTAACCCCTATGTAGAAGGAATATTCAAAGCCCCCCACATGTCCATGACAACGTCCCACCTTTTATAGGGTAAGTGATTTTTGGAAGAACCATTTTACTGAGATTGTTAGCCATTAGTTGTCGCTGGAAAAAATATGATGCCCCTCCCCTTGCAGAGAAAATACAGCTTTACATTAGTGCAAGTGAAATCTGAATGTCAGAATTATCAGCTGTTGCATTAAAACTCAGTGCACACGTGCAAGGTTGAAAAGACTCTTACTATCTCTCGTAGTCTTGGATGGATTTTTTTTTTTTTTTAAACATGATTGCTTCTATTGTAATGGATGGAAAAGTCATTATTGCGTATAATAAGTACATGATAAAAACAAGCGAACTAGATTTTAAAAGATACTTCCAAAATCTGCTTCTCATCATCCTTCTAAGCATTCAGGGAGATCATTTCTGTTTTTAACAAGGAAACATAACAGTTTCTTACTGTGACTTCTTAAAATATGAAATAAGCAATGATGGTTCATTTCAGCCATTTTAATCTTTCTATTCTTTTTGGTTCAGTGATGATCGAACCCAAATCTACTAAAAATACATAGTGGATTGCTCTCTTTGAGTTGCGGCATCATCTTAAGCCTCCTGCAACTGTGTTAACTCCTGGCTTGAATCTCCACAGGGGTTTTCTTGCATATTTGCAGTAATACATCAGGCTTGCTTTCCTGCTACTCACGAGTGCCGAGGAGGACAAATCAACTAGCTTTTGCTATGAGGAGTGTTTCCAACCCTACTT
This sequence comes from Kogia breviceps, assembly GCF_026419965.1. NCBI lineage: Eukaryota > Metazoa > Chordata > Mammalia > Artiodactyla > Physeteridae > Kogia > Kogia breviceps. The sequence continues at coordinate 128,391,576 of NC_081330.1, read as the reverse complement.
CACAGGAGAAGCCAAACTGAGAAGGGATCTCTTCTCAAGGCCGAAAGTAGGGGGCTGGGGAGGACGGTGGAATTAACTTCTCGCGTCTGTCTTTCGGTCGTGCCTCTTTTGGATTCCCACAACCTTGGCATTCTCTCGGGTGTTAGAGCTGAGGATGGCATGCATGGGTAACTCATCCTGTACGAGGAGGAAGGTAACTTTCTGCACCGCTGAGCCCCCCAAGACCGGAAGAAGCACCTGCCTGAGCCTAGCCCAAACTGCTGGCCCAAGAACCACAAGCTAAATAAATGGTGTGCGTCTTAAGCCATTAAATTTCGGACCTGTGTGTCAAACAGCAAAAGCTAAACAATACAAATACTTTGAAGGGTTATTTATTTTTTTTAGCTCTAATGAGCATACAAGAGTGATGGTCTGAAAATTATTCAGCTACTCAAAAACGGCAACATTTTCAGTGGTGAAAAATATTTAATCTTTAAACACAATTTTTTTTTTAAATTAAGTGATCATAGAGTAGAAAGCAAAGAATGCCAGCAAATATCACCATCTAAAACATGGTCACAGATGCCGTGGGATTAAATTGTTCCATAGATCTAACCACAAAGAAACCCCACAGCTATTTACATACATCATCTTTTTATTTGCACGTAGCAAGATAACGTTTACATTTTTTAAATTGAAGTCTAGTTTCCATACAGTGAAATGCATGTCTAAATGTTCAGTTTGATCAGTTTCAGTGATGCATATGCACATATAACCCAAGCCCCTATCAAAATGTACAACATTTCCATCATCCAGACAATTCCCTCATGCCTCTTCCTACGTAAACCTGTACCCAGAAGCAACCACTGATCTGCCTTCTGTCACTCAAACTTAGATCTGTCTTTCCTAGAATGTCATAAATCATGTAGTAGGTACTCTTTTATGACTGGCTTCCTTCACTCAGCAAAATGTTTTGGAAATTCCTCTTTGCATGTTGGTGCGTGTAGCAATGCTTCTTTCCTTTTTAGTGCGGAGTAGTACGTCATTCCATGGCGAGGCCACTGCTTATTTACCCATTTTCCTACTGAAAGATGCCTGAACTGTTTCCAGTTTTTGGTGACTGGAAATAAAACAGCTATGAACATTCCTTTTTTTGGGGGGGGGTGTATTTTGGGTTTTTTTAACATCTTCATTGGAGTATAATTGCTTTACAATGATGCGTTAGTTTCTGCTGTGTAACAAAGTGAATCAGCTATACATATACATATGTTCCCATATATCCTCCCTCTTGCGTCTCCCTCCCTCCCACCCTCCCTATCCCACCCCTCTAGGTGGTCACAGAGCACCGAGCTGACCCCTCTGTGCTATGCGGCTGCTTCCCACTAGCTATCTGTTTGACGTCTGGTAGTGTGTATACGTCAGTGCCACTCTCTCACTTCGTCCCAGCTTACCCTTCCCCCTCCCCGTGTCCTCAAGTCCATTCTCTACGTCTGCATCTTTATTCCTGTCCTGCCCCTAGTTTCTTCAGAACCATTTTTTTTTTAGATTCCATATATATGTGTTAGCATGTGGTATTTGTTTTTCTCTTTCTGACTTAACTTTGTATGACAGACTCTAGGTCCATCCACCTCACTACAAAATAACTCAATTTTGTTTCTTTTTATGGCTGAGTAACGTTCCATGGTATATATGTGCCAGATCTTCTTCATGCGTTCATCTGTCTACAGACACTTAGGTTGCTTCCATGTCCTGGCTATTGTAAATAGTGCTTCAATGGACATTGTGGTACATGACTCTTTTTGAATTGTGGTTTTCTCAGGGTATATGCCCGGTAGTGGGTTTTCTGGGTCATATGGTAGTTCTATTTTTAGTGATTTAAGGAACCTCCATACTGTGCTATGAACATTATTGCACTAGGCTGTTGTAGACATACATTTTAATTTGTCTTAGGTAACTACCTACGAGTAAAGTTGCTGGGCATAGAACTGATACTTTCTAAACTTCTTAACAAAATTCCAGTCGTTTTTCCAAAGCACTTGTGTTATTTTAAATTCACACCATCACTGTGAGAATTCTGGTGGCTCCACATCCTTGCCCTCCTTCAGTGTGGTCAGTAACTGAGCCATTCCAGGACATGGTATTTCATTGCAGCCCAAATAACTTCTTTTATTTTTAAAATTAATTTATTTATTTTTGGCTGTGTTGGATCTTAGTTGCTGCGCACCGGCTCTCTCCAGTTGCGGCGAGCGGGGGCTACTCTTCGTTGCGGTGCACGGGCTTCTCATTGCGGTGGCTTCTCTTGTTACGGAGCACGGGTTCTAGGTGCTCAGGCTTCAGTAGTTTTGGCTCGTGGGCTTAGTTGCTCCGCAGCCTGTGGGATCTTCCCGGACCAGGGCTCGAACCCTTGTCCCCTGCATTGGCAGGTGGATTCTTAACCAGTGGGCCCCCAGGGAAGCCCCCAAATAACTTCTTTTAAAAGTTTATGTTGAACAACACTTGTTTCACTAAACAATAATAATTTTGGCTAACTAATTCACATCACAGAGGTGGCTTGTTCAAGTACCCCATCATAAGGCTAAGAGCCACTGGGACATGTGATGATAACAAATACACAGAAATGAGGATGTGGGAGAGGGGATTAAAGACCAGAAGCCAGGCCACTACTATCCAGGATTAAGCGTGTCCAGCCCCTTAATCACCTTTGACGGTCTTGAGTTTGTCATGGGTGATGGTTGGCATTTAATTCATTCAGATATTTATTAAGCCTTAATTTTGCGCTGAGAATTGAGTATAAGGTCATGAACAGGACAGATGTTACCGCTGCCTTCATGGAGGATACTGTTCAATATTTAGTGGGTGAAAGTCGCCAAACAGAAAGGAACTTGAGGACAGTGCAGTGAGGGCCGTGATCAGGAAGCACGTAGGAGGCACCTGTCCAGGACTTGAGGGCTTCGTAGAGAACGTCTGGGAGGGTGAACTGCTGAAGCAGGTGGCAAGATGGGCGGGTTCCAGGCCGAGTCATGAGCCTACAGGACAGATGAGAGAGAGTGGTGAGAAAGCACAGTAAGCAAAGAATACCACGTGTGGAGCCGAATAGGCAGGCAGAGGCCCGATCTGAAAAGCTTGTCATGTCAAGAATGTGGGTGTTACTCAGAGGACAGTGGGAAGCCATTTTTTTGGATTTATGAAGGAACGTTGAGTGGGGATGTAAAATGGTATGTGGCCGCAGTGGAAAATGTTTCAATGGTTCCTCAATAAGTTACATATGAAATTCTCATATGACCCAGCAATTCTGCTCCTGGGTATGTACCCCAAAGAACTGAACACGGGTGCTCAAACAAATATGTGCACACAAATGTGCACGGCAGTGCTATTTACAATAGCCCCAAACTGGAAACAACCCAAATGTCCACCAAGAGATGAATGGATAAATAAAGTGTGGTATTATAATGGAGTATTATTCCAGTATAAAAAAGAGTGAAGAACTGATACATGCTACAGGGTGGATGAACCTTGAAAATGCTGTGCTAAGTCGAAGAAGCCAGGCAAAAGCATACTGTGTGATTCCACTTACTGAACTATCCAGATTTGGCAACTCCGTAGAGACAGAAAGCGAGGAAGTGGTTGCCAGAGGCTTCGGGTTGGGGGGAATGGGGAGAGACTGCTTAGTGGGCGCAGAGCTGCCTTTGGGGGTGATGGAAATGCGTTGGAACTAGAGAGCCGAAGGTGGCACAACATCGTGAGTTTATGTACTGAATGTCAGTAGCCGTCAATTTTGTTATGCGTGCATTACCAGTTTCTTTGAGAGGGAGTGTGGTACCATGGAGTTTGTTTTGGGAAGATCCGTGTGACTGTGAGTAGGGGGAGAGAAGACTGGAGTTAGGGAGACCAGGTAAGATCATTTAATTCAGGAGGAAAATGAGGGTGCGGGAGTAGTGAGTGATGGGTGGAAAACAACAGACGGAGGTCATATCGGCAAGAAGTCAGGGCCTGGTTACGAGCGTCTGGGGATGAGGAAGGCAGGCAAGGGGAAGACATCTCAGAAATGATTTTGCTCTTTTCATACTTCTCTCGCTTTAAATAATACACCTGCATGGCTTGCTATTGGAGACAGTATAGATTTTGCATGGTCAATATTTCCATTTTTTCCACAGCTGTGTTTGTCCCAAAGCATGCCAGCTTTCTGCTGATGGAGACAGGGTCTAAGTCCCTATGGAGAGACAGGCACCAACCAGTTCAAAAAGCTAGACGGCCCTTCAGGCATCTGACCCGTTTCTAAGGCCATGCTGACACAGATCGAGCTTTTCCAGCTCCACAAGTGGTTACGATTGTCATTTCTAGTTCAAACGATAAATACAGAGAAAACTGTAGTTTATCTGATAAACGCATCACTGAAAGATAAAACTCATCTCGGGGAAACAGTCATTATAACGATAACATCAACCAAAGAGCCCGGCTATTTACGACATGCCAGGCACCATGACGAGTGCTTTACATCTCCGTGTGCACCGCCTCTCCTCCTCAGCCCACGAACCCCCGCACCTCCCTGCCCGAGAACCCAGGTCCTCATCTCAAATAATCCCCAGTCAGGGATCATCCGGGGTTCTTGCTTCTTGTCTCTACACTTCTCCTCCCTCCCTCCCCTTGATAAGGTGGGAAGAAACCCTATTCAAACCTGAAGCTCCACAGTGGCAAGTCCTAACAGAGCTGTTGTGAACTCAGCAGAGACAGATGGCTTAAACGGCCTTCTAAACCAGGAGTCAGCAGACTTTTCTGCAAGGGGCCGGAGAATAGGTATTTTAGACTTTGCCCTCCATTCGGTCTCTGTCACCACCACTCTGGCTGAAAGCAGCCAGAGACGCTATGTTCGTGAACGCGAGCGGGTGTGTGCCAGGAACACTTTATTTGCAAGAATCGACAGTGCACCTCCCTTGACCCGTGGGCTACAGTTTGCCAGCCTTGTTGTAAACTGAGGGTTTTGCCATCACCTTTTGACTTTACTTACCTATATAGTTGGCCTGGCCCTCCCCACGAAAAATAATCCAGGAGTGATGAGCGGGCTGCCAGGGAAGGGATTGTGGGGTTCAGTTGAAAGCAAAATCCCTGCCTTATGCCCCAGCAGGATCAGGGTCATTACTATCCTTTCACCATTACGTGCTCAGATATCGTTGAGATAATGGCCTAGTTAGAGGCTGCTTGGTTATGTTCCACTCCGCAATGCCTGGCCCTCCCACAAAGCCAAGTGGGGAAGAGAAAAGCCATCCAACTAATTAATTCTTTGGTCCCCAGCAATTATGCAGGCCACGACTAGTGAATTATTTAAAACTGAAAATTAATTATTCAGTGAGAGTTCCCAAGACGCATCTCTGGCCACACAGTCAGAGAGAAGAAAGCAGGGCACGCCACCACTTTAGAATTCAGATGCAATAGAGGGAGAGTCTGAACTTGCCGCTGCTGGTTCGGTCTGGGGAGGACGGAGCTGCGGAGGCTGCGACAGGTGTGAGGTCAGGCACAGTCAGCCCCACAGTGGACCGCGTGCTTCAGAAGAGGGAGGGTGCGGACATAAAACGCAGAAACGATCTTAACGTGGGCTTCCCTGGTGGCGCAGTGGTTAAGAATCCGCCTGCGAATGCAGGGCATACGGGTTCGAGCCCTCGTCCGGGAAGATCCCACATGCCGTGGAGCAACTGAGCCCGTGCGTCACAACTACTGAGCCTGTGCGCCACAACTACTGAAGCCCACGCACCTAGACCCCGTGCTCCGCAACAGAAGAAGCCACCGCAATGAGAAGCCCTCGCACCGCAACGAAGAGTAGCCCCCGCTCGCCGCAACTAGAGAAAGACCACGCGCAGCAGCAAAGACCCGACGCAGCCAAAGATTAATTAATTAATTCTTTAAAAAAAGAAAAAACGATCTTAACGCGAAGGCCCCTACCCATTAGCAGACTGAGGCTGAATAACTGTGCCTTCGTCGTGTGTTTGGCTTGTGTCTTTCTCTGTCATTGTGGACTCGTAGAGAAAATGTGATTTTTAGACAAAGCTACTTGAGGCACTTGCTTCTCTTAATGTTGCAGGCTAAGTATTGTTCCTTGCCTGATTAGAAGCTGGAAGGCACAAAACATGCAAAATCCATTCCAGGTGAACTTGTCATCAGGTGTGTGAATGAACTAATCCAGCAGGTCTCACGGAGGATTTCCTAGGAGCCAATATGTTGTCCACCAAATAACTTGTATTTTGAGCTAATTATAGATTCACAGGAGGTTGCAAGAATAATGCAAAGGAGTCTCTTGTTCCCATCACCCTTTCGTCCCCAAGGGCGGCACCTTACATAAAACCATGGCGCGTTATCAAAGCCAGGAGATCGACAAAGGCACGGTACGATGAACTAGCCTACAGTCCTTACTCGGATTTCACGTTTTCTTGTACCACTCATGAAACGGGTGTGTCATTGTGTGTAACTGTATGGAGCTGTACCACTCTTAGATTTGTATGACACCGCCACTATCAAGACACAGCGCCCTTCCATCACCACGAGGGAAATCCCCATGTCATCTCTTCACTCTCACATCCGCCTTCTTCCCCAGCCCCTGGCAGCCAGTGACCTGGTTTCCGTCTTTTCCGTCTCCATACTTTTGTTACATTGAGGAAGTTCTGCAATGCAGTCGTAAAATATGTGACCTTCTGAGATCGGCTTTGTGCGCTCTGCATAATTCCCTGGAGGTTCTTTCAAGTCGTTGTGCCTATCAATAAATAGTGTGTCTGCGCTGAAGGGCGTCCAGACTGATGCCAGCTTGGGGCTCTTACCTGTCTGGCTGCTGTGGGCCAGTGTCTGTGTGAACCTCAGTTTTCATTTCTCTGTGATAAATGCCCAGGGGTGACTGCTGTTGTCCAGACTTCCGGAGTGGGATCCAGCCAATGTTGAATGATTTGGCGTTTGTCCCCCTCTTCCAGCTCCAGAGCAGACCATTTGTGTGTGCACCCACTGTTGGGGTTCCTGACGAGATGTACCGTTAGCCCCCAAAGGTGGGGACACCCTGGCTTCAGTGACTGTTATTCAATCTCTTCTGTTTATGCACGAAATCTGGACTAGAAGTAAGTTTTTCCTGTGGGGCGAGGAGGGGCGGAAGACGAACTTTCTCTGCAAACAGGTGTTCGTGTAACCCGGCCGGACCCTCTGGGGCCTTCCTGGGACAGACCCCTCCCCCATATTCATTCTCTGCTGTAGCTCCTCTCTGAAGTAGCTAGATAACAGTACTTGATGCACATTCCTGAGTTGTTGTACAGATGCTAAGCCCCCACCAAATGGAACAGTTAGCTACTTGGTGACCCTGAGCACATAGCCCCCCGGGCCTACTAGAGCCTAAGGAATGACACGCCCTGTTACCTCGCCATCAGCCAATCCGAGAACTGTGTACAAGCTGATCACACACCCTGCCACCTGCCTCCCTCACCTGGGCTTTAAAAATGCTTTTCTGGGCTTCCCTGGTGGCGCAGTGGTTGGGAATCCGCCTGCCGATGCAGGGGACACGGGTTCGTGCCCCGGTCCGGGAAGATCCCACATGCTGCAGAGCGGCTAGGCCCGTGAGCCATGGCCGCTGAGCCTGCGCATCCGGAGCCTGTGCTCCGCAACGGGAGAGGCCACAACAGTGAGAGGCCCGCGTACCACAAAAAAAAAAAAAAAAAAAAAAAAAAAAAATGCTTTTTTGAGTTATGGGAACATATGTATAACTGATTCACTTTGTTGTAAAGGAGAAACTAACACACTATTGTAAAACAGTTATACTCAAATAAAGATGTTAAAAAAAAATGCTTTTCTGAAACCCATTTGGGAATTCGGGCTTTTTGAGCACTGGCTACCCTAGACCCCTTGTACGGGGCCTGCACCGAAGGCTGTGCACATTGCTTCACCACAGCCCCTGCTCAATACATTGGCTTCACTGTGTGCAGGCGATGGGACCCACTCTTGGTTCAGTAAGAGCTGGTTCAAGATCTTGCTTTAAGAAAGCAAAAGAGGGACTTCCCTGGCAGTCCAGTGGTTAAGACTCCGCACTCCCAATGCAGGGGGCACAGGTGCAATCCCTTGCTGGGGGACTAAGATTCCGCGTGCTGTGCAACGCAGCCAAAAAAGAAAAAGCGAAAGCAAAAGAGTTTCTAAGAGATATCTGTCAAGGGCCAAAGACGTCTAGAAAACAATGCAGGCTTTCATGAGGCAGGCTCAGGTGAACAAGATCTCCTCCCAGACATGGATAATGTACCGCAGGGTCCCGTGGGATTCCTTTGCAGCACCTGCTGGAAGTAAGCGTCGCTCAAGAAAACCCACGTTTGTATGGGGAGCAGTGTTTCCTCGCCAGTTTCTCCACCTTGGACTCGGATCTGAGACTTGAGGCTCCGGGAACAGGACATCTGTTGAGACTGGCCCAATGGCCCCCAACGCCCCCTCCCGCCTCCCCAAGTCACATTTGCTTTGGGTCGTTTTGAAACCAGCTCCTCTTTGACGATGAGTAGGTTAAAAAAAAGCAGGTACTACCCGCAAGGTTAATTTTTCACGACGTCTTGTTTGCATTGTTGGTTTCCATTGCCCACAGTAGAAATTAAGCAGTGATTTTTATGCTCCAGGGGAAAAGCAATGCTGAGTAAGAAGGCACGTTTCAGTGACTTGCTTCTGGCCAGAAGGAGATGGTGTTTCCCAGGCTCCCGGAGAGAAAGGGGGGAGAAGGCCAGCGTCCGCCGCCAGTCTGGCAAGGGGTGCTTAGGCAGGGCATGGCCGGAGCCACGCACCCCTGTCTCCACTTCCCCACCCAGATGGGCAGAGACTCAGCCGAGGGCCCTGTTTTCTTTGCCATTCAGGCACAATCTCATTCCTTCCCCAGAAAGCCGAGAGCAAGGACTCTGTGTGTGCAGCTGCCACCGCACCGACCGTCCGTGGTGAAATCCAACTTGTGCGAACACTTTCTCTGAATGTGTAGCTCTGGGGGGGAAAGATGAGGCAATGAGGTAGCGCAATAGCTGCGTGAACAACAAGTGTTCTTGAGTTGATGAAATAAGTGGGAGAGAAAAGAGGTCCCTTTGTGTGTCTTCCCCATTTCTCTATTTTCAGATCCAAACTGTTTCCTGTTAACGTATGCATGCCAACGTTTTATTTTTAACAAAAATGCTAGCCAAAGTATGCATTAGTGTCTTCTCCTCAGTCTCTAAAATTGGGTACGATGACCTAAATAGCTGGAGAATAGCGGGAGGAGGAAAGATTCTGAGAAGAACGCATAGCCAGGAGGAGCTGAGTGGAGGGAAAGGAGAAACCGGCTGTCTTGGTGGTGAGGGGCAGACCCCCCTCCTCGGTCAGCCTGCGAGCGGAGAGGGCCGGAGTGAGCGGAGGGCAGGGGTGACTCCCTGAGGATGCTCTTAACCCACTGGCTCGGGAAATTCGTTTGCAAGGGTAGCTTTTGTTTTGTTTTGTTTTGGCTGCGTTGGGTCTTCGTTGCTGCCCACGGGGCTTTCTCTAGCTGTGGCGAGCGGGGGCTACTCTTCGTTGCGGTGCGCGGGCTTCTCTCGTTGTGGTGGCTTCTCTTGTCGCGGAGCACGGGCGCTAGGCGCACAGGCTCAGTAGTTGTGGCTCGTGGGCTCTAGAGCGCAGGCTCAGTAGTCGTGGCGCACGGGCTGAGCTGCTCCGCGGCACACGGGATCTTCCCGGACCAGGGCTCGAACCCGTGTCTCCTGCATTGGCGGGCGGATTCTTAACCACTGCGCCACCAGGGAAGCCCAAGGGTAGCATATTTTTGAAACTTGCTCCTTTATGTTGTATGAGGAAAATCACGCCATAAAGACTCAAATTCTGGTGACATTTCATTTCATACAAGGAAGCTCAGCTGGTGAGGAATCTCCTTGTACTTGAAAAAAAAAAAAAGGATTAAATCAAACTAAAGTTCGCATGTAATTCAACCAAAACGACTAACTCTCAATGCCCCGCTCCATCTCTCCTCACCCCCATCCCATTCACCCACCCCAGGCAACCACTTTCCATTCCTACCTGTTTCTTCTAGAATTTCTCTCCATATTTCTAAGTACTAATAATATGCACATGCTGTTATTTCTTGATTGGTTCATTTCAGTCAACTTCTATGACGGTACCTGGGGATTTGGCTGGTGCAACCACCCCAGTTCCAACTCCCTCCAGCCCCTCAACTTAGATGTTATGATTTTTGTTTAAATAGTCTTTGTATGGGGCTTCCCTGGTGGCGCAGTGGTTCAGAATCCGCCTGTCAAGGCAGGGGACACGGGTTCGAGCCCTGGTCCGGGAAGATCCCACAGGCCGCGGAACAACTAGGCCCGTGAGCCACGACTACTGAGCTTGCGCTCTAGAGCCCGCGAGCCACAACTACTGAGCCTGCATGTCCGGAGCCTGTGCTCCGCAACAAGACAGGCCGCAACAGTGAGAGGCCCGCGCACCGCGATGAAGAGTGACCCCGCTTGCCGCAGCTAGAGAAAGCCCTCGCACAGAAACAAAGACCCAACACAGCCAAATAAATAAATAAATTTTTTAAAAAAATAGTCTTTGTATTATTTTTTAAATAAATTTATTTATTTATGGCTGTGTTGGGTCTTTGTTGCTGCATGTGGGCTTTCGCTAGTTGCGGTGTGCGGGGGCTACTCTTCATCGCAGTGTGCGGGCTTCTCATTGCGGCGGCTTCTCTTGTTGCGGAGCACGGGCTCTAGGCGCGCGGGCTTCAGTAGCCGTGGCACGTGGGCTCAGTAGTTGTGGCTCGTGGGCTCTAGAGCACAGGCTCAGTCGTTGTGGCACCGGGCTTAGCTGCTCCGCGGCATGTGGGATCTTCCCGGACCAGGGCTCGAACCCGTGTCCCCTGCATTGGGGACCACTGCACCATGAAGGAAGTCCCTAGTCTTTGTATTATTATGGCTTCCTATGTTCTCTGCTAATCCAAGTGGCAAGCTATGATTACATTTCCTTTCTTGCTGAGCTCTGAATATTTTCTGGAATTAAAATCTGTCGCATGCCATTGCTTGGTTTTCTAGGGATGTATGCCAGTTTTTTGCACATGCTTTGCACTGTCCTTTGATGACTCCTCCAAATGCTCAGACACATTAGGTAACCTAACTGTCCTCGTTTTCCCCATGCAGAGACCACCCCTTCTCCCGCCTGCTCTGCGACGCACTGATTTGATCTGGAAACCAGCACACGGCCTGTGCTGAAACACCCCAGCCTCTCTCCTGCGCTGGCTCTCGCCTCCTGGTCTCCTGTGTTCCCCGTTCTCGGTTTACTACTTCGTGTTTCAGAAACACATCCTCCAGGAGCTTCCAAAGAGAGCGTGCAGGTGAGGTGCATACCGTTGCTATCTTTGCAGGAGGCAGAACCTGCTCCCTCGACCCCTTGGTTCTACCTGAGAGAGAGCTGTGTGCGTTGGAAACGTCCTCAGAATGTGCTCTGCTTTCCTTCTGGTCCTGCTGCCCGAAGGATCCAACTGCCCTTGGACTCTTGTTCAACCTCATCAGAGATGACTTGTTTTCCTCTGCAGAACCTTTTCACCCCTAGAAATAGAACAGGTGTCCCAGAGTCAGTGGTCTAATAGCTGCCATTTAAAAGGTAAAAAAGAAAGATGTGACGTTAATTTTAAGAATATATTTTATTTATCCAGTATATCAAAAATGTAATGGTTTCAACCTGTAATCAATATAAAAATGATCCATGAGAGGTTTCACCTTGGGGAAGTCTTTGAAATCAGGTGTGTATAGCACACTCACAGCCCACTTGAGTCGGACCTGACACGTCCAGTCCGCCCGTTGCTCAAGTATTTGGGTGGAGAAGAGGGTCTTTGTGGATACAAAGCTGGCCAGCCTTCCTGGTAGGTGGCCGTCACACAGCAGGTCCTGTCACTGCCCCAGGACTTCTCTAGCCTCTGCCACGGGGCCCAACATTCGAGATGTGTTCTTGGAGTCCTGGAGGATTCTTCAGGTTTGCAACATTTTCTGTGAAAGAACCAACAATTCCTGGAAGAAGTGACCCTTCGGGCCTTACTGGGTAACAGGCAAAAAGAAAACTGGGTATACGGCCAGCAGAGGGCCAGCCCCTGCCCAGTGGGTCTCAGGTTGGATGACGGGCAGAGAGGCGGAGGGCAAGAGGTAGGAATACAGGACAGGGCTACTCTCCTTCCCCTTCTGTCTATCTCTCTCTCTCTCTGTCTTCTCTGTCTCCCTCTGTCTCTCTCCTCCTCCCCGCCCCCCCCGCCGTGCCCCTCCCCCACTCCCCATGACAGTCAAGACCCAGAGGTGCCCACCAGGGGACCTTCCATGCTCACTCAGGTGGCGAAAGATTTCCCGCTCGGGTCTGTCATCTTCAAACTACAGACAAGAGCAAGCCTCCTACTTTGCTTGTCCAACATTTACATCATTTACCTAGCGCTTATTCTCAGCCTGCCGCTGTTCTAAACCCTTGTGCAAATATGCCCTCATTGACTCCTCATAACGGCCCTGTCCCCATTCTAAGGATGAGAATGCCGAGGCCCAGAGAGGGTCAGTGTATGGTTCAGGTGTGTCCCCAGGCAGTGGCTCCACGCTCCAAGCTCTCAGCCACTGCTGGCGGCTCCCTGTCTCCACGGCGTTCCCGCACGGTTAGGTGGAGCTCAGGGAGCGTCGGGGTGTCTCGCCATGAAATGGTCTGCTCTGGAAACAAAGCCTGTGGGCTTTGAACTGAATTTTGCAAAAATGGGCTTAAATCCAGAGCCGAGGCGGCCCTCCGAGCCAGTTCTGAGTTCCGCACGCTCCCTGGGGCTTCCATCCTGACCCTTTCCGGTTTCACCGAGTCTGGTCCCCTCATCCGCCCGCGGCACCGCCGGAGCGAGGCAGCTAGAGGCGGAGGGCGTGGCTCAGCCGCCCGTAGTACCTTTGAATATGAAACCCCCACTTCAGCACATCCCGGCCAGGTCAGGCTCCCTACCGTTTCCAGCTATGAACGGTTTACTCTGCCTTTTCCTTTCTGCCTTATGCAGCTTTGCGACTTCCATGGTTTTCAACATGTTGGTGGGTCTCAAATCCCTTGTACGTGTCTTGCTAGGAACCAGCAAGCTCATAATTAATAAGATCTAATAAATTTGGACTCCAGTAATTTGCATTATGTGATGGTTCTGACAGAAGCTGGGCCAGAGTGAACCTTCACTCTGTGAAGAAAAGGCTGGCTAATCACTGTAACACAGTAAACATTGCAGGGGCTGGGTTAATCTGTTTTTCAGATCATGGAGCTATGATGCTTGTTTACGCCTATATAACAGCACATGCTATTTCATACATGTAATAATAATAGCTGATCTTTTGTTTTCAGGACCATTGGTTTAGCTATCACGTCCTTGGGTAATGCAAGCGTCCTGCCTTCTTTTCTTTTTTTTTTTTTTTGGCTTTGTTGTTACATCTGTGTTTGCCCAGGGGTGGTTTCCCCTGAGCTTCTTGCAGCCACACGGACCTGGGAATGTATAATTATGATCTCGTCTCTTAAAATCCTGCGCGACTTGCACTTCAACAGTTCTGAGCTGTTGGAGCTCTTACTTAACAAGCAACCCTAGGTGGAGAGACTGCTAAAAGAGAAAAAAAGGTTTTCTGAATCAACAAGCAAAACCTTGCTGTAAATTTCCTAAAGATAGCCTTGACAGGATGCATAAATATTCCAAACTCGGAAGCAGAGACTTTTGAGATAAAGCCTCCAGTTTTGGGAGACAGTGAAGGGTCAGGGATATATATTCTACTCTGAGAAAAAGAAGTGGAAATTGCAAATCTGTACATGAGCTGTGAGGAGTTCATATGCTGCTGGCAACGCAATTACCTTTGAATTAATCGTCAGGAAAATGAATGAATACAGGAATGTGGCTTTTGAATTTTAATATGATCTTTTCAGTAATAACTGTGTAGGAATAATTAACTAATTCAGGACAAGTGTCTTCAAAAGTCTATTAAGATATAGCTCTGGTAAATTAAATGGCACTATTTCCTCGTGCTTCTCTCTTTAACACAGCTAATAAATTATTTTTCATGCATGTAATGAATATTAGATAGCTTGATACTGGGTTTTCCCTCATTGTGGTGCTGATATTTTTCGCACGTATCCAAAAATGTGACCTTGGATATTCCAGAAATATTCCTGGGTTCTACCATGGTGATTAGTACTTAATTTCACTGGGATTGTTTTCCCCATGGTCCCAAAACAGTGCACGCTAATTATGAATTATCCTCATTTGTTCATTAAAGCAAGCCCTCGGGCTTCCCTGGTGGCGCAGTGGTTGAGAATCCGCCTGCCGATGCAGGGGACGCGGGTTCAAGCCCTGGTCCGGGAAGATCCCACATGCCGCGGAGCGGCTGGGCCCATGAGCCATGGCCGCTGAGCCTGTGCGTCCGGAGCCTGTGCTCCACAACGGGAAAGGCCACAACAGTGAGAGGCCCGCGTACCGCAAAAAAAAAAAAAAAAAAAAAAAAAAAAGCAAGCCCGCAAAGGATGTCCTTAAGATGACAATTTATTAACATAAAGCGGGCTATTCTATGTTCTTAAAATAATAAAGCCTTTCAAATATTTTGCATTCAGAACTTGCCTATGAATTTATGGCACCCTCCCAAATAATCTGACTCACCGTCACTTCACGCTGGTTCCTGACCCATCCTTTCAGAATGAGCACAGGCCGTGCCATCGGTAACCGCAAAGTGCACGGAATGAACGCCTCCCAGCAAGAGACGGAAACTCTCATTTCTGTTTGCTCCCTGCCCTGCAGCCAGATGGCTGAGACATAACCCACCTTGGCACCCAGCACACAGCAAGGCCTGGACAAAGGTAGGCAACAAAGCCTTGGCTGGAAGCCCCTCCTCCCCCCACAACCCAGAGGGTAAGTCCCTCGCGGTGGGAGCCGTCTCCCTCCACTCCTTTCCCTGGAGCACCCCAGCACCTGGGACAGGAGCTGCCCTCAGGGTGGGCCGCATGGATGTATAAATACGTCTGTTTGCAGGATTGGCGCCCGCACTCTGTACCCCAGGACCTTTGCCACGAGACTGCTCCTCGCAGCCTTCCTCCTGTTCCCCGGCAATGTTAACGTGAAGGTGCTTTCTCAGCAGGGCCGGAGTTGCCCTCCACCTGGGCCGAGTCAGAGCTCCCACCAGCAGTGGGCGGAGGCCGGGCGTGGTCCCCCGGGGCTCAAATTCTCGTGGCCAGGGCACTAGACGTTCCTCACAACTTGACGGTGAAGCGTTAATGTACGCGTGCGTCAGGTACAGAAAACCAGGCATAGTGAGGTTTGAGGGACTCGCTGAGTAGCCTGACCTCTCCGGTGCCATGGGGGCCTCTGAGCCCAGGTCTCCAGCATCCGTGTGCTTCTGCCGTGAGGCCAGGCCAACAAGGTTGAGTCTTTGGTTCACAGGAGAGGGGGACCCAGGAAGAGTGTGTCAGAGATACCCGTGCGACCACATTCTGTAGCATCCACGGAAATAGGGGTGGGGTGCTATATTCGTTTTCTAGGGCTGCCATAACTGGTACCACAAGCCGGGTGACTGCAAACAACAGCCATCTATTCTCCCCCAGTTGTGGAGGCCAGAAGTCTGAAATCAAGGTGTCGTGGCAGGGCCAGGCGCTCCGAGGGCCTTGGGGGAGATCCATTTCACGCCTTTCCCTTAGCTTCGGGCATTGCTGGCAGTCCTTGGTGTCGCTTGGCTTGGGGACGCCTCCCTCCCCGAGGGACGACAGACCATCTGCTTCATCACATGGTCTTCTGCCTGGGTGTCCTCGTGTCCTCGTCCCCCCCGTGCACGTCTGACTCTGTGTGTCGTCCTCTCTCCGCACAAGGACGTCCGTCATACTGCGTCAGTGCCCCCCTCGATCCACTAGGACCTCCTCCTAGTTAATGATGTCTGCCAAGGCCCGATTTCCAGCTAAGAGGACGTTCGTGAGAACTAGAGCTCGGAACTGCCACGTACCTTTCGGAGGGGGAGACACAGTTCAACCCCTGACACGCGAGCTGCGATGTCACCTGTTTCCGGCTCAGCTCGCTGGAGGCGCGCAGCAAGGGGAAGCCACAGCTGGTGGACGGTGTCTTGCCGCTCAAGGCTGGCCCTACGCCTGAAGGCAGCAGCAGTTCTGGGTAGATCCTCACAATATAAAGGTCACCCACGGGCTTCGGGGTCTCAAATCTCTCCAGGGAGGCTGCTGAATGTCTCCCAATGCTCAGGATGGCCTCCACCACAGAGAATGACCCCGCCCATGAGGTCAGTGGGGCAGAGGCTGAGAAACCCTGCCTCAATCCCGGAAGGGGTCAAGCGAGACGTTCGGGCATCTCTCTGGGGGAGGTACATTTTGGGGTCCAGCTTGAGGAACCCGGCCCCGGGGCCATGCCCCTCGCTGTGTGAAACGCTCTTCAAATTGTCCAGTTCAGGAAACCCTGCTTCCTACCCAGGTGGACCCTGTTATGCTGATTTTTTTTTTTTTTTAGTCCATTAGCAAAGGACTGATAACAAGAGCAGGCAAGTTTTGAAGATGGGGGGGAAAGGTGTCGGAAGGTTCTGGAATGTGAGAGGCTGCCTGATTGGACAGAGCAGAGGCAGCAGAGAACACCTGGTTTTAGGCTGGCGGGAAGCAGCAGGACATGGCCCTGTCAGCCCCAGGGAGAGGCCAGAAGGGAGTGAAGGACAGCTCGGCAGGAAGCGTGTAAGCCTCACAGCTCGGCAAGTGGGAGTGGACCGCAGTCCTACGTCAGCCAGCCGCTGGGAGGACGGATAACCTACCTTCGAGTCTGGAGAGCTTGGCGTCTCGGGTTACGTCTCATAAAAAAGTCAAGGCGGGGCGAGTCAGAGGCAATGCTTGCTCCATTGAATCGCTTGCAGTTCTGAGTTGTCTGCTTCTTTGACTGCACACACTGCTTCTCTCAACGGATGTGAAGCTCCTGCAGTATTCTCCTGCTGACTTTAACTTTCCATCTTATATTTGCTGAGTTATCGCATTGATTTGCTTCAGATGCTTGGAGGTAGGATACTAAATGTCCGCAGAGCGTTCTTACACACCCAGGCTGGCTTCCAACACTGCGTTTTGTTAAGTGATTTGCTTGGAACGAGAAACATTGTTCTACGAAATTAATGTCCTAAAGTGGTGGGCTGCCCCAGGCCACACAACCAAAGCCTCCCATAGATACAGTCTCCCTGAGGACCTGGCAATAGTCGTGTGGCACCTGGTGTTTTCCTGGAGAAATACCTTCGGTGGGTGATCCAACCTGGAATTTCAGATCGACCTGCCCCACGATTCCGTATCGGGTGCGGTGGGGGGCCGCCGAGCACGGCGCCTTCAGGAAGCAGGTACGGCTCTGCCTCCCAGCATAGGGGTTGCACACCAGCCAGGAGCAGCAAGAATGGGGGGTTTGAAAGGTCCAAAACCCGGGGCAGGGAGCTCGCGTGCCGAGTCAGCTCGGGAGTCGGAACCCATGGGGGAAAGACGAGCTTGTGTAGAGGGGGAGGAGGGGTGTGTGGTAGGCAGGGCAAAGGCCCCCAAAGACGTTCATACGCTAATCCTCAACGCCTGTGAATCTGTGACCTGTTGTGGCAGAAGGGATGTGGATAAATCACAGCTCTGGAGATGGGGCGCTTCTCCTGGATCATCCGAGCAGGCCCACTAGATCCCAAGGGTCCTTGTAAGAGGAAGGCCAGAAAGTCAGGGGCAGAAAAGGAGACGTACGGGTGGACGCAGAGGTCAGGCAGGATGTGGAAGATGTTACACGACTGGCCTGGCAGACAGAGAGAGGGGCCAGGAGCCAAGGAGAGCAGGCGGCCTCCAGAACCCGGAAGAGGCAGAAAAGCAGAGTCCCCTGAGAGCCGGGTGAAGGACCCAGCCCTGCCAACAACCCGGTTCAGACCCTGCTCACCTCCAGCGCCGGGCGGACTGGAATGTGCGTGGCTTCAGGGCGCTTTCAGCTTGTGCTGGGTAATGCCCGCAGCCACAGGGAAGGAAGGCCTGTAGGGCTGAGGGCCAGCCGTGAGGGGAGTGAGGAATGCGGAGGAGGAGTGGAGGTTATGCCTCCCTTCACGCCGCCACCTCTGTCCCCCGGCCACTGGGCCGAGGCAGGGGACTCAGGCGGCCGTGGCGCCCGAGGGGCCGCACGCTTCCCTCCGGCCCGCCCTGGAGAGCCCCGTCTCCTGGTAGCTTTCATCACCAAGGCCCCCTTGACCTAACACTGTTCTCCTCACTCATTCTTTGTCTTTTAAATGGGGCGAGACACATATTACATAAAATTTGCCATTTGTACTGTCCTTAACCTCACTTCAGCGGCATTAACGACATTCACGTTGTCATACAACCACTGCCGAGATCCATCTGGAGAACTTTTTCTTTTCTTGTCATCGCGTAAGTCTTCTTTTTCCCCTTGAGTATAGTTTTAGATCTTTTTTATTTATTTCCTTTTTTTTTTTTAATTTTAAAAAATTTTTGGTTGCACCGCACTGCAGGTGGGGTCTTAGTTCCCTGACCAGGGATCAGACCCGCAGCCCCTGCATCGGAAGCGCCGAGTCTTAACCGCTGGACCGCCAGGGAAGTCCCAAGGTATAGTTGATGTACAACATCTCCAGAACTTTTTCGCCTTCTCACACTGAGACTCTGTAACAAGAGAACAATACCTCTCCGCTACCCCCTCTTCCAGCCCCGCCCTGGTAACCTCACATCTATTTTCTGTCCCTATGAATCTGCCCATTCTGGATATTTCATATAAGAGGAGTCATACAACATTTGTCTTTTTGTGTTGTCCACCTCATTTCAGCCAGTGTAATACTTTTAAGCTCCATTTGTGTTGAAGAGCGAACCAGAAGTTCTTTCCTTTTTCTAGGCTGAGTAATATTCCATCACATGGATAGACCCTATTCTGTTCATCTGTTGACGGACAGGTGGGCTGCTTGTTCCCTTCGGCTAGTGTGAATAATGCTGCCGTTAACGTTGGTGTACAGTATCTGTTTGGGTTCCTGCTTTCAGTTCTTCAGGGTTTATGCCTAGAGGCTGAATTACTGGGTCATATGGTAACTCTATATGTGACTTTCTTAGGCACCACCAACCGTTTCCCACAGCAGCTGCACAATCTTACATTCCCGTCAACACTGTGCTAGCGTTCCCATTTCTCCACATCCTGGCCAACACTTGCTAGTTTCTGTTTGCTTTCATTATAGCCATCTCATGCACAACACTCATGCTTGATAGAAAAACTCAGTTAAGTACCTAAAATGTCCTTCGGAGAGCAGGGGACCTGGGTGAGGAGGAACCACGAGAAGCCTTCAGGAGCAAAATCTTCAGCACCCAGGAAAGAAAGGGAAGACAAAGGAAGTTCCAGAGTCCCATGAGGGTGGCCCCTCATGGGTAAGAGACACACAGGCAGGAATCGTAGGCCAGGCACCGGGCGTGCATTACCTTCCGCCTGACCAAACATGGGGGCCTGGCCCTAATCCCTTCCATCAGCATCTATTTTTTTAAAAAATATTTTTTTATTTATTTGGTTGCACCAAGTCTTGGTTGCAGCAGGCGGGCTCCTTAGTTGCAGCTCACCAGCTCCTTAGCTGTGGCATGCAAACTCTTAGTTGCGGCATGCGTGCGGGATCCAGTTTCCCAACCAGGGATCGAACCCGGGCCCCCTGCATTAGGAGCTTGGAGTCTTAACCACTGTGCCACCAGGGAAGTCCCCCTGAGTCGGCATCTCGAATACCCACACGAGGACATGCACCTGTGGACCTCTTTTGCTTTATGATGATCCAGCAGAGCAAGAGACCTCAGAGGGAAAGGAGCCATTGTCTGCTCAACCGACATGACTATTTGATGAGCCCTCATCTCCGAGCGTCACGGTGGGCCGTAATTTGACCCGCAATACTATCCCTACGAACCTGATCAGTGTGTGGCTGGAGAGTTGGAGAGGGTGGAGGTGGCATTGACAGGCCATCACACACCGCTTAAGACAACTAACTGCTCTTCTGGCAGCATATTTTCTGAGACAACGTCCGAGAGAAAAAAAATGGGTGTATGATACCGCGTGGCGTGTGCGAATCAGACATGTCTACCAGTTACGTGGACCAGTGAGGACATCTGCCTAGTGATCTTTTTGCTTTGTTACCATAATAGAAGCAATTTTATGTCTTTAAGACATACAAATAGCAAAAAAATCTATGCAACTTGGGTGTTTTCACAGTTCATTGTGTGTGTGTGTGCGTGTGTGTGTGGTAAAAAACATAATATAAAATTTACCATATTATCCTTTTTGTGTGTGTGTGTGGTACGCAGGCCTCTCTCTGCCGTGGCCTCTCCCATCGCAGAGCACAGGCTCCGGACGCGCAGGCTCAGTGGCCACGGCTCACGGGCCCAGCCGCTCCGTGGCATGTGGGATCTTCCCGGACCGGGGCACGAACCTGTGTCCCCTGTATCGGCTGATGGACTTTCAACCACTGTGCCACCAGGGAAGCCCCATATTATCCCCCCCCCTTTTTTTTTTTAAAGAAGATGTTGGGGGTAGGAGTTTTATTTATTTATTTTTGCTGTGTTGGGTCTTCGTTGCTGTGCGAGGGCTTTCTCCAGTTGTGGCAAGCGGGGGCCACTCTTCATTGCGGTGCGCGGGCCTCTCACTGTCACGGCCTCTCTTGTTGCGGAGCACAGGCTCCAGACGTGCAGGCTCAGTAGTTGCGGCGCACGGGCCTAGTTGCTCCGTGGCATGTGGGACCTTCCCAGACCAGGACTCGAACCTGTGTCCCCTGCATTAGCAGGCAGATTCTCAACCACTGTGCCACCAGGGAAGCCCCCTATTATCCATTTTTAAGTGTAAAGTTCAATGATGTTAAGTGTGTTCACATTTTTGGGAAACATCTTCAGAACTTCTTCATCTTGCAAAAGTTAAACAACTCCCCATTTCTACTTTCTGTGAATTTGAGTACTTTCCACACCTCAGAGAAGTGGACTCTTATAGTATTTGCCTTTTTGTGACTGGCTTATGTCAGCATAATGGCCTCAAGGTTTTTGGGTTTTTAAAATATTTATTTATTTATTTGGCTGCATCAGGTCTTAGTTGCGACACACAGGATCTTGGTTGTGGCACACAGGCTTCTCTCTAGTTGTGGCGCTCTAGAGACCAAGCACCGTAACTACTGAGCCCGCACACAAGTTCAGTTGCCCCGCGGCATGTGGGATCTTAGTTCCCTGACCAAGGATCGAACCCGCGTCTCCTGCATTGGAAGGCGGATTCTTAACCACTGTACCACCAGGGAAGTCCCTGGCCTCAAGGTTTATCCATGTTGGAGCATGTGACAGGATTTCCTTCTCTCTTAAGGCTAAATCATGTGATAGGATTTCCTTCTCTTTTAAGGCTGAATCATATTCCATTGTGTATACATACATTGTGTGTATAGACCACATTTTGTTTATCCTTTGATAGGCATTTGGGTTACTTCCACCTCTTGGCTATTGTGAATAATTGTTCTATGAATGTGCGTGTGTGAATATCTCTTCAAGACGACACTTTCAGTTCTTTTGAAGATCTGTCTATCTATCTATATCTCTGGATGCGGGATTCCTGGATCATCACAGAGTTATCATCTTTTTGGACTACAAAACAACAAAATTAACAGTACCAAGACCAGTCGACAAACTATATTTGTATACCAGGGGCGAGCTCGTAAGAGGGAAATTTTCTTGCTCCCTTTATGCCTTATTTACAGTTTATTATGAGAGCTTTTTTTTTCACTTGTTATGGAAGAATATATATGGAAACATACAAAAACCTTAAGTGTGCAGTTTAATGAATTTTCTTAAACTGAACACACTTGTGTAACCCACATTCATGTCAAGAAAGAGGACATTATCATACCCAAGAAGCTCCGTTCCCCTCATGACCTCCCCAAGAGTCAACTCTGTTCTGATCGCTCAACCTCAATAAGCATTGTTGATACTCAGAACATCATAGGGGAATAAAGAGAAGAGAAGAGAGGAGAAGAGAGGAGAGAAAGAGGAAGGGAGAGAAGGAAGGGAGGAAGGAGGGAAAGAAGGAAGGAAGGACGGAAGGAAGCTGAGTGTGAAGGGCCCTTCCCTTGAGCTGTGTGACTTTAGGCAATTCAGTTAACAGCTAAGCCTCAGCTTTCAACCTTCTACAATGGCGATTCTCCTAAATGCCCAGCCGTCGACCAGCTCAGCACTGTCATGAGGGCCATAACCAGGTTATCCAATTTTATTACAACTGAGAGAAAGCAGCGTTCTGTGGGAGTTTGATGCGATAGAACTTCTGGGTCCATCCTCTCCTCTTTGGGATGAAGAGCACTTGTCAGTCAGTCATGTCCACTGTCAAGTTTATTTGGGATTTTGTAGTGAGAGACAGGAAGCTGAAGGACAGATAGGATCTGAGAGCTCCACTTCCGGTGCGGAGGGAACAACCTCAAGCCAACAGGAAACATGAAGACTGAGTGATTCAATGCCACGTGAAATGAACGTCAGCTCTGCCGCTAGCGATCCTTTATTAGTCCAGGTGGCTCTTAATTTTCATGTCTGTACTTAGCACAACTCCTGAAAGCCTCATTGAGAGAAGTGTGGAATCATTCCCCTACATTTAGCTGTGTGTGAAATAGGACAGTTCTCTTGCAAGGCTGTGTAAATCCTGGATTATCTGGGTGGGCCCAATGTAATGACAGGAGGCATTCAAATTCAAATCAGAGAAGATTTGACTACCAAAGAATGGTGAGAGGGGCTTCCCTGGTGGCGCAGTGGTTAAGAATCCGCCTGCCATTGCAGGGGACACGGGTTCGATCCCTGGTCCGGGAAGATCCCACATGCCGTGGAGCAGCTAAGCCCGTGCACCACAACTACTGAGCCTGCGCCCTAGAGCCCGCAAGCCACAACTACTGAGCCTGCACACCTAGAGCCTGTGCTCCGCAACAAGAGAAGCCACCGCAATGAGAAGCCCGCGCACCACAATGAAGAGTAGCCCCCGCTCTCTGCAACTAGAGAAAGCCCGCATGCAGCAGCAAAGACCCAACACAGCCAAACATAAATAAATAAAATAAATTTTTTTAAAAAAAGAAAGAATGGTGAGAGAGTTGCAGTGTTGCTGGATTTGCAGACGAAAGCCTTTGACCTCCAGATAGAACTTGGCTCCAGGTCTAGGAAGACACATGGAGCTGAGCCAATCCTAGCTCAGCAGATCTCAGCAAAGGCAAAGTTGAAGCACAGCCTGCATGCATTGTGAGCAAGAAATAAAGGATTGCTGCAGCTGCAGCAGACAAAGCTCGTACAGTACACCAGAGGATGCAGTCTGCAGGGACCAGCCTCCAGTGCACACCACATGGCAGAGCAGGGCTGTGAATGGATCTGGGGACCAATGGGGAAGAACCACCACGGCAGGAGCTTGGTGGAAGAAACCTAGAGGGAGTTACTTTCATGAGGGACTATGGGCAAGAGACTTCAAGCCATGTGGAGGAGGCCAACAGAGCAGGCTGAATGAGAAGGGGAGGGAGCGCAGAGAGGACTCTGCCCAGGACGGCATCACACTAACACTGGGATTCGTCTCCCAGCCTGGCTTGGCACTGGATTCATGTTCCAGTCCTATGAGGAAAGGGGCAACCACCAAGGACTGCATGAGACAGTCTGGGGTTCAAGTAGTGGTGATGTGGCCCCTTCCCAGCAGAGGGTCACACATGCAAAGCCACCCCTGCTTTGACTTGTGAGGGCTTGTAGTACACGGAGCGCAATGACCAAGGCAGAGGAGAAGACAGGGGTGCCCTGCACGGCACTGTGGTGACCCAGGAAGCTTATCCTTGACTTTCTCAACCCCCTATACATTCCTTAGTGTCAGGGACCCACCTCTCCGTAGATTCCAGGGGTGGGCACTGTCCTAAGTATGCACTGGTAAGTGTTTCCAGCTGTGTGGGTGCCCCACCCAGCTCACCAAGAGATGTGAGGGAGACAGGAAGTACAGGGGAGGAGGGGAGGATAATCCGGGCCTTTGCCGGTCAAGGTCACCTCGTCACCTTGTTGTACCTGTCACCTTGTTGAATTCTCTACATGGTTCACGCTGGATCGAAACAAGAAACAGATTTTCTTATTTTTCTTGGTGGCAACCTGACCTCATCTTTACTCATCGTTTAAGATGAAATCTTGCCGAGGAATTTGACCTTCTAATATTTTAAATTAGAATCCTA
Organism: Kogia breviceps; assembly: GCF_026419965.1. Taxonomy (NCBI): domain Eukaryota; kingdom Metazoa; phylum Chordata; class Mammalia; order Artiodactyla; family Physeteridae; genus Kogia; species Kogia breviceps. The sequence goes on along the minus strand of NC_081330.1, from coordinate 128,367,436 downwards.
CACAGGAGAGGTAGAGGGTCTTAAACAGGATGACCCAGGTTAGCAGTCAGGGTAACAGAAGGCTTTTCTGGGGAAGCAAGACCGAAGGTGAGATCTCGTGGGCTGACCCACGCAGAGGGGACAGAGGGCATTCTAGGGAGGGAGAAATGGGTACGTGCAATTCCTGAGAGCGGATGGAGAAAGGTCCCCTTTCCAGGGGAAAAATGACTGGTGATGCCACTTTCTCATGCCACGCCTACACTGTACCCACCAAGAGGTGATGGGGAAAGTAAGTGCTGTGCTTAGAATCCAAGAATTGTCCTGAAACCGGTGGCACGTTGTAGCTTTGAAAATGAGTGCAGCCCGGATCCTGCCCCCAGTGAAGTCTACTTCATTCGTCGCCGTGGGGCGTGGCCTGGGCTGTGGAATTTTTAAAGGCTCTTCTAGTGTTTTCACCGCGCAGCCAAGATTGAGAATCGCTGATCTCAGGCGATGGTTCCCCAACTTCAGCAATCACACGGGCAGCCCGGAGGTTTGCTACAACACAAGAGCTCTTGGCCCTACCCCTAGAATTCTCAATTCAGGAGGTTTGGAGAGGGGCCGGATCGTTTGTATTTCTCGTAATTTGCCAGGTGATGCAGGTGTTGCTGATCCCAGGACCGCGCTTTGAGAACCACTGAAGGGAGAAGAAAAGTGAACCTAGGTGCTGGGAGTGGGGGACCAGGGTAGGTCTACAAGTGAATAAAAGATGCTAATTTCAGGACACTTTCAGCATTGGACCAGGTTGGGAAGAATTCAACATGGCACAGCGTGTGGGCATCCCTAGACTACACAGAGCCTGGCAATTGAAAGTCAGTTTTGCCAGAAGTCCAAGTAAGGTAGGGAGATATCCGTCTGCAGGAAGCAGGACCCATTCCTGCGCCGTGTTCCGGTCTCTGGAGGCCAGAGCCAAGCTTGCCCATGAGAGACAAGGACGCAGAGAACCCAACATGGATCCGTCTTGGGATGTATGAATGGGGGCTGTAGAAGGGGATATGGGACCTCGGGAAGAGGGAGAGGCAAAGAGGTTGGGACCCAGCCGGCAAGCAGATATTGAGAGGCAGCACTGAAGGAGCCTGGGAACTCTGGGTGCCCAAGACTCACCTGGAGAGGCCCAAGCCCCACCCACTGAGACTGACTGAGGGCTCAGCAGCCAGCATGCTTAATCCACCTCTCCCTCCCCTTCTAGTCTAGCTGGCCCCATTTATGTTTGTATAATAACACTTCTGGAGGAGGGGGGCAGAGGGTGCCACATGGAGGTGAGGGTGGCGTGGGGAGACGGGGAGGAGGAAGCCCTGAAGACAGCACGGTAGGCAGATTCTCAGGGGGCCCCAGGATTCCCATCGCCCATGTGCGTGCCTCGTATAACCCCCTCCCCTTGAGTGTGCATGGGACCTGTGAACGTGACGAGATGTAACTCCTGCGATTAGGGGACTAATCAGTTGACTGTGGGCCAATCAGAAGGGAGACTGCCCTGGGTGGGCCTGACCCAATCAGGGGAGATTTGTGAAATGTGGGCGTGGCTTAATCACGAGAGCTCTATAAAAGCAGAGAGACTCTCCTGCTGGTCTCAGACACGAAACAAACAGCGACTGGTGAGCTGCCTATGGAAAAGGGTGGTCTCTAGGAGCTGAGGGCCTCAGTCCTACAACCGTGAGAGACTGAATTAGCCAAAAACCAGTGAGTCTGGGAGAGAACCGTGAGCTTCGGATGAAAAGGCAGCCCGAGCCGACACCTTGATTGCAGCCTAGTGAGACCCTGGGCAGAGGACCTACTTATGCCATGTCCAGATTCCTGACCCCGGAAACTGAGAGGACAAATGTGCGCTGTTTGAAGTCTCTAAACTTGGGGTGATTGGTAACGCAGCCGTAGAAAACCAATCCACTAGGGAACATATATATACCCCAGTCAGGCACCATTTAATACTTTTTTTTTTTTTTTTTTACTGGCCATGATGAAAACAATATGAGTTGCATTCCCTTTGTCATTTATTCCCATGATTTCAGTGAAGAGAGCGTCGGTCACGGAGAAATCAGCCGGATTCCCTGCAGAAGGCTTTCTACTATCGCTTTCCAGGGTGACTGGCAGGACTGTTTTCTTCAAGTTTTCGTCTTTGTTTTTGTGTTTTTGGCTGCGTCGGGTCTTAGTTGCAGCACGTGGGATCTTTCATTGTGGCACGTGGGCTCAGTAGTTGTGGCGCGAGGGCTTAGTTGCCCCGCGGCATGTGGGGTCTTCGTTCCCCGACCGGGGATCGAACTCAAGTGCCCTGCGCTGGAAGGTGGATTCTTAACCACTGGACCACCAGGGAAGTCCCTGGGGTGGCTGTTATATTCTAATCCTTTCTAAGCTCTTCACGTACCTGAATCTCAACCACAGGCTTCTGGCAGGCCCCCTCTGCTCCCAGGGAGACGTGGGGTCCCTGCCCAGGGCCCCCCGACCCACTTTGCAGGGCCTTGTGAAAGCATTCCCTCTCAACTAGTGTGGGGTTGGCTTATGTGCTTCCTTAAGCTTCCCGCTTTTCCAGGCAAGAATCACGACTTCAGGCTTTCCTGAGCACTTAACCAAAGGCACACTTGCAGTCAGCCAAATGCTGATCAAATGCATGAGCTAGTAATAATATCCCAATGCCAAGTTCCTGTAGCATAGCGGTTCTCAAAGTGCGCTTCTCAGACCAGCGTCCGCCTCTGCTGGGAACTCGTTCGAAATGCAGATTCTTGGGTTTTCCCCCAGACCTGCTGAATCAAAAACCCCAGGACTGGGGCCCAGCCCCCTGGGTTTGGTAAGTCCTCCGAGAGGTTCTGCGGCACTTTTAGTTTGAGAATCACTGCTCTAGCCTCATGTTTTGTATTTTTCGGGCAGTCAGTCCCTTAATAATTCCCGGGTCTCTTTCCCCCGATTTTTCGGTAGTTGTTTTATTCTGGATTTTGAGCTGAAGTTCTCCAAATCATGTAATTAATATTGTGTCTGCTCACATTGTTCCTAATTGTGTGAGACGCATATTTCAGTGGAGTCATCATAGCTTCCGTTTGCTGAGCAGTGACTGTGTACTCATCGCAGACCTGAACGCAGAAATCTTCCTCTCAAATCAGCCTCAAGAAGAGGTAGCCTTGGCCCCAACTTTCAGAGGCAGGATCTGGAGCAGAGCCCTGTAAATAATGTATGCACCACGTCCCACAGCCAGCACCGACTTGAAATTCAAAGCCACCGTGTCTCACTCCAAAATCGGTGCTTGTAACCCCAGACTAAACAGTTTCAGAACCTTAGACTCTGACTTTTAAAGGGCACCAGCTGTTTATTGCATCCAGATATTTTGCCACCAGAAGCAGCTTGACGTAGGTAAAGTGAAGTGCCACCAGGGGAGGTTGGAGGGCATCAGACGGAAGGTCCCTCCCTTCTCGGGGTGTTGCTTGATCACGCGCTGTGTTCATTCTGAAGCTTGTTTGCCGAGCGGTTCTTTTGTTCTGGGGACGACCAACGCCTCTTTTAGGAAGAGATCAGACTATGCCCAAGGCACGTCAAGGTCTTCCTTGTCCGTGTGGCTCTGGCACCCTGTGAAAGCCACTTGGCCCTTCCGCTCTGCTCCAAACTCCCTGCTCCCTCCAGCCGGTCCTGGAATCAGCTTCCACCACCGCTGCCTTCATACCGCTTTGTCCCCCTCTCCCCTGGGACCCCTCCCCAGGGCTTCCAGCTGCCCCTTCCCCTCTACATCTGGCCTCTGCAGCATTTCGGGCCACACCGACCATCTCTGTGACATTGGGTGCGGCACCACAATTATATCGGGGGGTCCTCAAGCAACCCCCCAGACAAAGGCTGGCAGTTCCCCCGCCTGCCTCCTGGCCCTCTTGGCCCTGCACTGGAAGGAGTTGTCCCGTGGTGCCCGAGCACCATGAAAACGGACGGAGAAGGGGTTCACTCTCCTGCCGCCATGTTGCTTCCTCCTCTGAGAGTCTCGTGTCATGACACAGTCCTTTGGGGCCTTAAAACCTTTCCCTTTTCAGGACTCTCCTAATACAATGGAGAAGTCACGTTATAAAACTTGGTCATATTTTGTTTGGATTTTTCTATGGTGCTAAAATATACATAACGTAAATTTACCATTTGAATGGTTTTTAAGCGTACAATTCGGTGGCATTAAGCGCGTGTACGATATTGTGCGTCTGTCGCTACCACCCACAGCCTGAACTCTTTGATCACCCCCAAGAGAAACTCTGTCCCCATGAAACGACATCTCCATCCCTTTGTCCCCCAGCCCCTGGTGACGACAATTCTTTCTGTTGCTATGAATGTGCCTATGCTGGGTACCCCATATGCGTAGAATCATGTGATATTTGCCCTTTTGTGTCTGTGTCATATTGTTTTTGGAAAAGGAAGAGAGTGATAGGTGTAGAGGTAGGGAGTGCATAGCGATGAATGGAATTGGTCTACGACCAGTGACAGGAGTTCCTGTCGAAATAGAATAAAACATTCCTGTCAAAATAGAATCAAACATAAGTCCTTGTGTGTTAGTTGTCTGTTGCTTCGTAACAAATTACCACAAGTTCAGTGGCTTTAAACGCACACATTTTGGGAATTCCCTGGCAGTCCAGTGGTTAGCACTCCACGCTTTCACTGCTGAGGGCGCAGGTTCAATCCCTGGTCAGGGAACTAAGATCCTGCAAACTGAGTGGTGCGGAAAAAACACACACACACACACACACAACAAGCAAACCCACACACATTTTATTTAGCTCACATTTCTGTGCATCAGGAGTCCAGGCCCAGCTTAGGCAGCTCCTCTGCTTGCGGGCTCACAGGGTCTGCAGTCCAGATGTCAGCTGGGCTGCGTTCTCATCTGGAGGCTCGACTGAGGCAGAGTCAGCTCCCGAGCTCCCTCAGGTTGTTAGAAGGATTCATTTCCTTGCAACTGCAGGATGTAGGGCCCTGGCTTCTTGCCGGCTGCCCTTGATTCCTCTCCACACAGCAGCTTACTTCCTCAGTCCTGCAAGGTGGTCTCTAGAGCTTCTAGCTCCAACTTAATGAGAGAAGCGACCGCCACCCCATGTGCCATATTCTCTCGGTGAGAACTGAGTCACGAGTCCTGCCCACACTCCAGGGGCTGGGACCCCACAGAGGCATGAACACCAGGGGGCAGGACTCATGCGGGCTGCCTAGGGTCTGTCCAACACGCCTTCAGGGCGGGAGAACTGAGCGGAGAAATGTTCATGGAGAGCCAGCCAGGGGGACATTTTGCTCCTTCTTGAGTTTGCATGAGGTTGCCCCGAATTTGGCCAGCCCACCTCAAAGATAGGTAGTCAGACCTTTCACCCCAAAAACATGGGGCAGCAGGTCTTTTCTAAGAGCTTACAATTCAGACTGGAATTAAAAACACAATCAAGGGAAAGGTTACTTTTAAGTATTACTTAGTCGTCTTCCTCCACCTGCAAGTTTCAGCCTCCAAATAACTTGGGGGAAAAAGATCCCTGGTTATTTACATTTGCTGTCTATTTTTAACCACCTTTCTGTTTTAAACATTTAATATCCTCCAAACCCCTGTTGGAAGCCACTGAACCTGTAGCAAGATATCCTATTTATTTTTGTAGCTATTTTCATCTTCTTAGAGAACTTTTTGTTTTCATCTGAGCTTTTAGGGGAGGTGAAGCAGGTCAGCATGTCTGGCCCATTTGTCAACTGGCTGTGCTGGCTTCTTAATAAAACGGTGCTAAATTCAGAGCTACTTATCATGTGTCTCTTTTTATGTGGCTCAGTTTTTCCATTACTTGAAGTTCCCAAATGCTAATAAACCCTAATGTGCTATATTTGGTGGAATGAATGCATTATGCTTTTCAGCGGTGATGTTTTTACATAAATAGAACATGTTCTGCAAGAGAGAGGAAAAACCACCCTCAGTAGGGCGTACATCCATTTGATTTTTTTTTCCCCCTATTGATCTGGAGCTGTTTAAGCAGAGAAGGAGGGAGGGGGAGAAAGATAAACGAGGCAGAGGGAAAAATACACGTACAGATTCGGCGCGCCTCTTCTGCCTCTGTCTTTGGGCTGCAGGTTCCTTTTGTATCTGTTGATTTCACGATCGCTAATCGTACACTCCCAAATGGATCTGATGAAAAAGATGTCTCTGGAAGGCAGAAAAATGGCCCTCGTCCCTCACGGGGCTCACACTCACCCACTGCATTCCCCTCCCTCCCGCGAGGGGAGAGAAGCTGTGGAGAGCAGCAGTCATCGCTGGAGGTGCCACTCTGTAGCCAGTTCCCTCCCCAAAAGTAAGTCAGTTGGCTCTCAGGAGGTGCCGAGCAGACCCGGGGCAGGTACACGTTTGCTGAGCCTGGTACCGGCTCCCTGAACCCGTCGCTTTACACCTCAGCTCCGGAGTCGGGCTGCTCAGGAGCGAAGAGACGAGCGTCCTCGGAGCCTCGGCGCCCGCCTGCATTTCCATCCTGCAGCCCTTCTGCCTGAAGCCATGAACCGCGTGGCTTCGCTTTGGTGGACATGCTCCTCGGCTCACATTCAGCTGGTGTGGGGGCAGTTACGGAACGCCAGTCGGGGTGGAAGAAACTTTCCTTCGCCAGGCGCCCTTATCCCATCGGAAACGATGTGTGTGCCAGGAGGGAGGGCCTGGGGGTCGACCCAGCTGCCGGGCTCTGTTTTGTTCTGTGACAGTCCGATTCGGCTCCGGTCACGTCCAATAACACGGAAGGGGTGGACGAACGCCACCGCCTGTGTTGTGCTCCGCTGGGGGTGCCGGGGAGTGGCAGCCCCGGAGAGCTGCCCTGGTTCAGACAGGCTGCAGGGCCCCACCCGGCATGGGCCGCCTCTCAGGGGCACACTGTCTACCCAGCCTGACGCTCGGGGGAGCGCTCGGGACGCACAGGGCTCCGCCAACACGTTGGCCACTTGGACGTTTGCTGGAGTATCCCTGAGACAGCAACGACCCGGCCAGACCCAGAGGAAGCGACGGGAGGTTTGGTAACTCGCTCAGGGCCACGTGGCTCTGAGGATCGGTGCCAGGACCTGCGCGTGTTTATCCGTCTCCGGCTCTGCTCTTGACCGCGACACCCTCCTGCTCTCAGCACTGCCAAGAGCCCGCTTTGGAATGATGTCATCAAAGCACGCTGGGTTTGCTCTGAGGGAATGGAGGGGGTCGTGAGGAAAACCGGAGTTGATTTTGAGGTCCCCCGCGCTGCACGGGGGGTGGCCTTGTGGGAGGGAGGAAGAGTCCCAGGACACAGTGCTACCGGCCAGTCACCCTGTGGGGACAGGGTCCTAGTCTGAAGGAGGATCAGAGCCCCCCGCCCCCCACGATTCTGCAGAGGCCATCTATTCGCAGAGGTCCCCTCCACGACAGAGGTCACACGTCAGCAAGGCAGACTCAGCCTCGTTCCAGAAAAGCGACTCAGAGAAACCAAATCTTATCACGGCTTTTACTAAGCGGACGGCCCGTGGACAGTTTGGCCGTTCTGGCAGTCGATTTGCACGTAATTTTATTCGGGCGGGGGGGTTCATTTGACTTCCAAACAATGACAAACCACACGTGAGAGGCGAGATGGAATTTAAGAGACGCCTGCGCCTCCCAGTGTGCTGCGGTCTGTGTGCGGCGAGGCCCAGAGCCCCGACGTGGCCTTGATGTCGTTGCCAGCTTCTGGGGGCTTTGGTAGGAAAGACAGCCGCCTCTCTCCATGGGTCATTCTTGCTGAGATGCAGTTGGACTAAAATGTACCGGGAAGTTAGACCTCCGAGGCTCGCCCACAGCCTCACACACACCCCCACCCACCCAGCTGGGGCTGCCCATAGCAGGAAAGCGAAAAACGCCAGATAATCCCACTAGAAGCCAGTGCAGCTGGGAGAACTGACAGGTCCAGCTCCGAGGCCGAGGAGGACCACAAAGACCCCCGGAGGGGTGCTCGACTCAGCTCGAGCGGTGGCAATGAGGCATCTGCTCCGGGCGGCTCCGTCTCGTGAGAAGCTCAAATACATAGATATACACGCACACATGTATTTTTCAATATGTACTTTATGTATCTATATATGTGACAAAATGGCCACTGGGATCCACAAAGCAAAGAGAGAGTTTCCCTGGTGGACAAGGAGATAGGGAGCCGGGGTAACACAGCAAAGAAGGTCCCACGAGCGGCACGCACCCAGGGCAGTGGCTGAGTGGGGCGATGGTGCCCCAGGGGGTGTCGGGCAAGGCCTGGAAGACAGTTTGGATCATTACAACTGGGTGGAGGGGGACGGGCCGCTGGAATCTACGGAGTAGACACCAGGGGTGCGATTAGACATCCTGCAACGCTTGGGGTGGCTCCCTACACCCGAGGATGATGTGGCCCCGGATGTCAGCCGTGCCAAGGATAAGAAACCCCGCCTCAAGTCACAGGTGTGTCTTACTCATTTTGAAACGCTTTCTCTAGACTAGGGGTTTCCAACTAGAGCAATTTTGTCCCCCACTGCCTAGGGACACTTGTCAATGAGCAAAGACAGTTTGGAGGGAGGGGTGCTACTGGCATCCAGCAGGTGGAGAGCAGGGATGCTGATCAACACCCTCCAGTGCAAAGGGCACTTGCCTGATGATGAAGGAGGATCAGGCCCCAAATGATAACCGAGTGCCGACACGGAGAAACCCAGGTCCCTGCCGCTCAGAGTGACGGCCGTGGACCCTGCAGCATCAGCGCCATCTGGAAGCTGGTGAGAAATGCAGAGACTTGGGCCCCAGCCCAGCCCAGTGGAACCCAAATCCGCAGTTTGACAAGGTGTCCCAGGCAACGTGAGCGCTCAGTGGCGCTCCAGCGGCGATGATCTAGGGGCCCACGTGCAGAGGTTGTCGGCACGACTGAAAGGGACCAGAAGTCCTCTAACTTCTTTCTTTTTTTTTTTTTTTTTCGGTACGCGGGCCTCTCACCGCTGTGGCCTCTCCCGTTGCGGAGCACAGGCTCCGGAGGCGCAGGCCTAGCGGCCATGGCTCACGGGCTTAGTTGCTCCGCGGCATGTGGGATCTTCCCGGACCGGGGCACGAACCCGTGCCCCCTGCATCGGCAGGCGGATTCTCAACCACTGCGCCACCAGGGAAGCCCATCTTTTAAAAAAAATTTTTTTTTCCACTTAAAGCATTTGGCATTCTTTTCTTAATTAATTAATTAATTAATTAATTTTTTATTTTTGGCTGCGTCGGGTCTTCGTTGCCGAGCACGGGTTTTCTCTAGTTGCGGCGAGCGGGGGCTGCTCTTCGTTGCAGTGGATGGGCTTCTCGGCGCCGTGACTTCTCTTGGTTGCAGAGCACGAGCTCTAGGCACACGGGCTTCAGTAGTTGGGACGCATGGGCGTAGTTGGTCCGCAACATGTGGAATCTTCCCAAACCACGGCTCGAACCCATGTCCCCTTCATCGGCAGGTGGATTCTGTTTTTTCTTTCTGTCTTTTTTTTTTTTAATTATTTATTTATTTTTATTTTTGGCTGCGTTGGGTCTTCGTTGCTGAGCGCGGGCTCTCTCTAGTTGCGGCGAGCGGGGGCTACTCTTCGCTGCGGTGCGCGGGCTTCTCGTTGTGGCGGCTTCTTTTGTTGCGGAGCACGGGCTCTTAGGCGCGCGGGCTTCAGGAGTTGTGGCGCACGGGCTTAGTTGCTCTGCGGCATGTGGGACCTTCCCGGGCCAGAGATCGAACCCGTGTCCCCTGCATTGGCAGGTAGATTCTTAACCACTGCACCACCAGGGAAGTCCAGTCATCTGATTTATTGTCATGGATCCTAGGGGGGCTGAGGGTAATAAGTCCAAAAACACAATAAGGGCAAGTCGTGAAAAGAAAACCTCTGTACTCTCCTCAAATGCTTTACACGTGATGCCACTTTTAACTCCCTTACTCTTTGTACCCTTGGGTTTTTTGTTTGTTTATAACAACTGTACTGAGCTATCATTCACGTACCATTAAATCCATCCTTTCAAAGTGTGCAGTTCAGTGGTTTCTCCTATACTCACAGGGTTGTGCCATTGCTATCTAGTCCCAGAACATTTTCCTCACTTCAGAAGGAAACTCTGAAAAAAAAAAAAAAGTCACTATGCTTGTATACCTGAAGCTAGCACAACATTGTAAATCAACCGTAGTCCAATTTTTAAAAAAAGGAAAAAACAAACTCTATGCCCCTTAACAGTCACCCCATGCCCCCCGGTCCCCCAGCCCCTGGCAACCACTGATCTGCTTTCTGTCTCTATGGATTTGCCTATTCTGGACATTCCATATGTTGCAAGCTGGACTGCGTCCCTCAAAATTCACATGTTGAAATCTTAATTCCTAGTATCTCAGAATGTAACCAGATTTGGAGATAAGGTCTTTAAAGAGGGGATGAAGGTAAAATGAGGTCACTAGGGTGGGCCCTGATCCCATAAGACCGGTGTCCTCCATAAGAAGAGGCGATCGGGACACAGACATGCAGACACTAGGGATGACCCCATGAGGACACAGGGAGGAGACGGCCGTCTACACGCCCAGGAGAGAGGCCTCAGGAGGAACCAGCCCTGCCCATACCTGCATCTCAGATTCCAGCCTCCGGGACCGGGGGACAGTAGATGTCTGCAGTCGGAGTAACCCAGTCTGTGGTGCTTTACCACGGCAGCCCTCGCAGATTGATACACCATATCAATGGAATCACACAGCATGTGATGTCTTGGTCTGGCCTTCCCTTGATTTCAGACTGGTTGAAACCCCTAACTCACCCTCCTCGTTTTTGCCCGTCTTTCGGGTTCTCATCAACTTTTTTCCTTGGAAAACCTCTAGTTCCTGGTCACTACTGCCAAGCAGTCCCAGTGGTCATTCATATCCTGGGGCGGCTGTAGGAAAACCCTGAAATATTGTTGAGGCAGAGCCCAGATGATAATTTGATGATATTTAAGATATAAGGTTATATGAGATCTGAACCTAGTGGCTCAGAAATCTGTTACAGCATTTGAAAAGTCATTTCCCCAGTGCTTTCGCTTTTTAACTTTGAGGGTCATTTCTAGTTCTCTTTATAAATGACTTAGTGTTTTCATCCACAATATTTTGGATTATATTCAAGGCATAGCGTAAACATTTTCATGCAATTTACTGTCGCAAATAAAAAAGATATTCTGCTTTGTGATTCTATGTGTATATGTCTGATAAAGTCAATGCAGTTCTTCAATCTGGATGTAGCAGTTGCGGTTCAGCCAGAGAAACAGAACCGGTAGAAGACACATGCTAGGAGATTTGCTGCCAAGATTGGCTTATGCCATTGTGTGGGAGGGGTAGGCAAGGCTGACATCTGTAGGGCCTGCAGTTAGGAAGGGCAGGCTGGAATGTTCTTGGGAACTGACAGAAACTGCCGTCCCCCAAAGAAACTTCTTTTTCATAGAAACCTCAGCCCAGCGCAGCAGGTCTTTTACCTGTGACCGCATGAGACCCACCCAGATGATCCGGCATTATCTCCCTCGTTCAGAGTCAACTAACGAACGATGGGCCTTAATCACATTTACAAAATACCTCCACAGCAATACTTATGATAGTGTTAGCAGTGGGTTACACTGTGTCCCATCCAAAAAAGATATGTTGAAATCCCAACCCCTGGTACCTGTGAAAGTGATCTTATCTGGACATAGGGTCTTTGCAGTTAGAATCAAGTTAAGATGAGGTCATAATGGATTAAGGTAGGCACTAAATACAGGTTCTTGGGGTAGGTCCTAAATCCAGGGAAGTTTACACACACACACACACACACCACACACACACACACACACACACACACACACACAGAGCCATGTGAAGACGGGAGGCAAAGATTGGAATGTTGCAGCTCCAAGCTAACAAACACTAAGGATTGTCAGATTCCAACAATAACCGGAACAGACAAGGAAGCGTTTTCCCCTAGAGCCTTCTATGGGAACATGTTCCTCTCAATACCTTGATTTTGGACTTCTGGCCTCCAGGACCGTGAAAAAGTAAATTTGTATTGTTTTAAGCCACCCGCTATAGGTACTTTGTTACAGCAGCCCTAGCAAATAGGCACAGTGTCTGATTGAATAACTGCCAACAGTGTGATGTGTGAAGCTGAGACAACAAAAGACCAGGACACCTGCCTTCCCTTCTCCGCCCTCTTTCCTAACCTTCCGCTCCTCCACCGAGCTCTTATCTTAGTTGGTAGAAAAGCCAACGAAAACAAATAAACATCAACATGTTGGCTCATGAAAGACAGATTGATTGGGGCGGGGGGCGTGTCCCACATCCTGACAGAGCCCTTAGTGCACTGAGGGGGCCTGGGGTAATGGGAAGAGGAACGGTTGGCCAAAGAGACAGTGGGTACAGGGGGGGCAGGAGGGAAATTTAGGGAACAGCACAGGCTGGGGTGGAGGCAGGGCAGGAACCAAGTAGGTGCAGGGAAAGTGGGAGAAGTGGAGTCTCCCGCCTCGTATTAATTTTCACGTGTCTTTAAATATACATGAACTACACGCATGTATATATCCTCTGTCTGTATGGCTTGAAATTTTCATATAAAATGTTTTCCTTGTCTCTTCCCCAGAGGCCAGTACTATCCTCAAGTCCTTTCGTTTTCCGTTTCTTCAAAATGGGACTGCGTCTGTGTGTCCAATTAGAAGTGTTTTATTTTTTAAAATAGTCATCTGTCAAGTCAACTGAAATAGAGCATTCTGAGTTGTTGAAGCAAACTTTAACAATTGTCGAGTACTTGTAGAGTGACACAGAGTTAAGGCTGAGAGCTCCGTCTACCCCCTCACCCAGTTTCCCCATTTTCATGCTTTTTTCACAACTAACAAGTCAACCTTGGTCCAATACTATGAACTAGAGTCCAGACTATATTTGGATCTCCCCAGTCTTTCCGCTAATGTTCTTTTCTGTCCCAGGACAGAGTTCGGTTGTCTCCTTAGGTGCCTCCGGGATGTGACAGGGTTTCCATCCTTCCTTGTTTTTGACGACCTTGACATTTTTGAGGACTGCTGGTCACATATTTTATAGAATGTCCTTCAATTTGGGTTTGTCTCCTGTTTTTCTCATGATTAGACCGGGCTTATGGGGTTTGGGACACGCTCAAGTTTTTATTTACGTTTCTTTGCCTATAATGTTTCAACAGACATTAATATATCTTTTAAAAAAAATTTATTTATTTATTTATTCATTTATTCATTTATGTTTGGCTGCATTGGGTCTTCATTGCTGTGCGCGGGCTTTTCAGAGCGGGGGCTACTCTTCGTTGCAGTGCGCGGGCTTCACATTGCAGTGGCTTCTCTTGTTGCAGAGCATGGGCTCTAGGCACACGGGCTTCCATAATTGTGGCACACGGGCTCAGTAGTTGTGGCTTGCAGCCTCTACAGCACAGGCTCAGTAGTTGTGGAGCATGGGCTTAGTTGCTCTGCGGCATGTGGGATCTTCCCGGACCAGGGCTCGAACCCGTGTCTCCTGCATTGACAGGCAGATTCTTAACCACTGTGCCGCCGGGGAAGCCCGACATTAATATATCTTAAAACAAGAATCGTATTTAAGCTAGAAATCATGTCTTTAGTAGTTGTGGTCATTCGTTTAGCATCATTTATTTAGTGGCCATCATGTCTTTGTCCTCTTTCTGTAAGAATACGGAAAGCTAGGCGAGCATTTCTGTGCTCTTAGCCACGGCTCGGACCGCGCCTTGGAAACGCACTGACTGCACAAGTCAGCCCCACGCCCGAGCGACCAGACGGCAGTGTACCCCTGTGGGCTCCTGTGACTGGGGAGGGTTTGATGAAAGAAACCACTTATTTCTAGAAATGTGACCGATTCCCATTCCCGTCTCAAAAATACATTAAGACGTTCTTTCCCTCCCTCTCTCCCTTACAGACATTTTAAGAATCACAGATGACATACATCTGATCTTAGTAAATGTCCTCGATCTAGTGAAAATAGCAGCAAACAAAAAGAGCTTCTTACACAGGTACTGGAGAAAAGCCCTGTGTTCAAATTCCTTTGAGTTTTATGGTGCGTTCCTCGAATCTGCTGGGTTTTCTTTTCTTTTTTTTTCTTTTTGAAGTCAAGTTTACTGAGGTGTCATTTACATAAAGTCCACCCTTTTAGAATACAGTTCTACGAGTTCTGACCAACATTTACCGTCATGTGACAGCACCCAAATCAAGATACAAAGCCGCTGGGTCCACCCCCCCCAATGCGTCCCCGTGGGCCTCTGTCGTCCGCCTCTTTCCTGATACCCAACGCTGCCAACCAATGATCTGTTTTTGGTCCCAGTGGTTTTGCATTTTCCGGAACACCGGATAAATGGCATCATAGAGAATGTCGCCCTTTGAGCCTGGCATCTCTCACCGCTCAGTTTACAGCTGAGATTCATCCATGTTGCAGCACAGGCCAAAGCTGTTCCTTTCTAGGGTTCATTAGTGCTCCAACACATGCACATACTGCAGTGAGCTTATCCCTTCTCCTGCCGGAGGACATCTGGGTTGTTTCCAGGCTTTGGCAACTATAAACCAACCTACGCGTGTAGAGGTGTTGTTTTTGCTTTTTTTTTTTTTTTTTTTTTTAGCGGTACGCGGGCCTCTCACTGCTGCGGCCTCTCCCGTCGCGGAGCAGAGGCAGGCTCCGGACACACAGGCTCCGGACACACAGGCTCAGCGGCCACGGCTCACGGGCCCAGCCGCTCCGATCCCGGACCGGGGCGCGAAGCCGCGTCCCCCGCATCGGCAGGCGGACTCTCAACCACTGCGCCACCAGGGAAGCCCGCTTCGTGTAGAGGTTTTTGTGTGAACCTACATTCTCACTTCTCTTAGGTGGCTAAGTAGGAGGTCATGGCTGGGCTGTCTGTGCGCATGACATATATATTTATGATCTTATCGGGTGGCTGTTCATTTCTTAAAAACAACATCAAAAAGGCCCTCTGACGAAGGCACCGGAGAAAAATGCAAATGTTCCACCTCCATGTAGTTTCACCTGTGCTTTTCTTGAACCTGCTGGATTTTCTTTGTCAATGTGGTGTTGAGCTTGACTACGTGGGAGATGATTTTTGTGCAGCGACTATTTATAAAATCATCCTCTCTCCCAGGCTTGTTCTCCACAGCAAGTTTTAAACACTAAATGCAGAAGTGGAAACAAAGGGAGAGGGGAAAAAAAACACTTAATGTCTTACAATGAAATATGGTTACCCAAAGAGAGAGAGAGGAGGAACGGCCTTTTGAAAATTATGATCTCCTGCTATTTTGTAACTGTAACAGCCACGTATTATTTGGGGGAAATCGGAACTCTTTTTTTTTTTTTTTTTTTTGCGGTATGCGGGCCTCTCACTGCTGTGGCCTCTCCCGCTGCGGAGCAGAGGCTCCGGACGCGCAGGCCCAGCGGCCATGGTTCACGGGCCCAGCCGCTCCGCGGCATGCGGGATCCTCCCGGACCGGGGCACGAACCCGCGTCTCCTGCATCGGCAGGCGGACTCTCAACCACTGCGCCACCAGGGAAGCCCGGAAATCGGAACTCTTGCCCATCATGTGCAGCAGCCTTTTCTGTTGCTGTTCTGGTTATTGCTGGGTGGGTGGGCTGTGAAATTATTCACGGATTGAGAGGCAACGTGGTTTGTGTTAGGAAGGCCATCGGTTTCGGAATCAGAGGAGTTGGGCCTCTCTGGAAAGCAGAATAGGGTCCTCTAAGGATGTCTACACTTGAATGCCCTGAAACCTGTGAAAATGCCACCTTCTGTGGCAAAAGGGACTTTGCAGATGTGGCTAAATGGAGAGTTGAGACTGGATTAGACAGTTTAGCCTGATGTGATCACCAGGATCTTTGAAATTGGAAGGGGGCGGGGCAGGGGAAGAGCAGCTGGGGAGGGATATGGTGCGTTGTGAGAAGGACAGGACCAGAAGGAGGTCACGTGCCGAGGAATTTGGGCTCTAGACACTGCGAAAGGCGAGGAAACAGATTCTCCCCTGGAGCCTCTGGAAAGAATCAGTCCTGCCAACAACTCAATATTAATTAGCCCGGGGAGACCCGTGTGGGACTTCTGGCCTCCAGAATGGTCAGATAATAAGTTTTTCTTAAGCCACTAAGTGTGTGGTAATTTGTTACAGCAGCACGAGGAAACTGATACAGCCACTAGCCTCTGTGAGATTCAACTTTCCTCCCCTGTGCAATGAGTATGATGGCAATTCCATCTCCCCAGTCCCATCATCGGTTGCTATGACAATGGGTGAGGGTGTCTTTGAAAACGTTTAGAAAACTATAAGAAAACTTTGTTACATAGGAAAGACACACAGCTCCCGTCAGCTCGGTTCTACCTTTGCTCACCAGCAACTGCTCCTATCAAGATACATTTAATTTTGCTGAGTCCTCTGGATGGCCCCTACCCTCTCTGAGTGGGCGGCTGTCCCCTGGCATCTTGCTCTTCTAAGATCCGCCCCCACCCACAAACAGGATGGGCTTGGTTCCCAAGAACACCCTCTGCTTCTTTTCCACCTCCTTTTTCTTAAATATGTAAAAAAGGGTGTTCCTTAATTGAACTTTTTCTGAAAAGTTTTTGAAAACACACTATAATAAAGAAAACAATTTTCCTAGGAAGAGGTTAGCGACCCTGAGTCCTTCAGTCTCCTGGAAACAAGGGTTTCTAGGCCAGATAGTCAACGTTATTCCCACTTTGTGGGCCTCTTGACTCTGCTATTACAGTGCTGTAAGCTGGAGAGGAGTAGGCATGTTTGTGTTGCAATAAAACTTTATTTATATGGACACTGAAATTCAAATTTTACATAATTGCCATCTCACAATGTATCATTATTCTTTTGATCTTTTTCCCTAGTCTTTTTTTTTAAAAAAACGTATTCTTAGCTTGCAGGCTGTGCAAAAACAGGTATCAGAGCTGTCCTCAGCCAACTCCTGTCCTAGCACAGAATCTCCATCAGGGCAGGGAATTTTGCCTGTCTTGTTAATTACTCCTTCCCAGACCCTGTCTTTATAACACCTTTTGATATTTTGCTCATCAGGGAGGCATTTTTTGGCATTAATTTAGAGTTTTAAAATACGGCATTATAATATTACTTATCTTGATGAGTAAGTTTTTGGCATCCCCTCAAAGTCACCTCACTCTAGGGTCCCGGCCCATGAGCCATGGGAGGGGGTCCATGGTGGTGGTGGCACGGATGCGTCTAGGTAGGCAGAAGGGCCATAGAGAATCATGGGATGCAGCTGGTACTTCCTCCCTCGGCAGGAAGGTCCCAGGGAGAGATTGCAGGGGGTCCATGAACTTGGATGGGGAAAACCTCTGCAGTTAACCCCAACTGAGCATTTCTGACAACGATGACTATAGAGGAGATGACAGTAGCATTAACTGTATCTTTGATTTGTGACCAATTTGTCGCCAATAGAAGTCTGATGTATTTTCAGAGCAGGTTAGAGTTGAAGCAGATTTTATTTGTACCCACCACTACTTTGAAATGACGGAAGTTATAAGTACCACCTCTAGAGCTTATGATTGGAAGTACTGAGAAAGAAGCACATGTATTATGACATTGGGATTTCTTTTTAAAATTTAACTATATATATATATATTTTTTTTTTTTTTTTTTTTTTTCTTTGTGGCATGCAGGCCTCCCACCGCTGTGGTCCCTCCCGTTGCGGAGCACAGGCTCCAGACGCGCAGGCGCAGCCGCCATGGCTCACGGGCCCAGCTGCTCCGCGGCACGTGGGATCCTCCCGGACCGGGGCACGAACCCGTGTCCCCCGCATCGGCAGGCGGACTCCCAACCACTGCGCCACCAGGGAAGCCCCTGAATTTAACTATATTTTTACAGAATCGAGTTTCCCTGTAATTTTATGTATATTATTTTATGTATTTATGCAGTGGTAATCAATATAGTCAGTAACTTGCCAAAGAAGGTTGGGGGCATAGAAGTGGTTACAAACCCCCTCCTCTCAATCCTTTAACCTCTTGGGCCAAGTCTTTTACTCTGAGCCTTGGAGATAAAAATCCCTGCCCTCCAGTATTCCTGGGAGGATCAAATTCGACACTGTGCGCAGGAGCGCCCCCATGCCCAATGCGAGGTGTTTTCAGTATTCAAAGGATGTGAACTGAATGTGACATTCCAAACAGAAAAAAAAACAGCAACAACTCACATGCATTCGTCTGCCCGTGCTGCCATAACAAAGCACCGAAGAGTGGGTGGTTTAAATAACAGAAATTTATTGGGACTTCCCTGGTGGTCCAGCGGTTAAGACTCTGCACTCCCAATGCAGATGGCACGGGTTCGATCCCTGCTCGGGGAGCTAACATCCTGTACTCGCACTCGGCATAGCCAAAAAGAATAACAAACAAATTTATTTTTCTCACAGTCTTGGAGGCTGGAAGTCCAAGTCAAGGTGTCTGTCGGCAGGGTGGGTTTCTCCCGAGTCCTCCCTCCTTGCTGTGTCTTCACACGGTCTTTCCTCTGTGCATGTCTGTGTCCCAGTCTCCTCTTCTTCTAAGGACACCAGTCAGATCGGATAAGGAAGGGTCACCCTAATGACTGCATTTGATTTAGTTACTACTTTAAAGGCTGTCTTTCCAAAAACAGCCGCATTCTAAGGTGCTGGGGGTTGGGACTTCAGCCTACGAATTTGAGGCGGGAGACACAATTCATCCTATCTTGAAAAAAAGATTGGATGCCTACTCAGGTCAAGGGGGACAGACGGGACCACACCCCCCTCATCTCACGTCCACGGCAGGTGATGGAAAGCTCTGTCCTCACTCCTGTTTACTTCTCCAAGTACGTTCACCACGTGCTACCACCTGATACAAGCAGCTCCCTCTGTAGTTTCGGTTCTAGTCTCCCTGAGGAAAATTAGAAGTAAGCCCCACAGCAAACCTCGGCCAGAGGTTTGTAAGCGAAGTTGGTGAGCACACCCCGCTTCTTCGTTTCATAAGAGAAGCTTGTGGCAGATGCTTCCTCAAAGTTGGGACGTGCTCTGCAAACATCACCGAGAGGTCACTGTGGCATGGAGCACACGGAAAGCTGGACTCTCAGGCCTTTCTGAGTAGAGGCCAGCCATGCAAACGAATATCCGCCTATGTGTTAGGAGCCGTAGAACGTCAGATGGGCCTCGATGAAATTACATATTGGATTCAATGAAAACTGGGCAGTAATTCTCAAGAGAAGTTTAACACCTCTTCTTACTGTCTTTAAAAAAAAAATAATAGACTTTTTTAAAGAGCAGTTTTAGATGTACAGAACGGTTTAGCATATAGTACAAAAAAAATAATAGACGTTTTTTAAAGAGCAGTTTTAGATGTACAGAACGGTTTAGCATATAGTACAGAGAGTTCCCAATTTTCCTCCTCCCACACACCATTTCCAGTGTTAACATCTTTTGTGTAAGAGTAGTACATTTGTTACAGTGCATGAATCAATATTGATAAAATCCACAGCTGACATGAGAGTTCACTTCTGGTTCTGCACAGGTCTACCTGTTTGGACAAATGCAAAATGTCATGTATCTGCTCCTACAGTATCGTGCAGAATCCATTGACTGCCCTGAAAATCCCTTGTGTTTCCCGTATTCTATTCGTCCCTTCTTTCCCATCCCCAGAACCCCTGGCAACCACTGATCTTTTCAGTTTTGCCTTTTCTAGAATGTCGTAGACTTGGACTCATACAGTATGTAGACTTTTCGGATTGGCTTCTTTCACTTAGTGATAGGCATTTAAAGTTCCTCCTTGTCTTCCCATGCCTTGAGAGCTCATTTCTTTTTTTCTTTCTTTCTTTTTTTTTTTTAAATGCGGTACGCGGGCCTCTCACTGTCGTGGCCCCTCCCGTTGCGGAGCACAGGCTCCGGACGCGCAGGCTCGGCGGCCACGGCTCACGGGCCCAGACGCTCCGCGGCACGTGGGATCCTCCCGGACCGGGGCATGAACCCGCGTCGCCTGCATCGGCAGGCGGACTCTCAACCACTGCGCCACCAAGGAAGCCCCGCTCATTTCTTTTTATTGCAGAATGATATTCTATTGTATGGACGTGCCACAGTTCGTTTATCCATTCACCTACGGAGGACCATCTTGGTTGCTTTCGGTGTTTGGTGAGCAAAACTGCTGAACATTCCTGTGCGGGTTTTTGTGTAGACATAAGTTTTCAACTTAGTTGGGTAAATACCTAGGAGCATGGTTGCTGGATCGTATGTTTTGCTTTGTAAGAGACTGCCAAACTGTCTTCCAGAGTGGTCTTCCGTTTTGCACTCACCCCTGCAGTGCGTAAGAGCTCCTCTTGCTTTGCATCCTGCTAGCGTTTGGTTTGATTTTTTGCCGAGCTGCTTGGCTTGTGGCATCTTAGTCCCAAGACCAGGGACAGAACACAGCCCCGGCAATGAAAGCGCCAAGTCCTAACCCCTGAATTGCCAGGGAATTCCCGGTATTTTGTCTTAATGTGCAATTTCATTGTGATATGTGATATTCTGCATCTTTTCATATGCTTGTTTGCCATCTGTATAACTCTTTGGTGAGTTATTTTTTCCAGATCTTTTGCCCATTTTTATTCTGTGTTGTTTTCTTATTGTTGAGTTTTGAGAGTTCTTTGCATATTTTGGATATAATCCTTTGTCAGATATGGATTTTGCAAATATTATCTCCCAGTCTGTGGTTTGTCTTTTCATTAACAGTGTCTTTTGCAGAGCAGAAGTTTTTAATTTCAATAAGTCCAATTCATCAGTTTTTTTTTCATGGATCATGTATTTGGTCTTGTACCTAAAAACTCAACTGCTAAACCCAAGGTCGTCTAGATTTTCTCCTAGCTTACCTTCTAGGAGTTTTATGTTTTTGCTTTTGACATTTAGGCCCATGATCAATTTTAAGTTAGTTTCCGTGAAAAGCCTTGAGGTCTGGGCTAGATTAATTTTTTTGTTTGTTTTGTCTACGGATGTCTGTTGTTCCAGCACCATTGGTTAAAAAAGATATTCTTTCTCCATCGAAACACCTTTGCTCTTTTGTCAAAAATTAGTTGACTGTATTTGTGTGGGTTCCTGCTGCCTTTTTATTAAACATTTGGCTACTGTTGAGGGGGAAATACTGACAGCATTTGTTGCGAGCGGATTCTTGTATTCCAGCTCCCTGCATCAGCAACCAAAAATACTTGCTTGGAATATAGATATTGTGCAGTGGATACCTGTGCAGATCACTGCTGCTCACGGCCTCCAAATTAACCTTTATACTTTTGTCAGAACGCACTAGCTCCTTTCCTGCTCTACTTTAATGTGCTTTTTCTCCTTTTTTCTTACACCATTCGAAAAATCTGCAAAACAGATTAAATAAGATAGTCTAATTTAACACGTTCCTACCACCCATCTATCATTCAGAAGGTGGAATTTCTCGGTGGTGTTATTAGGATAAATGTCGGGGGTCGCCTTTCCTGTCTGAGGTCTTACAGAGTCCCTGGGGGCTCCTAGGAGTCTCTGATGAAAGTGCTCGACTCCTTACTTGCAAGAAGACCTTTGGGATTATTGGGACAGGATCAAACAGGCAAGATGGATTCCAAGCTCCCTTGCATTGTTAGCTACGGAAGACCAGCCGTAGGAAAAGTGGTCACACCGGGTCCTAGTTTGGAAGCGAGGATTTCCATCACTTTCTCATACTTTAAATGATTGGCGTCTGCCAAGTAATCAAAACATACCAAGGAACCTTTTCATCCTGTTCAGTTCGGAATTTCCAAGCGGCTAACGACAAGCCCGGCTGGCAAGCCAGAAGGCCAGTTTGGCTGCGCGGCTACTCGAGAGTGTGCGGTAGCCGGGGGCCGTGTCCCAGTAAAGCCGAGAGCTGTAATGATGTCAACTTGTTATTTACTTTCCAAATCTGAATGACTGAGCAAGGCGAAAGGAGAATCAATCAACCACAATGTGACCCTACAGGCGGAAAAAACGCCGCGCTCCCACCAGCAGGCGGTGGGGGAAGGGAAGCACGTGTAACCGGGGCAGGGTTGCATCAGGAGCTCGCTCGGGTTTTCTGTTGGCCCTCTGGTTTTTCGATTGCCTGTTAATACCTCAGCCATCAGTCCTCACAAGCCCAGGGAGCCCGGGAGCAACGACGGGTGGGCTCAAGGGAAGGTCCCACCACGTCCTTTTGGGGGGCCTTGAATGGCCACTGATACAAAATAAGGCAAAATCTATTCTGCTGATTCACAATTATGGAGACTGTGTATCTTTTATTGATGTGCTCTAATAATAATGTGCAGCAACCGTCGTTTTACATCACTGACGTTTCACAGCAATATTTGGCAGCATAATTTTTAGTCTGCCTTTTTGATGGAGGACCAGCCCCTTAAACACTCACCTCGGGCCCCCTCTCCGCACAACCAGTACAGCAAATGGCCCCGCGTCCCAGCAAGGAGCAAGTGAGGTTCCAGTGTAAAACGCTGTGTGTACTGGGCTCTTGGGGCGAAGCTCCTTACACGCCAAAGGGAGGGGCAAAGCCTAATTCTAAAATGTTCGTTAAAGCAGACACCCAAGGTGCCGGCGGGTGGGTGCAGATGTTTGTTTAAGTGAACTCAGGCCTCGAGTGGGGGGCAGTTGTCACCGGGAGGCGAGGCAGGAGCGCTGGGGCCTCGGGTTCACCAGGGCTGGGCCGAGCGCGCTGCGGCAACCTTAGCATCTCGCCGGGGCCCGAGGCCCGACGCCTCCGGACGGGGGCGAGGGTGAGAAGGCCCGAGGGCCCGGCTTTTTCCCCCTGCCCCCGCCGGGAGCCTCCACCCCGCTGGGCCCGGGTTTCTTTCTCCCCACGCACGGCCGGCTCTTCGCTGGAGGCATTTTGCAAAGGTCGAGGCTCCCCCTGGGCCCCCACTTTTCCGGGGAAGGGAGGAGACCGTTGGGGTGTCCTCCCGGCCGCCGATTTTGAGGGAGCGGCGTCCTCAGGCAGGTTGCAGGGGTTCTGCTAGGGCAGCTGGGCGGCTGCTTCTTGGAGGTGGGGGAGGGTAACAGAGCGGTGGCCCGGTTCCCCCCTTCCCTGGAAACCGCGGTGCTGGTGACCGGGCTTCTGTCCCCTCCTGGCTGGGTTCGGGCCTGGGACGGGGTGGGCACAGGCCTGCGTCTCCTTCCGCCCGCATGGAGGCCACGAGGAAGGGACGGGGTTCGGATACACTAGGGAGACCCGGGTTCCCTTCAGCCACTCCGGGCGCGGCGGGGAGAGCACAGTCAGGGGTGAGGGACGGGGGAGGGTCGCAGGTAGCCCCGCCGTGGGGGCGGGGCGGGCCGGGACGCGAGTCTTCCCTGGAGCCCCGGGGGAGGGGCTGTGTTGGGGGCGGACTCTCTCTCTCGTGGCTGTGGGGGAGGGCAGGCCTGGTGTCCTCATCCTCCGTGGGGGAGGGACCACCTTGGGACGCGCCCCTCCCCCCGGGCGTGTGGGGGGGTCGGGGGGGGCACCCGGGCTCTCGTCCCCCTGTCCCCGGGCGGTGGGGGAGGGTGCGGGCTGGGCGCCGTGGGGGGAGGGGCCGGCCCGGCGGCGGAGGCGGCCTCCCTGGCAGTCCTCCCGGCCGGGGTCGGCGCGCTGGCGGCCGCTCCCCCCGGAGGTCACTGCCCGTGCCGGTCCCTCCCGCCGTCCCGCCCTCTGCCGCCGCCACCGCTCCCGCCCCAGCCCCCCCACCCCCGCGCACTCTCTGCGCTCGGGAGCGAGGTGCCGCCAGCGCCCCCGCCCCGCCGCCGCCGCCGCCGCCGCCGCAGCAGCAGCAGCAGCGCCCTCGGCCGCCATTCGGCATCCGAAACTTTCCAGCGCCCGCGCCTCTCGGGGACTCGGCTGCGGCGGGGCGGGGGCGGCCCGGGGGCGGCGCGCGGCTGCTCCGGGCGCCGGGCCCTCCTCGGCCGCGGCACGGCCCGGGCTCGGCGACGGCCGGCCGGAGGGAGGTTTCGGGGCGGCGGCGCCGCCGCAAGTTGCGCTGTTCGCGGCGAGGTGAGTGCGCGGGGCTCGGCCGGCCGGCCGGCCGGCCGACCGGGCACGGGGTGGGGCGGGGGGGGCGCGAACTTGTCCCGCGTGGGGGCCGGCGGTTCCCTCCCTCCTGGGTCAGGCCGGCGGGCCGGGGCGCCCGCACGCTCCGCCCGCCTCCGGGTCTCTGGAGGGGCAGGTCCCCAAATGTCTCCCGGGTTTGGGCTGGGGTGCGGCGCGCTCCCTGCAGGCTGCACAATACTCCGTTTTGGCTGCTCCCCAAAGTGGTGGCGCGTTGGGGGCGGGTGGAGGCTGGGGGGCTCCTTTGTTTCGGGGAGGGGGAGGTGGCCGGCAAGTTTGGGGAACCGCTGGATTTGTCCCCCGGTGCCCCTTTGTCTGCCCAACCCGGGGCTGGCTGGACGGACCTGCGCCGCCGCGGGATCCCCCGTGGGGGGAGGGGAGCCCCATTCATCCCCGGGCGCGGGCCGGCCAGGCCCGGGCCGGCTGGAAGCGCGGCGGCGCGGGCCCTGGGCGGCTCAGTTTCCGAGGCGCAGAAACTGTCAAGGAAGTCGGGAGCTCCCCAGCCCGAGCGAGGAGCGCGGCCTGGGGGCGACTTCGGCGGACGGGGGGCGTCTCTAGTCTGGTCGGGTCTGTGGAGCGCGGCCTGGGGAGGCTGCAGACCTGTTGCTCCCGGGCTGGGGGAGGGGTGCCCCCAGATTCGCGTCCCGGGCGCTGCTCCCCAGGGGGACCTTGCCCACGGGGGCCGGTGTTCGGAGTGGGGTGGGGCGCGCCTTCGAGGGTCGCCGGAGGTCGCCGGGTCTGTGACAGTTGGGGGTTGTCAGAGAGGCCCGCGGGCGCTGGGTTAGGGCCTGCCCTTCACGTGCGCTGTCCGTGCGCGGTGAGGCCCGCGCGGGGACTCGTTCTTAGCACGGCCTCAAATTCTCCGAGCCCCTCGCTTTGGAAATTCCACAAAGTTAGAGTCGGAGGTGGGTTTTGTTTTTTTTCTGTCGCTGATGTTGTGGAGCAGAACCCCAAAAGAAACAGGAACTCCATGCCTTATTCACTGTGCCACGCTTTCTGCTTTGCTTTGTCACATGTGGTTTGACCTGACTGCTGGATGTTTTTCTCTCTCCAGGCGCGCAAGTCCCTGGGTTAACCTGAAAGGAGAGGGGCTGGACTCCAGCCTGGGAGGGGGAGGGGAGCTCCCCTCTTCAGTCCTGAACGGTGGCCTCGGGGTAGGAAATGGCCCGGGACGATCTTATGAAAAGTTTACAACTAGTCATTCCTAGGAGAGGCGCGACGCGATGGGGCGGCGGGCGAATGTTGAGTATGGAACAGTTGAGACGTGAAGATGCCGCTTTTACGTTAAGGGAGGTTAATATCGCAAACGTAGGGCAGATTTTCGTGGAAAAGCCTCCAGGTGGATAATGAATCCAGGGATGAAAGTTGAAGTGCGTGACTTGACCCACCTATTAAGATAGCCCCTTAAGGGTATTGCAGACCTGAAGGGGACACACACCTGTAGGACGAACGTGGAGACTTTAGCTGTTGATTTGGTGTTGGTGCACAGCAGGGTGTGTGTCACTGGATCTTCTGAGGTTGGCTCTTCTTGTTCTTCTGTCCGGGGTTTAAGTCACTCCAGGAGTTGTCAACACCCCCCATTTAAATTTCGCACCTTGACCCTTAAGCCTCCCAAAGCTCACCCCTCCTGAAAGTTTGGGTGTTTAAATGAAGTCTGTGGCGTCCTAGTTGGTCTCGAATCTCAGCGTTAACCATGGGAGTCTCAGTTTTCTCATCTGTGTGATGGCGTCATGAGTCTACCTGGGTGGGCCGTTAGGAGGGGCTCAGCTCTAGGCATTAGAAAGGGGAGTAGAGCCCCCGCGTCCGACTGCATCAGGACGCGTAGCGCTTTGCTAGGAAAGCAGCAGCCTTTGTCCCCGTTTGGCCTGAACTAGTGACAGGGCCCGCCCCGTTGTGCTCTACCGTTGACCTTCAAGTCCTGTAACTTCTGAGTGTCGTTTTCCGTCTGTGTAAAGATAAAAACGGGAACTGAAATCGTGGTACTCATTGGGTAGTGCAAGGACAGAAAGAGGGAATGTACGTGTACGTTTTTTGAAAGCTACAAAGCTGCCTGTAAGTTTTAGTTGTTGGTATTGCGTAGGTAGAATAATTTTCCTAATGTTAGTCCAGTGCCATGCAGTGAGGGTTTTACAGGCACTAATGCCCTGTGTGCAGCAGTTATTTCCATTCTGCTTCAGAGGACACTGACTTGCTAATATATGGTGGAGGGAGGATGGTTTGATTCCGAAAGCCCACCTCTTAAGCTTGGTGTTATTTTGCCTTCCTGTGTATACGTGGTGTGCAGCTTCCTGAAGACAAGCTCGTTAAGTTTCTCTCTCTCTCTCTCTCTCTCTCACTCACTCTCACTCACTCTCACTCTTTCTCTCTCTCTCACTCTCACTTTCACTCACACACACACAGAAGAACCTGCATTGAAATCTGTTTATACACCTGGATGAATCTCAACAGAAATCATGAAATGTCCACCACAGTGGAAAGATTGTTTTTGTCTATAGCTTAATTATCCGCCAACCTGTGCATGTTTAGATTCAAATTAACTAAAATTCAGTTGTTACTGAATGTTACTGTTGTTACTAAAATACACAATTCTGTTCTTTCAGTGCTCTACCCATAATTCACATCCTCAATAGATGTGTGTAGCTAGTGGCCGCCATATTGGGACAGTGCAGAACTTGCAGAACGTTCTATTGGAGGGAGATTCTCTATAGTTACTGCAACTAAGGATTAATAAAGAAGGCAGTAAAGAGAGTCTCCTTTTTGTGGGAGGAGGGGAGAGGCTGCTAAGAGTTTGAAATAATTTACTGGTAGACTTTAACAAAATAAAAAGAAAGGCAGGCCCATTTCAGCTAGCAGGTGACCTAGGAAAGTGATTTCAGTGAGATTGACAGCTGTGGTTTGAGTTTGAAATAATTTACTGGTAGACCAGAATAAAAGAGAGGCAGGCCCATTTCAACTAGCAGGTGACCTAGGAAAGTGATTTCAGTGAGATTGACAGCTGTGGTTTGAGTTTGAAATAATTTACTGGTAGACTTAAAAGAAAAAAAAAAGAAAGGCAGGCCCATTTCAGCTAGCAGGTGACCTAGGAAAGTGATTTCAGTGAGATTGACAGCTGTGGTTTTTTAGTTTGAGGTGGTTTGGATCACTTTTGAATTAGAAAACCAGAACTCCAAGCTGGAGTCTCTCACTGAGTACTTAACCTTGGACACGGCATTTAGTGTCTCAGTGCTTCGGTTTCCCCATCTGAAAAATGGCATCGCCGGTCCCCATGTTGCCCACCTTTGAGCGTGTCGTGGCGAGCATCTCTTGGGGTGGTGGGGAGCCCAAGGTGTCACCATCAGTAAAGCCCCACGTGGGTGATTTAGAGGCTTTAGGTGATTTAGAGGCCCTCATCGGATACGTTTAAAGCCTTGCTGGGCGTGCGCTACCTACTCTTCCCCCCAAGTTTATGGCTTAAATTTTAAGGTTTAATTTCTTTCTTTTTTTTTTTTTTTTTTTTTTTTGCGGTACGCGGGCCTCTCACTGCTGCGGCCCCTCCCGTTGTGGAGCTCGGGCTCCGGACGCGCAGGCTCAGCGGCCACGGCTCACGGGCCCAGCCGCTCCGCGGCACGTGGGATCCTCCCGGACCGGGGCACGAACCCGCGTACCCCACATCGGCAGGTGGACCCCCAACCACTGCACCACCAGGGAAGCCCTAAGGTTTAATTTCTTGAGGGCAAAATCTTCTGTTATTAAAAGGCTGATGCAGGAATCCTTCCAACAAAGTGAGGCTTGACAACAGTCAAAGTATTTTTAAAAAGTGGCTGAGTGCTGGCCGTTTCCTGTATACCGGTCCCTGAGTCAGGATGTTATTTTTATTACTTAGTTGGTGTGTTCTTTGCATAGTCTTTTGTATTTTTTTGTAGCAACGTATTAGAAATTTTATTTGTGGCTGGGGGTAAAACCCCGTTTTGCCTCTGTGAGAGAGGAGACTTCCCAGATCCCCCCTGCCATTTGTCCTCACTCTTGCTTTGTCTCAGGACTGCTGTGACCTGTCAAGCCTTTGAGACACCTGGGATGTCCGCGACTCTCTTCCGGAGGCGGGAAATGGGTTCCTGCAGAGGGAAGCCAGGCCCACAAGAGCTATCTCGTGTAGGTCCTGAGTGTCAGGAATTCAGACCCTTCATCAGTTACCTATTGGGAGGGAGGACCCCACACCCCAACCCTGAGGCTGCCCCCTCTTTGAGCTTTCCGCCAGGTGTCTGGGTCTTGTGCTCTGCACACGTGGTTATTACCAGGCCTGACCGGGCCACAGGACAAGCACGATCGCTCTGCCATGTGAGGCGAGACTGTCCCAGGTGTCGTGTCCCCGATACCTTGCATTTGCCTCCTTTTTCTCCCTTAGAAAAGAAGAGTACGTGACTTCCAATAAGTTGTTAATCTTTCACCACCCGAGACGTTTAAAAAATAGTTTCAATCAGGAAGCAAGACTAAAGTCATTTTGTAAACAATTTTTTTTTTAAGTTGGAAAGATAAACTTTCTTTTTTTTTTTTTTTTTTCCATAACTATTTTTAGCGTGAAGGAAGTAACCGGCCTCTTGAGTGGAGGCTGGATGTGAGTTTTTCCCTCGGGTCTTGCCCTCCTTGGCCCTTCCCTCCCGTTCATCCTTTCCCCGGGGCTCGACCAACTGGCTGGCCCTGGCCACACGAACACAGTGAGACCCAGCACCCAGAATAAATGCTGGATGTGGGAAGGGACAGACAGTCAGCATGTTTACAGAGGGAAGAGGAGCCGGCTCTGAGAAAATGAGTTTAAAACCTCGGGGGAAAAACGCAATCATTAAGAAATGCGCTCCCCGGGAACTTGACCGTGGAGGTGGCCGCCTCCTGCAAAGCCCTTTGGTGCGTTATCGCCGTCGTCAAATATTTATTGAGAATCCGCTGCCTGATTGAAGACTGCAGATGTGAACTGGAAGCCATTGAAAAATTAAATTGGAGCCAATTTAAACTTGAAAACAGAGAAGAGAGTACTTTCTTCTGGTAGAGGAAGTTGGGTACCATTTCCATGGCTTCGGTTTGTTCTTGGTAGTTGGGAAGGAGGAGGTGGAGCTGGCGCGTGACTCGCAGGTCCAAGAGAAAGGGAGGCCTTAGAGCCGAAGGTAGAGGAGAGGGTGGTTTATCGAAACCGTTTTGTCAGTGTTGAACTCTAGAAGCTTGTAGTCAGCCCGTGGTTCTCAGGGCGGTTTTGTCCCCTACCGTCAAGCAGCATTTGGCAATGTCTGGAGACGTGTGTGGTTGTCACAAGTTGGGGCACGGGGACGGTGATGTTCCTGGCATCCCGGGGTGCGTGGGGGGGTGTCCGTGGATGCTGCGTAACATCCCACAGTGCACGGCACAGACCCACACGCAGAGAACCACCCGTCGCTTAATGTCCGTGAGGCCAGGGTGGAGACACCGGCCCCGAGTTCTGCTGTCCGCTGGGCAGCCCTGTCTTGAGCAAGGTCCACGGGCAGGGCAGCGGCGCGAGGCCAGGAGGTGTTGGGGACGGGGGCTGCGAGTCGCCTGAGCTCCGTCTCAGCTCGAGTATGTTAGAGCCCCCGATGCCAGCGCGCCTGCGTGGCTCCTTCCGGTTGGTTTTGCCGATGTCACTGCAGATTGACCAGGTCTCCCTTTGGTTGGCTTCTTGGGACTTGGGTATTTATCGGGGGAACACCGGTTCCTGTCTGCTGTTTTCGGACCCTCTCTGTGCCCAGCGAAATGTCGGTCCACCTGGACTTGGGGTGACCTCCGCCGCCCTGCTTGGGGGGCGGGGACGAGTCAGCGAGGGAGGTGTCGGCTGCCGGCAGGACTCGGGCTGCTGTGTCAGGCCCTGTCCTCCCCTGTGGGTAGCGGACCCGGAACCGGCGGGGGGCGGCTGGTGCGGACCCGCAGTGGGGCCCTCTTCCGGGGCGGGGCACTGCTCGTACCTGGAGTCCGGTCCTCCCGAGCCGGCCCGCGGCCCTGTGTCCTGGGACCCCCCGGAGGAGCGCGCTAAGCCCAGCCGGGTTGGGGGCCCTGTGGGCTCCCGTGGTCCTGGGGCCGGGGATGTGGTCTGAGGGAAACCTGGTTTGCAGCCAGTTCACCACGGACTCACTGCCTCCGGGCACGTCAGCTACCTTCTCCAGCCCTGGGTTTCTTCTTGGGAGACAAAATAAAATTTGTTTCTCAGGCTTGTATTAACAGAAGGAGGGCTATTATCATGTTTGGAGCCTGGTGTCCTTCGGTTTTCCTCAACTCTGAAGTTGGGAATTGGTGTGGAAATAGCCAACGATGACAATAATATAATATATCTTCTTTAGTTACCGTGGTCTCCATCAATTGCTTGCTTGCTTTTCTATCCCCACCCCCCCCCCCAAGTTAAATTTCAGGGCTGGCATACACACACACCACACACACGTGCTATATACAGACACCTATATATCCTCTATATATTTCCTAAATTTTACTGTATGATAAATTCTGCATTTCAACATGCTTAAACGTCTGTAACCAGCACCATCATCAGGATAGCAAGCAGCTGAATTCCGTCACCCCACAGGCGTCCGCGGCGCTTTCCCTCCATGCTCCCTGCTTCCTCAGCCCCTCACCTGGGCCACCTGCAGATAGCTCTGCTCTCCTGGTCTTGGTAATCACATTTTAACTCAGGATGAAATGCCCAGTAGTGAATCTCTCCACTCTTCCAGCACCTTCCTTGACTCATGAATTTTATACTGTAGCACACTTGGGCCAGTGTGTTTTCCTCACAATGATCTTGCGCTGTGGATATTATCAAAAGCAAGGAAAAGCCAAAACTTAAGAGCTTCTTAAGGCTTGTAAGAAATCATAGTGAAAAAATACCAGGTGTCTTGTTGGAGCTGCCTGTAGGATTTGTGCATTTCCTACGCCAGTTGATCCTTGCTGCCAAATCAGTTGAGATGGGGCATTTTTGGATGCTCTTTCCGAGACTCTTTCTGGAGCAGTATTATGTAAAATGTATCAGTAGGTTAGACTCACGTCTTTAGTTTCAAAAACAGGACACACATTAAGAGGCGTGGTTTTCCCAGTGGGTTGATAATGTGACCATAAAGTGTACTAAAAATATCCAGTTGTGTTTGCACTAGTTTGTTGTAGAAATAAATTCCTACCTCTGTGTTTCTGTGTGGTTGTTAACCTGAATTTTACGTTGGGTCGTAATTTCACTATTGGTGATCAAGCGAGGAATATGTTTTCTAGAGAACCCTTCGCCTGGCGTTTTGGTCCCTTGTGTCCTGCCTTGGCTTGCCTGCCTGCTTGTGTGAAGTTGTTGAACCTGTGTGAGTCCTCACTTGTAGAGTGAAAGGCTTGATGAGCTGATCTTGAGGCCTCTCCTACCCCGTGTGTGCGGATTGTAATGTGGAAAAGGCACACGTTAAATGTTGTGTAGGCTCTTTTTTTTTTTAACACTTTTGTAGGTTAAGGATTATGGTGGTTTTATATTAACTAGCAGTTTGGGTAAACTATGTTCCATGCTTTAACTATCGTTTTACTACCCATGATTGAAATAAACAATATTCAACTTAACATTGCTAAGTTAGTTTCATGTCTTACTGTAAAAGAATCCCCAGCAATTCAGAAGACACTTTGGGCTGTGGGGTGCCTCTGAATAACTCTTATGAGCGTTGTAGTTTCCCAGTCTCAGGAGACCCTGTAAAATAAGCACAAACAATGCTCACGGCAAAATTCATAGTGTTTATTCTTGAAGAGAGTGTCTCTGCTTTGAATTCCTGTCATTTTTTCCTATCGTGGTGGATGGAGCTGGAATACTGAAAAGAAAACATGAGAGTTTTCTTTGCTTACTTCTCTGGAGCCTGGAACCCAGAATATGACCCCAAATAGCCCGCCTGGAGCACTTTCCTTTTTGGAACACTGTACCGCCAACCCCCAGGGAGAATACAGAGGCAGGAGGAGGTGAGGACTCTCCCCGCCGCGGCTGCAGTGATCACCTTCTCTCTCTCCAAGATACTGAAGACTTTCCTCATGTCTACTGCAATCTGGACGCCCAGCCTCACCCATGTTGGAGCAAAGGCTAGAGGCACACTGCCCGCTTCTTGGAGAGCTTGACTCATAACTATTATAGACTTGCCCGTTGTCATTGGGCTTCAGAGTCTGTGCGAACATCCGGTATCCAGTTTGCAAACACTTCTGCTTGTTTAAACTTTCCGATAGATGGAAATTTGGGCAAAAGAAGCTTATTGTATGTGGTGCCATTTTATTTCTTAAATCGGGAATAACAAACACTTTAATATGGTAAGACCATGTAAGTCATGGTTGGGAACTGGAGAAAACTCTGTGTAACTGAGCAGTGCTTTTTGTTTCTCGTGCGTTGGGGGTGATTTTTAGCCTTAGCCGGGTCAGCTCTACCCTTCGAGGTACACCCTCGTTATCTCGACATCCGTTTGAAGATGAGAAATGAGAAAGTGGCGTTGGAGGGATGTTACCCCATTCATACGATGCAGACGTTTGTAGCCCCGGTATGCAAACATAGTTCTCAGCACCTATAAAGTTCCAGGTGGTTGCCGAGTTTTAGGTTGTATTTAGAAAAGCAGCTGAGCAGAGAATTGATGTCTCTACCATTTGATTCATTGGGAGACAGAATAAACTTGGGTCCTTGCCTTAGGTTCTTTTTCCAGCAGAATGTTATCAGGCATTTTAATCCCTTGAAACTTGAATGCCAGCCCTGTGTTGGTAAAGACTCAAGCATTCACAGTTATCAAAGTAAAAACAACGGTCGCCAGTCCCTGACAGTCACAGGTCAGTCTTGGGAGATACGCTTTGCTTTAACTCCTAATTTGATTATGAAAAAATATCCCATTAGGTTTGTATTTCTAAGATGCACAATGATTCTGTGCCAGTTTCAACAATTTCCAGAGATCTGTGGCATAATTCTTCAAAAAGCCTTGCCAGGAGAAACAGCTTTGGAGGGGCACCCAGCTCAGAAGTTGGTGAAAATAAGAAGTAATGATCTCATGTGTCTAGTGCACGACAGAAATGGTTGTAGACCAGATGAGAACCAGGGGAGAGGCCTGTGGAAATTAGACTTGCCTGATAAATTTCACGGGCCTCCTAGTACATTTCCTTGAAACCAGTAGTCTCCAGGTGTAGTTGGGGCAGAGGGTGACAGAAATGCCTTGTCTCAGGTTGGAATTCACAAAGTGGGCTCCCAAGTGGACTGACTGCATATTCTCTGGCAGTGACAATGAGATTCACTGGAGTGCAGGAAGAAACTTAACGTTCTCTGTTTTTTTATTTTTATTTAATAGTTACAAAATGTCTATTTGTGGTCTATGAAAAGTGGGTATAATGTTTGTTGAGTGTTACCTCTAGTTAATACCTTACCGTGAGTTGGAGTTAATGCTTAAAAGGTTTTCACTGAGAGGGGTATACAGTGAAAAAGCATCTAGAGATCACTGATGGGGTCCCCAGAGGTGATGAGGGGCTGATATTGAAGTCCCTGAATAAAGTGGGACACAGATGTATTCCCCTTTTTCCCTCTGGCTTCACCTGCCACGGGGTGTGTGTGTGTGTGTGTGTGTACATACACACACATGTGTTGTGACTGAGATCTGCCAGCTTAAAGACTGGACATCCCTCCAGAGGCACAGCTATTAATGATGTGATTTGGGGAAGAAACAACATACGTTGACAGGGTACCGTGCGCGTTTTGGATCTACTGGACTGTGCGTGTTTTTAAAGCTGGAAAAATATTTGTGTTTCAGAACCAGATGACAATATCCCAGTTGCAGGTGCACGAGGAAACTTTGGAACAATGCTGTGCCTTTTAAGCATTTCATGACGCCCGCAGTGTTTTTATAATCACTTAATTCTGTTTATAAATCAGCTGCTTTCATTGACGGATGCCCTCAGGGCTCCCAAGAACCAGGCTTTTTGTCGAATCAGTGATTCAAACTTTAAAAGATGTGAGATAACGCTGGAACTGGGTTGTGGTAAAAGTCTCTGGGTGCCTTCAGTCTGGCTGTTTGTTGTTGTTTTTTTCCAGAATCATATCTCATCCATCATGGTTGTTACTAAATCTTTTATTTGTTTATTTTTTGCATTTCACGTTAGAGGCTTTTTAAAAGAGAAAACTGTCATTTTGGTTGATGCCGTATTACTGGTGTTACAGAGAGTAAATAAATACAAAAGTTATATTCGCAACCCAGACCACGTGGTAGGCTGTGGAGGTGAGGCATAGGACTCACCTCCAAACTTCAGGTCTTTGGCTGGGGTCGTTTGCTGAGAATGGCTGAAGCTTTGGTTTTCATGACACTAAATGTTGACCGCAGGTAGTTCCAGGTTTCCACACCAGCCTTCTTGTTTGTTTAATTTGAAATGATTGATACCTTAGCTTCGGTTTTGTGCATGATTTTTGGTGTTTGTGCCTATTTTTCCCTCTGTGGATACTGAGTTTGCAGCGTAGCTTTGTATGTAAAGGGAAGCAGAGACCTGCACTTTGCATGCAGACGCCTGCAGCTATCGATGGTCTTGTTCTCCATACCGTCGGGGCACCAGGGCCACACGTCATTTCACGCTCATCAGGATCCGCGTGGACGTTCATTTGTCCTTTGGTAAACTGATGTATTTATCTCCTACTTAAACAAACAAAAAAAAGTTTGCTTCTCTTTACAGTAATATTCAGAAGTCACCTACTGTGAAGAGAGGAGAAGCAGGAAGTAGAATTTTTTTTTTTTTTTAAGTCTGCACCACGTGGCCTGCGAGATCTTAGTTCCCCCACGAGGGATTGAACCCAGGCCCTCCAGGCCCTTGGCAGTGAAAGCACGGAGTTCCAACCACTGGACAGCCAGGGAATTCCCAGGAGGTAGAATTTTTGCCATCTGGATGATGTACCTTTACCTCTGCTCTGCAGAGATCAGGACATTTAAGCTCCTGTAACAAATTTAGTTTTAATGAAAGTCTTTGGGAATGTCCTTTATCTGCCCTGTGCCTGTCCATCTAAGGGGAGGGAGAAATGACACAAAGTAGTTTGCTTTTAGCCGGTTTCCTTGAGCCTTGTCCAGGCCCTGACTTCTTATTTCCAGCAGGTCAGCTAGGCAGTGGTCAGTCGCTTCAGCTCTGGAGAAGAATCTTTTTGTCTTTGTTGTTGATAATTTTCTAATAATTATTCACTTGATTATTTGCCAGCCAAATTACCCTAAATAATATTCAGAGATGTATCGGAGGAGAGCCCCATCCCGAGACTGTTCACAGAAGTGGGCACAAAATTTGACTTTATTTCCTCAATGCATACCTCAGGTACCCGTGAAGTGCAGAGATCTGTGTATACTCTCTGGGCACTAGAGGCACAGGTGTACAGACCAGGAATGTAGGGGAATAGTAGCACCAAACGGTTGCGTCGGCGGGACGTGGAATCTCCAAGTATGCCAACCGCTGCGGGAAGATCTAAAAACACACGCGTTTGCGGTGTTGTGAATTACCGTTCACGTAATTTCTGTCAAGGAAGGCAGTTACTTCTTCTTGGGAAGCTTGGTGTATTAAAATTAGCTATCTTCATTTTCCCACAAAAATAAAAATCAGATGTAGTTCAGATAATTGTATGTGAGGCTTTACAACTGGAAATTTGAAGTTAGCAAAGTTGTACACCCCTGGTTAATTACATTAGTATACTCCAGCTAAATATAGGATACGATTAGCTCATGGAAATTATTTCCTTTTTCTCTCGGTCAGTACAGCTCCTGTCCACCCAATAGTTAATAGTTCTTAATTCCATTATGTAATTTTTTGATCATCCTGTGTTTCCAGAAAACGTAACTGAATAAAACCAGAGACTGTATGTTTTCATTGTTTCCCAGTTCATATTTAAACATGAAATGGTGCACAGAATAAGCTGTCCTTTGTGAATTTTAATTTTCTCAGCTCCTGGCACAATAGAGGGGTAAGCTGGGGTCCCATTTTAAAAAAAAATTTTATTTATCTATATTTATTTTGGGCTGTGTTGGGTCTTCTTTCTGTGCGAGGGCTCTCTCCAGTTGCGGCGAGCGGGGGCCACTCTTCATCGCGTTGCACGGGCCTCTCACTGTCGCTGCCTCTCTTCTTGCGGAGCACAGGCTTGGTAGTTGTGGCACACGGACCCAGCCGCTCCGCGGCACGTGGGATCCTCCCGGACCGGGGCTCGAACCCGCGTCCCCCGCATCGGCAGGCGGACTCTCAACCGCTGCGCCACCAGGGAAGCCCTGCGGTGATTAATTTCACGAAGATCTCTAAGTCCCATTTAAGGTCTAGTTGATTTTCAGGAACGGTGTTACTGAGGTATAAATTACGTACCATAAAAAGCACCCATTTCAAGTGTACAGTTTCAGTGATTTTTAGTCAGTTTACCGAGTGGTGCGGTCATCGGTCATCATCCGGGTTTCAGACATCTTCATTCCCCAGTAAGATCACTCACGTCTTCATCAATGTCAAGTCGTCCATTCCTGCCACCCCTGCCAGCCCCAGGCAGCCCCTAGTCTCCTTTCTGTCCCTGTAGATTTCCCTTTGCTCAGAACCTGACGGTGAGAGGTGATTTAGT
This sequence comes from Kogia breviceps, assembly GCF_026419965.1. Taxonomy (NCBI): domain Eukaryota; kingdom Metazoa; phylum Chordata; class Mammalia; order Artiodactyla; family Physeteridae; genus Kogia; species Kogia breviceps. Next base: position 128,330,952 of record NC_081330.1, on the reverse strand, counting down.
GAGCCTTCCCCTCCGGGAGAGGGATACGGAGCGTGCAGGACGGGGCGACGCGGAGCCTTGGTGTCCTCCCTGTGAAATCAGGATTAGCGATGGGCTGGTTGCAGGCTCTCAGGGTGGAGCCACGCGGGAAGTAAGTAGCTCTGTAAAAACACAAAAACGTTTACGTTTAGGGACTTCCCTGGCGGTCCAGTGGTTAAGACTCTGCGCTTCCACTGCAGGGGGCACAGGTTTGATCCCGGGTCGGTGAACTAAGATCCCGCGTGCCCTTGCGGCACGCCCCCCCCAAAAGAGGGAGAGAAACGTTTACTTGTAGTCAGCAGACTGTGAATCTAGAGGAGTTCATCGTATGTTTAGGGTCGTGTTAATTGTGAAGAATCGTGCATAAAGGGCTGCACTGGACAGGTGAGGAGTCTGGAAAAGGAACTGTGTTTACAGAGATGGGCTCAGTCCCTGGTAGGGCAGTCAACCCTCCATGCCCCTGCTGCCTCCTTCTTGAAATCCCATCCGGTCCTGTTTCTTTCAGTGGCATTGGATGTTTGACTTTGACGGAAGTTCCACCTTGGTCGGGATATACCTTAGCTCAGTGGTCCTCGACCAAGGGCAGTTTTGCTCTCAAGGGACGCTGGACAATGTCTGGGGGCCTTTCTGGTTGTCACCAGTGGGGAAGAGGTGCCACCGGCATCTAGTGGAGAGAGGTTGGGGTTGCTGCCCAGCACCCTGTAATGCAGGGGGTGCGGCCCCAAAGCCCGCAAAGAATTACTCATCCCAAGAGGTCATTAGTGCCGAGGTCAAGTACCCTGCCTTTAGAAGCGTGAATCTCCTGGTTAAAGACTTAGTAAAGTTGAAGGACTAAAACCCCCGTCAGACTTACAAAAGAAGGTCAGAAATCTTTCCATCCTCATACATTCCAGGGAAATACGGATCTTTTTCTATAGCAAAGGACAAGGAAGGTTTGGGGAGCTCACTTTAGAGGGAAAAGAAATCCCTTTAGAAGTGTTCCTTTACCAGTGAACAGCGCGAAATTACACAAGACGGTCTGGGGCCAGCCCTTGGCTTTGATCTGGAAATCACACTTCATCCTTATCTCGTCCCCAAGAACTGAGAAAGGAGGGCGAAGAGCCTGAGCCCGAGGAAAGACTCTATACGCGGTGTGACTGTGCTGGAAGGGAGCGGCCGCTGTGAGCCCAGCCTTGCAGAGCGCCTGCCGCTGCACCCTCCGCGGTCTCGGTTTCTCTTGGTTTCTGCAGGGTTTTCCGTTGCTTCCCGGAGTGCGGAGCGCGCACAAGCCGGGCCTCCACCCCCTGCTTTCTTCATCTGGTCAACCTTTGGGACCCCTGAGAAGTTCAGGGCCCCCTGCCTGGGCCCCAGCCCGCTTACCTGCGTGCGTCCCCTTCCCTGTCGCGCATCCCTGGGGCCTCTCCCTGCCCGCACCCCTGCAGCCGGCCCTGCTTTGGGGGCTTCCAAAATGCAGGGCTTTTCCGTCGGAACAGACGCTGGGTTTTGTTTCTTTTTCCTGCTCTAAGCTCCTTCCTGTTTCGAAGGTGATCCCTGAGCATATGCTGATTTCCCCGAATGCCCGCACCGCACCGTTGGGTTGTAACTTCCAGCCGTGGGGTTGTAACTTCCAGCCGGTCGGGCAGGATTCCGGGTGCTGACAGCCCCGGGCGCGGCGTGCTGGGTGCTGTTTGTGGCACGCTCCGCTGTGCACACACAGCTGTGTAGCCCTGCGTGTCTATCTCCGTGGGGTCGCGTCACGCTGCCTTTGCCCCTTTTACCACTTGCTTGAGGTGAAGCAGGCGTGCACGAGGTGTGCACCTTCGTCAGCTTTCTCCTGTATCTGCTGTCTGGATTGTGGTGCTGGCTTCTCGGGCACGTGCGCGTCAAGGTGACACGTCTTTTCGTGGCTTCCACGTTTCCCTGTGCCTTTCTGTCATCTCTCTCTGCTTCCCCCCACCTCCGGGCAGCCGTTGATGGCTTTATGTTACTACATAGGTTAGTTTGCATATCCTAGAATTTTATATCCGTGAAATCACACAGTACGTACTCACCATTTTGCCTGGCTTCTCTCACCCAGCCTGGTGATTTTCGGCGTCATCCGTCTTGTGGCCTGTGTCACTAATTCATCCCTTCTTATGACTGGGTAGGACTCCGTCAGCTGTGGACGCGCCACCATTGACCCGTTCACCCGTTGTTGGACGTCTGGCTTGTTTCCGTCTTCCGGGTTATTATGAATAGCGTTGCTCTGAGTATTTTTGTGACCTTACCGGTGGTTCTCAAACGTCGCTGCGTTACCAGCACGCCTTGGAGGGAGGGCCTGTGGAAACGCAGGTGGCCAGGCCCCGTCCCCAGAATGTCTGAGTCAGGAAATCCGGGTGGGGCCTGAGACTCTGCGTTTCCAGCACGTTCCCGGCTGGTGGCAGACGTTACTGGTCGGAGGCCCACACGTGCCTGAGAGGAAGTCTTTGCAGGCTGTGACGGTTGGTTGTTCCAGACGTTTCTCTCCCAGACGGCTCCTTGTCTTATGATGTCACTTGTGATCTTACTCACCAAGCTTCCCGTTTTCTGTATGCTTGAATGCGTCGCTCTTTCCTCCTGGCTTCCCTGTTACGTCAAGGGGCTGATACCAAGAATAACTCGGGATGCGTGGCTCGGCGCGCCGATGAGCGCCGGCCGCCGGCCGTGATACCCCCGCCGACTCCTGCGGGATCTGGCTTGGGCCCCGTCTGCGGTCGCTGGGGTCACCTTCTGAGGAAACGGCCCAAGCCCAGGTGGGGCGGGATGGGACCCATGCTGCTGGGTGCCCTGGAATCTTAAGGCTGCTCACCCGCCTTTCCTCTCACAGGGGAACAATATCCATCCTTCCTCCCCCCCCCCCCCCCCCGAAGCAGCCAGTCCCAGACCAGTAAACGTATTTTCCTTTCAGTTTGCTCTTCAGGAGTCTAATCTGAATGGGCTGCCTTGGAGCGGCCAGAAGTTATCGGGAGACGTTTGCTGCCGTAGCCAATGTAGTTGTTACAATTATTTTTTTATTTTGGAGAGAGAGAAAACTTTCGTTGTAGAGAGTTGCTTTAAATTGCTGGGAACCGTTACTTTTGCAAAATCATCTTCCCGCATTTCATCGTGACCCCCAGTCGCCCCACTTTGTTCCTGAGCCCGTTCCGTAAAGCACCCCCGGTCGCAGTTTGCTACCCACCTCTGCCCAGGAGTTTCAGAGCCTTTACTCTGGAGCGGGCTGGTGCGCAGGATTCCAGGCGTGTTAAGTAAACTAATCTCCTTGGGGTGGTTAAATTTTGTAAAGTTTGCAGTGACTTGTAATCATTGGCTAATATCTTAGTGGTTGTTTCTTCTTCCTCTTCCTCTCTCTTCTTCTTCTGTCTTTTAATATGACAGCTTTATTGAGATAGAGCTTACATACCATGCAACTCACTCATTCAAAGTGTATATAAGTCCTGGTATTTTTACAGAGTTGTGCAGTCATCACCACTGTCTAATTCTATAGCATTGTTATCGCCCTGAAAGAAACCCCTTACCCGTTAAGCCATCACTTCCCAAATCCCCTCTCCACCCACCCCTGGCATCCACTGATCTGCTTTCTGTCCCTGTGGATTTGCCTATTCTGGACATTTTCTATAAATGGAATCACACAGTACGTACCCTTTGCTGTCTAGCTTTTTCCCCTTAGCGTCAGGTCTTTGAGCTTTGTCCGTGTTGTAGTGTGTGTTATTCCAGTTTCTTGGTAAACGTTTTGCGGAATCTCTGGGTAATCGAGGAGGGCTTGGGGCCTGGGGTGGGGGATCAGGTGGAAGAATGTTACGGGCTGGGTAAACCCAGGGCGCGGGCTGCTCCTTTCAGATTACGTTGAAATGGAAAACGGCTCACAGATGGAGCAGTGTTTATAAAACCATTTCTAGTTCAGCTTCCAATTGGGCGTAAACTGTATCTGCCTTCTCCTTCTCTTTAGTTGTTCCGTTTCTTCCCCTAAAGATCAACCTAGAAAATAGTTTTGGTCAATTAAAGCTGTACCTGCTGACCCCTCTTTTGTGCTGCCTTTTGGATGGGATTTTATTTTTTAAATTTATTTTTGGCTGCATTGGGTCTTTGTTGCTATGTGCAGGCTTTCTCTACTTGTGGCGAGCGGAGGCTACTCCTCATTGCGGCGCGCAGGCTTCTCATTGCGGTGGCTTCTCTTGTTGTGGAGCATGGGCTCTAGGCCCGTGGGCTTCAGTAGTTGCGGCACACAGGCTCAATAGTTGCAGCACGCGGCCTCCAGGGCATGTGGGCTTCAGTAGTGGTGGCGCGTGAGCTCGGTAGTGGTGGCACGTGGGCTCTAGAGCGCAGGCTCAGTAGTTGCGGCGCACAGGCTTAGCTGCTCCGCGGCGTGTGGGATCTTCCCAGGCCAGGGCTCGAACCTGCATTGGCAGGCAGATTCTTAGTCACTGCGCCACCAGGGAAGTCCCTGGATGGGATTTTAGAGGGTCCTTTCTTGGTGTGAGACATAGGAAGCCTGTGGTTCCCAAGGGGGTAGTGTGAAGTTGCTCTGAGGTCATGGGGTTCCAACCAGCTAGACTTTGGCTGCTTTCTGGGGCCTCCCTGAAGCCACAACACCGGCTTAGACTGAAACAGAGTCATAGAGTTGTTTACTTTTCTGAATTTATAAACCTTCTGCCTGTGTAGAGCCATAACTTACCATTGCAGGGTCAGTTGGGAGAACATGGAGGCTGATTTTTCTCCAGCTATATCCATAGGCACGACTTTCTGGGGTGTCTGTGCCTTGAACGAAGAGCTTACTGCTAAGGCTGAAGGTCATGTGTGTTTTCTCCGTTGATCTCATCATTGACTGTGTTAGTTTCCTATTGCTCTTGGGAGAGATGACCCCACACTTCCCGACTCGAACAATTCCACTCTGTTATCTTATAGTTCCAGAGGTTACAAGTCTGAGATGGGTCTCGCTGTGGCAGTGGGGCCGCCGCCTTTTCCAGAGGCTTTCGGGAGAAGCCACTCCTTGCCTCTTCCTGCTTCTAGACGCCTCCTGCATTCCCTGGCTCATGGCCCCTTCTTCCATCTTCAAAGCCAGCAGTACAGCATCTCTCTGATCATTCCTCTTTGGTCGCATCTCTCTCTGACCACAGCCTGGAGAGACTGCCCACTTTTTAGGGCTCAGGTGATTACATTGCCCCCCCCCCGCCCCCGCCACCCCAGTATCCAAGATAATCTCCCCGCCTCAAGATCCTTAACTTCATCGCATCTGCAGAGTCCTTTCTGCCACGCACGGTAACTTTGTCACAGGGCCCGGGGATGAGGGCATGGGACTTTCTGGGGGCCATTATTCTCTGGCTCCATTGACAGTCTTCAAGGAGACGTATTTCCTTTGTTTCTGTCTCTTCATTTGTTCCTCTGAACCCTGCAAGGTTTGTATATTTATTTAGTGTTTGCTGTTTGTCCCTTGGATGATTCAGAAGTCATGGAACTGTTTGCTGGTGTGCCTGCCTTTCGCTGAGGTGCGGCCACTGGATGAGTCTTGATTTATCTCTGAGCACACCCGGTTGTCTTCTGTCTTGGAGGGACCTGGGATTTTTGCTGCTGATCAAACACATTTGTATGTCTAGAGCCTCTCCTTCCCAAGAACTCCATAGTCGGTGGGTGGCCCTGCCACTGTGAGTTTGAGGGTCTCTCGGGGACTCTGACAGAACTGTTCCCTGGAGTTAGTGTCTCAGAGTCTGAGTCAGCTGTGGGCAAGACCACCATGATGTGAGAAGAGTGGGACCTGGCCCTCGGGACTTCAAAGATGCCATGTGTGCCTTTATGGGGACTGAGTTGGTGGGTTTGTGGCTCCATAAAAGAGTGGGGGAAGACAGGTGGGGGTAGGGACAGAAAAGTCATAATAATATCCACTTTTGTTAATCAGAATTTTGGTTCAGAAATATTTGGGGAGTGTGTTAGTCAGCTTTCTGCTTTGCTGATGATGTGTGACAAACAGCACCCCCACATCCAAAGGCTTACAGAAACAAGCACTTACTTCTTTACAGAATTTTTAAAAATTGAGGTAATGTTGGCTTATAACATGTCAGTTCTTTTTTTTTTTTTTTTTTTTTTGTGGTACACGGGCCTCTCACTGCTGTGGCCTCTCCCGTTGCGGAGCACAGGCTCCGGACGCGCAGGCTCAGCGGCCGCGGCTCACGGGTCCAGCCGCTCCGCGGCACGTGGGATCCTCCCGGACCGGGGCACGAACCCGTGTCCCCTGCATTGGCAGGCAGATTCTCAACCACTGCGCCACCAGGGAAGCCCAACATGTCAGTTCTATGTGTATAATACCGTATCTTGACATTTCTGTACACTGGAGCATGCTCACCACCGAAAGTTTAGTTTCCATCGAAAATATGGAATGCTTCATGAATTTTTGTGTTACCCTTGTATGGGGGCCATGCTAATCTCTGTATCTTTCCAGTTTTCGTATATGTGCTGCTGAAAAGAGCACCAGGCACTGACGTCTTGCTCACTGGTCCGTGGGTGGTGAGGTGTGGCTCTTCTGGGCTCAGCTGGGTGGGATCAGGGAGGCCTGGTCAGGCTCTGGGCTGGGTTTAAGACTGAGCTCCTAACCTCCTGAGGCTAGTAGCCTCTTGGGGCTTGTACTTCTGCCCCTCCTATCTGGTATAAGAAGCAGCCGAGCTGCATCACGCAGTCAACGTTTGAAACCTCTGCCTGTCCCTCCCACTGATGCTTGTTGACCAGAGCAAGTGACGTGGCCGGATCCCACATCCATGGGCTGAGGAGGGCTGTTCTGGTCGGGAGGTCATGCAGAGTCACACAGCAAAGGGGGCAAGAGGCACGTGTGTTAAGCGGCAAGAGGGAAGAGGTGGGATTGTGATACCTCCTGCCCTGTTGGTGTGTGGGAAGGAAGATGACCCCAGTGGACGAGACTGTTGTACCCAGAAAAATAGCCCCGTAGGTGGATGTTGGAAGCAGCAGGTGCTTGTGAAATATGTAGCTTCCTGGGTTCCATCTTAGAACAGGGGTTCTCAGCTGGGGAGGTGGTAGTGGGGGGAGGTGGGGGGGCAGGCGTGTCCCCCCGGGGACATTTGGCAACATCCGGAGACAGGCTGTTGCAGTTAACTAGGGGAGAGGGAGCTCCTGGCATCTCATGGGCAGAGGCCAGGGATGCTGCTCAGCATCTAGCGGTGCGCAAGACGGTCCCCCACAGGGAATTACCTGGGCTGGGTCCACGTGTGCCCAGGCTGAAGAGCCCCGCACACGTGCAGTTTCCAGGTGACTGTCGCGCACTTTGAAGTTTGAGTACCACGTCTCGCGGGACTGTCTCCGCTGGGAAGGGCAATGGGCAGTCCTTTCCATATAAAGACAAAGCCGTCCCGAGGAAAAAGGAGTTGTTTAATCTCTCAGAGGTGGCCTTGTGGAAGCAAGTTACAACCCAGGGGTCTTGGCTAGGTCTCTATGATTTCTGTGACTTACTCTCATTGGCTTTGTACTGTATTAATTCTTTAAGTTTTATTAATTTTTTTTTTCTTTTTTTGCTATTGCCCAGCCTAATAAATGGACCATTTATTTGGTGTTGGAAAATCTGTTTTTTATTAGGAGATTTCTATTATGAGCTTAATACTCTTCTTTTTCCAGGTGGCCTTTTGCCCACTGTTTCTCTGACGCACGTATTTTCTTCTTCCTTACCAGCGAGGCTGCAAGTGCTTGATAGCAGAGATCACGCCTTAGGTTTCCTTTCTGCTCTGCGCCGTAGCGAGCACGTGGTAATTATACGGTGTCCTTTGCGGCGCACTTGTGATGCATGGTTAAGGGTCGTTTATCACGTTTCCATGGACCAGCCTTTTATACCTTGCTGTAAATTCTGTTTCCAGTCTTTAGGGGCTGATGCTTAGTGTGTTGGCACCCGGTTGCTGTGTGGCCAAAAGAAAGTTTTGACCTCATTAGGGGAGGGAGCCGTGTCATTGAGAGGCTGACGGCCTCCTTCCTCCTCCCACACAAGTGTTGTTTTATTTTGGTGATTGAAATGTTGAGGGTATGAAAAAAAAATCAGGGTGTTTGACTTGCCGGGCGGACAAGCAGAGGACAGTGCTGGGAGTGAGCGAGCAAAAGCCTGTCTCTTCCCACCCGCGTCGTCGCGCACAGCAAACGGGTAGCGATTTTCTCCTAAAAAGCTGGCTGGGGAAGCGCTTGCTCTAGACGACGCTGTGTCACCTAGAATTGGCCATCATCAGATCAGCCAAGTATCACCTCTCGGGGCGACCAGCCAAGTTACGGAAATAACTTTGTTGTGCAGAACTTTCTATTTCTCTCTTTCGTTCTCTCTTTTCTCCTTCGGTTGAGTGCTGTTTAAATGACATGGTTCTCCTTGATTGTGTCTTTAGTACAGTAGTTGTGAGAGCAAGGCTTTTTTTGGTTCTTCCTGATTCCCTGTTGAGAAAAGACGTCTCCTGGCTTGTGGGATGCGGGCCGGGGGGAGGGTCAGGACCCACACAGACAGTTCCACCCTTCAACTGTCCTGTCCTTCAACTGTCCTTTTTTATTTTCATTTCATTTTTTAAAAATTGAGATATAATTGACATATAACTTATTAGCTGAAGGTGTGTAACATTATGATTTGATATATGTAAACATTGTGATAGGATCACCACAATAGGTTTAGTTAACATCTGTCATCACACGTAGTTACTCATTTCTTTTTCTTCTTTTTTTTTTTTTTTTTGTGGTACGCGGGCCTCTCACTGCTGTGGCCTCTCCCATTGCGGAGCGCAGGCTCCGGACGCGCAGGCTCAGCAGCCATGGCTCACGGGCCCAGCCGCTCCGCGGCACGTGGGATCCTCCCGGACCGGGGCACGAACCCGCGTCCCCCGCATCGGCAGGCGGACTCCCAGCCACTGCGCCACCAGGGAAGCCCCATTTCTTTTTCTTGTGATGAGAACTTTTTTTTTTTTTTTTTATAAATCTATTTATTTATTTATTTTGGCTGCGTTGGGTCTTTGTTGCTGTGCGTGCGGGCTTTCTCTAGTTGCGGCGAGCGGGGGCTACTCTTCGTTGCGGTGCGGGGGCTTCTCACTGCGGTGGCTTCTCTCGTTGCGGAGCACGGGCTCTAGGCGCGCGGGCTCCGGTAGTTGTGGCGCACGGGCTTAGTTGCACCGCCCGTGAGATGCATGTGGGATCTTCCCGGACCAGGGCTCAAACCCTTGTCCCCTGCATTGACAGGCATCGGATTCTTAACCACAGCGCCACCAAGGGAAGTCCCATGATGAGAACTTTTAAGATTTATTCTCTTAGCAACGTTCAGATACACTCTCCAGTATTGCTAACTATGGTCATGTGTATCACGTTGAATCCCCAGGACTTATTTATTTATTTTTTATTTATTTATTTGGCCACGCTGGATCTTAGCCGCACGTGTGGGATCTTTTGTTGCGGCCTGTGGGATCTAGTTTCCCGACCAGGGATGGAACTCGGGCCCCCTGCGTTGGGGGTGGGGAGTCGTGGCCACCGGACCACCAGCAGAGTCCCAGGACCCAGCTTATTTTATGGCTGGAGGTCTGCACCTTTGATGCACTTCACCCACACCCCCTCTCCCGCCCCCTCTGGCCATCACCGTGTGTCCTCTGTGCCTTTGAGGTGTCAGTTCTTCTTTACCAACTTGTCACCTGCCCTGTCACCTCCTTGACCGTGAGGACACCGGCTTGGTGTGTCTGACAAAGCAGATGACCTAGCAAGTCACACGTAGGGAAAGAGGAGATGCAAATGGAATTGTGTGAACTCAGTTAACATTATGTGAACTGAACAATGTGCAAGGCCCTGAGCTGCCACATGTCCACGTGCAAGTCCAGCAACGCCACCCGTTCTGCTGCCAAGCTTGGTAATTTTTCCAGCTGTCCTTTCGTCTGAAATACAGCTTACGTGAAAATGAGCCCATCCCTTGGAGCTTCGTGGTTAGGAAACTAGAGTCGGGTTTGGGGAAAGGGACCCTCACCTTGTTAGACCCGACACCCCGCCTCCCCTCAAGCGGCACCTGGACTGTTACGCATGGCGAACAAGTTGAGCTGAAAGGCACGTAGGAGGAAATGGAACTCGCCTTTCTGTGTGGCCTGCCCGCATCGGGACGTTCTGAGCCCCGACGCCTGTCTCACGGCAGAGCGTGATTCGTGTTGCCGTCGCTTACGGGGTAGGACGTTGTTGGGATTGGGGGCGGGCGGGTGTGTGTGTGAGTGCGCGACGCGGGGAGAGGGGCAGCCGGTGAGACCGTCGGGGATGCAAGCGAGGGGTGTGTTGCAAGGCGTGCTTTCCAGGACAGTCGGTAAGCTGTTGGCAGTAGGCTGAGTTTGTGACCTGTGACTCACACGGTGTGACTGAGGGAGATTCCAGCGGTCATTTACTTCCAGCCTTCTTCTTATTGGTGCCACGGGACAGTGTCCCCTTCGGCTTTCCAGAACACTCTCTAGGAACTCTTTATGCTCGATGGAGATGGTATTTCTCCTCTCGCTTCCCTGTGGTTCGAAGAACCGGGAACTGGCGTTATAAGCAGCCTCCGTGTTCCTTTGACGATTGTGTCATTTATCCGTGGAGAGTTGCCCTTGATCTGTCTTCCTGGCATCTGACTTCTCACAGGGTATCTGCCCTCTCGCTCCACCTGTGGAACACGTATAATGGGAAGTGAAGACTTTTAGAGGTAGCTGGGTTCTCCTGTTTGGAAATTGGGGTTATTTGAGCCAGTGCAAGTCAGTTCCTGACCTTATCCGAGTTGTACTGCATTAAATCAAAGAAGACCCATGTGACTGTAGGTTATAATTCTTTTTTTGGTCCGACACCAAGACTGATGTTTCCCTGGAAAGAGCCCTTGAATAGGAACAGAAAGATTGGATTTTAGGCCTAATGCTCTCGTTAACCACCCACGTGACACTGGCGCCAAGAGAATAAAGGAATCATCCTGTTTCTTCTGTCAGCTGATCACTTGGGCCACATGCTCTCCGAAAGGTTCCAGCGCACGATGTGATTGATCCATTTCCAAGACCGTCCTCAGCCCCTAGTTTGCGTTACTGGTATTATGGGGGGGGGGCGGGGGGGCGTGGCTCTGTCAGTCGCAGCGGCAAAAACTGTGTATCGTGAAACCCAGTGGCCAGAAAGCTGTCTTTGGAATGTTCTCTTGTCACCTGTTAGGGAATGCGCTGTACTAATTATGTCCCCTGGAACTTTTAATGACTAAACTGCCCTGAACAGGAACCAGGAAAGGCCCACCTTCCAGCAGATTCCATTCTGTGGGGTTGTCTTAGAATTGAGGTCTGAGAGCATTTCAAAAAAGCCATAGTTAAATTTTTTGTATTAAAATATTTAGCTTGAGAATCTTCATTGAAAATCAGTAATCTTTTGCAGATTTGTTTAAATAGGCTTTGGTGCCTTTTAAGAAGATTTCCTTCGTGGTTGCTGTGTTTGGTCCCTTCAGAATTTTGGTTAGAACAATTCTCCAGGAAAGCGTTCGTGTTAAACTGGTTCGCTGTTAGGATGGCTTACGTTACGGAAGAAGTTTCTACCTTTAGTCCTCTTTTTTCTGCTCGTTTGCTTTCTTGGAAACATTATCACATCTGTTCTTAGGGGAGTTATAAAAGAGGAAAAAAGAGTTCGCCCACCATGTTTTGTAACCAGCGTTGGCTTCCTGCCCCGAGTCCTGTGTTTTTGCCACCCTTGTCTCACTTCAGAGATGCCGACGGGGTCCAGAGCTTCGCTAGGAGCTCCTCCTGAGCGAGGTGCAGGCGTGCAAATGGAAGGGGGCGCGGCAGGGCTGCCTGCTAGGGCGGACGCGCTCCAGCGAGAGGGCAGGGGTTTTATCTCCGCTCCCCATCGCCTGTCATTTCCTTCTCTCTGGCTCCGGCTTTTTCCACCCGTAGCTGCCCTTGTTGTTTGTTTGGAACCAAACTTCGCCTGTACAGAAGGCCTGTGGGCAGAGGGCCTACTCGTGAAGTCGCTTAGCTTGCCCTGATGTGGTGAAGGGGTCATAAAGGGATGAGGACAGGGGAGAAGCTGAGCATGGGAGGGGCGCCCTTGTCATTCCATACAGGGATGTCTGTGGAATAGGAAGACACAGAAAAATGGTTTTAGGGTTTTTTTTTTAGGTCGAGTGGAGATTAGTGATGGCTGCGTCTTTTATGTGGCTTACGTCTATGCTCGGTTTTCCTCGTTCATGGTAGTTAAACGTGAAGTTGCTGAGACCTCATAGAAGCTTTGCTTCTAGGGGAAACAGAGGGTTGGGTTCCTGCAGGCCTCTGGTCACAATATTTTCATCTACCAATTGTTTCACGGGCGTTTCTGCTTCAAGACGCCTTATCGACTGTATGCTGTTGATTCACGCACGTTGAAGTGTCACGGTCGGCAGCGCCGTACCTCGTGCCTGAACCGAGCCTCTCCGACGCACGTGTTCCCTCCCTACTGCACAGCACAGCCGTCTTGCACTTCGGAACACCGGACGGCGCTGCGGCACCGTGCTTGGGGGCTGTTCTAAGCAGAGGTGTCACCAACAAAAGCACAGAAATGCAAAAAGTGTGGCCGTAAGTAGCCCACGGAGAGCACACTGGTGTACGGCCTGGGGGCTGAAACAAGAAGGTAGCGCGAGGCCTCATGCTGCCTGAGCTGGGAACGTGTGCACCGATCTGGGGTTGCAGGTAGATTTTAGCAAATAGGCAGATTCACGAATACTGTATCCTCAGATCATGAAGATTGACTCTGTGTGTATACACAGTGTGTGTCCCCGGGCATTAGATACGCACGCATACACAGGTGTCTGTTCTCAGGGACTTTAATGACCTGAAAGCAGTCAGCGTTGTAACACTGGGCGGGCCCCAGAGTTCTTTCGGGTTTTGGAGAAATCCGAACGAACCTTTTGGCCAACCTCGATAGTTGTGTCCTGTGGTCCTTCTGGAGATGCAGTGAGAGGTTCAAGTGTTTTAATGGGGGGGGGACAAAGGCCTGTGAGAGATAAATGGGGGACAGGACTGAGTAAGGAAAGCCTCAGGACCTTGACACGTATCTGATAAAGTTTGAGCCAGCCCCCCCCCCCGCCCCCCGCCCCCGTGAGCTCTGGAGTGGAGATTGCCTGATGGTTAGAGAGAAGTGGCCCTGCTCAGTCGTGGGGCTGCTCAGAACAGAGCCCTGGAGGATGGGCTGGTTCTTTGTTTCTTGAAAGGAGTAACTTTACATCTCCACGCTGGCACAGTTGTAAAGCAAATTTTGGACTTCAGTTTTGTATATTAAAAAATTATTTTGCACCCATATTAGGTTGAACGGAGCGGCATCACCATTTCAGATCAAAAGTCATCAAGTACTGGCAGTGTCTGATGGTCTAACCCAACAGAATCTTCTCAAGGTAGAATGATACTGTTTAAGGTGAGGATAACATCTATGTCTTAAATTGCTCGTTGAGAAAAACCCACTGTACCTCATCTGAAACCTGTTTTGACCCACCGTGGAAGCCAGTCCATGGCGTCCGGACTCCCGGATGATGCTTGGTTTTATCAGGACAGCCCCTCCCCCAAATGATGCTGGAAAGAGAGTCGAGGTAGCATGAGGAAGTGCTGCGTCTGTGTATATGTCTCAGGTTGTTTTAATCCGTGAACACAAGCTTTTCTGAGCAGCTGCTTCCTTTGCCTTCAGGTGTTGTGGGTTCTGGACACTGGAGCTCCGTCATTGAGTAGGTGTTTTAAGAACAAACGGCAGATTTACAATGACAGCTTCTGTGTTGATGGGAATATTCAGTGCCACTTGGTTGAACAGGTAACCACCACTGTGTCAAGTTAATAACTTCTCAACTTGGTCTTCAATTACACACAGTTCGTTTCATTAAAAATACCTAAGTGGTAAAGGATGGGTGGCTTCCAGTGGTGGTAGAGTCCGTTTTTAAAAATTGAAAGGAAGGTGCTTTGTTGTGATTTGCAGTTCATATAGATAAGTTCTGTAAGCAGTTTAGTTTGGTCTTGTCTGTTTCGGGTGAGATAAAGTGTGAGACTCTTTCTAATTAAAGTATAGGTGATTTACACTGTTGTGTTAGTTTCAGGTGTACAGCAAAGTGATTCAGTTTTTTATATATATTTATATGTATACACACACACACACACACACATTCTTTTTCATGTTCTTTTCCAGTATGGTTTATCACAGGATATTGAATAGAGTTCCCTGTGCTCTACAGTAGGACCTTGTTTTTTATCCATCCTATATACAGTAGTTTGCATCTAGTAATCCCAACCTCCAAATCCATCCCTCCCCCACGGCAACCACAAGTCTGTTCTCTGTGCCTGTGAATCTGTTTCTGTTTAGTACATATGTTCATTTGTGTCGTATTTTAGAGTTTCTATGGTATTTGCCTTTCTCTTTCTGACTTACTGCACTTAGTTTGAAAATCTCTAAGTCCATCCCTATTGCTGCAACTGGCATTATTTTATTCTTCTTTATGGCTGAGTAGCATTCCGTTTGTGTGTGTGTGTGTGTGTGTGTGTGTGTGTGTGTGTGTGTATGTGTATGTGTATGTGTGTATATATATATATACCACATCTTCTTTATCCCTTCATCTGTTGGTGGATATTTTGGTTGTTTCCCTGTCTTGGCTATTGTGAAGAGTGCTGCTGTGAGCATTGGGGTGCTGTGTGTCTTTTCAAATTATAGTTTTCTCCAGATGTATACCCAGGAGTGGGATTGCAGGGTCATACGGGAACTCTAGTTTTAGCTTTTTGAGGAACCTCCATACCCTTTTCCGTAGTGGCTGCACCAACTTACATTCCTGCCAACAGTGTAGGACGGTTCCCTTTTCTGCACACCCTCTCCAGCATTTATTGTTTGTAGACTTTTTGATGATGGCCATTCTGACTGGTGTTAGGTGATACCTCACTGTATTTTTTTTTTTTTTTCGGTACGCGGGCCTCTCACTGTTGTGGCCTCTCCGGTTGCGGAGCACGGGCTCCGGACGTGCAGGCTCAGCGGCCACGGCTCACGGGCCCAGCCGCTCCGTGGCACGTGGCATCTTCCCCGACCGGGGCACGAACCCGCGGGCAGGCGGACTCTCAACCACTGCGCCCCCAGGGAAGCCCCTCACTATAGTTTTGATTTGCATTTCTTTGATAATTAGTGATGTTGATCATCTCTTCGTGTGCCTGTTGGCCATCTGTGTGCTGAGACCCATTCTTTAAAAGGCGTTTGTCCTCACCTGCAATCCTAGGTGCAGGGTCCTTCAGCCAGATAGTCTCCAGGAGCACAGGAAGCTGTAGTTGGGTGAGGTTGGTTTTGTTGACCTGTTTCGTTGAGGGGACCGTGGGGACATCTCAGTCACAGGGTGCTGAGAAGACCTTAAAAGAGTTGGGCAGGGTTTAAGGAATCGGGTCCCTGTCTGGGATTAGTGGTCTCTGAATTGTTTATGTTCCCACAGGAGAAGGCTGCAGCCTTGTCGTGAGTGCCAGGCCAGCTCCCCGCTGCCAGTGGCCGCTTTTCTGTATTGCTTACGCATGCATGATTGAGAGAGACTAGATGGGTGATTGATTGGGTGGGTGTGTGCTTCTTAATGATCACTCATTTTTAATACCATGCATTGTAACAACTGGACGGGGTCCTGGTGTCACCTGTTAGCTTTGGATGCTGGTGGAAGGCTGCCTTAATTCCTGCAGCGCCTTGCCGGGCCGGGGGCAGCTGCGCATGACTCAGCATTATGGACCGGCGGGCTGAGTGGCGGTTGAGTTGTAATGTTGGCCCTTGTCCGTGGTTTATGTTTTAGAGTTTCGGGCGTATTCTTTTTGATGCTTTTGTGAATGATATTAATTTCGTTTTCAGATTGTTCACGTCAAGTACTTGCAGGATATTACGTTTTAAGGCAGAAGGAGACCTTTTTTCCTGCTAGTTACAGAAAGAGATTTTTTTTTTCCTGGTTCGCGGCCTGTGTCTGTGGCCCTGAGTTTTTAACGACCAGGAAGACCTTCTGAGGATTCATTGGCTTCCTTTGGGTTTGCCGCTTTTCAGTTCTTCAGAGCACCAGTAACAGAGACTGTGTTCGATTTTTTAAAAATGTATTTAGGTAATTTTCATTGAAAACGATTTATTTAGGTTGATGATAGATCACAAGGAGCTGCAGAAATAGCGCCGAGAGGGCCTGTGTGCGGTCACCGGGGCTCCTCCAGCGGTGACGTCTTACCCAAGCTTAGAGCAACAGCGAAAACGAGACCCGAGTGCAGCGCAGTACGGTGACCTCATCCCCAGGCGCTACTGGGAGTTCACCCGTGTCTGCGTGCACACCCTTGTGGCTCAGAGAGGGGCACGAGTGACGTCTTCTCTTGCAGAACTGCAGTGGGGCATAAATCGAGCTGAGGGGATGCAGTGAGTCGAGGCCGTTAAACAAGCACCCGTGAGAGATCCCCTTGACTTCCTGGGCGGCCGAAGTGGACGGGGCAGGTGGCAGCAGCCCCCCTGGAAGGCAAGAGGAGGCTTTGGGTGGTTAAAATCCAGATGCAGGCGGTGCCTGAGCCCCGTGTGGGGCATATGCTCCTTTTGTTTTCAGTGCTCAGATGAGAGGAACCGTTTCCCCTTCAAGCTCCAGGCAGACTGATGGAGAATATAATGGGGAGGAACCCGCCCCCCCACCAGCTTGTCCATCACAGCCCGAAAGCGCTGGCCCCGGATTCCGTTCCTTAATCAGTTCCCGTACCCCTTTTTTTTGTAAACGGGTGGGGCCGCCTCTTTTCTCCCCTTCGGTGAGGGTAGTTATTGTGTTTGGTGTTACCCACCCCACCTCGACCTCACTTTGGAATTTCTTTCTTCTCTTCCCTTTGGCCGGTTTGCCGCGTGTCTGGCTGGGAAAGTGGAGACGTAAGCTGAGCGGGTGACGGCCGTGAATCTCCCGCCGCGTGGCACGTGGCCGAATGATTTTTCTTTCCCGCCTCTCTTGCCGTGAGGGTGGCGAGTTGGAAGTGGCCGGTGGTGGTCCCGAGACGCCCCGGAGTTGTGTGACCCTCTGTTGGGGGTGGTGGCAGCACTTCAGCTCCAGAGCCGCGTTGCGGCGTGTTCCCCGCGAGCTGCTGCTCGGGAGCTCAGGACAGTCGCTTGCGGTCTGGACCTCGAGAGGCTCCCGTGAGTGAGGCGCGGGGTGAAATTGCAGAAGCTGTGGTGGCTTATGGAAACCGGAGCCGGGCTGCCGTAGCGGCTCGCCCGCCTGAGGTGTGATGAGATGGGGAAGTTAGCTGCGAGGGCCCGTTGGCGCCAGGGAGCGCGGCAGACACTGCCCAGCAGAGGCTTGCGGGCTGAACAAAAAAGGGTTCGGGTCGTCAGAACCGGGGGTTTGGGGAGTGACTGCTGAGGGAGGGGGTCCGGGGCTGCTTCTGGGGATATAATGCACACGTTCCAAGGTCGATTGTACTGATCATGGTTGCACAGCTCTGTGAATATAGTGAAAGCAATTGAACTCTATACTTCCGACGGGCGAGTTGTGTGGTATGTGATCTGTATCTCAATAAAGCTGCTTTACAAAGGCTTTGGAGCCGCTTTCATACTCGGAAGCTTGCTCTGAAAATAAGTCACGTGATCTCGCGTGGTGGTAGAAGCTCCCCGTGCGTGGACCTGGTGGCACTTTGCGTGTGGGAAGAGCAGTTTCGGAGCGATCAGTTCCGGGACACGTGTCCCTGTCTGTTACCTGTACTCCACCACCGTTAAGAACCAGGCGTCCGCGGTGAGCGGGCAGAGTGTGGCCGATGTCAGAGGAAGTGGGGCGCTGCCCTCTCTGTTGTATATTTTCCCTTTTCTCGCCCTCCTTGGCCTCCTCCCCTCCCCCAGACAACAAACAAACAGCCAACCGAGAGACGGCGTGAGATGGGGATGTGGCATGGCTGAACGGCTGCCTCCTGTTAGAAGAATGCGTATGTACGGGAGGGAACATGAAGCCAACGTACAGCAGTCCACCCTTTCTCAAGGGCCAACATAGAGACAAAGATGCAGGTAGCAAAGGGCAGACTCGTAATGCGTCCTTCTGACTCCTGAGAGGTAAGGAGAATTTTGAAAACGGCAGTATCTCAAGTCACTCTCTTCACCTTGGCTGAAACTGACATAGGTGGTTTTCCTTCCTTGAGCAAAAAGGGAAATGTGTACAGTGCACGTGCTGCGGATGGGTGACCTCTCTCTGTGTCGATCTCCGCGGAATCTTGCTTGGAGGTGAGTAGAAGTGCGTCGCTCTAAGTAATGTGAACTATTTCTCCATTCACGAACGGAGCTCAGTAAAAAGCACATCCAGGTGGTCATTTACTATTTCCTAACACTCAGCGATTTTACCATGAGCTTTGTAGAATTGGCCCGGTGCGTAAGCCAGTCACGGAAGGACTGAAATTGCCCAATTGCCTATCAGGTTAAAGAAACCATCAGCACTTAGTCTCCTAAAGAAACGTTGTCTCAACAGCAATCTTTTGCTATTGTTGCTGCACGTGGTGACATGTCTTTGTTGCAAGCTGTACATGCTACACAGTGGTGAGGGAGAGCTGAAGATAGAGGCCAGGGACTGAGATGGCCGGGTGAAGAGCAGTGCACGAGGAAGTGGCCCAGGAGAGTGGGAGAGAGGGCCCCCCTGGTGGAACCGGCGCTCGCTCCTTTGTGTGTTTGAGAGTTTAACCTGCAGGAAGGGGATTTCTTTGTGACTTTGTGACTTTCCCGCATGTTGAAACCTGAGTGGCCTGTCCTGCCTTTGACCTGTGCTGTTTGGACTGTGGCTTCATTCACAAGTACCTGGTTCATTCTCAGTGCCAGGGTCACATCGCTAGGTTGACACCTGAACCTGAACTTTGGGGCTTGAATAGGGATGTAACTGAGCCTCGAGGCGGGGGTGGGGTGGGGGAGAGGGCGGGAGATAAGGATAAAAATCGTTCCTCTTGGACCTGTGGCTTTTTGGGTGCCCGCCGACCGCAGGGCAGTGTCCTGGGTACTTTCTGCAGTTGCTTTTGAGCCTGCGCAACGAATCCAAATCCAGAAAGGCTCTTCCTGTTTTGCAAGTGGGGAAGCTGAGGCCAGGGCAGTGACGTACCAGGTCTACCACTTGGAGCTGGGACTTCAGAGCCCACGCTGCCTTCCAGGGCCGCACCGTGCTTCTCAACAGGGGAAGGGTTTCACCCTGCATTCGTCACACTGTTCGGTCTTAGCACTCTGCAGGGAGTCTCGGGAGTCGTGGGGTGCGGGCCGGTGGCCAGACGCCAGGGTTGTGTACGTGGGAGCCCTGGAAAAATGACGGTGTCCGATTCCGCAAACATCTCTTGAGCCAAAGCTTGAGATAGGCTTCCTTGAAGGCAGGGGCCAAACTTGGCCTGCCACCTGTTTTCGTACAGCCTGCGAGCTAAGAATGGTTTTATATTTTTAAACGGCCAAAAAAAGAATAGTGTTCTGTGACACATGAAAATGATATGAAATTCAAAGTTTTCTTGGAACCCAGCCACACCCACTCATTTCGATACTGTCTGTGGTTGCTTATTCCCTACGCAGGCTGTTGCAACAGAGACGCTCCGGCCCCTGGAAGCCTGAAGTATTGACTCTCTGGCCCTTTCCAGAACCAGCGCGTGATCCCTGCCTGTTCTGAGGCCCATGCCACCTCCCTGGTGTGACCCCCCACTTCCTCCTCTCTCCTGATCTAGTCTTCATTTGCACCCTATTCTCATCTAACCTTGCTTGCTGGAGCCTGGTATTCCACAATTAGAGAGTCATTTGTTCGACATGAAACTTTGTCCCATTGAGAATCCTGGGAGTCCCAGGAGAGGTAATACATTAAGCTCTACCAGTCGTTTATACCACAGGGTTGGAAGGGCTTGGTGCTGGCTTTGTCGGAGCGGAGCAGGGCTGTGGCATAAAAGGAAGGGGGTACAGGGCGCTCCTGTGCTTGGTGGGAGAAGAGGGGGCGTCGGGCCATCCAGAAGAGACCTTTGTCCACGTCCTGCTTTTTCTGCACCCCCACCAGCTCGGTCCCCCCGAGGCTGGCAGTGTTGGTGGACAGAGGCCACAGCCAAGCGCCTCTTCTCCCCGCAAGACGCCCTGCCCGCCGTGGGCCCGGGTGACGGCTGCACGTCTCCGCTGCTCGGAGCGGAGTTGTCAGGCAGGGCCCACGGCTAGGAGGTGGTGGCATTTGGCTTGCCCAGTCTTCTTCCTGTCCCCTGGTGCTAACTACATTCCAGTGCCTTCTGTGGAAAGCTTGGCTTGACATGCTAAGCGGGGGGTGACCCATTTCTTGCCTTTTTACCCGCTGTTTTTGACGGCTGCTTCTCTCGAAGCCTAGACGACAGTGAAAATATGGGGAAGATGCAGTGTGCTAATTCCTGTCTTGCCCGTAGTAGCTGGTACCCCATACACGGGAAACCCCCCCCCACTTCCCCCAGCAACAGCATAGGGTGGTTCAGATGCTCGGCCTTGGGGCGTACGCTCGTCACACTGTGGTGTGCTGCTTGGGTGTCTCTCGTGGCCGGTTTACATTTCAGTTCCGTTTGCAGGCTTTACAAGGCCGTTCTGGACCGGCTGGGAACTTGATCGTAGTTTTGTAGCATTGTTTCTAGGAGAAAAACATTTCTGAGTGAGAAACCAATGATGCCTTGGACAGTATCCCATCTGTAATTTGGAGGCCGCGCTACTGTCACGATTTCTTCTTTACACTTGTCTCGTTTTGACGTGCACGGCGGGAAGCCGGAGCGTTCCATTAGCTGTGGTGTCCAGGGCGGCTTGTTTCCTCCGCAGTTCTTCTGTATTCGTTCTAGATTTGTCAAACCCTTATGACAGCGTGGTGGAGGCATCTCCGTCTTCTGGTTGGGAGTGGCAGGGAGAGGGGGCTGGGAGAGGGGTTAAAATTAGCCAGAATTTAAAAGCAACAGTGACAGCCCAGATCATTTTTCCCGTTAACCTACTTTGAAAGCTGCCAGAACGGTGGTAGAGTGGAAATTCTCTGGTTTCTCTTGTCCTCCTCTGGTAAGATCTAAAAATAACTTAAGGAGGAGCTGGGCACATGGCCCTTTGATCTCCTTGGCCTGGGATGTGTCTGGTTAGGAGCAGAGGCTCCCAGGGACTCGGCGTTCTTCAGCCAGTGTGCGGGGCCGGGGCCGGAGACGGTGGGTGGGGCCGCTTCCTGCGATCTTCCTGGGTTTGTCCCCGCTTTTCCACTTCTTGCTTCTCTACATATTCTCTCTGCACCCCTTCCCTTTACGTCCCACCAGCTGGAGCCACGTGTACGGAAGACTGGAGCAGGACAGATCCCACCTTTATAGAGAGCGGTTGGACTGGATTTGTTAGCTGTTTTATTGAGGGCCTCCTGTTCCAGAATAAGTAGAACAAATATTTGACTCCCAGAGGCCCTGTGGTGTAGACGGGGCACACGATGGCGGGATTGGATTTCACCGCGTGGTGGAGGTGTCGGGAGTGCCCTGGGGCGTGGGGGTGGGGTTGCATCAGCCGAGAGCGGGTGAAATGGCCTGGAACCAGGGGCAGCGCTGAGGTGGAACCCCCCGTGGAGGAGAGTGCCCGTAGGAGCCCACGGAGTCAGAGGGGTGGGAGGAGGAGCCAGAGAGCCAGGGTTGTCCGGGCTGCGGGGGCGGGATTTGGCACGCAGTGGCTGGGGGTGACTGGTGAGAATCCAGCAGGTGTGGTTTCCAGGGTAGGAGCAAGTGAGTCTGCAGCTGAAGATGGAATCTGTGCCGTGACGGGTGAAAGGCTGGAGGCAGTGCGTGCACGTGTCTCGGGGGGAGAGGTCCAACCTCAGAGGTCAGGGGAGAAGGGCAGCCTTTGGGAGGGACGCCAGTACGGGGGAAGGGGTTTTTAGTGGGGGGAAGACGTGGTGTTTGGGCGGAAGCTAACAGGAAGTGAGAGGTTCGGGAGGTGAGATAAAGGACGGGGGCTGTAGTTCTTTGCCTTGGAAAAGGAGTAGTGGGGGCATTGCTTTGGGGACAGATGAGAAGGTGGTAAGTGCGGAGACTCTGGGAGCAGAAAGGAAGATGATTCCTCTTCAGAGTTTTACCAAGGTGAAGGTCTTGGTTTTCTAAGAGAACGGGGGGTCCTGACTCAAGGGAAGCCAGAGATGTTAGGATCAGCTGATGCAGGAGACACATTAGGCTTTCAGACTGTCCTTGGGAGCAGAGGGCGTGAGCTTGGGCTGGGGACCTTGGCAACCTCTCTTCTTCCCGCCTCACCCCCTCCGCGGACACCAACCCTACTCGGAATCGTAAGCGCCCCGTTTTATCTACCCTAGGTGAGGCTTGGCGTTATGAGGTTATTTGAACTCATTGGTTTGGCTTTTAAAAATCGACGGATTGGGCTTCCCTGGTGGTGCAGTGGTTGGGAGTCTGCCTGCCGACGCAGGGGACACGGGTTTGAGCCCTGGTCCCGGAAGATCCTGCGTGCTGCAGAGCAGCTGAAGGAAGACCCAACGCAACCAAAAATAAATACATTTTTTAAAAAATCGATGAAAAAATAAAATTTTAAAAAATGCTAAAAAACACCCACCTCACTTTAAGGGCTTCCCCGGTGGCGCAGTGGTTGAGAGTCCACCTGCCGATGCAGGGGACGCGGGTTTGTGCCCCGGTCCGGGAGGATCCCACGTGCCGCGGAGCGGCCGGGCCCGTGAGCCGTGGCTGCTGAGCCTGCGCGTCCGGAGCCTGCGCCCCACAACGGGAGAGGCCGCGACGGTGAGAGGCCCGCGTACCGCAAAAAAAAAATAAAATAAAAAAAAACATCGATGGATTGAAGCATAAACCAGGGCAGACTGAAAAGGATTGCTTGAAGATGGTCTTGCTGAGCTCTCTCCAGTGGAGCTTCCTGCCGTGATGAGGTGTTCTGTATCCACACTGTCTAGTATGAGAGCCACTGGCCATGTGTGGCTGTGATTTGTCTGGGCTTCTAATGAGAGGGCAAGATGAGGAGGGCTTACTTATCTGTTTTCTTATTTAATTAAATTAATTAATTTATTTATTTTTGGCTGCGTTGGGTCTTTGTTGCTGCACGTGGCCTGTCTCTAGTTGTGGCGAGGGTGGGGTTCTCTTCGTTGCAGTGCGCGGGCTTCTCATTGCGGTGGCTTCTCTTGTTGCGGAGCACGGACTCTAGGCACGTGGGCTTCAGTAGTTGTGGCTCGCGGGCTCTACAGCACAGGCTTCAGTAGTTGTGGCTCGCGGGCTCTACAGCACAGGCTTCAGTAGTTGTGGCTCGCGGGTTCTAGAGTGCAGGCTCAGTAGTTGTGGCGCACGGGCTTAGTTGCTCTGTGGCACGTGGGGTCTTCCCGGACCAGGGAGCGAACCCGTGTCCCCTGCGTGTCCCCCTTCCCCACCAGGGAAGCCCACGAGGGCTTATGTAAATGTCTGAGTGGGATGGTCTGTCAGCGGAGCCTCCAGGGGCCGTGGCTTGGGTAAGGCTGAAAGTGGCTGGTGGGGAAGTGGCCGGGGCAGGGGGAGGGCAGAGGAGTAGTTGGGGCGGGGGGGGAGGAGTCTAGGTGCTCACGGCCCCCATGAACCAAAGCTGGGCTAACTATATTTTACTTGCTTCTATTGATATTTCTTCTTACTTATCAATTATGCTGTAAACTACAGGAAGTTTGGGACTATGCGGTTTTCCTGCTGAGCCTGGGAAAGTGATGCGCCCCGGCAGCCTTTTGCCAGGTCTTCGCTAATGGATCACTGGAGGCCGTCTCTGATGACAAGTACTGGGGAGATGGCTTGATCTCCTTGGGTTAGGGAGGGCAGGAGAACTTCTCCACGCCAGAAACACCTCCTCCATTTAACTCACTTGCTCGCCTCGCATCTTTAAATATCAGCTCTTGTCAAGCCCTCCTCCTCTCTGTTGACATTTAGCCTTCAGAAAGGAAAAGGCCATCTCAGAGTTTCCATCTGTGAGCAGGGGTTTCTGAACACGTTGAAAACGTGGGCCTAATTTTGTGAGCGCAGTAAGAATGCGTGTGGTTTGGGATCTGTTAGAAACCGTAGGCTTTGTAAGGAAACACAGCCTCTCGCACCTCTATCTTCTGCAGACTCCCTAATGCCTTCAGTCTAGCGCTGCAAACACAAGCAGAGCATTATGAAACATCAGCAAAACGCTGTGCTTGATCCGCTAGCTTCTCGCTCTATTTCTGTCTTTCTCCCCCTCATCACACTTCTTCAGAGCACAGCTCCACGCGCCCCTGCCTTTCCCCTCTCAGCCCACACTCTCCTGGACCACGTGCAGTCTGGCGTCCGCCCCCCAGGCTCTGCCAGCGCCCTCCCCGGGGCCCCTCCCTGCGCCCGCCAGCTGCCCGAGGGGCTCCCCAGAACCCCGGTGTTCAAGCAGCAGTGCCGGGGAGGCACTGCCGTGAGTCCCCACTCGGCGCTCCTGACTTCAGACTCCTGCGCCCAAGGCTCTGAACAGCTTCCTTGTTTGTGCCCTTCTCAGAGACCAGGATCCCACACTCTCTTTTCTGTGTATGGACCCCCTTCAGCTGTCCATCGAAGCCTCGGAGGCACCTCAGAGTAGGATTTTCAAATGCATTAAAAGATAGATAGGTTAGCAAAGGAAGCAGTTACCAGTACTGTCACAAACAGAATTCCTACGTGCTGTTACCCTCCTGCTCTCTTCCTTATTTTGTGGTGGTGAAACATACCTGATGTGAAATGTATCACCTTTTACCCATTTGGTGGCGCACAGTTCAGTGACATTAGTGCCCTCCCGTTATTGTGCGGCCATTACCGCCATCTGTCTCTGGAACTTGTTCATCTTCTCTGCTGAAAGTCTGTCCCCGTTAAAGACTGACTCCACGTGCCCACAGCCTCAGCCCCTGGCCCCCGCCACTCTACGTTCGGACTCTGTGAATCTGACTGTTCTAGGTGCGTCCTGTCAGTGGAATCATACAGCATTTCTCCTTTTAGGTCTGTTTATTTCACTTGGCATGATGTTCTCAAGGTTCAGCTCTGTTGTAGCCTGTGTCAGAATTTCCTTCATTTTTAAGGCCGAATCATACTCCACTGTATGGATAGACCACATTTCGTTTATCCACTCATCTGTTGATGGACATTTGGGTCCCTTATACCTTTTGGCTATTGGGAATAATGCTGCTATGCATCTGAGTGTACAGACATCTCTTTGAGACCTGCTTTCGATTCTTTTTTTTTTTTTTTTGGCTGCGTTTGGTCTTTGTTGCTGCGCGCGGGCTTTCTCTAGTTGCAGCGAGCAGGGGCTACTCTTCGTGGCGGTGCGCGAGCTTCTCATGTTATGGAGCACGGGCTCTAGACACACAGGCTTCAGTAGTTGTGGCTCACGGGCTCTAGAGCGCAGGCTCAGTAGTTGTGGCGCAAGGGCTTAGTTGCTCCGCGGCATGTGGGATCTTCCCGGACCGGGGCTCGAACCCATGTCCCCTGCAATGGCAGGCGGATTCTTGACCACTGCGCCACCAGGGAAGCCCTCAATTCTTTGATAGGTGGTTTTTGAACATTTTAAATAGCACTGTCTAGCAGTGGCTTTAACCGCCGCCATCATTTCCAAGTAGTGGTGAGTGTCAGCAGTATTTTGAAGTACCTGAGGCATCTGTAACCTGGTGTGAAAATGTCTGCAATTCCTATTGGTGAGAATCTTGGGGGTCTGCTGTTTCCACAGAGGCTTGTTGCCTGCGTTTCTCACGGAGTTAGGTGAAAGGTTAGTGAAAATAAAGTTGTTGCTTCCCCTCCCCACGCAAAACCCATCCAGATTCACTGACCCCGTTGAACTTCGGCCTGCACATAAATTCCAGCCAAGTTGGGAGACTGACTTTCCCGGAACCCATGTGAAACTTTCCACCTCTGACGCTGCGGAGACCGCACCCCTCTGCTCTGTTACCCCCAACTAATATCCCACCTACCGAAAATGCTTGCTTGGCTGTGGCTTCTTCCTCTCACCCACTCATTTATTCATTCATTCAACAGGTAGTTGGTCAGCTCTGTGTGATGAGTGCTTCCCTAGGTACTGGGGATTCACAGCGGTGAGGGGAACAGCTGAGGTTCTTGTTGCCGAGGTGTGCACAGCCCCACCGGAGAGGGGGAGGAGAAGCCCGTATGTGCACACAAAGATGACAGGACCTCAGCAGTGAAGAGCATCACGAGGAAATCCAGGCAGCTGTGAAAGTCTGTGTCTTCATTAGTCACAGGGGCGGGGGCGTTTAAGATGGGGCCTGAGGAATGAGTGGAGTGGGAAGGGATGCCTGGCCAAGGAAGAGCTTATGCAAAGGTCCTGAGGTTGGCCAGGAGTGGACGAGCAGAGGAGAGGGAGCCTGGCCAGGGCCCCTTGGCCGTGCCTCTGTGAGCTGAGTTAGGCAGTCAGCTCTCAGCCTGGAGTATCGGGCGGCGTCGGTGGAGGGGAATGCCAGGTTGAGGTGGGCCTTGGCCTCTCAGTGGGGAAGCGTCTGGAGGAAGTCGACAGCGAAGTGGGTTGACGGATGGCACCCACTAGAATATTCTAGAGGAGTGGTTACTTGACCCAGGGGGTGGTGCAGGACACGGGCAGGAGGGTGTCAGTTAGAGACCAGACTCCGGGGTTCATTAGGTTTGTTGATTTCTGTCGGCTCCCCTCTCCCCTCACTCCCCTTCCAGTGAAACCCATAGCACTCTGTTCCGCTTCTGCGCTTACATTCTTGTCTTCAGGTGTATTCCTTGTGAATTCCTATTAGACTTGCGGGCAGAGACTTAGCTGTACTTGGTTTGAGTATTTAAGATATTATCCTTAATTACTGAAGTGAATGTATGCTTTTTTTTTTTTTCCCCCTGGACCCTGCATTCCTAGGTGTTAGGACAAATTTCCCAGTGAGAAAAGTGAAAACATAGCTATAACTTGTAACAGCAGGTACTGTGGGGAATGTGTGAGTCTGAGCTCCCGTCCGAGGCCTTCCCGAGAGTATCTAAGTGGGGTATAATTGTTTAATAAGGAGACAGTTTTCACTGAGATTTACATTATAGAGTTTGCTTTTTAAAAAGAAATTATCTGGATTTTAGTGGAAAAACTATATAGTCTTCTGAGTGTGTGTTTTGCCTTCGGTTGTGTTGTGAGAGCTGATTACGGTCAGGAGGAAGTAACCCATTTCGTCTGTAATATAAACGCGTCTCGGTCTTTAAAGTGTGCGTGACCCATCAAACAATGCCGACCAGGCTGCGCTTACAGCCATTACATCGGGGAGATATTTTAGCGCGTGTACCCGCTCTCTGTAGTTTTCCTTGTGCACATGGGGTAAGTAATTTTTCCCAGAGAGACTTTGGGTTAAAACAAGGCCCAGTCCTGTTTGAAGTGCAGGCTGTTTTGGCTTTATGTTTCCTCTTTCTGCCCGAGGGGGTTGAATGCTGAAGGATTTACTGAGGTGAGTGCATGCGGGGACATTCCTGCCTTATTTTTCCTTCCAGTTCTGTTTCCTGTGGAAGAAATAAGAGTAACGAATGCGACGTGGTTCAGAATGGTGTGTGTGTGTGTGTGTGTGTGTGTGTGTGTGTGTGTGTGTGTGTGTGTGTGTGAGAGAGAGAGAGAGAGAGAGAGAGAGAGAGAGAGAGAGAGAGAGAGAGAGAGAGAGAGAGAGAGAGAGAGAGAGGGAGGGAGGGAGAAAACAGTCTCTTTGTAAAGTCCAGCCAGCTCCCAGCAGAAGTCTGGCTCTGGGAGCTTTACTGAACTTCTCCCCGCCCATTTTGGGGTGAGAGGTACAGATGAGTTCAAACGAAGCACACAGAAGTGGCGGAAGAGACCATGCGCTTTTGTAGGTGATGCCGCTGTTTTCCCCTTTCTGTGGCTGGCTGTCCGGCCTGGTCCCTTCCTGGCGTGGCTGTGGAGCCCAGGGAGGAGGGCCTGCCCCCCGGGCCTACCCGGCTCCCTCACAGGCAGTGCTGGGGCCTGGACTTGGCCCCGGGATCTCGGTCTTCACGGGTGGTTGACGTGTGTCTGTGTAGGGCCCAGTCGCACCTGTTTGGGCCTTGGAAGTCCGCATGTTTCAGGCAGCTCCGTTCCCCGCTGCCTGCAGTGGGAGTTCAGCCCTTGACCCGTCTAATAACTGAGCGTGGCCTTACCCCAGTCAGATTCCATTTATGGCCACTGGAATTGGAATCTCATGTAGTTTTCATGTCTCATGAAAGATTATTCCTCTTTTGATTTTTTTTCCTCCCACCAGCCACTTAAAAAATGTAAAAACTATGCTTAGCTCGTGGGCTGTCTAAAACAGGCAGTGGGCCGCGTTGGGCCCGCGGGCCGTAGCTTGCGGTCCTCTGGCCCACACACACGTGGACGGCGTAGATCTGTGTGCTTCTCAGTGCACGTGTTTAGAGCCGTTTCTTTCTCAGAGCAGTCTCTCCTCATTTTCTTGACATGCGTTGGACTAAGTAAGTGTCCTTGTCCGCGGATGATGGATTTGCTCATACCCGTGTTCTGGGTAGAAGCGGTTTCCTTTCAGCGTGATTCTGTGTTTGCTCTGTTCATCCGTAGGTCGGGTGGTGAGTTTCCTCAGTAAGTACTTTTGGTAGCTGAATCTGTGCAAGCCGGGCGCCTGCTGTGGGTGGTGTCAAGGGAAGCGAGGGAGTCGAGGTTCTTGCCCTCCTGGAGGTGACAGGCAGGCCGGGGGGACAGGTATATGGAAAAGCATTTACAGACCAGGCCAGGGCACCAGAGGGCGGCCCCCGGTGATCTCGGAGCTGCCCTGCCCTAGAGGTTTAGACGGCTCTCCCCCTGGGCAGAGCCAGGAGGAAGCTGAGACCTGGAGGTTGGGTGGGAGTTCAGACGGGCCCAGAGGGGGCAAGTCTTGCTTGTCAGGGACCCCTGCACGCTCGCCCACTGGCCCTCTTCTTCCCTCTCCCGTGCGGCTTTCCCTGTTGGTAAGCTGGGTGGGAGGTCTGCAAGAGGTCGTGGCTGGTTGGTTGGTTGTTTGGTTGGTTGGTTTTTTAATTGAGGTGTAGTTGAATACAGTTTCAGGGTGTACAGCACAGTGATTCACAGCTTTTAAGGTTATACTCCACTGACAGTTACAAAATGTTGGCTCTGTTCCCTGTGTTGGACAGTGTCCCTGTAGCTTATTTATTTTATACCTAGTGGTTTGTTCCTCTTTCTCCCCTATCCCTACATTGCCCCTCCCCCCTTCCCTCTTGCCACTGGGAACCACGAGTTGGTTCTGTATATCTATGAGTCTGTTCCTTTTTCGTTATATACGTTCATTTGGTTGTTTAGATTCCACATATAAGTGATAGTGTACAGTGTTTGTCTTTCTCTGACTTACTTCACTTAGTATAACAGCTTCCAGGTCCACCCATGTGGCTGCACACGGCAAGATTTCATTCTTTTTATGGCTGATATTCCACTGCATGTATACCACATCTTTTTCCGTTCATCTGTTGATGACACTTGGGTTGCTTCCATATTTTGGCTACCGTAAATAATGGTGCTGTGAGCATTGGCGAGCATGTATCTTTTCAAAGTAGGGTTTTTAGTTTTTTTGGACATCTACCCAGGAGTGGAACTGCTGGGTCGTATGTGACTTCTAAAGGTTGGGCTTTTGAAGCATGACTGTAGCTGGGAACCACACCACCCAGCACGTCTGAAGATTTCCTCAGATACCGGGGCTGCGTCGGGTCTTGGCTGCAGGACGAGGGCTCTCTAGTTGTGGCGCGTGGCCTCTAGAGCGCTCGGGCTTCGTTGCCCCTTGGCACGTGGGATCTTAGTTCCCCGACCAGGGCTCGAACCCGTGTCCCCTGTATTGGAAGGCGGTTTCTTAACCGCCGACCCACAAGGGAAGACCCTGCCGTGGTTTATTCTTAATGAAAGAGAGGAAGAAGGACCAGAGACACATTTGTTGTACGGGGCCCTTTGAGGAAAAAGACTATTCAGATCTCATCACTGCTTTATTGATTGTAGTGTGACTTAAAAAAAGAAAAGGTTTACCGTAATCCCGTTAGCCTGGATTTAGTCACTGACCCTACATGTGCATTAAAAAAATTTTTTCTGGATATTTTGGTTCATTTTTTTCAGAGGTCAGCAAACTTTTGTGTAAAACGCCAGATGGTCAGAATTTTGGGTTTTTTGGACCATATGGTATCTGGACACTGTGTGGCAGAAAGTGGCCATTGATTATATGGACAGACGTTTCCACTGTCGTGCAGCCAGTCACTGGAACTTCTTTCCCGTCGTGGAAGTAAGCTCTGTATCCATTAAGCAACGGCTGCCCGCTCCCCTCCTCACCCCCCGGCAACCACTGTTCCGCTTTCTGCATCTGTGAATTTGATGACTCCGGTACCTCATAGAAGTGGAGTCACCCAGCGTTCGTCCTTTTGTGACTGGCTTTTTTTCACTGAGCGTGATGTCCTCAAGGTTCATCCATTTTGTAGGGTGTGTTAGAATTTCCTTCCTTTTTACGGCCGAATAATATTCCACTGTTGTTATATACCAGCAAATAAGTTATTGAAAGTAGATTTTCTTTGGTTACTTAAAGTCATTTTTATTGCTTTATTTTATTTTTGGCCGTGTCAGGTCTTCGTTGCTGCGCGCGGGCTTTTCTCTGGTTGCGGCGACCGGGGTCTACTCTTCGTTGCGGTGCATGGGCTTCTCGTTGCGGTGGCTTTTCTTGTTGTGGAGCACATGCCCTAGAGCGCACGGGCTTCAGCAGTTGTGGCGTGTGGGCTCAGTAGTTGCGGTGCGCGGGCTCTAGAGCGCACAGGCTTCAGTAGTTGTGGCGCGCGGGCTTAGTTGCTTGCTCCGCGGCATGTGGGATCTTTGTGGACCAGGGCTCGAACCCATGTCCCCTGCAACGGCAGGCAGATTCTTAACCGCTGCGCCCCCAGGGAAGTTCCACGTTAGCTCAGCACAGTTCCCTAGGCATTGTCCTCATGGAAGGAAGTCTTAGGAACACACAGACTTTCCCATTTGAACAGTGAGGAGTCCTTGAGAGGCCCTGGAGCTCACTTGATTGTGAAGTACATATAGTACGGTGTTGGCCACTTGAATTAGGGAAAATGTCTGTGAAATAGACGCTTAGGAGGGAACACCGAGAATGGTATCCAGAATTCGCCAGGCTCTCTTCATTTGCTCAGCTCGGAGTTGGGGGGGCCCCCTGAGAAGGCGAACCCACTTGCGCAGGTTGGGTTTCCGAGGTGGGGAGGCTCGGCCTGCCGGGGAGGGCTCTCAGGATCCGCACCTGTGGGTGAGAGAGGCAGGAAGAGGCCAGGTTCGGGGGAAGGGGAAGCCACGCTGGGAGGGAGTCATGGGGCCTCGGCGACCCCACTGCAGTCTAGACATCCTTGTAACTGCCCCCCACTGGCCGATTGCTGGGGCCTGACCGTGGCTGAAGGCCACTGCTGCCCTTTGGGGGGACCTTAGCACAGTCTAGCTCCTGTTGCCCCGATTAAGTCTGTTGTTGACCATTCCCCGGAAACCGGCATCGAAAAACTACTGAGGCGGGAAGTTCTCGGATTGTTTCATTTGTTTTTTGTTTCTCTTGGAAAGCTGTTTAAAAATCAGGGTATGACTTGTTAAAATTTAATCACAAAGGAAGTGCCTGAAGTGAGATTTTGATAAGGTTCTGTGTCAGGGGAAAGTATTTACTTGTGGCCCATTTTTTATAATTTTTTAAAAAATTTATTTATTCACGGCCGTGTTGGGTCTTCGTTTCTGTGCGAGGGCCTTCTCTAGTTGCAGCGAGCTGGGGCCACTCTTCATCGCGGCGCACGGGCCTCTCACTATCGCGGCCTCTCTTGTTGCGGAGCACAGGCTCCAGACGCGCGGGCTCAGTAGTTGTGGCTCACGGGCCCAGCTGCTCTGCGGCGTGTGGGATCCTCCCGGACTGGGGCCCGAATCCGTGTCCCCTGCATCGGCAGGTGGACTCTCAGCCACTGCACCACCAGGGAAGCCCTGTGGCCCATTTTTGAAAATCGAGTTTTATTGGGACATGGCCACGCGCATTGTTTTCTCCAAGACTTTCTTCCCTGGGGGCAGAGTGGGTAGTAGCTGCAGATACTGTCCTGATCACAGAGTTGAAAACATGTATTATCTGATCCTTTGTAGGAGATATTTGCCACCCCTGCTCTGTGCAGTGGCCACAGCTTTCTGGGATCCAGAAGTCAAAGGCAGCCCTCCCCCCACCCCCCTCCCAGTTTTAGTGAGATGTAATTGACATACAGCACTGTATAAGTGTAAGGTGTACAGCACCATGATTTGACTTATGTATATCGTGAAATGCTGACCACAGTAAGTTTAGCAAACATCCATCATCTCTGATAGATACAAAATAACAGAAGAAGGGAAAAATGTTTTTTCCTGGTGGTGAGAGCTCTTAGGAGTTGCTCTCTTAACATTCATGTGTAACCTACAGCAGTGTTGATTATATTCACCATGTACATTCCGTTCCATTCACTGGACGTTACATTCCTCGTACTTACTTACCTTTAAAACTGGGAGTTTGTACCTTTTCGCTGCCCTCGTCCACTGCCCCCGCCTCCCAGCCCCCTCCTCTGGTAGGCACACATCTGATCTCTTTTTCTGTGACTCTGTCTGTTTGATCGTTTTTGAAGTTTAATAGACCTACAACGCTGTGTCATTTGCAGGTGCACAGCATACTGGTTCACTGTGTCTGTACATTTCAAAATGATCACCGCGGTAAGTCTGGCTACCGTCTGTCGCCGTACGAAGATACGACATTATTCTTGACTCTCCCCCACGCTGTCCGTCTCATCCCCGCGGCCCACGTATTTTGTAATGGAAGTCTGTCCCTCTTCGTTTCACTCCTCCCTCACCCGTCTCGGCAAGGCTGACAGCGCGCTCAGCGTTGGCCCGCGGTACAGAATTGCAGGCTGGCTGAAGGCCGGCCCCCCCGGGGTGCCATGAGCTCAGAATCCGTGCAGGTGCGGGGGCTGCGGTTCTGCGCGGCTGCCCCACGACGCAGCCGGCGTCTCGCTGGCTTCCGGGGCTCAGACACGCCCCCCTTGGTCGTGGGCGCTGCATTTCCTCGGCTGTTGACCGGGAGGAGCACGAAGGGCTTCAGAGGCTCTGGGTGAAAACTGGTAGGAAACCTCCGTTCCAGATGCTTTTCCTCTCCAAACGTGGATGAACGGGTTCGTGTCTAGAAACACGCCAAATGGAGGCATAAACGCAACCCAGGACAGAGTAGAAAACCTCGTAAATGTGAGGGAAAGCGTTTATGAATTCCCCGGCTTAAAAGGGTAATTTTGAAAAACGAAAAGGAGAAGGATCCTGTTTATCGTTGACTTTCAAATGAACATATGTTGATAAGAAGCCAGGTGTTATTTTAATGGTATGAGGTGGTCTTTTCTCTCATCTTGGCTGCTCTTCTTTTGTTAAACAAGTAGCTTCTGGGTCTGCTTGACCTTGTGGGGGTCACAAAGTCCAGAAAATTTTTTTTTTTTTTTTTAGCGGTACGCGGGCCTCTCACGTGTCGTGGCCTCTCCCGTTGCGGAGCACAGGCTCCGGACGCGCAGACTCAGCGGCCACGGCTCACGGGCTTAGTTGCTCCGCGGCATGTGGGATCTTCCCGGACCGGGGCACGAACCCGCGTCCCCTGCATCGGCAGGCGGACCCTCGACCACTGCGCCACCAGGGAAGCCCCCAGAAAACTTTTTTATTAATGTTTTTTTTCTCTACTCAAGTTTTCCTGCTTCTTAATAAATTGGCAGAAATTAAGAGTTTCCTTAAATTTTGCCAGCAGGATTTAGAAGCAGTGAAAGCATATTCAGTCTTTACATTTGAAATTGTTGTCTGGGTAAATTATAGTTTAAAATTCAATTTATAGTAAATATTACACTTTAATGAACAGACCCCATCACATATTTTTATGTTCTTAAATTATCCATGGCTTTGAAGCGGTAAATCAGTGCTCTTTTTTTTTTTTTTCAATGTACTGCATGTTTCCTTTTTTCCCTGCTACCCCTTCAAAAGTATTTACATTTTTCTTTCAGAATAAAGTGAGAAAATCCTGCTGGTCTCTCAATTTTAAGGAATAGTACTTGTCTTTCCGTCACAAATATGCGTGTTTCTGGTTTGACTTCAACCCATGAAATCTTAACATGTAACAGGAGGAAGATATTTCTGGATTTGTTCCAAAATACATACTGTTTTTTCAATGGCACATTTTACCCTTTCACCTTAATTCATACCTTCTCATCGTATTTTTAGATGTATTCAATTAGAAACAGCTCCCCCTCTCAAACAGTGGAATGTTTCACATTAAAGATTAAACACAGTCTCCGTCAGAGCATTTGCTCTGGGCTGTTTGTAAAGCGATCCCACAGGCGATCAGCAGGTAGCCCTGGAGCGGGGACGGGTGTGTTGGTGTGGGAACTTGGCCGGCTGGGATGGTAAACCGGATGAGGACCGGGAGAGGAGGGCAGAGGCCTCACTCACCTGCTCCCCCCCGCCCCGCACCGGCTCTGCGGGGCTCAGAGCAGTGCCACCGGCTGTCCCCAGACATCTCCCCTGGGCTGTCCCATAGGATCAGCGCGCCTAAAAGATGATTTACCTCTGTTTCCTCCTCTCCCAGTCCCTGCCAGGACTGCCCCGGCTCTGGCCACTGTTCTTAATTTGGGAGTAATAATAGTGTGGATTTAACAAGGGCCTCGTGAGATTCAAGGTAAAAGCCTTTGGGCCCAGCGGGCTTCCTCATCTTCATGCTCCACCCGTGTGGCCACCTGTGCCCCAGCCCCCAGGGATCCTGGCCACCGAGCATCTTCCCTTCCCCACGGCAGAGGACGCTGCTTCTACGTCAGTCGCACCGCTCAACCGGGCTGCCTTTGGAATCTCCTGGGAGCTTTACAGATTTTTCTGGTGCCCAGTTCCTGCCTCATAGAGACAGGTTTAATTGGCCTGGGTGCGGGGCCCAGTTTTAAAAACGATAGCGTGTATTGTGTGCTTGGGATGTATGAGGAGTTCTGTTGGGGACTGCGTTTTCACTGTCTCAGGAAATCCTACTGATGGCCTTCATGTCGTATTATCCCATTATACAGGTGAGCAAAGAGAGGCGCAGAGAAAACAGAAGAATTCCACCCAAACACAAGAGGGCCCGGGGCAAGACAAACCCTGAAACCTCTTCCCTTCTGCTTTTTCTGTGCATATCTCAGAGCGAGAGCAGGGCCTGGCTCAGAGCATGGCATAGTGTGTATATTAATCAGTCTGTGCTGCGTAACAAAGTGCGGCGTTTATGTCTCCCGGCCCTGGAGGGTGGAATGTGAGATCCAGGTGTGGGCAGGGCTGGTTCCTCCCAAGGCCTCTCTCCTGGGCGCGTAGACGGCCGGCCGTCTCCTCCCTGTGTCCTCACGCGGTCGTCCCTCTGTGTGTGTCTGCATCCTCATCTCCTCTTCTTAAAAGGACAGCAGTCCTCTTGGAGTAGGACCCACCCTAGTGACCTCATTTAACTTAATCATCCCTTTAAAGACCTGTCTTCAAATACAGCCAGATTCTGAGGTCCTGCGCGGTTGGGGCTTTAGCATCTGAGCTTTGGGGAGACACAGTTCAGCTCTAACAGCGTGACCACTTGACACAGGTGTGTCGGATACGGGAGAGCGTGTTTCCTTTCTGCGTCCTTTGGGATGGTTTTGTCTACCTTCTTATTTCGTAACCCTGCATTCCCTTCCCCCTCCCCTCTGGCTTTTCGGAAAAACCTTATGGTCCTTAACGGTGTCTAAACGAAATTTTGTGAATGTCAGTGCTACACTTCAGACAAATGGTCTGATGTTAGGGAGATAAAATTGGGAAGACAGTTTTGCGAAGCTTTGGTTTCCTTCTCAGTGAAAATCTTCAATGAAAAGACATACCTCCCTTTTTCCCGGTGTTGAGAAAATGCGGTTTTCAAGTTCTAAGCGCAGAGAAAATCGTCAGGTTGCTCTGGACTCCTCTGTGGACATTGCTGGTGCGTGTTTGGTGGCGCCGAGGCCAGCGCAGTTTCCAGGGCAAAAAGGGACACAGCCTCGAGCACGGTAGACCCAAAGTAAGCACAGAGCGATGCTTTGTGGGATGTTTGAAAACATGAGGGTCAGGGATGCTAAGTTACCAGGCCAGAAGGGTCAACTTGCCGGAAGTTCCGACCTGCTCACTGGCTCTGCTTCTGGCTGTCGTACTTGGTGCCCCTTGGAGAGGAGGGGAGCGCCCAGCGGACCTTCTCTGGCTGTGGCTGAGTTCAGCCCAGACCCGTGCTTTGTACATTACTGGTTTAGAAGTCAGTAGACCCATCATTAATGGGTATCATTAATACTGAATGCTTAGTATTAATGAACAGCGTGCTTTATATTGTTTTTGTTTGGCTACAAATAGATCGACTAGTCTCTGTAGAGTTCTGTATCCAGGCGTACCTCTGTATGTTCCTACTGTGAGAAGACTATTTAGAGTGAGCTATTTTCATGCAATTATGGGTGTGGGAGGATTACAGTGATGTACATTTAACAGACCAGCAGTAGAGTATCGGGGACAAAGATTGGGGAAATTGAGGTGGGGGGCGTGAATGTTTAAGGTCATATGATTTCTTCCCTAAACGTCTGTGAATAATTCACTCTTTACACTAGAATGGCTTGAAATTGATCAGCCTGAATTAGCCAGCGAGCGCCTTGGCGCCCATATTATACCGGTCAGATACCCAGTTGTGCCATGATTTTTAATGAACTCCGACAGCTTGAAGCGCACAGCAGCAGGCATTCTTATCCCATGATGAGTTCAGTCCATGCCCTCTATGTCTTAAAGCACCTTACAAGCGGGTATTATGATAGTTATTAAGTGGCTGTTACATAAAAGCTATCAGATTTTAAGTGTATTGGACGATTCTTGTTTGACCAGGCCTTGGAATTGAGCACTTCCATCCCGTGGTGGTGGTGGTGTCGTACTGCCAATACCCTGGAAACTTAAATAAGTTCCGTTTGGTACACACAGGTAATAATTGCGAAATAATTTCCACGGAACCCGCGTATAAACGTTGACCCAGCAGCCTCTTGAGCGTAGCTGTAAAATCAAAGCACAGCTCATTCTAAAAAGGCGAGGGCACGTCTTCTAAATGGGGCGCTTCCCGACCACTGTGGTGCGTTTAACCTCAGCGGGGAGGGAGTGGAGCTGCAGACCGAGAAATGACGTGGAGGTCACAGCCTGCTAATTGAATTTTCACGATAAAGACACTTTCCGGCTATTGGACTGAGGCAATGACTTTAATTTCTCTTCTCCTTGCAGGATGAGAGCCATCTCTGTTTAACAGAAACTGAAGTGCAGGATCTGTTCACAAACGTCTTTCTCTTATTTTGATTATTCCTGGAGTGGTTTTGAGGCTCTGCGTTGCTGCCGTTTCTTTTTCAGTCTTGGAGTAATTACTCAAAGGTCAGTCCTGATTCCTTCCAGAGTTACCAGAGGCTTTTGCTGTAATGATCTGGAGCGCGATTCTGTGTGGCCGGTATTTACTGAGCCGCTCCCTTTGAGCGTAGCACGGCATGGTGGCCAGGTGGGCGTCTCGGGGGTCTAGGTCCTTACCGTTGAGACCTGTACTGTCGTACGTGATCTGTGTATGCTGGTGACAGAAATGTCCTCGCATTCTTGTTCGGCTGTGTTGAAGAGTTTGCCGTTAGAGGTAGTTTTGCTTCCTGTTGTACCTCACTCCGGCCCTGTGTTGGCCTATAGTAGGTGCTTAGTAAGTACCTGTGGGGTGAGTGGGAGAAGGACCTTGACCTGCCTGCAGTCTGCACTGTGTCCTGAAAGGCTTGGGCTGTGTTGAGGGGCATTAACCCCTGATCCTTGTTAATTGATGCTGGTCTTTTTTTTTTTTTTTTTTGTGGTACGCGGGCCTCTCACTGCTGTGGCCTCTCCCGCTGCGGAGCACAGGCTCCGGACGCACAGGTCCAGCGGCCACGGCTCACGGGCCCAGCCGCTCCGCGGCACGTGGGATCCTCCCGGACCGGGGCACGAACCCGCGTCCCGAACCCGCATCCCCCGCATCGGCAGGCAGACTCCCAACCACTGTGCCACCAGGGAGGCCCTGATTCTGGTCTTGACATTGACGACTGCCCAGACACCTGAGAGCTTTGAATCTGCCCAGGGGTGATTTGTCTTAGTCCCTTCCTGCTGCGATAACAAAATACGTACCGTAAGCTGGCTGGCTTATAAACCGCAGACATGTATTTCTCACGGTTCTGGAGGCTGGCAGTCCCGCATCATGGTGCAGGCAAATCTGGTGGCTGGTGAGAACCTGCGTCCTGGTTCATAGATGGTCACGTCCGTGCTGTGTCCCCACAGGGGACACAGAGAGAGGGGGCTCTCTGGGGGCTCCTGTATAAGGGCACTACTGCTGTTCTTGGGGGCTCCGCTCTCACGACCTAATCGCCTCCCAAAGGCCCCGCCTCCGAATGTTGTCGCAGTGGGGAGTAGGTTTCCACCTCTGAGTTTTGGGGGGGGGGCACAAGCGTTCAGTCTGTAGCGGCGATCATATAAAAAGAGATGGTTTGGGTGGTGGCCTATCAGGTCTGCCCTCTCCTGAGAGGCACTCCCAGGAGACAGAGGAATGGAACCAGTTCTCTGATTCACAGGTCAGACAGGGAATTGTGCAGCCCTGCTGTGGCGCTGCTTCGTGGTAATCCAGGTGAGAAGAACTCAAATTCAGCTTCTGATGACACCCCCCCCACCAGTGGAGATGAGAGGTCGCATTCTTTCTTTGTGTGTGCAGGTGCATTTTATTTTAATCATTTTAATTGAGGTGTATATAGTTGAGTTACAATACTGTATAGCGTGAGAGTTGTCATTCTTTAAGAAAACCCTCGTTGGGGGCTTCCCTGGTGGCGCCGTGGTTGCGAGTCTGCCTGCCGATGCAGTGGACGCGGGTTCGTGCCCCGGTCCGGGAAGATCCCACATGCCGCGGAGCGGCTGGGCCCGTGAGCCGTGGCCGCTGCGCCTGCGCGTCCGGAGCCTGTGCTCCGCAACGGGAGAGGCCGCGACAGTGAGAGGCCCCCGTACCGCAAAAAAACAAAAGAAACCACCTTCGTTGAGCAACTGTAGCGTATCAGGAATAACTTGTTCTCGGTGTCGTGGGGAGATAGCATGATAGGTTAGGGAAGCTTGGGTCAGTGGCAGCACAGGAAGGTCCGTGTAACTGGAGACAGTGATCGTGGTAAACGTGGTGGCCTTTGCTCGGGGCTCTGCACGTGTGATGGATCTGGGCAAGGATCACTAGACAGTGTGGACGCAGCTTGGGGGCAGGACAAGGAGGGTGGCGCGGAGTGGGCCCTTTCAGAGGGTGGGTTGGGGTCTTGAAGGCCCACCCTTTCTACTCTGTGGAAAGGGGAGGCCGCCAAGCGTTGTCTTTTTGGACAGAGAAGGGACACATCCAAAACTGTACCTAAGAAAACATGATCTGAGAGTAGCATGTAGATCGAGCTGGTGCCCTGTGTCCCGTGGGCCAGATCCCCGTACACCTCCACCCTGCCCCCAAGCCAAGAACGCTTTTTCCATTTTAAAGAGTCGTGAGAGAAGAGCAAAGAGCAATATACAACACAGAGGGGCCTGTGATCTGCAAAGCCAGCGAAGTTTATTACCCGGCCCGTCTCGGAAGTAGTTTACCTACCTAGCCCTGTTGTATTGGAAAGGAGGAGAGGCAACCTGGCTTTCCCTGTACTAAGAGGAACTTGAGCTTGTCCGTAGACTAAGGGTAGCGGGTCCTTTGGAATTATGGATACGGAGAGATAAGAGATGAGGATGGAGAGGGGCCCAGAACAGGCAGGAGAGGACGGCATCATGAAGTGTTGGTGGGATTAACTTTGGGAAGGTAAAGGCGAATTTTTCCTCTGAGACAGTGGGAGGGAAAATGCGCTCTTGGGTGGGGAGGAGAGAAGTGGAGACTCTGTAGAAGTCTAGGTGCAGCGTGATCTGCACTGGGTTAGGGAGCTGGCCCTTGAGCAACGTGGAGCATTCTGGAATGTGTGCTGGGAAGGAAGTCCGGAGGCAGTTAGCATTTGGCTTATATGGGTGAAATGTCACATGTCGCGTTACATTGTGATTTCTCTTTAAACTGGGTGCTCCTCCGCCATCCTAGGAAGTGTTAGCTGCCAAGAATGTCTTGATAATTTTTATTTATCAGCACTCGGACCAAGTGCCTGGCACCAAGATGGATGGTGTCCAGCAGTGCTTGCTGAATGAATGAATGAATGCACACTGGATAGCACAGCGGGCTGGTTCAGTATCGGAATGTACCTTTTCGGGGGCTCAGCAGCCAGCAACCAGTGTTTCCCACTAACTTTCTGCAGGGGCGGAAACCTTCAATAATCTGGGCTGGCACTGCGGTAGCCGTTCAGGTGAGGCCGGTGAGCACCTGAGATGGGGCTCGTGGGACAGAAGAATTGAATTTTAAATTTCGCTTACCTTTTTTATTGTGGCAAAATAAATATAGCAGAATTTACCGTTTTAACCATTTTAAAATGTAGACTTCTGTGGCTTTACCTACGTTCGCATGGTTGTACAGCCGTCGCCGTCGCCGTCATCCGTCTGCGGAACTGTTTCAGCTGCCCGAATGCAAACTCTCTCCCCATTAAACAGACAGTAATGCCCCTTCCTCCCCTCCCCCAGCCCCTGATAGCCTCTATTCTGCTTTCTGTCTCCATGGATTTAACTACTCTGGGTGACTCATAAGAGTGGAATCATACAGTGTGCATCCTTCTGTGATGGGCTTATTTCACTTGGCGTCATGTCCTGGAGGCTCATTCCGTGTTGGAGCATTTGTCAGACTTCCCTTTTAAAGCCTGAATCAGGGGCTTCCCTGGGGCGCAGTGGTTAAGAATCCGCCTGCCAATGCAGGGGACACGGGTTCGAGTCCCCCTTCGGGAAGATCCCACACGCCGCGGAGCAATGCTCCACAACAGGAGAAGCCACCGCAACGAGAAGCCCCCACACCGCAACAAAGAGTAGCCCCCGCTCGCCACAGCCAGAGAACGCCCGCGCGCAACAACGAAGACCCAGCGCAGCCAAGGAAGGAGAGAGAGAGAGAGAGAGAGAGAGAGAAAGCCTGAATCATATTCCATTGTGGGTATAAGTCACATTTTTCCTGTCCATTCATCTGTTGATAGACACTTGGGTTATCTCTGCCTTTTGACTACTGTGAATAATGCTGCTGTGAACTTAAATTCAAGTTACACTTAAAGTTAAGTTTGCAGAGACCCATGGGGGCTCTTGTGGGAGAGGTGGGTGGCACGGTAGAACCTGCAGCGTGGAGGCCTTTGGAAGGGACGTGATTCCCTGTGACCACGAGCAGCCTCGATATGTGCCCGTCTGAGGTGGTGGGAGTGCGTCTGTGCAGCTGAGGTCAGGCCATTGACAGTGAGGGCCATGGAGGGGACGGGACACGGACTCGAGGAGTTTCAGTGTTAACCACTGGGGCATCTGTGCTGTTTGAAGTCTGAGGGTTCTGTTAACTAGTTAAACATAGTGATTTATGGAGGTGGCTTTATTTTGTCTGAATTTTGTTCTGTTTTGTTTTTCCTCCCTCAAGGGTCCTGTCTTCATGACGGTCATGCTGCTCTTGTCGTTTTAATAATTTCTGCCCAGTTTATGTGACTTTTCTTACAGTGAAGGGTTGGTGGGAGGGTCCAGCTCTGTCTCACGTATCAGTTTCCTCCGTGGCCTTTGCTCTTATATTTTTTGTGTCACGTGTCCAGACCTCAGAGCATGTTTGTTATCTACCAGTGAACCTTTGGCGGGTGAAGGTGGCCAGCGGAGAGGTTGCATGCTCGGATGCCGAGGGCTGGGAGCCGCTTTGGGAGGAGCGGGCCCGGGGCTGCTGCCGTCAGCACGAGCTGGGGCGGAGCTAGGGCGGAGGACAGGCGGGCACGTGGAGGGCGTGGTGGTCCCCGGCCTGCCGAAGCTCAGGGAACGTGGTACTGGGACAGGAGGGCCGAGGAGGGCAGGTTAGAGTTCAGGTTGAAGGAGACAGGCAAGAAGGAATCGGGGTGTCGACTTTCTTACCCTTCACGGGCCTTTGAGTGGCTGCAGCGAGGGGAAGGAGAGATTGTGTTTGGGGATGAAGAGGAATGTTTGGGCCCATGTGAACTTGTTGAAAGGCACAGAGCCCTTCCTGTGACCATCACGATACTGTGGTCCCACGAAGGTCGAAGGTCGTCGGTATCCTGGAAATCGCGTGGTCTGGGGGTGACTGGGATCAGGGCGGAGTGCGGCTCCGCCGTTGAATAGGTGTGGAGCCTTTGCCAAGGTGACCTCTCTGTACCTGGGTCTCTGAATCAGGAGAATGGAGTTGACGCTCTTTACTTCATAAGGCAGTTGAATGAACTCAGTGAGATGAGGTGGACACAGGTGAAAGTCTTGGCACATGGGCACTTGGGAAAGGCTGGCTTCTGTTACAAACGAGGGCAATTTCGTGATGGTGCCTACTCCCTCTTTCTCCTAACTTTGCGTTTTCTTTAAAACTTGGCTCCTGTATCACCTTCTCCAGGAGGCCTTTGTCTCCCACCCAGATGGCCTGTTTTGGTCTGTG
Organism: Kogia breviceps; assembly: GCF_026419965.1. Classification (NCBI taxonomy): domain Eukaryota; kingdom Metazoa; phylum Chordata; class Mammalia; order Artiodactyla; family Physeteridae; genus Kogia; species Kogia breviceps. Next base: position 128,288,534 of record NC_081330.1, on the reverse strand, counting down.
TTTTATAATACGCCGGGGGCAGTTTGTTATAAGCACTTCCGTGTTGTTTTATGATCGTCTATAGATACGTGTCTCTCCACGCCAAACTGTTCTTGTGTCACAGCCAGGGCTGCGTCACATTCATCGTGCAGTCCTGTACCTCCCACGGAGCCTGGCACCTGCGTGTGCTCGGGCAAACAGGTGAGGACCAGGCAGTTGAATCTTCTCATCCACCCGTGTTAGCAATTCACGGGAAGGGCATGTCCCATCAGTTGCAGATAATCCATGTAGACAGTAGGCTGAGTTAGAACTAGACTGACCCAGTGGGCTCGGAAAGGTGCCAGGGGATAGATTTGGTTCTGGGTGGAGTCTTAGAAGACATCCATAGCTGGCAGTAGAGCAGAACATCCAGAGTTTGTAGATACAACAAGTGCTAGGTGTAGCTCAGGGAGAATTTGGCACAAGAAGTGAAGTTCTGGACCCTGTGGACAGAGATCATAGTAGCTTATCAATATCATCACTATTTCATCGTCAGAGCTCACACGCATTGAGCACTTACTAGGTGCCAGGCAGGATTCCGGTTCTAGAGGGTCTAGTGTACTAGGTGGGTTACCAGGACAAAGGATGAGGCATGGAGTGCAAGTTACAAAGAAACCACACCCTGGGTGGCTACTGAGTCAAAGGACCAAGGCATGCTAGAGCCTGATCATCATAATCAGAGGACATGGTCAGAACCAGACAGTCAGCCCGGGCTTCCCAATGCCCTAATTAACAGCTGTTGAAATTACTTTTGTTGTTGTTGTTGTTGTTGTTTGCGGTACGCGGGCCTCTCACTGTTGTGGCCTCTCCCGTTGCGGAGCACAGGCTCCGGACGCGCAGACCCGGCGGCCATGGCTCACGGGCCCGGCCGCTCCGCGACATGTGGGATCTTCTTGGACCGGGGCACGAACCCGCGTCCCCTGCATCGGCAGGCGGACTCTCAACCATTGCGCCACCAGGGAAGCCTGAAATTTGTTTTTTGTACTGGAGAGATCAAGTCATTTGGCAGGTGAAGCCAGAGAGAAACTGTGAACCAGAAAGGCCCAGCACAGGCACTGGCTCCTTCACAGACAACTGTGAAATTGTCTTGCTGTGTTTTCCTCCTTATAAAGTTAATCTTCCTTCACGAGGGTTAAATTTAAATACTTTGGGCTCATTAGTAGAAGGCTGGAGCAGCTGAGAGAAGTAATACCCAAGGAAATGATCTTCCCTTCCAATATGTGCTAATTTAGAAATAGCAAAATGTTTTATATTAACAGGTGAGAAAGGACAGTTAATTACAATCAAATCCAAATTCAGTGGGTTAGGCAGGATTTCTTTTCTCCATAATTTTTATTATGGATAAAAGTGAGAGAGAAGATGCTTATGCATTCACGAATGCTTGGGGTGTTCTTTGGAAAACCCTCCAATTTAGTGACAAGCCCCAGGGACTGTTACTGTTAGTTGGTCTAACTTATTGTATATGTGTCCCTCTCTCATTGTCATGTTCAGGATGTAAAAATGCTTTTTCTATCAGTCTGATCAAGTATGAATGCAGCATTAATTTCCTCCCAGTTTCTAACTTTGTTTTTCCTTTCTAATAGGTAATAATGGCAGAATGTACCTTTTTTTTTGGAATTTTATCTTATTTTTTTATACAGCAGGTTCTTATTAGTTATCTATTTTATACATATTCATGTATACATGTCAGTCCCAATCTCCCAATGCCTCCCACCCCCCCCGACCACCACCACTTTCCCCGCTTGGTGTCCATACGTTTGTTCTCTACATCTGTGTCTCAGTTTCTGCCCTGCAAACCGGTTCATCTGTACCATTTTTCTAGATTCCACATATATACATTAATGTACGATATTTGTCGTTCTCTTTCTGATTTACTGTGATTTACTTCACTCTGTATATCAGTCTCTAGGTCCATCCACGTCTCTACAAATGACCCAGTTTCGTTCCTTTTTTATGCCTGAGTAATATTCCATCGTGTATGTGTACCACGTCTTCTTTATCCATTCATCTGTTGATGGGCATTTAGGTTGCTTCCATGACCTGGCTATTGTAAATAGTGCTGCAGTGAACACTGGGGTGCATGTGTCTTTTTGAATTGTGGTTTTCTCTGGGTATATGCCCAGTAGTGAGATTGCTGGGTTGTGTGGTAGTTTTGGTTCTAGTTTTAGTTGTTTTTTTTTTTTTTTGTGGTACGCGGGTCTCTCACTGTCGTGGCCTCTCCCACCACGGAGCACAGGCTCCGGACGCGCAGGCTCAGTGGCCACGGCTCACGGGCCTGGCTGCTCCGCGGCATGTGGGATCCTCCCGGACGGGGACACAAACCCACGTCCCCTGCATCGGCAGGCGGACGCTCGACCACTGTGCCACCAGGGAAGCCCTAGTTTTAGTTTTTTAAGGAACCTCCCTAACTGTTCTGCATAGTGGCTGCATCAGTTGACATTCCCACCAGCAGTGCAAGAGGGTTCCCTTTTCTCCACACCCCCTCCAGCATTTGTTAAGAATGTACTGTTTGTATGAGGTAAGTAACGAACAGTTAAAGAGAGAATTTCACTCACCAGGATGAAGAAGGGTGCTGGGCAATCAAGCAATATAAACAAAACGAAGCAAAAAAGGGAAGATGTTTTTGGTGGATTTTAACTTTAATTAGCTGTACTAATTCAATATTGTAGAAACAAATGATCACAAGGCTAGCTCACTCATTATGGTGCAACTCATTCATTCATGAAGTTTTTTATTCATTAAATGCTAAGCACCTAACGTGGGAAGGTCGGTGTGTCGAGCTTGAGCTACTAAGGCTAGATTTGGCAACTCACTTCTGCTTCTCTGAGACAAAGAGGTTTCCGTCTTGCTCCTCGGAGCGCTGGGTGGTTAGAGTGAACTTGGCCCACGGGTGGAGGTGAGCCTCAGAGAGAATACTGTCAGAGGGAGTTGCCTTACAAGGAAGGGGGAAGAAGAGATCCAAGAGGAGATTAAGCATTTCTCATGGGTGAGAGTTTATTCTGTAGGTTTGGCCCTGCTTTTCGTTTTGTATGCATTTATTATAGTACGTGCTGTTTATTTACTTAAATATTTAAAAATTCAAAGAGTACTGAAGGGTATGAGAAGTAAAAGCCTCTTTCTCCCTCATAATCTCACTTCCCAGAGTAAGCACTGTTGACGGTTTCTTGTGTATTTTTCCTCACGTTTTGCATGCAGTTATAAGCATGTGTGGTGTGTGTAGTTTATTTACAGCTCGATTTTAAACAAAAACAAACCTATTCACGGAGTACACACACGCAAGCACATATATCGTGGGCATGCTGGTAGACCGGGAGACATGTATCCCTTTGTAGATCCAGTGACTATCCTGTAGGGTTCTTGGTTTTAAACTAGAGAAACAGCCCCTGCCTGACTTAAGCTGGACCCTTGGGCATTTAAGAGTGGCAGTGAGGCCCGGCCTTGGGGCAGCAGGGATCGAGGACAGTCTGCAGAAGCAGGAATGAGATTTCATCACGCCAGCGTAACCAAGACCGTACAAGAAACTGCAGCTGCATCTCTGTTCTGTGTCAGTACCTCAGAATTCAGCGTGTGTGTGCGTGTGTGCGTGTGTACGCGCGTGCGTGCACACGTGCATGTTTAATTGGCTGACCGGGAAGCATGTGTCCATCTCTAGGCTAGACCAGGGGCTCAGTAGAGCCAGCCCGGCGGTCTTCCCATGAGGACTTGCCCTCGCCAGGTTTTGAGGGGAGCAAGCACTTAGACAATTTTTCAAAGTTGGCAGGTACTGCAGGTAGCACGTTCTGGGAAAATAATAACATTTATGAGTGAATTCATGGCCTGACATGCCTCTCTATTTTTTTCCTTAAGTTGTGTATTCTTAGATCACCTCTCTTTATGGCAGTGGCTTTACAGTATCATTTTCCATAGAGGAAATACACCATCCAGGGTGTCCTGTAGCCTGGTGACCAGCTGCTGCTGCCGTTACGGTGATTCACGGCCCATTAGTCGTAATGGGATGTGAACTTTTTTGGCTTCTTAAACTTTGGAAAGTCTCTAGTAACTTTTTTTTTTTTTTTTTTTTTTTTTTTTTTGCGGTATGCGGGCCTCTCACTGTTGTGGCCTCTCCCGTTGCGGAGCACAGGCTCCGGACGCACAGGCTCAGCGGCCATGGCTCACGGGCTTAGTTGCTCCGCGGCATGTGGGATCTTCCCGGACCAGGGCACGAACCCGTGTCTCCTGCATCGGCAGGCGGACTCTCAACCACTGCGCCACCAGGGAAGCCCTCTAGTAACTTTTTGAGATAAATGGTAGAAACTGAGGAATGGTTTGATAAGTGATACGATTCTGTGGAAGCGTCTTCCGTAGGCTGGCTCCTGGCTTTGCTAGTTTCCAGTTGTGTGTCTCCTCTGCCCTCGTGCAGTTTATACCACGATAGTCTATCTGGCACTCCCCACTGTGGCCTGACGTTGGATAATTTGTCGTAAAATAAAGTATTTCTGGAGGCTGTGCTTAATTCCAGCACAGCCAGCAGTGACACAGCCGTACAGGGGGACGTTTGCGAATCTCACAGCTCTACCCTGCTGAGCCAGGGCGGGTGCGTCGAGATAGCTCTGCTTGCCCTCGTCCTGTCTTGCTCGGGAGACAGTGTGCAAGGAGCAGAGGACTTAACTCATCACTGCTGGTAATACGTCTGCTTCTGCAAATTTTCATAGTCATGTGAGCTTGTGAACCCTTTGCTTCGACTGCTCCTAAAACCGTGGGAGAGACCAGAGTGCGAGGCGGCTGGATCTTCCTTCGAGCCGCGGTCACTCCTCCTGTGTTCCCAGCCCTGTGGTGAGACAGGAAAGGAAAGGAAAGGACACGCCCCGTAAAGAAACTGCAGAACAGGTAGGAAGTGGGCTATAGGGCGGGGGCAGTTAAAACCTGATACACGTCCACGTGTTGGGCTGGGATTCCGCGCGACTCTGTGTTCGGTGTGTATGGGAGCCCCAGACCGCAGGGCACTGGGCTGTCCTGGGAGGCCGTCCGTGGGCCCGTGCAGTGACCGCTCAGCTGTCCAGTCCCTGGGCGCTCGTAGGGCGAGCGCAGCGTGAGCCCCCGGCCTGTCCCCCCCCGTCAGCGCTCGCCACAGCGGGCACTTGCCATGCTTTGGGGTTTTCAGCACGTGTCTGTGCACCCCCGTGAGACAGGTAGGCCGGGCCTTGTTACCCCGTTTGAGGAACAAGGAAAGTTCAGCTCACGGGTCTGGAAGTCACGGTGACTGGGGACAAGCATCTGTGCCTTGGCATTCCGGTTCAATGTCCCTGCCGCCCCTGTGCCTCCCTGGACTTGATTGGTGACTGTGCTCGGTGCCTGCGTGACTGTCTTCTGTGGGTGGGACCAGGGGGCGGAGCCGGAAGTCAGCTGACCAGAGGGGGGCTGGGTCTCCAGGTGCGCCGGCCATCGACCCATCGACCTCCGCCACCGTGAAGGCCCCTGTGTGTCTCACTTCCCAAGGCAGCAGGGATGCTGGTGCCGTTGGAATCCAATGTGTGTTTTCCTGATTGTGAGTAAGAGCTTTGGGTCCTTTCTTCTCTCCTCCTCTTCCCCCGGCCCTTCTCGGAGCAGCTCACATCTGCGTGGGGTGTACAAGCCCGCCGGGTGGATTGAAAGCAAACCACGGGAGGCAGGGTAAGCAGAGACATCAGAGTGTGTCATCTGTGTCCTGGTGGCATGCAGCCCTCCTGGTCTGTCAGCGGTTGTGAAGGACGAGCGTGAGGACCCTCTGTTAAATCTCACTCTCTAATTTGTTTCGTTGGACTTAGCTGAGGTCTCCTAGGTGCCAGGCGTGGTGCCTGGAAAGGGGGAGGTAGAACATTCTCACGAACACGAGATTCTCGTACGAAAGCCAACAACGCGTGCCGCTGCCCTCCACCGCGGCCGGGTCACAGACGTGCGGAAAGGTTCTTGACGTGGCCTCTGAATCAGCCAGGCGCCGGGGAAGATGCCTCTCCTCGAAGATCACGCGTGAAAAAGAAGCTCTAAGCTAGGACCCGAGCCAGAATGAGAGCGCCCTCGGGCCCCGGACAGCAGTGCTCGGCCCAGCTGTAAAGCTCAGTACGCGATTGAACCTCGGCTCCAAAGTAGCCCGGAGCCTTCCGGCGGGCTGCAGCCCGCGTGCGGGGAGTGTCTTGTCGTACGTCGAGGTTGTAGGCCTGGCACAACTCTGAGGCGTTCGGCGTTTCTCTCAAGGAGGTGCTTTCCCTAAGGAGGAGACGATTCCAGGTGCTCCCTCTTACACGTCGCCTCCAGGAAGCCTTGTCCAAGGAGCGGCTCACTAACGAAGGGCGAGAATGAGAAGTTCTGTGCAGCCTTCGCTAGGGTTGAAAAGGCTAATCTGGGGGGGCTTCCCTGGTGGCGCCGTGGTTAAGAACCTGCCTGCCAAGGCAGAGGACACGGGTTCGAGCCCTCGTCCGGGAAGATCCCACGGGCCGCGGAGCAACTGATCCCATGAGCCACAACCACTGAGCCCACGAGCCACAACTAGTGAAGCCCGCGTGCCTAGGGCCTGTGCTCCGCAACAAGAGAAGCCACCGCGATGAGAAGCCCACGCACCGCAACGAAGAGTAGCCCCCGCTCGCCGCAACTAGAGAAAGCCCGCGCGCAGCAACGAAGACCCGACGCAGCCAAAAATATGTGTACGTTCCTAACTGCCACTACTCACTGGGTATTTGCTGAGTCAGGAGCACGAGAGATATGCCCCTTGCTTCCCTGTGGGATCTGCGAGACTTTCTGGGGAGGTGTCCTAGCTGGGGATCTGGGGGTGCACGGTGTCTGTGGAGATTCTGGCCCGGTTTTCTCTCTGCCGCGCTCGAGGTCCCCTGCCCAAGGCCAGGCCTTGCGGAGGCTGCGGGGGGAGGTCGGGCATGCCAGCGCGGCTCTCCACAGAGGCTTGGAGAAGTTAGTAACACCCGCACGCTGAACCAGAAATACCCGTCTCAACACAAGTGCCAGGTCACTGGGTTTGGTTTTTTGTGTTTTGGTTTTTTTTAACAAGAATAATTTGAACTTTTATGTTTCAGTATGAAGACTGACCTAACTGGATGTTTTGTGGGAGGCAGAGAGTTGGTGTCAGAGGGTAGAATCACTCAGGTCAAGCCACGCTCTATTCCGCTCTTTGCCTCCACTTTGTATTTTGAAAAATTTCAAACGCGTGGAAAACATAAAGAATACATTCATCAGTTGTTCACATTTTGCCGTATTTGCTTTCTCTCTCTGGAACAGTAAACTTCTTTCCCTTTCTTTGTCTCTCTTCCTCTCCCTTTCCCTTCCCTCTTTCTTCTTTCTGGAACCTTTGGAGAGTAAGGATATTTTTGAATGTAAAAAACATATACATGGGGCTTCCCTGGTGGCGCAGTGGTTGAGAGTCCGCCTGCCGATGCAGGAGACACGGGTTCGTGCCCTGGTCCGGGAAGATCCCACATGCCGTGGAGCAACTAAGCCCGTGAGCCATGGCCGCTGAGCCTGCGCGTCCGGAGCCTGTGCTCCGCAATGGGAGAGGCCACAACAGTGAGAGGCCCGCATACTGAAAAAAAAAAAAAAAAAAAAAAAACATATACATGGTCCAGAAGTTGACACTCTATTTGTATGTGTACTCAGAAGTTCCTTTTCTGTCCTTACGCTTCCACACCATTTTCACTTCACCTGTTCAGTCCATCCTCATGGCTTTCTCCTTCTTTTCTTTGTTCCTTTCTGCGTTTCTCTAACTGTTTAAAAGCCCCCCTTTAAAGATCTATTAGATAATTCTTATATAAACAAAACGTCACCTTTTTAAGTAGGGTTTGTGGCTGATCATTATCAAAGCATGAAAGTTGTGAACGTTTACGAAGGCCCCCTGGGCAGTTCCCATCACGGGGGTCTTAGGCCGTGTGCAGAGCTGGAAGGGTGGGGGCATTTGTACCTGGAGACGAGGGTCGTGAGAACTGTCAATAAAACGTACTTTAATCCGTCAGACACGTGCTCAAGTTGGGCGTACGTTTCGTAAAGTCAGTGGCTAACCTGTGGATGCAGCCCGCTTTAGCGTCACATGTTTTACTGCTTATTAAGCTTGGTTTGTAGGACCTTTAGTGCTCTTTTTGGAATTATAAGCGTTTCTCCAGTGACGTGGTGTAGAGATGTACAACTAGGACCATTCGTGATCACTCAACATTCAAATTATGTGTGTGTAACACATAAAAGAAGTTACCGCAAGCCAGCCGCACGGAAAGGCGCCAAGCGATGGGGGTAAGCGGTGTCGTTTACATACAAGGTACCAGGCCTTTCTCACACTTGAAGGTATCAGTTGTCCCCTGATGTAGGTCTCTTAGCACAGACAACACAAAGATAGCATTTTGGGCTCAGAGAGCCCATTCCCCCCGGTGATGTCTCCGTCTGGATTTCCCTTTCTTTCTCTCGTCTTTGCCTGTGGCTGCCCGCGCAGCCTCCTGTCCTCCCCAGGCCCTGAGCTGGGCCTGCAGGGTCTGCCCCCAGGAGGTGGGGTCCACCTGTGCGGCCCCCAAGCCAAACACACCCACTGCCTGTCTTTGTGCACCCTTCCAGCTGAGAATGGTTTTGACATTATTTAACGATTGGGGGGAAAACATCAAAGAGGAATATTTCATGACGCATGAAAATGATAGGAAAGTCAAATTTTGAATTCACAAGATTTTGATTTTTGTCAGTGAAAATTTGGGGAAAATTTGTTTTCTCTCTCGTTATCTAATTTCTGCACTGTGTTCTCAATTACCAGCCTTAAAATATTTCCAGTCTCGCCCTTTCCAGAAAGATTCACTGGCTCCAAGTGTATGGAATCAGACCCTCCGAACAGATGCTACGGATTGGGATTGTGTGTCCCCTGACGATATAAAAGCCGCCCCAATTCTTAGGCTTTACGAGTAGAAATTAAGGGGACGGTTTGCTTCCTTTTGTACCAGGCAGGCCCTCTTGCGAGCGGGAGTTCCGTCGTACCTTGGGCTCACCCTGCAGAATTCGTTCTGTGATGCTTTCCCCTGCCGGTGGTTTTTGAGCGTGGTGGTGGGGGGGCGGGTGGGGCGTGTGTGTTGAGGGGTCGGACGTGACTTGGCCACCTCACGGCCTGGACTTAGTCACATGCACCAGTGAGTTCGCTGTCAAGCTCTGCAGGAAAAGAGTACGGGCTCGGCTCCCCTCTACCCAGGTTCTAAAAGTAGTGGTAAAGGAAGCTTTCACTTTATCCAGCCTTCAGCGTGAGGTGGAAGCCCGGAGGGATGGCGCGGACAGATCAAAGCGCTTTCGGAGGATTCAGGGCACGGTGGGCAGACGTGGCCCCTTCCCCTGCCCCGTGCCCACCTGGAGGGTCCATCTTAGAGGAATCACCCAGAGCCCCTTCGCTTCGGATCGCCGTTGTTTCTACGAGGAGCCGTGGGCCTGGGATGCCAGCAGCGCTCCTCTCTGATCCTGCCCAAGGCTCTGTGCCGTTAGTGGAGGGGGGAAGAGTCGGGTAGACGAAGGCGCTGAGAATTCTTATCTGCGTTCTGGATAAAGGAGAAAGTAAGCGGTTTTATGTAGACTCTGTTTCCCGCAGTACATTTCATTCTTTGTACACATGTTGGAGGAAGATAAACACTAATTTAAAGGTAATATTTGTGTAACCTACGAAAATCTGGGTCAAAGGAAGGAAAGATGGAATCTGGGTTGATGCAGGACTGTCTCCTGCGTTCTCTCCTGATGACAGGCTTTGGTGTCAGACCAATGGAAGAAAGCAGCTTTCATTTTTGATAGACTCTTCAGAGTCATCTCGGTAAGATACTGACTCTTTGTGTGTGTGGAAAAATGACTTCTAAAGGTTTCCCTTGTAAGAACTTAACATTTTGGTCGTTTTCACAGAATGTAGGTCAACAAAGTGTAATGCAGAATTTATTGCATTTTTAAGACCCCCCTCAAAGAAAGGTAATTCTCACTGTAATTCATAATAATCTGGGAAAGTAGATTGTTCTGGTCGCAAGGACCGTGTATGCTTTAAATAGGCTGTGGCCACACTCATCCTGGGGTCTCTTTGGTAGCTGGGAGCTGTGGTTCTCAAGCAGGGGTAACTGTGTCCCCCGGGGAATATCTGGCAAAGTTTGGAGACGTTTTTGCTTGTCACAGGTGGAGACGAGGAGGAATGTTCTTGGCTTCCAGTGCGTGGAGGCCGGGGATGCTGCTAGACGTCCTACAGTGCACACAGCAGCTCCCACCCCCAAGAACGACTGGACCCAAACGTTAATAGTGCTGAGGTTGACAAACGGTGGACTCGAGGGTGTTTTGGAGCCTCACTTCTTGACTTTTTTTTTTTTCCCCTAATATTTATTTATTTATTCGCACTGGGTCTTCGTTGCGGCAGGTGGGCTCCTTAGTTGTGGCTCGCAGGCTCCTTAGTTGCAGTACGTGGTCTCCTTAGTTGAGGCGTGCGGGCTCCCTAGTTGTGGCATGCAAACTCTTGGTGGCGGCACGCATGCGGGGTCTCGTTCCCTGACCAGGGAACGCACCCGGCCCCCCTGCATTGGGAGAGCGGAGTCTTATCCACTGCACCACCAGGGAAGTCCCACTTCGTGATTTTTTAATGTAAACTATTATATATGCACAGACACACGTACACAGGCATGCACTCTGTCTCTCTCACACATACACACGCACACACACACAACACTGCCACTGTACACAGGACGAGTGCCGTGGGACTGTGCCCTGAAATCTGGTTTTAAAATGAATCCCCAGCTATTGTAATCTGTGTACTGCTGCGTATGTCTCGATGATGGTGGTGGTACTGACGTTAAGACCCCAGGGCCTCGTTTGTTCTTCTGCTCAAGCGTCCGAAGTAGAGTTGATTTCATATTTTCAAAATGTAGTTGACAGCATTCTGACTTTTAGTGTGGCACATTTCGACAAAGTTTTCTTTTGCACACGTCAGTTGGGTACGTTGCACTGTTCTCCTGTACAACTTCCTGGTCCAGAAGCAGAGATGGGTGCAGGGAGAGGGGCTCCTGTGCAAACCCACAGCTCCCTGTAAATATGCAGGGAGAACTGTATCGGCACAGGCTAGTTTTTGGAAACGCTTGCGTTCCAGAACGTTTGTGGAGCGGGCGTGGGGCACCGGCCCGTGTTTAGCTGTGGCCGTGGAGGTTAAGAACGCGGACACGTGGTGCTCGCATTTCACAAGCGCGTGCCGTGGCACGTGCTCGGCTGGCTTGGAGGCGTAGGGAACAAGCGTATCGCTCCCCTTGAGAACGTCAGCCCTTCAGAGAGGCGGGCGTGGTGCCAGGGGTCCCCGTTGCAGGGGGCAGAGCCGGGCTGAAGGTACGGGCGTTGCCGTGTGCCCCGAGCAGGACCTGCTGGACGTGTGGGCGCGCGGCCCTCACTTAGGTGAGGGAGCAGGGCGGGTGTGTGAGGCCCCGAGTGGGCAGGGCCACGTCCCGCACAGCGGGGCCCCGCCTGCCGAGGGGGCCTCGACTGTGCCTCCGTTTGGGGCTGTGAATCTCGTGGTTATGTTTCTCTTGGCTACGAGGTCACATGTTTCTGGTTTGGGTGTTTTAGGAAAGAGAGAGTGGAGGCATTTAGGGACTGGGCTGACCCCACAGCCTCTGAGGAAGGAGGGTACCGCGGCCTTCCTGGGCGGTGGACAAGGGACCGGTCCAGGACTCCGCTGCCGCGTGGCCGTGTGACCTTGGGAAAATCATCTGGCCTCGGTCTGTGTGTCTGTGATTTGGGAGGATTAGATAGGGTAAGAGTCAAGAGTTGGGCAAGAGTTTGTGTGCCTTCCAAGGCAAGCTCCGTGAGTAGGGGCTGGCTGGGCTCGCCTCCCCTTCTGGGGCTCAGAATCGCTCCAGCCTGAACCGTGACGTTCTCAAGGCGGAGCCCACCTCTGCCCGCTCCCTTGACCGCAGTTCTGTACAGATGGTGCGGTGGAGGCCACAGGCCTCCAGAAACAGGCAGAAACGTGTGGATGGACCTGAAGCAAAGAAAGGCTACTGCCACCACCGGTCGGCGTCGTCAGAGTGAGAGCTGCTGTTGCCAACCTCTGTTCCCACCGCCATGCCTTACTTTTTAAAATCTAATTTTATTATTATTATTTTTTGCGGTACGCGGGCCTCTCACTGCCGTGGTCTCTCCCATTGCGGAGCACAGGCTCCGGACGCGTAGGCGCAGCGGGCACGGCTCACGGGCCCAGCTGCTCCGCGGCACGTGGGATCTTCCGGGACCGGGGCACGAACCCGTGTGCCCTGCATCGGCAGGCGGACTCTCAACCACTGCGCCACCAGGGCAGCCCCATGCCTTACTCTTGTGTCATGTTTCGTAGACTCCAGGTTCTTTTCGCATTTCTCAAGTTGGCCCTTGGTACTTGTGGCAGGCAGAGTCATGGCCCGCGAAGGACGTCGCAGGCCTGATGCTGGAGCCTGTGAACGTGTGACCTTACACGGCAAAAGGGGCTTTGCAGATGGGCCTCCAGGGCCTCCGGGTGGGGGCGTGATCCTCCTGAGCCCCGAGTCGCCGCCCCCGAGGCAGGTCGGCGTGGGCGAGGACGGTCGGCATCAGAGAGGGGGCGTGTCCAGTGAAGCGCGGCTTGGAGCGATGTGGGCCCGTGTGCCGAGGAAGGCGGGCGGGCGGCCTCCAGAAGCTGTGCGAGGTCAGCACCCAGCTCCTCCCCTCCCCGGTGCCTCTAGAGAGGAGCACCGCCCTGTGACCCAGTGTTGACACCTGAGCTCCAGAGGGTAACACGGTCAGTCTGTGTTGCCTAGAGCTGCTGAGTGTGTCGTCATTTGCTCCACCAGCCGTAGCAAACTGAGGTAGGGGACACACCCGTCCAGTGCTACAGCCAGGAGTTGCACGTGCAGGGTGGAAGGGGGAGTTCAGGCAGCAAGCGGTAGGAGGTCGGGGTCCAGGACTTTGCTTCGTCCTCTTGCACCGAGAAATACAGCCTGGCGGCGTTTGCTGTTGCCAGTTTCCTTGACCCCGAGTCTGCCCGGTGGGACGTGTGCTGCCAGGACTGAGCACGTCGGACCATGTTCTTTCGCAGAACCTGGGGAAAACAATAGCTCTACAGAATTCTGATTTTATGATGATGGTTCAGTCCGACAGAGAAGAACACTTTCACAGAAATGAGCTGACATTAAAGTGGGTGAGTTCCATACGTCTTTTTTTTTTTTTTTTTTTAATGCAGTGCTGAAATTTATGCCATCTGGAAAAAGCCCAACAACAGGTTTATTAGCTACTGGGCAATTAAAAATATATATATTTTACCGTCATTCTTGAGGCTTTTGTCATGTATGACACCAGAAAATTGAATTTCTTAATCCACTTATACTGAATTTAAAATCCACTTAAACTAGGGCTTCAGGTGTTAGGATACTTGAGTCCTAATAAGCAGATATTCTAGTGAGTTTCGTCTTCTGGATTCTGTTGTGACTGTAAGAAGAAGTGTTTTACGTGTTCACTTTTCATCTCAAACCGGCTGAAAATCATGTTATGTATAAATATGAGTTAATTCAGTAAAACTTATTGTTCAGGTGTAATTTGAATGAGAAAGCCTATAGGCCTCTTAGCAACTTAAATTATGCAATTAGGCATTTGACATTAGAGGCAGTGAGCTTATTTAAATCTTTTATAACAGAGCAAATGAATCATTGTTTAAAAAATCGGAAGTTGTCTCTAGATTTTTGATTGTATGATAACAATGTAACTGTATATTTTGTTACACATTTGTGCACATATACGTAGATAATTTTTGCCTTAAGGATCTCAAAGGAGAGGTGGGTTTATTTTTGGGGTGTGCGGGCCCCTCACCGTTGCCATCTCTCCCGTTGCGGAGCGCAGGCTCCGCACCCGCAGGCCCAGCGGCCATGGCTCACGGGCCCAGCCGCTCCGCGGCACGTGGGATCATCCCGGACCAGGGCACGAACCCACGTCCCCCGCATCGGCAGGCGGGCTCTCAACCACTGCGCCACCAGGGAAGACCTCAGAGAGGTTTTTTAAAAAAACAGCTGTATTGAGGCATAATTGACATACCAAAATTCACCTGTTGTAAATGTTGGATTCAGTGATTTTTAGTAAATTTACAGAGTTGTGCAGACATCGCCACAATACAGTTGTAGAACATTTATCACCTAAGAAGAATTGCTCTGCCCAGTGGCGCTACTCCCCTACCCATGAAGCCCCTGGCAACATAATCTGTTTTGTGTCTCTATGGATTTGCCTGTTCTGGACATTTCAAACGAGTGGAATCGTATAATATGTGTCTTTTGTGTCTGACCTTTCATTTGGTATACCGCTTTCTTAAATTTATTTATTTATTTTTGGCTGCGTTGGGTCTTCGTTGCTGCGCGCGGGCTTTCTCTAGTTGCGGCGAGCGGGGGCTACTCTTCATTGAGGTCCGTGGGCTTCTCATTGCGGTGACTTCTCTTGTTGCGGAGCATGGGCTCTAGGCGCGCGGGCTTCAGTAGTGGCACGTGGGCTCAGTAGTTGTGGCGCACGGGCTCAGTAATTGTGGTGCATGGGCTCAGTAGTTGTGGCGCATGGGCTTAGTTGCTCCCACGGCATGTGGGATCTTCCTGGACCAGGGCTCGAACATGTGTCCCCTGCATTGGCAGGCGGATTCTTAACCACTGTGCCACCCGGAGAGTCCTTAGTACAGTGCCTTCAGAGTTCATTCATGTTGTTGGTGGGAATCAGTACGTCACTCTTCTTTTATTGTTGAATGATATTCTGTTGTTATGAATATACCACATTTTGCTTATTCACTCATCAGTTGATGGGTGTGTGGGCTGTTCCCACTTTTTGGCTGTTATGAATGAGCTGCTGTGAACATAGTTCATAGGTTTTTGTGCAGACATATATTTTCATTTCTCTTACGTATATTCCTCAGAGTGGAATTACTGGGCCATACGGTGTCACTCCACGTGTAGCTCTCTGAGGAACAGCCAGACTGTTCTCCGAAGTGGCTGTGTCGTTTTACGTTTCTCCCCACGACGTGTGAGTGTTCCAGTTTCTCCACGTCCTCACCAGCACTTGTCGTCGTCTCTCCAAGAACTTCCTCAGCCTCGGTGATAAGGCCCACAGTGTCGCTTGTTGAGTAGGAAATGAGGGGTTTCCATTGCCTGCTAAATGTAAAGATCACGAGTTCCTTGAAGAAAGGAGCTGAGCGCATCTTCTGTGTCTCTGTAGGGTAGCGAGCATCTCGTAAAGCTTGGTCTGAGCGCGTGGGAGCGTAAGGGAGTTAACGAGTGACGCCCAACAGAGGAAGAAACGGCGGCCCCCGACACCGCTACCACCCTCGCCCGCCCAGAAGCCGCAGAGACTCAGGGCTCGGGCACAAAGGATGAGTCAGGACGGGCAAGTCCATTGCCGGAGCCCCTGCTACAGGACTCGCGTGGACTCTAAAGGGGCAGCTGAGGGGTGAGACACTGGGCAGGAGCGTGCAGGGGTTCAGAACAGAATCCTCATCGGGGACTAGACGGCGCGGCCATGGGACACGAAAGCTGGCACTGCGGGGCCGCAGGGAGTTGGGGCCAGAGGCTGAGGAGGCGAGGGAGCCCCCCGGAGAGGCGTGAAACCTAAGGAGGCGTTCCCTCTGGGCGTGCCCGCCCGCGCCCCCTCATCGCACCCGGAGTGGCTGAAGTCCCCCCTTCAGTCCCCCGCCTGATGCGGCAGCTTCTCAGGCAGCCGTAGAGACCACACGCGGATCCCACGCTGTACTTGTTCCCCGAGGCCCAGCTTATAATCCCTCTTAAAGGGATGACAGCGCGCAGGGAACTGGTGTTGGGCAGAGCAGAGGCTGTGTTTGTTTCCTGCGGTTCCTGGAACAAGGGACCGCAGACGCAGTGGCCTAAGATGCCTTACGTCTCGTACTTCACAGTTCTGGAGGTCCCAAGTGCAACACGGGTCTCCCCGGACTAAAACTGAGGTGTCTGCAGGGACACTTATTTCCTGGAGGCTCTAGGGGAAATACTGGTTTGGTTTTGTTTTCAGTCGCCTTTCCCCAGCTTCCAGAAGCCGCCTGTGTTCCTTGGCTCCTGGCGCCTTACTCCCTCTTCAGAGCCACAGCTGCGGCCAAGTCTCCCGTGGCATTGCTTGGACCCCGGCTGTCCGGAAACCCTCTTCCCCCCCAGGAGGACTCCCCTGACCACTTGGGGCCACCTGTGTAATCCAGGATAACTTTTTCTTTGTAGGGTCACATTGGCAACCTGAATTCCATCTGCACAGTCAGTTCCCCCCCTCCAGGGAACCTACCGTATTCACAGGTTCGGGGGATCCGGACGGGCACGGCTTGGGTGCGGAGGGGTGACTCTGCCACCACAGAGGGCATCGGTCGCAGTAGCTTAACGGTTTATTCTCGACCTGGTGTTAGTCCCTACCTCCCGCTTTTCTGGCTGTGCAGGCACCAGGGGCTCAGTCAGGAACTGCAAGGAGTGAGCTGGGTGTTTTCTGGAGCAGTGCTTGCTATCCGTTACGTATCTTGAGTGACGAGTTGGGATCACACCTTTGCTTCAGGAAGGTTTATGTGCGGCTTCGCAGGGGGAAGGATGAGGCGGGGGGAGGTTGTGTGCCGTCATCCCGAGGCTGACTGGGCAGTGGCAGTGAGCGCGGAGAGGGGTGACGTTTAGGGATGCTTTGCAGATAAATGAAACCTGGGGCCCAATCGATGGATTGTTGGGAGGGGGTCAGAAAAGGGCAAGGGACGAGTCCAAGGTGAGGGGCCTGGATGTGAAGGATAACAATTGGTGAGCCTCATAGGAAATCGTCAAGAGAGACCGGGAGGAGATGGACATTTCGCATTTGAAAGAGTGACCTTTGGGGACTGGACAGGGACCCAAGTTGAGACTGAAGCAGGCAGAGGAAAAGCAAGGCAGAGTCTGCCTCGCAAAGAGAGCTTTGGCGTTACCTGCAAAGAGGGCCACCCTGTTAGATAACCTTGCACGAGAACAAAGCTAGAGGAAAAAGAGACTCAAGGGTGGGGTGTTGGGGAAATGCCTACGTTTAGCGGGTCGAGGACGAAGCAGAACCGGAGAAAGGATCTGAGAAAGAGATTGACGCATTCAACGCGTGTTGACTGAGTGGCTCCCACTGGGCGGGCATGGATGAACTAAAAGCAGAGGCAGTTCCCGCCCTCGTGGAGCCTGCAGTCCAGCTCTAGTGCCCTGGACCCATTCACGTGGATAAGTGTGTCCGATACGTGAGCCCCTGGAGGGCAGGGTTATAGAAGCAGAAATGCCCGACGTGTCCCCGGGAAGTGGGAAGGATGAGGCCCGGTCACCGCACGTGTTGGCTGTGTGGAAGGAGTGGATTATTTCACGGCAGCAGAGTAGGACGCTTCCTTTGACGGTTCACACGGTTCTGACCGAGGGTCGTTCCCACCACCTTCGCCGTGTTAGCATCTCCAGGTTTAATAACTTCCCTCTTCTTTATGCAGAAGAAACCCATGTCTGGGACCTTAGCATTCCTAGCTTGTTGCTCTGGAACCCAGGCCATCTTGGTTGTTGACTCGAGCGGCCATATACTTCATTGTCCAAACCGGGGCACTTCTGAGAGGGACAGGCAGCTCTGTTGATAATTACCTGGGGACGACGGGGGTCGAGCAGGACCGCCTCAGGCAGAAAGACAGATGAATGCGTCGCTGTCCCGGAATAAAGGTCACGGTTAGCTCCTGGTGTTTCTCCTCAAGTGCTCCACGCAGATTTGTGCAAAAGTTTCAGTGCCACGTATTTCGTAGTTATTCCTCAGGAAGCCTGGAAATTTGTTCACACACGTACCAGGCATGGTTCACGTGTCATGTGTGGTGCTATTCTGCAAATACCTTTAGATCCTATTGGGATTAAGAGACACATAAACAATTTCAAAGGCCCCTTGGAATTAACTGCCATTATGTAGTCTTGCTAGTAGGTGTTTTTCCGTAAACATTAGGTAATAAAATGCAGCTTTGTTTTTTAATTTTAAAAAAATTTTTGGCTGCGTCGGGTCTTTGTTGCTGTGCGCGGGCTTTCTCAAGCTGCGGCAGGCTTTCTCTAGTTGTGGCGAACAGGGGCTACTCTTCGTTGAGGTGCGTGGGTGTCTTGCGGTGGCTTCTCTTGTTGCCGAGCACGGGCTCTAGGCACACGGGCTTCAGTAGTTGTGGCACGCGGGCTTCAGTAGTTGTGGCTCGCGGGCTCTAGAGCGCAGGCTCAGTAGTTGTGGCGCACAGGCTTAGTTACTCTGTGGCCTGTGGGATCTTCCCGGACCAGGGCTCGAACCCGTGTCCTCTACATTGGCAGGCAGATTCTTAACCACTGCACCACCAGGGAAGCCCCAGTTTTCTTTCTTTTTTTTTAGTGTAGGTGGTTCACAAAAAAGTTTTTTGACACTTAAGAAATGGTTCTCCTTGTTTTATTGGGGCATCGCTTACGATACCAAGCAATTGAACGCAGTGGTGAAAATCACAGTATGATCTAGCCCATATGGTCGGTTACTAGGCAACCATTAGAAGCAATACTGTAGAAGTGGTATATTTATTGGCACCGAAATGTGTTAACGATGTACTGTGATGTGTTTCTGTGGACCCAGGAGACCCGCCCCCCAGTTGGGACTTGGAGCTCTCCTAAGACGTAGCCTTGGGGTAAACTGGGCTGTGCGGAGATCTGCATGCTGCTACCATATTGTTATCCACTTGTAAATCTGATTTACTGAGCTGTGCTTTGGTGCTGTATGGTTATGTAACACTGAGGGTTATTTTTAAAGTGACCCAGTGAAAATCTGGTGGACAGCATTGCCTGAGGGTAGAGTTGTACCGAGTCCACAGTTTCCTCTCTGGGACCCATGGGAGAAATTTTACATGCGTATCAAACTCTAGAGGCTGTGTTTTTTTTTTTTTTTTTTTGTGGTACGCGGGCCTCTCACTGCTGTGGCCTCTCCCATTGCGGAGCGCAGGCTCCGGACACACAGGCTCAGCGGCCACGGCTCACGGGCCCAGCCGCTCCGCGGCACGTGGGATCTTCCCGGACCAGGGCACGAACCCGTGTCCCCTGCATAGGCAGGCGGATTCTCAACCACTGCGCCACCAGGGAAGCCCAGAGGCTGTGTTTTTGATATTTGTATCTCCTTCATTTTTTGGATACTGTGAATCGAGCATCTAATTATATTAGTTTCTTTGAATCGATGTCTAGGAAACTCAGAATCTGATTTATCTAGTTCCCTTCCAACTGATGTAAAGTTGTGTCTGATGGCAAACTTTGGGTCCTGTCCTCACCTTTCAGCTTCATCTCATTTTTTTGTGCCATTATCTTCTGTTTGCCCTGATTTTCCCAGTTAGTTATGTTATTTTTGCTGTTTTGTGCATGTGTGTGTGTGTGTGTGTGTTTGGGACCCACATCAAATCTTGTTCTTCTTTTCTTTTCCCAGGTGGGAAATTGTTAGGTATTTTAGTGAGTGAGAGACTGCTGTGTCTTCTTGGAAGTTGTTGGCTTACAGTGGCTTTTGAATTCTGATGGCGCTAGCAGCGTCTTATTTTAGTGTGGCTGCTTCCCGTTGAAGTCCGTCGGGGCAAAGTGTGTGTCTTCGTTTACTAGGATGAGGGCTGTGTCAAAAGCAGCTGCTGAGCAGACCCTAGTTAAACTTTCTAGACCTTTCAAGCGTGGAAATGAAAGTTCTTTAGAAACCAGTCTACGAAAGAAAGATTCATAACAATTAACAAAAGTCCTGAGTCATTTAATTTTACTGGGGGAAAAAAGCCATTAAAAAATAAGTTCCTGGGCTTAAAGGTACATTGAATGGAGCGGAAATTCTTTTTCTATCTCCACCAGAGTGGTTCTGCCACTTTCCTCTACACTCCATTGAAAACTGGGCCTCAGAGCCTTGATTATGCTTCATAACTTTAGTTGAAAAGCAGGAAATGAAATCAAGGTTATTGAAGTAAAAGTTCTTATGGGTCTCCCACTAAACAAGTGTAAAGCATTAGTGCAGGAAGAATAGCTATTTCTCGGTTTTATGAGAAGGAAAGATTTGGAATGACTTTCCTGGATCAGTTCAGGGCCTTGGCTGTTCCCCGTCAGTAACAGCCAATGGTATCGGCCTCCGATTAATAGCTCTGAGGATGGGCCAGGAGCTGTGCTGTGTGCTTTACAATCAGAGTCTCTCTTTCTCGCGACCGTCGTGTAACGTAGGCGTCCTTCGTCCCGTCTTTACAGGGAGAGGAGCCCACGAGGCTCACAGGTTCCTGTCTGGGGCCACACGTGTATATACTTGGGGGGGCGAGGCTGTGAGCTGATTCCGGGATGTGCAGGCGACAGTGGTGGGAGGGGTTTTGTCCAGTACTTAGGTGGTGTTCTCGCTGAGCCAGGGGCGGTCCTCTGTCCGTTCTGCGCGTGTGCGTGCCGGGGTCTACCCCCCATGTTGTGAGGGTTCGGTCGGTTACCCTCACTGTGGAGGTGGAGGCGTGCAGCCGGCCAGGGGTGGATTGTCACAGCCCTTCTGGCCCCAGGTACCCCGCTCTGGGTTGCCAGGCCAGCTGCATCCTGGGTAGAATAACAGGACACGTCCGTACCGCAACCAGAAGAGCTGCTAAGGCCGAGCCGCACCTCAGTTCTCACTTTCATTATGGGGGCCCGGGGGTGCCCCTGGAAGCGAGGCGTGGCTTCAGCGGGGAGCTTGCGGACAGGGTGAGAGGGACAGGTGACTCGGAGATGCCACGGGCGATGCAGCCCTCGGGGTTGGACGCCCCGGTCCTCTCAGAGGCGCAAGGCTGGGGAATGTGAAAGCAGCTAGGAGAGCTTGTTAACAGCGGGGGCAAAAGATTGGGGTCGGGCGTGAGGCACGGCAGGGCCAGACGGAGTCTGTGGTGGGCGTGGGGCAGCTGTAGACAGACCGCAGGCGTGTGTCTCTCAGCTGAACCTCCCGGGCTTGCTGGTGACGGGGAAACTCTCAGTTTCAGCCCCGGGTGTGGCCACCTGAAATGTCTCCAGACGTCGCCAGCCAGCTCTCGGGGACTGCGTCCTCCCCAGCCGCGAGCCGCTGGCCTGCAGAGCTGGGGGCAGGACTGACCCTCAGCGCAAACGGAGACGGAATTCCTCGGGACCCACCCCCTCCCGGTCGTTAATTTGACAACTGAAGAGGGGTTTCCCCCCACTTTTGGAAAAGGCCGGGGTTTAAGTCGTTTTGAGGGCATCTTGTTTCCAAAGGCGGAAGGATCAGAGCGTTGCGTAATTTCGGTCTCTGCCTTATGAGGGTTCTTGAGCTTCTCTGCGTTACAGTGAAACCCTAGTGTGTTTGGGTGAGAGTGCTGGGCGTTTTGGTTTTAGTACATTTTTACTTTTACTGAGGACATCTTCCTGATGTCCTAGATAGGGAGGTGACATTTGAAGGAGCACTTCGGTTTGTGAATAGGAAGATGTGTTTGTGTGTGCGCGTGTTTTAATACTCCGTTCTTGAATCAGCTCATCGTTGCCATCGGTGTCCTAGATTTTGAGGTATTTAGGTAAGCACAGAGTTGAATTTAATTGTTTACCCAAAGGGATTCGCTTGCTGTGTTGTTAAATGAAATTGAGGACGGTACACTTGACCTTTCCAGGTGAGGGGTGGGGGAGTGTAGGATGTGTTTCCACATCCTAGAGACTGAAACATGAACACCGGGACCATATGGCGTTCAGAAACTTCTGTGATAATTTCAGTGAATAAATAACGTGCTTGGCAATTCCTTTTAAAAGTACGCTTAGTGCTTCTTGCAAAATGCGGAGAGAGTGCTTTGGGAGTTGAGGAAGAGATTAATTGGGATTCTTTTCTACCCCATGGTACCCTCATTGTGTCATCTATGGACCAGAAATTCATGTGTCACCGGAAGACTACATGGATAGTTTGTTGCTGTGTCTGTGGGGAGAGATTCAGATTGCTGTTGGTTGACAACTTGCTGAATAAGGAAGATCATGCTTTCCTAATACTTTATTTTTTTTTAATGAATTTATTTATTTTTGGCTGCGTCGGGTCTATGTTGCCGCACGCGGGCTTTCTCTAGTTGCGGCGAGCGGGGGCTACTGTTTGTTGCGGTGCGCGGGCTTCTCGTTGCGGTGGCTTCTCTCGCTGCGGACGGAGCACGGGCTGTAGAGCGCGGGCTTCAGTAGTTGTGGCTCGCGGGCTCTAGAGAGCAGCCTCAGTAGCTGTGGCACACGGGCTTAGTTGCTCCGTGGCATGTGGGATCTTCCCGGACCAGGGCTCGAACCCGTGTCCCCTGCATTGGAAGGCGGATTCTTAACCGCTGCGCCAGCAGGCAAGTCCCTATCCTAATACTTTAATGTATCATCTTTAAACATTGTGGTTCTTTTTCTCTCACTAAATAAAATTCTATGCCACTGAATAAAATTTAACGCTTACAAACAAATATTGTGCGACTGATAGCTTATTTAAGTTTTTGGTGGTTTTTTTTCTGTTGCTGTTAGCTCTGGGTGGATTATATAATTGTAAGCCCAATTGGGTCATGTTATGTTACCTCTCTCATAGCAGATTTTCATGTGACAAGCCCTGTCTTGGTCTTTGTGTATGGGATTTATTTGGCATCTCACGGTGTGAGTTGGGAAGGTGCTTTTCCTTCGTCACGTGTGACGTGTATGTGGTTGAGTCTGCTGTCGTGGGGTGATGGGTAAATGATACACATGTCTCTGTATATGTGCTCATATGCATCAGTGCGTGCTGACAATACTGATTTTGCCAATTCTACAAGCGTTAAATACTTGTTGTTAGTGTCATAATGCTTTAAAGAAGAAATCAAGTTTATCTGTGTCTTGGTTAGTGTCTCTTTTTCTCCTCATTTGAATAACTCATACTTTTACACTGAACTTGTAAAACCTGCAAGCATAATAAAATGTCATTTTGCAGAAACGAATGGATATTAAATGACTTACATGAAGAGTATATGAAGAAAATATGTTTCCCCATTGATTCTTAAATTAAAAATGAATGCTGTTTCCTGAATATTTATTTCCCTACACCTACAGTGCTATGTTTGTTTTTCTTCAAAGTTTAAAAAAGAAGAGGAGGGGCTTCCCTGGAGGCGCAGTGGTTGAGAGTCCGCCTGCCGATGCAGGGGACAGGGGTTCGTGCCCCGGTCCGGGAAGATCCCACGTGCCGCGGAGCGGCTGGGCCCGTGAGCCGCGGCCGCGGAGCCTGCGCGTCCGGAGCCTGTGCTCCTCGACGGGAGAGGCCACAGCAGTGAGAGGCCCGCGTACTGCAAAATAAATAAATAGATAGACAGACAGACAGACAGACTTTCTTTGGGTTGTGGTCTTGCTGTTTGTTTTGAATGCACAGCTATGGCATGCAGGCTGTATTCTGTACTCAGCTATAATCAAGTGGTTCTCAGTGATTCTGATGAAACAAGAGGCTGGTTGGCTTTGTGGCAGGTGCCTAGGACTTGTGCAGTTTGGTCTTGTTCTGTTTTCTGTTTCGGTTGTCATCTAATAGAAGGATGGCAGTTTACGATATTTGTGACATTTGTTGAATGAGTAAGCGAATGAATGAATGCACAGAGAAGGCCTTGCATGCTGTTCTAGTTACTATCCCCTGGAGCATCCACTATGCAGAAGCAGTGTTTCTTGCCAAAGCATATGTAGAGAGCCGTGCGCTGCACCCAGGTGTGATGGGGTGAGGGCTCCCTGACTGCCGTCATGAGGTGGCGTTCCAAGAAGTTGCCGTTAGCACCCTATCGGTTGTCTTGTCCCTTGTGTTTTATTATTTTTTATGTTTCGCTGCTATTTTCTGCTATGGTGTTGTGACTACGGTGCAAATCTCTGTTTTGCGAGGGACCTTCCGATCTCACCTCAGGTGAAAGAGGGCCCTCGGTTGCCCTGTTTACACACTGGGTGTAGTAAAATCCAGTCTTAGGTGCAGAAGGTTGCTTCTGCTTGTGTGATATCATTCTAAAAGGCCCTCAAGTTCTTAACAGGGAAGGAGGCCCTAAGGAATTAAGTCACAGCACCTTACATTGGAAACAGTAACGGCGGGGATTTAGAACTTGCTTTCAATTTTTTTCTTCTGAACTCGCGTTTAACATCATCTCAGGGTGGGTGCTAGCAGCACCACTGACCTTCCACTGCTGTCTTTTTTTCCTGTTTGTCGCAGTCTTTAGATTTGTGCTGTCACACATGGTGTAGCCACTGGCCACGTGTGGCTCTTTAAATTAAATTTATTAAAATTAAATTCAGTCTAAGAGTCAGGCCCTCCGTTGTACTGGCCACACTTCAAGTGCTCAGTGGTCGCCTGTGGCTAAACGAATACCTTACTAGACAATGAAGGCGCAGAAAGCTTTATCAGCTGAGAGGTGGTTAGTTAGATGTTTGCCTAATAGGTATTCCAGGAAAGAGAGGGAGGGGAAAACACCTCAAGTCTGAAGAAGAGAGAAATTTCAAAGCAAGTGACTAGAACAGTGAATAAAAAATTCAGCACATCAAAAAAATTACTACATGAATGCTCATCATCATGTCATTTTAGAAAATCAGGGATAAAGGCAGTGTCTAAGCACTTTCTGGATTAAAAAAAAAAGTCATAGGAAGGATTTTGAATCAGAATGACATCATATTTCTTAAGTTAGAAAACAGACTGAGCTTAGAATTCTATGAAAATTTACTTTCACTGAGAATTTTGCAGTCACTCCCTCACTGATTGTTAATTAAGTGTAGCATAAAGTTGTTTGTCCATGTTCAGGATATCAGTATACTTTAGCTTTCATACCTCACTTCTCAGGAAGCTACTAGAGAATGTGTCCCATCGGAATGAGAGAGTAAACCAAGAAAGGGGAAGATTTGGGGTCCCGGAAACAGCAAGAGGCGGGAGGAAATTCTCGGGATGCTGCTGTGATCTCGGGGCATCTGCTCTGAGCCCGAGCCCCCTCTGACAAGTAGAGGCTGGAGCAGAGACCAGAGGAAGGTCTGGTGTGTGTATGTTTGGGGCGAGGGGGTGGGGGTGAGGGCAGGATAGACATGGCACTGACAGAGTACCCGAGTTAAAAATTGAAAGGTTGTGGAGGGTGTTGGAGGAATTATCAAAGAAAATAAAAACAGAGGCAACTAATAATCCCAGGGAAATTTAAGAGCTGCATGAGAAAGGAATCATCGTCACGCTGCACTGCTTGCTCAGCGGTGCCGATGCCATTGTCAAAATAATACGTGTGCGGTCTAGGTTTAAGCCCCCAAATGTTATACTGTTGGGGAAACATGAGAGGGTAAGTCCGGGATTGGTGATGGGAATTAAAGAAACCAAAAATCCTCTTCCATGTGTGAGAAAATCAAGTTAAGTGGTATCTGACGTTGATAGGATATATTATAAGCAGCTTACTTAGAAACATGGAAGTCCATACTAGGGAACACTGCCAATAACAGAAACAGTTCTATGGTTTGAAAGTGGTTGCTTTGCAAAGTAGAATGGAAGATAGACAGTGCTGGAAAGCTTGCAGTGAAAACGGAGGAGTCTTTTGCCTCCCCTGTGTACGTGTATTACTTTGAAAAGAATAAAAATGGTTTGGAAAATGAAAGTATACAGCATATATACCTTGGGCAAAATTACAGAAATTTTAGTATGGTTCAGATCCGGGGTTCTCAACCTCGGTGATACTGACATTTGATCCAAATAATTCTTCGTGGAGGGGGCTCTGTGCTGTGTGCTGTGGGATGTTTCGCAGCCTCCCTGGCCTCACCAGATGCCAGTAGCATTCTTCCCCGGAGTCCTGGCAACTAAAAATGTTACCACACGTTGCCCGGTGTCCCGGGCTTGGGGCAGGGGGGCGAAATCAGTGCCATTTGAGAAGCACCGATTTAAAGGATTTAAAATCTGGTGTGGAATGAATCATCTCGATACAGAAAAACGCTGGTCAGCACAGTATGGGTAATGCAGGAAACAGCAGCTTCATCACGCAGAGCTTGAACCCCATACGGAGCAAGTGAAGTGGTTTGGAATTCTCTGGCACCGAGAAACCGCTGCAGCCCACCCCTGCCTTTGGGACCAGAATGTGTCTTAGCCCCTGGCTCTTGGCCCGGTTAATTCAGGGCTCACTAAAAAAAGAAAAGGACTCAGGAGGAAACCGCGGCTCCTCTGTCATTCACCGTGGCTTCGGAAAACATATTTTAGATTTTTCACATTATTTTCAGGATGATACAACTGAATTTCTCCAGCGTGGAAATGTTAATCATTATGGCAACTTTGGGAAAAATAAGTGCGTGCTTTGGATATATTTCTGTGCTCAGTTGGCTGCAGGACGAGATACATTCCTCCTACCCCCCCCCCTTTCTCCCTCCATCTCTCCCTCCCTCCCTCCCCCACCAATTCTTTTGCAAGTTCTTGGTTCAGTTCCTTGCAAGGTGTTTTCCCTTAGAATTTACAAAGGAAGTCAACAGGAAAATGGTTTCTCAGATTTTTTTTTTTTTAATGTGGATGAAACCTCATAAATAATTTAATACCCTCATTTCACAGCTGAGGAATCTCTGGTTCAGAGAGAGTTTCTTTTAATTAATTAGGAGCAAAGTGAGGCCTGTAATTCTGCTCCTCTTTTTTCTTTTTTTAACGTTTTCATTTAAACAAACAAAATGCATGTGCGCGGTAATGCTGTGGAAGGAAGACAGAACAGGGCAGTGGAACGGATCAGGCCTGTGGCATGTTTTGTCAGCACTTCCGTGCAGTGCAGGTTCTGAGCAGCATCTGCCAGGAGCGCGTGCCCTTCCTCGTCAGCTTAGACAAAATGAGAGAGAGAGAAAAAAAACAAACAGCAGCCAGAAGTTCATGAGGGGCTCCTTATTTCCAATTCCCGATGGTCCAGACAGAGCCCCGGTGGGGGGCAGGGGGTCTAGGATGATGCAGGAGCAAGTCAGAAGGGGAGGCTCTGGTCCGCCAGTCCCCCAGCCCTTGTTGGGGCGGTCCTGGAGCCGGCATGCACACCCACTGCAGCTGTCCTTACGCTGGTGGCCCACAGCGTGACATCGGTCCGTGCTGCTCGGGCAGCTCCTTCCTCCCTCTGCCGGACCGAGGCAGCCGCGTTCTCTCCACGGACCGGCCCTCTGGTGCCCTGCGTGCCCTCAGCATCCTCATTCCTGGGTACCGCGGCAGCAAGAGCATCCCCCGGTATTTGGGGACACTTTCGTGCCTTCCTCTTGCTCCCATCTGTCGCCTCCATTACCACTCAGGCAGTAGCCCCTTTCTCTTCTACCTCACCTGACTTCTTGGGACAACAAGTGCCATCTCCTCTGTGAAGCCTCTCTAGATTTCTTCCACGCGGAGAAGACGCCGTGCCTGAGTCCTGGTTATCCTGTCAGCCGCGGTCCTCCTTGTCCTCCGTCTCAGCAGCAGTTACTTGCTTAGTCTTCGCCTGATTTTTGACAGGCGGCTGTCACTAGAAGCCAAGAACGCCACACTGTTTTGGATCTCCTCCTGCCTTGCTGTACTCTCCTCT
This sequence comes from Kogia breviceps, assembly GCF_026419965.1. Taxonomy (NCBI): domain Eukaryota; kingdom Metazoa; phylum Chordata; class Mammalia; order Artiodactyla; family Physeteridae; genus Kogia; species Kogia breviceps. The sequence continues at coordinate 128,261,119 of NC_081330.1, read as the reverse complement.
GTCTCATTGGCCAGGTCCTTCTTCTCAGGGTTCAGGGGTCAGTATATGTAATAAATATATATATATAATCGATTATATTATATACATAATCGATTATGTAATATATAGTCGGTTGTATACTAGATATATAGTCGATTATATGTATTACATACATAGTCGACTATATATATTACATATATAGTCGACTATATATATTACATATGTAGTCGATTATATATATTATATCTATAGTTAACTATATATATATATAGAATCTCCTTTTTTGGGGGGGGCGGTTCACAGGCCTCTCACTGTTGTGTCGTCTCCCCTTGCGGAGCACAGGCTCCGGACGCGCAGGCTCGGCGGCCATGGCTCACGGGCCCAGCCGCTCCGCGGCACGTGGGATCTTCCCGGACCCGGACCAGGGCACGAACCCGTGTCCTCTGCATCGGCAGGCGGATTCTCAACCACTGCGCCACCAGGGAAGCCCTATAATCTATTCTTTTTCAGATTCTTTTCCATTATGGGTTATTACAAGATACTGAATGTAGTTCCCTGTGCTATACAGTAGGTCCTTGTTCTTTATTTCATATATAGTCGTGTGTATCTGTTAATCCCAAACTCCTTATTTATCCCTCCCCCCCTTCTCCCTTGGGTAACTGTAAGTTTATTTTCTATGTCTGTGAGTCTGTCTCTGTTTTGTAACTAAGATCATTTATATCATTTATTTTTTTTATTTATTTTTGCTGTGCTGCACGGCTTGTGGGATCTTAGTTCCCTGACCAGGGATTGAACCCAGGTCCTCGGCAGTGAAAGTTCTGAGTCCTAACCACTGGACTGCCAGGGAATTCCCTGTATCAGTTTTTTAGACACCACATGTAAGTGACATCGTATGATACTTGTCTTTCTCAGTCTGAGTTACTTCACTTAGCGTGATCATCTTGAGACCAGTGGTTCTCGCAGGGGCGCGTATGCCCTCCAGGGGACATGGGCAGTGTGGGTCAGTTCTGGTTGTCACCGCTTGGGAGGATGGGGGATGCCTGTCGGTGTCTAGTGGGAAGGGCCCGGGGTGCTGTTCAGTGTCCTGCAGCGTAGAGGGTAGCGCCACCGCGGACACGACGGTCTGATCTGAGTGCCGGCAGTGCTGAGGATGAGAAGTCCTGCATCGGATGCTCCCATCCAGGCCCACAGCTTCAGAGCTCACGGTTACTGCCGGACTTAACTCTGTGACTGTGACCTCTCCCACTCGCTGAGACCTGTGTGTTTAACTACCTAGTTAACAGCCCGCTTGGAGAGCCAGTGGGCGTTTCAAAGTTCACACCTTAAAAGACTCTTGATTTCTCTTCCGTGCTCAGCCTTCGTGCATCCTGGGAGTGGCCCCACCTTCCAAGTTTTGCTCAAGCTCTGAACCTAGAAGTCGTCCTTGTTTCTTCCGTCCCTTCCCCAGCCCACCGCCGCCCTTCTGGCGCGTCCTCCGATCACACCTCCAGAGCACCCCAGGCTCTGCGCGTCCCTCTCCATCTCGTCTCTGCCGCCTGCACTGTGTGAGCCACTGTGAGCCTCTGCTGAGCGAGAGCTTCTTTGGGTTTTGTTCTAAGAACGATGGGAGCCCCTGAAGGGTTTTTAAGTGGAAAGGTGGTCACATTTTCTTTTCTCGTTCAGTCTGGTGCTGGGTGAAGAGAGGTCAGGAAGAAAGGATCAGACTCCTTTCCAAGGGCTGCTGAGTCCTCCGTGATCCGGGACCTGCTGTCACTCACTTCTGCTGCCCAGTCCACTGGCCTCCTCCCTGTCTCCCAGTCGCCAAGGTCGATCTCACCACGGGACATTAGCACTTGCTGGCCACTCTCACTCCCATTCAAGGGCTCCCTCCCGGAAACCAGGGCAGCACCGAGCAGCGTTTCTGCTTTCCACAGGACTGGGCGTGTAGTTCTCAGTAAGCGTGTGCTGAGTTGCGTTGAATCTAGAAATACCTGTGTTTCCACTTAGCGTGTTTTGGGATGCTAGAGAAAAATGAGAGATGGGTAGATGTTTCAGTTACTGGAATTCCCTGGTGCTGTGATCACAGTCGGTTCTCAGATAGTGAGACTTTTGGACAGATTTGTGTGTGCGGGCAGTCACATCGTGTGCTTTACGTAGAGACGTAAGCCTGCAGTTCACCTACGGTGGTTGTCCACCGTCTGACGCCGTGGTTTTTGCAGCTTCTGAAGACCTCCCATTTCAGAAGTCTGCCTGCTTCAGGAGCGGTCTACAATGTATTCGAGATGTCTTCGTTGATATGTGTTGCCTGACTTTGGGTATTTTTTTCATTGACAGGTAACTGAAGACAGAAAACAGGCCTAAAAATAAAACCTAGAAGGAAGAAGGGATTTGCCTACATTTGGCTCTGAGTAAGTGGAATTGTAAAACGGATTTCTTTCTTATTCCCTAATGAATATCCTGTTAACCGCGCCATGTTTTCTGGGCTTAAAAATTAACTATTACTGTATTGGCTGTACGTACCGGAAACAGTGATTTCCCAGGATTTCTTGTAATAGGTGATTTGGTAACCAAAATATGCTTTATATCTGCGTCGCCCCTTCATAGCAAGTTCCTGTTTTATTTAGCTTCTGGAAGTCAGAAATTTTAGCAGAGAGAAGTGGAGATGATTGTTAAGGGGCCTGTGCTTTCGAGGGAAGCATCGTTGCTGCTGTTCTTTCCCACGTGCGTTTCAGGTACGCATTTTTCCTCACGTGGCCGATTTATAATAAACAGAGTTTTTTTGACTCATCCGCCTTTTACAGGCTCCCTTTGTCTTGTATGTGCCTCTCAGAATGTGTTTGGAAAATGACAGACATCCAGACAGGCATCCACTGCTTGTGGACCACCCAGAATTTTCCATAAAAGCCTCGTTTGCCACCACCGTGAGGCAACGTGGCCTGTGCTGTAGGCCCCTGGGAAGGCGTTCTCCTTCTGTCTGAGCCCCACGCGAACCCTTGTGAGGGGTGGACAGAACCCAGACTCACCGAGAACAGGGCCGTCTGGGTTCCGGAGTTGCCGTCTTGGCTGCTGTATTTCACCCAGTTTACAGCGCGGCCCGATTCTCACCCACATCAAGAACATCCTTTTCAGACCACCTTTTATGAAAGTCTCCTATTTCTGGGATGACCATCCTTTGAATCTGTTGCTTCTGGAGCATTGTGGAGTGTACCAGGATGTGCGAGATGTGTCTTGTGTTTTGGGGCAAGGGATTACAGGTGCTGGAAAGCCGTCGCGTGGATGGGGTGTGCCACGGGTGGTGCAGACATCTCCTGCTGTGGGAATTCCTAGGAAGGGACCATTAGCCTGTGCTAGAGCAGCTGAGGAAGGCTGGACCTTTCTCTTGAAAGGGACACTTGGGTTGGGTTCGGTGCTGCATGGGATTTCAATACATACTGAGGAAATGCGTTCTAGACAAGGACTCTGTGGGCAAAGGTGAGGAGTCAGGAATAAGAAAGCTTTTTTTTTTTAAAGTGCATAAGCCAGCCTGGTGGAATGCAGGGGACCTGGGGGAAGGGGCAGAAAAGGTATAAGGAAGGGGCAAGGACTCTGAACTTGACCCTGTCTGTGCAGTGCCCAAAGGAGACTGATTCTGATTCTCTTAGCATGAGAGCTGCCGCGTTTGTGCGCCCAAGGTGACCTTTAGGACCAGCCCCCACCGGTGAAGAGGGATGCGTGTATCATGGCAACATACTTCTCTAACACCTTACTGTGTGCCAGACATTGCCATAGTTCGGTATATTGAGTCATAATTTACACAGCTGACACTGCACCCATCTGGAGTGCACATACATACAATTCAGTGGTTTTTAGTGTATTCACAGAGTTGTGCAGCCGTCACAGTTGATTTTAAAACATTTCATCACTCCCCAAAGAATCGCATACACGTTAGGAGTCACTCCCCATTCGCCCCTCCCCTGGCCCCTGATCTCCGCCAGTCTACGGTCCGTGTCTGGGGACCTGCTCATTCTGGACATTTCACATAAATGAAATAAATCACGTAACATGTGTGCTTTGTGACTGGTTTCTTTTTTACTGAGCATAGTGTGTTCAAGTTTCTTTGTAGCATTCCTTTTGTTTGCCAAGTAACATTCCATTGTACGAATAGACCACGTTTTGTTTACGTGTTCATCAATCACACCCTGTTGTTTTTGAAGACTTCTATTTTGAAGTAATGTTAGACTCAAAAAGAGGCTGCAGAAGTAGTACAGTGAAGTCTAGAGCACCCTCCTCCGCCTTTCCTTCCCCTCCCCGGCTGATAACATCTTACGTGAAGGTACTACTTATCAAGAGTAGGAAATTGACGTGGGCACTGTTGACACAAATGCAGACCTTATCTGGGTTTTAGCAGTCCTTATGTGCGTGCGTGCGTGCTTTCGTGCGTGCGGACAGTGTATGAGATATAATCGCGTGTGGATTCGAGCAACCCCCATTGTAATCTGATGCAGAACCCTTCCATCAGCACGAGGAGGGCTCCGTATGCCCCGTCTGTATGGTCACCCTCTGCAGCTCCTGGCAGCAACTGGCTTCTCCATCTCTGTAATTTCACCCTTTCAAGAATGTTCCATAAATGGACTCATGCAACGTGTGGCCTTTTGAGGCTGCCTGGACTCATGCAACGTGTGGCCTTTTGAAGCTGCCTTTAGTGACTTAGCCTCCGGCACTTCAGACCCATCCCAGGTGTTGTGTATTACTAGCAGCGCCTGCCTCGCATTCCACAGCCTGGGTGCAGCAGTGTGTATTTGTCCACTCGTTCGTTGAAGGGCGTTTGGGATCTTCCTGGTTCGAGGCTGCGGCAGGCGGAGCTGCTGTGAACACCCACGCACAGGTTTCGGCGGGAGCCAGGTGCTGTTTTCAGGTCCCATTTATTCCTCATGCCGTCCGGTGAGGTTGGTGCCCTTGTTGCCTCCGTTGTCCAGAGAAGGGTGCTGTGGCACAGAGGAGCCCTGGGCCTCCCCGGGTCGTGTGGGCAGTGCTGGAGCTGCCGAGTTCAGAAGACGCGGCGATGGCGTGGGGCTTCCCCACCTGCAGGACGCCGCTCAGGAGAGAGTTCTGGCCCAGCTGATGCGGAGAGCAAGCCGCCCCGCGTCCGCCACCAAAGAGCCGCTGCCGCCGCGCGTCTGCCGGAGCTACCTTCCCTTCCGAGCGGCTGCTTGCTTCCAGCTGAGTGGAAGCAAGAGCTCCCCCGGAGTTCAGTCACCCGGGCAGCGAGAGGCTGAGCAGTGTCCTCCGTTCTGCGCTTTGTCGCTGTTGTCGTGGTGCAAGGATAGAGGAAGGAGAGGAGGAGAGCCCTCCTGCTTCCATCCCCCGCACCTCTGGCACTTCTGGGAGGCTGGTTGGGTGCTCTGAGCCTCCGTCGTCTTTTCTGTACAGCGAAGGGGTTAGTCCCTACTTCGCAGCATTTCGGTGCAACGCGTGCAACATTGTCTGGAGCGCGTCGGGTCAGTGCACGCTCCTGTTCTGCCTCCTGCGCTTTTCCCACTTCCCTTGCCTTACTCACAGTCTGGAAGCGATGGAGAACCCCGGAATATACAGTGTTTGCTTAGGGGCTGCGTTCTGTGTGCGCGTGCGTGTGTGTGTGCGCGCGCGTCTGTGTGTACGTGCGCGTGCGTGTGTACGCACTCATGCGCACATACGTGTTGCTTATTCTAAGCACCTGCCTTCTGCTTTCTCATGTTTGTCTGCTGTTCTCTTTGTTTTTTTTTTTTTTGGTAGGGGGTTCCTAGTAACTGGAATGGGTGGCCAGTTCTCACCAATTCCTTTCTATTCATAAAATCCAAGAAGGGCTCAAATGAGCCGCGTAGCTGTCATTAGAAGGAGCCCTGATTCTGAGGGAAGTGGTTCCCTGGAGCCTGGAGAGTTTCCTGTTAGAATTAATTAGAACTGGACACAGTAACAAGGACAGAACAGTGTCTTTTGTGGATCTCATCTGGGTGGGCCGTTGTGTTAAAGACCAAACCGGTTGCAGGGGTTTTCATACTAAGTCGGTGCAGGTGGCGGGCCCGGGGAGGGGTGGGGTTTGTCCAGCAGGCCTGGGGTGCCACGGGCTAGGGTGGGGTGTTGCTGATTTGTCTTATCGAAAGCCATAAAGCGTCCTGGGTGCCCTCGGAACCATAGCCCGTTGATTTGAAGACGTGAATTGCATGTGGTCGAACAGTTGCATTTTCTGTGGTCTCCAACTGATGAAAAGTGCTTGATGAGGTGTTGTTTGACAGAGTGATTCAGCCCACCCTACCTTGCTTCCTTCTTTCCTTCCTTCCTTCCTTCCTTCCTTCCTTCCTTCCTTCCTTCCTTCCTCCCTCCCTGTCTCCCTCCCTCCCTCCCTCCCTTCCTTCCGACCTTTGGTTCAGATTTATTCAGTGTACTTTTCTTTCAAACAGCGTTTGTCTTCTTGAATGCCCAGAAACACAGGTAGAGCCCCACAGACACGCCCCCCCTCCAGGTTATCAGGACAACTGCTTTCGCCGGAGAAGCTACTCCTTTGCTCTCGAACCCACGCCGGCTGGGCGACGAGGGCCGTCATGAGCAGCCACATGTCCCAGCTGAGGGATTGAAAGTCTGGTGAACTTCTTCACGATGGAATCTGATGCAAGTAGACCTTACGTTCTGGTTAATGAAATTCAAGAATAAACTCTTGAAATTGGCTGTCGATTCTGGTTGTAAACTGGCTCGAATATGATGAGACGTTTCTTTCGTGTCTGACATCTGTTGCTACTTCTGGCTCTTGTACCAAATCAAAGTATGTTGTGTTTCTTAGTGTTTCCTTTTGGGTTTCCTTGTAAACATGGGTGGCTCCCAGAGATCTCTTTGTTGGTTTAGGACAGTGGCTCTCAAGTGAGGGCAGTTTTTTACCCCCAGGGGACGCTTGGCAAAGTCTAGAGACATATTTGATGGTCACATTTGATTGATTTGACTGGGGGTGTGTGTGTGATACTGGTGTCAAGGGGGGCTGCCAGACATCCCACAATGGACAGGATGGTCTCCCGCAACCCGTCGCACCCCAAAGGATTATCTGGCCCCAGATGTCAGTAGTAGGAACTTGGCTGCTTCGGGATTCGGCCCAAAACTTGGCGCGTATGGAACATCGCCCTCTGTCTTCTTTCACAGTAGCTTCGTGGCTGTCGGCATTGACTCTGAAGCACCGTGGCCAGGAGCTTTTGATCCTGATGTCACGAGTACGCAGTGTGACTATACTTTTAGAAAAGAATATGCTTGGGTTTCTGTTCCTAAATTATGTTTTCCTTTGCAGGAAGAAATACATTTTTGACAATGTGATAGTATGTGTAAATTCATAGACATCAATTCACTTCAACTTCATTTAATTTATAGTCTGTTAAAAAGTTTGCATCATTTGTTTTTTTTTTTTTTTAATGGTCAGTCATAATTCTAGATCTTATTACTTAGAATAATTGCGGGGAATTTCCTGGCAGTCCAGTGGTTAGGGCACAGCGCTTTCACTGCCCAGGGCCCAGGTTCGATCCCTGGTTGGGGAACGAAGATCCCACAAGGCATGCTGCACGGCCATCAGGAAAAAAAAACTGCGGGATCCTCCAAGTTCCTACTTATTGATTGATTGATTGATGGATTGGCCGTACCACGAGGCGTGCGGGATCTTTGTTCCCCGACCAGGGATCCAACCTGCGCTCCTTGCGGTGGAAGCTTGGAGTCTTAACCTCTGGACCACCAGGGAAGTCCCCTAGTTCCTACTTTTATAAGATCCCTCTGTGCACAATTAGCAAATTTTTAAAGGAACTCCCGACGTGAAAATAGTCCTCTAGAAGACTGTAACGGAAAGATCATGCCTTTACTTAATACCTATTTAAGTCAGATTTACAAGGGATTAGTCTTTATAGCGATAATACGCGCAACATATAATTTACCATCCTAACCGTCTTTTTTCCCCAATAGGTGACAGTTTCGTTTCCCATCTTAAGCATTTTTAATTGTACAGTTCAGTGTCGTTAAGTACGTTCACAGTGTTGTGCAGCCGTCCGTGTGCAGAACGTGTTTCCTCTTCCCAAACTAACACTCTACACTCGTTAAACAACTCTCTATTCCCCTCTCCCGGCCCCTGGCACCCCCTGTTCTTCTTTATGTCTCTGGATTTGACTCTTCTAAGGACCTCACATCAGTGGAATCGTACCAGGTTTGTCCTTCCGCACCTGGTTAACGTCACCCAGTGACATGTCCTCACAGCTCAGCGATGGCGTAGCGTGTGTCAGAACCTTTGTGTGGCCGACACGTGTTCCGTTGTGTGCGCGCCGTAGTTTGTGTACCCCTTCTCCATCGGTGGATAGTTGAACGGTTTACGAGGAACTGTTTTCAAGTTGGGTCCCTTTATGTCTGACTCGGGACCACTGTTTAGACCTAGAAAGCGTTCTGGGTGGTGTGTGGGGCGATGATGAGGTGCTCACACAGAACACTCCAGAATCTTCCTCATACCCTTCCTAGAGTGCCCTTAACACGCTTCTCTGCTGATGTGGGAACCCTGTGCCAGCCCACGTCCCACCGTGCTCTCCTGCACTCAGGGCTCTTCCTCCTTAGCGTTTGACCGGAACCCCCTAACGGGGATGTGTGAATGTCCCCCGCTGTCCCTGAATGTGTTTTCCTCTTTCCCCGTCTTGAGCCTTTCCTTCTTTGCGAAAGTGTAAACTCTGGCTCTCTCTGTGTGTACAAACTTTCGAGACACTTTGCAATCAACACGGTGAAGTCTTTATGTGAGAGAGTTCTTGATTATTTGGAAATGTGTCTGTAACTTAAGCGCCATCTACTTAGTACTCCTGTATTGGGGTCTGATTTTGTCCTGACACGTTATGGCGGTACTTAATCCTAAAGCAACTGTTGTTTACTTGTAGGGGCGTCTTTTCCACTCTCATGAGCTTATAACTTTATTTACACAGAACAATTGAAATGAATTTTCTTTGACATTTTGGTGCAAAGTAGGAGAACAGAATTCATGTTGTATCTGTTCATTTGTTTCGCAGGTAAGGAGTGCCTTCTGAGTGCTGGGCGCTGAGAATGGAGCAGGATATTATTTTGCTAGGGGTGTCTGCCGCACAAAGATCCGATCTGGTTTTCGGTCTGAGATGGAAATCGTAGGGTGCAGACTTGGAGTTTGATGTAAGCGCAGTAGAAATAGTTGAAAATCTGTTACAAAATTTATATTATCTCTGGCAAGCTACCTTACGCAACAAAGTGCTCTCCTGGCATTTTTAAGTCTTTTAAAATACACAGACACCAGCTACCTTTTGTTTTTTCAAACTAAATAAGGCGCTGTTGTATGCTTTTTTTTTTTTTTTTTTTTTTTTGTAAACCTAAAGAAAAATCTTCATTTGAAAGGCAGATCCTCACAGCAGAAGGATTTTCTGGTTTATTTTATGTTGCTGATTAATTTGAAGTGTATGATTCAAGTTTTAACTTATGGTTTCTTTGTTAAATTAATTACATTATTGGGTACGCATTTAGTCTCTATTTTAACGTTGCTGATTCATTTTAAGTGTGATTCACGTTTTTTTTCTTTGTTAAATTAATTACATTTTTGGTTACTTTCATTCTTTTCATTTACAGACCTTCTAATTGGAGGCACTGCAATTGACAGTGATAAAGGACTGGGTATTGCCTGACCTTTAATATTTTTCCATCCACTTTTTAAAAACGTTTTTTAAAAATATGTATTTATTTAATTTATTTATTTTGGGCAGCGTTGGGTCTTCATTGCTGCACACAGCCTTTCTCTAGTTGGGGAGAGCGGGGGCAACTCTTCGTTGCGGTGCGCGGGCTTCTCATTGCGGTGGCTTCTCTTGTTGCGGAGCAGGGGCTCCAGGCATGCGGGCTTCAGTAGTTGTGGCTCTCGGGCTCAGTAGTTGCGGCTCGTGGGCTCTAGAGTGCAGGCTCAGTAGTTGTGGCACACGGACTTAGTTGCTCCATCCGTGGGATGCGTGTGGGACCTTCCCCGACCAGGGCTTGAACCCGTGTCCCCTGCCTTGGCAGGTGGATTCTTAACCACTGCGCCACCAGGGAAGACCTCCATCCACTTTGAAGACGTTTTTCTGTGTGACCACATAGTGTTTGGTTTACAAAACATATGTTCCTCTAAAACACCAAATCTAAGCTGCAAATGTGTTTTCAGCTGAGTCTTGTCAGCGTTTACTGACATAGAATATTGTCACTTTGCGTTCTGTAGCTATTTGTCTTTGTCAGTGGATGTAGGTAGAATATTAATCTTGTATGACATTCAGATAAGCAGGGAACAGATGGATTTATGGCTCTCGAAACCTGTAAACTCTGCAGCTGTGGTGAGTTCTTGAACTGAGAATAAAGAAATTCTGGACTGTGGCTAGCAAGGGCTGCGTGACCTGATTTGCCACAAAATACATCACCCTGTCAGGGATCTGTTTCTTGCGATGTGTCTTCTCTGGTTGGTTCCTGACGCTGTGACACTGCAGCCGTGGGCTCCCTTTGAGAGGAGAGTGAGATGCCTCCTTCGGGTAGTAGCCCGGGCGTGGCCAGGGCCGCTCCGCATCCCCGGGAGGCTTTGGGGTCCCAGTGGCTAAAGCGAGTTCTCGGGTCCATTTAGTCTCTGGAGGTTGAGGAGCGTCCGCACCACGGGCTCTGTGTCAGCCAGACAGGGTGCGTGCGAGGCTCGGCGAGCGGGCGCCCCTCCCCGTGTCGCAGGACCTCATGGACGGGACTGCAGCGCCTGCAGGACGAACGGGGTTGGGTGTACCGGGCCGTGCAGGGATTTTGGAAATGGCAGCTGAATTACTGCATTTGGGAATCGCTCCTGGAATCCCAGTCATGGCTGGGACAGACTTCCTGCCCCGTGTGTCCCCTGTCCCCCAGCAAGAAAGAATGTTCCTTGGAGAAAGTGCAGAAATGATTGTGAAAATGTTCCCTTCCATTGATACTGCAGAAGTGATTATCAAAAGTGAGTACCGAGGGCTTCCCTGGTGGCGCAGTGGTTGGGAGTCCGCCTGCCGATGCAGGGGACGCGGGTTCGTGCCCCGGTCCGGGAAGATCCCACATGCAGCAGAGCGGCTGGGCCCGTGAGCCATGGCCGCTGAGCCTGCGCGTCCGGAGCCTGTGCTCTGCAATGGAAGAGGCCACAGCAGTGAGAGGCCCGCGTACCGCAAAAAAAAAAAAAAAAGTGAGTACCCCTGCTGCACACCCCCCTCTCCCTGCCGCCACACACACACACACACACACACACACACACACACACACACACACTCTCTCTCTCTCTCTCTCTCTCTCTCTCTCTCTCTCTCTCTCTCTCTCTCTCTCTCTCCCTCTCTCTCTCCCTCTCTCCCTCTCTCCCTCTCTCCCTCTCTCCCTCTCTCCCTCTCTCTCTCTCTCTCTCTCTCTCACACACACTTCCCTAGAGTGGAAACATCCTCTGCTTGCTGACTACATCCACTGTCTCAGAGAAGGAATGAGCTGTGTTAGTGCATTTGTGATTCACAGCCCAGGCTGGATGGCTTGTAGCCACTTCAGCCAAAGCCACTTTTTCCAGCAACTTCCTTGTGGTATGATTCCTGTACCATCCAATTCACCCCCTTAAAGTGTAGGATTTGATCGTGTTTAGGGTATTCACAGAGCTAGCTGTACAGCCATCAGCACAATCTAATTTTAGAGTATTTTCAGTACCCCCAAAGAAACCCCATACCCCTTAGCAGTCACTCCCCATTTCTTGCCTTGCTCTCCCCAGCCCCTGGCAACTGCAGATCTGCTTTCTGTCCCTGTGGATTTGCCTATTCTGGACTTTTCGTATAAATGGAATCATATGATACGTGGCCTTTTGTGACTTGTTTCTTTCACTCTGCATAAAGTGTTCGAGGTTCCGTGCGGTCTGTAGCACGTGTCGGCGCTTCATTCCTTCTTACAGCCAAAGCATACCATTTCGTTGTAGGGTTAGACCCTATTCTGTCCATCCGTGCACCAGTGGATGGACATGGGTTGTTTCCACGGTTTGACCATGGGAATCATGCTACTGTGAACGTTCCAGTGCAGGGTTTTGTGTGGATGTGTGCAAAGAGTAAGATCACAATGACCCAGTGAACCATTCGCAGTCAAAATACTGGATTGGCCAAAAAGGTGTCAGGTGTTCCGTAAGAGGTTACGGAAAACCCCGAACAAACTTTCTGGCCAACCCAGTAATAAAAGGAGGTTTTTAAGATGAAAATGTACGTTTTTTCACGTTAAGGATTTTTAAGATAAGTATCCTTTGTAAATGTGTTTTTGTCTTTTAGCACCTGCCCCGTCCCCCAAGTATAGCACAGCAGGGCTATGTGACGTTTAGAAGGTGTTGTGTCCTTCCCTGGGTTGGGACGAGCCAGGGCCCCCGCACGAGTGCGCCGTGCCCAGCGGCCACTCGGACGCTGTGCGCTGCACATGTGGGCAGAGAGCGGGCCTGTTGAAGGCGGCGCGGTATCGAAACCGGCCTGTGGATGGACCTGGACAACTGCAGGAGCACGGCACTGGCAGCGAAGCGGGCTCATCGGGAACGGCGGGGTAGCGCGACGGGACGCAGCACTTCGTTTGGGTGGGTCCACGTAGCTTGTTTGGATGAGGCAGGTTCAACCGTCTTCCTTTAACCCAGACTATATTTTTAGGCCAATCTAAATGTTTTCCAGGTTCATACATTTTTCGTCTGTTGAATGTTAACTTGGAATAAATGCCTTCTCTCTCGACTTCCTGTTTCTAAAAATTACAGTTCTTAAAATTACCAACTTGTCCAAGGGTCCAGTGGTCAGTTTGTAGAAATTCCCATGCTTCAAATCTTTAAGCACCACCACATTTTAAAAAATGAGTCATTCTTATTTGTCCAAGCCCAGATCCTGCCTTGTGCCTGGTGTCGATGTGCCTCCCGGTCCTTCTTCTCCCGAGGTCTTCGAGAAGCTGGCGCCGCGTTAGAACTGTAGTGAACGCGCGGTCGGGTGGCCTAGGGCAGCCGCCCCCGGTACAACTTCCTGTGAAGATGGGGTCGTTCCACACCCGTGCCGTCCGGTGGAGCAGCCACTGGCCCCGTGTGGATCTTGAGCACTTGGAATGTGGCCAGTGTGCCTGAGAAGCTGGATTTTAGATGTATTTCCTTTTAATTCGTTTAAGAGTAAAGAGCCACACGTGGCCAGGGGTTACCCTTCGTGGACAGGACGGGTAGATCGGGAGCCTTACCTTATGGGTGAGGTCAGTGAGGCCCACGGTGGTGGCAGGAGGCAAGATCCGTCTGTAGAGGAGCCAGACTGACCTGGGCCTTTATCTGGGGGGCCGCCTGGAAACCCGTGTGGCCCTTGACCCCGTGAGAAGAGTGGTTCTCTGAGGAGGTGACTTTGCGCTTGCTGCCCCTCCCCCTCCGCAGACACCCGGCAGCGCCCGGAAGCGATTTGAGGTTGTCCCAGCGGGGGGCAGGGGCGCTCCTGGCAGCTAGCGGGTGGAGGCCGGGGGTGCTGCTCGGCGCCCCGCCGCAGAGAGCGATTTGGCCCCGAGTGTTACCCGTGCCTGTGGGGCGAAACCGCGCCGCGGATTCACGAAGCTGGCCTGCTGCTTCCGGCCCGTGCAGACGGCCGCGGCCGCGTCTTGTGAATGGCGCGGCGGCGCGGCCGCTGCTCTCGGGGCGGAAGCGGAAGCGGGGCGGGCGTGCAGCCCGGCGAGGCCAGGGCGGAGGCGGTGGGTGGGGCGTCCGCCTCCCGTGCGCTGGCCCGCTAAGTGTGCGGCTAGGAAGCCGGCGTCTGTCAGGGCTCGGTGTGAGAGTGTCCTTTTCAGTGACAGAAGCCGCAGAGTCCTCCCCGCTCTGCGCTGCGTTCTCTCAAGTTGAATTGCGGGAACCCTGCCCCCCACCCCCCCCACCCCCCGCCGGTCGGCGGCGTGACGGGAGACGGCCCCGGGGCCTGGATGTGTCCTCGTCACTTCGGGTTCGGTGACAGCCCTCCAGGATACTCAGAAGGCCTTTGGAAGGGTCCTTTCTTGCCAGCCGGTCTTGGCGATATCGAGCCCGGGGCCGCCGGGTCACCGCAGACGAGCGTCCACCTCTCGGTAAGGGCCGTGAGGGAATTCTTAGGAAGGCTCCCTGGGTACGTAAACGGCCCCGGCACGCAGCCCGGCTGCAGGTGGTCCTCCCACCTGCCGGCACCCCCCCCCCCCCCCCAAAGCGAACTGCTGCTGTGGGAGCCGGCCCTGGTCGCGAGGAGGACGGGGCGTCGTGCGTGGCGCGTACCCGTCTGAGGGTCGCGGCCGAGCGCTGCGTCACGCCAGGCTGGAGGAGGCGGGCAGGAGCCCTGGCAGATGCGGGGCCGACAGGGGCTCTGTCGGTGGTGCAGAGCGGAGCGGGATGCTGCAGTCAGACAAGCGGCGTCCTGCGCTCCCCGGGCACAGACGGGTGGCCGCGGCAGCACGCGGGGCCAGCTTGGGCAGCGAGGCCGCTCCTGGCCCCGTGGAACTGAACTGGCCGTTCCTCTTAAGGGTGCTGCAGGGCGTTGCGACCTCCGTCATCCTGAGGAAGCTCGGACAGCTTGCCCAGCGGGTCACGTTTCATCGTCAGAGGAAACAAATGAAACCGTGGTGCGCCTCCTCCGTGGGAGTCATTTTTATCCTGCTTGCAGAAACCGTAGAGTTAAGTGGGACCGACGTGTCAGCAGTTTAATAAGACAGTTATCCTAGGAGTTCAGTTGAAATTATTCACAAAAATAAGCTCTCTGGCAAACTTGAAACCCCAGGGGGATTTTGGATCCTATTTAACGTAAAATTCCTTAAAGCAAAGTCTAGCAGGCATTTTGTTACACTTCCAGGCAGTTTATTGTTTTGTGGTTCCCCCCCCCCTAAATATTTGTGAATGTGTGAATTACTCTGTGTGCCAACCACGGAAAATAAAACCACAGAGAGGGGGAGGGAGGTGTCAGATAAATTCCTTTTCGGCAGAGAATTGAGGCCTCTTGTTATAACAGAATCCATCTCCACAGCACCGTGATTCAAGAAGGTGTAACAGAGCTGAACTTTGCGGACTGTCTCTCCACCGTCGATGCATTGGGAAGCCCACCCAGGCATCGTCGGGAGCTCCAGTCTTAAATTTGGCGTGAAAGGGGCTTTAGGACACCTGCCTGTGGAGTAGCGAAGGCACGGCTTCTAGGATTCCGATTTTACGTCTTCTAGGGACTGGCCTTGACATACCCCGCGTCGATGCTTACCGATAGAACTGGAAATCGGAACCAGAATAATTAGATTGATTTTTCAGATCCCGTATGTGAGCCGAGCAGGGACTCGAAAGCATATGCCCTGTTTGTTCTTGCGAGGCTGAGGGAGGAAACCATGGGGCTGTGAGTCGCTAAGAGCTGGTTGTCATCTTCCTTTACGCAGCGCGGGACGCCCTCTGCCTTTGGGGGTTCCGGACCCGGCGGCTTAGGATCCCCGTGCGGCCGTGGAGAGAAGTGAGCAGCATGGGCTGCTGGCTGGATTACCCTCTGACCCCCTCTCAGCAACTCGGCCTTTTAGTCCGGCCCCCGCCCCCGCCCCCCCAGAAGACAGCAGAGGAGGGAGCCCACAGCCACTCTTCACACGCTGGATGTGAGCACTCTTCTGCAACTGGGAGTGACGCGGGTCCAGGAACGGGCAGCCGGAGGATGGAGATGACAGAGGGGGTCTTTTAAGTGGGTTCACGAAAGTAAAGGGAGCCACGCTGGTACCAGCTTCCCCCCCCCCCCCCCCCGCCCCGGCTGTGCCGCCTGGCATGCGGGATCTTAATTCCCTGACCAGGGGTTGAAGCCATCCCCCTGCAGTCGAAGCACGGAGTCCTAACCCCTGGACCACCAGGGAATTCCCTGGTACCAGCTTTGGTATTAGTTAAAATCGTATTGATTTAACCCCTGTCATTATTAGTACTGCTGTGGTTCTTGTTGCTCCTGGAAAAATGATTGTACATCCGTCTTGAGTCCCTAGAAATGACAGCCCTGCTGAGTGAAAATGGTAAAGACCCCCTTCGTGTGAGGCCTGACGTTACACAGAAACAGGTTTTTTTCATCTTCCCGAAGGCCATCTGAGTGAGCCGTTAAACTCGTGTGCTTGCGCGTCTGTGAGTTCTTTTCTCGTGCTCTCTGTGTTGTGATTGGTTCTACCCTTTCTTGTCCACCAGGATGCATCAAAAGGAGTCAGAGTTCACACTTTGCTGCAGAACATTCCAAGGTCGAGGCTCCAGTGAGGCGCCTTCAAGGGCTCTAGTTCTCACTGAAGGGGGATTTGGCCCCTGGGCGACTCTTGGCGACGACGTCTGGAGGTGTTTCTGGTTGGCCCAGGTAGGGAGGTGCACCTGCCATCTCTTGCGTGGAGACCAGGGATGCCGCTCAATGCCCTACGGTGTACAGAGCGGTCCCGACAACGGTGTCACCCAGCCCCAAATGTCACTCGTGCCACGGCTGAGAAACCCTGGCCTAGGGTACTTTCCACTTGCTCGGTGCTGCAGGGAGGGCTCTCTATCTCAAGATTGTCTCCTTGGAGAGGGTCACGTCCCTGTACGCTGGCCAGTTGTGCGCGTCCCCGAATTCTGAGAGGAAGTTGGAAACGTGAGGGTCAAGTCAAAGGAAGCCTACTGCCTGTTGAGCAAAGCAGGGGCCCCTGTGAGCTGGTGGAGGTCTGCTGCCTGGCCCAGCCTGGCCAAGGCCTGATTGTGTCTGTTTTTAATTTTATTTATTTTTGGCTGCGTTGGGTCTTTGTCACTATGCACGGGCTTTCTCTAGCTGCGGCAAGCAGGGGGCCGCTCTTGGTTGCCGTGCGCAGGCTTCTCATTGCGGTGGCTTCTCTTGTTGCGGAGCACGGGCTCTAGGTGCGTGGGCTCGGTAGTTGCGGCTCACGGGCTTTGGTAGTTGCGGCATGCGGGCTTCGGTAGTTGCGGCACGTGGGCTCAGTAGTTGTGGCTCGTGGGCTTCAGTAGTTGCAGCATGCGGGCTCAGTAGTTGTGGCACACGGGCTCAGTAGTTGTGGCTCACGGGCTCTAGAGCGCAGGCTCAGTAGTTGTGGCACACGGGCTTAGTTACTCCGCAGCCTGCGGGATCTTCCCGGACCAGGGCTTGAACCCGTGTCCCCTGCATTGGCAGGCAGACGGACTCTTAACCACTGTGCCACCAGGGAGGTTCCCCTGACTATGTTTCTCATGGCTTTTTTTTTTTTTTTTTTTTTTTTTTTTTTTGCGGTAGCGGGCCTCTCACTGCTGTGGCCTCTCCCGTTGCGGAGCACAGGCTCTGGACACGCAGGCTCAGCGGCCATGGCTCACGGGCCCAGCTGCTGCGCAGCATGTGGGATCCTCCCGGACTGGGGCACGAACCCGTGTCCCCTGCATCGGCAGGCGGACTCTCAACCACTGCGCCACCAGGGAAGCCCTCTCGTGGCATTTTTCATGTAGGTTTCGCCAAGGTTTCTCCTGAAGGATACTGACTCAGGGCTGCCCCTGCGGGTTCATTTCTTTCCAGAGGAGTTTAGGTGAAGCGTGAGCTCAGTGTTCCCCGAGGAGGAGTCATGAGAATCAGGCCCGTGTCTGCCAAATTAACGTATCGGGAAGCTTCGGCATCGTTACCAGAATGCTGCTGACCATTTCCCGAGGGTTGTTAGGGTTGGAGGCTGGGTAGCACATGCCTGTGGCTTCCACTGCACAAAGGAGATGTGTTGTGCCCCCGGCCAGTACACTCACAGCCTTAATTATGGCTTCAGAACAGCAACTGAATGTTTCAGCAGTGTTCTCGTACTCACTTGAAGTGCGATCTCTCATCTGGTGGTCATAGTGTGGGACCTGCCCGTGTCTATAAGCTGAACGCTTCTTTCCTGATGCTCCTCAGGGGAAGCGAATTCCCACAGGGGTGGCCTTAGGAAAGGGCCCAGCGTTCAGCGTGTCGATTCCATTTCTTAGTTCTCTTTGTGCGCTGCGGCCCTAGTGCCTAGAAAAAAGAATTCCCTGTTTTTATCCAGTGCACCTAAGTCCGTGGCGCTTGTGATACTGTTTATGTGATCAAGCATACAGGGAGATGAGGTTTATGAATTTCAGCTTCATTTCAAGAAACTCAGCTGGAGGGCTGCTGGCCGTGCGTCACTACGCGATGGCTGCTGTAATCAGTGGGGCTCCCGTGGTTTTGCTGCTGTTTCTGTCTCAAAGAGGGTAGTGAGTAAAATTGGATATTAACGTTGTTTGCATTGGTTAAAGATTGGGGCAGCGTTGCATATGTAGTTTAGACGCTAGTCGGCTAACGTCTGACGTATACACTTAGCTTGCTAACGTGGAAATTGTCAAATGTACAACAGTATATAGAATATTTTGGTGTGTCCCCCCTCCCCTGCTTCAACCACGGTCAGGATCTCATGAACTGGAGTCACCTGTCCCCTCACTGTTTTTTTTTTTTTTTTCTTTTTATTAGAATAATTTAAAGCAAATCTCAGGCATCTTGTTATTTCACCCATGAGTTATTTCCAGATGTATCTCTAATGTAGAAGTATTTTTTTTTAATGTATTTACCAAATACCATCATTATCCTGTATACTCGAGTTTCCTCTGGCTACTGTAAACAAATTACTACAAACTCTAGGGGGTCTTAAGACAGCAGAAATGGACTTTCTCACTGATCAGGAGATCAGAAGTTCAAAATGAAAGTATTGGAAAGGTTGGTTCCTTTTGGAAGCTCTGAGGGAGAATCTACTCCACGCCTCTCTCCTAGCTTGTGGCGGCCCCCGGGCGTTCCTTGGCTTGTGGCGGCCCCCGGGCGTTCCTTGGCTTGTTGCCGCATCGCTCCAGCCTCTGCCTTCATCTTCGCACGGACTTCTTCCAGGTGTCTGTGTCTCCAGATCTCTCCTTTCGCTTCTAAAGACGCCAGTCATTGCATTTAAGGCCCACCCTAGTGCAGTATGACCTCATCTTAATTTGATTCTGTCTGCAAAAGACCTGATTTCTACATAAGGTCACGTTCACGAGTCCCAGGAGTTACAACTTCAACATATGTCTTTCAGGGGACACCATTCACGCCACCCAGTAACTGTGAGCTTAGCTCTGAGCCAAGTGTGCTGAGCTGATTAACTCACCAGCTACCAGAAATCTGTGCTGGAACGTGTTCATTATGCAGATGGCTGCCTTTAATTGAGAGGTGGTTGAGCTGCCATCCCATCCCCAGGCGGGCAGTGAGTGTACTTGCTCTCAGGGTCACACTTCTTGCGAGCCGTGGGGCAGGGGAGGAACCCTGTCTGGTTCCAAATCCAGGGAAACCAGCTGCGGTTTATATTGCAGGTTCGTGAGGGGTGTCTGCTTGAAGTCTTGAGAATGCAAAGTGTGTATTGGATGATCTCTGTGTGTCTGTAAGGCTGTACATCCACTCCTTTTTAATTATTTCAGCGAATTATTGGTGCTCTAAAAATACACTATTTTTTCACCAGAGTTTTACGTGTATTTTAAAACTTCACATAACTGTGTCTTCAGGGTATTTCTTTAAGTATGCTAAACTTGGCCATGCTTCTCATTTGTACACCACCCACCATGCTGGTGTGAAGGGGTCTTTCCCTTGGGTTGACCCCCATCGGGACTGCAGACCGATGCTTGCAGGTGAATTAATCGTGCTCTTAGGTCTCAGTGATGGGTCTAGCATGTTAGTTTGCTTGTGACTTCAGGTCATGTGGATGTTTTCTTCAATAGTGCATCATAACTCATTTTTTAAAACGAATAGACTTTATTTTTAAAACAATGTATGGGATACAGAAATCATTCTTCTTCTTTTTTTTTTTTTGGCGGTACGCGGGCCTCTCACCGCTGCGGCCTCCCCCACCGCGGAGCACAGGCTCCGGACACACAGGCCCAGCAGCCCAGCCACCTTGCAGCACGCGGGATCCTCCCGGACCGGGGCACGAACCCGCGCCCCCTGCATCGGCAGGCGGGCCCCCAACCACTGCGCCACCAGGAAAGCCCCATTCTTCTTTTTAATGAAAGTGTTTATTGGCAATAAACTTAGCCTTCAACCTACTTGTATTTACAGTATCATTTTGAAATGGATACTCTAAGAGAACTTTTGCTTATACTCTGGATAAAAATTACACAGAATGAAGTGATGATTCGGAATGTCCTTCGGATAGATTACCGGCAAGATGCCTCATGGACCAAGGCTTCCTCTTAGGATGTGTTTTTGGGATGGACTTTCTTGCCGCTCTCGGCTGCCTGGATTCCTGCTCACACACAGATAGTCCCTCGACATTTTAAGCATTGTACTGAACTCTTGCTTAACCCTTCATCAATGATTGAACTCAAGAGTTCTTTTTAAAAACTGCATTTAAAAAAATTTCCTCTTGGGAGTTTTTCTTTCCAAAAGGGTACGAATGGTGCCAGCCATTTAAAGTATACATTGTCAGCCATGTGTTAATTTTTATATCCCTAACGTCTAAGAATCATGACATAACACTAGTATGGGCTCAGAGAGTACCTCCCCTAAGATATTTACCGATTACCAAGGAGATGAGAGCAGCGATTGACGGGGAGGAATCTCAGCAGATGCCACCACCTGAGCCCAGTTGCTGTGGACAAAACCTCACCGGGAATAAGGCATCGTGACATCGCGTGTTGCCCTGAGAAGGACACAGCATCACTCCTGTGGCATTCCTGCCCGGAATGCATAACCTGCGTCTGATCGAGAGAAGTGGACAGACGCAAACCGGGGTGTGGGGTGGGGGGCGGCAGGCATTCTACGAAATAACTTCTCGCGCTGGTCCGCGGAGTCTGGCTTTGAACGGCAAGGAAAGAAAGGGCGACTGTCACACATCAACGGGTCCTGGGGTCCTGGGTGGAAATCGGAGACAGAAAAAGGACCTCTGAGTTTGCTTAAAGTCTGTAATTCAGTTAGGTGTATTGTGCCCATGTTGATTTCTTTGTTTTGACCATTGCTAGTTTATTTAGGATGTTAACGCAACAGGAAGCTAGGTGAGGGCTACGTGGGAACTCTACTGTAATTTCTGCAACTTTTTATAAGTCTAAACTTATTTTAAAGTAAAGACTTCTTTTTTTTCCCAAGGATTATTTTACATACAATTTAATATGATTAACTGATGTTTTGGTTGGTGTTGCCATAACTTTTAGCAGTTATGTTTCTTTGTAAAGAACGTGCCAAAATGTATTTTCATGCAGAACTATCAACTGAGACCTTATTTAGTTTGAACAAAATGTCATGGAGGTAGGGCTGGTTTTACATAGGGATTCTGAACATTTGCACGTTTTTTTTTAAGGAAGTTCGTTTTGTAGTGTTCCTCTCCTTGGAAGAAAACCCACCCATGTTCAAAACACGGCATCTTTTAAAGGCATTTGAATTTTTAAAGATTTTTTTCCCCCTTACTTTTGCTTTGCTTATTATGAATAGGGCTGGCTGTTCAGGGGTATTCTGAATTTAGCTTTTAAATCAGTGCTGCACGTCATTCTGGTTGATCTGTAGTCTTATCCTCAACCTCACTGGAAGGGGCCCCTCCTTCCCATTCTTAGCAGTGTTAAGAGAAACCAATGAGAAGATGGGGCTGTTTGAGTCTTGATTGGCGTATCCCATAGGGCAGAAGATATGCTCCTGGGCACGTCCCTCAGAGACGCAGGGGCTACCGCCAGTCCAAGTCGTTATGGGGTTTGGGGGATTGCGGGGGGAGGAGTGAAGGAAACAGTGGGTCGGGGCCAGGAGGAGCCCAGCAGGGAAGACGCCGGTACCGATCCCAGAGGTGGAGCTGGTCCGACCTTTCTTGGGCTCTGCCATCCCAGCTGGGACTCTTGTTCACTCCACGTGCGCCTGAACAAAAGCTCCAAGTTTTAAGCCTAAGTTTTGTGCTCTGACAAAGGATGTACCTCCCCGCATATAAGGATTAAATGCGGTTGTCCACGGAAAGCACTCAGCACGATGCTTGGCCCTTCAGCAGTCACTAGGCCCATTGGATGTCATCTTTTGTTCTCATTTTGTAGCAGAAGGGTCGCTGAATCGCACAGCCTCCTATCCGCCTCTCTTTGCTCCGGTGCCGCGCTGTACGTCCCAGTTCACTGCTGTCCCTTGTCCCAGCTGATTTAAGCTGTCTCTTACCAGTGGATGTACTTACAGACTGAATCGTTGTTACTCGGAAACGTGCGTATGCGTTCAGGGACGACGTGTAGTGACTCATGCTCTGTGCCGGATGTTATGATGCAGTGGTGGCAGTGGGGTGGGTCGGGGCGTGCAGAGGCCCGGCCCGTCGTCGGCCCTCGGTCGGGATGCCTGATGGGGTGCAAAGCCCTGCCCCTCCTGCTGGGAAGGGGGGACCCCCGAGCGCCCTCCTGTGAGGTGATGGCAGCCGTGTGGGCTGCAGCTGCCTTCTCCAGGTCGGGCAGGCGACATCGGAGCCAGCGCACCGGCGATGAAGAGGTTTTTGGAGTCCAGAGGAAGGCGTTCTTGGCTGAGGGGGCAGCGTGTACTCCTAGGGCGTGGCTGGGAGATGGGGCCTTCGGTGCGGCTGGGACCAGCGAGAATGCCCAGGGGACAGGGGCTGGTCCAGAGCATTGCCTGGGAACCAGCCAACCAGCTCGCTTATTAATGAGTGAAACAAAGCCACTTGGTCACCCGAAGAACAGCTTTGATTTTATTGTGGTAATCTACATTATTTTGAATAGGAACGTAAAACTCAGTTTTCCAGCGGCAAATGCGTTTCTGAATCGTTCATTCCCCTAAGCTTCTGTGACGTTTCTTACCTGTGGAAGCCACTTCTCTCCCTGCTGACTCCCGCCGCTGTCTTCTGCGTCTGCGTTCTCCTTCACAGTCTTCGCCCTCTTGCCGTTGACTGTCACCCCCTGCTCCGCACCCTTGTCCTCCCTTCGTTCGCTTCTTGCCCCGTGTCCACTCTGTTTGCTGCCCGAGGCGCTGACCTTCCTGCCAAGGGCCACCTATGCAGCATCGTAAAGACGAGAGGTCGTGTCACAGCTCCTGGGGTGTAGCTGGGGCTTCTCGAGCCTGGGACTTCTCACCCACCTTGGTTGTGGACACTGAGGGAAATCTTAACCCTTGGGTCGTTATTTGTATAGCAAGCAGGTCAAAGAGACTACCCAGTAGTTATGAAAACTTTCATGTCCAGTCACGTATTCTTTTCTTTTTAAAAAAATTTTATGGCCACGCCCTGTGGCATGTGAGATCTTAGTTCCCCAACCAGGGATCGAACCCGTGCCCCTTGCCATCGAAGTGCAGAGTCTTAACCACTGGACTGCCAGGGAAGTCCCTCTTATTTTGTTTTTATTGTGGAAAATATACATAATAATATTTTAACCATTCGTAAATGCACAGTTCAGTGGCATTAAATCCATTCATAATGTAGTGTAGCCAACCACCTCTACGTGCGACGTTTTCATCACCCCCTCCAAATAACTCTGGACCGGTGAAACAGTACCTCTCCTTTCCCTGTCTCTCCCTGCCCCTGGTGCCCTGTAACCTATGTTCTACTTCCTGTCTCTAAGAATTTGACTATTCTAGGTGCCGCATGTATGTAGAATCATATAATACGTGTCCCTTCTTGTCTGGCATATTTCCTCAGGCACAGTGCTTCCAAGATCCCTCCATGTTGTAGCCTGTGTCAAAGTTCCATCCCTTTTTAAGGCTGAGTACTAGTCCGCTGTACGGTCGCCTCTCCTTTCGGAATAGCGATCAGCATACTGCCCAGGTCGGGGTGCCAGAGGCCACAGCGCTCAGGGGTCTTCCTCCCATGTTACGTGTTGTACCGTGTGCTTCATGGGAGAGACATTTCCTCTGAGTTTGCACGTACGTTGCCTGTTTTCACACCTCGCTTCTGGAGAGCTGGGCATGGGATGTGGTACTTTGTCTCTTTGATACTGTCGTGATGGAATTGCCCCCACCTGACCTGTTCAGACCAGACAGAGCCCTTCCTTCCTCCTTCCCCCTCCCTCCCTCCCTCCCCCCCTCCCCTCTCTTCCACCCTCCCCTCTTTCCTCTCTTCCTCATTCAGCCAGCATTTCCTGAGCTCGTACAGGGTGGGGCCCTGCCATGAGCACTGACTGCAAACTAGTGGACGGGCCCAGGCCCAGTCCCCCCGATGGGAGAGTTTGTAGCTTCAGGATGTGCTTGGCTCAGCTACATCCTCTTCCCCAGGTGTTTATCTTGACTTCTCGAGGAATTGTTAGACTTTTTAATCTCAGATAAAGGGGTTTAATATTTGTTTCTGTATATCTCATCTAGTGCCTTTTAAAACTTGTGTTTCCTGGTTTTTCTTTTACGTGAGCATAGCCACAGCTGTGAAAAAAAAATCAATTTAAGCGCGATTCATCACCACCGTTGTAACTGATTTCTAAGTAGGACTTTTTTCTGGTTCTTGGATCACTGCGATGCGATCTCCATATTTCCTCTCTACTTGAGGGGCAAAATAAATGTGTGTCCGGGGTGGGAGGTGGGTGGGCATCTTTTTGGCTTCCGGGGGTCTGGCGCTGCCCCCATCCCGGTGTTGACCTATCACTAGAAGATTAGGGCACATCCGACATGAAGGTGGTGAAGAATTCAGCTGGGATATTTTCTGTGTTCTGTATTGCAGAGAAATCGGCTGATTTTCACGCCTTCAGTGGTGAATAGCTAGGACACAGGGTGGCGAATGAAGTCTGGGCTACGGCCCTAATGAGAGCAGATTCTTCTTCTTGTCTTCGTGCATCCCTAAGTCCTGCCTAGGAGCTTGAAGCAGACCACACCTCTGTGAAGTCCGTGGGTGTCCCCATGGTGAAGGGGGTGTACGTGCCCGGGCGAGCCTAGTTTCCCGCCCCTGAATGCGAGGAAACCCCTCGAACACCGCGGAGTGCGTTCAGATATGCTCTGCTTGTACCATACCGCGTGTCTGGGGCGAGGGAACGAGGGAAGGAAGGGGTGCTGGATGACGGCGCTCACCTGTTGGGAACGTCCCCGGGTTGAAGAAGAGCAGGTGGAGTTGATTTAGCAGGCGGAGGCCTCCTGGTGCCCCAGGTGTCACCCACCTCTGCCTGCTGCCCAGATCTAGTGTGGGGAGGTACGAGGCCAGGTGGGTGCCACCGGAATGCCTCTGGTCTGGGGACGGGTTCTCTCCTACCCGCTCCCCTCCCCTCGGTGCCCTTTCACCTGTCCGTCCTGCGCCCAGCTCCCTACCCTCCCGAACCCAAAGCCCTCCGTCTCCCCGCGGCACCCCACCCTTCCCAAGGCCGCCCTCTACCCAGGGCCCCTCTTCTGCCGTACACCATCTCCACCCCTTCCCCTCCCTCACCTCCTCACTGCCCTGCTCCTGCCATTGCTTCCCCTCTCCCATGCCCACACCGGCCCTGGCCTCACCCCCAGAGCCCACTGCCCGCCCACCTGAGACAGCGCCCGCAGAGCCCATACCTTTAAAATGGGATGCAGAGACCCCATTGGTGCGGTTAGTCAAGGAAATGCATTTCTTAGGATAGAGCATCGCTAATCAGAGTCCTGGAAGCACCGGGGTGTATTAAAATTAAGTTTATAAAGCAAGGCACTCTCCCAGAGTGAACTTGTTCGAGATTCCTGGCTAAGCACCTTAAACAGTTTTTCATATCTGTGCGTATGTTATTGTCATAACCTCCCCGGTTCTAGGTATCTTTACTCTAAAAGGAACCGAGTGGTATGGGGGCACACTGTAAGCAGAGAGTAATGTGTTCCAGCTCTCAGGGATTCCTACGCGGTAATTTGATAGCGTTGGTATTAATAGTACTTGGGAAAATTTCTTGGGAAAAATCTCTCCATGAAAATGTTCCCTGTTGTTGGTGCTGCTGCCCGGTCCTGGTTTACTCTCTTTCTGGGGTTTATTATAAGAGTTTAACCTTAGCCATCTTTGTGGTGCCTTCCCTAGATGGGGGGAGAAGGATATGGGAGGCTAAAGTCTTAACAATGCACCAGAAATAGATTTTAGCCTCGAGGGGTCCTTGTAGTGTCTTGTGAGATTACAGCTTCAAACAAAACGGAGTTTTTTAGAGCCACATACTAGAATCACTATATAGTACCTTGGTGGGTTTATTTTACTTTCTCTCTCAAATTATTAGCACATACCTGAATCCTTGGAGAGGCTTCTCCCCCATCCCCAAAACTCTCCAAGTGCCGCAAATTTGCATTTCCTCTGTCTGAGGCAGAACCCTTTAAGCGGCGCTCTGAGGTTTCAGAACTTGGATTTCATTCTCACCTCATTGTCAGGTACGGGAGTGGGGGTGTCACATTTTCAAAGGTCTGCAAAGCAGAGTTACAGTCAAATCAAACAAGTTTTTTGTGATGTTAAGATGTAGACACGTCGAAATAGAACAGAACAGACCGGGCAGGTGCACGCCCTCCCTTTGCGAAGTCTCTCACCTCTGAGATGTTTTCCTTTCTCACCTTTGTGTTTGCAGAGCTGTGCTTTTCTTTTCCTGAGGTTACAGCCGTCGTGCTGTGGAGGGAGAGTTGCTCTGGCGGCCTAGGGAATGGGGAGGGGGGCTTCGGAGCCTTGCAGGGAGGTGGCAAAGCCGTGTTCTGACTCTGTGTGGTGGGCTGTCCCCTCCGCCCTGTAAGAGAGTTGGTGGTTCTTATTGCTGTCTGACACCGTCAAAAATGGGGCTCACCCATAGCCACAGGCGGCTGGGAAATGGTCCAGTGACTCTAGTCGTGAAGGTTTTCTCATCAGTAATAAAGTTAGATGGGTGCATCACGTTATATTTCCGTTTGCTGGCGGCGAAGTGGCTTAACAACCTTGCTGATAAGAGGGAACTCATTATTTCGTGTTTGAAATGTAAATACCTTTTTGCCCGAATGTTAATCTTGTTTCAGTTTTCCGATTTGGAGGGTTCGTGTAATAAGTAATTCCCTTAACAAGAGTCACTGACTGCGTGGCTCCTCCGAGCCACGTGTTAGGTGCCCTTCTTTTCAATGTCTTGCTGGCTTTTAGGAAGAGGTAGACAGACATGAAAGGGAATCCTTAACCATGGCTCAGATCCCTAGGACATTTTAGGAACTGAAAACCCTCAGTGGGAACCAGCACAACTTACAGGTTGAGGTGCTTTTTCTTTTAAGTGTGCCAGCGCCCCCAAACGGGTTGGCTGACCAGCCGGAGTTTAAACCAGCGCCAAGATGTTCGCAGCTGACATCTGGCAACAGTATCCCTCAAGTCTGACTTGTACTGTGCTACGTTGGAAACAGCTTACCATGAAATCATGCAAAAAGTGTTGGGGGTGTCCTTCCTGAAGTTTTAGGTAATTCTCTTTTAATTTAACTGTTTGCATAAAGCCATTCTCCTAAACTTCAGGAGAGCTAAAAATCAAGTACACAGAAACACTGCATGTGGGGTTTTTTCCAGTCTGCGCTCGGTGACATTTGACCATTCACCTGGGCTCAACAGAATACATTATTTTGTAGATAAAATCA
Organism: Kogia breviceps; assembly: GCF_026419965.1. NCBI lineage: Eukaryota > Metazoa > Chordata > Mammalia > Artiodactyla > Physeteridae > Kogia > Kogia breviceps. Next base: position 128,233,763 of record NC_081330.1, on the reverse strand, counting down.
CGAGGAGACTGTTCAGTCTAGTAGGGGCCAGACGGTTGCAGTGGTGGCGGGGAGAATGTTGCAGGCACATGCGTGGCTTCATTGGTGGAGGACAGATGCGCAGTGTTCAGAAAGTGCTTGGAAATGTTGGGCTGAAGATGGTTCCGACCTGGCTCCTCTCAAGTTGCTGACGGCTAGTGGGGAAGATAAGAAATGTTTACGACTCTTTGTCACGCGAGCCAGCCCTCTAAGTCCGAGTATCCATAGGAGGCTTGGGTCAGCAAGGTTGCTGGCGGTTCACCTAGAGTGGCAGTCCCAAGCCAGGACAGTCTTGCCTCCTAGGGGCCTGCTGGCAGGGTATGGAGATACTGTTGGTGGTCCAGCTGGGAGAGAGGGCGCCTGGCATCCAGTGGCGGGGGCCAGGGATGCTGCTTGGCGTCCTGCAGTGCCCAGGCCGGCCCCCACCGTGAGGAGGCAGCCCCCTGGTAGATGCCAGGAGAGCCCGCCCCTTCCAGTCGGGACGGCCCAGGATGTCTGCAGACGTTGTCCAGCACCCTCTGCGGGCACTACCGCCCCTGTTTGGGAACCACCGCCTTATCGACTCTGAAGCTCCGAAGCCGCCCATTGAATGCCCTTCCCTCTCTTGAGTTCGGGAGAGTTAAGCGGCCCCTGGGAAACAGGCTTAATATCTTGTAGGGGCAGAAAGAGAACCCCAGGTCCTCGTTCCTCATCGTCTAGAGCACCACCCTCCGGCACGGCCCACGACTTGTGTCGTAGTCTCTGGAAATGCCCACGTTCGCATCTCGCGGTACCCTCTCTGGGTTGCATGCATTTTATATTGTTTTGGATGTCGCTTTAAAGTCATTCACGGAGGCTGGTGGATGTGTGGAGTGCGTGTGTGTGAGACGTGTGCAGGAGGCTGGAAAGTCATCACAGAGCTTTCCCTCTGTGGATCCGAGTGTGGACTGGGCCGTCGCCAAGGTGTATGTAACAGTCCACAGCGAGCCCCGAATAGTCCTGTCGCCGTGCTCTTTTCTCACTTTTAAAGCCTCACGAGGTGCAGGTGTGCGGCCCAAGTAGAGAGAGCTGTGTGATCGTTGCGTGTCTCCTTGCGGTTTCCCCCAGACTCTTTAGGGCAGGCCTGGGAATAAGCTGGGGCATCCTGAAGCCCCCGTGCCGTGGTTTCCCTTAACACCGGTCGTGCCCGGAGCACCTCATTATAGATGATGCGCTGGAGGCTATCTCTATACATTTTTTGACATCGATTTGAAAACAGTCATAAGGAGAAAGTCATAAGGGAAGCTAACGGTGAAGGAAGAGACTAAGACCCCAGTGGGTAGAAGAATCGGGATACAGATTCAGTGCCAATCACAATGGGGAAGTGTGTTTAAAAAGCTTTAGGCTTGAGGCATATCCAGTGCTTTATTTTAGAACGTGAGCTGAGCTGTCGATTTCAGAGCACTGAAGTGCCTCTGCCCTCGGACCCTATAGAATTCTTTGCTTTTCATTTTCTGTATGAAATTCTGGGAGCATTTTTCCTCACAAGGATGTTCATCGAGCACAAGAGTGAATGCCCACTCTCTCACGGTTCTCCAGCCCACACACATATTCAGCCACCCACTGGCCAGAGTATATCTAAATGCCCAAAGTCTGTTAGACACTAACAGAATCCTTTTTTTTTCTTTAAAGAAAGAAATGCATGATATGCCCAAAATTTATGGAAAGTGTTTAGATCAAGCTTCCCTTGAGTCAAGTGTGTGTCCTTTAGGAGTTGTGCAGTGGGGGTGGCCCTTGGCCTGGCCTGCCCCCCACTGATACAGGCTCAGATGTTTTACCCAAGCACAAGCCCAAGTAAGGAGTGCTGAGGACACCCTAGTCCTGTCTTTAAGCAGTGTTCTCCTTTCCTGCATCTGTTGTTAACTATTGCCACTACTAGGGCTTTACATATTATATAGCCAGCATCACTGTTATGGATTGAACTGTCGCCCCCACCCCCCAACCCCTGGCACCTTGGAATGTGACCTCACTTGGAGGGTAGAGTCTTATAGAGGTCACCAAGCCAGGGAGGTCATTCGGGTGGCCCCTGATCCCGAATGACTGGTGTCCCGTAAAAAGAGGAGATTGGGACACAACGTGCCTGTGAACGTGGAGATGCCCCTCTGTAAGCCAAGGAGAAAGGCCTGCAACAGATTCTCCCTCGCAGCCCTCAGGTGGAACCGACCCTGCCGACTGCTTGACCTCAGACTCCCAGACTCCGGAACTGTGTGGGAATGCGTTTCGGTCGAGCCACCAGCTTGTGGCCCTTTGTTGTGGTAGCCCTATGAAAGAAAACAACTGTTTGCCCTCTGAAACCAGTACATTGGCGCTACTCTTTCCCTATATTTCAGTCCATGAAGTGAACCTGGGACTTTTTTGAGGAAAAGGAGCATTGTAATGAAGTTATTTTGATTTCTTCTGCAAAGGCCGTATTTCCAAGCGAGGTACATTCTGAGGTACTGGGGGTTAGGACTTCAACATATCTTTGGGGGGAAACGTTCAGTCAACCCACAGCATCCTGAATGAGAAGCTTCTGTTGTCTCCTCCTACGCACTGCCGCATGGTTCGGCGGAACCCCCCAGCTGGAGTTGGTGGGAGGGTCTTTCTCAGCGGGGAAGGGTCATTGCAGCCAGAAGGAGAGGGTCACAGAGCAGATGAGTTCTCATCAGTTCTCGTCAGTTCTCGTCAAGTGCCGTGAACCTGTGAGTTTGTATGGAGAGTTCACTTGATTGTTTTCAGAAGTGTCCTCCTGGAAGCTTCTAAACGTCTCATCTTCATCCTCCCCCGTTTCCTTTGATGGCTCTGGCCACATTACTACTTCCAGTGCAACTGATTGAATGACTTGTTTATAATTCAAAATTCATTTTGGGGTATAGGTCTCCCCAGAGCTTAAAAAAAAAAAAAAAAAAGACACCCGTGAATGTGTTACAAATTTTGCCCATAGAGAAGAGTATATAACCCACAAGCAATATCTTGATTGGAAAATAAAATACATCATATGTTAGAATGCAAGGCAAAGAGGGGTTTTTTTGTTCTCTTGATCTTTATCATTTTAGATGTAGCCATAACACCAATTCACAGTGGATGACCAAGCTTAGACTCTTCCATGAATAAATGCGCGGGGGGGGGGGGATGTAGAAGAATTCACACTGGGAGGAGAAGTAAGTGTCTGCGTCACGTGATGGATGATGCCCGAGCACTCGTGGACATTAGAGGTGGAAGAGAGGCAGAGACACTGACAAGTCCCCAGGGTTTTGCTGGGCCAGAGCTGGATGGGAGTCTCCAAGAGTACTGTGGTCTGTGCTGTCAGGCCGGCTACTGATAGGGGACTCTTAATTAGATTTCGAATTGAGGCTCCCACCCCCAATTGGGGCTCCCTGGTGGGAAAGGGAAGAGTATAAAAACTCCCTTGGGTTCACAGGAAGACGGTAGGCGTTACGAAGAATTTCAGTGTGCTTCCTGCTCCCAGCGTCTGGTTTCTAGGAGCTGATGTGGCCTTGCTGAGGATGAGGAGGTAGAAGACGGCGCCCGGTTTTCCTGCGCCAGCTTGGAGCACAGTGCAAGGTGGTTAGTGCCACTTTGGAAGTAGCTACGGGGCCAAGGTTCCTTTAATTAAAGGTCTTGAACATTGGACTTCCGGGGCATTCTTGAAACTTCCAGTTTTGCGGGGGGGGGGGACATCTTTATCAGAGGAAGAGGTGCTCACCTCTTGGCTGTGAGTCTTATGTGAACCCCACAGAAGCACTGGAGAGACAGTGGAAGAGCCGGGGAGAGCGCCTGTTCAGCCTGTGGTTCTCTGCTCTGTGGCTGTACTAAACCTGCATCTGTGATGGGGAATCCGTCTTTGGCGCTGCTGGGTCTCGCTCTCTTGGATCCGTCAAGCTCCTCAGGTCTTCGCTTGCTTTTAACTGCTTGTGATGGAAACCCAGCAGGATGTCACAGCTTGGAAGAAGTACCAGAGAGCATCGTCCCTTTGTAACGGAGAAGAAAGCTCACGTCTCCACGTAGGTAACGTCGATGAGGATTTCTGACCCCGGTAGGAAATACTTCTTGACACACGTATTTGAGTCGTCAAATCGAAGAGGTCCGGAAGCCTGCCTGTGTTGTTCCTAGATCCATGGAAAGCCATGCTTTTCTTCCTGTAGTGTTTTCATAATGTTGCATCTGAATTTAATTCAATGCAGCCAGTACTAGCCGAGTATCTCGTGCGGATCTGGCGCTGTGCTGGGCGCGACATGTGTATACCGGTAAATAAAACTTACGTTTTATCATCCGACTGGATAGGACAGGCCTGAACGTGGCCAGACCCCTCAGTAATATGGCAGCGGAGAGACGGGTCTTCTTTCTCGCTAGGGGGAACAACCGGTCAGGGCATGTGGAGTGCGTTACAGGTGCTCAGGGGACCCCTGGAGAGTTTGTGGAGTGGAGAACGATGGAATTCATGACGTGACATGTTCTAGGGTGTTGTTACCTTTGGCAGCGGTGGGGTCTGAGACTCTGGGGTGAGCCCATCAGGGACACACCGTGGCAGAAACCCGGGGGGAGTTCCGAGCCTGGAGGACGGCACCCCTGCCCCTACCATCGGCCTCTAGCAGCTGACCTCTGTCCCCACGGTTAGACCGCGGGCAGCTGGGTCAGGCGGCGCCGGGATCCTCGTGGCCGCGCGTGGGCTCCGTGGGGTCCGCAGGAAGGGGGCGTGGGTGAGGGCTGGCCTCTCCTACAGGAGCCTGCTCCTCGGCTGGCTTTGCACGGGGTGGTTTATTTATCACGTGACTTGCAGAGGTTGGTGGCAGCCGTCGTGCTCTGGGCAGCCTCTGTAAGGACAGAACTTGTTTCTGGAAGCGAGTAGCAGACACAGACCCGTTCACTCCCCCTCGAAGCGTGGCGTGGGCATGAAGGTCGTGTAAGGAAATACGGCAGCGTGATGTCCTCCATCCGGGAGCCCCCCCTTTCATGTTTCTGGGGTCCCGGCTCCTCGTTCACTCTGCTTCGGGCCCCTCTCCCACCTCTCTGACTGGGGAGGTGAGGGGCTGCGGGGTCTCGGGTGGGCGGGAAGAGGGCCCAGGGACCCGTGCGCAGGCATTGCAGCCCTGGCCCACGGCTGTGCCCTCGAGTGAGACAGAAGTGCCGGCTGTGTGCACGGGCAGTCGGGGGTGTGGTAACCCCGTGATCGCGTTTTCCTTCCGTTGGTTGTCACAGGCCAGTGCTGTCTTTCTGAGAGAGGTGGTTAGGAGCACGGCAGCATTCTGTGCTGTGTGTACTTCTCCTCTGCAGAACGATCTGGAATGTCTGGTGATACTGTTGAAAGCTCAGTGGGGTGACTTCAGGGCTGTGAAGGATACAATTGATGATCGTTACGGATACATTTGTCTTCAGGTTCGTTTTCTTCTGCTGTAGACCGGGAGCCTTAGCATTTCAGCTTGTCTTGCCACCAGTTTTCTGGTTTCCTGGCCAAGGTGAATTGTATCCTTCGTAAGCCCTTCCTGTCGGTTCTGAGAATTCCTGGCTCAGAGACCTTTGTCGCGAAGTCGAGTCAACAGCAGTGACCGGTCCTGGATTTAGAGCTTATCTGCTTTAAAATATGTCCCTTTTGGGCTTCCCTGGTGGTGCAGTGCTTAAGAATCCGCCTGCCCACGCAGGGGACACGGGTTCAAGCCCTGGTCCGGGAAGAACCCACGTGCCGCGGAGCAACTAAGCCCCGCAACGAGAAGCCCGCGCACCACAATGAAGACCCAATGCAGCCAAAAATGGATAAATAGAATAAATAAATTTATTAAAAAAATAAAATATAGTTTTGAAGTTGAATGTTGACATATGTTTTTTAAACGGTAGCTGATTAATTAGATAAAGTCAAGAGGTGGTTTCTTTCACAGCAAACGGATGACGAGTATTGGGTAGAGCTGACTAAGATTTCTTCATCTTTTTTCTCATATATATATATATATATACTCGTTGAATTTCCGTTCTTTTAAGGAGTGTGCTAGTTAATGAATGTTAGTAGACCGCTGTCTTTTGCTTTTATGAATGTCACGAAGTCCTCAGCGTGTTGTCCCTTGTATTTTCTAATAATTGATCTTGGTTGGCTGGGTGTGGAATAACAGAATCCAGAAGTTCGAAGAGCAGGCTTAGTTCTTTTTTTCATTTTAAAAAAAATTTTTTATTGGACTAGAGTTGACTGACAATGTTACGTTAGTTTCAGGTGTACAGCAGAGTGAATCAGTTACACATATACCTATGTCCATTCTTTTTCAGATTCTTTTCCCATAGAGGCCATGACAGAGTACTGAGTAGAGTTCCCTGTGCTGTACGGTAGGTCCTTACTTAGTTATCTGTTTTATATATTAGTAGTGTGAATATGTCAGTCCCAACCTCCCAGTTTATCCCCCCCCCGCCCCCCCATCCCCTGGTAACCATGAGTTTGTTTTCTACATCTGTGACTCTACTTCTGTTTCGAAAATAAGTTCATTTGTATCCTTTTTTAAAGATTCCACATGTAAGTGATATCATACGATATTTGTCTTTCTGTGTCTGACTTACATCACTCAGTATGACAATCTCTAGGTCCATCCATGTTGCTGCAGGTGGCATTATTTTGTTCTTTTTTATGGCTGAGTAAGCAGGCTTAGTTCTTGATCACATATAGAACTGTTTGTCATTAATCCTTGTGGACTCGGCATTCTTGTCAGTCCTCGTAAACGAGAAGCGTGAATCATTGACTGATATGCCGGAGAACTCCTGGAGTAAGTGAAGATCCCTTCGCTTTTCAGACATCCTAAAAGGCGAGAAGACAAGAGGGTGAATAAATGCACGCACAGATACGGGCTGGTCTCTGCCCTTCTCAATAAGCGTATCTTTTTCCTTTTGAAGAGAAACCATTTCAGAATTTTGAATGACCTCTTCAAGGGGACTCATTACTGGGAGGAACGGAGAAAGAGCTCATTATGGTAACCGTTTCTCATCCGTTCTGTGGTTTCATGTCGTAGACCCTGGGGGCCCGGCTAGGCTCTGGTTCTGGGGCCTCTTTGTACTGATCTGAAACCCACACACCACCTTGGTTTTTAGAGTAATTATCTAGTGATGTTAAACAGTAAAAATTGTGCTGTTTTAAAGGATCTAAAAATGCATACGGGGACATGCGTGTAGATAGCAGTCATGTCAACAAACATGCTTTTTTTTTTTTTTTAAACATGCTTTTTTATGTATACATTTGTAGGCAGCATTTTGTAAACCCGAAAACGTCAACTCGGTAACTTGGGATCTTGTGCGTTGTCCCTCTCCACTCCCACCGGAACTCCAGGTTCCTCCCAGGGCGTGCAGGTGACTATGGTTGAGCAGAGAAACACCCGGGTGAGGATGGGCTGAAGTCCCAACGCAGGACCAGAGCCCATCAGAGGGACCGTTTCCTTATGCAGGGATTCTCTGAAAGGCTGCAAGGGAAGCCTTTTTTTTTAAACAGATGCATGTCTTTTATTATGAAAATTGCTGTTACATTACAGCCAGCATCCGAAACAGTATTTTAATAAGCACTTGTTTTGATTATAAAGTAGAGCAGAAACCATGATTCTCAGTGATTGTATCAGTTTCCTAGGGCCGCCTTAACAAAAGTACCACAGACTGACCTACAGCAACAAAAAGTGGTTCTCTCATAGTCCTGGAGGCCAGAAGTCCCAGATCAAGGTGCCACCAGGGCGGCCCTCCTCTGAAGGGCCTTCCTTGCTTGTGTCCTATCTTCCGTGGTTTCTGACAACCCCTGACATTCTTGGACTTGTAGACATGTCACTTCAATCTCTGCCTTCTGTGTGCCTTTGTCTCCATGTGACCATCTTCTTACAAGCACACCCACTCATTATTGGCTTAAGGGCCCACCGGACTCCACCGTGACCTCATTTGATGAATTCTCTCTGTGTGGGCGCATTTTCTCTCTCTCTGTGTTTTAGTTTTATTGATACACGACTGACCTACAACACTGTGTTATTTCCAGGTGTACAGCATAGTGGCTCAATATTTCTGTATATCACAGAAGGATCACCACAATAAGTCGTTAACCATCTGTTACCACACAAAGATACGATGTTATTATTGACTGTATTCCCCGTGCTCTACATTTCATCCCCACGACTCATTTATTTTTTAGCTGGAAGTCTGTACCCCTTAAGCTCCTCGCCTATTTCACTCACTGCCCACCCTCTCGCCACTACAACTACCTATTTCTATGAGTCTGTTTCTGTTTTGTTGTGTCTGTTCATTGGTTTTGTTTTTTAGATGCCACGTATAAGTGAAATCATGCAGTATTTCTCTTTGACTTGTTTCACTTAGCATAATACCCTCCAGGTCCATCGGTGTTGTCACAGATGGCAAGATTTCATTCTTTTTTATGGCTGAACTGTGTGTGTGTGTGTGTGTGTGTGTGTGTGTGTGTGTACGTACACACATCTTCTTTATCCATTCATCTGTTGATGAACACTTAGGTTGCGTCCATGTCTTGGCAATTGTAAACAGTGCTGCAGTGAACGTAGGGTTGTGTATATCTCTTCAAATTAGTGTTTTTGTTTTCTTCAGGAAAGTACCTAGGAGTGGAGCTGCTCGGTCGTGTGGGAGTTCTCTTTGTAGTGTTTTTGAGGATTCTCCGTGCTGTCTTCTGCAGTGATCGCCCCGGTTTCGATTCCCACCATCGCTGGGTCAGGGTTCCCTTTTCTCCACATCCTCGCTAAGTCGTGTTATTTGTTGTCTTTTTGGTGATGACCATTCTGACAGGTGTGAGGTCGTGTAGCATGGTTTTGATTTGCATTTCATCTTGATGAGTTCTGTCTGCGGCAAACCTAGTTCCAAATAAGGTCGCATGGTGAGGTCCGGGGGGGGTTGGGACCACAACATATCTTCCTGAGGGGACCCAGTTCAACCTGTAGCGGTGGCGATTCCCCGCACCATCCCGCCCCACCCGTCTTCTCCCAGACGCCCCTGGTGTCCTGACGTGGCTACCTGGCCATACGCGACTCACGCCCGTGGCCGTTTACAGGGCAGCCAGAGAAATCCAACCCGCTGTAAATTCTTTGTCCTTAATAAAATAGAGGAGTCAGTACGACTGAGCTGCAGGTGCAGCGACCCGTCACCGGCCAGTCCTGGTGCCCAGGCGTGTGTGCACGCAGGGCGGGCAGCAGCCTCGGCCGAAGCTGGGATCGCCCGGGTGGATTCTTTATTTCATGGCTTGCCTGCGAAAGGTCTGCAAGCTCTCACGGCCTCTCCCTCAGGAGGTATTTTTCGTGTGCTACGGTTCACAGGGGGCTGGGGCCGCTTTGCTGGCACGTGGAGTGCATGTAGCCCGTTCTCGGTCACACGCGCACGGGCTGGCGGCGGTGGGCTTTCCCTTGGGGCTGGACTGGAGGGATGCTGCCCACGAGGACGGGGTTCAGGGGACGGTGTGGACTGTGGGCCCGCTTGCCCGGTCCCTGGACTATCCCGTGACCCAGTCGCCCGATGTTGATATTGCTAAGCTCCCAGCCACGGCGGGGCGGCAGGGGAGGCCCCCGGGGGCGGCGTTCCCGAGCGCAGCCCTTGTCGTGTTCTCACCAGAGGCGCCCGCGAGAAGCAGCAGCTGTGCCCTTGGGGGTTTTTGCTGCCTGGAATCACAAGGCCCTGCCGTGGAGTCTTGCCCAGTTTCCTCTGAAAGAAATTATATTGTGGACGAGTCCTTGGTGCACTTAGACATCTTTTGAGACTCTCAGGCTCTTTTTAGGGAAACGTGTTCAACAGACGACACATATGCTCAAACATGTTCCGAATTTGGAGGTCTCAGAGCACGGTAGGTGAAACCTTGACCTTGGATTTGTCTCTCTTGGTGGCAGTGGCTTCACATGGTAAACAGGAGGTCACCTGGGTGTCCCGTCACCATATTCACCCCTTGGAGACGGACTTGGGGCCTTGGAGGATCAGCTTCCAGTAGCAGTTTGGGCAACAGGGAATACGATTTCACATCATAATTACAGCCCCCAAGCAAGATCCAGCTTAATAATTAGAGTCCCAATTAGAGCATGTGCACGTCCGTCGCTTCTGTTCATTCTGGGCGCTGATGTCAGACTCGTGAGAAAGCCGACCAAACAGAAACGGAAATTTGCATTGGAGGAAAATAATCTCACTTCTGTTATGTAGTATAAGTAGTTTAAAGCCACACAGGGGACTCTTTCAGGTAAATCTACTCTTTCATGATGATGCAGAATGCAGCACAGGTTCTCAAATTTTTATGTCAAGAATTTCGTAAAATAAGTCAGACAAATTTAGGATTTACCTCATAGTGAATCAAGAACTTTAAGCAGGAACTTTTCTTCTAATCTAATGAAAAATGCCACTTGTACCATTTGGACGTATACATGCCTAGCTGAGGAGAGCAAGTGATTTGCTGGGGGTTTATGGGTAAAAATATCTGGTTACTAAGGGTGCATGAATCTGGGAGGTAAACGATTTACCCAGCAGATCCAGATTTTACTAAAACAGAACTATTTGATGGTGGCAAGATAGACTGTTTGCTGGGTCTTACGTTTGTTTGTGTTTGTTTGCAGGCTTGGTTGAAGGCAAACAAATGACATTAAATAGTAATTGGCTTGGAGGAGGTGATGGGGGAGCAGATAGGTGGTGTTAGTTTCTGTGGTTCTGTTCTTTCGTGTCCACTAATGCACTCGGGTTTCAGCCCCTGTATTAGTTACCTGTTGGTGTGTAACAAACTGCCCCAGCGCTCAACAGCTGAAAAATACAGATATTTATGATCGCACAGTACCTCTGAGACTCAGGAATCCAAGCACAGATTAGCTGGAATGTTCTGGCTCAAGGTCTCTCATGAGTTGTAGTCAACATGTTGTCCTGGGCTGCAGTCTTTTTTTTTTTTTTTTTTTTTTTTTTTTAATTTTTATGGGAGTGAAAATTGATTGACAATTGGAGTAAAGTTTATTGGAGTATAGTTGATTTACAGTGTTATGTTAGTTTCAGGTGTAGAGCAAACTGAGTCAGTTAGACATATACATATATCCACTCTAATTTATTTATTTATTTTTTGGCCGCGTCGGGTCTTCATTGCTGCGCGCGGACTTTCTCTAGTTGCGGCGAGGGGGCGTTACTCTTCATTGCGGTACTCGGGCTTCTTACTGCGGTGGCTTCTCTTGTTGCGGAGCACGGCCTCTAGGGTGCACGGGCTTCAGTAGTTGTGGCACGTGGGCTCAGTAGTTGTGGCACACAGGCTTAGTGGCTCCGCGGCATGTGGGATCTTCCCAGACCAGGGCTTGACCCTGTGTCTCCTGCATTGGCAGGCGGATTCTTAACCAGTGTGCCACCAGGGAAGTCCCTATCCACTCTTTTTTGGATCCTTTTCCCATATAGGTCACTACAGAGTATTGAGTACAGCTCCCTGTGCTATATAGTAGATTTTTTGTTTTGTTTTTTTTTAAAATAAATTTATTTATGTCTGCATTGGGTCTTTGTTGCTGTGCGCGGGCTTTCTCTAGTTGCAGCAGGCAGGGGCTACTCTTTGTTGTGGTGCATGGGCTTCTCACTGCGGTGACTTCTCTTGTTGCGGAGCACAGGCTCTAGGCGCACAGGCTTCAGTAGCTGTGGCGCACGGGATCAGTAATTGTGGCTCATGGGTCCTAGAGCACAGGCTCAATAGCTGTGGCACACGGTCTTAGTGGCTCCGCGGCATGTGGGATCTTCCCGGACCAGGGCTCGAACCCGTGTCCCCTGCATTGGCAGGCGGATTCTTAACCACTGCACCACCAGGGAAGCCCGTATATATAGTAGGTTCTTATTAGTTACCTGTTTTATATAAATCTCCCAATTTATCCTTCCCCCCTCCCCCCAGTAACCATAGGTTTGTTTTCTATGTCTGTGACTCTATTTCTATTTTGTAAATAAGTTCATTTGTATTCTTTTCTTAGATTCCACATATAAGTGATATCATATGGTATTTGTCTTTCTCTGTCTGACTTACTTCATTTACTATGATCGTCTCCAGGTCCATCCATGTTGCTGCAAATGGAATTATTTTGTTTTTTTTTTTATGGCTGAGTAATGTTCCTGTGTGTGGTCTCTGCGTGTGTGTGTGTGTGTGGTGTGTGTGTACACACCACATCCTCTCTATCCATTCCTCTGTCTTGGATAGGTTGTTTCCATGTCTTGGCTGTTGTAAATACTGCTGCAGTGAACATTGGGGTGCACGTATCATTTCAAATTATGGTTTTCTCTGGATATATGACCAGGAGTGGGACTGCTGGATCATATAGCAACTCTATTTTTAGTTTTTGAAGGAACTTCCAAAATGTTCTCCATAGTGGCTGTATCAATTTACATTCCCACCAACAGTGCTGGAGGGTTCCCTTTTCTCCACACCCTCTCCAGCATTCGTTGTTTGTAGATTTTTTTGACGATGGCCCTTCTGACCGGTGTGATGTGATACCTCATGTTTTTGATTTGTGTTTCTCTAACGATTAGCGATGTTGAGCATCTTTGCGTATGCTTTTTTGGCCATCTGGGTATCTTCTTTGGAGAAATGTCTCTTTAGGTCTTCTGCCCAATTCTTGATTGGGTTTTTGTGTTTTTTTGATACTGAGCTGCATGAGCTGTTTGTGTATTTTTGGATATTAATCCCTTGTTGGTTGCCTGGGCTGCGGTCTTTGAGCGTGAACCTGGGCTGGAGGATCAACCTCAAGGTCACTTGTGAACGTGGCAGTTGGAAGGAGGCTTCAGTTCCTCAACCCTCTGTAGGGCTGCCCATGACCTGGCTTCCCCAGAGCGCATGATCTGTGTGAGTGTGAGAGAGACTGAGACAGGGCGAGGGGAAGAGAGCACAGGGGAAGGAGATAGAGAAAGGAAGTGCTAGAAGCTTTGTGCTTTCATGCCCTAATCTCAGAAGTGACATGCCATTACTTCTGCCATATTCTGTCGGTCACACAGACCGATCCTGGCCAGTGTGGGTCAGAGTTGTTCCAGGGTTCGAGTACCAGGAAGTGGGGCTCCTTGGGTGCCATATAAGAGGCTGCCTACCACAACCCTCTTATTTTTTACACCCATAAATTGGCATCTTGGTTAGAGAATTACTCATTTGAGTACATAGTCAACTATCAGAAAATGCTGGGAGAATTCTTTAACAAGGTCCATTCCCTAACCTTTGGAGCCATTAAAATGTACAAATGAAGACTCTCACTTTGCTACACAGTTAAATAAAAATTATGTATCCATTTTGTGCTCTTAACTCTATTCTTGGATTTAAAAAAATAGTTTCCCCCCATGCAATGGAAACATCTATTGGGCCCCTAGTGGATGGGCCCCACCAGCTCCCATCTCCTCCATAGATTCACTTCAATCTTCCAGTTACTGTCAGAGTCACTGCCGCCCCTCTACGTACGCCTTCTGCCCCGAGACATGAACGAAATGTCGACCTTGCCCTTTCAAAATATGAAATAATTGAATTACCCTTTTGTATTGTCTTCTGTGCAAAGTTAATGGGAAAAAACTGAATGAGAGTTTTTTCTGAGCTCTTACTCATGATTTCAGAGATGATAACATCTTTATTTAACTTTGCTCTCTCATAGCACTAAAATCGTTCGTTCATTCAGCAGGTACTGACGGAATACGTATTCTCTGTGTGCCGGGCATCAGCAAGGCCCTGGAGTCTGCACTGTAAGGGTGCAAAGGTAGAGTGCGAGAGCAAACGATCTCTTAACAGTAGTTTAAGGCATGTCAGACATAAAGAAATGAGCCTGGTGGATAGTAATTTCATTTTGTGAATTCTGGATACTCGACTTAATGGACATTTCATAGGATCCCAAGGTTTGAGATTCTCTTGTAGCGCTTCTTTTGTCGAAAAGGCAGCTGCAGTGCCGAGAGAGGAGTGGCTTTCCTGAGTAGAGAACTGGAGCTGGCACGAGGTGGACCCTAAGGGGTTGGCCCCCGCGGCAGCATTGGCCCCGAGCCAGGTCCGCTCTGTTAGCACCGGCTCGGTCTGCAGCCCCCGGGTGTTTCATTCGCGTGCAGGGCTGCGGTGGAAGCCCGTAGCTTGTCCTGAACGTTGCCGGCCACCTGGGCATGAGCTTGGGCATGCCAGTGTTTCCACCTTTGCAGCCAGTGGGCCCTCACCCCTGAGACCCAGGGCTCGGCCAGTGTCCCTCTTCTTGCTTTAATTTTTCCCTGGTGGACTCTCCTCCTCCCTGCTTTTCAAGTCCAGCTAAGGCAGATAGCCGAAAATTCCCAAGGGGGGAAAAGCTGAAAATATTGATAAAATAAAGGTTAAAGAAGATGGCATTTTGAGTGGTGGAAATGCAGCTTGATAGGATCGTGTGTGTGTGTTTCCTCCAGGGTTGCCAAGGCTGATGACGGGTGATGTGTTGAAGGTTTGCAGCAAGGCAGACTCATACCTATGGAAGGGTTGGTGATGGTTTTGCCCCGGTGACAGACGTTGACCCAGCTGGGGTAGGTTTGTGAGTCTACTTATGCGTGCCGGTTTTCTACACGGGGGAGTGAGCCGCTGTGCAGGTGGCAGGTGCCACTGCTTCTGTGCTACTTTCTCCCAGTCACAGCTGGGCCGTCTCAGCCGGAGGACTGAGATGCCTCTCCGGGCAAGTTCGTCAGAAAGCAGTGGCTAAATCAGGGAATCATAAGAAATGAAACACATTTATGTGGTTTCTAAAAACTTTATCAACTGTATTTCAGACTTTTTCTGGATTTACCCTTTTTTTCCATTAATCCCCTTTTTCTGTCCCAGGATCCCATCCGGGACACCACATTGAATTCAGCTGTCCTGTGTCCATCTTTCCTTGGGGCTGTGACAGTGTCTCAGACTTTCCTTGTTTTTTGTGGCTCTTATGTTTTGAGGGATACTGGCCATGAGTTTTGTAGAATGTCCTTCACTTTGGATTTGGCTGAGGTGTTTCACATGGTCAGACTGGGGTTAGGAGTTTTGGGAACGAAGACTGCAGAGGCCGAGCACCCTCTGATCACGTCACATCAAGGGTGTGGGCTCTCAACATGACTTATCTCTGATGAGCTCAACCTGACCTCTGCTTAAGGGTGCCGTGGGCCGGCCTTCTTCACTATCGAGTTTACTGCTTTGCCCTTTCTTGCCGTACACTGTTCTTTCAAAGCCCGTCCTCAGTAATGTAGGGGGAGCCAGTGAAACTTCACCTCCTGGAGATCTCAAGTTAAACTATTTACTTATTATTATTATTATTATTTTTTTTTTTTTTTGCGGTACGCGGGCTTCTCACTGTTGTGGCCCCTCCTGTTGCAGAGCACAGGCTCCGGACGCACAGGCTCAGCGGCCACGGCTCACGGGCCCGGCCGCTCTGCGGCACGTGGGATCCTCCCGGACCGGGGCGCAAACCCGCGTCCCCTGCATCGGCAGGCGGACTCTCAACCGCTGCGCTGCCAGGGAAGCCCAAGTTAAACTATTTAAATGCAGGTTTATTCACCCATCGCTTGATAGAAGGTAATAGAGCCTTTTCTCGGAATGGGGATCCAGTAATTCTAGTTTGGGGTCACCTTTCCTTTTAAACTGTACCCTTGATGCACCCTCTGCAGTTTGCAGTATCGATTTCGTTAAAGTGCAGTGGGGCTTGAAGGACATTTGTGAAACCATCTCCGTGCAGAATCCATCTGCAGATCTACTGCCTTTTCCTAGATCTCTTCAGTCTTGTCCACCCTGCCAGCATTTCCATGATACATTTCTTTTAAATTAATTTATATTTTCGGCTGTGTTGGGTCTTTGTTGCTGCGCGCAGGCTTTCTCTAGCTGCAGCGAGCAGGGGCTACTCTTCATTGAGGTGCGCAGGCTTCTCATCGCGGTGGCTTCTCTTGTTGCGGAGCACGGGCTCTAGGCGCGCGGGCTTCAGTAGTTGTGGCTCACGGGCTTCAGTAGTTGTGGCTCACGGGCTTAGTTGCTCCGCAGCATGTGGGATTCTTCCCGGACCAGGCTTGAACCCGTGTCTCCTGCATCGGCAGGCGGACTCTCAACCGCTCTGCCACCAGGGAAGCCCCAGATGGTCTCTTAACGAGGCCTCCACTTGACCTTCTCAAGGGAGTCTATTCTGCGGACATGCTGACAGCTGTCCAAGGGCCCTGGAGCTCACTGGGCTGGGGCCTCCGTCCTTCCCAGTAAGCCCAGGGCCTTTCCACCCCAGCTGGGTACCTGGGTGCTTCATAACCCATAGTGACTTTGGGTCCCAAACCTGCTTATGTCAGTGGGGCTTCATATTGCATTTATGAAAAGTAATTAAATATTATATAAACTAATAACTAATAAGCTAGGAGTACCATCTTTTTTTCCTACCCAAACTACTTCGGATACTTTGTTATAGACAGATCATCAAACAAAAATGTTATCATGGGGCCTCCCTGGTGGCCCAGTGGTTAAGAATCTGCTTGGCCTGCGTGTCCGGAGCCTGTGCTCCGCAACGGGAGAGGCCACAACAGTGAGAGGCCCGCGTACCGCAAAAAAAAAAAAGAGAGAGAGAGAGAGAGAGACCTTCTCCTCTGTGTATTTTTAGAAACAGCAGATATCAACTGTAAATATCTAATGTTGTGTTTATAGACTCTGGCATCATAAAACTTCAAAAAGGTGACTCAGAGGTGGTGGCTGAGCGTGTACGTCAAGGACAGAAGAACTTCCCTAGCACGCTGCACTGTGTAAGGGAAACCATAATTGACATTCTTAGAAAAGAAGTGAATAGGTAAATAGCTGTCTTATTTATCTTACTCATATTCACCAGGTGAGGAATTAGTCATGATTCCTTGCTGGCCAGGGTTTTCATAACTCTTTTCTGATGTGAAAAAATAATGTGCTGCCTGTAAGGAGCAATTTGAAAAAAGACAATGAAGTCCAGAAAGGGAAAAAATACAAAACACTTCTCAACCCCCCCCATGGCAGTTCGCCATCAGCGTTTTGGTATATTTTCTTCCAAATGTCTGTATTCACGTGTATGTAACATAACGTACGCTCAGCTTTGTAGTACGGCTCTTCCACTTAACCTTACAGAGTAAGTGTTTGATCATCGCTGACATTTATTGAAAATATTTTCATGCATCTGTGCCATCAAGGGCATGTACTGTAATTGGCTTAACACATGTTGGAGATATAGATTGCTTCCAATTTTTGCTTCAGGATAGATTGCTGGAAATAAAGCTGTAGGGCTCTTGAGACGGATTACCAAATTGCTTTCCTGAAGGGTAGCGCCAGTTGTATAGCATTGCCAGGGCGTGGGGAGGGGTGCCGGCCTCTCAGGCAGCTCATGAGATTGTGGTCAACTGGGCCAAGGATGCAGGCACTTTTTTTTTTTTTTTTTTGCATTTCTTTGATTTAAAAAAAATGAGGTGGAATATTTCATCTTGTTTGCCAGTCATTTGCATTTCTTTTTCTGTGAATTGGACATAAGCTGCTTTACAGGCATTTCTCAGGTTCTGTTTAGAACATTACACTTTCTGGGTTTCATGTGCATGCCAGCTGTTTTAAAGGTTGCGGTGTCAGAGTTTCAGCTAAATGGGCCAACTCTGCTGTTTGCCAGGATATTAGTCTCCTGACCTTAGCCAAACCTGGGTATCTGCCTGTCAGGGCCGCATATTAAATAAGAGTTAAGTCCAGAAAGCAAGAAGGCAAGTTAGCAAACTAATTTGTTGCTAAGATTATACCTACATGTACACTTCTGTCGTTAACTCTTTGGACCCCTTTCCTTAAAGCTGTCGTGTATGTGTGAGAGTTATGACGGCTTGTTAATGAGAGTTGATGTGTTTGAATGTCACTATGGGATGTGAATACAGCTCACCTTGTATTTTCTAGTGTGTTTATCAAAAGACAGTATCTTCATAGATGACATCTGTAGGAAAAGCATAGATTCTTATGTTAGCTAGTAAAAGATTTTAAAATATATATAATTATAAATTGGCAAGCTTGCTAACTTGTTTCTCCTTGGCCAACGTTTGTTTCCCAAGGGTGTGTGTATATGTGTGAATGAGTGTGTGCGTGTGACATGTTTTGTTGTGCCAGTGAACTAATTGAATATCTATTATGTGACAAGCTCTGCGCTGTCTTTGAAGCATTGAGCTGGTTCATAATACACTGGGAACAAGGAGGGAATTGTCTTTTTTTTTTTTTTTATTGCTCTGAAGTCATTGGCTGTTACTACTCTCTCCTTTCACTGTCTTATAACATTACACAGAAAGCTTTACAAATATTCTATTTCACTTCCTCCTTTTAGAGTGTTTCAGTATTTCTATTTTTTTTTAATTCTCTAAAGAATGCTTTCCAAACTTGGAAATGAAACTAATGAAAGGGAAGGAAAATGATGATTCAGAAATTAATGATAGTAGGACTTAACCTGATGGTCCAGTGGTTGAGACTCTGTGTTTCCACAGCAGGGGATGTGAGTTTGATCCCTGGTTGGGGAACTAAGACCCCGCATGCCTCATGGTGTGGCAATATATACATACATATATATATATATATATATATGATAGTTAAAAAGAAACAGTGATGAATTTTTTAAAATTAATTTATTATTTATTTTTGGTTGTGTTGGGTCTTCGTTGCTGCATGCGGGCTTTACTTGCAGCGAGTGGGGGCTACTCTTGGTTGTGGTGCACGGGCTTCTCATTGCAGTGGCTTCTCGTTGCAGAGCACGGGCTCTAGGCGCACAGGCTTCAGTAGTTGTGGCACGTGGGCCCAGTAGTTGTGGCGCAGGGGCTTAGTTGCTCCGAGGCATGTGGGATCTTCCCAGACCAGGGATTGAACCTGTGTCCCCTGCATTGGCAGGTGGATTCTTAACCACTGTGCCACCAGGGAAGTCCCTCTGTGATGATTTTGGAGTGCAGTGTCTGTCGTTTTATAGCTTAATGGGTTTGGCTTCTCGATGGTCTTTGTGTATTTTTGCTCAAAATTATGTTGAATAGGTAAGTCTAGCCGTGAGTCATTTCCCGCCAAATTTCAACAGATGAGGTGTAACGCGTGGGGAAATGGTCGTATTTCTGTAATAAGGAGTGTCTTCTCAGGACTCAAGGTTCTGTGGCCTTTCAGTGTGTCGCTGCTACACACTAGGCGTTTTCTTGGCTCTGCATTGTGCAATTCACACAGAAGCGAGGTGTGTAGGAGCAGCAGGGGCCGCTGCCGGGTTCCTTTCCAGATCGTGGCTCAGGGTCAGAGACGTTCAGTGCACACTCACTTTCCCAGGGCACATGGGTGCACATACATGCACAGTGCCAGTTCAACTGTGGACAGACGGAATCCATATTCTCTCCACCGAAAAATGTTTTGGGCACATAATTTTCAAATTTGCACGTGGACCAATTAAAGAGGAATTGCGTGGCCTAGAGAGTCCCCAGGTCCTTCCATCCTGCAGACCACAGTCAAAGGATTTTTGCTGCTGCAGGCTCTCAGACTGACTTGGAAGGGACCCAGGTCCTCGGTCTTCACTGTTGTTTGTTTGGTTTTTTTGTTTGTTTTTTTTTGCGGTACGCGTGCCTCTCCCTGTTGTGGCCTCTCCCGTCGCGGAGCACAGGCTCCAGATGCGCAGGCTCAGCGGCCACGGCTCACGGGCCCAGCCGCTCCGCAGCACTTGGGATCTTCCCGGACCGGGTCACAAACCCACGTCCCCTGCATCGGCAGGCGGACTCTCAACCGCTGCGCTACCAGGGAAGCCCCACTGTTTTTCTTATACCTCGGCATCCCCATGAGATATAGATGGTTATTCCCACTGTACATTTAAGATACAGGGTCTCAGACAGGTTGAATAATTTGACCATGACTGTGGAAACGAGTAAGGGTTCAGAGCCAGGAATTAAGCCCAGGGCTACCTCCACCAGATGCCTCCTCTGATGAAAGGGATGTTTTTCAAGCGTTGTTTATGTGGTAAAACACCTCAGGGTTCCAGAGAATTAAAATTGGTTCCAAGACACACTGTGAAGACTTAGGTTTCTGACCAAGAAATCATTAGTCCCAGTAGTTTAAAAATATTTATTGATTTATTTGTCCCCACCGGCTCTTAGTTGCCGCGTGAGGGATCTTTAGTTGCGGCATGCAGGATCTAATTCCCTGACCAGGGATCAAACGTGGACCCCCTGCGTTGGGAGCGCGGAGTCTTAAGCGCTGGACCACCAGGGAAGGTACTAGTCGCTATAGTTTTATTTCTTTACTCCCTCTTCTGTGATGATGAATCTTTCTGTGTTATATGAGGACAGTTAGCAGCTTTTAACCTTTCTGGTACATTGGGAGTGAAGAGGTGAGTCATTCAAGTCAGCTGGTAGCCTGGGATGTAACTTTCTATAGCTCTGGGGGTGACGGAACTCTGGTTCCCTAAAGCACTGCCGCACAGTGGGGGCCCCAGTGTTCTGTCTTACCTCTTGTCTGGGATGGCTGCTCCAGCTCCTGCCCTCACATCACATCCTCGTTCCAGTCCTTGAGTAGGAGTGAGGAGGGGGGACTTCATTGCCTGTAAGAGCACAGACAAGAGGTTTCATTTCTGACTTCTGCTTATAGCCATTGGCCAGAACTGGGTTACGGGGAAACCTTCTCCTTTTGGAAGCGGTGTGGCCATGTGCCCACACAAAATCCAGGTGTCCTGTTCTCAGAGGGTGAAGGGGGGGGGAGTGGATAATGGTAGTCTAGCCGACACTGTCCTCACTTGAGTTGGGAAGGCGGCGTTACTAAAACCACAACACGTTAGATGCAAAATTCTAGACTGTGGGACAAGGGTCATATATGGTACAGCAAGGGCTCCTGCAAAGAGTATCCCTGGCCCACTTTTTGAAGCTCAACGGTGAGTCCTTCCTGTCTCCTGCCCACCACTTACTCTGAGTTTTAACCAGGTGACTAGAGACCTCTTTCTTTGTGCACGAAGTGGGAATATGGTCTACCCCGTGTTACAAGGATGACATGGAGTAGTGAAGGTGAAAGGGAGCGACTCTGTTGCCTTTCTCATCGTAGGTTGGAGGTCAGCTGACGCGCTGTCGGGAGTTACCTTTTTACACGGGTGTGTGCTGTTGATAACGCAGCCTTCTTGTACAGGAAGGGACTTGGTCTTCTACCTCCATGGTCCTTCCGCACCGCATAGCACGCTGTGTAACATGTGCACACGAAGTTCTCGATGAGCTTTTATGCTCTTCGGTCATTTGCATTCACTCCATCTCTCAGACTCACACATTCACCTAACCAGTCAATGTTTATTGAGCACCTACCATGTGTGTCAGGAACTCTTCTAGGTGCAGGGAACATAGCTGTCAACAAACCAGACAAAAAGCTTACGTCTAGTGGATAAAAATATGGGTCAGGTATGGCACACTGGGTGTTTCGGTACCAGGAATGAGTGCGTGTGAAATCACTTTGGTATTTGCACTTATGTTGCACTTTATAATGTTTAAATGTGGGCATTATTTAGCAAAGAGCAGATACTAACAGTCATGCGCCCGCAGCCACAGAGGAGGAATGCAGTAGAGATGTTGAGTATTGATCGAATGTTTTTAAATGTTAATATGGTGTATTTGAATTATTTGTTTGTAATTTCCAGTCATGTAAGTAGAAAATTTAAGTTCTTTTTTGTTTTCAACAAATACATAAAATACCACCTCCCTCTATATAATAGTACTGGGTTGAAAAAAAAAGACAACACAACACTCTTTAGTGTTGCCAGTTAGAAAGAGCTTAAGGAAAAATTGATTGCCCCTGGGGTTTGTGTAGAAATTAGCAAACCTAATGATTTTCCCTGGGCGTGATGATCTCTTTTAAGCTACTGAGAAGTTTATAGTCATGCAGGTCGAGTGGAGTGGATAGTGATTTAGAGAAGAATTGAGGTGATTAATAAGAAGCCCCTGATTTTGTTTTAATAACATACTCTGACCCAATAAGGAAAATTCAGGCTATATTTTCTTACAGTGGTAGTGCTGTTAAAATTTACGCAAATGGAACGCGTTTATGTATTACTAGGCCTTTCATAGTCTTTTGCTTTCCAGGGAGCTTTGTAAATGATTATATTTATTTTTTACCCAGTATATCGGCTCTGAATGCTCCTCTTGACTTGCCACCGTGAATGTTCATCCAGTGAGAACCAGGCTGTTAAATGGAGGTTTACGCCACGTAGAGATTAAGGAGATAGACGCAGGGCTTCCCTGGTGGCGCAGTGGTTGAGAGTCCGCCCGCCGATGCAGGGGACGCGGGTTCGTGCCCCGATCTGGGAAGATCCCACATACTGCGGAGCGGCTGGGCCCGTGAGCCATGGCCACTGAGCCTGTGCATCCAGAGCCTGCGCTCCGCAAAGGGAAAGGCCACAACAGTGAGAGGCCCGTGTACCACACACACACACACACACACACACACAAAAAAAAAAAAAAAAAAAAAAAAAAAGGAGATAGACGCAGATAGACCCAGGTGTGTGAGGCCCCAGTGTGTGATGAATTACTTCCTTACGTTTATGGCGGACTTCTAGCCCCCTAATGTGCACGTGGGAGCAGCCCCATTTACGAGTGCTTCAGTGTGGACTTCGTCTGTACGACACCGTTTTGACCGACTGAGCCATTGAAAGCCAGTAGGAGAAATGCGACCGGGGAGACAGCATCGACAGCTACAGGACGTCACGTTTGTTTTATGTGACCGATTTGTGTGGGGCTGAATTGACTAGATTTGTGGCGTCTGGGAGATACAGCTTCCCACGGCACACATTCTGATGAAATGGCGTTAATGATGGTTGGTCTGCTGCATTTTCAATAGATGCCTTGTAAATTCTGAGCCCGTTGATGTATGTCTGATCATGTGGTCTTCTTTTTCTCACCTCTCCCTCTGTCCCTTCACGAAGCCTGCCCTGATAGAAGACATGGGTTCTCTGGTCAGAACAGTGCAGGACTACATACAAAGTGCCTTCTAGGTGGAGTGGAAGGTTAGCTTCGTTGCGCTCTGGAAGATTCAGACCATCCTTGGGTTTTTGCCTTTTGCTTTTTTCCCTCTTGATGAAGCTAATGCTCTAAATTTTTGCAGTAAATATGGTGCATTGATAGTGGTATTATCTGACCTATAATTCATAAAACTGAGTGGCATATCCACAGTGTTTTTAGCCTGTTAACTTTTGGGAGAATGTATTTATTTCCCAGTGGGAGTTAACCTGTGGAGAGTGAAGGAGTGGGGGCATGGGAGTTGTTTTTGTGCAATAGAAGCTGTATTTTTTTAAATAAATTAATTTTATTTATTTCATTTATTTTTGGCTGCGTTGTATCTTCATCGCTGCGCACGGGCTTTCTCTAGTTGCCGCGAGCGGGGGCTGCTCTTCGTTGCCGTGCGCGGGCTTCTCATTGCGGTGCTTCTCTTGTTGCGGAGCACGGACTCTAGGCACACGGGCTTCATTAGTTGTGGCACGCGGGCTCAGTAGTTGTGGCGCACAGGCTTAGTTGGTCCGCAGCATCTTCCCGGACCAGGGCTTGATCCCGTGTCCCCTGCATTGGCAGGCGGATTCTTAACTACTGCGCCACCAGGAAAGCCCGTGAGACAGTAGCTTTAGAAGAGAGAAGTGCCAAAGCTGTGTGGATTGCCAATCTGTGAGGACTCGCTAGTTGCCCATTACAATGTGAAGAGTCTTTGAATGCGGGAAAGACAGAAGGGAGATTGAGTTCCTACCAGTAGAATGAAGGTGTCTTACAGACAACATAGGAGCAAGGGGAAAAGAAGGTTCAGCTTGTATAGAAAATGAAAACTGGTTCCAGGAAGAGCAGACAAATTCCCCAGGTACATACGCGTCTTCCTAGATTTCCCCCTTGCCTTGCAGTCATCTTGGTTGTGTTTCCCGCACCTGATTTCACGGCCTCTGGTAAAATGATTCCCACTCGGCGTGTCCATAGAGCGTCAACTTCATTTCAGCAGAAAACAGAAGCAGGCTCTGTGTGCCCTCATACTTCATCAGGTGCACTATCTCAGTGAAGTGTGTCGTTGCAGCAGCGGGGACAGCTGAGCAAACTTGGACGGGCTTTGGGAGCAGGTGTATCCGGAGGTGGGGGAAGAAGGGCGGGGGCGGTGCTGGGCGCTGCTTTTCCAGCGGTACACATCCATCCCCGCGTCTGCGTCTCGGGCATCCCGCCTTACGTTTCTTCTGTAGAGGAAGTAGAAAGCACAGGTAAGTGTGTGTCAGTCCCCTGGGCCTCCTGGTGTCACTTTCCTGAGCTGTGCACATGTGGATGGGTGCCTGGCTGGCCACGGCAGACAGCAGGCTCGGCCACTGGGAGCGGCAGAGTCCTTTAGGAGAGCCTTTTGCCGTTTAGCTTTTAACTGTTAGACCTTCCAGCAACGAGCGAAGCCTGCTAACTATGTATGTGTCGGGCTAGCCTGGTTGTCAGTTTTATCTAATGCTGATTTTAAACTCTTAGATGTGGGTGACACGGGGATGCACCAGCATCTACTCATAACCATATGAATTAAGAGGGATGTGATTCCACACGGCTTACACGCACACGCTTTATGGTTGTCATTAATGCTTGTTATAAAAGCCCTGTAAGACCTGAAAATGGCACGTGAGTCGTCAAGGAGGAAAATGCCATCTTCACTGGAGTTTAGGTGTTCCGTACGTCGTGTTGTCTTCTCAATTTCAGTTCGTACGCTCTTCCGTGTCCTAGGCTGTTTACTAAGCATCTTTGTCGCGTCTGGCCCAAGGCTTAGCTTTGCGGATGGAGAGTGAGCTGGGCACACTCTGAGCTCAGCCAGGTGGATGCAGAGGCCGTGCCCTGCTGGAGCTTGCCTGCTACTTGGAAGACAGGCCGTAAACAGGGGAACCGATCGGCAAGATGCCCTGATAGTAGCGCCTGCCGGGAGAGCAGGGTGACGTGACCAAGGGGCTTGCGGTGGAAGGGCTTCCACATCAGAGTTAAGAAACGGAGACTGATGACTTGAAGTCTCAAGGATGTAGCTGGGAAGAGCCGGGAGAACAGACTTCCAGAAGGAGGAAACAGCACGTGCAAAGGGTAGAGGCAGCAGGACTGGGCTCTGGAAACTCGAGGGACGTAAAGGGGGCCAGGCCAGCATGATGGAGGCAAGCGACGGACCAGGAGATGAGGTGAGAGCTGTGTGCAGGGGACCCCAGACAGTTCCTTACAGGATGTGATGGTAACGGTGATGTGTTTGGACTTGAAACCCTCCAGCGGCTTCCCACTGCGCTAACTGGTGGCTGGCTGCTGGTGGGGGAGGGATTGAAGTGTCTCCAAGTGGGTTCCAATCATAAGGCAGTCTCATTTTCTCCCTCCCTCCCTCCCCCCTGCCTTCCTCCCCCCTCCCTTCCTCCCCTGTGCCCCCTCCCTCCCTCCCCCTCCCCCTTCCCTCCTCCTCCCCCCTCCTTCCTCCCTCCTCCCCCCTCCTCCCTCCCTCCTCCCTCCCTCCCTCCCTCCCTCCCTCCCTCCCTCCCTCCCTCCTTCCTCCCTCCCTCCTTCCTCCCTCTCTCCTCCCTCCTCCCTCCCCCCTCCCTCCCCCCTCCCTCCCTCCCTCTGTCCTCCCTCCCTTCCTTCCTTCCTCTGGGTCTCAGTTACGGTTCCCTGGGTCCTTTGTTGCAGCAGGCAGGCTCCTTAGTTGTGGCATGCATGTGGGATCTAGTTCCCCAACCGGGGATCAAACCTGGGCCCCCTGCATTGGGAGCACAGAGTCTTATCCACTGCGCCACCAGGGAAGTCCCAGTCTCATTTTCCACTAGCATAGCTCAGCGGACCTGGGAAGGAGAGCACAGACTTGGGACACTCTTCAGCAGGGAGCGCCAGCAGACATGCAGGCGTCCTAGCCGGGGGAGCGTGGGCCTGGCGCGTGGCCCTGAGTAGGAGGCAGGTGTCATTTACTCGGGCGGCGGGCTGGAGGAGGGACGAGCTGGTGTGGGTGGCGAGTGGGTGAAGGGCTCCACTGTGGACATGCCGTGTGCGAGATGCTGGTGGGACCTCTCAGTGGACGCGTCATGCGGGCTGGTCCAGGGATGCGTGTGCAGCTGGGAAGGCCAGGACCCTGAGACATCTATTTGGGATTTGAAGCCAGGGGCTGGGTGAGTTCACGGGGGAGACGGATGGCAGTGCAGTCCTGTCCAAAGGGGCTCGATTTGCAGTCAAACAGAAAGCAAGCCAAAGGTCAGAAATGTGCCTTTTGAGACTTCCCTGGCGGTCCAGTGGTTTGGACTCAGCGCTCTCACTGCTGGGGCCCCAGGTTCAGTCCCTGGTGGGGAAACTAAGATCCTGCAAGCCAAGAGGCACAGCCAAAAAATAAAAGATTCCTTTTGGAAACTTAAGGCGGCTGAAAGGTTTCCAGAGTCATTTGATAAGCCCTTGTATTTTCATAGAGGTTTACAAAGTAAGCTTGTAGGAGATCAGAATTTAGTGAACCTGCCATCGGGAGACTTTTTGACAGAAGCTGTATCAATATCATCTTATTCTTCTTAACTCGTTTCTTTCTAATAAGGGAAACAGCTTCCCCTAAGATTTATGCTTAAATTTCCCTTTTTTTCCCCTCACTTTGCAGCTTTCATCTTAGGTGTGAAGAAATGATTCAGCCTAGACTAAGTAGATCTGAATACCTGCTATTTTCCTTGGGCTTCTAGAGTTTTTGCTAACAATCACAAGTACGGTCCTGAGCATCATGTAACAGCATAATGTGTTAATTTTTTTGAATGACGTTTATGATTAACCTTGATTTAGCAATAACATTGAACCCGTTTCCCAACCACAAAGATCAGTACAAATTTAATTAACCACAGTGTGTCATTCTGCCACTGTGAAGCTAAATTCTCCAAGGACAGAAGCTGCTTAAGAATTTCTAGCTTTGGCTGACATTCAGATATTCCAGAAAGCTACCAGGACCCTGAGATTGTTTCTAGGGAATATGCCTCTGCTCCACCGGGAAGTATCTCAGAATGTCATCTGTGAGTTTGAAGGTAACTGAGTACAACTATTTTTTCACAGTTGGAGAGTTTGGCTTATGGAAAGGAAGCACACTAGTATTCTTGACTTGCTTCTGAGTAAATTGCCTGATGCCCATTTTAACTGTTACAGACGTTTCGATCTAAGTCTGTAGCCAACAGCAGGGCCTTTGGAAGAAATACATTTGCAGTGAAGGTTCATTTTCTTTGAGATCTTTTTTTTATTATGGTAAAACATATGTAACATAAAACTTACCATCTTTTTAACCACTTTTAAGTGTACAGTGTGCTGTTCTGTGGCATTAAGTGCATTCACCATCCACCTCCAGAGCTTTTTCATCTTCCCAAATTAAAACTCTTAAGTAATAACTCTCCTCTCCTCTCCACTCCCCCCCACCGCCCAGCTTTCTGTCTCCATTTCTGACCACTCTAGGTACTTCATGTAAGAAGGATCCTAGCTTATTTGTCCTTTTGTGTCTCACTTGTTTAACTTAGCATAATGTCTTCAGGGTTCATCTGCGTTACAGTATGTGTCAGAATTTCATTTTTTTTGCAAGCTAAATAATAGTGCAGTGTATGTATAGATGAAATTTTGTTTATCCATTCATCCATCGGTGGATATCTGGGTTGTTTCCATCTTTTGGCGACCGTGAGTAATGTCATAAGAACATTGGGCTGCAAACATCTGTTCAAGTTCCTTCTTTCAGTTCTTTTGGTTTTATACCTAGAAATGGAATTGCTACATCATCTGGTAATTATATGTTGAATGTTTTGAGAAACCATCATGTTTTCCTGGAGGTTCTTTTTTTTTTTTTTTTTTTTTTGCGGTATGCGGGTCTCTCACTGTTGGCCTCTCCCATCGCGGAGCGCAGGCTCAGCGGCCATGGCTCACGGGCCCAGCCGCTCCGCGGCACGTGGGATCTTCCCGGACCGGGGCACGAACCCGCGTCCCCTGCATCGGCAGGCGGACCCTCAACCCCTGCGCCACCAGGGAAGCCCCTGGAGGTTCATTTTTAAGTAATCTTGGTAAGGTATGATAGCAATGGAATCTAAGCATGCCTCCATCTTATCTCACACGAGAGTTAGCAAACTACAGCCTGTGGGCCAAATTTAACCCATTACCTACTTTTGTACAGTCAACAAGCTAAGGATGGTTTTTACATTTTTAAGGGGTCCAAAAAATCAAACCAAGAAGAACGACAAGTCGTGATGCGTGAAAATTCTCTTAATTCTATTGTACGTAATTAAAGTTTCCTCGGAACACAGCTGCACCCACTGGTGTCTGTGCTCTCTGACCGTTCCTCACTGCAGTGGTGGAACTGAGTGGGTGTAACTCTGTGTGGCCCATGGAGTGAAACATACTTTCCGTCTCTGACCCTTTAAGAACAGGTCTGCCAGCCTCGAATCGAACAGGTTAACGTGACAGCAGGTCAGATGAGCATATTTACAGCTGTTGAACGCTCTGCTCGCGTACGGGGGCTTTTCCAGTGGTCTTGGTGGGTCATCAAGCCATCTCCCTAATTTATCACCCTGTTCTGAACTTCATTTGTGTCCCCGTTTCACAATTAAGCATCAGTCCTTGGGGAGACTTCCTTCGGTCGGAGAGGCAGGTGTAAAACCCCAACCAAGTTTGAAACTCGCCCACTTCAGGTACATTTGCTTTGCTGTTCCCAGTGCCAGAGTCTGGCTCCCTGTCCTTGTAAGGCACTATCTCTTCCCCCTGAAAAAGAAGTAAATCTCTGTGTAATGGAGGATCCAAACTGAGAAAGATTTCTCAAAATTCGCTTACTTTTCTCATATACTTTTTTGGGAGCAAGGTTTGTGCCCTACTAAAAGGCACTGTCTTCTATTTTTAATCTGTGATATTTCCGTAAAACCATGTAAATGTCATACTTAGAATGGAAGGGCATTTTCAGCATTTTTTTGCAAAGTGCTTTTCTGTGCAGTTAGGGCTGTGTGTGACTTGTAAAAATTTCTGTTCACACAACTGGAGATCTGACACAGCACTGGTTCCCTCTGTTAACAGTGACATCTTCAAAGTACCATTTTAGGGTAACACTTCATTCTGTTTAATTTGTTGTCAGAAATATCATCCCCAGAGCAGCTTTTTTTTTTGCGGTACGTGGGCCTCTCACAGTTGTGGCCTCTCCCGTTGCGGAGCACAGGCTCCGGACGCGCAGGCTCAGCGGCCACGGCTCACGGGCCCGGCCGCTCCGCGGCACGTGGGATCTTCCCGGACCGGGGCACGAACCCGCGTCCCCTGCCTCGGCAGGCGGACTCTCAACCACTGCGCCACCAGGGAAGCCCTCCACAGCTTCTTAATATACACATCCAACTAATACTACAAGCACCTTATATGCTTAACGCATTTAACATATTATTTTCTTTAATTCATGAAAGTGATCTTAAGGACTGAGAGAAATTTGAACAGCTCAAAGGAAATCAGGCTAAGTTTAAACTAGGAAATTCACTTAAATTCTATTTTTCCTTTATATTTGGTTTTTATAGGAAATAGGGCGTTTGCATTTTTCCCTTTTTTTCCCCCCTTTTTGAAGCTGTGTTTGAACTTATATTTGCATGAAGAAGCCTGTTGCCTACTAGGCTGGTAAAATGGTATCAATAAAAGAGAGAAAAGTAGGCAGATAAAATCACTTGGTTAAGTGTAGCAGGAAGATAACCGCTCGTCAAGAATTGTAGCATCTACACTCAGTCTAATCTGACTTGTTTTCTCATGTGATCCTGTTCTTTTTTTTTCTTTCTTAGACACGCTTGCTCACTTAAGAATTCCGTTGTTTGAGAACCAAGTAATTTGTTTCCATTTAAGAAAAACTAGGGATAAATGTGATTATGTTCCAGTTGAAGCGAAAGCATTATTCTCTTACACTTTTATTTGTGTGACTGTTTTAGTCCCTTTCAGGGAATTCTCACATTTATGCCCTTGTGGGAGTGACTGATGAAAATGTTTACAGATGTATCTTGGCGTTTTATTTTTATTTATGTTTTAATTGTGGTAAAATACACATAAGATTCATCTTGGTTTTTATTTATTTTTTTAAATCACAGAGAATATAGAACAAAAGGAACACAGCAGGATTCCAGTGCGCACTGTGCAGCTGTTCCCGTGCTGTGATGATAATTGTAACTATCGTTCTGTACAAGCCTACACGTCTGGCTTTGTGTGTATTCGAACATGTGAGTTTGTGCAGTGTAACTGTAGAGCACTGTGCTCCTTTCATGGCACAGAAAAGTTAAGTTACTTACCAGGAGACGCACAGCCCTCAGCGAGGGATTCTGGGGTTTAGCCAAGGTCAGTCCAGGACCACGCTGCTTCTCGGAGAGTCTGCCAGCTTGCATTGTGAGGGAGCCGCTGCCCTTTGCAAGCGCTGAGTGTAAACTTCTGAGAAACAAGGCCACACTGAAATCCAGAGACGAGAAAGCCAACTTAGACCGGGCATAAATACAGCATGACTGAGATGGGTAAACAAGACATAGGCAAGAGTTTGGCCTTCGGGGCAAATATAAACTATTAGAAGAAGGAGCGGTTTTTTGTTTGCTTTTTTAAAATTTTATTTATAAGAGTCCCTCAGAAGTGCCATCTAAAGATGGGCCGAGTGGTGCGGTGGAAGGACGACGGGATTCAGGGTCCGACAACGTGGCGTGACTCCCAGGTTCCGACCCCCCGGGTGAGCGGCCGTCCAGGTCTGTGAGACACCGGAGGATGGTGACGAATCCATTGGCGGAGAAGGCGTCCATGTTGCCCCGAAGCATGACACAAACGCTGTGCTTCTCTGTCCCCCACGTGCACATTTGGGCGTACGTAGCCCCCATCAGGCACGCTGAGATTCTCTATGTTTTATGTGACTTCAGCATCCCAAGCCCACACTATAAAAGCCAGCGGGGGAATCTGGGAATTCTGGTGACCAGTCAGAAGAGGTGGTTGACTCACAGAAATGCTCATGTGTTCTTTCTTCCATCTCAAGATTCAGCCTCCCTTTTAAACTAGGAAAACTCAAGTCTTTTTTTTGACAGAGGCGGCGCCGGACCCTGCGCTGGCCGTTGCTTCCGTGAGGCATGCTGTGTTTCGGTGCCCCACGCCATCCACTTCCAGAGGTCAGTGGTCCCTGCTCCCTCGCTGGGCTTACGTCAGAGTGCTTCATCACGATAAAAGCGGGCTTTACTTAACTGATAGATTTCTTGGTCCTGCTTCACACGAATTGTGTTTCTGAGGTGTTTCTTTCCCCAGAGAATTTCATACTAGAAACTGCCTTTTGCAGCCACCACACGTGAGAGTAGACTTACGCTGATGTGATTCAGCCCCGTGAGACCGAGAAAGAAGCAGACGTAAAACCCTTTAGCCATCGTGTCCGAGAGACCCAGCCTGCGTGTCCTTCCAGCCCCGTCTTTGGGGGGCTCACGGGTTTTTCTCCTTAGCAGCGCCACGCAGCAGGAAAGGGCAGTGAGGAATCAGAATTCTAAAAAGGTGGGCAACATTCATTTTAGTATTTTCGTTGGAAAATACTCATTCGGTAGCCACTGTTGCATGAAATTAGGCCTTATGTGAGAATGCACGTTGTACGTATTTAGCTGTGATTCTGCAGTCATTTATCTTAATAATAATTGCTGCTTATGATTTCGCAAGTGTCCACTACCAGCGATGGAACAGGGAAGCGTGATCAATCAACAGAGTAAGAATTTTAATGGGAATTAGGATATGTAGAAATTGCCTAGGAAATTTTATCCCTGAGGAACTGAAATTCCATTTCTGCTCTATCGTTTACTCAGCTGACTGCACTCTCTTCTGGTTTCTCGGTCACAGGAATGACCTACTTGGTTATCCTCCTCATCTATAAATAACTGGTCTTTATAAATAAGATATTCACCGTTGATCTAAGACTCCGTGAGTCTGGGCTTGACGTCACGGGACAGGTGCGCACGTGAACGGAACGTGAAGAAGGCCCATGGTGGCTCCCTCGTGTTCCGGCTACTGTGTCCTAGACGTAGAGAGTAACGGTGAGAAAGTCTGATGTCAGTCAGCTGAAAAAAATCACATGTCGCAGAAAATCCAAAAATGAATTCAACTTAGTTGCTTGTCGGTGCAGTGCAAACGACTAAATACATTTCAGACCGGCTCGGAAGTGTTTAAGGTGAACCAAATGTGAAAGGGTTAGAATTATGCGTAAGAGGTGCATTGTGTACCTGCAAATTGATTATTCAAAGTGTCTAGAAGACTTCTCTCAATAAAGCGTGTTATTGTTGGCAAACTCCGATGTACTTCCACTGTGCAAAAATAACTGACTACCGGGCTTCCCTGGTGGCGCAGGGGTTA
The DNA here is from genome assembly GCF_026419965.1 of Kogia breviceps. Classification (NCBI taxonomy): domain Eukaryota; kingdom Metazoa; phylum Chordata; class Mammalia; order Artiodactyla; family Physeteridae; genus Kogia; species Kogia breviceps. The sequence goes on along the minus strand of NC_081330.1, from coordinate 128,201,549 downwards.
AGAATCTACCTGCCAGTGCAGGGGACACGGGTTCGAGCCCTAGTCCGGGAAGAGCCCACGTGCCGTGGAGTAGCTAAGCCCGTGCGCCACAACTACTGAGCCTGCGCTCTAGAGCCCGCAAGCCACAACTGCCGAGCCCGCGTGCCACAACTACTGAAGCCCACACGCCTAGAGCCCATGCTCTGCAACAAGAGGAGCCACCGCAATGAGAAGCCAGCGCACCTCAACGAAGACCCATAGCAGCCCCAAATTAAAAATAAATAAATTAATTAATTAATTAAAAGAAAAAACCTGACTACCTACCTTCTATCTAAATTACTGTGAACTGTGAATTGGTGTGCTGTGAAATGGTGAGAGCCTCCAGACTGAAGCTACAACGGGGGGTTCAAATCCTAACCACTTATGAGCTGTGAAGCCCGGTTCTGTTTACTTGAACTCTCTAGATCTTGGCCTCTTTATCCACAAAGTGGGAATAAGGAAAGGGCTGCTGTGATGGTTAAGTTGTATAATGGACCTAAGGGACTTTACAAAATGTACGCTTCCTTTGCGGACTGGCGGACAAGGAGTAGTTTTATGTGGGTGGGTAGTAAGCAGCCTTGCTGTTCAGGGATTTTAGTGATGAAAACAATTGGCACGTGCCACTCGCGACTAAAGTCAAAGATAATAGTCAGCAGAATATGTTTGTGTTATAAGAGGAAGAGCACGTATGTGCGGAAGCTTGTAGAAGACTGTGGAAGAAGCTCGCGAGGACAGGCTGTCTCTGCGTGGTGAGAGCGGGAGGTCTCAGAGAGAGAAAACTTTTTCACATTTTGTCCTCATGTCAGGATTTCTCAACCTCGGCACTGGTGACGCATGGGGCCCGATAATCCTTTCTCACGGGAGGACGCCCTGTGCGTTGTACGAGGTTAGCAGCGCCCCTGACCTCTACCCACGCCGTGCCGGGGCCCCCTCCCCACAAGTTGTGACGAGGAATGTCTCCGGACGTTGCCCGATGACCTCTGGGGCACAAAATTGCCTGTAGTTGAGAATCACTTAAAATCTCTCCCACGAACGTGTATTACTTATATAATTTTAATGGCATTTTTTAAAAAATAAAATTTACCCAAAGGAGTTGAAAACTTAACTTCCGTGCAGAAACCTGCACACGGATGTTTATAGCAGCTTTTATCCATCATTGCCAAAACTTGGATGTCCTTTTATAGGTGAATGGGTAAATTAACTGTTGCATGTAGACAATGGAATTATTCTTCGGCGCTAAAAGGAAATGAGCTCAAGCCAGGAAAAGACATGGAGGAACCTGAAATGCACATCACTAAGTGAGAGAAGCCAACCTGAAAAGACTACATGCTGTTATGATTCCAACTCTGTGACATTCTGGAAAAGGCCAGCCTACAGAGACAGCAAAAAGATGAGTGGTTGCGCTTCCCTGGTGGCGCAGCGGTTGAGGGTCCGCCTGCCGATGCGGGGGACGCCGGTTCGTGCCCCGGTCCGGGAGGATCCCACATGCCGTGGAGCAGCTGAGCCCGTGAGCCATGGCCACTGAGCCTGCGCGTCCGGAGCCTGCGCTCTGCAACGGGAGAGGCCACAGCGGTGAGAGGCCCGCATACCGCAAAAAAAAAAAAAAAAGTTGAGTGTTTGCCAGGGTTTAGGGAACAGGGAGGGATGAGTAGGTGCAACACAGAGGATTTTTAAGGCAGTGAAACTGTTCCTTATGATACTGTAGTGGTAGCCACATGTCATTCATTATAAATTTGTCAAAACCCATAGAAGGTACGACACCAAGAGTGAACCCTAGTATAAACTATGGGCTTTGGGCGATGATGATGTGTCAGTACGGGTTCATCGGCTGTAACAAATGTACCCTCTGGAGGGGGGTGTTGGACAATGAGGGAGGCTGTGCGTGTGGGGGGGGCAGGGGGTGTATGGGAACTCCCTGTGCCTTCCCCTCCATTTTGCTGTGAACCTAAAACTCCTCTAAAAACTAAACCTATTAAAAGTAATTTCCTTTGAGCTGTTCAAATTTCTCTCAGTCCTTAAGATCAGTTTCATGAATTAAAGAAAATAATATGTTAAATGCATAAGTATATAGGTGCTTGTAGTATTAGTTGGATGTGTATATTAAGAAGCTTTGGAGGGCTTCCCTGGTGGCGCAGTGGTTGAGAGTCTGCCTGCTAATGCAGGGGACACGGGTTCGAGCCCTGGTCTGGGAAGATCCCACATGCAGCAGAGCTACTAGGCCCGTGAGCCACAACTACTGAGCCTGCGCGTCCGGAGCCTGTGCTCCGCAACAAGAGAGGCCACGACAGTGAGAGACCCGCACACCGCGATGAAGAGTGGCCCCCGCTCGCCACAACTAGAGAAAGCCCTCGCACAGAAACGAAGACCCAACACGGCCAAAAATAAAATAAATAAATAAATAATAATTTTTAAAAAGGAAAAAAAATTAAAGACGTCATCTCCACGCTGATGAGATTATTCTGTTCAGGGTCACACTTCTGTGATCCACAAAATAAAAGAATGGGAGGTTTTCGTGAGACTTTGCACTTGGGTTCTGAAAGCACCATCTTAACGCAGCGTGGCGTTTGCACGAGTGTCCTGAGGGCTCCCCGTGACGGCTGCGCGTGTGTCCCAGGAACCTGGGCTGAAGTCCACCCCCCACTCCTGCTGCCGCCTCTACTGCGGTCATGCCCAGACACAAGGCACAGACCTGCTTCGCTTCTGGAATAAAGCACTTCTGTCTTGTGTTCCTGTCTCGAGTCACCCTGATGATAGTTTACGGTTGTCTGTCTTAATTCAGTAATGAGTTATGAGCGCACACCTTAGTAAAATGAACAGGATTTTGCCCCAGGGCAGGGGTCGGCTGACTCCTGCCTGTAGGCCAACCCCGCCTTCCACCTATTTTTGTAAAGTTTTATTGAAACATACCCACGCCCGTTTACGTCCTGTCTACGGCACAGTTGAGTACTTGTAACAGTATGGCTCCCAAGTCCAAGATACCTGCTATTTGGCCCTTTACAGAAAAAGCGTGCTCACCCCTGCTTTACAGTTCTGGAACTTTACCTTCTTCTGTTGTCATGTCTCGATATGTCTCCCAGTTTTTAAATTCAATTTCAGGAAAGGGGAGGATAATCAATAGAGTAACCTAACTAGACAAATAATTGAGGCCGCCAAGTACATCCCATCTGAAGTGTTCTGGGGCGTTCCTTGTGTTTTTCTGCATACCGTGTGTACTAGCACGTATTTATTGAAATGCCTGCCCCGTGGGCTTTTTGATCAAAGATACAAAACACCATCATTTTCTTTTATTAAAAAAAGAAGTGTTTGCAGCATTCATGATAAGGGCGCTTGAAGGAACATGGCAGTTATATGCGGAATTTTGTACCGGGTCCTGCCGGAGCCATTGTTTTAAGCAGGTTTCTCAAGAAACAAGACTCCACGACTGAGGTGGAGTGGGGAGTGAGCTGGGGTTACAGATCTACTGCTGCAGGGGTATGGGGAGCAGGGTGGGGCGGGCATGGAGCTGCCATGCCGCCCGGAAAGCCCTTTTTGCCCCATCCCTCCAAGTCAGCTACCACCCCCTACCCAAGCACTTCTCTCTTTTTTTTTTTTTTGTCCACGTCACGCGGCCTGTGGGATCTAGTTCCCCGACCAGGGATCGAACCCATACCCCCTGCATTGGGAGCGTGGAGTCTTAACCACTGGACCGCCAGGGAAGTCCCTCCAAGCCCTGGTCTCAGCGCCAATGTGACTGACTTCAAGAACAGAGGCTGTGACTTCTCAGAATATTCTATTCCTGAACCCCCGAGGGTGTTGTAACTGAGCAGGCAGATGCAGCCTCGGCGTGAGGATGCTGAGACTTCTTAAGGAGCCTGATGGCCTGGTCACTGTGCCACCTGCTCCCGACAGAGCAGGGTCACCGGGTTGCGTCACGCTCACGTATGGATCCCTCACGAAGGGCAGGTGCTCTCCTCCAGGTCCAGGAATCGCTCTGTTTCGTTTCCTGTTCTATGTCATCTTCACATCCATAGCGTCCTCCCCAGCCTTGCAAGCAGGGAAGAAATACAAGAAATCACAGATGATGAGAATGATAAGTGGGACATAATAGGAATACATATCAATAATGTATAGTAAATGTATATAATGTAGCAACATGTGTCAAATATGCATGCATGTATTCAGAGACAATATGTACTTACGCAAAGTGGGCTTGTTACAGAGTTGAGTGTGGCTTTTTTATCTAGTCTCACACTCAGCCTTTTAATCGGAAAGGTTGTACCATGTACCACCAGCTTTTTGTTTTCTTCTTGTGTCGTGCATTCTGTTTTTTTTTTTTCCCTCCGTTCCTCCACTTTTGCCTAAACTGAGAATTTTTTATGATTTTACTTCACTGTTAGCTATACCTCTGTTTTATTTTTACAGTGTTGCACTGACGTTTGCAGTATGCATTTTAACCTATCACAGTCTACATTTGAATGACACTTTACCACATCATGTGTAAGAAACTTAAAACAATCTGTTTCTGTTTGCCTTCTATACCTATTCTTTGGGCTTCTGTTGCTATACATCTTTCATAATATGTTTAAAATGCTACAGTACATAGTTATTTTGCATTAAGCATTTATATGTAAAAGAAACTTCAAAATGAGAAGAAAATATTTTTATATTCACCCCAATAGCTACCATTTCTGTCACCGTTCCTTTGCATGAATCCAAATTTCCATGTGAGATAATTCTTCTCACAGAACTTGCATTAACATTTCCTGTGGTGCAGATCTCCTAGCAGTGAATTCTGTCTGCATTTGTTGTTTGTTTGGAAAATTCTTTACTTTGCCTTCGTGTTTTGAAAGGTGTTTCATGTGAGTGTAGAATTTTAGGTTGACTTATTCTTTCAACCCTTGGAAGGTTTTGTTCCGTTGTCCGGAATAATGCAAGCCAGAAGACAACAGGTTTGTGGGAGTTGTTTATCTTTTTCCTCTGGGTGTAATTTTTTTTTCCCCCTCTGGCTGCTTTTAGGAGTTTCTTTTGTTGCTGATTTTCAGGAAATTGTGCTTTCTTGGGGTTTTCTCTGGTGTTTATCCTGCATGGGGTTTGTTTAGCTTCTCGGATCTATTTTACCTTTTTCAAACCTAGAATTTTCCAACAGATTTGATCTCGAAATCTTTGCTTTAAATATCACGTTGTCATCTTTAAGAGCTACTGTTTTAGAAATGAGCACTAAAATGAACACAATCTACTTCGGGAAACGAAGATAAAAATCAGTGTTTATAATCTTCGCGTGATTGTAAGTTTTCTTTTGCCTCCTTGGACCACAGAGAGTTGGGTTCCCCAGGAAGTTCTCAGACCCCCGCCCTGGTAGTGCGCAGAGAGTGTCCACATCATTAGCTTGTGAATGAGGTTTAATCAGTAACTGCCAGCTTTATGGGCGTGCTGCAGTAGTAACCATTTCCCCATCTCAAATATAGGTCAAAAACTTTACCAAAACTTTTCTCACGTTTCGTACGGTAAAGATCTATTGAACATTAATGCACAGGAAAGGAGAGTTGATGGCACACCCAAGATTATCGTCGACAGATAACAGTACTGAAATGTGACTTCCAAAAAACATTCAAACTCTACATTTTTTTTAGGCATTGGACAACAGATATTACCATTTAACTATGGAGACTTTTTTGTTTGTTTGTTTGTTTGTTTGTTTGCGGTACGCGGGCCTCTCACCGTCGTGGCCTCTCCCGCTGCGGAGCACAGGCTCCGGACGCGCAGGCTCAGCGGCCACGGCTCTCGAGCCCAGCCGCTCCGCGGCATGTGGGATCTTCCCGGACCGGGACACGAACCTGTGTCCCCCTGCATCGGCAGGCAGACTCTCAACCACTGCGCCATCAGGGAAGCCTGAGACTTTTTTTAAAATAATTTTTTCAGGGCTACTGATTTTTTTTTTTTTTAATTTTTATTGTACTTATTTATTTATTTTTGGCTGTGTTGGGTCTTCATTGCTGCGTGAGGGCTTTTCTCTAGTTGCAGCGAGCAGGGGCTACTCTTTGTTGCGGCGCGGGCTTCTTTTGGAGCACAGGTTCTTGGTGCGTGGGCTTCAGTAGTATGGCATGTGGGCTCAGTAGTTGTGGCGCACGGGCTTAGTTGCTCCGCAGCATGTGGGATCTTCCCGGACCAGGGCTCGAACCCGTGTCCCCTGCATTGGCAGGCGGATTCTTAACCACTGCACCACCAGGGAAGCCCGACCATGCAGGCTTTTTAAAAGGAAGATCTTGTAGAATGTTACTTGGTTTTAATTTATAGCTTTCTGTTGTTTTTATGGTGTATATGCTTATTCTTAAAGAATATTAAAGGTTAGGCCTTTGGAATTTATGCACAAAATTAGTATTTATCATTAAGAAAAAATTCAAAACATTTTTTCTGTGTCATCAATAGAACTTTAACAGAGGAGAGATCCCTTTAGTGTTGTCTCTTCGAGTTTACACATAAACAGAGAAGGGTACACTCTTACCATAGTGGCAAAAAAATAAATAATCCACCTAAATAAAGGGTATTCCAAAAATAGATTTTTTTAAAAAGGTGAGATGATTAATGCACTGTGACCTTTCACCTCACAGTACCCATTTTCCTAGTTCGGTGAGTGAAAAGAGAAATGAGGATGATGGCCTGATTTTTTAATTCCCAATGTATAAAGGCTCATCTAGAAGTGTCCTACTTCTTGACACTATTACGATATTAAAAGTAACATTTATTTTTGTAAGTCATTACCAACTTGGCACACTTGCATTCCTTTTCGTCAAGTACTGTCATCTTTAGATTTCAAGCTTCCAAAGTCTAATGAAATGCACGTTGGTTTTATATTCTCTTGGAGAACCTACAGTCTTCCAGCAGCAGAACCTCCCTTTATTGGACTGTCTAGCAACTAATGTATATTCAAAGTCAATCAGAAAGTTGTCTTTAAAATTTCAGCATATTTCTGAAAAGCCGGAAATATGGGAGAGTTGGGCAAACCATAGCCTATTTATTGTACACGGAGTGTCATTAACTAGGTGGGTACCTGGGTACATGGAGGAGCCAGATGAGGAAGGTGGCTCACAGAATTTCTGCTGCCTACAGCTCAGAGCCATGAGAAAATCGTAACAGGAGAGAGATAATTTAGTATATGTGAGCCCCTGGTATGACCCTGTTAGTGGTGGTTCCTGGATATATCATTAAAAACACATTGTGAGATTCTGGTAGGAAGGATTCTTTCATTGTTTATTGAAAGGATTACATAACTTAAAGCACTTAGAACAGAGCCAGGTGGATAACAGATGCAATTATGTGTAAACTATTTTTATTGTTCTTTTTCTTTTCCATTATAGTTTATTACAAGGCATTGAATATAGTTCCCTGTACTTTATCGAAGGACTTTGTTGTTTATCTGTTTTATATATAGTAATGTGTATTTGCTAATCACAAAGTCCTAATTTATCTCCCCCTGAGCCCTGCACCTGCCAAATCCCCTTTGGTAACCATAAGTTCGTTTTCTACGTCTGTGAGTCTGTTTCTGTTTTGTAAATAAGTTCATTTGTGTCATAGTTTAGATTCCACATATAAGTGGTTTATGATATTTGTCTTCCCCTGTCTGACTTACTTTACTTCGTATGATAATCTCTAGGTCCATCCATGTTGTTGTAAATAGCATTATTTCATTCTTTTTTATGTCTGAGTAATATTCCAGTGTGTGTGTGTGTGTGTGTGTGTGTGTGTGTGTGTGTGTGTGTGTGTGTGTGTGTACTACATCTTCTTTGTCCGTTCATCTGTTGATGGACACTTAGGTTGATTCCATGTCTTGGCTATTGTAGATAGTGCTGCTATGAACATTGGGTTGCATTTATCTTTTTGAATTAGCGTTTTCAGCAGATATATGCCCAGGAGTAGGATTGCTGGATCATGTGGTAGCTCCATTTCTAGTTTTTTAAGGGATCGTCATACTGTTTTCCATAGTGGCCACACCAATTTACATTCCCACCAACAGTGTCGGGGCGGGGGGGGGGGCGGGGGGTGTTCCCTTTTCTCCACACCCTTGCCAACATTCATTATTTGTAGACATTTTAATGATGGCCATCCTGATCTGTGAGGTGGTGATAACTCATTATAGTTTTGATTTGGATTTGTCTAATAATTAGCAATGTTGAGCATCTTTTCGCTCATTGGCCATATGTATGTCTTCTTAGGAGAAATGTCTGTTTAGGTCTTCCACCCATTTTTTGATGGAGTTGTGTTTTTTTTAATTGAGTTGTATGAGCTGTTTGTATATTTTGGAAATTAAACCCTTGCCAGTCGCATCATTTGCTGATATTTTCTCCCAGCCCATAGGTTGTCTTTTTGTTTTGTTTATGGTTTCCTTTGCTGTGCAAAAGCTTTTAAGTTTGAGTAGGTCCCATTTGTTTATTTTTGTTTTTATTTCTATTGCCTTGGGAGACTGACCTGAGGCAACACTGGTATGATTTATGTCAGAGAATTTTTTGCCTATGCTCTCTTTTAGGACTTTTATGGTATCATGTCGTATATTTATAAGTCTTTAAGGCATTTTGAGTTTATTTTTGTGTATGGTGTGATGGTGTGTTCTAACTTTCTTGATTTACATGTGGCTGTCCAACATTCCCAGCACCACTTGCTGAAGAGACTGTCTTTTCTCCATTGTATATTCTTGCCCCTTTTGTCGAAGATTAATTGACCGTAGCTTTGTGGGTTTATTTCTGAGCTCTCAGTTCTGTTCCATTGATCCATATGTCTGTTTTTGTATCAATACCACACTGTTTTGATTACTGAAGCTTTGTAGTATTGCCTAAAGTCTGGGAGGGTTCTGCCTCCTCCTTTGTTGTTTTTATTTTTTCCCTCAGATTGCTTTGGCAATTCTGGGTCTTTTACGGTTTCATATAAATTTTTGGATTATGTGTTGTACTTCTGTGAGAAATGTCATGGGTACTTTTATAGGGATCACATTAAATCTGTAGATTGCTTTGGGTAGTATTCTGTAGTATTGCTTTGTGTAGTAATCCATAGTATTGCTTTGGGTAATCTGTAGTATGGCCATTTTAACAATATTAATTCTTCCAATCCAAGAGCGTGGGATGTCTTTCCATTTCTTGGAATCATCTTCAATTTCCTTTATCAGTGTTTTATAGTTCTCAGCGTATAAGTCTTTCACCTACGTGATCAGGTTTATTCCTAAATATTTTTTTGAAGTGATTTAAAAGGGATTGTTTATTGTTTCTTTGGTTTCTTTTTATTTATTTCTTTTTTTTTACTCTCCCTTTCTGATATTTCATTGTTAGTGTAAAGAAGTGCAACAGATTTCTGTATGTTAATCTTGTATCCTGCTACCTTGCTGAATTCGTTGATCAGTTCTAGTAGTTTTTGCATGGAGTCTTTAGGGTTTTCTATATATAATATCATGTCATCTGCATATAATGATAATTTAATCTCTTCCCTTGCAATTTGGATACCTTTTATTCCTTTTACCCTTGTTACAGATGTTAGCAGAAAGACTTTCAGCTTTTCACCATTGAATATTATGTTGGCTGTGGGCTTGTCATAAATAGCTTTTATTATGTTGATATGTTCCTTCTGTACCCACTTTGGTAAGGGTTTTTATCATGAATGGATGTTGAATTTTGTCAGATGCTTACTTCTGCATCTATAGAGATGATCGTGTGGTTTTTGTCTTTTCTTGATGTGATATATCACACTGATTGATTTGTATGTGTTGAACCATCCTTGTGACCCTGGAATGAATCCACCTTGATTTTTGGTGTATGATTTTTTTTTTTATGTGTTGTTGAATTCAGTTTGCTAATATTTTGTTGAGAATTTTTGCATCCGTATTCATCAAAGATATTGGCCTGTAATTTTCTTTTTTGGTAGTGTCTTTGTCTGGTTTTGGTATCAGGGTGACGGTGACTTCATAGAATGTCTTAGAGTGTTTCTTCCTCTTCACCCTCCTGAAAGAGTTTGAAAAAGATGGGTATAAGTTTTTCTTTGTTTGTTTGGTAGAATTCCGCAGTGAAGCCATTCGGTCCTGGAATTTGTTTGCAGGGAACTTTTTTTAAAATTATAGGTTCTATTTCACTTCTGGTGACCGGTCTGTAAAAATATCTATTTCTTCTTGATTTAGTTTTGGTGGGCTGTATGTTTCTAGAGACTTGTCCATTTCTTCTAGGTTGTCCAGTTTGTTGGCATCTAACTGTTCATAGTGTTCTCTTGTGGTTTTTTTAAATTTCTGCAATATCAGATGTTATTTCTCCTCTCTCATTTCTTATTTTGTTTATTTGGGTCCTCTGTTTTTTTTCTTGGTGAGTCTGGCCAAAGGTTTGTTGATTTTTGTTTACCCTCTCAAAAAACCAGTTTTTGGTTTTATTGAGTTTTTCCATTGTTTTATATAAAACTCTATTTTATTTCTTTTCTCTCTGATCTTTATTATTTCCTTCTTTCTGCTGACTTTAGGTTTTGTTTGTTCTTCTTTTTCTAATTCTTGTAGGTGGTAGGTCAGGTTGTTTATCTGAGATTTTTTCCTTACTTTTTGAGGAAGGCCTGTATTGCTATGAACTTTCCTCTTAGGATTTCTTTTGCAGCGTCCCAAAGATTTTGTATGGTTGTGTTTTCATTGTCATTTGTCACAAGGTATTTTTTAATTTCCTCTTTGATTTCCTCCGTTGACCCTTTGGTTTTTTTAGAAGCATGTTTAGTCTCCATGTAATCGCTTTTCCCTCATTTCTGTTTCTGTGGTTCAATTCTAGTTTCATGCTGTTGTGGTCAGAAAAGATGCTTGAAATAATTTCTATTCAGCTTAAATTTGTTGAGGCTTGTTTTGTGTCCTTGTATGTGGTCTGTCCTAGAGAATGTTCCATGTGCACTTGAAAAGATGTGTATTCTGGGTTTTTGGGGGGATGTAATGTCCTGAAAATATCAATTTTTGTCTAATTGTTCTATTGTATCATTTAGGATCTCTGTTGCCTTATTGATTTTCTGTCTGGAAGATCTGTCCATTGATATCATTGTGGTGTTTAAGTCTCTTACTATTACTGTATTCCCATCAATTTCTCCCTTTATGTCTGTTGGTATTTGTTTTATGTATTTAGGTGCTCCTTTTTATTGTTTTTCAATAACTATAACCCAGGGTTACCAATCCTATTGAACGTGGAAAATCGGATCACAGAACTGTTTTTCATGTGGTGATACTAAATATATACTAACAATCTGGAAAACATCATTCTGAAGAACATGCTTTGGCAAACTCTCTCCTACTTCTTTGGAAGCTCCATTTGCTTGGCTTCCAAGTTCCTGTGGTTCTAGGCTTTCCTGGCAGCAGCCGTGCATGTCCTTGTCCTCATTCTATGGATGATGATGTAGAGGCAGTCACTGAAAAGGCCTGCTGCCCCCAGGTATCTTTCCCACCCGTCCTTCATGGTTTGTTAGATTCTGAGGGTCAGGAATGCTGTGGTGACTTAGTAGGTTGGTTCTGGTAGAGGTCTGTTTGAAGTTGCAGTCAGGACATGGACCGGAGCTGCAGGCACTTGATGGTCTGGTACTGGATGATCCAGTGCGATGGTGGCTCTCATGTGGCTGGCATATACTGCTGGCTGCAGGCCTCCGTTCTGCTCCATGCTGACCTCTCCACCAGCAGTTAAAGGAATTTAATTGTACACATTTGATTCATTTTTATCAGGAGATATATCAGTATGTATATAGTTAAGCATTTCATTTATGATCAATAAAAATGTAGGTTTACCCTGAATTTTCACTTAGTGAGCCATATGGACTATTCGTTTTGTTCCACAGGTCTGGTCAACCAAGAAGGAAGCATTATGACAATCTATGAAAATATCCCCTAGATAATTCTTTTTGAATTATGTGTGAAACTGTTACTTCACCTTCTAATATTTCACAGTAAGAATCAGGCAGTAGTCATAAAGAGGTGAACTTAGTGAGTCTAAAATCTGTCCTGTTAAGATAAAGTTGCTTGGCATTATTGGCATTTGGGGGCTGATCAGTCTTCCGTGCAGGGAGGCTGTTCTGTGAGTTGTAGATGCTTAGCGCTATTCCTGGTCTCTACCCACTAGGCACCAGTAGCTCCCCTCCTCCACTTGTGACGACCGCAAGATGTCTCCAGACGTTGTCTAATATCCTACAGTCCCCTGGGGCAGAGAGCACAGCCATGCCTGGTGAAAACCACTGTGTTAAAATAGGACAGACCATGATAGTTCCGTGCTTCTGTTAGGGGTTACATACGTGGATCCATATCAGATATCAGTGTGAGAAGGTACCTGGATAGCCAGAGTCAACTCAAGGGGTCCTGAGAAGCCAGAAGTGCAAGCAATTCCCAACTCAAAACTTTGGAGCTAAACTGCCTCAGGGGAGGGAGAAGGATTTAGAATGATAGCCAGGGCTGCAGGCAAAACAAAACCAATCCAGCACCTCTGGTTGCCCTGATAGACTTTGCAAAGCTTCTGAGTGGAAGAGTAATTTGGTTTGCCCCAAGGAGAGAGACGCCGCACTCTTCCTTGTCTCTGGCGCAGTGATGTAGGACAATACATACCCAAGGGATGGAAAACAGGGGCTCACACACATTCCTGGACGTCAGTGTTGCTAACAGCAGTATTCACAGTAGCCAAGTAAATGCCCATCAGCTGGTGGATGGAAAGGTAAACAAAAGGCAGTCCATGCATTCCAACAGAATAGTATTCAGCCATACAAAGGAATGAAGTACTGATACAGGCTACATTGTGGATGAACCTTGAAAACATTATGCTAAGGGAAAGAAGCCGGACACAAAGAAGGTACTGTGTGATTCCATTTATATGAAATGTCCAGGACAGGCAAATCTGCGGAGGCAGAAGGCAGGCCGGTGGTTGCCTGGGCCGGGGGAGGCGGGAGGGGGATTGAGGGCTGACCACTTAGTGGGCCCGAGGTTTGCTTTCGGGGTGATGTAAATGCTTTGAGACTTGACACAGGGGGTGATTGCACAGCACTGTGAATATACTAAAGGCTGTACACCTCCCGTGTGGAAGGGCTGTTAGTCATTGTCTACACCATTCCATGCCAAGAACTGGCAGCAACCAGAAAGTGAGTCCTTTTTATATTTATTACTACCTTTGAGTGTAAAGAATATATTGCATTTGTTAAAGTCATTTGCGTTTCAGACTTCCCTGGCGGTCCAGTGGTTAAGACGCTGCCTTCCAGTGCAGGGGGTGTGGGTTCGATCCCTGGTCAGGGAGCTGAGATCCCTCATGCCTCTCAGCCAAAAAACCAAAACATAAAAACAGAAGCGATATTCTAACAAATTCAATAAAGACTTAAAAAAAGTGGCGGTGCGGCGGGGGATGGGTACTTCCCTGGTGGTCCAGTGGCTAAGACTCCGTGGTCCCAATGCAGGGGGCCTGGGTTCAATCCCTGGTCAGGGAACTAGATCCCACATGCCGCAACTAAGAGTTTGCATGCCGTGACTAAAGATTCCGCGTGCTGCAACGAAGATCCTGCACGCCACAACGAAGATCCCATGCGCCACAACTAAGACCTGGCGCAGCCCAACAAATAAATAAATACATATTTTTTAAAAAATCATTTGCGCTTCACACAGATGTTTTTCAGCACGCACATTTTTGCCAGCACCATTTATTGATAGTGTTTCTATTTAGGCGTTAATAATAGGAAAATCAGGACTGACCAGAGATTGGAAGTTCAGGTTTCTCAGTTTAACTTATTATTTCTAGTAATAAACTAATTAATTTTGACATGTTGCATAACCGGAATGTTATTAACCAGTCATATTTCACGTCTTTTGTGTTTATAACACACAGATGATGTTAATTACATGTACTGAATTTAACAACTTATATCAAAGATAACCTTCAATTTGTGAGTTACCATCTGTTTTGGGCCGGAGAATAGGAATTTGATACTAAAGCTTTTTCCTGAACAGCTTGTAATGAGAGCTGTTTATATATTAATTACTTAATTGAATTATTATGGATTTTAATGTTGTAATTTTCAAGCAGTTTGGGCCTTAGTGTGGTGGCATCTGCTTATATTTTGGTACTTTATGGTATTTAGCAGTTTCATCATAAGGCTCTTTTGGGTTTACATCCCAATCCTGAAAATAGTTTGCTGTCTGCTTCAGGTTACTGTAAGGAGTATCGTCCTGTTGCATCTCCACTACCGAATTTTTTTCATAATGAAATGTATTTTTCTCTTATAAGCAAAGTCAGTATTCCCTTGTGCCTGCTTCAAAGAGCTATAGAGGAATTTTGTTTAAATCTTATTATTAAATCATATTATTTTCCTTCGGTGGTAGATTTTTGTCCTGGTTTTATCTTATATATCCTTATGTTATTTAAAAATGCACTGTAATGAAACTTACGGGCCTATGAACCTGCTTGTAGAATCCCTTTAATCTCCTTTCTTGGAGCAGTGTAACTATAAACAGGACTCAGTGGAAGTAATTTCCTTGAATTTCCTTAAAACATTTCAAGAGGTTCTGTATAAATTCGCTAATGAGAAACACCTTCATTCAGAACCTCACTTATGGATTTGAATTATATTCAACCTGGCACCTTTTTATTATCACTTAAGACCGTTGGAACAAGAATGTAGAGAAAACGACAGGCATTTAATTTCCTTAGTTCTTCAGCTTGTAGATAATTTAAACCCCATAGGAGACTGGATTCACTCACACCTGAAGACAGTTTATGAGGAAGAAGGTAACTATCGTTAAGTAGATCCTGGTTGACTGCTTACTCTTTATACTGACTGAAAAATAAAAATGAGTTTTTGATATGAAGGATTATCTTACGAGATATACCCCTGGCTTCTTCAGAAATCCATGCAAGTGGAACCCCTGTGAAATGGAAATGTAGGAAAACAATCATGTGAAAGTTGAGAGTCAGTGCTTGCTTTCGCTTTATTTTAGGGAAGCCAAAAAAGGAAAAAAAGATTCTAGTGTTCCTGTGTTTATTTGAGCACATAAAAGAGCGGCTGTCTGCACACAAACATGCACGCGCCGTGATGGTGGTAAACATTTGCCCGAGCAATGTCTGTAATGTCAGAAAAGATGTCTGGAGCATCTTTGCTTCTCTTAAGGGTGTGTACAGTTTAATTTATTGGTGGCATGTGATACGGTCCCCAAACAAAGATATTTCAAGTGGGCATTAATTATCACTGAATGATAGCAGGAACAATATCTGAGCTAAAATCAATTTTATTTACTTTGAGACTTTTTCCTTACAAATCTCTACATGTACCATAATACTGACTGGCCATTTTAATTTCTCCTTTTTCACACTGCAAATAAAACTGTATAGTTTGTGTTAAAGTTTTAAGACAGAGTTTATGAAACAGTAAAATGTGTTAAGTTTGAGTTGGGGTGAAAAAGGAAAACAAGAATAGGACAGGTCAAAGGTGAACAATTCCCGAAGAATTTTAAGGTGTTTTTTTTTTGTTGTTGTTGTTGTTCAAATCTCTCTGTTTCTCACCAGGCAGGTCCCAGCAGACACTTGGCGTTTTATATGATCGGGTGCTGGGGAGCCCACTGGTTCAAAGGTCTACACATGAAGTCAGCCTAAAGGTAAAACGCCTGCCGTTGATCTTTGTCTTTTACCTGAAATTCGTTTGAAGCAGAGCTGCATTTGCCAAAACTGAACACCTTCTGTTTTAAAATGCTTTCTTTAGAAGGAGTCTGACGTCTTTCTCTTTGCTGAAGTTGAAGGTAGTAGATAGAGCATCATTAAATAATGATGGGCTGTTTAGTCCATTCTACGTGACAGATTGGCCTTTTATTGCCTTCTAAGAATTGTGGATACTGAACCAGCTATTACAAACTTTACCGGGTCTTCCTGGAAGCAGATGACACTTTCTAAAATCATTCCCTCTTGTCAACACTGTGAATTAAAATTAAGCTGCAAAATTAATTATAATTGGGCACATGAGTCTAGATCTTAGTTGGCCCCTGTATCTTAATGCTGTGCTTTATTAGTTTCTTAATATGATTTGTGTCTGTCTGCAAATTGATCTACTACTTAACCTTGAAACTTCTTAGAAAAACATGTAGCTTACTATTTATAAATCTAGTGAGAGGATAAGGTATCCCGAAGAGCAAACCAAACCATCCTAGATGCACAGGCATCAAGAGTTGAAGCCCAGGGAGTTCCCTGGTGGTCCAGTGGTTGTTGGGACTTCACACTTCCATTACAGGGGGCATGGGTTTGATCCCTGGTTGGGGAACTAAGATTCTGCAAGCCGCATGGCCAAAAAAAAAAAAAATATATCGAGTTGAAGCCACATCCCAAGCTAAAACTGATGGCTCCCCTCCCCATCCACTACCAAGAAAAAGTGCTGTTATCTTTTGGTAGATGGGATTTTAGGGTTTGATTTTATCATTTACTGTTTTGTGTTTTCTGGTTCTTTCTTTAATTTTTTTAAATTAAAAAATGGATAGAACTTTTGTAATTTTTAAAACATCAAGATGGAAATTTGGGGAAGATTTTTGCTTTATTGTTTTAAAGGAACCGATCAGAACTAAAATGATAGACCCGGATTTAACCAAAGTAAGAATCTTAGAGGGGGGGGATAAGGAGGATGGGAGGCAGACGCGAGATGGAGGAGATATGGGGACATATGTGTATGTAGAGCTGATTGACTTTCTTATAAAGCAGAGACCAACACACCATGGTAAAGCAATTATACTCCAGTAAAGATGATTAAAAAAAAGAAAAAAGAATCTTATTGAAGTATTTTTGTTTAACGCCAAATATATAACAAGGTAAATATGTACAGTTGACCCTCGACTGGGTTTGAACTTCACGGGATTTTTTTCAGTAAACCATGGACTGCTGTATACAGTCCGTGGTTGAATCCAGAGGTGAGGCGTCATGGACACAGAGGGCCAACTGTAAAGTTATAAGTGGGTTTTCAACTGCACAGGGGCCAGTCCCCCTAACCCCCATGTTGTTAAAGGTTCAACTGTAGTAGAATTTCAGTATTTTACTTAAATATTTGAAAAGTGTCGTTTGTTTTAAAAAATAAAAAATTATAAAAGGTTAATTGGGTCTGTGACATCAGATGTTGACATCCATGTTGTAACGTGATTCCTTTTTATGGCCAAATAATAATATTCCATTGTATGGACGCAGCACATTATCCATTCATCAGTTGACCGACGTTTGAGTTGTGTCTGCTTTTATTGAGTGGGCATGAATAATGCTGCCGTGAGCATTCGTGTACCAGTTTTGTGTGGATGTATACCTTCGTGCCTCTTGGGTGTATACCTGGCAGTGGAATTGCTAGCTTGTTACGGTAACTCTGTTTAACATTTTGAAGAACTGGCCGACTTTTCCAAAGTGGCTGCACCATCAGTCAGTGTGTTTTGAAATGCAGATGAACCATATTTTAAAGGTCAGAGGGAAGAGGAGAGAGGGGAGGTCTGTTGCTCAGCGGTGTTTCGATTGTGTGTTAGTTCAGTATTTAGGGGACGTAAGCTTTGCTTGAATTGAATTGACTTGAGCACACGCTGGCTCCCTGCTGTGTGTGAGGCATCGGTGCTTAGCTTTGTGGATGACTCTGGAAAGTTTTGTAGCCTTTAACTCCTTGCGCAGTTTATACGCGCAGATGATCGTTGGGGATCGTGCTGGGAGGTGACACGCCGTAGCTTACCTACCACGGACGGTCCCCGTGGTGCCTCCACGAGCTTGGGGGCCGTCGTATAGACCACGTGCCCCTCCTCTCTGTGTTGGGTGCTGTGCGGCAGAAAGTGAGGGCTAGTACCTGTTGCCCTTAGACTTACCTAGCTTCGGCAGGTGCCTCCTCTGAAAGCCGTTCACGGCGGACCGTGGCTGTGGTGTTTTCTTGGCTCTTCATTTCACAGTGGTTGGTGTGTTCGCCAGGAACACCCACATTTGGGGGCATGACCTCCAGGTTCTCGGACAGGAAGACTTCAGGCTGGGAAGGGACAAGGCAGGTGTGCGCTAGTGTAGAAAGGGGAGACTCTTCAGGAGAGCGAGGTTGGCAGACCTCTTCTGTCAAGGGCTACAGAGTAGATAGTTGAGGCTTTGTGGGCCAGTGGGTCTGTGTTGCAGCCGCTCAGCTCTGCCCTTGTCGTGTGAGAGCAGCTACCGATCTTACACAGACGAACAAACGTGGCTGAGTGCCAACGAAACTTCACTGATGGACGCTGGGATTTGAACGTCGTATCAGTTTCATGGGTGGCAAAACAGCATTGTTCTGGTTTCCTTTTCGACCATTTAAAAATGTAAAAGCTATCGATAGCTCACAGTCGTTGCAGAATGCAGCTACAGGTGGGAATTGGCCTGCGGGCCACAGCGTGCCCACCTTGACCTAGAGAAACACACCCGTTTCATTTCTCCCTCTTCGGACTGCGGCCTTTGAGTTGGAGGACATCCGAGGTGCAGCTCTGCAAGGTCTGTGGCGTGCTTAGGGCGGCATCCAAGTTGTGCTGACTCGACGAAGAGCGCTGCAGATTCTCGGGGAATCCAGACTTTTAGGAATTTGAGGGCCTTCCTCAAATTGAAGAGCGGCTCTGGCCTTGTGTAACCGCCCCCACTCAGATGTTCTCGGTCGTGGGCGGTTCCCCGCCCCCGCCCCTGCCCCCGCGCCCTCCCCGGGGGACGGGTGAGCACGTCTGGAGACATTTTTCAGGGAGATTGAGCCCTCTTGGCATCTAGTGGGTGGAGACCAGGGGTGCTGCTCGGCGCCCTGCGGTGCACAGGGCGGCCCATCCCAGAGGTTTATGTGGTCCCGGAAGTCCGGAGCCCTGAGATTGACGAACCCCACTCACGGCTACTGTCACTACTTTGTTTTGTGTTTCCATCTTAACCGTTTTGTGGCTGCGGAGATTTAAAATGCCGAGCGTCTGACCGCAAGACCGAGTTCCTGCGTTTGCCGACAGAACATGAGGCTCACTGAACTCTCAGCAGATACTTGGGTTCATGGTGCTTTAAGTACTTCCCTTTTAAAACTTTTGCTGTGGTTGTCATTCATGTCAATTGAAGCATCAAGATACGCTTTGACACCAAGATTTTTGAGATGCAGGCTACCTCAAAGGGCAAGGCATCGCCCGCCTTCATATCTACGGAGAAAACCACAGGGTTTATTTTTCAGAACTTCGGAGGTCACCTTGTATGAGTAAATGACCTCACTTAGGACTCCAGCTACTGCAGAAAAGGGAGTCCTCAGGGCCCAAATAAGTCCTGCGTATGTGGGTGAAAATCACAGTGTCTTAGAGGTGTCACAACCGGCCGGTACGTAGTCCTGAAATTTGTCTGAGGGCCTAGTGCACGTTGTAAAGAATCCGATTCCAGCCTCTCGGTCTTAGAGATAATTAAAATCTGTACGTTAATTTACAGATTAATCGGAAGCGTTAGCTTGCAGGACCAAAGTCGTTAGCAAAAGAAGGCAGACTATACTCTTATGTGGAAGCAGCAGCTGTCTGTGTCTGCCAAGGCACTTTGCCGGGAAACCTTGGGCACCCGGACTGGCATTTCACCGTGTAGAGGAGAAGACTGTGAAACGATAACTGCGCTGTTGGTCTCACATGCGTCGTCGGGCTCCGTGATGCAGGCTTCCTTAGCAGTGGTTTGCTGTGACTGGGGGAACGGTTTTCAGGAAGGCTTCCTTCTGGGTCTGCCTCCCGATCAGGCAGAGAAGTGTAGGGTGGGGAGGGTTTGCGGCTCAGAGGGTTTGTGAGGGGACCCGGTGGCCGCTTTGGAGATGCACACGTGGTCTTGGCGGGAGGTGACTCCAGGACGGGACGCCTCCCTTGTCACGTCGGCATCCTTCACGGCTCTGCACACAGGGTTGGGATGGAAGGCCCCAGCCAGCCGTTAATTAACGCAGAAGGGCCGCCGGGCACAGAAAGGACCCTTTCTGAATGCCTCACCCAGGGGATGTTTTCGATTTTGTGAAGCGCAGCATTATTTTTGTAACCCAGGAAGACTCCCTCCCTCCTCTCTGCTCTCTCAACCCTGCTTAGCTGGGTTGCTCTCATAGTGATGATTTCTGAAGACACTGCCAGATTTTAAGTACATTTTCATGAATCTGAAAACAGCTCACGTTCATAGGAGAAAATTTGGAAACTACAGAAAGGCCACACACACCTACACAGATAAAATTCCAGCATGATCCCACCCCTGGAGTGATGGGTGTCTTTTATTATATGTTCTGTATTTTAGAGGGTATCTTTCGCGTGTGTGTACAAAATGAAACTTAGCAACATGCACGTTCCATCTTGAAACCTACTTTTTTCATCTATCGCCATATCATGGACGTTTTCTCCCGTCATGAAAACCCTTTTGAGGGTTCCATCTTAACTGTACTCGTTCATTCTTACATTTCAATGGCAATTCCACTGCTAGGCATGTGAGCTCCGGTAAATAAAATAATAGTTCTTCGATTATGATTTTGGACCATGTGACTCCCAAGTAAGTAAATATAAGTGTAAAATTAGTGAAAAATCTTAACCTTGGGGGGCATTTTTTTTTCTCTTACTGTAAAATAATAGACAGACTCATTGGTGAATGAAGATAGGTCTGTTAACAACAACAAAAAGAAGATGAAACCACTGTTAACGTTTGCCCGTCCCCCGCCCAGTCTCCTCTATGTATATATTCTCCTGTAGCCGGGGCCCAGCTGTAAGTGCCTTAATTTATGGAATCACACTCGTGCCGTCGTCGGGCGACAGAGTAGCTCCCACTAGTTCCAGTGACCACACGGCGGCCTCGTTGCGGCGACGCCGGCAGAACCGGTACACGGCCTATAGAACGAGCCTGCTTCAGCTCACGATAAGCTGGTCCCCGTCGAGACTGTACGGAAGGGTTTACATGTAAATGCTGACGCGCAGATGAAAACTTCTCACCGTAAACTGATCACTGGGAAACTCAGTTTCCGTTTGAAGAGAGAAAAACATTATGGATAAAGCAAGCAGGGAGGTAAGACCCACACTACGTTCCAGTTGGCAGGGAATTTGTGCAATGCGGAGAGAAGAGCAGTGCCCTGTTACGATGAGGTAATTTCTAGCAGATCTCCCAGCTGCTCTGGCCCTCGGCCCTCAGTCTGCACGGAGTCAAGTCCCAAAGCGCCCCGAGCCTCGTCCAGATTACTTTAAGGGATGGATTCCTCCAGCGTGAAAGCCAGCAGACTAACAGCGGAGACAAGACACGAGACAGACTTTCTTCCGTCCCTGCTTTAAAGGATTTTAAGGGAACATTTCATAATGGGGCAGATTGTTGAAAGAGAAACTTCCGCCACCAGTGGTGTCGGCGGCGCACCGCGCCCCCTGCCCTCTAATCACCGTGTGCTCGCTTCTCTGTTTCCGAGCCAGGCTCCCCTCCTTTTGTCAGGGAGCGCACGCGCTTGCCCTCTCTGTCTTCCTCTCGCAGAGCCGGCTCTCAGGTAGCTCTCTTGTGATCATACCCGTTAAGATAATTAAAGAGCCGTGAAGATTTCGTTGTTTGGGGGCGGCCCCCTCCCTTCCCAGAGCGCGAGGGCACAGTCAGTACTGTAAATGCATGCTCGGTACAACGGGACGCTCAGACGCCATTTCCCCTGCATCTGACGTTTGAACTATTTTGTGAACAGGACTGAGAGTCATCGGAGTTGTTGCCACCTTGAAATTAAATCGCGAAAAGGAGAAATACTATCAGTAACAACGATAAATAATCTTCCCTTTAGCTTCCTGATGGATTTAACCCCGAATTATTACTTATGTTGGAATACTCGTCTTCAGTGAGGGAGCTCCAGGGATGGCATCAGTCCGCACTAATTTTTCCTCCTTCCGTAAGCAGAACAGTGAGGGAATGTGTAGCTTTACCTCGCGGTGACGGCGGTTATTTCTTTTTTGCACAGTCACGACACCAGAGACCTCAAATCAACCTAACTGGAGGTGCCTCGAATCAAAACTGGGTCAAGCAAGAGAATAAACACAAGTTGCAGTAATTAAGAGCCCTTTTTAATTTTTTTCCTTCTTTTGGAGGCCGAGGAGGATCTACCGGTGTTGAAGAAGCTCTCGCCTTTGTGCTAGAGCTGGGGAGGTTGGAAGGCACCCGCGGGCGTCGTCAGGACTTGAGCCGGCGACAGCTGCCGCTCCGGCTCCGGAAACCGGCGAGGTGCTGAAGTGTGAGAGCCGGCCCTCTGGGCGGGTCTGCGCGCTGGAAGGGCCGGGCCGCGTGTGGAGGAAGCTGCTTTCTCGGACGGGCTCTCGACCTGCCACTGGCCTCTTCACGCGTCGCCCGCTGCCAGCTCTGAACCGCTCTGGCAAGGGTGCTGCATTCCTCCGGCCCTTTCGGGGGCTCCTCGCTTGGGGGGTGCTCGCAGGTAGCCGAGTGGGAGTAGTAGCCGTCCTGCCTCTCTCCTGTGCACGGGGCCCTGACCTGGGAGCCTGGTTGAAAGCTTTGCGTCCTCACCGCCTGTGCCGCGTGTAACGGCTCTCACGATCTTCAGTGTGGAGAAGGGAAAACTGAGCCACGTGACTCGCCCTGCAGCGCACGGCTAGAAAGGGGTGGAGGTGCGATTAGGAATAAGGCCATCTGGCTCTGAGCCACGAAGCCCCCGAGTCCCACGTTTTGTGCTCCCCCCTGTGGCTCTCAGGACGTTAGTTCCCTTACCTCTAGCCGGTAAGTCCGTGGACATTGGAACCGTCACCCTGGTGTACTCCAGCTTTATTGCAGCCAGTCCAAGCATTTCGAGCTCCACATCATGTGCCCACAAAAATCGTCCTTGGCAGCAAGGACACAGGCCAACTTCTCCCCCACCTCACATTCCACGGTGATGGCACAGAGGGCCATCTTCCCGCCCTGGTCCCAGGGAGCACTTGATACGCCCTTGAAGGTTACCCAGCACCCCACCCCCACCCCCACCCCCCACACACACACACCCCCACACACACAGCTCCTGCCTTTCCTTCCTTTTTCATGCTTCTCCACCAGATCTGGTGTCCGTCAGTCAAGGATTCACCTTCTTCCTCTTCCCTGACCTAGCCTTCCCTGGGAACCTGCCGCCGTCCCTCTTAGTACCTTACACTATAGGCGCGGGGCTTGAACGTACAGAAGCTTTTCGTTATTTGCATAGACGTCTTACTAACACTTCAAGGAAGCGCTGTGTGTGTGTGTGCCCGCGCCCGTGCGTGTGTGTGCGCGCGCCCGTGCGTGTGTGCGCGCGCACCTGCATCTGAATTTGTTTCATGCCTGCTGTTGCCATCACCGTGCCTTGAATATCGTAGGTGCTCGGTAACTTTTTCTGTCATCCCTTTGTACCTCATTTATCTCAAGTGCGGGAGAAGCAGGGTGAAGCACTGGCCTGTGTTTCGATGTGCAGCAGGGTTGCGGTAAACACGAGGCTGGGGCCCCCGTGCCCATCTCACGCGAGGCGTGGCGGCTTCTCACTGTGGGCTCTTCTTCTCGTCGCAGAGCGTTTCTTTGTGACGAGGTGTTTTTGTAGGAAGTGACGTCCGGCCCTGAGGGTGATCGAAGAAAGTCCATGGCGAGCGTCGGGGCTGTGCTAGTATTTGCAGTCGCAGAGTGCCTCAGAGCGGACGGAAACCGCCTTCCCACCTGCAAGATGTAACCTTGGCTCTCATTTCAGAGTCACAGAGACAGAAAGGAGGCAGAAGAGTGGTTCCCAGGGCCGGGGGGAGGGGAGGACGAGGAGTCAGTGTTCACTGGGGGCAGAGGTCGTGGGCGGTGATGAAGTAGTTGTGGGGGGAGGTAGGGGGTGGCTGCACGAGAACAGGAAGAGTGTCCTTAATGCCACCACCGCGTTGTGCACTTGAAAGTGGTCACGATGGTCAATTATATGTTGTGTATATTTGAACACAATTGAAAAAAACAAAACAAGACACCAGACCTGGGAATTGAGCCACCAAGGTAAATTTCACGTGTCCGCGTCTGGGGCGGAGGAGCCCACGCCCGTCCCGGAGTGAATGGCGTGCCCCGGGCCGAGCTCGCCAGCCGGGAGCTCGGCGCCTTTTGCCTGCGGCTGCTCCACACCTGCGTCTACGGGCCGGCTCACCTCTCAGCAGAGGTGGGGGTGGGGGGGGCTTCGACGAGCAGTGCTCTGAGAGGTGGGGGTCCCAGTTTGCTAAGGAAGAGGAGGAAGGCACCCTTCCTGAGCCTTGGCTTATGGGCTGCCTCAGAAAACGGCGCCCCACATGGTCAGATGGCAGGCGAGCCGCGAAGTGTCCCCACTGCCACCCGCACCGGAGACGCGGCGTGGGGAGGGACACCCCCCGAGGGACCCCCCCCACCCAGACCCTTGGTTGAGAGGTCTTCCAGCCCCAGCAGAACTTTGAATAGCACTGTAATACCAGCACGTTTATTTATTATCCATGGAATTATGTAGAAAATCCCTGATTTTAAAAAACCCATGATTTCATTCTAACATCTCTCTCTGGAAATTGAGCTCTTGTCTTGGAGAAAAGAGGATAGGTAACTTTTTTACCCAACGTTATGTAGATCTTGGCGAAATTTGTCAGAAACAGTAGTTTTTGCCGGGTCACGATCAGCCATTTTACTCATTTGAGTCAAAATAGTGCTGTTGACCCAGTAAAACGACGGCAGCCACCTTCAAGCGCGTTGCTCAGAGGTACCGCAGTCAGACCCCAGTTAGTTGTTGGTTTCTCTTGGTTGTGGTGTAATCGCACCCAAAGCGTTGCAGTGGGTTGAGTGTTGCTGTGGTTTATGGTCGGTTTAAAGAAGGTTCTCCTGTGTGTATTGAACAGTCTCACAATATATATGATGCACATTTCAGTTCACTAGTCACTGTAAATCCTTTTTTTGGAACTAGTTAGGTTTTAGAAGAAATAGTCATTTAAGAAGTTTAAACCATTTAATTTAAGAAGGTGTTTTATTGGTGGGGGGACTTTGATCCAATAATTAGATCAGCTTGTAAAAATTAACACCTGTAGAGGCATACCTCATCATATGTGTACATACACGTACCTCATGTGTGTACAGTCATACCTCATAAATGCCACATGTTGTACTTCGGAGACGACATAGCGTTTTTTACAAATTGAAGGTTGGTGCCAGCCCTGCAGCGAGGAAGTCGACTGGCGCCATTTTTCCAACCGCATTTGCTACTTTGTGTCTCTGTGTCACATTAAGGTCGTTCTTGCACCATTTCAGACTTTATCTGTCATGGTGATCTGTGATCAGTGATTTTTGATGTTATTGCAAAAAGATGACAGCTCACTGAAGGCTCAGATTTTGGTTAGCATTTTTTAGCAATAAATTTTTAAATTAGGGTATATAGCTTTTTCTAGACGTAATACTGTTGCACACTTAACAGGCTACAGTATAGTGTAAACCTAACTCTTACATGCACTGGGGAACCAAGAAAAAATCCCGTGACTCACCTTTATTGCTGTGGTCTGGAACCGAACCCACGATACCTCCAGGTGTGCCTATGTCGAGGTGGACCAGTCAGTAGAAACACATGACGCTCTTGTCAGCCAAATGGTATGACATGCCTGGTTCTGTCACAGGCCGGGGACGGTTTTTGTTTTCCTTCCTCTGCTGTTTACAAATCAAAAGTCCTTTAAGAAGTTAACATCAGGGCTTCCCTGGTGGCGCAGTGGTTGAGAATCTGCCTGCCGAGGCAGGGGACACAGGTTCGTGCCCCAGTCTGGGAAGATCCCACGTGCCGCGGAGCGGCTGGGCCCGTGAGCCGTGGCCGCTGAGCCTGCGCGTCCGGAGCCTGTGCTCCGCAACGGGAGAGGCCACAACAGTGAGAGGCCCGTGTACCACACACACAAAAAAAGAAGTTAACATCATATTGGGGAAAACATTCTGATCCTTGGATCCTAACTTAAAATTTCAGAGAGAAGATGGATCTGGGATCAGAAAGTAGAGAGCTAGAGCTTAAACAGAAGTTTTCTTAGTTGGGAAAAAAAAAGGCTGATGCATAAAGAAGAACAGAGGAGCGGACTCACAAAAGTCGTCCATAATTCCCCGTCTCTTGAGGATCTTAAGTTCTGTTGCTCCAGAGTCCTGTGCTAACGCTTGTGCAGACACTTCTAACGCGTATTACAGACACTTGTTGGGTGGGGAACGTGAAGCAGGCTCTGGGAACGGGGGTGTCGTCCGTATGTATCCAAACACCTTCTCCTTAGAAAACAAGAAAGATCTGGGCGCTGAAAGACAAAAATCAGTGCTTTCCGTATGGAAACGTGGTTTTGTGGCAAGATTTTACATAGACTCTTTGCAAAAGCCAAGCTCTCGTGGTGCATTTTGAAGGATCCTTTTCAGTGGCGTGGCCGCTTCGTGAGGCAGTGTCTGTGAGCTAGCTCCACGTGCTCGTACAGTTTTATAAATGGAAGTCATTTCAAACACAAAATGCTTCGCGTGCCTGTGTAACAGTTGTTCTCGGCCAGCAGCAGTTTAGCAATTTGTAGTATTTGGCCGTGTCTGGGGGTGTTTTTGATCACCACGACCGTAGGGCACGATGGAGGGAGGGCTGTGCTGGCGTCTAGAGAGGAGAGGCCAGGGTTGCTGCTGATCATCCTACAGTGCACAGAGCTCCCGTAACAGAGTCGTCGGCCCCGAGTCGGACTCCCTGAGGCTGAGAGACCCCTGTTGGTTAGATGAGAGCTCACTGTTTATAAGCTCTCAGAATGACAGTAAAAGAAAAGGGGGTTGGGCTGGTGTCTGAGTCCGTTCAGGCTGCTAGGACACAGTGCCATAAACTGGACAGCCTAAACAGCAGACGTTTATTTCCCACAGTTCTGGAGGCCGGAAGTCCAAGATCCAGGCACCAGCAGATTCGGTATCTGGTGAGGACCAGATACCGCCGTCTTCCCTGCGTGTAAGGGTTACGCCGCACTGTAGTCTAGTAAGTGTACGTCAGTGTGTTCTTACGCGGCAGCAAGCGGGAGGACTCTCTGGGGTCTCTCTCTGTAAGGGCACTCCACCCGTTCATGAGGGTGGAGCCCTCAAGAGCTCATCACATCCCACTGGCGCCACCATTTACCGTAGAGAGAACGTGAGCCTGAGTTCCTCACGAGAACTGAGTCATCGTCATTACTGCCACTCAATATCAGCCAAAGTCTCCTCAGAGCTACACTCTTCTGCCATACACATCTTTGTTATTGTTTGTTCTGCCCCTTGAATAGTTTTATTTTTCCACTTGGGTATGCTCTGATTTCATAGCTTTTTATTTAGTCTCAAATATCTCCCTAATGCCATCTTACCTGTGAACTCCCCAGAGTTCAAGCAGACATCTCAGGACAAATTTATATTTTGACCGTCCAATTTTCTTTCCATTGTCTACAGAAGTACACAAATACCACCTAATTAAGTGAAGGAGGTAAGTATTTTTGCATGACAAAATTCTGGTAACTACAAATTAAAATCTTGTTAAGACGACAAAGTGAAAACTGGAGCGCCCCAGGAGGCCCCTGTATCAGTTATCTGCCCGCTGCGTAACAAATGACCACAGACTCAGCAGCTAGAAACGACACGCTTATCCTCTCACAGTTTCCCAGGGTCGGGAGACTGGGCACGTGCAGGGCTCCTCTGCGCAGGGTCTCGAGAGGCCGCGTCCTCATTTAGAGCTGAGAAGGGAAGGGTCTTCTTCCAAGCTCACACTGTTGGCAGAACTCAGTTTTCTTGTGGTGGTAGGACTGAGGCGCACAGCTTTCTAAAGACTGCCCCCTTGGTTCCCTGGGCGGTTCATGTGAAGGCCAGCAGAAGAGTCTTTCTCTAGTCCGGTGAGAGTCTTACACAGTGTAACGTAACAATTACGGGAGTGACATCTGGTCACCCTTGCCATGTAACCTAACCGGGGTGTGGCATCCATCTCCTTTGACGTATTCTGTGGGGTAGAAGGGAGTCGTAGGTCCTGCCCACACTGGAGGGGAGGGGATTATACCAGGTGGGACTCACTGGGGGGCCATCGTGGGGTGTGTCCATTATGACAACCTTTCATTCAAATCCTCCCACCTTGAGATGTGCATTTTGTCCTTTTCTCTTTTTCTAAACAAATGGAAATTTAGTTATAATTCAATAATGAAAGACTTGCCACCATAAAGATGCCTGAAAACATATGGCATGGGCTCTGAAGACAGTTCCCAGGCAGCCTGAACCGTTCAGTGTCGGTGACACGATTGAAGGAAGCTGTGGCCCTTCTTGGCCGCTGCCGTTGGGAGTGGATGCACTGACACACGCGTGTGAATTCTGCTCCTTCTGTGGGTAGAAGCGTTCTGTTTGATTGACTTCTGTCCTCTTTGGGCCAGGGCCCTCCTAGGTCTGACTTAGGATTGTGAAGAAAATAAGGCTCTTTCTCCCTGTCTGCCTGGGACACAGAGGCTTCCGAAGTTCTCATCACCCCCTCACTCTACCCCCGAGTTTCTACCTGCATTCCCGGTCCTGTAGACTCGGCCAGACTCATGCAGCCAGTTCTGTGGCAGGACACAAACGACGTAGGTCCTCTCTGTGTCCGTGGGCTGGCTTCCTGACGCCTGGCCGCTGTGTAGAAGTCATGTCAGGGTGACACATACGCTGACGTAGCTCCGCACTGATGTGTGTCTGCCTTCTCAGGGCCACGTGCACCGTATAGGTTCCGTGACGGTCAAGTTCATCCTGAACTTTTACGAGTGGAAGGTGTTATGATTAATCTCTGCTTCAGAACCACAGGTGTTTTCCAGACCATACGGTCGCCCTGCCTGGGGGTGTCAGCGTGCCCGCTGGCCCACCCGGCCGTCTTCCCCGTCTGCCGAGGGGAGGGCGGCATCGGAGGCAGCCCCGTCTGTCCCCCTGCGCAGCAGGATTCCATTCAAGCTCGCTGGCAACTGCGTTGTGATCGTAACGCACACGGGGTTTTCAGTGAATTAAAAATCAGTGATCTCGAGCTTCCCTGGTGGCGCAGTGGTTGAGGGTCCGCCTGCCGATGCAGGGGATGTGGGTTCGTGTTTCGGTCTGGGAAGATCCCACGTGCCGCGGAGCGGCTGGGCCCGTGAGCCGTGGCCACCGGGCCCGCACGTCCAGAGCCTGTGCTCCGCAACGGGAGAAGCCACAACAGTGAGAGGCCCGCGTACTGCAAAAAAAAAAAAAAAAAGAACTGTTAAACTCAAGGAAATCCAGTAACCTAGTTCACCATGAACAAAATATAAAAATAATGTAATTAGGGGCTTCCCTGGTGGCGCAGTGGTTGAGAGTCCACCTGCTAATGCAGGGAACACGGGTTCGTGCCCAGGTCCGGGAAGATCCCACGTGCCGCAGAGCGGCTGGGCCTGTGAGCCGTGGCCGCTGAGCCTGCGCGTCGGGAGCCTGCGCTCCGCGACGGGAGAGGCCGCAGCAGTGAGAGGCCCACGTACCGCAAAAAAAAAAAAATCAGTGTTCTCATTTTCTGTGGCCCCTGAGTTTGTCTCCATTAGTGGTTTATATATGAGTCCATCCCAGCATTATAAAATACACCAACTCATCTTTTTTGGGAAAATTTTCACCTGTATGAATGTGTCTATACACACACACACACACACACACAATTATAAAATCTTTATGTAATCACAAAATACAGCACGGATCAGGCATTAATTACCTTCACATGTACAGCATCCTAAGTATTATATTTTTCAATCATCTCAAAAAGAATGCAGTAAAAAAAAAAATACCGGCAGTGTTTCAAAACTCTCTTCCACTTTCTCCTCTCAGCGTTCTCACAGAAGGTGGCTCCCGCTCCGTAAAGACCTCATCGCCGCGAGGTGAGGCTAAGATGAGCATAACCAGTGACGAGGTGAACTTCCTGGTGTATCGGTACCTCCAGGAGTCAGGTAAGAGGCGGCTTCCCGTCCGTAGGAAATCACCTTCCACGTGCCACGTGCACAGCGAGCAGCCCCTCACCGCTCGGACACCCAGGCTGTAGAAGAGCAGAGCTGAGAACACGCTTGTTCAGAGGATTCGGGGGGGTCGGGGGGGGGGGGAGAGAAGGTTCTGGGGCCTCCCCATTCCTGGCGTGGGATGAGGCAGTGTGTTCTTCTTTCCCTTGACATTTCTGTTCACGTGATATCAGATTGGAATTAAGATCAAGAGCAGTTGGGATAGGTATGGTGAGGGGCGGGGGTGATTTGGGGTCCTGGGCCCCCAGCACAGGGAGGGCATTTATGGGCCAGTGTATATATATGGGGGTGGGGTGATTTGGGGTTCTGGGCTCCCAGCACAGGGAGGGCATTTATGGGCCGGTGTATATATATGGCGGTGGGGTGATTTGGGGTCCTGGGCCCCCAGCACAGGGAGGGCATTTATGGGCTGGTGTATATATATGGGGGTGGGGTGATTTGGGGTTCTGGGCCCCCAGCACAGGGAGGGGCATTTATGGGCCGGTGTATATATATGGGGGTGGGGTGATTTGGAGTTCTGGGCCCCCAGCACAGGGAGGGCATTTATGGGCTGGTGTATATATATGGGGGCGGGGGTGATTTGGGGTCCTGGGCTCCCAGCACAGGGAGGGCATTTATGGGCTGGTGTATATATATGGGGGTGGGGTGATTTGGGGTTCTGGGCCCCCAGCACAGGGAGGGCATTTATGGGCTGGTGTACACATATGGTGTGTATTTTTATGGGGGTGGGGTGGCTTGACAGAAATATATCGTCTCAGTGTTGTGGAGGACAGCAGTCTGAAAGCAAGGTGTCAGCTGGCCGGTTCCTTCTGAGGGCTGTGATGGAGTCTGTCCCAGCCTCTCTCCCAGCTTCTGGTGCTTTCCTGGCTGCCTTTGGCTCTCCTTGGCTTGTAGGTGCATCAGCCCCTGACCCATACCTTCACCTTCATGTGGCGTGCTCCCTGTGTGCATGTACCTCTCTGTCTAAATTTGTCAGGTTTCTCCTTCTGTAAAGACACAGTCGTATTGGATTAGGGGCTCACGGTATTCCAGTACAACCCCATCTTCACTAATTACATCTGCAGTAACCCTTTTCCATATAACGTCACATTCTGAGGAGTACTGGGGGGGTAGGACTTCAACATGTGAATCTGAGGGGACAGAATGCAACCTATAACGGTTTGTTGTGCGCCCATTTAAGCTTTATACGCTTGGTGTCGTGTTGTATATATTCTGCAACTTGATTTTTCAAGACGGAAGCCAATTCCCAGGTCCCACTTGCCAGAAACAAACGTGCTAGGACTCAGGGTGAGCCAACTGTGGGCCCCTGGGACGGGCTCTTTCGGGGTCAGCCCAGAGGGGTGCGATGGGCAGGCCTTGCAGGCAAACCAAATGGCTTGATTCTGATTCTTGACCACATTATTTACCCATTGGAAAAATGGTTATCCTGGGGCTTTCCTGGTGGCGCAGTGGTTAAGAATCCGCCTGCCAATGCAGGGGACATGGGCTTGAGCCCTGGTCCGGGAAGATCCCACATGCCGCGGAGCAGCTAAGCCCGTGCGCCACAACTCCTGAGCCTGCGTGCTGCAACTACTGAAGCCCACAGCGCCTAGAGCCGGTGCTCCATAACAAGAGAAGCCACCGCAACGAGAAGCCCGTCGTGCACCACAACAAAGAGTAGCCCCCACTCACCACAGCTAGAGAAAAGCCCGCGCACAGCAACAAAGACCCAATGCAGCCAAAAAATAAAATAAATAAATTAGAAAAAGAAAAAGTTATCCTGGGCAAAGGGGATGAAATGCATCGGGTATGTAGCATGTTATAAATAAACCAACCTCTCACCACCCAAGCCTGGATCTCTCTTTCTGCTAGCGACCCCAGCTAGCATTATTCATGGAAAGAACACGTTCTTTCTACATATATACTCGAACGTTTGGATTAGCTGTTGTCAGAACATAGTATAAAACATTGATGAGCAAAACAAAATAGGCACTGCCTCACCCCTGTAAATCAGGGAAATCACTACCACTGCTCTGATACCTTAACCTCAGAACTTAACCAGGGAATCTCTCACCTAGGGGAACAACTGTTCCCCTAGCACTGACCTGATAGCTTCCCAGAAACGATTGCAAATGAAAAGTCCATGTACCACACACCCTGTGTCCCTGTAGACTTCCAGCATTGAATTTGGGATTCTTAACTTTTAGAAACACCTCACAAAGGATGAAGGCAAAAGCACTGTCAAAACGTGTAAACAAATCACACGCTGAAATTCCCGTCCCTCTGTTTGTGAAGTCAGGGTAAATAAAGGGTGTGAAAGGAAGCTTTTGTGTGACCCAGAGAAAGGTTTCTCCCGTGGTTGGTTCCTAGGGCCGTGGGGGCAAGAGCGTTGCGGACCTCTTTGAATAAACACAAAAATCTCCACTCCTCCCCCAGAAAGGCGAATGAAACTTCCTTTTTTGGTGTTTGTTTACATTTGTCTCACATTTGTTGGTAAAGTTTCTGTAACCAGGCAACTGAGAAGGACACTTGGGAGACGGCAACGTATAGAATTTCATCAACCATGACTGTATGTAATGTCTGCTGAACTGCTGTCCTAATCGGTCAGACTGCCTGGAGAAAATCCCATAGGTTGGGTGAGGAGTTAAGAGATTACTCTGTGTTCTTCTCATGACTGACTCGAGTACCCCGCGAGGACATGCTCAAAAGGAGAAATGCCTAATGTGTGAGGGTTCATTTTGGGGTGGCTTTACACGTTTATCTCGAATCTCAGAAGCTTTGTTTAAGCCTGTGTTTATTGAGCACCCACCAAGTGCAAAGAACACCTTCTCCTTGGCCTGTTAATGTCTCCTTTCTAGTTTAAAAAAAGAAAAGAAAAAGGAAAGAAAGAAAAAGGTCTCTTGCTTAAGTATCTGTGCTTTCTCTCCTTTACCACCATCAAATGCATTAAAGCTGAGTCCCGTGTTATGAGAAGTGATTCGTTCCTCAACTCCTCCCCGCGTGGCTTCTCTGCTGGAGGAGGTTGAAAGTTCTCTGTCGTGAAGTCCTCAGTAATCCTCGACCTCAGGCTGTGTGTGGAAGAAAGTGGGTGTGGAGGAGGAGGGAGGTGGCAGATGGCGACGACGACCCCGCAGTGAGGCAGAGCTTTGATTCTCTGGTGGATCTGCTCATCGCCTCACAACCAGGAATAGACCCAAAGGGTGTTGCACCCTTTGGTGCAACTCGAGGGACGAGTTCCTTGCAGCCACGGGTGCTCCTGGTCCTGGCACCTGAGCTGACGCAGAGAGTCCTGCACTAAACGTATCACACGTCAGGTGGGATGCTTTCGGCTGCAAGTAAGATAAGCGACAGAACATTTATCCCCCCCAGACAGCAGGAAGGCAGGGTATTGAAATGACACTTTCCTGAAAGTGTTGTGCAAATCCACATCTCACCTCTGCAAACTCAGGAAGGAATCTTGAAAATGGACTTGTTTTGTTTTTCCGCCCTCAAGAGGCAGAATTCGTATCATCTTGGACTCTTCTCTGACCGTCTCCCAGCTGTATATATATTCCACAGCCTTTTCCTTAAAGGCTTGTGGTCGCTGTTCGTTGTTGGAAGCCAGGGCCGTGCCCGTAGGAAGCACTCCCTAAATACTGTTGATGTGTGACATCTCACAGTTGCACTTCATGGCAGCCTGGTGAGTGAAACTGGGTAGTCAGGAAGGCTTTTCAACTCCGCAGGAGGAGACTCTGACCAGCGCTGGCACCAAAGTGGCTCAGTTGGTTTTTGCACGAGTTACGGTAGCCCAGGTTTGAGGGCTAGGAGTCTGCTGGCCTCTGCCTTACCAGGGGTTCATCCTGTGGTCAGATCTGCCGTCTGGGCAGTTTTTAAGGTCACGGCAGAGCATCTTTGCCACGCAGCCTGTGAGTTCCCTTCGTGGTCCGAGCCAAGGCTCACTGCCCGGCACGCATGGAAGCCGGTACGGTGTCGCCAGCTTTTGAGAGGAGGAGGAGGTCTTTTGCGAGGTCAACCTGCAAGGAGACGAGTGAGCAGGGCTCGCGTCTATCTGTCTCCTTGATCCAGCGTTTGGGGCAAAACTCAAAGGGTTGGGGGAAGTTTTGCACTTGGAAGCCGTCTGGCTAGTCTCCAGTCAGTCCACACAAGCTGCTCGCACTGCTGGAAGCCACGTTTTCCTCACGGAAGGGTTTCCTGCTTCACGAAGGGCTCTGGTGGCAGCATTTCTGTTCTCCGAGTTCCACAGACTGAAGACCCTCGGCTCCAGGGTCATCCTGGAGGTGGGTTCTCGTCTTGTGCTGACACAGGGCTGTTTCTGTTGTTGACCAATCAACAACCTGTTTAAGAAGGCAAAACCAGTTTGAGCTGGTCGGTGTTTTCCGCGCTCCTTCACCATGGATGCGTGTCAGCCTGCCCGGGCCTCCGCGAGCAGCTCCTCCAAATGCTGGGCGAATCGTGAGTTCTCCCCCGCTCCTCTTTGTGAATACAGTAGAGGAGCCCAGCGTCGGTGTGAAAAGTGAGGACGTTCGAGAAGTGAGTCTCTGTAAGCATATTAAATATTTCCTCTGGGGCCTCATCCTCAAACCTAAATTTAAAAGTAAAATTGTTCTCCCAGATCCAGTGGGGCAGGGACCCAGTGGACACTAGCTTGGCGGCAGGCAGCTCTTCACACAACCAGGGAGGTTACCTGCCAGGAGTTGCCCAGGCTCTGGTGAAGGAGCTGAATGAATGGGTTTGGAGATCTGTCACAAACAGGCCCGAGTGTCTTGGTTGTGTCGTGTGCACAGGACCGGCTCCATGACGCATGGAGGGAAAGGTGGTCTCATATGGAGTTGTGTCAGTGTCACCATTAATTCTGGAAAGAAGAGAGGTCTGGGGGCTTGGGGCCAGATTCTCCATGACGTTAAATGATGACAAGACCTTTTTCTCATTCATCTCAGTTGGCAGCCTTGGAGAAGGCAGACATGACCTTTCCTTGTTAGATGTGGCTGCTTCTCCCCTCCCCACCCTCATCTGTACCATCTTTTTCTTTTTCTTCCTTCCTTCCTTTCTTTCCTTCTTTCTTTTTCTTCTGTAAGGTATAATTTTCATGCCATAAAATGCACCCTTTTTGGAGTACAGGTTTGCAGTGTTTGCCAAACGTTTACAGTTGTGTAGCCACCGGCACAGTCTAGACACGGAACAGTTCCATCACCCCAAAACGTCCCCCGTGGCCCCTCCCCCCACCGCAGCCCCTGGCAAGCACCGCTCTGCTTCCTGCCCCTGCAGTTTTGCCTCTGCAAGGGTGTCTGAGAAGTGGAACCTTACAGCAGGGAGCCTCGGCAGCCCGGCCTCTCGCGGTGCGTTTGACGGTCGTTCACGCTGGTGCATACACCAGTAGCTCCTTCTTTATTGCTACGTCGTGGTCCATTTTAGGGATGCAGGGCGGTTAGTCCTTCGTCCTGTGTGAGAACATTTGAGTTTTCCCCAGGTTTTGACGATCACAGCTAAGGCTGCTACCAACGTCTGCATACAGGCTTTTGTTGCGCGTGGGTTTTCGTTTCTCTTGGGTTGGGATCTGGGAGTGGGATTGCTTGGCCGTGTGACGAGTGTGGGTTTCGTTTATCAGAAGCCACCACATCCTCTTCAGTCTCACTCAGCAGCCAGGCACTTCACAACCATCAGTGGTTGTATAGGTTTGATTAGAGGTGTAGAGCTAATTGGTGCCTGGGGCACAGGACATGTTGGAAAGTAAGTAAAAGGACACTGTCCCCCGCAGATATATCCACAGGATGCTGATGAAGTTTTACGCTTCCTCTCAGGGTTTAAAATTAGCCTTCGTGAACCTGTACCGGGGTCACAGTTTCCACAGATCTGCTGAGTGAGAGGACATCCACCCGTGCACACCTACTCTTCCTTAAGCAGTGCAGCTTTCTGCAGGAAACTAGGAAATTGCAGCCTGGCCAGCCCTCCAGCGGATAAGACCGAGCCTGTGGGCAGGACATGTGCCCGTCTGGGCCGGCTTCCAGGTAGATAGCAGGATCCCTGCCGGCAGGGCCCCAGGTAGGGCAGTTGCCGAAACTTTGCATGCGTTGATTTGACTACACACCCAAGGTATTAACGTCGTCGAAACTTGGGGGGGGGTTTCTCTGCTGTGAGTTTTGTGACTGACACTTGCACCCCGTGAAGAACAGACAGAGGCTTAATCCAAACCCCTTGACGCCTGGCGGTAACTCTAACAGTGAACAAGGAACACAAGTGAGAAGTTGTTTCCCTGATGTTCTCTCAGGTGCAGGTGTGTTACCAGGCTGCGTGTCCCCAGTGGCTGTCGTCTTTAACATTTTAGACAGTAAAAGGAGCTTATTATGATGGATGGTAGAAATTCACTTATCATATATCACAAATCAGCAGGATGGTGCACTTCTTTCTTCATTGTGGAGATTTAAAGACTTTCGAGTAGGATTGAAAACTCCTCCTACGCTGGAATGTACTTTCTGATCTGCTGTGATTCGTGGTCGAGAGGCCAATCTATTACACATATGTATTGCCTCTATCAGCATTGCCGTATGTGCCTTACTGTGACAGGAGCGTCAGTGGTTTTCAAAAGTAAAAGTCTACACACTAGGCAGGTACCATTTTCCTAAAGAGCCACGATACCTGCACTCACGTGACTGGCCGGGGAGAATCAACCCAGTTTCCTTTGATTTACATAATGTGTATTACATAATATACATAGTTCTGTGTTACATATCATCCTTGCAGATAAGGAGGAGCGGGAAATACTATGTAGCCAGGCTCTGAAGGATTTAAATGGAGCTTAGGTGACATTTCTCATTCACTTCATGGAGCTTCTGTTAGGAGAGAAATAACACACATCTGAGCGCGAGGGTGAAGAGGTCCCCTCTGAAAAAGTCCCAGGTGACTTGGGGCCTGTGAACGGGTGTGTCTTAATCCAACCATTCCGGATTCAAGAAGGGTTCCTGGGAGTTTCAGTCCAGCAGTAGAGCAAACACTCCTGAGGCCATTTATACTCTGAGCGGGGAGCCGTCAGTCTTGTCAGAAATCACCGATACCCTTCTGCTGGCCTCTGGTTTAATTATATTAGAATCTCTGCTCAACTAAAGATGGAGCAGTTTGCATTAA
Source organism: Kogia breviceps (assembly GCF_026419965.1). Taxonomy (NCBI): domain Eukaryota; kingdom Metazoa; phylum Chordata; class Mammalia; order Artiodactyla; family Physeteridae; genus Kogia; species Kogia breviceps. Next base: position 128,164,582 of record NC_081330.1, on the reverse strand, counting down.
GTGTCCTGTCTGTCCCCAGCTCGTCATCTCAGGTTTGTGAGCTGCTGTAGTAAGGAGGGGTGATGTGTTGGAGAACCCAATGGAAGACATGAGCTTCAGCCTTGAGGGGGCAGTAAGATGTTCTTTAAAAAAATCACAGTGGGGCTTCCCTGGCGGCGCAGTGGTTGAGAATCCGCCTGCCGATGCAGGGGACGCGGGTTCGTGCCCCGGTCCGGGAGGATCCCACGTGCCGCGGAGCGGCTGGGCCCGTGATCCGTGGCCGCTGAGCCTGCGCGTCCGGAGCCTGTGCTCCGCAGCGGGAGAGGCCGTGACACCGAGAGGCCCGTGTACCGCAAAAAAAACAAAAAAAAATCACAGTGGAAGCAACCCAGTGCCCATGGACAGATGAGAGGGAAACACAACATGGCGCCTCCATTCAGTGGGGTGTTACTCGGCCTCACGGAGCAAGGGGACTCGGACCCGTGCTACCACGGGGATGGACCTTGAGGGCCCTGTGCTCAGTGAAGTAAGCCAGTCACAAAAGGCAGCTACCGTGCGGTTCCACTCACACGAGGCCCCTGGAGGAGTCACATGCATACAGACGGAAAGGTGGGTGCCGGCCCGTGGAGGAGGGAATTCGGGGAGTGAGGGTGGGAGGGGATAGAGTCCCCGTTTGTCCAGGATGAGCAGGTCCTGGAGGTGGACGGTGAAGATGGTCACACAGCGGTGTGAATGTGCTTCTTGCCACTGAGCTGGACACTTAAATGTAAAACAGTGCATTTATGTCGTGTGTGTATATATATATATATTTTTTTTTTTTTTTTTTTTTTTTTTTTTTTTTTTTTTGCGGTACGCGGGCCTCTCACTGCTGTGGCCTCTCCCGTTGCGGAGCACAGGCTCCGGACGCGCAGGCTCAGCGGCCACGGCTCACGGGCCCAGCCGCTCCACGGCGCGTGGGATCTTCCCGGACCGGGGCACGAACCCGCGTCCCCCGCATCAGCAGGCAGATTCTCAACCGCTGCGCCGCCAGGGAAGCCCCGTCATGTGTATTTTAACCACAACTTTAAATAAATCACAGTATTATAGGTAAGTTTTGTGTATAGATTTATTTCAGAGTTTGGAAAATATGTCTCAAAAGGAAGATAAGAAACCACTTAAACTCCACAGTAACATTATTAACACTGAAAGGCTTTTTAATAGAACTACACAGCATTTAGGGTGAGTCCTTGGCACACTTAGTGTCATTTTTAAGCCACGTTGGTATCCTACAAAAATCTGGTTATTTTTTAAAAACAATACTGAAAACAGCATTTTTTGCAATAGCAGTATACTGGAGATTTCCCAAATGTCTGTGATTGGCTAAACAAACTGTGGTATGTCCATATCCCGGAGTCCCACTCAGCAATAAGTGGGAACGAATGATTGATACATGACACAGCCTGGGTGAGTCTCCAAGGAGATGTGCTGGAAAACACAAGCCATCGTCAGAGGCCGCAGACCGTACGGTTCCTTTCATAGAGCGCCCTGAAAGTGGCAGGCCTGCAGAGACGGCTGCCGGGCGTCGGGCGGCCGGTCCACCTGCACGGGGCCGCTTCGGGGGAGTTCTTTCGCGCTCATGAAAGAGCCCTGCGTCTTGACCGCAGGGGTGATCACACACGGACACATGGGATACGATTGCACGCGCTCCGTGCGTAGGTCGTGTGCGTGCGCACACGCACAGCTCAGAGATGGCGAAACTCGGAGAAGGTTTGCAGTCAGGTTACCGGTCAGCTGGATGTAACTTCTCGGTTTTGATGTTGTCCTAGGGCGAGATAGGGTGTCACTACTGGGGGAGGCTGGGTGAAAGGCACACAGGACTCCACCGTTTTCACAGCTTACTGTCAGTCCATGATAATCTTGAAATTATTAAACAAAAAAAATTAAACAGCAGTGATAATTTTGCACTTCCGTGGTCTGCAGAGGTGTGTGTGTGTGAGAGAGAGACACAGAGACAGAGAGACAGAGGTCAGTGATACAACGGAGGCCGAGACATTTTAATTTGCACGTCATTAGCCATTGTGTAGGCCTAGGTTTTGATGGGGTGTCTGTTTTACTTGGATTCGACTAACAGCTGTATTAACTAAGAAATGGATAGCCACACTAACCTTCTGGGGCTTTTGGAAACAGAAGAAATAAAGAAAAGTCATCTGAAGGTGAACAGCGGTTGTCATGTATACATAGCACGAGTTTTTGCTTCCTTGGGAGCTCAGCAAACTCAGGTGTGCATCGGATGCCGTGCTCACCTGCCCGTCTCCTCCTGGGTAATTGTCATGAGAAGCAATTCTGCATTCGATTGGGACCATAGGTACCGGACGGGCTGTATTTGTACGGGGAGGATAAAAGTCTATGCAGTGTTCTTCCCCACCCCTTTTCCAGTGTTGTACGAGGTTTTAAAATATCCCCTCGTGGTCTTTAGCTTGAAGAATTCTATTAGGTGGGCAGAGCTGAGGGTCTTAATCTCTGGAGATACTCTGAATGTCCACAAGAGCATGCATTATCCAAAGACTGTCAGCCTCTCCTGACAGGAAAGAGCCAGGGTTTCTCAGCCGCAGCACTGTTGACATTTGGGGCGGGTCGTTCTTTGCCGGTGCGGCTGTCCGGTATTGTACGTTGTTAAACCGCATCCCCGGTCTCCACCCACGGGATGACAGCAACGCTTTACCACCCTCCTGTGTTACAGCCCCGAATGTCTCCACTGTGCCAGACGTGCCCTGGAGGGCAGAATCACCTCCAGTTGAGAACCACTGATACACATCCTTGAGTTGTGCGATGTTTTTTCTCCCAGTTTTTATCGGGAAGTGGAGTTGTAATGGGATTCTCATTTTCTCACTCTGTATCATCTTCTTGGGCTGCATTTTGATTCCTTTTGCTGCAGAACTCAAGTAGACTTTGACAGTGAGCGAAATGCAGTCTCTGTTTTTATTAAATTTTTCCAGAGTGTTTTTCCCCTCGAGGAAGAGGGAAGTCTGCCAGAACCGTTCTCTAGCAGATAATAAAATAATTGGGAGTAGCAGTCTTCAGTCTGGGTTTTGTTTTTGGTTTGGAGGGGTGCTTTGGACTCCCAGTGAGGAGTTTAGATAACCAGGAAAAGGGTGTTCCTCTTAATATTTCTGAATAATTGCATCTCCAAAAATGATTAAGCAGCATTGCGCTCTGTAATCCCAGCAGCTGACAAATCACCCGGTAGACTCTGCTGTGTTTCCTGGGACCATGGAATGACTTCTTATGCAAGACACGTTTCCCCGGATTCGGGAAGTCGTTTTAATGGTTCAACTATCTTAATTTAAACACAAGTTCAGGGCTTATTGTTCAGCTGAGTCTCTAAAAATATTTTTGACGGCAGTGGCTCTTTTACATTGCTAATGTTATCCCTATTTAGAAAGAGAATCTTTATGAAACGGTAAAGGCAAGCATTTCTCTGAGGTAATGGTAGCCTTTGCTTTAGAAATCATAAAGGAAAATATTAGTTTCATCAAACAGTAAATCAGGAAGACCTGAATAGTTTGTGCATATGAGTAGAGGAGGAAAGTACCTTTAAAATCATGTGAGGGAACTTCCTGGCGGTCCGGTGGTTAGGACTTGGGCGCTTTCACTGCCAGGGCCCGGGTTCGATCCCTGGTGGGGGAGCTAAGATCCCGCGAGCCGCCCGGCCAAAACAAAAAAATAAAATAAAATCATGTGAAACAGTAATGTCTCATGTCCTCGTGTCCTCCAGTAGATGGAAGCAGTGCCTTTTTGGTGGTTTGTTGGCTGCGCCCCCTAGAGCACCTTCAGGCTCTATGGTTTGCTAGAAGGATTCACAGAATTTAGTAACTGTCACACTCGGTGGGCTACAGCACAAAGATACAGATTATAATATACTGCATGGTGCTCTCACTGGGGTAGATACAGGTTAATTGTGTGAGGCCGTCCCTGTGTTAAGTAGCCTGTTGTGTAACCCTTCCACAGTGTATATCCGTGTGTCAAAGCGTCGCAGTGTACGCCTCACATTTACACGTTGGTATATGTCAGTTATACCTCAGGAAGGCTGGAGAAAAAAGATACAGATCAATCAAAGTCAGTCCTGTGTCTCCATTTCTGTTACGTTCCTCTTAATTGTAGTATAATTGGGTTTATATTTTGTTCGTTCAGATGTCTTGTTTATGCAATATCTGATAGTGCCCTTTGTTTTGAATTGATAGCTTCAATTTTTTTCCATTAAAATTTAATCAAGGGGCTTCCCTGGTGGCACACTGGTTAAGAATCCGCCTGCCGATGCAGGGGATGCGGGTTCGAGCCCTGGTCTGGGAAGATCCCGCATGCCGCGGAGCAACTAAGCCCGTGTGCCACGACTACTGAGCCTGTGCTCTGGAGCCCGCGAGCCACAACTACTGAGCCCGCACGAGCCTAGAGCCCATGCTCCGCAACAAGAGAAGCCACCGCAATGAGAAGCCTGCGCACATCAACAAAGAGTAGCCCCCGCTCGCCGCAACTAGAGAAAGCCTGCGCGCAGCAACAAAGACCCAGCGCAGCCAAAAATAAATAAAAATAAAATAAATAAATTTATTTTTTAAAATTAATCAGTACACCCCCCCCCCAAAAAAAAATGATACAGATTACAATCAGCCAGGGGAAAGAGTGCGTGGGGTCCAGTCCAGGAGAACCAGGCACACGCCCTGCAGGTGTCGTCTCCTGGTGGGGTGACGTGGTGGCACCTAATTCTCCCAGCAGCATGTACGGTGACACGCGCAGTGTTGCTAGCCGCCCGAGAGTTGGCGTCCAGGTTTTTATCAGCCAGCGGTCCATGTGGGCCTGCAGCAGCTGCTGAGGGGGACAGAAGGAGAACCTGGACAGACCCTGGCTGTGTGCGTCCTGCCCTAGTCTAGTCCAGGTTGTGGTTGCATATCTTATCGTTTATGCATCTGTGAGTATGTGTTTATCTCACTCTAAAAAAATCACTTTAAGAAACGTAGGGATGGATAAGTAGCCGGAGAATATGATACCCATGCCTCTAATGTAGGAAAGAGTAAAGCACCCCCCAGGGGAGCTTTGTGGCATCACCAAGGCGCACTTCTCCCCCAGCGAAGCCTGCCCACGTTCCCTTTGCAGGGCACGGGCTGCAGAGCGGCTGAGCCTCCCCTTGCGCCGTGCTCGGGCGTCGGAAAGAACCTGTACCGTGAGAATCGTCTCATCACAGACCCTCTTGTGGCGGTGCTAGTTGCCAGCGAACTCCTCTTCATTCAGAAAGAGTGTTTTCCTAAACTGCTCTTGGGGTTTGACAAGAACCCCTTGGAGTCACAAAACGGAACCGCGGAGAAGTTGCTTTTCGTGTGTCCCAGATGTTCACAATCATCCCGGTTCCTGTGCAGTTTGGGTTTTGCGATCTGTTCTCAGTTTGCTGCTCTCTTCTGTACGTGTGTAAAAGCTCGGGTTCAAGACTTGACGTTCTCGTGCTCATTAATATGTCGGTGCGGGGGGGCTTAGAATAAAAATCCCTCGAACATCAGTCGAGTGTTTATAAGTTACAGTTGTTTAAATGTGTGTCTTGCTCAATATAGCCAAACAATTTCCATTGCTGTTGCCATCAGAGAGCGGTTAGATGCTGCTGAAGACGCCCTTCAGTCTTACTCTCCCGTTGTTTTCTACTTTAAAGGTTAGTGACGACAGGAAAAAACCTAAGATGGTTCCCGTTGCCTTTTTTTAGCCATAAGACAAAATAACCGCTTACCAAGGTGCCTGTTTCCAAAGTTCATACACCATTACGTTTAAGGTCTGCCTGCTCTGAAATTCTAATGTGACCTTAAAAGTGTCCAGCTTTGATGTATTTTACTTCCTGCCAATTTCAGTTCCCTTCCTTCCTTCCAGGCTGAAGAGCCCGTCATCTGGAGTGTGAGACGCAACACTGTCCTGCTTCTCCCAAGTTTCTCTATATGTTGCTCCACTGAGGTCTCCACCACCCACTTCTTAAATGCCATTGTCCCCAAGGTGACATCTTCTCTTTCCCTCCCATGTCTCTGTCTGTGGCCAGCGTGCTCTACCTTCTGCAAGTCTAGGGGTCCATCCTAGCCTCCCACTCACCCCCAGTCTAGGGGTCCCTCCCTAGCCTCTCCACTCACTCCCAGTCTGGGGGTCCCTCCCTCCCTAACCTCTCTGATCCCCCAGTCTGGGGGTCCACCTCCAGCTGCCCTCCCTGTTGCCTTCCACACTGCTGTTTTGGCTGTTATCTCCCAAGCATGCTTTACCATAATTCCACCCTTAATACCATTGCCATTTCCTGACCACCGTCCCTCCCCTCCCTCCCGTAATCGTACCGTGGTTTAATGTGAACACGTCAGAACCATGTTCAGATATCCCTTGTCCATATGGTGCCTTTCCTAGTGTCTCCATCAGCTGGGCACTCCCCGTATCTTGTCAGTGCTACGTCTTTCCCCGTCGTCACTGCTGTGCCTTAGTGACAGTAGCTCCCGTTTATTGAGCACGTGCTGTGTGCCAGCCATGATTCTAAGTACTTGACCAATAAAGCTATTACTCCTAAGAAGTAGGTACGGCTGCCGGTATCGTTGACAGATGAGAAACCCAAGGCGTTTAGAAGGTAGCCACCTGCCCAGGTCAGACTGCCAGGAAGCGGTAGAGCGAGAGTTCAGAACAGGCCATCTAGCTCTGGAACCTTACACTTAAGTGATTTTTCTTAACTCTTTTTTTTTTTTAAATTTATTTATTTTTGGCTGCCTTGGGTCTTCGTTGCTGCGCGCGGGCTTTCTCTAGTTGTGGTGAGCAGGGGCTACTCTTGGTTGCGGTGCGCAGGCTTCTCGTTGTATTTGCTTTTCTTGTTGCGGAGCACTGGCTCTAGGCGCGCGGGCTTCAGTAGTTGTGGCTCGCGGGCTCCAGAGCGCAGGCTCAGTAGTTGTGGCGCACAGGCTTAGGTGCTCCGCGGCATGAGGGATCTTCCCGGACCGGGGCTTCAACTCGTGTCCCCTGCATCGGCAGGCGGATTCTTCACCACTGCGCCACCAGGGAAGCCCTTTCTTGACTCTTAATGTGGTGAAATTGTTGATTTATCTTTTGACGTTAAAGCCTGCATTCCTGGAATAAACCCCACTTGGCCCGGACATTTTGTCCTCTTCATAGATATCACTGAATTCCGTTTGTTAGTTCTGAGTCTGGTGTATCTGAGTGTATTTTACCAAGAGAGATCAAGCGGTGAGGTTCCTGTTTGGATGTCCTAATCGGGTTTGGATCGTAGGGTTATACTGGCCTCATAAAACAAGTCGAGGGATCAGAAACTGCTTTCCTAAGCGCCTGTTGGTCCCATCGCCTAGTTTAGGTCTCTCCCCTGGATTAGTTGGAGGAACCTTTCTGTAAAAGATAGCTAAGTATTTTAATCTCTGTCACAACCAGTCATTTCTGCCTTTGTAGTGCAGAAGCAGCCATCAGAAATACATAGACACATGAGAGTGGCTGTGTTTCAATAAAACTTTATTTGCAAAAACAGGCAAGGGAACAGATTTGGCTCAGAGGATATAGTTTGCACGCTCCTGTCCAAGCCTACTAACGGAATGCAGGAGTTTCTTCCCACCCAGGGAACCTGGATGCCCCCCACCCCCGCCCCCATGTGAGTATAGTGAGTATTGATTACTTCCTTGTCCTTTGGACACTTCTGTTGCCCTCCTCTGTCTATACGTGTATTTCTCATCCTCAATTCTCGTGTACTGTCTACATCGTTTTTGCATACACCTGAAAGTATTTTGTTAATATTTATTAACATTTTTCCTTAAATTGAGGCAGTTACTTTATCCTAAATTTTCAGATATCTATTAATTGTACTTACATGATGCACATTAAAGTAAATAACTTTGATTTTAAAATATTTGCCCCTGTGCTACGTAAAAGTGTTTTAGGTACTGTCAGAGGTATGGGTGCCACCCGGGAATCCTTGATATGCACGAATAAAGCGGTTGTCATGATTTGCAGTTCTAGAAATGTCTCTCGCTGGCTTGTCTGTTGAGTGGTGGTACTGCCCTAGGTGCTAGGGTTGGAAGGACAGACGGGAGGGGGAAGTCTTTTCCTCGCCACCTAGCGAGTGTCACGGATATTAAAGAGGCGTCTGACACAGAGGCTGATAAATGTGAGGTTGGAGGAGTTCGCAGAGGACCACAGGGGAGGGTGCAGAGAGAAGGAGGCACTAGAGCTAGAACTCTTCAGGCAAAGGAGGAAGGAGAACGTTTCAGCCAAAATCAAGAGCCAGAGTTAACGCCAGGAGGCTCAGCAAAGCCCCACGTGTTTATGGAGGAGGAGCCATCTTGGCGAGGGGAACAAAGGATCCAGGACGGGAGGGGAAGGAAGGAAGTACAGGGGCGCTGGGTCAACAGCACGTGAAGGCCAGGCTGTCCGGCGGGAAGCCACTGCTTAGTGTTCGAAAGTAAATCTGGAGGGCACGCGTGTAAGTCAGGGATGACGCTCGGTGAAAACTGAGAATCAACCGAAATGGTGACTGTTGAGACCAATTAGCAACCAGGGGAAATGCTTATACTGTGTTAGGTAAGAAAGAACACGGGTGCAGAATTCCAGGACCACAAGAATTACACGTAAAAATTAGTTTGCGTAGGGCAAGCGGACTGGAGGAAATTCCCCCGTATGAGAGCAGCACTTGTGTCGAGCATATAATGGTGTGACTTATTCCCTCTCTCCTCCAGATTGGTTTCTCTGTTTCTCCCCCCAAGTCCTATGTTAATCGTAGTTTTTAACAGTGCTGTCCATTGTAAATCACCGGTTTGGCAGTCGTGCTCGACTTTCCCAGTCAACGCATCGCGGCTCGGGAATTCACGAGGGTGCAAAGCTATTGCGGCGGCGATGATGCCGGAAGGGGAGCGGGCTCCGAGCGAGGCTTCTCCGCCTGGCTTCTCCGGGTGACGGCCGCAAGCCGGAGCTGAGGTCTCGGTGAGCTTGTGGGGGCAGGCGGCCGCCTCCCCGGCGCCCCTCGCGCAGCTCCCGCCCCCCGGCCAGCTGTGGACCCCGGAGGAAGTAGCACCCTTGGTTTATAACCTGACTCGTGCCCTCTCCTCCTGGAGGCCTCCCGGGTTTAGCGGATGTTACAAGTCTTGGCAGGGGAGCGAGGTCTGCAACAGTCAGCAGTCCAAGCTGCTCTCTGCCGCCACCCCTGGGGTCCAGGCCAGATGTTAGCAGTGAAACCCTGTTTTTAACGAGGTCCTCCTGGTATTTCTTTGGGGCGCCATCCAAGCAGTTCCATTTTACGCTGAATTCCATGTTCTGGCAGGTCAGTGAGAACAGGTCTGCGGCTCATGACTCCACCTCCCTGCACTCGGTTTTTTCTCCAGCAAGATACTGGAGTATTGGGGCAGTATGGGAGAGCTGGGTCTCGGGGATTTTTTTTTGTTTTTTTTTGGTAAGATAAACCCATTGAAGTGTAGAGCTGTTATGAACATGTATAGTGATGTAGACTGAAAAATCAAAAAGAAGTCTCAGCATATGTTTGTGCTTTTTACCATGGGTAAAACTAGAGTTTACCGTTATGAATTGCTTCCCGGGCAGAAAATGTAATCCTCTGGTGAGACGGACCCATCACTTCCAAAAAGAAGAAGTGAACTGATAATACATCAGCCCCCAGAGATGAGGGTATAATTTCTTATTCTCCCGCCTTTTCTGTTTACATCTTCTCACTCTGTGTGTGTGTGTGTGTGTGTGTCTGTCTGTCTGTCTGTCTGTCTGTCTGTCTGTGTGTGCCTGTGTTCCTCTGTTTGATTAATTTGGTCCAGCTCTCTCTGGACCACCCTCAGTCTCTCTCCCGTCTTTATCAGCACTCTCCCCACCCGCACACCTGAGTCACCCGATCCCCCCACCCCCCTCGCCCCCCAAGAGGAAGGCAGACCGCTTTGCAGGCAGCTGCAGTTCTGCTGGAGAAAACTTTCTGATCCGGGAAGTACTGACAGAGGAGAAGCTGTGCCGGCCGCACCATGTCCAGGGATGTTACAGAAATAAGGAGGTGCTACTTGTTCCTTAGCGGTCCACAGTTTCGTTTTCAGAACGACCCCATTGTCAAATCCCAGTAGCCAGTTGGACTGGATGAGCGTGTTGACCGGTGGCTGCTTGGTGGGCATTCATCTTAGGGCTGGACCGACGGCCAGAGCCACTGACCTCTCTGTCTCAAGGTGGCTTTTGCGGGCACGTGGAAATCGTATTACAGTCCTCCCATCCACGGACTCTCACGTGTGTGTTTTCCCTTCCTGTCCAGTGGGGGCCATCCCCACCGAGCTTCTCCCCCCGCTCCGTTACATTCATAAAGCCGTAGTTCCGGTTCCTCTCTCTGTTTGTTGGCGTTCTGGTCCCTGCACGTGGCCCTGGTGGCCTGGCGTGGCTGCTTCCCCCTGGAATTGTAAGTGATGGATTCTTCTTTCCATGGCCGTCATCTCTCCGTGTCATCACTCACTCACCTCCATAAATTAAAATCCTGTGGGTTTGATTGGGACGATGAGGTCCTTTTTTCCTCTGCCTATAATTTTAGAATTGAAAGGCACCTTGGAGATGGCCTAATTCCACCTGTTTATTGGTCAGAAAAGGAAGCCAGGGGAGCAAGTGAGGGCAGGCCCAGGCCTCGGAGCACATGGGTGAAGCGTGTTCTCTCCGTGAACAAAAAGAAACAGTAGCAAACTCCTGCATCACTGCGTCTGACTTTGCTGTCTCTCGTTCCTAATATAGCTCTCTCTATACACTTCGTCTTTTTTTGCCTCTTTAACCTGGAAAGCATTCCGCCTAGCTTCCGCAACGTAGGCCTTGTTTGCAACTTATTTCTTTGGAATTTTGAAATATAAATGGTATTACGGATGAGGTGATTTGCTTCCTCTTTTTAAAAAGGATACCATTTTGAATCATTCAGAGGTTTCTAAACAGATTTCAGTAGTGTCTGGTGTGCCGGGTTAAGAGAATGGACTCAGAGATCAGCTGGCCACTTGCTAGCTGTGTGCTCTTGGGGAAATCACTTTTAACTGCTCTGTGACTCCATTTCCCCATCTGTAATAGGGATTTATTAAGACTAACTCGTAGGTTGATGCCAGCTCGCTTAACCTGATTCATGAAAAGGGCTGATACACATAATAAGCACTTAATATCATTACCTTTATGATTAACGATTTTTATTGTCAAATAACATGATGGGTTTTTGATTCTGGTGTAGACATATGGCCAAGGGCCCTCTTTGGTGTTTTGAGACTGTTGCTTGTATGACATCTTCATCTAAAAGCTGTTTTCCCGAAACTGAGTTATTTGTAGTGAGGTGGGTGGACCTAGAGACTGTCATACAGAGTGAAGTAAGTCAGAAAGGGAGAAACACATACCGTATGCTAACACGTGTATACAGAATCTAGAAAAAAAAATGGTTCTGAAGAACCTAGGGGCAGGACAGGAATAAAGACGCAGACGTAGAGAATGGACTTGAGGACACGGGGAGGGGGAAGGGTAAGCTGGGACGAAGTGAGAGAGTGGCACTGACGTATACACACTACCAAATGTCAAACAGATAGCTAGTGGGAAGCAGCCGCATAGCACAGAGGGGTCAGCTTGGTGCTCTGTGACCACCTAGAGGGGTGGGGTAGGGAGGGAGACACAGGAGGGACGGGATATGGGGATAGATGTACATGTATAGTGGATTCACTTTGTTATAAAGCAGCAACGAACACACCACTGTAAAGCAATTATACTCCAATAAAGATGCTAAAGAAAAATAAAAGCTGTTTTCCTTCTGTTGTGCCGTTGCACCTGAATCCTTCATTCTTGCACTTCTCCCTTAAGTCTTTGATTCTGAAAGTAATGAGGACTCAGTTTTATTCAGTTTCCCACCCCTCCTTCATTTACATCCGCTTCGCCAGTGTCTCTCAGCCATTCTCCAAGTCCGTCTTCAGCCCCGGCTGCTGTACCGAGGAAGGTGCTCTGTGTTACCGAGTGAATCCATGTGGGCTCCCTGCCTTCGAGGAGCGTCAGCCTTCTCAGGAGCTAGGAGACGAATGGGAGTAAAGAGGATGCTGCCCGCTGCACCACGACAAGATGGAGGAACGGGGAGGCTGCTGCCGGAGCTGGGAGGAGAGAGCGGTCGTTCTCTAGGGAAGAGGGCAAAGCGGGAGGACGCCCGGCCACAGGCGTGATGGCTGAGAAGGCTCAGCAGTAAGGGAGAGGGAAGTGAGCGGCGGGGTTCTCAGCCTAGCACCACTGGCGTCGAGACGGGGTCATTCTTTGGCTTGCAGAGCTGTCCTGTGCGTTGTAGGTGTTCAGCAGCCTCCCTGGTCTCTGCCTACTAGCCAACAGCGCGCGCGCGCACGCACGCGCGCACGCACGCACGCACGCACACACACACACAGCCCCTGGTGACGAGCAAACGTGTTTCCAGATGCTGCGCAGCGCCTTCCTCTGGCAGACGGAATCGCCCTCGCCTGAGGAGCACGAACCACTGTTCTAGAGCAGGGGAGCAGAGTACACCCAGACTTGTCCTGCAGGAAAGCAGGTACGTGCTGCTGGCGAGACCAGCCTGGAGAAGCCGTGAGATAAGGCCCGGCTTAAAACCGGGAACGAGAGGCTTCGGAGGCCACTCCCAGGCCTGCGGGCTCTTCACTGCTTTTGAGAAGGAGAATTAAGTCCAAGCTTCCTTGTGGTGAATCGGCCACGCTACCGTGATAGTTCTGTGTCCCATCAAATGGCCCCTGGAAAGCTTGCACGCCGCTGCCTGACCCAGAGGAAGCCCCGAGTAAATGTCGGCTGCTAGGCTGCTGCCGTTGTAAGCGTTGTTAATCAGACAGCAGAAGGAGAGTCTTAGTGCCTTTGGGCTGCTGTAACAAAGCACTGCAGACTGAGCGCCTTATAAACACACCCACTTGTTCCTCGCACTTCTGGAGGCTGCGAGGTCCTGGGTGCCGGCAGATTCGGTGGGACCGGCTGACAGGCCAAGGAAGCGTTCTGGGAAGAAAGTTACATTTACTCCTACAAAGAAAACGCAGAGTTTTTGCTCGTGTGGATATAAGGACACTGATCCCGTTCTTGAGAACTCCACCCTCATGTCCTCATCGCCTCCCAAGGCCCCACCACCTAATACCATCGCCTTAGGAGGGTGGGCGTCAACATACGAATTTTGGGGAGACAGACATTCAGTCCACAGCAGAAAGAAATGAAAGAGCAGATATGGGAGGCCATGACATCTGCTTCTGTGCAGTCCGTGTGTGTCTGTACACGTATATGTATACATGCACGTATCTACGTGTGTGTGTGTACGTGTATATCTATCTATCTGTAGTAATCTAGCTGGCACACTTTTCCCCTAAAGGAGTAGATAGTAAATATCTCTGGCTTTGTTGGCCATACTAGCTCTGGTGCAGCTACTCAGCTCTGCCATCGTAGTGTGAAAGGAGCCGTAGGCAGGATATCAGCTCATGCGCATGGCTGTGTTCCAGTAAAACTTTATTTCCAAGCACAGGCAGCGTGGGCCTCAGCTTGCCTACCCGTGATCGAGATGATTTTCGTATCGTGCCCGTTGGCCTTGGAGAGCTGTCAGTATTCCAAGTCTAAAGTCCCTTAAGTACTTTATAAAGGTTCTGCGTTTTAGTGCGTCGGACGGGTGCCCTTGGTGTTTATCCCAGCTGAAGATGCAGAACCAGTGGCACAGATGCCCAAGTATTACACGTCTGCTCTTCTCTGCCGAATAAGCAGTATTTCTGAGGGCTGTGAGTGATCATTTAGCAGGTCTTGCTGATGAATGAGGCCAACGTTAATGGGGCAGGATGGTTCCCTGCACAGCTCGAATGGTTTGTGAAGCCATTTGTGAAAGGGGTATGGTTTAGTGGTTTTGCAAGAAACAAAGCACGTACTCAGTTTGTTTTAAATATGTCTTTATTGCCTGCTTGGATGAAGCACCTTCATGCACCTGCTGTTTTCCCCTCTCATGAGATGGTAGCACCTTTCACCCTAAATGGGAAGGATTTTACTTTTCGAGACCTTTTTAAAAAAAATTATTGTTTTTTATTGAAGTATACTTGAGTTACAATATTGTGTTTGTTTCAGGTATACACCAAAGTGATTTGATATGTGTACAGATATGTATATATATCTATATAGATATGTATATCTCTATATTCTTTTTAAAAATTCGATTCCATGATAACTTATTACAAGATATTGACTATAGTTCCCTGTGCTATACAGTAAATCCTTGTTGGTTATCTATTTTATGTATAGTAATATGTATCTGTTAATCCCATACTCCTAATTTAGCCCTCCCCACCTTCCTCTTTGGTAACCATAAATTTGTTTTCTATATCTGTGAGTCTCTTTCTGTTTTGCAAATAAGTTCATTTGTACTGCTTTTTTAGATTCCACATATAAGTGATATCATGTTATTTGTCTCTGTCTGATTTACTTCACTTAGTATGATCATCTCTAGGGCCATCCATGTTGCTACAAATGGCATTATTTCAGTTTTTATGGCGGAGCAGTGTCTCACTGTGTGTACACCACGTCTTCTCTCTCCGTTCATCTACTGATGGACATTTTGCTTGCTTCCGTGCCTCGGCTATTGTGAATAGTGCTGTAGTGAACGTTGGGGCGCGTGTATCTTTTCAGATTAATTACTCTTGAAGGTCTTACTGAGCTTTATAAAAAACGTAGTGCTTGTTTTAAACCTTTCCCCGTTTATCACGATGATACCCTTTTTTCTCCTCGGAAAGATCTTCACTTCATCTGGTTATCCCCCATTACCGTGTGTTATCAGAATTCTGTGACTTGCTTTTCCATGGCAGCAGTCCACCCATGGTGTTTAGAAATGCAGCAGGAGTGTGAGTAGACTAGACCTGTGGATTGTGTCGTTGTGGGGGGCGGGGGTTGCTTCCTCTGGGTCATTGGTTGTCTGCCGTGGTGAGTGTCAGTTAGGCAATATCTGCAGACCTTTTGGGTTGTCGTGTCTGGGAGGAGGCTTGCTGCTCACATCGAGTGTGTAGAGGGACTTACTTCGCTGGCGGTCCAGTGGTCAGGACTCGGCACTTTCACCTCCACGGCCCCACGCTCATCCCCTGGTTGGGGAACTAAGATCCTGCAAGCAGCGCGGTGCGGCCAAAAAAAAAAAAAATCTACTGTGTAGAGACCAAGGATGCTGCGGAACGTCCTGCAGTGCACAGGGCGGCGCCCCTTCCAACTCCCCGGCCCAACAAAGAATGGTTTGGCCCAAGTGTCAGTCATGCCACAGTTGAGAAACCTTCCCGAGGAGAGGTTCATCGGGGATGCCTCTCGCTTATTAGCAGGAGGCACGTCTGCGGGCTCCAGTGACCGCTCCAGGCTGCCCGAGCGGCGGACACCAAGGACGCTCACGCTGAGCCGTCCCAGGAATCTTCCGTCGAGGTGCCACCAAGCTCTGTATCCTGCCCCTTTTTCCCAACTTCCACACCTGCCATTGAGCCAATTCTGAGCATTTCCATCTCTGTCACTGACATCCTGTTCTCGGTTCCTCCCAGTGTCTTGGGGAGAAGAAGGGATGCGTTGAAAGCTGGGGTAAAGCCGAAGAGGCATAAGGCACAGACGTCATAGCACTGGCGGACTGAAAATGAATATGCTCATTAACCCTGGAGTCTCGTTGGGGGGGGGGGGGCACTGGTGGTGGCATATGGAGGCTGGCCACCCCCAACACAGGGGCATCCTTGCTGCAGATGCCAGCCTTCCAAGGTGGCGCATTACACGGCCCCTTGTCACAGGGCAGCAACCGTGACCTAAGAGGAGGTGCTCGAGCAGGCCTCCCCGACAGAGGCTGAGGACATCCCCCTGCTCCACGGTGAATGAATTCCAGAACCGGGAAGTACCCTAGCGACATCACTTGTCCTCATTGCATGGACAAGGCAACATGGAAAAGGGATGTTTCCACTAGTTCATGGTCTTCTATCTAGATGAAAAAGCATCTGTGGATACAGTGTAAATGTCCATCGACAGATGAATGGGCTAAAGAAGATGTGGTACATCTATGCAATGGATTACTTACTACCCAGCCATTAAAAAAGAATGAAATAATGCCATTTGCAGCAACATGGATGGACCTAGAGATGATCATACCGAGTGAAGTAAGTCAGACAGAGAAAGACAAATACCATAGGATATCGCTTATAGGTGGAATCTAAAACAAGACACATATGAACCTATCTACAAAACAGAAACAGACTCACAGACATAGAGAACAGACTTGTGGTTGCCAAGCGGGGGGAGGGCGGGGAAGGGATGGACTGGGAGTTTGGGGTCAGCAGATGCAAACGATCATATATAGAATGGATAAACAACAAGGTATAGTACAGGGAACTATATTTAATGTTCTGGGACAGATCATAATGGAAAAGAATATATATATGTATAACTGAGTCACTTTGCTGTACAGAAGAAATTAACACAACATTGTAAGTCAATTACCCTTCAATAAAATTTTTTTTAAAAAATCTTGTGATAGGGCTTCCCTGATGGCGCAGTGGTTGGGAGTCCGCCTGTCGATGCAGGGGACACGGGTTCGTGCCCCGGTCCGGGAAGATCCCACATGCCGCGGGGCGGCTGGGCCCGTGAGCCGTGGCCGCTGCGCCTGCGCGTCCGGAGCCTGTGCTCCGCAACGGGAGAGGCCGCAACAGTGAGAGGCCCGCGTACCACACACACACAAAAAAAAAACCTTGTGATAAACCATCATGGGAAAGAATATGAAAAAGAATGTGTATATGTACAACGGAACCACTTTGCTGTACAGCAGAAATTCACACAACATGGTAAATCAGCTACACTTCAATACAATAAATTTAAAATAGAAAAAGTGTCTGTGTCCCTGCTGCTCTTGCCTCTGATTCTCCCTTCAGCTCCTTGAGGTACTCCTTAGCCCCGCACGGTAGTAAAGGAAATGGAGGCCCAGCCCAGTGAAGTGGCCTGGCCCAGACACTCAGCCTCTGTGTGGCTGAGCGAGGACGGAAACCAGGACTCCTGACTCTTTGTCTGCCTGGCCCTCCCACTTGCCTTGATGAAATCTGGTTGGCCAGAAATCAAGAAGAAAGTCTTAAAAACAAATGGACTGAAAGCAACCATTGATTTGGAGGCCACACATAGATCTGTCCAAAGAAATGCAGCTAATGTAAATTGAAACGAATAGGAGGACTCTTTTCAGCAGTGACATGGAACATTACAGCAAGGGTTTGAAGATAACCTGGTTTCCAGTCGTGATGTACTGTCATCTCCAATAGCGGACCCAAGTGTTCAAGGTCATGGTTCCCCTTATAGAGCTTTATCCTCATTTTGCTTTAGTGGGGGGACATTCCTTCTAGCAGATGGCTTTCAGCCCTCCTCTTTGCAGAAGCCTCAGACTCCCACACCCCCCCCCATTCGTCTTCACTGCTCCATCCCCTTCGTTCAGCAGTCCTTCACTGAGTATCGTCATCAGCATGTTCTAGAAATGGAACCTACTTTGAAGAGCAGTGTCACTTGGAGAGATAAGAAAGTTATACAACCAAACTGTACACCCAACCCAGATAAAGAGAGCAATCAAGGACATATTCAAGTCTTGGCTTAGAAGTGGGTTTGCACCCAGTTCTTTACAAGTTGCCTGCGCTGTATCTGTGGCTGCTGCTGATCCAGAGCCTCTGGTGGTCCAGCTGGGAATGGGCTTGGCATCCGCCTGGAGGATTTAAGAATTTTGGTTCCTGTACCTGTGGGTCTTAGAGTAAGTAAGGTTAAAAAGGTGAATCCTGGAGTCACATAGTCTAGAGTTGAAATTCTAGTTCAGCCTCTCATCACATGTATGGACCTTGGACAGGTTATCTTATTTCTCCAGCATTTGTCCTTCTCATGTGTAAAACAGAAACACCAACTCTGAACAGCTGCTGTGAAGATTGAGATAATGGACGACACAAAGTGCCTAGGTTTGATTAAAGGTGGTAAGGTAGTCAGAATCTGCTGTGTTTCATGTGCTTTAAGTAGCATTTCTGACAAATATCATATATTATTAACACATATATGTGGAACCTAGAAAAAAGGTACAGATGAACCAGTTTGCAGGGCAGAAATAGAGAAATAGATGTAGAGAACAAACATACGGACCTCAAGGGGGGAAAGCGGCAGGGGTGGTGGTGTGATGAATTGGGAGATTGGGACTGACATGTATACACTAACATGTATAAAATGGATAACTAATAAGAACCTGCTGTATTAAAAAATTAATAAAATAAAATTCAAAAAAAAAGTAACATTTCTATGGCCCTGTGTTACTTGAGGGAATAAATGAGTGGGTGAGTAGATGAATGAAATAATACTTCTGTAGACTGAATTTTGTATTTCCCTTCTCTCAACACACACACACACACACACACACACACACACACACACACACACACACACACACATATGCTGAAGCATAATCCCCAGTGTGATATTTGGAGGCAGATCCTTTAAGGAGGTGATTAGGTCATGAGGATGGGGCCCTCGTGAATGGGATTGGTTCCCTTCTAAGAGGCCGCAGGGAGCTCTCTTGCTCCTTCCACCTTGTGAGGTTACAGGGAAAAGACGTCGTCTGTGGGCCAGGAAGTGGGCTCTCACCAGACACTGAATTTGCCAGTACCTTGATCTTGGACTTCAGCCTCCGGAACTGTGAGAAATAAATGTCTGCTGCTGACACCACCCAGTGTGTGGTGTTTTGTTATAGCAGCTGGAATGGACTAAGACATACACCGAAAGCTTGACTTTTCTCCCACAGCTGCTCCATCAGTCACTGAGATGTATTTGTCAGGAGCCCTGACAGTCACAGTCCAAGCTGTGCTCTGGTGGAATACTCTGTAGAAGCTTGTAGGTGGAGTTTGGTGGTGGGCTGCGATTGGTGTCCTCCTGCCTGAGTTTGGAGCTAGTGACTGGGGTCTCTCAGTTACCCTCGGGAGATCTCAGGACCCGATCCGTGAAAGGGAGAAAAGAGAGCGAGGGAATGACTGCAGAGGGTTACGGAGTTAGGAGGAAGTCCTCGGAGCAGTGCCTGACTGAGAGTGCGTACCGTGTAAGGGCTGGCGGGTGTTATTTTATTACTACCGCGGCGGACGTAGTCCTGCACTAGACCTTGTGAAGATACCAGGAGGATAACAAATGGCTCTCAGTCCAGGGTCCTGTCCCATCAGCTGGTGGAGACACGAATGGAAGAGATGGTAGGAGCCAGGTGGGTGGGGCTGTCACCCAGGAAGAATTCTTCTGCGAGAGAAGCCATTGTGGCCCGGAGTATATAGGGATGAGCCCATGCGATGGGGAGTCCGGCCAAGAACCCGCTCGGTCCTGCTCCATCCATTGACCTCAGATTTTTCTAGTCTACCCCTTGCCGGAAAATGAGTGGTAAAAGCTTGGAGATTAAGAGTGTCCACGGGGTGGCAGAGACTCGGGGGCACAGAGTCATTGGTTAACACGGGTGGATGGTTCTGTTCCGGCAGCAGTGGGTAGGGGAACAGAAGATAGAGGGAGAGAAAACAAGCTAGAGGGAGAAGGGGAGGCTGACTGCAGGGGGCGTTGGTCCATGTCCTTCAGAGACTGGGAGCGTAGGGACCCTGTGCGGGGAGAGCCTCCGAGCTGCTCTCCTGCACAGTCTAATTTAGGGGGTTACGGTGTATAAAGAAATACAAGTTTTAATAGCAGCTACAGGGCTTCCCTGGTCGCGCAGCGGTTGAGAGACCGCCTGCCGATGCGGGGGATGCGGGTTCGTGCCCCGGTCCGGGAGGATCCCACGTGCCGCGGAGCAGCTGGGCCCGTGAGCCGTGGCCGCTTGGCCTGCGTGTCCGGAGCCTGTGCTCCGCAACGGGAGAGGCCACAGCAGTGAGAGGCCCGCGTACCACAAAAAAAAAAAAAAACCAAAGCAGCTACAATACTACTCTTGAAATAAGTGTCAAGTGCCTATTTTATATATTCTTAATAAGGAGGCCATGAGCAGGAGGTGGGGTGATGCGGAGGGAGTGGAGAGAGGAAGGGATGCAGATGCAGAGAGACCTCTTGTCGCGTGAGGGACCGTTCCCGTCTGCTGAGCGTTTCGTTTATTGCAAAGGCTGGTTGTGTTTTGGTGAGGAAAGGCAGAAGCGCTGAGGCTGTTGACTGATGGAGGATGGGGGGGCCCGCTGGGCTGATGAGCGTGAGTGCGGCTCGAGAGGCAGGGGGGCCCCCGCCCGCCGCCCGCCAGCACGCAGGATGAGCCAGGGCTGATGGGAAGGCGCTCGTGGCGGAGGCACCTTGGGAGCGGGCTGCCCGGGACCCACACAGGTGAGGGTCTGACAGAGCAGAAGGCAACCTGTGCCTCGGACCCGCACCGCCGGCCCCCACGGACCCCCAGCTCCTCCTGCCTTGCCTTGCCCTGGGCCCTCCTTTGTTGAAACCGGTATTGTTTGCGACCTGCAGTCACCGTCCTTTCCTCCCAGCGTTTTCGCCCAAGCAGCTCCCTCCACCCCTCATCTGCAAGCACCTCGCGCTTGCGGGGTGTTGTCAGCAGCTTCCTGCAGAGGCACTTGGTGAGGGGTGCTAGGGGAGGAATGGGGGAACCCAGCACCTCTTAGCCAAGGGGATCGCCCGGTTTTTTGGTAAAATGACCCAAGGCTACACCGCTGAGTCCGGACCACCTTCGTTTTCTTCGGACAGTTGGTGGTGAGATTCATTTGCCGTGAGCGCTGCAAGGAGGGCGCAGACAGACGTGGGCGTGAACTTCTGGAAGGAGCCCCGCAAACCCAGGCAGAGAGCCCTGGAGTCTGATTTCTGTAACAGAAACCTTCAACCCGGGCAGACAGGGGCCTGTTGTGCTTTTAATCACGCGGAAAGGGTTCTACCTTTACAGCCGTTTTACCGTCCCCTGCAAGCAGAGGCCTGCCTTGGTCCGCATCTCTCCCTCTGTCTGCCGGGTCCTGCCCACGACACCCCACATCAGAGGCCGGGCATCCTACGGCCACGTCCCTTCTGCTATTAAGCGCGTCTGACATCGGCGGTGCCGCCGTTTAGGTCTCAGTGGCTGTGCCTTCCGCCCTCGGTCCGGGCTTCACAGAACCCTGGCCTCCCTGTCTCGCTGCAGGTTTTTCCCACTCGGCGTTCACATTCGGTATCGAGAGCCACATAAGCCAGTCCAACATCAATGGGACTCTAGTGCCGCCGGCCGCCCTCATCTCCATCCTGCAGAAGGGCCTGCAGTATGTGGAGGCCGAGATCAGCATCAACGAGGTACGTGCACCCCCGGGGCGGGCCCGAGCCGCGCAGACCCCGGAGCGCGCGCGCGCTGGGAAGACACGTCACCTTAGCACGCGGTTGCCCACCATCCCTCACAGTCAGTCAGGGTTCCTTCTCTCTTTGCGGTAAAGACTTTCTTCGGTGGGGGGTGGCGCTTCTGTTGTACCCGAGGAGCAACCTTCCGAGGCCCTTTAGGTGGTTGTATTGTTTTCCGTATCCGGGCGCAGATCGCCAGCTGTTGACTGCTGTCACGCTGCGTTGCCAGATGGGAAAAACACGCAGCCGACCTGCAGCTGCTTTATACGGTCCTCCCCGGGTACGCACTGGGGATTGGTTCCGCGACCTGCCGCACGTACCAAGATCCATAGTGCGCAGGTCCCACAGTTGGCCCTCCTGTATCTGCAGATTCCACATCCACCGATTCTACCAACCGCGGACGGTAAACATAGTAGTACATGTGTTGAAAAAAAAAATCCGCGTATAGCGGACCTTCCCAGGTCAGACCTGTGTTGTCCAAGGGTCAGGGGTACTTCAGGACAGGTGTGGGCCTTGCACGTGCACAGAAAACGCCCTCCCCGCTGGAATATTTTGAGCAGTTCGGTTGAAGAGGGATCCTGGGAAACATTTGCCTGGAATCTGTGTTCCGTGTGAACCCGACAGAGGGCACAGCCAGAGACCACGGAGGGTAGAGGAGGACTGTTGTGTTTGAGAGGCTTCCAAGGGACGGTTTTGTTACTCATTGAAGAGCTGCAGGGAAAGGGGTCAGTTGTATCCACAATTATAAATCTAAGTCACTGCAATTTGTTTGTGTCCCCTCCCTCTTCACGGGCTGGGGCACGGCGTCCCCTCCCTCTTCACGGGCTGGGGCACGGCGTCCCCTTCCTCTTCATAGATTGGGGCACGGCGTCCCCTCCCTCTTCACGGGCTGGGGCGCGGCGTCCCCTCCCTCTTCACGGGCTGGGGCGCAGTGAGCACTTGGGCCAGCTTCATAGCAGGTTTTAAACGGGCTCTTTGGGTTGAAAACAGTGCCCCCCTCTCCCCTGTTCTGTCTTGCTCTCAGGATGGTCCTGTGAAGGTGCCCGGGGCCTCCCTCCTGTGATGTCCGGGGCCTCCCTTGCACCCCGGTCTGCGCCCCTCTTACTCTCACCGCACTTCTCGCCCTTTCCCCTTCTCTCTGCCCTCGCTTCTCCCACCTCGGCCTGGTACGCTGCTCTGCCCCAACTTCCCGTCTCCTGTCACGGTCCGTCCTGCACAGCTGGATGCCCACGTGCCCCTCTTTACCACCAGGTGTCCCCTTCCCAGGTCACACCACCCTCGGACCCCTCTTCCTGAACCCTTCCAGTGTCCTCCATCCCCTCTCCCTCTGAACTGCTCTCACCCGTACCCTGTCTTACGCATAGCATTTAACTCCACTTTCTCTTCAGCTCTTAAAGCTACAGAACGAATGCAGCTGTGTTCTGTCACGTGTATTCCTGTGCTGTTTTCCAGAACCCCACATCCTTGAAAACACCTGAGTGTCTGCCTGCCCCGTGCTCTTTCTTGCCTTCCAGAGGGCAGTCTCCTCTTCCCTTGTCTTAACGTTGGGTGCCTGGGGTCTTCCAGCAGCACCTTGAGGCCCCGTCGCGTCTCTCTTTCCACAAAACAGACAAGTGTGGGGATAGGGTTACAGGACCCCAGAGGCCCCACCAGCTCTCAGATTCTGTGAGGCTGAGTGAGATTGGATTTCCCGCCCCCCTGCCCCAGTTTCCACGTCTTTCATCTGCGGAGAAGCCCCCATACCTTCTCTCCCTTGGCAATTCAAAGTCCACTGTGTCCCGAGGAGAACGAAAGGTCATCTCATTTGTCACTTAGGTTTCGGGTAGTAAAAAGCGAGACAGTGCGCTGCTTTTAGAGCTTAGAGTAGAAGGCTTGTTGTCACCCTGGGCAGTTACAACCTTTTGCACAATCATCATCCATTTGGGGCTTGAATATAGGAAGAAGGAAGGTGACGTAGAAGCCGGCTGACCAGTCGGTCAGCACTGGCCCCTCCGTGGCCGGAACCCGGGCAGCTGATGAGGTGACTTGGCTGCTTTTTCCCATGTTCTGTATTATTTTATATTGTTTCCCTTATTTTCAAATATTGTATAGTAACCTGTAGTCAGCTGGGGTGATGTTTCATTCACACACTGTGTTACTGAAACTTAGGTCCTTCAGTTCTTCCCAATTTATGAGAAAACAGGCCAAAACGTGTTTGCACGTCCAGTAGACACACTGAGAGGCTCTGAGTTTCATGTGACTAATATTTGGAGCGCTTTCTAAGGAAAGAACTCTCTCCTGTGTTGCTAAGTGTGTATGGAAATGTTTTCATTATCTGTGGAGGCCAGAGACTCAAAGGAAGTTCGGAAAACAGGAATTGCAACTAAACAGTGCCGTTGTTAGAATATCACGGCTGTGTTAGTCTGTGCCCTGATCCCAGGAGGTCATGTCGGATGGTGGCAGGTGTGTGTGTTTTGTTACGTCAGACGGACACACGCACTAGGAATCAGCTGGTGAGTGGTGCGAGGATGTCTGACTTGGGCCTGCCGTCTCCGAGGATCCGTCCGTCACAGCAAAGGGGAGGGGCTCCACGCTTGTCAGAGCGCCTGCGCGGGGTTTCCCACCCTCGGCGCTCTGGACACTTGGGAGCCAGATCATTCCTTGCTACGGGGCGTCCTGGGCCCCGAGGGGTGTGGAGCGGCGTCCCTGGCCTCCGCCCACGAGATGCCAGGAGCACCTCCACAGTCGTGACAACCAGAAATGCCCCCAGACTTGACCACGTGTCCCCCGAGGGGGCAAAATCACCCCCCTGTTGAGGACCAGTGCGTCAGGGGTAGCCCTGTCGTCATGACAGGAAGTGTCCGGGTTCAGGGTGGTATTTACCGAGTGTTGGGTGCCCTCCGGCAGCAGCAGGCGCGCCGGGCCCTCCGCGGACGCTCGCTCTTGCCGGCCCCTACCCGCCCGCCCACTCTGTGATCCCTTCCCCTGGCTCAGGACGCCCGGTCCGCCGCGGCCCGGTCCGCCACGGCCTCCTCGGCGTCCCCGCGGCCCCCGGGAGCCGGCGTGTCTGTCCCCGACGCGCAGCGTCTCGCCGGGAGCTGATGTGTGCGCCTGGCTCTGCCCGCAGGACGGCACGGTGTTTGACGGCCGCCCCATAGAGTCGCTGTCCCTGATTGACGCGGTGATGCCCGACGTGGTGCAGACGCGGCAGCAGGCCTTCCGGGAGAAGCTGGCGCAGCAGCAACAGGCCGGCGCGGCGGCCCCAGCGGCGGCGACGGCGGCGGCGGCCCCGGCGGCGGCGGCAGCAGCGGCGGCGGCAGCCCCGGCGGCCGTTTCCCAGCAGAATCCACCAAAGAACGGCGAGGCCACGGTGAACGGTGAAGAGAACGGAGCACACGCAATAAGTGAGTGCGGGGCTCCAGAGCTGCGCGCTCGCGGCCGCTTCCCTCTCTTCTCTGAGTCTGCGCAAGTCGCGCGGGCTGCTTCCGGGCCCGCCTGCCGGGCGGTGCGTGTGAGTCCACGTCTAGCGTTTGCTTACTCTGTGGCTAGGAGGCCTTCGTGCTCTGGTTTTTCCCTGAGATCCTTGGACACAACGTTCTTTACTTACACGTCCTCGGCTTTAGGAGGCTGTGCTGCTCTGAGGACCCATTTGTTCCACCTGTGATTACTGTCCCGCACAAAAACGGAGGCCCCGCGCCGTCCTCCGGCCTCGCAGACAAACTCCGGCCTGACGCTCGGAGCTCCCGGTCACTGACAGGGCACCCGGCCCACACAGCACGTGCCGTCTTATTTGGTGGTTGCAGCAGGGTCCCCGTTAGGTAATGGCCCTAAAGTGTCTGGCAGATAAGTCGGAGAGTGTGGATCTTTACCCAGGGAACCTGCCGGCACTTTGACACGCGGCTTATCAACTCAGAGACGGCTTCAAGGTCTGAGCTCAGAGTGTGTGTGCGTGCGCGTTGCGCACATGCGTGTGTGTGTGTGTGTGTGTGTGTGTGTGTGTGTGTGTGTGTGCTCTTTCTCCTTTGAAAATCATTTCCCTCTGAGTAGCCGTGCCGCCCGCGCGGGGGCAGCTCATCTCTCCCCCCCGCACCGCACCCCCGCCCCCCGGCACAGGTCCTCTCCCGCTAGAGTCGAGATGCAGCTCCAGCTCTGCGCGGGAAGCCGGGGCAGGCTGCGGCGCGGGTTATGGTACAGCGGGGTGGCTTAAAGCCCATCTGTCTAGCGTCAGATGAAAAGACCTCCCGCCGGCAGGCCCCGTGATCACTGTTAACAAGGTCCAAAATGACGGGGCAGGGAAAGAAGAAGAAAAAACAGGTGGCTTGCGCCCACAGATCATGTATGGGCTGCCCACTCCCGCGGGGTACATCCCTCAAGGCGCCAAAAATAAAACAGGAAGGAGGTGCGTGTCCTTGTCTTCTTGGTCTTCCGCCCCAGGCAGTGATCGTAATTGGTGAGCTCTGAGAAACCTGTATGTCTGCCGAGACAGAAATTTGGCAAACTCGTAAATTGCACCATGTGTTTTAAATCTGAACCTCTAAGGGAGTGTGGCCGCGTGGAGACCGTTGCAGGCCTTGAGGAATGCTGGCGGCTGGCAGGCAGGTAGCCTTTGTTCCAGGAGCCCCCGGGCGTTACTTTTCACCTGAGGGCTGGCCGGCACCCCACCCCACGTACACCGTCCGGTGGTTTCCGACTCTCGCTTTGTTCCTACAAACTCTAGTCCCACCCGCTCTGTGCTCCCGTCTTGCTACGAGGCAGGCTGTGGCCTGAATGTAGTCTCTGAAGTGACACTTCATTCTGATCTTCAAGAGTCTTTTTCCTTGTGCCACGTAGGGGGAAAACGGCCACTATCCAGGGTGAATCTCTTCTGGGTGGCACTTAGCATGGCTTGTCGCCCTTCCAGAGCCTGGACCCTATGGGTCATCTGGAGGGAGGACTGCTTGGGTTCAGAAGCCTGGTGGTTGGCTTGAAAAGCATGGTACGCAGATGAGTCCAGTGAGGAGATAGCATCCGAGTCCCAAGACTCTGCGGGTGTTTGAAGGCAGCGGGGTGGAGGGTGGCGAGCCTTCTGGCAGAATGACGGCGTGCCCCCGTGCTAGCTTCACAGATAAGGAGCTTCATAGGTAAGCACCTCACAAGGGTGCTTCCAGGTAAGATCTGTTGTCCCGTCAAGAGGAGGAACCTTCCGGCTTTGCTCAAGAGCCCGCTGGCTGTTATCTTTTCTGTGCGGTCTTGTTCCGGCTGTTGTTAGAAATTAGCCTCGCCCTAGTTATAAAGAATAAATACCAGTTTTTATTCCTCTGTCACATTTGGAGACTGTAAAGAACCGTCACATATCTAGTAAATTACACAAAACCCATGATTCGGTTGTAATCGTCACAGGTGACAGCAGAGGAGGGAGGTAGTTTGTAAACCCCACGTGCCCTGAGGATGCGTTTCCTTGGTACCCGTCAGACCTGTGTCTTTTCCTGTTTCCCGTGACAGATAATCATTCGAAACCAATGGAAATAGACGGAGACGTGGAGATCCCACCCAACAAAGCCACAGTCCTTCGGGGCCACGAGTCTGAGGTGTTCATCTGTGCCTGGAACCCTGTCAGTGATCTCCTGGCCTCCGGGTAAGGGTGTCCGGCTGGGGCTGCCCCGGGTCCGGGTGTCCGAGTTCTCCCACACAGGACACGCGCCGCCTCCGCACCGCGTCGGTGGCGTCTTCCCAGGGAGTGCAGACCAGGGCTTGGGGCGCCCCGAGTACCTCAGGCTGTGCAGAAGTGCCCGGTCCAGCTGGTTTCTCAGCGGGGTGGGGAGCAGTGCACAGACGTGTCAAATTACTAAGTGCAAAAAAGGTCGGGAAGAGAAACGCACTGTGAGTCAGCGGTGTCGAAAAGACGGAGGACCCCGTGCCGAGGACGGCCGACCTAGCCAGACAGCAAGTAGTGATGAGCGTTGCTGGCCCTGGGACCGGAAGCTGAATGCTGTGTGTGTTCCTTGCGCAGATCTGGAGATTCAACCGCAAGGATATGGAACCTCAATGAAAACAGCAACGGGGGCTCCACGCAGCTCGTGCTGAGGCACTGTATACGGGAGGGGGGGCATGACGTCCCCAGTAACAAGGACGTGACCTCGCTGGACTGGAACGTAAGCCTCCGCCACCGGCCAGACACTTTAACAGCTGTAAACCGCAGCGAGGGCCGCCGTGATGCTGACGGAGCCGGGCAGATGCAGGAAGGGGGCAGTATTGTTGGTCAGCCCACCCTGGGGGGCTGGCCCCCGTTTCTGAGCGATCCTCCCGAGGCCCTCCGTGTCGGCGGGCCTCTAGCTGGGTATTCAGTAGCCACACGTTGGCAGGATGGAGTCTGGTGGTTTTATCGGGGAATCCGTTCCGCTGGCGCTCTGTGAGTTGTCACGAAGGAAGGATGGCTTTCCACCCTGACGCTTCAGCACCTGTGTTACGTGCATTTACTGTGTGAGAGACACAGAGCTCTCTGACTTTTTTTTTTTTCTTTTTGATTGGAGCATCTTTTGATTTTCTTGCCCTTTATCATGATTATGCCTATCTGTCATTTCACCACTCTTCTCCGTTTGCACATATTTTTAAGAGCTCACCTAATTCTCCAGGAGTCTTACGATGACTTTCCGTACAGTATTTTTATGGACGTCGTCAGTGGTGAGGGGTTGCAGTGTGTTTTCCCTGCCCCCTCCCTCGCCTCCTTGCTGGTTGTACGCGGGGAGCCCGTTGCGTCTCACGCTTTAATGGAAGGACGGCGCGAGCTAAAGTAGGCCAGCGTGACTGCTGAGTCTCGTGACTGGGAACCTGTTGTTGCCGTCGGCTGCTCCAGCCCGGGGATAATGTGAGGGGCTCTTTCCCAGTGCTGCCTCTGCTAAGCTGTTTCTGTTGGTCTGTGTTTCTCTCTGGCCTGCAGAGTGACGGCACACTGTTGGCTACAGGTTCCTATGATGGTTTTGCAAGAATATGGACGGAAGATGGTAAGTCCTGACTCCCTTGTGTTGGGGTCGGAGAGGAGGTGCTTGGCGTGTCCTCATCCGGTGAACAGACTGAGGCTCAGGAGTCACCCTGCTTGCTGTGTTTGTGTTTTACGTACCAGGTAACCTGGCCAGCACCTTAGGCCAACACAAAGGCCCCATCTTTGCCTTGAAATGGAACAAGAAGGGGAATTACATTTTGAGTGCTGGAGTAGACAAAGTGAGTGTTTGCTTAAGATACGTTGCTGTGATCTCTAGATGCTTATTTATGTTTCATCTCAGATAACCTCATGCTTTCTATGAATTCTGAGAATTCTGCCTCTCGTTAAGAAATCAGAAGGATCTGTTTTGTTTTTTCCCGTGGTTTTGATCTCGGTGTTCATTTAGGGCGCACCGTGTCTTAACGTACTGTAGACTACTCTGCAGGCCTTGATCAAAGCTCTGCCCCGGCCCGTCACGCCTTTTACTTCGAGGTTCATAGTTCACTGAGAGGAAGAGGAAAATCCCCAAATTGCGTCTGTCCACTGCTTGAAGAAGCCCCTGGTGTGGGGTGTCCTCTGCGCAAACTCACACACACCCCCCGCAGGGTGATTTTAGGAACACAAACGGCTTTCCCTCCCCGGGCTTTTGGTTTCCTAATCTGACGACTTGTTGCCTGGCGCCGTAGGCCGCGGGCTTCCCTGAGAGCAGGAGTGAGGTAGACACCCATGCGAGGGGCGGGGCTCCCCCGGACGATGCGGCCCTTTTCACAGAGGGAGCAATGGAGCCCCAGAGAACTTCACTGATTTGCTTCGAGACACGTGGGTATAAAGGCACCTTGGAGCTCAGGCCCTGGATGCCAATAACAACTGCCCTTTCACTTTCACACTCTTCCAGAGAATTCTTTGCGCCTTCAGCTGCTTCCTGCTCCTGAGGCCGTTTTTTATAGTCATTTTGGGTTTTCTCCCTGACTGTCTTCTCTTTCTACCAGGCGGTGGATGCGCTGGATGGTTAGTGGAAATGCACATGTGGAGTCCTAGTGGCCTCTGAGTCACACACTGTCTGCCATGGTTCGTCAGTCAGCCATGGCAGGAGTAGCAGTCATGTTCTGTGAAGTGATACATTCTCAGGGAGGAAATGTAATTTAGGGATGTTGGCTTTGATATCCCAAAGTGGCTAAAATGTATTTCAGTTTCTTGAAAGCTTTTGTGTAAGGAATACTTTCCTTTGCCCAGTGTATATTTAACGTTAAAAACATCAACAAGTTGTTACAGTTATTGATGTAGTATGTGAAATTGTATCAGAATTGTGGAAGGGTTTATGTGTTCTCTGCCTTGCCAGATTTGTGAGTGGCTCAATTAAGAAAAAAAAGTTATACTCCATCAAACAAAAAGTTGTTGGGAATTCCCTGGCAGCCCAGTGGTTAGGATTCCACACTTTCGCTGCCAAGGGCCTGGGTTCAGTTCCTGGTTGGGGAACTAAGATCCTATATAAGCTCTGCGACGTGCCCCCCGCGCCCCCCAAAAAAATTGTTAATTGGTCTAGACCTGGCCGGAAGTTTCAGAGATACTCATTGCTCTGAGTATTTCCTCTGATAATTACTCCTGTTGATACGAAATAGAGCTAGTTCTTCTTAAAGTAAAATCTTTATTAAACGTCATTGACAGGGAGGTGTAAAGGTTCCAATTCAGTTGGAAATTCCAGTTGATGAAGAGCTAATTCCAGTGGTCTTCACTGAGCTGCCAGATGGCTTCTTCCCTAAGTGTCTCCCAACATTAGTACGTTCGTAAGCATTTGTGATTTACCTTGTTTTCTGGGTAGGAGATCTTTTTTTTTTTTTTTCCTCCTTATATATAGACCAGTAAATCAGTGCCAGCCCCCAGTGTAACCCAATTCTCTACTCTGTCTAGTGATCCCAATTCATGGAGTGACGGGCAGGGGAATTTTCAGAAATACCCATTTCTGCAGCTTTTCATTGGGAAAAGTGCCAAAAAGGTGTTTATCGTTACAGTTTTTTCAATAGTTTTTCATGTTTGGGGATAAGGGGGATTTCCCACCAAAACTGGTAGTCTGGCCAGTATCAGTTACAGCTGCAGCGTCTGGTGGAGTAACCGCCGCCTCGCGTGCGGCCAACGTCACGGGTGTGGCCATCTGGATGGTTAAGTGTGTGAGACACACCCTGCATTCCAAAGACTCGGCTGAAAAAGACAATGCCAGATATCTTGTTGATATGAGTATATTGATCTTATGTTGAAATGATAAGATTTTCGCCATGCTGGAGTGAAATAAACTTTATTGTGAAAATTAGTTTTACTGGTTTCTTTTTTAATTTTTTAGTATGGTGACTGGAAATTTTAAACTTCCTGTGTGACTTGCATGCTTTTGATATACTGTTTATTGGACAGTGCTGCTTTAGAAAAAAGAGGGCCTCACTGCATTTTCTTGTATCATAGATTTTTCTAGAGAAAACTTTGCAAGAATAGTAACTAACTTTTTTTTTTTTTTGGCGGAGCGCAGACAACGATAATTTGGGATGCCCACACAGGAGAGGCCAAACAGCAGTTTCCGTTTCATTCTGGTGAGTATTTTTTAAAATTTCCCTTTTTATTCTTTGTCATTCAAAAATAGTAATTCAGAGTCCTAGGAAGTGTCCCTTAGAGTAACGGTGAATGCTTCGAGGATGGCATGCACGGAATATAGCTGGTAGGGAGGAAACCCTTCTCACAGGAAGCACTGCTCTCGAGGTCTCCGACATACAGATACCGTCAGCGCCCGTTTGCTCAAAAGTTTAAAGACAAAGCTGCGAACCAGCCCCAGAACTGGCGTGGGCTCCTTTCTGCTGCCTCCGCGAGGGCGCTGTGTCGGGGGCGTCCCTAAGGCCTCGCCCAGCTTCAGCTGTTCACCCGGGAGGACTCCCAGGGCGTGCAGTTGAATTCATAGCTCAGACGTATCACAGTGAAAGGATACAAAGCAAGGTCAGCAGAGGGCAAAGGCACGTGGGGCCAGATCCAGACCTTCCAAAGGTTGTCTCCTGATGGAGTCGCGTAGGACATGCTGGCTTCCCCCGGAAGCAAGCGGTGATCGTGCGTGCGAAAGGTCGCGAGATGTCGGCGGAGCCTGGTGCCCAGCACTTCTGGTTAGTAGGCGCCCTCTGCCCGCCTGCACCCGAATTCTTCACTTCCAGGAGGAGCGTGGGATTCAGTATAAACCACGTCGTTTGCACAGGCGGTGGAGGCACAGAAGCTGTTCTTACCAGTTAGGGCATATGGTGGGAAATCCGAATTCCCAGACTCGGGCCGACGCCATCCTTGCCGCCAAGCCTTCCTACAGGGAGCGGTGTCAGGCCCGCGGTGGTCTTGCCTGCACGGATCTGTGTAGCTGCTGTTCTCGACCACACACGTCTCTGTGTGTGTTGGGTCCTCGCCAGGCCACGGGGGCAGCCAGGGCTCTGGGGAGTCCAGGTTCCCAGGTTCCCACCTGATGCTTCACGTTCCGTGTGACTCCGTGCTGTTGTTAGACGTGGTCTCTTACCTTAGGACAGAGGTGGAAACGAATGAACGCTTAGGAGAAGCCGGCCTGAAGCTGGCAGCAGGGAGTCGACGCTGCTTCCCTTCGCGGGAGGCGTCTGCTGCATCGAGAGGGAATCGCTGAGTGCGCGGGGTGAACGTGTGCTGTGTCAGGCGGCCCCGAGCCAGTGTCAGGAGGGGATCAGAGGGTCTTTCCTGCTGCACGTGTCTGCGTGCCTGGTGATGCTCTGAGCCAGAGGACTGGCCCCGAGGACTCCCCAAGACGGTGCGTCTCCACCGTGCCCGGGGAGGGGGGGCTCCACGCAGGGGACACGGGCCTGCTGGAAGCAGACTGTGAGCAAAGGTCCTGACAAGGCCTTGACACGCCTGTGACAGAGGCGTGGACGCCAGCGTCTGTTGCTCCGCGTGGCGCTCTGTTCCCTCCTGCCGGAGGCAGAGCCGGGAGGCGCCGGTCTGCACCCCGCTACCCTGGAGAGGCAGCCCACCTCTTCCACGGCTGTCCTCGGGACCACACCGGAGACGCCTGCTGGGGCGCCACTGAGTTTTCTGACTGCTCTAATCTGATACCATTGGTGATGTGGAAGTTGGTGAACATTTGATAGAATATATTTCCCCACGAGGAAATGGACCAGGCTCCAAGAGCAGGCAGCTTGGCATCCCAGCCTCTGTGTGTGTGTGTGTGTGTGTGTGTGTGTGTGTGTGTGTGTGTGTGTGTCTGCCTGTGTGTCCTCTCCATGTCAGGCGTCTATGCTGTAGACTCTGCAGAGCAAAGCAAGTGAGTCTGGTGGATTTCCATTGGCATAAATCCCAAGACCGCCCCTCCCTCTGTTGCGAGGAGGGGGGCCGTGGCGGGGCAGAGGCGTGGAACACCAGGCGTGCTGACTGCTGTGCCCGTGTGATGGGGGAATATCTGTAATGAGGGGAGCTCTGGCTTCTGTTTCTCAGAGAATGATTTGCCCAAAATAGCCGTCAGTAAGGCTCGTCTAACAGGTTTATCTTAAGAATTCGTGTGCCAAGGCTTCCAGTGGAATGTAGTGTTCCCAGAGCATTCCCAAGGTCCGTGGAAGGGCTCTCCGTCCCACAGGCCACACGTCTCTGGTGTCCCGAGGGGGCTTCTCACCTGCGGTCCTGCTGCCCGTGAGGTCGACCCGTATCCCACTGCTGGGTCAGGAAGCTCCGTGCGTTATTTGCTCGCCCTTTGTAGTGTCAAGTGGTGTGGTAGAGACTGTCCACGATGGAAGAAAAGAAAGGGTGCTGTCTTTCAGGGTGGCGCGCAGGCCGGGAGAGCGGTAGGGGCCCTTTCCCTAGCAGGTGAGGGGTCGGCCCGTGGGACCGCCTTGCCCCGGAGGCCTGGCGGGGCGCGCCAGCGGGAAGCGTTGGCTCAGAGCCCCACGGTGCCCCACCGCTCCGCAGTGGCGAGGAACAGGTTAGCGGCACGCTGTTGAGAACACACGACGGCTCGGGGGGGTCCTCGGGGGGTTCCGCCGCGTGGAGAAAGCCGGTCTCCAAGGGTCACGTGCTGGATGATGCCACGTACATGACATTCTCAAAACGAGGGAATTTTACATGTGGAGCCGGAGTCGAGGGGTGGTCCAGGGAGGGCTCGGCGTGCTGATAGTGTGGCATGGGGGGTCCTCGTGGTGAGGGAACAGGGTTCTGGATCTTGGCCGCGGCGGTCGTTACACAGGCCTGCGCACGTGATCAAACCGTGCAGCACTGCCCACGCGTGGCGCCCGTTCACCTCCTGGGTCTGGGCGTTGTACCTTAGGGGCGTCAAATGCCCCCAGTGGGGGACGGGTGCGACCTGGGGCCTCTCTATTCCATCTTGGCAGCGTCCTGCGATTCTGTAAGCATTTCAAAATTGGAAGTTTTTTTTAAAAAAGCGAAGTAATGGTTGGCTGTACCTAGAGTGCTGCTGACGGTCAAACATCATTGGCCAAGTGGGGGCCGGAAGGCCACACAGACCCCCAGGATAGCTTAGCCCTGTTACCTGTCCCCACCCACACTGGATGGTGAGCTCCCGCGGGGAGGGCAGGGTCCTGGCAGCACCATCGACGCAGAGCGGGGCCGGACACCTGAGCACACAGCATCCCCCGTTGAGCTGGCAGGGGTTCGGCGCACGTCAGTTCTTACGGCCAGGTGCTGGCCACCGTCCCCCGACACGCCCGCCAGATTGTCACTCTTCCAGGCGTATTAATTGCACGCCCCACTGCAGAGGCTGGCCCAGGAATTCGTGATTTGGCTCACGCAGTGTCGTAAACAGGAGCGGCTGTGGCTTTGCTCTTTGCTCTCTGGCTCCCAGGAACATCCTTGTGACCGAGTGGATCCGGTTCCTTTGTTCCACTGGGCACACGTGGGAAATGCAGCACAAACCGTGGGCCCGTGCTGAACCGCTCTGCAGGGGGTGTGACACACAGAGACGCCGCCGTGGGTTGTTGAAGAAGCCAGTGCTGCCTCCCGGCCGGATCCCCCCCACCCGTAGCCTCTGTGTGGGGCCAGAGCTGGACAGGGGAGCCCAGGGGATCCGGCCCTGCAGCTGTGGAAGGCTGGCGTGTGTGCACGGGTGCACCTCTTACTTGAAGGCTGAGCACGGGAGGGGCAGTGCCAGTTAGCGTATCCTGAGGAAGCTGGATTCTTCTCCCAGGTCAGTGCTGACCTGCCTGTAAGAAACACACGTGGGACGCGGTTCGGGATCCGTCTGTCGATGAAGATCTCACCAGGGGCTTGCAGGACTGAAACGTCTGTTTGCCCAGAAGCAAGGGAGTGTGTGGAGAGAGCAAAGGTGCTGAGTAGTCTCCCGGGGAGGTTGGGAGAAGGGAAGAGGGCCGTCACCATCCCCCAAACCTCACAGAGGTCTTGGAGCCACCTGCCCCTGAGAAAGGCCCAGGAGCCGGAGGCAGTGTTCATCATAAGGTCACTTGTGTCCCCTCAGGGGTTCTTGTCAACGATGAGCATCCTCCAGTTGGTGGAATGCGTTCATTGCGTGGGGGGGGGGGGGGTTGTGGGCTGTGGCACGTGGCCTGTGGCATTTCAGTTGCCCAGCCGGGAATCGAACCCGGGCCCTCGGCCGTGAGAGCACAGATTCTTAACCGCTGGACCACCAGGGAGTTCCCTGTGGGAGATTTTCTCAGTGCGGATACCTTGCACGTAGGATGTGAAATCTTTTTCCTCTTCTCTCCATGTAAAACAAATCCAATCAGCCCAGTGCGGCGATACTCCTGGGGGCGGCAAGGTGCGGGAGCGGGGGGCGTGCTTCTCCCGCGCCCTGTCTCACCTGTGCCGGGGAGCAAGAGACTGTGTGCTTGTGGCACCTGAGGTGTCACGGGCTCTCGCTCTGGAGGCCTCCGGTCATCCCTCCGAGTGTGAAGGACAGACTTTAAGGTCCGTGAGGGACAGAGGCTGTGTTCACACTGGGACCGCTGCTTTACCTTGTCCTTAGGCTTCTTGACTCTGCTGTTACTTCTCCTAAGTCGCCCGAGCTCTGTGTGCGGCTGCTAAGCGCAGGTGTCCCCCCCGACCATTTGCTGTCTCACAGCCCCTGCCCTCGACGTCGACTGGCAGAACAACACCGCCTTTGCCTCGTGCAGCACAGACATGTGCATCCACGTGTGCAGGCTCGGCTGCGAGCGCCCTGTCAAGACGTTCCAGGGACACACGGTAAGTGCGCGGCCTCGCGCGCGGGGCGCAGGTTCACGCGAACGTGCCGGTCGGTGGGAGCAGGCCCCTCCTCTCTGCCTGGGGCGCACGGGCACCGCGGCCGCACGCCAGTTCCTCGGCAGCCCACCGCTCCTCGGGCCATTGCAGCTGTCGCAGGTGAGGGGCTAACCCAGTTAGCCGTCTGGGCGGGCGGTGTGAACCCAAAAAGAGGGACCGGAGATGGGCCAGATGTGGGACTTGGCAGGGAAGACTTTAAAGTAGCTGTTATTAGACTATCTGAGGAAATAAAGGAAAGGCTGTTTGCAATGAGTTAATAGATGGGGAAGGCCAGCAGAGGAAGGAAAACTGTTCTTAAAACAGTCAAGTGGAAATCTCAGAATTGAGAGCTAGAATGGCTGAAGTGACAATCTTAATGGATGGTGGAGAGATGGCAGAAATAAGGTTAGTAAACCCGAAGAGAGATCATAGAAACGAGCCAGTTTGAAGAACTGATAAAAGATTGAACAGATGGGGCTTCCCTGGTGGCGCAGCGGTTGAGAGTCCGCCTGCCGATGCGGGGGACGTGGGTTCGCGCCCCGGTCCAGGAGGATCCCACGTGCCGCGGAGCGGATGGGCCCGTGAGCCATGGCCGCTGAGCCCGCGCGTCCGGAGCCTGTGCTCCGCAACGGGAGAGGCCACAGCGGTGAGGGGCCCGCCTACCGCAAAAAAACAAAAATAACCAAAAAAAAGATTGAACAAATGAATAGAGGCTTAACGACCTACCGGACAGTGTGAAGCGCTCTAGCATATATGTGTAATGTTCTCAGCAGTTACACTCAGGGCCTCCCACGCTGCCCTCGTCCCTGGTCCGCACCTCTCACCAGGCACCGCTTCTCTTGGTGTCCTCCTGGGTCCGCTTGCCTGTGCACACACACTCAGTCCGGCCGCCTCGACTTCCCTGGCTCACCCACAGGCCTCCTCCTTGTGCTGCAGGCTCCTATCCCTCCCTTTTTCCTGGGCCTTCCACCACAGGTACCACATGGAACGCAGACGCAGCCTTATCCCTGTCTGTCTCGCACCATTCAACACTCGGTGCCCTTAGCAAGTAGCATGACCATTACAATTTATCGTCCAGACCGGAGCACTTAGCAGCGTGGGATTAACTGGGAAGTTAATTATGAGTGTGAGATGAGTTCATTGTTAGGCTGGAGCAACAGGCAAGAGAGAACGGGACGGGGCTCACGGTCCCCCCACTAGAAATGGGAGGCCCGAGACCCGCGGCTGCCTCCCGCCATCTCTCCCCGGCCCACCCCGCCGGGCACATCATTCCCCGCCTCCACTCAGCCGCAGGCGGCTCCCTTGCCCACGGGAGCATTTGCCTTCGTCCTCCAGGGTTTATAAACCCCGAGGTCCCCTGGCCCCCAGAGCCAGAGGGCCGCCTGCAGCCTTTTTGCTTCCTGCGCCGTCCCCCGGTCCGCGTCTCGCGCTGGCCTGCCTGCTGGAGCTTCCCCCGTGCCGAGTTACAGCCTTCTGGGAATAGCCAAGTAACCGGTGCCCGTGTGCGTGCGTGTGTTCAGATCACATCGCCCTGGGCCTGGGTCGCCCCTCTGGTAGCCTTGCTTCTCTACGTTTCCTCCCCCTCCACTCGGCACCAAAAGAGAGAGAGACGTCCTGACACATTGAGACAGAGCCGGCGCAGCTGCTGTAGTACGAGTGAGCCGGAAGATGACTTTCCAAGTCGGCTTTAACACAGCTTACTGGTCTTCCTGGTTTTCTGCACTGCCCTTGCTCTGTGTACATTCATTTGGCTTCCTTTCTGGTTGTGAATTTTTTTTTCCCCCCTTAGAGAAATAAGATGAGGGTGGCTAGTTATGTGGGGCACACGGCTGTGCGTTCTGTACAGATGAGCGAGGGCGAGTAAGGAAAGGGATTCGGCACGCGGCCGGGGCCGTGTTCTTTCCATCCAGGGTGGATGCAAGTAGGCTTTTGGCAGAGAGGACAGTGCGCTCCTTCCCCCTGCTGGAAGGTTGTATTACTACTCCCAGGCCTTGATTTCTTTTCGAAACCCTTTTGCTCTCTTTCAGAATGAGGTCAATGCCATCAAATGGGATCCTTCTGGGATGTTGCTAGCATCCTGCTCTGATGACATGACCTTAAAGGTAAAGCATTCTAAGAGGCTGAGCCGATGGGCCCCAGACGACCCCCTGTGCTCAGTGCTGGTCTCAGCACTCTGCTGCTCCAGCTGCATGTTTTGTCCTGTCCTCCGTCACCTCTCCTCTTGGCAAGTGACAAGTCGCTGTCCTGCGGTGAACTCCTGCTTATCCGTTCAAGGGTCCTGCGGACCATCCTTCCCTTCCCGCGGCCTTTCTCATGGGCGCCCCCTGGTGTTCAGCCGGCCCCTCTGCTCGCCACTGTGCCAGCTGCCCACCCCGCTGGGCGTGAGCTTCCCAGGGGCAGGAACCTAAGGAACCGACCGCTCCCAGCGGGGACGGTGATGAACCTTCCCCGGTGGCAGGAGCAGCCGTTGCTCACCTTGTTCCCCGTGTGTTCTCTAGATCTGGAGTATGAAGCAGGATACGTGTGTCCATGACCTTCAGGCTCACAGCAAAGAGATATACACCATAAAGTGGAGTCCCACCGGGCCAGCCACCAGCAACCCAAACTCCAACATCATGCTGGCAAGGTAAAGGGGAGGCGGTCCTCAGCCCGGTCTCGGTTCCTAAAAGCAGCCTTGCTCCCCCCGGCTGAGCCAGCAACGTGGCGGGTAAAAGTTATTCACGTCCAGAGGGCCCAGGAAATACTGCCAGGTTACCTTCCAAACGCGCTGACACCCCTCCAGGGTCAATGCAGAGGCGGCCGATTTTGAAAGGGCCCCGAGATACACATTATCACATGGCGGCGAACTTGAGGTGAGGACGGTGTTAACCATGAGGCTGGTGGGAGGAATCGGTGTGAGTCCGGGCTCCGGGCACTTTGCTCTCCTGATGGAGAAGGGACACAGTTCAGCTTGGACCTTGCGCTTGGTGTACTGGGGTCAACTTGGAGCTGCAGGTGGTGAGAATGCCCAATGGTGATAAAGTCTCCCCAGCCTCAGCCAGATCTGACCTAAGTGTTGATTCAGTGAAACACGCTCCCCCCCTCCCCAGGCCAAGACACCAGCATTGGAGGCAGAGGAGTGGCTAGTCAGTCAGATGCCAGAATTGAGAAGAGTGGTTCAAAGTCACCACGGTGGCCTCCGCAGAGTTACATCACTTAGGCTGCGGTCAGCAGACCTGTCCCCGTGCTCCTCGGACCCCATGCAGGATATAATGTTCCATTCCCAGTACCATATTTTAACACGAACCCGTAGAAAAACAAACTAAAGAGATTCTGAGGCTGAATTTCCGGATTACTTAGGGGTCTGGAGACCGTGATCCAACCAAGCGTGGGTGTTTGTTTAGCTGTTTAGCCTGGGAAAGACCAGGCTTGGAAGGCATGTTTCCCTGCCAGGAAGCGGCAGTGGGTTTGTTCTGTATAGTTGCGGAGAACAGGGTTGTGGGGAGAGGTGGCAGGGGGTATGGCCCTCCCATAAATGAGAGAGAGCCCTCCGTCTTTCCCGTGTAGCTGCGGGGTGGGCGGCCTCGCCAGGCAGCAAGGACTCTTGTTACCGAAAGGACCGGCCTCAGGCCATCTCCTAGAAAACACTGGACGGAAGTCCCACGTCAGCTGAAAGGCCGATCCAGAAAAAACACGAAGGCCATTACTCTCATTTCAAGTAATTGTCCTGAAATCCACTCAAATGTCTAGGATACAGAACGCTATCTTTTTTTTTTAATAACTTGGAAGGTGCTTTGTATCACGTGGCACCCATTATGAGTGTAAGCGATCATTCTAGTTAACAAGCATAAAGGGACATGCTGCTGCCTGCAAGTCCCCGCAGAGAGAAGGGGTGCTGGGTAAAGCATCTTTGTGCTGTGTACTCTTCTTTCCGATTCGGAAATTACTAAAATTTGCGGCTCCCAGGAGTGCGATTGTGCATTTGGATGCGATTATATTTTAATTCTGTATTTGCTCGGTTTGCTATTTCCCCAAATACGGCTCTCAGCATTATTTTAGTTGGCAACGATAGATGTTGTGTTGTAAGTTGTGGGAGCACTTTAGAAAATGTAGCGCATACAAAAGGACACATCATTCATATCTGAGAAAAACGCACAGACAAATGAGTGTGGATGTCAATTTGTTTCCCTCATGACAGCACCCAAAAAAAGGAGAAGATGTGTTTTACGACGGTGGCTTTGTTTTCAGTATATCTGGTTCACGTTTTAGAAGAGGAAGCGTGTACCCGCTCGTTGTCGCTCGAAACGTAAGAGCCAGGAAAGGAGAGCGGCGCCCGCTGTCCGTGCCACGTCTTAGGGCAGCAGTCGGGAGCCCGCGTGTGTTGTGGTGACGTTTTCTCTCCCGTCTTTGCAGTGCTTCGTTCGATTCTACAGTTCGACTGTGGGACGTGGAGCGGGGCGTGTGCGTCCACACGCTCACCAAACACCAGGAACCGGTCTATAGTGTGGCTTTTAGCCCCGACGGGAAGCACTTGGCCAGCGGCTCCTTTGACAAGTGTGTGCACATCTGGAACAGTCAGGTAACCCCCCGATCCCCACCGCCCAGTCCTCTCCAGAGGGGGCGCCCCCGCAGTCACGCTTCTGGGGGCCCACGCCCGGAACAGCAACCCAGGAACGACCGTGTGCTCGGGAATGCCTCACCTCGGACGCGGAGCCCTGACACCAACCCCGGCTCCCCAGGTGGAGCCCGGACCCAGGGCCATGTGCCCTGTGCTCCGCGTGGGCCGTCGGCCTTCCCCGCCAGGGACGCCCAGCGACTCGTTCCTTTTTCTGAGTCCTTGGCAGGCCAGCCTCCACCTGCCGCTTCCTTCTCTTGGGCATGAGGAGTCACCTTGGAAAATCGAAACC
Organism: Kogia breviceps; assembly: GCF_026419965.1. Classification (NCBI taxonomy): domain Eukaryota; kingdom Metazoa; phylum Chordata; class Mammalia; order Artiodactyla; family Physeteridae; genus Kogia; species Kogia breviceps. The sequence goes on along the minus strand of NC_081330.1, from coordinate 128,124,286 downwards.
CCGTCACCTTCCCACCCGAGACGCTGCCCCGTGGGTACTAAGGTCTAGGTCAGAAGTGTCTTTCCAGCCGAGCTTCCCAGGGGGGACGGCCGTCCGGGGTGAGGCCAGCCCTGACCGCCTCTTCTCCACACCAGCTCCTGTAGCTTCTTCAGGGAACAAACCAAGGGCCGTGAGGAATATTCGTTGGCTGTGGTCATGGCATTTTGATTTCTTGAAGGGAAGTGTTTTATGTTTGGGTAGCAGCAGGAATGTCACTGTTGGTTATGCTGTCACAGAAGTAAAAGGAGATGGTATTTGAGTATACTGGGCTCTTGGGTCTCCCGCTAACGGAAGAGAGAACTGGGCTACGGGCGGGATCACTGCAGACAGCCAGCGATCCGTCCTGTGTGGCCTCTCCTCTCCTGGTTTTTGGGGGTGGTTTTTTGGTTTGTTTCGTTTTGTCTTCTGTTTTTGTATTTTTTGGCCGCCCCGTGCAGCACGCGGGATCTTAGTTCCCCACCCGGGGATTGAACTCGCGCCCCCTGCGGTGGAAGCGCGGAGTCCTAACCACTGGACCGCCGGGGGAGTCCCTCCCCTCCTGTTTCATTCCCACGCTCCTTCGTGATTCCTTTAGGCCTGGGTGGCGTTCGGATGAATGTACTTTCTCCAGTGCGCGCCCCCTTGTGGCTGATGCTGGGAGGTGTTGCGGGAGCCACGTTCACGGGTGCGCGCGGGGGCGCGGGGGGTGGCCGAGCGTGGTCCCCTGAGACCTCAGGCTTCCCGGGAGCTGCCTCACGCGCTCATGTCTTCTCGGCGGACGAGAGGCGACGGTGGCCCTTACGTGGAGCCAGCCTGGTGCCGAGCCCAGCCTCAGAGCCCCAGACAGGCCCCCCGGGAGACAGACATGAACGCGCAGCCGTGTGTTCTTGGAGCTCTCGCAGGAAATAGTGATGGATGCATTTCTGAAGTGGCGGCATCAGTTAGGTGACTCCTGCTCTCAGCAAGTCATTAAGTCATTTTACCCCTGTATTTTTTATAAATCACAGAACTCTTTGAGACATGTTGAGGGTCTCTTTAATCCTCGGTGGGATGGACGGCTTCTCTAAATATAAAAACACGCGTGACCTTGTCGACTTGCTCCTTCCGCGGCTGCCTCAGCCCCCCTAGCCGCCGGCAGTCGCTGGCCCCGGAAACGACCCCTGGGAGGCGTGACCTCGGCTGCAACAGGTTTAGGCCGCCTCTGCGGGCGGCCGTAGGTCAGGTCAGCTGTGCCCCCACCCCCGTGGCAGCAGGTCTGAGAGGCGCGTTACGGCCACTGAAAATTCCGTTAGCTTCTATGTTTGAAAGTTTTTGTACCGACACCCCGGGGGTCCACGTCGGCGCTCTGCATCACGAGTGATGGTGGCTTTGCTTTGCAGAGCGGAAGTCTCGTCCACAGCTACCGAGGCACCGGCGGCATCTTCGAGGTTTGCTGGAACGCCCGAGGGGACAAAGTGGGCGCCAGCGCGTCGGACGGCTCCGTAAGCAGCACCCGTAGTTTCCGGGGGGCGGGGCGGAGGCACGAAAAGTCAGAGACCCGTGGTGCCCGCGGGGGCTTCCAGCGCTGTGGTGGCCTCCGAGCGCCGCAGCCAGTGTGTGTTGGTGAAGGAAACTTCTGGGCTGGCACCGCCTCTGGGAGCAGCCGTCTCTCCTACTTCCTGAATGACGTTTTCTCGGTGAAATTGGTGGTCCTCAACCGGGGCGATTCTGACCCTGGAGGACATCTGCAACGTCTGGAGGCATTTCGGCTGCCACCGCTTTGGTCGGGGGGCTACTGGCATAGGGTGAGAGGAGGCCAGGGCTGCTGCTGAACCTCCTGCGGTGCACAGGATACCCACAGGAGAGATGTGACCGGCCCCACGTATCGCAGGCGCCGAGGCTGAGAAACTTGGTCCTGTCTTGGCTCCCAGCCTGCTGGGCCCCTCTGGTGAGAAAGGCCCGACTTTGCATTCCACGGGTCTCCGGGGTCCCAGTGGCCCTATGTTGATCCCCTAAGATGTCTAGCTTTTGGATTCATGCCTGCACTTGGAATTGCCATGAGCTGTAGGGCAGGTGGCAGTGGGCTGGCTGGCCAGATGTCAGCCTGGCCCCCAAATGTGTGCTCAGGCGTGATTTGCCCTCTGCCCCGCCATGTCGGTGTCTGGTCTGTGACACTCGCCGATGGCTGTGGCCACCCCGTTAGTTCCTAGCGTAGCCCTTGACCTGGCTATTCCCCTCTGTCCTGTTTGCCTGGGGTTGGTCGGTCATATGCTCAGATGTTAGTCTGTCATTAGAGATGCTCTGAACCCTCTCTACTGTGTACCAGTAAAACTTTGTAAAAAGGGGGTGGGAGGCTGGGTTTTGGTCCATGGGCCGTTTGCCATCCTCTGCTCTAAAGGCATCTTGTGTCGTGTCTCAAGATAACAGGAGCTTTCTCTTTCCTTCCAGGTGTGTGTCTTAGATCTGCGAAAGTAAACACGAAATGTTTTAGAAACAAGAAGAGAATTCTAACGGAGCAGCAGTGAATGTGCGGGGTTGTAGCACTATCCAAACACAATTCTGTCCGCTCCAAAAAACTGTACGAACTTGACCTTAGGGTGTACTTTGAAATCAACTCATCCCTGGCCACAGGAGTCTCTATTTTTTTGTAATCTTTATCAAGAAGTTTAAAACAAAAACGTACACACAGTCATATCAAAGGGGGAAAGAATGGTTTCCACCTGGAACGTTCAGCCTGGGAAGCATGAAGCCACCAGGTAGACGGTGCACGGTTTGGTTTCCATCCAGAACAGGCTCTGATGGCTGAGAGGAAAAGAAAAAACAAACAAACAAACAAAAAACTGTGCCAAAAAGAAAAAGAAAAAAAATGCTGTGATAAACCAAAAGGGGGGTGGGGAACTCCTCATGTGGTGGGTTTTTGTTTTTGTTTTTGTTTTTTTTTCCTGAAAATTTGGACACTACACTTACTCTCACAAGGATGTTCAAAGACCAGTTTGTACGGATGAAATGGGCAACTTTGTAATCCCAACGCTTTCTATTTTCTAGACTCTTTGTCCCGTGGTTTTTCTATGGGCTGGAATCCTGTCGTCTGGGGGCCTTGGGTCTGAGGTGGAAACTGTTCGGGTTTGTTGCTTCTTTGCTGATGTCGCCTGCCCCCTCTGCCTCTTTCCTTCCTTCGTGGTTTTGGTTGGCCTCACCCCCTCAGAGTCTCTGACAGGCGGGGCTTTCTCGCCCTCCCCTCCCCTCCCCTCCCACCCCACCCCCGTGCACTCTCTCCACCCCTTCCTTATAGTTGCTTCCCATCTTAGGTCTCAAGGGCACTTTTGGCGCATAGTAAGTGCTTTACGTAAGAAGGCAGGGTGGGGGACTTTTTACAGGAGAAAAAAAAAAAAAAGTGACTTATACGAGAAAGAGCCCAGAGTATTTTTGGAGAAAAAAAAATATTTTTATGTTAAAACAATTTTAAAATCCTAAAACGGCCATCAGACATAGAGAGCTTTGTGTGATTCATATTTAAAAAAAAAAAAGTTTAGGAAGACACAGGCAGGGTCTGAGGTAGCTTTTTCCCTTCACTTTCAGCTTCACGAGAGGCAGTGAGGAGCCTGGGTGGGAAGGGGCCAGCTCTGGGGTCGGCGTTGGGACTGTTCTACGGCCAGAGAGGAACATCCGGGCCCTTCCAGCTCGAAGACGACCTTGGCATTTTTCAGGGTGTGTTGACCGTATAGTAGCCGGCAGGAGAGACCTGGAGAAGCATGCCTTCGGACCCAAGAAGCGCTCCCAGGACCGGCGGCGTCGAAGGGGCCATCGCAGCCGTCCACTGAGCAGGATGCCGCCTGGCATCGTTCAGGCCGCGGGGCCGCCTGTGGTCCCCCCACCAAGAGCACCTCGGCCGGTCCTTGCACAGCTGACGGGGGAGAGGCTCCAGGATCTCACTGGGTCTGATAACGACAAAGACGAACAGGGAGAGAGGTTTTCGGTCCTGAAGGTGAATTACGTAGGTAGAGTGTCACTAATAATTTCTGTCTTCTTCATAGTTTCTTCCTCTTGCAACAGAGGAGGAGAAAGGTTTTCTTTTTGTAATAATGAATCTTTTTACTGTTTTTAAAAAATTAAACATGGCTTTGTGTTCCTAGAGGAGTTTCCTTTCATTGGATCAGGTGACCTTTGTACTCTTGTTGTCATAACCCGACGCTGACCCATCTTTCAAATGAGCAGCGGGCGAAGCAGCGGAAGACAGGGCCTCTGGGTTCATCTGTCTTCCTGCAGGCACAGGCCGGGACGGGGCAGGGGGCCGGGCCCGGGGGGCTGGCGGCAGGCAGGGTGCAGCCGTGTGTGTGTTCCAGCAACAAGACTCGACGTTACTTAGAGGGTGCTGTCTGTCCGTGGAGCCAAAAGCTAACGAGCAGAGCAGACCAGGCCCTCCTGCAAAACTTGCATTGTCCCGGGACCAGCCCCGAAAGCCAGAGTGCATTCATCTTTCTCGGATCATTACTGGGCCTCCGTGGATCTGCGAGTTATTCAAGCCCCGTCTATAGAAGACCAACAAGTGCTCTGTTTATGTATGAGTTTCGGGATCTGTTACCTAAACGCTTGTCTTTTAAGAAGATCAAAGTTCTCCGGAGTCTCCACTGCCACCTGTGAAGATGGCAGACCTCCCCGGGTACACTGGTAATTCCCTGCCACCCAGAAGTTACTGGGTTTGAGGTGCAGTTTGGGGGGATCTGGACGAACACCATCTGGACCCCCTCACCCCATGAGAATGTGTCACGTCTACAGACATCAGCTGACCAGGGTCAGGACACAGTTTGTGTTTGACAAGCCAAAGCCTGCTGACGGGCGAAGACAGACGGTTCGCGAGACGGTCCTCACCGGACGGTCGGCACCCAGGGTCTCCAAGGGTTGACTTCAGCCTCTTGGTAAATCTGAACCAGTTGGGAGTTGCCGGGTTGGAGCCGAGGGCTGTGAGGCCACTGACACGGGGGCTTGACACCCCCCACCCCCCCACCCCGCGCCCCGGGCCTGGCAGTGCCCTGAGGCTGAGGAAGGCAGACCGGCCGCGTGCCAGGCGTCCTCGGCCGGCCACGGGGAAGGAGCCTCCCGGGGGCCGCAGGGAGGCAAGACGAGGAGGCGGCCAGCGCGCCTGGAGACCCATCCCCGCGCCCAGCAGGACGGCAGCCGCGCCCTGAGCCGCAGACGCCGCCCGCCAGCCGCAGCGTGGCAGCCAGCGCTCGGCGGACGCGTCCCTGTCTTCGGTGGCTCGTGTTGCCCCTGGACGTCGTTTACAGCTTCCCACACTTGGAAGTAAATGCTTCCGTCTCAGTGGCCCGACGGGACCTCGATCCTGAAAGCAGGAGTAACACAGCGATGCTTGGCGGAATTTTCGGTTGGGTTTGCGGCGCCCGAGGACTCGTTCTGTGCGCACCTGGGAAAGGGGGGCCGCCCCACGGGTCACGTGTGGCGCCCGCATGACACCCAGAACGTGACGTTCGTTCTGTCTCTCTCAACATAGGTCTTGGAGCCAAGTGAAGTGCACTTCGTCAAACATAAGGGTCTGCTTTTGTTCCCTGTCAGTTTTCTCTTTTAACCTTTCGTTCCACCTGGTTTTCGTGTTTGTTTGTTTGTTTTAAATCGTGTTTCTCGACAAATGCAGAATCGTCCCCCGCGCCGCGCCCGGAGGTTGCGAATTCTGGCTTTTGCGGTTTTTATTGTCTGTGTCAGACGTGCAGCCAGGTGTGCTTCTGCCCGCGTTTGCCAGGCCCTGTTCCACCCACACGGCCCCCGTTTCGTGCTCCCCCCGCCCCTCGCCCTCACGCGCTCCCGGAAGGAGAGTCACCTTGCGCGCCGTAGCTCGTTTGTCTCAAGAGAGAATCAACAGATCGTATTCAGTGTCTTGAATAAATTGCTCTATTTTGATAGAGAACCTGGTGGGTGTGCTTTCTTCGCCTTGGTCGGCACCTCGGGGGCCCACGCTGACGCCCTGCGTGCAGACGGAGCTCTGCGTTTTCTCCGGGGGGGGGGGGAGCAGCGGGAGGGCCGCCTGCGGGGTCCGCTGCCCCGCCGCGGTTTAACGGGAGCGTGCTTTTTAGGACGCTTCCTCGGTGTCTCTGTGTTTCAGGCTGGCTGTTTTAGAAAGTCAGGGCGCATGAATTTTCTCCTGTCAAGGGGGCTTGGTTTGCTGGGAGTCGGGGTTCAAGGATGAGCGTTGAGTAGTTCGCAGAACCGAAGGTGTAGGACAGCGGCGAGCGGACACCGGGCGCGATGCAGACAGGCGTCCGGAAACGCTGACCCGAGGCCGCTCTGTGCCAGCCCTGGCCGGCTGTTCGCATTGATGCCGCTTTCATCGGCGAGCGGATGTGACGCAATTGAATGGAACCGCTGCCCCCGTGGTCGGCAGGCGCAGCAAGACGGGCTGCGTTTGGCTGTACACACGAGGCACAAAAGCAGGTCGAGGTGCCGCTTCCTCTGATCCCGACTTGATCCTGGGCTGGAACAGAGCCACGGGCGGGCCCATCCCCTCCCCCCCCCGCGCCCCAGTGTCGTCTGCGGTTCAGCCTTGCCTGGTTTTGTGTTTCTCTTTTTTAAGTCTTGCCACGTCGACCAAGCGTGTTCCCACATGGTGGATTTGGGGTGAAGCTCTGAGCACCCCAAGCCCTGCTGCTAAAGCCTCGGGGAGGCCTCTGTAGCAAACCCAGTGGGCTTGCACAGCGCAGGGCAGAGCTTCCCGGGAGAGATGCGTGTGGGACTTGGGGGGGGGGGCCTTTGGTGGCTTCAGCAACGATGCTGGTGACATATTCATAGCTTCGAAGGGGTTTCTTTGTGCTGTGAAGGAAACTGGGTTGAATCCAGATTCATCTGCAGATGCACGGAGCCCATTCCTGCAGTGATTCTAAAAATGTTTTGTCCGTTGAGGCTCCCACTTTATTTCGGGAATCCAAGTTTCCCCTCACTAAGCAGAGACCTTTTTTTTTTTTTTTTTTCCAACTGCCCACATCTGGGTGCCGTTCCTAAAGGGTCTTTGGCGGTGTTCTTTACATTCACGGAAAGGTTTCTGTGCACCTGTGGATGCTGGTGGTGGTCTGTGTTGGTGGAAGCCCGGAAATCACGCGGTGAGATGCATGAAAAGGGCTGGGAGGGGGAGGGAAGCAGATAACGTACCCCCACAAAAAGACTCAGAATTGGGTGGAATGTTGTTGTTGTTGTTTTTTCCAGCCTGGCTCCCCTTTCTCCCAAGTGTCTTCATCCATTTGAAAGGTAAGCAAAGGAAAACGCAGCTCCACCTGGAGGACCAGGGGGGAGTCGCGGGGAGGGGGACCCGTGGTGGGGGAGGGGGCGTGGGGAGCCTCGGGGTGGGGGAGGGCGGGGGAGGTACCCGTGGTGGAAGGAAGCAGGGACTGTTACAGTGTTACCTTCTCCTAAAACTTGAAGTTAATCCTCTGGGGGATGGGAACTCCTATTAGGAATATACTTACCCTCGAGCAAAGTCCTTGAGAGAAATGCCACCGGAAACACAACTGTAAACGACGAAGAGGGTATCTTTGGAATAGGGGGAATAAGTAGACTCATTTAAACGTTTTTTAAGGTGTGGTAGATAAACTGGCCAAAAAATGGAAATCAAGCAGAGGCCACCTGATAGGAGCAGGCTTATCTTTCCACCCTAGCTACACCTCCAGCGACACCTGTCACGTCCAAACTCCTGGCTCTGGGCCCCAGTTCCCTCCCCTTCTCAAGAACCTTCTCTTCTTCCCTCGCCATCAGTCCCTCTCCCCTCGATCTTTCCCCTCATCGTCCCAGCTGCGGCCCACAAAACAATAACACAGCAGCCCCCGCAGCAGCCAGCCGTACAGGGAAATTGCTGAAAGCCAGGCGTGGTCTGTCCTGATCTGCTGTGCTCGTTTGTTACTCCCCGGAGTGACTGACAGCGTCTCTGTCTCTGATGCTCGTGTCTGTCCCCGGTGCCCAGGTGTAGCTTAGGGCGTGGCACGTAGCCACGTGAACGTATCCACTCACGTGTCACTCTGCCTCCATCCCATTCAAAACCACCCTGCCAGCTGCGGTGCTGACACCCCATCTACTGAGAGAGTTCACTTTAACCAGATAATCGCAGCAGCCTGGGTTCTCACGTGCAAGCTTCTGAACCTCACTGTGGCTAATGTAAAGCAAAAAGAATGGATGAGGACGATGCTGAGCAGCTGGTGGGGGGCGGGGTCTCTGGAGAACAGGCTTGGGGGCCGTGTTAGGCTACAGGACCGGACCCACACTGGTGACACCGGGCACAGACCACTGGAAGCTGCCCCCATCCTGCTACTGGACACTGGGCTGGGCCCTGAAAGCACAGCCCAGATGCCTTCCAAAGCAGACGCGCCAGCTGCCGACCCCTTCGCAGCAGTGCCACTTTCTGCACGGCCCATCGCCTTGGGCACCAGCTTCCAGCTTGGTCTTGGGACACGAATCTGACTCTGCCCGGCCTCTGCCTGGCTCTAGCTGCCAGGGAGCCTGGGAAAGTGAGCAGCGGCCAGCTGTGCTCTAGAGCGGGGCTGAGGCTGTGTCTCATTCAGCATGGGGGATCCTCAGAGGACGGGCTCCCGATGCTGGGGGCACACGGAATGTCGATACGGAGATTGAGAACGCGGATGACACCCAGAAAAGTTCGAACTCCTTCACACCTGCTGGACACTTTGGGTCAAGGTGGCTGTGACGTAGGTCCATCTTCAGGAGCACGCAGCCCTGGGTACCACGGTCACAGTCACAGGATGCTCTGAATCCATCTGTGGCCATGTGACTCCAAAAGCACAAATCCAGAAGCATCCTGGACAGCTTTTCTAGAGCAGGTTGGAGTCCTAGTCTTGATATAAACGAGGGTCACATGGCAGAGCTGACTGCAGTGTCCTGAGGAAATGGTGCCTTGCCTTTCGATGGACTTACCTAGGTGGCTTGCGTCTCCAATGAAGAGTATACACAGTATTTTTGCCCCCAGCTATATATATATGCACATGTATATATTCAGTGCCTAGAGTATACAAATATTATAAACAGCCGACCGTCTGCACGGCCCATCCCCCGGCCCGCGGCTCCCGCGGGTGCGGACCAAGGCCCCCGCAGATGAGGACGAGGGCCTCTGTGGATTTTGAAATCCGTGGGGGTCCTAGGACGAATCTCTCATGGATATCAAAGGACAACTCTCTCTGTATGTATACTTTGTATATGTAATCTATATTTCAACTGATGGAAAGATGGAAACGTAGGCGATGATCTGAGCGGAAGTCAGGGCCCAAGGATGCCTCAGACTGAATCACCGCTCAACACAACGTGGGGACCGAGGGCTCAATCGCCGGTCCAGGGCGGTCCTCTGCTGCCCCCTAGTGGTGGGTAAGGAGCTTGCGGCGCCCCGGCGGTCCGGCTGCCTCTTCTCGTGGCCTTTTGACATCATCACTATCTGACTCGAGAGCATTCGCTCTCACACAGAACCCAAGGTCAGACAGAATCCAAGTCAGGCTGGGAGCTCGGACACAGCTACTTTATTAACTTTTCCAAGGACCTGGATCTGGCAGTTACATTACAGCCAGATCAGAAAAACTAATGTCAATGGAGAGTCTGGAGAGTGTCTGATCTCGAAAGACTCCCCTGCCATCCCCAAGTGCGGGCTCACGGACCATCCCTCCTACCACAGAGAGGACCCTGAGGAATACACTAACGTGGTGACGGGAGTGCGATTTGGGGGGGCGCTACACCCTGCAGTGCGCTGACTGCAGGCGAGAACACGGTCCTAAGGGATGAGAAACGTCGAGTCTGAGGAAGACGGGGACTGGACCTCTGTCTCATCCTCTCACAGGTCTCCCTGGGCTTCGGGAACAGATTCAGTCTCCTTTCCGTTGCGGGACACACTTGCAACATGGATTTCAATTGTGCTGGCATCAGAACCTGGAGAGGAAAAGAGACTGTCACGTGACGGTGCCCGTGTCGGAGAACGTCTTTCACAAGCTTCACAACCGTCTGTATTTAAAAGAGAAAATTACGTGACACTGTCACCTACATGTGGTTAAGTCATTCCGAAGGACAAAAATCCTACAGAATCATCTGGGGCAGCTGACTTGTGACCTCCCTTCAGGGAGGTCCACCCCGCCTCCCTTCTCCCACCCCTCGCCACTGCGCAGCTCACCGCATCTCAGCCGAACCCTGTGGATGCTGCAGCCCAAACGGACACAGACTGTTGACACGGGGGAGTTTCGGAGCCCTGGGACATGCTGTCCAAGGGGCCCGAGATAACTTCATGCACTGTGGTGACGGTGGGCACAGCTGCCCCAGGGCTCACTCGGGGGCAACAGGGCTCCGGGGTTGCCCGGCCACCTGCTCTCCATTCCACGAGGTGCCCCAAGGACTCCTCTTACTAAAACGTAAGAGGAGGGATGTAGGTAACAATCAGTAGAGTGAAAGCAAACATCGCTGCAGCCAAAAGAGTAAGCCTGGAGGTCTGTTTATTAATCATTCCAACAACACGCCTGCCTTCAGAAGGTGTGGGAGACCTTTGCAGCAGATGTCAGAATTGTGCTTTCTGCGGATATCACTCCACAGATACCCAGGCTTGCCTGCTGGGTGCCAGGTTCTAGGGTGTGTGTGTGTCACGAATACAGCGAAGGAAGACGCAGAGAAGGGTGGCCTTTTCAGCTGTGCGTGGGGCAGGTGACTGCCCTTCAGGAACAGCTCCATATCGCAACTCCCTCCACCGAGAGGCCCCGCTGATGGCTGCAGTCTCCTCCCCTCATGTCCCTCTGCTCTCACAGCCTTCAGGCACACGCCTCTCTTACACCCAAGCTCAGTGCTGCCCCAGGGCCTTTGCACATCTCTCTTCCTGCCTGCAGAGCAGTGCAGATTTTCTCATGGCTCACTCCCACCCTGCATTCAGGTCTCACCTCACATGTTACCTCCTCCTCAAGGAGGTGTCTGGGACGCCTATCTAAAACCACTCTCCTGCCCCGTTTGGACGTGTTGTTCTTCGCAGCACTTCTCACTGCCTTGAACACCATACAGTTCTTTGTCACTTTCATTCACAAATGCTGATATAATAGTTATTATATAATCATATGGAGAGTCTCAGTGGACAGCGCATCTGTCTACCTTAGTCACCACAGTATCTGTAGTGCCTCAACAAGCCCCCGGCACGATAAACTAACGTTGAATGGCTAAATACCGTGGGGTCACCGCCTTGACATCCGTGGGACACGGCTATGGAGACTAACGTATAAACACCGGCAGGAACAAGCCCGCAGTAAGAAGAGCCACATGCAGAGTTTTAGAGGATACTAAAGGGGAAAAAGGCCGTCGGCACTCTGTGGGCTTGGAGATGCCTGGGGAAGCCGGAGCTACAGGAAGAGGTGACGATTTTCCCCAAGAGGAAGCAAGCGCACGGTCTGCCACGTGGCCAACACGCCACGGTCACCGCCACCACCCAGACCCCACAGCGGCCTGCGCTGCGAGAGGCGTGCGGCCCTGAGGCGAGTCCGGGAGAACGCAGGTCGGAGGGAGCCGCCCCAAGCGTGAAGAGCCCACCACGAGGCGGGAAAGGAATTCAGAAGACGGGGGAGGGGCCGGCATCGCGGCTCTGGGCCCCGAAGCCAGCTCGGAGGAGAGGGCGCGCTGCCCTCGGGGAACCTGCGCTTCCGGAAGCCCAGGCCGCGGCTGGGGAGGCTTCCGGAAGACACTGCCGGTTCCGGAACCGCCTTCCGGCCGGAGGGGTTCACTGGCACTTCGAAGGCTCGGTGTTCTCTCGGCGTCGCTCGCCGTTCAGGAGCGCGTCCTGGGCTCGTGCGAACTTGTGTGCGATTTCTGTGGTCTTTTCAAAAAGCCTCTGGGTTGGAGGGTCACACGGGGGCTCGTGATCAAGGCCTGGTCCGTGACCTGACACTTTAGGACACATTCTGCCCCCTTTTTCAGAGTTCCTGCTTCCTTCCCAGTCCCCTGGGGCTCCACGGAGGAGACCCCTTTGTGTCACAACCCTGAGCGTCAGGCGCCAGCGCCGCCGCTGCCGCTGAACACACACACACACACACACACACACACACACACACGCCCCGCGCCCCTGGCCCCCCAGCCCCGCCTGCGCCGAGTTGGCCGGGTGCTTGCAGCGTGGGCTTTCCAGCAGGCCTCCCTTTCCATGGGTTTTCTCGTCTGGTCTTAGAAGTCTCTGAGAAGCAAATCCAAAGAGGCCATGGTGGGGGTGAGGGGCTAATTCTCTATCGGTGCACGTGCACATCTGAGTGTGCGCGCAGGAAACGCAGCTGCCAGCGACCTCCTAGTGCCCAAGGGCCGAGCGCCTTCCTAGCACCTCCCGGCGGGGAGCCTTGCAAGCCCAGGCAGGTTCTCGAGGACTTCCTGGCTGCACGCAGACCTAACATTTGGGAAGGCATGTTGGATGCCTCCGGTGCCCTCAGCTGTTGCTCTTGGATCCCTTAAAACCTCGAGGCCCTAGATCAGAAACCCCAGCCAGGTGGTTCGGATCATGGGCCACGGAGAGCGTACAACCCCTGGGCCTGCGTCCCCTTCAAGGGGTTGCAGTGGGTCCAGCCAGCCCGACAGAGTTGGAGGCCCGGTCCCACACGCCCCTGGCAGACGCAACCCACGGCGCCACCTGGTGTTACGTGGAGGCGCAGCTGACGGCAGAGAGAATCCCAGACAAAGAATGAGGTGTATGAGAGAGAACAGAGAAATGGGGTCGGTGACGGGGAAGTGTGGGAGAGAACGGGGAATTGGGGGAGGTGTGAAACTGTGATGGAGGCTAAAGAGATGTGGGAGAGACGCAGTGGTGGGAGAACGGGTACTGTGGGAAACGGCAGAAACTTGGCGGGGCGGGGGAGGTACGGAATTGCCAGGCAGAACAGAGAATTATGGGGGAAAGAGTACTGTGGGAGAGACTGGCCGTTGTGGAAGAGAGGCATTGTGAGAGAGAACTGTGGGAGATGACGGGCAACTGTCAGAGAGAAGGAATTATGCTGGAGAACAGAAATCTCTCCGAGGAAAGGAATTTGGGGCGCGGTGGAATGCGGTAGCAAAAGGAACTGTAGAAGACAGCAGATTTGTGAGAAACCATGAAGAATCCAGAATTGCGGCAGAAAAATGGGAAACTGGGGGAAGAGAATTGTGGGAGCAATAGGGGGCTGTGGGAGAAACACAGAACCGTGAGAAAATCAAGGGTTTGCGGGAGAGGATGGAGAATTGTGGGAACAACAAGGGATTAGGGGAGAGAAAGGGCAATTGTGGGTCAGAGGGAATGGTGCAAGAACTAGGGTATTGTGAGAGAGACAGGGAATTGTGGGAAAGACACTTGGGGGGAGAGAAAAGACGTGCAAGAGAGAGAGGAGACATACAGTTATGCCCCCTCACTTCCATCCACTGTGTTCTGCATAGGCCACAAGCTTCCTACCTGTGGACACACTACATGTGCTCTCTTCTAACGACAGCCTTCTTCCTCTCCCCACATGCCCCGCGTCTCGGCCCTACCCCACTGACGCAACCCTTATCCCCTGTGGTCCATCTTGTCCACAGCCACACCCCTATCCCTGTGGCCACGCCCCTCTCCTTTGCCACATTAAGGGAAGGCCTGTTCTCATCAACGCCCCTCCCCGCCAGGCCTCTGCCTAAGACACGCCCCCTTGTGACCACGCCCCCCCAGCTCCACTGCCGCCCCGCCCTGCCACCAGAGCCGTGCCCCCTGCCGGTGGGCAGGGCTTGGGGGAACCTGGTCCAGGGTGACGCTGAAGGCTAGGGGAGCAGACCTCCTGAGAAATACAGCCCCCAACCCTTGAAGGCAATGATAAGGTTAAAGTATCCATCAGATCCTGAACTTTTCCGTTGTGAGCACAGTGTCCCTGTTAGAGAAGGGCCAGAGGTCTGACACTACGCTTCGTAAAGCTCATGGACAGAGGAAATAATATTTTAAGGTTTTCTGGTGCTCACCAGATAAAAACCAACCAGGTTTTTGCTTATTTGTGAGAAGTACCCTTTGTTCTTGACTTTTAGTCCCAAGGGAAATTCTGATTCTTCATAAAGATGCGATTTTGAACGAAGCTGTCACAGAGAATTACACACAGATCCCCTCAATCTTAGCTGTTGCCATGGTCACGAAGCATGATCGTCCAATCAACTCTCCCACGACCATTCACTAGGCTAGTCCTACAAGCAAATCTGAGCGCATCTCTCCACTGAAAAACCTTAACTGGCCTCTCGCTGGCCACTAGATAAAACGCAAACTCCTCAGCAGAATCTGTAAAAAAAAACCCTTCGTTATCTGTTCCCGACCTGCCTCTCCAGCTTGCCACAAATCCCACGCTGTGGCCACCCCTGAACCAACGTACAGACATTCTGCCCTAAGTCTCCACACAGGGTGTCCTCCGGGCTTCCTCCTCTCCCATCAGTCTGCGGTGCAAGACCCAGTCTGAACATCACCTCCTCCAGAAACCCTCACCCATGCGCCAACACCAATGGAGGCCCCGCCTTTTCTCTGTTCCTTTAACGCGTCAGACTTTTTAGGATAAAATACAGTATTGTCTTTACTTAACCGATGCTTGCAAGTTTCCTACCTGATACTTCCCAGGGACACTCACAATCCACACACAGCGCCCCCACCCCTCAGCTAAAATGCTCTTGAGCATATTGCAGAGGCTCGATGAATATCTGTTCAAACTCAGCTGACTTATGTCAAGTACCTAGTAAGTGCCAGACACCACGTCAGATACTTCCTATCGGAGGCTCGGTGTAAGCCTGTTGGCCTCGAAGGGAATCCTAAAGTAGGAGATAGAGGCTTACGGATATCATAAACCAGTCAAGCTTCATCTTAACCAATGCAAACAGGCAGAAGCCGAACTGTATTTACTGCTTCGAGTTTGTATCTCTGGGCTTTTCTCCCACATGTAATGGTACTTTCTGCATTATGAGTAGCTCCCTACCTTTACTAAAGAGACTAAAAGCAAAGTGGCTGGAAAGGAGGAGAAAGGAAACAGCCCAAGACCAAGCCAGCCGTATCTCCTTTCCAAGATTTCCACTGTAGACAGGAGGCTGCCGTTTCCGGGGGGTTCTGGCAGCAGCGTATACAGCCTGTGGCATAAGAACAGGCATCTCCTGCGTGGGGATCATGCCGCCCTGGGCTTGTTTCCCGACACGTATCCACGTCGTTAGCCCAGATTGCTCTGCCTTCATACTTTAAACACAGATTGGAAATGTTCACGGACTCTTTCATTCTATGTCTCGCCAACAGTTGCTCCATGCCTCCGCTCAGGTTATGAATATGCAATGGGATTTATGTGTGCTTACGAGAGTGAGCACTTACGGGATACCCTCTGTGTCCCAGCGCTATTTAAGCACGTAGCACAAAGACCTCTTTAATCTTATGAAAGTCACTGTTGTTAGCAGTGATTAAAGGTCAAGAAATACTAAGTGAGGTGTGCAGGAAGGGCCAGTCCTTAGCTCACTCGGAGGAGGGCCAAGATGGACAGTCCCGCCCCCAGAAGCCACGAGCCCTTCCGGGAGGTGCGTAGCAAGTCCATTCCTTATACTTAGACCATATGTCACCTTGCTTCTAACAAGCTTGACAAATGTTGCTTTTATTCAAAGAAAGTGCTTACTCATTATAAAGTCTTACTAAAAAAAAAAATGGTTAAGAAGATCTCAACTCTTTTTTTCCCCAGCTCTTTTGAGATATACTTGACATAGTACCCCAACGCTTATGTTACTAAGAATTCTTTAAATCTTATGTCTAAGAAGTCTTTACATCTTATAATTAATTACTCTTAGGCCTTTCAGAACTAATTTCCCGTCAAAAATGTGTAATTTAACATAATTATTACAAACGACTATTGGGCCCTTACCACGTGCAGTGGTCAAGCAAGACGGCACATGCATCACAGAGTGATGCATTCTGGTTAAAAGCGTTCTCAACCAGCCCCCAGTGTAATGAAGTGGGAAGGGAGGGGGGCTTCAGGGCCTCAGTGGGGACAGAAGGAGGGCGTGGGGTGGCCTCCTCCCCATGCAGCATTTGTGGGAATCAGCCCCCGACCCCCAGAGGAGGTGCCGCAAACACGTGTCCGCTCCTTGTGAAGCATTTCCAGTCTTGTTACTCAATGCTAAGAGCAAAATGTCTGCTCAAGAAGAATCTTTCAAGGGAATAAAGATCTGCATAGACCAGGGATGGTAAAATTAATCAGTTATCGTAAGCATGACAGTCCCTGAGGTTTAGTTAGGAATAAGGATCATAGGTCTAGTGATTATTCTCTCTCATTACCCATCTTGATTAGAACATGAATGAGCTTTTTGTCATAGTAAATTCAGAATACAGAGCAAATGATAAATTATAAGGTTACAGTGTGTTTAATGAAAAGTACATACAGTAGGTTTATGTATATCTATAAATAGTATACAGGAATATATAAATATAAAATGTGTGTAATAGGTTTAGGAGATGGCAATCTTTACAGAAACATTACTTGGGCCTTGAACTTTCTTCCTCCTTATCGGCTGGGTTAAGAGACATAACCCCAAATCAGATTAAACAGGAGTTTAAAAAGCGGACGAGTTTGAGGACCACAGTGCTAGAGTCTTGAAATGAAAAGGACAGATCAGAAGAGCCAGCACGGGACGACCGGTGTGTGATCTTAAATGTCCCCGAATGAGGCAGAGAAACCAAGCTGCAAGTAAAAGCTACAGAGAGAGGTCAGGCTGTACCGTTCACTGTCTTACAGCAAACGTTTCCCGACGGGTTTGAAGTGGCGGTTTATCTCGTATTCAAAAGGCCGTCCAGCCCAAGGTGGGGCCAGTTCTAATCATTACAAGGCTACGGCGCTTAATAACCAGAGGAAAGGAACCAGTGTCACAGTAAAAGGAGAGGTGGATGACGCGATGTAGGACGAACGCCGTCACTTTCCACCCTCGCCTTGAAGCAGGTTCCAGACATCAGGACAGAAATGATATGCACCGGCCACGTGGCCGTTTATCAAGCATTTCCAGGGGAGCCAGGGGCCCCCGCCGTCCGCCGACCTCGGCGGAGGAGGGGCTCTTACCTTCAGACAGCAGGCTCAAGGCCTCGTCGGAAGTGTGCCCGCCGGCCCGCACCTGCTTCCCGGCAGCGGGGCTTTCCCGGGGCTCACGGGAGCCCCTCGGGGACGGGGGACCCCGCTCGGCGTCCGAGGTGCTCATCGACTCCCACTGGATCTCCTTCCTGGGAGCCTGAAAAGCCGGGCGGCAGCCCGTCCAGCCGTAGAAGGCCAGGGACATCAGGAACCCTTGGGCTGGATTCAGCACCCCCTGGCAGGGAGCACAGAGAGACACGGGTGAGTCGGGGCGGGACGGTGGCAGTCAGGGCACGGGGCGCGCCCAGGGTGACTCTCGGGGCCCGCTGGGCTGGCCTCACTGCGACCTGCCCCGCTGGCTGGTGTGCGGTGACACAGAGATCGGCTGGAGGTGCTGGGCCCTCAAAGGTGCCTGAAGACACAGGAGGTGAGGTGGGGAGAGGAGCTGAGTCAGACCAGGCCGCGGACGGGAGAGGGAAGGCCCCGGGCCGGCCCGGCGCCAGTGGCCATTCTCTCTCGCAGGGACTCGGGCCCCGCCCCTCGCACCCCTGGCAGGAAGTGACTGCACCAAGGCGCCTGAGCCTAACAGGCAGCCTAGGAAACTTTGCTTACGTGGGGTCCCTGCACGGGACCACAGCACGGGCAGCGGGGGAGGCAGTGAGTGCGGGTCTTATCCTCCTGAATCGGCTTTCCCCCGACTCTGAAGCAACGTACGTTTTAATTGTGTAGGGCACCGTGCAGCTCTTCACTAACAGCTCGTGCATGGGCTTTTGTATTTGGAAATGCAATATAATGCAAACCTTGAGGGCAACTACCCGTGCTCTTTCCACCGTATTATGATTTTGTGAATTTCTCGCCAGTAGCTTTTCATCCACGTGGTACTAGGTAGTTGAAATCAGTATAATTTTTAGATCTTGCATTTTGCACTCACCACTAGATTTCACAATTGCCATTTTTTCACATTGTCATCTTCAACATGGGCTTAACATTCCTCAAGATCAAAGACCGTCATTAACTTAACCACCCCCTTTTGTTTAAAACAGTGGGGGTTACCTATAATGCTTTATAATTACGGATAATGTTATAAGCAATGCCTACACCCCTACGGTTTTTTCAGTCTGAAACATTTCTTCAAGAGAAAGTCCCAGATATTTAAAATCTGCCTGAAAGGTTTGATTCACCTGCCAAGTTGATTTACCAGAGTCATATCCATGTAATAACGATCCCAACACTGATGGAAATAGCCAGCTCGTGGGCCAAGGCCAGATGCAAGCACCCCAGGAACCTATTCAACTCCCTCCGTATTTAAATAACATATAGATCATACTTCTGAGTGGTTTCATCCCTTCTGTTTTTTTGTTTTTTTTTTTTAGGAAGAACATTTTAAATTAAGATGGACCTACCATCATGAACCACGTGGTCTTGGCCGCATTTCTGACCTGTTTCAAAGAGCCTCCGTTGATATCTGGTTGCATTTCAAGATAGAATAAAAGGCTTTCATTGATGATATTCGACACCCAACTGTTAGAAAGAAAATGGCCCACATGTGAAGAGAACATGTGACATAATTCATTTTTAACGCTCGGGGTCAGGGACCAAGCCTACCGAGACCTAGAAGTCCTGGGGCGGGGGCAGTGCCTGCTTAGCGGCAAGGAGGACGCAGCACCCCAAGAATCTGACGGAAGAGATGCCACCCCTCTCAGCCCAAAGCAGAGACCAACAGATCCTTCCGATGGTCTCACTCAACACCACATGAGGTGGAAGGTTCTAGCACATGTCAAATAACCCAGAGTTCATCCTTCCTCTGAAGAGTAAGCTAATGTTTTGATGGAGACCAAAACAAATCTTGACATTTTATGTCTGAATTTTTTGAGGTTATTGTTGGCAGGGAGGTGACGTTTGAAACCACAAGCTCAGTGTATTTTTAGAGGGAGCTAATTTACGTCTCTCGTAGGAGACTGTCCAGACAAACGTGCTCACATCAGATCAATTATTAACACCGCAAAGGTGTGCTGTGTCGTGTGAAGCATTGCTTCACCACAGCAAAGTGTTTCCTGATTCCAGTCGATTTTGCATTGGTTACAGGTCTATGCCCAGCACACCCACTTGAAACGCTGGGGCAGGACACCTGTGGCGGCGGGAGGAGGCGGGAGGGGGGGGGGGAATGGGGGATGGGTGGGTAGTTGAGGACAGGAAGATTGCTCTCTACCCTTCTTTTTTATTATTATTTTTATTTTTTTGGCCGTGCCACGCAGCTTGTGGGATCTTAGTTCCCCATCCAGGGATGGAACCCATGTCCCCTGCGGTGGAAGCGCGGAGTGCTAACCACTGGACCGCCGGGGAAGTCCCACTCTCTACCCTTCTTGCCTGAGCGGTGAGTCATAACACTAAAGATGGGCCCTTGCCCTTGTATCTTGTCAGATACAGGAATCCTGGTGTCAAGACTGATGCAGGGACTTCCCTGGTGGTCCAGTGGTTAGGACTCGACGCTTCCACCACAGGACGTGCGGGTTCGATCCCTGGTCGGGGAACTAAGATCCCACATGCTGCGCGGCAAAAAAAAAAAAAAAAAGGCTGCTGCAAATGGGTGATTTAGAAGGCACTTGATCTGCATGCTACCCCCAGCGATGGGGCGAAACTCTGGAGACATATAGTCGGGATACATCAAAACTAAACTCGGGACTTTTCGTTCTTAGGGCTTTTTACATAGTTTGAGTAGATGTGAATCTTTCCAGAAGTTCACGGATGGTAGACTTGCCTTCCTGTCTCGCAAGCATTTCCTCCAAGGGCACCTAGCACAAGTTTCAAAAATTTCCTCTCCAAAGACTCTTCCCTTTGGAACTTGCAAGTCACACTTGGAAAAGCAAATGACAGGCGATTTGCATTTCCCTTCCCAGCGACAGTTTTAAAAAAAGAAGAAAGGTTACCAAATAACGAAAACCAGCATTATTTTGAAAAATCGGGTCTTGATCACGTCTCCCATCCGCCTCTCGTTCTCCGTGTAAACTCCTTGTCTTCCTTTCAGTAAAGAGGCCACTGTGAAGAGCAGAGGGGAACAGCACGGAATTTCATTATTTACGTTTCCCGCGTGCAAAGGAAGGGCGGTGAAACAGATGGGAGCTCGGAAGCCCAGCCAGGAGAGGGTGAAGCCCAGCAAGACCCCGCCACGCTTTCCTCACCACCTCCACGTGGGGCTTCTCGGAGACTCACGGGAATATAGAGTTTTTAAACGTTTACTATGAAATCACTTTAGATTGACACAAGATTTGCAAAGACAGTACCGAGAGTTCCCGTATACCTACACCCAGCTGTCCCCAGAGTTAACGTCTTACACAACCATAGTCACATGGGCCACCATGGAGAAATCAACACTGGTGCAGTGCTGTTAGCTACACTCTGAATTTTACTAGTTCGGGAACTATATTTGTTTGCGGTTTATAGTTTTTACTATAAAAATAACGCATGCTCGCTATTTTAAAATGTTGAAAGATTTGCCATTTTTCCTTATAGACAAGTTGGAAAATATGAAAATGTTTAGAAAAGAATTGATAACCCATAGTTCACCCAGAGACCACCACTGTTAGCATCCTGGGGTGTTTCTTTCCAGTCTTTTTTCTAGAAGTCACTTTCACTTGTTTGATGTAATCAAATCACTATTTTTTAATGCAATTTTGTTTAAAAAAAGTTACATTTAATAGACTAGTTTTTCAGGGGGAGGGGTTTTTTGTTTTTAATTTTTCTTGGCATGTAGTTGATTTACAATGTTGTGTTAGTTTCAGGTGTACAGCACGCTAGTTTTAAATGCAGATATGCGAAGAGAGATCCAAAGAGCTGCACTGATTTTTCTCTCCCTAGTGGTAGAGCACTTCACTTGGGTTAAAGTTCTACAATCCACAGCTGATCATCAAGTGACCTTTCTGTTAAGGTGTGTTTCTTTCTTCTCAGTCTGCCCGTGAAGGACCCACAGGGCGGCCTGAGGGGCCTGGAGACTTGCCGCAGGGCACGTTTCCTTGAGGATGGGATGGGGGCTGGGATGCAGGTCCCCTGCCTTGGCCTGGAGGTCTGTCCAGTGCATTCTGTGACTCACAAGGTCCCTCTCCCCCAGTTCTTCCTGATGCATTTGACTCACTTCCTGTGCTCTCCTTCCTGTTTACTGCCCAAGTGGGAGAAGACACAGGCCCAGACATCACGGGAGGGCCCAGGCTCCCAGGACGGCTCAGTCCACATCCGTCCCTTCCCCTCGGCTGCCCTTTCCTTTCCTGCTTCCGTGTCCCCTCTGCAGTTTCCCAAGGCCACTCGGGTCCTCTGGGGCACGCCAGTGGCAGACTCAGGATGAGCCCAGACAGACGTGACCGGCCCCCCGGTCCCGGCTTTGAGCTAGCAGACGTTGGCCAAGGACTCGTACAGCCCGTAAATGAGTAGGCTCGCTCCCTCTCGTTTATTAAGCCCCCTCACTTTCCCCAGCTGTATTCCGCTCGTCTCTGGAGGATGGCAAAGGAGGCCCGTGGTCCTAGATGATGATCAGAGCCCGCGGCCTGGGGCCGTGGCCGTGGCCTCGCCGCCCCGCACCCCGAGGACTTCCCTGTGGTTTACCTGCAGTCACTGTCTTTCGGAAGAGGATGGGGTTGGCCACAAGGACGAGGAGCAGAGGCAAGTATGTGGTGACGTAGTGGGGGACGGCACGCTCCAGACCCCGCTCACACCTGAGGGAGGAAGGCCGGTCATTCTCAAAGAAAACACGAAAACACGGGGCTTTGCCTGAGATACGCCGACTTATCTGGAAGTCGAGATAAGAGGACCAGATCGAAGAGGGAAACACACAGATCGGCTTCTGACTCTGCCCGAAGGAAGCCTGACTCATATCTCACGTCTGCAGACAAGCGATAAATCACCGAAGAAAGTGCATCAATCATGGATCTGTTTGTCTCGTAAATCAGGGCGCTTTTAAAGTTCCCCGCTGGGGAAAGGTGAAGAGGGGAAGAGGCTCTCTGGGGCGGTGGATTCCCCCCCGCCCCAACTCCCCCGCTGGGTCTCTCCAACAAGTGGCTCTCTCCCTACTTGTCTTTCAAACAAGACAAAGGCATTGCAGGGAGCAGCCGGGTTTTCAGCACTTACTGCGCATGTGCTAAGCCTGGCCGCCATCGCACTTACTACGCATGTGCTAAGCCTGGCCGCCATCGCACTTACTACGCATGTGCTAAGCCTGGCCGCCATCGCACTTACCACGCATGTGCTAAGCCTGGCCGCCATCGCGAATAAGGTCCAAGCTCTGTCCTCGACCAGCTCAAAATACCCAAGCCTCACACCGCACAGGACATCTGTCCTCATGGTGACAGATAATCATGTCAGTGGTTCTCTACAGGGAGAAGGACCAGGATTTCTACTGACGGGTCTCGAGAATCATCCGTCGCCCCAGGACACGGTGGAGTGCCTCACACAGGTATGCTAGCAAGGTCGGGGCTATCAGTTCACAAACACATAGTGCAGAGGAAAATGGCAAAGAGGAAGAGAGAATCCAAAGCAAAGGGGATGTTGCCCCGGCCCGACCCCAGAGGGGGTGGAAAAGCAGAGGAGGGAACAGCTCCTGCCTCCACGGGAGGCAGGATGATAAAAATGCCAGTGTGCTCTCGTTTTCATATGCACGAGGCGCTCACACCAGAGGGGAAGGTGGCTGAAAATGCATGAAAACAGCTAAGAGAAATGCAGTGCCCATCTTTGTTGCCTTAAGGATGGCAATGCCGCCCGAGGACGGTGCCTTCTTTTTGCTTTTTTCGTCTGTGTGTTTTGTGTTTTATCCTGAAAGCCGTATTTTATTGGAGTATGGTTGACTTACAATGTTGTGCTGCTACCTTCTTTTTAACAGAAGCTTTCCTCTTCAGCTGTGAAAGCTCAGCTGTGGTCTGGAAGGGCTTGAAGGGAGGAAGGGAAACGAGGGGGAAGACATGAGATTGGGACGCCCATACTGAACGTAAGGAACAAATGAGGGGGGGGGGAGCCCGCAGAGGGCCAAGGGCTCTGGGTCGTCGTGGGCTCTGAGGATGGATAGGAGGAAGGATGGATAGGAGGAAGGATGGAGATGCTTCAGGGGGGCGGCCTCGTGGAGACCGCGGGGCACCTTGGCGTCCCTAGTGCCCTGCAGCAATGCCTCCCTCGCGCTGAGACGCGACGCCCCCAGCATCTCCCAGGTGGAGGCCAGAGATAAGAACTCCCTTTCCAATTAGGCACATCCCTCTGTAACAGCTGCTGACTCTGTATTTGTCCTCTTAGGGTTCCTGGGGAGAGTGGACGGTTCGGAGGGGTCCACACAGAGGCCTGGGAGGAGTCACAAAGCAACAGCAACATGCAGACATGTGAGTGAGTGGCGACAAGAAATCGAAAAAGAAGGGGCAGAAACGGTCTACACCACAGGTCAGCAAACTTTTTCTGTAAAGGAGCAGACAGTCAATATTTTAGCCTTCAGAACCCTCGTAGCCTCTGTCAAAACTACTCAGCTCTCATGCGTAAAGCGGCCATAGACCAT
This sequence comes from Kogia breviceps, assembly GCF_026419965.1. Classification (NCBI taxonomy): domain Eukaryota; kingdom Metazoa; phylum Chordata; class Mammalia; order Artiodactyla; family Physeteridae; genus Kogia; species Kogia breviceps. The sequence continues at coordinate 128,100,718 of NC_081330.1, read as the reverse complement.
ACATACACAAATGGGCATGGCTGTGTGCGAATAAAGCTTTATTTAAAAAAGCAGGCAGAGGGCCAGATCTGTCCTGAGGGCTGTGCTGTGCTGATCCCGGGTGTACACTGCCCTGAAATCACAGAGAGACAATGTCCAACCTCTGTTCTTCAGCTTTCCATTGAAAATTAGAGTATATATCCTTGGAGGGACCTGGAGGCTTTACAAATGGTTGCACTGATGGGGTTTTAAACTTGAAGAAATGCCTGAGACTATTTCAGAGGCCACATCGCCCAGTGTCTATGTGTTCAGAACAGCACAGGATGGAGAGAGGTGAGAAAGTGCAGACAGCAGAGGCTTAAAAGAAGCTCGTCAAGAGTGAGCGACGCTTTGTGTCTTCCAGCCATCTCCAACTCATTCTTGGGATGTTCAACTCACCTGCTCGCCCAGAGGAAGCTGGTTTGAAGAATGAAAAATAAGCAGTGGGCGGGGGAAGGCTGTGTCCGTCTGGAGGGGACAGGCCTGGAGGCTGGCACACAGGCTGGTACAGGGGAGCCGTGCCCCCAGCTCTGCATCCACACCATGCCCAACACCGACCCACACGCATGGGACAGGCAGAGGCAGGGACGCTAACTCAGGGTGACAGCCACTGTGCTGTCTGCTGCACAGATCCAGGACGATGGCCTGCCCACCCGCTCAGGGTCAGCACCCGGGCGTCTCCTGCAAGAGAGGCGGGCGGGGGGGGGTGGTCCAGGCGTCGGGGGAGCGGGCTTGCTGGGAGCCCCGGCTTACCTGGCCACGGAAGGGTAGTACAGCATGAACGCTCCCTCTACGCAGAGCAGTGCGGCCAGGCCCCAGGCCATCATGTGGTAGAGCAGGATGGTACTGGGGGAGGAAGGGGCAGAGGGGCGGCCACGCGTGAGGTCCAGCACTGACCAAGCCCCGAGCTCCGCGAGCGGCAGGAAGACGCACACAGGGCGGACCCTCGGCAAACGGCTGCCTGACTTTGCCTGTGAGGTTTTTATTTTTCCTCTGATTGAGGTGAAATTCATATAACATCAGACTCACCGTTTTAAAATGAGCAACTCAGCGGCATTTAGGACATCTACAATGCCATGCAAGCACCACGTCTGTCCAGTTCCAAAACATGTCCATCCCCCCAAAAGGAAGCCCGGGGCCGTTCAGTGGTCTTTCCCCCTCATGTTTGCGCCCCCAGCCCTGGTAACCACTCATCTACCATCTGTCTCTATGGATTTGCCTATTCTGGACGTTTCATCTAAGGGGAATCATACACGACGTGGCCTTTTGCGTCTGGCTTCTTTCCCTCAACCTAAGGCTTTCAAGATTGAGAGGAGGGCACTCCCCTGGTGGCACAGTGGTTAAAACTCGACGCTCCCACTGCAGAGGGCCTGGGTTCGATCCCTGGTCGGGGAACTAGATCCCACATGCATGCTGCAACTAAGAGTTTGCATACCACAACTAAGGAGCCTGCATGCCACAACTAAGGAGCCCGCCTGCTGCAACTAAGGAGCACGCATGCCGCGACTCAGGAGCAGGTGAGCCACAACTAAGGAGCCCGCCTGCTGCAACTAAGGAGCGCGCATGCCGCGACTCAGGAGCAGGTGAGCCACAACTAAGGAGCCCGCCTGCTGCAACTAAGGAGCACGCATGCAGCGACTCAGGAGCAGGTGAGCCACAACTAAGGAGCCCGCCTGCTGCAACTAAGGAGCACGCATGCCGCGACTCAGGAGCAGGTGAGCCGTAACTAAGGAGCCTGCCTGCCACAACTAAGACCTGGTGCAACTAACTAACTAAATAAATAAATAAAAGATCGAGAGGAGCGAGGCACGGGTACCTCACAATTCCTACTAAGTGCCTGGCTCCCACAGTAAGCACGCAGCTCCTGGCCTCTGTCCTTCCTGAAGTCACCTCCGTACCTAATATGCAAGCGTCTTAATGCTCAGTCCAAACCAAGAAGAGGGTCTCTAAGAAATGGGTGTTCAAATTCGACGTTCCCGGACAGTGGGGAGGTTTCCTATGTTGTCCCCCGAGCCCCCATTCCCTGCATAGTTCAAATTCTCTCATTGTTGCCATCTCCTTCCTTCATCTCTGTACTCCCACGCACCCCACCCTGTCCCCCCGAGAGATTCGAGGCAGCCAGCCTTGCAGGTGCAGCCTTGCAGGTGGGGTCAGGGCAATGGACCACCTGAGCCCGGGCAGAGCTGCCTCGCTCTTCCAGGACAGCCTTCGTTTGCGTCTTCTGTGCGATGCGACGGGGCCCGGGGCTGCTCCCTCAGAGGTGCCCGCTGTCACTCAACTCCGCCAGATGGGACTTCCCTGGTGGCGCGGTGCTTCACAATCCACCTGCCAACGCAGGGGACACGGGTTCGAGCCCTGGTCCGGGAGGATCCCATGAGCCTGTGCGCCACAACTGCTGAGCCCGTGCGCCACAACTACTGAAGCCCGCGCACCTAGAGCTCGAGCTCCGCCACAAGAGATGCCACCGCAACGAGAAGCCCGCACACCGCAACAAAGCGTAGCCCCCGCTCGCCGCAACTAGAGAACGCCCGCGCACAGCAACGAAGACCCAACGCAGCCAAAAATAAATAAATAAAGTAAAATTTTTAAAAAACCCCAAAACACCGTCTGCCAGACGCCTGGCAGAGAGTGCAGCCCCTGGCGCATCAGGACTTCAACCCTGCAGATCCGCCGTGGGGACAAAGGGCGTGGCCAGGGATGCAGTGAAGGACGCCCGTCTACGAGGAGACGGGGAAAAGAGATGGCCCAGAAGGGCATATGCTTCAGGGAGGAAACACTGCATAGCCGGCCCGCTGCGCAGCCACGCAGACGCGGCTGCACCTTCGCCGCCCCTGGCCCTGCTGGTTCTGGAGCAGCCCTGCCCTGCCCGTCCGGCTTTGGGAGCACGTGGGGGTCTGTCCTGCCCAGAAGTTACAGGCTTTGCAGGACACTTGGGAAACGAAGGAGCAGCTTTGTGCAGGGGCTGGGCTGTGGCAGGGAGGCATCTGCGTTCCAGACGCCAAGCCTGCGCTGCAGCTGGTGTCATCTCCTGGGTGGGAGGGCGAGGCCAGCTCGCGCTCCCCGAAGCCCGGCCCTCGGTTCCCGGCCCCCACTCCGGCCCCAGATGCCCGCGAGGGGAGGAAGTCAGACCCGGGCTGCGGGACCCAGGCTGCAGCCGTGTCAATAACCGATACAGCCAGAAAGCCACACCCATGTGGCCGTGATGGATCGATCGGCCCCGGCTGAAGACCCTCGTCCCTTTTTCTGACGGCAAGCCAGTTTTCACGTGCAGGCACGCGAAGGTCCCCGCCCCAGACCCTCTTTGCTCTCACACTCTCCTTTTCTTAGGGCAAGCAGCGCTTCTCCCGGCATCTCAGGCGCCTGCCGGCATGGTTAAAACGTGCGTCTCCCGCACCTGGAGCCCAAGAGGCAGTTTACATGTTAACTTTCAATCTGCCTTAATGACATTTCTTAGGGAGAATTCTCCCCTGCCAAAGGAAACAGCTAAACGCTGGAAGGATCTAGAAGGGAATGTGGAGTTTAATCCAGCCATACCGGAGAAGTCTGGCCCCCTGCCTGGGAATTCCTCGGGACCCCTCTCCACCGGCTGCAGGTTCTTCCTTGCCACCTACAGAATCCACCCCGCCCTTGGCTCTGGAGACAAGCTGGCGATTCAGAGAGGGGCTCCAGAGGCTTCTGGACCCACACGCTCAGCTCTGGCTCCAAACCACGCAGGGCTGGCCCCTCAGAGACCTCAGCCTGGGAAGCGTGACCTCTGCTAGGGTCGAGGTCGGGGCTGGGTCTCCGTGGCTGGAGAGCACCCGTCTTATTTCTCTGCTGTGTGCCCGCTCCTTTTTGACGGGAGAGCCCACTTCACTCCCGACCGTCTTCCTAGCCCTGGATCCCTGCCCTGGCTCTTGCCCTGGGGAGGCATCTGGATGCTTGGCATCCCTGGAGGGCGGCCTCCTGTTTGGTGGGCGGGTCCTTGGAAGCCTGGCGTCCTCTAGTCCCTGGACGTCCGCAGACTTCTGCCTATCCTAACGCCAGGCTTCAAGATGAATTCCAAACACCCGCCGGGGTGTGAGGAGGGCTTCCTGATTGCCTGTCCTGGCCTCTGAGGGCTCTGTCTGTTCTCCGGGTCCAGAGAGCTGTCACACGGCCCTGTCCAACTCCAGTCCCTCACGGGTGCAGGTGCATTTCCTGTGACAGCAGGAGACATACTCTTCTAGCTTCCGTTCAGTGCTCCAAGGTTCCTCTTATCTCCACAACTAACTGGTGGTCTATGAGACCTCTAATGGTGTCATAGCTCCGATCCCCCCCAAACTGAGTGAGGGAACCGTCACACTTGCACTCAGCTTCAGGGACAAGGTCTCCTCATGCTGCTTGCTGCCTACCCAAAGTCATTCTCCCTTTTTTCCTCAGTAACAGAACCTGGACGTCATGCAGAGCAGCAGCACGCTTGGATAATCAACTGTATTTCCTACCTCCTCTTACAGCTAAGTGTGGACCGAAAACTAAGTTCTGGCCAATAACATGAAAATGTTATCGTTGTGTTAAAACTCCCATGGACAACAGGCCTGCTTAAAACAGCTCCCTGCTTAAAGGGATCTGACTCAGGGGACAACAGGCCCCTTTTGCATTGCCCCCTACCTCCTTCCTGTTTTCTGGAATGCTGATGTGATGACTGGATCTCCAGCAGCTACACTGGGCCATGATACCTTGAGGATGGAAGTCACATAATAGAATGGTGGAGCAGAAAGAGAGAAGGAGCTTGGGTCCCTGATTTCCATCATAGGAGCCCTAGATTGCCTACCTCTGGCCTCTTTTAGCGTGAAAGAGAAATTCCGATCTTAAGTCACTATTGTTTTATGTATTTTATGTAGCCAAAACTAATTCTCACTGATATACCTGGTTGGCAGCCCTTAACCTTAACTAACTATCTTCCCTACAGAATTTTCACAACCCAGTATACCTCGCTTTTGTATAGATGTGTAAGAGCTTGGGAACTAAGGAAAAAAGGTAGAAGAAAGAAACCCAAAAATGAAGAGAGTACTAAATTTCAGGCCAGAGAGACAAAGTGAATGATGATATGATATACGTAAGGGCTACCGAGGATTGTAGAGTGGTGACTCACTAAGACTGCCCAGTGTAGTCTATAGCCTTACTATGGTCTTTATTTGGTTACTCACGTTGGTTTTAAAAGTGAATTTATTCAACCAGCGGTGCTGGGGCAACTGGATATCCACCTACGAAAGAATAAAGGCGGACCTATCCTCACCTCCACACAAAAATTAATTCAAAGATCTAAATAAAATTGTTCAAACTATAAAACTCTTAGGAGGAAACAAAGGTATAAATCCTTGTGACCTCGGGTTAGACAGTGGTTTCTTGGATGACAGCAAAAGCACAAGAAATAAGAGGGAAAAACCACAAAACTGGATTTCATCAAAATTAAAAACTTTTATGCTTCAAAAGATACCATCAAGTAAGTGAAAAGACAGCCTGCTGAATGAGAGAAGATATTTGTAAATCATATGTCTAATGAGGTACTCGTATCCAGAGTATATAAAGAACTCCTATAACTCAATAATAAAAAAGACAAACAGCCCAATTAAAAACTGGAAAAAGGAAGCAAAGAGATATTTCTCCAAAGAAGGTACACAAATGGCCAATAAGCACATGAGAAGATGCTAAACATCATTAGTCATCAGGGAAATCGAAACCACAATGAGAAGCCGCTCCACACACAGTAGGATGGCTAAAATCTCAAAAAACCAAACAAACGCACAGAAAACAAGTGTTGTTGTCAAGGATACGGAGAAACTGGAACCATTAAACATTGCTGGTGCAAAGGTAAAATGGCCCAGAGTCTTTGGAAAGCAGTTCAGCAGTGCCTTATAAGGTTATACAGAGTTACCATATGACCCAGGAATTCGACTCCAAGGTGTATACCCATAAGTATGTGGCAAAAACATACGTCCACACAAACACCTGCATACAAATATTCATTGCAGCATTATTCGTAATAGTCAAAACAATAGGAAAAAAAAAAACAGTGGAAACAACCTAAAAGTCCAGTGACTGATAAACGGGTAAAATGCAGATAGCGAAACAGTGGAATATTATTCAGCAACGCACAGGAATGAAGTACTGATACGTGCCACAATATGGATAAATCTTGAAAATAACAGGCCAAGTTTAACCAGCCAGATACAGAACGCCACGTATTGTATGATTCCACTTACAGGAACTGTCCAGAACAGGCAAGTCCAGAGACAGACAGTGGATGTGAAGTTACCAGGAGTTGCGGACGAGGCTAGGATGGGGAATGACTGGTAACCAGTACAGAGATTTGGGGGATGGATAACACGTCATAAAACCCAATAATGGCTATGGTTGCACAATTCTGTGAATATGCTCACAAACAATGGATTTTAGACATTTAAACAGATGAACTTTATAAAGCTATTTAAAAAGAAGAAAAGCAAACGAGGGCTCCATGCAAAGGGGACCTAATGGAAGTGGACCACGCACTTGGTCGGCGACACATGCTTCCTGGGCCTGGAGCCAGGAGAGCAGGACCCCCGCCGCGCCCTCCTGCTTCTCCTCGGCACGTAGGTTCTCTGCGTTTCTGTCTCCTCCATAACGTGCACGTTCCAGCTCCAACCCCAGCTCCCAGTTACTGAGCGCCTGCTACGTGCCAGGCTCCATCCACAACCATCCACGGCTACTATCACATTTGCTGTTCCCAGGAACCTCCGGAGGTGGGTACTGTTTTACAGCTGAGAAAACGCAAGTCCAGAGAGGTTCAGCAACTTGCCAACGGTCACACAGCTAGTGAGTGACAGGGCAGGAATTTGAACCCACCAGGACCAAGGCACTAACCCTTCCTGGGTTTCTCCCAGGCAGCCCCTGGCAGCTCCAGAACTCCTGGGCTTCATATTTAGCATACTGTATCAATACATACATCTAAGAACTTTTTTCCTAAACCTTTAGACCCATCAGAATTTTTTATTTTCATGCCAATTCTTTTTTTTTTTTTAAGTCTTTGTCCTGTTCCAAATATTTAATTTATTGAAATACCGTTTTCAGGGTTTAAAACTCCTCAGTTTTTTTCTCGGTAGGGGGCACCCGGAGAAATCCTCGGTATTTCTATTGTGCCTTCAGCCTTTTATAAAAATGAGCTGGCACAGATGTTTCTCGGTGCGGGGGTCAGCTGAAAGGTTCTGATCAGCTGTGTCTGCCGTGCAGAGATGGAGCGCTCAGCGGTGTCTCCAACATTCCCTCAGGCAACAGACTAGGGCAGAAGCCAGCGGGCTTGCTCTGAATACCTCAGTCCCGCCGACCTCCGGACCACCAGGTAGGCATCGACCGCATAGCAAAACAGCCACCAGAAGCAGGAGCTGTACAGCAGCTGAATCCACATCTGTAATCGGGAAGAGCCAGCATCAAAGCTCCTGGACATGGGTTCCAGACTGCCCCGTCCGTGAAATGAGCCAGCAGACGCCCACTTCCGCTGACGCCACGGGGCAGCGCGTGAAAGCCCTCCGGAGAGGCCTGGAAGCCCAGGCTGGGATGTGGCCTGGGACGGGCGTGTGCCTTGGTGCTCTGTCTGCTCAGCTGCACCGGGTCCAGAGAGCCCTGCCTTGTGCTATGCTTGCGGTCAGGGAGATAAAGGGCTCAGGTGTGCAGCTTGGCCTGGCATGAAGGTCTTTGAACGAGAAGCCCTTTTGCTGAGGACCAAGGAGGACAGGCAAGAAGGAACTTCCCGGTAGAAGGAAGTGGGGGGGGGGGCTCCGTACGGTAGAAGCAGCACGAGATCTATATGCTAAGACAGAGGCTCCATCGGGATGCAGCTGGGAAGCAACAGAGGGGAGGAAGGGAGAGATGCTGACAGTTCTGGCACAGAGGGCGGGCTCCACAGGGCATCCGTGTCCTTTGAGGTCATTCACTGGAGTGTTAACTTGGCGGACAGAGCAATATGTATGAACACATTGCTATATTTAAATATATATTCTGTTAAGTAAATACATCCAGTAAATCGGTAACTTGTTTCTTCTTTTTTTGGCCAGCTGGTTTTGATCGTGGCTGGATCTAAGGTAAGGCCTGGATGTGTGTCTAAGGGTGGCGACGGGGAACGTACCAGCACAGTGGTTCTAAAACTGCAGTGTGGGTCAGAGGCCCCTGGAGGGTTTGTTAATCACAGACGGCCCGCACCCCGGGGTCCCCGGTCAGCGGGGTGAGGGCTCTGAGCACGTGCATTTCTCAGAGTTACAGCGGGCTGGCCGGAGGCACGGGAGCACGCTTAGAGGACACCGCGTACGGAAGCGGGGCAGAGGGGAGGGGCGGGGCCGGCCAGGGGAGGGACACTTACCGCACTCCCCATGCAGAAGGCGGCGGGCCACACGTCTGTCCCGTTCACGGCTGAGATGTCGTCCACGAAACGCGGGAACCCTAACCACACCGTAGACCGGACTGTGACACCTAAGGGAGAGTCAGGTGATGCTTTGTATCTGCTCCCAATGCAAATCTAAAGGTGACTCGTTGACTCTGTAAAAATGATGGATGGATGGATGGATGGATGGATAGATAGATAGGAAGGGAAAGAGAAAGATGTGAGGGAGACAGGGAGGAAAGACACACACGCTGGTGTGTGTAGAGAGACAGAGAAAAATGTAAGACTCAGACAGTAATTATTATGGTAGTGGAGCAAAATCCCAGGCACTTTGATGTTAACTTCAACCGCCCTTATAGCCACACTGCTGCCCCTAATGTCGTCTCTTTGTTTATTTGGCACCAGAAGTGATTATGTGAGTAACAATTTCTATTTCTTGGCTATATTTTTAATGTCCAAATTAAGTAGTCCTCACATAAAAAAGAATGATTGAAAAGGCACATTCTGAACTTTAAAAAGATAGTTCTTTCATTCTTTAAAAAAAAAAAAACATTTAAGGTTTTCACAAGTTAGCTCTTGATAATTACTTTTGACATTTATTATTTGTGAGTTTTCCTTGCTATTTGACCCAAATGTCTAATTCTCCTCAACACAGTATACACACCTAAGGCATTACATTAGGGTTCTTTGTTAAGTAATTCGATAGATCGCCTTTGTTTAAGCATTCACTATGTAACACACTGCTCGAGGGGGCCTGTGAGCAGTACAGAGTTACACACTAGTGTAGTGTGTGTATTTCACATACAAAAATATACACTGTGTCACATGCTACCAAATATGCACTGTGTCATATACTACTAAAGGGGGACTGTGAACACTGAAAGCCTAAGATATAGCTTCTCATTCTTTTTTTTTTTTAGTACACGGGCCTCTCACTGTCGGGGCCTCTCCCGTTGCAGAGCACAGGCTCCGGACGCGCAGGCTCAGCGGCCACGGCTCACGGGCCCAGCTGCTCCGCGGCACGTGGGATCCTCCCGGACCGGGGCACGAACCCGCGTCCCCTGCATCGGCAGGCGGACTCTCAACAAGTGCGCCACCAGGGAAACCCTAGCTTCTCATTCTTAAGCACAGGTAACAAAAATAATGCTTTGCTTTCACATAGTGCTTTGTCGTTTTCAGTACAGAGCTCTGCTTTGAGCTCGATAAACACTTCTTTTTTTTGTATCTATATGAGGTGATGGATGTTTACTAAACTTGTTGTGGTAATCATTTCATGATAAATGTGTTATTATGCTGTACACCCTAAACTTATACAGTGCTATATATCAATTATATCTCAGTAAAACTGGGGAGGGAGTTCCCTGGTGGTCTAGTGGTTAGGATTCTGTGCTTTCGCTGCCGTGGCCCAGGTTCAATCCCTGGTCAGGGAACTGAGATCCCTCAAGCTGCACGGTGTGGCCAAAATATATATATATATATATATATATATATATATATTTTTTTTTTTTTTTTTTTTTTTTTTTTTAAACCGGGCGGGGGGCTTCCCTGGTGGCACAGTGGTTGAGAGTCCGCCTGCCGATGCAGGGGACACGGGTTCGTGCCCCGGTCCGGGAAGATCCCACGTGCCACAGAGCGGCTGGGCCCGTGAGCCGTGGCCGCTGCGCCTGCGCGTCCGGAGCCTGTGCTCCGCAACGGGAGAGAGGCCACAACAGTGAGAGGCCTGCGTACCGCAAAAACAAAAACAAAAAGACAAAAAAGTGGGGGGAAAAAAAGCACCCCGTGAGATAGGCATCCATATTTCTTACTTTTCAGCGAGGAGGTCTGGTCACCAAGCCTTCCCCTGACTCCTGTTTTCACTCATTTGCCCGCAATGTCATGCACCTTCCTTCTAAAGGCCAAAGGATATACGAATATTATTTTGCGGACCCTCAAAAGATGTTTGGGTGCAGCTCTATTTTCAGATATTCAAGTTACAGAAACTAGATTATGAAGCTGCTTTTCCAAAATGCTTTAGCAGAATCAGGAAGAAAGCCAATTTTAAATTTTATTGTCCTGCACCAAATTGATTTTTATCGCTATAGCTTCCTGTCTTACTCCTCGAGTCTAAGAAAGTGACTAGAGGTTCCATAGCATTTATCTGAAGCCAAGATTCTTGAGTGTCTCCAATCACACAACCAGGAACAGGAGAGCCAGGCCCTGGCACCCACAGCCACCTGTGCCCAGAGAAGCACTCAAGGTGCCCCAGAAGCTGCTGCCACCACCTCACGGCAGAGCTGCGGAAGGCACTTCAAATACCACCAGCAGCCTTTCCTTCAAAAGCAAACGTGACTGAAAAATACAATTCCAAAACGCCAGCACCTGTCAGCCAATTACAAAACATGGACAGTATTCGGATCCTGATTCGAACAAACCAATTGTAAAATAGCATTTATGAGACACCTGAACATACACCAGTGATATTAAGGAACTGGTTTTCATCATTTTGGGGTGATAATGATATCTGTGTGATATATATGTTTTTTTAAAAATTCTTATCTTCCACAGCTATATATTGAGATTCGTGTGGGTGAAATGATATAAATTCTGGAATCTGCTTCAAATTAATCCAGTGGAGAGTGGGATACGGGGACGGGGTATAGATGAAGCTAGGTGATGGGTACAAGGCGTTTGTTATACCGTCTCTCTACATTTGCATATGTTAAAATTTTTCCAAAATAAAAAACTTAAAATGCTTGGCAGTATCTAGCATAGAGGTTTGTACAATGTGCCATGCTAGAGTTGAAAGCAGGGGTCAGCAAAGTCTCTGTAAAGGGCCAGAGAGAAGATATCTTAGGCTCTATGGGCCATAGTTTCTCTGTTCAGCACTCACTTCTGCCCTTGTAGGGCCAAGATGCCCCCAAACAGTGCACAAGTGCAGGGCATGACTGTATCCCCATAAGACCCCATTTACGGACGCTGACATTTACATTTCATGGAATATTTACATGTCAGAAACAGTCTTCTTCTTTAGATTTTTCTAAAAACACTTTAAAATGTAAAAACTTTCTTAGTTCCTGGGCCATAGATGAGAGGCAGCAGGCAGGATGTGGCCTAGAGGCTGCAAGTTTGCCCACCTGTGGTATAAAACCCAAACTTAAATAGATAAATAAACAGTAAGTAAATAAAATTGTAATATATATATATATATATATATATATATATATATGGGTTTCTTCCTGATTCTGCTAAATCATTTTGGAAACGTTTGTGTGTGTGTGTGTGTGTGTGTGTGTGTGTGTGTGTGTGCACGAAATATTAACTGTTAGTCTCTCACTAGTGGTACAATTAGGGATGCATCGTGTCTTCTGGGTGTTCCTTCACAGCACCGTCTAAAGTTTCCCTAGCAAGTGCAATAACAAATACATCAAAGTGCTTAAAAAAAACAAAAACACCACAATGGTCCCCCCGAAGGAACTTTTACCGACCCTCTTGTATCGCCCAGTCCCCTGGTCGCCCGGTCCGGTCCCTGGGGAGACGCCCTCCCACCCGTGGGCCGGGCGTCCTTAGCGGCGCGGCGACCAGGTCCCAGGCGGGGGCCGCGCGCGCTCATCCACGGCCCCGGCCGGGAGCCACCAGCGGGCCGCGCGCCCTGAGCCGCGCGCGCGGACGGGTCCCCACCCGCGGGCGCGCCCTCACCCAGGCAGCCGAGCAGGTCGCAGGCGGCGGCGGCGCGCAGGATGCGGGCGGAGGCCGGGGCGCGGGCCGTGGCCGGCGCGGAGGCCGAGGGGAGCCCGGGGCCCGCGCGCCGGCGCCCGGGCAGCAGCCGCAGGAGGCCGAGCGCCAGGTGGAGAGCGCCGCTGCCCAGGCACAGCGCGTGGAAGGCCCGCGGCTGGAAGCTCAGCACCAGCTGCGTGGCGGCGTCCCGCGTGGCGCAGCAGAAGGTCCCCAGGCGCGGGGAGGCCATGCTCCGCGCTGGGTCTGCGGCTCGGGTCTGCCAGGCCCCCGGCGGCCGGCCCGGGTCATGTGCTGGGCCGGCCCTTGGCGGGGGGTGGGGTGGGGCGTCATGTGCCCCGGGCCTCTCCGCAGCCCCCGCCCGATCCCCCGCGCTGGCAGTCAAGGCGCCAGGCTCGCCGGGAGCCTCGCGCCTCTGCAGACGCCACGAGGCCTCACGAGGGTGATGCTTGGTCGGGGGGGCTGGGGGGGGGCGGGGGAAGGAGCGCGCCGGGGTGGGGAAGTCAGCTCTCTCCCCTTTCACCAAGGCCTTCCCGAGGGGAGGCGCGGGGCGTTGTTAATTCTCCAGACTCCAGAGCCCCCCCCAGCCCCCTTCCCCACGACACCGCCTTCTCATCGTAACTCACAAGGAAGCCCGCCTCGTGCCAGATCTGCCCTGTGTGGGACTCGCACGTCCCTAGTTTTGATCCCTTGCAGGTTCATAAACTGTCACTGCAGAGATTGGCATTAAAATACTGCTTTTTTTTAACGGTCGCTCTCCCATACGGAAACGACCCCCCAGAGCTACGATTTTCCCGGAAAATCCACAGATCTTGAAGAAAGGGGAAACTGCTTTGCCCAGCTCCACACACACACACACACACACACACACACACACACACACACACACACGCATTGTGCACCTTTCAGGGCTGTTCCATTTTTACTCATGTCAACAATGTAGGGTTAAGGTTTTCACATTGTAAATTCGCTTTTGAGAGTAACTCTGTTTAGGAAAAAGATGTTCAAGTTTATTCAGATTTTCTTAACTTCTTTAATTTCTAGATGAATTCAGTAAACATTGAAAATCGTGCTTTATTCTCTATGTATAAAAGTTTCAAAATGATATTAGTACTAATGATAATATACCGAGTGGATTTTTTTTCTTAAAAACTCTTCAGGGTTGACAATAAAAGAGCTCCCTCTAGATTCTGGCTTTACTAACCAAAGCTTTATTTTTTCGAAAGAACCGCCACCACCCCCCCCCCCCAGCTCCATCATATTTATTAACAGCAAACCTAACAGGCCTGTTTGCAGCCAGGAGCAGACACCCTTTGACCTCCTCTCCCTGCGGTAAACGTGGCCCCCTCTAGAATTTTTCCAACCAACCAGAGGTAAGGCATTCCTATCGTTTTCCTCTGTCTTCTCCCACCCCGTCTTCTCATCTACATTTCCACCACCAGCTTTGGAGTTTTAAGTGAGACAAAGTTTGGGCTCAGCTCCTCAGCCTTCTTCCTGGAAAACCACAGGACTGGGCTTCTGTTGGGACCCGTGAAAGGCAGACGGGAGCTGCACTGCCAGATGGAAGCAGAGCCTTTAGCCGAGAGCTGCAAGTGCCACTACTTCAAAAAGATCTGACCCGGCGCATCTGTAAGCAGGGGCAGCTGCTTTGATGGAAGTCCGGAACAGACCGACATTGTCACAACCTTAGCCGCTCTTGGATATTACACCCTTGCTTGTCAAAACAGTAGGAAACATCATAGGACTACTCCTCAAACGCTGGTCTGCTGCTCCTTCAGAAAGCATAAATCTCAGTATCTGTTTTGAACAGTTGATCTTCTATTTCCTTGGCTCTTGGGAAGCAGAAGTTGCTTCTGGAAGTTTGTGTGTGTGGAATGTGCTTTAAAAGATAAAAATGAAAAAGGAGAGTCTGTTCGTTTGCTCTAATGCCAAAGGTTCCGGTGGCCAATCTGTGCAAAAGCATCCGTGCGTCTCCCTCTGTGTTGCAATGCCCAAAGCTGCACCTGCCCACCTGTCTGCTTCCCACGCGCACACCCGCAGGCTCTGGAGGACTCAGGTGCCCGGTGTCTTCCGGAATGGACAAAACTGCTCAAGGCTGCCTACAAAGCTTTCAGAGGAGCAGAAGCGTTGCCGTGGCTTATATCTTGGTATTCAACTCGTTTTCTGCCTCCTGGGGAGTTCAGTAGTTCTGCAAATATTCCACACGATGGATGGGTTTTGAACCCAGGCTTAGAAAGCAGAGAGCCTCCTGACTTGTGGTTTTTGTTGGCAATTGACCTCACCTGGCAAGACCTGAGACTCTTGGCTTCTGAAGGAATCTTGTCCTTTCCTCTGAAGAAACAACAAAAATGGATGGATTGAGAAGTAGTGCCTCAGTACAGCTTCAGCTCTGCAGCAGTCAGATAACGCATCTGTCAGCGACGCTGTGTCGGCCTGGGAGGAGATGAGACTGAACAAGCCCTGGAAAGGAGAGGGTGGGATTTGTGTCCTGAGGGGAAAAGGGAAACGAAACTAACATGAATATCATCGCTATCCCGACCGCCTTCCGTGAGCTGGCAGCATTAAGGACTTAAAGTCTTGCTTAACTCGTACGCCGCCCCCCCATCCTTGTGGCTCATCTTTTATCTCCAGGTTCTGTACAAAGCACCAAAAAAGGTGAAGAAACTTATCCAAGGTCACGGAGGTGGTAGAGCTGATGCTCAAATCCAAGCAGATTATGCCATAAGTTCCAGACGGGAACTGGAGATTCACTTCCCCGTCAACGTGAATGTCTACGAACTGGTCAGACCAATGAAAGCACTTTCTCCGCTCACTATCCTGAAGCAGCAAGAAGTCCACTTTTGAGAAGCTGGAAGCAGGTCGCTGATGGCCGAATCTGATGCCATCAGGATGTGACTGCGCTTTCAAGGAAGTTGGAGGGGGGGGGCAGGGTATAGGATGGACACACATATATGTGCTACCTGTTTCAAACTTCATTTAAATTTTACGTTTCTTTTTGTGGCACAGGATACTAATATAGTAAAATGAGATGAAATTATTTCCAGGCAGGCTATTTGCTCTGGAGTCCTGATGCACATGGGACTGTCAGATCTCAGGTATCTAGTAATAATGACCAAATCCGCTCGTTAACCACAGGCTTTGGCTAATTTTGAAATGACTGTTTCGCTGCGACTCAGGCAGCTGTGAGCAAGCAACAGGAAATCCACAGGAACCTCAAGAGCTTGACTTGTGGCGAGAACTCCTGCGTGTCTGCAGGTGACGCAGCCTTACGTGCAGCCGGTCACGCACACAGCAGAAACGTTTGTCCGATGCACGTGGCAGAGCAACAGCTCAACCCCAGAGGGACTGAAAGGCACTCACAGAGAAAGTGTGGGTCGGTCAGTGCCCTGAGGGAGCCCGTGGTTTAAACGTGGTGGCTCTTACCCCCGAGTCTTTGGGTCTCACCGTGTTGCCTTTAGTTGGACACCTAGAGTAAATCGTGTGCATAACCTCAGTCTCTCAAACTCATGACAGCTCTTTAGTCTATCACAGGGGTCAGAAAAGTCATTCTTCAGAGGCCAAATAGTAAGTATTTTAGCCTTTGCAAGCCGCCTGCTCTCTGTGGCAGTTACCCAACCCTGCCGTGGGACCCTCAGACTAGCCATCGGGAGAAGGTAAATGGATGCGTGGGGCAGTGTATCGAGAAAGCTTTATTTACAAAAGCAGACAGCCGGCCCTCGGGCTATAATTTGTCCACCGCTGGTCTTTTCTGTCAAACTAAGCAAACCAAAATAATAGTAAACTAAGAAATATGTATGGGCTTTTTTTTTTTTTTTTTTTTTTCTTTTTTTGGCCACATGATGCAGCTTGCGGGATCTTAGTTCCCTGACCAGGGATCGAACCCAGGCCCTCGGCAGTGAGAGCCCAAAGCACCAACCACTGGACTGCCAGGGAATTCCCTGTATGGGCTTTTGTAAGGTGTGGTTACTAGATTTTTAAAGAGTATTTGATTCTGCTTTAGAAAATAAGAGAAACTCTGCGAAGAAACAAGTAGCTCATGAAACACATGAGACCAAGAAGCCTCCGAACATTAGTGAGCTTTTCAATTGGCCATCACTGGTGACACCTATCCTGGCTACCCTTTCTCTCAGTGCTTTAAATTGTCTTAATGTTGGGCTTCCCTGGTGGCGCAGCGGTGGAGAGTCCGCCTGCCGATGCGGGGGACGCGGGTTCGTGCCCCGGTCCGGGAAGATCCCACGTGCCGCGGAGCGGCTGGGCCCGTGAGCCGTGGCCGCTGAGCCTGCGCGTCCGGAGCCTGTGCTCCGCAACGGGAGAGGCCGCGACAGTGAGAGGCCCGCGAACTGCCAAAAAAAAAAAATAATAATTAATGTTGTGATTGGAGCATCTTAATCTGGCCTCAGGGATAGCCTAGCCAGTTATGAACTTGGTGGGTACCATTGAATCAAAGTGATTTCCCACAGAACACTTTTGAATCATAATGATGTTAAAAGAGTCAGGAAAAGGAAAATTTTCCCTGTAACTTTGTAGTGAGAAACCTGGCAGTCACTGCCTTACCCTAGAGGTCAAGGTGAGTGTCACTAGCGACAAGCATGTGACACATGCTTCAAATTGTCCATGCCATGGAAAACAGGGAGAGGTGGAGAAACAGGCCAGAGGAGGCTACGGAGTTGTGACAACCTAGTGCAGCAAGGGGTCCTGGGACATCAGCGCACCAACGGGAAATTCAAATAAAGTCGGAAGTTTAGTTACTCGTAAGGTGATGACGTTAATTTCTTAGGCTAGACGAAAGAACCATAGTTATGAACGCTGTACGACGCAGGGAAATCAGGTGAAGGGTGTACAAGCTTTTTGTGTATTATCTTCGCAACTTTTCTGTAAACCTAAAATTATTATTATTATTATTTCTCTGGCTGTGCCACGAGGCACGCGGGATCTTAGTTCCCCGACCAGGGATTGAACCCTCTCCCCTTGCGGTGGAAGCGCAGTCTTAACCACTGGACCGCCAGGGAAGTTCCCACCTAAAATTATTCTAAAGTTTTAAAAAATTTTATTGTTTTAAAAGCCAATCACGGCCTATCTCACCTTCTGAGACGCTCCACACTCTTGTCTGTGGAGTGTTTCTCTCTAAATAAATCCAATTCTTACCTATCAAAAAAATAAATCAAAATAAAATAAATAAAAGCCAATCACACGATAGTGCCTGCAGGCCTTCTACAAGTCTAATTATGCGAAGGTAAAGAATTATCATAAATCAACTAAATTTTTAGAAACTTGCTCTGTGTGCCCGGAAGAAATCTCTACACTGCAGTAAAAATTTTACCACCTTTCAGAAAGCCTGCCTCCGTTACTTCCTGTTATTTCTACTGCTAGTCAAGTACTTGTACATTCCTTGAAGTTCAGTCAGATAGATTCAACCGAAACAAATATTTTGGCCAGCAGCCAGTGAAGGAATTTCCAGCGTCCGAATCAGTAGCCCTCCAACACCAGGGCAGCAGCGGCTTCCGTTTTCAGGGCCCCTCCTTCCCATGCAGCCCCCGAATTGTTTCAGCTCTGAGGTCGCACAGATGGCCAGTCCCTTTCTCCTCGTGTGTATGGTTGCAGTTGTGCTGGGAGCGAGGGGCGGAACGGAGTGAACGTTATCGAGCTCCCCACAGGGTCCCGACTCTCCTGGCCGTCGTTTTATTCCGTGCTTCTCGCGGGGCGCTCTCACCGGCAGGCCCAGCATCACCGCGGAGTTTGTTAGAAATTCAAGTTCATCGTGCCTTCTCTGAGAACCTCTTACACGTATCTCTGTTGGGTTTTTTCCCCTCAAACTGTGGCCTTCGAAGCTAGAAAGGCCTTCATTCCATAATCACTCAAATGATCTCATCGTGAAGGAGCAGAAAGTGCCTCCTGCATTTGGGCAAATCAGTTCGTCCAAGGATCTCTCCCTGAAATCTCACGCGTGTAGAATCTTTTTCTTTTTCCTTTTTTTTCCTTTCTGGCTGCGCCGCACGGCATGTGGGACGTTAGTTCCCCGACCAGGGATCGAACCGGGGCCCCCAGCCCTGGAAACGCAGAGAGTCTCAATCACTGGACCTCCAGGGAAGGCCCTAGAATCATTTTTTTTGCCGCTTGGAAATTGCTTGCGAAATTGCTGGTTTTCACTAGAACCGAGGTGTCGCATTTTTATGCTGCGATGTCGTTGGCACCGCTATCCGCAAGTTGCAAGCAGGCTGGGTCCCAGAAGGCGTTCAAGATTTGAAAGAGATGTTCCCCAAATATAATTCTCCAGATGAAGGCAAGGCTGCCAGGGTGGCCTCACAGCTCCTGTTCTCTCAGGAGCCCTGAGCCCGGCCCCCGGGGCAGAGCTTTGATCTCTGGCCCCTGACCTCAGCTGACGGTCACTCAGGGGTGGGTGGTGGACGTGGCCCAGGCAGGGGGCTGCTTTTTATTCTGCGCTTCGTCCCCTCACCCCTCCCTCAAGTCTCCCTAACTTTGAAAGTTGAAACAGAGGTTGAGCTCTTGGTATCTCTGAAAGCCCCGTAAAGCAGAGGACCGCACCAGAGACCCCGGGGAGAGAAAGCGAACCCCAGACCCGGCATGCCTAGGGCAGCCGCTGAGAACTTGGGTCCCCGATTAGAACTCAAGAAAGCAGTGACAGCAGATGACTCACACCCCCTTTACTCATTCCCCAGGGAAAAGTGTTCTGTCTCTGGCAAAGAAGGGCCTGCCATTCAGGATCTTTCCTGGGATCAAAGGGAATGGGACACCATAAACCTGAGTAGTAAACCTGGATTAGGCCTGAGTTTGTGGTTTTAAGCCACTGAATCGCAGATTGGTTTGCTATGAAGAGACGTCGTCTTCTTTTTCTTCTTCTTACTTTTTAAAATTAATTTTTATTGGCGCACAGTGGATTTACAGTGTTGGGTTAGTTTCTGCTGTACAGCAAAGCGCATCAGTTATACATCTACATCTATCCATTCTTTTTCAGGTTCCTTTCCCACATAGGTTATTAAAGAGTACTGAGTACAGTTCCCTGTGCCATGCAGTAGGTCCTTATTAGCTGTCTATTTCATATACAGTAGTGTGTGTGTGTCCATCCCAGTCTCCCAATTTATCCCTCACCCCCTTTTCTCCCCTGGTAACCATAAATTTGTTTTCTACATCAGTGACTCTGCTTCTGTTTTGTAAATAAGTTCATTGGTGCCATATTTTAGATTCCACATATAAGTGATATCATGTGGCGTTTGTCTGTGTCTGGCTGACTTCATTCAGTGTGACAATCTCTAGGTCCACTGAAGTGACATTTTCAAGTGTACGTGAAGAGTCAACCCGCTGCTCGGCCCCCCTGCTGTGAGGCTGTCTCGGGCCCAGAGAGCCCAGGAGCAATCAGTGCTATTCCGTGAAATGCAACCTGAGAAAGAGATGCCAGTGTCTCTTTTGTACGTATCCCAAATCTTTTTTCTTAAATTGCAATACAGTTGATTTACAATAGTGTAGTACTTTCACGTGTACAGCCAAGTGATTCAGATATATATATATATATTTCAGATTATTTTCCATTATAGGTTATTACAAGATATTGAATATAGTTTCCTGTGCTATACACTAGGTCCTTGTTGTTTATCTATTTTATGTAGAGTCGTTTGTATCTGTTAATCCCAAACTCCTAATTTATCCCTCCTACCCTCCCTTTCCCCTCTGGCAACCATAGATTTGTTTTCTATGTCTGTGAGACTGTTTCTGTTTTGTATATAGATTCATTTGTATCATTTTTTAGGTTCCACATGTAAGTGATATCGTATGATTTTTGTTTTTCTGTCTGACTTACTTCGTTTAGTATGATCATCTCTAGGTCCATCCATGTTGCTGCAAACGGCATTACTTCATTCTTTTTTATGGCTGAGTAATATTCCATTGTAATATCTGTCTATCTATCTATATATATACTCCACATCTTCTTTATCCATTCGTCTGTTGATGGACACTTAGGTTGCTTCCATGTCTTGGCTACTGTAAAGAGTGCTCCTGTGAACAATGGGGCACATGTATCTTTTCAAATTAGTGTTTTTGGGTTTTTTTGATATATACACAGGAGTGGGACTGCTAGATTATATGGTAATTCTATTTTTACCTTTCTGAGCTGTTTTCCACAGTGACTGCACCAATTTACATTCCCACCAACAGTGTACAAGGGTTCCCTTTTCTCCACACCCTCTCCAGCATTTATTGTTTGTAGACTTTTTTTAAAAAAATTTTAAATTAATTAATTAACTTTTGGCTGTGTTGGGTCTTCGTTTCTGTGCGAGGGCTTTCTCTAGTTGCAGCGAGCGGGGGCCACTCTTCATCGCGGTGCGCAGGCCTCTCACTGTTGCAGCCTCTCTTGTTGCAGAGCACAGGCTCCGGACGTGCAGGCGCAGCGGCCACGGCTCACGGGCCCAGCTGCTCCGTGGCATGTGGGATCTTCCCGGACCGGGGCACGAACCCGCGTCCCATGCATCGGCAGGCGGACTCTCAACCACGGCGCCACCAGGGAAGCCGTGTTTGTAGACTTTGTGATGCTGGCCATTCTGACTGGTGTGAGGTGATGCCTCGTTGTGGTTTGGATTTGCATTTCTCTAATGATTAATGATGTTGAGCATTCTTTCATGTGTTTGTTGGCAATCTGTATGTCTTCTTTGTTTTTTTTTTTTTCTTAACATCTTTATTGGAGTATAATTGTTTTACAATAGTGTGTTAGTTTTCCCTCTACAACAAACTAAATCAGTTATACATACACACATGCTCCCACATCTCCTCCCTCTTGCTGTATGTCTTCTTTGAACAAATGTTTATTTAGGTCTTCTGCCCGTAGGTATCCCACATTTTTTTTTTTAATATTTATTTATTTGGGTGCCCCAGGTCTTAGTTGCGGCGCATGGGATCTTTAGCTGTGGCATGTGGGATCCAGCTTCCTGACCAGGGATCAAACTCTGGCCCCCTGCATTGGGAGCGCGGAGCCTCAGCCATCGGCCTACCAGGGAAGTCCCAGGTATCCCGAATCTTTATGAGGGCTTCTCTCGGAGCAGTCCTCACTTGGCTTGAGGGTGGGAGCAGGCCTCCGCAGGCACCCCCTGAAGTCAGCAAATAGCTAGCCTGTTCTTGTGGCCCTCAAGAGAGCACTCAGGGGCACCAGCGAGCTACGGGCCTTTAGCCAGGCTTTTTCCACACGGACAGGAAAAGTCCCATTCATCGTCTAGAGCACCTTAGGGTGCTTTCCACATCTGCAGTAAGCCGGCCAATGTTCCCCAGAGATGACAGGTCCTCACCTCTGGAACCTGCAGATGTTACCTTATTTGGAAGAAGGGTCTTTGCAGATGTGATTAAAATAAGGCTCTTGAGATGAAGAGATGATCTTTGATTCTCTAGGGGGCCCTTTGGGGCAATGACAAGGAACGCCCCCAGCCACCAGAAGCTGGAAGGGGCGAGGAACAGATTCTCCCTCAGAGCCTCCACACGGGGTGTCGGCCCTCCTGACACCTCGATTCCAGACTTCAGGCCTCCCAAGGGAAAACATTTCTCTTGTTTTAACTAGTTTATGATACTTTGCTACGACAGCCCCAGGAAACTAACACAACATCCCGAAAGCGTCTCAGATTCAACCTGCCCAAGTGAAAGGCATCAGGGCTCTCTCCACTTGGTCTTCCGCCCCAAATTCCATGTTATCAGCTGCTCGACTCAAGTAACTTCAGCCAGGACCCCAGGAGTTGTTTTTGACAGCCCCCAACTCCCAGGATGCACACCCGCCCTAGGAGTGGGGCGTGGAGGCTCCGATAGGTTCAGAATGAACAAGACTGGGGCATTTCTGTGCTCGTTCACAATAGAGAACATTCCTTAGCTCTTGGGGTCCCCACCTGATGAAACGTCGCCCGTACTTCCTCTCAGCTGGCGAGATAGTAGCTCAGTCACTCCCTCCTGGATGTGCTTTGAAATACTTCAGAGAAAAAAAAAAGTGGGCAGGGATGAAACAAAAGAGGTCTATTTCTGTGTCTGCTTGAAATTTCCACGATAAAAGATGAAATTTTTTTTTTTCAAAATTTCACCTACGGTTTTGTTCATCCTTTTTTTTTTCCTTTCTCTTCTCTACTTGGATTTCTTTCCTGCTGAAACTTTTGCATCTAAAAGATGTTTTGCCTGTAATTGTGCTCTAATTGTTTCAGGGTGGTTCATGATTTATTTCCTTCACGGCCACAGTTAATGTTTCATACTTCCGGCATCCTTTACATTCCTTCGCAAGCCCTCCCTGGTGTTGGCAAGTAAAAAGGGCTCAAGAAATAGATGCTCATTGGCTACTTTTAAAAAAATTTATTTTTTATTGGAGTAAAATTACTTTACAATGTTGTGTTAGTTTCTGCTGCACCGTGAAGTGAACCAGCTATATGTATACTTATATCCTCTCTCTCTTGGACCTCCCTGCCCCCCTCCCCCCATCTAGGTCATCACAGAGCGCCGAGCTGAGCATTTATTGTATGTACATTTTTTTGATGGTGGCCATTCTGACCTTTGTGAGGTGATACCTCATTGTAGTTCTGATTTGCATTTCTCTAATGATTAGTGATGTTGAGCAGCTTTTCACATGCCTCCTGGCCATCCGTATGTCTTTGCTGGTGAAATGTCTACTTAGGTCTTCCGCCCATTTTTTTCTTAGGTTGTTTGTTTTTTGGATATTGAGCTCCATGAGCTGTCTGCATATCTTTGGCTACTTCATTAAAAAGAAAAAAAACCCTGAAAAATAGCCAACGGCTTTCTAAAAATGTACTTTAAAATATAAACACGTTTAGGATTTCCCTGG
The DNA here is from genome assembly GCF_026419965.1 of Kogia breviceps. Lineage (NCBI taxonomy): Eukaryota > Metazoa > Chordata > Mammalia > Artiodactyla > Physeteridae > Kogia > Kogia breviceps. The sequence continues at coordinate 128,077,802 of NC_081330.1, read as the reverse complement.
TGGTCCTGTGGTTAGGACTTGGAGCGTTCACTGCCAGGGCCTGGGTTCGATCCGTTGTTCGGGAAGTAAGATCCCACAAGCCACGTGGCATAGCCAAAAAAAACCCCACCATAATAAACAGTTTTCCAATAGCAGCTTCAGCTAAGTACTCTCTTTTTAAGTACTACTGATTTGCATAGTTAGGTATTGTTATATATATATGTGTGTGCATTTTTTAAAGCACCATTTATTTAGTCCCTTCTAGTTGCCAGCAGGAAACTTGGCCCTTCATGTATATAACAGTTTAAAGAACATGTCCTAAAGGTAAAGGAATTGGGACTCACACAGACCTAAGCAATAATCTAGTTTTATAGGCAAAGCTTCCCCATAGAAGGTTGCAGCCTGTTTGGTGATTGGCATTTGAAGATAAAGGGAATCTCAAAAGGTGGTCAAGTGCCTAAGAATCAATATCTTACAGAAGGAAGTCAGCTCACTCGCTCAGTGAGAACTGTCCTCTGGTACTGGAGCTGGTGCTGGTTCCTGTGAGTCCTTCACGGGAACCTGGGCTCAGTGACCTCAGTCACGTTATTTAACCCTGATGAGTCTCAGTTTCTTCCTCTGTAAAATGGGCTGATGCACGCCCTGAGGAAATCTGCTGAGAGGACCCGAGTCCTTCTGAATACCCTGCTTGGCACACAGCAGGCTCTCCGTGAATGACAGCCACTGTTTCTCAGCGGCTGTGGCTGCTTTGTTTGCAGCTATAATTGCTGGGCCTTAGGATGCAAACTCCAAAGATAGGAGCCACAAATACTACCATGGTGCCAGGCACATGGAGAGACCCAGTGGTCTCTCCTCCTGTCCCCTGCACAGAAAGAGGAAGTCTCTCCCCCCCCACTAGAGATCTGTAAATATTCCAACTGATAACAAGATCCAGGGTAAAATCCTTGTAAGGTGAGAGGGAGAAAGTGGTTGCTGGGTTGTACAGACTCAGCTTTATCTAAGATCTGCAGCTAAATTCCAGTGTTTGTAATAACAGCTTGTAGGGATCAAGAATAAGATGACAAACATTGGTGACTAATGGCAAAGTCATTGTGTCAAAGTTTTCCTCTAACTGCCACCATACCTGTGCTCCCTGATCTTGACTGACCCTCTACCAGTCTTAATCATAGGGACCCCAACTCAGGTACACTTTGAGTCAGGTAGGAAATGGCTAAACCTGCCTTTAAAGAAATACCCCACTAAAAGGTGTTTCAGAAAGCCTGATCTTACTAACCGAAGGGTACTTGACCCTACAATGTGAAAGGTAAAAGCAAAATTCTGGAACTCCATCCTCCGTTACGTTTTATAATTATAAATCTCCTGTTAGAACAGAAAACTAAAATAATTTGAGCGCTGTTTCATAGAGAGGACGAGCTATTTTTTTTTAAAAATTAATTTATTTATTTTTGGCTGCGTTGGGTCTTCGTTGCTGCCCGTGGGCTTTCTCTGGCTGCGGCGAGCAGGGGCTGCTCTCTGTTGCACTGCGTGGGCTTCTCATTGCGGTGGCTTCTCTTGCTGTGGAGCACGGGCTCTAGGTACACGGGCTTCGGTAGTCATGGCACGTGGGCTCAGTAGTTGTGGCTCGTGGGCTCTAGAGAGCAGGCTCGGTAGTTGTGGTGCACGGGCCCAGCTGCTCCGCGGCACGTGGGATCTTCCTGGACCAGGGCTGGAACCCGTGTCCCCTGCATCGGCAGGCAGATTCTTAACCACTGCGCCACCAGGGAAGTCCAGGATTAGCTATTGATTAAATCTCTGGAAGTCGGTTCAATTTGCCCTTGGTTGACTAAAGTCATTGACTGTTGATCAAGTGAAAGCAGAACTCACTTTCATTTCACCTGTTTCCTCTCTATCAAAGGAAATAAGCCTCAGACTTGAAAAGGTGGCACGCACACACCCGAGGCTACTGAATGCCTAGGTGTGGATGCTCAGAGGACGCTCCTTGGGTCCAGAGGGTATATGCTCAGCCTCATGTTCTGAGCAGTGAAGGTGAACGTCCAAAAAGTGAGAAGCTACACAGAACAAACGTGCCCTGAGCTTTCCGGAAGAACAAAAGCTACGTGCTGACAAACACACTCCACTCTCAGAAATTCTGGCTGAGCTGTGAGTTCCTAGAAAAGAAAGCTGTCACCACTAGAAGTCCACCCTGGTTCAATGTCACACTGAATTCTTTCAAAAGGGGGGCAACGTTGATAAATTGGGACTGTGCCTTTCATTCACAAGACAGTGATAAGTTCACACGATGGACAGTCTTGCCATAATATGTCAGACATGATACAGAAGTTTAGGTGTGACAGGACCACAGGCAGATGTGGTCAGCTGTGTGGCCCCAAGGATGCTGATGAAAGATGTATGAGGGGCCCAGAGGAGAGCACCTACCGCGCAGCGGGCCTCACACGCCAGGGTGCTGTCCCTTTTGTCATGTTTATTAATGTCAACGTAGACAGCTTTGTAAACATTCAAATGATGCTGAGTTGGAAGGGACGCCTAATGTGAAGATTAAAACAAACAAACAAACTCAGCAGAATGATGTTCAGTAAGGATGAAGGTAAATTTACACCCGAGTTCAAGGAATGACAGTATAACACTTTCAGGTGGCAGATGGGTGATCTGACAGTGATTATACAGTGAACATAAAACGTTAAAGACGACTTCAGCTGTGATTTATCAAGACAATGATTTCATGCTTTAGTGAATCTAATGGTCTGAATATTTCAGCCCCAGCTAAGATCTGAGATTTAAACTGAGATTTTTGTCAATACCAGCTTTAGCGGGGGTGGGGTGGGGGTGGGGGCGGGGGGCATGATGTTTTGGGTTAGGGGATGTGCATAAACTCTAGGTGCATTTATATGGTCCTTTAACCCTTGGTTGATCATATACATCCTCTTTTTATTTTTTTTTTCCATCCACTTTTAATTTAATTTATCTAGGCCAGGCCGCGAGTCTTTGGGGGTCTTACTTCCCAGACCAGGGATTGACCCGGGGCTCTTCGCAGTGAAAGCGTGGAGTCCTAACCATTGGACCGCCAGGGAGCTCCCTCTATCCACTTTTTTTTTTCTTTAGTTTACTTATTTTTGGCCAGTCCTCACAGCATGTGGGATCTAGTTCCCTGACCAGGGATTGATACCCGTGCCCCCTGCACTGGAAATGTGGAGTCTTAACCACTGGACCACCAGGGAAGTTCCCCCCAACCACTTTTTTTCTTTTTTTGCGGTACTCGGGCCTCTCACCGCCGCGGCCTCTCCCGTTGCGGAGCACAGGCTCCGGACGCGCAGGCTCAGCGGCCACGGCTCACGGGCCCAGCCGCTCCGCGGCATGTGGGATCTTCCCGGACCGGGGCACGAACCCGTGTCCCCTGCATCGGCAGGCGGACTCTCAACCACTGCGCCACCAGGGAAGCGCAGCGTTTTAAATTAAACGTCTTATTTAGAGATAATTATAGATTCACATGTAGTTGTAAGAAATAATACAGGGATCCCTGTACCCCGCTTCTCCCAATGGGATCATCCCGGAAAATGATAGCATACTATCACAACCGTGATATCAACATTGATACAATCCGGGCTTCCCTGATGGCGCAGTGGTTAAGAATCCGCCTGCCAGTGCAGGGGACACGGTTCGAGCCCTCATCTGGGAAGATCCCACATGCCGCAGAGCAACTAAGCCCGCGAGGCACAACTACCGAGCCCGCGTGCCACAACTCCTGAAGCCCCCGTGCCTAGAGCCTGTGCTCCGCAACAAGAGAAGCCACCGCAATGAGAAGCCCGCGCACCGCAACGAAGAGTAGCCCCTGCTCGCCACAACTAGAGAAAGCCCGCGCGCAGCAACGAACACCGCACGCAGCCAAACATAAATAGATAAATAAATTTATTTTTAAAAAATGGATACAATCCACCAAGCTTATATATAGGCGTGTGTGTATTTAGCCCTGTGCAATTTAATGTGACCACCACAGCACAGATACACTTGAGATGGATTTTTACAGGCACCTTTCTTTCAAGTCTCCATTTACAAAGGAAAAGTCACCTCATTCTTCTAACTAGAGGACTAGTCCTGGACACTGCAGCTTGGAGTTATTTATGAGGCAGTAACCCCGTGCCCAGCGCCAAGACCGGTGCCCAGGGGAGCTTGCCCTCTTTCTTCAATTGTCCGGATAAGATGCAACAGATCAGCCACAGAACCAGAGAATGCAAATCTCTGTCTTGACCGCTAAAGACACTGGGACTGGTGCTGAGATTCCCCGTCCAGGCTCTACAGCGGCAGATCCCAGACAAGGACTCAGGGACGCCCTGACTCTCTCTGTTCTGCGCTCTCCTGGCTTCTCCTTGCCGCCTACTTCCTGCATCCTCGCCTGGATGAAGCGTCTTCGAGGAACCAGGTGTTGCCCAGCGTCCAGCTACAGAACGCAGTAATCTACCTAATACGTCAAGTCCTCTGGGCACAGCCGCACCAAAGGGAGAGCAGGGTTTGAGCGCAAAGACTTCCTGAGCTGTAACTATAGAACGAGCCAGCACCGGCCACTCGGTATCTGGGCTGCAGCGCCGGACAAAGCGGGCGCGCGCAGAGGGCTCCAGGGACCCGCCATCCTGCTGCCCTGCGCTGGGGGCACAGTGGGCCGGCGCGGGGACAGGCGGGCGGCACGCGGGCGGGCGCGGGGCGGCGGCGGGGACCCCCGCGGCGGTCCCGGCCTCACCTGCGCGGCCGCCCGCCGCCCGCGGTCCGCGCGAACAAAGGCGGGGGCGCCGGCCGGCCGCGCGCTCCAAGATGGAGGGCGCCGGGGGCTCCGGCCGCCGCTGGGCCCGCCTCGCCCCGGCCCGCTCGGCGCGGGCGCTTCCGCCGCCTCACCTGCCGCGCCCCGGCCACCCGGGCAGCGGGCGGACGTGCCCCGAGCCTCCGCGGGCGGCCCGGCGCCCGAGACGGAGGAGGGGCCCCCGCACCTCGAGCCCCCGCGCCCGCCCGCCCTCTGGCCCCGCGGGTCGCGCCCCTCACCCCGAGCGCGCGCCCCCCACCCCGCCCCCCAGGCCCGCGCGCGCCCCGAGCGCGAGCTGCGGCCCGGGCCCCCGGCACACTGCGCCCGGCTGGCGGCGCGAGGTCCCGAGCGCGCTCCCGGCCTCGGGGCGACTCGGGGAGCCCCGGGCGCGCGCCCCCGACCCCCGCGCCTCTGCCCGCCCCTCCCACGGCCGGCGGCCGCGGGGGTCCCGGACGGCGCGCCCCTCCCCCCCTCCGGGCAACTCGCGGGAACCCGAGCGCTCGCCCCGCCCCCTGCCCCCCGAGCGGCGCGAGCCCCCGCGCGCGCGCCGGACCCCGCCGCTCCCCGCCCCTCCCCGCGGGCCCGCCCCCTCCGGGCCCGCCCTCCCCCGTGCGCCGCGCCGCGCCGCGCGTCCTCCAGGCTCCCTCCCTGTCCGGGGCCGGTACTTTCCTCCCAAGTTGCAGCGCAAGTTTGCCAGTGGCCGGCGGCGGCGGCGGCGGCGGGGGCGCCGGGAGTCTCCCTCGCCCTCGGCCGGCCGGGGCTCCGCGGAGTGCATGGGCGCAGGTCGGGCGGCCCTGGGGGCCTGAGCGGCCGCGCCGCCTCCACGCCCCGCGCCATGGAGGGCGCAGAGCCCCGCGCGCGGCCCGAGCGCCTGGCAGAGGCCGAGGCGCGGGCGGCCGATGGCGGGCGCCTGGTGGAGGTGCAGCTGAGCGGCGGCGCCCCTTGGGGCTTCACCTTGAAGGGCGGCCGCGAGCACGGCGAGCCGCTGGTCATCACGAAGGTACGGAGGGCGCGGGACGCGCACGGTGACAGCCGGGAGGTGGCCTGGGGCCGAGGGACTCGTCGGGGGGTAGGAGCGCTGGAGGGGGTGTCCGGTTTGCGCCCCCGGGCCCGGGACGCGCGTCCGCCTGGGTTACCTGCGAGGCCGTGGGTAGCCGGGCTCGCATAGGTGTGTGGTCCGGGCGCCACCTTGGCCCCTCTGCGTTGTTTCCCGGTCCTGCGGGCTCCTAGCGCCGCGCAGTTTCAATGGCTCCTGTTCCGGGTCCCCTCCCCTCCCCCTCCGGGGAAGGGCCTGGCAGGGTCCCCTGTCACTCCCGGCTTCGCCTGCGCCGGCCTGCACCTGTGGGCCTACCCAGAGGTCGGGGAGGGACATTCCCACGTGCCTGGGGTGGACAGAGACGTCCCCACCTGTGTTTGCCTCTCTAGGTACTTGTTTCTGCACCCCTTGGACTTCCACCCGTTATCGCTAGGAAGCCCAGACTAGCAGCTGCCGCCAGCCTAGCTTCTCGATTCCCAAAAGCCCATCAATATTTATTGACTTTCGCTTCCAGCCCTAGACCCACGGCGCTCTGGATACCTGCAAAATTTACAGGTTGAAACTTTTCAGCGTCCTTTATAAAAGTGGGATTTGAGCCCCCACATAAGTCTCTAATGTGTGTGTGTGTGGGGGGGGTTACTTTAGAACTTTGAATTCTCTTGTCTCAAAACAGAAAACCCATCTTGAAACTTACCAGCCGAACCTGTATAAACCTGTAAAAGCACACAAACAGCAAACCAGTCGTCCTGTTTTCTTCTGGTTAAAAGTGTCTATTGGTCAGTTTCTCTGGGAAGGTCTGGGCCGCGCCATTCCTGGGGACAAAGTTCCCTTTAAAATGCAAAAATTCTTGGCTCCTAGCAGCGTTTGAAGGTGACTTACTGGTTTTCTCTGCTTTCCTGCCTCCCCACAGCAGCAGGAACTAAAGTGACTCCTAACCCCACCCCACCGGATTGAATTTGGGAGGCGGTGTGGCTTTGTTGTCTAGATAGTAAATGAGACACTAAACTTCTCTGATCTTTATTTTCTCTCATTCTTATATTTATAAAACCAGAGACTTTGAGGGGAGTCGTATACTGAATTTATGTGGAACCGGGGAAAGAGGCTGTCATTGTTGTTTTAAGTTTTCACCCATGTGCAACCCATTAATGAATTAGATTCTCTGGAAAAATGTATGTGGTGGAGCAGCTGTAGAGTATACACCTTGTGCAGGACAGGCATTTCCTGCATATACGTGCATTAAGGCTTAGTAGCCTGTGCCTTTTCAATAATAAAAGTTTTACCGGGCATTTCTGATGGTAAAAGTTAAAAAGATATCAGGCAAATTACTCAGACTTTTATCGTTTCTTGAGATTCTTTTAAAAAAGAATACGCGCACGCGCGCGATTCAACCTGTCTTCCTCGGACCTGTCTTTACAGCGGATGGAGTAAGTCGTAAAACATCATTTAAGATGACATCTTGCTTTTTGGGCTTATGCAGTGTAAGAAAGCTGGACTTAAACTCTAAAAATTCAGTTGTTTTACCGGAAGCTGGAGAAGGGGACCTCCTCCTTTCTCTTGTACCTCAAGTTCTAAAAAATCCCACGCATTCTTAGTGGTTTCTCTTCTCCTTGTGCAGGAGGGGGCCCTGTTCTAGAAACTGAAGGAGGTGGGCAGTAAAACCCGTGGACACACACCAGGGCCTGTGCAGGGCGCGGGAGGCAGGCAGTCTGCTCCTGATTTGGCCCCTGGGTTGGCTGTCAGGGTAGCTGTTAAGGTGTGGGAGTAGGTAGGGCTAGGCTGGTAGCGGTGTACACGCCCTGCCTTTCCAGATCGTGCTTCAGGATTTTGCAGAAATAAAACTGCTTGAGTCTTATCTGAGATGCTCACGTGTCCCTCCCTTAAACTGCTGCTTGGTGTTTATAGGTGCTTTACTGTGACTGGAGATTTGTGGTTTCTTTGCTTAGGATGGAGAGGATTCAGGACAGTTTGGGACATCTGTGACAAATTTCCAGGCACACCTGTGTACACTTGAACACCTGTGCTCACACATGCACACACGTGTGCTCACACATGCATGTATATATTCCTCAACCACACATTGTATTGCATGGTATTTGCAGTATTTCACCTACTTGTGTTTTCTCCTGGATTAAGTCATCACTGATGCTTGCTTACAATCCAACAGCTGGTAATTAACTGTCACATTATTAGAGAAGGATAAAGGAAAGCGTGTCCATTATAATCACTTAAAAAATGGAAATAGACTGTTGTGATGGAGACCGGGGAAATTTGTTCCACCTCCAGAATTTAGATTAATCCAAGCTTTGAATCTTCTTTTCCCAGTACCTACTGAAAAATCTCTAGGGATCATTAAATAATAGGCCTTCTAATAGCTTTTTTTTTTTTTTTTTCATTTAAAAAACCTTGTAATTAAATTGTTACATATTAGAGCCCTGGGATATTATACAGCTCATTTGTAACAGAATCTGCCTTGGAAGAAGCTTGATACACTGTAAGAGGACGCACTCTGTTTATGATGATAAGTGTCTCAGTTGAAAGCCTCATAGGAGTGTACAGCTTAGAACTGGAAGTCATGCCAAGAACAAGGCTGGTTCAGTCCCTGATCTCCTGATGGAGTTTTTAATTTATTTAATTTATTTATTTTTGGCTGCGTTGGGTGTTCGTTACTGCGCACGGGCTTTCTCTAGTTGGGGCGAGCAGGGGCTTCTCATCGCAGTGGCTTCTCTTGTTGCGGAGCATGGCTCTAGGTGCGTGGGCTTCAGTAGTTGTGGCTCTCGGGCTCAGTAGTTGTGGCTTGCGGGCTCTAGAGCGCAGGCTCAGCAGTTGTGGCGCACGGGCTTAGTTGCTCCGCAGCACGTGGGATCTTTCCGGATGAGGGCTCGAACCCCTGTCCCCCTGCATTGGCAGGTGGATTCTCAACTACTGCGCCACTGGGGAAGCCCCTTGATGGAGTTTCATTAGCCCATTTTGTAGGTGAAACAGCTAAAGCCAAGGAGGGTTCACTGGTGTGCCCTGAGGTCACAAACCTGGCAAGTCTTGAGAAGGGTCCTTGGGACCAGATCTTGACCCTCTGCATGTCTCTGCTTTCTCTCCACTTGGTGCCGTCTGCTCTTGTCTGGAATCACTTGCAATGCCATATTCAGTAATTTCGTCACATCCTATGAGGGTTTTTCAACCTTCGCACTACCGATGTTCTGGGCCGGGTGTTTCTTTGCTGGGGGCGGTGGCGCTGTCCTGTGCATTGTAGGGTGTCTAGCGGCAGCGCTGGCCTTTGCCCACTGGCACCACCCCCCAGGTGTGACAACCAGAAAAGTCTGCAGACATTGCCAGATGTTTCCTGGGCATAGATGACCCTCGCTAGAGTAACTGTCTATCAGTTTTGCTCTGAAAGGATTTTAGCTTTGAACGCTTGTGCTTAATTCTTCTTCTTTTTTTTTTTTTTTTTTTTTTTTTTTTGTGGTATGCGGGCCTCACTGTTGTGGCCTCTCCCGTTGTGGAGCACAGGCTCCGGACGCTCAGGCTCAGCGGCCATGGCTCACGGGCCTAGCCGCTCCGCGGCACGTGGGATCTTCCCAGACCGGGGCACGAACCCGTGTCTCCTGCATCGGCAAGCGGATTCTCAACCACTGCGCCACCAGGGAAGCCCTTAATTCTTCTTTTTGAAGATACTCGGAGACCCCTGGCAGACAGCTTTGGCGGGGACGGCTGTTTTCTTCCTAAGCGCTGGCCCTGATAATAGGCTTCATTTACATAGTAAAACTCAAACAAATACTTGCTTCATCTGCATTTTTGTATCTGGATAAAGGAAATGGAAGCAGGAACTCCCGAGTGCTGTGTTTCAAGGGCTTTCGGCAGGAGCTGCTCTTTTCTCTGGGTCGGGTTTGAAGTTAAAGGGATACTGACTTCCCGAGGGTGGCATTCGTGGAATCCACAGTGCACACGTGAAGCTCCCCAGCAAGGTGGCAGCCAGATTTGTAACCGTTCGTTACATTGACACTGACTCGTAGCTTGACGTCTTACCAGGGCTGGAAGATACGCAGATCCCCAGTTTTGCCTGCGGCTGTCACAGAGGGAGCAGAAATAAAGTCCATGCCTTAGGAAACGCCAAAGGTTTTGACTCGGTAGTGTTTCCGAGGCTGTGCTTTGACGCGGGACCTCTCAGGAGCTGTGTAAGTAGGTGCGATCTTGTACGCGGTCCTGCTGTGTGCGCGGCACTTCCTTTCCCCATCAGCTCAGCAAGTGTAAAAGTTCCACGGGGGTGGGTAGGGCCTGATTTCTACCGTGCCACTGGAGGGGCTAGAATATTCCAGAAGGGCCTTTGGGGATTCGTTAGGAAGCCTTAAGTGGGCCAGCTGGGTGTCCGCAGACCCCCTTCGGCCTCAGGAATGTTTGTTAACCGGGGAAGGAATGAAGCCCCTGCCCCTCCTTTTCACCGTTTCTTAGGTCCCCCCCACCCCTTCCTGCCAAGACTGCCAGAGCCTTAGCCAGGAGCTCCAAAGAAGACAGTAATTTGGGCCTGGCCTGGTCCCACGGGCAGCTCCTTTGGGAACCCGTTGATTTTCAGGTTGCCTTTGGGGACCAGAGCCGTCCCGGGGGTGGTGCGGGAGAGCCAGGGCTTGGGGTGCCCAGCCTGACGCACCCTCAGGAGCCTTCGGACCGTTCGGCGTTTCACTGGCTGCCGGGCCATGTCCTTAAATGTCCCTCTTGGTTTGCATGCTGAAGGAGGGGTGGAGGGGAAGCGGGGCACATTTTTGGGGGGTTGGCCCACACACCCAGGTGGCAAATGTCCTGTGCCAGCCGTTAGAGCTCCTGATGGCGGAGGCTTGGGGCGGAGCCTGGCTGTCGGCGCGGGGTGGGGGGTACCTTGTGTGGTGGTCTGAAAGGGGCTGCCTTTCATGGGCTGTACTGAGGCGCGGTCGTTGGTGGCCTGGCACCCCTGGTCGGGACAAATTGTTGTCTGGACGTCCTTATATTGGCCCCCAAGAGCCAAGTTCTTTATCAGTTACCACTGAAGGCTGTGAAAAAGGTGGCGGCGGGGCGGGGGGGGGTGGGCGTCTGTGGAATTCAGCTGTGGATCGGGCACCGATGGATCTCAGCCTCTCTGGGTTTTGCTCGATGCCGGTGTTGAGGCACAGTCCCGCGTCAGCACCCGTCTAAGGACCACTGCCACTCTCCCAGGGCTCCATAGAAGTAAGTGGTGGGTGGGCGAGGCCTGGGCGCCCCTCCGCGGCAGACTCAGGTGCCGTGGGTGCTGTTATGGCCCAGGCAACTCCTGGGCACCGTGAGATCCCAGCCTCTTTGAGGCCAGCTGCAGCTTGCTGATTGTTCGTAGGAGTGTAATGCCAGAGACTCATTTGTATTTAAAAATTAATAGTACGGTTAAAAAAAAAAAAAAGGAGGGTGAGTTTTCTTTCCTGTGCTGGAACACCTTTCCAGTTGGTGGAAAGGCAAGACCTGCCTTGCCAGCTGGCATTCAGATACATCTTTATTCCCGTCCCAGCCTGTGCCTAGCTGGGTCCTGTTAATTGTTACCCCGGTCCTCCGGAGGTGTTTTGGGTGCAGGGGTGGGAAGTCTGGCAGAGAGACCCAAGTCCCATCCCGAGCTCTGGTCCTGGAGGTTTGAGGTGCAATGGGTGGGGGGGGGGTCTTCCTCTCGTAGAAATTAATTCAGCAGGACTCACGTCTATAAATCCAGAAGCTTCCACAGTGTGAAAAGCTATAAACTTAAGCTGGGCATCACACTCCTGCATCGTGATGGATTTTGCCCTTCCGGGTTCAGTTAGGAGCGCTTCCTAACATGTCCTGACATTCATCTTTTGAAAGGAAGAAAACAAGTTTGCCCGAGAGCTAAATGTAGAAGAGAATGAGAAGGAAAGGCTCATAAAAATAGCCGTTTTCACCTGGTCCTAACGAGCTGGGATTTCTTAATTCACCTATTTCTCGGCTAGAGAAACTGGGCTCCCAGCTTGGAAAGGGCTGGCTTTTCTATTTGGAAGGCACTTTGGAGCTGTTGTTTTGTGTCAGCATGCAAATGAACCTGGATTTGAGGATTTCTTCGAGGCTCTGGGGAGCCTTTCTTCTCCTACACTGGGCGCGCTGTAAACAGTCAACGAGATAATTTAAGAACTTAAAGGCTGAACAGACTTTTTATTCAGTCTTACCTCTTCTACTTTTCATGCACTGCAGTCAGGCATGGGGCCATCCTTTGATGAGAAATTATGCAAGCCGCACTCTTCCAAGCTGCAATTTCCACCCACACGAAGGGTTTTGAAAGCCCTCAGGGTTGCATATTGCTCTTTTGGTCTTTTTAAAACCTGTTGCCAGTGTTCAGCAGAGGGAGGGTGTATTCTGGAAGAGTTGTTTTCCTGTTACCTTGCTGGATTCGATATTTGCATGGCCCTGTGGTAGGTGGAGCCTGTTTCCTTGACCCGTGCGAATGTTAAGCCCTCTCTTTGGGGGAACATATCTTAGTAGAAGGACGACGGTAGGATATGGTTAAAAAATAATTGGACTAACTTTATTTTAGGTTCGAACAAATAAGGTTGTTCTGAAAAGCCAGGATGTTCTGAATTGCATTGCAGAGGTAACTTTTTTTTTTTTTTTTTTTAACCTGGGCTGTTTTTCTTTTTTCTTCCCCCCCCCCCACCCCGGTACGCGGGCCTCTCACTGTTGTGGCCTCTCCCGATGCGGAGCACAGGCTCTGGACGCACAGGCTAAGCGGCCACGGCTCACGGGCCCAGCTGCTCCGCGGCACGTGGGATCCTCCCGGACCGGGGCACGAACCCGCGTCCCCCGCATCGGCAGGCGGACTCTCAACCACTGCGCCACCAGGGGAGCCCCTGGGCTGTCTTTCTAATATCTCCTGGGTGTGAAGTTGGAGGCAATGTGTGCAGCCTCTGTTGGATGGATCTGGAAGAACGGTGCTCTACATGGCCCGGGAAGGGTTGCGATTGTCTTCCTTTTGGCCAAAGGTGACCAAGACTTTCAGGTCAAAGGCAAATTGTGAAGGTCAGCAAGAACCCAGGCAGGGTAGATTGTGTGGGCTCTAAAGGCAACATTTTACTTATTCAAGGGAGGAAAGACACAAAATGTTAGTGTATCTTTTTGAGTTTTGTTTTTATTTTTATCGAAGTGGCCCTTGCGCAGTTGCAATGATCAAATAGTTCTGCAGGGCGTGTTATCATACCAGCAGCTCCGCACTGTCCTTTCCTCTTCCCTAGAGAAGCTATTGAAACTTTTTAGCTGATTTCTTTGGGCATTTGCCTATGTTCTCTATGGCTGCTACTTTCATTGCTCCGTTTCGGGATAATTGTTGACTTCCCACTATGGAAGCTTGGGATGTAGTCTTTTTTTCCACACCAACCACCCAGACACATACCTTGGGCCCCCATACTCCCAATGTAACTACATCTTAATTTTGCTTCGAAGAGGGTTGGTTTTTTCAACCTTAGCACCACTGACGTTTGGGGCCAAATAGTGCTCTGTCGTGGGGGGCCGTCCTGTGCCCTGTGGGATGCTGAGCTGCATCCCTGGCCTCTACCCACTAGAAGCCAGTACACATTCCTCCGTCTCCTGGAGCTGAGATGGTCAGAAACGTCTCCAGACGTTGCCAGATGTCCACTGGGGGACAAAAATTGCCCCCTTTGAACTGGGAGTTCGGGATGAGCAGATGTAAACTGTTACACGTAGGATGGATAAACAACAAGGTCCTACTGTGGAGCACAGGGAACTGTATTCAGAATCCTGTGACAAGCCATAATGGAAAAGATATTAGAAAGAAGAATGTCTCTGTGTGTAGAACTGGGTCACTTTGCTGTACAGCAGAGATTGGCACGCATTGTAGATCAACTCTACTTCAGTAAAAAAAAATAAAGTTTAAAAAAAAATACGCTGAGAAGACCGTGGTTCGGGGGAGAGTCACGTGCCACGGTGTTCACTGCGGCGCTCTTTGCGGCGGCCAGGACCTGGGGGCGTCCCGGCTGCCCATTGACAGATGCATGGATGGGGAAGGTGGCCGGTGGGGGGCGGCCGCGCGGCGCAGGGAGGTCAGCTCGGTGCTCTGTGACCACCTGGAGGGGTGGGATAGGGAGGGCGGGAGGGAGACGCGAGAGGGAGGAGACGTGGGGATATATGTATACGTAGAGCTGACTCGCTTTGTTGTACAGCAGGGGCTGACACACCATTGTGGAGCAATTGTACTCCAATGAGGATGTTAGGGGAAAAAAAATATATGCATATAAAAAAATAAAAATAAACGGTAAAGCATCCTGCAGGTATGTAGAAAAAGTTATTTAAAGACAAAATTTATTTTTAAGATTTGTTTTTCATCTCATAATTGACAGAATAAAATGTTACAGCATTTGCAAAAAAATAAAAAAATAAATTGCCCCCTTTGAGAACCACTTGGTTAGCAGTATTCGGGGTGTATGTTATTTTGTTCCTAGCTTTTTTTTTTTTTTTTTTTTGCGGTACGCGGGCCTCTCCCTGTCGTGGCCTCTCCCGTTGCGGAGCACAGGCTCCGGACGCGCAGGCGCAGCGGCCACGGCTCACGGGTCCAGCCGCTCCGCGGCACGTGGGATCTTCCCGGACCGGGGCACGAACCCGTGTCCCCTGCATCGGCAGGCGGACTCTCAACCGCTGCGCCACCAGCGAAGCCCTGTTATTTTGAATGCCAGTGCCAACACTGCTGAGCCTGGTGGTACAAACTATGACTATGTCTCCAGCACAAGTTTTCATAATCACCAAGGGTAAGGATAGGCTTTGTTTCTTTGCCTGATTTTCTACGTGCATATCGTTGATTCATCTGCCGCACCTTCCCCAGTTGCAAAAAATCTTTTACTATATTCGGACACACAGGGGATCGTCTTTTGAGACCTTCTCTTTCTGAGAATGTCATTATTTTATCTTGACAGTATATGGATTGTTGGGTGTGGAAGTCTGAGTTGGAGACGGTTTTCCCTCGGCACTTCCTTTGCAGGTGGTGTGCTAATCTCCGCTGGTGTACAGTATTGCTGCGGAGACAACAGAGCTTTCTGTTTCTTTTCTTTTTAAAATTTAATTAATTTATTTTTATTTTTGGCTGCGTTGGGTCTTCATTGCTTGCATGCGGGCTTTTCTCTAGTTGCAGCGAGTGGGGGCTACTCTTCGTCGCGGTGCACGGGCTTCTCGTTGAAGTGGCTTCTCTTGCTGCGAAGCACGGCCTCTACGTGCGCGGGCTTCAGTAGTTGTGGCACGTGGGCTCAGTAGTTGTGGCTCACGGGCTCTAGAGTGCAGGCTCAGTAGTTATGGCGCACGGGCCCAGCCGCTCCGCGGCATGTGGGATCTTCCCAGAGTGGGGCTCGAACCCCTGTCCCCTGCATTGGCAGACGGATTCTTAATCACTGCACTACCAAGGAGGTCCCAAAGCTTTCTGTTTTTCAGTCCTTTGGACTAACATTTTTTCTGTCTTATTTTTCTTTTCTCTGTATTTTTGTTCTTCTCAGGAGATTTTGTACAGCCTTATCTTCCAATCCCTTCCATTGAGTTTTAAACGTGTGCTTTTTTTTTTTTTAATTTCCAAAGTTGTTTATTTTTTGTTTGTCTGTTTTGTTAGTGTTGTTCTCGAATGTTCCTTTTTGATACCATACTGATCTTGTTTCATGGTTCTTCTTTCATATCTTTGAGAATATTAAACTGGTTTAAAAAAATGTCTTGCTGTGTAGATTCCGTTTCTGAGCTCCGCTGCTTTTTGTGTGTTTCTTTGGCCTCTGTTGGAGGCTCAGTTCGTCCTTGCTGTCTGCAGGTATGTAAGAGTGGGTGACCACAATGCTTTTTGGAGGCTGGTGCGTGTGGGTGAGTGATCTAGCCAGGCTGCTTCTCTGGGGACTCCTTTAAGGCCATAGCTTCACTTGTTTCTTTTGGGCTGGTCACATCCCTTCAGATAGTAATGTTTTCCTCTATGGAACGTAAGTTTCCGATGTAGGGCAGATTTGAAAGTTGGTGCGAGGTTTGCCAGTTTAGAGGAGCCCTGCTTTGCTTGGAGACGTGAGAGTGCTCATCTCTTCCTCCTGCTCTGGCCACGGTGGTTCCAGTCTGGAGGGAACGTCTTGCATATGTAGCTGAATCGTGCACTCTGTCCTTAACCTTTTCTCACCCTTAATCCTTCAGGCTGTCAAACTAGAATCATTCCCACTTCAGTATATTGACACAGGGGTGAAATCAGTCAGTATGGAAAGCTAGCTCTAGTAGATTTTTTTTTTTTTTTTACATTTTTAAAATTTTATTTATTTATTTTTGGCTGCGTTGGGTCTGTTGCTGTGCACGGCTTTTCTCTAGTTGCGAAGAGCAGGGGCTACTCTTCGTTGTGGTGCAGGGGCTTCTCATCATGGGGGCTTCTCTTGTTGCGGAGCACAGGCTCTAGGCACGCGGGCTTAAGTAGTTGTGGCATGCGGGCTCAGTAGTTGTGGCTCGCGGGCTCTAGAGCGCAGGCTCAGTAGTCGTGGCGCACGGGCTTAGCTGCTCCGCGGCACGTGGGATCTTCCCGGACCGGGGCTCGAACCCGTGTCCCCTGCATTGGCAGGCGGATTCTTAACCACTGTGCCACCAGGGAAGCCCTAGTTCTAGTAGATTTAAATTCCATCTCTCCTCCCCCTTCCCCCCTTTCCCCTACTTCATCCTGCTTCACTAAGAACTTGGAAAGCTGTAAAAAATAACGTGAAGAAATTTCTTAAAAAAGTAATGTTAATGTATGAAATTGCCAGTTTATTATGGAAGGACTTTAAGCTGGATTTTGTATGGCAACATTTTCATGTGTCTCCTAGAGATTTTGGTACTTATTCTGACTGTTTCGCATTGGATTTGTAGAAAAGCATTTAGTTCAAATACATGTCTTCTGCCCAGCACCAGTACATTCGCTGTGCTATTTACAGCCCACTGGAAGTGATTATTTCCCTCCTTTCCACCGAAAACTGGTTTTTTAAAAATATATTTATTTATTTATTTAGGCTGCACCGGTTCTTGGTTGTGGCATGCGGGATCTTTAGTTGCAGCATGTGAGGTCTTTAGTTGCGGCATGCGTACTCCCAGTTGCGGCATGCGTACTTCTTAGTTGTGGCATGTGGACTTTTAGCTGCGGCATGCGTGTGGGATCTAGTTCCCCAACCAGGGATCAAACCCGGGCCCCCCGCATGGGGAGCGCAGAGTCTTACCCACTGGACCACCAGGGAAGTCCCTAAAGTGTTTTTGAATAATACTGATTTTTCCTTTTTATAATAATAATGAAAGGTAGCTCTTTCAGATCAATGTGATATTCAGAAGAATAAGATTTTAAAAAGTGGTTTGGGAAGTGAAAATAGTAGGAAAGATGAAGGTTAAATATCCCATGACAACAAACTCCATTTCTTCACTGCTTTGCTTTCTGGAAGTAGAAAATCTTTGAGGGCATGGAGTCAGACCCACAGGCTTGGTAGAGATGCTATCTGCTCACTGGAGCCTGCGGCTCCTTTTCCTTCTGGACATGCTGCTGGACTACACTTCCCAGCTTCCCTTGCAGCTGTTGAGGCCATAGTTCTACCCAATCAGAAGCAGGTAGAAGTGATGCAGGCCATTTACCGCCTGTCCTGCTTTCGTCTCCTGGTTGTCTGGAATGAAGATGGTCCTAGGGCGGAGCCGCATCAGCACAGGTCCCTGAATGCCTGAGGAGGAAGCTAGCTGACCGCAGCCTGGTTACCCTCCCAGCAGTACCAGTGTATGAGCAAGAAATAAGCCTCTGTTGTATCTGGGCCGTTACACGTTTCTTTGATTACTTACTACAAGAGTTAAGACCCTTTTAACAAATGAAATCTGGGGAGAAGGCAGGAATTTTCTTTGTTGTTTTTTTGTTCTGTTTGTTTGTTTTAAATTTTTATTGGAATATAGTCGATTTACAGTGTTGTAAATAGTTTATAGTATAGTTTCAGGTGTATAGCAAAGTGAGTCAGTTATAATATACATATATCTACTCTTTTTTGGATTCTTTTCCCGTATAGGTCATTACAGAGTATTGAGAAGAGTTCCCTGTGCTGTACAGTAGATCCTTATTAGTTATCTATTTTATATGTAGTGGTGTGTGTACGTCAGTCCCAGTCTCCCAATTTATCCCTTCCCCCCCCCCATCACACCCCTGGTAACCATAAGTTTGTTTTCAAAAGTTTTCCTTTTAATGAATACCGCCAGCTTTAAGAGACTGAATATATAATGGTTAATTTACACCCATACAGAGGGAATGATTATTTACTTCGTAGAAGGAATCACTGTGGGTGTCCAGTTAGGATGTAGCTTATTCCCTGCGCACTTGTTACGTAAAATAAGACCTGCGTGCTCACAAGTTCAGCTTCTTTCCACTGTAGCTTTTCCCTCAGCTGGTAATTTAATTTTCACCCTGTGTTGCTTTGCCTTCCCCTCCCTGCAGATGATTGCCTGGTAGCTATGGAGAGGTGGGGCAGAGGCAGGGAGGCTCCTCAGTCCAGCTACTGAACTTAGCCCGGGAGGGCTGCCCAGAGGAGAGGAGGGCGGCTGCCGGTATGGTGTCAGGGCGTGCACCTTTCTCCTGGTTGGATTGTGCTTTACTTCCCCCTTGGGTTCAAGTGCAGAGGCTATTGCCTGGGCGGGTTTACATTAAATCCTCATTAACTGGGCTGCCTCTATCAGATCGAGGAATTACGATCTCGTATGGCAGGCTCTTACTTTCCCTAGGGAATAGAAGACATAGACACATGAGGTATAGACCATCAAGGAAAGGGAGATAAAGGCAAGTGCAAAGTAAAGCTGGTCCCCGGAGGAAGGTGGCATTGGTGTGGGGATCTGAGGGTTAGGGGGCAGTGGGTGCTGAGAGGGGTGAGGAAGGAGAGCCTCTTCTGTTCCAGGTGTTGAAATGCTTACCGAAAGCCTGGGAAGGTAGGTGTTGGTCGGTTGGGGGGGGACCCCGGTGGCCCTCTGTGACTTTCATAAAAGGTGAAGGGATTCTTTGCTTGTGGCTTTGGAAGTGCGGAAGCTGATGAAATACTGCTGCTGATGAAATTCTGATCCTGTCTGTGTGAATTGTGCCATGTTTGTAAATTTGTAAACACAGTGATACTTATCTGTGCTAATTGTACGTGTGCTTGTCAACTTGTAAGCGTAGCAATACTGTTTTTTTCTTGTTGCAGAAAGATTCAAACCATCTTCAGAAAATCGAAACTAAGGGAGAAGATAATCAGCAACCCAAAACATTTAATAATCTTATTTTTGGTAGGGGAGCTATGTTGAATTTTTTTTCCCCGTCTGTGGAATTTTTTGCTTGGTACCGGGCAGATCTAATTATGAGTTGCTTGAGCGTAATTCTCTTAAGAATTACGTTGTCAAAAATCTTTGGAGTCACATGCTAGCTTAGAGGAAGCTTAGTTTTGTGTATGCCACTTGGAATTTTAAAAATGATATGTTTCATTACTATGGTATATATTGAGTTTTATCATTTAGCTTTTTGTAGACAAGCATATAAAAAAGAAAACCCTAACTTCTGGAAAACTGAGTACTTCGTATTGATCAAACGCGTTGGTCTTTAAAACAACTGTGTGCTTTTTTTGGTAGGTGCAGCTTTTCTTGTACTCTTCATTAGTGTTTAGATGCCCTGAATCTTGAATGAAAGTTTGGAAAGGAAACATCTGGACTTGAAAAGACAGGCCTGCTGCTGCTTGAGTCATATTTATTTTGTGTTGATCTCCCCACAGAGTGGATGAAATCATCCAGAGTGGATGCCTCTACGGGTTATGAGCTGGGGTGGGGCTACTGTGTCCCCTCTTCCTCCCCGTTTCCAGGGGCTGGCGTTTTGGAGAAAAATTATTGGAACCTCACAGCACTGCATGTAGTTGTGCAGTTTTACCCCCAAAGGTAAACTGACATTGTCTGCTGCTGATTGAGGACACTTCTTCGTGTGCTCCCTCGCAGGGACTTAGGTTTGCTGTTACAGGGTGTAATTCTCAAATTACCTGTGGTGTTACTGCCGATCTGAAAGAGATGTCTCATTCACGCAGAAACGCTTTCTCCTTCTTTTGACCCTCGTGAAAGTGGCCTTTACTGGCCCTTCCCCTTGGCCGTCCGTCCGCCGCAGTGTTGGTTTCTGCTGGAGGCCCCTCCTTTCTCTCTCCTCTCTTGCCTAGGTGGTCTCGTGTGCTTCCTTGAGGCAGGCAGCCAGCTCTCAGGTCTCCACTGCAGGCCCAGATTCTGCTGGGAGAGCCGCCTGGGCACCGCCCAGGCTGCTGCAACTCAGCGTGTTGCAGCTGCAGATCTTGCACCTTCCTTTACCTTAATTCTCCCGCACTTCCGGGCCTGCCGACAGGTTTATCCCCAAATGCAGGAGTCATCCTTGATGCTTGTCTCTCCTTGACCTTCCGTGGCCAACCGATCACCCAGTCCCTGGAGCCTCAGTGTCTCATTTGTGTACCTTCTCTTTCACCCCTGGTGTCCTGGCCTCCGTCGTCGCCTCTCGGGGCGGTCACGGGACTGGTCTGGTACTGTCACCGCCTCTGGACTCTCCGTGCGCCAGCCTCCTCTAGACCCGCAGCAGTGCATGTGCCAGAGCCCAGCTGGGCTTCTCAGGCTCTTGCTGGAAAGGTAACTCCTCGTGTTGCACCTTAGATGGCCTAGAAGGTACTTCACCTTTCAGCTCCTGCCCATTTCCAGCCTTGTGTTCTGCAGTCCTCCCTCCTGCCTTGACTGAGGAAGGAACCTTAGGTGTTTCTAAAGAACGAGGCCCTGCGTGTTGTGAAGCCACTACAGAATGACGCTTCCCAGGCCTCCCAGCGGCGGGCGATGACCCGCGGTGTGTGACGGGCTCCCGAAGGAAGAGCAGCGTGCGGGACTGGAGGAGCCTGCCCTGGAGAGGAGGTGCCCCCGGCCTCACCACAGCGACTTGTTTTGCACGTTGCTCTCGCCTGGTCCTGCTTTGTCCTGGAAAGGCAGGCATGCGCACACCTGTGAAGGCAGCCCTGCCGGAATCCCCCGCAGCGGGGAGAAGGGGAGAGGGTCCGTGGGCTGTCCCGAGTCTCCCTCGCCTGCCCTCCCGGGCTGCATTTCTGCTGTCTTTACTGCCTCCGAGGTCCCTTGTTAACCAGACTTCAGTGTCATGGGCATGTGGAGGAGGGGGTGGCCCAGGGCGTGTGGAGGACGCAGAGAACCTGACCTGTGAGCAGCCTGGGGGGGGAGGCCCCCAGAGCACCCGTGGCCCCGCGCTGCCGGCCAGAACCAGCCCGGGCCTGGCGGCACGGGGCGCTCGTCCCGTGGATCCACAGAGAGACCGCGGCCTGCCTTCCTTGCCGTCCTTGCAACCCCGAGAGCCTTCTGACCTCTGGATCTTTGCACGTGTCTCCCAGCTCTGCACCCTCTCGGACTAAGGGTGCACGCACAGTATTGAGGAAGCCTTTCCATTCCCTGGGGGGGTGGGGGGGGCTGGAGAGCCTGCAGGGCAGGCCTGCCGGAATGTTTTTTCCCTTGAGTTAAAAAAATTTTTTTAATTGAGATATAACTCACGTAGCGTAAGATTCATCCTTTTAAAGAAGCGTACAGTTCGGTGGGTTTAGTATACTCACTTAGTTGTGCAGCCATCGCTCTAATTCCAGAAATTTTCATCACCCCCGAAAGAAACCCTGTGCCCGTGAGCAGTCCCTCCCCGTTCCTGCTGGCCCCAGCCCCTGGCAGCAGCCAGTCTCCTGTCTGTCTCCATGCGTTTGCCTCTTGTGGACATTTCATCTAAATAGAACCACACAACGCGGGGCCTTTTGTGTTGGCTTCTTTCATTCAGCGTCACGTTTTCGAGGCGTGTCCACGTTAGCGTGGGTCAGGACTTCATTCCTTTTTGTGGCTGGATAATATGGCACTTTATGGATAGAGCACATTTCGTTTATCATTTGTCGGTTAGTTGATCGACATCTGGTCGTTGGCACCTTTCTGCTTTCATGAATGGTGCTCCTGTGGAGAGGCGCGCGCTCACGGGGCCGTGCCTTGCTTTTGGCTGCTGCTTCTCGCTTTCGTGCATGAGGGTAGAGCGTCCCCAGGCAGCCCTAGCAAGTGGACACGTGTATTTCTCCTGTATCGCAGATAGGGTAGAGATTTGCCAAAAGGGGGCACTGCACCCACTGCCCTGGCCAGCCAGCAGGGCCCTCCTCGAGGAGGGAAGCTGCAGCGTGTCCCTTGAGTGTGTGGTAGATGCGCATGGACTGTCTCGGAGGGAGGGCACCCTCCTTTCCTCCTGGCACCCTGCTGACCTCCGTTCTTCTGTTGAGGGTGCCTTTTCCTCTCTGCAGGGGTGGGTCCTGGGGTGCCGACACTGAGTACGGTCACCCTGTGGCCAAGGGCAATAACAGCTCAGCAAGCCATCGCCCCCCCCCGCCACACCCCGCTGAGAAATGAGCTTCTCTCTCTTCCTTTCTGCTCTCTTTCCAGTAACACAGCTTCAAATGAAAATGAGGCTCCGCATCTGGAACCTTTCTGGTTGTTTCATGAACCCAGACTACAGGGGGATCCCTGACTGGACTTAACCTTTCCAGGGTTGGGGGTGCCTTGGTATTATCTTCATATCCCATTGTACAGTTTATCAAGTTTTCTGCTGAGTCTTTCTTTTCACCCTCATTCTGTAATGAGCCTGCTGGGAGGCTTGACCAGGGTTGTTTGTTTATAGGTGGGACACCAAGCCCCGAGCGGCCTGCTTGCAGATCATATTAGGTGGTCAGGACTAGGTCTCTAGCCGGGGGCCTTTGAGTACAGGAGTGCACTAAAGCTCTTTTTTCTATGTGACTTAAAAAAAAAAAAATCTTTCTTTCTTTCTTTTTTTTTTTTTTTTGGCTGCATGGCTTGCGGGATCTTATTAGTACCCGGACCAGGTATTGAACTCACTCCCCCTGCACTGGGGGCGTGGAGTCTTAACCACCGGACTACCAGGGAAGTTCTCCGAAAATCTTTTTTTTTCTCCTTAAAATATTTATTTATTTGGCTGCGCTGGGTCTTAAGTAGGGGCACGCGGGATCTTTTGTTTTTTTCTTTAGTTGAGACATGCATGTGGGATCTTAGTTCCCCAACCAGGGATAGAACCCGGGCCCCCTGCATTGGGAGCATGGAGTCTTAACCACTGGACCACCAGGGAAGTCCCCAAAAGTCTTTATTACGGTCATTGTTTAAAGTGTAAAAGTCCTGAGGGTTTTATGAAATTACATGCCGTTCCCCCCGCACTTCTCTGAAACCCATATGAAGTACCAGAAGTCTCACCTTGGCCACAGACATACTCATGATATTTCTAATATTTGGATGATCCTCTGTAAACTAGAGATCAGCAGACTTTTTTCTGCAAACGGTCAGGGTCGGTGTTTTTGGCTTTGTGGACTGAACTACTCCTCTCCGCTGTCGTGGCATGAGAACAGCCATAGACAACGTGGAAAGGCAGGGGGGTTGCGCCCCGGCAAGCGGTGGCTTTCCCAGTGCGGCCCCCAGACCAGCAGGATCATTCTCACCTGGGGCCTTGTGAGAAACGCAGAGTCCTGGCCCCATTGCAGACCTGCTGAACCCCGAACGGGGGCTTCTGGCGCTGGCTCCGGTTTGAGAGCTGCTGCTCCAGAAACGTGTGACTCGCCTGCCATTTGTATCGGAATCAGCAAACGCCGTCCTACCGGGTCAGGGTTGCTGGTGTCCAGGAATCTGAATTTTAACGGTGGCCCCATGGTGGTCTTATGCCCATGAAATAAGAACCAATTTCTAAAGCAGGACTAGTTTGGACCAGTAGAGGAGATGGGGGAAGTGTCAGGGAACTTCTGAAACCTCAGCTGGGACTTGCTTGGGCTCGGGGGTAGTGAGAAGAGGGTGATGTGGGAGATTGGGGCGGGGGTGGCCTTGTGTCACCTTATTGTGAACGGTGCCTGGAGTCCCTGCTCCCAGAAGGTGCATTCCTTTCTCCCCACCCCTCATGTGTGTCCCAAAGCCGGGAGTTTCTGGAACTGAAATCCAGCCCTTCTGTTAATAGCTATCGGACACCACATTTCCTAATGCCTGTGTTCGGTATTTGAAATGAAAACAGGTCAAGAGCGCGCTGTGTGTTTCCTTCGATATAAATGTGCAGCGCAGGTAGACGCACAGAGACGGAGCTGACGGGCAGTCGTCAGGGTGAGGAATGGGGTGATAGAAATAAGCTGGGATCAGAGAGTGGAGACGGCTACACCGCTCCGAGCATACAAACCTCACTGGGTTTCCTCTTTTTTTAAGTTAATTTTTACTGGAGTCGAGTTGATTTACAATGTTGCGTTAGTTTCAGGTGTACAGCACAGTGAATCAGTTTTATGTATACCTATATCCACTCTCCTTTAGATTCTTTTCCCACAGAGGCCATGACAGAGTATTGAGTAGAGTAGGTCCCTGCTAGTTTTCTGTTTTGTATATGGATTTACTCTTTGAAGGGGTGAATTTTATGGTATGTGACTTATAGCCCGATAAAGTTGTTACTTACCATAAGGAAATGGGTCAAGGCGTTCAGCCTTATCCTTGAGTTGCCCAGACCTGGTGGACAGGAGGCCGACGGGAAGGCCCCTCCTAGGGCTCGTCCTGTGGGCCGGCCCTCCACACCCCTCACCATGCATGTCACAGGGATTCCTCTGCTGGTGCTGGGTGGACCCACAGGCACACAGCCTGGGGAGAGAGTCAGCCCTTGGGCTGGGGGAGGGGCCGCGCTGTTCCTGCAGGTTAGTGGCAGGGGAGGGGGCCGCCGTGGGTGAGGTGGGCGCTGAGAGCCAGGGAAGGGTTTTTTAAAAAAAATTAATTAATTAACTTTTGAATGTATTGGGTCTTCGTTTCTGTGCGGGGGCTTTCTCCAGTTGCGGAGAGCGGGGGCCACTCACTCCTCATCGCGGTGCGCGGGCCTCTCCCGTTGCGGAGCACGGGCTCCAGACGCGCAGGCTCAGTAGTTGTGGCGCACGGGCTTAGCTGCTCCGCAGCACGTGGGATCTTCCCGGACCGGGGCTCGAACCCGCGTCCCCTGCATCGGCAGGCGGATTCTCAACTACTGCGCCACCAGGGAAGCCCAGCGAAGATTTTTAAGCAGGAGGTGATGGCGCGGCTCTCTCTTCAGCAGAGGGCAGATGGGTGCGGGGGTGTGGGCCGGAGTCGCAT
This sequence comes from Kogia breviceps, assembly GCF_026419965.1. Lineage (NCBI taxonomy): Eukaryota > Metazoa > Chordata > Mammalia > Artiodactyla > Physeteridae > Kogia > Kogia breviceps. The sequence goes on along the minus strand of NC_081330.1, from coordinate 128,052,861 downwards.
TGCTGCGGGCTCCTGGAGCCGATAGAGAGAAGGCAGGGGATCTGAGTGGTACCCCGGGGCACAGCAGGGTCCACCCAGCGCTTGGCTGGAGGATGCTGGAGATGCCCTGAAGGAGCTGGGTGGCTGCAGGTGCTGGTCACCTCTCCCATGCCATTTGCTGGAGGCCCGGGGCTGCACGGCCATGCGAGTCCCAGCTCCTACGTGCAGGTGGCACCTCTAGAAAGCCCCGGGGAGGGAGCAGGTGTGTTCCAGGGCAGACCTGGCCCCTCCTCTTTGCCCAGGTGTAGTTGGGGTGATGGGCAGGTGTGGTCTCAACACACTTGCCCAGGGCCACGTGGAGCAGGTGTGCTAGGGGCGCCTCCCCTGGGCCTCTGTGACTTCCGGAGGATTCCCGACAGACACTTGGCTTGCTTTGCTGCTGTGTTTTCCATGCGTGGTCCTAGCTGCTTCGAAAGGAGAGGAATCCGTTGGAAAAAAAACTCCCTTTGAGTGTAATAATTACTGAAAAGTAGGCGTCTAGTTCAACCATTTCGGTCACTTTGACTCAATTTTTGTCCTTTTTTTTTTTCCCCCCTCCTTTTTATGAAGCATCAGTCAAAATAAGGATGTCACAAACGAAACAAAGGCTAGGTATTGGCTGGGCTTCTCTGGAAGGGAAGATTAGAGTCGTTTTGTTTTTCTTGTTTTAAATAACATGCAGCCAGCGATATCCTGGTGAGGATTAAATGTCATAATGATGATTTCAGGAGCTATAGAAGTGAGGAGATAGCTGAAAGTTCAGATGCCCCTTTCATTAAAAAGAGTTAGGAAGAGTGTCTGGACATGGACGTGTGTTCACCGTTGAAGGGATTACAGACCACGTGTAGAAATGACCTCTGTGCATAACAGAAAAAACAGTAATTTAAAAGTTCAGTAAATATCAAACAGCCCTGGGCTGACAGCCTGCATTTTGGGGCCCCAGTTCCAGTAGTAGTATTGAAAGCTAGACTTCCCTTGTAATTTAGCCCCAAGCTGTAGCCCCATATAAATAATATGAAAACTGTATCTCGTCAAATGAACCACCAAATTTTGCACAGATCAGTAACCATTCTGGCTATGTGACTTCTGCCTAATTGATTGCACTCTAGAATAAAAATCGATGGCTATGTAATTGAATAAACCTTTTCCATGCTTTGTTCTCTTAGCTTTCTTGTTATTCTTAATTGTAGATTGTATTTTTTAAAAAATTTTTAATATTTATTTAGTTGCTCTGGGTCTTAGCTGCGTCAGGTGGGCTCCTTAGTTGTGGCACTCATGTGGGATCTATTTCCCTGACCAGGGATAGAACCCGGGCCCCCTGCATTCATTGGGAGCGTGGAGTCTTAACCACTGTGCCACCAGGGGAGTCCGTTGTAGATTGTATTTAAATTGTCATTAGATTGTTTTTTTTTTTTTTTTTTTGGCGGTACGAGAGGCTCTCACTGTCGTGGCCTCTCCCGTTGCGGAGCACAGGCTCCGGACGCGCAGGCTCAGCGGCCACGGCTCACGGGCCCAGCCGCTCCGCGGCACGTGGGATCCCCCCAGACCGGGGCGCGAACCCGTGTCCCCCGCATCGGCAGGCGGACTCTCAGCCACTGCGCCGCCAGGGAAGCCCTAGATTGTATTTTTATAGTTGGGCCTTCAATTCATTAAAATTATATGCTGTGAAAAGGTATTGCTTTTCAGGTATACACTTTTCAGGTATTACTTTTCTCAGAAAGAGGGAGGATCTGAGAAAGTCATTTTTTGGTTTTTGGCTATGTTTTGTTCTTGGTGGTAATCAGGAAATCATGTTTCAGGTTTAAATAAACAACGTTTAGGTTTTAGGCGAATGAGGTTAGTACCTTCTGGGTTTTCCCTGAAATCGTTCTAGTTTAACTGTTTAAGCGTTTTAAAAAAAAAATCATTGATTTCTAGTGAGAGAAGGGAAACACGTTAAGTTCAGATACATAAAACCTAGAAGTCTTCCATTGATTCTCCCCGCCTCCCAGGAATGATGCGTTTGGACAAAAGTAATTGCACGGAACCTTTCTTAGTTCCAGAGTTTAGAGTCTCCGAGTCCAGGGAGCAGTGGTGGGAAGCGAGAGAAGCATTCTGGGGGTTGGAAGGCCTGCGAGCGGATCAGCAGCCCCCTGTGCTTCTGTGATCCCGGCACACAGGAATTCTGCCCTTTGGCACCGTGCAGGGTCTTGATTGGGCCAGGCCCGCTAACGTAGCTGTTTTCCCCCATTCAGACGCTGCATTAGGGTTCAGAACCTGGGCCGGGTAGGGAGAGCCTCTCAAGCCAAACACTCCCAGAAGTCCCAGGTGGGGTGCAAGGGAATGCCACCCACTGGTACCGCCAGCATCTCTGCTGCTGCTGCTGCTGCTGCTGCTGCTGCTGCTGCTCTGCTGAAAGGAATGAAGCAGTCTCCCTTCTTGCAGTGCAGGAGCTCGTTTTCAGATGTGCTGGAGTAAAAGCAGGAAAGATTTTGGACTTCCCTGGTGGCGCAGTGGTTGAGAGTCCGCCTGCCAATGCAGGGGGACACGGGTTCGAGCCCTGCTCTGGGAGGATCCCACATGCCGTGGAGCAGCCGGGCCCGTGCCCCACAGCTGCTGACCCTGCGTGCGTTCTGGAGCCCGTGAGCCACAACTGCTGAGCCAACGTGCCGCAACTGCTGAAGCCCGCGTGCCTGGAGCCCGTGCTCGGCAACGGGAGAGACCACCCAATGAGAAGTCCGCGCACCGCAACGGAGCTTAGCCCTCGTTCACTGCAACTGGAGGGAGCCTGCGCACAGCAACGAGGACCCGGTGCAACCAAAAATGAAAACAAATAAATCAATTTATTTTAAAAAAAAGAAAAAGCAGGAAAGATTTCTCCTGCATGAAAGATCACTATTCTTACATCAGGAGCTTTGGAAAAATAACTCCTCCATATCAAAATACAAAGGTTATGGAATAGTATGTGCTTGGAGTAGCTGTAAAGGGCTCCATCTAGAAACTTGAAGTTTCAAAAATTTCTCTGTGCAGCTCAGTATTAAAGAAAAAAACCAGACTGCTCTTGAACAAAATGAAAGGAATTGCAAGGAATGTATTTTAAGCCTGCTTCATTGACTGGGGTAATTACCTATGATTCTGTCTTCTGAGTAGAGACCACATTCATTGTGTAATTAGTTTGTGCTTCAAGAAAACAGTATTTGCACAGATACCCTCCTGACAGCATGAAATTTTAGCTTTTAAAGCTTTTTGGGTTCTCACTAGATGGTGAGAATCTGGGGTTCTATTCCCATCATCCACTTGGCAGTGAGAAAATTAATGGGGTGACATTTTAGGGAAACTTACACGCGTGGTAACTTCTCTTCCTGTGTTTATATCCACACTGACAAGAATGCACCCTGGCTAGCTCATTGTTTAGGAACTTGGGTGTTAAGGAGAGTCTGCACAGCCCTCGACACCGGGGTGCTCAGGCTGTGTTCACGGTACCGTCTGTATTGCATGAGAGCAAAGGGCGGAGCTGCTTCCCTTCGGGAGGAAGAACCTGTGGGTGTGTTTGAAGCTCTCCGGGTCACTCCACCTGGACCTGTGGCCTCCTGCAGCTGTATGACCCCCTTAGCATGAGCTTCGCCAGGTAGCAACTCCAGGGCCTGGCAGCCCGGGGCCCAGCATTCCCCTGGGAGCTGCTTCCCCACTTCACTGTCCAGCGCCTGACACGTTTTAGCTACTCAGCGAATGTGTTACGCAACGGCCTTTGTCAAAGTCAAGGGCACCTTTCTTCCTTTTTCTTTCTTTTTGCATATTGGGTTTTTTTTTTTTTCTGCACTTTTTTAACACCTTTATTGGAGTATAATTGCTTTACAATGGTGTGTTAGTTTCTGCTGTATAACAAAGTGAATCAGCTCTACATATACGTCTATCCCCATATCTCCTCCCTCTTGCGTCTCCCTCCCACCCTCCCTATCCCACCCGTCTAGGTGGTCACAGAGCACCGAGCTGATCTCCCGGTGCTGTGCGGCTGCTTCCCACTAGCTGTCTAGTTCACGTTTGGTAGTGTAGATGTGTCCCTGCCAAAGCAAGTTTCTGGTCATCCAGAGTGAGCTCCTCGTGGATAACCGAGCTGTATGTGTCACTGCTGGGCTCGGGTGACCCAGACAGAAGAGCTTGATATAAGGTAACCATAACATCTAAAGTTTACACCAAATGACTTTTCTTTGATAGCTCTCATTTTACTTGTTTCAGATCTCGATTTCTAAGAGTAACTTCACTTTCATTTAAGCACGGTAACAACAACAATAACACAATCACTGCGTAGATTCTCACTTTTCACAAGATGAGCAAGAGTTGGGAAATCTCGTCCAGAGGCGCAGATGCATTTGTAAGATGGACCGTGGCAAGGCGTGCCGAGCCTTAAAGCCTCCGGTCAGCTTTAATACCCGAGTGACCCTGACTCCTGGAAGTGTCCCTGTAGGTTTGGGGTTTGTACGGGAAAGGGCAGGACTTCACAGTTCTTCTGGGTGGGGGGCGGTGGATTGAAACCCTGGCTGCAAATTGGAATCACCTGGAGGAGGGAGGGGCTTTGAAAGCTATCGAAGCCTGGCCACACCCTAGGCCAGTTAAGTCCGGGTCTCGGGCGTGGCCCAGTGTCAGTGACTCTGAAGCTGGCCAGGAGGTGCGAATGTGCAACAAGGGGGCGAATCACGGCCTTACATTTTAGCGTTTACCCGTGTTGGTAGCTTTACAGACAGGCACCAAGAGCTCCCTGCAAAACTCAAGAAGAAAATTCAGTCCGTCTGGCCAGAGGTCCCCCGGTACCCTTACAGGTGTGTTTTCTGAACCCGAGGAGGCATGTTTTCAGCCGGGGCAGGGAAGCAGGGTCAAGCTCTGGCTGGGTTCTGGTGGCCAAGGGGGTCACGGGAAGCGGGGGTGGGGTGGGTGGGGGTGGGGCAGCCTGCATGCTGAGGCTGGAGCCGAGGGATTTTAACACAGCAGGAGAGCTGGGGTGCTGAGCTGTGCTTATGGGGTCCTGGCTGCCAGTTGCAGGCCTGCCAGGTGCCGGGGTGGACGCTAGAAGTGGGCATTCTCTAGGTGGGGTTTCTGAGTCGGCAGCATTCTCCTCAGGGAGCTTGTCAGAGACGCAGAGTATCAGGCCCTGCCCCCGACCCGCTGCTTCAAAAACCGCACCAGAAACTCAGGCTTGGGGGAGCTTAGCAGGGTGTGTTTAAGGCCTTCCGGGGGCTCCTGTTTGTAGCACAGGTTTGGGAACCTCAGCTGTATATCCTTTCTCTCGCTTACTCTTCACACCTGCTCTGTGGAAGCACTTGTTATTCTGTAACACGTTACAGCTGAGGAGATCCTGCTTTTACGTTTTCCAGCTGCTGGAAATAGAGGCTCGGGGGTGTATCAGTCCCGGGACGGGGGAGCTGCGAGCCGCGGTCCGCCGGGTGCCCCGGGGCTCTGGGTGCGGGCACAGGACCTGGGGCCACTTGGAAAGCCCCTGCACCTCGAGTCCATCAGCTTTATGACATCCCCTTCCAAGGCTGACAGGATTAAATGAAGTGTGAGGTATGTAAACGTGACACCAGCAGTTGGTGTTAATAGATCGTTAGCTTTTGTCGTTTCTTTTAATCTTTTTAAAGGTTACATACCGTGTGGTTCCGTTTATTTGATATTCTTCTTTTTTTTTTTTTTTTTAATTTTTGCGGGACGCGGGCCTTTCACCGTCGCGGCCTCTCCCGTTGCAGAGAGCAGGCTCCGGACGTGCAGGCCCAGCGGCCACGGCTCACGGGCCCAGCCGCTCCGCGGCATGTGGGATCTTCCCGGACCGGGGCACGAACCCGCGTCCCTTGTATCGGCGGGCGGACTCCCAACCACTGTGCCACCAGGGAAGCCCGATATTCTTCTTTTTTAAAATAAATTTATGTATGTTATTTATTTGTTTTTGGCTGCGTTGGGTCTTTGGTGCCGTGCGCCGGCTCTAGTTGCGGAGAGTGGGGGCTACTCTTGTTGTGGAGCACGGGCTCCAGGCCGTGCTGAAGCCCCACGAGGGCTTCAGTAGTTGTGGCACATGGGCTCAGTAGTTGTGGCTCGCGGGCTCTAGAGTTCAGGCTCACTGGTTGTGGCGCACGGGCTTAGTTGCCCCGCGGCATGTGGGATCTCCGCGGACCCGTGTCCCTTGCATTGGCAGGTGGATTCTCAACCGCTGCGCCACCGGGGAAGCCCATATGGTTACCTTTCAGCAAACACTTAAGCGGCCCTTGTGGGGGGTTACTTTCTACTTTATGCCCTGCTGTAGCGCTTTCGGTTTTTTAACAACATCATGGCCTGTGTATACATATACACAAGCCTGTAAACACAAGATAGTAAAGCCATGGTTATTTCCACTTGAACAGGCAAGTAGGAGACAAAGCAGGGGTAGCGTAAAGACCTTAGAATTATGCATGAGTCACGAAACAGGATGCTTGTGAATTGAGCTTAGACAGGCACTTAAAATCTCTGGGCACATGGGCTTCCCTGGTGGCGCAGTGGTTAAGAATCCTCCTGCCGCCGGCTGCTCTGGTGCCGCCGTGATCGTCTCTGTGCGCTGCTTCACGGCCGGCAAGATCGTGGGCAGCAAGTGGGAGGCCTACCTGGGGCTGCTGCAGGCTGCGTACACCGAGGGGGGGCGCCCTGGATGTGCTGGGCCTGAAGCGCTCCTGCTGCCGCCGCATACCGCTGTCCCACGTGGACCTGATCGAGAAGCTCCTCAACTCCGCGCCCCTGGAGAAGTGACTCCGGCCCGGCAGGCCGCGTCTCGTTCTCGGGAGGTGTGGGGAGCTGGAAGCAAGGCCCGCCTGCCCGTGGCCCTGTCGGCATGGGTCTCCCTCTCTGGAAAGAACCACCCAGTAAATGTTTTTGAGGACCACCACACACACACACAGAAAATCTGCCTGCCAATGCAGGGGACACGGGTTCGAGCCCTGGTCCGGGAAGGTCCCACGTGCTGCGGAGCAGCTAAGCTCGTGCACCACAACTACTGAGCCTGCGCTCTAGAGCCCGCGAGCCACAACTATCGAAGCCTGCGCGCCTAGAGCCCGTGCTCTGCAACAAGAGAGGCCACTGCAATGAGAAGCCCGCGCATCACAACCAAGAGTAGCCCCCATTCTTTGCGACCAGGGAAAGCCCGCGTACAGCAACAATGACTCAATGCAGCCAAAAATAAAATAAATTAAAAAGAAATAAATTTTAAAAATAGTAATTAAAAAAAAATCTCTGGACACAGTTCTCTTCTACCTCTAAACTTGGCGTGCACAGGGTGGTTTGGGCAGTGGGCCAGAGCGTGTTAGAAATGTTACGGCAACACCAGTCGGGTCCCCCGCTTTTCAGTGTCCCTGCAGTAGCTCTGATTGGTGTGTTTGGCCAGGCGGACGCATGGTCAGAGGTGGCAATGAACAGAGCTGTCCTGTGGCCATGGAATCCCGGGGATGCCCCGTCATCATGCTGGGAGAGGTGGTACCAGGGCCATCGTCTGTCCAAACAGCAGGTGGCTACACACTTGCTTCCCTTTCGGTCCTTAGGGTGACAGGGGCCCACTGAGGGTTCTAGGGCTTACAGGCTGGGAGTCCATCCTAGTTACAAGAGATTTTTTTTTTTTTTTTTAATATGACATAAAACTGGAACAGAGAACTTCAGGGTTGAGAAATTGCTTTTGGCTGCAGAGGAATCACAAATGAGGGTATTTTCTGAAGTTAGCGTCTAAGTCAGGTTGAAAGTATGATTCCGCCCGAGACAAAGAGCGTATACCTGTTTGTCGGGGCACAGTTCCCTGAATGCTTATTATGACCTGCCAGTTGGGGTAGGTACCAAGGTTAGTCATGCTGAGTGTTTTTAGGGTGAGAAAACCCAGGGCTGGGATCTCCCACATATGATTCAGGCGTCAGGTTCAGTTGGGAGAGCATTTCCAGCCAGTGCCCCTGAGGATCGAGAGCTACTAGCTTCAGAAAATGATCAGGCTATTTCAGGTCTCCGGCGGCACGTGCAGGTGCTTCCGAGGGTTTGGACTTGGAAGAGGTAGAGGACTCGCTTTTTGCACTTTGTCAGTGAGCGTGTTCAGCTTGGCCGGAGACGGAAAGGAAAACTCAAACCCGGGGCCGGGCGCGCGCGGGCCGGGGCTGCTTTCTCTGATTGAGTCTTGTGGGGCTCTGTGCTGGCTTCCTGTGACTAGAGTGTGTGTGCGGGTCGCCGGGACAGCTGGTGACGTCGGCAGGCTCGGTCGTTAGGAAGCCGTCCGTTCAGAAGCAGGCCGACGCGGTAGGGAGCGGGCAGAGCCCGTTCTCGGGAGGTCGCCACAAGCTGGCAAAGCAGCCGAGCCCGAGCCCGAGCGTGGAGCGCGCGCGTGTGTGGCTGTGAGCGGGGAGCGCGCGGCGGGGCCGTGAGTCACCGGGCGCCCCCTGCTGGTCCGGCATCGAAGTGTGCACCGTGCTCCGGGGCCCTGTCACTGGCTGCCGGCCGGCGTCGTCCTGACGCCCCCGTCCCCTCCCCCGCCCGGCTGGCTCATTCACCAGCTGCTCCCCCGGCCGGGGTTAAGGTGTCAAGTATTTGATGTCTCTTGTTTGTGTCTAGGTCACAGGAGAAACCCACCTAATAAATGGGTCAAAGCGGGGAGGGTCAGGGCTTATTCCTCCCGGTTTCCGCAGCAGGAGTGGCCAGAGGCGAGGGTTTCGCTGTGACCAGCCAGCCGTGCACTTGAAGAAGAGGGAAGCGAGTCGCCAGGACTGCGGGGAGTGTTTTCCTTCAGCCTCTAGCAAGTGTTTTCTGGTATGGCTCTGGTAGAGGGAAACTGCAGGCAATCCTTAGACTCTGTCCGCTAGGAAGTGACACATCTGAAAACTGCAGCCTGGTGCAGAGCTCACCAAGCACCCTTAACCGTCTGCCTGGGCCAGCAGGCTGCTTTCATCGGGAACACGTGGGCCTCAGTGGGGAGGGGGCGTTCTCTTACCAGCCGTTTCTCATTGCCTGTCTGGAGAAATGAAAGCTTGCCGCCCGTTTCTCTCTGGCTTTCCCGTTAAGACTAGTCACACTCGTCCCGTGGCCAGTCTCTCCTCTAAGAGTGAGAATTCCATTCTGAGTTTTTCCAGTATTTTTCAAGTTCCCCTCTCCTAGGTCATGATTCTGAAAATAGTTCAGAATCCTAGGTGTGACGACTGAGCTGCAGACTATTTTTGCTCGTAACCTTATCGCGAATCTCTCTACGTTTTTAGCCTCCCCTTACCCGCAGGGAGCTCATAACCCCAAGCACTTAGTTACTAAGACATTGACCACGGAATGGTGACCTGCGAGCACATTCGTACATGTGGCTGATGACAGGAACGGAGGCCCTGAGAGAGCCGGACCATTTCGGTTGCAGGGAGCCAAGGCGTATTGTAGTACCCCGAGTAGGAAAGGGAATCCGCGCAGTCACCCAGCTGGGACATCTCCAAGATGCATCGGGCATGATGGGAGAGTGGCTTGTACCAACGCTGGAGGCCCGTGTCTCCCTCTACCACCTCCTTAGGTCTGATTGTGTCCCTCCTGCTGGTGGCTTCTCCGGCAGACTTCCCCACGGGATGGGAATGGTGGCTGCACGTGGCCCTGGGCTTGTGCTCTACAGGCCTGCCTTCTCAAAGCGGGGGGGGTCCCTTCCTCCCTGGTGATGTCTGGGGGCACTTCTGTCAGCTGAGGGGGAAGGTGGCTCCTGGCATCTGGTGGAGAGAGGCCAGGGACGCTGCTCGCCGCGCGGCGGTGCACGGGGCGCCCCGCCGCAGAGAGCGGTCCGTCCCGGCGTGTCAGCAGTGCTGGGTTGAGAACCACCACGCCAGACCCAGCGGCTGGTCCCTGGCGTGGGTTCAGCGGTGTGCCTTCGTCGTTGGGAATGGGGCAGGGCAAACAGGACGGTGCTGGGGACACCTGTGGGGGACAGATGGTTTCCTCAAGAGGAGGGAATGTTCACAGATAAAAAGGAATCTCTGGAGTTAGCTGCTAGGTGAGGGCCCCCGGGGGGGCCCCGCCTTTGTGTTCTCCGGAGTAGTGAGTACACAGCGGACGCTCCGTAGACGCTTGCTAAAATGCATGGAAGCTGCGGATGCATCTGGAGCTCTTCAGGCAGGCTTGCACAGCTCAGCATTCACTGCTGTGGCCAGGTGTTAGGAGTTTTGGGAACGTACTGCAGATCAACCAGGGGTAATTGATGAGCTCTGCAAAGTCATCTGACACTGCCCCTCGGTGCCCTCCCCAGCCCCCTTTCTCTGCCTTGGTTTTGTTTTGTTTTGTTTAAAAAAAATAAATTTATTTTATTTATTTATTTTTGGCTGCGCTAGGTCTTTGTCGCGCGGGCTTTCTCCAGTTGCGGCGAGTGGAGGCTACTCTTTGTTGCGGTGCACGGGGCTTCTCATTGGATGGCTTCTCTTGTGGAGCATGGGTTCTAGGTGCGCGGGCTTCAGTAGTTGTGGCACGCGGGCTCAGTAGTTGTGGCTCGCGGGCTCTAGAGCACAGGCTCAGTAGTTGTGGGGCACGGGCTTAGTTGCTCTGCAGCATGTGGGATCTTCCCGGACCGGGGCTCGAACCCGTGTCCCGTGCATTGGCAGGCGGATTCTTAACCACTGTGCCACCAGGGAAGCCCTCTGCCTGGGTTTTGTTTGTACAAACCTTGCCGCTTTGTCAGCTATTTTTACACCCACCCTTTTCCCTGCCCTGTAGGTACCATTTCTTAGTTAAACCCCCCTCCGTTTCTTCACGTGTCATCTGCAGACCCTGATGATGTCTTAGGGCAAGAAGGGACTGGGAGTTACACACCCTTGTGTGATGGAGAAAACACCAGGATAATCCTAAAAGGAAGTTTGTTTGGGGTTGTTTCTTTAAAAAAAAAAAAATTAACACAAATGACACAATTATATAGTTACTTTTTTTTTTTTATAGTTACTTTAAAAATTTTATTTATTTATGTATCTTTGGCTGCGTTGGGTCTTCGTTGCTGCGCGCTGGCTTTCTTTAGCTGCGGTGAGCGGGGGCTACTCTTCATTGCGGTGCACGGGCTTCTCTTTGCAGTGGCTTCTCTTGTTGCGGAGCACGGGCTCTAGGCACGCGGGCTTCAGTAGCTGTGGCGCGCAGGCTCAGTAGTCGTGGTGCATGGGCTTAGTTGCTCCGCGGCACGTGGGATCTTCCCGGACCAGGGCTCGAACCCGCGTCCCCTGCATTGGCAGGTGATTCCTAACCACTGCGCCACCAGGGAAGACCCTATATAGTTACTTCTAAAGAGTCATAAAAACAATGGTAGTGGATATGGATTAAAAAAAGCAATAATTATTCCAGCCTGGGGTTTCAGAGACTTGTGCAAAATAGACGCAGGCTTACCGCCTTCTTTTTAAAACAAACTAATTAATTAATTTTGGTCGCGCCGGGTTTTAGTTGCGGCTCGTGGGCTCCTTAGTCGCGGCAGGCATGTGGGATCCAGTTCCCTGACCAGGGGTCGAACAGGGGCTCCCGTCATTGGGAGCTCAGAGTCTTAACCACTGGGCCACCAGGGAAGGTCCCTAAACTTACCTCCTTTGAGTATCTTTATTACGTGGCATTTTTCCCAGTTATAAATTTGTGGACTGGCAGTGTGACATTATAGGGTGACATCTGGGTTTTTTTTAAGACTTTATTTTTTAGAGCGGTTTTAAATTGACAGCGCAATACAGAGATGTCCAGTATACCCACCCCCCATACACACACAGCCCCCGCCCTTATCAGTGTCCTCCACATTTGTTACCAGGGCTGAACCTATGTTGGCTCCCCATTTTCAGCAAGTCCGTAGTTTACGTTGGGGTTCACTCTTGGTGTGGGACAGTCTCAGGTTTGGACAAATATATAATGATATCTATCCATCATTATAATATACAGAATAGTGTCACTGCCCTGAACGTCCTCTTTGCTCCACCCATTCATCTCCTGATGAATCTTTACACGGATGTCTGCATAGTTGAACCTTTTCCAGAGTGTCGTATAGTTGGAATCCTACAGAACGTAGCATTTTCAGATTGGCTTCCTTTATGTAGTAGTTATGCGTTAAGGTCCCTCCATGTGTTCTCATGGCTTGATAGCTCGTTTCTTTTTAGTGCTGTGGAGCAGAAAGTTATGTTCCTTCTTATGGAATGAAATTTCGATTAAAAAAAAAAATTCCCTGCCCCTCGTTTGTCCTTCTCCTCCCTGGCTTGCTGAGCAGGTTCTCTTCTGTGCCCATTTGGTCCTGTACAGTGTCTTTGGAAATGATATCCCTCAGTGCGCGTTTATTACGTAGCAAATTCTTTGCTACGTGTAGGACATAAATTATCCATTTGATTCCTCAACAGTGACAGCGCTTCGCTGTGCACTGTTATTCCTACTGATAAATGAGGAAACTGGAGTGTGCACACCTTAGTTAGTCCAAGACTGTGAGCCAGTACTTAGCGGATGCAAATCGGGGCTCTCGCATTCTCGATCCTGGGTGCTTTGCGCCTGCACCGTCTCTGGTGGGAGTGTGTGCTTGCGTATGGTAACGTGGGTGTCCTCCAGTAGGGCAGGGCCGAGGGTTCCCTGAGGACACCACGAGGTGGTCTAGACCATCTTCAGAACACTGTCGATCTTCGCTGTTGGGGTTGAACAGGAGTCACTGCAGAAAATACTCTTCTGTTTGGTTAAAATCTGCTGTAAGGAGTGAAGTAAGTCAGAAAGAGAAAAACAAATGCCGTATGCTAACACGTACATATGGAATCTAAAAAAAAAAAAAAAAAGTCATGAAGAGCCTAGGGGCAGGACAGGAATAAAGACGCAGCCGTAGAGAATGGACTTGAGGACACGGGCAGGGGGAAGGGTAAGCTGGGACGAAGTGAGAGAGTGGCACTGACGTATATACACTACCAAATGTCAAACAGCTAGCCAGTGGGAAGCAGCCGCATAGCACAGAGGGGTCAGCTCGGTGCTCTGTGACCACCTAGAGGGGTGGATAGGGAGGGTGGGAGGGAGAAGCAAGAGGGAGGGGATATGGGGACATATGTATACGTATAGCTGATTCACTTTGTTATACAGCAGAAACTAACACACCACTGTAAAGCATTTCTACGCCAATGAAGATGTTAAAAAAACAAAAGAAAACCTGCTGTAAGGAATTTGTATTTCTAGCTGAGATGCAAACTTTGTTCGCGTCCTTTAAGTCCTATGTCTTGTTTTGTTTGAATGTTACTCGGTGAAATTAGCTCTTGTCTTAAAAAAGTACAACTGCAGGGCTTCCCTGGTGGCGCAGTGGTTGAGAGTCCGCCTGCCGATGCACGGGACGCGGGTTCGTGCCCCGGTCCGGGAAGATCCCACGTGCCGCAGAGCAGCTGGGCCCGTGAGCCGTGGCCGCTGAGCCTGCGCGTCCGGAACCTGTGCTCCACAACGGGAGAGGCCACAGCAGTGAGAGGCCCGCGTACCGAGAAAAAAAGAAAAAGAAAAGGACAGCTGTCCCCTTATTTGGGCCCTTCTTCCTCCAACTCCTCTGTGGCTCTGTCCTCTCCTGTCCCCACTTATCTCTCTGAACGTTCAGCCCCTTGGGAGCCTTCCCTCCCGGTGTGGTCCGCCCAGTCGGGTTCTGGGTGCCGGCCGGGTCCTCCCGCCGCTCCACTCCCCGCAGTTTCTCGTGCTCTCTGCGGTCATGGACTTAGAGATCCTTCGATGCTTTGCCTCATGTGCGGTGGACCGTGCAGCTGTAAGCGCGGTTTGACGTCCCCTTTGACAAGCAAGGGAGAGCTGGAAATGCCCTCTCTCCGAGCTGGCCGGGAGGAGGTCAAGGCCTAGAGGTCCGATTGGGTGGGCAAGTTGCTGCTCGAAGGCGCCGGATTAGAGACGATCCCCCGGGACAGGGACAGCGGAGAGGGGAGGGGGGCAGGTGAGGGAAGAAGGGGACAGCTGGATGGAGAGGAGCAGGTGTGAACACCCACGCAGTGAAGGCACTAGAAACGTTGGCATAACAGCGGTCCCGCGCTGGCGTGAGAAGGCGTCCCCGAGGAACCTCGTCTCTGCGCTGGCGGGACCCGTCCTACCCGCCTGCCTTCTCGCTCACCCTGCGAAGTCCCCAGCCCTGTGGGCGGCTTCCCCTATAGGAGGCCTTGGAGCCTCTGGGGAAGGAGTCAGGACGGGCGTCATCCGGGAGGGGAGGGGAGCCCCAGGAGCGAGGGGCTGCGTGTGACGACCGACCGTCACATCAGAGCTGAGCAGAAACGGCCCCACACGCACCCCGCCAGGGCGCGCACGGGAGCGCGCTGCCGGCGGCCGCAGAGCCGTCCCCAGGGCCTGGCCAGTGCGGGAGGGAGGAGGTGTTGGCGTGCCCACTCCCCCTCTGCCTGATCGCTGGCCTCCAGCTCACGGGGAAGGTCCGCTTCGCCCTGGATCGGCCCCGGCCCTTGAGCAGCCCCTGCAGCGCCAAGCCCCAGAAGGTGCCCTCAGAAGGCGCGGGCTGGCGTGTCCTCCTTGGCCTCCCGAGGTCGTCCCCGCGCACCCCGACGGATGCCAGCTCCCCGTCTCGCAGAGAGCGCCTCGTCCTTACGGGAAAGCAGGTTGTATCCTGCTGACCCTGGAAATGGCTCGCAGTACCGATATTTACTGTAAATATGGTGACCTAATGCTTTCGTTTCAAAACTGGGAGTCGGGAAACTTAAAGCAGGGCTCCTCCTCTTCTTCCTGACAGGTGACCCCAGGTAAAACATCTGACTTACTACGCTTTGTGGTTGCTTGGAGGAACAGAGCTCTGTAGGAAGGAGGGGTGGGTTGTGTCCATGTACCGCACGTGTGGATGTAGAGGTGGCAAATACCTTCTGGGAATCAGTCTGTCTCCCCAGTTCCACCCCCTCTCCTCCTCATGGGTCCCACTCTTTGTTTTTTTCCTTGACTGGTGAGCTCAGGTAAAATATCTCGTCACTGGCCTCAGTTTCCTCATCTGTAAAATGGGTGGAAAACCCTCCCTGTGGCCTTGTTTCCAGGACCTGCGGGGTCTGATGTGTTGCCTCACACTTGGCCGGTGCTCAGCAGATCGGAGCCTCAAATTATGAGGGACGTCTGTGACCCTCGTTTGTGTGTGTGGAACGTCTGTCTGCCTGCCCTCTGCACCGGCCTGTGCCAGCTCGTCTCCTCCCTTGCTTGCCTGCCCGTTTTGTCTCCCTCCCCGTCTCCCTTCCCCTTCCATCCTCCTCCCCCTCCCCTTTCTTTCCATGCAGCTTTATGTAGGTATGTCATTTCCATACTACACAGTTCGCCCGTTTTAAGTGTCCAGTCCAGTGGCTCTTAGTACACTCAGAGTTGGGCACCCATTCCCAGAATCCAGCGTTTCAGAGCACTTCCATCACCCGAGAAAGATCCTTTGTACTCCCCGGTCCCACCCGGGCCCCAGGCAACCATGAATCTCCTCTCTGTCTTTCTGGATTTGCCTGTTCTGGACATTCATAGGAATGGAAGCGTGTTCTCTGTGGCCTTTTGTGCATGGCTTCGTTCCCTCAGCATCACGTTGTTTGGGTTCATCCGTATTGTAGCCTGTGCCACTAATTCATTCCTGTTTCTTGCTGAATACTAGTCTGTCGTGTGGACAGACTGCGTTTGTTCATTTGTTCATCAGCGGGTGGATATTTTCGCGGTTTCCCGTGCGTGCCCGGTTTCCCGTGCGTGTGGACGCATCCCCACCTCTGCTTGGCCCCCCGGGGGAGTCGATCCAGCTCTGTGGCCAGAGGGAGACAGGTCACTTAAGTCCTTGGACTATCAATTCCATCACTTGTAAGTACGGCTCCTAAAATATGTCATAAGCTCGTTAGGAAAATCTAATAAACCAAATATTTGAAAAATGTGTTTCATGTCGTCTCTGTCTGACCTCAGGAAGTGGCTCTGAATTCCTGTAACGTGGAGAAAAATCCCTGGCTTCATCAGACTGACAGCTAAATGGAGAGAAGCTTCGGGAGGCATCTCTTCCACGTTGCTTTTCTTAAGATAAAGTGTGTAGCGTGCTCGTGTCCGGGCCTGCCTCCTGCAAGTGTGGAATGGGCACGTCTGTAGAGTATCAGGGAGTCTGGGGGCGGCGGGCTGCACCCCGAGCCCGAATGCCTTGTCTGGCATTGCTCTGCCCTCTCCATGAAGTGGGGCGAGTGTCGGGTGGTCACAGACACCTCGTCCTGTGTGCAGGCCCCCCTTCACGGGGTCGGCGAGTCCCTCGCGGGCCTGGCTCCGCAGTCGGTGCCCTGCCCGGGACAGTGGGTGACACTCGTCTCCGTGTTGTGGATCAGGCCACCGGGCGATGGGGGGCGCAGTTTATCAGCAGAAGCGTGGGAACTGGGGGGTCCCAGACGCTTGGCTCGCGGAGCAGGGGTGCTGAGGTGGCTGGGGGCTGGCTGGAGTTGGCCTCCGCTCACCTCCACGACGGCTGGAAACCGCCACTAGCGTGGCTCCAGGGAGCCTGGGGCTGTCTGAATCCCGCAGCACGGATCTGGTCTTGACCACTGAGGAAGGGGTTAGAGGAACTTGCCTGTTTCGAAGTTTCTAGAAGGGCAAGCCACCTGTCATAGAACATCCTTGGTTTCTTTTCAGAACTTTCACAGCAAGCCCAGTGCAAACTTAAGCCCTCTAGAGTGAAGCCAAAAGGCAACAAAACCTTAGAGAGTGTGAAGACGACCTCCCTGCCCAGCCTCAGTTTAGTTTGGAGAACATCTGAGTACGGGGGTCAGAGAGGGAGAGGGCCGGCCCTGTCTCCACAAGCCGTCTCAGCCCTGTGCCCTGCATGGGAGAGCAGTTATCCGCTGAGATGCAACACGAGTCTTCCCTGGAAGGAAACGGGAAACCAGAGGGCTGGATGCATGGAATCGGCAACATCCTTCTCTTGACTGAAATTTCACCAGGTGGCTCTCGGTGCTGAGATAGACGACATTGACCAGTAGTACCGGGTTACAGCGAATATTCATGATTTTTGTCACTTCCCTCGGTGTGCTTGAGGCCGGCAGCCATTGCCTGCCCGGTGCGCCAGTGGGTATTGGGTTTCCATAGCGATGAGGGGCTCTGGGGAAGGGGAGCGTTTCTGCTGGTCGCCTCCTGTGGTTTGGGTGCCTTGTGTTCAAGTGATGGGTCTCCTGCTCTCCTCACCCGCGTTTCCTTGCTGCGGCCTGGAATCTGGCCAGGAAGGAAACCTTGTGTGTGCTTCTGAGGCTCAAGAGCTTCCCCAACCCCTGACCCTCCAGAAAACAAGTGACTGAGGGTGAGTCTTTGAAAACCACAGCTGGAGCTCCTGATGCCTTCGGTGCTTCCTAACTGCTTATTACAGCCCCACCTCGAGGCCCTGCAAACGCCCTTCCAGAGGAATTCTTTTACAAAGGCTTTAAGGGGAGTTCCCGGATGGCCTAGTGGTAAGGGTTCCGGGCTGTCCCTGCCGTGGCCCGGGTGCCGTCCCCGGTTGGGGAACTGAGGGTCCCGCAAGCCACACAGTGCAGCCAAAAATAAAAATAAAATAAAAAGGCTTTTAGGAATAGAATTCAGTTGAATGGTTCAATGAAGTTTTGACTTTATTTTTTTTTTTTGGTTTTGACATTTTATATATGCGTACTTGTATACACACACACACACACACACGTATGTATACGTATATCCTGCACATGCAAAACCGTCAGCAGCATCGAAGGGTGAGCGACAGCCATCGCCCTGAAAGTGTCCTCATGCTGCACCCTTGCAATCTCTCCTTCCAGCCTCGTCCCCCAGCCCTGACACCAATCTGCTTTCTGACCCACTGTGGGTCAGTGTACGTCTTCTGGAATGTCATACGAACGGACTCTGTGCTCAGCACTCATTCCTGCCGGCTGCTTTCACTCAGTAATTGTTTTGAGATCACCTGTGTGGACGAATATACCAACAGTTCATGCCGTTTATTCAGTACTGCACGGGCGGGCTGTGCATTACGTGCTGGTGGGAATCTGCATCTTTTAATGTTAGAGGCTACTTTATAGAAATAGTTGAAAGGAGAGCTAACGAGGCGAACAGAGCCAACTTCCCTTGTCTGTGAAGGCTGCCGCTCTGGATGGATGGAGAGAAGCATGTGTCTGTCACTTCCGATTCCTGAGTTTAGTCCCAATGCCACGACCTCTGACTTCAGCCTTGACTTAGGGCTTCTCTAAACTGGGAAGGTTATTTCCTACCATGTTGGAGGTCATTGGACACCTTCATTTTATCACCTGCAGGAGACCAGTGGAAGGTTTTGTAGGGGATTATTAAGGGGGTGTGATGTCCGTTTGGGGGGAGACTGTGGCCCTTCACAAGGCCTTGCACACCTCCTTCAGTGCGCCATTCCCAGCCCGCCTGCTCTACTGGTATCTTTTTAAAAAAAATTCAAAGAATGTCTGTAGAGGTACTTAAAGGCAGTCTTTCATACAGGAAAAAACTGTAAATTGAACTCCCCTGTATAGTTGATTCCTGTCTTAAATTCTTGTGACTGCATGTTACAAAACAAAAATTTGAACCTCAGGGTTAAAATCTGCTGTTCTCACGGTTGCTGAGTGAAAACAGATTCAGAATTCTAGGCAGGTATTCAGCCCATGGAATATTCTACAGCAATTCAAGCTGCTGTTTATGAGGAGTGTATAGGAGGGGCAGATGCTTATAACTTAATGTAAAATTGAATATGCAACGTAGAAAGGGGAAAGAAAATTGAGAGTACAGAAAGATGTTACATGTTTGTGTTTTGGTTGTTGAATGTCGGTGAGGTCCCCCCCACCCCCATTTCTTTTTTTTTTTTTTTTCCGGTACGCGGGCCTCTCACTGCCGTGGCCTCTCCCGCCGCGGAGCACAGCCTCCGGACGCGCAGGCTCAGCGGCCACGGCTCACGGGCCTAGCCGCTCCGCAGCACGTGGGATCCTCCCGGAGCGGGGCACGAACCCGCGTCCCCCGCATCGGCAGGCGGACTCGCAACCACTGCGCCACCAGGGAGGCCCCACCCCCATTTCTTTAATACCTTCAAGTAATTTAAAACTTTTCTGTAGTGAGTATGTATTTTTAAGAAGGAAAATGAGTGTTGCACACAACACACCCTGCTTTGCAAAACTGGGCTTTCCCGACCAGGGTTACTGGCAGACTGAGAGACGTTCTCTCTTTAAAAGTGAATGTGGTAGCATATGTACGCGAGGACTTCTGTAATGGAGAAGATATTACCGTATAAATTACCGTACTTGCGTTTGGTGTGTCCGCTGCCTTCTCCCTTTGGCTTACATAATAAATGATGAAAAGCCTGTAGAGTTTCCAGCTGGGGCCACCGAGGATTCCTAGGAAGGGGAGGAGGAGCTGACAGGAGAGGAGAAGCTGGGAGAGACGGCCGTGCAACAGCAGCTTTTTCTTTCTGTGGTCCGCTGTGCGTCAGACGCACGGTGCCCGCTGCATTGTCCCTTGCCCCGCGGTTAGTATCCCCCCTCCTTGCCCGAGGGCACGTAGCTCAGCGAGGGCACTGACGGTTCAGTCCGCGATGTCCCAGTCTGTCTTTGAGGCATTGCCGGGCACTCCTCAGCAGTTACTCACCATGAGTTACCTGCAAAAACGACCAGAGACTTTTCAATAACGGGCCACAGAACTGAATCTGATATCGCGATGCTGTGCAGTGTGTATGTTTCTGCGTGGTATCTCGTAACTTGGCGACTTCTTTTTTTGTTGTTGTTGTTGTATTGCGCGGGATGTTACTTCCCCAACCAGGGATCGAACCCGTGTCCCCTGTATTAGAAGTGCAGGGTCTGCTGGACCGCCAGGGAAGTCCCAGTAACGTCTTTAATAAGCATTCTGTGTTATAAATTTCTCTTGTTTATGACTCCCTGAGATTCTTTCAGTTCTTGTTAAAGCAACATAAATGTAAGGAGTTTGGACCTTTCCCCCTTAACCTAGTTAGTGGTCTACTTAGTGATTGATATATCTTGTATTTAAAGGAACTCCTGAAGGTCCATGTGGGATTCTGAGCGATTTCTGAAACACGCTGATACTTTTCCGTTGCACCGTGGCAGCCGTACGCCTGTCCTGGGTCCTCGGGAGAGAATTCAGCTGCTGGGCGTGCAGCGGCTGGATGGATGACTCTTAGTCCTAACCTGTAAGCACGGTGGGCTCTTACGGGGGGGAGCGGAGGTCCCCTCCCGTCCCCGAGTCTGAAGGCAGCTCGTAATCTGATGGCCCACGGGCCTTTGGTTCATTCAGAGCCTTCAAGGGGATCTCCCCCTCTTGCTCTCGCACATGGGGAAGGCTGGGGAACCAGGCAGGATCCGGTCTGGTCCTCGGGTTTCCTCAGAGATGCCGTCCCGTCCTGCATTCCGCACCAGTGCCACGTTGGGGAGGGCAGGAGGCCCGGTCTGTCCCTCTCCCACGTTTCCCCTCCCTCCCGCCTTCCCTGGAGGTGGGGTGGGGTCTGTCTTGGGAGGGAAGTAAAGAAAGCTGGAGTTTGTCTCCAGTGCTTCCAGTGTGCCCTTCTCTGACCTCCTCCCGCCCATCAGATGGCTGGGGTGCGGTCCGCCTGGCAGGGGCTCGTCACCTGGTGGGGGTTGTTCCGGGAGGTCTGCAAGCGCTGTCGCAGTCAGGCTTGCTGTTGAATCCTTGCAGCTCCTCTGGGGCTTATAGGACTTTTCTACGAGATTTTATTTAGTGACTTGTATCTGTAAAAAGACGATGCTATGGATATCCATTTCTTAAAGGCTGCGTTTTCAAGTTACCCTTGGGGAAAAAATGCGAGTTGACTTCTTCGGCCTTGCCACCAGGATCCCTTGAGCTGGATATTGCCGTGTTTAAACGGAGAGCCCTGCCGCGCTGAGCTCCGCTTCTCCAGGCGTCTGAAGGCAGTGGAGTAGGGCTGCTTGTCTGCCGCTTGCTGTCCTGTTCCTGTGTCCCTGCAGCCCGCTCTGGAAGTTCTCATTTGTGGGCTTCACCCAACGGCTTCCTTGGGCGCTGTGCCCTGGGTCCCACAACTGCTAAAACGCTTGGGGTGGCGTCTTGGCTTCCTGGTGCTTTTGCTGAGGTGCGCTCTATCAGTCAGCATGACCTTGACCCCAGGGGCCCTAGACCTCTTACCCGGCAGTGAGCTGGCCTGTCCCTGGATGCGGTTGTTGAAGGGCAGGTGCCAGTCTCCAGTGTCGTGGTGCTGTTGACGTAAGAGTGGCATAACCGTGCTGTGGGCAGTACCGAGGGACGTCCCAGCAAGGGGCTGATTGGGTTCTAGAACAGATGCTTTTGCGGCTGTGCTGCTATGTGTTTTCTGAGTTTTGTTGCTTTTTTATTTCCTTGAAATAGTGGACACCCTCTATCTTTGGCTGCACCTCGTGGTGTGCGGAACTTCCCCGACCAGGGATCGAACCCGAGCCCCCAGCGGTGGAAGCACAGAGTCTTAACCACTGGACCGCCAGGGAAGCCCTATTTTAATTTAATTTAATTTTATTTATTTAATTTTATTATTTTATTTTTTAAACTTAATTTTATTATTTATTTATTTATTTATTATTTTTTATTTATTTATTTATTTTTGCGGTACGCGGACCTCTCACCGCTGTGGCCCCTCCCGCCGCGGAGCACAGGCTCCAGACGCGCAGGCTCAACGGTCACGGCTCACGGGCCCAGCCGCTCCGCGGCACGTGGGATCTTCCCGGACCGGGGCACGAACCCGCATCCCCTGCATCGGCAGGCGGACTCTCAACCACTGCGCCACCGGGGAAGCCCTGGGATTTATTTTAATCGGTGTTCTCATCCTCACTAGTGATTGGGGAACCTGCCTGTGCTAACTTTCGCGTGTCGACTGCTGTAACACGGTCCGACTTCTCCGCGTTTCCAGTGTTGCCTCGTTCTTTCTAAAGATTTCTTCCATTCAGCTTACTCCCGTCCCAGTCACTTTGTCATTCTAAAAATAATTTTTCGCTCTTTCTAAAATATTTATTTAATTTGGCTGCACCAGGTCTTACTTGTGGCATGCGGACTTCTTAGTTGTGGCACGCATGCGGGATCTAGCTCCCTGACCAGGGAGCGAACCCAGGCCCCCTGCATTGGGAGCGTGGAGTCTTAAGCACTGGACCACCAGGGAAGTCCCAAAATAGTTTTCCTCTTTAATCTCTGGCATTTGTAGCTGCATTTCTCCTCACCCACAGTGTAGGTAAGGGGTAGAAGGAGGAGTATATTATGGATTTGAAAGGCTTATGTTCTAAGGGGGTTAATACCACCCAGGCCTTGGTGTGCGTGTCGTGAGGGTTATAGATGTACGAATCCACATTTTGTGAGCTCAGTTCAAAGTAGCTTTGGGTGACCCTGCCTTTGTCTTCCACCCTGACTGTTGAAATACGTTTGTTACGGTTCTTGAATTTAAAAGGATTTTCAAGATGCTTGTCAAAATGCTTCGCACATGACGTGCTCATTGGTTCTAAGTATACTGGGAGTCAAGTGACAGGGTACACACAGTCATACGCGGTTTGCTGTATTTGTTCAGCAGTGGTTCTAAGTATACTGGGAGTCAGGTGACAGGGTACACACAGTCATACGCGGTTTGCTGTATTTGTTCAGCAGTGGTTCTAAGTATACTGGGAGTCAAGTGACAGGGTACACACAGTCATACGCGGTTTGCTGTGTTTGTTCAGCATTGGTCCTAAGTATACTGGGAGTCAGGTGACAGGGTGCACACAGTCATACGCGGTTTGCTGTATGTGTTCAGCATTGGTTCTAAGTATACTGGGAGTCAGGTGACAGGGTACACACAGTCATACGCGGTTGGCTATATGTGTTCAGAAAATAGTGGAGCCTTTCCCGTAAGCCAGGTTCTGTGCTGGGAGGTTTGGGGAGACCTCCAGGGAGAGGACTTGGTTATGAGGCGGATAGCTCGTCACAGAGCTCATCACCTCACTTCGTAATTTGTGTCCTGAACTCAGCATTAGGCTAGTATTTCAGAGTTGACAATCGGTACGTTTATTTTAGGAGTCTACCCAAAGTAAGGCAGGACAGACTTTACTTTTATTGGCCCCCATGGATTGTTCATTTAAAAATTGTCCATTAAATTTTGTACTCAAATGAGATTATGGTTAAAAATCTTATACCATACAGACATCCTATAATTCCATTAAGTGCAGAGGGATATCACATCTCATTCCCAGGGTTTTGTTTAAGTGAATTAGATAAATTCACATCAGTGAAGCATTATTGATGATACTGTCTAGCTGTCAATCGAGATGGAAGATATACTTGCTTTTTATAAAAGCTGAGTGCCTTTAAAAAAAATTTTTCTTTTAATTTATTTTTTTGGGGGCTGTGTTAGGTCTTCGTTTCTAGGTGAGCACTTTCTCTAGTTGCGGCGAGCAGGGGCCACTCTTCATCACGGTGCGCGGGCCTCTCACTGTCGCGGTCTCTGTTGTTGCGGAGCACAGGCTCCGGACGCGCAGGCTCAGTAGTTGTGGCTCACGGGCCCAGCCGCTCCGCGACATGTGGGATCTTCCCGGACCGGGGCACGAACCCGTGTCCCCTGCATCGGCAGGCGGATTCTCAACCTCTGCGCCACCAGGGAAGTCCCCTAAGTGCCTTTAATGGTGTGCATTTAATTATTATTATTATTATTATTATTATTATTATTATTATTTTTTGTGGTACACAGGCCTCTCACTGTTGTGGCCTCTCCCGTTGCGGAGCACAGGCTCCGGACGCGCAGGTTCAGCGGCCAGCGGCTCACGGGCCCAGCCGCTCCACGGCACGTGGGATCTTCCCGGACCGGGGCACGAACCCGAGTCGCCCGCATCGGCAGGCGGACTCCCAACCACTGCACCAGCAGGGAAGCCCAATGGTGTGGATTTAAAGCCAAGTTCTGTGTCTGCCTAGAATGGTGGTAGAGAGAAGGGCACTGCGTTCCACAAGCTTAAGTTCCCCCTCCCTGCTTCCTTTTGCACGCTGTAACTGTCGATTTTTTTCCACGGGCTGAGTTGTTGACGTTCTGCGTGTGTGTTAGTGGCAGCAAACGGACCGCATCAGTAGAACCTGGGTCGTCATTTTTCTAAGACTTTTTAAAGTGGCTTCAGATTATGAAGTGAGTGAGTGGCTTGCCGACCGGCTGCTGGCCGAGAGTTCACGTCCTCAGAAACGAGTAGTGGATGTTGGTTGGTGTTTGGCTTCCTCGTTCCCATGGCCCTTCCGTGGAGCGCCCCGGTTTCTTTGTGAAAATCGCTTCCCCGTTGTGAAGTCCTGGCTCGGCTGGGGAGCCCTGTCTGTCCCCACGGCCTTCCAAGGGTCAGCCGGCCCCGTCACTTCTGCCCCCGGAACAACCTGGGTGGCCGTGTGATCCTCTCTTGGCCAGCCTTTTTAATTAAGCTTGTATTTTGAGATAGCTGTAGATTGACTTGCAGTTGTAAGACTGTAGAGAGATACCACACGCCCTTTACCTGGTGGCTCCCGATGGTAACGCCTTGCAAAGCTCTAGTAACAGTATCACAACCAGCATGTTGACGTGGATACGGTCAAGATACAAACCATTCAGTCCCGCACGTGGCCCCTGGATATCCATACCCGCTCCCTTCCTGCCCTCAACCCCACCTTAACCCCTGGCTGCTGTTTTTGTAATTGTTTCATTTCAAGAATAAGACATAAATAGAATCAGACAGTATGTCACCTTTGGGGATTGGCTGTTTTCACATAGCATAATTCTCTGGAGATGTGTCCACGTGTATGTACATCAATGGTTGATTTTATTGCTGAGTCATATTCCATTACTGTTCACTCACTGAACGACCTTGGGCCAGTCTCTTGTCTCAGACTCCTAGGACTTTTGTCCTCACACGTGGAAGTAAGGAAAGGAGGAGGAGGGGTTGGAGCACATTCAGGCAGCCACCTCCGGGTCCTTGGCATCCCAACCAGCCGGTTTCTGCCCTGGGGCCGTTGCTGACTTTCATTGTCCTCTTTGCTCTCTGGAACCTGCTTGGGCAGTTCCCAGTCCTGTGGTTTGCATGTTTCCCCATCTCTCTGTAATAAATTCCACTTTGCTTGTCTCTTGGCCAGAGCCTTAAATGATCCAGAACCCGGTGATTACTTGGTCATATGTGCCCCACCTCGAGCTAACTGGCCATCCAGGAGGCTGGAGTTCAGAGACAACAGTGCAGCGCTGCCACTCAGATGTTTGAGTTTCTCGCCGGTGCGTCCAGTGTTTTCCTCTGGAGTTCGTGTGTGCAGACAGTGCTGTTATTCCAGGCGCATGAATAGAAATGTGGAAAGGTACAGAATGGTTTTTCTTCTGCTCTGTCAAAGCACTGCTGCTTCCCCTTTCCGGCGGCACTGCTCTTTCAGCTTCTGCTTTGGGTTGCCTCCTCTGTACTGCTTTTATAAGGATAAAAAGTTCAGAACCTTACTCTGTGGCAAAACTCTGTTAATCAGTCATTGACCATTTAGCCTGGAGTTTAACTTAGAGCCAGGGATGTTCCCTAGGTGACGAGTATCTATTTTGCCCCATCAGTTTTTAGTCTTGTATTAATCTTGTTCACTGTGTCAGACAGGCGGCCTGCCTCTGCCTCATTCCGTGCCTTTCAAGGGAGGGTCCAGCAGGAAGGGCCTGCTCGTTAAAGGCAGTGTCCCGTGAGGCTGATGGACATGTACAGGAGTGCAGGGCAGGGCGTGACTACCCACTAGCTGGGCCATCCACACCCTCTGGGAGAGGTTAGTGCCCATGAGAAGGCTGAGTGGTAGTCTGTAAACAACAGCGACAACGACAAAACCGGACAGCAGCCCCCAGCAACCTCTCCAGCTAAAGCTTTGATTACTTGGAATATTCAACTGACTAGATTGATTTTCAATGCTCTGCTCTTAAGGACCTTCCAGGCTCCTCTCTGCTGGGGTGGAGACGACCTCCTGATGCCCAGACCGTCTATACACGTTTTCCTGCTGAGACTTGTCTAGCTCTTTGCTGGAGTTTGTTTGTTTTTTTGTTTTTTTGGTAGCATCTGAGGCTTAATTCTTTTTTATTTTATTTTATTTTTTTGGCTGTGTTGGATCTTCATTGCTGTGCACAGGCTTTCTCTAGTTGCGGCGAGCAGGGGCTACTCTTTGTTGAGGTGCGCAGGCCTTTCATTGCTGTGGCTTCTTGTTGTGGAGCACGGGCTCTAGGGTGCACGGGCTTCAGTAGTTGTGGCTCGTGGGCTCTAGAGCGCAAGCTCAGTAGTTGTGGCTCGCGGGCTTTGTTGCTCCGTGGCATGTGAGATCTTCCCGGATCAGGGCTTGAACCTGGGTCCCTGCATTGGCAGGCAGATTCTTAACCGCTGCGCCACGAGGGAAGTCCCTGAGGCTTAATTCTTAATGCCACCATCTTGAATTTCTGTTTGAACTGGGTCTGCCGGAGGGTTTCTTTCTGTTATGCCCAGTCTCCCTCGGGACACACATCATACCTTATTAGGGCACAGATCTGCATGAATTGCAATTTTCAGGAGTGTTGAACTAGACCCACAATAAAAATGACTGTAGAATTGCAGTTGCAGAAAAATTTAATTATGGTAATAATCGAGGCTAAAATTACTTATAGATGTATAACATTTCCTAGTAACTTTAGTCAGGAAATGGAAAATTCTCTAAAACACATTACAACTTAGAGAATTTTATAAGGATAGTCCTCATAGATAAAGTTATATATATAGTGTGTGTGTGTGTGGGGGGGGGATACACAGGCCTCTCACTGTCGTGGCCTCTCCCGATGCAGAGCACAGGCTCCGGACGCGCAGGCTCAGCGGCCACGGCTCACGGGCCCGGCCGCTCCGCGGCACGTGGGATCTTCCCGGACCGGGGCACGAACCCGCGTCCCCTGCATCGGCAGGCGGGCTCTCAACCACTGCGCCACCAGGGAAGCCCGATAAAGTTATATTTTTAAAATGAGATACTAATTTTCTAGGTTATAGAAAAAAACATGCAATAATCATTAGTGCCTGGGGGGAAATGGTATTTTAGAACATTATAGAACATAAGAACGTAAGAAATGTAATCTTTTTAAAAAAAATTTTATTGGAATATAGGTGATTTGCAATGTTGTGTTAGTTCAGGTGTACAGCAAAGTGGTACAGTTATACATAAACATATATTCATTCTTTTTCAGATTCTTTTTCCATACAGTTATTACAGAGTATTGAGTAGAGTTCCCTGTGCTCTACAGTAGGTCCTTGTTGTTTATCCATTTTATATACAGTGGTTTGCATCTGCTGACCCCAAACTCCCACTCCATCCCTCCCTCCCCCCACACACCTTGGCAACCACAGTTCTGTTCTCTGTGTCTGTGATCTTGTTTCTGTTTCGTGGATAAGTTCATGTGTGTCATATTTTAGATTCCACGTACAAGTGATATCATTTGGTATTTTGGACAGAGTATTTTTTAACCCTGTCATGGGAGATAGCTGCCTCTCCCCTTTTTTGAACACAGTGATTAAAGTCCCAAATAGTCCCATATCAGTCCTAGCAGATGAATGTATATTTTGCATTAATTTGTCCCCCGTAGGACGGAATAAAGCATAGGAGACGGAACGAAGGCAGGCTGTGGCCAGCTTCAAAAATGCCCTTGCACAGAAGTGTAAAACAGCTATACTCCAATAAGGAGAAAAGAAAAAAAAAAAATGGCCTTGGTGCTGCAGCTTTGCTGTGCTGAGTGTTAAAGCGCCCCCAACCCAGGAAGAAATAATGGCTCCCTCCCTCCCTCCTCCGTGCACACAGTCTCGGGGTGTGTCAGGCTCCCATGGTCCGTGCCTGCCTCTGTACACTTCTGCCCATTGTAAACTGGCACGTGGTTAACTGTTTTCCCTTGACTAGTGAATAATACCATCTTCAGCCTGGGCAAGAAGGAGAAGTGGGGCTGCTAAGCAAATTCTGACATCCTGATACAAGGTTGCACACACCTCCCTTCCCGCGAAGCACAGCCCAGGAGCTGTTGATGTGCTCTGCCTCGGCAGGCGGTGAGGCACTACTGTGTCAGAAGAGTCAAGTCATTTTAATATGAGTCTTTTATTATTTTTTTTTAAACTTAAGAATGTGTCCATTTTTTTCCCCAAAGCTGTGAATGCACTTGGGAGACGTAAATGTAACGTTAAGGAATGAGGATTTCGCCTGTGAACGCTGGCTGCTGAAAAGTCAGCAAAGGGTTTCTGCTTTTTTCGGTGCAGACTCATCAGGATTGGAGTAGCTTAAGTCTTTCTTTTCTTTTTATTGAAGTATAGTTGATTTACAGTGTTGTACTGATTTCTGCTGTACAGCACAGTGATTCCGTTATACATATTTACATTCCTCTTCATGTTTTTTCCCACTATGGTTTATCACAGGATATTGAATAGAGTTCCCTGGGCTATACAGTAGGACCTTGTTGTTTATCCATTCTATGTGTACTAGTTTGCATCTGCTAATCCCAAGCTCCCAATCCATCCCTCCCCCTCACCTCCTCCCCCTTGGCAGCCACAAGTCTGTTCTCTACGCCTGTGAGTCTGTTTCTGTTTCGTAGGTAAGTTCATTTGTGTCATATTTTCGATTCCACACGTAAGCGATATCCTCTGATGTTTGTCTGACTTCCTTCACTCAATGTGATCATCTCTAGGTCCATCCACGTTGCTGCAGATGGTACCATTTTGTTCTTTTCTATGGCTGAGTAGTATTTCATTGTGTATATATATATACACACACCACATCTTTATCCATTCATCTGTTGATGCTTGTTTAGCTTTCCATGTCTTGGGTATTGTGAACAGTGCTGCTATGCATATGGGGGCGCATGGAGTAGCTTACATCTTAAGTGCTTTCTTTTTTTTTTTTTTTTTTTTCCTATTTTTAGATGACAGAGGGAGGTTACAAGTTAGAAACATAATATTTTGGCAGTTTGGGTTTGATTCTAAACTTCAGTTCCCTGGGGAGAAATAATATTACTGCGGAGATGAGGAATGTGTTTAGTGAAAAAAACCCGTGTTCATGTAGTCCCATTGATTTAAACTCTCTAGATTTTATAAGTATCCAACCCTCACTCCCCTCCTCCATGATATATTTTTTAAATGCGTTATACTCCTCTGTCAGCCGGGAGTACAGGTGTTAGATGAGGAGAAATGTCCTGACTTGGAGCTGGTAGATTTCTAGAGCGCGTGCAACGTGTCTTGAATAAAAACATGAGTACAGCAAGACGTTATAGGTTTTCGTAGCCTGGTTCGCAGACGTGATAATAAGTGATGCCCCTCAGCAGTTTTTTGTTTTCCTTTTTTTTCTTTTTGGCCACCGTGCGCAGCCTGCGGAATCTTAGTTCCTCGACCAGGGATTGAACCCGCGCCCTTGGCGGTGAACGTGCGGAGTCCTAACCCCTGGACCGCCAGGGAAGCCCCTCAGTAGTCTTTTAATTATTAGAAAAGCTAACAAAGTTTTAGTGTTTCAAACTGTTTTATTTGGTGTTGGTTTTCTTTTTTTTTAACATCATAAACATTGAAAGGAAAAAACGATTTGTATTTCTAAAGAATGAGGGCTCATTCTAAAGTGTGGATGCCTTCTGGATGGTTCTCTAAGGACCTCGCCCCAGGCCCTGCCGGGGAGCCCCGGGGGAGGGTGGGGTGGGTGGGCGTGTGCCGCTGCCTCATGGCCCGGCCCCCTGCACACCTAGGGCCCTGGGACCCTTAGGTCTCTGCCTTGCAGCTTCGTGGCAGCGGCTGCATCCACAGTCCGAGTGTTTGTGAGTGTTTCTTCACGGCCAGAAGCAGAGGGAAAGGGTGGTACCAGATGTTTCTGTCTCTTTGATGGCAGAGACAAAGGCTTTCCTCAGAAGCCTCCAGCTGACATCCGCTCCCGTCTCCTGTCAGGCCCGTCACGGCTGTACCCTCCCAGTGATGGGGGAAGGGGGGACGTGGGGGGGGCGTACGTGGCCCCTCCCGTGTCTGCGTGGACTCTGGCTCCACGGCGCTCCGGCCACCGCGGAGGGTCGGATCCTAGCAGCAGCGGGGGAGGGCGGCACCTCCGAAAGAGGGGGTCGGGGATCCTGGCGGGCCCGGACGGGAGCGAAGCCCCGAAAGACCGGCCGGCCGTGGGGAGGCGGGAAGAGGGCCTGGCGGCGGGCGTGGGCGTAGTGGAGACCACCTTGGCGTGTGTAGGGTCCTGCGTGGGGGTGGATTCCTACGCAGAGAGGGGGCGTGTACACAGAGTTGGACGGGAACGCCCCAGATCACAAGCTGCCCCTGGGGGTTATGCGCATATGACTTCCCCGTGCAGCTTTTCTTCTGGTGGGGGGCCGTTCTCTCCAAGTTTTAAAAGCAAACGGGTGTCAACGATTTGAGGACATAGGGATAGTACCCGTAAAAATGCAGATCTCCAGCTGCTTTAAAAAACAACAAAAAAAACAAAAACAAAAAACTGGAAGATCCCCGCCCACACTGGCTGTTAGTTCCCCCGGGGCTACCAGCAGCCCGGACCGGGTAGTAGCTGCTGCGCCTTCAGAGGGGAGCGCCCTCGAGGGCTGTCTTTTGTACCCCGTCCCCTTCCCTACCCTCTGGGTGCTCGTGTGTGCAGCCCCGAGATTCCTGTGCTTCCTCAGGCTTGGCCTTTGACATGCACCTTTGCCCATTTGAGCTGCCGTAAAAACAAACCAACCTATAAACAAGAAACATTGATTTTTCATAGTCTGGCGGCTGGAAGTCCAAGATCCATCCAGGTGCTGGCAGATACAGCGTCTGGTGAGGACCTGCTTCCTGGTTCATAGGTGGCATTTTCTTGTATCTTTACACGGTAGAAGGGGTGGGGCAGCTGTTGGGGGTGGGGGGCTCTCGTATAACAGCACTGATCTCACTCCTGAAGGTTCCACCTTCCTAACCCAGTCACCTCCGCGAGACCCCACCTCCTTATACCGTCACATTGGGGGTTGGGTTTCAACATGTGAATCTGGGGGGTGGGGGGACACAAGCATTCTGTCTGTGACAGCATCCCTGAGAAGAGTTTTTCAGAGAGACAGCCCTCGTGATGGGTGAGATCGTCTCTCTTTTACCCGAGAGAGAGAGAGACGAAGCCATGCGGGGAGCTCTGACTCACCTAAAGGGAAGGCGAGGTGGCCTTGGGTGGGTCCCCTTGGAGCGGCCCCTCTCCCGCGCGGCCCAGCGGCAGCCTTATCTAAAAGAACAGGCGCCGTTTCTTTGAAACAGCAGAAGGCTGGGAACGTCCCTTACAAATAAACAGCCACGTGGCTGACAAGCGGAGACACTTTGTTCTCCATCCAGCAGTTCCTCTTCCTGTTTCTTGATTGTCTATCAGCTCCTGCAGATTGCTTTTCTTCTTTGAAAAGTGCAGAATTAAGTCATTCCAGTTTTCCCCGCTGAACCGGTGCTTAACCGTTCCCACTACTCGTTTGCTGAAAGATGTACGAGAAGAGGTTAGAATCGGGGCAGCCCTCTGTTCCCAGCCTGCTGCGGAGCCTGCTTGCTGCTGCCCAGGCCGTGCTTGGTTCTTGTAAAGCCACCTGCCAGGGCAGGTCTGTGTTGTGTTCCTCCTGTGGTAGGAGATGGAAGCTAGCTTGAGACGAGAACTTCACTCCTCCAGGCTGACTCCTTTCCCTCTCTGTTCACCCTTCCCAGAGACGTTGCCTGTTGTGTCGTGACAGACACTGGCATCGGAGGGAAAGAAATAACGCTACGATTGGGGTTTTATCCTCCAGGAGATGCTAGTCTTGCCGTGGGGCTGGCAGGAGAAGCAGGGAACCGAAAACAGAGGGTTTCGGGGACTTCCCGGTGATCCGGTGGTTAGAGCTTTGAGCTTCCGTAGCAGGGGGCGTGGGTTCCATCCCTGGTCAGGGAACTAAGATCCCGCGCGCCACGTGGTGTGGCCAGAAGGGAAGGAAGGAAGGAAGGAAGGAGGGAAGAAAGGAAGATATAAAAACCCGAAACCAGAGGGCTTGGAGCCCTGAGTGGTGGCGAGCCCAGGCTATTCAGGAGGCCAGGAGGTGGTCCCTGGGTCCCACGGTGGAAGCGGTGTTGGGGGGGTCCCGGCGTGGGACCCAAAAGGAAGAGAGCGGTGAGCCAGGGGGAGTGAGCGTGTGCACATCAGGGGTAGGCGCGTGAGTAGAGGGGACCCGGCCAGCAAAGCCTGGAGGCAAGAAGGACCATTTCTTCGGGGAGAAGGGACAGAGGCTGCTTAGTTGCAGGCCCGTGGCGTTTGGGCAGGGCTCGTGGTGTCCACAACAAGGCCTGTTCTGCCTGGTAACGGTGGGATGGGATTGAGCACAGTGGCTCCGCCCGGCCTCCCTGGCCTCGCGCGCGTGTCGCTGGTGGAGGAGGCTTTGTGGCAGGATGAAAGGGGATGCTAAGAGCTGTCCGGTTTCCTGTGTTCCCCAGGAGTTATGATGACTGTTGCAGGAACTTCGTCCTTTCTCCGGAACAGTGGTTCTCAACCGGGAGTGATGCCTTTTGTCCCCCCCCCCCCCCGCCCCCGGGGCACCCTGCGTAGTAACCGGAGACGCTTGGGTGGTTCTGACTTGGGGTCGGGGACGCTGCTGACGCCTAGTGGCGGGGGGTGGGGGGGGGACCGGGAATGCCGCTCCTAAGCGTCCGACGGCCGCCACCCGGTGCACGGGACCTTGCAGCCCTGGATGTCTGTAGCGCCGTGGCGGGGAACGGCGGTGCGGTACCCCATCGTTGGGCCATCCCGTGTTTTGTCTGCTGGACGTTTGGGTGGTTTCTGTGTTTTAGCTGGCGTGGCTGAAGAGAGTGTGGGCGTTCCTGTACGGGCCTCTTGGTGAACACACCTACACAGGCTTGACTTGAAGCTTATTCTCTCTGTTTCTGCACGTGCTCGTCTTGACCTGTGCGTCCGCCCCGTACACAGGAGTTGCAGGGGTTAGAAGCGGGCCGAGTGTCCGTCGACAGGTGAAAGCATAAAGAAAATGCGGCACATACCTACGATGGACTATTAGCGTTAGAGAAGCGTGCTCACGTGCACGAACCTCTAGCACTGTAACCAGGCACCGAAGGACAGTCCTGTAGGATTCCACTTGCACAAGGCGTCCGTGGGAGTCCAGTTCACGGGGACAGAAAGCCGAGTGGCTGTTGCCAGGGGCCGGGGAGACGCCTGACGGACACAGAGCTGTGCAAGATGAGGTGCTAGTGATAGGCTGCGCACAGCGTAGTTATAGAGGACACTGGCTGAGCTGTACGTGTAAAAACGGTTGATGGTAAATTCTCTGCGGGGATTTTAAACCACCCTTTTAAAAAACAAGAGGTCCAGGTGCTCCGGTCCTCACCGAGCTGCTTTCCTTCCGGTGTCCTGGTTGTCTTCGTGGTTGCACCGCCCTCCTTTGCAGCTCGTGGGACCCACCCTGCCTCTTCTCCGAGGTACGCTCGCTCGCTCGCTCGGGGGAGGCAGAGGTGCCGTGGGTGTTACAGGATGACAGGAGTTAGAGCTCATGTAAACGTGGGAGAGGGTCCGTAAGGGAGATCTGGGGGACCCTGGACGGAAGGAGTGCCTCTGAGAAGCCACTCCCAGCCGGCCTGGGCAGCTGGCCGGGAGGGTGCCTCCATGCAGCCACCTGTACGTGGGCCTGGGCCAGGCACCTCCTTGTAGGAAGACACGGGATGCAGAGCAGTGGTGTGTAAGAGAAGCTGGAGGCCGCCGGGCTCTTCTGCATCACTTCCGCCTTCTATCCTTGGACAGATTCTCCTTTGGACCCAATCTAACCAACCATACAGGGACAGAGATTCTAGAAAACGTAGTTCCTGTTTTAACCAAGAGGACCCGGCGCTGTGCCTGTGATAAACACCCGACCTGTGCACACAGCATACATTTCAAAGGGCCGGCTGGGGAGATGGGGCATGTGTCCTTTTTTTTTCCCTTTGCTCGATTGCAAAGCCACAGTATATAAACCATGACATCTTTTAAAGAGGTATTTGTGTCTTAGCCTGAGAACTTAACTACCCCTTACATCATGTTTTTTTTTTTGTTTTTTTTTAATGTGAGAAATGCGGTCTGGGTTTCCATGAACATAACCCACTTAGGTGAAACTTTTGTAAAACACTCCATGTGTAAATGGCAACTTGCTGTATTTTAGCAGTTTTCTGTAAGGCTATAGTAGCTAATCAAGGGAAAAAGAAACTTTAAATTAGGTTGAGAATAACCAGTAAGAACATCTAGGATAACTGAGCTTCGGGATTTACTTTTCCCCCAAACAGTGTTATTTGAAAGGACTTAGAAACCACTCTACCTCAATAGCTTGGAGTGTCGTAAATGAAGCAGTCTCCCTTTACCGCTTCAACGTCTGGTTTCCCCGTGTTAATGATCAAGAACGGGGGTCATTTGTCACTGAACTGGAGAGTCCGGGAACCTAGCCTGTGCTACAGTCCTGATTGGAATACCAAGAAATTACCAGTAAAATGATTTGTAAACGTACTGGTATAATACTTCTGAATTTACAGAATATTTTCATAATTGTCTCACTTTCATTCTCCTGTTGGTCCCGGGTTGTAAGACAACCAACTCTTACCACCGTTGTTCTGGGCGACAGAATTGAGGCGAAGAAAAATTAAGCGACTTTCTCCAAGCTGTGTAGTGCAGTGGTTGATGTGAGTCTTCAGTCCTGGATCCATCACCCCTCGTCTCTGTGAAACCTTCCCTGATGTTCACCCCTCCCTGTACCCTGTGATTTGACCCTTCCCTCCTCTGTGCCACCGGGGCTCACGAGTGCCTCCCTTGCTGCGCCTGTCACATGGAATTTATATCCGTCAGGGTCCAGTTGGGAGGTAGAAGGCACGTAGTCATTGGAACAGGGCCTGCTTAATAGGAAACAGGATTCTGCAAACTGGCCACGTAACCAAATCACCCCTTATGTCTTGTCTGTCTGTCCGGCAAGGTTGAGTAGTTTCCATAGGGACCGGGAGGCCCGGCAAAGCCTCAAATATTTACCATATGGCTCTTCAAGGAAAAGTTTGCCAGCCCCTGGTGTAAAGAATTACTAACTATTAGCAGATTATTACTTATTATCAACTTGCTGAGTCATGATGAGCTAGGAACTCCTCCGGGGTAAAGAGAGCTTCAAAGCGTGCAGGAGTAGCAGCTGTGAGGACCAGCCACTGCCTCCACTCTAGGGTTGAGGCCGATTACCTAAGGAAGGAGGTGTGGGAATACCCACCTCTGTCTCCCCTCCCTCCCCCCGGGTCTGAGATTCAGATCTGCATGGAGTGGGTGCGACAGCAGAGCAAGTCCCTGCGCCCCGCGGGCTACTAGCCGGCAGGCGGGAAGCTGCCCGTGCAGAACCTGGCAGGCGGCCGGGAGCTGGCCGGCGTGCCCGTGGAAGCCCTGGGAAGCCATCCGAGGGCATACGCTTCTGACACTGGCCGGGCAGCTGCCCCCTGGAGTGCGGGCGGGACTTGGCTGTGGAACCGCGGTGGATTCAGCCCCTGCCTGGTCCAAAGGAGCAGGCACAGGGGACAGCAGGCCCCCCAGCGCCCTCTACTGAGGACACTTGCAGAGGTGCCAGCCCGCGAAGGAGAGCCATCCACAGGTCCTGCCCCGGTGTCGCCGCTGGTTTGCAGTTAAGAGGCTGACCGGCGTGGTGTTGGAGTGGGTCGTTGGCACACCTTGCTCCTTCTGGACTGTAACTTACCAGGCAGGGGTGTTCAGAAAATGCTCCCTGAATGTTGCTCTCCAGAAACTGTCCCTTGCACGGGGTTGGCCCGTGTTCTCTGGAGTGCTGTGCTGTGCCGAGGATCGGGACTCTGCAGGGTCCTGAGGCCCCTAGAGACCTTTGCCCCACCTGGAGAAGAGGCACATACCTTGGGCTTTATCCTCCCCCGGGGAGGCCGTGGCCCCTTGGCTCCGAACGAACGCTCCTCCCGGGGTTCTCTGTTGCAGCCACAGCCTGGGGTCTGAGCCGCCACTGCCGACCCCCTGTTGCAAATCCCCTTCCCTCTCCGTTGCTGAAAACCTCTCGCTGAGCAGTCAGCTTCTTTTCTGTGTCTGTTTGGACTTGTGGTTGCTGACTGCAGCCTCCACTGCCTCCGGATCTTGACACATCTCATTGACCTGCACAGCCCGTCAGCCTGGCTCTGCCGCCTTGGCGGGGCCACACCTGCCTCTCTTTGTCTTGGGGTGGCATGTGATCCAGCCTTCGCTTTAGCCGTGAGTGGCAGCCGTGGGTTAGAATCTTCAGAGCAGACCCTCGTGTTCTTATGCGTGGGACTGAATACTGACTTGCTCATCGGAATCCGAATGTATGAGGTGGGTTTTGGTTTCTTCGGATCTTTTGCAAGTGGGGATACTTACCATTCTTCTTGCTTTTTGATACGTTTTTTGGTCAACCGTGAGGAAAGCAGTTTTCTTCCCGTATGGATATCTTACTGGTTGTTTTGAGGATTGGTACACACACGGCTCAGTTTGTACACCCTTCTTCATGTATGTGCTGAAAGAACTAAGAAACCACGTAGTTTCGACTCTTCTCAACAGGTGTTCCAGTGACTTTCTAGCTTAAAATGTGGAAGCAGCTTCTCCTTAAGAGGATATCAAGTGTGAATACCTTCCAATGTTGATAGGCTGTGACATTACAGGTCCCACTTCACCGTTTAATATCATAAGTACCGCATGCTCAGATTTCCATGTTTTTCACGGCACATTCATGGCGCATTGTAAGGGAAACCAGAGTGTCATGCCCGGGGACGGGAAGGGGCGAGATCCAGAAGTGGTTTTCTTTACGAACTAATTCTACTCCAAAACATGGGCGTACAGGTAATTTTATTTTTATTTTTTTAACTTCTTATTTTATATCGGAGTATAGTTGATTAATAATGTTGCGTTAGTTTCCGACGTACGACAAAGTGATTCAGTTATGCATACACACGTATCTATTCTTTTTCAGATTCTTTTCTCAGTTAGGTTGTTAGAGGATATTGAGCAGAGTTCCCTGTGCTACACGGTAGGTCCTTGTTGGCTATCCATTTTAAATACAGCAGCGTGTATCTGTCAGTCCCTAACTGTCCCTTCCCCCACCCCCCCTTGGTAACCATAAGTTTGTTCTCGAAGTC
This sequence comes from Kogia breviceps, assembly GCF_026419965.1. Lineage (NCBI taxonomy): Eukaryota > Metazoa > Chordata > Mammalia > Artiodactyla > Physeteridae > Kogia > Kogia breviceps. The sequence goes on along the minus strand of NC_081330.1, from coordinate 128,015,887 downwards.
TATGAGTCTGTTTCTGCCTTTTGTAGCATTTTTAAAAATATCCCACATATAAGCGATATCATACGATATTTCTCTTTGTCTGTCTGACTTACGTCACCCAGTATGACAATCTCTAGGTCCATCCATGTTGCTGCAAATGGCATGATTTCATTCTTTTTAATGGCCGAGTAATATTCCATTGTGTGTATGTGTATATACACACACACACCCCACATCTTCTTTATCCATTCCTCTGTTGATGGACATTTAGGTTGCTTCCGTGTCTTGGCTGTTGTAAACAGTGCTACAGTGAACACTGGGGTGCACGTATCCTTTTGGACCATGTTTTTCTCCGGGTATCCTGTTCAAGACCTATTACGTGTGTGACTGCGTCTCCAAATCGCCATTGAGTATGTTTTGTGTTGTCAGGTTAAAAAAAAACTACCCCCATGGAATGTTGTACCAAAAAATAACCAACGAACAGTTTCACCTCTTCAAAAAGCATTCATACTCCAGAAATGGGGTGAGGTGGGATTTCCTTCTCCAGCACGTTTCCAGAGCTGCTGCGAAGCTTGAATTCCCCAAATAGTTGATAAAAACACTCCTCGGGATGTACAAGAAGGGAGACAGAGACCAGTGGCTGATGGTATGTTCAGTTTTAACACTTGAGAGGTTTTTGGTTTTCGATGGGCTTCTCGGTGACCAGAGATGCCCTCTCCGATTATTTCACAATTTGATACTTTTCCTGGATGAGTCAGCTCTCTTTTCTGAAACAAGGGAGCTCAAGGAGAATGAGTAAAATAGTTAAAGTAAGCAGACGAAGGAGGTGACATCAGTGATTGTCCTGGCTCACAAAAAGGCAGTGCTTTCTCATGGCTTATTCTCCAGACAGCAAAGCTTTCTTTGAGATAGTCATAGCTGATAAATCACGGGTGTGATTCATGGCCTTTGAAATATGATACCGGACCTAACACATTCTTCCTCCTTTCGTTTTGATCTCTGGGTATCACAATTTTCCACATCAGTCCGGCTCCACATCTGAGCTCCACCGGCCGACCCCTTTCCTGTGGCCCTTGATTTCCAGCATCGATTCTGTCCTTAGACTTTCCTCCCAGTGTCTAGAGCGCTTGCTTACATTAGTGTTCTCTGCCCTGTGTTGGTTTGAGCCCTTGTTTCTGTCCAGTACAAAGACAGAGGCTGCTACCTTCTCTTCTCGGGCAGAAGGAACTCTTTTCGTGTCAACCTCCAGGATGAAGCTGCCAGACGCATTTGATGGAATAAGAAGGTCACTCCCCTGCTTCCGTGCTGGCCTTTGGGGCCCCCCCGCCGCCTCCAGGATATCATGCCAGGTTCTGACTCAAGGTCAAGTTCCTCTACTTCCTCTTGCTGCCCTTATCTTCAAACGCTCCCCAGCCAGAGCTCTGCGCTCGGCCAGGCTGACATTCCTCAGACCGGCCCGCTTCCTGTCTCTGCCCCATCTTCACATCCAGACCCCCCTGTGGAATGTCCGCCCCCATCTATGCCACCCCTTTCAAGTGGCTCTTCGTGGGCCTCTCTCTTCGTGAAGTCTTTTATCTCCAGCCCCGAGGCCAAGCGAGCCTGGCCCCTCGCGCCCCTGCTGCCCTGACGTGGTTCCTTCCCACGGGAGTCCCGGCTCCCAGGAGAATCAAGGTTCTCCGGCCTCCGTGGATGTCATCCTTGATCATCTGTAACATCCGTTGGATGAAATACAAAAACTTTGTTCCATGGAGACTTCCATTGACTGTTTTTTTTCCCCCCGCTGCTGTTTCCATAAGAACAGCGAGGAAATCTGCACATTTGGGGACACTTAAGTCTTAATGGAGGCCCTAAACAGGAGTTTTCCAATGCCAGTGAATACTCAGACCGGAATATTTGTCCTGGCCTGTGAACTTGGGACTTTCCTTTTGCCAGTGGCACACGGACAGGCATCACGGTGTGGAGTCATTTGTTTTTGTGTGCCTGTCTTTTTTTTTTTTTGTAAAGGGACTTACTTCTTCCTGAGCTACAGCAAGCGACACTGAGAACTTTGCCTGGTGCCTCTAGGACAGGCCTGGCCTGTCTGTGGCTCCCTAGTGCTGCAGCTGTCAGGCAGTTTCCTCTGCTCGTGGCAATGCCAAGCGCTCTCTTGACTGTAAGGCGGGGGACGGTGACAAAACGATCCTGAGTGTCTGTAGTGCGCGATACACTGTGCAGTGCTGGCAGGCGGTCAGTAAGTATCCTGTGAGACTAGAGCCAACTCCAGGCTTGCTCTTTACCAAGTTCAAGCCTAATTAATTCTTCCTAATGGGAGAAGTTTGACGGGCTCAAGAGTACAGACTGGAGGTTTTCAAAACGTCTTCTTTTACAACTGTTTTCTCCTCCATGAGCACAATAAACGTCAAACAGATAGTTTGTCTCGGCCAGGAAGCCAAGGGGGGGGAGATTTCCCCAGCTTCTTGGTCTCCCAAACCCAGAGCCATGTTTGCTGGGAATGTAGGTAGAGTGTGGTTAGGACGGGGCCGGTGGACGCTTCGGAATGCGGTCTTCGCTGGTGGAGGAGGAGCTTGGGAGGTCTTCGCAGATGAGGGGAAAGAAAGCAACACGATATCTTCAGACTGCGATGATGGCGCTTGGAGCCAGTCTCGCAGAACTTGTGCCTCCAAGGGCTTGTGGGAACGAGACTGAAAAACCCACCAGGTCATGGCTGAGTCCCACAGCTGGCCTGCAGGACCTCCTGCCTTCAAAACCTGTCCTAAGGCCCTGCAAGTTCCTTGGTCATGGTTGTCTTGCGTGAAGATTTTTCTTGCGAAGCTGCAGTTCAGAGAGGAGTCATTGCAAGGAGAGGGACGCACGCACCCACGCCACTCTCTCTCTTCAGCAGCTCTGCTGTGCGCGTGTATGCTTGCTTTGGCTTTTGCGACTCTCACCCCCTCTTTCTCCTTCACCTCCTGCTCCTTCACCCACCCATCTTCTTCCAGATTTCCCTGTGCTGGGGCCCCAGGGTTCTGTCCTCAGCTGTTGGTGGGTCTGTTTTCTGTGTCGGAGGCCTCCATCCCCAGCCCTCCAGTTTTTTTTGTGTGTGTGTGTGTGTTACGCGGGCCTCTCACTGTCGTGGCCTCTCCCGTTGCAGAGCACAGGCTCCGGACGCGCAGGCCCAGCGGCCGTGGCTCACGGGCCCAGCCGCTCTGTGGCACGTGGGATCCTCCCGGACCGGGGCGCGAACCCGGGTCCCCTGCATCGGCGGGCGGACTCTCAACCACTGCGCCACCAGGGAAGCCCAATTTTACTCATTTTTAATTTTAGTCTTTTGTTTTTTTTTTTTAAATTTTAAATGTCACTTGCTTTGGAAATACAGAATTAGTTTCAAAACACGTTTTGATTTTCCTATTAAAACCCTATTAAATCATTATTATTATTTTTTTTTTTTGCGGTACGCGGGCCTCTCCCTGTCGTGGCCTCTCCTGCTGCGGAGCACAGGCTCCGGACGCGCAGGCGCAGCGGCCACGGCTCACGGGCCCGACCGCTCCGCGGCACGTGGGAACTTCCCGGACCGGGGCACGAACAGGCGGACTCTCAGCCACTGCGCCACCAGGGAAGCCCCTTCCCTCCAGTTTTAAAATTCCTCCTGCTTGTGGTCACCCCATGAGCAGGCCACCTTTCCCCGGGTCCCGGCCCCCCTCAGCCAGCTGCCCACTGACCCCCCCGCGTGGACAGCCCCTTGGCCTCCCACCCGGGGTGCGCCAAAACGTAACCTCTCTACCACGTAACCTGCACCTTGGCTGTATGTGGCTGAGTGTGTGATCTTGGTGGGGTGGAAACTTGTTTACGATCTGTTATTATGTTGGGATAAGAATTGTCTAGATTTTGAAACCGGTTGTTAACCGGAATGATTTGCTTCATATTTTAGTTAGGAGTGCTCGTTTTGTTTATGCTGTTGACTTGCAATGAATAATTGCTTTATTAACCTAGGAAAAGTTCAGCTGTCCTTGGGTTCGGGCGGAGACTTTAGGAAAAGTACCACGTGGTTTCAGAGCTGAGCCCGTAAGTTGCTTCGTTTCCAGCTTTGTAACTACCAGAGGAGAAACGTTTACGGCTTTAGTGCTTTGTGAGGTTCGGAACAGACTTTTAGGTTAGCCCTGGCAAACAGAGCAGCGAACTTCCAAACCTGTACACCTCCGTGCCTATAAGCATTCATCTTTTTCACTAGTTTTCCTAGCAGTTTGTAAAAATAATGGCTTTGTGGTGTGAAACGGGGGTTGGCAACTTTTTAAAAATAACAAGGCAAGTACTAAATATTTTTGGCTTTGTGGGTCAGACTGTGCTGTTCTCTCCTGTAGCAGTGTATAAACAAAGAGCTCTGGTTGTATTCCAGTAGAATTTTATTTACAAAAACAAACAACAAAAAAAAGGCAGCTGGCTGGATTTGACTCATGGGCCATAGTTTGCCAAAGCCCTAGTACAGAAAACAGGTTGGTTAATTGATGGGTGACTTGATGCTGAGCTGGATTATTACTGTATAGGGAAGACAAGGGTGAGAATTTAAAGATTAAGATTTCCTCAGGATAAAAATCATAAAATGCTTTTAAGGAGTCAGTCAATACACATTCATACATACGTGTTTAACGCCGAGTAGGGAGTATTTTGTGTACCCAGCATGGTGTTAATAATCTAGGACTGTAATGAAAGGAATCAGATACTAAGTGTCAGCAAGGACGTGGAGAAATTGGAGCCCTCCGATGCAAAATGTAAAATGGTGCAGCTGCTTTAGAAGGCAGCCTGGCAGGTCCTCACAGTGTTTGCCATAGCTGCCGTCGGACCCTGCCGTTCTACTCCTTGGTGTACACCCAAGGGAAATGAAGACACACGCGCACGCACGAACTTGTACACCAGTGCTCACAGCAGCGATAATAGCCAAAAAGGAAAAACAACTTCAATAGCCGTCACCGATGAACGGATAAATAAAATGTGGTCGGTCCATACGGTGGAGTATCCTTCAGCCGTAAAAACGAATAAAGCTCTGACACAGGCTACGACATGGATGCACCTTGAAAACCTGAGTGAAAGAGGCCAGACACAAAAGGCCACCTATTGTATGATTTTGTTTATATGAAATATCCAGAATAGGCAAACCCGAGACGCAGAGGGCAGATGCGTGGTTGCCGGGGGGTGGAAGGATCGGGAAGTGACCACCGACAGGCACGAATGAGGTTTCTTCTGGGGTCAGGAAACCGTTCTAAAATGGGTGGTGGCGATAGTTGTACAACTCTGTGAATATACTAACAAGCCATTCATTTATCTTTATATGGGTGAGTTGTGTGCTCTCCGAATTATATCTAAATACAGCTATTATGGAAATAACTAGCTGCAGGATTAAGCTATGAGAAATAACTAGTAAACAATAAAAAAAAAAAAATCCATCATTATTTTTTGGAGGAAGGAGATCCAGAAAGCGAATCGGTATTTCTGGCTCTGCTATTTCTGGTGTGTTTCCCACCCCTCCGTGAACGAGAGACCTTGCGGAGGCAGGCCAGGTGAGGGACGTATTCCCCGTCTCCCGCTGGGAATCAGGGCCCAGGTGGGTCCCTTCCACCCCTGGGTTGTCCTGAAGCCGGTCTGAGAAAACCTGTGGGTGGCATGTGTCACGGGCATGTTGTGTTCCTGGCCGAGTCCTGGGGACTTGCTTGCTTGTGCAGGAGGCTCACGGGACACACTTCTGTGTTGCAGATCGAAGAAGGAAGCAGAGCCGCGGCAGTGGACAAGTTGCTGGCCGGAGACGAGATCGTTGGTATCAATGACGTCGGTCTGTCGGGGTTTAGACAGGAAGCGATTTGCCTGGTGAAGGGGTCGCATAAGACCCTGAAGCTGGTGGTAAAAAGGTAAGACCTGGGCCTCGTGCCTTGTTTACAGACAGAGATGAGCAGGACAGTGAAACCTGGAGTCTATTGGCTGTGCCGTGTCACCGTGGCAATCGTGATTTGGACTTGAGTCGCGTGCGTGTGTATATGTGTACATGCATGTACGCTTAGGAATCTATCTCTTGGCCGAGGATGAATCCAACATCAAAAATTTTAAAGATGCCTTCTTTTTTTGCCGTACGCGGGCCTCTCACCTCTGTGGCCTCTCCCGTTGCGAAGCACAGGCTCCGGACGCGCAGGCTCAGCGGCCACGGCTCATGGGCCCAGCCACTCCGCGGCACGCGGGATCCTCCCGGACCGGGGCACGAACCCGTGTCCCCTGCATCGGCAGGCGGACTCTCAACCGCTGCGCCACCAGGGAAGCCTCCTTCTTTTTTTTAAATTAATTTTTATTGGAGTATAGTTGATTTACAATGTTGTGTTAGTTTCTGCTATACAGCAAAATGAATCAGCTATACATATACAGATGTCCACTCTTTTTTAGATTCTATTCCCATGTAGGTCATTACAAATTTTTTTTTTTTTTCAATAGTGATTTATCTTGGCTGTGCTGGGTCTTAGTTGTGGCACTCAGGGTCTTCATTGCAGCACGTGGCATCTTTACTTGCGGCCTGTGGACTTTTAGTTGTGGCGTGCATTCAGGATCTAGTTCCCCAACCAGAGATTGAACCCAGGCCCCCTGCATTGGGAGCGTGCAGTCTTGCCCACTGGACCACCAGGGAAGTCCCTACAAAGTATTGAGTAGAGTTCCCTGTGCTATACAGTAGGTTCTTAAAAGATTTCTTCTTTGATTACTGTTGACTGTTAATTTTGATTTAAGTGTTTTTGAATACTTAAATCTTATTCTTGGCAACATGTAGGTGATTTTCTGGCAGTGACGAAACTGCTTATGCTCCAAAGGATGAAATGTCATTGCCTGTGTTTTACACAAGGTGGCAGGCTACCAGCTGTTGGGGTTTTATGCTAAACTAATGTAATGCACATAGACTTACAGGTCAGCTAGCAGGTGTTTCCAGTGCTGTGTTGAGGTTTGAGGGGAGCAAGTACGTACTCCAAGAAAGGAGATTGTGGATAGGAGTTAGGATGATTTGAAGGGGTCAGAAAGTGAAGTTGGGCACGTGGGCAGCATGGAGGTGCTTTGTGACTGTTTGTGACTTTTTTTTTTCTTTTTTTTGGCCACGCTGCACAGCTTGTGGGATGTTAGTTCCCCAACCAGGGACCAGGAAGAGAACCCCTGTGCCCCCTGAAGTGGAAGTGCTGAGTCTTAACCACTGGACCACCAGGGAATTCCGGTGACTGGTTTCACAGAGAAATAATTCTCGGCCTTGTATTTTACAGTTGGCTAATTCATAGTAACGTGTTGACGTGCCCCTTTTAGCAGAATTAGCGCAGTCTTTCCAAGGTTGGCTGTAAATTTTATTTTATTTTTTAAAAATTTATTTATTTATTTATTGTTTACTTTTGGTTGCATTGGGTCTTTGCTGCTGTGTGCAGGCTTTCTCTAGTTGCGGCGAGCGGGGTCTCCTCTTCGTTGCGGTGCATGAGCTTCTCAACTGTGGTGGCTTCTCTTGCTGCGGAGCACGGACTCTAGGCGTGCGGGCTTCAGTAGTTGTGGCACACGGGCTCAGTAGCTGTGGCTCGCGGGCTCTAGAGCGCAGGCTCAGTAGTCGTGTCGCACGGGCGTAGCTGCTCCGCGGCACGTGGGATCTTCCCGGACCGGGGCTCGAACCCGTGTCCCCTGCATTGGCAGGCGGATTCTTAACCACTGCGCCACCAGGGAAGCCTGGCTGTAAATTTTAAAAAGTAAGTTGACTCAAGGCCTTCAGTTTCTAGTACAGACTTGAAGACATATCCCTGTGGACTTTTTATGTATTTATTTTTGGGGGACCAAAATAGCATCCAAGGAGGAGGTTCATAAACAAAGAAGGAAAAAAATTCATTCTTTGCCACGTTAATTTAGCAGCCTCATTTCTCAGTGGAATAGGCTGTCCTCCTTGTAAATCAGGAAACTGAAGTCTCAGAATGGCCATTTTGGAGCCTTCTGGGGGAGCGAGGGACATGACGGGTGCCATCATGGTGTATGATTTCTTTGAGGTCGCCTTATTAAGCCTCCTGAGGCAAGACGTGTGGCGTTCTCGCAGGATTCCGTTAGACTTAGTGGAGTGCAGCTGACGGTGAGGGACACTTGACCCACACAGGGGAGACAGCGGTTATATAAACCACCACCTGAAATGTCTCTGTCGCGGGGCTGCCCGAGCCCCCCCAGAACACACAGCCGGCTCGCTGGCTTACTGTCCGTCTCCCCCCACGGGGAGGGCCCTGGCTTAGTTGACGCGGTGAGCAAGCTGTTTCACCCGTTTGCGGCTCCTTGCCTCGCTGCCCGATGCGCGAGGGCAAATGAAGGGCTTGGACTTACTGAATCGAATTGATTTGAACTGCACCGGGGTGGGCGTCATTGGAGGGCCTGATGGGGATGCTGGCGCTGGGGTGCTCATTCAGTAAAACCGGTCAGTGTGACGTCGGCCAGCCCGGGGGAGGCAGCAGCAAATAAAACCGAGCCAGCGACACATCCTGGGGAATGGAATCAGGATGCATGAATATTCTCACCGGTTACACCTGACAAGGTAAAAGTGAAATGTTGGTCAATGTCAGATCTTATTCTAGGGTCGCGCCCCCCCAAAAAAAAAGCAGGTGTGTAGTAAAGTTGGTTTAGTAACAACGGCTAGAAAGAAGGGAATTTGCATCCCAGTAGAAAGTTGGATGAAAGACGCTCGTAGGCAGTTCCTAATATGAGAAATTCACATAGGAAACAAGTGTTTAAAGAGACGTTTAACTAGGGATCGACAAGTTTACTTACAAACTAGGTTTTGATTCTCCAGCTGGCCGAGATCTAGTGGAATAGCAGTGCCCATTGGTGCTGAGATGTGGGGAAACAAGTGCTGATTTGATGTAATGCTGATGAGACTTTCTGGTGAGCGGTTTGGCAACATGTGTCAAAAGGCCTATTTTGGACTCAGAATTTAATTTCTTGGATCCTAGATATTCAGCAAAAGGAAATGACTGTAGTGAATTAGGGACCATCCATACTGCAGAGTGCTGCCATTATAAATGGGTGTCAGCCAAATGAACTTATCTACGGAACAGACGCAGACTCCCAGACACAGAGCACAGACAGGTGGTAGCCAAAGGCGGGTGGGGGGTGGAGGAGGGAAGGACTGGGAGTTTGGGGTCAGCAGATGCAAACTATTATATATAGAACGGATGAACAACAAGGTCCTACTGTAGAGCACAGGGAACTTTAGTCAACATCCTGTGACAGACCGTAATGGAATAGAATGTGAAAAAAATATATATATATATGTGTATAACTGAGTCTCTGCTGTACAGCAGAAATTAACACAACATTATAAACCTATACGTCGATAAAAGTTTTTAAAAAGAATGCAAGTGCTATTATAAAATTTAAAAATGGTGTCAGTGGGCTTCCCTGGTGGCGCAGTGGTTAAGAATCCGCCTGCCAGTGCAAGGGACACGGGTTCGAGCCCTGGTCCGGGAAGATCCCACGTGCCGCGGAGCAGCTAAGCCCATGCGCCACAGCTACTGAGCCTGCGCGCTCTAGCCCGCGAGCCACAACTCCCGAAGCCCGCACGCCTGGAGCCAGTGCTTTGCAACGGGAGAGGCCACCGCAGCGAGAGGCCCGTGCACCGCAGAGGGGACTGAGAAAGCCCACGCGCGGCGACGAAGACCCAACACGGCCAAAAATAAATAAATAAAATAAATTTATGAAAACAAAAATGGTGTCAGTATTTCCTGACATGGAAAGGTGCCCCTCAAGGTCCAGTTGAGTGGAACGCATACAAGCAGTTATAGAACCGTGTAGGCCCCGTGCAAAAAAGTTTTCATTTTTAATGATGGTAAAATACTCGTGACGAAACTTACCGTCTTATCCATTAAGTGCACAGTGAAAGCGTGTCACTGCTCTGATGATAAAAATGTCAAGCTCGTTGCACTTGTAAAGAGGAGAGGCCTTTGGGGTTCTGTGTGATGTGTTCACAGGACTCAGCAGGAGGTTTGGTCCCCAGGAAGCGGTCAGCTGTGCTCTGTGCTGGGCGGTGCCCCCGGAAGGCTCTGTTATTGCTCTGTGATCAAGGCAGACAGGATCACCCTAAGGGGTGGGTGTTGGAATGCCGGCTAGAGTTACTCCAGGAGTGACTTTTTATTCCGCATTTGTGAGTTCTCAGAGTAGCGCATGGGCGTGGGAAAACAGTCACGTTGGAACGGGAAGTGGGTGGGATACATCAGCCCCCGTCATCCTCCCATTTTGCTGCTCCGGAGAGCGGCCGTGTCAGTACTAATCCCTTAGGCTTCCTTTTAGAAACAGGTACCTGCTTATGTGTTAACACGTGAAAATGGGGGTTGGTCCAGGTTGAGTGCTCTGACTCGAGATTTCTCCTGACCCCACGCGGCTCCACGGTCTGGATACTCTGCTGTGTGTCTGGCAGATCGTCCGCGTGTGGACATTTACGGTGCTTCCGGTGTACAGCAGACAGGGCTGCGGTGCGATGCTTTTGTGCCCGAGACCGCGTACCTGTGCGTGTAGCCCGTCCCGACCCGTTCCTAGCGTGGGAGGTTTTGAGGCAGAAAGTACGTGCATCGTGAAGTTGGTCTCTGTAGGCTTCGTGGGTGTGATAGGTGACAGACGCTTTTATTGTTTAAATGGGCATTTCTGTCATTATGACCGAGGTTTCGCATCATTCCGTGTATTCAGAAGTTTTGTGTTTTTTTTTTTTTAATTCGAGGAACATAGTTAAGGATCTAAAGACGGGATGATGTGAGTTCTGTGCGGAGTACACACCGTGAGAACTGGGGGTAGAAGGAGAGAGAAGGCCCGGGGGCCCGGCCCGTTCGCTGTGGATCTGACTGCGTAGCCAACAGACTTGTGGGAGACGCATCAGACTTTGGCCGTGAAGCGTTGATGGGAGCCCTGGTGTAGAATCCCACTTTTGTAATCGCGTACCCGGTTTCCCTTTAAGTGAGGGGTGTGTAGAATGATTATCTAGTTTAGATAGCGCTTAATATTCTAAGTAACACGTATAACCCAGTATAAAACCAAACCAAGCAGTTTGTCCAAATGTTTTTTTTTTCAAACACACTTTTACAAACAAACTTAGGTGTTTCAAAATTTTTTTAAGATAATTTTGGATTAAATTTTACTACTGTGTGTGGGTATTATTTTTGCCTATTAGAAAAGTCTGAAACGGTGGTTTTGCCTAGAAATATGAATAAAATTCTACAAAACGGTTAATTAGTTAATACTAGGATCTGTTGCTGTCATCTGGCACATGGTGAATTAGTATTGTAAGTACTGAAGAGGCACATAATAAGGACTTTTATTTATTTTATTTTTTTATTATTTTTGCGGTACGCGGGCCTCTCGCTGCTGTGGTCTCTCCCGTTGCGGAGCACAGGCTCGGCGGCCACGGCTCACGGGCCCAGCCGCTCTGCAGCACGTGGGATCCTCCCGGACCAGGGCACGAACCCGCGTCGCCTGCATCGGCAGGCGGATTCTCAACCACTGCGCCACCAGGAAAGCCCAATAAGGACTTTTAAAACTCCATACAACTTACCATTTTCCTTATTACAGAGGCACCAGTGAGTGCTTTTAACATGATTTCTCTTAACTCGGTGACATGTTTTCTTCTCTGTCTAAATCTAAATCTCACCATTCTTGTGTTTCTTTATCCCTAGGCAACCACTAATCTGACTTGTATCTCAGAGATTAGTTAGCATTTTCTAACTAGTGTTGTATGTAGAACTCCAAAATGGCTCATGTATTCTTTTTTAAAATATATATATAAATTTATTTATTTTTGGCTGTGTTGGGTCTTTGTTGCTGCGCACGGGTTTTCTCTAGTTGCGGCAAGCTGGGGCTACTCTTTGTTGTGGTGCGCGGACGTCTCCTTGCGGTGGCTTCTCTTGTTGCAGAGCACGGGCTCTAGGCGCGTGGGCTTCGGTAGTTGTGGCGCGTGGGCTCAGTAGTTGTGGCCCGTGGGCTCTAGAGCTCAGGCTCAGTAGTTGTGGCCCACGGGCTTAGTTGCTCCGCGGCACGTGGGATCTTCCTGGACGAGGGCTCGAACCCGTGTCCCTTGCATTGGCAGGTGGATTCTTAACCACGGTGCCACCAGGGAAGCCCTGGATCGTGTACTCTTTAAAAAAAAAAAAAAAGGGTTTAGTTTATGAAGGCATTCTGTAGTTAATTCACAGACTGAGCCCCCAACACATCAATATCAAATGTTTCCCTACCTGAGGATCACCAAATGATAAATGAGCTGCCTGAACCCTCAACTACCTGCCCAGCCCAGGCACCTTAAGAAAGGGTGGCTTTTCTGACGGCGACTGAACACAGCTTAGGGTCCTGAGGGCGAGAGTGGCCAGTGCAGGCTTGGTTTTTCTCGGAGGTTCTGGGAAGAGGCGTGTACGCGCCTCGGTGTAAAGCACATACCCGTGGTTTTATGAACAAAGCGGGCAAATCGTGGATCACATCCTGACTCCGTCCCGCTGGTGACAGCTGCTGGGTGTGCTTGTCTTGCTTCAGCGTGTGCGGCGGCGAGCCGGGCACCCGGCAGCCCGGCGAGGGTGGTGGCGGGCTGACTTCACGGGGCGGGGGCGTCTGGTTTCACGGGGCATGGGCACCGCCTATCTTGTCATCGTTTAGAAGCCGGGGCTGGGAGAGGGCGATGCCTTAGGAGACAAGGGCCCAGATCACTGTCTCTCCCCAGCCACGTTTCTTTCCCAGACAGGTGAGAGCCAGCGCTGCCTTCCTCCCAGAGTTGTGTCGGCTGGAAACAAAGCAGGGTAACAGGAAGCCCCACCGGGTGCACACATGTTCTCCTTTGAGATGTCCAGGTGGTATCCTGGCATCTGCCCCGGAGTCAGAGGCACCGGGGGGCCGGCGGGAGCAGCCTGGCCGGGCCTCCCAGGCACTTTGTCCTTCCCTCTTTGTTTGGCCGAGGAAGTGCTGCTCGCAGGAAAGTGTGGGAGGATGTGGTAACCTCTTCTGCGTCTGTCTCTCTGTACTTGTCGCCTGCACTTTCTTCCCCGGTGTCGCACCCCTCCCTGCAGATCCTGATGGGCAGGTGTGCATGGATCTGGGCGCTGCTGTTTCCCTGAGGGCCACGGGCTGTTTTTCTGGGCGGCTGCAGTGCTCATACCACTGGCCTTAAGCACATGTGCTTGGAAAAGGTTAAGACCCGAAAGTGGGTCACTCGAGGCCTTTTGCTGATTAACGCGGGCGTCGGTAAGCCCCTTGCTGTGGGAGACATGCTGAAGGAGGGGACGCTTCCCGCCCGGTGCTGGGTTAAGGCTGTTGCTGTGTCTGACGCTGTAAAATGCTCACTAAAAGCTCTGTGTGCACAGCACCGGGATACCATCCACTGTCCTCCGTTCACAGGGAAGTTACCGTACGTTCAGCTCCTGAAACGTACATGGAATTTCAAACACTGTAGGGAAAATTTCTCTTAACTGTCAGGCCGTGAATTGTACTGTATAGCCTGTAATGACTCTTTTGGTCTTTCTTCCAAATGTATTTGGTAATATTAGTCTTGTTTACAACGAACTTCGCCTGCCACTTTATCGTCCGTGTCACTCCTGAGCCGTCCACTGCTGCGAGCAGCTATTATGCCAGAGCCACGTTATGCATAGCATTGACGCATGTTTCCTGCCTCTTTGCCGGAGGCCTTAAACCCTTCCGTGACTCTGCTTACGTCCGCTAAGCTTGCCTTCAGGAGATTAACACCCAAGGTTGGAGGTTTGCCGCAGGAGGCCGTAAGGGATGGCCACATGGGGTGGCGTGGCGACACGTCTGAAGAAAGGAGGTGTCTGGTCTAGTGGCGGCGCGCGTGCCTGCTAGGAGCAAGTTTCTTGCCACGTGCGTGGGTTTCTGGACGTCGCTGAGTTGCAGTGAGTTCTTCACCAAGCCAGTGTTGTGCCGGGCTCCCCTCTGCTGCTGGCTCCTTGGAGCCGTCCTAGGGCAGGTGGCTCTGTGCGTGGCCCCGACATTGATGAGCGCAGGTGTTCCCGAAGCAGCAAGAGGAGAGGGATGGATAGGACGTCAGCAGGTTGTGTCCCTCCTGCTTTTCCCTCCTCCTCCCTTCCTCTCGTTTCTCCTTGCCCCCCCCCCCCCCCCCCTGCCAAGAGCTCTTCCTGGGGTAGAAACTGTGTGTTCCCACAGAGGGTGTCTGTCTTACTGGGGATGCTGGTGGGTGTTGCTTTTGGAAGGTGGTCTGAGATTGATCGTTCAAATTTCAGGGGGAAAGTGTCTGTTTTGACCATCTGCAGGACTGTGGCTGTTTGCTACTGTGCTTATTTTCCTCTTAAAACAGAGTAGATCCAGAGGTTTATCCTGGACAGATGCCGACTCGTTTGGGCTGTTTGCCATTCTTGCTTCTACGAAATAAAATCAGGAGGGAACTAAAAGCCACATAGAGCAGAATTGTTTTATTTGGGGAAAGGTTGCTTCTGTTCAGATGTAGATTTAGTGTATGGCTTAACCAACAATCAGTTGAATCTCTAGGTGAGATGTTTCATATTCTAAGCCAAGTAGAGAGTGGTAAACAGTTATGATTTTGTTTTTCATTAGAAGGCATGCAAGTGATGTTGATATAATTTAGTTTGGAAACGCTGATGGCTTCTAATATATTAAGGCAGGCAGAGAATGTTTCACGTAATTTTGCTTCTATTCTCTTACGTGTAAGACTCACCAGCTCTGTTGCTAATCCTAGGGCTGCTGGTACTTAGTTATGTTAATGGGTGCACATTTGAGTGTATGGGGTGTCTTTACCAAAATATCCATTCTGGTTTTTTTTTTTTTTAAATTTATTTATTTTATTATTTTTGGCTGCATTGGGTCTTTGTTGCTGCGCACGGGCTTTCTCTAGTTGGCGGCGAACAGGGGCTACTCTTTGTTTATGGTGTGCGAGCTTCTCATTGCAGTGACGTGTCTCGTTGCGGAGCATGGGCTCTAGGCGCGTGGGATTCAGTAGTTGTGGCACACGGGCTCAGTAGTTGTGGCTCACGGGCTGTAGAGCGCAGGCTCAGTAGTTGTGGCGCACGGGCTTAGCTGCTCCGCGGCATGTGGGATCTTCCCGGGCCAGGGCTCAAACCCGTGTCCCCCGCATTGGCAGGCGGATTCTTAACCACCGCGCCACCAGGGAAGCCCCCATGCTGTTTAAATGTAGCCCAGAAGCTGCACTGGTGCCTTTCTGAAAACTGGGGACAGGCGCCGTGACCTCGGGTTGGTTTGGACAAAGCGTTTTTAGTACTGGTCGTGCTGGGTGAGAGAGTCCCCCTCACCCCCCTTTGCAAAAGTTAACGGAAAAAGAGCCAAGCCATTTGGGTCTGCTCCAGTTCTGCCTGCGTTCATTGTGTGACATTTCTATGCGGTCTTTCCTGCTAATGCACCCGGGGAACACCAGAGGCCGAGACAGGCGTGCACTTGCCCTCGCTGGGAGACAGATAAGGGCTGCCCTGGCCTCGTGGGGCGGAACCCTGAGGCTTTTATCCCGTGTGAATGCTGCTACTTGGCCCTGGCATTGGTTTAAAATGCAGCTTTGATGTCTTGTATCAGTTTCAGCTATTTAGGTCATTTGGGAATTTTCCTCTTTACCTCTTTCTCCTCGTGTATAAAGGCAGGAGCTCCTGGACTCTTATCCCATTTTATCAAGTGTGATGTCACCACCCACAGCATCGTGTTGTCAGATCAGTGCAGGGGTGGGGGGTGGGGGGTGGGGGGGAGAAGTCCGCCATTCGCAGAGTGGTCTGACCTCTGTTTTTCTTCGTTCGCGTAATGTATGTTGGAAGCGCTCCAGCCAGGCGGCTGAAGTCATACCCATAGGTCCTGCCCTCGGGGCGCCGGCAGCTGAGGGGGCTGATGGGCACGGGCAGGGAGAGCTCTAACAAGGGGTGGCTCTGGCAGAAGGAAGGAGGCCTGGAGCGGAGCTCAGCAGTCAGGCTGTCCTTTGAAGGCTGAGCCAGGTTTGAGACACAGACGTGGACCTAAGTCAGTGATGCCGGGACCTCCTGAAGAGGCTGGCGGGGGGCAGATGAGGGAAGGGAGGAAGGGTAGCTCCGGGCTAGAGCAGCGAGTCTCAGACCTGAGCTCGCCTCTGAATGACCTTGAGGGCTTGTGCAGACACAGCCGCCCCGGCCCCGGGGAGCAGATCACAGTATTGCGGGGTGGGGCGTGGGCTTCTCTCCGTGGCAACTGGGAGGAGCTGAGGGTGGTGGGGTGAGGGCAGGAGCTGCCAGAGCTGAGTTGCAGGGAAACTGGCGTGGTAGAAGGTAGAGACAGCTCGGGAGAGGGAGAGGCCAGTCGGCATCTGTCCTCTAGAGGCTTGACCGGCACAGGGAGGAAGCAGCAGCTCAGGGCAGCCTTCGTTTTGTGTCCGTAGGGTGGTGCTTTTTATGTGTTCGTTGCACTTTGAAAGAATAAAAAGGCTGTTTGCAGTTGTCGTCCTCCTCCAGCCCAGTATCTCGAGGGCCTGTACCCGCTGTGGGCCTGTCCCTCGGGGCCTCTGCACACCCTCCCTCCCTAAGCTCTGGGGGCTCCTTGCCTGGAACTCACCCCCGTCACCCGCAGGACTCACTGGGGAGCATTTGAGGAACTTTCCAGCCTGCCCTTTATCTGGAGGGCCCCTCCCCACTGCTGCCCCCTGTGACGCTTGCTCCTAAGATGCCCCAAGCATCCCTGTTGGTTTTATTTTCCCCCGAGGACTCTTCCTATCGCCAGTGTCGCCTGCAGCCAGCACACCCTGTGGTGCCCCCGTCACAGTGTCCCGCCAGGCCCTTCCCGTTGGCCTTCCAGCCTGCAGGCCTGGTACTGTCAGGCCACCCCCCCCTCGCCCCGCCCCGCGCTTGTGGGGGCCACATGCAGACTGCGTTTATTTTCTGAGGCAGCGCCTGTTGGCTGCACTTGGAAAGGTTAGGAAAATAACCCGGCGTCCACGTGATTTTTTTTTTTTTTTTTTGAGGGAATTCTGCACTTTCTCTGAATGAGAAACATTTCATTGAAGCCCTTTTTAAAAAATTTTTTTAAACTACTCTTTTTTTAAAAAAAATTACTTATTTATTTATTTTTGGCTGCATTGGGTCTTCATTGCTGTGCGCGGGCCTTCTCTAGATGCGGCGAGCGGGGGCTACTCTTCGTTGCGTGCGCCTGAAGCCCTTATTTTAATAGTTCCTTTTTAAAAATGAATTTTCTGTATCTAGATCCATTCTTAATTTTCATTGGTATCCTAGCATTTTTTATATTTGTGATCTAAACCCCTTCCTTTCAAAAAAACACTAGCATCAAAAATTACTTTTAAGAATTGAAGTAAATTTAGATTAATTTTGGTGTGCAACTTGTGGGAAAGGTTTCAGAGAACCCTCAGTAGAGTGAATAATTTGATTTGGAAGCCAGAAAACCCGGTGTTAATAGTCAGCAGCATTGCTTTTCAGTATTTATGTAGAAGGAATATTATGCCATATTAAAAATGACATTGTGGAAGAGTGACAGCGGCCTGGAAAAAAAAACCGGGCGGGCTGCAGAGAGAAAGGGCCCCGCCAGGTCTGCGCGATGCTCTCAGCTGTCTGAAACGGGGAAAGAAGTGCCGAGAGGTTACCCACGTTCACCTTTGGATTACAGGTTATCCTCCTTTATTGTCTTAATCGCATTTTAATTTTTAAATGTTCCATGTTTTCTGCAGTACGCCTATTCCTTACGATTTCCGAGCAGCAGTAGCCATTTGAATGAAAAGGATTTCTTCCCTGTACGCTGGGGTGACCGTGGTAGTGACCATTAGCCTCCCGTGGGCGTGACTTGGACTCAGCCCCGTTGCGTTTCCGAAACTGGCAGGATTGCACAGCTCCACGCACAGCAGGGGTCATCGCCCGCACCCCGGCCAGGTCACGGCTGTTTCCTCCCTGGCATCGCTGACCACACTGCCTTGCACAGAAGCATGGCCTCGGTTGGATGTCTCTGGCCTGAGCCGTGCCGTCCTCCTTCCTCCCGGAAGGGGCGTCCTTGCTGGCCTCCCCTGCCGAGCTGGCTTGGTCTGACTGCGTGGTCTGCCTGCGGAGGGGGCGTTCCTTTCACAGCTCTCCCTTTTGTTCCTGTTTGATGTCTGGGCGCGGGGCTGGTCCAGCTGTAGCAGACACAGCAGACGTCCCGCCTGCCAGGAGAGGAAGGTTCGGGTGTGGTTCGCTGCATACCTGCTGTGTGTGCGCGTTACCTTCCAACGAGCGTGGCCCCCTGAGCGGGCAGGGTGGTTAACCCCTAACCAGGTACCACCAGGTACCACGTGGTCCGAGCTCTCCGAGGCCCTCACATCGGGGCATCTTGCCCACCTGTTTTGGCACAGCCTGTGGCCTGTGCACCCCTCACGGCCCCAGACTTCCAGGGACCCGGGTGGTTTAAAGCCACCTGGAGTGTGCGTATCTTGTGTGGGAAGAAACACCATCGTCTGTTGAAACGAACGCCTTAAATCGGCCCTTGCCATTTCTGTTTCCATCTGGGAACGCTAGGTGGCGCCAGAGCGTTCGGTCCCCAGAGCTTTCCTGCCCAGCGTGGCCACGGGCTTGTGATGGAGAGACCAGCCCTCAGCCACATGTCCTCCTCCTCTCATCAGCAGAATCCAGTTTTAGCCATCAGAGGGGCTGACAAACAGAAACCGCCTGGACCTTCCTCGATTCCCAGATATGGTCACTGTGCTCTAGGACAGTCTGAGGACCTGACAAGAGCCACCTATGTAGGAAAATTTCACTTTCCCCAGGAGCCATGGTTCCTCACCTAGAGCTTCTAGGTACCACCCTTTTCACTGTCTTTTCCTTTTTTTTTTTTTTTTTTTTTTTTTTAAAAAAAAGCTCCAATTAGTACCCTAACTGTTGACTATGTCTTCTCGAAGTAGAGGCGTTTATCTGTGTACAGACATACCTTGATGTGCTGGGCTTCACTTAATTGTGCTTCACAGATACTGCGTGGGTTTTGTTTGTTTGTTTGTTTGTTTACAAATGGAAGGTTGTAGCAGCCCTGTGACAAGCGAGTCTGTTGCACCATTTTCCCAACAGCACTGGCTCACTTTTGTGTCTCACATTTTGGTAATCCTCACACTATTTCAGACTTTTCCACTGTCATATTTGTTATGGTGGTCAGTGATCTTTGATGTTACTGATATTATTACCGGGGCTCAGATAATAGTGCTTTTCAGCAATAAAGTCTTTTAAAATTAAGGTATGTACGTCGTGTTATTTTAGGCATAACGGTATTGCACACTTGGTAGACTATAGTATAGTGTAAACATCCCTTTTATATGCACTGGGAAACCAAAAAGTTCACGTGACTAGCTTTATTACAGTGTTCATTTTATTGTGGTCTGGAACCCAACCCGAAACATTTCCAAGGTCTGCCTGTATTATCCTTTCAAATAAGAGGAGAAACATTTACTCTTCTCAAAGAGCACGACTGCCCCAGTAAACCAGCTGGTTCCCCACTCATTCCAATTACAGAGTTGAAATATGTTACCACAAAGTGTAAGGCGTTTTCTTTTCCGAGCCTCTTTTTTCCTTTGCTTGCAGTTTGTCTAGTTTGTTTCCTTTATTAATTACCTCTAAAGGAAGATGACAGACGTTACGGATATTATAGCACAGAAAAAGCCATCTGAAAATGAAATTCACGTGGCCAGAACCTTCCTTAGGAGGATTTTGAGAAACTTTATGAGGTACAGTTTTGGTTTTACAATCCCTTTACTTCTGTGGTGTGGTGAATTCGTCTGTTTTATGCTTTAGCTCGTGGGAAACTATCAAAAAGTCGACACATTCCACATTTTGCCACCCGTGTATTTCTCCTCGTTTCTGAGTCATCAGAAGGTTTACGTTATAAATGCTTTCTGGGTTTTCTTTAATATTCGTTGTTGCATAATATTCTTTAATGTTTTTCCCTGTTGGAAGAATGTTTGATCCCCATCAGGTACTTAGAGGCTCAACTGAGCCCTTTCTCCAATCTTGACTGGGCTGTAAAGTGTCCCTGGTGAGGCTAGATCTGCCTTAAATTGCAGGAGGCGGAGGGGCGCGCCTGGGTGGCGTGCTCATGCAGCAGCTTTCCCCTGGAGGCCCTGTGATGTTCCTACGGTGGCTGCAGGGATTTCCATGTGGACATGCTTTTTCACACCTGGGCAGATGTGGTCAAAAACCTAATAAGCCACCCACGGATGGTGGGGACGGTGGAGGGGGGCAGGGGAGGCTCCTGCCACGTTCAGAAGCTCTGGCAGGAATGGACTGGAGCCTGTTGGTCTTAGGGCGTGGTGATTCCCATGACAGGAACCCCTTAGATGACTTGGGACGCTCTGGGAGGCTCGGAGGAATACGTGTCCACCAGTCCCCGTTAACTACAGGATAGCTGTGTTCACTTAGTTAAGTGAGTGAATAAATAAATGCAGTCAAAACTCTGCGGGACCCAGCTCAAGCTTTTCTGCAGCCCAGTGCCTTCTCCTCAAACAGGCTAAGGGCCTGTGCAAAGTTGCACCGACACTGGACAGACAGAAGATGCTGCTGTGTCTTGGGGATGGGGCGGCAGGGCTCGTGGGCAAGATTCATGTGCTTACGTAGAATAAGTTTGGAAGCCTGAGAGCTTGTTCACATTGTGGAGCCTGTGATTCTCGCCCGGGGATGTTCTCCAGTAACGAACCTGTACAGAGAGCGTTGGTGCCCAGACAGCAGTGCAGTGAATCACACAGGAATCACTTCTGCCTCTCGCTCCTTTCTTGGCCTGAAGTTGTCCTTGGTGTGAAGTCCCTGAGTCATCTGCATCCTTTTTCAGGAGGAATGAGCTGAGCTGGAGGCCTCACTCCTGGCACGTCACCAAGTTCTCCGACAGCCACCCTGAGACGTCGTCGGCGTCTCCATTCCTCTCTACCGGCTCCTGCCCCTCATGGCCAGGCCAGCACCACGCCAGGTAGGCACACCTTTCCCAGCGGGATGGGAAGCTGGTTTCACTTTCTGCCACAGTCATGACCTCCCTGCCTTGTCGTCATCGTGCATTTCTCACTTTATTTTAGTTTCTGTTGAGGTACGGTTAATTTACGACATTATTCATTTCCGGTGTATAACATAGTGATGCAAAATTTCTATAGCTTATACTCCATTTAAAGGTATCCTAAAGTATTGGCTCCGTTCCCTGTGCTGTACAATATATCCTTGTAGCTTATTTATTTTATAGTTTATACCTCTTCCTCCCCTACCCCTATCTTGCCCCTTCGCCCTTCCCTCTCCCCACTGGGAACCACTCATTTGTTCTCTACGTCTGTGAGTCTGCTTCTGTTCTGTTATATTCATTTGTTTATTTTTTTAGATTCCACATATAACTGATATCATACAGTATTTGTCTTTCTCTGTCTGACTTAGTTCATTAAGCATAATACCCCTGTAGGCCCATCCATGTTGATGCAAATGGCAAAATTTCATGCTCTTTTATGGCTGAGCAGTTTTCCATTGTGTGTGTGTGTGTGTGTGTGTGTGTGTGTGTGTGTGTGTGTGTAATATATACCACTCTTTTTTTTTTTTTTTGCGGTACGTGGGCCTCTCGCTGTTGTGGCCTCTCCCGTTGCGGCGGAGCACAGGCTCCGGACACGCAGACTCGGCGGCCACAGCTCACGGGCCCAGCCGCTCCGTGGCATGTGGGATCCTCCCGGACCGGGGCACAAACCCGTGTCCCCTGCATCGGCGGGCGGACTCTCAACCACTGCACCACCGGGGAAGCTCTATACCAATCTTCTTAATCTGTTCATCTGTTGATAGACATTTAGGTTGCTTCCATATCTTGACTCCTTGTAAATAATGCTGCTATGAACATTGTGGTGCATGTATCTTTTCAAATCAGTGTTCTCATTTTCTTTGGGTATATACCCAGGAGTGGAATTGCTAGATCATATGGTAGTCCTATTTTTAGTTTTTTGAGGAACCTCCATACTGTTTTCCACAGTGGCTGCACCAGTTTACGTAACCACCAATAGTGAACAGGTGTTCCCTTTTCTCCACGTCCTCACCAGTAGTTGTTATTTGTTGTCTTTTTGATGACAGCCATTCTGGCAGGTGTGAGGTGATACCTCTTTGTGGTTTTGATTTGCATTTCTCTGATTAGTGACGTTGAACACTTTCCATGTGTCATCTTTATGTCTCCTTTGGAAAAATGTCTTTTCAGGTCTTCTGCACATTTTAAAATCAGGTTTGTGTTTTTAGATATTGAGTTGGATGGGCTGTTTATATAGTTTGCATATTAACCCCTCATTGGTCATATCATTTGCCAATATCTTCTCCCATTCAGTAGGTTGTCTTTTCATTTTGTCGATGGTTTCCTTTCCTCTGAAAAAAAAAAGGCCTTTAATTTTCGGGACTTCACTGGTGGCGCAGTGGTTGAGAATCTGCCTGCCGATGCAGAGGACACAGGTTCGAGCCCTGGTCCGGGAAGATCCCACATGCAGTGGAGCAACTAAGCCTGTGCGCCACAACTACTAAGCCTACGCTCTAGAGCCCGTGAGCCACAGCTACTGAAGCCCACGTGCCTAGAGCCCGTGCTCCACAACAAGAGAAGCCACCACAATAAGTAGCCCGTGTACCGCAATGAAGAGTAGCCCCCACTCACCGCAACTAGGGAAAGCGCAGCAACGAAGACCCAACACAGCCATAATTAATTAATTAATTAATTAATTTAAAAAAGCCTTTACTTTTAATTAGGTCCCATTTGTGTATTTTTGCTTTTCTTTCCTTTGTCTTAGGAGACAGAGCCAAAAAAATATTGCTACAGTTTATATGAAAGAGTGTTCTGCCTATGTTTTCCTCTAGGAGTTTTATGGTTTCTGGTCTTAAATTTAGGTCTTTAATCCATTTGGAGTTTATTTTTGTGTATGGTGTTAGGGATTGTTCTAATTTCATTCTTTTACATGTATCTGTCCAGTTTCTCCAGCACCACTTATTGAAGAGGCTGGCTTTTCTCCACTGTATATTCTTGCCTCCTTTGTCATGGATTAATTGACTATAAGTGTGTGGATTTACTTCTGGGCTCTCTATTCTGTTTCATTGTTGTATGTGTCTGTTGTTGTGCCAGTACCATATCGTTTGATGACTGTAGCTTTGTGGTATAGTCTGAAGTCAGGAATTGTGATACCTCCAGCTCTGTTCTTCTTTCTCAAGATTGTTTTGGCTCTTCAGGGTCTTTCATGTTTCCTTGCAAATATTAAAATTATTTATTCTTGTTCTGTGAAAAATGCCCTTGGTATTTTGATAGGGATTGCATTGAATCTGTAGATTGCCTTGGGTAGTATGGTCATTTTAGCAGTATTCTTCCAGTCCACGAACACGGTATATATTTCCATCTGGGTATGTCATCTTCAGTTTCCTTCATCAGTGTCTTACAGTTTTCTGAGTATAGGTCTTTTACCTCCTTGGTTAGATTTATTCCTAGGTATTTAGTTCTTTTTGATGCAGTGGTAAATGGGATTGTTTCCTTAGTTTCTCTG
Organism: Kogia breviceps; assembly: GCF_026419965.1. Classification (NCBI taxonomy): domain Eukaryota; kingdom Metazoa; phylum Chordata; class Mammalia; order Artiodactyla; family Physeteridae; genus Kogia; species Kogia breviceps. The sequence goes on along the minus strand of NC_081330.1, from coordinate 127,992,447 downwards.
TCAGATAGTTCATTGTTAGTATGCAACACGTTTCTTTGTATTGATTTCGTATCCTACAACTTGACCAAATTCACTGATGAGCTCTAATAGTTTTTTGGTGGCATCTTTAGGATTTTCTATGGACAGGAAGTCCCCGACGTACGAACGAGTTCTGTTCTGAGAGCACATTTGTAATTCCAGTTTGTTTGTTAAGTCCAACAAAGTTAGTCTAGGTACCCAGCTAACACAGTCGGCTATATAGTACTGTACAGTAAAAGTTTTATAATACTTTTCACACAAACAATGCATAAAAAAAACAAACACAAAAAATAAAACATTTTAAATCTTATAATACAGTACCTTGAAAAGTACAGTAGTCCAGTACAGTAGCTGGCATACAGGGGCTGGCCTCAAGGGAACAGGCAGGAAGAGTTACTGACTGCAGGAGGGAGAGCAGGTGGGAGGTGTAGAGCGGAAGGATCGTCAGCAATAGGAGAACGGAGGGCAACCTGCAATTTCACTCACGCCTGACGTTGCTGGCACAGGTTCTGGTTCCTTGCTGGATTCAATTCTATCTACCCTCTTGAAAAAACGATCCAGTGATGTCGGGGTAGTAGCACTTTTTTTCTCGGCATAGATGACACGGTAGCACTGGATTGCATTCTGAACAGCTGCTGCGGCTTTTGTGTACCATTCTATGTTCGGGTCCTGTGCCTCCTCAAATAAAGAAAATCCCCTTGCCATTTCCTGCATCGTGAATCTCCTGGGTTCTCCAGCTACTTCTTCTTCCTCTTGTTCCTCTTTGTCCTTCTCTGGGCCTCCAGTTCCATCGGGTCTTCATTAGTAAGCTCCTCATGTTACACAGCAAGGAGTTCAATGAAATCATCCTCTTGCAGATCTAGCTTGAAATAAAGATACTGTACTACTGTACTCTACACAGTACTGTACAGTACACAGAAGCACAGCCCCTTGTAGAGGATGCACGCACGTGACAATGTACCAGACACGTGAACTAACTTACGTGATTGGACGGGTGAATGCACGTTGCCGTCTTTGAAAGTTCTCACCTTGAAGGTTCGTATGTATGTAGGGGACTTGCTGTATAGTATCACGTCATCTGCAAGCAGTGACAGTTCAACTTCTTCCTTTCCAGTTTGGATTCCTTTTATTGCTTTTTCTTTGATTGCTGTGGCTAAGACTTCCAAAAGTATGTTGAATAAAAGCGGTGAGAGCGGGCATCCTTGTCTTGAGGTACGTCCCCTCTATACCCACTTTGTTGAGAGTTGTTACAATGGATGCTGAATTTTGTCAGACCATTGTTCTGCGTCTCTTGAGATGATCATATGGTTTTCATCCTTCAATTTGTTAATGTGGTGTCTCACGTTGGTTGATTTGTAGATATGGAACCATCCTTGCATCGCTGGGATAAATTCCACTTGATCATGGTGTATGATCCTTTTAATATATTTTTTGGATTCAGTTTGCTGATATTTTGTTGAAGAGTTTTCATCTATGTGCATCAGTGGTACTGACCTGTAATTTTATTTTTCTGTGATATCTCTGTTTGGTTTTTGTATCAGGGTGATGCTGGCCCTGTAGAATGAGTTCAGAGCATTCCTTCCTTTGCAATTTTTAGACTAGTTTGAGAAGGAAAGGCATTAGTTCACCAGATGAAGCCGTCTGGTCCTGGACTTTTGTTTGTTGGGAGTTATTTATTTTTTTTAGATTGAGTTTCATTATTGGTTAATTGGTTTGTTCCTATTTTCTACTTTCTGGTTCGGTCTTGGGAGATTGTACTTCCCTAGAAATTTGTCCATTTCTTCTAGGTTGTGTTTCTGTGGTATCAGTTATAACTTTTTCCATTTCTGATTTTATTGATTTGGGGCCCTCTTTTTTTCTTGATGCGTCTGGCTAAAGATTTATCAATTTTGTTTACCTTTTCGAAGAATCAGCTTTTAGTTTTATTGATCTTGGTTAATGGTTTTTTAGTCTGTATTTCATTCATTTCTGCTTCAATCTTCATGATTTCTTTTCTTCTACTAACTTTGGGCTTTGTTTGTTCTTTTTCTAGTTCCTTTAGGTATAAGGTTAGGTTGTTGGAGTTGTTTGTTTCCTGAGGTAGGCTTGTATTGCTCTAAACGTCCCTCTTAGAACTGCTTTTGCTGTGTCCCATAGATTTTGGATTGTTGTGTTTTAAATAGCGTCTTTCTTGACCTCAGAATGATGTTCTTTTTCTGATGAGAAAAGGCCGTGGACACACCGTTACTGGTAGGACTCTAAATATTTTCACTGAGTAGGCAGGTGTATAATGCTTGAAAACAAAAAATAAAACACCAAGAGAAAGGACAAGCAAGTGTGCGTCCTTATTTATGTTGTGCAGCTGATAAATCAGGAGCCTGGACACTTCCCTTTCTGGCTGAATCCCTTTGGGCCAGCCGAGTGGGATGGCTGTCCACGTCACCCACGTGTCCACAGCCGCCACATTACGTATTGCTGGGCAGGTTTTTTGGTGAAAGCTCCCCAGGAAATTCTGTTAAACACCAGCACTCTCTCCGCAGCCGCCAGGTTGCTGTGTGGAGGTACAGGGGAAACCAGGGGGCTTCACAGCCCATGTGCCAGGCCTGGTGGTTTCTTGGTGACTGTGAGACAGAGGATGTTAGGATGCTGAGCTGGTGGAAGGGGGGGCGCTGCTCAACCTGGCTTCTCTGGAGCCCACATTTTGGGATCAGAAGGGCTGATGCAAGGCAAACATGGGACAACACAGTGGGTGTGTTGGCTTGGAGATGCCCTCCTAGGCCACACGGAGCTGGCCAGTCACCTGAGGTCAGTGACCAGTGCCCTCACTGGTCTATTAGAAGGATGATGGTAACAGCAGTAGTGTAGCTATGGGGTGTGTACACAAGTGCATGTGTGAGCGTGTATGTGTACCTCTGTGTGTGTGTGTATCTGGGCATGTGTGTGTATCTCTGCGTGTGCGCATATTTGTGGTATGCATGACTGTGTGTGTCTGTATGTGTGTGTGTGTGGAGCTAACATAACTCTTTCAAAGTCAGTTTTTGGCTGTTTAAGTAAATACTGGTCTACTGTGAAGGAAATAGGTGTTAAATACAGTATTACCTATTTCAAGCCATAAGGGATTATAATAGTTGGAGTCCAGGGTATTTTTGCAAAACCAGATTCTCATCCGTGTGGTAAAACTTAAGTAAAAAGTGGGCCTTATATTTCATTAAGCCCATGTGGCGGTTTCTTGATTAAAGAAACACATACGCCCTGTCGAAGAAGTGCTTAGCTTTGTTTATATCTGCTTGGACTCAGAATCTCCTGGAAAAGTCCACTCAGGAATACTGGTGGGCGGACGGAGAAGAGCATGCTCCGTTTCCGCCAAGGACACCTGGTCTGTCCTCTGAAGGCATGGCTCCCTCCCGTGACTTAGCTAGCTCACACTTTTGTGTCCTTGTCCGGGTCACACTTTCTCTTCCTCATCCTGGTACTCCTCGAACCTCAAGCAGCCAGTTTTTTTCTTGGAAGCGTGAAAGTTCCAGCTTTGTGGAGCTTTAATGAAAGCACTTAACATGCCTGGATAAATAGTTTCATTATTGAGAGCTTTAAATGTGCAGTAGTAGGACTGTGTCAAAAAAAAAAAAAAAAAAAAAAGGACATACGTTAGTCTTAAAATACTTTATTGCTAAAAAATGCTAATCATCATCTGAGCTTTCATTAAATCACAGGCAGACCTCATTTCGAAATGAGGTCTGCCTGTGATTTAATTACCTGGGTTTGGAAAAGTCATGTTATCTCTGAACTTGCCTTTCTAAGTTGAAGACCGTTCTCTTTGGATGGCTTTCTTTGTGTTCGCAGTCCATAGTAGGAGTCATTTCCTGCACTCAACCAGGGCTCCACAAACTCGTTTTGCCAGGGGCCAGATAGGATTGATATCTCAGGCTGGTGGGCCAGTGTCCGTGGCAGCTGCGCAGCTCTGCCCTTGGGAGCGAAGCACACAGCCGTGACCGAGTTCCCCTCAAACTCTAGTTATGAGCACTGAAATTGGAATTTCATATCATTTTCACGCATCAGGAAGTACTCTTTTGATTCCGTGCCCTGCCCTGCCCCGCCCCGCCCCCATTAAAAAAATCTAAAAGCCGTCCTTAGCTCATGGGCTGCGGTTTGCTATCCGTGATACTTAACCAGTGATTGAGGATAAAGGTGTTGGGGGGTGGGGGTGGGGGGGGGTGGGGGGGTAATTGCCTGCTGCTGCCTGCTCTGGACTTGGTCCAGCCTATGGGTGTAGAGCTGAGAGATGTACTGCAGCGTGGCAGCTTTTCTGTTTGGGGACAGGACTCGGTCCTTTCAGCCTGCCCTCGGAAAGCTGCTCTTCGAAATGGGAAAACTTAGATGCGCCACACCCAGGGATCTCGCTCCAGGGAGAGTGGCTGCTTTCCGCCCAGAGCCAGCCGCTCCTACATGCATTGTCTCATCTTGCCCTTAGCTCCAACTTGACTCTAAAGCACACTGTTGCTGTGGTTCTCGTTTCCTAGCTCCTCCTCTCAGGACCTGTCGAGCGGCGCGTGGGAGCAGACGAATCTGCAGTGCACCTCTGACCACTTCAGCTCCCTGGGGAGCGTGGACAGCCTGGACCAGCCTGCCCAGTCCTACCCCTCCGGGCGCCTGTCGGCTGCCAAGTCTAACAGCAGCATCGACCACCTGGGCGGCCCCAACAAGCGGGACTCGGCTTACGGCTCCTTCTCCACCAGCTCCAGCACGCCTGACCACACCCTGCCCAAGGCCGATGCCTCCTCTGCCGAGAACATTCTCTACAAAGTGGGCCTTTGGGAGGCCTCCGCCGGAGGCAGCGACCGCCAGGGCCTGGCTGCCGGTGACCCTCCGTGTGTGGACGAGAGGCTCGGGTGCTTCCCCCCCAGGGTCCCCTGTGACAGCCGCAGGAGCCCCAGGCCCGAGGGCAGTCCTGAGCCCAAGCTAGCTGCTTCCGGGAGGTCCAGTTTTGGGCCAGTCTGGTATGTTCCCGATAAGAAAAAGGCCTCTTCGTCCCCTCCTCCGCCCCCTCCCCCTCTCCGCAGTGACAGCTTTGCTGCCACCAAGAGCCACGAGAAGACCCAGGGCCCTCCTTTCTCAGAGGCGGCCGCCGCGCAGTACCCTCCGGGCCTGACCCGCGCTCAGTCCCACAGCGACTGGAGACTGGAAGCGGCCGATCAGCCGCAGAGACCAGCGCGCCCCGGCGACGGAAGGAGAGCCGGGAGCTCGGGCTGTGCGCCGGCTGTGCCCCTGGACTGCGGGTGGCCGCCCTGCGACAGCGGGGCCAGGGCCCTCCCGGGGGCCCCCAGCCGGCTCCAGGCCTCCCAGTCCAGCACCGACGTGCGCTGCCCGCAGCCTTCGCCCGCGTGCCAGCACCCGCGCCATTCCAGCGACGAGGGCCCCTTCTTTCACGAGGGGCCCAGTGCCGCCACGTGGCTCAGGGAGCAGCCGCCTGCCGAGCGCTTCCCGGATGACAGCCCCGCTCTGGCGGGGCGGCCCGGCGCCGGCCACCAGAAGGGGGACTGTGGCACGCAGAGCCGCTACTACTGCGTGACCTCCCGACGCGGCCCGCAGGGGGGCGCCCCGGCCGCGCAGCCCCGCTGCTACCCGCCCCGGCTCGAGGGGCCTCCGGGCTCCCGGCAGAGGGGGAGGGGGGCGCCGGCCGACAGGGAGGCCGGGGGCCACTGCGAGGGAGCCGAGGAGCCGCCTGAGGCCGGCCTCGTGGAAGCAGCGAGCGTGAAGAGGGTCGCAGGCGGCTTCGGGTGGGCCCACGGGGGCGGCGAGATCTGCCCCCTGCAGACGCCCATGCTGCACTCGCTGACCCAGGAAGGGGCGCGCCGGCCCGAGGCCGGCCTCGAGGGCGCCCCGGAGAGGCCCCTGCCCGAGGCCCCGGCGGGCAAACCCATGCGGAGGAGCGACCGCTTCGCCACCACCCTGAGGAACGAGATCCAGCTGCGGCGAGCCAGGCTGCAGAAGAGCCGGAGCACGGCAACGCTGGCCGGCGCCGCGGAGGAGGAGGAGGCGGCCGAGGCCGAGGCGCGTGGCTGGGGGCTGCAGCTGGCAGGGGGCGCCCCGGAAGCCGCCTTCTCCAGCACCTATAAGGACCACCTGAAGGAGGCGCAGGCCCGCGTCCTGAGGGCTACGTCGTTTAGGCGCCGCGACCTGGAGCCCAGCCCGTCGGACCCCGACACCCTCCCTCGCGTCTGGGGGGCGGCCCCGGCCAGGCTGCCCTCAAGCGCCGCCGGCGCGCTGCACGCCCCGCGCATCGCAGGCCGGAGGCGCTTCACGGCCGAGCAGAAACTGAAGTCCTACTCCGAGCCCGAGAAGATAAACGAGGTGGGGCTCGTGGGGGACGACCGCCCGCGCCCGCGCCCCGCACGCCGCGACGAGACCGTGCGCACCTTTGCTGACAGGTGGAAGTTTTTTGAGGAAACCAGCAAGCCCCTAGGCCAGCGGCCGGGGCCGAGGCCGGCACCCACTGGGTTCCCCAAGGAGAAGCCAGAGAGGCCTTGGACAGCGGGCCTTGGAAAGGAGGGAAAGCCGGGGAGGCCAGACCCGCCTCAGAGGCTGGGGACCTTTGCAGAGTATCAAGCCTCGTGGAGGGAACAGAGGAAAGCCCCGGAAGCCAGGAGTTCTGGGAGGTACCACTCGGCAGACAACATCCTGGACGTGGGTCTGGACCCACGCGAGAGGCCACAGTACATCCACGGAAGGTCCCGGTCGTCGCCCTCAACCGACCTCTACAAGCAGGTAAGCGTCCTGCAGGGAGCCAGGACAGAGCCCCCGCAGTCCCATCTTAAGGCACGTATAGGAGGACAGCCCCGGAACATCATGGCCCAGTGCCGTGGTGACTTGTGTCCAGCTGTCTGAGCGTTTCCGTGCACCAGCTTTTCTCGTATCAGCTCCTGTGACTTGTGTCCAGCTGTCTGAGCGTTTCCGTGCACCAGCTTTTCTCGTATCAGCTCCTGTGACTTGTGTCCAGCTGTCTGAGCGTTTCCGTGCACCAGCTTTTCTCGTATCAGCTCCTGTGACTTGTGTCCAGCTGTCTGAGCGTTTCCGTGCACCAGCTTTTCTCGTATCAGCTCCTGTGACTTGTGTCCAGCTGCCTGAGCGTTTCCGTGCACCAGCTTTTCTCGTATCGGCACCTGGGGACAAAGTCGATGCACTCATGACAATTGTGAGTGCCGTTTTCACCCACACCTCGAGTTCCCAGCCTCATCGTCCGCTCTCGCTGAAGCGGTCTTTCCCTTTGATTAGCTTGCCCTTAATACAAAGGGAAGAAATTGGGGGAGATGATAGAAAATGGCAAACTCCTCTCTGGAACTACAAGGGGTGCTTGATAGCAAGGCTTAAGACAACACACGATTGATAGTTTTCAAGCACTGATGTCCTTTGATGCTGTTAGTATTCTTCTTAGTCCCTTTTGTGGGTCACATATGTTTAAAGATGTTCTGGGGCAAATGCAATTGAAAATGCAGTGCGTTAAACTATTTCAATTTTTTTTTTTTTAAGTAGAAGCTTTATTTATTTATTTATTTAGTGGTATGCGGGCCGCTCACTGTTGTGGCCTCTCCCGTTGCGGAGCACAGGCTCCGGATGCACAGGCTTAGCGGCCACGGCTCACGGGCCCAGCGGCTCCGCGGCACGTGGGATCTTCCCGGACCGGGGCACGAACTCGCGTCCCCTGCATCGGCAGGTGGACTCTCAAACACTGCGCCACCAGGAAGCCCCTTCCCCAAAGTAGGAGTTTAATGGTGAAAGTTGATGAGAAGCTTTCTAAAAAGCTACATGTTTGCATCCATACCTCAAAGTCTTAGTCAGTCTTCCTCTCCCACACTCTCTGCTTTTTCTCCCCCTGCCATCTGCATTTGTACATTTCAAAGAAAAGATTTCCTGCAGCTTCCGATAGAGGTTGTTTTAAAAAAAAAACAGTCATCGGTTTGTTACACAATAATGAACGTGGGCATGTGAAGAGAGCTGTAGCTTTCTGTGTGGCCCCCTGGTGCAGAAAGGCCTGCAAACACGGCGACCGGGTGCCCATGCCCTGTGCATTGTGACCTCTGAGAATTCCGTGCTTGCTCGGTCAAGAAACAAGGCTCCCAGACTCCAGGTCCCGGGGCTTGAGGTTTCGCTGCAGGGAGCCGTGACCAGCTGGGTTTGATTTGATTAGGGTTTGGGGGCCAGTGTGTCCCACAGGTTTATGACCCTCATGTAGGAGTTCTGCTTCCTGCCCAGAGCCGACGGGGACGCCCGGTCTTGTTGAGTCATTTTGATGAGACGCTTTGGAGAGCGGGGCTCGCGGGTCCCGTGGCCGGCTGACGGCAGGCGGCGTCACTGCCTTCGTGGTGTGGGCTCACAGGGCGAACCCACAATGAAGGGTTCGTGATCACAGAGGTCTCGGAGGCGGCAGCTTGATGACCGGGTGTCTCGTTGTACCACCCTTGGCAGGAAGCTCCTGTGGAAGTGCGACGGCAAACAGAGGACCCCGGTGCGCGCAGAGAGCTTTCTTCCTCAGTCCAGGCCGAGGAGGGATGCCCCACCCCAAGGTAGGAGACTCTTGGTCTTGGCGTTACTAAGAAGGTGTCTTGGGCTGGGCTGCACTGTGGTGGGTGAGTGCTTGGGTGTCTGGTTTCCGCCAGACCTGGAGTGGCCACTAACCAGGTTCAGCTTCCAGCGTCCGCAGGACCGAGCCCTACACCGCTGCCGGCGAGAGAAGCAGCCCCAGGGCGGGGTCGCTCTGAACGCCATCGTGGCATTTTTGGTTCTTAAAACAGCTGCTGTGTTTTCCGTACAGTAACGTTCTGTATGTTCACAGAACGAGAAAAGCCTGTGTCGGGGGCTTGAATGACATGCTTTATCCAGAACGGCCAACCGACGGGATGCTTTACCATTGAGGGCACAGCTGGGTTGCTGGGTCTGGAAATCCAAGTTGTCTGGAAGTATTGTTAGTCAAAGGACTAGGGCAAGCCTTTCTCAACTGGCCTTATTTAAGGACTTAGTTTTGAGCTTTACAATAGAAATCCAGTCGGTTGGCTCCCCAAGGGGGGATCAGAGCATCTGAAAGAACGGAATGGCAGCAGTGTTACACTGTCGTGTGCCCTGATTCTCAAGTGTGTCCAGTGTGGCTGTGTCACTGCAGTGAGGGTGGAATTTAGTTGAAATACGTACTGTCGTCTGGCCCCTCATCCGTGAGGAGGGCGGGAGAGGGAAGTGTAGGTCACTGCAGGAACTGGGGGACGACCTTATTTTGAAAGGGTTGCTGGAAGAATGGAAGCAAATTTGTACACGGGAGGGTCGCTGAGTGCGTATTTTTCTGTTCCTTGAGGATCTCGGGGAGTTGGCGTGCTGCTCAAATTAAACACCAGCCTCAAGATGGAAGATTCTGTCCCAGAGAAGACCAACTTAAACGCTTGCTGTTGAGAGCCTTACATAGCGGGGTTTTATTTCGTTTGGCTGTAAGCTGAGTGCCGCTGGCCTGGGACAAGAGTGTCGGCGGCTCTGAGGCAGCAGGCGTGGTGGTCTGTGTGTGCACATGTAGGATGTGGTTGCAGTTGCTGACCAGTCTGCACGGCCAAGACCAGAAACCCCTGGGCGAGAGAGGAAGGTCCGTGAATGATACACGTGCGGAGCTGAGCTGTGTCGGAGCGGCACAGTTAGAGCTTTATGGCTCTAGATTGCGAGTAGGCCACGTGCCAAGCGCCAGCTGTCGTCTTTATCAAAGCCACTTCTGGGCGTTGCTGCAGTCATGAGAGTGCGTGCTGTGCTGGGGCGCGGTGCGGCGCGGCGAGGACGCTCCCTGCGCGCTCGGGCTCGGGCTTCGCTCCTGCACGGTGGCCTCGGGCATTTATCCTGCAGAAAGACATGCGTGTGCTGGTTGGAGTTCAGCTCTCCTGCTGTGAAGAGTCATAACAAATGGCTTATAATGTACATACTCTGTGTGTGTGTATGTGTGTGTGTGTGTGTGTTGTAACGATACTGTCAGCAGCGAAAGGGTCAAGAGGAACGGGGGGAGGGACCACACACTGCCTGCTTCACAGCTGTGTCTTCTGGCAGGCTGTGTAACCGCTCTGAAGGAATGAGTTCCAGAAGCTTTCTGGTTTTGAGCTACAAACCCAGCAATTTTCAGAATCACTGTGTGTGCTTTTAAAGAGTGGTGAGACTCAGTGAAATCCTAGATTAGGGATGTCAAAGAGGCTTTTTTTTTTTTTTTTTTTTTTGAGAAAATGTTTATCTTCTGAAGTATCAGCTAGAAAGAGTGCCCTTGAAACATTAAATTGGAGAACAAAAGAAATGAAAATGCAGGCAAGGGACTGTCCTTTGCTCACCAAAACCAAATCTATAATGCAAAGATTTAAAGATGCCCAGTGTTTTGCATAAATTAATGTAACATCTGTGTAAAGAAATCAAATTGCTGATGTGTTAACTGGCACATGATAATGAAAACTGGCTTTTGTTGTGTTTGTTGGGATGCCAGAAGGGCATCAAGAGAACAATTATGCATGCAAATCGAATTGAGAACATTTTTGTGAGGTTCAGGATTCTGTGTTCTAGATAAAGTAGGACAAAGGTTCTGCCCCAAAGGACCTCCCAGTGTAGGAGGGAAGGAGAGACACCTACACCCAGCACTGAAGCGATGACGCGTAATTATCATCTTTGTGAAAAGTTGCGGGATGGTTCAGCATCTTGGAGGGACTAGGATGAGGTGACTTCTGCCTGGGGGTTATGGGTAAGACGGGTGGTGTTTGCGCAGGACCCAGGCCCTCGGGAGAAGATCTAGCAGTGTTTGCTTGCCTCCAGCTGTGTTCTCATGGGAGCAGCCTCCTCACCCATCATGTTTCCAGAGGCAGCGCCCAGTGTTTTTGGAGGTTTTGCACCAGATCTCCAAGCTCAGGTGTCCTGACTAACAGCAGTCTGCTCCCTGCCCCAGTGCCACTGGGGGCCTTGGAAGCTCGGTGAAGTAGTTTGCTTGGGCTGCCATAACAGAGTGCCAGGGTCTGGGCGGCATCAGCAACAGACAGTTATTTTCTCACAGCTCTGGAGGTCCGAGTCTAAGCTCCAGGTGCTGACAGGGTTGGTTTCTCCCAGGGCCTCTCTCGGTGTCTTGCAGGCGGCCGCCTTCTCCCTGTGTCCTCACCTGGTCTTCCCTCTGTGTGTGTCTCTGTCCTCATCTCTTCTTAGAAGGACACCAGCCAGATTGCATTAGGGTCCACCCCCATGCCCTCATTTTGCCTTAATCACCTCTTGAAAGAGCTTCATTCCATCACCTTCTGAAGTCCTGGGGGATTAGGACTTCAAGGTATGAAGAGGGGAGCAGAGTTAGTTCATAATACTAGGAGGAATGTCTCTGCTTCTCTCTAATGCCTTTAACCAGTTCTGTCTGCTGCGTCCACCCTCTCAGGAAGTGTCCTTTCATCGTTGTCCAGACAAGGTCACACCTGATGTCCTAGCATTTTTTTTTTTTTTTTTTTTTTTTTTTGCGGTACACAGACCTCTCACTGTCGTGACCTCTCCCGTTGCGGAGCACAGGCTCCGGACGCACAGGCTCAGCGGCCACGGCTCACGGGCCCAGTCGCTCCGCGGCACGTGGGATCCTCCCGGACCGGGGCACGAACCCGCGTCCCCTGCATCGGCAGGCGGACGCTCAACCACTGCGCCACCAGGGAAGCCCTAAAAATATCATTTAAAATAAAGGAGCTGCCATCCTAGCGAGCAGCTGGTGAAGAGGGGAAACAGCGAAGCCTCTTTGGAGGGCTGTTGCCGGCGTGGAGTCGCACACACCTTCTGGCGGGTAACTCCCTTTCCAAGAGTGACCTTCCGAGCAGACGCCCATCGTCCTGTAAACAGCGTGTGGGGACCAGGGTATTCCGGTGCCCCCCCTGCCGCTTCTCATGGAGCTGCCCCCTCGCTGGCTGCTCTCTCCCTGCCTGGACGGCTGGTAGCGCCCCTGGCAGGCCCTGGGCAGAGTGGAGGAGGGGCTCTGTGCTCCTTCTGGATCGTGGGGAATAGTGCTTCCATGTTGGCATGCCCTGCTTGCTGGAATTGTGTTGACGAGTTTAGTGTCCGTGACAGCCCGTGAAGCGGGCTCTCCTTGCCCGTTAGAGGGAAGCCATCAACATCTCAAACGTGGTACGCGGACGTGCTGGCCAGCGTCATGTTTTAAGCCTTGTAAGAAAGCGGAGTTTTACCACGTGGGGTTCGTGCCCCTCACACGTGAGGGTCTTCTAGAGGACTGCTTCCGGGCGGTTCTGCAGACAGGTCTTGTAGGGGAAGAGCCCAGGCGGCTGGGGCCACTGGCAGGTTCCCGCGCCCCGGCCTCCTCCTGGCCGTTTCTGCCCCCGTAGGAGCTGCCGCCAGCAGGCTGGCTCTGACCTGCAGGCTTGTATTTTGTTGGGGCAGATGGGAGAGGAGGGGCCAGGGGGAGAGTAAGACTAAATCCTCAATCCCACTAACAGCCAGAAGGTGGAGTCTGTCTGAAATCAAGCTCTTTCATTTCACCTGAAATTCATCAACAAGCTAAGCCCACCCGAGGCTCACCTTCCGGTGTGTTTGCCCTGAGAGGTGATTTGCGGTACCGAGCTCCATGCCGAGACTGATTTCCATTTACTCCACAGGCTGCTTGCGGGAAGGTTTCAGAGTGAGAGCCTTGCCCTCCGAGCTGCACCCCTCGTTTGTTGCTTTGGGGGAGACGTTTACTTCTCCTGGCCTTCAGTTAGCTAAGGGGCGGTTGAAGCTTTCCATTCTGAACCGCTGGGCTGGGTAATTACGAAGCCCACGCCGGCATGATCCCAAAGTGAAACTCAGGCTTGGAAGTTTTCTGGGGTGGAGCCCGGCATCGGCACCGCTTCCTTGCGGGCAGTGCACCGTCTCCCGTGCCCACAGCCCTTGCTCAGACACAGACCTCCGTCCTCCCGGAGGTGAAAAGCAGCGGCTGTCGGAAGAGCCCGGGCCCAGGCTCCAGTGGTGTGTTGTTACGTCTTGGTTGGTAACTACACCTTCGCCTTGTGTTTATACCCGTGTGGCTTCAGGAAAAGCAGAGTCAGGACGAGGCACAGCAGATTTGTTTACATGCTGGTTTGGTCTCGTGGCTTCACGTTATTCCGAAGGACGCGTTGTTAGGCAGTGGTTTGAGGGTTCCAGGGCTTGGGGCCCCGGAGCAGAAAGTGAGGCCAGGGAGCCAGGTCCACGGAGCAGTGAGCTGTGGACAGAGACCGTGCCAAAGTGTTAACCCCTGTGGCGCTGAGGGACAGCGGTGGAGACTGGACCCAGGCATCCGCGTTCCGGACGCGGCGGGGAAGCGGTCCTCCACCGACCCCACTTGTGAAGGCAGCTTCTGCCCTCTGAGAGCGTTCTGACACACGTCGGCTGATTGCCCCGGTGGCTGCATGCCAGTCCTTTGTTGGGGGCGGGCGTGGGGGAGGGAAAAGCCAAGAGTCCACGGGCCCTCTTCTTGGATGGAGAGATTTCCACAGCTGTTTGACAGCATCCTCTGCTCTTTTATCCTCTGGTCTCCTTTCTTCTCAGTTGACTCCTGTCTTCAAAGCTCAAACCCTTGGGACTTCCCTGGTGGTGCAGTGGTTAAGAATCCACCTGCCGAGGCAGGGGACACAGGTTTGATCCCTGGTCCGGGAAGATCCCACATGCCGCGGAGCAACTAAGCCCGCGAGCCACAACTACTGAGCCCGCGCGCCACAGCTACTGAAGCCCGTGCGCCCTGGAGCCCACGCGCCGCAACTACCGAGCCCGTGCTCTAGAGCCCTCGAGCCACAACTGCTGAGCCCGTGTGCTGCAACTGCTGAAGCCCACGTACCTAGAGCCTGTGCACCGCAACGAAGAGTAGCCCCCGCTCGCCAAAACTAGAGAAAGCCCGTGCGTAGCAGCAAAGACCCAATGTAGCCAAAAAAAAAAAAAAAAAGCAAGCTCAAACCCTTGTCAGTTGCCCTTGGTCGAACTTGCACGTACAGGTACTCTTGGGTGTTTTTGCCTTTCTCCAGAAACCCACACGAACACACTGACACTCATCATCTCCTTTTGATCCTTCCACCCATGCTTCCTTGCTCGATGCCGTGTTTTATGTCAGCGTACCATGGTTTAGGTCTGGGATGACCTGGGAGGCGGCCGTATGGGTCTAAGTACACCTTACGTTAATACTCTTCACGGTGGCAGAGGTGTCGGCAAAGTCTCCCCTGACTGCTTTTGAGACGATCTTTGCTGCCTTTCAGTTCTTCTCAACTCTTCTGGCTCATTGTCTCATTAAAGTGCTTTCCTCTTGGCTCAAGAACCCAATCGTCGGGACTTCCCTGGCGGTCCAGCGGTTAAGAATCCGCCTCCCAACGCAGGGGATGCGGGTTTGATCCCTGGTCGGGGAACTCAGATCCCACGTGCCGCGGGGCAGCTAAGCCTGAGCAAAAGAACCGAACTGTCGAGGACCAGGTCTCTGATTCCTGGTTCTTCTAATGGGACCGAGTGTGGCAGCCCACTTAATCCTCACGTAGTCGACTTTCATACCGTTAATGGGTGAAGTCACACGTCTCCATCCAGGCTGTGTGGTGCGCCCGTGTTGCGAACATGAGCGCGTCTCATCCGTGAGCTGCGAACACCGACTTGTGCTTCCTCCCCTGCGGAAGGTGCGGCCTGTGAGAGGCACCGTAGCATTCTTGCAGCGTGGTAACGAGATCGGGCTTCGTGGCAGGCGTGCACGTGGCAAAGCTGTGCTAGGGTGAAAGCTTGCTTCACAGAGATCGTCGAGGGCACCCCTGATGACTGGGAGGGTCGTGGTTGAGCCCACGTATCCTTCTCACGCCTGCCTCTCCCCAGGCCTTCTCGAGCAACGTTGGGGAACTTTGGAGACCAGGTACCAGGTGCAGGCTTTTCCCTCTTGGGTAAGGACGAGGCAGCTTAACTGCCGCAGGTTTCTCCTGTGTTGCTTTCCGTCCGTGTCGGCATTTGATACTAGAACTCAGAGATCATTGTCTGGAGAAGACCAGTGGGCAGTGAGTCTCGGGCCCGCCGAGGTCAGGCTCCCTGACAAGATGGCTTCGAGGGCAGGACATCTGCCCAGTTTGACCTCCGTCCCTTGGGACTCACAGGCTTCGTAGGTGTCTGTATGTTGGGCCACGTTGGCTGCTGTTTGTGAGGTTCCTGTAAATGACTTGCTTTAATTTTTAAGTTATTCGAAGTAACTCACGCTGCTATATTTAAAATGGATAATCAACAAGGGCCTATTGTGTAAAACAGGGAACTCTGCTCAATATTATGTAACAACCTAAATGGGAAAACAGTTTGGAAAAGGAGTAGATATAACTTAATCACTTTGCTAGACACCTGAAACTAATGCAACGTTGTTATTCAACTAGACGCCAACATAAAATAAAAGTTTAAAAACATCAAATAAAAAATAAGTAACTTATGCTTTTTCTGAAATGGGCTGAAAAGATTTTATTTATTTTAGAATTGTGGTGGGATCCACATAATGTAAAGTTAACCATGTGAGTGTATATGATCCAGTAACACTTAGTACGTTCACAGCATTAGGCATCCATCAGCACCGTCTAGTTCCAGAAGATTTTCATCACCCCAAGAGGAGACCTTGTACCCCTTGAGTGGTCACTCCTGAAGTGGGTTTATTTTTTTTCTTCCACCCTCCCCCCCTTTCCACTTTGCATCTTCCTTTTCTTAAAAATTTTAATTTTATTTTTCGCTGCGTGGGTCTTCGTTGCTGCGCGGAGGCTTTCTCTAGTTGCAGAGAGCGGGGGCTATTCTTTGTTGCGGGGTGCGGGCTCTAGGCACGTGGGCTTCAGTAGTTGTGGCGCACAGGCTCAGTTGTGGCACGCGGGCTCTAGAGCGCAGGCTCCGTAGTTGCGGCGCACGGGCTTAGTTGCTCCGCGGCATGTGGGATCTTCCCGGACCAGGGCTGGAACCCGTGTCCCCTGCATCGGCAGGTGGATTCCTAACCACTGCGCCACCAGGGAAGTCCCAGTGAAGTGGGTTTATTTTTAAGGTTCCGTTTGAACTGACGCCCTCTCTAGAGTTAGACCGCATCTTATACACGGCTGCCATCAGTCAGAGGTGAGGTGGGCCCTTGGCTGTCAGAGTTGATTTCCTCGTACTCGGTGTGTTAAGTGGTGGTGAGACGCCTGCAGCTAGTCCCAGAAATCAGTCTTCTCATAAACTTTCTGAAGGTCCACACATTGAAAAGAAAAAAGTATGGTTCTGCGATTTGCCTCTTAAGCAGCGTAAGATGCATTAAAATATTTCCGAGTGGACATGAAACGTGCGCGAAACCGAGGAGTTCCGTGCACCTTTTGAGCAGTAAGTGGGTGAAATCCCTAGTCAGCCCCCAGGCTCTTACTGGCTGCCTGTTACATGGATGGCCTCACATTGTGCTCTGAGGTATAGACAGGTATGGAGCTGGCCTGGGGTGGATGGCACCCTCTCTGAGTGAGGGGATCCTGTACTTGGTAAAATAATTCGTGGAGAGGAAAGCTAGTGCAAAGAATGTGGGACTTGGCGGGGGGGCAGACAGAGGTTCACATTCTTGCTCTGCTTCTCCGTGTGATTGTATCAGGCCATCTAAGCTTGCTAATAACTTCCCTTCCCTGGGTGATGGGACGGCCACACCCACCTTCCTTGCAGACTTCCTTGAAGGCTAAACGGGTGTCACACTAACTCAGCAGCGCGGCGCTTAAAACCAAGCAGGTGTGAAAAAATGAAAAAGTCACTCTTGGGGAAATAGTGGTAACGTGGGAGATACTGCACGGTAGCACGTGTTACTTGTTTAAATGAGCAAGAGTCAGAAGTAACCGCAGTGAATTTTGAAGACGTTGATTGAAGCAGGTGGTAAAAAGAGAAAATTCGTCCTGGAGGGTAAGTGCAGGACCGGGGAGGGTCGGGGCTCTCCGTGTGGCTGTCAGAGACCCTGGCGGGAGGGGCGCTGCCTGCGTCAGGGGCTGGGAGCTGCCTTAGGAGGGGAGGCGGGGCGCGGGGACTTTCAATGCAGATCATTGTGAAGTGACGGATCGGCTAAGTCGTCAGGGTCAGCCTGTGACCCCTTTGTGGTCTGCAGCGAATGCCTTGTACGCAGTAAAACCTCCGGAAACGCTTTGTTAGTTGTTTGGATTACATTCCTCCTGAGTGTGTAATAAACCCCAAAATACAGAAAGACGTGAGATAGGCTACTGAATGTTTTTGTTTTGTTTTGTTTTAAACTTCATCGTTTCATCTGACTTGACGCTTGTGGGACTGAACCTTGGATTGCACACGTTATACGAGGGTCTAGCGCGGTGTAACAGGCAAAGCTGCGTAAAATTCATGCAGTAGGCTTTTCGGTATTTCCTCCTTTTAAATTATAAAGAGGAAGACACCCGTGCCTTTAGGGGTTTAAAAGGGCGAGGCTTTGCGGGTTTAGGCAGAGAAAGCCTTGGGAACATTTCCCCCTGAGGTCAGTGAGGTCACAAGGGAGGCTTGAGTCCCAGGGTTAGAGTCGGGGGTGGTGGGGGGTGGGCTGTGTGAACTTGACCGTCACGAGGCAGCGGGCACAGACAGGAAGGCAGACGCCAGGGCTGTCGCAGAGCGGGTCCGTGGGGCGCTGTGCTCACGGCGGGCGGAGAGCCGGTAAGAGAGCCTGGGTCCCCTCTCGGGGCATCTCCTGCAGGACAGGGATGCTTTCCTGCCGCCGTGGCTGTGTGCCGGGCTTTGCGGCGACCCGTGCCCCTTTTGTCGTGCTGTCTTGAAGAGCAGGTGGTCAGCTCACAGGGCGGTGTGAGGCCAGCGGGGGGAGGTCTGCAGACACGCTCCTCGTGTGTTGTTCCTGCCTGAAAGCGAACGATAATGCAGATGGGCGTGCAGAATCCACCTGAGCTCTGCCCGTGCTGTGTGTGTGTGTGTGTGTGTGTGTGTGTGTGCGTGCGTGCTTGTACACACGTGCGGTTTGGGTCGCCTGGGTTTCTGCCTTTGACTGAGAGCGCACTGGAGCTAGAAGGCAGTGCCTCTCGGGACTGTGCTCTGGGCGGTGAGCCGGTGTGACCGGGAGCCGTTGGTATGTGGGGCGCGCTCCACGTGAGGTCTGCAGACCTGCCTTCCCTGCCGAAGGGTCCCCGAGGAAACCAGCGGGAGGAGACCGGCGGGAGGGCGCTAGCGTTTCATGAAGACCCTTCCTTGCTTTGCCTTTTCTTTTTCCATAGCAGTGAGGAAGGAGCGCTCTCCCGACGGAGGCTTTGCCTGTAGATGTAGAAAGGAAATGGTGAGTCAGGTACGTCAGAATGAAAAAAAGCAGGGAAATCAGGTGTGCATGTTGGGTCGTGAAAAAAATGCTTGGTGGGTAAATTCACTCATAGCCTGCTGATGGCAATGAAAAAATGTAAATGGAGGAAATGGCATGGGGTGGTTCTGAGCATTTTGCAGTTCTTGCTCTGCAGTCGTGACAATTTAAAGGCGTGCATTTCTGACGGGTTTTACTGTACATGTGCTGTGGGGTTTGGGGTTTTTTTTTGCCTTTTGTATTGTCATAAATAAAACAAGTTATTAATTTTGGTCATATTTCTAAACGATTGAAATTGTTTTGCTTCACTAGAGCAGGCTTTTGTGTGTGTGGCGGGAGTGTGCCATTTTCCCAGGGCAACTGCTGCATGTATGTGGTACACGGACGCTCACACACAGTTTGGGTCTGCATCGACTGACTCATGTGAGCAGGAGTCTTCTTGAAATGACTTAGTGGTCATGCTTCGGTGAAACGTAAAGAGGCAGAGGGGTTTGAAGAAAGGTTTTCAGAAATCTACCTGACAGCATTTATAGTGAAAGAACCTGCTGGTCGTATACATTGTCTGAAGACTTATACAATGAAGGAATGGAAAATGATATTTTAACACGTCGTAAAATAACTGGAGATTAGGTACAGGTTTGATGATTGGTTGACATATTTCTTTTCCTTGCAAAGCAGGATCTTTGAGGGCGTATATGATAAATACTTTTTATGATTGTGTTGCAGAAAAGTATTTGATGGCTGGTAGGAAACTGGACATCTCTATGCAGCTTTTTGTCAAGCAGAGTGGAAAAAACATTTCACACTTTCTCTCTCTGTCTCTGTCACACACATACCCCCACAAACATATACCCCTCAGGGAGAAATATTTGCAGCGGTATTTTCATTCATGAATGCATGAATGAACAAAACACAGAAAAGCCATTTATAAAAGGAGTATTAGAAATCACCGTACATACTGGTGCTGACCGTGCAGGTCAGGTAAGGCTTCTGCCCAGCTGGGGAGACAGCGCTGTCAATGTATGCTGATGGCTGCTTGTTTGGCACGAACTGGCTGCTCCTCCAGCCGCCTTTGGGATTTGGAGGTTGCGGAAGCGAATACTTCGTGTGGCCTTTAGAACGCATGTGCTTTACCCTCACTACCTTGAATTCTTTGCCTCTTGTGTGCATTAAAATTTAGGAAGGTCTAGGTGGGGAAGCAGTAGAAACAAGAGGTGGTGTTTTGTGTCCACTAGATCGGCCCATCTCTCCCCGGTCAGCAGACAGTCGTGTTTTCTAGCTGGCTCTCCCTCCAACAGGTTAGATAAGTCATTTCTGTGAGGCTTGTAGACATCCCTGGATGTCTGAAGAGATCCTAAAGTTATTTAATTTTTCACCTTTGAAAAAAAAGACTTGTAGAATCCTTTGTGTTCATTACTTAAGGTTCAGAAGGGCTTCTCGCCTGTATATCTTGGACCTCACAACGTGGGTACCATGTTCATTTTACGATAAGGAAACTGGGGCTTAAGTAACTGGATTCACACAGCTTCTGAATGGAGAGCCCTTGCGTGCAGTATGGCTGGTCTTTAATCTGGTGGGTTCCTGCTAAGTCCTACCACCTCGGATGTTGCAAGGTTCTACAGATCGGCACAGCCTGCGTATAGACCTGATGCGAAACCTCTTCTGTTATTAGCTGTCACATCCCAGGGCCAGTGCACCAACACTGCAGTGAGAAGGGGTTCCAGTGGGGGTTTCCGGGGCGGTGGTGTAATGTAAAGACCTCTTAACCAGGCTGAGAAACTGTGGACCCGGGTCCCAAGCCTGCGTGGACGTGACCTTCTGTTTCTTCATCCACGAAGTAGGGAGTTTGGATGAAATGATTTCTAAGGACCCTTTCAGCCACCATCGTTTTTGATTCTTGGGGAGAGAAGCCAGGGACTCAGATTCCCCTTAAATGACACATCCAGGCCAGTGGGTTGTATTGTTGTATTTATTTGCTGTCAACATTCATGTGAGCGAAGCCATATATGAGATACGCACACGTGTGTAGTATCTTTTGAGATCCGTATGTAAATAAATAAAAGGAGCTCTGCAACAGACTTGATTTTTCAGCCTGCAGGGGTTTCTTGATGCAATGGCAGTGTCATTGACAGTACACCCACTTAGGTGTTCTGTGGTGAAGTCAGCTGCTAACAGATGAAGTTTTCCCAGGTACAGCTTGCATGCCAGGTGTTATTTAATGACTGTTAAAAAGTCCAGCCAGTGGGCGCTTACACATATTTGGAGGCCATTAAGAATGGAATAACTAGAAATTCTAGGAAGGTATTAAATATTTATACAGACACACACACCTGCAGATACATGTATATACACCTGCATGTATATGTATACACGTGAGCATCCAAGTAGGTGTATATATACACATGCGCACATAAATATGTATTATAGGCATTTTATATAGGAATAAAGTAAATTTTCATGTACAATAAGTATCTGAAGCCTATTGAGTAAATAATCATTTCTAAATATGTTTCAGCTGAGTAACAATCATGCACTATTCTGAGATGGTATTTTCAAAATTTTGGGTCACGTGCATTGTGCTAAAAGGACACGCTTCAAGCAGATGGCTTTCTCTTAATTTACGGAGATCCTATGCTATTCTAAGTATGTTTTAATCTCTTTTACCACAGTTTCCCAGAATTAAAAAATGGCTCCTTATTTCATAAGCTTGATGTATGTTTTTGAGAGCTAGGATTTATAGTTATCTGTGGTTACAGCCTTCTAGGCTGTGGTATATAGTCTTTTTTTTTTTTTTTTTTTTTTTGCGGTACGCGGGCCTCTCACTGCTGTGGCCTCTCCCGTTGCGGAGCACAGGCTCCAGACGCGCAGGCTCAGCGGCCACGGCTCACGGGCCCAGCCGCTCCGCGGCACGTGGGATCCTCCCGGACCGGGGCACGAACCCGCGTCCCCTGCGTTGGCAGGCGGATTCTCAACCACTGTGCCACCAGGGAAGCCCTGTGGTATATAGTCTTTAATAACATTTCCTTCTTTAAAAAATCTGTTTTACTAAGTAGAACAGTTTTATTAAAAACATATGGAAATTCCAGAAAGCAGAATGAAGACATTAAAAACTGCCCTCAACCCCCCCATCCAGAGAGACCACTGTATCCACTTTGTGTCCTTTCTCAGCACAAATGTTCACTGATACACATGTGATCACACGATACGTACTGTATATGAACAGCTTTTCCTCCCCTTGTACGTATGTGGAGCCTGGCATTCTAAGATACGGGGGCCCGGTAGGAGCATTATGGGCTTGTAGGGGTGTTCCCAGTCTTTCACAGTGGGGAGTGATACCACAGCGAGCATATGTGGTGAAATATCGGTGCTCTTACACGCTCATTTCCTTAGGAGAACGTTCTAGACATGGAATTGCCCGGCAGCCGTTTGGAAAATACCCCCAAGTTGCCCTCCATAAGGTGGGTCCCTTTCATAGCCCAACAGCCTAGGCCAGTCCTGCTTGTCCCAAAACCTTGTGCACGTGAGACATTTTTAAAATTCTGTGACTTGGTAGGCAAAACTGTTTCATTTTTAACCAGCATTTCCTTGGTGACTAGTGAAGTTGAACTTCTTTGTGTGTTGTTAGCTAGCCATTTGTATTTTTCCTTGTGTGCATTACTGTTCATTTTCTGTGTCTTCCTGCTGACAGCGGGGCCTTCCTTGATCATTGTTCTTGATGTGGCAGATAGATGCCCGAGGTGTGTTGTGTGCTTTTCAAACTCTAGTGGTTGGTTAGGGTTAGATTTTTTTTTTTTTTAATTGACGTATAGTTGATCTACAGTGTTTTAGGTGTACAGCAAAGTGATTCAGTTATACGTGTATATGTATTCTTTTTCAGGTTTTTTTCCGTTATAGGTTATTACAAGATATTGAATATAGTTCCCTGTGCTATACAGTAGCTCCTTGTTTGTTTTTTGTTGTTGTTTTTTTTTTTTGCGGTACGCAGGCCTCTCACTGTTGTGGCCTCTCCCGTTGCGGAGCACAGGCTCCGGACGCGCAGGCGCAGCGGCCACGACTCACGGGCCCAGCCGCTGCGCGGCACGTGGGATCCTCCCGGACCGGGGCACGAACCCGTGTCCCCTGCATCGGCAGGCAGACTCTCAACCACCAGGGAAGCCCTGTTTTATTTATAGTAGCGTGTATATGTTAATCCCAAACTCCTAGTTTATTCCTCCCCTCCTTTCCCCTTTGGTAACCATAAGTTTGTTTTCTGTGGCTGTGAGTCTGTTTCTGTTTTGTAAGTAAGTTCGTTTGTATCATTTTTTAGATTCCACATATAAGAGATATTATATGGTATTTGTCTTTCTCTGTCTGACTTACTTAGTATGATAATCTCTAGGTCCATCCATGTAGCTGCAAATGACAGTATTTCATTCTTATTTATGGCTGAATAATATTCCAGTGTATATGTATACCCCACATCTTCTTTATCCATTTATTTGTCGATGGACATTTAGGTTGCTTCCATGCCTTGGCTATTGTAAATAATGCTGCTGTGAACGCTGGGGTGCATGTGTCTTTTCGAATTAGAGTTTTCCTCTTTTTTGGACATATGCCCAGGAGTGGGATTGCTGGATCATATGGTAGCTCTTTTTTTTTTTTTTTTTTTTTGGCCATGCTGCATGGCTTGCAGAATCTTAGTTCCCCGACCAGGAATTGAGCCTGGGCCGCCTGCAGTGGAAGCGCAGAGTCCTAACCACTGGACCACCAGGGAATTCCCAGTAGCTGTATTTTTAATTTTTTAAGGAACCTCCACACTGTTCTCTGTAGTGGCTGCACCAACTTACATTCCCACCAACAGTGTAGGAGGGCTCCCTTTTCTCCACACCCTCTCCAGCATTTATTATGTGTAGACTTTTTGATGATGGCTGTTCTGACTGGTGTGGTTAGGTTTTTTTTTTTTTTTTTTTTCCAAACCATACAAGTGTTTGGGTTTTTTTCCCCCCTTAATTGGGGTATAGTTGCTTTACAATGTTGTGTTAGTTTCTGCTGTACAGCAAAGTAAATCAGCTATATGTGTACATATATCCCCTCTTTTTGGGATTTCCTTCCCATTTAGGTCACCACAGAGCATTGAGTACAATTCCCTGTGCTATACAGCAGGTTCTCTTTAATTATCTGTTTGTTTGTTTGTTGTTTTTTTTTGTGGTACGCAGGCCTCTCACTGTTGTGGCCTCTCCCGCTGCGGAGCACAGGCTCCGGACACGCAGGCTTGGCGGCCATGGCTCATGGGCCCAGCCACTCCGCGGCACATGGGAACTTCCCGGACCGGGGCACGAACCCGTGTCCCCTGCATTGGCGGGCGGACTCTCAAACCACTGCGCCACCAGGGAAGCTCAGTTATCTGTTTTATACATAGTAGTGTATATATGTCAATCCCAATCTCCCAATTCATCCCACCTCCCCTTCCCCCACTTCAGTGTCTGTACATTTGTTCTCTACTTCTGTGTCCCTATTTCTGCTTTTGCACATAGGTTCATCTGTACCATTTTTCTAGGTTCCACATATATGCGTTAATATATTTGTTTTTCTCTTTCTGACTTACTTCACTGTATGACAGACTCTAGGTCCATCCACATCTCTACAAATGACCCAATTTCGTTCCTTTTTATGGCTGAGTAATATTTCATCGTATACATTTACCACATCTTCTTTATCCATTCATCCGTCGATGGGCATTTAGGTTGCTTCCATGACCTGGCTATTGTAAAGAGTGCTGCAGTGAACATTGGTGTGCCGTGTATCTTTTCGAATTATGGTTTTCTCTAGATATATGCCCAGGAGTGGGATTGCTGGATTGTACGGTAGCACAGTAGCTCTATTTTTAGTTTTTTAAGGAACCTCCATACTGTTCTCCATAGTGGCAGTATCAATTTGCATTCCCACCAACACTGCAAGAGGGTTCCCTTTTCTCCACACCCTCTCCAGCATTTATTGTTTGTAGATTTTTTGATGATGGCCATTCTGACCGGTGTGAGGTGATACCTCATTGTAGTTTTGATTTGCATTTCTCTAATAATCAGTGATGTTGAGCATCTTTTCATGTGCCTCTTGGCCATCTGCATGTCTTCTTTGAAGAAATGTCTATTTAGGTCTTCTGCCCACTTTTGGATTGGGTTGTTGGTTTTTTTTTTTTTTTTTTTTTTTGGTTGTTGGTTTTTTTGATATTAAACTGCATGAGCTGTTTGTATATTTTGGAGATTAATCCCTTGTTGGTCACTTCGTTTGCAAAGATTTTATGTGGGTTGCAGATATTTTCTGTGGGTTGCTGGTCACTTTGTTTGCAAACCCATTCCGTGGGTTGTCTTTTTGTTTTGTTTCTGGTTTCCTTTGCTGTGCAAAAGCCTTAAAGTTTCATTAGGTCCCATTTGTTTACTTTTCTTTTTATTTTCATTACTCTAGGAGGTGGGTCAAAAAAGTTCTTGCTGTGGTTTCTGTCAAAGAGTTTTCTTCCTATGTTTTCCTCTAAGATTTTCATGGTGTCTGGCCTTACATTTAGGTCTTTAATCCATTTGGAGTTTATTTTTGTGTATGGTGTTAGGGAGTGTTCTAATTTCAATCTTTTCCATGTAGCTGGCCAGTTTTCCCCGCGCCACTTATTGAGGAGGCTGTCTTTTCTCCATTGTATATCCTTGCCTCCTTTGTCATAGATTAGGTGACCGTAGGTGTGTGCGTTTATCTGTGGGCTTTCTATCCTGTTCCATTGATCTGTGTTTCTGTTTTTTGTGCCAGTACCATACTGTCTTGATTACTGTAGCTTTGTAGTATAGGCTGAAGTCAGGGAGCCGTGATGGCCATTCTGACTGGTGTGGTTAGATTTTTTTTTTAAACCATACGAGTGTTTTTAACTGTCACATCATCACCCTTGCCAGGTGGCTTTGTGCGGTCTGTTTGTATTCTGGTGGCCGCTGGCTCCTGGTGGCTGTGCACTCTGCTCAGTGTTTGCAGAAAGGGTGTCCACCCGGGGCTCTGTGGGCTGAATTCCCTGTGAGGTGTAGGCTGCCATCTGAAATACTCTGCAGTGCTTTGCAGAGAAGATAAAACTGCTTGGGAGAAGAACCTGCGGGTTTGATGAACGTGTGATGTGGTGATGCAGCGTGGAAGCAGGAGTCAAAAGATGGGCGCTGCAGTCCTCGCTCGGGGGTCGCGCGGGTCACTTAGGCTCGTGGCATCAGTGAGGTGGGCGTGCTGTGCTTTCTCGGGTGTGTGGAGCTCTCTAGGTGGAGGTTGGTACTAGATTTGTCTCCCCCAGAGGATAGAGACATGCCCTCTTTCCCAATAACCCCCATTCACCGTCCCTCCCTTTTTGCTGTGGTTGACAGGTACCTCAGGGTCACATCTGAGGCACATACACCCTGATGACATGCATCTTCGTGGTGCTATTCCACCCTTATGCTTTTCCACTTTCTAAAAAGGTATTATCTCTTGTTGGGATATGTTTCTGTGTTCATTTTAATGCTCCTGTTGTGTTTTCGTCAGGGAAGCCACCTCAAAACATTTGCTCATTGAGGGTGTTAAGTATGCTGAAGTAAGATAAATAGATGCCGTAGAACTATGAACTAAACAGATTCAAAGGAGCCAAGGGCTTCTCAATAGTCAGTTAATATTTTTGTAATGGTCCTTGTTTTATGGAAAAATCAAGTTAGTTCCTGTTGCCCGTAACGAGCAAGTCACCCTGACTGCATCTGCCCGCTGGACCCGTTTCTGTAGCGGTCGGGGAGGCGTGATGGTCACAAGTGGAGATGAAGCCGGGGCTGCCCACCTCTCGGGTAAGATGAGGGGCAACATGAGTCCTCTCCCAGGCCTGTCGGCTCCAGCACGCTGGACTCCTAAGGGTGTGGGTTGGTTTCCAGATCAGAAGAAGAACTGCATCCTCAGCGGACAGGTCTTGGGATGACATCGTACATTATCTTACAGGTTACCAGTCGTATTCGTGGGGTTAGGTGCCCTGGAGCCTGCAAAGTCGTATCAGGCAGACAGAGAACCTCCCTTGAAGGAGCTTACCCTCTACTGTAATGGTAAATAATATATGACAAATTACCACCGACCAGGTGACTTCAGCAATGGTCATTTATCTCTCACAGTCCAAGATCAAGGTGCTGGCCAATTCAGTTCCTGGTGAGACCCCTTTCCTGGTGGGCAGACAGCCGTCGTCTTGCTGTGTCCTCACGTGGTGGGGAGCAAGCTCTCTTGTGTCTCTTCTTATACGAGCACTAATGCCACTCGTGAGGGCTCCACCCTTACAACCTAATCATTTCCCAGCCACGAAATAACATCATGTTGGGGGTTAAGATTTTTTTTTTTTTGCGGTACGCGGGCCTCTCACTGTCGTGGCCTCTCGCGTTGCGGAGCACAGGCTCCGGATGCACAGGCTCAGCGGCCGTGGCTCACGGGCCCAGCCGCTCCGCGGCACGTGGGATCCTCCCGGACCGGGGCATGAACCCACGTCCCCTGCATCGGTGGGCGGACTCTCAACCACTGCGCCACCAGGGAAGCCGGGTAGCGGGGCGTTAAGATTTAACATGAATTTTCAGGGGACACAAACATTCATTCCATAACATAAGTGTAAATGGCTGTGATGTAGGGTAGTCAGAAGGCCCAAGAGAATCAGTCTGCCTGCTTTGATTTCCAGTCCTGTACCTTCCCTCCCCCACCTTCCTCCATCCTCCCCCTCTCTCTCCCCCACCCTTTCTCCCCCGCTTTCCTTCCTGTTGCCTCACTGGGCCCTTGCCAAAACCTGCTTTGTACCAGGTACCGTTAGGACCCGGGACACACAAGGTAGACAAGACAGAAGTGGGTGCTGTCAGTCTAGCCAAGAGGAGTGATATTAAATTAAAATAATACAGATACGTCAAGTACAGTTTCGGGACAAACCCGTAGAGATTAAATCCTTATGGGGGTTCACGAGAAGAAAGGCTTATCTTTGGCAATAGGCCGGGGAAACGCTTGATCAAAAAAAAAAGGTTGCCCTTCATTTGGATCTTAAAGAATAGGAACGGTGTCCATGGGGCAGCCTCCCTGAATCAAAGCGGAGAAAAGGGAGCCCCGACTGTGGGGGCAGGGAGGGGCCTTTGTCCAAAGTGTATGTGCAGGAACGGGGGTGACTGGGGAGTGGCAGGTGGTTTGGGGCGGACGTGAGGGAACCTGGCAGATCAAAGCGTGCAGGCTGGCCTTGATTTGGGTGGGAGGGCGGGAAATTTTAGGGGGAGAGAATTAAGCATATCTGCCTTCCATGCTAAGTATAATTAAGATGTGTGCGTGTCTGTAAAATTGAAGAAGTAGAGGAGAGAGGAGGATCGGACGTGCCCGTCACCGGTCTTCTATCACACAGGACACTCGAACATTCCGGAAAAGTTACCGTGAGATGGCTTTGCTTTCAGAAAGTGTAACTTGTGAATCTTGTAAACGGATTCGCCCTCTAATGCGTTGAAGTGGGGTGTTTCCCCAGTATAACGGCAGTATGGTTTTGACTTGTAGTTTGAATCCTTCACATCTGCTGCAGACAGTTGGCCGTCTTTGCAGACGAGAGTCCTGAGTCATTTACAAGGATTTCAGGCAATGACCACCATAGAGCGAAAGGAACCTTTCTTAGGCAGTGGAATTGTATTTAGCCTTGGTTGTGGTGGTGAACGCACAGCTCTGCACATTTATCCAAACTCGTCCAACGGTACACCTCGAATCACTGAATTTTATGGTATGTAATTGACACCTTGATAAAATCTGGGATGGGCTGTGGAGAAAAATGGAAGTGGAAATGTTATGGAATGTGAAAAGCTCCTACATCCATAGCTACCTGTCTAGGAATTCAGACGTGCATTTTTAAAACAGTGAAGTAGCTCAGAAGAGCGTGTACCTGTAAGGGACAAGAATTAAGGTGAACCCAGATTCATACGTTGCTTGTTACCTGGGCCCTAACGTTTTTAGCTTTTACGTTTTCGTCAGCCGTAGATCACACTTAATAGAAATGACACACGATAAATAAAAATGACACAACTTAGATGTTCCTAAAACTGTTACTAAGGTAAATGTCTGCCATAATAAAATAATATTTATCACGGTGACTGTCCAGACCTGATTTTTCTTTTAACTCTTATGACTTTGTTTTTGTTATTTTTGTTTGTTTTTGGTTTTGTTTTTTTTTTTTTTTTTTTTTTGGTTGCTCTGTGCAGCTTGCAGGATCTTAGCTCCCCGACGAGGGATTGAACCTGGGGCCGTGGCAGTGACAGTGCAGAGTCCTAACCCCTGGACCACCACGGAATCCTCCCCAAACCCTTTTTTGTGGACTGCCACGACTTTGAATGACGGTTTGTGGAGGTGCCCTTGGTTCACAGGTGGACAGTCACTAGGGACCATTGCTCCTCCTAGCAGCTCAAAAGGAGGGGCGCAGCAGAAAAGTAATTAAAATCCTTGTTTTAAAAAAACTCCCCAGGGCTTCCCTGGCGGCGCAGTGGTTGAGAGCCCGCCTGCCGATGCAGGGGACGCGGGTTCGTGCCCCGGTCCGGGAGGATCCCACGTGCCGCGGAGCGGCTGGGCGCGTGAGCCGTGGCCGCTGAGCCTGCGCTCCTCAACGGGGGAGGCCACGACACTGAGAGGCCCGCGTACCACAGAAAAACAAAAACCAAAACCAAAAAAAAAAACCTCCCCAGGTCCTCCCCCATGTAAATGAAGTCCCTTCCCTAGCCTTCTTGTCTTAGCCTGCAGAGTGCTTATCAAAATGAGCAGTTACATATGTTTGCATTTTGCAAAAATTACTGTCTTTCTTGATTTCTAGGCCAGGGCTCAGCAAACTACAGCCCAAGCGCCCAATCCCCTGGGCCAGGGTTCGGGAAGCCTGTCCTGGTGGACAGCTGTAGGTTGGTCCCTGCAGGCTTGGTGCCAAGGGGTATCACATCGTTTTTTTTTTTTTCAGATGATGATGGTCTAGTTGGGGAGAGACATGCCCCGCCAAGGATGAAAACTTCAGGAGTAGCTTTTAATACCCAAAGTGGATAGGAAAGTGAGAGAGAAGGAATTTGGGAAGGGCGGTCCCTTAAAGCAGAGCTTCCTAACCCTGGCGTGCCATCCAGATTGCCTGGGGGGTGTTCTCTCAGACACAGATTTGCAAGGCACGCATTTCCTCCCCGGCCCCTACCTCCATCTGCCCAGGCCTGGCTTTCTGATGGAGTAAGTTTGAGGAGAGCTTAGATTCGTGTGTCTAAAATCATCATCTACATTCTTGAGAATAGTCTCGACAAGAATTGGAGCGGGGGGAGGTTTGAAGAAATAAGATCGGCTGTGAATAGAAAACGATGGTCAGATACTCGGGGACTGACTGTGTCTCCTCTCTCACATATTCAGTGGAAATTTTCCTACTTAAAAAGCTTTAGGACTTCCCTGGTGGCACAGTGGTTTCAGAATCCGCCTGCCGGGCAGGGGACATGGGTTTGATCCCTGGTCCGGGAAGATCCCACATGCCGCGGAGACACTAAGCCCGTGCGCCACAGCTACTGAGCCTGTGCTCTAGAGCCCGAGAGCCACAACTGTTGAGTCCACGTGCCACAACTACTGAAGCCCGTGTGCCTAGAGCCCGTGCTCCGCAACAAGAGAAGCCACCGCAATGAGAAGCCCGTGCTCCGCAACAAGAGAAGCCACGGCTCACCGCGGCTCAGGAAAGCCCACGTGCAGCAACGAAGACCCAATGCAGCCATGAATAGACAGATACAGATAGATAGCTTGCTTTAAAACCAAAAAAGAAAACTAAAAATGTTGCCCGGCTCTCCGCAGTAAGGGCAGGGGTGGTTCTGGGTGGGAGGAAAGGGCAAGGGGTTGTGTATCTGCAGCATTCTATTTTTTTTTTTTTTTCTTTTTGGAAACTTTGGAAACAAGTCCGGAAAGGGTAACTTTATTCCTGGGAGGGTAGTAAAGCCTCTGATGTTCGTTAGAGTTTCCTCTGTTCTTTTCTGTGGGTTTTGGGCTACTTTTTCATGTATCCACTTAGCTCTCTAGACAGCCTGGTCTGCTATCAAACAGGATACAGTAGTTTCCTATGGACGTAGCGGGGGCTGTAGGGTCAGAGGCAGGGGCAGCTTCTTTTGACTGTCTGTCCCGCCCGTGGTTTGCGGTTTGTTCCGTGCTTCGGGTGTCTTCTGGCCAGCTGTCGGTTGACCCGTGCCGAGTGTGTGGGACCGGCTGCCTTTGTGTGCAGCTGAGCCGAGGGAGCTGAGCGCCCGTCTGAAGAGGCAGCAGATCCACACTGGAACTGTGGGGTCACTCTGCATCCCCGAGGACCCACAAGACACATCGTGTCCTGCCCGATCGCCTGGTCAGCTTGCAGCCCACACTCAAATTGTCATCTGTGACAGGTAGCCCAGCACTGTTCATGACCAGCTCCGCCTCTCCAGAAATCTTAATGCAGTCAGTCTGGCCAGTTGTAAGAAAATTTCAGGCCAGTGTCAGGCTTGCCCAAAGACTGTGTGTCAAACGTATATTTTTAGCAAAGCAAGTAAGAGAAAGCCAGAAGAAAACTTGGCTTAAAAAATCACATGAAAATAGCATTTTTATTCCGTTAGTCTATGGCGCTATGATTCTATTCTGAAAAATAATTTTGCAACAGAAACTGGTCTGGAGCTTTGATTGGCAGAGAGGATTTGCCTGATTCCTGTCAAAAGAAAAACGAAACTTCCAAGGGTCACATCTTGGGACCAAGGATGAAGGTCTCTAGCGACAGAAGTAAGAAAGGCCTGGAATAGATTCTTGAAACGTGTTCTGAAAACGTACCGTTGCATACTTGAGGGGCTGTCCCAGATGATAATCTCTGAATCCAGGAGTTCTCTGTTAGTGGACACCAGCCCCTCAAGAAATCAGTGCCTTTACATACTTGGTTTCGGATCATCTGTGAGTGGCGTCTTTTCGTCTGTTCTTCCCCACGTAACCACAAATGACATCGGTCTCTCTAATTCGAGTCCTTTCCTCTTACCATCCAAGTTCCTGCAAGCAAAAATAAAACCCAAAGGAAGCAGCAAACCTTTTTATCCATCTGTTAAGACACGGAAGGAATAGCATTTCATCTGATTTTGTAAAGTGATTGCTTTCCCCGCATGGCCCTAGAATCGCGGAAGGGAGAGCCTGCCTGGGGGCTGGTGCAGGGGAAGCTTGGGGGCTGGTGCAGGGGAAGCTTCCCTGGAGAGGTTGCAGTGAAGAAATGACTGCGGAATTCCCCGGCAGTCCAGTGGTTAGGACTCTGCGCGCTCGCTGCCGAGGGCCGGCGTTCAATCCCTGGTCGGGGAACTAAGATCCTACAAGCTGCGCGGTGCAGCCCACAAAAAAAGAAAAAAAGAAACGAGTCAGTGAAGGATGGTTCGGGCTTGTGTCCTCCCTGAAGGTGGTCCTCCAGGATACACATTGGGAGGTGAGCTTGTGGACACAGTCCTCCTCCTTCACCCTCACTAGCCTATCTGCGCATTCATTTTGGTCAGCGTTGTTGGGGTGCCTGGAAACCGAGAGAGAAGGGCAGTCGGACAGCCTGTGCCCTTTGGGGGCTCCCCGTGGGGGACACCCCAAGGAAAACTGGGGTCTCCCGGGAGAGAGTGGTAATGCCGCCATTCCAGGGCATTCGTGCTGTTGGAAGGGACTCTGTGATGTGTTTCTGTCCATTGGTGAACGGATCGGTTGGTCAGCTGGTTGATGGCCTCTCTTGGGTTCCCATGTCTCGCCCCCCACCTCATTTGGCTTGTGTGGGGTGCAGTGTAGACAGAAGAGCCTGCAGTTCCCCAGGGCGATGGGTGGCTGCTGGGGATTCCTCGGCGGACAGGAAGATCCCCGGTGACACCTGCGGCTCCTTCAGGAGACCTGCACATGGAACGGTGTGCGGGTGTCCCGTGCCCCCCAGCCCCCTGGCCCCGTGCTAAGGCCTGCTGGTCCTCCGGCTTCAGACAACCTGAGTGGCGCCGTCCGATACATCCCAACACGCCCGAGTCCCTGATCGTGAACAAACAGTTCGACACTTCACAAAATCACCGTGACTCACACCCGCAACCAACAGACGTGCGGTTTCTGGGAACCTCGGACGGCGACTCAAGTCGTTGGTGGAAGCGTTTCTCTGTTGGAAGGCAGACCCTCGGGTCTCACCAGCTGTCAGGCAGTTTCTCCCTGCAGACGGCGCAGGCCCCGGACCCTGGCTCTGCAGCACGATCTCAAGTACACTCCTCGGAGCACCCCGCCACCCAGTCCATGGCTGACCTCGGCAGTGTGCGGGCTATGTGTGCGGTCTAAGTGGTGGTGTCCGCTGGAAGCTCGCTCTGTCTCCCCCCCTCTCCGTTGTTGCAGTGAGGCAGTTGCACCGCACGGAGTTCTGGTGGCGCCCTTCGTACCCACGGATGCCCCTGCGGTGGGTGCGGGGCTGCTGCTGGGACGCCCTTCCCCGCTCGGGGGCCTGCGCCGTGCCGTGATGTGGGGAGAAGGTACACAGGGTGTCGGTATCGCGGGGACCTGCTTTGGGGTCTGCTCGGCCGCACGCCGGCCCCTTCCTGGTGGGCGCCAGGTGCAGCGTCCGGCTGGTAGGAAGCCCCACTCCGATCCTTCCACACCAGGGGCTTTGTCTGCCTCTTCCCCCGCCCCCAGCGACCCCACATGGCTTGTGGTTCACCCGGGGAGGTTAGGGAATGAACCTCCCTGTGGGGGCACAGTCACTTGTCCGACGGCACATGGCTAGTAAGTGATTCTGCGCCTGCAAGTGGGTGCCCCAGGGAGCCCCAGTCGGGCGTGGCCTGGTTCTCTCCAGCCGCCTCAGGCCCCGGAGCGCGTTAGGAGTGACAGCCTCCAGCCATAGCTGTGGGCCCAAGTCACACTTGGCCGTGCATCCTCTTCTGGTCATTGATTCCAGAAGTACTCAGGAAGGGAGGAGCCCGTGTGAGTTCAGTTGTCCAAAGAGTTGGAATTTTCCTCCCTTCTTTGGTGAAGATAATTGCCCACCCTGTTTACAGAGGTGTGCTAAATTAGTGATCCCAGAGAGATCGCGGAACACTTGCGTATGTTGAGAGTGTGAACATGCAAGCTCACGTGAACCCCGCTGCCTGCGTCTCCGAAAAAATGCATCTTCCCTCCTCACCTTTCTACCCAGGGGCCGAAAGCTACGAATGCATGTGTGCGTGTAACAGACGTCCAGGTCGTGGTGTGACCTGGTGCGCTTAGCTAACGATGGCCCGCGAGGCGCTGAAGAAGAAAACCGGGCTCCCCGGCTCCGTCGAGGTGCTCACAGCCCCAGGGCGAGAGTGGAGACCAGTGAACAGCACAGCCGTCGGAGAGGGTGGCCAGCCCTGTGCTAGGGGCTACCCGGAGGCCGGGAGAGCGCGGGCTGGCGGGGCCACGGGCCTGTGTGGCAGCAAGGCAGCCGTGCGGAAGATGGGGCGGCAGGGAGCAGGACACGGGGACCCGAGGACACGAGGAGCCCGGTGACGTCACGGGCTCGTCGGGAACCGATGGCTTCTGGAAATAGAGCCGCCGCCTCTCGGGGGTGCAGCCTGTGCTTAGACACAGGGCTGGCTGTCTCCACGCCACGGTCAGAAAGGGAGACTTGAATCAGAGCGGTGCTGACAGGATTTCGAGAGCATTTGATATGTAACTGAAAATTTTTTTGGATTAGATTTTCTGGGGGCTGTTAACGGGGGTTTGTGTCCTCTCGCAGGGCGTCCGCCCTACCGGGCAGTGTTGAACATGGCCTTTCCTCCGCTCTTCCCCCTTCAGATTAGCTTTCTTTCCCTCTGCAGTCCTGTCGCGGACCTTCCACCTCCCTGTGTCCTTTGCGGCGTCCAGTTGGCCTGCTGGGCTCCAGCCCCAGAGGGGGCTGCGCGTCTGTGGAATCCTCAGCCGCTGAGAACCTGCCGGCCTGTCCTCCCTGCCCTGGGAGCTGCTCTCTCCTTGGTAACAGGTCCTGGGCGTGTCCCGCAGGAGGAGGATCGACCTAACCCGTATCGCGGCTGCCTTAGCGGTTCTCCTTTGCGCGGCCGACCCCCTGCTCCTGGGTCCACCCAGGAGTGGGTGCAGGGAGGTACTGAGATGCTTTCGCCCTTGCAAAGTCCTCAGCTCATTGTATTTTCTCGCTGTTTACCTCTGCATCTTACTATCACCATTGACTATCCGTGAAGATACAACAGAAGGGGATATACGTACATACACACAGATACCACACAGACACACATGTGACACGTGACACGTAAACACACGGGATACATAAACACACACATTATCCATATTATGTACAAACTAGTCACTTGGAACCTATGAGAAACACAGATTGGAATATGACCCCAGTAGAACCCCAAATTCCCATCTTTAGTCCTTCTTTCTTTGTGAGCTGGATTTCCTGAATTCTTACCAGCTGGGACAGTAAGAACCAATCAGTGCTTTTATGGCTTTCACTTTGCAATTTCGGGAGGAAGTCAAGAAAACATCAGGGGTGAAGGACAAACCTGGCCCAGAAATTGCCATGCTCATGTAACTCTGAAGGTCAATGTGGGGTGGGCCGCAGGGAACTAAGTGCTTCCCGAAGGAGAAGTGACCAGGCAGCACTCAGAGAGCGCCCTCGGGTCCTGCGAAGGCTGCCGTGCTAGTAAGACACGAAGGAGCCTGGGACACCTGCTGATGACAGAAGGTCTTTTGCTCTCCGTCACTGTCCTCGTCTCGGTGGGGCTTTGCTCCTGCAGGTGTGACCTCTACCTTCTCTGGGTAGATCTTAGCGTGTCCTGTCTGAGGCGCTTTGCAAATAGAGCTCCTTTTATTTTTATTTGTTTAATTTACTTTTGGCTGCATCGTGTCTTCGTTGCTGCACGCGGCCTGTCTCTGGTTGTGGCGAGGCGGGGCTACTCTTCCTTGCGGCGCGCGGGCTTCTCATTGCCGTGGCTTCTCTTGTCGCGGAGCGCGGGCTCTAGGCGCGTGGGCTTCAGTAGTGGTGGCTCGCGGGCTCTAGAGCGCAGGCCCAGTAGTTGTGGCGCAATGGGCTTAGCTGCTCCGCGGGATGTGGGATCTAACCGAATCGGGACTCGAACCCGTGTCCCCTGTATTGGCAGGCGGATTCTTAACCACTGCGCCACCAGGGAAGTCCCTAGAGCTCGTTTTAAATTAACATATTAAATATGAATCTAGATGGCCAGAGACGCGTAGATTTTAGCAATAAACTGTAGCTGATTTAATTCTCCGTTTTAATGAGGTGGTGGCTCTTTCTTAAGTAACAGGTACCAGGTACTTTCGTGTGGGTCTGCGGATGCTAGAGTTCAAGGGTTTTCTAGTAAGAAAAGAAACGTTCAAGTGTTCCTCAACTCTTTGAAGTGAGAGATTGAGGAGGCGTTCATGAATTGTCATGAATTAGGTTTTACTGTCTTAAGCGGCACCGTGGCTTGAATGGAAGGGAGGCACGAGGTTTGCTTTTCCGCGGCAGGCCAGACGAAGCAGTGCGTGACGGGGCATCTGAGCTGTGAGTCACACTTCTCCCGCTCTTGTGGGAGACGTCATTTGATGATGTCTAAATGCCATTCTGTCTTTTGTAACCAGACAGCTGCTCAGCATTGTTCTCGAAACCATCCATGACACTGTTTGGGTTATTTTGATAACTTCTAGTTTAATGCTGTCAACGAAAATAATCAATAAACGGTCTATAACAGGAATAGGAAAGAGTCTTATCTGAGCCAAACTGAGGACTACAGCCCAGAGAGGCCTGCTTCCCAGATTACTCTGACGAACTGCTCCCAAGAAGCATGCTGTTTGGCACAGCTTTATGTCTTGTCAAAACAAAGAACGTTAAACAAGTGAGGAATACATTCCCTCAAAGTTTCAAAACGGACCAGCACGTACACAGCGAGTCAGTGTGGCCTTGGCACCTGGGAAGGGAGTCTTAGCATTGAATGAGTGCCAGCATGGGCGTTCCAGGAACAGAGGCATTTAATCTTTTTTTTTTTTTTTTGCGGTACGCGAGCCTCACAGCTGTGGCCTCTCCCGTTGCGGAGCGCAGGCTCAGCGGCCACGGCTCACGGGCCCAGCCGCTCCACGGCACGTGGGATCTTCCCGGACCGGGGCACGAACCCGCGTCCCCTGCATCCGCAGGCGGACTCTCAACCACTGCGCCACCAGGGAAGCCCTAATCTTTATTTTTAACATGGACATTCTTTACTTGTGGTCAGTGCACCCTTTTCTTTAATAATTAATGCAAATGTACAGTGTATGTTTGCTAGGCCACAAACAAGCTGTTTAAGTTAGCGTAAAATTCAAGTTAACTCATGTATAAGCCGGAATGACTTCCCCAGACCTCAATAAGTTAGCATTTGTTTTATCAATGTGTGCCTAATGCAGATTAAAAAAAATAAAAATAAACAACACCTAACTTCCCCGAGCTGTGTTAATATTGTCTTAATTTGGAAGCAGAGAACAAACCTGCCCCCTTTTGGGGTCCCAGCAGGTCTGGCTCTCTTCTGTCCTTTTCCAGATGCTGAGCCCTTCCAGCTGCTGTCTCTGGGCTCGAGGCAGTGCTAGTGAGGAGTGTGATGGGGGAAGGGAGGGGAGTTGGGGGTGGTCCATGGTCTACTCTCGACCAGCCACTGAACCTGGAAGGGACCTTTCTTCTGAGGACATAGCAAGACAGACATGCAACGAGCAGTTGACTCTTGAGTGCAGCTGCCTGGATGGGGTTGGGACATCTGTAATGCCCAGGCCTGGTATCGTGTGCCGGGAGGAGGACACACCTCCAGGGCCCCAAGGGGTTGCCAGGGTGTGTGGGGAGGAGGTCTTCTATCCCACTTGTTAGGCAGTGGGTTACATCTCTTATTGGCACTTGTGTTCTACCTACTGGGTCTCTGATTGCTGCCCTCCTTAGGGTCTCCTTTAACAGCTCTGAGGGTGTCTTAACAGAGAACAGCTCTTCCTGTGAATGGAAGGGTCAATCAGAGGCTCATTTTATTATTCACTCAGGTCGGAAGAAAGTGTGTCAGCGAAAGCAGCAAAGGCGTGGCCGGCTGATTTGTTGCGAGTTTGATGGTTATTATAAAGCCCACGAGCTTTAGCTTCGGCACAGCTATACGTGCATGTGAAGCATGCCTGCATGTGTTTTGCAGGGATGTGTGTGTGTGTGTGTGTGTGAGTGCGCGAGCGCACGTGCGCGTGTAAGTACATTTCAGGGAAAGATAGAAATGGATACGGATGTGGAAATGGATGAGTATGGAAAGATCAGTGTCTCACTGCAGCTTCCAAAAGAAACAGTCTTTTGTTTTTCTTATATTTAATAACAGACTACTGATTTTAAAGTTTTTTTAATCCATTTATTTGCTGCCCGTCTTAGAAAGTTCTGTCCCTTTGTGTATGGCAATTTCCCGAAATAAGCCACATGAAAATATTGCAGCATGAAGTAAATATTTCTGAATATCAGAGTTTGAGGATTTCTACACACTTAAAAAAAAAAAATGTTTGTGTGAAGTATATTTTGCCCCCAAATTTCAGTCTGTGTGTACATGTATGTGTGTGTCTGTAATGTGTGTACGTCCTGTCCTGTGGTGTGACATGCCAGCGTACCGGCTAACGTCCAGGGTGTGTTTGGCGTTGATGCCTTGTGTTAGGAATTGCAGCGGGGCCAGGCGCAGGCAAACATACGTGGATTTAATTCCTTAACCTGATTGAAGGAGGTTATGGCGGTCTGGGTGTAGTCCTGTTTGGGGAGAAGATGTGAATTGGAAGCGTTGGCTCATTTTTCTTCCTTCCTCCCCTAGACAAGCAGATGCCCAGTGTGCAGAAGACAGTCCAGGAGCGCCGCGGGACCCCCAGCAGCCATCCCAGGTCTCTGAACCACCTGGCGCCCGGGAAGCTGCCGAGGTGCGCCCGGAGGGCCGTGGCCGGGCGGGGACCCTTCCTTGCGATTACCGATACCCGGAGGAGCGCGCGCCCGCGGACCGGCCTGCCGTCTCGCACGCCCAGGGCCAGGACCCCCGGCCCCTGAGCGCCGCCCCGCTCTCCCGGAGGCCCGCCCCGCAGAGGCCGCCGCCGCCCAGGCGTGAGCCCTGGCCCTTGGGGGGCGCGCCCGGCAGGCCCCGCCCCCTGGCCCCGGAGGTGCGCTCGTGCTCGGACCGCGCGGCCCTCGCCCGCAGCAGCCCCGGCGCCTCGGCGGAGAAGCTGAGCGCCGCCCGGCCAGCGGCAGATGGATCGCGGGCCGCGGGGGAGCCGGCCGGGCAGCATGTAGACGAACGCGCGGCCTGGCCCCGGCGGGAGGCGCCGCTCCCTTCCCAGTTCCGGCCCCTGCAGACCTCCGCCATGGAGACCTCGCGCTCCCCGTCGCCTCAGTTCGCGCCCCAGCAGCTGACGGACAGACCCCCGCTGCTCATCCAGGATGACAATTCCACCAGGTACTGTCTCTGGACGGCGGCCTGAGGCCATGTTCGCCTCTCCGGGCTCCCTTCCACCGCGGGCGGCTGTCAGTGCTCCTTTTCTGCGTGCGGGACCACTGCTGCCTTGCTCCCACTGTCCCTCCTGGATTTCGGCTTGGTCCTGCGGACTGACATGAGGGAGACCCCACCACCCCAATGGTCAGCCGGATTTTTAACTTGCTGGGGGCTTTCCTGCCCCACGGGGTAGGGGGGGCGTAAGGGAGGGAGTAGACCATCCCCTGTCCTGTTCTTCCAAGGCCGGCAGCTTGATTGCCTGCGTTACCTACAGGCTTCTGCACACCGGGGCTGGTTTTCCCAGCGGAGTTCTGTTGGTAATCAGAATCAAGTTTAACCTAAGCAGGAGATCTTCAAGCAAAACCGGTGTTTTTCATAATGTCCAATATTTCCACATTCCTTTCTTTTTTCTTTTTTTTTTTTTTTTTTTTTTTTTCCGGTACACGGGCCTCTCACTGCTGCGGCCTCTCCCGCTGCGGAGCACAGGCTCCGGACGCGCAGGCTCAGCGGCCACGGCTCACGGGCCCAGCCGCTCCGCGGCACGTGGGATCCTCCCAGACCGGGGCACGAACCCGCGTCCCCCGCATCGGCAGGGAGACTCTCAACCACTGCGCCACCAGGGAAGCCCCTCTAGTTCTTTTTATATGAAAAGGCTGAGGCGGTATATACCTTTTACTAAAGCAGAGGAAAACTCGATCACGTTCCACGGTGCTGTTCTCAGACGTATCGGCATGGGATTGTCTACTGTGCCCACTGAGGCGTTGGTGAACGCTGTCAGGCAGGGACCAGTCAAGAACAGAGAAATAGAAGGGGGGGCATTTTCTTCTCATTCTCTAGAGAATTGGTTCTCAGCGGGGGTCGGGGGGGAGCATTGCGGCCCCCAGGGGGACACTGGGCAGCGTCTGCAGACGTTTTGGGCATTCCAGCCGCTGGGCGTGGGGCTTGCTCCTTGGCTTCTGGCATCTAGTGGGTGGAGGCCAGGGATGCCGCTCGGTATCCTACGGTGCCCAGGACGGCCCCCTAGCAAAGAATTCGCTGGCCCTGCATGTCACTACTGTCTGATACAGTAGCTACCAGTCACACGTGGCCATAGCGGTGTAAGTTAATGAGAATGAAATGAAACCCGTTGCTCAGTTGCACCCTCTGGGGCTAGTGGCTGCCACCTCGGACAGCCCAGATTATGGCTGTTTTCATCGTCATGGAAGTTCTGTTGGATCTCCCCACTGTAGTCTCGAACTTTTTTTTTTTTTTTTTTTTTTTAACCCTTAAGATAACTTGACAGAGAGGAAATAGTACCGATAGCGTCCTGGGTCTCCACGCGTGGCATGGCAAATGCAGCTGCACCTGCGGGCCGGCACTGCTCTGCATCGTTCGGAATGCAGGTCTCGTGTCACTTAGAGATCCCTTCTGTTGGCAACGCTGTTCAGCTCTGAAAGGGAGGAGAGGCGATGAAGTAGTTTGTGTGGTTGGTGGAGTGTGTTGGTACCTCTGTAGGTAAGGCGACCGGGCCCCTCGGCTCTCGGGAGCTGGTTTGGGCCCAGTGGGCTCCACAGCTTTGTGGAGAAACGGGGCCACGTGTTTGCTCAGTGCTCGTGACGTCTGTAGACTTCAGGAGGTGGGGAGTCGCTTCCATTGTTTCTCGCCCCGAGCGAGTGTGGGTTTTCTCACCCTGTCTTTTCCGTGAGAGGGATTTCAACAAGCAGTGGCGGTACTTGCTGACGATACTGAGTGCGGGTGTCTCCGGGCATCCGCTCTCTTCCCATCCAGCGTGTCACGTGCGACCACCAGGGTTGTCTCGTCGCTTGCTGTGCAAGCCCTCGTGGAGTGCCCGATCCCGGTCAGCGTGCAGAGCTGACTCGGTACGTGTCCCCTCGGGGAGCACGGTGCGGCAGACGGCAGCCACGCCACCCACGAAGTTCCTGCCGAGGAACTGGCTCCGAATGTACTGAGTTCGGTGTCCCCGTCCCCAGAGCGGGTGTTACCGCTGAGTGTGGGCCTGAGAGAGGGGCGTGCCGTTGGCACACACTGCGAACCTGAGGCCGGCGCTCCACACGAGTGCTGGCCGGCTGCGTACCTACCGTCGACCACCAGCGGGCAGCGAATGCAACACACCGGCTGGGGCCTCCCAAGCTGCCTGGGGTTTGCGCACAGCGCAGAGGCTCCCGTCCGCACGTCTGCTGACTGATTGCTTGAGCGCTGCCCGCCCCCCTCATCTCCCTCCGTGTTCATCTCTCCCCGCTTCCAGTTACCTCTGCTGGGGAACCAGCCGGGGTGCAGGGCAGCTCCTGTGTCCCTGAGACACGCCTTCCTGAATTCAGCAGGCGGGTCCAGAGCCCTCCCGTGTGCCCTGCCGCGGCAGGGATGCAGAGAGGAAGAAAGTGCAGCCTTCCCACCCTGTGGGGAATTTCAGAGTGGTCCTTCACTCCGAATAAAAATGCATCAACTCCTGTCCTGAAGCCAGGAAGCTTACCGTTAAAAATCTTATAAGGGCTTCCCCGGTGGCGTAGGGGTTGAGCGTCCACCTGCCGATGCGGGGGACGCGGGTTCGTGCCGCGGAGCAGCTGGGCCCGTGAACCGTGGCCGCTGAGCCTGCGCGTCCGGATCTCTGCTCCGCAACGGGAGAGGCCACAACAGTGAGAGGCCCGCGTACCGCAAAAAAAAAAAAAAAAAACACTTCTAAAATTTTGAGGGTTTTGTTGGTTTACAACAAAATGGAGACAGTGCCCAGCAGCCTGGCCAATGAAATTAGAGATTTGATTGCCCCCTGAAGTGCTCCCAGGAGGTTTCCTGGAGCCGGTTTCTGGGTTTGGGGGCGTGTGTGAGCACGGAGCCGGGGCCGGTTTCCGGGTTTGGGGGCGCGTGTGAGCACGGAGCCGGGGCCGGTTTCCGGGTTTGGGGGCGCGTGTGAGCACGGAGCCGGGGCCGGTTTGTGGGTTTGGGGGCGCGTGTGAGCACGGAGCCGGAGCCGGTTTCCGGGCTTGGGGGCGCGTGTGAGCACGGAGCCGGGGGGTGCTTCGGGGTCGTCCGGACAGTCTTGAGGTCACCTCGGGCTCATCGTGGTCGGAGAATCTCCCTGTGGGTGTTGTGGTTTATCAGACCCAGGGTGGCACGTGAGCAGAGCGGGTTGCACTGTTCACTGTTCGGGGCTGGGCCCCTGTGGGCCGCGGGCGGCTCGCCTGGGCGGAGCCCGCACTCCGGGAGGAGCCGCCGCTCGCAGAGGGGGCCCGGCCCGGCACACCCCGCATCCTCCGTCCCTCGTGGTCCTGGTCGCTGCGAGGAACGGATGCGGTCTGGCTGCGGTGAGGTCTTGTCCGCTGTGTTTTGTCTTCCCTTTTTTTTTTTTTTTTTTTTGTGGTACGCGGACCTCCCACCGTTGTGGCCTCTCCCGCTGCGGAGCACAGGCTCCGGACGCGCAGGCTCAGCGGCCACGGCTCACGGGCCCAGCCGCTCTGCGGCATGCGGGATCCTCCCGGACTGGGGCACGAACCCGTATCCTCCGCATCGGCAGGCGGACTCTCAACCACTGCGCCACCAGGGAAGCCCTGTCTTCCCTTTGAGGTAGAAGTTCATCAGACTTCCTAAATGTGAAGGTCTGCCCAGGTTTCAAGAGGAGAGATCATGTGTGCCTACAAATGACCTGAAAGAGATGCTTTGTTGGACAACCTCTGGAGGATTTTTGTTTTTGTTTTTACCTCATGTCTTCCTTCGCTGGAAATCAAGTTTCCCCACGAATCGGGACAGGGGTGGGGGGGGAGATGCAAATGCAGGCTGACTTTAAGTCCCTAACAGGTGTTGTGGGTTTCTAAGCATGGAATGCAAGGAATGGAATGAGGAGGGGTTCTTGTGTGTGTGCTGTTGCTTCGGTAAGATGCCAGAATTTTCCTTCGGCAGTTTAGCATGTCTGAGCAGTATTATCCACACGGTGACAGCCTTTTGAAATTGATTCACTAAGAAGGCATGACAGGGACTATATATGACCACCTAGATTAATAAGCAAACACCTCTGCTCTCAGTGGTTTCTGCTGGAGTCCTCCGGCCTCCACGAGGACCACGCAGGCACCCAGCTTTGAGAGACGCTGGCTGAGGCGCTGATGCTAATTCTGTGAAATACGCCTGTCTGTTGCAGGGCTCCCTTACAGAAGACAATCTCACTGAGCGGGCTTGTTACCGTTGGCTCTGCCATTGACCTAAAACCAAATGAACATCCCACTGCCCTTCTGTCTGTCAGTAAGCCCACGGTGCGCCTTCAGGCGTGCAGGTGACTGCTGGAAAATGGAAAGACACCTACACGCCCAGGAGGCTTAGGTGATCAAGTGAGGGGTGGCAGGCACTCCTCAACCTGGTCTCCCCATCCTGGGACGTGTGACCGTGAAGGCTTCTCCCCCGGGGCCGCTGCAGGCCTTTGAGTCAGGCTTCCCGGCTGTAAGGGGATGCGGAAACCAGCCGATTTCTCCTCCCATTTCTAATTCTGGTCTGTACCTGGGCGTACAGGGTGCCTTTAGCAGACGGCCCTTCCCTTTGCAGAATCGAGCGGGTGACGGACAGCGCCACCACGGTGAAGATGGTGCCCATCAAGATCGTGCACTCGGAGAGCCAGCCCGAGAAGGAGAGCCGCCAGGGCCTGGCCCGCGTCCCGGAGCCACCCGTGCTGCCCGGCGGGCTCGAGCGGGACCAGATCAAGACACTTAGCACGTCCGAGCACTCCTACTCCCGCTTCTGCCTGTACAGCCGCCAGGGCGCCGAGCCCCAGCCCCCTGGCACCCCAGAGCCCACGGCCAAGGACAGCCGGGCCTCCCCGCCCACGCTCAGCTACGTGAAGGCCAAGGAGAGGACTGCCGAAGACCTCAAGTCGGAGGAGCTGGCCCGCGAGATCGCGGGCAAGGACAAGTCCCTGGCGGATATCCTGGACCCCGGCGTGAAGATCAAAACCACCATGGACCTCATGGAGGGTATCTTCCCCAAAGACGAGCACCTCTTGGAAGAAGCTCAGCAGCGGAGGAAGCTGCTCCCCAAAATCTCCTCTCCCAGAGCCATGGAGGAGAAGTGAGTAGACCCTGCCCTGGCTTCTGCCTCCTGGCTGCATGTGGTTCTGCCCAGTGCCTCTTAGGCTTACAGGGACGAGGGAGTATATCTGCTTGTCCGTTTTCACGACTGCTCTTTGGGGACAGGTTTCCATAAGTGCTTATTAGCACTTTGGGGCTTTTTTTGTCACCCTCCCGAAATTAAAAGCCCACCTGGGGGAGGATGACATCAGGTCCTGGCAAAGATGTGACAGTATACGTTTCCGGTGATGCCCACGGAGCTTTTCCTCGTAAGGCAGTCGTTCTCAGCCGGAGGCTGTTGTCTCCCCCGACGGGGCAGCTGGCAGCGTCGGGTCACACTTCCGGTTGTCACCGCTGGGACAGGTGCCGCCGGCATCTAGCGGGTGGAGACCCGGGAGGCCGCTCGCCGTTCTTCGATGCGCAGGATGGCCCCCCGTCCGAGAATGGTCCAGCCCCAAGCGTCACTAGTACTGAAGTTGAGAAATGTGTCACAAGACGAGTGAACGTGGAGACTCACTTAGTATATGTGTTTATGAAAGAGGCTCTGTGTTGTTGCTCATTTGGCCGAGGGAGTGAATTTGCTATAAAGAGTGCTCTCCAGCCCCTGTCCTTTAGTCACCTCTGCCCACAAAGGTGAGTCTGCTTACATCTCTCCTGTTTCTGTACGTGGTCTCCATAAGCATCGTTGATTGACGGTAGGCAGGAGTACCCGTGCTGTGCAGACAGGAAGTCAGGCCATATAGCAAGAGGCAGCACATGTGGCTGCTGGTAGAAAGGTGCCCGGTGAACTTGGGGCCTGTGGCCACGCCTACAGATGTAGCGGCAGACATCTCCCCATAGACCTCAGGCTCCCGGCGGCTACCATCTGCACTGTCCTCCCTCCGGGGCGGGGCTCTGCGCACCAT
The DNA here is from genome assembly GCF_026419965.1 of Kogia breviceps. Taxonomy (NCBI): domain Eukaryota; kingdom Metazoa; phylum Chordata; class Mammalia; order Artiodactyla; family Physeteridae; genus Kogia; species Kogia breviceps. The sequence continues at coordinate 127,947,806 of NC_081330.1, read as the reverse complement.
TTGGCAGGGTGTCTTACTTCTGACCTCACCACCTACTCTTTCCCCACTCTCGCTGTCTCATCTCTCTAGCCGGTGCCTTTTCGTTAGCACCCCCACTTGCCGGTCACGGCCCGGGCTGTGGGACTCGCGGGCACGTCTGTGTGTACGATCAGAGCTAATGGGTGTTCTGACGTTTTGTTACCCAGGAAGGAGGAGCTGAGCGTGCCGGCAGCCGTGTCCCTGGCCACCAACTCCACCTACTACAGCACGTCGGCCCCCAAGGCGGAGCTGCTGATTAAGATGAAGGACCTGCAGGGGCAGCAGGAGCCCGAAGAGGATTCAGGGAGTGACCCGGACCACGACCTGTCGGTGAAGAAGGTAGGGACGCCGGAATTCTGAATGAGAACGCGTGGGCGGGCGAGCGGGCAGGGGGGCGGCACCCGGCTCCACCCCGACCCCGGGCCCTGCACCGAGTGCCATTTGTTTTGGGCTTCTATGTGGGACGCTGACATTTGGGCCTGTGTATTAAGCCCTTTGTGGGTGAGTCTTCTGTTCTAACGTTGGGCCTCTCTGCCAGGGTCTCTCTGCCATCTCTCTGTAACGAGATTCAGTGTCAAATTAGGTAGGTGGCCACCAGTCTCTCTCATTTTAAGGTCAACTGATATGTCTCTTCTACCCCAGTTAAACCCGGAGGACTTAATTGTATGACTTTCTGCAAGGCACATGTCCTCTTTGACTATCAGTTTCAAATATCTGTAATCCGATGATGTTAAATTCGACAGTATATTGTGAAGTGCGTTGTTAACCAAAAAGCATCATTTGTTCAACTCCAAAAACTCACCCAGGCACTTGGGGATACAGCAGTAGACAAAACAGACGGGAGTCCTTATTTCCCTGAAGGCACTTGTGTGCTCACAGAAGAGATGGGCAGCCAACATAAAAACAAATATAAAAAAACAAACAGGGCGCTCGTGGGCCAAAACCCTGCCCCCCACCTGCTCTTGTAAATAAAGTTTTATTGCCACATGGCCACATTCATTCATTTACATATGGCCTCTGGTAGCTTTCACACTACACCTGCAGTGTTGAGTAGTTGCAGCAGTGGCTGTGTGGCCCCTGAAGTGTAAAATATTTACGGTTTGGCCGTTTATAGTAAAAGTTTGCCAACCCTTAATGTAATAGGTCGGGTGGTCAGAAAACCAAAACAGCGTGAAGGAATAGAGAGGGGTAAAGGAGTATGATTGTAGAGAAGGCTCTGATGAGCTGATGATGAACGGCGACCTGGAGTGATGTGAGGGAATGTCTGGTTGATCCGGGGACGGGCGGGGGGAGTGGGGTTTGGGCAGCAAGTGCAAAGGCCCTGGGCAGCAGAGACCAATGGCTGAAGCTGTGTGGACAAGGAAGGGGGAGGATTAGGGAGGAGGTCAGAGGTGAAATAGCGTATAACCATGAGGTCATGGTAGGGACAAAATTATTGCTATCAGTGCCAATGTCTTCACTACCGTAGGAGCTTCAAATCTTCATGGCATGTCAACGGGCCAGACTTGTGACATCTAGGTGTGATTACCTGTTGTTGCTTTTTTTTAAGAAGGACTTGGCATAAAGGGAGAAAGGAATTGCCCAAGGCAGGCAGTTTCAGAGGCTAGCATGTGCTGTTTGTTTATTCCAGGGGCTTTGAGCATGCATAGTCAGCACCAGGAGAAGAGAAGGAGGGAACCAGCATTTGGTGAATTTTTCCATGCACTTAGCATCTTGGAAGGGGCTTTCATTGAAAAATACTGATTTATTTCTTGTGACAAGACGCTTGCAAAGGAGAATGTTTAATACCTCCTCATATTGTTAGTTGTTTAAAAATGCCATTGATTGGTTTCAAATATGATAGACAAACCCATTCCAGAAGAAATACCCTGACCCTTGTGTAAAAGAAAATGACTTTCAATTTAGGAAGCGATAGCCTTTTTTTAATTCAAAAAGGAAATGAAAAATAAGAGTTTTGGTCCTGGGATTTGAGAGGCCCTGGGTCTGGCACAGGGTACCATTCGCTTTCTCCTGGTTGCGTTTTCCACGTTCTTAAAAATAATGAACTTTTTTTTTTTAAGTGTTGTTATTCTCGTAAACCTAGAAAAAATATCCAGTTTGGACAGTTTTAATTCCGTCCCCACCCTAGATGCAGAGAACTGTGTTCTTTACAGTATGCCTTTGTTTTTCATGATGTACTGAATTTGGGAAGCAGCAGCCTTGGTACCGCCCCTTTCGTCTGTCTGGCGCCTCTTCCGATTTCTTTGGGGGCACGAGACGCCGGGCACTGCCTCCCCGTAGATGGCGGCTTCGGGGCTGAGATGAGTCACTGTGAGCTTGCCCGTCACCCCACCAGGATTAAATCCGTAAGCCAACTGATGTTTTTAGTTCAATACGCGTATGTCGGGCAGTTTCCCCGCAAGCAGGAAATGCTGTAAATGGCAGTTCTCTGTGGCGGTGCTGACGCAGCAGTCCTGCTCTTCTGCTTGGTTTGACGTACAGGCGGCGCTGCCCCTGCTCCCTTTCCAGGGCCCTCATATCTACGGTGTCACGTGGTTACCAGGTGTGCAGGGGGCGAGGAGAGGGGAGGGCCGCTTGGGAGGGTTTGATGGCTCACTTGCTAGCAGGACGCCTGAAGCCCCGTGCACCAGACATTCCCAGGGGGACCTCGGCTGTCTTGACCACAGTCACTAGTGGTCACAGAGCCCAAGTGCCACAGCAGGTGACCCTCTATTTCAGGAGAAGACTGAGGACAGAGGCAAGAGAACAGAAGCCCCTGCGCAGGGAGGTGGTAAGGGAGTCCCGGGGCCTGTGGAAGCATTAACCTAGGAGGGCTAAATACGTGGTGATCCCTGGGGCAGCTCAGGCAGACTCCGCTCAGAAACGGCCCCGGTCGAGTGATGGAGATGCTTCAGGAGAACCAAAGACAGCTGATGGGTTGAGTCTGGAACCTCTGAAGGTGAGGGCTTTTCCCTGGAACCAAGAGGTGGGTGCGAGGCCCGGAGAGAAAAGACCTTGTTTCCCCCATGGAATGGGACAAAAGCAGGGCGTCCGGGGCTGAAACGGGGGCCCATCCCAGCAGAGGGGAGAGGCAGCAGTGCACCTGCTGAGACTGGGGGCCAGCTGCAGCCGCCACAGACTCTAACCCGAGGCCTCCCGCAACTCCACGCGCCGTCCGAAGGCAGACAGGCTTGCCGCCGGTGCCCTCGGTGCTGCCGATAGCCGCTGATCTGTGTGGTGCCCCGGGCCAGGCCTCATTCCAACTCTCTCAAAGCCTGTCTCTGCTTCATATAATGGCCCTTTAAGGAAGACGGGAAACTGTTTCTAATAAACATCTGTGCAGGACACAGAAAGGAATCTGGACTCCTTCCAGACTGCCCAGTTTCAGGGTAGCCCCGCTGATAACCGTAGGTGTTGAAGGCGCTTCTTCACGCATCAGCGTGAAATCTTCCTTACGATAATTGCTGGAGAATATAATGAAACTGGAAAATTACCAGGAGCACTGGCCAGGGCTCCTCACCCATCCAGTCGTCAAAATCACTTGAATCGTTCGTTCACGTTAGGCGCCAGGCAAGAACTGGGAACGTTCTCCATCCCCGCAATGTATCCTGTGCTTTTCCCTCAAGTAATGAATAGCTACAATATCTTGGGACGTCCCTGGAGGTCAAGCGGTTGGGGACTCTGTGCTTCCACTGCAGGGGGTTTGGGGAACTAGGATCCCACGTGCCGTGGGTGCGGCCAGAAAAATAAATAAAATAGGGCCACCTTCTCAGCTGTGCGATTCGAAGTTGACTTAAACCATCTCTCAGATGGGTAGGTAAAGAGACACACAGATAACAGAAGTGTGAACACACACAGAACTCAGTCTGAGAGAAAACATCAAAGAAATCTAGACAGGGTTTTCAATTACCAAGGGAGGAAAATGTCTTGACGTCCTGAGCTGGAAAAGCCAAAAGCAATTTATAAATTCCACGTGGTCTTTCTTAGGAGAAAAACCATGATTAATCAGGAGGGTGGTGGTCCCTGAAAACCGCTTTCCACTGTAATCTGCCTGACCTCCAGACACAGCGACAACCCCAAGGCAGGTTGAACCAAGCGGAGGCAGTGCCCTGACTACAGCTCATGCCTTTCTAATTTGTGGACTCGTTTTGGTACATAAATGCCGGATGGAGACCCTCTTTCGGAGCATCGTCCTGACACACAGATCACCCGTATCAGGCATACGAAGTGGTGTACGGTGCCTCCAGTGCTTCAGTGGTTCTCCCGAGGTGTTTTGATTTTTTTTTTTCTCTCCTGCCCAAATAGTCCCTGGGATAGGGCAGTGTCTACCAAACGGTAGTGGTGAACTCGGAGCAGCTTCTCATGCACACTTGCAGTCTTGCTGGTAGCGGCTGTGGACAGGCACTTACCGCATGCCAAGCAGCGGGCTAAGCATCCGGGGAATTTCACCCATCTTCATGTCAGCCCTGGAGGTCGGGGCAACTGCTCCCTGCTCAGCTCTGGACACCATCGTGGAGGGTTTCACGAGACCGAGCCTTCTCTCTGCTGAGCCCTGCGGACTCCGTCTGCGGTCAGAGTTTGGAAACTGCCCCAGGAGAGGGGGTGGACGGCACGGACCACTTTCATGGGTCTGATGTACATAAAATAGTGTTCCTCGCTGTGGAGCAACAGACTGGGCTTAAAAATCCTAATCGGACTTAACTTTCCAGCTGATCGTTTAATCCTCATTTTGGGGCGGGCAGCGGAGCACTGCTTCCGTTTTCATCACCCCAGCCTTGGGCTAGCACAGGGATGCGTTGGCCTCACAAACCCCACGTAACCTGCCGCGTCTGTCGACACGAGGTTGGTGGAGTCGTGCAGGGCGGGTGGCAGCAGGGTTCCGCAGAGGACAGCGGGCGACTTCGCTCCTCACCGTTGGCCCTTCACCGTTCACTGTGTCAGCAGGGCAGGCTGCCTGTTGCATCCGCCGTGGGGGGGTTAAACAGCAGAAGAACACCCGTAGTCATGGGAAAAGGGTTTTTCTGGGGAAATAGGTTTGTTCTGTTTCATTTCTAAATCACACGCCAATGATTTAACGGGGAGGCCTTATCCTTCCCCTAGTCTTAAACGTCCCCAGTTGGTTATACTTATTTTTGGCTGCGTTGGGTCTTCCTTGCTGCGCGCGGGCTTTCTCTAGTCGCGGCGAGCGGGGGCTACTCTTTTGTTGCGGTGCGTGGGCTTCTCGTTGCGGTGGCTTCTCTTGTTGTGGAGCACGGGCTCTAGGCGCACGGGCTTCAGTAGTCGTGGCATACGGACTCAGTAGTTGTGGTTCGCGGGTCCTAGAGCGCAGGCTCAGTAGTTGTGGCGCACGGGCTTAGTTGCTTTGTGGTATGGGGGATCCTCCTGGACCGGGGCTCCAACCCGTGCCCCCTGCATTGGTAGGCGGATTCCCAACCACTGCGCCACCGGGGAAGCCTCCCCCTGTTATTTACTGACGCAGAACAAGCTGCTGCCCGGCTGAGCTGAGTCGCCCGCAGATCCGGGATGTGGGGGGGGGGGGCCGCAAGGCGGCCCTGACCGCGTCCCCTGCCCTGTGCCCACAGCAGGAGCTCATCGAGAGCATCGGTCGCAAGCTGCAGGTGCTGCGCCAGGCACGGCAGAGCCTGCGGGAGGACATGCAGGCCAACAGCGCGCTGGGCGACGAGGTGGAGGCCCTGGCCAAGGCCGTCTGCAAGCCCAACGAGTTCGACAAGTTCCGCATGTTCATCGGGGACCTGGACAAGGTGGTGAACCTCCTGCTGTCGCTGTCTGGCCGCCTGGCCCGCGTGGAAAACGCCCTCAACAATCTGGACGACAGCACGCCTCCTGGCGATCGGGTAACTATGGCCGAGGCTGACCTGGAAGGCGGGCCGGGGTGTGGCTTCCCTGCGGGGTATGGAGCAAACTGCCCGGAAGCCTCGGGTCGGCCGCTGCGGCCACCTGTCCGCCTCCTGTCCGCCTCGTAGCACAGGATGCTGTAGAACGCCCAGGGCTTGCTCGCCCCCTCCTTGTGGCGGGCTGGGGGTGGGCCGCAGCGAGCGTCCGGGAGAGTGTAGTCCCACAATCGCTGCTAGCGTTGGTCTCATCCTAGAACGTAGTCTCTGTAACCTTTCCCCACCGCAGGGAAGTGGGTAAGTGGAGCTCCCCCACTGCCTGACGAGTCATAGGCGCTCCGTGACGGCGGCGTTTGATGATGCCTTTGTTGCTGTGGCTTCTCAAGAGGGCCGGCAGTGTCTAGAATGAGTCTAAAAGCTGCTCTGCTCTCCTCCTCCCTTCACAGCAGTGCAACTTGGGACATTTCTTAGTGGGTCTGTATGTCCGCTCTTTGTGCATGCAAGACACCATCTACCTTACTGGCTTCCCTACTTCATAGGTCAGGTAGCAGTAGTACATCTAGTTTGCTTCTTTGCACATAGTAGGCCTTCAAAATGATCATCTTCATCATTAATAAGCCACCTTAACTTCTCTGCAAGGGGAGCAGAAAAGGCACCCCTCCCCCTGGACTCCAGGTGAGAGTGGTTTCAGGGTACACGGAAAGATCTTACAAAGCGCCTGGCTTTGAGACCGTGATCTTCTGTGCTTAGCCAAGTCGTTAGTGACTATCAGTCATGCAATGTGTTGCATAAGGGTTGAAAAAGTAACTGGGGCTTTGGACCTCGATTCCCTTGGGTTACGTTCACATTCCATTTTGCTGTTCTTGCCATCTTTGCCTAATTTATCTGAAAGGACTTAGGAAAATAACATGAAAAAGGGAAAGAGAGACTTACTTGTATGTAATTGAAGTATTAAACTCTCAAGTATCGATCTAAAGGAAAAAACAGTATATTGTCTTTGCAGCTCAGCTCCTCTTTATCTCCCTTTGCTTGGAACTGACAAAGGCTTACTTAGAATTGGAGGAAGTGGAAGCAGTCACGCACTGCGGACCACGCCCGTGGTCCTCGTGGGGACCTGGCTGCATAGCTCTCACTGCACCCCTAGGGGATGCATCCCTAGGGAGTCCGTGTTCTGAGGAGAAGCAGACAGGCTCTTTCCCCCTCGGCTGTGTGTGGCTGTTGCAGCTTCACCTTCATGGACCCAAAAGGAGTGTTCTGTCGCCACGTCCGGGTGCAGCACGGTGGGCTGGCCTCCACCGTGGCCAGTGCTGGATGAAAAGCTCCGTGTCAGGCAGCCAGGGCTTGGGAAAGCTGCCGTTTGCAGAGACAGGCATGCTATGCTAACGAGCGAAAAGATGTGGCCTTAGGCCGTAGGAGGCTTCCCCTGTCTTTCCAGGTAGAAAATGAGCATGTGGGCAGACGGAGACACGTGAATCCCTCCCTCCCATCAGCAGCTTCTAGACGTCAGGGAGCCCAACTGATCTTTGTAGCCCAAACCTCATTTCTAGAATCAGTTGAGGTCTGTTTCCCTTTTGGTTGGAATTACTGGGATTTACCTTGCTTCTTTCCATGAAAATACATTCTGTCTCATAAGCACCTGAAGGTCGAGGTGTCCCCCGGAACAGGTGACCCCGAAAGGTGCAGTTGGGGGCACTTCCTGGAAACCTCACCCCCAGGGGCAACTTCTGCTTTCAGCCACCATTTAACGGCAGCGCATCTTTTCTGAGCTCTTTTCTGTGGATCAGCGCTCTGCAAAGCACTCCCGCATCCCGGAGGCTCACGCGTGGCCGTGGGGTAATGTCCAGGTTGCAATGTGGTGGAATAACGGGCCCCCGCTGGTGTCAGAAGCTCGCACCGAGGACAGGGCATCCGTGGCATCTGCCAGCCGACACTTGAAGACATTTACCACGTCCACCTCTCCCTCTCTGTTTCCATTAAAGTTGGAGAGGACAGGGGAAGTGGGTGCGCGCCCTGTGGGCAGACGGCGATTGTGAGTGCTGCGTTCTGGAAATGGGGGCGTCTGTGTGACCCAGAGCGGGACCCTCGCAAGGAGCGAGAGCACCTCCCCAGTGGGCGTGGTCTCCCCTCCCGCCCCGCCCACGGCCTCTGCTGCAGCTTTGCTCCCGGGCTGCTGGCTGCTCCTTCCGTCCGAAGGGTTAGCGGCCCTGCCCTGGCATCTCTTTAGAAGCTGCTCCTTGTGTGCGCTTGGCCGCAGTATCGTCAGGGAAAGGCCTTGGACGCACACCGGCTGCCTAAGCCCTCTGCTCCTGCTGAGCGGCTCTCGGTTCTGGGGCTTTTCGTGTCCCTCACGGCCTTTCACGGTGACGGGAGGAAGTGGAGGTGGCAGCGGCTCAGGAGCGCTAACGGGGGAGCTGGCGCCGGGGCCTCCGCTCTGCGGGGTGCCTCCTGCCCACGCCGCAGGTGCTTCTGGGCGGGTCCCTTCAGACCTCGGGTCCCTAACTCAGGTGGCGTCAGGGTCTCCACCGGACCAGTCCCCAGAGCTGCCGGGCGTTTTGGAGGCGGCGGCCGGACACGTGCCCGGTCCTCAGCGGGCTCGTCTCTCTCTGTCTCTCCAGCAATCCCTGCTCGAGAAGCAGCGGGTCCTGATCCAGCAGCACGAGGACGCCAAGGAGCTGAAGGAGAACCTGGACCGCCGGGAGGGCATCGTGTCCGACATCCTGGCCAGCTACCTCAGCCAGGACAGGCTGGCAGACTACGAGCACTTCGTGAGGATGAAGTCAGCCCTCCTCATCGAGCAGCGTGAGCTGGAGGACAAGATCCACCTGGGCGAGGAGCAGCTCAAGTGCCTGCTGGACAGCCTTCCGCCCGAAAGAGGCAAGTGAGGGGCGGGCCGCCCGCCGCCTCCCCGGCCGGGGCGGAAGCCAGCCCTCCGGCTCCGGTCCCGAGGCGGCAGATGAAAACCCCAGCCTGTGTTCGTGTCCTGGAGAGAGAATCCCCCCCCCCCCCGAGCCAAAGGGCCGTTAGAAAAGCAATAATTTCCGGGGGTGCGTTTGGGATGACTGATTTCATGTCTTAGTTTCCCTCTGAATGCTGAGCAGAGCGGCTCCCCGTCAGCCACTGCCTGGAAGCCACCCCACGTGGCGCCCGGCCCCGGTGAACGGTGAGTTCCCGAGTACGGACTGGGCTCTGGTCCCGAGGTGCGCGCACGTGGTCCTTGCCGGCTTGGGGCTGCCCTTCCGTCTTCCCACGCCGCACCCCTTCCTCTGCTCAGGAGGGAAGGAGCGCGTGTCGGGCACAGCCCGGCGCACGAGCTCTCCGGTGGGTCACTGGAGGTGGCTGCTGACGGCTTCTCCGGAGGGTCCTGAAGTGTTGAGCATTCGTTGTGTCTGTCATACAAGGATGATCTCCAACCCAGCAAAAAAGTCATGATGATGATGATACTTTAATAACACTCTACAAAGGTGAATGGTTTTCCACGTGGTTAAAACCAACTGTGAAAAGAAGAGCTTACACGTTGGGTTCACTCATTCTAAAATTGCCCCGTAAATAGCGTTCGCGCTTTAAAACACACACAAAGCAGACAGATGGTTTTAGGACTTCTCGGCTGACGTCACGGTTCAAATGATATTTTCCTGCAAAGAGAAATTACTCGGCTAAAAAGCGTGTCCGGTAGTAATGTGCTTGCTAGGTGTTTTTTTTCTTAAGGCCGACGAGATATTTCCTAACTTTCTTTTTCCCCAGAACGTTGATTTTGCGTGTGTATGATCCTTAATTATAACTGGCAACTTCTCTCTTTTTGCCTCTCTCAATTTGTTACCGTGCCGTAAGGGCCACGTGCCGTTTAAGAACCATTGCTCTGGTTTCTCAGAGGTCCCGGCGGACCACAGAACTCCTGGACCCTATCTTTTTCTGCCACACAGTATACAGCCCCTGTACCCTTTTTTATTGGTTGAAATTATGAGATTGTAAAGAGTCTATTCACTAAAGAAAACACTGTCAAGGTATCATTTTCCAGTGGACAGATCACAGGCTAGGAGAAAATACTTGCAAATCGTGTATGTGACAAACCATTTGTATCCAGAATGTATAAGAACTCTCAACAGTAAGAAAACAAACAGTCTAATTAAAACGGGCAAAAGACTGAAATAGACACTTCACCAAAGAGGGTATTTTCATGGCGAGTAAGCACATGAATCGATGTTCAGCCACCAATGGCATGTTTCTCACATACTTACTTTTAATCCGATCACTGTGGAGCGGTGTGTTTCGTCACAATGCTCATCTGATGAAATGTGTGGTTAATGGCGGGAGAAGCCCTAGGATGGCTTCATGTTGAGGTGATATACGGACTTGGGTTTGATCTGTGAGATCATTTTACTCTTCATTTCCTCTTACTCCTATAAAAGAAGTTTTCCGGTGGGGGGCAGGGGAGGGGGAGATGTCCCTTTGTCAGCAGTGGCCGCCGTCTTACCAAACACAGACGCACACAAATGTCTTAGAGGACACTAACTAGTCCACGCTTCGCCAGCCAGAGGGGACACTGGACTCCCGGGCTGCCGCAGTGACCTCCGTGCACCCGTAGAGGGGGCCGACCTGGCAGGCGTCGGTGATGCTGGCAAAATAAACACTCCTTTGGCAGCCCACCGACGCCAAAGAGAAATGCCTTTTCAACAGTTTTTATCTTATTCAATTAAGCTATTCCTGACCTGAAAAATCCGTCTTCTGCCAACGAAGTGTCCTTGCCACGTGGTGTGGGTCACTTGCTGTTTTGAAAACTGATCACGTCGGGAAAGGTAAAGCTGGCTGCCCATGGAACCCCACCCACCCACCTCCCCGCCGCCCCTGCTTCCTCCCTCGGGGAGACAACCACGGTGATTTCAGTGTGTTTTTAATTGTCACAAAGCTTTTACCTGTGATTCTTTCCCTTCAAATACAGTATTGTGATCATTTTGATGATATGTCTGTAAAATGTGAAAATAGAATTTGTGCCTGTATCCAGCTTTTTGGTGTCTTTTGAGAACTTTCTCTTCCATGTAGCAATATATAGTGCTCTACTGTCCTTTTAACGAAGCACAAAGAATCACAACATTCCCGTTTGCCTCTTAAATGTCTGGTTAGCGGGGACCCAAAGACGGCAGTGAGTCCATGTACATAACTTTGTATATAGTTATGTTATTGCATATAAAAACAATCTGGTGCTAATGTTCTGCCCTTGGCATTTTTCGGTGGTGGCTGATAGCTCACCCTCGGTCATAGTCCAGCTGTGGAATGCTCTGTATAGCGAGATTTCGGTCGGGGGCGTTGCCTGTGGCTTCTCTCCTGCAGTCCACTCTGGAAAACGCGTACACGTTTCACGCTCAGTACTTTCACTTACGTCTCAACAGGTCATTCTGCTTGACGCTCACAAAATAAATGGTGTCTTTCAGTGAACCGAGCATGACTGTGATTTACATCTTTTTTTTTTTTTTTTTAAGAATTGGAATAGCCTTACCCTATATCAGATTCTTCAGCCATTGATAAATGGTGGGATTAATTCTATGTATGTATATATGTGACTATTTCTACCAGTCTAGTAAAGGCCAGTCAATCCGCAGTCAGGAAAATATCACAGACAGAGGTCGTGTATAAGTCAGTGCCTGCCACAGCAATGCTGTGTAACAAGCACTGAAGTCTCAGCAGGGTCCAGTGAGACGTATTCTGTTAGCTCATGAATTTGTAGATCAGGCTCTGCTCCACGAGCCTGTCATCTTCCTCCCGGGACCAGGAGTTTGGCCTGGGCAGGTCAGTGGCAGATGCATAAGAGAACAACAAGCCCAGTCCCGGCGGTGCTTTTCCTGTCTCTGGTTAGAGTGCACCTGCTAACCTGCCATTTGCCAAAGCAAGTCCCACGGCCAAACGCCAAGTCAGACGGTGTGGCACGTGCTCTACCCCTTGAGTGGAAGGAACCATAAGTTACGTGGCAGAGTGTGGCTAGAGGGAGGTGTGAAGAATTGCGGCCATTGATGGACCACACCTCCCACACCAGGGTCCGATACGGAATAGCACTAAATCGTCCAGCACCCGAAGCCAAGTTCCTGGAGCAAAGCCAGCTCTGTCACTTCAGGGGTATGGCTGTGAGCAAGTGCCAGCCTCTCCAGCCTCAGCTTTGTCCTTTGTAGCTGGAGGAGAGCTGTTGTGAGAGCAATCGAGCTGATGTGTTAATGTGCTCAGAACCCGTGCCTGGGTCAGAGGGGTGCCAATGGAAGCGTCCACACTTCTGCTGCCATCACTGTATTCTGGATCTGGAGGAAATGCCTTCCCTGCATCCAAACGCATCTGTCGGAACCACCCAGCACACGGCAGTTGCTCCTGGTTGGCACATTAGAAACGCTTGTGTTGTGCAGCAGGTTGGTGGGACCCGAAGGTTAGCCAATTGAGAGGGAGGGATTTCTTTTTTTTTTAAACAAATTTATTTATTTATTTTTGGCTGCGTTGGGTCTTCATTGCTGTGCGTGGGGCTAGTGAGGGCTTCTCATTACACTGGCTACTTTTGTTGCGGGCTCTAGGCGTGCGGGTTTCAGTACTTGTGGCATGAGGGCTCAGTAGTTGTGGCTCACAGGCTCAGTAGTTGTGGTGCACGGGCTTAGTTGCACCGCAGTATGTGGGATCTTCCCAGACCAGGGCTTGAACCCATGTCCCCTGCTTTGGCAAGTGGATTCTTTTTTTTTTTTTCTTTTTTAATTCATTCATTCATTTATTTTTGGCTGCGTTGGGTCTTCATTGCTGCGCGCGGGCTTTCTCTAGTTCTGGCGAGCGGGGGCTACTCTTGGTTGCGGTGCGCGGGCTTCTCATTGCGGTGGCTTCTCTTGTTGCGGAGCACGGGCTCTAGGCACATGGGTTGCAGCAGCTGGGGCATGTGGGCTCAGTAGTTGTGGCACACAGGCTTAGTTGCTCTGTGGCATGTGGGATCTTTCTGGACCAGGGCTTGAACCCGTGTCCCCTGCATTGGGAGGCGGATTCTTAACCACTGTGCCACCAGGGAAGCCCCAAGAGGGAGGGATTTTTCTTAAGCATTACTCAAAATTAGAAGAGTGAATTATTTAGAACAGGAAAAAAACTGACCCAAATCACAGATTTTTTAAAAAGTGCACAAATACCACATACATTTTATGTTTGGCTTCTACCAGGATACTCTGCTTGTCTTATGTGAGTTCTGAAATGGTCGAGGAATTCATCACACAGTGGGTCAATGAAAACGCACCTCAGGCTGCTGCTGGGATGGTGCTTCTGGGAGCCAGTGAACCTTGTGCCGCACTCCACAATCCATGGAAGGAGATGCTCAACGTTTTGCTTCTTGAGGGCCACAGCTACACTGCACACACTGAGCCAGTCTCAGGCACGGGGACACAGAAGACGTTGACTCCATCGTTACACCTGTCTGCTGTACTGCCCTGTGGCCGTACCCTGGCATGCTGTGTGTTTTCTGCATTTCCCATTAAAAGAACAGAACCCTGGAGAGGGGTGTGTGTGTGTGTGTGTGTATAGACTGTGCATTGAGTCACAGCTGTGTGTGTGTCTGCATGCTGGTATAGGCTGTGCATTGAGTCACAGTGAGCTGTTTGTGTGTGCTGGTATAGGCTGAGCACTGAATCACAGTTAGCTATGTGTGTGTGTGTGTGTGTGTGTGTGTGTGCTGGTATGGGCTTTGCATTGAGTCACTGGGGGGGGTGTAAGTGTGGTGCTACAGACTGTATTGAGTCACAGTGAGCCTTGTGTGTGGGTGTCTGTCTGCTGATACAGGCTGTGCACTGAGTCACAGTGAGCCGTGTGTGTGTGTGAGTGGTGGTGTAGGGTGTGCATTGACTCACAGGTGTGTGTGTGTGCTGGCATGGACTTTGCATTGAGTCACTGAGGTTTATGTGTGTGTGTGGGGGGGTGGTACAGACTGCATTAAGTCGCAGTGAGCCTAGTGTGTGTGTGTTTGTGTGTGTCTGCTGATATAGGCTGTGCATTCAGTCACAGTGAGCCACGTGTGTGTGCCGAGGGCAAATATATGCTGTGCACTGAGTCACAGTGAGCCGTGTGTGTGTGTGTGTGCGCGCGCACTGGTATAGGCTGTGGATTGAGTCACAGTGAGTCGTGTGTGTGTGTGTGTTGCTATAGGCTATGCATTGAGTCACAGTAAGTTGTGTTTCTGTGTGTGTGTGTCTGTGCTGGTATAGGCTGTGCATTGAGTTGTATTGAGCCGAGCGTGTGTGTGTGTGTGTGTGTGTGTGTGTGTTTGCTTGTATGGGCTGTGCATTGAGTCACAGTGGGCAGTGTGTGTGTGTCTGTGTGTGCTACTATTGGCTGTGCACTGCTGATATAGGCCGTGCATTCAGTCACAGCGAGCCACGTGTGTGTGCCGAGGGCAAATATATGCTGTGCACTGAGTCACAGTGAGCCGTGTGTGTGTGTGTGTGTGTGTGAGTGTGTGTGCGCGCGCACTGGTATAGGCTGTGGATTGAGTCACAGTGAGTCGTGTGGGTTTGTGTGTGTTGCTATAGGCTATGCATTGAGTCACAGTAAGTTGTGTTTCTCTGTGTGTATGTGCTGGTATAGGCTGTGCATTGAGTCACATTGAGCCGAGCGGTGTGTGTGTGTGTGTGTGTGCGTGTGTGTTTGCTTCTGTGGGCTGTGCACTGAGTCACAGTGAGGTGTGTGTGTGTGTGTGTTTGCTTGTATGGGCTTTGCACTGAGTCACAGTGAGGTGTGTGTGTGTGTATTGCTATAGGCTATGAATTGAGTCACAGTAAGTTGTGTTTCTATGTGTGTGTGTGCTGGTATAGGCTGTGCATTGAGTCACATTGAGCCGAGTGTGTGTGTGTGTGTTTGCTTGTATGGGCTGTGCATTGAGTCACAGTGAGGGGTGTGTGTGTGTGTGTGTGTGTGTGTGTGTGTGTGTGTGTGTGTTTGCTTGTATGGGCTTTGCACTGAGTCACAGTGAGGTGTCTGTGTGTTTGCTTGTATGGGCTTTGCATTGAGTCACAGTGAGGTGTCTGTGTGTGTGTGTGTGCGCACGCGCTGGTATAGGCAGTGCACCGTGTCAGAGTGAGCCGTGCATGTGTATGTGCATGTCTGCTGGTATAGTCTGAGCACTGAGTCACAGTGAGGTGTGTGGTGTGAGTGTGCATGCTGGAATGGACTGTGCATTAGTCACAGTGAGCTGTGCGTGTGTGTCTGTGTGTGTATGTGGTGTAGTGTGCACCGAGTCACAGGTATCTGTACGTGTGTGTGTCTGCTGGTATGGACTTTGCACTGAGTCACTGAGGGGTGTGTGTGTGTGTGCATGGTGCTACAGACTGCATTGAGACACAGTGAGCTCTGTGTGTGTTTGTGTGTGTGTGTGTGTGTGTGTGTGTGTGTGCTGGTATAGGCTGTTGACGGAGTTAGTGAGCCATGTGCAAGTGCATCTCTGTGTGTGTGTGTGTGTGTGTGTGTGTGTGTATTCTGGTATAGGCTGTTCATTGAGTCACAGTGAGCTCTGTGTGTGTGTGTCAGTGCTGGTGTAGGCTGTGCATTGAGTCACAGTGAGCCGTGTGCGTGTTTGTGTGTGTGCTGGTATAGGCTGTGCCCTGAGTCACAATGAGCTGTGTGGAGGCTGTTATAGTCTGAGCATTGAGTCACACTGAGCTGTGTGGTGTGGGTGTGTGTGCTGGTATAGACTGCATTTAACAGTGAGCCGTGTGTGTGTGTGTGTGTGTGTGTGTGTGTGTACGTGTGTGCTGGTATAGGCTGTGCATTGAGTTACTGTGACCCATGTATGTTTGTGTGTGTGATGGTTTAGTCTCTGCACTGAGTCACAGTGAGGTGTGTGTGTGTGTGTTTGTGTGTGTGGGCTGGTATAGGCTGTGCATTGAGTCACCGTAAGCCATGCGTGTGTGTGTGTGTGTGTGTGCATGCTGGTATACACTGTGCATTGACTCACAGTAAGCTGTGCCTGTGTGTGTGTTTTTGCTGGTATGGACTTTGAATTAAATCACTGAGGTGTGTGTGTGAGGTACTACAGTCTGTGCATTGTGTCACAGTGAGCCGTGTGTGTGTGTGTTTGGTTGAGTGTGTATGTGATGGCACAGACTGCATTGAGTCACAGTAAGGTGTTTTTGTGTGTGTGTGTCTCTGTGTGTGCTGTTATAGGCTGTGCATTGAGTCACATTGATGTGTGCGTGTTGGCTTAATGTGATTCTAAGCAAAATGGTTACGACAAAATGGTAAATTTTCAAAAATGGCTAAAAAACCCACACATATCAAGATTGGTGCAGAGAGAGTGATCAAGATGACAGAGTAGTAGGACATGAAGATCACCTCATCCCACAAATACATCAAAAATATATCTACACGTGGATCAATTTTCACAGGATATCTACAGAACGCTGGCAGAAGATCTGAGACCTCTAAAAGGGCAAGAAATCCTCCACATAACTGGGTAGGACAAAAGAAAAAAAAATAAAGTGAGAAAGGAATCAGGACAGGACCTGCACCCCTGGGAGGAAGCTGTGAAAGAGGAAAGGTTCCTGCACTGTGGCAAGTCCCCTCACCAGCGGAGAGATCAGCCAGGACAGGGGAGAGCTAAGGAGCCTTGGAGGAGAACACAGCAACTGGTTTGCAGCAGCCAGAATAAGTGACCTGGAAGACAGAATAATGGAAATCACCCAATCAAGATGGCAGACAGAAAGCCAAATGAAAAAAAATGAAAGCAATGTAAGAGACCTGTGGGATAACATAAAGCATGCCAATCTACGCATAATAGGGATTCCAGAAGGGAAAGAGAGAAAATGGGATCAAAAATGTGTTTGAAGAAATGATGGCTGAAAACCTCCCAAACTTAAAGAAGGAAACAGATATCCAGGTACAGGAAGCACAATGAGTCCCAAACAAGGTAAACTCACACAGACCTACACCAAGACCTATAATAATAAAAATGGCAGAAGTTAAAGAGAGGATTCTAAAGGCAATAAGAGAAAAACAAAGAGTTAATCACAAAGGAACTCCCATAAGGCTGTCAGCTGATTTCTCTACAGAAACATTGCAGGCCAGAAGGGAGTGGCAAGATATATTCAAAGTCCTGAAGGGGAAAAATCTGCAACCTAGGATGCTCTATCCAGCAAGATTATTTAGAATACAAGGAGAGATAAAGAATTTCTCAGACAAGCAAAAACTAAAAATATACAGCAATACTAAATCCTAAAGGAAATATTAAAAGGTCTTCTCCAAATACAAAAGAAGTCAAAATATATAGGAAAGAGAAAATCACAATCGTAAAGCACATCACCTAAATAAGCCAGTGCCCAGACTTTTTTTAAATTTTAAAATTTTCTGTGAAAGTGATGATAACCACCATGAACAGCAAAAGGATGAACGTGAAGATGTAAAAGAGGACGTCAAAATCATAAAATCTGGGGGAGGACAGTAAGAAAAATAGATATTCTTTCAGTTCCAACAATGTGTTTGAGCCTATATGACTACCAGTCTAAGGCAAGCAGATATAGGATGGGATTAACATACTTGAAAAACAGGGTACCACAAATGAAAAACATACAGTAGAATCACAAAACACAAAAACAATATAAATATAATATGAAAGAAAATCATCAAAGCAAAAAAGGAAAAACAAAACAAAACTAAAGGGACAAAAAAGAAATATAAAATCAATGGGAAAAAAAGTTTAAAATGGCAATAAATACATCTCTATCAATAATTACCTTAAACATCAATGGACTAAATGCTCCAATCAAAAGACACAGAGTGACAGATTGTAGGGTCTTATTTTCTAATCCAATATGCTTCCTAGAAAAGACGCACTTTAGGGCAAAGGACACACATAGATTGAAAGTGAGGGGATGGAAAAAGATATTTCATGGAAATGGAAATGAAAAGAAAGCACGGGTCACAATACTCATATCAGACAAAATAGACTTTAAAACAAAGGCCATAAAGAAAGATAAAAAAACAACACTATATAATGATAAAAGGATCAATCAAGAAGAGGATTTTACACTTGTCAACACATATACTCCTAATATAAGAGGACCCAAATACATTAAATAAATACTAACAGACAAAAAGAGAGAAATTGACAGGAATAAAACAATAGTAGGAGACTTCAACACCCCACTCACATCAACGGACAGATCTAAACAAAATATCAATAAGGCAATAACGGTCCTAAATAATACAATAGAACAGTTAGACTTAATTGATATGTTCAGGACACTACACGCAAAAAAATGCAGCATACACATTCTCTTCAAGTGCACATGAAACATTCTCTAGCACTGACCACATACTAGGGCATAAAACAAGCCTCAACAAATTTAAGAGGATAGAAATTATCGCAAGGACCTTTTCTGACCACAATGGCATAAAACAAAACATAAACCACTGAAACAGAAACGAGAAAAAAATGATTACATGGAGACTAAACAATATGCTACTAAAAAAGCAATGGGTCAACAATGAAATAAAAGAGGAAATTTAAAAATAACTTGAGACAAATGACAATAAAAACACAACCATACAAAATCCATGGGATGCAGCAAAAGCAGTTCTTACATGGGAGTTCATAGCAATACAAGTCTTCCTCAAAAAATGAGACAAATCTCAAATAAACAACCTAACCTACAATTTAAAACAATTAGAAAAAGAATAAACAAACCCTAAAGTCAGCAGAAGGAAGGAAATAATAAAGATCAGAGAGGAAATAGAGATTTTAAAACAGTAGAAAAACATCAATAAAACCAAGAGCTGGTTCTTTGAAAGGGCAAACAAAATCGAAAAACCTCTGGCCAGGCTCACAAGAACAGAGGGAAGATGCAAAAAAACAAAATAAGAAATGAAAGAGGAGACATGACAACTGACACCATATAAAAATAAAAATCATAAGGGAATACAATGAACAATTATATGCCAATAAATTCGACAACCAAGGAGAAATGGACAATGCTCTAGAAACAACCCACCAAAACTGAATCAAAAAGGAATAGAGGGCTTACCTGGCGGCGCAGTGGTTGAGAGTCCACCTGCTGATGCAGGGGACACGGGTTCGTGCCACGGTCCGGGAGGATCCCACGTGCCGCGGAGCGGCTATACCCATGAGCCAAGGCTGCTGAGCCTGCGCGTCAAGAGCCTGTGCTCCGCAACAGGAGAGGCCACACACTGAGAGGCCCACGTACTGAAAAAAAAAAAAAAAAAGGAATACATAATTTGAACAAACCAATCACAAAAGATGAAATAGTATCTGTAGTTTAAAAACTCCCCCACAGGGCTTCCCTGATGGTTCAATACTTAAGGATCCACCTGACAATACAGGGGACATGGTTTCGATCCCCGATCCGGGAAAATCCCACATACTGGGGAGCAATTAAGCCCGTGCGCCACAACGACTGAGCCTGCACTCTAGAGCCCATGAGCCACAACTACTGAGCCCGAGAGCCACAACTACTGAAGCCCGCACACTGACAGCCCCTGCTGCGCAACAAGAGAAGCCACTGCAGTAAGAAGCCTGCACACCTCAACGAAGAGTAGCCCACGCCCCGCTCGCCGCAACTAGAGACAGCCCACGTGCGGTAACGAAGACCCAACACAGCCACATAAACAAATAAAGAAATACATTTAGTTTGTTAAAGAAAATTCTAGGTTAGCACTCCGAGAGCAGAAAAGTTGACTTTCTACTGGAAGAACTACTACACCCTGATCGTTTTTATCTGCCCTGCCCAGGAACTCAGAATCCTGAGCTGATAATAAAGTGAGATTATGGGTGATGTTTTCCTTCCTTTGTATTTTTCTGAGTACTTTAAGTTTTTTTTTTTTTTTTTTTTTTTTTTTTTTTTTTTTTTTTTTTTTTTTGCTGTATGCGGGCCTCTCACTGCTGTGGCCTCTCCCATTGCGGAGCACAGGCTCCGGACGCGCAGGCCCAGCGGCCATGGCTCACGGGCCTAGGTGCTCCGCGGCATGTGGGATCTTCCCGGACCAGGGCATGAACCCGTGACCCCTGCATCAGCAGGCGGATTCTCAACCACTGCGCCACCAGGGAAGCCCTATATGGCACATTTATTCATTTTTCGCAAAGTTCTATAGTATCTTTATCAACATGTGAAGAACACATCTGGATTTACATTCAAAAGCATTCTTCCATTTCTCCACCAGAGGGCAGCAAAACCACAGTAAATAGCAAAAGCCATTTATTTCAAGGTGTTTGGTCTGAAATTGAATGCCGCTGTTCAGTTGTTGATTTTGACAGGCTGCTGGTACAAACTCATCATCAGATTGTTTGCTTGTCTGATAAATGACTATATATTCATTGTAAACACCGACGGAGAGGAGAAAAGACAAGTCACCTATAATCAGGGACCATCTGACATTTACTTCACGTTTCTATGTGTGATGAAAAGAGGAGAAGGGTACGTTTTTTTTTTTTTTAAGTCTGCTGACAAAAAGTCCCCCATACAATTATTTTCTAATCTACGCTTCACATCAAATGTCTCTTGAGCATTTCCCTGCTTCCCTAAGTTCTCTGACATGGTGGTTTTTAAAGGCCGCCTGGTGTTCCAGCCTGTGCACTCGTTGTACCTTGCCTCCCGGATTTACACTGGTCCTTTAGGTGTTTGAACTATCTTCAAAGTATAAAAGTTTTCCCATGTATAAAATACACATAGAAAACTATACCACCCAATTAATCACTACTCGAATTTGACAGATGTTAACTGTTGCCGTTTTTACTTCAGATATTTTGAAGAAAGGTTTACAGGTAGGGTTGGAGGTCCCGATGTCCGATTAACTTCTCTCCTTCCATCCCCCCAAATCAACTCTGATCTGAAGCAGGTGCTTATTTCTCCTATCCTCGATCTCAGGCTTTAATTACAAAAGTACGTTCTGTAAACAACAGAGTGTTGTCCTGAGCTTTTAAATTCTACACATAAATGTAATCACCAAGGCATGTCCTATATTTCCTTAACATTATGATTTACCCCCTGTTGATTTACACCTAGTTCATTTGAACTTTGAGGTATTATAATTTATAAATAGAATCTCTTCACACATTCCCTATGCATAAGCATTTAGGTGGTTTCTAATCATTGAGTATCACTGCTCTTTTGACGGGGCAGGTGCGCATAGATTCTCTAGCTGTGATACCTAGAGAAGAATTACGTTTGGGATTCCAGAAGACGAATGGCGGATTCGAAAGGGTCAGCCCCTTCAGCTCTACTGGCTACTGCTGAATCACACTCCGGAATTCTCAGTTCTCAATTCAGCGGGTCGTGAATTAGCCCCATTTCCTCACTTCGTCTTTGTGGTAGGAGGCATGGCTTTAAGCATCTTGGAGGGTAAGCATCTCTTCATGGTCACTGGCAACACAAGGTGTTCTCTTTTGTGAATCCATTACCTTTGCTTATTACCTGCTTGGGTTCTTTACCTTTTTCTAATCGATTTGTACGAATCGTGTAACTATATCTGATTCAGACCTGGTATCTAGAGGAATCACGTGGCACGCACAAAGCGGGTAATTTAAGGAGACCTTGGGCTTCCCTGGTGGTGCGGTGGTTAAGAATCCACCTGGCAAGGCAGGGGACACGGGTTCCAGCTCTAGTCCCGGAAGATCCCACAGGCCCCAGAGCAACAAACTCCACGCAGCACAACTACCGAGCCAGCGCGCCACAACTACTGAAGCCCGCTCGCCTAGAGCCCGTGCTCCGCAACAAGAGAAGGCACCGCAATGAGAAGCCCACGCACTGCAACGAAGAGTAGCCCCTGCTCGCCGTAACTAGAGAGAGCCCGTGCTGGGCAACGAAGGCCCAACACAGCCAAAAATAAATTAAATAAAATAAATTTTTTTAAAAAGAATAATGAAAACCAAAATGCATATGAAGTATAATTCCAACTTTAAAACTAGGAGCTGAAGCATTTACAATAGCCAACACATGGAAGCAGCCTAAGTGGCCACCGACAGATGAATGGATAAAGCAGAGGTGGCACGTATATACAATGGAATATTACTCAGCCAGAAAAAGAAACGAAATTGAGTTATTTGGAGTGAGGTGGGTGGACTTAGACACTGTCACACGGAGTGAAGTAAGTCAGAAAGAGAAAAACAAATACCATATGCTAACACATATATATGGAATCTAAAAAAAAACAAAAAAAACGGTTCTCATGAGTCTCAGAGCAGGACAGGAATAAAGACGCAGACGTAGAGAATGGACTTGAGGACACGGGGAGGGGGAAGGGTAAGCTGGGACGAAGTGAGAGAGTGGCACTGACGTATATACACTACCAAATGTCAAACAGATAGCTAGTGGGAAGCAGCCGCATACCACAGAGGGGTCAGCTCGGTGCTCTGTGACCACCTAGAGGGGTGGGATAGGGAGGGTGGGAGGGAGACGCAAGAGGGACGGGATATGGGGATATATATGTCCATGTACAGCTGATTCACTTTGTCATACCGCAGAAATTAACACACCGGTGTAAAGCATTTCTATGCCAATAAAGATGTTCCAAAAAATGAGCTGAAAAAAGATGGGGAGGAAATGGGCTAAAATAGTAACTGTGGTGGAATTAAGCGTGGTTTTTATTCACCTTTTCATATTCCATGCACTAACTAACCAAGTCCTCTATTTCCAATATCCACATACTAAGTTTTCCATAATAAAAGCAGTATCACCTGCCCTCCTGCCCAAGGGAGAAAGGCCCACTGGGCAGCAACATCTCCCCACTTGTGCTCCCCTCCTGGGACCCTGGCTTGGAGCACGTGACGGGGCCTCCAGAGCGCTCTCATCACAGCTGTAGAGATGTGTCCTCGTTGGCTTCACAGGGATGAGCAAGCCTACGGCGGACTTATCTGCTTTGGTTCCCAGGCGCAGCCCCACCCAGCCTGCCTTCATCCTGGCCCATCACGGGCGCTAACCCCCTCTCAACTTCTTCCAACCACAGCCTCTAGCTTCCTGGAGCGTTGTCGGTTATGTGAATTTCTTATTTTCAGTGATCTTTGTCCAGAAGCTAAAAAGGGAAACTTTATCAAATTTTCTATGTAATGATGCAAAGTCCCTGCATGGCAAAAATACATAATCAACAAACAAGCAATTATAAAATGACAATTGAGAAATATTTGGAAGATACAGGACAAAGGGCTGAGTTACCTAATTTATGCAGAGCTCCAAATCAAAAGTTAACAAAACAAGATGAAAAGCCCAATAGAAGACAAACATGAAGTAAGCAAAGGGTACAAAGAAACACCAATTACCAGAAAGCAGGGGGAAGTGTTGAACCTCACTGGTAATAAAAGAAGTGAAAGCCCAAACAACAATGGAATAGAATTTCTTACCTTGCAAATTGCAGAAAGGTCAATAAGAAGGACAATTTGACCATACCTAGTAAGTTTATAAAGGCATGGAGCCACTGAGGAAGACCCGATTTGGAATTTATCCTATAGAAATATTTATAATTTCACCAAGATTAGATATATGATGTTCACTGCAACCTTTTTTAACAAAAGTGTGAAAGAAAGAAAGAAAGAAAGACACAAAGAAAGGAAAGAAAGAAAGAATGAACTTGAAGCAGTCTCTGAACAAGGATCAAATTACTAGGTATTTGTATTTGAAGATAGGTAAAGAAAGCAAAAATCGAGTATCAAAACCAAATTCTAGGGACTTCCCTGGTGGCACAGTAGTTAAGAGTCCGCCTGCCAATGCAGGGGACACGAGTTCGAGCCCTGGTCCGGGAAGATCCCACGAGCCACAGAGCAACTAAGTCCGTGCGCCACAACGACTGAGCCTGCGCTCTAGAGCCCACGAGCCACAACTACTGAAGCCCGCACACCTACAGCCCCTGCTCCGCAACAAGAGAAGCCACTGCAATGAGAAGCCCGCACACCTCAACGAAGAGTAGCCCCCGCCCCGCTCGCCGCAACTAGAGAACGCCCGCGTGCGGCAACGAAGACCCAATACAGCCACATAAACAAATAAAGAAATACATTTATTTTGTTAAAGAAAATTCTAGGTTAGCACTCCGAGAGCAGAAAAGTTGACTTTCTACTGGAAGAACTACTACACCCTGATCGTTTTTATCTCCCCTGCCCAGGAACTCAGAATCCTGAGCTGATAATAAAGTGAGATTATGGGTGATGTTTTCCTTCCTTTGTATTTTTCTGGGTACTTTACGTTTTTTATATGGCACATGTATTCATTTTTCGCAAAGTTCTATAGTATCTTTACCAACATGTGAAGAACACATCTGGATTTACATTCAAAAGCATTCTTCCATTTCTCCACCAGAGGGCAGCAAAACCACAGTAAATAGCAAAAGCCATTTATTTCAAGGTGTTTGGTCTGAAATTGAATGCTGCTGTTCAGTTGTTGATTTTGACAGGCTGCTGGTACAAACTCATCATCAGATTGTTTGCTTGTCTGATAAATGACTATATATTCATTGTAAACACCGACGGAGAGGAGAAAAGACAAGTCACCTATAATCAGGGACCATCTGACATTTATTTCACGTTTCTATGTGTGATGAAAAGAGGAGAAGGGTACGTGTTTTTTTTTTTTAAGTCTGCTGACAAAAAGTCCCCCATACAATTATTTTCTAATCTACGCTTCACATCAAATGTCTCTTGAGCATTTCCCTGCTTCCCTAAGTTCTCTGACATGGTGGTTTTTAAAGGCCGCCTGGTGTTCCAGCCTGTGCACTCGTTGTACCTTGCCTCCCGGATTTACACTGGTCCTTTAGGTGTTTGAACTGTCTTCAAAGTATAAAAGTTTTCCCATGTATAAAATACACATAGAAAACTATACCACCCAATTAATCACTACTCGAATTTGACAGATGTTAACTGTTGCCGTTTTTACTTCAGATATTTTGAAGAAAGGTTTACAGGTAGGGTTGGAGGTCCCGATGTCCGATTAACTTCTCTCCTTCCATCCCCCAAAATCAACTCTGATCTGAAGCCGGTGCTTATTTCTCCTATCCTCGATCTCAGGCTTTAATTACAAAAGTACGTTCTGTAAACAACAGAGTGTTGTCCTGAGCTTTTAAATTCTACACATACATGTAATCACCAAGGCATGTCCTATATTTCCTTAACATTATGATTTACCCCCTGTTGATTTACACCTAGTTCATTTGAACTGCTTTGAGGTATTATAATTTATAAATAGAATCTCTTCACACATTCCCTATGCATAAGCATTTAGGTGGTTTCTAATCATTGAGTATCACTGCTCTTTTGACGGGGCAGGTGCGCATAGATTCTCTAGCTATGATACCTAGAGAAGAATTACGTTTGGGATTCCAGAAGAAGAATGGCGGATTCGAAAGGGTCAGCCCCTTCAGCTCTACTGGCTACTGCTGAATCACACTCCGGAATTCTCAATTCTCAATTCAGCGGGTCGTGAATTAGCCCCATTTCCTCACTTCGTCTTTGTGGTAGGAGGCATGGCTTTAAGCATCTTGGAGGGTAAGCATCTCTTCATGGTCACTGGCAACACAAGGTGTTCTCTTTTGTGAATCCATTACCTTTGCTTATTACCTGCTTGGGTTCTTTACCTTTTTCTAATCGATTTGTACGAAACGTGTAACTATATCTGATTCAGACCTGGTATCTAGAGGAATCACGTGGCACGCACAAAGCGGGTAATTTAAGGAGACCTTGGGCTTCCCTGGTGGTGCGGTGGTTAAGAATCCACCTGGCAAGGCAGGGGACACGGGTTCCAGCTCTAGTCCCGGAAGATCCCACAGGCCCCAGAGCAACAAACTCCACGCAGCACAACTACCGAGCCAGCGCGCCACAACTACTGAAGCCCGCTCGCCTAGAGCCCGTGCTCCGCAACAAGAGAAGGCACCGCAATGAGAAGCCCACGCACTGCAACGAAGAGTAGCCCATGCTCGCTGTAACTAGAGAGAGCCCGTGCTGGGCAACGAAGGCCCAACACAGCCAAAAATAAATTAAATAAAATAAATTTTTTAAAAAAGAATAATGAAAACCAAAATGCGTATGAAGTATAATTCCAACTTTAAAACTAGGAGCTGAAGCATTTACAATAGCCAACACATGGAAGCAGCCTAAGTGGCCACCGACAGATGAATGGATAAAGCAGAGGTGGCACGTATATACAATGGAATATTACTCAGCCAGAAAAAGAAACGAAATTGAGTTATTTGGAGTGAGGTGGGTGGACTTTGACACTGTCACACGGAGTGAAGTAAGTCAGAAAGAGAAAAACAAATACCATATGCTAACACATATATATGGAATCTAAAAAAAAAAAAAAGAAAAAACGGTTCTCATGAGTCTCAGAGCAGGACAGGAATAAAGACGCAGACGTAGAGAATGGACTTGAGGACACAGGGAGGGGGAAGGGTACGCTGGGACGAAGTGAGAGAGTGGCACTGACGTATATACACTACCAAATGTCAAACAGATAGCTAGTGGGAAGCAGCCGCATACCACAGAGGGGTCAGCTCGGTGCTCTGTGACCACCTAGAGGGGTGGGATAGGGAGGGTGGGAGGGAGACGCAAGAGGGACGGGATATGGGGATATATATGTCCATGTACAGCTGATTCACTTTGTCATACCGCAGAAATTAACACACCGGTGTAAAGCATTTCTATGCCAATAAAGATGTTCCAAAAAATGAGCTGAAAAAAGATGGGGAGGAAATGGGCTAAAATAGTAACTGTGGTGGAATTAAGCGTGGTTTTTATTCACCTTTTCATATTCCATGCACTAACTAACCAAGTCCTCTATTTCCAATATCCACATACTAAGTTTTCCATAATAAAAGCAGTATCACCTGCCCTCCTGCCCAAGGGAGAAAGGCCCACTGGGCAGCAACATCTCCCCACTTGTGCTCCCCTCCTGGGACCCTGGCTTGGAGCACGTGACGGGGCCCCCAGAGCGCTCTCATCACAGCTGTAGAGATGTGTCCTCGTTGGCTTCACAGGGATGAGCAAGCCTACGGCGGACTTATCTGCTTTGGTTCCCAGGCGCAGCCCCACCCAGCCTGCCTTCATCCTGGCCCATCACGGGCGCTAACCCCCTCTCAACTTCTTCCAACCACAGCCTCTAGCTTCCTGGAGCGTTGTCGGTTATGTGAATTTCTTATTTTCAGTGATCTTTGTCCAGAAGCTAAAAAGGGAAACTTTATCAAATTTTCTATGTAATGATGCAAAGTCCCTGCATGGCAAAAATACATAATCAACAAACAAGCAATTATAAAATGACAATTGAGAAATATTTGGAAGATACAGGACAAAGGGCTGAGTTACCTAATTTATGCAGAGCTCCAAATCAAAAGTTAACAAAACAAGATGAAAAGCCCAATAGAAGACAAACATGAAGTAAGCAAAGGGTACAAAGAAACACCAATTACCAGAAAGCAGGGGGAAGTGTTGAACCTCACTGGTAATAAAAGAAGTGAAAGCCCAAACAACAATGGAATAGAATTTCTTACCTTGCAAATTGCAGAAAGGTCAATAAGAAGGACAATTTGACCATACCTAGTAAGTTTATAAAGGCATGGAGCCACTGAGGAAGACCCGATTTGGAATTTATCCTATAGAAATATTTATAATTTCACCAAGATTAGATATATGATGTTCACTGCAACCTTTTTTAACAAAAGTGTGAAAGAAAGAAAGAAAGACACAAAGAAAGGAAAGAAAGAAAGAATGAACTTGAAGCAGTCTCTGAACAAGGATCAAATTACTAGGTATTTGTAGTTGAAGATAGGTAAAGAAAGCAAAAATCGAGTATCAAAACCAAATTCTAGGGACTTCCCTGGTGGCACAGTAGTTAAGAGTCCGCCTGCCAATGCAGGGGACACGAGTTCGAGCCCTGGTCCGGGAAGATCCCACGAGCCACAGAGCAACTAAGTCCGTGCGCCACAACGACTGAGCCTGCGCTCTAGAGCCCACGAGCCACAACTACTGAAGCCCGCACACCTACAGCCCCTGCTCCGCAACAAGAGAAGCCACTGCAATGAGAAGCCCGCACACCTCAACGAAGAGTAGCCCCCGCCCCGCTCGCCGCAACTAGAGAACGCCC
Organism: Kogia breviceps; assembly: GCF_026419965.1. NCBI lineage: Eukaryota > Metazoa > Chordata > Mammalia > Artiodactyla > Physeteridae > Kogia > Kogia breviceps. The sequence continues at coordinate 127,919,902 of NC_081330.1, read as the reverse complement.
GCGTGCGGCAACGAAGACCCAATACAGCCACATAAACAAATAAAGAAATACATTTATTTTGTTAAAGAAAATTCTAGGTTAGCACTCCGAGAGCAGAAAAGTTGACTTTCTACTGGAAGAACTACTACACCCTGATCGTTTTTATCTCCCCTGCCCAGGAACTCAGAATCCTGAGCTGATAATAAAGTGAGATTATGGGTGATGTTTTCCTTCCTTTGTATTTTTCTGGGTACTTTAAGTTTTTTATATGGCACATGTATTCATTTTTCGCAAAGTTCTATAGTATCTTTACCAACATGTGAAGAACACATCTGGATTTACATTCAAAAGCATTCTTCCATTTCTCCACCAGAGGGCAGCAAAACCACAGTAAATAGCAAAAGCCATTTATTTCAAGGTGTTTGGTCTGAAATTGAATGCTGCTGTTCAGTTGTTGATTTTGACAGGCTGCTGGTACAAACTCATCATCAGATTGTTTGCTTGTCTGATAAATGACTATATATTCATTGTAAACACCGACGGAGAGGAGAAAAGACAAGTCACCTATAATCAGGGACCATCTGACATTTATTTCACGTTTCTATGTGTGATGAAAAGAGGAGAAGGGTACGTGTTTTTTTTTTTAAGTCTGCTGACAAAAAGTCCCCCATACAATTATTTTCTAATCTACGCTTCACATCAAATGTCTCTTGAGCATTTCCCTGCTTCCCTAAGTTCTCTGACATGGTGGTTTTTAAAGGCCGCCTGGTGTTCCAGCCTGTGCACTCGTTGTACCTTGCCTCCCGGATTTACACTGGTCCTTTAGGTGTTTGAACTGTCTTCAAAGTATAAAAGTTTTCCCATGTATAAAATACACATAGAAAACTATACCACCCAATTAATCACTACTCGAATTTGACAGATGTTAACTGTTGCCGTTTTTACTTCAGATATTTTGAAGAATGGTTTACAGGTAGGGTTGGAGGTCCCGATGTCCGATTAACTTCTCTCCTTCCATCCCCCAAAATCAACTCTGATCTGAAGCCGGTGCTTATTTCTCCTATCCTCGATCTCAGGCTTTAATTACAAAAGTACGTTCTGTAAACAACAGAGTGTTGTCCTGAGCTTTTAAATTCTACACATACATGTAATCACCAAGGCATGTCCTATATTTCCTTAACATTATGATTTACCCCCTGTTGATTTACACCTAGTTCATTTGAACTGCTTTGAGGTATTATAATTTATAAATAGAATCTCTTCACACATTCCCTATGCATAAGCATTTAGGTGGTTTCTAATCATTGAGTATCACTGCTCTTTTGACGGGGCAGGTGCGCATAGATTCTCTAGCTGTGATACCTAGAGAAGAATTACGTTTGGGATTCCAGAAGACGAATGGCGGATTCGAAAGGGTCAGCCCCTTCAGCTCTACTGGCTACTGCTGAATCACACTCCGGAATTCTCAATTCTCAATTCAGCGGGTCGTGAATTAGCCCCATTTCCTCACTTCGTCTTTGTGGTAGGAGGCATGGCTTTAAGCATCTTGGAGGGTAAGCATCTCTTCATGGTCACTGGCAACACAAGGTGTTCTCTTTTGTGAATCCATTACCTTTGCTTATTACCTGCTTGGGTTCTTTACCTTTTTCTAATCGATTTGTACGAAACGTGTAACTATATCTGATTCAGACCTGGTATCTAGAGGAATCACGTGGCACGCACAAAGCGGGTAATTTAAGGAGACCTTGGGCTTCCCTGGTGGTGCGGTGGTTAAGAATCCACCTGGCAAGGCAGGGGACACGGGTTCCAGCTCTAGTCCCGGAAGATCCCACAGGCCCCAGAGCAACAAACTCCACGCAGCACAACTACCGAGCCAGCGCGCCACAACTACTGAAGCCCGCTCGCCTAGAGCCCGTGCTCCGCAACAAGAGAAGGCACCGCAATGAGAAGCCCACGCACTGCAACGAAGAGTAGCCCCTGCTCGCCGTAACTAGAGAGAGCCCGTGCTGGGCAACGAAGGCCCAACACAGCCAAAAATAAATTAAATAAAATAAATTTTTTTAAAAAGAATAATGGAAACCAAAATGCATATGAAGTATAATTCCAACTTTAAAACTAGGAGCTGAAGCATTTACAATAGCCAACACATGGAAGCAGCCTAAGTGGCCACCGACAGATGAATGGATAAAGCAGAGGTGGCACGTATATACAATGGAATATTACTCAGCCAGAAAAAGAAACGAAATTCAGTTATTTGGAGTGAGGTGGGTGGACTTTGACACTGTCACACGGAGTGAAGTAAGTCAGAAAGAGAAAAACAAATACCATATGCTAACACATATATATGGAATCTAAAAAAGAAAAAACGGTTCTCATGAGTCTCAGAGCAGGACAGGAATAAAGACGCAGACGTAGAGAATGGACTTGAGGACACGGGGAGGGGGAAGGGTAAGCTGGGACGAAGTGAGAGAGTGGCACTGACGTATATACACTACCAAATGTCAAACAGATAGCTAGTGGGAAGCAGCCGCATAGCACAGAGGGGTCAGCTCGGTGCTCTGTGACCACCTAGAGGGGTGGGATAGGGAGGGTGGGAGGGAGACGCAAGAGGGACGGGATATGGGGATATATATGTCCATGTGCAGCTGATTCACTTTGTCATACCGCAGAAATTAACACACCGGTGTAAAGCAATTCTACGCCAATAAAGATGTTCCAAAAAATGAGCTGAAAAAAGATGGGGAGGAAATGGGCTAAAATAGTAACTGTGGTGGAATTAAGCGTGGTTTTTATTCACCTTTTCATATTCCATGCACTAACTAACCAAGTCCTCTATTTCCAATATCCACATACTAAGTTTTCCATAATAAAAGCAGTATCACCTGCCCTCCTGCCCAAGGGAGAAAGGCCCACTGGGCAGCATCATCTCCCCACTTGTGCTCCCCTCCTGGGACCCTGGCTTGGAGCACGTGACGGGGCCCCCAGAGCGCTCTCATCACAGCTGTAGAGATGTGTCCTCGTTGGCTTCACAGGGATGAGCAAGCCTACGGCGGACTTATCTGCTTTGGTTCCCAGGCGCAGCCCCACCCAGCCTGCCTTCATCCTGGCCCATCACGGGCGCTAACCCCCTCTCAACTTCTTCCAACCACAGCCTCTAGCTTCCTGGAGCGTTGTCGGTTATGTGAATTTCTTATTTTCAGTGATCTTTGTCCAGAAGCTAAAAAGGGAAACTTTATCAAATTTTCTATGTAATGATGCAAAGTCCCTGCATGGCAAAAATACATAATCAACAAACAAGCAATTATAAAATGACAATTGAGAAATATTTGGAAGATACAGGACAAAGGGCTGAGTTACCTAATTTATGCAGAGCTCCAAATCAAAAGTTAACAAAACAAGATGAAAAGCCCAATAGAAGACAAACATGAAGTAAGCAAAGGGTACAAAGAAACACCAATTACCAGAAAGCAGGGGGAAGTGTTGAACCTCACTGGTAATAAAAGAAGTGAAAGCCCAAACAACAATGGAATAGAATTTCTTACCTTGCAAATTGCAGAAAGGTCAATAAGAAGGACAATTTGACCATACCTAGTAAGTTTATAAAGGCATGGAGCCACTGAGGAAGACCCGATTTGGAATTTATCCTATAGAAATATTTATAATTTCACCAAGATTAGATATATGATGTTCACTGCAACCTTTTTTAACAAAAGTGTGAAAGAAAGAAAGAAAGAAAGACACAAAGAAAGGAAAGAAAGAAAGAATGAACTTGAAGCAGTCTCTGAACAAGGATCAAATTACTAGGTATTTGTAGTTGAAGATAGGTAAAGAAAGCAAAAATCGAGTATCAAAACCAAATTCTAGGGACTTCCCTGGTGGCACAGTAGTTAAGAGTCCGCCTGCCAATGCAGGGGACACGAGTTCGAGCCCTGGTCCGGGAAGATCCCACGAGCCACAGAGCAACTAAGTCCGTGCGCCACAACGACTGAGCCTGCGCTCTAGAGCCCACGAGCCACAACTACTGAAGCCCGCACACCTACAGCCCCTGCTCCGCAACAAGAGAAGCCACTGCAATGAGAAGCCCGCACACCTCAACGAAGAGTAGCCCCCGCCCCGCTCGCCGCAACTAGAGAACGCCCGCGTGCGGCAACGAAGACCCAATACAGCCACATAAACAAATAAAGAAATACATTTATTTTGTTAAAGAAAATTCTAGGTTAGCACTCCGAGAGCAGAAAAGTTGACTTTCTACTGGAAGAACTACTACACCCTGATCGTTTTTATCTCCCCTGCCCAGGAACTCAGAATCCTGAGCTGATAATAAAGTGAGATTATGGGTGATGTTTTCCTTCCTTTGTATTTTTCTGGGTACTTTAAGTTTTTTATATGGCACATGTATTCATTTTTCGCAAAGTTCTATAGTATCTTTACCAACATGTGAAGAACACATCTGGATTTACATTCAAAAGCATTCTTCCATTTCTCCACCAGAGGGCAGCAAAACCACAGTAAATAGCAAAAGCCATTTATTTCAAGGTGTTTGGTCTGAAATTGAATGCCGCTGTTCAGTTGTTGATTTTGACAGGCTGCTGGTACAAACTCATCATCAGATTGTTTGCTTGTCTGATAAATGACTATATATTCATTGTAAACACCGACGGAGAGGAGAAAAGACAAGTCACCTATAATCAGGGACCATCTGACATTTATTTCACGTTTCTATGTGTGATGAAAAGAGGAGAAGGGTACGTGTTTTTTTTTTTTAAGTCTGCTGACAAAAAGTCCCCCATACAATTATTTTCTAATCTACGCTTCACATCAAATGTCTCTTGAGCATTTCCCTGCTTCCCTAAGTTCTCTGACATGGTGGTTTTTAAAGGCCGCCTGGTGTTCCAGCCTGTGCACTCGTTGTACCTTGCCTCCCGGATTTACACTGGTCCTTTAGGTGTTTGAACTGTCTTCAAAGTATAAAAGTTTTCCCATGTATAAAATACACATAGAAAACTATACCACCCAATTAATCACTACTCGAATTTGACAGATGTTAACTGTTGCCGTTTTTACTTCAGATATTTTGAAGAAAGGTTTACAGGTAGGGTTGGAGGTCCCTATGTCCGATTAACTTCTCTCCTTCCATCCCCCAAAATCAACTCTGATCTGAAGCCGGTGCTTATTTCTCCTATCCTCGATCTCAGGCTTTAATTACAAAAGTACGTTCTGTAAACAACAGAGTGTTGTCCTGAGCTTTTAAATTCTACACATACATGTAATCACCAAGGCATGTCCTATATTTCCTTAACATTATGATTTACCCCCTGTTGATTTACACCTAGTTCATTTGAACTGCTTTGAGGTATTATAATTTATAAATAGAATCTCTTCACACATTCCCTATGCATAAGCATTTAGGTGGTTTCTAATCATTGAGTATCACTGCTCTTTTGACGGGGCAGGTGCGCATAGATTCTCTAGCTGTGATACCTAGAGAAGAATTACGTTTGGGATTCCAGAAGACGAATGGCGGATTCGAAAGGGTCAGCCCCTTCAGCTCTACTGGCTACTGCTGAATCACACTCCGGAATTCTCAGTTCTCAATTCAGAGGGTCGTGAATTAGCCCCATTTCCTCACTTCGTCTTTGTGGTAGGAGGCATGGCTTTAAGCATCTTGGAGGGTAAGCATCTCTTCATGGTCACTGGCAACACAAGGTTTTCTCTTTTGTGAATCCATTACCTTTGCTTATTACCTGCTTGGGTTCTTTACCTTTTTCTAATCGATTTGTACGAAACGTGTAACTATATCTGATTCAGACCTGGTATCTAGAGGAATCACGTGGCACGCACAAAGCGGGTAATTTAAGGAGACCTTGGGCTTCCCTGGTGGTGCGGTGGTTAAGAATCCACCTGGCAAGGCAGGGGACACGGGTTCCATCTCTAGTCCCGGAAGATCCCACAGGCCCCAGAGCAACAAACTCCACGCAGCACAACTACCGAGCCAGCGCGCCACAACTACTGAAGCCCGCTCGCCTAGAGCCCGTGCTCCGCAACAAGAGAAGGCACCGCAATGAGAAGCCCACGCACTGCAACGAAGAGTAGCCCCTGCTCGCCGTAACTAGAGAGAGCCCGTGCTGGGCAACGAAGGCCCAACACAGCCAAAAATAAATTAAATAAAATAAATTTTTTTAAAAAGAATAATGAAAACCAAAATGCATATGAAGTATAATTCCAACTTTAAAACTAGGAGCTGAAGCATTTACAATAGCCAACACATGGAAGCAGCCTAAGTGGCCACCGACAGATGAATGGATAAAGCAGAGGTGGCACGTATATACAATGGAATATTACTCAGCCAGAAAAAGAAACGAAATTCAGTTATTTGGAGTGAGGTGGGTGGACTTTGACACTGTCACACGGAGTGAAGTAAGTCAGAAAGAGAAAAACAAATACCATATGCTAACACATATATATGGAATCTAAAAAAGAAAAAACGGTTCTCATGAGTCTCAGAGCAGGACAGGAATAAAGACGCAGACGTAGAGAATGGACTTGAGGACACGGGGAGGGGGAAGGGTAAGCTGGGACGAAGTGAGAGAGTGGCACTGACGTATATACACTACCAAATGTCAAACAGATAGCTAGTGGGAAGCAGCCGCATAGCACAGAGGGGTCAGCTCGGTGCTCTGTGACCACCTAGAGGGGTGGGATAGGGAGGGTGGGAGGGAGACGCAAGAGGGACGGGATATGGGGATATATATGTCCATGTGCAGCTGATTCACTTTGTCATACCGCAGAAATTAACACACCGGTGTAAAGCAATTCTACGCCAATAAAGATGTTCCAAAAAATGAGCTGAAAAAAGATGGGGAGGAAATGGGCTAAAATAGTAACTGTGGTGGAATTAAGCGTGGTTTTTATTCACCTTTTCATATTCCATGCACTAACTAACCAAGTCCTCTATTTCCAATATCCACATACTAAGTTTTCCATAATAAAAGCAGTATCACCTGCCCTCCTGCCCAAGGGAGAAAGGCCCACTGGGCAGCATCATCTCCCCACTTGTGCTCCCCTCCTGGGACCCTGGCTTGGAGCACGTGACGGGGCCCCCAGAGCGCTCTCATCACAGCTGTAGAGATGTGTCCTCGTTGGCTTCACAGGGATGAGCAAGCCTACGGCGGACTTATCTGCTTTGGTTCCCAGGCGCAGCCCCACCCAGCCTGCCTTCATCCTGGCCCATCACGGGCGCTAACCCCCTCTCAACTTCTTCCAACCACAGCCTCTAGCTTCCTGGAGCGTTGTCGGTTATGTGAATTTCTTATTTTCAGTGATCTTTGTCCAGAAGCTAAAAAGGGAAACTTTATCAAATTTTCTATGTAATGATGCAAAGTCCCTGCATGGCAAAAATACATAATCAACAAACAAGCAATTATAAAATGACAATTGAGAAATATTTGGAAGATACAGGACAAAGGGCTGAGTTACCTAATTTATGCAGAGCTCCAAATCAAAAGTTAACAAAACAAGATGAAAAGCCCAATAGAAGACAAACATGAAGTAAGCAAAGGGTACAAAGAAACACCAATTACCAGAAAGCAGGGGGAAGTGTTGAACCTCACTGGTAATAAAAGAAGTGAAAGCCCAAACAACAATGGAATAGAATTTCTTACCTTGCAAATTGCAGAAAGGTCAATAAGAAGGACAATTTGACCATACCTAGTAAGTTTATAAAGGCATGGAGCCACTGAGGAAGACCCGATTTGGAATTTATCCTATAGAAATATTTATAATTTCACCAAGATTAGATATATGATGTTCACTGCAACCTTTTTTAACAAAAGTGTGAAAGAAAGAAAGAAAGACACAAAGAAAGGAAAGAAAGAAAGAATGAACTTGAAGCAGTCTCTGAACAAGGATCAAATTACTAGGTATTTGTAGTTGAAGATAGGTAAAGAAAGCAAAAATCGAGTATCAAAACCAAATTCTAGGGACTTCCCTGGTGGCACAGTAGTTAAGAGTCCGCCTGCCAATGCAGGGGACACGAGTTCGAGCCCTGGTCCGGGAAGATCCCACGAGCCACAGAGCAACTAAGTCCGTGCGCCACAACGACTGAGCCTGCGCTCTAGAGCCCACGAGCCACAACTACTGAAGCCCACACACCTAGAGCCCCTGCTCCGCAACAAGAGAAGCCACTGCAATGAGAAGCCCGCACACCTCAACGAAGAGTAGCCCCCGCCCCGCTCGCCGCAACTAGAGAACGCCCGCGTGCGGCAACGAAGACCCAATACAGCCACATAAACAAATAAAGAAATACATTTATTTTGTTAAAGAAAATTCTAGGTTAGCACTCCGAGAGCAGAAAAGTTGACTTTCTACTGGAAGAACTACTACACCCTGATCGTTTTTATCTCCCCTGCCCAGGAACTCAGAATCCTGAGCTGATAATAAAGTGAGATTATGGGTGATGTTTTCCTTCCTTTGTATTTTTCTGGGTACTTTAAGTTTTTTATATGGCACATGTATTCATTTTTCGCAAAGTTCTATAGTATCTTTATCAACATGTGAAGAACACATCTGGATTTACATTCAAAAGCATTCTTCCATTTCTCCACCAGAGGGCAGCAAAACCACAGTAAATAGCAAAAGCCATTTATTTCAAGGTGTTTGGTCTGAAATTGAATGCCGCTGTTCAGTTGTTGATTTTGACAGGCTGCTGGTACAAACTCATCATCAGATTGTTTGCTTGTCTGATAAATGACTATATATTCATTGTAAACACCGACGGAGAGGAGAAAAGACAAGTCACCTATAATCAGGGACCATCTGACATTTATTTCACGTTTCTATGTGTGATGAAAAGAGGAGAAGGGTACGTATTTTTTTTTTTAACTCTGCTGACAAAAAGTCCCCCATACAATTATTTTCTAATCTACGCTTCACATCAAATGTCTCTTGAGCATTTCCCTGCTTCCCTAAGTTCTCTGACATGGTGGTTTTTAAAGGCCGCCTGGTGTTCCAGCCTGTGCACTCGTTGTACCTTGCCTCCCGGATTTACACTGGTCCTTTAGGTGTTTGAACTGTCTTCAAAGTATAAAAGTTTTCCCATGTATAAAATACACATAGAAAACTATACCACCCAATTAATCACTACTCGAATTTGACAGATGTTAACTGTTGCCGTTTTTACTTCAGATATTTTGAAGAAAGGTTTACAGGTAGGGTTGGAGGTCCCTATGTCCGATTAACTTCTCTCCTTCCATCCCCCAAAATCAACTCTGATCTGAAGCCGGTGCTTATTTCTCCTATCCTCGATCTCAGGCTTTAATTACAAAAGTACGTTCTGTAAACAACAGAGTGTTGTCCTGAGCTTTTAAATTCTACACATACATGTAATCACCAAGGCATGTCCTATATTTCCTTAACATTATGATTTACCCCCTGTTGATTTACACCTAGTTCATTTGAACTGCTTTGAGGTATTATAATTTATAAATAGAATCTCTTCACACATTCCCTATGCATAAGCATTTAGGTGGTTTCTAATCATTGAGTATCACTGCTCTTTTGACGGGGCAGGTGCGCATAGATTCTCTAGCTGTGATACCTAGAGAAGAATTACGTTTGGGATTCCAGAAGACGAATGGCGGATTCGAAAGGGTCAGCCCCTTCAGCTCTACTGGCTACTGCTGAATCACACTCCGGAATTCTCAGTTCTCAATTCAGAGGGTCGTGAATTAGCCCCATTTCCTCACTTCGTCTTTGTGGTAGGAGGCATGGCTTTAAGCATCTTGGAGGGTAAGCATCTCTTCATGGTCACTGGCAACACAAGGTTTTCTCTTTTGTGAATCCATTACCTTTGCTTATTACCTGCTTGGGTTCTTTACCTTTTTCTAATCGATTTGTACGAAACGTGTAACTATATCTGATTCAGACCTGGTATCTAGAGGAATCACGTGGCACGCACAAAGCGGGTAATTTAAGGAGACCTTGGGCTTCCCTGGTGGTGCGGTGGTTAAGAATCCACCTGGCAAGGCAGGGGACACGGGTTCCATCTCTAGTCCCGGAAGATCCCACAGGCCCCAGAGCAACAAACTCCACGCAGCACAACTACCGAGCCAGCGCGCCACAACTACTGAAGCCCGCTCGCCTAGAGCCCGTGCTCCGCAACAAGAGAAGGCACCGCAATGAGAAGCCCACGCACTGCAACGAAGAGTAGCCCCTGCTCGCCGTAACTAGAGAGAGCCCGTGCTGGGCAACGAAGGCCCAACACAGCCAAAAATAAATTAAATAAAATAAATTTTTTTAAAAAGAATAATGAAAACCAAAATGCATATGAAGTATAATTCCAACTTTAAAACTAGGAGCTGAAGCATTTACAATAGCCAACACATGGAAGCAGCCTAAGTGGCCACCGACAGATGAATGGATAAAGCAGAGGTGGCACGTATATACAATGGAATATTACTCAGCCAGAAAAAGAAACGAAATTCAGTTATTTGGAGTGAGGTGGGTGGACTTTGACACTGTCACACGGAGTGAAGTAAGTCAGAAAGAGAAAAACAAATACCATATGCTAACACATATATATGGAATCTAAAAAAGAAAAAACGGTTCTCATGAGTCTCAGAGCAGGACAGGAATAAAGACGCAGACGTAGAGAATGGACTTGAGGACACGGGGAGGGGGAAGGGTAAGCTGGGACGAAGTGAGAGAGTGGCACTGACGTATATACACTACCAAATGTCAAACAGATAGCTAGTGGGAAGCAGCCGCATAGCACAGAGGGGTCAGCTCGGTGCTCTGTGACCACCTAGAGGGGTGGGATAGGGAGGGTGGGAGGGAGACGCAAGAGGGACGGGATATGGGGATATATATGTCCATGTGCAGCTGATTCACTTTGTCATACCGCAGAAATTAACACACCGGTGTAAAGCAATTCTACGCCAATAAAGATGTTCCAAAAAATGAGCTGAAAAAAGATGGGGAGGAAATGGGCTAAAATAGTAACTGTGGTGGAATTAAGCGTGGTTTTTATTCACCTTTTCATATTCCATGCACTAACTAACCAAGTCCTCTATTTCCAATATCCACATACTAAGTTTTCCATAATAAAAGCAGTATCACCTGCCCTCCTGCCCAAGGGAGAAAGGCCCACTGGGCAGCATCATCTCCCCACTTGTGCTCCCCTCCTGGGACCCTGGCTTGGAGCACGTGACGGGGCCCCCAGAGCGCTCTCATCACAGCTGTAGAGATGTGTCCTCGTTGGCTTCACAGGGATGAGCAAGCCTACGGCGGACTTATCTGCTTTGGTTCCCAGGCGCAGCCCCACCCAGCCTGCCTTCATCCTGGCCCATCACGGGCGCTAACCCCCTCTCAACTTCTTCCAACCACAGCCTCTAGCTTCCTGGAGCGTTGTCGGTTATGTGAATTTCTTATTTTCAGTGATCTTTGTCCAGAAGCTAAAAAGGGAAACTTTATCAAATTTTCTATGTAATGATGCAAAGTCCCTGCATGGCAAAAATACATAATCAACAAACAAGCAATTATAAAATGACAATTGAGAAATATTTGGAAGATACAGGACAAAGGGCTGAGTTACCTAATTTATGCAGAGCTCCAAATCAAAAGTTAACAAAACAAGATGAAAAGCCCAATAGAAGACAAACATGAAGTAAGCAAAGGGTACAAAGAAACACCAATTACCAGAAAGCAGGGGGAAGTGTTGAACCTCACTGGTAATAAAAGAAGTGAAAGCCCAAACAACAATGGAATAGAATTTCTTACCTTGCAAATTGCAGAAAGGTCAATAAGAAGGACAATTTGACCATACCTAGTAAGTTTATAAAGGCATGGAGCCACTGAGGAAGACCCGATTTGGAATTTATCCTATAGAAATATTTATAATTTCACCAAGATTAGATATATGATGTTCACTGCAACCTTTTTTAACAAAAGTGTGAAAGAAAGAAAGAAAGACACAAAGAAAGGAAAGAAAGAAAGAATGAACTTGAAGCAGTCTCTGAACAAGGATCAAATTACTAGGTATTTGTAGTTGAAGATAGGTAAAGAAAGCAAAAATCGAGTATCAAAACCAAATTCTAGGGACTTCCCTGGTGGCACAGTAGTTAAGAGTCCGCCTGCCAATGCAGGGGACACGAGTTCGAGCCCTGGTCCGGGAAGATCCCACGAGCCACAGAGCAACTAAGTCCGTGCGCCACAACGACTGAGCCTGCGCTCTAGAGCCCACGAGCCACAACTACTGAAGCCCGCACACCTACAGCCCCTGCTCCGCAACAAGAGAAGCCACTGCAATGAGAAGCCCGCACACCTCAACGAAGAGTAGCCCCCGCCCCGCTCGCCGCAACTAGAGAACGCCCGCGTGCGGCAACGAAGACCCAATACAGCCACATAAACAAATAAAGAAATACATTTATTTTGTTAAAGAAAATTCTAGGTTAGCACTCCGAGAGCAGAAAAGTTGACTTTCTACTGGAAGAACTACTACACCCTGATCGTTTTTATCTCCCCTGCCCAGGAACTCAGAATCCTGAGCTGATAATAAAGTGAGATTATGGGTGATGTTTTCCTTCCTTTGTATTTTTCTGGGTACTTTAAGTTTTTTATATGGCACATGTATTCATTTTTCGCAAAGTTCTATAGTATCTTTATCAACATGTGAAGAACACATCTGGATTTACATTCAAAAGCATTCTTCCATTTCTCCACCAGAGGGCAGCAAAACCACAGTAAATAGCAAAAGCCATTTATTTCAAGGTGTTTGGTCTGAAATTGAATGCCGCTGTTCAGTTGTTGATTTTGACAGGCTGCTGGTACAAACTCATCATCAGATTGTTTGCTTGTCTGATAAATGACTATATATTCATTGTAAACACCGACGGAGAGGAGAAAAGACAAGTCACCTATAATCAGGGACCATCTGACATTTATTTCACGTTTCTATGTGTGATGAAAAGAGGAGAAGGGTACGTATTTTTTTTTTTAACTCTGCTGACAAAAAGTCCCCCATACAATTATTTTCTAATCTACGCTTCACATCAAATGTCTCTTGAGCATTTCCCTGCTTCCCTAAGTTCTCTGACATGGTGGTTTTTAAAGGCCGCCTGGTGTTCCAGCCTGTGCACTCGTTGTACCTTGCCTCCCGGATTTACACTGGTCCTTTAGGTGTTTGAACTGTCTTCAAAGTATAAAAGTTTTCCCATGTATAAAATACACATAGAAAACTATACCACCCAATTAATCACTACTCGAATTTGACAGATGTTAACTGTTGCCGTTTTTACTTCAGATATTTTGAAGAAAGGTTTACAGGTAGGGTTGGAGGTCCCGATGTCCGATTAACTTCTCTCCTTCCATCCCCCAAAATCAACTCTGATCTGAAGCCGGTGCTTATTTCTCCTATCCTCGATCTCAGGCTTTAATTACAAAAGTACGTTCTGTAAACAACAGAGTGTTGTCCTGAGCTTTTAAATTCTACACATACATGTAATCACCAAGGCATGTCCTATATTTCCTTAACATTATGATTTACCCCCTGTTGATTTACACCTAGTTCATTTGAACTGCTTTGAGGTATTATAATTTATAAATAGAATCTCTTCACACATTCCCTATGCATAAGCATTTAGGTGGTTTCTAATCATTGAGTATCACTGCTCTTTTGACGGGGCAGGTGCGCATAGATTCTCTAGCTGTGATACCTAGAGAAGAATTACGTTTGGGATTCCAGAAGACGAATGGCGGATTCGAAAGGGTCAGCCCCTTCAGCTCTACTGGCTACTGCTGAATCACACTCCGGAATTCTCAGTTCTCAATTCAGAGGGTCGTGAATTAGCCCCATTTCCTCACTTCGTCTTTGTGGTAGGAGGCATGGCTTTAAGCATCTTGGAGGGTAAGCATCTCTTCATGGTCACTGGCAACACAAGGTTTTCTCTTTTGTGAATCCATTACCTTTGCTTATTACCTGCTTGGGTTCTTTACCTTTTTCTAATCGATTTGTACGAAACGTGTAACTATATCTGATTCAGACCTGGTATCTAGAGGAATCACGTGGCACGCACAAAGCGGGTAATTTAAGGAGACCTTGGGCTTCCCTGGTGGTGCGGTGGTTAAGAATCCACCTGGCAAGGCAGGGGACACGGGTTCCAGCTCTAGTCCCGGAAGATCCCACAGGCCCCAGAGCAACAAACTCCACGCAGCACAACTACCGAGCCAGCGCGCCACAACTACTGAAGCCCGCTCGCCTAGAGCCCGTGCTCCGCAACAAGAGAAGGCACCGCAATGAGAAGCCCACGCACTGCAACGAAGAGTAGCCCCTGCTCGCCGTAACTAGAGAGAGCCCGTGCTGGGCAACGAAGGCCCAACACAGCCAAAAATAAATTAAATAAAATAAATTTTTTTAAAAAGAATAATGAAAACCAAAATGCATATGAAGTATAATTCCAACTTTAAAACTAGGAGCTGAAGCATTTACAATAGCCAACACATGGAAGCAGCCTAAGTGGCCACCGACAGATGAATGGATAAAGCAGAGGTGGCACGTATATACAATGGAATATTACTCAGCCAGAAAAAGAAACGAAATTGAGTTATTTGGAGTGAGGTGGGTGGACTTTGACACTGTCACACGGAGTGAAGTAAGTCAGAAAGAGAAAAACAAATACCATATGCTAACACATATATATGGAATCTAAAAAAGAAAAAACGGTTCTCATGAGTCTCAGAGCAGGACAGGAATAAAGACGCAGACGTAGAGAATGGACTTGAGGACACGGGGAGGGGGAAGGGTAAGCTGGGACGAAGTGAGAGAGTGGCACTGACGTATATACACTACCAAATGTCAAACAGATAGCTAGTGGGAAGCAGCCGCATAGCACAGAGGGGTCAGCTCGGTGCTCTGTGACCACCTAGAGGGGTGGGATAGGGAGGGTGGGAGGGAGACGCAAGAGGGACGGGATATGGGGATATATATGTCCATGTGCAGCTGATTCACTTTGTCATACCGCAGAAATTAACACACCGGTGTAAAGCAATTCTACGCCAATAAAGATGTTCCAAAAAATGAGCTGAAAAAAGATGGGGAGGAAATGGGCTAAAATAGTAACTGTGGTGGAATTAAGCGTGGTTTTTATTCACCTTTTCATATTCCATGCACTAACTAACCAAGTCCTCTATTTCCAATATCCACATACTAAGTTTTCCATAATAAAAGCAGTATCACCTGCCCTCCTGCCCAAGGGAGAAAGGCCCACTGGGCAGCATCATCTCCCCACTTGTGCTCCCCTCCTGGGACCCTGGCTTGGAGCACGTGACGGGGCCCCCAGAGCGCTCTCATCACAGCTGTAGAGATGTGTCCTCGTTGGCTTCACAGGGATGAGCAAGCCTACGGCGGACTTATCTGCTTTGGTTCCCAGGCGCAGCCCCACCCAGCCTGCCTTCATCCTGGCCCATCACGGGCGCTAACCCCCTCTCAACTTCTTCCAACCACAGCCTCTAGCTTCCTGGAGCGTTGTCGGTTATGTGAATTTCTTATTTTCAGTGATCTTTGTCCAGAAGCTAAAAAGGGAAACTTTATCAAATTTTCTATGTAATGATGCAAAGTCCCTGCATGGCAAAAATACATAATCAACAAACAAGCAATTATAAAATGACAATTGAGAAATATTTGGAAGATACAGGACAAAGGGCTGAGTTACCTAATTTATGCAGAGCTCCAAATCAAAAGTTAACAAAACAAGATGAAAAGCCCAATAGAAGACAAACATGAAGTAAGCAAAGGGTACAAAGAAACACCAATTACCAGAAAGCAGGGGGAAGTGTTGAACCTCACTGGTAATAAAAGAAGTGAAAGCCCAAACAACAATGGAATAGAATTTCTTACCTTGCAAATTGCAGAAAGGTCAATAAGAAGGACAATTTGACCATACCTAGTAAGTTTATAAAGGCATGGAGCCACTGAGGAAGACCCGATTTGGAATTTATCCTATAGAAATATTTATAATTTCACCAAGATTAGATATATGATGTTCACTGCAACCTTTTTTAACAAAAGTGTGAAAGAAAGAAAGAAAGACACAAAGAAAGGAAAGAAAGAAAGAATGAACTTGAAGCAGTCTCTGAACAAGGATCAAATTACTAGGTATTTGTAGTTGAAGATAGGTAAAGAAAGCAAAAATCGAGTATCAAAACCAAATTCTAGGGACTTCCCTGGTGGCACAGTAGTTAAGAGTCCGCCTGCCAATGCAGGGGACACGAGTTCGAGCCCTGGTCCGGGAAGATCCCACGAGCCACAGAGCAACTAAGTCCGTGCGCCACAACGACTGAGCCTGCGCTCTAGAGCCCACGAGCCACAACTACTGAAGCCCACACACCTAGAGCCCCTGCTCCGCAACAAGAGAAGCCACTGCAATGAGAAGCCCGCACACCTCAACGAAGAGTAGCCCCCGCCCCGCTCGCCGCAACTAGAGAACGCCCGCGTGCGGCAACGAAGACCCAATACAGCCACATAAACAAATAAAGAAATACATTTATTTTGTTAAAGAAAATTCTAGGTTAGCACTCCGAGAGCAGAAAAGTTGACTTTCTACTGGAAGAACTACTACACCCTGATCGTTTTTATCTCCCCTGCCCAGGAACTCAGAATCCTGAGCTGATAATAAAGTGAGATTATGGGTGATGTTTTCCTTCCTTTGTATTTTTCTGGGTACTTTAAGTTTTTTATATGGCACATGTATTCATTTTTCGCAAAGTTCTATAGTATCTTTATCAACATGTGAAGAACACATCTGGATTTACATTCAAAAGCATTCTTCCATTTCTCCACCAGAGGGCAGCAAAACCACAGTAAATAGCAAAAGCCATTTATTTCAAGGTGTTTGGTCTGAAATTGAATGCCGCTGTTCAGTTGTTGATTTTGACAGGCTGCTGGTACAAACTCATCATCAGATTGTTTGCTTGTCTGATAAATGACTATATATTCATTGTAAACACCGACGGAGAGGAGAAAAGACAAGTCACCTATAATCAGGGACCATCTGACATTTATTTCACGTTTCTATGTGTGATGAAAAGAGGAGAAGGGTACGTATTTTTTTTTTTAACTCTGCTGACAAAAAGTCCCCCATACAATTATTTTCTAATCTACGCTTCACATCAAATGTCTCTTGAGCATTTCCCTGCTTCCCTAAGTTCTCTGACATGGTGGTTTTTAAAGGCCGCCTGGTGTTCCAGCCTGTGCACTCGTTGTACCTTGCCTCCCGGATTTACACTGGTCCTTTAGGTGTTTGAACTGTCTTCAAAGTATAAAAGTTTTCCCATGTATAAAATACACATAGAAAACTATACCACCCAATTAATCACTACTCGAATTTGACAGATGTTAACTGTTGCCGTTTTTACTTCAGATATTTTGAAGAAAGGTTTACAGGTAGGGTTGGAGGTCCCTATGTCCGATTAACTTCTCTCCTTCCATCCCCCAAAATCAACTCTGATCTGAAGCCGGTGCTTATTTCTCCTATCCTCGATCTCAGGCTTTAATTACAAAAGTACGTTCTGTAAACAACAGAGTGTTGTCCTGAGCTTTTAAATTCTACACATACATGTAATCACCAAGGCATGTCCTATATTTCCTTAACATTATGATTTACCCCCTGTTGATTTACACCTAGTTCATTTGAACTGCTTTGAGGTATTATAATTTATAAATAGAATCTCTTCACACATTCCCTATGCATAAGCATTTAGGTGGTTTCTAATCATTGAGTATCACTGCTCTTTTGACGGGGCAGGTGCGCATAGATTCTCTAGCTGTGATACCTAGAGAAGAATTACGTTTGGGATTCCAGAAGACGAATGGCGGATTCGAAAGGGTCAGCCCCTTCAGCTCTACTGGCTACTGCTGAATCACACTCCGGAATTCTCAGTTCTCAATTCAGAGGGTCGTGAATTAGCCCCATTTCCTCACTTCGTCTTTGTGGTAGGAGGCATGGCTTTAAGCATCTTGGAGGGTAAGCATCTCTTCATGGTCACTGGCAACACAAGGTTTTCTCTTTTGTGAATCCATTACCTTTGCTTATTACCTGCTTGGGTTCTTTACCTTTTTCTAATCGATTTGTACGAAACGTGTAACTATATCTGATTCAGACCTGGTATCTAGAGGAATCACGTGGCACGCACAAAGCGGGTAATTTAAGGAGACCTTGGGCTTCCCTGGTGGTGCGGTGGTTAAGAATCCACCTGGCAAGGCAGGGGACACGGGTTCCATCTCTAGTCCCGGAAGATCCCACAGGCCCCAGAGCAACAAACTCCACGCAGCACAACTACCGAGCCAGCGCGCCACAACTACTGAAGCCCGCTCGCCTAGAGCCCGTGCTCCGCAACAAGAGAAGGCACCGCAATGAGAAGCCCACGCACTGCAACGAAGAGTAGCCCCTGCTCGCCGTAACTAGAGAGAGCCCGTGCTGGGCAACGAAGGCCCAACACAGCCAAAAATAAATTAAATAAAATAAATTTTTTTAAAAAGAATAATGAAAACCAAAATGCATATGAAGTATAATTCCAACTTTAAAACTAGGAGCTGAAGCATTTACAATAGCCAACACATGGAAGCAGCCTAAGTGGCCACCGACAGATGAATGGATAAAGCAGAGGTGGCACGTATATACAATGGAATATTACTCAGCCAGAAAAAGAAACGAAATTCAGTTATTTGGAGTGAGGTGGGTGGACTTTGACAGTGTCACACGGAGTGAAGTAAGTCAGAAAGAGAAAAACAAATACCATATGCTAACACATATATATGGAATCTAAAAAAGAAAAAACGGTTCTCATGAGTCTCAGAGCAGGACAGGAATAAAGACGCAGACGTAGAGAATGGACTTGAGGACACGGGGAGGGGGAAGGGTAAGCTGGGACGAAGTGAGAGAGTGGCACTGACGTATATACACTACCAAATGTCAAACAGATAGCTAGTGGGAAGCAGCCGCATAGCACAGAGGGGTCAGCTCGGTGCTCTGTGACCACCTAGAGGGGTGGGATAGGGAGGGTGGGAGGGAGACGCAAGAGGGACGGGATATGGGGATATATATGTCCATGTGCAGCTGATTCACTTTGTCATACCGCAGAAATTAACACACCGGTGTAAAGCAATTCTACGCCAATAAAGATGTTCCAAAAAATGAGCTGAAAAAAGATGGGGAGGAAATGGGCTAAAATAGTAACTGTGGTGGAATTAAGCGTGGTTTTTATTCACCTTTTCATATTCCATGCACTAACTAACCAAGTCCTCTATTTCCAATATCCACATACTAAGTTTTCCATAATAAAAGCAGTATCACCTGCCCTCCTGCCCAAGGGAGAAAGGCCCACTGGGCAGCATCATCTCCCCACTTGTGCTCCCCTCCTGGGACCCTGGCTTGGAGCACGTGACGGGGCCCCCAGAGCGCTCTCATCACAGCTGTAGAGATGTGTCCTCGTTGGCTTCACAGGGATGAGCAAGCCTACGGCGGACTTATCTGCTTTGGTTCCCAGGCGCAGCCCCACCCAGCCTGCCTTCATCCTGGCCCATCACGGGCGCTAACCCCCTCTCAACTTCTTCCAACCACAGCCTCTAGCTTCCTGGAGCGTTGTCGGTTATGTGAATTTCTTATTTTCAGTGATCTTTGTCCAGAAGCTAAAAAGGGAAACTTTATCAAATTTTCTATGTAATGATGCAAAGTCCCTGCATGGCAAAAATACATAATCAACAAACAAGCAATTATAAAATGACAATTGAGAAATATTTGGAAGATACAGGACAAAGGGCTGAGTTACCTAATTTATGCAGAGCTCCAAATCAAAAGTTAACAAAACAAGATGAAAAGCCCAATAGAAGACAAACATGAAGTAAGCAAAGGGTACAAAGAAACACCAATTACCAGAAAGCAGGGGGAAGTGTTGAACCTCACTGGTAATAAAAGAAGTGAAAGCCCAAACAACAATGGAATAGAATTTCTTACCTTGCAAATTGCAGAAAGGTCAATAAGAAGGACAATTTGACCATACCTAGTAAGTTTATAAAGGCATGGAGCCACTGAGGAAGACCCGATTTGGAATTTATCCTATAGAAATATTTATAATTTCACCAAGATTAGATATATGATGTTCACTGCAACCTTTTTTAACAAAAGTGTGAAAGAAAGAAAGAAAGAAAGACACAAAGAAAGGAAAGAAAGAAAGAATGAACTTGAAGCAGTCTCTGAACAAGGATCAAATTACTAGGTATTTGTATTTGAAGATAGGTAAAGAAAGCAAAAATCGAGTATCAAAACCAAATTCTAGGGACTTCCCTGGTGGCACAGTAGTTAAGAGTCCGCCTGCCAATGCAGGGGACACGAGTTCGAGCCCTGGTCCGGGAAGATCCCACGAGCCACAGAGCAACTAAGTCCGTGCGCCACAACGACTGAGCCTGCGCTCTAGAGCCCACGAGCCACAACTACTGAAGCCCGCACACCTACAGCCCCTGCTCCGCAACAAGAGAAGCCACTGCAATGAGAAGCCCGCACACCTCAACGAAGAGTAGCCCCCGCCCCGCTCGCCGCAACTAGAGAACGCCCGCGTGCGGCAACGAAGACCCAATACAGCCACATAAACAAATAAAGAAATACATTTATTTTGTTAAAGAAAATTCTAGGTTAGCACTCCGAGAGCAGAAAAGTTGACTTTCTACTGGAAGAACTACTACACCCTGATCGTTTTTATCTCCCCTGCCCAGGAACTCAGAATCCTGAGCTGATAATAAAGTGAGATTATGGGTGATGTTTTCCTTCCTTTGTATTTTTCTGGGTACTTTACGTTTTTTATATGGCACATGTATTCATTTTTCGCAAAGTTCTATAGTATCTTTATCAACATGTGAAGAACACATCTGGATTTACATTCAAAAGCATTCTTCCATTTCTCCACCAGAGGGCAGCAAAACCACAGTAAATAGCAAAAGCCATTTATTTCAAGGTGTTTGGTCTGAAATTGAATGCCGCTGTTCAGTTGTTGATTTTGACAGGCTGCTGGTACAAACTCATCATCAGATTGTTTGCTTGTCTGATAAATGACTATATATTCATTGTAAACACCGACGGAGAGGAGAAAAGACAAGTCACCTATAATCAGGGACCATCTGACATTTATTTCACGTTTCTATGTGTGATGAAAAGAGGAGAAGGGTACGTATTTTTTTTTTAACTCTGCTGACAAAAAGTCCCCCATACAATTATTTTCTAATCTACGCTTCACATCAAATGTCTCTTGAGCATTTCCCTGCTTCCCTAAGTTCTCTGACATGGTGGTTTTTAAAGGCCGCCTGGTGTTCCAGCCTGTGCACTCGTTGTACCTTGCCTCCCGGATTTACACTGGTCCTTTAGGTGTTTGAACTGTCTTCAAAGTATAAAAGTTTTCCCATGTATAAAATACACATAGAAAACTATACCACCCAATTAATCACTACTCGAATTTGACAGATGTTAACTGTTGCCGTTTTTACTTCAGATATTTTGAAGAAAGGTTTACAGGTAGGGTTGGAGGTCCCGATGTCCGATTAACTTCTCTCCTTCCATCCCCCAAAATCAACTCTGATCTGAAGCCGGTGCTTATTTCTCCTATCCTCGATCTCAGGCTTTAATTACAAAAGTACGTTCTGTAAACAACAGAGTGTTGTCCTGAGCTTTTAAATTCTACACATACATGTAATCACCAAGGCATGTCCTATATTTCCTTAACATTATGATTTACCCCCTGTTGATTTACACCTAGTTCATTTGAACTGCTTTGAGGTATTATAATTTATAAATAGAATCTCTTCACACATTCCCTATGCATAAGCATTTAGGTGGTTTCTAATCATTGAGTATCACTGCTCTTTTGACGGGGCAGGTGCGCATAGATTCTCTAGCTGTGATACCTAGAGAAGAATTACGTTTGGGATTCCAGAAGACGAATGGCGGATTCGAAAGGGTCAGCCCCTTCAGCTCTACTGGCTACTGCTGAATCACACTCCGGAATTCTCAGTTCTCAATTCAGAGGGTCGTGAATTAGCCCCATTTCCTCACTTCGTCTTTGTGGTAGGAGGCATGGCTTTAAGCATCTTGGAGGGTAAGCATCTCTTCATGGTCACTGGCAACACAAGGTTTTCTCTTTTGTGAATCCATTACCTTTGCTTATTACCTGCTTGGGTTCTTTACCTTTTTCTAATCGATTTGTACGAAACGTGTAACTATATCTGATTCAGACCTGGTATCTAGAGGAATCACGTGGCACGCACAAAGCGGGTAATTTAAGGAGACCTTGGGCTTCCCTGGTGGTGCGGTGGTTAAGAATCCACCTGGCAAGGCAGGGGACACGGGTTCCAGCTCTAGTCCCGGAAGATCCCACAGGCCCCAGAGCAACAAACTCCACGCAGCACAACTACCGAGCCAGCGCGCCACAACTACTGAAGCCCGCTCGCCTAGAGCCCGTGCTCCGCAACAAGAGAAGGCACCGCAATGAGAAGCCCACGCACTGCAACGAAGAGTAGCCCCTGCTCGCCGTAACTAGAGAGAGCCCGTGCTGGGCAACGAAGGCCCAACACAGCCAAAAATAAATTAAATAAAATAAATTTTTTTAAAAAGAATAATGAAAACCAAAATGCATATGAAGTATAATTCCAACTTTAAAACTAGGAGCTGAAGCATTTACAATAGCCAACACATGGAAGCAGCCTAAGTGGCCACCGACAGATGAATGGATAAAGCAGAGGTGGCACGTATATACAATGGAATATTACTCAGCCAGAAAAAGAAACGAAATTGAGTTATTTGGAGTGAGGTGGGTGGACTTTGACACTGTCACACGGAGTGAAGTAAGTCAGAAAGAGAAAAACAAATACCATATGCTAACACATATATATGGAATCTAAAAAAGAAAAAACGGTTCTCATGAGTCTCAGAGCAGGACAGGAATAAAGACGCAGACGTAGAGAATGGACTTGAGGACACGGGGAGGGGGAAGGGTAAGCTGGGACGAAGTGAGAGAGTGGCACTGACGTATATACACTACCAAATGTCAAACAGATAGCTAGTGGGAAGCAGCCGCATAGCACAGAGGGGTCAGCTCGGTGCTCTGTGACCACCTAGAGGGGTGGGATAGGGAGGGTGGGAGGGAGACGCAAGAGGGACGGGATATGGGGATATATATGTCCATGTGCAGCTGATTCACTTTGTCATACCGCAGAAATTAACACACCGGTGTAAAGCAATTCTACGCCAATAAAGATGTTCCAAAAAATGAGCTGAAAAAAGATGGGGAGGAAATGGGCTAAAATAGTAACTGTGGTGGAATTAAGCGTGGTTTTTATTCACCTTTTCATATTCCATGCACTAACTAACCAAGTCCTCTATTTCCAATATCCACATACTAAGTTTTCCATAATAAAAGCAGTATCACCTGCCCTCCTGCCCAAGGGAGAAAGGCCCACTGGGCAGCATCATCTCCCCACTTGTGCTCCCCTCCTGGGACCCTGGCTTGGAGCACGTGACGGGGCCCCCAGAGCGCTCTCATCACAGCTGTAGAGATGTGTCCTCGTTGGCTTCACAGGGATGAGCAAGCCTACGGCGGACTTATCTGCTTTGGTTCCCAGGCGCAGCCCCACCCAGCCTGCCTTCATCCTGGCCCATCACGGGCGCTAACCCCCTCTCAACTTCTTCCAACCACAGCCTCTAGCTTCCTGGAGCGTTGTCGGTTATGTGAATTTCTTATTTTCAGTGATCTTTGTCCAGAAGCTAAAAAGGGAAACTTTATCAAATTTTCTATGTAATGATGCAAAGTCCCTGCATGGCAAAAATACATAATCAACAAACAAGCAATTATAAAATGACAATTGAGAAATATTTGGAAGATACAGGACAAAGGGCTGAGTTACCTAATTTATGCAGAGCTCCAAATCAAAAGTTAACAAAACAAGATGAAAAGCCCAATAGAAGACAAACATGAAGTAAGCAAAGGGTACAAAGAAACACCAATTACCAGAAAGCAGGGGGAAGTGTTGAACCTCACTGGTAATAAAAGAAGTGAAAGCCCAAACAACAATGGAATAGAATTTCTTACCTTGCAAATTGCAGAAAGGTCAATAAGAAGGACAATTTGACCATACCTAGTAAGTTTATAAAGGCATGGAGCCACTGAGGAAGACCCGATTTGGAATTTATCCTATAGAAATATTTATAATTTCACCAAGATTAGATATATGATGTTCACTGCAACCTTTTTTAACAAAAGTGTGAAAGAAAGAAAGAAAGACACAAAGAAAGGAAAGAAAGAAAGAATGAACTTGAAGCAGTCTCTGAACAAGGATCAAATTACTAGGTATTTGTAGTTGAAGATAGGTAAAGAAAGCAAAAATCGAGTATCAAAACCAAATTCTAGGGACTTCCCTGGTGGCACAGTAGTTAAGAGTCCGCCTGCCAATGCAGGGGACACGAGTTCGAGCCCTGGTCCGGGAAGATCCCACGAGCCACAGAGCAACTAAGTCCGTGCGCCACAACGACTGAGCCTGCGCTCTAGAGCCCACGAGCCACAACTACTGAAGCCCGCACACCTACAGCCCCTGCTCCGCAACAAGAGAAGCCACTGCAATGAGAAGCCCGCACACCTCAACGAAGAGTAGCCCCCGCCCCGCTCGCCGCAACTAGAGAACGCCCGCGTGCGGCAACGAAGACCCAATACAGCCACATAAACAAATAAAGAAATACATTTATTTTGTTAAAGAAAATTCTAGGTTAGCACTCCGAGAGCAGAAAAGTTGACTTTCTACTGGAAGAACTACTACACCCTGATCGTTTTTATCTCCCCTGCCCAGGAACTCAGAATCCTGAGCTGATAATAAAGTGAGATTATGGGTGATGTTTTCCTTCCTTTGTATTTTTCTGGGTACTTTAAGTTTTTTATATGGCACATGTATTCATTTTTCGCAAAGTTCTATAGTATCTTTATCAACATGTGAAGAACACATCTGGATTTACATTCAAAAGCATTCTTCCATTTCTCCACCAGAGGGCAGCAAAACCACAGTAAATAGCAAAAGCCATTTATTTCAAGGTGTTTGGTCTGAAATTGAATGCCGCTGTTCAGTTGTTGATTTTGACAGGCTGCTGGTACAAACTCATCATCAGATTGTTTGCTTGTCTGATAAATGACTATATATTCATTGTAAACACCGACGGAGAGGAGAAAAGACAAGTCACCTATAATCAGGGACCATCTGACATTTATTTCACGTTTCTATGTGTGATGAAAAGAGGAGAAGGGTACGTATTTTTTTTTTTAACTCTGCTGACAAAAAGTCCCCCATACAATTATTTTCTAATCTACGCTTCACATCAAATGTCTCTTGAGCATTTCCCTGCTTCCCTAAGTTCTCTGACATGGTGGTTTTTAAAGGCCGCCTGGTGTTCCAGCCTGTGCACTCGTTGTACCTTGCCTCCCGGATTTACACTGGTCCTTTAGGTGTTTGAACTGTCTTCAAAGTATAAAAGTTTTCCCATGTATAAAATACACATAGAAAACTATACCACCCAATTAATCACTACTCGAATTTGACAGATGTTAACTGTTGCCGTTTTTACTTCAGATATTTTGAAGAAAGGTTTACAGGTAGGGTTGGAGGTCCCGATGTCCGATTAACTTCTCTCCTTCCATCCCCCAAAATCAACTCTGATCTGAAGCCGGTGCTTATTTCTCCTATCCTCGATCTCAGGCTTTAATTACAAAAGTACGTTCTGTAAACAACAGAGTGTTGTCCTGAGCTTTTAAATTCTACACATACATGTAATCACCAAGGCATGTCCTATATTTCCTTAACATTATGATTTACCCCCTGTTGATTTACACCTAGTTCATTTGAACTGCTTTGAGGTATTATAATTTATAAATAGAATCTCTTCACACATTCCCTATGCATAAGCATTTAGGTGGTTTCTAATCATTGAGTATCACTGCTCTTTTGACGGGGCAGGTGCGCATAGATTCTCTAGCTGTGATACCTAGAGAAGAATTACGTTTGGGATTCCAGAAGACGAATGGCGGATTCGAAAGGGTCAGCCCCTTCAGCTCTACTGGCTACTGCTGAATCACACTCCGGAATTCTCAGTTCTCAATTCAGAGGGTCGTGAATTAGCCCCATTTCCTCACTTCGTCTTTGTGGTAGGAGGCATGGCTTTAAGCATCTTGGAGGGTAAGCATCTCTTCATGGTCACTGGCAACACAAGGTTTTCTCTTTTGTGAATCCATTACCTTTGCTTATTACCTGCTTGGGTTCTTTACCTTTTTCTAATCGATTTGTACGAAACGTGTAACTATATCTGATTCAGACCTGGTATCTAGAGGAATCACGTGGCACGCACAAAGCGGGTAATTTAAGGAGACCTTGGGCTTCCCTGGTGGTGCGGTGGTTAAGAATCCACCTGGCAAGGCAGGGGACACGGGTTCCAGCTCTAGTCCCGGAAGATCCCACAGGCCCCAGAGCAACAAACTCCACGCAGCACAACTACCGAGCCAGCGCGCCACAACTACTGAAGCCCGCTCGCCTAGAGCCCGTGCTCCGCAACAAGAGAAGGCACCGCAATGAGAAGCCCACGCACTGCAACGAAGAGTAGCCCCTGCTCGCCGTAACTAGAGAGAGCCCGTGCTGGGCAACGAAGGCCCAACACAGCCAAAAATAAATTAAATAAAATAAATTTTTTTAAAAAGAATAATGAAAACCAAAATGCATATGAAGTATAATTCCAACTTTAAAACTAGGAGCTGAAGCATTTACAATAGCCAACACATGGAAGCAGCCTAAGTGGCCACCGACAGATGAATGGATAAAGCAGAGGTGGCACGTATATACAATGGAATATTACTCAGCCAGAAAAAGAAACGAAATTGAGTTATTTGGAGTGAGGTGGGTGGACTTTGACACTGTCACACGGAGTGAAGTAAGTCAGAAAGAGAAAAACAAATACCATATGCTAACACATATATATGGAATCTAAAAAAGAAAAAACGGTTCTCATGAGTCTCAGAGCAGGACAGGAATAAAGACGCAGACGTAGAGAATGGACTTGAGGACACGGGGAGGGGGAAGGGTAAGCTGGGACGAAGTGAGAGAGTGGCACTGACGTATATACACTACCAAATGTCAAACAGATAGCTAGTGGGAAGCAGCCGCATAGCACAGAGGGGTCAGCTCGGTGCTCTGTGACCACCTAGAGGGGTGGGATAGGGAGGGTGGGAGGGAGACGCAAGAGGGACGGGATATGGGGATATATATGTCCATGTGCAGCTGATTCACTTTGTCATACCGCAGAAATTAACACACCGGTGTAAAGCAATTCTACGCCAATAAAGATGTTCCAAAAAATGAGCTGAAAAAAGATGGGGAGGAAATGGGCTAAAATAGTAACTGTGGTGGAATTAAGCGTGGTTTTTATTCACCTTTTCATATTCCATGCACTAACTAACCAAGTCCTCTATTTCCAATATCCACATACTAAGTTTTCCATAATAAAAGCAGTATCACCTGCCCTCCTGCCCAAGGGAGAAAGGCCCACTGGGCAGCATCATCTCCCCACTTGTGCTCCCCTCCTGGGACCCTGGCTTGGAGCACGTGACGGGGCCCCCAGAGCGCTCTCATCACAGCTGTAGAGATGTGTCCTCGTTGGCTTCACAGGGATGAGCAAGCCTACGGCGGACTTATCTGCTTTGGTTCCCAGGCGCAGCCCCACCCAGCCTGCCTTCATCCTGGCCCATCACGGGCGCTAACCCCCTCTCAACTTCTTCCAACCACAGCCTCTAGCTTCCTGGAGCGTTGTCGGTTATGTGAATTTCTTATTTTCAGTGATCTTTGTCCAGAAGCTAAAAAGGGAAACTTTATCAAATTTTCTATGTAATGATGCAAAGTCCCTGCATGGCAAAAATACATAATCAACAAACAAGCAATTATAAAATGACAATTGAGAAATATTTGGAAGATACAGGACAAAGGGCTGAGTTACCTAATTTATGCAGAGCTCCAAATCAAAAGTTAACAAAACAAGATGAAAAGCCCAATAGAAGACAAACATGAAGTAAGCAAAGGGTACAAAGAAACACCAATTACCAGAAAGCAGGGGGAAGTGTTGAACCTCACTGGTAATAAAAGAAGTGAAAGCCCAAACAACAATGGAATAGAATTTCTTACCTTGCAAATTGCAGAAAGGTCAATAAGAAGGACAATTTGACCATACCTAGTAAGTTTATAAAGGCATGGAGCCACTGAGGAAGACCCGATTTGGAATTTATCCTATAGAAATATTTATAATTTCACCAAGATTAGATATATGATGTTCACTGCAACCTTTTTTAACAAAAGTGTGAAAGAAAGAAAGAAAGACACAAAGAAAGGAAAGAAAGAAAGAATGAACTTGAAGCAGTCTCTGAACAAGGATCAAATTACTAGGTATTTGTAGTTGAAGATAGGTAAAGAAAGCAAAAATCGAGTATCAAAACCAAATTCTAGGGACTTCCCTGGTGGCACAGTAGTTAAGAGTCCGCCTGCCAATGCAGGGGACACGAGTTCGAGCCCTGGTCCGGGAAGATCCCACGAGCCACAGAGCAACTAAGTCCGTGCGCCACAACGACTGAGCCTGCGCTCTAGAGCCCACGAGCCACAACTACTGAAGCCCACACACCTAGAGCCCCTGCTCCGCAACAAGAGAAGCCACTGCAATGAGAAGCCCGCACACCTCAACGAAGAGTAGCCCCCGCCCCGCTCGCCGCAACTAGAGAACGCCCGCGTGCGGCAACGAAGACCCAATACAGCCACATAAACAAATAAAGAAATACATTTATTTTGTTAAAGAAAATTCTAGGTTAGCACTCCGAGAGCAGAAAAGTTGACTTTCTACTGGAAGAACTACTACACCCTGATCGTTTTTATCTCCCCTGCCCAGGAACTCAGAATCCTGAGCTGATAATAAAGTGAGATTATGGGTGATGTTTTCCTTCCTTTGTATTTTTCTGGGTACTTTAAGTTTTTTATATGGCACATGTATTCATTTTTCGCAAAGTTCTATAGTATCTTTATCAACATGTGAAGAACACATCTGGATTTACATTCAAAAGCATTCTTCCATTTCTCCACCAGAGGGCAGCAAAACCACAGTAAATAGCAAAAGCCATTTATTTCAAGGTGTTTGGTCTGAAATTGAATGCCGCTGTTCAGTTGTTGATTTTGACAGGCTGCTGGTACAAACTCATCATCAGATTGTTTGCTTGTCTGATAAATGACTATATATTCATTGTAAACACCGACGGAGAGGAGAAAAGACAAGTCACCTATAATCAGGGACCATCTGACATTTATTTCACGTTTCTATGTGTGATGAAAAGAGGAGAAGGGTACGTATTTTTTTTTTTAACTCTGCTGACAAAAAGTCCCCCATACAATTATTTTCTAATCTACGCTTCACATCAAATGTCTCTTGAGCATTTCCCTGCTTCCCTAAGTTCTCTGACATGGTGGTTTTTAAAGGCCGCCTGGTGTTCCAGCCTGTGCACTCGTTGTACCTTGCCTCCCGGATTTACACTGGTCCTTTAGGTGTTTGAACTGTCTTCAAAGTATAAAAGTTTTCCCATGTATAAAATACACATAGAAAACTATACCACCCAATTAATCACTACTCGAATTTGACAGATGTTAACTGTTGCCGTTTTTACTTCAGATATTTTGAAGAAAGGTTTACAGGTAGGGTTGGAGGTCCCTATGTCCGATTAACTTCTCTCCTTCCATCCCCCAAAATCAACTCTGATCTGAAGCCGGTGCTTATTTCTCCTATCCTCGATCTCAGGCTTTAATTACAAAAGTACGTTCTGTAAACAACAGAGTGTTGTCCTGAGCTTTTAAATTCTACACATACATGTAATCACCAAGGCATGTCCTATATTTCCTTAACATTATGATTTACCCCCTGTTGATTTACACCTAGTTCATTTGAACTGCTTTGAGGTATTATAATTTATAAATAGAATCTCTTCACACATTCCCTATGCATAAGCATTTAGGTGGTTTCTAATCATTGAGTATCACTGCTCTTTTGACGGGGCAGGTGCGCATAGATTCTCTAGCTGTGATACCTAGAGAAGAATTACGTTTGGGATTCCAGAAGACGAATGGCGGATTCGAAAGGGTCAGCCCCTTCAGCTCTACTGGCTACTGCTGAATCACACTCCGGAATTCTCAGTTCTCAATTCAGAGGGTCGTGAATTAGCCCCATTTCCTCACTTCGTCTTTGTGGTAGGAGGCATGGCTTTAAGCATCTTGGAGGGTAAGCATCTCTTCATGGTCACTGGCAACACAAGGTTTTCTCTTTTGTGAATCCATTACCTTTGCTTATTACCTGCTTGGGTTCTTTACCTTTTTCTAATCGATTTGTACGAAACGTGTAACTATATCTGATTCAGACCTGGTATCTAGAGGAATCACGTGGCACGCACAAAGCGGGTAATTTAAGGAGACCTTGGGCTTCCCTGGTGGTGCGGTGGTTAAGAATCCACCTGGCAAGGCAGGGGACACGGGTTCCATCTCTAGTCCCGGAAGATCCCACAGGCCCCAGAGCAACAAACTCCACGCAGCACAACTACCGAGCCAGCGCGCCACAACTACTGAAGCCCGCTCGCCTAGAGCCCGTGCTCCGCAACAAGAGAAGGCACCGCAATGAGAAGCCCACGCACTGCAACGAAGAGTAGCCCCTGCTCGCCGTAACTAGAGAGAGCCCGTGCTGGGCAACGAAGGCCCAACACAGCCAAAAATAAATTAAATAAAATAAATTTTTTTAAAAAGAATAATGAAAACCAAAATGCATATGAAGTATAATTCCAACTTTAAAACTAGGAGCTGAAGCATTTACAATAGCCAACACATGGAAGCAGCCTAAGTGGCCACCGACAGATGAATGGATAAAGCAGAGGTGGCACGTATATACAATGGAATATTACTCAGCCAGAAAAAGAAACGAAATTCAGTTATTTGGAGTGAGGTGGGTGGACTTTGACAGTGTCACACGGAGTGAAGTAAGTCAGAAAGAGAAAAACAAATACCATATGCTAACACATATATATGGAATCTAAAAAAGAAAAAACGGTTCTCATGAGTCTCAGAGCAGGACAGGAATAAAGACGCAGACGTAGAGAATGGACTTGAGGACACGGGGAGGGGGAAGGGTAAGCTGGGACGAAGTGAGAGAGTGGCACTGACGTATATACACTACCAAATGTCAAACAGATAGCTAGTGGGAAGCAGCCGCATAGCACAGAGGGGTCAGCTCGGTGCTCTGTGACCACCTAGAGGGGTGGGATAGGGAGGGTGGGAGGGAGACGCAAGAGGGACGGGATATGGGGATATATATGTCCATGTGCAGCTGATTCACTTTGTCATACCGCAGAAATTAACACACCGGTGTAAAGCAATTCTACGCCAATAAAGATGTTCCAAAAAATGAGCTGAAAAAAGATGGGGAGGAAATGGGCTAAAATAGTAACTGTGGTGGAATTAAGCGTGGTTTTTATTCACCTTTTCATATTCCATGCACTAACTAACCAAGTCCTCTATTTCCAATATCCACATACTAAGTTTTCCATAATAAAAGCAGTATCACCTGCCCTCCTGCCCAAGGGAGAAAGGCCCACTGGGCAGCATCATCTCCCCACTTGTGCTCCCCTCCTGGGACCCTGGCTTGGAGCACGTGACGGGGCCCCCAGAGCGCTCTCATCACAGCTGTAGAGATGTGTCCTCGTTGGCTTCACAGGGATGAGCAAGCCTACGGCGGACTTATCTGCTTTGGTTCCCAGGCGCAGCCCCACCCAGCCTGCCTTCATCCTGGCCCATCACGGGCGCTAACCCCCTCTCAACTTCTTCCAACCACAGCCTCTAGCTTCCTGGAGCGTTGTCGGTTATGTGAATTTCTTATTTTCAGTGATCTTTGTCCAGAAGCTAAAAAGGGAAACTTTATCAAATTTTCTATGTAATGATGCAAAGTCCCTGCATGGCAAAAATACATAATCAACAAACAAGCAATTATAAAATGACAATTGAGAAATATTTGGAAGATACAGGACAAAGGGCTGAGTTACCTAATTTATGCAGAGCTCCAAATCAAAAGTTAACAAAACAAGATGAAAAGCCCAATAGAAGACAAACATGAAGTAAGCAAAGGGTACAAAGAAACACCAATTACCAGAAAGCAGGGGGAAGTGTTGAACCTCACTGGTAATAAAAGAAGTGAAAGCCCAAACAACAATGGAATAGAATTTCTTACCTTGCAAATTGCAGAAAGGTCAATAAGAAGGACAATTTGACCATACCTAGTAAGTTTATAAAGGCATGGAGCCACTGAGGAAGACCCGATTTGGAATTTATCCTATAGAAATATTTATAATTTCACCAAGATTAGATATATGATGTTCACTGCAACCTTTTTTAACAAAAGTGTGAAAGAAAGAAAGAAAGACACAAAGAAAGGAAAGAAAGAAAGAATGAACTTGAAGCAGTCTCTGAACAAGGATCAAATTACTAGGTATTTGTAGTTGAAGATAGGTAAAGAAAGCAAAAATCGAGTATCAAAACCAAATTCTAGGGACTTCCCTGGTGGCACAGTAGTTAAGAGTCCGCCTGCCAATGCAGGGGACACGAGTTCGAGCCCTGGTCCGGGAAGATCCCACGAGCCACAGAGCAACTAAGTCCGTGCGCCACAACGACTGAGCCTGCGCTCTAGAGCCCACGAGCCACAACTACTGAAGCCCGCACACCTACAGCCCCTGCTCCGCAACAAGAGAAGCCACTGCAATGAGAAGCCCGCACACCTCAACGAAGAGTAGCCCCCGCCCCGCTCGCCGCAACTAGAGAACGCCCGCGTGCGGCAACGAAGACCCAATACAGCCACATAAACAAATAAAGAAATACATTTATTTTGTTAAAGAAAATTCTAGGTTAGCACTCCGAGAGCAGAAAAGTTGACTTTCTACTGGAAGAACTACTACACCCTGATCGTTTTTATCTCCCCTGCCCAGGAACTCAGAATCCTGAGCTGATAATAAAGTGAGATTATGGGTGATGTTTTCCTTCCTTTGTATTTTTCTGGGTACTTTAAGTTTTTTATATGGCACATGTATTCATTTTTCGCAAAGTTCTATAGTATCTTTATCAACATGTGAAGAACACATCTGGATTTACATTCAAAAGCATTCTTCCATTTCTCCACCAGAGGGCAGCAAAACCACAGTAAATAGCAAAAGCCATTTATTTCAAGGTGTTTGGTCTGAAATTGAATGCCGCTGTTCAGTTGTTGATTTTGACAGGCTGCTGGTACAAACTCATCATCAGATTGTTTGCTTGTCTGATAAATGACTATATATTCATTGTAAACACCGACGGAGAGGAGAAAAGACAAGTCACCTATAATCAGGGACCATCTGACATTTATTTCACGTTTCTATGTGTGATGAAAAGAGGAGAAGGGTACGTATTTTTTTTTTAACTCTGCTGACAAAAAGTCCCCCATACAATTATTTTCTAATCTACGCTTCACATCAAATGTCTCTTGAGCATTTCCCTGCTTCCCTAAGTTCTCTGACATGGTGGTTTTTAAAGGCCGCCTGGTGTTCCAGCCTGTGCACTCGTTGTACCTTGCCTCCCGGATTTACACTGGTCCTTTAGGTGTTTGAACTGTCTTCAAAGTATAAAAGTTTTCCCATGTATAAAATACACATAGAAAACTATACCACCCAATTAATCACTACTCGAATTTGACAGATGTTAACTGTTGCCGTTTTTACTTCAGATATTTTGAAGAAAGGTTTACAGGTAGGGTTGGAGGTCCCGATGTCCGATTAACTTCTCTCCTTCCATCCCCCAAAATCAACTCTGATCTGAAGCCGGTGCTTATTTCTCCTATCCTCGATCTCAGGCTTTAATTACAAAAGTACGTTCTGTAAACAACAGAGTGTTGTCCTGAGCTTTTAAATTCTACACATACATGTAATCACCAAGGCATGTCCTATATTTCCTTAACATTATGATTTACCCCCTGTTGATTTACACCTAGTTCATTTGAACTGCTTTGAGGTATTATAATTTATAAATAGAATCTCTTCACACATTCCCTATGCATAAGCATTTAGGTGGTTTCTAATCATTGAGTATCACTGCTCTTTTGACGGGGCAGGTGCGCATAGATTCTCTAGCTGTGATACCTAGAGAAGAATTACGTTTGGGATTCCAGAAGACGAATGGCGGATTCGAAAGGGTCAGCCCCTTCAGCTCTACTGGCTACTGCTGAATCACACTCCGGAATTCTCAGTTCTCAATTCAGAGGGTCGTGAATTAGCCCCATTTCCTCACTTCGTCTTTGTGGTAGGAGGCATGGCTTTAAGCATCTTGGAGGGTAAGCATCTCTTCATGGTCACTGGCAACACAAGGTTTTCTCTTTTGTGAATCCATTACCTTTGCTTATTACCTGCTTGGGTTCTTTACCTTTTTCTAATCGATTTGTACGAAACGTGTAACTATATCTGATTCAGACCTGGTATCTAGAGGAATCACGTGGCACGCACAAAGCGGGTAATTTAAGGAGACCTTGGGCTTCCCTGGTGGTGCGGTGGTTAAGAATCCACCTGGCAAGGCAGGGGACACGGGTTCCAGCTCTAGTCCCGGAAGATCCCACAGGCCCCAGAGCAACAAACTCCACGCAGCACAACTACCGAGCCAGCGCGCCACAACTACTGAAGCCCGCTCGCCTAGAGCCCGTGCTCCGCAACAAGAGAAGGCACCGCAATGAGAAGCCCACGCACTGCAACGAAGAGTAGCCCCTGCTCGCCGTAACTAGAGAGAGCCCGTGCTGGGCAACGAAGGCCCAACACAGCCAAAAATAAATTAAATAAAATAAATTTTTTTAAAAAGAATAATGAAAACCAAAATGCATATGAAGTATAATTCCAACTTTAAAACTAGGAGCTGAAGCATTTACAATAGCCAACACATGGAAGCAGCCTAAGTGGCCACCGACAGATGAATGGATAAAGCAGAGGTGGCACGTATATACAATGGAATATTACTCAGCCAGAAAAAGAAACGAAATTGAGTTATTTGGAGTGAGGTGGGTGGACTTTGACACTGTCACACGGAGTGAAGTAAGTCAGAAAGAGAAAAACAAATACCATATGCTAACACATATATATGGAATCTAAAAAAGAAAAAACGGTTCTCATGAGTCTCAGAGCAGGACAGGAATAAAGACGCAGACGTAGAGAATGGACTTGAGGACACGGGGAGGGGGAAGGGTAAGCTGGGACGAAGTGAGAGAGTGGCACTGACGTATATACACTACCAAATGTCAAACAGATAGCTAGTGGGAAGCAGCCGCATAGCACAGAGGGGTCAGCTCGGTGCTCTGTGACCACCTAGAGGGGTGGGATAGGGAGGGTGGGAGGGAGACGCAAGAGGGACGGG
The DNA here is from genome assembly GCF_026419965.1 of Kogia breviceps. Lineage (NCBI taxonomy): Eukaryota > Metazoa > Chordata > Mammalia > Artiodactyla > Physeteridae > Kogia > Kogia breviceps. The sequence continues at coordinate 127,884,387 of NC_081330.1, read as the reverse complement.
ATATGGGGATATATATGTCCATGTGCAGCTGATTCACTTTGTCATACCGCAGAAATTAACACACCGGTGTAAAGCAATTCTACGCCAATAAAGATGTTCCAAAAAATGAGCTGAAAAAAGATGGGGAGGAAATGGGCTAAAATAGTAACTGTGGTGGAATTAAGCGTGGTTTTTATTCACCTTTTCATATTCCATGCACTAACTAACCAAGTCCTCTATTTCCAATATCCACATACTAAGTTTTCCATAATAAAAGCAGTATCACCTGCCCTCCTGCCCAAGGGAGAAAGGCCCACTGGGCAGCATCATCTCCCCACTTGTGCTCCCCTCCTGGGACCCTGGCTTGGAGCACGTGACGGGGCCCCCAGAGCGCTCTCATCACAGCTGTAGAGATGTGTCCTCGTTGGCTTCACAGGGATGAGCAAGCCTACGGCGGACTTATCTGCTTTGGTTCCCAGGCGCAGCCCCACCCAGCCTGCCTTCATCCTGGCCCATCACGGGCGCTAACCCCCTCTCAACTTCTTCCAACCACAGCCTCTAGCTTCCTGGAGCGTTGTCGGTTATGTGAATTTCTTATTTTCAGTGATCTTTGTCCAGAAGCTAAAAAGGGAAACTTTATCAAATTTTCTATGTAATGATGCAAAGTCCCTGCATGGCAAAAATACATAATCAACAAACAAGCAATTATAAAATGACAATTGAGAAATATTTGGAAGATACAGGACAAAGGGCTGAGTTACCTAATTTATGCAGAGCTCCAAATCAAAAGTTAACAAAACAAGATGAAAAGCCCAATAGAAGACAAACATGAAGTAAGCAAAGGGTACAAAGAAACACCAATTACCAGAAAGCAGGGGGAAGTGTTGAACCTCACTGGTAATAAAAGAAGTGAAAGCCCAAACAACAATGGAATAGAATTTCTTACCTTGCAAATTGCAGAAAGGTCAATAAGAAGGACAATTTGACCATACCTAGTAAGTTTATAAAGGCATGGAGCCACTGAGGAAGACCCGATTTGGAATTTATCCTATAGAAATATTTATAATTTCACCAAGATTAGATATATGATGTTCACTGCAACCTTTTTTAACAAAAGTGTGAAAGAAAGAAAGAAAGACACAAAGAAAGGAAAGAAAGAAAGAATGAACTTGAAGCAGTCTCTGAACAAGGATCAAATTACTAGGTATTTGTAGTTGAAGATAGGTAAAGAAAGCAAAAATCGAGTATCAAAACCAAATTCTAGGGACTTCCCTGGTGGCACAGTAGTTAAGAGTCCGCCTGCCAATGCAGGGGACACGAGTTCGAGCCCTGGTCCGGGAAGATCCCACGAGCCACAGAGCAACTAAGTCCGTGCGCCACAACGACTGAGCCTGCGCTCTAGAGCCCACGAGCCACAACTACTGAAGCCCACACACCTACAGCCCCTGCTCCGCAACAAGAGAAGCCACTGCAATGAGAAGCCCGCACACCTCAACGAAGAGTAGCCCCCGCCCCGCTCGCCGCAACTAGAGAACGCCCGCGTGCGGCAACGAAGACCCAATACAGCCACATAAACAAATAAAGAAATACATTTATTTTGTTAAAGAAAATTCTAGGTTAGCACTCCGAGAGCAGAAAAGTTGACTTTCTACTGGAAGAACTACTACACCCTGATCGTTTTTATCTCCCCTGCCCAGGAACTCAGAATCCTGAGCTGATAATAAAGTGAGATTATGGGTGATGTTTTCCTTCCTTTGTATTTTTCTGGGTACTTTAAGTTTTTTATATGGCACATGTATTCATTTTTCGCAAAGTTCTATAGTATCTTTATCAACATGTGAAGAACACATCTGGATTTACATTCAAAAGCATTCTTCCATTTCTCCACCAGAGGGCAGCAAAACCACAGTAAATAGCAAAAGCCATTTATTTCAAGGTGTTTGGTCTGAAATTGAATGCCGCTGTTCAGTTGTTGATTTTGACAGGCTGCTGGTACAAACTCATCATCAGATTGTTTGCTTGTCTGATAAATGACTATATATTCATTGTAAACACCGACGGAGAGGAGAAAAGACAAGTCACCTATAATCAGGGACCATCTGACATTTATTTCACGTTTCTATGTGTGATGAAAAGAGGAGAAGGGTACGTATTTTTTTTTTTAACTCTGCTGACAAAAAGTCCCCCATACAATTATTTTCTAATCTACGCTTCACATCAAATGTCTCTTGAGCATTTCCCTGCTTCCCTAAGTTCTCTGACATGGTGGTTTTTAAAGGCCGCCTGGTGTTCCAGCCTGTGCACTCGTTGTACCTTGCCTCCCGGATTTACACTGGTCCTTTAGGTGTTTGAACTGTCTTCAAAGTATAAAAGTTTTCCCATGTATAAAATACACATAGAAAACTATACCACCCAATTAATCACTACTCGAATTTGACAGATGTTAACTGTTGCCGTTTTTACTTCAGATATTTTGAAGAAAGGTTTACAGGTAGGGTTGGAGGTCCCTATGTCCGATTAACTTCTCTCCTTCCATCCCCCAAAATCAACTCTGATCTGAAGCCGGTGCTTATTTCTCCTATCCTCGATCTCAGGCTTTAATTACAAAAGTACGTTCTGTAAACAACAGAGTGTTGTCCTGAGCTTTTAAATTCTACACATACATGTAATCACCAAGGCATGTCCTATATTTCCTTAACATTATGATTTACCCCCTGTTGATTTACACCTAGTTCATTTGAACTGCTTTGAGGTATTATAATTTATAAATAGAATCTCTTCACACATTCCCTATGCATAAGCATTTAGGTGGTTTCTAATCATTGAGTATCACTGCTCTTTTGACGGGGCAGGTGCGCATAGATTCTCTAGCTGTGATACCTAGAGAAGAATTACGTTTGGGATTCCAGAAGACGAATGGCGGATTCGAAAGGGTCAGCCCCTTCAGCTCTACTGGCTACTGCTGAATCACACTCCGGAATTCTCAGTTCTCAATTCAGAGGGTCGTGAATTAGCCCCATTTCCTCACTTCGTCTTTGTGGTAGGAGGCATGGCTTTAAGCATCTTGGAGGGTAAGCATCTCTTCATGGTCACTGGCAACACAAGGTTTTCTCTTTTGTGAATCCATTACCTTTGCTTATTACCTGCTTGGGTTCTTTACCTTTTTCTAATCGATTTGTACGAAACGTGTAACTATATCTGATTCAGACCTGGTATCTAGAGGAATCACGTGGCACGCACAAAGCGGGTAATTTAAGGAGACCTTGGGCTTCCCTGGTGGTGCGGTGGTTAAGAATCCACCTGGCAAGGCAGGGGACACGGGTTCCATCTCTAGTCCCGGAAGATCCCACAGGCCCCAGAGCAACAAACTCCACGCAGCACAACTACCGAGCCAGCGCGCCACAACTACTGAAGCCCGCTCGCCTAGAGCCCGTGCTCCGCAACAAGAGAAGGCACCGCAATGAGAAGCCCACGCACTGCAACGAAGAGTAGCCCCTGCTCGCCGTAACTAGAGAGAGCCCGTGCTGGGCAACGAAGGCCCAACACAGCCAAAAATAAATTAAATAAAATAAATTTTTTTAAAAAGAATAATGAAAACCAAAATGCATATGAAGTATAATTCCAACTTTAAAACTAGGAGCTGAAGCATTTACAATAGCCAACACATGGAAGCAGCCTAAGTGGCCACCGACAGATGAATGGATAAAGCAGAGGTGGCACGTATATACAATGGAATATTACTCAGCCAGAAAAAGAAACGAAATTCAGTTATTTGGAGTGAGGTGGGTGGACTTTGACAGTGTCACACGGAGTGAAGTAAGTCAGAAAGAGAAAAACAAATACCATATGCTAACACATATATATGGAATCTAAAAAAGAAAAAACGGTTCTCATGAGTCTCAGAGCAGGACAGGAATAAAGACGCAGACGTAGAGAATGGACTTGAGGACACGGGGAGGGGGAAGGGTAAGCTGGGACGAAGTGAGAGAGTGGCACTGACGTATATACACTACCAAATGTCAAACAGATAGCTAGTGGGAAGCAGCCGCATAGCACAGAGGGGTCAGCTCGGTGCTCTGTGACCACCTAGAGGGGTGGGATAGGGAGGGTGGGAGGGAGACGCAAGAGGGACGGGATATGGGGATATATATGTCCATGTGCAGCTGATTCACTTTGTCATACCGCAGAAATTAACACACCGGTGTAAAGCAATTCTACGCCAATAAAGATGTTCCAAAAAATGAGCTGAAAAAAGATGGGGAGGAAATGGGCTAAAATAGTAACTGTGGTGGAATTAAGCGTGGTTTTTATTCACCTTTTCATATTCCATGCACTAACTAACCAAGTCCTCTATTTCCAATATCCACATACTAAGTTTTCCATAATAAAAGCAGTATCACCTGCCCTCCTGCCCAAGGGAGAAAGGCCCACTGGGCAGCATCATCTCCCCACTTGTGCTCCCCTCCTGGGACCCTGGCTTGGAGCACGTGACGGGGCCCCCAGAGCGCTCTCATCACAGCTGTAGAGATGTGTCCTCGTTGGCTTCACAGGGATGAGCAAGCCTACGGCGGACTTATCTGCTTTGGTTCCCAGGCGCAGCCCCACCCAGCCTGCCTTCATCCTGGCCCATCACGGGCGCTAACCCCCTCTCAACTTCTTCCAACCACAGCCTCTAGCTTCCTGGAGCGTTGTCGGTTATGTGAATTTCTTATTTTCAGTGATCTTTGTCCAGAAGCTAAAAAGGGAAACTTTATCAAATTTTCTATGTAATGATGCAAAGTCCCTGCATGGCAAAAATACATAATCAACAAACAAGCAATTATAAAATGACAATTGAGAAATATTTGGAAGATACAGGACAAAGGGCTGAGTTACCTAATTTATGCAGAGCTCCAAATCAAAAGTTAACAAAACAAGATGAAAAGCCCAATAGAAGACAAACATGAAGTAAGCAAAGGGTACAAAGAAACACCAATTACCAGAAAGCAGGGGGAAGTGTTGAACCTCACTGGTAATAAAAGAAGTGAAAGCCCAAACAACAATGGAATAGAATTTCTTACCTTGCAAATTGCAGAAAGGTCAATAAGAAGGACAATTTGACCATACCTAGTAAGTTTATAAAGGCATGGAGCCACTGAGGAAGACCCGATTTGGAATTTATCCTATAGAAATATTTATAATTTCACCAAGATTAGATATATGATGTTCACTGCAACCTTTTTTAACAAAAGTGTGAAAGAAAGAAAGAAAGACACAAAGAAAGGAAAGAAAGAAAGAATGAACTTGAAGCAGTCTCTGAACAAGGATCAAATTACTAGGTATTTGTAGTTGAAGATAGGTAAAGAAAGCAAAAATCGAGTATCAAAACCAAATTCTAGGGACTTCCCTGGTGGCACAGTAGTTAAGAGTCCGCCTGCCAATGCAGGGGACACGAGTTCGAGCCCTGGTCCGGGAAGATCCCACGAGCCACAGAGCAACTAAGTCCGTGCGCCACAACGACTGAGCCTGCGCTCTAGAGCCCACGAGCCACAACTACTGAAGCCCACACACCTACAGCCCCTGCTCCGCAACAAGAGAAGCCACTGCAATGAGAAGCCCGCACACCTCAACGAAGAGTAGCCCCCGCCCCGCTCGCCGCAACTAGAGAACGCCCGCGTGCGGCAACGAAGACCCAATACAGCCACATAAACAAATAAAGAAATACATTTATTTTGTTAAAGAAAATTCTAGGTTAGCACTCCGAGAGCAGAAAAGTTGACTTTCTACTGGAAGAACTACTACACCCTGATCGTTTTTATCTCCCCTGCCCAGGAACTCAGAATCCTGAGCTGATAATAAAGTGAGATTATGGGTGATGTTTTCCTTCCTTTGTATTTTTCTGGGTACTTTAAGTTTTTTATATGGCACATGTATTCATTTTTCGCAAAGTTCTATAGTATCTTTATCAACATGTGAAGAACACATCTGGATTTACATTCAAAAGCATTCTTCCATTTCTCCACCAGAGGGCAGCAAAACCACAGTAAATAGCAAAAGCCATTTATTTCAAGGTGTTTGGTCTGAAATTGAATGCCGCTGTTCAGTTGTTGATTTTGACAGGCTGCTGGTACAAACTCATCATCAGATTGTTTGCTTGTCTGATAAATGACTATATATTCATTGTAAACACCGACGGAGAGGAGAAAAGACAAGTCACCTATAATCAGGGACCATCTGACATTTATTTCACGTTTCTATGTGTGATGAAAAGAGGAGAAGGGTACGTATTTTTTTTTTTAACTCTGCTGACAAAAAGTCCCCCATACAATTATTTTCTAATCTACGCTTCACATCAAATGTCTCTTGAGCATTTCCCTGCTTCCCTAAGTTCTCTGACATGGTGGTTTTTAAAGGCCGCCTGGTGTTCCAGCCTGTGCACTCGTTGTACCTTGCCTCCCGGATTTACACTGGTCCTTTAGGTGTTTGAACTGTCTTCAAAGTATAAAAGTTTTCCCATGTATAAAATACACATAGAAAACTATACCACCCAATTAATCACTACTCGAATTTGACAGATGTTAACTGTTGCCGTTTTTACTTCAGATATTTTGAAGAAAGGTTTACAGGTAGGGTTGGAGGTCCCTATGTCCGATTAACTTCTCTCCTTCCATCCCCCAAAATCAACTCTGATCTGAAGCCGGTGCTTATTTCTCCTATCCTCGATCTCAGGCTTTAATTACAAAAGTACGTTCTGTAAACAACAGAGTGTTGTCCTGAGCTTTTAAATTCTACACATACATGTAATCACCAAGGCATGTCCTATATTTCCTTAACATTATGATTTACCCCCTGTTGATTTACACCTAGTTCATTTGAACTGCTTTGAGGTATTATAATTTATAAATAGAATCTCTTCACACATTCCCTATGCATAAGCATTTAGGTGGTTTCTAATCATTGAGTATCACTGCTCTTTTGACGGGGCAGGTGCGCATAGATTCTCTAGCTGTGATACCTAGAGAAGAATTACGTTTGGGATTCCAGAAGACGAATGGCGGATTCGAAAGGGTCAGCCCCTTCAGCTCTACTGGCTACTGCTGAATCACACTCCGGAATTCTCAGTTCTCAATTCAGAGGGTCGTGAATTAGCCCCATTTCCTCACTTCGTCTTTGTGGTAGGAGGCATGGCTTTAAGCATCTTGGAGGGTAAGCATCTCTTCATGGTCACTGGCAACACAAGGTTTTCTCTTTTGTGAATCCATTACCTTTGCTTATTACCTGCTTGGGTTCTTTACCTTTTTCTAATCGATTTGTACGAAACGTGTAACTATATCTGATTCAGACCTGGTATCTAGAGGAATCACGTGGCACGCACAAAGCGGGTAATTTAAGGAGACCTTGGGCTTCCCTGGTGGTGCGGTGGTTAAGAATCCACCTGGCAAGGCAGGGGACACGGGTTCCATCTCTAGTCCCGGAAGATCCCACAGGCCCCAGAGCAACAAACTCCACGCAGCACAACTACCGAGCCAGCGCGCCACAACTACTGAAGCCCGCTCGCCTAGAGCCCGTGCTCCGCAACAAGAGAAGGCACCGCAATGAGAAGCCCACGCACTGCAACGAAGAGTAGCCCCTGCTCGCCGTAACTAGAGAGAGCCCGTGCTGGGCAACGAAGGCCCAACACAGCCAAAAATAAATTAAATAAAATAAATTTTTTTAAAAAGAATAATGAAAACCAAAATGCATATGAAGTATAATTCCAACTTTAAAACTAGGAGCTGAAGCATTTACAATAGCCAACACATGGAAGCAGCCTAAGTGGCCACCGACAGATGAATGGATAAAGCAGAGGTGGCACGTATATACAATGGAATATTACTCAGCCAGAAAAAGAAACGAAATTGAGTTATTTGGAGTGAGGTGGGTGGACTTTGACAGTGTCACACGGAGTGAAGTAAGTCAGAAAGAGAAAAACAAATACCATATGCTAACACATATATATGGAATCTAAAAAAGAAAAAACGGTTCTCATGAGTCTCAGAGCAGGACAGGAATAAAGACGCAGACGTAGAGAATGGACTTGAGGACACGGGGAGGGGGAAGGGTAAGCTGGGACGAAGTGAGAGAGTGGCACTGACGTATATACACTACCAAATGTCAAACAGATAGCTAGTGGGAAGCAGCCGCATAGCACAGAGGGGTCAGCTCGGTGCTCTGTGACCACCTAGAGGGGTGGGATAGGGAGGGTGGGAGGGAGACGCAAGAGGGACGGGATATGGGGATATATATGTCCATGTGCAGCTGATTCACTTTGTCATACCGCAGAAATTAACACACCGGTGTAAAGCAATTCTACGCCAATAAAGATGTTCCAAAAAATGAGCTGAAAAAAGATGGGGAGGAAATGGGCTAAAATAGTAACTGTGGTGGAATTAAGCGTGGTTTTTATTCACCTTTTCATATTCCATGCACTAACTAACCAAGTCCTCTATTTCCAATATCCACATACTAAGTTTTCCATAATAAAAGCAGTATCACCTGCCCTCCTGCCCAAGGGAGAAAGGCCCACTGGGCAGCATCATCTCCCCACTTGTGCTCCCCTCCTGGGACCCTGGCTTGGAGCACGTGACGGGGCCCCCAGAGCGCTCTCATCACAGCTGTAGAGATGTGTCCTCGTTGGCTTCACAGGGATGAGCAAGCCTACGGCGGACTTATCTGCTTTGGTTCCCAGGCGCAGCCCCACCCAGCCTGCCTTCATCCTGGCCCATCACGGGCGCTAACCCCCTCTCAACTTCTTCCAACCACAGCCTCTAGCTTCCTGGAGCGTTGTCGGTTATGTGAATTTCTTATTTTCAGTGATCTTTGTCCAGAAGCTAAAAAGGGAAACTTTATCAAATTTTCTATGTAATGATGCAAAGTCCCTGCATGGCAAAAATACATAATCAACAAACAAGCAATTATAAAATGACAATTGAGAAATATTTGGAAGATACAGGACAAAGGGCTGAGTTACCTAATTTATGCAGAGCTCCAAATCAAAAGTTAACAAAACAAGATGAAAAGCCCAATAGAAGACAAACATGAAGTAAGCAAAGGGTACAAAGAAACACCAATTACCAGAAAGCAGGGGGAAGTGTTGAACCTCACTGGTAATAAAAGAAGTGAAAGCCCAAACAACAATGGAATAGAATTTCTTACCTTGCAAATTGCAGAAAGGTCAATAAGAAGGACAATTTGACCATACCTAGTAAGTTTATAAAGGCATGGAGCCACTGAGGAAGACCCGATTTGGAATTTATCCTATAGAAATATTTATAATTTCACCAAGATTAGATATATGATGTTCACTGCAACCTTTTTTAACAAAAGTGTGAAAGAAAGAAAGAAAGACACAAAGAAAGGAAAGAAAGAAAGAATGAACTTGAAGCAGTCTCTGAACAAGGATCAAATTACTAGGTATTTGTAGTTGAAGATAGGTAAAGAAAGCAAAAATCGAGTATCAAAACCAAATTCTAGGGACTTCCCTGGTGGCACAGTAGTTAAGAGTCCGCCTGCCAATGCAGGGGACACGAGTTCGAGCCCTGGTCCGGGAAGATCCCACGAGCCACAGAGCAACTAAGTCCGTGCGCCACAACGACTGAGCCTGCGCTCTAGAGCCCACGAGCCACAACTACTGAAGCCCGCACACCTAGAGCCCCTGCTCCGCAACAAGAGAAGCCACTGCAATGAGAAGCCCGCACACCTCAACGAAGAGTAGCCCCCGCCCCGCTCGCCGCAACTAGAGAACGCCCGCGTGCGGCAACGAAGACCCAATACAGCCACATAAACAAATAAAGAAATACATTTATTTTGTTAAAGAAAATTCTAGGTTAGCACTCCGAGAGCAGAAAAGTTGACTTTCTACTGGAAGAACTACTACACCCTGATCGTTTTTATCTCCCCTGCCCAGGAACTCAGAATCCTGAGCTGATAATAAAGTGAGATTATGGGTGATGTTTTCCTTCCTTTGTATTTTTCTGGGTACTTTAAGTTTTTTATATGGCACATGTATTCATTTTTCGCAAAGTTCTATAGTATCTTTATCAACATGTGAAGAACACATCTGGATTTACATTCAAAAGCATTCTTCCATTTCTCCACCAGAGGGCAGCAAAACCACAGTAAATAGCAAAAGCCATTTATTTCAAGGTGTTTGGTCTGAAATTGAATGCCGCTGTTCAGTTGTTGATTTTGACAGGCTGCTGGTACAAACTCATCATCAGATTGTTTGCTTGTCTGATAAATGACTATATATTCATTGTAAACACCGACGGAGAGGAGAAAAGACAAGTCACCTATAATCAGGGACCATCTGACATTTATTTCACGTTTCTATGTGTGATGAAAAGAGGAGAAGGGTACGTATTTTTTTTTTTAACTCTGCTGACAAAAAGTCCCCCATACAATTATTTTCTAATCTACGCTTCACATCAAATGTCTCTTGAGCATTTCCCTGCTTCCCTAAGTTCTCTGACATGGTGGTTTTTAAAGGCCGCCTGGTGTTCCAGCCTGTGCACTCGTTGTACCTTGCCTCCCGGATTTACACTGGTCCTTTAGGTGTTTGAACTGTCTTCAAAGTATAAAAGTTTTCCCATGTATAAAATACACATAGAAAACTATACCACCCAATTAATCACTACTCGAATTTGACAGATGTTAACTGTTGCCGTTTTTACTTCAGATATTTTGAAGAAAGGTTTACAGGTAGGGTTGGAGGTCCCGATGTCCGATTAACTTCTCTCCTTCCATCCCCCAAAATCAACTCTGATCTGAAGCCGGTGCTTATTTCTCCTATCCTCGATCTCAGGCTTTAATTACAAAAGTACGTTCTGTAAACAACAGAGTGTTGTCCTGAGCTTTTAAATTCTACACATACATGTAATCACCAAGGCATGTCCTATATTTCCTTAACATTATGATTTACCCCCTGTTGATTTACACCTAGTTCATTTGAACTGCTTTGAGGTATTATAATTTATAAATAGAATCTCTTCACACATTCCCTATGCATAAGCATTTAGGTGGTTTCTAATCATTGAGTATCACTGCTCTTTTGACGGGGCAGGTGCGCATAGATTCTCTAGCTGTGATACCTAGAGAAGAATTACGTTTGGGATTCCAGAAGACGAATGGCGGATTCGAAAGGGTCAGCCCCTTCAGCTCTACTGGCTACTGCTGAATCACACTCCGGAATTCTCAGTTCTCAATTCAGAGGGTCGTGAATTAGCCCCATTTCCTCACTTCGTCTTTGTGGTAGGAGGCATGGCTTTAAGCATCTTGGAGGGTAAGCATCTCTTCATGGTCACTGGCAACACAAGGTTTTCTCTTTTGTGAATCCATTACCTTTGCTTATTACCTGCTTGGGTTCTTTACCTTTTTCTAATCGATTTGTACGAAACGTGTAACTATATCTGATTCAGACCTGGTATCTAGAGGAATCACGTGGCACGCACAAAGCGGGTAATTTAAGGAGACCTTGGGCTTCCCTGGTGGTGCGGTGGTTAAGAATCCACCTGGCAAGGCAGGGGACACGGGTTCCAGCTCTAGTCCCGGAAGATCCCACAGGCCCCAGAGCAACAAACTCCACGCAGCACAACTACCGAGCCAGCGCGCCACAACTACTGAAGCCCGCTCGCCTAGAGCCCGTGCTCCGCAACAAGAGAAGGCACCGCAATGAGAAGCCCACGCACTGCAACGAAGAGTAGCCCCTGCTCGCCGTAACTAGAGAGAGCCCGTGCTGGGCAACGAAGGCCCAACACAGCCAAAAATAAATTAAATAAAATAAATTTTTTTAAAAAGAATAATGAAAACCAAAATGCATATGAAGTATAATTCCAACTTTAAAACTAGGAGCTGAAGCATTTACAATAGCCAACACATGGAAGCAGCCTAAGTGGCCACCGACAGATGAATGGATAAAGCAGAGGTGGCACGTATATACAATGGAATATTACTCAGCCAGAAAAAGAAACGAAATTGAGTTATTTGGAGTGAGGTGGGTGGACTTTGACACTGTCACACGGAGTGAAGTAAGTCAGAAAGAGAAAAACAAATACCATATGCTAACACATATATATGGAATCTAAAAAAGAAAAAACGGTTCTCATGAGTCTCAGAGCAGGACAGGAATAAAGACGCAGACGTAGAGAATGGACTTGAGGACACGGGGAGGGGGAAGGGTAAGCTGGGACGAAGTGAGAGAGTGGCACTGACGTATATACACTACCAAATGTCAAACAGATAGCTAGTGGGAAGCAGCCGCATAGCACAGAGGGGTCAGCTCGGTGCTCTGTGACCACCTAGAGGGGTGGGATAGGGAGGGTGGGAGGGAGACGCAAGAGGGACGGGATATGGGGATATATATGTCCATGTGCAGCTGATTCACTTTGTCATACCGCAGAAATTAACACACCGGTGTAAAGCAATTCTACGCCAATAAAGATGTTCCAAAAAATGAGCTGAAAAAAGATGGGGAGGAAATGGGCTAAAATAGTAACTGTGGTGGAATTAAGCGTGGTTTTTATTCACCTTTTCATATTCCATGCACTAACTAACCAAGTCCTCTATTTCCAATATCCACATACTAAGTTTTCCATAATAAAAGCAGTATCACCTGCCCTCCTGCCCAAGGGAGAAAGGCCCACTGGGCAGCATCATCTCCCCACTTGTGCTCCCCTCCTGGGACCCTGGCTTGGAGCACGTGACGGGGCCCCCAGAGCGCTCTCATCACAGCTGTAGAGATGTGTCCTCGTTGGCTTCACAGGGATGAGCAAGCCTACGGCGGACTTATCTGCTTTGGTTCCCAGGCGCAGCCCCACCCAGCCTGCCTTCATCCTGGCCCATCACGGGCGCTAACCCCCTCTCAACTTCTTCCAACCACAGCCTCTAGCTTCCTGGAGCGTTGTCGGTTATGTGAATTTCTTATTTTCAGTGATCTTTGTCCAGAAGCTAAAAAGGGAAACTTTATCAAATTTTCTATGTAATGATGCAAAGTCCCTGCATGGCAAAAATACATAATCAACAAACAAGCAATTATAAAATGACAATTGAGAAATATTTGGAAGATACAGGACAAAGGGCTGAGTTACCTAATTTATGCAGAGCTCCAAATCAAAAGTTAACAAAACAAGATGAAAAGCCCAATAGAAGACAAACATGAAGTAAGCAAAGGGTACAAAGAAACACCAATTACCAGAAAGCAGGGGGAAGTGTTGAACCTCACTGGTAATAAAAGAAGTGAAAGCCCAAACAACAATGGAATAGAATTTCTTACCTTGCAAATTGCAGAAAGGTCAATAAGAAGGACAATTTGACCATACCTAGTAAGTTTATAAAGGCATGGAGCCACTGAGGAAGACCCGATTTGGAATTTATCCTATAGAAATATTTATAATTTCACCAAGATTAGATATATGATGTTCACTGCAACCTTTTTTAACAAAAGTGTGAAAGAAAGAAAGAAAGACACAAAGAAAGGAAAGAAAGAAAGAATGAACTTGAAGCAGTCTCTGAACAAGGATCAAATTACTAGGTATTTGTAGTTGAAGATAGGTAAAGAAAGCAAAAATCGAGTATCAAAACCAAATTCTAGGGACTTCCCTGGTGGCACAGTAGTTAAGAGTCCGCCTGCCAATGCAGGGGACACGAGTTCGAGCCCTGGTCCGGGAAGATCCCACGAGCCACAGAGCAACTAAGTCCGTGCGCCACAACGACTGAGCCTGCGCTCTAGAGCCCACGAGCCACAACTACTGAAGCCCACACACCTACAGCCCCTGCTCCGCAACAAGAGAAGCCACTGCAATGAGAAGCCCGCACACCTCAACGAAGAGTAGCCCCCGCCCCGCTCGCCGCAACTAGAGAACGCCCGCGTGCGGCAACGAAGACCCAATACAGCCACATAAACAAATAAAGAAATACATTTATTTTGTTAAAGAAAATTCTAGGTTAGCACTCCGAGAGCAGAAAAGTTGACTTTCTACTGGAAGAACTACTACACCCTGATCGTTTTTATCTCCCCTGCCCAGGAACTCAGAATCCTGAGCTGATAATAAAGTGAGATTATGGGTGATGTTTTCCTTCCTTTGTATTTTTCTGGGTACTTTAAGTTTTTTATATGGCACATGTATTCATTTTTCGCAAAGTTCTATAGTATCTTTATCAACATGTGAAGAACACATCTGGATTTACATTCAAAAGCATTCTTCCATTTCTCCACCAGAGGGCAGCAAAACCACAGTAAATAGCAAAAGCCATTTATTTCAAGGTGTTTGGTCTGAAATTGAATGCCGCTGTTCAGTTGTTGATTTTGACAGGCTGCTGGTACAAACTCATCATCAGATTGTTTGCTTGTCTGATAAATGACTATATATTCATTGTAAACACCGACGGAGAGGAGAAAAGACAAGTCACCTATAATCAGGGACCATCTGACATTTATTTCACGTTTCTATGTGTGATGAAAAGAGGAGAAGGGTACGTATTTTTTTTTTTAACTCTGCTGACAAAAAGTCCCCCATACAATTATTTTCTAATCTACGCTTCACATCAAATGTCTCTTGAGCATTTCCCTGCTTCCCTAAGTTCTCTGACATGGTGGTTTTTAAAGGCCGCCTGGTGTTCCAGCCTGTGCACTCGTTGTACCTTGCCTCCCGGATTTACACTGGTCCTTTAGGTGTTTGAACTGTCTTCAAAGTATAAAAGTTTTCCCATGTATAAAATACACATAGAAAACTATACCACCCAATTAATCACTACTCGAATTTGACAGATGTTAACTGTTGCCGTTTTTACTTCAGATATTTTGAAGAAAGGTTTACAGGTAGGGTTGGAGGTCCCGATGTCCGATTAACTTCTCTCCTTCCATCCCCCAAAATCAACTCTGATCTGAAGCCGGTGCTTATTTCTCCTATCCTCGATCTCAGGCTTTAATTACAAAAGTACGTTCTGTAAACAACAGAGTGTTGTCCTGAGCTTTTAAATTCTACACATACATGTAATCACCAAGGCATGTCCTATATTTCCTTAACATTATGATTTACCCCCTGTTGATTTACACCTAGTTCATTTGAACTGCTTTAAGGTATTATAATTTATAAATAGAATCTCTTCACACATTCCCTATGCATAAGCATTTAGGTGGTTTCTAATCATTGAGTATCACTGCTCTTTTGACGGGGCAGGTGCGCATAGATTCTCTAGCTGTGATACCTAGAGAAGAATTACGTTTGGGATTCCAGAAGACGAATGGCGGATTCGAAAGGGTCAGCCCCTTCAGCTCTACTGGCTACTGCTGAATCACACTCCGGAATTCTCAGTTCTCAATTCAGAGGGTCGTGAATTAGCCCCATTTCCTCACTTCGTCTTTGTGGTAGGAGGCATGGCTTTAAGCATCTTGGAGGGTAAGCATCTCTTCATGGTCACTGGCAACACAAGGTTTTCTCTTTTGTGAATCCATTACCTTTGCTTATTACCTGCTTGGGTTCTTTACCTTTTTCTAATCGATTTGTACGAAACGTGTAACTATATCTGATTCAGACCTGGTATCTAGAGGAATCACGTGGCACGCACAAAGCGGGTAATTTAAGGAGACCTTGGGCTTCCCTGGTGGTGCGGTGGTTAAGAATCCACCTGGCAAGGCAGGGGACACGGGTTCCAGCTCTAGTCCCGGAAGATCCCACAGGCCCCAGAGCAACAAACTCCACGCAGCACAACTACCGAGCCAGCGCGCCACAACTACTGAAGCCCGCTCGCCTAGAGCCCGTGCTCCGCAACAAGAGAAGGCACCGCAATGAGAAGCCCACGCACTGCAACGAAGAGTAGCCCCTGCTCGCCGTAACTAGAGAGAGCCCGTGCTGGGCAACGAAGGCCCAACACAGCCAAAAATAAATTAAATAAAATAAATTTTTTTAAAAAGAATAATGAAAACCAAAATGCATATGAAGTATAATTCCAACTTTAAAACTAGGAGCTGAAGCATTTACAATAGCCAACACATGGAAGCAGCCTAAGTGGCCACCGACAGATGAATGGATAAAGCAGAGGTGGCACGTATATACAATGGAATATTACTCAGCCAGAAAAAGAAACGAAATTGAGTTATTTGGAGTGAGGTGGGTGGACTTTGACACTGTCACACGGAGTGAAGTAAGTCAGAAAGAGAAAAACAAATACCATATGCTAACACATATATATGGAATCTAAAAAAGAAAAAACGGTTCTCATGAGTCTCAGAGCAGGACAGGAATAAAGACGCAGACGTAGAGAATGGACTTGAGGACACGGGGAGGGGGAAGGGTAAGCTGGGACGAAGTGAGAGAGTGGCACTGACGTATATACACTACCAAATGTCAAACAGATAGCTAGTGGGAAGCAGCCGCATAGCACAGAGGGGTCAGCTCGGTGCTCTGTGACCACCTAGAGGGGTGGGATAGGGAGGGTGGGAGGGAGACGCAAGAGGGACGGGATATGGGGATATATATGTCCATGTGCAGCTGATTCACTTTGTCATACCGCAGAAATTAACACACCGGTGTAAAGCAATTCTACGCCAATAAAGATGTTCCAAAAAATGAGCTGAAAAAAGATGGGGAGGAAATGGGCTAAAATAGTAACTGTGGTGGAATTAAGCGTGGTTTTTATTCACCTTTTCATATTCCATGCACTAACTAACCAAGTCCTCTATTTCCAATATCCACATACTAAGTTTTCCATAATAAAAGCAGTATCACCTGCCCTCCTGCCCAAGGGAGAAAGGCCCACTGGGCAGCATCATCTCCCCACTTGTGCTCCCCTCCTGGGACCCTGGCTTGGAGCACGTGACGGGGCCCCCAGAGCGCTCTCATCACAGCTGTAGAGATGTGTCCTCGTTGGCTTCACAGGGATGAGCAAGCCTACGGCGGACTTATCTGCTTTGGTTCCCAGGCGCAGCCCCACCCAGCCTGCCTTCATCCTGGCCCATCACGGGCGCTAACCCCCTCTCAACTTCTTCCAACCACAGCCTCTAGCTTCCTGGAGCGTTGTCGGTTATGTGAATTTCTTATTTTCAGTGATCTTTGTCCAGAAGCTAAAAAGGGAAACTTTATCAAATTTTCTATGTAATGATGCAAAGTCCCTGCATGGCAAAAATACATAATCAACAAACAAGCAATTATAAAATGACAATTGAGAAATATTTGGAAGATACAGGACAAAGGGCTGAGTTACCTAATTTATGCAGAGCTCCAAATCAAAAGTTAACAAAACAAGATGAAAAGCCCAATAGAAGACAAACATGAAGTAAGCAAAGGGTACAAAGAAACACCAATTACCAGAAAGCAGGGGGAAGTGTTGAACCTCACTGGTAATAAAAGAAGTGAAAGCCCAAACAACAATGGAATAGAATTTCTTACCTTGCAAATTGCAGAAAGGTCAATAAGAAGGACAATTTGACCATACCTAGTAAGTTTATAAAGGCATGGAGCCACTGAGGAAGACCCGATTTGGAATTTATCCTATAGAAATATTTATAATTTCACCAAGATTAGATATATGATGTTCACTGCAACCTTTTTTAACAAAAGTGTGAAAGAAAGAAAGAAAGACACAAAGAAAGGAAAGAAAGAAAGAATGAACTTGAAGCAGTCTCTGAACAAGGATCAAATTACTAGGTATTTGTAGTTGAAGATAGGTAAAGAAAGCAAAAATCGAGTATCAAAACCAAATTCTAGGGACTTCCCTGGTGGCACAGTAGTTAAGAGTCCGCCTGCCAATGCAGGGGACACGAGTTCGAGCCCTGGTCCGGGAAGATCCCACGAGCCACAGAGCAACTAAGTCCGTGCGCCACAACGACTGAGCCTGCGCTCTAGAGCCCACGAGCCACAACTACTGAAGCCCACACACCTAGAGCCCCTGCTCCGCAACAAGAGAAGCCACTGCAATGAGAAGCCCGCACACCTCAACGAAGAGTAGCCCCCGCCCCGCTCGCCGCAACTAGAGAACGCCCGCGTGCGGCAACGAAGACCCAATACAGCCACATAAACAAATAAAGAAATACATTTATTTTGTTAAAGAAAATTCTAGGTTAGCACTCCGAGAGCAGAAAAGTTGACTTTCTACTGGAAGAACTACTACACCCTGATCGTTTTTATCTCCCCTGCCCAGGAACTCAGAATCCTGAGCTGATAATAAAGTGAGATTATGGGTGATGTTTTCCTTCCTTTGTATTTTTCTGGGTACTTTAAGTTTTTTATATGGCACATGTATTCATTTTTCGCAAAGTTCTATAGTATCTTTATCAACATGTGAAGAACACATCTGGATTTACATTCAAAAGCATTCTTCCATTTCTCCACCAGAGGGCAGCAAAACCACAGTAAATAGCAAAAGCCATTTATTTCAAGGTGTTTGGTCTGAAATTGAATGCCGCTGTTCAGTTGTTGATTTTGACAGGCTGCTGGTACAAACTCATCATCAGATTGTTTGCTTGTCTGATAAATGACTATATATTCATTGTAAACACCGACGGAGAGGAGAAAAGACAAGTCACCTATAATCAGGGACCATCTGACATTTATTTCACGTTTCTATGTGTGATGAAAAGAGGAGAAGGGTACGTATTTTTTTTTTTAACTCTGCTGACAAAAAGTCCCCCATACAATTATTTTCTAATCTACGCTTCACATCAAATGTCTCTTGAGCATTTCCCTGCTTCCCTAAGTTCTCTGACATGGTGGTTTTTAAAGGCCGCCTGGTGTTCCAGCCTGTGCACTCGTTGTACCTTGCCTCCCGGATTTACACTGGTCCTTTAGGTGTTTGAACTGTCTTCAAAGTATAAAAGTTTTCCCATGTATAAAATACACATAGAAAACTATACCACCCAATTAATCACTACTCGAATTTGACAGATGTTAACTGTTGCCGTTTTTACTTCAGATATTTTGAAGAAAGGTTTACAGGTAGGGTTGGAGGTCCCGATGTCCGATTAACTTCTCTCCTTCCATCCCCCAAAATCAACTCTGATCTGAAGCCGGTGCTTATTTCTCCTATCCTCGATCTCAGGCTTTAATTACAAAAGTACGTTCTGTAAACAACAGAGTGTTGTCCTGAGCTTTTAAATTCTACACATACATGTAATCACCAAGGCATGTCCTATATTTCCTTAACATTATGATTTACCCCCTGTTGATTTACACCTAGTTCATTTGAACTGCTTTAAGGTATTATAATTTATAAATAGAATCTCTTCACACATTCCCTATGCATAAGCATTTAGGTGGTTTCTAATCATTGAGTATCACTGCTCTTTTGACGGGGCAGGTGCGCATAGATTCTCTAGCTGTGATACCTAGAGAAGAATTACGTTTGGGATTCCAGAAGACGAATGGCGGATTCGAAAGGGTCAGCCCCTTCAGCTCTACTGGCTACTGCTGAATCACACTCCGGAATTCTCAGTTCTCAATTCAGAGGGTCGTGAATTAGCCCCATTTCCTCACTTCGTCTTTGTGGTAGGAGGCATGGCTTTAAGCATCTTGGAGGGTAAGCATCTCTTCATGGTCACTGGCAACACAAGGTTTTCTCTTTTGTGAATCCATTACCTTTGCTTATTACCTGCTTGGGTTCTTTACCTTTTTCTAATCGATTTGTACGAAACGTGTAACTATATCTGATTCAGACCTGGTATCTAGAGGAATCACGTGGCACGCACAAAGCGGGTAATTTAAGGAGACCTTGGGCTTCCCTGGTGGTGCGGTGGTTAAGAATCCACCTGGCAAGGCAGGGGACACGGGTTCCAGCTCTAGTCCCGGAAGATCCCACAGGCCCCAGAGCAACAAACTCCACGCAGCACAACTACCGAGCCAGCGCGCCACAACTACTGAAGCCCGCTCGCCTAGAGCCCGTGCTCCGCAACAAGAGAAGGCACCGCAATGAGAAGCCCACGCACTGCAACGAAGAGTAGCCCCTGCTCGCCGTAACTAGAGAGAGCCCGTGCTGGGCAACGAAGGCCCAACACAGCCAAAAATAAATTAAATAAAATAAATTTTTTTTAAAAGAATAATGAAAACCAAAATGCATATGAAGTATAATTCCAACTTTAAAACTAGGAGCTGAAGCATTTACAATAGCCAACACATGGAAGCAGCCTAAGTGGCCACCGACAGATGAATGGATAAAGCAGAGGTGGCACGTATATACAATGGAATATTACTCAGCCAGAAAAAGAAACGAAATTCAGTTATTTGGAGTGAGGTGGGTGGACTTTAACACTGTCACACGGAGTGAAGTAAGTCAGAAAGAGAAAAACAAATACCATATGCTAACACATATATATGGAATCTAAAAAAGAAAAAACGGTTCTCATGAGTCTCAGAGCAGGACAGGAATAAAGACGCAGACGTAGAGAATGGA
Organism: Kogia breviceps; assembly: GCF_026419965.1. Lineage (NCBI taxonomy): Eukaryota > Metazoa > Chordata > Mammalia > Artiodactyla > Physeteridae > Kogia > Kogia breviceps. The sequence goes on along the minus strand of NC_081330.1, from coordinate 127,864,011 downwards.
CTTGAGGACACGGGGAGGGGGAAGGGTAAGCTGGGACGAAGTGAGAGAGTGGCACTGACGTATATACACTACCAAATGTCAAACAGATAGCTAGTGGGAAGCAGCCGCATAGCACAGAGGGGTCAGCTCGGTGCTCTGTGACCACCTAGAGGGGTGGGATAGGGAGGGTGGGAGGGAGACGCAAGAGGGACGGGATATGGGGATATATATGTCCATGTGCAGCTGATTCACTTTGTCATACCGCAGAAATTAACACACCGGTGTAAAGCAATTCTACGCCAATAAAGATGTTCCAAAAAATGAGCTGAAAAAAGATGGGGAGGAAATGGGCTAAAATAGTAACTCTGGTGGAATTAAGCGTGGTTTTTATTCACCTTTTCATATTCCATGCACTAACTAACCAAGTCCTCTATTTCCAATATCCACATACTAAGTTTTCCATAATAAAAGCAGTATCACCTGCCCTCCTGCCCAAGGGAGAAAGGCCCACTGGGCAGCAACATCTCCCCACTTGTGCTCCCCTCCTGGGACCCTGGCTTGGAGCACGTGACGGGGCCCCCAGAGCGCTCTCATCACAGCTGTAGAGATGTGTCCTCGTTGGCTTCACAGGGATGAGCAAGCCTACAGCGGACTTATCTGCTTTGGTTCCCAGGCGCAGCCCCACCCAGCCTGCCTTCATCCTGGCCCATCACAGGCGCTAACCCCCTCTCAACTTCTTCCAACCACACCCTCTAGCTTCCTGGAGCGTTGTCGGTTATGTGAATTTCTTATTTTCAGTGATCTTTGTCCAGAAGCTAAAAAGGGAAACTTTATCAAATTTTCTATGTAATGATGCAAAGTCCCTGCATGGCAAAAATACATAATCAACAAACAAGCAATTATAAAATGACAATTGAGAAATATTTGGAAGATACAGGACAAAGGGCTGAGTTACCTAATTTATGCAGAGCTCCAAATCAAAAGTTAACAAAACAAGATGAAAAGCCCAACAGAAGACAAACATGAAGTAAGCAAAGGGTACAAAGAAACACCAATTACCAGAAAGCAGGGGGAAGTGTTGAACCTCACTGGTAATAAAAGAAGTGAAAGCCCAAACAACAATGGAATAGAATTTCTTACCTTGCAAATTGCAGAAAGGTCAATAAGAAGGACAATTTGACCATACCTAGTAAGTTTATAAAGGCATGGAGCCACTGAGGAAGACCCGATTTGGAATTTATCCTATAGAAATATTTATAATTTCACCAAGATTAGATATATGATGTTCACTGCAACCTTTTTTAACAAAAGTGTGAAAGAAAGAAAGAAAGACACAAAGAAAGGAAAGAAAGAAAGAATGAACTTGAAGCAGTCTCTGAACAAGGATCAAATTACTAGGTATTTGTATTTGAAGATAGGTAAAGAAAGCAAAAATCGAGTATCAAAACCAAATTCTAGGGACTTCCCTGGTGGCACAGTAGTTAAGAGTCCGCCTGCCAATGCAGGGGACACGAGTTCGAGCCCTGGTCCGGGAAGATCCCACGAGCCACAGAGCAACTAAGTCCGTGCGCCACAACGACTGAGCCTGCGCTCTAGAGCCCACGAGCCACAACTACTGAAGCCCGCACACCTACAGCCCCTGCTCCGCAACAAGAGAAGCCACTGCAATGAGAAGCCCGCACACCTCAACGAAGAGTAGCCCCCGCCCCGCTCGCCGCAACTAGAGAACGCCCGCGTGCGGCAACGAAGACCCAATACAGCCACATAAACAAATAAAGAAATACATTTATTTTGTTAAAGAAAATTCTAGGTTAGCACTCCGAGAGCAGAAAAGTTGACTTTCTACTGGAAGAACTACTACACCCTGATCGTTTTTATCTCCCCTGCCCAGGAACTCAGAATCCTGAGCTGATAATAAAGTGAGATTATGGGTGATGTTTTCCTTCCTTTGTATTTTTCTGGGTACTTTAAGTTTTTTATATGGCACATGTATTCATTTTTCGCAAAGTTCTATAGTATCTTTATCAACATGTGAAGAACACATCTGGATTTACATTCAAAAGCATTCTTCCATTTCTCCACCAGAGGGCAGCAAAACCACAGTAAATAGCAAAAGCCATTTATTTCAAGGTGTTTGGTCTGAAATTGAATGCCGCTGTTCAGTTGTTGATTTTGACAGGCTGCTGGTACAAACTCATCATCAGATTGTTTGCTTGTCTGATAAATGACTATATATTCATTGTAAACACCGACGGAGAGGAGAAAAGACAAGTCACCTATAATCAGGGACCATCTGACATTTATTTCACGTTTCTATGTGTGATGAAAAGAGGAGAAGGGTACGTATTTTTTTTTTTAACTCTGCTGACAAAAAGTCCCCCATACAATTATTTTCTAATCTACGCTTCACATCAAATGTCTCTTGAGCATTTCCCTGCTTCCCTAAGTTCTCTGACATGGTGGTTTTTAAAGGCCGCCTGGTGTTCCAGCCTGTGCACTCGTTGTACCTTGCCTCCCGGATTTACACTGGTCCTTTAGGTGTTTGAACTGTCTTCAAAGTATAAAAGTTTTCCCATGTATAAAATACACATAGAAAACTATACCACCCAATTAATCACTACTCGAATTTGACAGATGTTAACTGTTGCCGTTTTTACTTCAGATATTTTGAAGAAAGGTTTACAGGTAGGGTTGGAGGTCCCGATGTCCGATTAACTTCTCTCCTTCCATCCCCCAAAATCAACTCTGATCTGAAGCCGGTGCTTATTTCTCCTATCCTCGATCTCAGGCTTTAATTACAAAAGTACGTTCTGTAAACAACAGAGTGTTGTCCTGAGCTTTTAAATTCTACACATACATGTAATCACCAAGGCATGTCCTATATTTCCTTAACATTATGATTTACCCCCTGTTGATTTACACCTAGTTCATTTGAACTGCTTTGAGGTATTATAATTTATAAATAGAATCTCTTCACACATTCCCTATGCATAAGCATTTAGGTGGTTTCTAATCATTGAGTATCACTGCTCTTTTGACGGGGCAGGTGCGCATAGATTCTCTAGCTGTGATACCTAGAGAAGAATTACGTTTGGGATTCCAGAAGACGAATGGCGGATTCGAAAGGGTCAGCCCCTTCAGCTCTACTGGCTACTGCTGAATCACACTCCGGAATTCTCAGTTCTCAATTCAGAGGGTCGTGAATTAGCCCCATTTCCTCACTTCGTCTTTGTGGTAGGAGGCATGGCTTTAAGCATCTTGGAGGGTAAGCATCTCTTCATGGTCACTGGCAACACAAGGTTTTCTCTTTTGTGAATCCATTACCTTTGCTTATTACCTGCTTGGGTTCTTTACCTTTTTCTAATCGATTTGTACGAAACGTGTAACTATATCTGATTCAGACCTGGTATCTAGAGGAATCACGTGGCACGCACAAAGCGGGTAATTTAAGGAGACCTTGGGCTTCCCTGGTGGTGCGGTGGTTAAGAATCCACCTGGCAAGGCAGGGGACACGGGTTCCAGCTCTAGTCCCGGAAGATCCCACAGGCCCCAGAGCAACAAACTCCACGCAGCACAACTACCGAGCCAGCGCGCCACAACTACTGAAGCCCGCTCGCCTAGAGCCCGTGCTCCGCAACAAGAGAAGGCACCGCAATGAGAAGCCCACGCACTGCAACGAAGAGTAGCCCCTGCTCGCCGTAACTAGAGAGAGCCCGTGCTGGGCAACGAAGGCCCAACACAGCCAAAAATAAATTAAATAAAATAAATTTTTTTAAAAAGAATAATGAAAACCAAAATGCATATGAAGTATAATTCCAACTTTAAAACTAGGAGCTGAAGCATTTACAATAGCCAACACATGGAAGCAGCCTAAGTGGCCACCGACAGATGAATGGATAAAGCAGAGGTGGCACGTATATACAATGGAATATTACTCAGCCAGAAAAAGAAACGAAATTGAGTTATTTGGAGTGAGGTGGGTGGACTTTGACACTGTCACACGGAGTGAAGTAAGTCAGAAAGAGAAAAACAAATACCATATGCTAACACATATATATGGAATCTAAAAAAGAAAAAACGGTTCTCATGAGTCTCAGAGCAGGACAGGAATAAAGACGCAGACGTAGAGAATGGACTTGAGGACACGGGGAGGGGGAAGGGTAAGCTGGGACGAAGTGAGAGAGTGGCACTGACGTATATACACTACCAAATGTCAAACAGATAGCTAGTGGGAAGCAGCCGCATAGCACAGAGGGGTCAGCTCGGTGCTCTGTGACCACCTAGAGGGGTGGGATAGGGAGGGTGGGAGGGAGACGCAAGAGGGACGGGATATGGGGATATATATGTCCATGTGCAGCTGATTCACTTTGTCATACCGCAGAAATTAACACACCGGTGTAAAGCAATTCTACGCCAATAAAGATGTTCCAAAAAATGAGCTGAAAAAAGATGGGGAGGAAATGGGCTAAAATAGTAACTGTGGTGGAATTAAGCGTGGTTTTTATTCACCTTTTCATATTCCATGCACTAACTAACCAAGTCCTCTATTTCCAATATCCACATACTAAGTTTTCCATAATAAAAGCAGTATCACCTGCCCTCCTGCCCAAGGGAGAAAGGCCCACTGGGCAGCATCATCTCCCCACTTGTGCTCCCCTCCTGGGACCCTGGCTTGGAGCACGTGACGGGGCCCCCAGAGCGCTCTCATCACAGCTGTAGAGATGTGTCCTCGTTGGCTTCACAGGGATGAGCAAGCCTACGGCGGACTTATCTGCTTTGGTTCCCAGGCGCAGCCCCACCCAGCCTGCCTTCATCCTGGCCCATCACGGGCGCTAACCCCCTCTCAACTTCTTCCAACCACAGCCTCTAGCTTCCTGGAGCGTTGTCGGTTATGTGAATTTCTTATTTTCAGTGATCTTTGTCCAGAAGCTAAAAAGGGAAACTTTATCAAATTTTCTATGTAATGATGCAAAGTCCCTGCATGGCAAAAATACATAATCAACAAACAAGCAATTATAAAATGACAATTGAGAAATATTTGGAAGATACAGGACAAAGGGCTGAGTTACCTAATTTATGCAGAGCTCCAAATCAAAAGTTAACAAAACAAGATGAAAAGCCCAATAGAAGACAAACATGAAGTAAGCAAAGGGTACAAAGAAACACCAATTACCAGAAAGCAGGGGGAAGTGTTGAACCTCACTGGTAATAAAAGAAGTGAAAGCCCAAACAACAATGGAATAGAATTTCTTACCTTGCAAATTGCAGAAAGGTCAATAAGAAGGACAATTTGACCATACCTAGTAAGTTTATAAAGGCATGGAGCCACTGAGGAAGACCCGATTTGGAATTTATCCTATAGAAATATTTATAATTTCACCAAGATTAGATATATGATGTTCACTGCAACCTTTTTTAACAAAAGTGTGAAAGAAAGAAAGAAAGACACAAAGAAAGGAAAGAAAGAAAGAATGAACTTGAAGCAGTCTCTGAACAAGGATCAAATTACTAGGTATTTGTAGTTGAAGATAGGTAAAGAAAGCAAAAATCGAGTATCAAAACCAAATTCTAGGGACTTCCCTGGTGGCACAGTAGTTAAGAGTCCGCCTGCCAATGCAGGGGACACGAGTTCGAGCCCTGGTCCGGGAAGATCCCACGAGCCACAGAGCAACTAAGTCCGTGCGCCACAACGACTGAGCCTGCGCTCTAGAGCCCACGAGCCACAACTACTGAAGCCCACACACCTACAGCCCCTGCTCCGCAACAAGAGAAGCCACTGCAATGAGAAGCCCGCACACCTCAACGAAGAGTAGCCCCCGCCCCGCTCGCCGCAACTAGAGAACGCCCGCGTGCGGCAACGAAGACCCAATACAGCCACATAAACAAATAAAGAAATACATTTATTTTGTTAAAGAAAATTCTAGGTTAGCACTCCGAGAGCAGAAAAGTTGACTTTCTACTGGAAGAACTACTACACCCTGATCGTTTTTATCTCCCCTGCCCAGGAACTCAGAATCCTGAGCTGATAATAAAGTGAGATTATGGGTGATGTTTTCCTTCCTTTGTATTTTTCTGGGTACTTTAAGTTTTTTATATGGCACATGTATTCATTTTTCGCAAAGTTCTATAGTATCTTTATCAACATGTGAAGAACACATCTGGATTTACATTCAAAAGCATTCTTCCATTTCTCCACCAGAGGGCAGCAAAACCACAGTAAATAGCAAAAGCCATTTATTTCAAGGTGTTTGGTCTGAAATTGAATGCCGCTGTTCAGTTGTTGATTTTGACAGGCTGCTGGTACAAACTCATCATCAGATTGTTTGCTTGTCTGATAAATGACTATATATTCATTGTAAACACCGACGGAGAGGAGAAAAGACAAGTCACCTATAATCAGGGACCATCTGACATTTATTTCACGTTTCTATGTGTGATGAAAAGAGGAGAAGGGTACGTATTTTTTTTTTTAACTCTGCTGACAAAAAGTCCCCCATACAATTATTTTCTAATCTACGCTTCACATCAAATGTCTCTTGAGCATTTCCCTGCTTCCCTAAGTTCTCTGACATGGTGGTTTTTAAAGGCCGCCTGGTGTTCCAGCCTGTGCACTCGTTGTACCTTGCCTCCCGGATTTACACTGGTCCTTTAGGTGTTTGAACTGTCTTCAAAGTATAAAAGTTTTCCCATGTATAAAATACACATAGAAAACTATACCACCCAATTAATCACTACTCGAATTTGACAGATGTTAACTGTTGCCGTTTTTACTTCAGATATTTTGAAGAAAGGTTTACAGGTAGGGTTGGAGGTCCCGATGTCCGATTAACTTCTCTCCTTCCATCCCCCAAAATCAACTCTGATCTGAAGCCGGTGCTTATTTCTCCTATCCTCGATCTCAGGCTTTAATTACAAAAGTACGTTCTGTAAACAACAGAGTGTTGTCCTGAGCTTTTAAATTCTACACATACATGTAATCACCAAGGCATGTCCTATATTTCCTTAACATTATGATTTACCCCCTGTTGATTTACACCTAGTTCATTTGAACTGCTTTGAGGTATTATAATTTATAAATAGAATCTCTTCACACATTCCCTATGCATAAGCATTTAGGTGGTTTCTAATCATTGAGTATCACTGCTCTTTTGACGGGGCAGGTGCGCATAGATTCTCTAGCTGTGATACCTAGAGAAGAATTACGTTTGGGATTCCAGAAGACGAATGGCGGATTCGAAAGGGTCAGCCCCTTCAGCTCTACTGGCTACTGCTGAATCACACTCCGGAATTCTCAGTTCTCAATTCAGAGGGTCGTGAATTAGCCCCATTTCCTCACTTCGTCTTTGTGGTAGGAGGCATGGCTTTAAGCATCTTGGAGGGTAAGCATCTCTTCATGGTCACTGGCAACACAAGGTTTTCTCTTTTGTGAATCCATTACCTTTGCTTATTACCTGCTTGGGTTCTTTACCTTTTTCTAATCGATTTGTACGAAACGTGTAACTATATCTGATTCAGACCTGGTATCTAGAGGAATCACGTGGCACGCACAAAGCGGGTAATTTAAGGAGACCTTGGGCTTCCCTGGTGGTGCGGTGGTTAAGAATCCACCTGGCAAGGCAGGGGACACGGGTTCCAGCTCTAGTCCCGGAAGATCCCACAGGCCCCAGAGCAACAAACTCCACGCAGCACAACTACCGAGCCAGCGCGCCACAACTACTGAAGCCCGCTCGCCTAGAGCCCGTGCTCCGCAACAAGAGAAGGCACCGCAATGAGAAGCCCACGCACTGCAACGAAGAGTAGCCCCTGCTCGCCGTAACTAGAGAGAGCCCGTGCTGGGCAACGAAGGCCCAACACAGCCAAAAATAAATTAAATAAAATAAATTTTTTTAAAAAGAATAATGAAAACCAAAATGCATATGAAGTATAATTCCAACTTTAAAACTAGGAGCTGAAGCATTTACAATAGCCAACACATGGAAGCAGCCTAAGTGGCCACCGACAGATGAATGGATAAAGCAGAGGTGGCACGTATATACAATGGAATATTACTCAGCCAGAAAAAGAAACGAAATTGAGTTATTTGGAGTGAGGTGGGTGGACTTTGACACTGTCACACGGAGTGAAGTAAGTCAGAAAGAGAAAAACAAATACCATATGCTAACACATATATATGGAATCTAAAAAAGAAAAAACGGTTCTCATGAGTCTCAGAGCAGGACAGGAATAAAGACGCAGACGTAGAGAATGGACTTGAGGACACGGGGAGGGGGAAGGGTAAGCTGGGACGAAGTGAGAGAGTGGCACTGACGTATATACACTACCAAATGTCAAACAGATAGCTAGTGGGAAGCAGCCGCATAGCACAGAGGGGTCAGCTCGGTGCTCTGTGACCACCTAGAGGGGTGGGATAGGGAGGGTGGGAGGGAGACGCAAGAGGGACGGGATATGGGGATATATATGTCCATGTGCAGCTGATTCACTTTGTCATACCGCAGAAATTAACACACCGGTGTAAAGCAATTCTACGCCAATAAAGATGTTCCAAAAAATGAGCTGAAAAAAGATGGGGAGGAAATGGGCTAAAATAGTAACTGTGGTGGAATTAAGCGTGGTTTTTATTCACCTTTTCATATTCCATGCACTAACTAACCAAGTCCTCTATTTCCAATATCCACATACTAAGTTTTCCATAATAAAAGCAGTATCACCTGCCCTCCTGCCCAAGGGAGAAAGGCCCACTGGGCAGCATCATCTCCCCACTTGTGCTCCCCTCCTGGGACCCTGGCTTGGAGCACGTGACGGGGCCCCCAGAGCGCTCTCATCACAGCTGTAGAGATGTGTCCTCGTTGGCTTCACAGGGATGAGCAAGCCTACGGCGGACTTATCTGCTTTGGTTCCCAGGCGCAGCCCCACCCAGCCTGCCTTCATCCTGGCCCATCACGGGCGCTAACCCCCTCTCAACTTCTTCCAACCACAGCCTCTAGCTTCCTGGAGCGTTGTCGGTTATGTGAATTTCTTATTTTCAGTGATCTTTGTCCAGAAGCTAAAAAGGGAAACTTTATCAAATTTTCTATGTAATGATGCAAAGTCCCTGCATGGCAAAAATACATAATCAACAAACAAGCAATTATAAAATGACAATTGAGAAATATTTGGAAGATACAGGACAAAGGGCTGAGTTACCTAATTTATGCAGAGCTCCAAATCAAAAGTTAACAAAACAAGATGAAAAGCCCAATAGAAGACAAACATGAAGTAAGCAAAGGGTACAAAGAAACACCAATTACCAGAAAGCAGGGGGAAGTGTTGAACCTCACTGGTAATAAAAGAAGTGAAAGCCCAAACAACAATGGAATAGAATTTCTTACCTTGCAAATTGCAGAAAGGTCAATAAGAAGGACAATTTGACCATACCTAGTAAGTTTATAAAGGCATGGAGCCACTGAGGAAGACCCGATTTGGAATTTATCCTATAGAAATATTTATAATTTCACCAAGATTAGATATATGATGTTCACTGCAACCTTTTTTAACAAAAGTGTGAAAGAAAGAAAGAAAGACACAAAGAAAGGAAAGAAAGAAAGAATGAACTTGAAGCAGTCTCTGAACAAGGATCAAATTACTAGGTATTTGTAGTTGAAGATAGGTAAAGAAAGCAAAAATCGAGTATCAAAACCAAATTCTAGGGACTTCCCTGGTGGCACAGTAGTTAAGAGTCCGCCTGCCAATGCAGGGGACACGAGTTCGAGCCCTGGTCCGGGAAGATCCCACGAGCCACAGAGCAACTAAGTCCGTGCGCCACAACGACTGAGCCTGCGCTCTAGAGCCCACGAGCCACAACTACTGAAGCCCACACACCTAGAGCCCCTGCTCCGCAACAAGAGAAGCCACTGCAATGAGAAGCCCGCACACCTCAACGAAGAGTAGCCCCCGCCCCGCTCGCCGCAACTAGAGAACGCCCGCGTGCGGCAACGAAGACCCAATACAGCCACATAAACAAATAAAGAAATACATTTATTTTGTTAAAGAAAATTCTAGGTTAGCACTCCGAGAGCAGAAAAGTTGACTTTCTACTGGAAGAACTACTACACCCTGATCGTTTTTATCTCCCCTGCCCAGGAACTCAGAATCCTGAGCTGATAATAAAGTGAGATTATGGGTGATGTTTTCCTTCCTTTGTATTTTTCTGGGTACTTTAAGTTTTTTATATGGCACATGTATTCATTTTTCGCAAAGTTCTATAGTATCTTTATCAACATGTGAAGAACACATCTGGATTTACATTCAAAAGCATTCTTCCATTTCTCCACCAGAGGGCAGCAAAACCACAGTAAATAGCAAAAGCCATTTATTTCAAGGTGTTTGGTCTGAAATTGAATGCCGCTGTTCAGTTGTTGATTTTGACAGGCTGCTGGTACAAACTCATCATCAGATTGTTTGCTTGTCTGATAAATGACTATATATTCATTGTAAACACCGACGGAGAGGAGAAAAGACAAGTCACCTATAATCAGGGACCATCTGACATTTATTTCACGTTTCTATGTGTGATGAAAAGAGGAGAAGGGTACGTATTTTTTTTTTTAACTCTGCTGACAAAAAGTCCCCCATACAATTATTTTCTAATCTACGCTTCACATCAAATGTCTCTTGAGCATTTCCCTGCTTCCCTAAGTTCTCTGACATGGTGGTTTTTAAAGGCCGCCTGGTGTTCCAGCCTGTGCACTCGTTGTACCTTGCCTCCCGGATTTACACTGGTCCTTTAGGTGTTTGAACTGTCTTCAAAGTATAAAAGTTTTCCCATGTATAAAATACACATAGAAAACTATACCACCCAATTAATCACTACTCGAATTTGACAGATGTTAACTGTTGCCGTTTTTACTTCAGATATTTTGAAGAAAGGTTTACAGGTAGGGTTGGAGGTCCCGATGTCCGATTAACTTCTCTCCTTCCATCCCCCAAAATCAACTCTGATCTGAAGCCGGTGCTTATTTCTCCTATCCTCGATCTCAGGCTTTAATTACAAAAGTACGTTCTGTAAACAACAGAGTGTTGTCCTGAGCTTTTAAATTCTACACATACATGTAATCACCAAGGCATGTCCTATATTTCCTTAACATTATGATTTACCCCCTGTTGATTTACACCTAGTTCATTTGAACTGCTTTAAGGTATTATAATTTATAAATAGAATCTCTTCACACATTCCCTATGCATAAGCATTTAGGTGGTTTCTAATCATTGAGTATCACTGCTCTTTTGACGGGGCAGGTGCGCATAGATTCTCTAGCTGTGATACCTAGAGAAGAATTACGTTTGGGATTCCAGAAGACGAATGGCGGATTCGAAAGGGTCAGCCCCTTCAGCTCTACTGGCTACTGCTGAATCACACTCCGGAATTCTCAGTTCTCAATTCAGAGGGTCGTGAATTAGCCCCATTTCCTCACTTCGTCTTTGTGGTAGGAGGCATGGCTTTAAGCATCTTGGAGGGTAAGCATCTCTTCATGGTCACTGGCAACACAAGGTTTTCTCTTTTGTGAATCCATTACCTTTGCTTATTACCTGCTTGGGTTCTTTACCTTTTTCTAATCGATTTGTACGAAACGTGTAACTATATCTGATTCAGACCTGGTATCTAGAGGAATCACGTGGCACGCACAAAGCGGGTAATTTAAGGAGACCTTGGGCTTCCCTGGTGGTGCGGTGGTTAAGAATCCACCTGGCAAGGCAGGGGACACGGGTTCCAGCTCTAGTCCCGGAAGATCCCACAGGCCCCAGAGCAACAAACTCCACGCAGCACAACTACCGAGCCAGCGCGCCACAACTACTGAAGCCCGCTCGCCTAGAGCCCGTGCTCCGCAACAAGAGAAGGCACCGCAATGAGAAGCCCACGCACTGCAACGAAGAGTAGCCCCTGCTCGCCGTAACTAGAGAGAGCCCGTGCTGGGCAACGAAGGCCCAACACAGCCAAAAATAAATTAAATAAAATAAATTTTTTTTAAAAGAATAATGAAAACCAAAATGCATATGAAGTATAATTCCAACTTTAAAACTAGGAGCTGAAGCATTTACAATAGCCAACACATGGAAGCAGCCTAAGTGGCCACCGACAGATGAATGGATAAAGCAGAGGTGGCACGTATATACAATGGAATATTACTCAGCCAGAAAAAGAAACGAAATTCAGTTATTTGGAGTGAGGTGGGTGGACTTTAACACTGTCACACGGAGTGAAGTAAGTCAGAAAGAGAAAAACAAATACCATATGCTAACACATATATATGGAATCTAAAAAAGAAAAAACGGTTCTCATGAGTCTCAGAGCAGGACAGGAATAAAGACGCAGACGTAGAGAATGGACTTGAGGACACGGGGAGGGGGAAGGGTAAGCTGGGACGAAGTGAGAGAGTGGCACTGACGTATATACACTACCAAATGTCAAACAGATAGCTAGTGGGAAGCAGCCGCATAGCACAGAGGGGTCAGCTCGGTGCTCTGTGACCACCTAGAGGGGTGGGATAGGGAGGGTGGGAGGGAGACGCAAGAGGGACGGGATATGGGGATATATATGTCCATGTGCAGCTGATTCACTTTGTCATACCGCAGAAATTAACACACCGGTGTAAAGCAATTCTACGCCAATAAAGATGTTCCAAAAAATGAGCTGAAAAAAGATGGGGAGGAAATGGGCTAAAATAGTAACTCTGGTGGAATTAAGCGTGGTTTTTATTCACCTTTTCATATTCCATGCACTAACTAACCAAGTCCTCTATTTCCAATATCCACATACTAAGTTTTCCATAATAAAAGCAGTATCACCTGCCCTCCTGCCCAAGGGAGAAAGGCCCACTGGGCAGCAACATCTCCCCACTTGTGCTCCCCTCCTGGGACCCTGGCTTGGAGCACGTGACGGGGCCCCCAGAGCGCTCTCATCACAGCTGTAGAGATGTGTCCTCGTTGGCTTCACAGGGATGAGCAAGCCTACAGCGGACTTATCTGCTTTGGTTCCCAGGCGCAGCCCCACCCAGCCTGCCTTCATCCTGGCCCATCACAGGCGCTAACCCCCTCTCAACTTCTTCCAACCACACCCTCTAGCTTCCTGGAGCGTTGTCGGTTATGTGAATTTCTTATTTTCAGTGATCTTTGTCCAGAAGCTAAAAAGGGAAACTTTATCAAATTTTCTATGTAATGATGCAAAGTCCCTGCATGGCAAAAATACATAATCAACAAACAAGCAATTATAAAATGACAATTGAGAAATATTTGGAAGATACAGGACAAAGGGCTGAGTTACCTAATTTATGCAGAGCTCCAAATCAAAAGTTAACAAAACAAGATGAAAAGCCCAACAGAAGACAAACATGAAGTAAGCAAAGGGTACAAAGAAACACCAATTACCAGAAAGCAGGGGGAAGTGTTGAACCTCACTGGTAATAAAAGAAGTGAAAGCCCAAACAACAATGGAATAGAATTTCTTACCTTGCAAATTGCAGAAAGGTCAATAAGAAGGACAATTTGACCATACCTAGTAAGTTTATAAAGGCATGGAGCCACTGAGGAAGACCCGATTTGGAATTTATCCTATAGAAATATTTATAATTTCACCAAGATTAGATATATGATGTTCACTGCAACCTTTTTTAACAAAAGTGTGAAAGAAAGAAAGAAAGACACAAAGAAAGGAAAGAAAGAAAGAATGAACTTGAAGCAGTCTCTGAACAAGGATCAAATTACTAGGTATTTGTATTTGAAGATAGGTAAAGAAAGCAAAAATCGAGTATCAAAACCAAATTCTAGGGACTTCCCTGGTGGCACAGTAGTTAAGAGTCCGCCTGCCAATGCAGGGGACACGAGTTCGAGCCCTGGTCCGGGAAGATCCCACGAGCCACAGAGCAACTAAGTCCGTGCGCCACAACGACTGAGCCTGCGCTCTAGAGCCCACGAGCCACAACTACTGAAGCCCGCACACCTACAGCCCCTGCTCCGCAACAAGAGAAGCCACTGCAATGAGAAGCCCGCACACCTCAACGAAGAGTAGCCCCCGCCCCGCTCGCCGCAACTAGAGAACGCCCGCGTGCGGCAACGAAGACCCAATACAGCCACATAAACAAATAAAGAAATACATTTATTTTGTTAAAGAAAATTCTAGGTTAGCACTCCGAGAGCAGAAAAGTTGACTTTCTACTGGAAGAACTACTACACCCTGATCGTTTTTATCTGCCCTGCCCAGGAACTCAGAATCCTGAGCTGATAATAAAGTGAGATTATGGGTGATGTTTTCCTTCCTTTGTATTTTTCTGGGTACTTTAAGTTTTTTATATGGCACATGTATTCATTTTTCGCAAAGTTCTATAGTATCTTTACCAACATGTGAAGAACACATCTGGATTTACATTCAAAAGCATTCTTCCATTTCTCCACCAGAGGGCAGCAAAACCACAGTAAATAGCAAAAGCCATTTATTTCAAGGTGTTTGGTCTGAAATTGAATGCTGCTGTTCAGTTGTTGATTTTGACAGGCTGCTGGTACAAACTCATCATCAGATTGTTTGCTTGTCTGATAAATGACTATATATTCATTGTAAACACCGACGGAGAGGAGAAAAGACAAGTCACCTATAATCAGGGACCATCTGACATTTATTTCACGTTTCTATGTGTGATGAAAAGAGGAGAAGGGTACGTATTTTTTTTTTTTTAACTCTGCTGACAAAAAGTCCCCCATACAATTATTTTCTAATCTACGCTTCACATCAAATGTCTCTTGAGCATTTCCCTGCTTCCCTAAGTTCTCTGACATGGTGGTTTTTAAAGGCCGCCTGGTGTTCCAGCCTGTGCACTCGTTGTACCTTGCCTCCCGGATTTACACTGGTCCTTTAGGTGTTTGAACTGTCTTCAAAGTATAAAAGTTTTCCCATGTATAAAATACACATAGAAAACTATACCACCCAATTAATCACTACTCGAATTTGACAGATGTTAACTGTTGCCGTTTTTACTTCAGATATTTTGAAGAAAGGTTTACAGGTAGGGTTGGAGGTCCCGATGTCCGATTAACTTCTCTCCTTCCATCCCCAAAATCAACTCTGATCTGAAGCCGGTGCTTATTTCTCCTATCCTCGATCTCAGGCTTTAATTACAAAAGTACGTTCTGTAAACAACAGAGTGTTGTCCGGAGCTTTTAAATTCTACACATACATGTAATCACCAAGGCATGTCCTATATTTCCTTAACATTATGATTTACCCCCTGTTGATTTACACCTAGTTCATTTGAACTGCTTTGAGGTATTATAATTTATAAATAGAATCTCTTCACACATTCCCTATGCATAAGCATTTAGGTGGTTTCTAATCATTGAGTATCACTGCTCTTTTGACGGGGCAGGTGCGCATAGATTCTCTAGCTGTGATACCTAGAGAAGAATTACGTTTGGGATTCCAGAAGACGAATGGCGGATTCGAAAGGGTCAGCCCCTTCAGCTCTACTGGCTACTGCTGAATCACACTCCGGAATTCTCAGTTCTCAATTCAGAGGGTCGTGAATTAGCCCCATTTCCTCACTTCGTCTTTGTGGTAGGAGGCATGGCTTTAAGCATCTTGGAGGGTAAGCATCTCTTCATGGTCACTGGCAACACAAGGTTTTCTCTTTTGTGAATCCATTACCTTTGCTTATTACCTGCTTGGGTTCTTTACCTTTTTCTAATCGATTTGTACGAAACGTGTAACTATATCTGATTCAGACCTGGTATCTAGAGGAATCACGTGGCACGCACAAAGCGGGTAATTTAAGGAGACCTTGGGCTTCCCTGGTGGTGCGGTGGTTAAGAATCCACCTGGCAAGGCAGGGGACACGGGTTCCAGCTCTAGTCCCGGAAGATCCCACAGGCCCCAGAGCAACAAACTCCACGCAGCACAACTACCGAGCCAGCGCGCCACAACTACTGAAGCCCGCTCGCCTAGAGCCCGTGCTCCGCAACAAGAGAAGGCACCGCAATGAGAAGCCCACGCACTGCAACGAAGAGTAGCCCCTGCTCGCCGTAACTAGAGAGAGCCCGTGCTGGGCAACGAAGGCCCAACACAGCCAAAAATAAATTAAATAAAATAAATTTTTTTAAAAAGAATAATGAAAACCAAAATGCATATGAAGTATAATTCCAACTTTAAAACTAGGAGCTGAAGCATTTACAATAGCCAACACATGGAAGCAGCCTAAGTGGCCACCGACAGATGAATGGATAAAGCAGAGGTGGCACGTATATACAATGGAATATTACTCAGCCAGAAAAAGAAACGAAATTGAGTTATTTGGAGTGAGGTGGGTGGACTTTGACACTGTCACACGGAGTGAAGTAAGTCAGAAAGAGAAAAACAAATACCATATGCTAACACATATATATGGAATCTAAAAAAGAAAAAACGGTTCTCATGAGTCTCAGAGCAGGACAGGAATAAAGACGCAGACGTAGAGAATGGACTTGAGGACACGGGGAGGGGGAAGGGTAAGCTGGGACGAAGTGAGAGAGTGGCACTGACGTATATACACTACCAAATGTCAAACAGATAGCTAGTGGGAAGCAGCCGCATAGCACAGAGGGGTCAGCTCGGTGCTCTGTGACCACCTAGAGGGGTGGGATAGGGAGGGTGGGAGGGAGACGCAAGAGGGACGGGATATGGGGATATATATGTCCATGTGCAGCTGATTCACTTTGTCATACCGCAGAAATTAACACACCGGTGTAAAGCAATTCTACGCCAATAAAGATGTTCCAAAAAATGAGCTGAAAAAAGATGGGGAGGAAATGGGCTAAAATAGTAACTGTGGTGGAATTAAGCGTGGTTTTTATTCACCTTTTCATATTCCATGCACTAACTAACCAAGTCCTCTATTTCCAATATCCACATACTAAGTTTTCCATAATAAAAGCAGTATCACCTGCCCTCCTGCCCAAGGGAGAAAGGCCCACTGGGCAGCATCATCTCCCCACTTGTGCTCCCCTCCTGGGACCCTGGCTTGGAGCACGTGACGGGGCCCCCAGAGCGCTCTCATCACAGCTGTAGAGATGTGTCCTCGTTGGCTTCACAGGGATGAGCAAGCCTACGGCGGACTTATCTGCTTTGGTTCCCAGGCGCAGCCCCACCCAGCCTGCCTTCATCCTGGCCCATCACGGGCGCTAACCCCCTCTCAACTTCTTCCAACCACAGCCTCTAGCTTCCTGGAGCGTTGTCGGTTATGTGAATTTCTTATTTTCAGTGATCTTTGTCCAGAAGCTAAAAAGGGAAACTTTATCAAATTTTCTATGTAATGATGCAAAGTCCCTGCATGGCAAAAATACATAATCAACAAACAAGCAATTATAAAATGACAATTGAGAAATATTTGGAAGATACAGGACAAAGGGCTGAGTTACCTAATTTATGCAGAGCTCCAAATCAAAAGTTAACAAAACAAGATGAAAAGCCCAATAGAAGACAAACATGAAGTAAGCAAAGGGTACAAAGAAACACCAATTACCAGAAAGCAGGGGGAAGTGTTGAACCTCACTGGTAATAAAAGAAGTGAAAGCCCAAACAACAATGGAATAGAATTTCTTACCTTGCAAATTGCAGAAAGGTCAATAAGAAGGACAATTTGACCATACCTAGTAAGTTTATAAAGGCATGGAGCCACTGAGGAAGACCCGATTTGGAATTTATCCTATAGAAATATTTATAATTTCACCAAGATTAGATATATGATGTTCACTGCAACCTTTTTTAACAAAAGTGTGAAAGAAAGAAAGAAAGACACAAAGAAAGGAAAGAAAGAAAGAATGAACTTGAAGCAGTCTCTGAACAAGGATCAAATTACTAGGTATTTGTAGTTGAAGATAGGTAAAGAAAGCAAAAATCGAGTATCAAAACCAAATTCTAGGGACTTCCCTGGTGGCACAGTAGTTAAGAGTCCGCCTGCCAATGCAGGGGACACGAGTTCGAGCCCTGGTCCGGGAAGATCCCACGAGCCACAGAGCAACTAAGTCCGTGCGCCACAACGACTGAGCCTGCGCTCTAGAGCCCACGAGCCACAACTACTGAAGCCCACACACCTAGAGCCCCTGCTCCGCAACAAGAGAAGCCACTGCAATGAGAAGCCCGCACACCTCAACGAAGAGTAGCCCCCGCCCCGCTCGCCGCAACTAGAGAACGCCCGCGTGCGGCAACGAAGACCCAATACAGCCACATAAACAAATAAAGAAATACATTTATTTTGTTAAAGAAAATTCTAGGTTAGCACTCCGAGAGCAGAAAAGTTGACTTTCTACTGGAAGAACTACTACACCCTGATCGTTTTTATCTCCCCTGCCCAGGAACTCAGAATCCTGAGCTGATAATAAAGTGAGATTATGGGTGATGTTTTCCTTCCTTTGTATTTTTCTGGGTACTTTAAGTTTTTTATATGGCACATGTATTCATTTTTCGCAAAGTTCTATAGTATCTTTATCAACATGTGAAGAACACATCTGGATTTACATTCAAAAGCATTCTTCCATTTCTCCACCAGAGGGCAGCAAAACCACAGTAAATAGCAAAAGCCATTTATTTCAAGGTGTTTGGTCTGAAATTGAATGCCGCTGTTCAGTTGTTGATTTTGACAGGCTGCTGGTACAAACTCATCATCAGATTGTTTGCTTGTCTGATAAATGACTATATATTCATTGTAAACACCGACGGAGAGGAGAAAAGACAAGTCACCTATAATCAGGGACCATCTGACATTTATTTCACGTTTCTATGTGTGATGAAAAGAGGAGAAGGGTACGTATTTTTTTTTTTAACTCTGCTGACAAAAAGTCCCCCATACAATTATTTTCTAATCTACGCTTCACATCAAATGTCTCTTGAGCATTTCCCTGCTTCCCTAAGTTCTCTGACATGGTGGTTTTTAAAGGCCGCCTGGTGTTCCAGCCTGTGCACTCGTTGTACCTTGCCTCCCGGATTTACACTGGTCCTTTAGGTGTTTGAACTGTCTTCAAAGTATAAAAGTTTTCCCATGTATAAAATACACATAGAAAACTATACCACCCAATTAATCACTACTCGAATTTGACAGATGTTAACTGTTGCCGTTTTTACTTCAGATATTTTGAAGAAAGGTTTACAGGTAGGGTTGGAGGTCCCGATGTCCGATTAACTTCTCTCCTTCCATCCCCCAAAATCAACTCTGATCTGAAGCCGGTGCTTATTTCTCCTATCCTCGATCTCAGGCTTTAATTACAAAAGTACGTTCTGTAAACAACAGAGTGTTGTCCTGAGCTTTTAAATTCTACACATACATGTAATCACCAAGGCATGTCCTATATTTCCTTAACATTATGATTTACCCCCTGTTGATTTACACCTAGTTCATTTGAACTGCTTTAAGGTATTATAATTTATAAATAGAATCTCTTCACACATTCCCTATGCATAAGCATTTAGGTGGTTTCTAATCATTGAGTATCACTGCTCTTTTGACGGGGCAGGTGCGCATAGATTCTCTAGCTGTGATACCTAGAGAAGAATTACGTTTGGGATTCCAGAAGACGAATGGCGGATTCGAAAGGGTCAGCCCCTTCAGCTCTACTGGCTACTGCTGAATCACACTCCGGAATTCTCAGTTCTCAATTCAGAGGGTCGTGAATTAGCCCCATTTCCTCACTTCGTCTTTGTGGTAGGAGGCATGGCTTTAAGCATCTTGGAGGGTAAGCATCTCTTCATGGTCACTGGCAACACAAGGTTTTCTCTTTTGTGAATCCATTACCTTTGCTTATTACCTGCTTGGGTTCTTTACCTTTTTCTAATCGATTTGTACGAAACGTGTAACTATATCTGATTCAGACCTGGTATCTAGAGGAATCACGTGGCACGCACAAAGCGGGTAATTTAAGGAGACCTTGGGCTTCCCTGGTGGTGCGGTGGTTAAGAATCCACCTGGCAAGGCAGGGGACACGGGTTCCAGCTCTAGTCCCGGAAGATCCCACAGGCCCCAGAGCAACAAACTCCACGCAGCACAACTACCGAGCCAGCGCGCCACAACTACTGAAGCCCGCTCGCCTAGAGCCCGTGCTCCGCAACAAGAGAAGGCACCGCAATGAGAAGCCCACGCACTGCAACGAAGAGTAGCCCCTGCTCGCCGTAACTAGAGAGAGCCCGTGCTGGGCAACGAAGGCCCAACACAGCCAAAAATAAATTAAATAAAATAAATTTTTTTTAAAAGAATAATGAAAACCAAAATGCATATGAAGTATAATTCCAACTTTAAAACTAGGAGCTGAAGCATTTACAATAGCCAACACATGGAAGCAGCCTAAGTGGCCACCGACAGATGAATGGATAAAGCAGAGGTGGCACGTATATACAATGGAATATTACTCAGCCAGAAAAAGAAACGAAATTCAGTTATTTGGAGTGAGGTGGGTGGACTTTAACACTGTCACACGGAGTGAAGTAAGTCAGAAAGAGAAAAACAAATACCATATGCTAACACATATATATGGAATCTAAAAAAGAAAAAACGGTTCTCATGAGTCTCAGAGCAGGACAGGAATAAAGACGCAGACGTAGAGAATGGACTTGAGGACACGGGGAGGGGGAAGGGTAAGCTGGGACGAAGTGAGAGAGTGGCACTGACGTATATACACTACCAAATGTCAAACAGATAGCTAGTGGGAAGCAGCCGCATAGCACAGAGGGGTCAGCTCGGTGCTCTGTGACCACCTAGAGGGGTGGGATAGGGAGGGTGGGAGGGAGACGCAAGAGGGACGGGATATGGGGATATATATGTCCATGTGCAGCTGATTCACTTTGTCATACCGCAGAAATTAACACACCGGTGTAAAGCAATTCTACGCCAATAAAGATGTTCCAAAAAATGAGCTGAAAAAAGATGGGGAGGAAATGGGCTAAAATAGTAACTGTGGTGGAATTAAGCGTGGTTTTTATTCACCTTTTCATATTCCATGCACTAACTAACCAAGTCCTCTATTTCCAATATCCACATACTAAGTTTTCCATAATAAAAGCAGTATCACCTGCCCTCCTGCCCAAGGGAGAAAGGCCCACTGGGCAGCAACATCTCCCCACTTGTGCTCCCCTCCTGGGACCCTGGCTTGGAGCACGTGACGGGGCCCCCAGAGCGCTCTCATCACAGCTGTAGAGATGTGTCCTCGTTGGCTTCACAGGGATGAGCAAGCCTACAGCGGACTTATCTGCTTTGGTTCCCAGGCGCAGCCCCACCCAGCCTGCCTTCATCCTGGCCCATCACGGGCGCTAACCCCCTCTCAACTTCTTCCAACCACACCCTCTAGCTTCCTGGAGCGTTGTCGGTTATGTGAATTTCTTATTTTCAGTGATCTTTGTCCAGAAGCTAAAAAGGGAAACTTTATCAAATTTTCTATGTAATGATGCAAAGTCCCTGCATGGCAAAAATACATAATCAACAAACAAGCAATTATAAAATGACAATTGAGAAATATTTGGAAGATACAGGACAAAGGGCTGAGTTACCTAATTTATGCAGAGCTCCAAATCAAAAGTTAACAAAACAAGATGAAAAGCCCAACAGAAGACAAACATGAAGTAAGCAAAGGGTACAAAGAAACACCAATTACCAGAAAGCAGGGGGAAGTGTTGAACCTCACTGGTAATAAAAGAAGTGAAAGCCCAAACAACAATGGAATAGAATTTCTTACCTTGCAAATTGCAGAAAGGTCAATAAGAAGGACAATTTGACCATACCTAGTAAGTTTATAAAGGCATGGAGCCACTGAGGAAGACCCGATTTGGAATTTATCCTATAGAAATATTTATAATTTCACCAAGATTAGATATATGATGTTCACTGCAACCTTTTTTAACAAAAGTGTGAAAGAAAGAAAGAAAGACACAAAGAAAGGAAAGAAAGAAAGAATGAACTTGAAGCAGTCTCTGAACAAGGATCAAATTACTAGGTATTTGTATTTGAAGATAGGTAAAGAAAGCAAAAATCGAGTATCAAAACCAAATTCTAGGGACTTCCCTGGTGGCACAGTAGTTAAGAGTCCGCCTGCCAATGCAGGGGACACGAGTTCGAGCCCTGGTCCGGGAAGATCCCACGAGCCACAGAGCAACTAAGTCCGTGCGCCACAACGACTGAGCCTGCGCTCTAGAGCCCACGAGCCACAACTACTGAAGCCCGCACACCTACAGCCCCTGCTCCGCAACAAGAGAAGCCACTGCAATGAGAAGCCCGCACACCTCAACGAAGAGTAGCCCCCGCCCCGCTCGCCGCAACTAGAGAACGCCCGCGTGCGGCAACGAAGACCCAATACAGCCACATAAACAAATAAAGAAATACATTTATTTTGTTAAAGAAAATTCTAGGTTAGCACTCCGAGAGCAGAAAAGTTGACTTTCTACTGGAAGAACTACTACACCCTGATCGTTTTTATCTGCCCTGCCCAGGAACTCAGAATCCTGAGCTGATAATAAAGTGAGATTATGGGTGATGTTTTCCTTCCTTTGTATTTTTCTGGGTACTTTAAGTTTTTTATATGGCACATGTATTCATTTTTCGCAAAGTTCTATAGTATCTTTATCAACATGTGAAGAACACATCTGGATTTACATTCAAAAGCATTCTTCCATTTCTCCACCAGAGGGCAGCAAAACCACAGTAAATAGCAAAAGCCATTTATTTCAAGGTGTTTGGTCTGAAATTGAATGCCGCTGTTCAGTTGTTGATTTTGACAGGCTGCTGGTACAAACTCATCATCAGATTGTTTGCTTGTCTGATAAATGACTATATATTCATTGTAAACACCGACGGAGAGGAGAAAAGACAAGTCACCTATAATCAGGGACCATCTGACATTTATTTCACGTTTCTATGTGTGATGAAAAGAGGAGAAGGGTACGTATTTTTTTTTTAAC
Source organism: Kogia breviceps (assembly GCF_026419965.1). Lineage (NCBI taxonomy): Eukaryota > Metazoa > Chordata > Mammalia > Artiodactyla > Physeteridae > Kogia > Kogia breviceps. The sequence continues at coordinate 127,841,102 of NC_081330.1, read as the reverse complement.
TCTGCTGACAAAAAGTCCCCCATACAATTATTTTCTAATCTACGCTTCACATCAAATGTCTCTTGAGCATTTCCCTGCTTCCCTAAGTTCTCTGACATGGTGGTTTTTAAAGGCCGCCTGGTGTTCCAGCCTGTGCACTCGTTGTACCTTGCCTCCCGGATTTACACTGGTCCTTTAGGTGTTTGAACTGTCTTCAAAGTATAAAAGTTTTCCCATGTATAAAATACACATAGAAAACTATACCACCCAATTAATCACTACTCGAATTTGACAGATGTTAACTGTTGCCGTTTTTACTTCAGATATTTTGAAGAAAGGTTTACAGGTAGGGTTGGAGGTCCCGATGTCCGATTAACTTCTCTCCTTCCATCCCCCAAAATCAACTCTGATCTGAAGCCGGTGCTTATTTCTCCTATCCTCGATCTCAGGCTTTAATTACAAAAGTACGTTCTGTAAACAACAGAGTGTTGTCCTGAGCTTTTAAATTCTACACATACATGTAATCACCAAGGCATGTCCTATATTTCCTTAACATTATGATTTACCCCCTGTTGATTTACACCTAGTTCATTTGAACTGCTTTGAGGTATTATAATTTATAAATAGAATCTCTTCACACATTCCCTATGCATAAGCATTTAGGTGGTTTCTAATCATTGAGTATCACTGCTCTTTTGACGGGGCAGGTGCGCATAGATTCTCTAGCTGTGATACCTAGAGAAGAATTACGTTTGGGATTCCAGAAGACGAATGGCGGATTCGAAAGGGTCAGCCCCTTCAGCTCTACTGGCTACTGCTGAATCACACTCCGGAATTCTCAGTTCTCAATTCAGAGGGTCGTGAATTAGCCCCATTTCCTCACTTCGTCTTTGTGGTAGGAGGCATGGCTTTAAGCATCTTGGAGGGTAAGCATCTCTTCATGGTCACTGGCAACACAAGGTTTTCTCTTTTGTGAATCCATTACCTTTGCTTATTACCTGCTTGGGTTCTTTACCTTTTTCTAATCGATTTGTACGAAACGTGTAACTATATCTGATTCAGACCTGGTATCTAGAGGAATCACGTGGCACGCACAAAGCGGGTAATTTAAGGAGACCTTGGGCTTCCCTGGTGGTGCGGTGGTTAAGAATCCACCTGGCAAGGCAGGGGACACGGGTTCCAGCTCTAGTCCCGGAAGATCCCACAGGCCCCAGAGCAACAAACTCCACGCAGCACAACTACCGAGCCAGCGCGCCACAACTACTGAAGCCCGCTCGCCTAGAGCCCGTGCTCCGCAACAAGAGAAGGCACCGCAATGAGAAGCCCACGCACTGCAACGAAGAGTAGCCCCTGCTCGCCGTAACTAGAGAGAGCCCGTGCTGGGCAACGAAGGCCCAACACAGCCAAAAATAAATTAAATAAAATAAATTTTTTTAAAAAGAATAATGAAAACCAAAATGCATATGAAGTATAATTCCAACTTTAAAACTAGGAGCTGAAGCATTTACAATAGCCAACACATGGAAGCAGCCTAAGTGGCCACCGACAGATGAATGGATAAAGCAGAGGTGGCACGTATATACAATGGAATATTACTCAGCCAGAAAAAGAAACGAAATTGAGTTATTTGGAGTGAGGTGGGTGGACTTTGACACTGTCACACGGAGTGAAGTAAGTCAGAAAGAGAAAAACAAATACCATATGCTAACACATATATATGGAATCTAAAAAAGAAAAAACGGTTCTCATGAGTCTCAGAGCAGGACAGGAATAAAGACGCAGACGTAGAGAATGGACTTGAGGACACGGGGAGGGGGAAGGGTAAGCTGGGACGAAGTGAGAGAGTGGCACTGACGTATATACACTACCAAATGTCAAACAGATAGCTAGTGGGAAGCAGCCGCATAGCACAGAGGGGTCAGCTCGGTGCTCTGTGACCACCTAGAGGGGTGGGATAGGGAGGGTGGGAGGGAGACGCAAGAGGGACGGGATATGGGGATATATATGTCCATGTGCAGCTGATTCACTTTGTCATACCGCAGAAATTAACACACCGGTGTAAAGCAATTCTACGCCAATAAAGATGTTCCAAAAAATGAGCTGAAAAAAGATGGGGAGGAAATGGGCTAAAATAGTAACTGTGGTGGAATTAAGCGTGGTTTTTATTCACCTTTTCATATTCCATGCACTAACTAACCAAGTCCTCTATTTCCAATATCCACATACTAAGTTTTCCATAATAAAAGCAGTATCACCTGCCCTCCTGCCCAAGGGAGAAAGGCCCACTGGGCAGCATCATCTCCCCACTTGTGCTCCCCTCCTGGGACCCTGGCTTGGAGCACGTGACGGGGCCCCCAGAGCGCTCTCATCACAGCTGTAGAGATGTGTCCTCGTTGGCTTCACAGGGATGAGCAAGCCTACGGCGGACTTATCTGCTTTGGTTCCCAGGCGCAGCCCCACCCAGCCTGCCTTCATCCTGGCCCATCACGGGCGCTAACCCCCTCTCAACTTCTTCCAACCACAGCCTCTAGCTTCCTGGAGCGTTGTCGGTTATGTGAATTTCTTATTTTCAGTGATCTTTGTCCAGAAGCTAAAAAGGGAAACTTTATCAAATTTTCTATGTAATGATGCAAAGTCCCTGCATGGCAAAAATACATAATCAACAAACAAGCAATTATAAAATGACAATTGAGAAATATTTGGAAGATACAGGACAAAGGGCTGAGTTACCTAATTTATGCAGAGCTCCAAATCAAAAGTTAACAAAACAAGATGAAAAGCCCAATAGAAGACAAACATGAAGTAAGCAAAGGGTACAAAGAAACACCAATTACCAGAAAGCAGGGGGAAGTGTTGAACCTCACTGGTAATAAAAGAAGTGAAAGCCCAAACAACAATGGAATAGAATTTCTTACCTTGCAAATTGCAGAAAGGTCAATAAGAAGGACAATTTGACCATACCTAGTAAGTTTATAAAGGCATGGAGCCACTGAGGAAGACCCGATTTGGAATTTATCCTATAGAAATATTTATAATTTCACCAAGATTAGATATATGATGTTCACTGCAACCTTTTTTAACAAAAGTGTGAAAGAAAGAAAGAAAGACACAAAGAAAGGAAAGAAAGAAAGAATGAACTTGAAGCAGTCTCTGAACAAGGATCAAATTACTAGGTATTTGTAGTTGAAGATAGGTAAAGAAAGCAAAAATCGAGTATCAAAACCAAATTCTAGGGACTTCCCTGGTGGCACAGTAGTTAAGAGTCCGCCTGCCAATGCAGGGGACACGAGTTCGAGCCCTGGTCCGGGAAGATCCCACGAGCCACAGAGCAACTAAGTCCGTGCGCCACAACGACTGAGCCTGCGCTCTAGAGCCCACGAGCCACAACTACTGAAGCCCACACACCTAGAGCCCCTGCTCCGCAACAAGAGAAGCCACTGCAATGAGAAGCCCGCACACCTCAACGAAGAGTAGCCCCCGCCCCGCTCGCCGCAACTAGAGAACGCCCGCGTGCGGCAACGAAGACCCAATACAGCCACATAAACAAATAAAGAAATACATTTATTTTGTTAAAGAAAATTCTAGGTTAGCACTCCGAGAGCAGAAAAGTTGACTTTCTACTGGAAGAACTACTACACCCTGATCGTTTTTATCTCCCCTGCCCAGGAACTCAGAATCCTGAGCTGATAATAAAGTGAGATTATGGGTGATGTTTTCCTTCCTTTGTATTTTTCTGGGTACTTTAAGTTTTTTATATGGCACATGTATTCATTTTTCGCAAAGTTCTATAGTATCTTTATCAACATGTGAAGAACACATCTGGATTTACATTCAAAAGCATTCTTCCATTTCTCCACCAGAGGGCAGCAAAACCACAGTAAATAGCAAAAGCCATTTATTTCAAGGTGTTTGGTCTGAAATTGAATGCCGCTGTTCAGTTGTTGATTTTGACAGGCTGCTGGTACAAACTCATCATCAGATTGTTTGCTTGTCTGATAAATGACTATATATTCATTGTAAACACCGACGGAGAGGAGAAAAGACAAGTCACCTATAATCAGGGACCATCTGACATTTATTTCACGTTTCTATGTGTGATGAAAAGAGGAGAAGGGTACGTATTTTTTTTTTTAACTCTGCTGACAAAAAGTCCCCCATACAATTATTTTCTAATCTACGCTTCACATCAAATGTCTCTTGAGCATTTCCCTGCTTCCCTAAGTTCTCTGACATGGTGGTTTTTAAAGGCCGCCTGGTGTTCCAGCCTGTGCACTCGTTGTACCTTGCCTCCCGGATTTACACTGGTCCTTTAGGTGTTTGAACTGTCTTCAAAGTATAAAAGTTTTCCCATGTATAAAATACACATAGAAAACTATACCACCCAATTAATCACTACTCGAATTTGACAGATGTTAACTGTTGCCGTTTTTACTTCAGATATTTTGAAGAAAGGTTTACAGGTAGGGTTGGAGGTCCCTATGTCCGATTAACTTCTCTCCTTCCATCCCCCAAAATCAACTCTGATCTGAAGCCGGTGCTTATTTCTCCTATCCTCGATCTCAGGCTTTAATTACAAAAGTACGTTCTGTAAACAACAGAGTGTTGTCCTGAGCTTTTAAATTCTACACATACATGTAATCACCAAGGCATGTCCTATATTTCCTTAACATTATGATTTACCCCCTGTTGATTTACACCTAGTTCATTTGAACTGCTTTGAGGTATTATAATTTATAAATAGAATCTCTTCACACATTCCCTATGCATAAGCATTTAGGTGGTTTCTAATCATTGAGTATCACTGCTCTTTTGACGGGGCAGGTGCGCATAGATTCTCTAGCTGTGATACCTAGAGAAGAATTACGTTTGGGATTCCAGAAGACGAATGGCGGATTCGAAAGGGTCAGCCCCTTCAGCTCTACTGGCTACTGCTGAATCACACTCCGGAATTCTCAGTTCTCAATTCAGAGGGTCGTGAATTAGCCCCATTTCCTCACTTCGTCTTTGTGGTAGGAGGCATGGCTTTAAGCATCTTGGAGGGTAAGCATCTCTTCATGGTCACTGGCAACACAAGGTTTTCTCTTTTGTGAATCCATTACCTTTGCTTATTACCTGCTTGGGTTCTTTACCTTTTTCTAATCGATTTGTACGAAACGTGTAACTATATCTGATTCAGACCTGGTATCTAGAGGAATCACGTGGCACGCACAAAGCGGGTAATTTAAGGAGACCTTGGGCTTCCCTGGTGGTGCGGTGGTTAAGAATCCACCTGGCAAGGCAGGGGACACGGGTTCCATCTCTAGTCCCGGAAGATCCCACAGGCCCCAGAGCAACAAACTCCACGCAGCACAACTACCGAGCCAGCGCGCCACAACTACTGAAGCCCGCTCGCCTAGAGCCCGTGCTCCGCAACAAGAGAAGGCACCGCAATGAGAAGCTCACGCACTGCAACGAAGAGTAGCCCCTGCTCGCCGTAACTAGAGAGAGCCCGTGCTGGGCAACGAAGGCCCAACACAGCCAAAAATAAATTAAATAAAATAAATTTTTTTAAAAAGAATAATGAAAACCAAAATGCATATGAAGTATAATTCCAACTTTAAAACTAGGAGCTGAAGCATTTACAATAGCCAACACATGGAAGCAGCCTAAGTGGCCACCGACAGATGAATGGATAAAGCAGAGGTGGCACGTATATACAATGGAATATTACTCAGCCAGAAAAAGAAACGAAATTCAGTTATTTGGAGTGAGGTGGGTGGACTTTGACAGTGTCACACGGAGTGAAGTAAGTCAGAAAGAGAAAAACAAATACCATATGCTAACACATATATATGGAATCTAAAAAAGAAAAAACGGTTCTCATGAGTCTCAGAGCAGGACAGGAATAAAGACGCAGACGTAGAGAATGGACTTGAGGACACGGGGAGGGGGAAGGGTAAGCTGGGACGAAGTGAGAGAGTGGCACTGACGTATATACACTACCAAATGTCAAACAGATAGCTAGTGGGAAGCAGCCGCATAGCACAGAGGGGTCAGCTCGGTGCTCTGTGACCACCTAGAGGGGTGGGATAGGGAGGGTGGGAGGGAGACGCAAGAGGGACGGGATATGGGGATATATATGTCCATGTGCAGCTGATTCACTTTGTCATACCGCAGAAATTAACACACCGGTGTAAAGCAATTCTACGCCAATAAAGATGTTCCAAAAAATGAGCTGAAAAAAGATGGGGAGGAAATGGGCTAAAATAGTAACTGTGGTGGAATTAAGCGTGGTTTTTATTCACCTTTTCATATTCCATGCACTAACTAACCAAGTCCTCTATTTCCAATATCCACATACTAAGTTTTCCATAATAAAAGCAGTATCACCTGCCCTCCTGCCCAAGGGAGAAAGGCCCACTGGGCAGCATCATCTCCCCACTTGTGCTCCCCTCCTGGGACCCTGGCTTGGAGCACGTGACGGGGCCCCCAGAGCGCTCTCATCACAGCTGTAGAGATGTGTCCTCGTTGGCTTCACAGGGATGAGCAAGCCTACGGCGGACTTATCTGCTTTGGTTCCCAGGCGCAGCCCCACCCAGCCTGCCTTCATCCTGGCCCATCACGGGCGCTAACCCCCTCTCAACTTCTTCCAACCACAGCCTCTAGCTTCCTGGAGCGTTGTCGGTTATGTGAATTTCTTATTTTCAGTGATCTTTGTCCAGAAGCTAAAAAGGGAAACTTTATCAAATTTTCTATGTAATGATGCAAAGTCCCTGCATGGCAAAAATACATAATCAACAAACAAGCAATTATAAAATGACAATTGAGAAATATTTGGAAGATACAGGACAAAGGGCTGAGTTACCTAATTTATGCAGAGCTCCAAATCAAAAGTTAACAAAACAAGATGAAAAGCCCAATAGAAGACAAACATGAAGTAAGCAAAGGGTACAAAGAAACACCAATTACCAGAAAGCAGGGGGAAGTGTTGAACCTCACTGGTAATAAAAGAAGTGAAAGCCCAAACAACAATGGAATAGAATTTCTTACCTTGCAAATTGCAGAAAGGTCAATAAGAAGGACAATTTGACCATACCTAGTAAGTTTATAAAGGCATGGAGCCACTGAGGAAGACCCGATTTGGAATTTATCCTATAGAAATATTTATAATTTCACCAAGATTAGATATATGATGTTCACTGCAACCTTTTTTAACAAAAGTGTGAAAGAAAGAAAGAAAGACACAAAGAAAGGAAAGAAAGAAAGAATGAACTTGAAGCAGTCTCTGAACAAGGATCAAATTACTAGGTATTTGTAGTTGAAGATAGGTAAAGAAAGCAAAAATCGAGTATCAAAACCAAATTCTAGGGACTTCCCTGGTGGCACAGTAGTTAAGAGTCCGCCTGCCAATGCAGGGGACACGAGTTCGAGCCCTGGTCCGGGAAGATCCCACGAGCCACAGAGCAACTAAGTCCGTGCGCCACAACGACTGAGCCTGCGCTCTAGAGCCCACGAGCCACAACTACTGAAGCCCGCACACCTACAGCCCCTGCTCCGCAACAAGAGAAGCCACTGCAATGAGAAGCCCGCACACCTCAACGAAGAGTAGCCCCCGCCCCGCTCGCCGCAACTAGAGAACGCCCGCGTGCGGCAACGAAGACCCAATACAGCCACATAAACAAATAAAGAAATACATTTATTTTGTTAAAGAAAATTCTAGGTTAGCACTCCGAGAGCAGAAAAGTTGACTTTCTACTGGAAGAACTACTACACCCTGATCGTTTTTATCTCCCCTGCCCAGGAACTCAGAATCCTGAGCTGATAATAAAGTGAGATTATGGGTGATGTTTTCCTTCCTTTGTATTTTTCTGGGTACTTTAAGTTTTTTATATGGCACATGTATTCATTTTTCGCAAAGTTCTATAGTATCTTTATCAACATGTGAAGAACACATCTGGATTTACATTCAAAAGCATTCTTCCATTTCTCCACCAGAGGGCAGCAAAACCACAGTAAATAGCAAAAGCCATTTATTTCAAGGTGTTTGGTCTGAAATTGAATGCCGCTGTTCAGTTGTTGATTTTGACAGGCTGCTGGTACAAACTCATCATCAGATTGTTTGCTTGTCTGATAAATGACTATATATTCATTGTAAACACCGACGGAGAGGAGAAAAGACAAGTCACCTATAATCAGGGACCATCTGACATTTATTTCACGTTTCTATGTGTGATGAAAAGAGGAGAAGGGTACGTATTTTTTTTTTAACTCTGCTGACAAAAAGTCCCCCATACAATTATTTTCTAATCTACGCTTCACATCAAATGTCTCTTGAGCATTTCCCTGCTTCCCTAAGTTCTCTGACATGGTGGTTTTTAAAGGCCGCCTGGTGTTCCAGCCTGTGCACTCGTTGTACCTTGCCTCCCGGATTTACACTGGTCCTTTAGGTGTTTGAACTGTCTTCAAAGTATAAAAGTTTTCCCATGTATAAAATACACATAGAAAACTATACCACCCAATTAATCACTACTCGAATTTGACAGATGTTAACTGTTGCCGTTTTTACTTCAGATATTTTGAAGAAAGGTTTACAGGTAGGGTTGGAGGTCCCGATGTCCGATTAACTTCTCTCCTTCCATCCCCCAAAATCAACTCTGATCTGAAGCCGGTGCTTATTTCTCCTATCCTCGATCTCAGGCTTTAATTACAAAAGTACGTTCTGTAAACAACAGAGTGTTGTCCTGAGCTTTTAAATTCTACACATACATGTAATCACCAAGGCATGTCCTATATTTCCTTAACATTATGATTTACCCCCTGTTGATTTACACCTAGTTCATTTGAACTGCTTTGAGGTATTATAATTTATAAATAGAATCTCTTCACACATTCCCTATGCATAAGCATTTAGGTGGTTTCTAATCATTGAGTATCACTGCTCTTTTGACGGGGCAGGTGCGCATAGATTCTCTAGCTGTGATACCTAGAGAAGAATTACGTTTGGGATTCCAGAAGACGAATGGCGGATTCGAAAGGGTCAGCCCCTTCAGCTCTACTGGCTACTGCTGAATCACACTCCGGAATTCTCAGTTCTCAATTCAGAGGGTCGTGAATTAGCCCCATTTCCTCACTTCGTCTTTGTGGTAGGAGGCATGGCTTTAAGCATCTTGGAGGGTAAGCATCTCTTCATGGTCACTGGCAACACAAGGTTTTCTCTTTTGTGAATCCATTACCTTTGCTTATTACCTGCTTGGGTTCTTTACCTTTTTCTAATCGATTTGTACGAAACGTGTAACTATATCTGATTCAGACCTGGTATCTAGAGGAATCACGTGGCACGCACAAAGCGGGTAATTTAAGGAGACCTTGGGCTTCCCTGGTGGTGCGGTGGTTAAGAATCCACCTGGCAAGGCAGGGGACACGGGTTCCAGCTCTAGTCCCGGAAGATCCCACAGGCCCCAGAGCAACAAACTCCACGCAGCACAACTACCGAGCCAGCGCGCCACAACTACTGAAGCCCGCTCGCCTAGAGCCCGTGCTCCGCAACAAGAGAAGGCACCGCAATGAGAAGCCCACGCACTGCAACGAAGAGTAGCCCCTGCTCGCCGTAACTAGAGAGAGCCCGTGCTGGGCAACGAAGGCCCAACACAGCCAAAAATAAATTAAATAAAATAAATTTTTTTAAAAAGAATAATGAAAACCAAAATGCATATGAAGTATAATTCCAACTTTAAAACTAGGAGCTGAAGCATTTACAATAGCCAACACATGGAAGCAGCCTAAGTGGCCACCGACAGATGAATGGATAAAGCAGAGGTGGCACGTATATACAATGGAATATTACTCAGCCAGAAAAAGAAACGAAATTGAGTTATTTGGAGTGAGGTGGGTGGACTTTGACACTGTCACACGGAGTGAAGTAAGTCAGAAAGAGAAAAACAAATACCATATGCTAACACATATATATGGAATCTAAAAAAGAAAAAACGGTTCTCATGAGTCTCAGAGCAGGACAGGAATAAAGACGCAGACGTAGAGAATGGACTTGAGGACACGGGGAGGGGGAAGGGTAAGCTGGGACGAAGTGAGAGAGTGGCACTGACGTATATACACTACCAAATGTCAAACAGATAGCTAGTGGGAAGCAGCCGCATAGCACAGAGGGGTCAGCTCGGTGCTCTGTGACCACCTAGAGGGGTGGGATAGGGAGGGTGGGAGGGAGACGCAAGAGGGACGGGATATGGGGATATATATGTCCATGTGCAGCTGATTCACTTTGTCATACCGCAGAAATTAACACACCGGTGTAAAGCAATTCTACGCCAATAAAGATGTTCCAAAAAATGAGCTGAAAAAAGATGGGGAGGAAATGGGCTAAAATAGTAACTGTGGTGGAATTAAGCGTGGTTTTTATTCACCTTTTCATATTCCATGCACTAACTAACCAAGTCCTCTATTTCCAATATCCACATACTAAGTTTTCCATAATAAAAGCAGTATCACCTGCCCTCCTGCCCAAGGGAGAAAGGCCCACTGGGCAGCATCATCTCCCCACTTGTGCTCCCCTCCTGGGACCCTGGCTTGGAGCACGTGACGGGGCCCCCAGAGCGCTCTCATCACAGCTGTAGAGATGTGTCCTCGTTGGCTTCACAGGGATGAGCAAGCCTACGGCGGACTTATCTGCTTTGGTTCCCAGGCGCAGCCCCACCCAGCCTGCCTTCATCCTGGCCCATCACGGGCGCTAACCCCCTCTCAACTTCTTCCAACCACAGCCTCTAGCTTCCTGGAGCGTTGTCGGTTATGTGAATTTCTTATTTTCAGTGATCTTTGTCCAGAAGCTAAAAAGGGAAACTTTATCAAATTTTCTATGTAATGATGCAAAGTCCCTGCATGGCAAAAATACATAATCAACAAACAAGCAATTATAAAATGACAATTGAGAAATATTTGGAAGATACAGGACAAAGGGCTGAGTTACCTAATTTATGCAGAGCTCCAAATCAAAAGTTAACAAAACAAGATGAAAAGCCCAATAGAAGACAAACATGAAGTAAGCAAAGGGTACAAAGAAACACCAATTACCAGAAAGCAGGGGGAAGTGTTGAACCTCACTGGTAATAAAAGAAGTGAAAGCCCAAACAACAATGGAATAGAATTTCTTACCTTGCAAATTGCAGAAAGGTCAATAAGAAGGACAATTTGACCATACCTAGTAAGTTTATAAAGGCATGGAGCCACTGAGGAAGACCCGATTTGGAATTTATCCTATAGAAATATTTATAATTTCACCAAGATTAGATATATGATGTTCACTGCAACCTTTTTTAACAAAAGTGTGAAAGAAAGAAAGAAAGACACAAAGAAAGGAAAGAAAGAAAGAATGAACTTGAAGCAGTCTCTGAACAAGGATCAAATTACTAGGTATTTGTAGTTGAAGATAGGTAAAGAAAGCAAAAATCGAGTATCAAAACCAAATTCTAGGGACTTCCCTGGTGGCACAGTAGTTAAGAGTCCGCCTGCCAATGCAGGGGACACGAGTTCGAGCCCTGGTCCGGGAAGATCCCACGAGCCACAGAGCAACTAAGTCCGTGCGCCACAACGACTGAGCCTGCGCTCTAGAGCCCACGAGCCACAACTACTGAAGCCCACACACCTACAGCCCCTGCTCCGCAACAAGAGAAGCCACTGCAATGAGAAGCCCGCACACCTCAACGAAGAGTAGCCCCCGCCCCGCTCGCCGCAACTAGAGAACGCCCGCGTGCGGCAACGAAGACCCAATACAGCCACATAAACAAATAAAGAAATACATTTATTTTGTTAAAGAAAATTCTAGGTTAGCACTCCGAGAGCAGAAAAGTTGACTTTCTACTGGAAGAACTACTACACCCTGATCGTTTTTATCTCCCCTGCCCAGGAACTCAGAATCCTGAGCTGATAATAAAGTGAGATTATGGGTGATGTTTTCCTTCCTTTGTATTTTTCTGGGTACTTTAAGTTTTTTATATGGCACATGTATTCATTTTTCGCAAAGTTCTATAGTATCTTTATCAACATGTGAAGAACACATCTGGATTTACATTCAAAAGCATTCTTCCATTTCTCCACCAGAGGGCAGCAAAACCACAGTAAATAGCAAAAGCCATTTATTTCAAGGTGTTTGGTCTGAAATTGAATGCCGCTGTTCAGTTGTTGATTTTGACAGGCTGCTGGTACAAACTCATCATCAGATTGTTTGCTTGTCTGATAAATGACTATATATTCATTGTAAACACCGACGGAGAGGAGAAAAGACAAGTCACCTATAATCAGGGACCATCTGACATTTATTTCACGTTTCTATGTGTGATGAAAAGAGGAGAAGGGTACGTATTTTTTTTTTTAACTCTGCTGACAAAAAGTCCCCCATACAATTATTTTCTAATCTACGCTTCACATCAAATGTCTCTTGAGCATTTCCCTGCTTCCCTAAGTTCTCTGACATGGTGGTTTTTAAAGGCCGCCTGGTGTTCCAGCCTGTGCACTCGTTGTACCTTGCCTCCCGGATTTACACTGGTCCTTTAGGTGTTTGAACTGTCTTCAAAGTATAAAAGTTTTCCCATGTATAAAATACACATAGAAAACTATACCACCCAATTAATCACTACTCGAATTTGACAGATGTTAACTGTTGCCGTTTTTACTTCAGATATTTTGAAGAAAGGTTTACAGGTAGGGTTGGAGGTCCCTATGTCCGATTAACTTCTCTCCTTCCATCCCCCAAAATCAACTCTGATCTGAAGCCGGTGCTTATTTCTCCTATCCTCGATCTCAGGCTTTAATTACAAAAGTACGTTCTGTAAACAACAGAGTGTTGTCCTGAGCTTTTAAATTCTACACATACATGTAATCACCAAGGCATGTCCTATATTTCCTTAACATTATGATTTACCCCCTGTTGATTTACACCTAGTTCATTTGAACTGCTTTGAGGTATTATAATTTATAAATAGAATCTCTTCACACATTCCCTATGCATAAGCATTTAGGTGGTTTCTAATCATTGAGTATCACTGCTCTTTTGACGGGGCAGGTGCGCATAGATTCTCTAGCTGTGATACCTAGAGAAGAATTACGTTTGGGATTCCAGAAGACGAATGGCGGATTCGAAAGGGTCAGCCCCTTCAGCTCTACTGGCTACTGCTGAATCACACTCCGGAATTCTCAGTTCTCAATTCAGAGGGTCGTGAATTAGCCCCATTTCCTCACTTCGTCTTTGTGGTAGGAGGCATGGCTTTAAGCATCTTGGAGGGTAAGCATCTCTTCATGGTCACTGGCAACACAAGGTTTTCTCTTTTGTGAATCCATTACCTTTGCTTATTACCTGCTTGGGTTCTTTACCTTTTTCTAATCGATTTGTACGAAACGTGTAACTATATCTGATTCAGACCTGGTATCTAGAGGAATCACGTGGCACGCACAAAGCGGGTAATTTAAGGAGACCTTGGGCTTCCCTGGTGGTGCGGTGGTTAAGAATCCACCTGGCAAGGCAGGGGACACGGGTTCCATCTCTAGTCCCGGAAGATCCCACAGGCCCCAGAGCAACAAACTCCACGCAGCACAACTACCGAGCCAGCGCGCCACAACTACTGAAGCCCGCTCGCCTAGAGCCCGTGCTCCGCAACAAGAGAAGGCACCGCAATGAGAAGCCCACGCACTGCAACGAAGAGTAGCCCCTGCTCGCCGTAACTAGAGAGAGCCCGTGCTGGGCAACGAAGGCCCAACACAGCCAAAAATAAATTAAATAAAATAAATTTTTTTAAAAAGAATAATGAAAACCAAAATGCATATGAAGTATAATTCCAACTTTAAAACTAGGAGCTGAAGCATTTACAATAGCCAACACATGGAAGCAGCCTAAGTGGCCACCGACAGATGAATGGATAAAGCAGAGGTGGCACGTATATACAATGGAATATTACTCAGCCAGAAAAAGAAACGAAATTCAGTTATTTGGAGTGAGGTGGGTGGACTTTGACAGTGTCACACGGAGTGAAGTAAGTCAGAAAGAGAAAAACAAATACCATATGCTAACACATATATATGGAATCTAAAAAAGAAAAAACGGTTCTCATGAGTCTCAGAGCAGGACAGGAATAAAGACGCAGACGTAGAGAATGGACTTGAGGACACGGGGAGGGGGAAGGGTAAGCTGGGACGAAGTGAGAGAGTGGCACTGACGTATATACACTACCAAATGTCAAACAGATAGCTAGTGGGAAGCAGCCGCATAGCACAGAGGGGTCAGCTCGGTGCTCTGTGACCACCTAGAGGGGTGGGATAGGGAGGGTGGGAGGGAGACGCAAGAGGGACGGGATATGGGGATATATATGTCCATGTGCAGCTGATTCACTTTGTCATACCGCAGAAATTAACACACCGGTGTAAAGCAATTCTACGCCAATAAAGATGTTCCAAAAAATGAGCTGAAAAAAGATGGGGAGGAAATGGGCTAAAATAGTAACTGTGGTGGAATTAAGCGTGGTTTTTATTCACCTTTTCATATTCCATGCACTAACTAACCAAGTCCTCTATTTCCAATATCCACATACTAAGTTTTCCATAATAAAAGCAGTATCACCTGCCCTCCTGCCCAAGGGAGAAAGGCCCACTGGGCAGCATCATCTCCCCACTTGTGCTCCCCTCCTGGGACCCTGGCTTGGAGCACGTGACGGGGCCCCCAGAGCGCTCTCATCACAGCTGTAGAGATGTGTCCTCGTTGGCTTCACAGGGATGAGCAAGCCTACGGCGGACTTATCTGCTTTGGTTCCCAGGCGCAGCCCCACCCAGCCTGCCTTCATCCTGGCCCATCACGGGCGCTAACCCCCTCTCAACTTCTTCCAACCACAGCCTCTAGCTTCCTGGAGCGTTGTCGGTTATGTGAATTTCTTATTTTCAGTGATCTTTGTCCAGAAGCTAAAAAGGGAAACTTTATCAAATTTTCTATGTAATGATGCAAAGTCCCTGCATGGCAAAAATACATAATCAACAAACAAGCAATTATAAAATGACAATTGAGAAATATTTGGAAGATACAGGACAAAGGGCTGAGTTACCTAATTTATGCAGAGCTCCAAATCAAAAGTTAACAAAACAAGATGAAAAGCCCAATAGAAGACAAACATGAAGTAAGCAAAGGGTACAAAGAAACACCAATTACCAGAAAGCAGGGGGAAGTGTTGAACCTCACTGGTAATAAAAGAAGTGAAAGCCCAAACAACAATGGAATAGAATTTCTTACCTTGCAAATTGCAGAAAGGTCAATAAGAAGGACAATTTGACCATACCTAGTAAGTTTATAAAGGCATGGAGCCACTGAGGAAGACCCGATTTGGAATTTATCCTATAGAAATATTTATAATTTCACCAAGATTAGATATATGATGTTCACTGCAACCTTTTTTAACAAAAGTGTGAAAGAAAGAAAGAAAGACACAAAGAAAGGAAAGAAAGAAAGAATGAACTTGAAGCAGTCTCTGAACAAGGATCAAATTACTAGGTATTTGTAGTTGAAGATAGGTAAAGAAAGCAAAAATCGAGTATCAAAACCAAATTCTAGGGACTTCCCTGGTGGCACAGTAGTTAAGAGTCCGCCTGCCAATGCAGGGGACACGAGTTCGAGCCCTGGTCCGGGAAGATCCCACGAGCCACAGAGCAACTAAGTCCGTGCGCCACAACGACTGAGCCTGCGCTCTAGAGCCCACGAGCCACAACTACTGAAGCCCGCACACCTACAGCCCCTGCTCCGCAACAAGAGAAGCCACTGCAATGAGAAGCCCGCACACCTCAACGAAGAGTAGCCCCCGCCCCGCTCGCCGCAACTAGAGAACGCCCGCGTGCGGCAACGAAGACCCAATACAGCCACATAAACAAATAAAGAAATACATTTATTTTGTTAAAGAAAATTCTAGGTTAGCACTCCGAGAGCAGAAAAGTTGACTTTCTACTGGAAGAACTACTACACCCTGATCGTTTTTATCTCCCCTGCCCAGGAACTCAGAATCCTGAGCTGATAATAAAGTGAGATTATGGGTGATGTTTTCCTTCCTTTGTATTTTTCTGGGTACTTTAAGTTTTTTATATGGCACATGTATTCATTTTTCGCAAAGTTCTATAGTATCTTTATCAACATGTGAAGAACACATCTGGATTTACATTCAAAAGCATTCTTCCATTTCTCCACCAGAGGGCAGCAAAACCACAGTAAATAGCAAAAGCCATTTATTTCAAGGTGTTTGGTCTGAAATTGAATGCCGCTGTTCAGTTGTTGATTTTGACAGGCTGCTGGTACAAACTCATCATCAGATTGTTTGCTTGTCTGATAAATGACTATATATTCATTGTAAACACCGACGGAGAGGAGAAAAGACAAGTCACCTATAATCAGGGACCATCTGACATTTATTTCACGTTTCTATGTGTGATGAAAAGAGGAGAAGGGTACGTATTTTTTTTTTTAACTCTGCTGACAAAAAGTCCCCCATACAATTATTTTCTAATCTACGCTTCACATCAAATGTCTCTTGAGCATTTCCCTGCTTCCCTAAGTTCTCTGACATGGTGGTTTTTAAAGGCCGCCTGGTGTTCCAGCCTGTGCACTCGTTGTACCTTGCCTCCCGGATTTACACTGGTCCTTTAGGTGTTTGAACTGTCTTCAAAGTATAAAAGTTTTCCCATGTATAAAATACACATAGAAAACTATACCACCCAATTAATCACTACTCGAATTTGACAGATGTTAACTGTTGCCGTTTTTACTTCAGATATTTTGAAGAAAGGTTTACAGGTAGGGTTGGAGGTCCCGATGTCCGATTAACTTCTCTCCTTCCATCCCCCAAAATCAACTCTGATCTGAAGCCGGTGCTTATTTCTCCTATCCTCGATCTCAGGCTTTAATTACAAAAGTACGTTCTGTAAACAACAGAGTGTTGTCCTGAGCTTTTAAATTCTACACATACATGTAATCACCAAGGCATGTCCTATATTTCCTTAACATTATGATTTACCCCCTGTTGATTTACACCTAGTTCATTTGAACTGCTTTGAGGTATTATAATTTATAAATAGAATCTCTTCACACATTCCCTATGCATAAGCATTTAGGTGGTTTCTAATCATTGAGTATCACTGCTCTTTTGACGGGGCAGGTGCGCATAGATTCTCTAGCTGTGATACCTAGAGAAGAATTACGTTTGGGATTCCAGAAGACGAATGGCGGATTCGAAAGGGTCAGCCCCTTCAGCTCTACTGGCTACTGCTGAATCACACTCCGGAATTCTCAGTTCTCAATTCAGAGGGTCGTGAATTAGCCCCATTTCCTCACTTCGTCTTTGTGGTAGGAGGCATGGCTTTAAGCATCTTGGAGGGTAAGCATCTCTTCATGGTCACTGGCAACACAAGGTTTTCTCTTTTGTGAATCCATTACCTTTGCTTATTACCTGCTTGGGTTCTTTACCTTTTTCTAATCGATTTGTACGAAACGTGTAACTATATCTGATTCAGACCTGGTATCTAGAGGAATCACGTGGCACGCACAAAGCGGGTAATTTAAGGAGACCTTGGGCTTCCCTGGTGGTGCGGTGGTTAAGAATCCACCTGGCAAGGCAGGGGACACGGGTTCCAGCTCTAGTCCCGGAAGATCCCACAGGCCCCAGAGCAACAAACTCCACGCAGCACAACTACCGAGCCAGCGCGCCACAACTACTGAAGCCCGCTCGCCTAGAGCCCGTGCTCCGCAACAAGAGAAGGCACCGCAATGAGAAGCCCACGCACTGCAACGAAGAGTAGCCCCTGCTCGCCGTAACTAGAGAGAGCCCGTGCTGGGCAACGAAGGCCCAACACAGCCAAAAATAAATTAAATAAAATAAATTTTTTTAAAAAGAATAATGAAAACCAAAATGCATATGAAGTATAATTCCAACTTTAAAACTAGGAGCTGAAGCATTTACAATAGCCAACACATGGAAGCAGCCTAAGTGGCCACCGACAGATGAATGGATAAAGCAGAGGTGGCACGTATATACAATGGAATATTACTCAGCCAGAAAAAGAAACGAAATTGAGTTATTTGGAGTGAGGTGGGTGGACTTTGACACTGTCACACGGAGTGAAGTAAGTCAGAAAGAGAAAAACAAATACCATATGCTAACACATATATATGGAATCTAAAAAAGAAAAAACGGTTCTCATGAGTCTCAGAGCAGGACAGGAATAAAGACGCAGACGTAGAGAATGGACTTGAGGACACGGGGAGGGGGAAGGGTAAGCTGGGACGAAGTGAGAGAGTGGCACTGACGTATATACACTACCAAATGTCAAACAGATAGCTAGTGGGAAGCAGCCGCATAGCACAGAGGGGTCAGCTCGGTGCTCTGTGACCACCTAGAGGGGTGGGATAGGGAGGGTGGGAGGGAGACGCAAGAGGGACGGGATATGGGGATATATATGTCCATGTGCAGCTGATTCACTTTGTCATACCGCAGAAATTAACACACCGGTGTAAAGCAATTCTACGCCAATAAAGATGTTCCAAAAAATGAGCTGAAAAAAGATGGGGAGGAAATGGGCTAAAATAGTAACTGTGGTGGAATTAAGCGTGGTTTTTATTCACCTTTTCATATTCCATGCACTAACTAACCAAGTCCTCTATTTCCAATATCCACATACTAAGTTTTCCATAATAAAAGCAGTATCACCTGCCCTCCTGCCCAAGGGAGAAAGGCCCACTGGGCAGCATCATCTCCCCACTTGTGCTCCCCTCCTGGGACCCTGGCTTGGAGCACGTGACGGGGCCCCCAGAGCGCTCTCATCACAGCTGTAGAGATGTGTCCTCGTTGGCTTCACAGGGATGAGCAAGCCTACGGCGGACTTATCTGCTTTGGTTCCCAGGCGCAGCCCCACCCAGCCTGCCTTCATCCTGGCCCATCACGGGCGCTAACCCCCTCTCAACTTCTTCCAACCACAGCCTCTAGCTTCCTGGAGCGTTGTCGGTTATGTGAATTTCTTATTTTCAGTGATCTTTGTCCAGAAGCTAAAAAGGGAAACTTTATCAAATTTTCTATGTAATGATGCAAAGTCCCTGCATGGCAAAAATACATAATCAACAAACAAGCAATTATAAAATGACAATTGAGAAATATTTGGAAGATACAGGACAAAGGGCTGAGTTACCTAATTTATGCAGAGCTCCAAATCAAAAGTTAACAAAACAAGATGAAAAGCCCAATAGAAGACAAACATGAAGTAAGCAAAGGGTACAAAGAAACACCAATTACCAGAAAGCAGGGGGAAGTGTTGAACCTCACTGGTAATAAAAGAAGTGAAAGCCCAAACAACAATGGAATAGAATTTCTTACCTTGCAAATTGCAGAAAGGTCAATAAGAAGGACAATTTGACCATACCTAGTAAGTTTATAAAGGCATGGAGCCACTGAGGAAGACCCGATTTGGAATTTATCCTATAGAAATATTTATAATTTCACCAAGATTAGATATATGATGTTCACTGCAACCTTTTTTAACAAAAGTGTGAAAGAAAGAAAGAAAGACACAAAGAAAGGAAAGAAAGAAAGAATGAACTTGAAGCAGTCTCTGAACAAGGATCAAATTACTAGGTATTTGTAGTTGAAGATAGGTAAAGAAAGCAAAAATCGAGTATCAAAACCAAATTCTAGGGACTTCCCTGGTGGCACAGTAGTTAAGAGTCCGCCTGCCAATGCAGGGGACACGAGTTCGAGCCCTGGTCCGGGAAGATCCCACGAGCCACAGAGCAACTAAGTCCGTGCGCCACAACGACTGAGCCTGCGCTCTAGAGCCCACGAGCCACAACTACTGAAGCCCACACACCTAGAGCCCCTGCTCCGCAACAAGAGAAGCCACTGCAATGAGAAGCCCGCACACCTCAACGAAGAGTAGCCCCCGCCCCGCTCGCCGCAACTAGAGAACGCCCGCGTGCGGCAACGAAGACCCAATACAGCCACATAAACAAATAAAGAAATACATTTATTTTGTTAAAGAAAATTCTAGGTTAGCACTCCGAGAGCAGAAAAGTTGACTTTCTACTGGAAGAACTACTACACCCTGATCGTTTTTATCTCCCCTGCCCAGGAACTCAGAATCCTGAGCTGATAATAAAGTGAGATTATGGGTGATGTTTTCCTTCCTTTGTATTTTTCTGGGTACTTTAAGTTTTTTATATGGCACATGTATTCATTTTTCGCAAAGTTCTATAGTATCTTTATCAACATGTGAAGAACACATCTGGATTTACATTCAAAAGCATTCTTCCATTTCTCCACCAGAGGGCAGCAAAACCACAGTAAATAGCAAAAGCCATTTATTTCAAGGTGTTTGGTCTGAAATTGAATGCCGCTGTTCAGTTGTTGATTTTGACAGGCTGCTGGTACAAACTCATCATCAGATTGTTTGCTTGTCTGATAAATGACTATATATTCATTGTAAACACCGACGGAGAGGAGAAAAGACAAGTCACCTATAATCAGGGACCATCTGACATTTATTTCACGTTTCTATGTGTGATGAAAAGAGGAGAAGGGTACGTATTTTTTTTTTTAACTCTGCTGACAAAAAGTCCCCCATACAATTATTTTCTAATCTACGCTTCACATCAAATGTCTCTTGAGCATTTCCCTGCTTCCCTAAGTTCTCTGACATGGTGGTTTTTAAAGGCCGCCTGGTGTTCCAGCCTGTGCACTCGTTGTACCTTGCCTCCCGGATTTACACTGGTCCTTTAGGTGTTTGAACTGTCTTCAAAGTATAAAAGTTTTCCCATGTATAAAATACACATAGAAAACTATACCACCCAATTAATCACTACTCGAATTTGACAGATGTTAACTGTTGCCGTTTTTACTTCAGATATTTTGAAGAAAGGTTTACAGGTAGGGTTGGAGGTCCCGATGTCCGATTAACTTCTCTCCTTCCATCCCCCAAAATCAACTCTGATCTGAAGCCGGTGCTTATTTCTCCTATCCTCGATCTCAGGCTTTAATTACAAAAGTACGTTCTGTAAACAACAGAGTGTTGTCCTGAGCTTTTAAATTCTACACATACATGTAATCACCAAGGCATGTCCTATATTTCCTTAACATTATGATTTACCCCCTGTTGATTTACACCTAGTTCATTTGAACTGCTTTAAGGTATTATAATTTATAAATAGAATCTCTTCACACATTCCCTATGCATAAGCATTTAGGTGGTTTCTAATCATTGAGTATCACTGCTCTTTTGACGGGGCAGGTGCGCATAGATTCTCTAGCTGTGATACCTAGAGAAGAATTACGTTTGGGATTCCAGAAGACGAATGGCGGATTCGAAAGGGTCAGCCCCTTCAGCTCTACTGGCTACTGCTGAATCACACTCCGGAATTCTCAGTTCTCAATTCAGAGGGTCGTGAATTAGCCCCATTTCCTCACTTCGTCTTTGTGGTAGGAGGCATGGCTTTAAGCATCTTGGAGGGTAAGCATCTCTTCATGGTCACTGGCAACACAAGGTTTTCTCTTTTGTGAATCCATTACCTTTGCTTATTACCTGCTTGGGTTCTTTACCTTTTTCTAATCGATTTGTACGAAACGTGTAACTATATCTGATTCAGACCTGGTATCTAGAGGAATCACGTGGCACGCACAAAGCGGGTAATTTAAGGAGACCTTGGGCTTCCCTGGTGGTGCGGTGGTTAAGAATCCACCTGGCAAGGCAGGGGACACGGGTTCCAGCTCTAGTCCCGGAAGATCCCACAGGCCCCAGAGCAACAAACTCCACGCAGCACAACTACCGAGCCAGCGCGCCACAACTACTGAAGCCCGCTCGCCTAGAGCCCGTGCTCCGCAACAAGAGAAGGCACCGCAATGAGAAGCCCACGCACTGCAACGAAGAGTAGCCCCTGCTCGCCGTAACTAGAGAGAGCCCGTGCTGGGCAACGAAGGCCCAACACAGCCAAAAATAAATTAAATAAAATAAATTTTTTTAAAAAGAATAATGAAAACCAAAATGCATATGAAGTATAATTCCAACTTTAAAACTAGGAGCTGAAGCATTTACAATAGCCAACACATGGAAGCAGCCTAAGTGGCCACCGACAGATGAATGGATAAAGCAGAGGTGGCACGTATATACAATGGAATATTACTCAGCCAGAAAAAGAAACGAAATTGAGTTATTTGGAGTGAGGTGGGTGGACTTTGACACTGTCACACGGAGTGAAGTAAGTCAGAAAGAGAAAAACAAATACCATATGCTAACACATATATATGGAATCTAAAAAAGAAAAAACGGTTCTCATGAGTCTCAGAGCAGGACAGGAATAAAGACGCAGACGTAGAGAATGGACTTGAGGACACGGGGAGGGGGAAGGGTAAGCTGGGACGAAGTGAGAGAGTGGCACTGACGTATATACACTACCAAATGTCAAACAGATAGCTAGTGGGAAGCAGCCGCATAGCACAGAGGGGTCAGCTCGGTGCTCTGTGACCACCTAGAGGGGTGGGATAGGGAGGGTGGGAGGGAGACGCAAGAGGGACGGGATATGGGGATATATATGTCCATGTGCAGCTGATTCACTTTGTCATACCGCAGAAATTAACACACCGGTGTAAAGCAATTCTACGCCAATAAAGATGTTCCAAAAAATGAGCTGAAAAAAGATGGGGAGGAAATGGGCTAAAATAGTAACTGTGGTGGAATTAAGCGTGGTTTTTATTCACCTTTTCATATTCCATGCACTAACTAACCAAGTCCTCTATTTCCAATATCCACATACTAAGTTTTCCATAATAAAAGCAGTATCACCTGCCCTCCTGCCCAAGGGAGAAAGGCCCACTGGGCAGCATCATCTCCCCACTTGTGCTCCCCTCCTGGGACCCTGGCTTGGAGCACGTGACGGGGCCCCCAGAGCGCTCTCATCACAGCTGTAGAGATGTGTCCTCGTTGGCTTCACAGGGATGAGCAAGCCTACGGCGGACTTATCTGCTTTGGTTCCCAGGCGCAGCCCCACCCAGCCTGCCTTCATCCTGGCCCATCACGGGCGCTAACCCCCTCTCAACTTCTTCCAACCACAGCCTCTAGCTTCCTGGAGCGTTGTCGGTTATGTGAATTTCTTATTTTCAGTGATCTTTGTCCAGAAGCTAAAAAGGGAAACTTTATCAAATTTTCTATGTAATGATGCAAAGTCCCTGCATGGCAAAAATACATAATCAACAAACAAGCAATTATAAAATGACAATTGAGAAATATTTGGAAGATACAGGACAAAGGGCTGAGTTACCTAATTTATGCAGAGCTCCAAATCAAAAGTTAACAAAACAAGATGAAAAGCCCAATAGAAGACAAACATGAAGTAAGCAAAGGGTACAAAGAAACACCAATTACCAGAAAGCAGGGGGAAGTGTTGAACCTCACTGGTAATAAAAGAAGTGAAAGCCCAAACAACAATGGAATAGAATTTCTTACCTTGCAAATTGCAGAAAGGTCAATAAGAAGGACAATTTGACCATACCTAGTAAGTTTATAAAGGCATGGAGCCACTGAGGAAGACCCGATTTGGAATTTATCCTATAGAAATATTTATAATTTCACCAAGATTAGATATATGATGTTCACTGCAACCTTTTTTAACAAAAGTGTGAAAGAAAGAAAGAAAGACACAAAGAAAGGAAAGAAAGAAAGAATGAACTTGAAGCAGTCTCTGAACAAGGATCAAATTACTAGGTATTTGTAGTTGAAGATAGGTAAAGAAAGCAAAAATCGAGTATCAAAACCAAATTCTAGGGACTTCCCTGGTGGCACAGTAGTTAAGAGTCCGCCTGCCAATGCAGGGGACACGAGTTCGAGCCCTGGTCCGGGAAGATCCCACGAGCCACAGAGCAACTAAGTCCGTGCGCCACAACGACTGAGCCTGCGCTCTAGAGCCCACGAGCCACAACTACTGAAGCCCACACACCTAGAGCCCCTGCTCCGCAACAAGAGAAGCCACTGCAATGAGAAGCCCGCACACCTCAACGAAGAGTAGCCCCCGCCCCGCTCGCCGCAACTAGAGAACGCCCGCGTGCGGCAACGAAGACCCAATACAGCCACATAAACAAATAAAGAAATACATTTATTTTGTTAAAGAAAATTCTAGGTTAGCACTCCGAGAGCAGAAAAGTTGACTTTCTACTGGAAGAACTACTACACCCTGATCGTTTTTATCTCCCCTGCCCAGGAACTCAGAATCCTGAGCTGATAATAAAGTGAGATTATGGGTGATGTTTTCCTTCCTTTGTATTTTTCTGGGTACTTTAAGTTTTTTATATGGCACATGTATTCATTTTTCGCAAAGTTCTATAGTATCTTTATCAACATGTGAAGAACACATCTGGATTTACATTCAAAAGCATTCTTCCATTTCTCCACCA
Source organism: Kogia breviceps (assembly GCF_026419965.1). Lineage (NCBI taxonomy): Eukaryota > Metazoa > Chordata > Mammalia > Artiodactyla > Physeteridae > Kogia > Kogia breviceps. The sequence goes on along the minus strand of NC_081330.1, from coordinate 127,816,695 downwards.
GAGGGCAGCAAAACCACAGTAAATAGCAAAAGCCATTTATTTCAAGGTGTTTGGTCTGAAATTGAATGCCGCTGTTCAGTTGTTGATTTTGACAGGCTGCTGGTACAAACTCATCATCAGATTGTTTGCTTGTCTGATAAATGACTATATATTCATTGTAAACACCGACGGAGAGGAGAAAAGACAAGTCACCTATAATCAGGGACCATCTGACATTTATTTCACGTTTCTATGTGTGATGAAAAGAGGAGAAGGGTACGTATTTTTTTTTTTAACTCTGCTGACAAAAAGTCCCCCATACAATTATTTTCTAATCTACGCTTCACATCAAATGTCTCTTGAGCATTTCCCTGCTTCCCTAAGTTCTCTGACATGGTGGTTTTTAAAGGCCGCCTGGTGTTCCAGCCTGTGCACTCGTTGTACCTTGCCTCCCGGATTTACACTGGTCCTTTAGGTGTTTGAACTGTCTTCAAAGTATAAAAGTTTTCCCATGTATAAAATACACATAGAAAACTATACCACCCAATTAATCACTACTCGAATTTGACAGATGTTAACTGTTGCCGTTTTTACTTCAGATATTTTGAAGAAAGGTTTACAGGTAGGGTTGGAGGTCCCGATGTCCGATTAACTTCTCTCCTTCCATCCCCCAAAATCAACTCTGATCTGAAGCCGGTGCTTATTTCTCCTATCCTCGATCTCAGGCTTTAATTACAAAAGTACGTTCTGTAAACAACAGAGTGTTGTCCTGAGCTTTTAAATTCTACACATACATGTAATCACCAAGGCATGTCCTATATTTCCTTAACATTATGATTTACCCCCTGTTGATTTACACCTAGTTCATTTGAACTGCTTTAAGGTATTATAATTTATAAATAGAATCTCTTCACACATTCCCTATGCATAAGCATTTAGGTGGTTTCTAATCATTGAGTATCACTGCTCTTTTGACGGGGCAGGTGCGCATAGATTCTCTAGCTGTGATACCTAGAGAAGAATTACGTTTGGGATTCCAGAAGACGAATGGCGGATTCGAAAGGGTCAGCCCCTTCAGCTCTACTGGCTACTGCTGAATCACACTCCGGAATTCTCAGTTCTCAATTCAGAGGGTCGTGAATTAGCCCCATTTCCTCACTTCGTCTTTGTGGTAGGAGGCATGGCTTTAAGCATCTTGGAGGGTAAGCATCTCTTCATGGTCACTGGCAACACAAGGTTTTCTCTTTTGTGAATCCATTACCTTTGCTTATTACCTGCTTGGGTTCTTTACCTTTTTCTAATCGATTTGTACGAAACGTGTAACTATATCTGATTCAGACCTGGTATCTAGAGGAATCACGTGGCACGCACAAAGCGGGTAATTTAAGGAGACCTTGGGCTTCCCTGGTGGTGCGGTGGTTAAGAATCCACCTGGCAAGGCAGGGGACACGGGTTCCAGCTCTAGTCCCGGAAGATCCCACAGGCCCCAGAGCAACAAACTCCACGCAGCACAACTACCGAGCCAGCGCGCCACAACTACTGAAGCCCGCTCGCCTAGAGCCCGTGCTCCGCAACAAGAGAAGGCACCGCAATGAGAAGCCCACGCACTGCAACGAAGAGTAGCCCCTGCTCGCCGTAACTAGAGAGAGCCCGTGCTGGGCAACGAAGGCCCAACACAGCCAAAAATAAATTAAATAAAATAAATTTTTTTTAAAAGAATAATGAAAACCAAAATGCATATGAAGTATAATTCCAACTTTAAAACTAGGAGCTGAAGCATTTACAATAGCCAACACATGGAAGCAGCCTAAGTGGCCACCGACAGATGAATGGATAAAGCAGAGGTGGCACGTATATACAATGGAATATTACTCAGCCAGAAAAAGAAACGAAATTCAGTTATTTGGAGTGAGGTGGGTGGACTTTAACACTGTCACACGGAGTGAAGTAAGTCAGAAAGAGAAAAACAAATACCATATGCTAACACATATATATGGAATCTAAAAAAGAAAAAACGGTTCTCATGAGTCTCAGAGCAGGACAGGAATAAAGACGCAGACGTAGAGAATGGACTTGAGGACACGGGGAGGGGGAAGGGTAAGCTGGGACGAAGTGAGAGAGTGGCACTGACGTATATACACTACCAAATGTCAAACAGATAGCTAGTGGGAAGCAGCCGCATAGCACAGAGGGGTCAGCTCGGTGCTCTGTGACCACCTAGAGGGGTGGGATAGGGAGGGTGGGAGGGAGACGCAAGAGGGACGGGATATGGGGATATATATGTCCATGTGCAGCTGATTCACTTTGTCATACCGCAGAAATTAACACACCGGTGTAAAGCAATTCTACGCCAATAAAGATGTTCCAAAAAATGAGCTGAAAAAAGATGGGGAGGAAATGGGCTAAAATAGTAACTCTGGTGGAATTAAGCGTGGTTTTTATTCACCTTTTCATATTCCATGCACTAACTAACCAAGTCCTCTATTTCCAATATCCACATACTAAGTTTTCCATAATAAAAGCAGTATCACCTGCCCTCCTGCCCAAGGGAGAAAGGCCCACTGGGCAGCAACATCTCCCCACTTGTGCTCCCCTCCTGGGACCCTGGCTTGGAGCACGTGACGGGGCCCCCAGAGCGCTCTCATCACAGCTGTAGAGATGTGTCCTCGTTGGCTTCACAGGGATGAGCAAGCCTACAGCGGACTTATCTGCTTTGGTTCCCAGGCGCAGCCCCACCCAGCCTGCCTTCATCCTGGCCCATCACAGGCGCTAACCCCCTCTCAACTTCTTCCAACCACACCCTCTAGCTTCCTGGAGCGTTGTCGGTTATGTGAATTTCTTATTTTCAGTGATCTTTGTCCAGAAGCTAAAAAGGGAAACTTTATCAAATTTTCTATGTAATGATGCAAAGTCCCTGCATGGCAAAAATACATAATCAACAAACAAGCAATTATAAAATGACAATTGAGAAATATTTGGAAGATACAGGACAAAGGGCTGAGTTACCTAATTTATGCAGAGCTCCAAATCAAAAGTTAACAAAACAAGATGAAAAGCCCAACAGAAGACAAACATGAAGTAAGCAAAGGGTACAAAGAAACACCAATTACCAGAAAGCAGGGGGAAGTGTTGAACCTCACTGGTAATAAAAGAAGTGAAAGCCCAAACAACAATGGAATAGAATTTCTTACCTTGCAAATTGCAGAAAGGTCAATAAGAAGGACAATTTGACCATACCTAGTAAGTTTATAAAGGCATGGAGCCACTGAGGAAGACCCGATTTGGAATTTATCCTATAGAAATATTTATAATTTCACCAAGATTAGATATATGATGTTCACTGCAACCTTTTTTAACAAAAGTGTGAAAGAAAGAAAGAAAGACACAAAGAAAGGAAAGAAAGAAAGAATGAACTTGAAGCAGTCTCTGAACAAGGATCAAATTACTAGGTATTTGTATTTGAAGATAGGTAAAGAAAGCAAAAATCGAGTATCAAAACCAAATTCTAGGGACTTCCCTGGTGGCACAGTAGTTAAGAGTCCGCCTGCCAATGCAGGGGACACGAGTTCGAGCCCTGGTCCGGGAAGATCCCACGAGCCACAGAGCAACTAAGTCCGTGCGCCACAACGACTGAGCCTGCGCTCTAGAGCCCACGAGCCACAACTACTGAAGCCCGCACACCTACAGCCCCTGCTCCGCAACAAGAGAAGCCACTGCAATGAGAAGCCCGCACACCTCAACGAAGAGTAGCCCCCGCCCCGCTCGCCGCAACTAGAGAACGCCCGCGTGCGGCAACGAAGACCCAATACAGCCACATAAACAAATAAAGAAATACATTTATTTTGTTAAAGAAAATTCTAGGTTAGCACTCCGAGAGCAGAAAAGTTGACTTTCTACTGGAAGAACTACTACACCCTGATCGTTTTTATCTGCCCTGCCCAGGAACTCAGAATCCTGAGCTGATAATAAAGTGAGATTATGGGTGATGTTTTCCTTCCTTTGTATTTTTCTGGGTACTTTAAGTTTTTTATATGGCACATGTATTCATTTTTCGCAAAGTTCTATAGTATCTTTACCAACATGTGAAGAACACATCTGGATTTACATTCAAAAGCATTCTTCCATTTCTCCACCAGAGGGCAGCAAAACCACAGTAAATAGCAAAAGCCATTTATTTCAAGGTGTTTGGTCTGAAATTGAATGCTGCTGTTCAGTTGTTGATTTTGACAGGCTGCTGGTACAAACTCATCATCAGATTGTTTGCTTGTCTGATAAATGACTATATATTCATTGTAAACACCGACGGAGAGGAGAAAAGACAAGTCACCTATAATCAGGGACCATCTGACATTTATTTCACGTTTCTATGTGTGATGAAAAGAGGAGAAGGGTACGTATTTTTTTTTTTTTAACTCTGCTGACAAAAAGTCCCCCATACAATTATTTTCTAATCTACGCTTCACATCAAATGTCTCTTGAGCATTTCCCTGCTTCCCTAAGTTCTCTGACATGGTGGTTTTTAAAGGCCGCCTGGTGTTCCAGCCTGTGCACTCGTTGTACCTTGCCTCCCGGATTTACACTGGTCCTTTAGGTGTTTGAACTGTCTTCAAAGTATAAAAGTTTTCCCATGTATAAAATACACATAGAAAACTATACCACCCAATTAATCACTACTCGAATTTGACAGATGTTAACTGTTGCCGTTTTTACTTCAGATATTTTGAAGAAAGGTTTACAGGTAGGGTTGGAGGTCCCGATGTCCGATTAACTTCTCTCCTTCCATCCCCAAAATCAACTCTGATCTGAAGCCGGTGCTTATTTCTCCTATCCTCGATCTCAGGCTTTAATTACAAAAGTACGTTCTGTAAACAACAGAGTGTTGTCCGGAGCTTTTAAATTCTACACATACATGTAATCACCAAGGCATGTCCTATATTTCCTTAACATTATGATTTACCCCCTGTTGATTTACACCTAGTTCATTTGAACTGCTTTGAGGTATTATAATTTATAAATAGAATCTCTTCACACATTCCCTATGCATAAGCATTTAGGTGGTTTCTAATCATTGAGTATCACTGCTCTTTTGACGGGGCAGGTGCGCATAGATTCTCTAGCTGTGATACCTAGAGAAGAATTACGTTTGGGATTCCAGAAGACGAATGGCGGATTCGAAAGGGTCAGCCCCTTCAGCTCTACTGGCTACTGCTGAATCACACTCCGGAATTCTCAGTTCTCAATTCAGAGGGTCGTGAATTAGCCCCATTTCCTCACTTCGTCTTTGTGGTAGGAGGCATGGCTTTAAGCATCTTGGAGGGTAAGCATCTCTTCATGGTCACTGGCAACACAAGGTTTTCTCTTTTGTGAATCCATTACCTTTGCTTATTACCTGCTTGGGTTCTTTACCTTTTTCTAATCGATTTGTACGAAACGTGTAACTATATCTGATTCAGACCTGGTATCTAGAGGAATCACGTGGCACGCACAAAGCGGGTAATTTAAGGAGACCTTGGGCTTCCCTGGTGGTGCGGTGGTTAAGAATCCACCTGGCAAGGCAGGGGACACGGGTTCCAGCTCTAGTCCCGGAAGATCCCACAGGCCCCAGAGCAACAAACTCCACGCAGCACAACTACCGAGCCAGCGCGCCACAACTACTGAAGCCCGCTCGCCTAGAGCCCGTGCTCCGCAACAAGAGAAGGCACCGCAATGAGAAGCCCACGCACTGCAACGAAGAGTAGCCCCTGCTCGCCGTAACTAGAGAGAGCCCGTGCTGGGCAACGAAGGCCCAACACAGCCAAAAATAAATTAAATAAAATAAATTTTTTTAAAAAGAATAATGAAAACCAAAATGCATATGAAGTATAATTCCAACTTTAAAACTAGGAGCTGAAGCATTTACAATAGCCAACACATGGAAGCAGCCTAAGTGGCCACCGACAGATGAATGGATAAAGCAGAGGTGGCACGTATATACAATGGAATATTACTCAGCCAGAAAAAGAAACGAAATTGAGTTATTTGGAGTGAGGTGGGTGGACTTTGACACTGTCACACGGAGTGAAGTAAGTCAGAAAGAGAAAAACAAATACCATATGCTAACACATATATATGGAATCTAAAAAAGAAAAAACGGTTCTCATGAGTCTCAGAGCAGGACAGGAATAAAGACGCAGACGTAGAGAATGGACTTGAGGACACGGGGAGGGGGAAGGGTAAGCTGGGACGAAGTGAGAGAGTGGCACTGACGTATATACACTACCAAATGTCAAACAGATAGCTAGTGGGAAGCAGCCGCATAGCACAGAGGGGTCAGCTCGGTGCTCTGTGACCACCTAGAGGGGTGGGATAGGGAGGGTGGGAGGGAGACGCAAGAGGGACGGGATATGGGGATATATATGTCCATGTGCAGCTGATTCACTTTGTCATACCGCAGAAATTAACACACCGGTGTAAAGCAATTCTACGCCAATAAAGATGTTCCAAAAAATGAGCTGAAAAAAGATGGGGAGGAAATGGGCTAAAATAGTAACTGTGGTGGAATTAAGCGTGGTTTTTATTCACCTTTTCATATTCCATGCACTAACTAACCAAGTCCTCTATTTCCAATATCCACATACTAAGTTTTCCATAATAAAAGCAGTATCACCTGCCCTCCTGCCCAAGGGAGAAAGGCCCACTGGGCAGCATCATCTCCCCACTTGTGCTCCCCTCCTGGGACCCTGGCTTGGAGCACGTGACGGGGCCCCCAGAGCGCTCTCATCACAGCTGTAGAGATGTGTCCTCGTTGGCTTCACAGGGATGAGCAAGCCTACGGCGGACTTATCTGCTTTGGTTCCCAGGCGCAGCCCCACCCAGCCTGCCTTCATCCTGGCCCATCACGGGCGCTAACCCCCTCTCAACTTCTTCCAACCACAGCCTCTAGCTTCCTGGAGCGTTGTCGGTTATGTGAATTTCTTATTTTCAGTGATCTTTGTCCAGAAGCTAAAAAGGGAAACTTTATCAAATTTTCTATGTAATGATGCAAAGTCCCTGCATGGCAAAAATACATAATCAACAAACAAGCAATTATAAAATGACAATTGAGAAATATTTGGAAGATACAGGACAAAGGGCTGAGTTACCTAATTTATGCAGAGCTCCAAATCAAAAGTTAACAAAACAAGATGAAAAGCCCAATAGAAGACAAACATGAAGTAAGCAAAGGGTACAAAGAAACACCAATTACCAGAAAGCAGGGGGAAGTGTTGAACCTCACTGGTAATAAAAGAAGTGAAAGCCCAAACAACAATGGAATAGAATTTCTTACCTTGCAAATTGCAGAAAGGTCAATAAGAAGGACAATTTGACCATACCTAGTAAGTTTATAAAGGCATGGAGCCACTGAGGAAGACCCGATTTGGAATTTATCCTATAGAAATATTTATAATTTCACCAAGATTAGATATATGATGTTCACTGCAACCTTTTTTAACAAAAGTGTGAAAGAAAGAAAGAAAGACACAAAGAAAGGAAAGAAAGAAAGAATGAACTTGAAGCAGTCTCTGAACAAGGATCAAATTACTAGGTATTTGTAGTTGAAGATAGGTAAAGAAAGCAAAAATCGAGTATCAAAACCAAATTCTAGGGACTTCCCTGGTGGCACAGTAGTTAAGAGTCCGCCTGCCAATGCAGGGGACACGAGTTCGAGCCCTGGTCCGGGAAGATCCCACGAGCCACAGAGCAACTAAGTCCGTGCGCCACAACGACTGAGCCTGCGCTCTAGAGCCCACGAGCCACAACTACTGAAGCCCACACACCTAGAGCCCCTGCTCCGCAACAAGAGAAGCCACTGCAATGAGAAGCCCGCACACCTCAACGAAGAGTAGCCCCCGCCCCGCTCGCCGCAACTAGAGAACGCCCGCGTGCGGCAACGAAGACCCAATACAGCCACATAAACAAATAAAGAAATACATTTATTTTGTTAAAGAAAATTCTAGGTTAGCACTCCGAGAGCAGAAAAGTTGACTTTCTACTGGAAGAACTACTACACCCTGATCGTTTTTATCTCCCCTGCCCAGGAACTCAGAATCCTGAGCTGATAATAAAGTGAGATTATGGGTGATGTTTTCCTTCCTTTGTATTTTTCTGGGTACTTTAAGTTTTTTATATGGCACATGTATTCATTTTTCGCAAAGTTCTATAGTATCTTTATCAACATGTGAAGAACACATCTGGATTTACATTCAAAAGCATTCTTCCATTTCTCCACCAGAGGGCAGCAAAACCACAGTAAATAGCAAAAGCCATTTATTTCAAGGTGTTTGGTCTGAAATTGAATGCCGCTGTTCAGTTGTTGATTTTGACAGGCTGCTGGTACAAACTCATCATCAGATTGTTTGCTTGTCTGATAAATGACTATATATTCATTGTAAACACCGACGGAGAGGAGAAAAGACAAGTCACCTATAATCAGGGACCATCTGACATTTATTTCACGTTTCTATGTGTGATGAAAAGAGGAGAAGGGTACGTATTTTTTTTTTTAACTCTGCTGACAAAAAGTCCCCCATACAATTATTTTCTAATCTACGCTTCACATCAAATGTCTCTTGAGCATTTCCCTGCTTCCCTAAGTTCTCTGACATGGTGGTTTTTAAAGGCCGCCTGGTGTTCCAGCCTGTGCACTCGTTGTACCTTGCCTCCCGGATTTACACTGGTCCTTTAGGTGTTTGAACTGTCTTCAAAGTATAAAAGTTTTCCCATGTATAAAATACACATAGAAAACTATACCACCCAATTAATCACTACTCGAATTTGACAGATGTTAACTGTTGCCGTTTTTACTTCAGATATTTTGAAGAAAGGTTTACAGGTAGGGTTGGAGGTCCCGATGTCCGATTAACTTCTCTCCTTCCATCCCCCAAAATCAACTCTGATCTGAAGCCGGTGCTTATTTCTCCTATCCTCGATCTCAGGCTTTAATTACAAAAGTACGTTCTGTAAACAACAGAGTGTTGTCCTGAGCTTTTAAATTCTACACATACATGTAATCACCAAGGCATGTCCTATATTTCCTTAACATTATGATTTACCCCCTGTTGATTTACACCTAGTTCATTTGAACTGCTTTAAGGTATTATAATTTATAAATAGAATCTCTTCACACATTCCCTATGCATAAGCATTTAGGTGGTTTCTAATCATTGAGTATCACTGCTCTTTTGACGGGGCAGGTGCGCATAGATTCTCTAGCTGTGATACCTAGAGAAGAATTACGTTTGGGATTCCAGAAGACGAATGGCGGATTCGAAAGGGTCAGCCCCTTCAGCTCTACTGGCTACTGCTGAATCACACTCCGGAATTCTCAGTTCTCAATTCAGAGGGTCGTGAATTAGCCCCATTTCCTCACTTCGTCTTTGTGGTAGGAGGCATGGCTTTAAGCATCTTGGAGGGTAAGCATCTCTTCATGGTCACTGGCAACACAAGGTTTTCTCTTTTGTGAATCCATTACCTTTGCTTATTACCTGCTTGGGTTCTTTACCTTTTTCTAATCGATTTGTACGAAACGTGTAACTATATCTGATTCAGACCTGGTATCTAGAGGAATCACGTGGCACGCACAAAGCGGGTAATTTAAGGAGACCTTGGGCTTCCCTGGTGGTGCGGTGGTTAAGAATCCACCTGGCAAGGCAGGGGACACGGGTTCCAGCTCTAGTCCCGGAAGATCCCACAGGCCCCAGAGCAACAAACTCCACGCAGCACAACTACCGAGCCAGCGCGCCACAACTACTGAAGCCCGCTCGCCTAGAGCCCGTGCTCCGCAACAAGAGAAGGCACCGCAATGAGAAGCCCACGCACTGCAACGAAGAGTAGCCCCTGCTCGCCGTAACTAGAGAGAGCCCGTGCTGGGCAACGAAGGCCCAACACAGCCAAAAATAAATTAAATAAAATAAATTTTTTTTAAAAGAATAATGAAAACCAAAATGCATATGAAGTATAATTCCAACTTTAAAACTAGGAGCTGAAGCATTTACAATAGCCAACACATGGAAGCAGCCTAAGTGGCCACCGACAGATGAATGGATAAAGCAGAGGTGGCACGTATATACAATGGAATATTACTCAGCCAGAAAAAGAAACGAAATTCAGTTATTTGGAGTGAGGTGGGTGGACTTTAACACTGTCACACGGAGTGAAGTAAGTCAGAAAGAGAAAAACAAATACCATATGCTAACACATATATATGGAATCTAAAAAAGAAAAAACGGTTCTCATGAGTCTCAGAGCAGGACAGGAATAAAGACGCAGACGTAGAGAATGGACTTGAGGACACGGGGAGGGGGAAGGGTAAGCTGGGACGAAGTGAGAGAGTGGCACTGACGTATATACACTACCAAATGTCAAACAGATAGCTAGTGGGAAGCAGCCGCATAGCACAGAGGGGTCAGCTCGGTGCTCTGTGACCACCTAGAGGGGTGGGATAGGGAGGGTGGGAGGGAGACGCAAGAGGGACGGGATATGGGGATATATATGTCCATGTGCAGCTGATTCACTTTGTCATACCGCAGAAATTAACACACCGGTGTAAAGCAATTCTACGCCAATAAAGATGTTCCAAAAAATGAGCTGAAAAAAGATGGGGAGGAAATGGGCTAAAATAGTAACTGTGGTGGAATTAAGCGTGGTTTTTATTCACCTTTTCATATTCCATGCACTAACTAACCAAGTCCTCTATTTCCAATATCCACATACTAAGTTTTCCATAATAAAAGCAGTATCACCTGCCCTCCTGCCCAAGGGAGAAAGGCCCACTGGGCAGCAACATCTCCCCACTTGTGCTCCCCTCCTGGGACCCTGGCTTGGAGCACGTGACGGGGCCCCCAGAGCGCTCTCATCACAGCTGTAGAGATGTGTCCTCGTTGGCTTCACAGGGATGAGCAAGCCTACAGCGGACTTATCTGCTTTGGTTCCCAGGCGCAGCCCCACCCAGCCTGCCTTCATCCTGGCCCATCACGGGCGCTAACCCCCTCTCAACTTCTTCCAACCACACCCTCTAGCTTCCTGGAGCGTTGTCGGTTATGTGAATTTCTTATTTTCAGTGATCTTTGTCCAGAAGCTAAAAAGGGAAACTTTATCAAATTTTCTATGTAATGATGCAAAGTCCCTGCATGGCAAAAATACATAATCAACAAACAAGCAATTATAAAATGACAATTGAGAAATATTTGGAAGATACAGGACAAAGGGCTGAGTTACCTAATTTATGCAGAGCTCCAAATCAAAAGTTAACAAAACAAGATGAAAAGCCCAACAGAAGACAAACATGAAGTAAGCAAAGGGTACAAAGAAACACCAATTACCAGAAAGCAGGGGGAAGTGTTGAACCTCACTGGTAATAAAAGAAGTGAAAGCCCAAACAACAATGGAATAGAATTTCTTACCTTGCAAATTGCAGAAAGGTCAATAAGAAGGACAATTTGACCATACCTAGTAAGTTTATAAAGGCATGGAGCCACTGAGGAAGACCCGATTTGGAATTTATCCTATAGAAATATTTATAATTTCACCAAGATTAGATATATGATGTTCACTGCAACCTTTTTTAACAAAAGTGTGAAAGAAAGAAAGAAAGACACAAAGAAAGGAAAGAAAGAAAGAATGAACTTGAAGCAGTCTCTGAACAAGGATCAAATTACTAGGTATTTGTAGTTGAAGATAGGTAAAGAAAGCAAAAATCGAGTATCAAAACCAAATTCTAGGGACTTCCCTGGTGGCACAGTAGTTAAGAGTCCGCCTGCCAATGCAGGGGACACGAGTTCGAGCCCTGGTCCGGGAAGATCCCACGAGCCACAGAGCAACTAAGTCCGTGCGCCACAACGACTGAGCCTGCGCTCTAGAGCCCACGAGCCACAACTACTGAAGCCCGCACACCTACAGCCCCTGCTCCGCAACAAGAGAAGCCACTGCAATGAGAAGCCCGCACACCTCAACGAAGAGTAGCCCCCGCCCCGCTCGCCGCAACTAGAGAACGCCCGCGTGCGGCAACGAAGACCCAATACAGCCACATAAACAAATAAAGAAATACATTTATTTTGTTAAAGAAAATTCTAGGTTAGCACTCCGAGAGCAGAAAAGTTGACTTTCTACTGGAAGAACTACTACACCCTGATCGTTTTTATCTGCCCTGCCCAGGAACTCAGAATCCTGAGCTGATAATAAAGTGAGATTATGGGTGATGTTTTCCTTCCTTTGTATTTTTCTGGGTACTTTAAGTTTTTTATATGGCACATGTATTCATTTTTCGCAAAGTTCTATAGTATCTTTACCAACATGTGAAGAACACATCTGGATTTACATTCAAAAGCATTCTTCCATTTCTCCACCAGAGGGCAGCAAAACCACAGTAAATAGCAAAAGCCATTTATTTCAAGGTGTTTGGTCTGAAATTGAATGCTGCTGTTCAGTTGTTGATTTTGACAGGCTGCTGGTACAAACTCATCATCAGATTGTTTGCTTGTCTGATAAATGACTATATATTCATTGTAAACACCGACGGAGAGGAGAAAAGACAAGTCACCTATAATCAGGGACCATCTGACATTTATTTCACGTTTCTATGTGTGATGAAAAGAGGAGAAGGGTACGTATTTTTTTTTTTTTAACTCTGCTGACAAAAAGTCCCCCATACAATTATTTTCTAATCTACGCTTCACATCAAATGTCTCTTGAGCATTTCCCTGCTTCCCTAAGTTCTCTGACATGGTGGTTTTTAAAGGCCGCCTGGTGTTCCAGCCTGTGCACTCGTTGTACCTTGCCTCCCGGATTTACACTGGTCCTTTAGGTGTTTGAACTGTCTTCAAAGTATAAAAGTTTTCCCATGTATAAAATACACATAGAAAACTATACCACCCAATTAATCACTACTCGAATTTGACAGATGTTAACTGTTGCCGTTTTTACTTCAGATATTTTGAAGAAAGGTTTACAGGTAGGGTTGGAGGTCCCGATGTCCGATTAACTTCTCTCCTTCCATCCCCAAAATCAACTCTGATCTGAAGCCGGTGCTTATTTCTCCTATCCTCGATCTCAGGCTTTAATTACAAAAGTACGTTCTGTAAACAACAGAGTGTTGTCCGGAGCTTTTAAATTCTACACATACATGTAATCACCAAGGCATGTCCTATATTTCCTTAACATTATGATTTACCCCCTGTTGATTTACACCTAGTTCATTTGAACTGCTTTGAGGTATTATAATTTATAAATAGAATCTCTTCACACATTCCCTATGCATAAGCATTTAGGTGGTTTCTAATCATTGAGTATCACTGCTCTTTTGACGGGGCAGGTGCGCATAGATTCTCTAGCTGTGATACCTAGAGAAGAATTACGTTTGGGATTCCAGAAGACGAATGGCGGATTCGAAAGGGTCAGCCCCTTCAGCTCTACTGGCTACTGCTGAATCACACTCCGGAATTCTCAGTTCTCAATTCAGAGGGTCGTGAATTAGCCCCATTTCCTCACTTCGTCTTTGTGGTAGGAGGCATGGCTTTAAGCATCTTGGAGGGTAAGCATCTCTTCATGGTCACTGGCAACACAAGGTTTTCTCTTTTGTGAATCCATTACCTTTGCTTATTACCTGCTTGGGTTCTTTACCTTTTTCTAATCGATTTGTACGAAACGTGTAACTATATCTGATTCAGACCTGGTATCTAGAGGAATCACGTGGCACGCACAAAGCGGGTAATTTAAGGAGACCTTGGGCTTCCCTGGTGGTGCGGTGGTTAAGAATCCACCTGGCAAGGCAGGGGACACGGGTTCCAGCTCTAGTCCCGGAAGATCCCACAGGCCCCAGAGCAACAAACTCCACGCAGCACAACTACCGAGCCAGCGCGCCACAACTACTGAAGCCCGCTCGCCTAGAGCCCGTGCTCCGCAACAAGAGAAGGCACCGCAATGAGAAGCCCACGCACTGCAACGAAGAGTAGCCCCTGCTCGCCGTAACTAGAGAGAGCCCGTGCTGGGCAACGAAGGCCCAACACAGCCAAAAATAAATTAAATAAAATAAATTTTTTTAAAAAGAATAATGAAAACCAAAATGCATATGAAGTATAATTCCAACTTTAAAACTAGGAGCTGAAGCATTTACAATAGCCAACACATGGAAGCAGCCTAAGTGGCCACCGACAGATGAATGGATAAAGCAGAGGTGGCACGTATATACAATGGAATATTACTCAGCCAGAAAAAGAAACGAAATTGAGTTATTTGGAGTGAGGTGGGTGGACTTTGACACTGTCACACGGAGTGAAGTAAGTCAGAAAGAGAAAAACAAATACCATATGCTAACACATATATATGGAATCTAAAAAAGAAAAAACGGTTCTCATGAGTCTCAGAGCAGGACAGGAATAAAGACGCAGACGTAGAGAATGGACTTGAGGACACGGGGAGGGGGAAGGGTAAGCTGGGACGAAGTGAGAGAGTGGCACTGACGTATATACACTACCAAATGTCAAACAGATAGCTAGTGGGAAGCAGCCGCATAGCACAGAGGGGTCAGCTCGGTGCTCTGTGACCACCTAGAGGGGTGGGATAGGCAGGGTGGGAGGGAGACGCAAGAGGGACGGGATATGGGGATATATATGTCCATGTGCAGCTGATTCACTTTGTCATACCGCAGAAATTAACACACCGGTGTAAAGCAATTCTACGCCAATAAAGATGTTCCAAAAAATGAGCTGAAAAAAGATGGGGAGGAAATGGGCTAAAATAGTAACTGTGGTGGAATTAAGCGTGGTTTTTATTCACCTTTTCATATTCCATGCACTAACTAACCAAGTCCTCTATTTCCAATATCCACATACTAAGTTTTCCATAATAAAAGCAGTATCACCTGCCCTCCTGCCCAAGGGAGAAAGGCCCACTGGGCAGCATCATCTCCCCACTTGTGCTCCCCTCCTGGGACCCTGGCTTGGAGCACGTGACGGGGCCCCCAGAGCGCTCTCATCACAGCTGTAGAGATGTGTCCTCGTTGGCTTCACAGGGATGAGCAAGCCTACGGCGGACTTATCTGCTTTGGTTCCCAGGCGCAGCCCCACCCAGCCTGCCTTCATCCTGGCCCATCACGGGCGCTAACCCCCTCTCAACTTCTTCCAACCACAGCCTCTAGCTTCCTGGAGCGTTGTCGGTTATGTGAATTTCTTATTTTCAGTGATCTTTGTCCAGAAGCTAAAAAGGGAAACTTTATCAAATTTTCTATGTAATGATGCAAAGTCCCTGCATGGCAAAAATACATAATCAACAAACAAGCAATTATAAAATGACAATTGAGAAATATTTGGAAGATACAGGACAAAGGGCTGAGTTACCTAATTTATGCAGAGCTCCAAATCAAAAGTTAACAAAACAAGATGAAAAGCCCAATAGAAGACAAACATGAAGTAAGCAAAGGGTACAAAGAAACACCAATTACCAGAAAGCAGGGGGAAGTGTTGAACCTCACTGGTAATAAAAGAAGTGAAAGCCCAAACAACAATGGAATAGAATTTCTTACCTTGCAAATTGCAGAAAGGTCAATAAGAAGGACAATTTGACCATACCTAGTAAGTTTATAAAGGCATGGAGCCACTGAGGAAGACCCGATTTGGAATTTATCCTATAGAAATATTTATAATTTCACCAAGATTAGATATATGATGTTCACTGCAACCTTTTTTAACAAAAGTGTGAAAGAAAGAAAGAAAGACACAAAGAAAGGAAAGAAAGAAAGAATGAACTTGAAGCAGTCTCTGAACAAGGATCAAATTACTAGGTATTTGTAGTTGAAGATAGGTAAAGAAAGCAAAAATCGAGTATCAAAACCAAATTCTAGGGACTTCCCTGGTGGCACAGTAGTTAAGAGTCCGCCTGCCAATGCAGGGGACACGAGTTCGAGCCCTGGTCCGGGAAGATCCCACGAGCCACAGAGCAACTAAGTCCGTGCGCCACAACGACTGAGCCTGCGCTCTAGAGCCCACGAGCCACAACTACTGAAGCCCACACACCTAGAGCCCCTGCTCCGCAACAAGAGAAGCCACTGCAATGAGAAGCCCGCACACCTCAACGAAGAGTAGCCCCCGCCCCGCTCGCCGCAACTAGAGAACGCCCGCGTGCGGCAACGAAGACCCAATACAGCCACATAAACAAATAAAGAAATACATTTATTTTGTTAAAGAAAATTCTAGGTTAGCACTCCGAGAGCAGAAAAGTTGACTTTCTACTGGAAGAACTACTACACCCTGATCGTTTTTATCTCCCCTGCCCAGGAACTCAGAATCCTGAGCTGATAATAAAGTGAGATTATGGGTGATGTTTTCCTTCCTTTGTATTTTTCTGGGTACTTTAAGTTTTTTATATGGCACATGTATTCATTTTTCGCAAAGTTCTATAGTATCTTTATCAACATGTGAAGAACACATCTGGATTTACATTCAAAAGCATTCTTCCATTTCTCCACCAGAGGGCAGCAAAACCACAGTAAATAGCAAAAGCCATTTATTTCAAGGTGTTTGGTCTGAAATTGAATGCCGCTGTTCAGTTGTTGATTTTGACAGGCTGCTGGTACAAACTCATCATCAGATTGTTTGCTTGTCTGATAAATGACTATATATTCATTGTAAACACCGACGGAGAGGAGAAAAGACAAGTCACCTATAATCAGGGACCATCTGACATTTATTTCACGTTTCTATGTGTGATGAAAAGAGGAGAAGGGTACGTATTTTTTTTTTAACTCTGCTGACAAAAAGTCCCCCATACAATTATTTTCTAATCTACGCTTCACATCAAATGTCTCTTGAGCATTTCCCTGCTTCCCTAAGTTCTCTGACATGGTGGTTTTTAAAGGCCGCCTGGTGTTCCAGCCTGTGCACTCGTTGTACCTTGCCTCCCGGATTTACACTGGTCCTTTAGGTGTTTGAACTGTCTTCAAAGTATAAAAGTTTTCCCATGTATAAAATACACATAGAAAACTATACCACCCAATTAATCACTACTCGAATTTGACAGATGTTAACTGTTGCCGTTTTTACTTCAGATATTTTGAAGAAAGGTTTACAGGTAGGGTTGGAGGTCCCGATGTCCGATTAACTTCTCTCCTTCCATCCCCCAAAATCAACTCTGATCTGAAGCCGGTGCTTATTTCTCCTATCCTCGATCTCAGGCTTTAATTACAAAAGTACGTTCTGTAAACAACAGAGTGTTGTCCTGAGCTTTTAAATTCTACACATACATGTAATCACCAAGGCATGTCCTATATTTCCTTAACATTATGATTTACCCCCTGTTGATTTACACCTAGTTCATTTGAACTGCTTTAAGGTATTATAATTTATAAATAGAATCTCTTCACACATTCCCTATGCATAAGCATTTAGGTGGTTTCTAATCATTGAGTATCACTGCTCTTTTGACGGGGCAGGTGCGCATAGATTCTCTAGCTGTGATACCTAGAGAAGAATTACGTTTGGGATTCCAGAAGACGAATGGCGGATTCGAAAGGGTCAGCCCCTTCAGCTCTACTGGCTACTGCTGAATCACACTCCGGAATTCTCAGTTCTCAATTCAGAGGGTCGTGAATTAGCCCCATTTCCTCACTTCGTCTTTGTGGTAGGAGGCATGGCTTTAAGCATCTTGGAGGGTAAGCATCTCTTCATGGTCACTGGCAACACAAGGTTTTCTCTTTTGTGAATCCATTACCTTTGCTTATTACCTGCTTGGGTTCTTTACCTTTTTCTAATCGATTTGTACGAAACGTGTAACTATATCTGATTCAGACCTGGTATCTAGAGGAATCACGTGGCACGCACAAAGCGGGTAATTTAAGGAGACCTTGGGCTTCCCTGGTGGTGCGGTGGTTAAGAATCCACCTGGCAAGGCAGGGGACACGGGTTCCAGCTCTAGTCCCGGAAGATCCCACAGGCCCCAGAGCAACAAACTCCACGCAGCACAACTACCGAGCCAGCGCGCCACAACTACTGAAGCCCGCTCGCCTAGAGCCCGTGCTCCGCAACAAGAGAAGGCACCGCAATGAGAAGCCCACGCACTGCAACGAAGAGTAGCCCCTGCTCGCCGTAACTAGAGAGAGCCCGTGCTGGGCAACGAAGGCCCAACACAGCCAAAAATAAATTAAATAAAATAAATTTTTTTAAAAAGAATAATGAAAACCAAAATGCATATGAAGTATAATTCCAACTTTAAAACTAGGAGCTGAAGCATTTACAATAGCCAACACATGGAAGCAGCCTAAGTGGCCACCGACAGATGAATGGATAAAGCAGAGGTGGCACGTATATACAATGGAATATTACTCAGCCAGAAAAAGAAACGAAATTGAGTTATTTGGAGTGAGGTGGGTGGACTTTGACACTGTCACACGGAGTGAAGTAAGTCAGAAAGAGAAAAACAAATACCATATGCTAACACATATATATGGAATCTAAAAAAGAAAAAACGGTTCTCATGAGTCTCAGAGCAGGACAGGAATAAAGACGCAGACGTAGAGAATGGACTTGAGGACACGGGGAGGGGGAAGGGTAAGCTGGGACGAAGTGAGAGAGTGGCACTGACGTATATACACTACCAAATGTCAAACAGATAGCTAGTGGGAAGCAGCCGCATAGCACAGAGGGGTCAGCTCGGTGCTCTGTGACCACCTAGAGGGGTGGGATAGGGAGGGTGGGAGGGAGACGCAAGAGGGACGGGATATGGGGATATATATGTCCATGTGCAGCTGATTCACTTTGTCATACCGCAGAAATTAACACACCGGTGTAAAGCAATTCTACGCCAATAAAGATGTTCCAAAAAATGAGCTGAAAAAAGATGGGGAGGAAATGGGCTAAAATAGTAACTGTGGTGGAATTAAGCGTGGTTTTTATTCACCTTTTCATATTCCATGCACTAACTAACCAAGTCCTCTATTTCCAATATCCACATACTAAGTTTTCCATAATAAAAGCAGTATCACCTGCCCTCCTGCCCAAGGGAGAAAGGCCCACTGGGCAGCATCATCTCCCCACTTGTGCTCCCCTCCTGGGACCCTGGCTTGGAGCACGTGACGGGGCCCCCAGAGCGCTCTCATCACAGCTGTAGAGATGTGTCCTCGTTGGCTTCACAGGGATGAGCAAGCCTACGGCGGACTTATCTGCTTTGGTTCCCAGGCGCAGCCCCACCCAGCCTGCCTTCATCCTGGCCCATCACGGGCGCTAACCCCCTCTCAACTTCTTCCAACCACAGCCTCTAGCTTCCTGGAGCGTTGTCGGTTATGTGAATTTCTTATTTTCAGTGATCTTTGTCCAGAAGCTAAAAAGGGAAACTTTATCAAATTTTCTATGTAATGATGCAAAGTCCCTGCATGGCAAAAATACATAATCAACAAACAAGCAATTATAAAATGACAATTGAGAAATATTTGGAAGATACAGGACAAAGGGCTGAGTTACCTAATTTATGCAGAGCTCCAAATCAAAAGTTAACAAAACAAGATGAAAAGCCCAATAGAAGACAAACATGAAGTAAGCAAAGGGTACAAAGAAACACCAATTACCAGAAAGCAGGGGGAAGTGTTGAACCTCACTGGTAATAAAAGAAGTGAAAGCCCAAACAACAATGGAATAGAATTTCTTACCTTGCAAATTGCAGAAAGGTCAATAAGAAGGACAATTTGACCATACCTAGTAAGTTTATAAAGGCATGGAGCCACTGAGGAAGACCCGATTTGGAATTTATCCTATAGAAATATTTATAATTTCACCAAGATTAGATATATGATGTTCACTGCAACCTTTTTTAACAAAAGTGTGAAAGAAAGAAAGAAAGACACAAAGAAAGGAAAGAAAGAAAGAATGAACTTGAAGCAGTCTCTGAACAAGGATCAAATTACTAGGTATTTGTAGTTGAAGATAGGTAAAGAAAGCAAAAATCGAGTATCAAAACCAAATTCTAGGGACTTCCCTGGTGGCACAGTAGTTAAGAGTCCGCCTGCCAATGCAGGGGACACGAGTTCGAGCCCTGGTCCGGGAAGATCCCACGAGCCACAGAGCAACTAAGTCCGTGCGCCACAACGACTGAGCCTGCGCTCTAGAGCCCACGAGCCACAACTACTGAAGCCCACACACCTAGAGCCCCTGCTCCGCAACAAGAGAAGCCACTGCAATGAGAAGCCCGCACACCTCAACGAAGAGTAGCCCCCGCCCCGCTCGCCGCAACTAGAGAACGCCCGCGTGCGGCAACGAAGACCCAATACAGCCACATAAACAAATAAAGAAATACATTTATTTTGTTAAAGAAAATTCTAGGTTAGCACTCCGAGAGCAGAAAAGTTGACTTTCTACTGGAAGAACTACTACACCCTGATCGTTTTTATCTCCCCTGCCCAGGAACTCAGAATCCTGAGCTGATAATAAAGTGAGATTATGGGTGATGTTTTCCTTCCTTTGTATTTTTCTGGGTACTTTAAGTTTTTTATATGGCACATGTATTCATTTTTCGCAAAGTTCTATAGTATCTTTATCAACATGTGAAGAACACATCTGGATTTACATTCAAAAGCATTCTTCCATTTCTCCACCAGAGGGCAGCAAAACCACAGTAAATAGCAAAAGCCATTTATTTCAAGGTGTTTGGTCTGAAATTGAATGCCGCTGTTCAGTTGTTGATTTTGACAGGCTGCTGGTACAAACTCATCATCAGATTGTTTGCTTGTCTGATAAATGACTATATATTCATTGTAAACACCGACGGAGAGGAGAAAAGACAAGTCACCTATAATCAGGGACCATCTGACATTTATTTCACGTTTCTATGTGTGATGAAAAGAGGAGAAGGGTACGTATTTTTTTTTTTAACTCTGCTGACAAAAAGTCCCCCATACAATTATTTTCTAATCTACGCTTCACATCAAATGTCTCTTGAGCATTTCCCTGCTTCCCTAAGTTCTCTGACATGGTGGTTTTTAAAGGCCGCCTGGTGTTCCAGCCTGTGCACTCGTTGTACCTTGCCTCCCGGATTTACACTGGTCCTTTAGGTGTTTGAACTGTCTTCAAAGTATAAAAGTTTTCCCATGTATAAAATACACATAGAAAACTATACCACCCAATTAATCACTACTCGAATTTGACAGATGTTAACTGTTGCCGTTTTTACTTCAGATATTTTGAAGAAAGGTTTACAGGTAGGGTTGGAGGTCCCGATGTCCGATTAACTTCTCTCCTTCCATCCCCCAAAATCAACTCTGATCTGAAGCCGGTGCTTATTTCTCCTATCCTCGATCTCAGGCTTTAATTACAAAAGTACGTTCTGTAAACAACAGAGTGTTGTCCTGAGCTTTTAAATTCTACACATACATGTAATCACCAAGGCATGTCCTATATTTCCTTAACATTATGATTTACCCCCTGTTGATTTACACCTAGTTCATTTGAACTGCTTTAAGGTATTATAATTTATAAATAGAATCTCTTCACACATTCCCTATGCATAAGCATTTAGGTGGTTTCTAATCATTGAGTATCACTGCTCTTTTGACGGGGCAGGTGCGCATAGATTCTCTAGCTGTGATACCTAGAGAAGAATTACGTTTGGGATTCCAGAAGACGAATGGCGGATTCGAAAGGGTCAGCCCCTTCAGCTCTACTGGCTACTGCTGAATCACACTCCGGAATTCTCAGTTCTCAATTCAGAGGGTCGTGAATTAGCCCCATTTCCTCACTTCGTCTTTGTGGTAGGAGGCATGGCTTTAAGCATCTTGGAGGGTAAGCATCTCTTCATGGTCACTGGCAACACAAGGTTTTCTCTTTTGTGAATCCATTACCTTTGCTTATTACCTGCTTGGGTTCTTTACCTTTTTCTAATCGATTTGTACGAAACGTGTAACTATATCTGATTCAGACCTGGTATCTAGAGGAATCACGTGGCACGCACAAAGCGGGTAATTTAAGGAGACCTTGGGCTTCCCTGGTGGTGCGGTGGTTAAGAATCCACCTGGCAAGGCAGGGGACACGGGTTCCAGCTCTAGTCCCGGAAGATCCCACAGGCCCCAGAGCAACAAACTCCACGCAGCACAACTACCGAGCCAGCGCGCCACAACTACTGAAGCCCGCTCGCCTAGAGCCCGTGCTCCGCAACAAGAGAAGGCACCGCAATGAGAAGCCCACGCACTGCAACGAAGAGTAGCCCCTGCTCGCCGTAACTAGAGAGAGCCCGTGCTGGGCAACGAAGGCCCAACACAGCCAAAAATAAATTAAATAAAATAAATTTTTTTTAAAAGAATAATGAAAACCAAAATGCATATGAAGTATAATTCCAACTTTAAAACTAGGAGCTGAAGCATTTACAATAGCCAACACATGGAAGCAGCCTAAGTGGCCACCGACAGATGAATGGATAAAGCAGAGGTGGCACGTATATACAATGGAATATTACTCAGCCAGAAAAAGAAACGAAATTCAGTTATTTGGAGTGAGGTGGGTGGACTTTAACACTGTCACACGGAGTGAAGTAAGTCAGAAAGAGAAAAACAAATACCATATGCTAACACATATATATGGAATCTAAAAAAGAAAAAACGGTTCTCATGAGTCTCAGAGCAGGACAGGAATAAAGACGCAGACGTAGAGAATGGACTTGAGGACACGGGGAGGGGGAAGGGTAAGCTGGGACGAAGTGAGAGAGTGGCACTGACGTATATACACTACCAAATGTCAAACAGATAGCTAGTGGGAAGCAGCCGCATAGCACAGAGGGGTCAGCTCGGTGCTCTGTGACCACCTAGAGGGGTGGGATAGGGAGGGTGGGAGGGAGACGCAAGAGGGACGGGATATGGGGATATATATGTCCATGTGCAGCTGATTCACTTTGTCATACCGCAGAAATTAACACACCGGTGTAAAGCAATTCTACGCCAATAAAGATGTTCCAAAAAATGAGCTGAAAAAAGATGGGGAGGAAATGGGCTAAAATAGTAACTGTGGTGGAATTAAGCGTGGTTTTTATTCACCTTTTCATATTCCATGCACTAACTAACCAAGTCCTCTATTTCCAATATCCACATACTAAGTTTTCCATAATAAAAGCAGTATCACCTGCCCTCCTGCCCAAGGGAGAAAGGCCCACTGGGCAGCAACATCTCCCCACTTGTGCTCCCCTCCTGGGACCCTGGCTTGGAGCACGTGACGGGGCCCCCAGAGCGCTCTCATCACAGCTGTAGAGATGTGTCCTCGTTGGCTTCACAGGGATGAGCAAGCCTACAGCGGACTTATCTGCTTTGGTTCCCAGGCGCAGCCCCACCCAGCCTGCCTTCATCCTGGCCCATCACGGGCGCTAACCCCCTCTCAACTTCTTCCAACCACACCCTCTAGCTTCCTGGAGCGTTGTCGGTTATGTGAATTTCTTATTTTCAGTGATCTTTGTCCAGAAGCTAAAAAGGGAAACTTTATCAAATTTTCTATGTAATGATGCAAAGTCCCTGCATGGCAAAAATACATAATCAACAAACAAGCAATTATAAAATGACAATTGAGAAATATTTGGAAGATACAGGACAAAGGGCTGAGTTACCTAATTTATGCAGAGCTCCAAATCAAAAGTTAACAAAACAAGATGAAAAGCCCAACAGAAGACAAACATGAAGTAAGCAAAGGGTACAAAGAAACACCAATTACCAGAAAGCAGGGGGAAGTGTTGAACCTCACTGGTAATAAAAGAAGTGAAAGCCCAAACAACAATGGAATAGAATTTCTTACCTTGCAAATTGCAGAAAGGTCAATAAGAAGGACAATTTGACCATACCTAGTAAGTTTATAAAGGCATGGAGCCACTGAGGAAGACCCGATTTGGAATTTATCCTATAGAAATATTTATAATTTCACCAAGATTAGATATATGATGTTCACTGCAACCTTTTTTAACAAAAGTGTGAAAGAAAGAAAGAAAGACACAAAGAAAGGAAAGAAAGAAAGAATGAACTTGAAGCAGTCTCTGAACAAGGATCAAATTACTAGGTATTTGTATTTGAAGATAGGTAAAGAAAGCAAAAATCGAGTATCAAAACCAAATTCTAGGGACTTCCCTGGTGGCACAGTAGTTAAGAGTCCGCCTGCCAATGCAGGGGACACGAGTTCGAGCCCTGGTCCGGGAAGATCCCACGAGCCACAGAGCAACTAAGTCCGTGCGCCACAACGACTGAGCCTGCGCTCTAGAGCCCACGAGCCACAACTACTGAAGCCCGCACACCTACAGCCCCTGCTCCGCAACAAGAGAAGCCACTGCAATGAGAAGCCCGCACACCTCAACGAAGAGTAGCCCCCGCCCCGCTCGCCGCAACTAGAGAACGCCCGCGTGCGGCAACGAAGACCCAATACAGCCACATAAACAAATAAAGAAATACATTTATTTTGTTAAAGAAAATTCTAGGTTAGCACTCCGAGAGCAGAAAAGTTGACTTTCTACTGGAAGAACTACTACACCCTGATCGTTTTTATCTGCCCTGCCCTGGAACTCAGAATCCTGAGCTGATAATAAAGTGAGATTATGGGTGATGTTTTCCTTCCTTTGTATTTTTCTGGGTACTTTAAGTTTTTTATATGGCACATGTATTCATTTTTCGCAAAGTTCTATAGTATCTTTACCAACATGTGAAGAACACATCTGGATTTACATTCAAAAGCATTCTTCCATTTCTCCACCAGAGGGCAGCAAAACCACAGTAAATAGCAAAAGCCATTTATTTCAAGGTGTTTGGTCTGAAATTGAATGCTGCTGTTCAGTTGTTGATTTTGACAGGCTGCTGGTACAAACTCATCATCAGATTGTTTGCTTGTCTGATAAATGACTATATATTCATTGTAAACACCGACGGAGAGGAGAAAAGACAAGTCACCTATAATCAGGGACCATCTGACATTTATTTCACGTTTCTATGTGTGATGAAAAGAGGAGAAGGGTACGTATTTTTTTTTTTTTAACTCTGCTGACAAAAAGTCCCCCATACAATTATTTTCTAATCTACGCTTCACATCAAATGTCTCTTGAGCATTTCCCTGCTTCCCTAAGTTCTCTGACATGGTGGTTTTTAAAGGCCGCCTGGTGTTCCAGCCTGTGCACTCGTTGTACCTTGCCTCCCGGATTTACACTGGTCCTTTAGGTGTTTGAACTGTCTTCAAAGTATAAAAGTTTTCCCATGTATAAAATACACATAGAAAACTATACCACCCAATTAATCACTACTCGAATTTGACAGATGTTAACTGTTGCCGTTTTTACTTCAGATATTTTGAAGAAAGGTTTACAGGTAGGGTTGGAGGTCCCGATGTCCGATTAACTTCTCTCCTTCCATCCCCAAAATCAACTCTGATCTGAAGCCGGTGCTTATTTCTCCTATCCTCGATCTCAGGCTTTAATTACAAAAGTACGTTCTGTAAACAACAGAGTGTTGTCCGGAGCTTTTAAATTCTACACATACATGTAATCACCAAGGCATGTCCTATATTTCCTTAACATTATGATTTACCCCCTGTTGATTTACACCTAGTTCATTTGAACTGCTTTGAGGTATTATAATTTATAAATAGAATCTCTTCACACATTCCCTATGCATAAGCATTTAGGTGGTTTCTAATCATTGAGTATCACTGCTCTTTTGACGGGGCAGGTGCGCATAGATTCTCTAGCTGTGATACCTAGAGAAGAATTACGTTTGGGATTCCAGAAGACGAATGGCGGATTCGAAAGGGTCAGCCCCTTCAGCTCTACTGGCTACTGCTGAATCACACTCCGGAATTCTCAGTTCTCAATTCAGAGGGTCGTGAATTAGCCCCATTTCCTCACTTCGTCTTTGTGGTAGGAGGCATGGCTTTAAGCATCTTGGAGGGTAAGCATCTCTTCATGGTCACTGGCAACACAAGGTTTTCTCTTTTGTGAATCCATTACCTTTGCTTATTACCTGCTTGGGTTCTTTACCTTTTTCTAATCGATTTGTACGAAACGTGTAACTATATCTGATTCAGACCTGGTATCTAGAGGAATCACGTGGCACGCACAAAGCGGGTAATTTAAGGAGACCTTGGGCTTCCCTGGTGGTGCGGTGGTTAAGAATCCACCTGGCAAGGCAGGGGACACGGGTTCCAGCTCTAGTCCCGGAAGATCCCACAGGCCCCAGAGCAACAAACTCCACGCAGCACAACTACCGAGCCAGCGCGCCACAACTACTGAAGCCCGCTCGCCTAGAGCCCGTGCTCCGCAACAAGAGAAGGCACCGCAATGAGAAGCCCACGCACTGCAACGAAGAGTAGCCCCTGCTCGCCGTAACTAGAGAGAGCCCGTGCTGGGCAACGAAGGCCCAACACAGCCAAAAATAAATTAAATAAAATAAATTTTTTTAAAAAGAATAATGAAAACCAAAATGCATATGAAGTATAATTCCAACTTTAAAACTAGGAGCTGAAGCATTTACAATAGCCAACACATGGAAGCAGCCTAAGTGGCCACCGACAGATGA
The DNA here is from genome assembly GCF_026419965.1 of Kogia breviceps. Taxonomy (NCBI): domain Eukaryota; kingdom Metazoa; phylum Chordata; class Mammalia; order Artiodactyla; family Physeteridae; genus Kogia; species Kogia breviceps. The sequence goes on along the minus strand of NC_081330.1, from coordinate 127,790,201 downwards.
ATGGATAAAGCAGAGGTGGCACGTATATACAATGGAATATTACTCAGCCAGAAAAAGAAACGAAATTGAGTTATTTGGAGTGAGGTGGGTGGACTTTGACACTGTCACACGGAGTGAAGTAAGTCAGAAAGAGAAAAACAAATACCATATGCTAACACATATATATGGAATCTAAAAAAGAAAAAACGGTTCTCATGAGTCTCAGAGCAGGACAGGAATAAAGACGCAGACGTAGAGAATGGACTTGAGGACACGGGGAGGGGGAAGGGTAAGCTGGGACGAAGTGAGAGAGTGGCACTGACGTATATACACTACCAAATGTCAAACAGATAGCTAGTGGGAAGCAGCCGCATAGCACAGAGGGGTCAGCTCGGTGCTCTGTGACCACCTAGAGGGGTGGGATAGGCAGGGTGGGAGGGAGACGCAAGAGGGACGGGATATGGGGATATATATGTCCATGTGCAGCTGATTCACTTTGTCATACCGCAGAAATTAACACACCGGTGTAAAGCAATTCTACGCCAATAAAGATGTTCCAAAAAATGAGCTGAAAAAAGATGGGGAGGAAATGGGCTAAAATAGTAACTGTGGTGGAATTAAGCGTGGTTTTTATTCACCTTTTCATATTCCATGCACTAACTAACCAAGTCCTCTATTTCCAATATCCACATACTAAGTTTTCCATAATAAAAGCAGTATCACCTGCCCTCCTGCCCAAGGGAGAAAGGCCCACTGGGCAGCATCATCTCCCCACTTGTGCTCCCCTCCTGGGACCCTGGCTTGGAGCACGTGACGGGGCCCCCAGAGCGCTCTCATCACAGCTGTAGAGATGTGTCCTCGTTGGCTTCACAGGGATGAGCAAGCCTACGGCGGACTTATCTGCTTTGGTTCCCAGGCGCAGCCCCACCCAGCCTGCCTTCATCCTGGCCCATCACGGGCGCTAACCCCCTCTCAACTTCTTCCAACCACAGCCTCTAGCTTCCTGGAGCGTTGTCGGTTATGTGAATTTCTTATTTTCAGTGATCTTTGTCCAGAAGCTAAAAAGGGAAACTTTATCAAATTTTCTATGTAATGATGCAAAGTCCCTGCATGGCAAAAATACATAATCAACAAACAAGCAATTATAAAATGACAATTGAGAAATATTTGGAAGATACAGGACAAAGGGCTGAGTTACCTAATTTATGCAGAGCTCCAAATCAAAAGTTAACAAAACAAGATGAAAAGCCCAATAGAAGACAAACATGAAGTAAGCAAAGGGTACAAAGAAACACCAATTACCAGAAAGCAGGGGGAAGTGTTGAACCTCACTGGTAATAAAAGAAGTGAAAGCCCAAACAACAATGGAATAGAATTTCTTACCTTGCAAATTGCAGAAAGGTCAATAAGAAGGACAATTTGACCATACCTAGTAAGTTTATAAAGGCATGGAGCCACTGAGGAAGACCCGATTTGGAATTTATCCTATAGAAATATTTATAATTTCACCAAGATTAGATATATGATGTTCACTGCAACCTTTTTTAACAAAAGTGTGAAAGAAAGAAAGAAAGACACAAAGAAAGGAAAGAAAGAAAGAATGAACTTGAAGCAGTCTCTGAACAAGGATCAAATTACTAGGTATTTGTAGTTGAAGATAGGTAAAGAAAGCAAAAATCGAGTATCAAAACCAAATTCTAGGGACTTCCCTGGTGGCACAGTAGTTAAGAGTCCGCCTGCCAATGCAGGGGACACGAGTTCGAGCCCTGGTCCGGGAAGATCCCACGAGCCACAGAGCAACTAAGTCCGTGCGCCACAACGACTGAGCCTGCGCTCTAGAGCCCACGAGCCACAACTACTGAAGCCCGCACACCTACAGCCCCTGCTCCGCAACAAGAGAAGCCACTGCAATGAGAAGCCCGCACACCTCAACGAAGAGTAGCCCCCGCCCCGCTCGCCGCAACTAGAGAACGCCCGCGTGCGGCAACGAAGACCCAATACAGCCACATAAACAAATAAAGAAATACATTTATTTTGTTAAAGAAAATTCTAGGTTAGCACTCCGAGAGCAGAAAAGTTGACTTTCTACTGGAAGAACTACTACACCCTGATCGTTTTTATCTCCCCTGCCCAGGAACTCAGAATCCTGAGCTGATAATAAAGTGAGATTATGGGTGATGTTTTCCTTCCTTTGTATTTTTCTGGGTACTTTAAGTTTTTTATATGGCACATGTATTCATTTTTCGCAAAGTTCTATAGTATCTTTATCAACATGTGAAGAACACATCTGGATTTACATTCAAAAGCATTCTTCCATTTCTCCACCAGAGGGCAGCAAAACCACAGTAAATAGCAAAAGCCATTTATTTCAAGGTGTTTGGTCTGAAATTGAATGCCGCTGTTCAGTTGTTGATTTTGACAGGCTGCTGGTACAAACTCATCATCAGATTGTTTGCTTGTCTGATAAATGACTATATATTCATTGTAAACACCGACGGAGAGGAGAAAAGACAAGTCACCTATAATCAGGGACCATCTGACATTTATTTCACGTTTCTATGTGTGATGAAAAGAGGAGAAGGGTACGTATTTTTTTTTTAACTCTGCTGACAAAAAGTCCCCCATACAATTATTTTCTAATCTACGCTTCACATCAAATGTCTCTTGAGCATTTCCCTGCTTCCCTAAGTTCTCTGACATGGTGGTTTTTAAAGGCCGCCTGGTGTTCCAGCCTGTGCACTCGTTGTACCTTGCCTCCCGGATTTACACTGGTCCTTTAGGTGTTTGAACTGTCTTCAAAGTATAAAAGTTTTCCCATGTATAAAATACACATAGAAAACTATACCACCCAATTAATCACTACTCGAATTTGACAGATGTTAACTGTTGCCGTTTTTACTTCAGATATTTTGAAGAAAGGTTTACAGGTAGGGTTGGAGGTCCCGATGTCCGATTAACTTCTCTCCTTCCATCCCCCAAAATCAACTCTGATCTGAAGCCGGTGCTTATTTCTCCTATCCTCGATCTCAGGCTTTAATTACAAAAGTACGTTCTGTAAACAACAGAGTGTTGTCCTGAGCTTTTAAATTCTACACATACATGTAATCACCAAGGCATGTCCTATATTTCCTTAACATTATGATTTACCCCCTGTTGATTTACACCTAGTTCATTTGAACTGCTTTAAGGTATTATAATTTATAAATAGAATCTCTTCACACATTCCCTATGCATAAGCATTTAGGTGGTTTCTAATCATTGAGTATCACTGCTCTTTTGACGGGGCAGGTGCGCATAGATTCTCTAGCTGTGATACCTAGAGAAGAATTACGTTTGGGATTCCAGAAGACGAATGGCGGATTCGAAAGGGTCAGCCCCTTCAGCTCTACTGGCTACTGCTGAATCACACTCCGGAATTCTCAGTTCTCAATTCAGAGGGTCGTGAATTAGCCCCATTTCCTCACTTCGTCTTTGTGGTAGGAGGCATGGCTTTAAGCATCTTGGAGGGTAAGCATCTCTTCATGGTCACTGGCAACACAAGGTTTTCTCTTTTGTGAATCCATTACCTTTGCTTATTACCTGCTTGGGTTCTTTACCTTTTTCTAATCGATTTGTACGAAACGTGTAACTATATCTGATTCAGACCTGGTATCTAGAGGAATCACGTGGCACGCACAAAGCGGGTAATTTAAGGAGACCTTGGGCTTCCCTGGTGGTGCGGTGGTTAAGAATCCACCTGGCAAGGCAGGGGACACGGGTTCCAGCTCTAGTCCCGGAAGATCCCACAGGCCCCAGAGCAACAAACTCCACGCAGCACAACTACCGAGCCAGCGCGCCACAACTACTGAAGCCCGCTCGCCTAGAGCCCGTGCTCCGCAACAAGAGAAGGCACCGCAATGAGAAGCCCACGCACTGCAACGAAGAGTAGCCCCTGCTCGCCGTAACTAGAGAGAGCCCGTGCTGGGCAACGAAGGCCCAACACAGCCAAAAATAAATTAAATAAAATAAATTTTTTTAAAAAGAATAATGAAAACCAAAATGCATATGAAGTATAATTCCAACTTTAAAACTAGGAGCTGAAGCATTTACAATAGCCAACACATGGAAGCAGCCTAAGTGGCCACCGACAGATGAATGGATAAAGCAGAGGTGGCACGTATATACAATGGAATATTACTCAGCCAGAAAAAGAAACGAAATTGAGTTATTTGGAGTGAGGTGGGTGGACTTTGACACTGTCACACGGAGTGAAGTAAGTCAGAAAGAGAAAAACAAATACCATATGCTAACACATATATATGGAATCTAAAAAAGAAAAAACGGTTCTCATGAGTCTCAGAGCAGGACAGGAATAAAGACGCAGACGTAGAGAATGGACTTGAGGACACGGGGAGGGGGAAGGGTAAGCTGGGACGAAGTGAGAGAGTGGCACTGACGTATATACACTACCAAATGTCAAACAGATAGCTAGTGGGAAGCAGCCGCATAGCACAGAGGGGTCAGCTCGGTGCTCTGTGACCACCTAGAGGGGTGGGATAGGGAGGGTGGGAGGGAGACGCAAGAGGGACGGGATATGGGGATATATATGTCCATGTGCAGCTGATTCACTTTGTCATACCGCAGAAATTAACACACCGGTGTAAAGCAATTCTACGCCAATAAAGATGTTCCAAAAAATGAGCTGAAAAAAGATGGGGAGGAAATGGGCTAAAATAGTAACTGTGGTGGAATTAAGCGTGGTTTTTATTCACCTTTTCATATTCCATGCACTAACTAACCAAGTCCTCTATTTCCAATATCCACATACTAAGTTTTCCATAATAAAAGCAGTATCACCTGCCCTCCTGCCCAAGGGAGAAAGGCCCACTGGGCAGCATCATCTCCCCACTTGTGCTCCCCTCCTGGGACCCTGGCTTGGAGCACGTGACGGGGCCCCCAGAGCGCTCTCATCACAGCTGTAGAGATGTGTCCTCGTTGGCTTCACAGGGATGAGCAAGCCTACGGCGGACTTATCTGCTTTGGTTCCCAGGCGCAGCCCCACCCAGCCTGCCTTCATCCTGGCCCATCACGGGCGCTAACCCCCTCTCAACTTCTTCCAACCACAGCCTCTAGCTTCCTGGAGCGTTGTCGGTTATGTGAATTTCTTATTTTCAGTGATCTTTGTCCAGAAGCTAAAAAGGGAAACTTTATCAAATTTTCTATGTAATGATGCAAAGTCCCTGCATGGCAAAAATACATAATCAACAAACAAGCAATTATAAAATGACAATTGAGAAATATTTGGAAGATACAGGACAAAGGGCTGAGTTACCTAATTTATGCAGAGCTCCAAATCAAAAGTTAACAAAACAAGATGAAAAGCCCAATAGAAGACAAACATGAAGTAAGCAAAGGGTACAAAGAAACACCAATTACCAGAAAGCAGGGGGAAGTGTTGAACCTCACTGGTAATAAAAGAAGTGAAAGCCCAAACAACAATGGAATAGAATTTCTTACCTTGCAAATTGCAGAAAGGTCAATAAGAAGGACAATTTGACCATACCTAGTAAGTTTATAAAGGCATGGAGCCACTGAGGAAGACCCGATTTGGAATTTATCCTATAGAAATATTTATAATTTCACCAAGATTAGATATATGATGTTCACTGCAACCTTTTTTAACAAAAGTGTGAAAGAAAGAAAGAAAGACACAAAGAAAGGAAAGAAAGAAAGAATGAACTTGAAGCAGTCTCTGAACAAGGATCAAATTACTAGGTATTTGTAGTTGAAGATAGGTAAAGAAAGCAAAAATCGAGTATCAAAACCAAATTCTAGGGACTTCCCTGGTGGCACAGTAGTTAAGAGTCCGCCTGCCAATGCAGGGGACACGAGTTCGAGCCCTGGTCCGGGAAGATCCCACGAGCCACAGAGCAACTAAGTCCGTGCGCCACAACGACTGAGCCTGCGCTCTAGAGCCCACGAGCCACAACTACTGAAGCCCACACACCTACAGCCCCTGCTCCGCAACAAGAGAAGCCACTGCAATGAGAAGCCCGCACACCTCAACGAAGAGTAGCCCCCGCCCCGCTCGCCGCAACTAGAGAACGCCCGCGTGCGGCAACGAAGACCCAATACAGCCACATAAACAAATAAAGAAATACATTTATTTTGTTAAAGAAAATTCTAGGTTAGCACTCCGAGAGCAGAAAAGTTGACTTTCTACTGGAAGAACTACTACACCCTGATCGTTTTTATCTCCCCTGCCCAGGAACTCAGAATCCTGAGCTGATAATAAAGTGAGATTATGGGTGATGTTTTCCTTCCTTTGTATTTTTCTGGGTACTTTAAGTTTTTTATATGGCACATGTATTCATTTTTCGCAAAGTTCTATAGTATCTTTATCAACATGTGAAGAACACATCTGGATTTACATTCAAAAGCATTCTTCCATTTCTCCACCAGAGGGCAGCAAAACCACAGTAAATAGCAAAAGCCATTTATTTCAAGGTGTTTGGTCTGAAATTGAATGCCGCTGTTCAGTTGTTGATTTTGACAGGCTGCTGGTACAAACTCATCATCAGATTGTTTGCTTGTCTGATAAATGACTATATATTCATTGTAAACACCGACGGAGAGGAGAAAAGACAAGTCACCTATAATCAGGGACCATCTGACATTTATTTCACGTTTCTATGTGTGATGAAAAGAGGAGAAGGGTACGTATTTTTTTTTTTAACTCTGCTGACAAAAAGTCCCCCATACAATTATTTTCTAATCTACGCTTCACATCAAATGTCTCTTGAGCATTTCCCTGCTTCCCTAAGTTCTCTGACATGGTGGTTTTTAAAGGCCGCCTGGTGTTCCAGCCTGTGCACTCGTTGTACCTTGCCTCCCGGATTTACACTGGTCCTTTAGGTGTTTGAACTGTCTTCAAAGTATAAAAGTTTTCCCATGTATAAAATACACATAGAAAACTATACCACCCAATTAATCACTACTCGAATTTGACAGATGTTAACTGTTGCCGTTTTTACTTCAGATATTTTGAAGAAAGGTTTACAGGTAGGGTTGGAGGTCCCGATGTCCGATTAACTTCTCTCCTTCCATCCCCCAAAATCAACTCTGATCTGAAGCCGGTGCTTATTTCTCCTATCCTCGATCTCAGGCTTTAATTACAAAAGTACGTTCTGTAAACAACAGAGTGTTGTCCTGAGCTTTTAAATTCTACACATACATGTAATCACCAAGGCATGTCCTATATTTCCTTAACATTATGATTTACCCCCTGTTGATTTACACCTAGTTCATTTGAACTGCTTTAAGGTATTATAATTTATAAATAGAATCTCTTCACACATTCCCTATGCATAAGCATTTAGGTGGTTTCTAATCATTGAGTATCACTGCTCTTTTGACGGGGCAGGTGCGCATAGATTCTCTAGCTGTGATACCTAGAGAAGAATTACGTTTGGGATTCCAGAAGACGAATGGCGGATTCGAAAGGGTCAGCCCCTTCAGCTCTACTGGCTACTGCTGAATCACACTCCGGAATTCTCAGTTCTCAATTCAGAGGGTCGTGAATTAGCCCCATTTCCTCACTTCGTCTTTGTGGTAGGAGGCATGGCTTTAAGCATCTTGGAGGGTAAGCATCTCTTCATGGTCACTGGCAACACAAGGTTTTCTCTTTTGTGAATCCATTACCTTTGCTTATTACCTGCTTGGGTTCTTTACCTTTTTCTAATCGATTTGTACGAAACGTGTAACTATATCTGATTCAGACCTGGTATCTAGAGGAATCACGTGGCACGCACAAAGCGGGTAATTTAAGGAGACCTTGGGCTTCCCTGGTGGTGCGGTGGTTAAGAATCCACCTGGCAAGGCAGGGGACACGGGTTCCAGCTCTAGTCCCGGAAGATCCCACAGGCCCCAGAGCAACAAACTCCACGCAGCACAACTACCGAGCCAGCGCGCCACAACTACTGAAGCCCGCTCGCCTAGAGCCCGTGCTCCGCAACAAGAGACGGCACCGCAATGAGAAGCCCACGCACTGCAACGAAGAGTAGCCCCTGCTCGCCGTAACTAGAGAGAGCCCGTGCTGGGCAACGAAGGCCCAACACAGCCAAAAATAAATTAAATAAAATAAATTTTTTTTAAAAGAATAATGAAAACCAAAATGCATATGAAGTATAATTCCAACTTTAAAACTAGGAGCTGAAGCATTTACAATAGCCAACACATGGAAGCAGCCTAAGTGGCCACCGACAGATGAATGGATAAAGCAGAGGTGGCACGTATATACAATGGAATATTACTCAGCCAGAAAAAGAAACGAAATTCAGTTATTTGGAGTGAGGTGGGTGGACTTTAACACTGTCACACGGAGTGAAGTAAGTCAGAAAGAGAAAAACAAATACCATATGCTAACACATATATATGGAATCTAAAAAAGAAAAAACGGTTCTCATGAGTCTCAGAGCAGGACAGGAATAAAGACGCAGACGTAGAGAATGGACTTGAGGACACGGGGAGGGGGAAGGGTAAGCTGGGACGAAGTGAGAGAGTGGCACTGACGTATATACACTACCAAATGTCAAACAGATAGCTAGTGGGAAGCAGCCGCATAGCACAGAGGGGTCAGCTCGGTGCTCTGTGACCACCTAGAGGGGTGGGATAGGGAGGGTGGGAGGGAGACGCAAGAGGGACGGGATATGGGGATATATATGTCCATGTGCAGCTGATTCACTTTGTCATACCGCAGAAATTAACACACCGGTGTAAAGCAATTCTATGCCAATAAAGATGTTCCAAAAAATGAGCTGAAAAAAGATGGGGAGGAAATGGGCTAAAATAGTAACTCTGGTGGAATTAAGCGTGGTTTTTATTCACCTTTTCATATTCCATGCACTAACTAACCAAGTCCTCTATTTCCAATATCCACATACTAAGTTTTCCATAATAAAAGCAGTATCACCTGCCCTCCTGCCCAAGGGAGAAAGGCCCACTGGGCAGCAACATCTCCCCACTTGTGCTCCCCTCCTGGGACCCTGGCTTGGAGCACGTGACGGGGCCCCCAGAGCGCTCTCATCACAGCTGTAGAGATGTGTCCTCGTTGGCTTCACAGGGATGAGCAAGCCTACAGCGGACTTATCTGCTTTGGTTCCCAGGCGCAGCCCCACCCAGCCTGCCTTCATCCTGGCCCATCACGGGCGCTAACCCCCTCTCAACTTCTTCCAACCACAGCCTCTAGCTTCCTGGAGCGTTGTCGGTTATGTGAATTTCTTATTTTCAGTGATCTTTGTCCAGAAGCTAAAAAGGGAAACTTTATCAAATTTTCTATGTAATGATGCAAAGTCCCTGCATGGCAAAAATACATAATCAACAAACAAGCAATTATAAAATGACAATTGAGAAATATTTGGAAGATACAGGACAAAGGGCTGAGTTACCTAATTTATGCAGAGCTCCAAATCAAAAGTTAACAAAACAAGATGAAAAGCCCAATAGAAGACAAACATGAAGTAAGCAAAGGGTACAAAGAAACACCAATTACCAGAAAGCAGGGGGAAGTGTTGAACCTCACTGGTAATAAAAGAAGTGAAAGCCCAAACAACAATGGAATAGAATTTCTTACCTTGCAAATTGCAGAAAGGTCAATAAGAAGGACAATTTGACCATACCTAGTAAGTTTATAAAGGCATGGAGCCACTGAGGAAGACCCGATTTGGAATTTATCCTATAGAAATATTTATAATTTCACCAAGATTAGATATATGATGTTCACTGCAACCTTTTTTAACAAAAGTGTGAAAGAAAGAAAGAAAGACACAAAGAAAGGAAAGAAAGAAAGAATGAACTTGAAGCAGTCTCTGAACAAGGATCAAATTACTAGGTATTTGTAGTTGAAGATAGGTAAAGAAAGCAAAAATCGAGTATCAAAACCAAATTCTAGGGACTTCCCTGGTGGCACAGTAGTTAAGAGTCCGCCTGCCAATGCAGGGGACACGAGTTCGAGCCCTGGTCCGGGAAGATCCCACGAGCCACAGAGCAACTAAGTCCGTGCGCCACAACGACTGAGCCTGCGCTCTAGAGCCCACGAGCCACAACTACTGAAGCCCGCACACCTACAGCCCCTGCTCCGCAACAAGAGAAGCCACTGCAATGAGAAGCCCGCACACCTCAACGAAGAGTAGCCCCCGCCCCGCTCGCCGCAACTAGAGAACGCCCGCGTGCGGCAACGAAGACCCAATACAGCCACATAAACAAATAAAGAAATACATTTATTTTGTTAAAGAAAATTCTAGGTTAGCACTCCGAGAGCAGAAAAGTTGACTTTCTACTGGAAGAACTACTACACCCTGATCGTTTTTATCTCCCCTGCCCAGGAACTCAGAATCCTGAGCTGATAATAAAGTGAGATTATGGGTGATGTTTTCCTTCCTTTGTATTTTTCTGGGTACTTTAAGTTTTTTATATGGCACATGTATTCATTTTTCGCAAAGTTCTATAGTATCTTTACCAACATGTGAAGAACACATCTGGATTTACATTCAAAAGCATTCTTCCATTTCTCCACCAGAGGGCAGCAAAACCACAGTAAATAGCAAAAGCCATTTATTTCAAGGTGTTTGGTCTGAAATTGAATGCTGCTGTTCAGTTGTTGATTTTGACAGGCTGCTGGTACAAACTCATCATCAGATTGTTTGCTTGTCTGATAAATGACTATATATTCATTGTAAACACCGACGGAGAGGAGAAAAGACAAGTCACCTATAATCAGGGACCATCTGACATTTATTTCACGTTTCTATGTGTGATGAAAAGAGGAGAAGGGTACGTATTTTTTTTTTTTTAACTCTGCTGACAAAAAGTCCCCCATACAATTATTTTCTAATCTACGCTTCACATCAAATGTCTCTTGAGCATTTCCCTGCTTCCCTAAGTTCTCTGACATGGTGGTTTTTAAAGGCCGCCTGGTGTTCCAGCCTGTGCACTCGTTGTACCTTGCCTCCCGGATTTACACTGGTCCTTTAGGTGTTTGAACTGTCTTCAAAGTATAAAAGTTTTCCCATGTATAAAATACACATAGAAAACTATACCACCCAATTAATCACTACTCGAATTTGACAGATGTTAACTGTTGCCGTTTTTACTTCAGATATTTTGAAGAAAGGTTTACAGGTAGGGTTGGAGGTCCCGATGTCCGATTAACTTCTCTCCTTCCATCCCCAAAATCAACTCTGATCTGAAGCCGGTGCTTATTTCTCCTATCCTCGATCTCAGGCTTTAATTACAAAAGTACGTTCTGTAAACAACAGAGTGTTGTCCGGAGCTTTTAAATTCTACACATACATGTAATCACCAAGGCATGTCCTATATTTCCTTAACATTATGATTTACCCCCTGTTGATTTACACCTAGTTCATTTGAACTGCTTTGAGGTATTATAATTTATAAATAGAATCTCTTCACACATTCCCTATGCATAAGCATTTAGGTGGTTTCTAATCATTGAGTATCACTGCTCTTTTGACGGGGCAGGTGCGCATAGATTCTCTAGCTGTGATACCTAGAGAAGAATTACGTTTGGGATTCCAGAAGACGAATGGCGGATTCGAAAGGGTCAGCCCCTTCAGCTCTACTGGCTACTGCTGAATCACACTCCGGAATTCTCAGTTCTCAATTCAGAGGGTCGTGAATTAGCCCCATTTCCTCACTTCGTCTTTGTGGTAGGAGGCATGGCTTTAAGCATCTTGGAGGGTAAGCATCTCTTCATGGTCACTGGCAACACAAGGTTTTCTCTTTTGTGAATCCATTACCTTTGCTTATTACCTGCTTGGGTTCTTTACCTTTTTCTAATCGATTTGTACGAATCGTGTAACTATATCTGATTCAGACCTGGTATCTAGAGGAATCACGTGGCACACACAAAGCGGGTAATTTAAGGAGACCTTGGGCTTCCCTGGTGGTGCGGTGGTTAAGAATCCACCTGGCAAGGCAGGGGACACGGGTTCCAGCTCTAGTCCTGGAAGATCCCACAGGCCCCAGAGCAACAAACTCCACGCAGCACAACTACCGAGCCAGCGCGCCACAACTACTGAAGCCCGCTCGCCTAGAGCCCGTGCTCCACAACAAGAGAAGGCACCGCAATGAGAAGCCCACGCACTGCAACGAAGAGTAGCCCCTGCTCGCCGTAACTAGAGAGAGCCCGTGCTGGCCAACGAAGGCCCAACACAGCCAAAAATAAATTAAATAAATTTTTTTAAAAAGAATAATGAAAACCAAAATGCATATGAAGTATAATTCCAACTTTAAAACTAGGAGCTGAAGCATTTACAATAGCCAACACATGGAAGCAGCCTAAGTGGCCACCGACAGATGAATGGATAAAGCAGAGGTGGCACGTATATACAATGGAATATTACTCAGCCAGAAAAAGAAACGAAATTGAGTTATTTGGAGTGAGGTGGGTGGACTTAGACACTGTCACACGGAGTGAAGTAAGTCAGAAAGAGAAAAACAAATACCATATGCTAACACATATATATGGAATCTAAAAAAAAAAAAAAGAAAAAACGGTTCTCATGAGTCTCAGAGCAGGACAGGAATAAAGACGCAGACGTAGAGAATGGACTTGAGGACACGGGGAGGGGAAAGGTAAGCTGGGACGAAGTGAGAGAGTGGCACTGACGTATATACACTACCAAATGTCAAACAGATAGCTAGTGGGAAGCAGCCGCATAGCACAGAGGGGTCAGCTCGGTGCTCTGTGACCACCTAGAGGGGTGGGATAGGGAGGGTGGGAGGGAGACGCAAGACGGACGGGATATGGGGATATATATGTCCATGTACAGCTGATTCAATTTGTCATACCGCAGAAATTAACACACCGGTGTAAAGCAATTCTACGCCAATAAAGATGTTCCAAAAAATGAGCTGAAAAAAGATGGGGAGGAAATGGGCTAAAATAGTAACTGTGGTGGAATTAAGCGTGGTTTTTATTCACCTTTTCATATTCCATGCACTAACTAACCAAGTCCTCTATTTCCAATATCTACATACTAAGTTTTCCATAATAAAAGCAGTATCACCTGCCCTCCTGCCCAAGGGAGAAAGGCCCACTGGGCAGCATCATCTCCCCACTTGTGCTCCCCTCCTGGGACCCTGGCTTGGAGCACGTGACGGGGCCCCCAGAGCGCTCTCATCACAGCTGTAGAGATGTGTCCTCGTTGGCTTCACAGGGATGAGCAAGCCTACGGCGGACTTATCTGCTTTGGTTCCCAGGCGCAGCCCCACCCAGCCTGCCTTCATCCTGGCCCATCACGGGCGCTAACCCCCCCTCAACTTCATCCAACCACACCCTCTAGCTTCCTGGAGCGTTGTCGGTTATGTGAATTTCTTATTTTCAGTGATCTTTGTCCAGAAGCTAAAAAGGGAAACTTTATCAAATTTTCTATGTAATGATGCAAAGTCCCTGCATGGCAAAAATACATAATCAACAAACAAGCAATTATAAAATGACAATTGAGAAATATTTGGAAGATACAGGACAAAGGGCTGAGTTACCTAATTTATGCAGAGCTCCAAATCAAAAGTTAACAAAACAAGATGAAAAGCCCAATAGAAGACAAACATGAAGTAAGCAAAGGGTACAAAGAAACACCAATTACCAGAAAGCAGGGGGAAGTGTTGAACCTCACTGGTAATAAAAGAAGTGAAAGCCCAAACAACAATGGAATAGAATTTCTTACCTTGCAAATTGCAGAAAGGTCAATAAGAAGGACAATTTGACAATATCTAGTAAGTTTATAAAGGCATGGAGCCACTGAGGAAGACCCGATTTGGAATTTATCCTATAGAAATATTTATAATTTCACCAAGATTAGATATATGATGTTCACTGCAACCTTTTTTAACAAAAGTGTGAAAGAAAGAAAGAAAGACACAAAGAAAGGAAAGAAAGAAAGAATGAACTTGAAGCAGTCTCTGAACAAGGATCAAATTACTAGGTATTTGTATTTGAAGATAGGTAAAGAAAGCAAAAATCGAGTATCAAAACCAAATTCTAGGGACTTCCCTGGTGGCACAGTAGTTAAGAGTCCGCCTGCCAATGCAGGGGACACGAGTTCGAGCCCTGGTCCGGGAAGATCCCACGAGCCACAGAGCAACTAAGTCCGTGCGCCACAACGACTGAGCCTGCGCTCTAGAGCCCACGAGCCACAACTACTGAAGCCCGCACACCTACAGCCCCTGCTCCGCAACAAGAGAAGCCACTGCAATGAGAAGCCCGCACACCTCAACGAAGAGTAGCCCCCGCCCCGCTCGCCGCAACTAGAGAACGCCCGCGTGCGGCAACGAAGACCCAATACAGCCACATAAACAAATAAAGAAATACATTTATTTTGTTAAAGAAAATTCTAGGTTAGCACTCCGAGAGCAGAAAAGTTGACTTTCTACTGGAAGAACTACTACACCCTGATCGTTTTTATCTCCCCTGCCCAGGAACTCAGAATCCTGAGCTGATAATAAAGTGAGATTATGGGTGATGTTTTCCTTCCTTTGTATTTTTCTGGGTACTTTAAGTTTTTTATATGGCACATGTATTCATTTTTCGCAAAGTTCTATAGTATCTTTATCAAGAACACATCTGGATTTACATTCAAAAGCATTCTTCCATTTCTCCACCAGAGGGCAGCAAAACCACAGTAAATAGCAAAAGCCATTTATTTCAAGGTGTTTGGTCTGAAATTGAATGCTGCTGTTCAGTTGTTGATTTTGACAGGCTGCTGGTACAAACTCATCATCAGATTGTTTGCTTGTCTGATAAATGACTATATATTCATTGTAAACACCGACGGAGAGGAGAAAAGACAAGTCACCTATAATCAGGGACCATCTGACATTTATTTCACGTTTCTATGTGTGATGAAAAGAGGAGAAGGGTACGTTTTTTTTTTTTTTAACTCTGCTGACAAAAAGTCCCCCATACAATTATTTTCTAATCTACGCTTCACATCAAATGTCTCTTGAGCATTTCCCTGCTTCCCTAAGTTCTCTGACATGGTGGTTTTTAAAGGCCGCCTGGTGTTCCAGCCTGTGCACTCGTTGTACCTTGCCTCCCGGATTTACACTGGTCCTTTAGGTGTTTGAACTGTCTTCAAAGTATAAAAGTTTTCCCATGTATAAAATACGCATAGAAAACTATACCACCCAATTAATCACTACTCGAATTTGACAGATGTTAACTGTTGCCGTTTTTACTTCAGATATTTTGAAGAAAGGTTTACAGGTAGGGTTGGAGGTCCCGATGTCCGATTAACTTCTCTCCTTCCATCCCCAAAATCAACTCTGATCTGAAGCCGGTGCTTATTTCTCCTATCCTCGATCTCAGGCTTTAATTACAAAAGTACGTTCTGTAAACAACAGAGTGTTGTCCGGAGCTTTTAAATTCTACACATAAATGTAATCACCAAGGCATGTCCTATATTTCCTTAACATTATGATTTACCCCCTGCTGATTTACACCTAGTTCATTTGAACTGCTTTAAGGTATTATAATTTATAAATAGAATCTCTTCACACATTCCCTAGACATAAGCATTTAGGTGGTTTCTAATCATTGAGTATCACTGCTCTCTTGACGGGGCAGGTGCGCATAGATTCTCTAGCTGTGATACCTAGAGAAGAATTACGTTTGGGATTCCAGAAGACGAATGGCGGATTCGAAAGGGTCAGCCCCTTCAGCTCTACTGGCTACTGCTGAATCACACTCCGGAATTCTCAGTTCTCAATTCAGAGGGTCGTGAATTAGCCCCATTTCCTCACTTCGTCTTTGTGGTAGGAGGCATGGCTTTAAGCATCTTGGAGGGTAAGCATCTCTTCATGGTCACTGGCAACACAAGGTTTTCTCTTTTGTGAATCCATTACCTTTGCTTATTACCTGCTTGGGTTCTTTACCTTTTTCTAATCGATTTGTACGAATCGTGTAACTATATCTGATTCAGACCTGGTATCTAGAGGAATCACGTGGCACGCACAAAGCGGGTAATTTAAGGAGACCTTGGGCTTCCCTGGTGGTGCGGTGGTTAAGAATCCACCTGGCAAGGCAGGGGACACGGGTTCCAGCTCTAGTCCTGGAAGATCCCACAGGCCCCAGAGCAACAAACTCCATGCAGCACAACTACCGAGCCAGCGCGCCACAACTACTGAAGCCCGCTCGCCTAGAGCCCGTGCTCCGCAACAAGAGAAGGCACCGCAATGAGAAGCCCACGCACTGCAACGAAGAGTAGCCCCTGCTCGCCGTAACTAGAGAGAGCCCGTGCTGGCCAACGAAGGCCCAACACATCCAAAACTAAATTAAATAAATTTTTTTAAAAAGAATAATGAAAACCAAAATGCATATGAAGTATAATTCCAACTTTAAAACTAGGAGCTGAAGCATTTACAATAGCCAACACATGGAAGCAGCCGAAGTGGCCACCGACAGATGAATGGATAAAGCAGAGGTGGCACATATATACAATGGAATATTACTCAGCCAGAAAAAGAAACGAAATTGAGTTATTTGGAGTGAGGTGGGTGGACTTAGACACTGTCACACGGAGTGAAGTAAGTCAGAAAGAGAAAAACAAATACCATATGCTAACACATATATATGGAATCTAAAAAAAAAAAAAAGAGAAAACGGTTCTCATGAGTCTCAGAGCAGGACAGGAATAAAGACGCAGACGTAGAGAATGGACTTGAGGACACGGGGAGGGGAAAGGTAAGCTGGGACGAAGTGAGAGAGTGGCACTGACGTATATACACTACCAAATGTCAAACAGATAGCTAGTGGGAAGCAGCCGCATAGCACAGAGGGGTCAGCTCGGTGCTCTGTGACCACCTAGAGGGGTGGGATAGGGAGGGTGGGAGGGAGATGCAAGAGGACGGGATATGGGGATATATATGTCCATGTACAGCTGATTCACTTTTTCATCCCGCAGAAATTAACACACCGGTGTAAAGCAATTCTACGCCAATAAAGATGTTCAAAAAAATGGGCTGAAAAAAGATGGGGAGGAAATGGGCTAAAATAGTAACTGTGGTGGAATTAAGCGTGGTTTTTATTCACCTTTTCATATTCCATGCACTAACTAACCAAGTCCTCTATTTCCAATATCCACATACTAAGTTTTCCATAATAAAAGCAGTATCACCTGCCCTCCTGCCCAAGGGAGAAAGGCCCACTGGGCAGCAACATCTCCCCACTTGTGCTCCCCTCCTGGGACCCTGGCTTGGAGCACGTGACGGGGCCCCCAGAGCGCTCTCATCACAGCTGTAGAGATGTGTCCTCGTTGGCTTCACAGGGATGAGCAAGCCTACGGCGGACTTATCTGCTTTGGTTCCCAGGCGCAGCCCCACCCAGCCTGCCTTCATCCTGGCCCATCACGGGCGCTAACCCCCTCTCAACTTCTTCCAACCACAGCCTCTAGCTTCCTGGAGCGTTGTCGGTTATGTGAATTTCTTATTTTCAGTGATCTTTGTCCAGAAGCTAAAAAGGGAAACTTTATCAAATTTTCTATGTAATGATGCAAAGTCCCTGCATGGCAAAAATACATAATCAACAAACAAGCAATTATAAAATGACAATTGAGAAATATTTGGAAGATACAGGACAAAGGGCTGAGTTACCTAATTTATGCAGAGCTCCAAATCAAAAGTTAACAAAACAAGATGAAAAGCCCAATAGAAGACAAACATGAAGTAAGCAAAGGGTACAAAGAAACACCAATTACCAGAAAGCAGGGGGAAGTGTTGAACCTCACTGGTAATAAAAGAAGTGAAAGCCCAAACAACAATGGAATAGAATTTCTTACCTTGCAAATTGCAGAAAGGTCAATAAGAAGGACAATTTGACCATACCTAGTAAGTTTATAAAGGCATGGAGCCACTGAGGAAGACCCGATTTGGAATTTATCCTATAGAAATATTTATAATTTCACCAAGATTAGATATATGATGTTCACTGCAACCTTTTTTAACAAAAGTGTGAAAGAAAGAAAGAAAGACACAAAGAAAGGAAAGAAAGAAAGAATGAACTTGAAGCAGTCTCTGAACAAGGATCAAATTACTAGGTATTTGTATTTGAAGATAGGTAAAGAAAGCAAAAATCGAGTATCAAAACCAAATTCTAGGGACTTCCCTGGTGGCACAGTAGTTAAGAGTCCGCCTGCCAATGCAGGGGACACGAGTTCGAGCCCTGGTCCGGGAAGATCCCACGAGCCACAGAGCAACTAAGTCCGTGCGCCACAACGACTGAGCCTGCGCTCTAGAGCCCACGAGCCACAACTACTGAAGCCCGCACACCTACAGCCCCTGCTCCGCAACAAGAGAAGCCACTGCAATGAGAAGCCCGCACACCTCAACGAAGAGTAGCCCCCGCCCCGCTCGCCGCAACTAGAGAACGCCCGCGTGCGGCAACGAAGACCCAATACAGCCACATAAACAAATAAAGAAATACATTTATTTTGTTAAAGAAAATTCTAGGTTAGCACTCCGAGAGCAGAAAAGTTGACTTTCTACTGGAAGAACTACTACACCCTGATCGTTTTTATCTGCCCTGCCCAGGAACTCAGAATCCTGAGCTGATAATAAAGTGAGATTATGGGTGATGTTTTCCTTCCTTTGTATTTTTCTGGGTACTTTAAGTTTTTTATATGGCACATGTATTCATTTTTCGCAAAGTTCTATAGTATCTTTACCAACATGTGAAGAACACATCTGGATTTACATTCAAAAGCATTCTTCCATTTCTCCACCAGAGGGCAGCAAAACCACAGTAAATAGCAAAAGCCATTTATTTCAAGGTGTTTGGTCTGAAATTGAATGCTGCTGTTCAGTTGTTGATTTTGACAGGCTGCTGGTACAAACTCATCATCAGATTGTTTGCTTGTCTGATAAATGACTATATATTCATTGTAAACACCGACGGAGAGGAGAAAAGACAAGTCACCTATAATCAGGGACCATCTGACATTTATTTCACGTTTCTATGTGTGATGAAAAGAGGAGAAGGGTACGTATTTTTTTTTTTTTAACTCTGCTGACAAAAAGTCCCCCATACAATTATTTTCTAATCTACGCTTCACATCAAATGTCTCTTGAGCATTTCCCTGCTTCCCTAAGTTCTCTGACATGGTGGTTTTTAAAGGCCGCCTGGTGTTCCAGCCTGTGCACTCGTTGTACCTTGCCTCCCGGATTTACACTGGTCCTTTAGGTGTTTGAACTGTCTTCAAAGTATAAAAGTTTTCCCATGTATAAAATACACATAGAAAACTATACCACCCAATTAATCACTACTCGAATTTGACAGATGTTAACTGTTGCCGTTTTTACTTCAGATATTTTGAAGAAAGGTTTACAGGTAGGGTTGGAGGTCCCGATGTCCGATTAACTTCTCTCCTTCCATCCCCAAAATCAACTCTGATCTGAAGCCGGTGCTTATTTCTCCTATCCTCGATCTCAGGCTTTAATTACAAAAGTACGTTCTGTAAACAACAGAGTGTTGTCCGGAGCTTTTAAATTCTACACATACATGTAATCACCAAGGCATGTCCTATATTTCCTTAACATTATGATTTACCCCCTGTTGATTTACACCTAGTTCATTTGAACTGCTTTGAGGTATTATAATTTATAAATAGAATCTCTTCACACATTCCCTATGCATAAGCATTTAGGTGGTTTCTAATCATTGAGTATCACTGCTCTTTTGACGGGGCAGGTGCGCATAGATTCTCTAGCTGTGATACCTAGAGAAGAATTACGTTTGGGATTCCAGAAGACGAATGGCGGATTCGAAAGGGTCAGCCCCTTCAGCTCTACTGGCTACTGCTGAATCACACTCCGGAATTCTCAGTTCTCAATTCAGAGGGTCGTGAATTAGCCCCATTTCCTCACTTCGTCTTTGTGGTAGGAGGCATGGCTTTAAGCATCTTGGAGGGTAAGCATCTCTTCATGGTCACTGGCAACACAAGGTTTTCTCTTTTGTGAATCCATTACCTTTGCTTATTACCTGCTTGGGTTCTTTACCTTTTTCTAATCGATTTGTACGAATCGTGTAACTATATCTGATTCAGACCTGGTATCTAGAGGAATCACGTGGCACACACAAAGCGGGTAATTTAAGGAGACCTTGGGCTTCCCTGGTGGTGCGGTGGTTAAGAATCCACCTGGCAAGGCAGGGGACACGGGTTCCAGCTCTAGTCCTGGAAGATCCCACAGGCCCCAGAGCAACAAACTCCACGCAGCACAACTACCGAGCCAGCGCGCCACAACTACTGAAGCCCGCTCGCCTAGAGCCCGTGCTCCACAACAAGAGAAGGCACCGCAATGAGAAGCCCACGCACTGCAACGAAGAGTAGCCCCTGCTCGCCGTAACTAGAGAGAGCCCATGCTGGCCAACGAAGGCCCAACACAGCCAAAAATAAATTAAATAAATTTTTTTAAAAAGAATAATGAAAACCAAAATGCATATGAAGTATAATTCCAACTTTAAAACTAGGAGCTGAAGCATTTACAATAGCCAACACATGGAAGCAGCCTAAGTGGCCACCGACAGATGAATGGATAAAGCAGAGGTGGCACGTATATACAATGGAATATTACTCAGCCAGAAAAAGAAACGAAATTGAGTTATTTGGAGTGAGGTGGGTGGACTTAGACACTGTCACACGGAGTGAAGTAAGTCAGAAAGAGAAAAACAAATACCATATGCTAACACATATATATGGAATCTAAAAAAAAAAAAAAGAAAAAACGGTTCTCATGAGTCTCAGAGCAGGACAGGAATAAAGACGCAGACGTAGAGAATGGACTTGAGGACACGGGGAGGGGAAAGGTAAGCTGGGACGAAGTGAAAGAGTGGCACTGACGTATATACACTACCAAATGTCAAACAGATAGCTAGTGGGAAGCAGCCACATAGCACAGAGGGGTCAGCTCGGTGCTCTGTGACCACCTAGAGGGGTGGGATAGGGAGGGTGGGAGGGAGATGCAAGAGGGACGGGATATGGGGATATATATGTACATGTACAGCTGATTCACTTTTTCATCCCGCAGAAATTAACACACCGGTGTAAAGCAATTCTACGCCAATAAAGATGTTCCAAAAAATGAGCTGAAAAAAGATGGGGAGGAAATGGGCTAAAATAGTAACTGTGGTGGAATTAAGCGTGGTTTTTATTCACCTTTTCATATTCCATGCACTAACTAACCAAGTCCTCTATTTCCAATATCCACATACTAAGTTTTCCATAATAAAAGCAGTATCACCTGCCCTCCTGCCCAAGGGAGAAAGGCCCACTGGGCAGCATCATCTCCCCACTTGTGCTCCCCTCCTGGGACCCTGGCTTGGAGCACGTGACGGGGCCCCCAGAGCGCTCTCATCACAGCTGTAGAGATGTGTCCTCGTTGGCTTCACAGGGATGAGCAAGCCTACGGCGGACTTATCTGCTTTGGTTCCCAGGCGCAGCCCCACCCAGCCTGCCTTCATCCTGGCCCATCACGGGCGCTAACCCCCTCTCAACTTCTTCCAACCACAGCCTCTAGCTTCCTGGAGCGTTGTCGGTTATGTGAATTTCTTATTTTCAGTGATCTTTGTCCAGAAGCTAAAAAGGGAAACTTTATCAAATTTTCTATGTAATGATGCAAAGTCCCTGCATGGCAAAAATACATAATCAACAAACAAGCAATTATAAAATGACAATTGAGAAATATTTGGAAGATACAGGACAAAGGGCTGAGTTACCTAATTTATGCAGAGCTCCAAATCAAAAGTTAACAAAACAAGATGAAAAGCCCAATAGAAGACAAACATGAAGTAAGCAAAGGGTACAAAGAAACACCAATTACCAGAAAGCAGGGGGAAGTGTTGAACCTCACTGGTAATAAAAGAAGTGAAAGCCCAAACAACAATGGAATAGAATTTCTTACCTTGCAAATTGCAGAAAGGTCAATAAGAAGGACAATTTGACCATACCTAGTAAGTTTATAAAGGCATGGAGCCACTGAGGAAGACCCGATTTGGAATTTATCCTATAGAAATATTTATAATTTCACCAAGATTAGATATATGATGTTCACTGCAACCTTTTTTAACAAAAGTGTGAAAGAAAGAAAGAAAGACACAAAGAAAGGAAAGAAAGAAAGAATGAACTTGAAGCAGTCTCTGAACAAGGATCAAATTACTAGGTATTTGTATTTGAAGATAGGTAAAGAAAGCAAAAATCGAGTATCAAAACCAAATTCTAGGGACTTCCCTGGTGGCACAGTAGTTAAGAGTCCGCCTGCCAATGCAGGGGACACGAGTTCGAGCCCTGGTCCGGGAAGATCCCACGAGCCACAGAGCAACTAAGTCCGTGCGCCACAACGACTGAGCCTGCGCTCTAGAGCCCACGAGCCACAACTACTGAAGCCCGCACACCTACAGCCCCTGCTCCGCAACAAGAGAAGCCACTGCAATGAGAAGCCCGCACACCTCAACGAAGAGTAGCCCCCGCCCCGCTCGCCGCAACTAGAGAACGCCCGCGTGCGGCAACGAAGACCCAATACAGCCACATAAACAAATAAAGAAATACATTTATTTTGTTAAAGAAAATTCTAGGTTAGCACTCCGAGAGCAGAAAAGTTGACTTTCTACTGGAAGAACTACTACACCCTGATCGTTTTTATCTCCCCTGCCCAGGAACTCAGAATCCTGAGCTGATAATAAAGTGAGATTATGGGTGATGTTTTCCTTCCTTTGTATTTTTCTGGGTACTTTAAGTTTTTTATATGGCACATGTACTCATTTTTCGCAAAGTTCTATAGTATCTTTATCAACATGTGAAGAACACATCTGGATTTACATTCAAAAGCATTCTTCCATTTCTCCACCAGAGGGCAGCAAAACCACAGTAAATAGCAAAAGCCATTTATTTCAAGGTGTTTGGTCTGAAATTGAATGCTGCTGTTCAGTTGTTGATTTTGACAGGCTGCTGGTACAAACTCATCATCAGATTGTTTGCTTGTCTGATAAATGACTATATATTCATTGTAAACACCGACGGAGAGGAGAAAAGACAAGTCACCTATAATCAGGGACCATCTGACATTTATTTCACGTTTCTATGTGTGATGAAAAGAGGAGAAGGGTACGTATTTTTTTTTTTTTAACTCTGCTGACAAAAAGTCCCCCATACAATTATTTTCTAATCTACGCTTCACATCAAATGTCTCTTGAGCATTTCCCTGCTTCCCTAAGTTCTCTGACATGGTGGTTTTTAAAGGCCGCCTGGTGTTCCAGCCTGTGCACTCGTTGTACCTTGCCTCCCGGATTTACACTGGTCCTTTAGGTGTTTGAACTGTCTTCAAAGTATAAAAGTTTTCCCATGTATAAAATACACATAGAAAACTATACCACCCAATTAATCACTACTCGAATTTGACAGATGTTAACTGTTGCCGTTTTTACTTCAGATATTTTGAAGAAAGGTTTACAGGTAGGGTTGGAGGTCCCGATGTCCGATTAACTTCTCTCCTTCCATCCCCAAAATCAACTCTGATCTGAAGCCGGTGCTTATTTCTCCTATCCTCGATCTCAGGCTTTAATTACAAAAGTACGTTCTGTAAACAACAGAGTGTTGTCCGGAGCTTTTAAATTCTACACATACATGTAATCACCAAGGCATGTCCTATATTTCCTTAACATTATGATTTACCCCCTGTTGATTTACACCTAGTTCATTTGAACTGCTTTGAGGTATTATAATTTATAAATAGAATCTCTTCACACATTCCCTATGCATAAGCATTTAGGTGGTTTCTAATCATTGAGTATCACTGCTCTTTTGACGGGGCAGGTGCGCATAGATTCTCTAGCTGTGATACCTAGAGAAGAATTACGTTTGGGATTCCAGAAGACGAATGGCGGATTCGAAAGGGTCAGCCCCTTCAGCTCTACTGGCTACTGCTGAATCACACTCCGGAATTCTCAGTTCTCAATTCAGAGGGTCGTGAATTAGCCCCATTTCCTCACTTCGTCTTTGTGGTAGGAGGCATGGCTTTAAGCATCTTGGAGGGTAAGCATCTCTTCATGGTCACTGGCAACACAAGGTTTTCTCTTTTGTGAATCCATTACCTTTGCTTATTACCTGCTTGGGTTCTTTACCTTTTTCTAATCGATTTGTACGAATCGTGTAACTATATCTGATTCAGACCTGGTATCTAGAGGAATCACGTGGCACACACAAAGCGGGTAATTTAAGGAGACCTTGGGCTTCCCTGGTGGTGCGGTGGTTAAGAATCCACCTGGCAAGGCAGGGGACACGGGTTCCAGCTCTAGTCCTGGAAGATCCCACAGGCCCCAGAGCAACAAACTCCACGCAGCACAACTACCGAGCCAGCGCGCCACAACTACTGAAGCCCGCTCGCCTAGAGCCCGTGCTCCACAACAAGAGAAGGCACCGCAATGAGAAGCCCACGCACTGCAACGAAGAGTAGCCCCTGCTCGCCGTAACTAGAGAGAGCCCGTGCTGGCCAACGAAGGCCCAACACAGCCAAAAATAAATTAAATAAATTTTTTTAAAAAGAATAATGAAAACCAAAATGCATATGAAGTATAATTCCAACTTTAAAACTAGGAGCTGAAGCATTTACAATAGCCAACACATGGAAGCAGCCTAAGTGGCCACCGACAGATGAATGGATAAAGCAGAGGTGGCACGTATATACAATGGAATATTACTCAGCCAGAAAAAGAAACGAAATTGAGTTATTTGGAGTGAGGTGGGTGGACTTAGACACTGTCACACGGAGTGAAGTAAGTCAGAAAGAGAAAAACAAATACCATATGCTAACACATATATATGGAATCTAAAAAAAAACAAAAGAAAAAACGGTTCTCATGAGTCTCAGAGCAGGACAGGAATAAAGACGCAGACGTAGAGAATGGACTTGAGGACACGGGGAGGGGAAAGGTAAGCTGGGACGAAGTGAGAGAGTGGCACTGACGTATATACACTACCAAATGTCAAACAGATAGCTAGTGGGAAGCAGCCGCATAGCACAGAGGGGTCAGCTCGGTGCTCTGTGACCACCTAGAGGGGTGGGATAGGGAGGGTGGGAGGGAGACGCAAGACGGACGGGATATGGGGATATATATGTCCATGTACAGCTGATTCAATTTGTCATACCGCAGAAATTAACACACCGGTGTAAAGCAATTCTACGCCAATAAAGATGTTCCAAAAAATGAGCTGAAAAAAGATGGGGAGGAAATGGGCTAAAATAGTAACTGTGGTGGAATTAAGCGTGGTTTTTATTCACCTTTTCATATTCCATGCACTAACTAACCAAGTCCTCTATTTCCAATATCTACATACTAAGTTTTCCATAATAAAAGCAGTATCACCTGCCCTCCTGCCCAAGGGAGAAAGGCCCACTGGGCAGCATCATCTCCCCACTTGTGCTCCCCTCCTGGGACCCTGGCTTGGAGCACGTGACGGGGCCCCCAGAGCGCTCTCATCACAGCTGTAGAGATGTGTCCTCGTTGGCTTCACAGGGATGAGCAAGCCTACGGCGGACTTATCTGCTTTGGTTCCCAGGCGCAGCCCCACCCAGCCTGCCTTCATCCTGGCCCATCACGGGCGCTAACCCCCCCTCAACTTCATCCAACCACACCCTCTAGCTTCCTGGAGCGTTGTCGGTTATGTGAATTTCTTATTTTCAGTGATCTTTGTCCAGAAGCTAAAAAGGGAAACTTTATCAAATTTTCTATGTAATGATGCAAAGTCCCTGCATGGCAAAAATACATAATCAACAAACAAGCAATTATAAAATGACAATTGAGAAATATTTGGAAGATACAGGACAAAGGGCTGAGTTACCTAATTTATGCAGAGCTCCAAATCAAAAGTTAACAAAACAAGATGAAAAGCCCAATAGAAGACAAACATGAAGTAAGCAAAGGGTACAAAGAAACACCAATTACCAGAAAGCAGGGGGAAGTGTTGAACCTCACTGGTAATAAAAGAAGTGAAAGCCCAAACAACAATGGAATAGAATTTCTTACCTTGCAAATTGCAGAAAGGTCAATAAGAAGGACAATTTGACAATATCTAGTAAGTTTATAAAGGCATGGAGCCACTGAGGAAGACCCGATTTGGAATTTATCCTATAGAAATATTTATAATTTCACCAAGATTAGATATATGATGTTCACTGCAACCTTTTTTAACAAAAGTGTGAAAGAAAGAAAGAAAGACACAAAGAAAGGAAAGAAAGAAAGAATGAACTTGAAGCAGTCTCTGAACAAGGATCAAATTACTAGGTATTTGTATTTGAAGATAGGTAAAGAAAGCAAAAATCGAGTATCAAAACCAAATTCTAGGGACTTCCCTGGTGGCACAGTAGTTAAGAGTCCGCCTGCCAATGCAGGGGACACGAGTTCGAGCCCTGGTCCGGGAAGATCCCACGAGCCACAGAGCAACTAAGTCCGTGCGCCACAACGACTGAGCCTGCGCTCTAGAGCCCACGAGCCACAACTACTGAAGCCCGCACACCTACAGCCCCTGCTCCGCAACAAGAGAAGCCACTGCAATGAGAAGCCCGCACACCTCAACGAAGAGTAGCCCCCGCCCCGCTCGCCGCAACTAGAGAACGCCCGCGTGCGGCAACGAAGACCCAATACAGCCACATAAACAAATAAAGAAATACATTTATTTTGTTAAAGAAAATTCTAGGTTAGCACTCCGAGAGCAGAAAAGTTGACTTTCTACTGGAAGAACTACTACACCCTGATCGTTTTTATCTCCCCTGCCCAGGAACTCAGAATCCTGAGCTGATAATAAAGTGAGATTATGGGTGATGTTTTCCTTCCTTTGTATTTTTCTGGGTACTTTAAGTTTTTTATATGGCACATGTATTCATTTTTCGCAAAGTTCTATAGTATCTTTATCAAGAACACATCTGGATTTACATTCAAAAGCATTCTTCCATTTCTCCACCAGAGGGCAGCAAAACCACAGTAAATAGCAAAAGCCATTTATTTCAAGGTGTTTGGTCTGAAATTGAATGCTGCTGTTCAGTTGTTGATTTTGACAGGCTGCTGGTACAAACTCATCATCAGATTGTTTGCTTGTCTGATAAATGACTATATATTCATTGTAAACACCGACGGAGAGGAGAAAAGACAAGTCACCTATAATCAGGGACCATCTGACATTTATTTCACGTTTCTATGTGTGATGAAAAGAGGAGAAGGGTACGTTTTTTTTTTTTTTAACTCTGCTGACAAAAAGTCCCCCATACAATTATTTTCTAATCTACGCTTCACATCAAATGTCTCTTGAGCATTTCCCTGCTTCCCTAAGTTCTCTGACATGGTGGTTTTTAAAGGCCGCCTGGTGTTCCAGCCTGTGCACTCGTTGTACCTTGCCTCCCGGATTTACACTGGTCCTTTAGGTGTTTGAACTGTCTTCAAAGTATAAAAGTTTTCCCATGTATAAAATACGCATAGAAAACTATACCACCCAATTAATCACTACTCGAATTTGACAGATGTTAACTGTTGCCGTTTTTACTTCAGATATTTTGAAGAAAGGTTTACAGGTAGGGTTGGAGGTCCCGATGTCCGATTAACTTCTCTCCTTCCATCCCCAAAATCAACTCTGATCTGAAGCCGGTGCTTATTTCTCCTATCCTCGATCTCAGGCTTTAATTACAAAAGTACGTTCTGTAAACAACAGAGTGTTGTCCGGAGCTTTTAAATTCTACACATAAATGTAATCACCAAGGCATGTCCTATATTTCCTTAACATTATGATTTACCCCCTGCTGATTTACACCTAGTTCATTTGAACTGCTTTAAGGTATTATAATTTATAAATAGAATCTCTTCACACATTCCCTAGACATAAGCATTTAGGTGGTTTCTAATCATTGAGTATCACTGCTCTCTTGACGGGGCAGGTGCGCATAGATTCTCTAGCTGTGATACCTAGAGAAGAATTACGTTTGGGATTCCAGAAGACGAATGGCGGATTCGAAAGGGTCAGCCCCTTCAGCTCTACTGGCTACTGCTGAATCACACTCCGGAATTCTCAGTTCTCAATTCAGAGGGTCGTGAATTAGCCCCATTTCCTCACTTCGTCTTTGTGGTAGGAGGCATGGCTTTAAGCATCTTGGAGGGTAAGCATCTCTTCATGGTCACTGGCAACACAAGGTTTTCTCTTTTGTGAATCCATTACCTTTGCTTATTACCTGCTTGGGTTCTTTACCTTTTTCTAATCGATTTGTACGAATCGTGTAACTATATCTGATTCAGACCTGGTATCTAGAGGAATCACGTGGCACGCACAAAGCGGGTAATTTAAGGAGACCTTGGGCTTCCCTGGTGGTGCGGTGGTTAAGAATCCACCTGGCAAGGCAGGGGACACGGGTTCCAGCTCTAGTCCTGGAAGATCCCACAGGCCCCAGAGCAACAAACTCCATGCAGCACAACTACCGAGCCAGCGCGCCACAACTACTGAAGCCCGCTCGCCTAGAGCCCGTGCTCCGCAACAAGAGAAGGCACCGCAATGAGAAGCCCACGCACTGCAACGAAGAGTAGCCCCTGCTCGCCGTAACTAGAGAGAGCCCGTGCTGGCCAACGAAGGCCCAACACATCCAAAACTAAATTAAATAAATTTTTTTAAAAAGAATAATGAAAACCAAAATGCATATGAAGTATAATTCCAACTTTAAAACTAGGAGCTGAAGCATTTACAATAGCCAACACATGGAAGCAGCCGAAGTGGCCACCGACAGATGAATGGATAAAGCAGAGGTGGCACATATATACAATGGAATATTACTCAGCCAGAAAAAGAAACGAAATTGAGTTATTTGGAGTGAGGTGGGTGGACTTAGACACTGTCACACGGAGTGAAGTAAGTCAGAAAGAGAAAAACAAATACCATATGCTAACACATATATATGGAATCTAAAAAAAAAAAAAAAGAGAAAACGGTTCTCATGAGTCTCAGAGCAGGACAGGAATAAAGACGCAGACGTAGAGAATGGACTTGAGGACACGGGGAGGGGAAAGGTAAGCTGGGACGAAGTGAGAGAGTGGCACTGACGTATATACACTACCAAATGTCAAACAGATAGCTAGTGGGAAGCAGCCGCATAGCACAGAGGGGTCAGCTCGGTGCTCTGTGACCACCTAGAGGGGTGGGATAGGGAGGGTGGGAGGGAGATGCAAGAGGACGGGATATGGGGATATATATGTCCATGTACAGCTGATTCACTTTTTCATCCCGCAGAAATTAACACACCGGTGTAAAGCAATTCTACGCCAATAAAGATGTTCAAAAAAATGGGCTGAAAAAAGATGGGGAGGAAATGGGCTAAAATAGTAACTGTGGTGGAATTAAGCGTGGTTTTTATTCACCTTTTCATATTCCATGCACTAACTAACCAAGTCCTCTATTTCCAATATCCACATACTAAGTTTTCCATAATAAAAGCAGTATCACCTGCCCTCCTGCCCAAGGGAGAAAGGCCCACTGGGCAGCAACATCTCCCCACTTGTGCTCCCCTCCTGGGACCCTGGCTTGGAGCACGTGACGGGGCCCCCAGAGCGCTCTCATCACAGCTGTAGAGATGTGTCCTCGTTGGCTTCACAGGGATGAGCAAGCCTACGGCGGACTTATCTGCTTTGGTTCCCAGGCGCAGCCCCACCCAGCCTGCCTTCATCCTGGCCCATCACGGGCGCTAACCCCCTCTCAACTTCTTCCAACCACAGCCTCTAGCTTCCTGGAGCGTTGTCGGTTATGTGAATTTCTTATTTTCAGTGATCTTTGTCCAGAAGCTAAAAAGGGAAACTTTATCAAATTTTCTATGTAATGATGCAAAGTCCCTGCATGGCAAAAATACATAATCAACAAACAAGCAATTATAAAATGACAATTGAGAAATATTTGGAAGATACAGGACAAAGGGCTGAGTTACCTAATTTATGCAGAGCTCCAAATCAAAAGTTAACAAAACAAGATGAAAAGCCCAATAGAAGACAAACATGAAGTAAGCAAAGGGTACAAAGAAACACCAATTACCAGAAAGCAGGGGGAAGTGTTGAACCTCACTGGTAATAAAAGAAGTGAAAGCCCAAACAACAATGGAATAGAATTTCTTACCTTGCAAATTGCAGAAAGGTCAATAAGAAGGACAATTTGACCATACCTAGTAAGTTTATAAAGGCATGGAGCCACTGAGGAAGACCCGATTTGGAATTTATCCTATAGAAATATTTATAATTTCACCAAGATTAGATATATGATGTTCACTGCAACCTTTTTTAACAAAAGTGTGAAAGAAAGAAAGAAAGACACAAAGAAAGGAAAGAAAGAAAGAATGAACTTGAAGCAGTCTCTGAACAAGGATCAAATTACTAGGTATTTGTATTTGAAGATAGGTAAAGAAAGCAAAAATCGAGTATCAAAACCAAATTCTAGGGACTTCCCTGGTGGCACAGTAGTTAAGAGTCCGCCTGCCAATGCAGGGGACACGAGTTCGAGCCCTGGTCCGGGAAGATCCCACGAGCCACAGAGCAACTAAGTCCGTGCGCCACAACGACTGAGCCTGCGCTCTAGAGCCCACGAGCCACAACTACTGAAGCCCGCACACCTACAGCCCCTGCTCCGCAACAAGAGAAGCCACTGCAATGAGAAGCCCGCACACCTCAACGAAGAGTAGCCCCCGCCCCGCTCGCCGCAACTAGAGAACGCCCGCGTGCGGCAACGAAGACCCAATACAGCCACATAAACAAATAAAGAAATACATTTATTTTGTTAAAGAAAATTCTAGGTTAGCACTCCGAGAGCAGAAAAGTTGACTTTCTACTGGAAGAACTACTACACCCTGATCGTTTTTATCTCCCCTGCCCAGGAACTCAGAATCCTGAGCTGATAATAAAGTGAGATTATGGGTGATGTTTTCCTTCCTTTGTATTTTTCTGGGTACTTTAAGTTTTTTATATGGCACATGTATTCATTTTTCGCAAAGTTCTATAGTATCTTTACCAACATGTGAAGAACACATCTGGATTTACATTCAAAAGCATTCTTCCATTTCTCCACCAGAGGGCAGCAAAACCACAGTAAATAGCAAAAGCCATTTATTTCAAGGTGTTTGGTCTGAAATTGAATGCTGCTGTTCAGTTGTTGATTTTGACAGGCTGCTGGTACAAACTCATCATCAGATTGTTTGCTTGTCTGATAAATGACTATATATTCATTGTAAACACCGACGGAGAGGAGAAAAGACAAGTCACCTATAATCAGGGACCATCTGACATTTATTTCACGTTTCTATGTGTGATGAAAAGAGGAGAAGGGTACGTATTTTTTTTTTTTTAACTCTGCTGACAAAAAGTCCCCCATACAATTATTTTCTAATCTACGCTTCACATCAAATGTCTCTTGAGCATTTCCCTGCTTCCCTAAGTTCTCTGACATGGTGGTTTTTAAAGGCCGCCTGGTGTTCCAGCCTGTGCACTCGTTGTACCTTGCCTCCCGGATTTACACTGGTCCTTTAGGTGTTTGAACTGTCTTCAAAGTATAAAAGTTTTCCCATGTATAAAATACACATAGAAAACTATACCACCCAATTAATCACTACTCGAATTTGACAGATGTTAACTGTTGCCGTTTTTACTTCAGATATTTTGAAGAAAGGTTTACAGGTAGGGTTGGAGGTCCCGATGTCCGATTAACTTCTCTCCTTCCATCCCCAAAATCAACTCTGATCTGAAGCCGGTGCTTATTTCTCCTATCCTCGATCTCAGGCTTTAATTACAAAAGTACGTTCTGTAAACAACAGAGTGTTGTCCGGAGCTTTTAAATTCTACACATACATGTAATCACCAAGGCATGTCCTATATTTCCTTAACATTATGATTTACCCCCTGTTGATTTACACCTAGTTCATTTGAACTGCTTTGAGGTATTATAATTTATAAATAGAATCTCTTCACACATTCCCTATGCATAAGCATTTAGGTGGTTTCTAATCATTGAGTATCACTGCTCTTTTGACGGGGCAGGTGCGCATAGATTCTCTAGCTGTGATACCTAGAGAAGAATTACGTTTGGGATTCCAGAAGACGAATGGCGGATTCGAAAGGGTCAGCCCCTTCAGCTCTACTGGCTACTGCTGAATCACACTCCGGAATTCTCAGTTCTCAATTCAGAGGGTCGTGAATTAGCCCCATTTCCTCACTTCGTCTTTGTGGTAGGAGGCATGGCTTTAAGCATCTTGGAGGGTAAGCATCTCTTCATGGTCACTGGCAACACAAGGTTTTCTCTTTTGTGAATCCATTACCTTTGCTTATTACCTGCTTGGGTTCTTTACCTTTTTCTAATCGATTTGTACGAATCGTGTAACTATATCTGATTCAGACCTGGTATCTAGAGGAATCACGTGGCACACACAAAGCGGGTAATTTAAGGAGACCTTGGGCTTCCCTGGTGGTGCGGTGGTTAAGAATCCACCTGGCAAGGCAGGGGACACGGGTTCCAGCTCTAGTCCTGGAAGATCCCACAGGCCCCAGAGCAACAAACTCCACGCAGCACAACTACCGAGCCAGCGCGCCACAACTACTGAAGCCCGCTCGCCTAGAGCCCGTGCTCCACAACAAGAGAAGGCACCGCAATGAGAAGCCCACGCACTGCAACGAAGAGTAGCCCCTGCTCGCCGTAACTAGAGAGAGCCCATGCTGGCCAACGAAGGCCCAACACAGCCAAAAATAAATTAAATAAATTTTTTTAAAAAGAATAATGAAAACCAAAATGCATATGAAGTATAATTCCAACTTTAAAACTAGGAGCTGAAGCATTTACAATAGCCAACACATGGAAGCAGCCTAAGTGGCCACCGACAGATGAATGGATAAAGCAGAGGTGGCACGTATATACAATGGAATATTACTCAGCCAGAAAAAGAAACGAAATTGAGTTATTTGGAGTGAGGTGGGTGGACTTAGACACTGTCACACGGAGTGAAGTAAGTCAGAAAGAGAAAAACAAATACCATATGCTAACACATATATATGGAATCTAAAAAAAAAAAAAAGAAAAAACGGTTCTCATGAGTCTCAGAGCAGGACAGGAATAAAGACGCAGACGTAGAGAATGGACTTGAGGACACGGGGAGGGGAAAGGTAAGCTGGGACGAAGTGAAAGAGTGGCACTGACGTATATACACTACCAAATGTCAAACAGATAGCTAGTGGGAAGCAGCCACATAGCACAGAGGGGTCAGCTCGGTGCTCTGTGACCACCTAGAGGGGTGGGATAGGGAGGGTGGGAGGGAGATGCAAGAGGGACGGGATATGGGGATATATATGTACATGTACAGCTGATTCACTTTTTCATCCCGCAGAAATTAACACACCGGTGTAAAGCAATTCTACGCCAATAAAGATGTTCCAAAAAATGAGCTGAAAAAAGATGGGGAGGAAATGGGCTAAAATAGTAACTGTGGTGGAATTAAGCGTGGTTTTTATTCACCTTTTCATATTCCATGCACTAACTAACCAAGTCCTCTATTTCCAATATCCACATACTAAGTTTTCCATAATAAAAGCAGTATCACCTGCCCTCCTGCCCAAGGGAGAAAGGCCCACTGGGCAGCATCATCTCCCCACTTGTGCTCCCCTCCTGGGACCCTGGCTTGGAGCACGTGACGGGGCCCCCAGAGCGCTCTCATCACAGCTGTAGAGATGTGTCCTCGTTGGCTTCACAGGGATGAGCAAGCCTACGGCGGACTTATCTGCTTTGGTTCCCAGGCGCAGCCCCACCCAGCCTGCCTTCATCCTGGCCCATCACGGGCGCTAACCCCCTCTCAACTTCTTCCAACCACAGCCTCTAGCTTCCTGGAGCGTTGTCGGTTATGTGAATTTCTTATTTTCAGTGATCTTTGTCCAGAAGCTAAAAAGGGAAACTTTATCAAATTTTCTATGTAATGATGCAAAGTCCCTGCATGGCAAAAATACATAATCAACAAACAAGCAATTATAAAATGACAATTGAGAAATATTTGGAAGATACAGGACAAAGGGCTGAGTTACCTAATTTATGCAGAGCTCCAAATCAAAAGTTAACAAAACAAGATGAAAAGCCCAATAGAAGACAAACATGAAGTAAGCAAAGGGTACAAAGAAACACCAATTACCAGAAAGCAGGGGGAAGTGTTGAACCTCACTGGTAATAAAAGAAGTGAAAGCCCAAACAACAATGGAATAGAATTTCTTACCTTGCAAATTGCAGAAAGGTCAATAAGAAGGACAATTTGACCATACCTAGTAAGTTTATAAAGGCATGGAGCCACTGAGGAAGACCCGATTTGGAATTTATCCTATAGAAATATTTATAATTTCACCAAGATTAGATATATGATGTTCACTGCAACCTTTTTTAACAAAAGTGTGAAAGAAAGAAAGAAAGACACAAAGAAAGGAAAGAAAGAAAGAATGAACTTGAAGCAGTCTCTGAACAAGGATCAAATTACTAGGTATTTGTATTTGAAGATAGGTAAAGAAAGCAAAAATCGAGTATCAAAACCAAATTCTAGGGACTTCCCTGGTGGCACAGTAGTTAAGAGTCCGCCTGCCAATGCAGGGGACACGAGTTCGAGCCCTGGTCCGGGAAGATCCCACGAGCCACAGAGCAACTAAGTCCGTGCGCCACAACGACTGAGCCTGCGCTCTAGAGCCCACGAGCCACAACTACTGAAGCCCGCACACCTACAGCCCCTGCTCCGCAACAAGAGAAGCCACTGCAATGAGAAGCCCGCACACCTCAACGAAGAGTAGCCCCCGCCCCGCTCGCCGCAACTAGAGAACGCCCGCGTGCGGCAACGAAGACCCAATACAGCCACATAAACAAATAAAGAAATACATTTATTTTGTTAAAGAAAATTCTAGGTTAGCACTCCGAGAGCAGAAAAGTTGACTTTCTACTGGAAGAACTACTACACCCTGATCGTTTTTATCTCCCCTGCCCAGGAACTCAGAATCCTGAGCTGATAATAAAGTGAGATTATGGGTGATGTTTTCCTTCCTTTGTATTTTTCTGGGTACTTTAAGTTTTTTATATGGCACATGTACTCATTTTTCGCAAAGTTCTATAGTATCTTTATCAACATGTGAAGAACACATCTGGATTTACATTCAAAAGCATTCTTCCATTTCTCCACCAGAGGGCAGCAAAACCACAGTAAATAGCAAAAGCCATTTATTTCAAGGTGTTTGGTCTGAAATTGAATGCCGCTGTTCAGTTGTTGATTTTGACAGGCTGCTGGTACAAACTCATCATCAGATTGTTTACTTGTCTGATAAATGACTATATATTCATTGTAAACACCGACGGAGAGGAGAAAAGACAAGTCACCTATAATCAGGGACCATCTGACATTTATTTCACGTTTCTATGTGTGATGAAAAAAGGAGAAGGGTTCGTGTTTTTTTTTTTAAGTCTGCTGACAAAAAGTCCCCCATACAATTATTTTCTAATCTACGCTTCACATCAAATGTCTCTTGAGCATTTCCCTGCTTCCCTAAGTTCTCTGACATGGTGGTTTTTAAAGGCCGCCTGGTGTTCCAGCCTGTGCACTCGTTGTACCTTGCCTCCCGGATTTACACTGGTCCTTTAGGTGTTTGAACTGTCTTCAAAGTATAAAAGTTTTCCCATGTATAAAATACACATAGAAAACTATACCACCCAATTAATCACTACTCGAATTTGACAGATGTTAACTGTTGCCGTTTTTACTTCAGATATTTTGAAGAAAGGTTTACAGGTAGGGTTGGAGGTCCCGATGTCCGATTAACTTCTCTCCTTCCATCCCCAAAATCAACTCTGATCTGAAGCCGGTGCTTATTTCTCCTATCCTCGATCTCAGGCTTTAATTACAAAAGTACGTTCTGTAAACAACAGAGTGTTGTCCGGAGCTTTTAAATTCTACACATACATGTAATCACCAAGGCATGTCCTATATTTCCTTAACATTATGATTTACCCCCTGTTGATTTACACCTAGTTCATTTGAACTGCTTTGAGGTATTATAATTTATAAATAGAATCTCTTCACACATTCCCTATGCATAAGCATTTAGGTGGTTTCTAATCATTGAGTATCACTGCTCTTTTGACGGGGCAGGTGCGCATAGATTCTCTAGCTGTGATACCTAGAGAAGAATTACGTTTGGGATTCCAGAAGACGAATGGCGGATTCGAAAGGGTCAGCCCCTTCAGCTCTACTGGCTACTGCTGAATCACACTCCGGAATTCTCAGTTCTCAATTCAGAGGGTCGTGAATTAGCCCCATTTCCTCACTTCGTCTTTGTGGTAGGAGGCATGGCTTTAAGCATCTTGGAGGGTAAGCATCTCTTCATGGTCACTGGCAACACAAGGTTTTCTCTTTTGTGAATCCATTACCTTTGCTTATTACCTGCTTGGGTTCTTTACCTTTTTCTAATCGATTTGTACGAATCGTGTAACTATATCTGATTCAGACCTGGTATCTAGAGGAATCACGTGGCACACACAAAGCGGGTAATTTAAGGAGACCTTGGGCTTCCCTGGTGGTGCGGTGGTTAAGAATCCACCTGGCAAGGCAGGGGACACGGGTTCCAGCTCTAGTCCTGGAAGATCCCACAGGCCCCAGAGCAACAAACTCCACGCAGCACAACTACCGAGCCAGCGCGCCACAACTACTGAAGCCCGCTCGCCTAGAGCCCGTGCTCCACAACAAGAGAAGGCACCGCAATGAGAAGCCCACGCACTGCAACGAAGAGTAGCCCCTGCTCGCCGTAACTAGAGAGAGCCCGTGCTGGCCAACGAAGGCCCAACACAGCCAAAAATAAATTAAATAAATTTTTTTAAAAAGAATAATGAAAACCAAAATGCATATGAAGTATAATTCCAACTTTAAAACTAGGAGCTGAAGCATTTACAATAGCCAACACATGGAAGCAGCCTAAGTGGCCACCGACAGATGAATGGATAAAGCAGAGGTGGCACGTATATACAATGGAATATTACTCAGCCAGAAAAAGAAACGAAATTGAGTTATTTGGAGTGAGGTGGGTGGACTTAGACACTGTCACACGGAGTGAAGTAAGTCAGAAAGAGAAAAACAAATACCATATGCTAACACATATATATGGAATCTAAAAAAAAAAAAAAGAAAAAACGGTTCTCATGAGTCTCAGAGCAGGACAGGAATAAAGACGCAGACGTAGAGAATGGACTTGAGGACACGGGGAGGGGAAAGGTAAGCTGGGACGAAGTGAGAGAGTGGCACTGACGTATATACACTACCAAATGTCAAACAGATAGCTAGTGGGAAGCAGCCGCATAGCACAGAGGGGTCAGCTCGGTGCTCTGTGACCACCTAGAGGGGTGGGATAGGGAGGGTGGGAGGGAGACGCAAGACGGACGGGATATGGGGATATATATGTCCATGTACAGCTGATTCAATTTGTCATACCGCAGAAATTAACACACCGGTGTAAAGCAATTCTACGCCAATAAAGATGTTCCAAAAAATGAGCTGAAAAAAGATGGGGAGGAAATGGGCTAAAATAGTAACTGTGGTGGAATTAAGCGTGGTTTTTATTCACCTTTTCATATTCCATGCACTAACTAACCAAGTCCTCTATTTCCAATATCTACATACTAAGTTTTCCATAATAAAAGCAGTATCACCTGCCCTCCTGCCCAAGGGAGAAAGGCCCACTGGGCAGCATCATCTCCCCACTTGTGCTCCCCTCCTGGGACCCTGGCTTGGAGCACGTGACGGGGCCCCCAGAGCGCTCTCATCACAGCTGTAGAGATGTGTCCTCGTTGGCTTCACAGGGATGAGCAAGCCTACGGCGGACTTATCTGCTTTGGTTCCCAGGCGCAGCCCCACCCAGCCTGCCTTCATCCTGGCCCATCACGGGCGCTAACCCCCCCTCAACTTCATCCAACCACACCCTCTAGCTTCCTGGAGCGTTGTCGGTTATGTGAATTTCTTATTTTCAGTGATCTTTGTCCAGAAGCTAAAAAGGGAAACTTTATCAAATTTTCTATGTAATGATGCAAAGTCCCTGCATGGCAAAAATACATAATCAACAAACAAGCAATTATAAAATGACAATTGAGAAATATTTGGAAGATACAGGACAAAGGGCTGAGTTACCTAATTTATGCAGAGCTCCAAATCAAAAGTTAACAAAACAAGATGAAAAGCCCAATA
Source organism: Kogia breviceps (assembly GCF_026419965.1). Taxonomy (NCBI): domain Eukaryota; kingdom Metazoa; phylum Chordata; class Mammalia; order Artiodactyla; family Physeteridae; genus Kogia; species Kogia breviceps. Next base: position 127,751,942 of record NC_081330.1, on the reverse strand, counting down.
GAAGACAAACATGAAGTAAGCAAAGGGTACAAAGAAACACCAATTACCAGAAAGCAGGGGGAAGTGTTGAACCTCACTGGTAATAAAAGAAGTGAAAGCCCAAACAACAATGGAATAGAATTTCTTACCTTGCAAATTGCAGAAAGGTCAATAAGAAGGACAATTTGACAATATCTAGTAAGTTTATAAAGGCATGGAGCCACTGAGGAAGACCCGATTTGGAATTTATCCTATAGAAATATTTATAATTTCACCAAGATTAGATATATGATGTTCACTGCAACCTTTTTTAACAAAAGTGTGAAAGAAAGAAAGAAAGACACAAAGAAAGGAAAGAAAGAAAGAATGAACTTGAAGCAGTCTCTGAACAAGGATCAAATTACTAGGTATTTGTATTTGAAGATAGGTAAAGAAAGCAAAAATCGAGTATCAAAACCAAATTCTAGGGACTTCCCTGGTGGCACAGTAGTTAAGAGTCCGCCTGCCAATGCAGGGGACACGAGTTCGAGCCCTGGTCCGGGAAGATCCCACGAGCCACAGAGCAACTAAGTCCGTGCGCCACAACGACTGAGCCTGCGCTCTAGAGCCCACGAGCCACAACTACTGAAGCCCGCACACCTACAGCCCCTGCTCCGCAACAAGAGAAGCCACTGCAATGAGAAGCCCGCACACCTCAACGAAGAGTAGCCCCCGCCCCGCTCGCCGCAACTAGAGAACGCCCGCGTGCGGCAACGAAGACCCAATACAGCCACATAAACAAATAAAGAAATACATTTATTTTGTTAAAGAAAATTCTAGGTTAGCACTCCGAGAGCAGAAAAGTTGACTTTCTACTGGAAGAACTACTACACCCTGATCGTTTTTATCTCCCCTGCCCAGGAACTCAGAATCCTGAGCTGATAATAAAGTGAGATTATGGGTGATGTTTTCCTTCCTTTGTATTTTTCTGGGTACTTTAAGTTTTTTATATGGCACATGTATTCATTTTTCGCAAAGTTCTATAGTATCTTTATCAAGAACACATCTGGATTTACATTCAAAAGCATTCTTCCATTTCTCCACCAGAGGGCAGCAAAACCACAGTAAATAGCAAAAGCCATTTATTTCAAGGTGTTTGGTCTGAAATTGAATGCTGCTGTTCAGTTGTTGATTTTGACAGGCTGCTGGTACAAACTCATCATCAGATTGTTTGCTTGTCTGATAAATGACTATATATTCATTGTAAACACCGACGGAGAGGAGAAAAGACAAGTCACCTATAATCAGGGACCATCTGACATTTATTTCACGTTTCTATGTGTGATGAAAAGAGGAGAAGGGTACGTTTTTTTTTTTTTTAACTCTGCTGACAAAAAGTCCCCCATACAATTATTTTCTAATCTACGCTTCACATCAAATGTCTCTTGAGCATTTCCCTGCTTCCCTAAGTTCTCTGACATGGTGGTTTTTAAAGGCCGCCTGGTGTTCCAGCCTGTGCACTCGTTGTACCTTGCCTCCCGGATTTACACTGGTCCTTTAGGTGTTTGAACTGTCTTCAAAGTATAAAAGTTTTCCCATGTATAAAATACGCATAGAAAACTATACCACCCAATTAATCACTACTCGAATTTGACAGATGTTAACTGTTGCCGTTTTTACTTCAGATATTTTGAAGAAAGGTTTACAGGTAGGGTTGGAGGTCCCGATGTCCGATTAACTTCTCTCCTTCCATCCCCAAAATCAACTCTGATCTGAAGCCGGTGCTTATTTCTCCTATCCTCGATCTCAGGCTTTAATTACAAAAGTACGTTCTGTAAACAACAGAGTGTTGTCCGGAGCTTTTAAATTCTACACATAAATGTAATCACCAAGGCATGTCCTATATTTCCTTAACATTATGATTTACCCCCTGCTGATTTACACCTAGTTCATTTGAACTGCTTTAAGGTATTATAATTTATAAATAGAATCTCTTCACACATTCCCTAGACATAAGCATTTAGGTGGTTTCTAATCATTGAGTATCACTGCTCTCTTGACGGGGCAGGTGCGCATAGATTCTCTAGCTGTGATACCTAGAGAAGAATTACGTTTGGGATTCCAGAAGACGAATGGCGGATTCGAAAGGGTCAGCCCCTTCAGCTCTACTGGCTACTGCTGAATCACACTCCGGAATTCTCAGTTCTCAATTCAGAGGGTCGTGAATTAGCCCCATTTCCTCACTTCGTCTTTGTGGTAGGAGGCATGGCTTTAAGCATCTTGGAGGGTAAGCATCTCTTCATGGTCACTGGCAACACAAGGTTTTCTCTTTTGTGAATCCATTACCTTTGCTTATTACCTGCTTGGGTTCTTTACCTTTTTCTAATCGATTTGTACGAATCGTGTAACTATATCTGATTCAGACCTGGTATCTAGAGGAATCACGTGGCACGCACAAAGCGGGTAATTTAAGGAGACCTTGGGCTTCCCTGGTGGTGCGGTGGTTAAGAATCCACCTGGCAAGGCAGGGGACACGGGTTCCAGCTCTAGTCCTGGAAGATCCCACAGGCCCCAGAGCAACAAACTCCATGCAGCACAACTACCGAGCCAGCGCGCCACAACTACTGAAGCCCGCTCGCCTAGAGCCCGTGCTCCGCAACAAGAGAAGGCACCGCAATGAGAAGCCCACGCACTGCAACGAAGAGTAGCCCCTGCTCGCCGTAACTAGAGAGAGCCCGTGCTGGCCAACGAAGGCCCAACACATCCAAAACTAAATTAAATAAATTTTTTTAAAAAGAATAATGAAAACCAAAATGCATATGAAGTATAATTCCAACTTTAAAACTAGGAGCTGAAGCATTTACAATAGCCAACACATGGAAGCAGCCTAAGTGGCCACCGACAGATGAATGGATAAAGCAGAGGTGGCACATATATACAATGGAATATTACTCAGCCAGAAAAAGAAACGAAATTGAGTTATTTGGAGTGAGGTGGGTGGACTTAGACACTGTCACACGGAGTGAAGTAAGTCAGAAAGAGAAAAACAAATACCATATGCTAACACATATATATGGAATCTAAAAAAAAAAAAAAAGAAAAAACGGTTCTCATGAGTCTCAGAGCAGGACAGGAATAAAGACGCAGACGTAGAGAATGGACTTGAGGACACGGGGAGGGGAAAGGTAAGCTGGGACGAAGTGAGAGAGTGGCACTGACGTATATACACTACCAAATGTCAAACAGATAGCTAGTGGGAAGCAGCCGCATAGCACAGAGGGGTCAGCTCGGTGCTCTGTGACCACCTAGAGGGGTGGGATAGGGAGGGTGGGAGGGAGATGCAAGAGGACGGGATATGGGGATATATATGTCCATGTACAGCTGATTCACTTTTTCATCCCGCAGAAATTAACACACCGGTGTAAAGCAATTCTACGCCAATAAAGATGTTCAAAAAAATGGGCTGAAAAAAGATGGGGAGGAAATGGGCTAAAATAGTAACTCTGGTGGAATTAAGCGTGGTTTTTATTCACCTTTTCATATTCCATGCACTAACTAACCAAGTCCTCTATTTCCAATATCCACATACTAAGTTTTCCATAATAAAAGCAGTATCACCTGCCCTCCTGCCCAAGGGAGAAAGGCCCACTGGGCAGCAACATCTCCCCACTTGTGCTCCCCTCCTGGGACCCTGGCTTGGAGCACGTGACGGGGCCCCCAGAGCGCTCTCATCACAGCTGTAGAGATGTGTCCTCGTTGGCTTCACAGGGATGAGCAAGCCTACGGCGGACTTATCTGCTTTGGTTCCCAGGCGCAGCCCCACCCAGCCTGCCTTCATCCTGGCCCATCACGGGCGCTAACCCCCTCTCAACTTCTTCCAACCACAGCCTCTAGCTTCCTGGAGCGTTGTCGGTTATGTGAATTTCTTATTTTCAGTGATCTTTGTCCAGAAGCTAAAAAGGGAAACTTTATCAAATTTTCTATGTAATGATGCAAAGTCCCTGCATGGCAAAAATACATAATCAACAAACAAGCAATTATAAAATGACAATTGAGAAATATTTGGAAGATACAGGACAAAGGGCTGAGTTACCTAATTTATGTAGAGCTCCAAATCAAAAGTTAACAAAACAAGATGAAAAGCCCAATAGAAGACAAACATGAAGTAAGCAAAGGGTACAAAGAAACACCAATTACCAGAAAGCAGGGGGAAGTGTTGAACCTCACTGGTAATAAAAGAAGTGAAAGCCCAAACAACAATGGAATAGAATTTCTTACCTTGCAAATTGCAGAAAGGTCAATAAGAAGGACAATTTGACCATACCTAGTAAGTTTATAAAGGCATGGAGCCACTGAGGAAGACCCGATTTGGAATTTATCCTATAGAAATATTTATAATTTCACCAAGATTAGATATATGATGTTCACTGCAACCTTTTTTAACAAAAGTGTGAAAGAAAGAAAGAAAGACACAAAGAAAGGAAAGAAAGAAAGAATGAACTTGAAGCAGTCTCTGAACAAGGATCAAATTACTAGGTATTTGTATTTGAAGATAGGTAAAGAAAGCAAAAATCGAGTATCAAAACCAAATTCTAGGGACTTCCCTGGTGGCACAGTAGTTAAGAGTCCGCCTGCCAATGCAGGGGACACGAGTTCGAGCCCTGGTCCGGGAAGATCCCACGAGCCACAGAGCAACTAAGTCCGTGCGCCACAACGACTGAGCCTGCGCTCTAGAGCCCACGAGCCACAACTACTGAAGCCCGCACACCTACAGCCCCTGCTCCGCAACAAGAGAAGCCACTGCAATGAGAAGCCCGCACACCTCAACGAAGAGTAGCCCCCGCCCCGCTCGCCGCAACTAGAGAACGCCCGCGTGCGGCAACGAAGACCCAATACAGCCACATAAACAAATAAAGAAATACATTTATTTTGTTAAAGAAAATTCTAGGTTAGCACTCCGAGAGCAGAAAAGTTGACTTTCTACTGGAAGAACTACTACACCCTGATCGTTTTTATCTCCCCTGCCCAGGAACTCAGAATCCTGAGCTGATAATAAAGTGAGATTATGGGTGATGTTTTCCTTCCTTTGTATTTTTCTGGGTACTTTAAGTTTTTTATATGGCACATGTATTCATTTTTCGCAAAGTTCTATAGTATCTTTACCAACATGTGAAGAACACATCTGGATTTACATTCAAAAGCATTCTTCCATTTCTCCACCAGAGGGCAGCAAAACCACAGTAAATAGCAAAAGCCATTTATTTCAAGGTGTTTGGTCTGAAATTGAATGCTGCTGTTCAGTTGTTGATTTTGACAGGCTGCTGGTACAAACTCATCATCAGATTGTTTGCTTGTCTGATAAATGACTATATATTCATTGTAAACACCGACGGAGAGGAGAAAAGACAAGTCACCTATAATCAGGGACCATCTGACATTTATTTCACGTTTCTATGTGTGATGAAAAGAGGAGAAGGGTACGTATTTTTTTTTTTTAACTCTGCTGACAAAAAGTCCCCCATACAATTATTTTCTAATCTACGCTTCACATCAAATGTCTCTTGAGCATTTCCCTGCTTCCCTAAGTTCTCTGACATGGTGGTTTTTAAAGGCCGCCTGGTGTTCCAGCCTGTGCACTCGTTGTACCTTGCCTCCCGGATTTACACTGGTCCTTTAGGTGTTTGAACTGTCTTCAAAGTATAAAAGTTTTCCCATGTATAAAATACACATAGAAAACTATACCACCCAATTAATCACTACTCGAATTTGACAGATGTTAACTGTTGCCGTTTTTACTTCAGATATTTTGAAGAAAGGTTTACAGGTAGGGTTGGAGGTCCCGATGTCCGATTAACTTCTCTCCTTCCATCCCCAAAATCAACTCTGATCTGAAGCCGGTGCTTATTTCTCCTATCCTCGATCTCAGGCTTTAATTACAAAAGTACGTTCTGTAAACAACAGAGTGTTGTCCGGAGCTTTTAAATTCTACACATACATGTAATCACCAAGGCATGTCCTATATTTCCTTAACATTATGATTTACCCCCTGTTGATTTACACCTAGTTCATTTGAACTGCTTTGAGGTATTATAATTTATAAATAGAATCTCTTCACACATTCCCTATGCATAAGCATTTAGGTGGTTTCTAATCATTGAGTATCACTGCTCTTTTGACGGGGCAGGTGCGCATAGATTCTCTAGCTGTGATACCTAGAGAAGAATTACGTTTGGGATTCCAGAAGACGAATGGCGGATTCGAAAGGGTCAGCCCCTTCAGCTCTACTGGCTACTGCTGAATCACACTCCGGAATTCTCAGTTCTCAATTCAGAGGGTCGTGAATTAGCCCCATTTCCTCACTTCGTCTTTGTGGTAGGAGGCATGGCTTTAAGCATCTTGGAGGGTAAGCATCTCTTCATGGTCACTGGCAACACAAGGTTTTCTCTTTTGTGAATCCATTACCTTTGCTTATTACCTGCTTGGGTTCTTTACCTTTTTCTAATCGATTTGTACGAATCGTGTAACTATATCTGATTCAGACCTGGTATCTAGAGGAATCACGTGGCACACACAAAGCGGGTAATTTAAGGAGACCTTGGGCTTCCCTGGTGGTGCGGTGGTTAAGAATCCACCTGGCAAGGCAGGGGACACGGGTTCCAGCTCTAGTCCTGGAAGATCCCACAGGCCCCAGAGCAACAAACTCCACGCAGCACAACTACCGAGCCAGCGCGCCACAACTACTGAAGCCCGCTCGCCTAGAGCCCGTGCTCCACAACAAGAGAAGGCACCGCAATGAGAAGCCCACGCACTGCAACGAAGAGTAGCCCCTGCTCGCCGTAACTAGAGAGAGCCCATGCTGGCCAACGAAGGCCCAACACAGCCAAAAATAAATTAAATAAATTTTTTTAAAAAGAATAATGAAAACCAAAATGCATATGAAGTATAATTCCAACTTTAAAACTAGGAGCTGAAGCATTTACAATAGCCAACACATGGAAGCAGCCTAAGTGGCCACCGACAGATGAATGGATAAAGCAGAGGTGGCACGTATATACAATGGAATATTACTCAGCCAGAAAAAGAAACGAAATTGAGTTATTTGGAGTGAGGTGGGTGGACTTAGACACTGTCACACGGAGTGAAGTAAGTCAGAAAGAGAAAAACAAATACCATATGCTAACACATATATATGGAATCTAAAAAAAAAAAAAAGAAAAAACGGTTCTCATGAGTCTCAGAGCAGGACAGGAATAAAGACGCAGACGTAGAGAATGGACTTGAGGACACGGGGAGGGGAAAGGTAAGCTGGGACGAAGTGAAAGAGTGGCACTGACGTATATACACTACCAAATGTCAAACAGATAGCTAGTGGGAAGCAGCCACATAGCACAGAGGGGTCAGCTCGGTGCTCTGTGACCACCTAGAGGGGTGGGATAGGGAGGGTGGGAGGGAGATGCAAGAGGGACGGGATATGGGGATATATATGTACATGTACAGCTGATTCACTTTTTCATCCCGCAGAAATTAACACACCGGTGTAAAGCAATTCTACGCCAATAAAGATGTTCCAAAAAATGAGCTGAAAAAAGATGGGGAGGAAATGGGCTAAAATAGTAACTGTGGTGGAATTAAGCGTGGTTTTTATTCACCTTTTCATATTCCATGCACTAACTAACCAAGTCCTCTATTTCCAATATCCACATACTAAGTTTTCCATAATAAAAGCAGTATCACCTGCCCTCCTGCCCAAGGGAGAAAGGCCCACTGGGCAGCATCATCTCCCCACTTGTGCTCCCCTCCTGGGACCCTGGCTTGGAGCACGTGACGGGGCCCCCAGAGCGCTCTCATCACAGCTGTAGAGATGTGTCCTCGTTGGCTTCACAGGGATGAGCAAGCCTACGGCGGACTTATCTGCTTTGGTTCCCAGGCGCAGCCCCACCCAGCCTGCCTTCATCCTGGCCCATCACGGGCGCTAACCCCCTCTCAACTTCTTCCAACCACAGCCTCTAGCTTCCTGGAGCGTTGTCGGTTATGTGAATTTCTTATTTTCAGTGATCTTTGTCCAGAAGCTAAAAAGGGAAACTTTATCAAATTTTCTATGTAATGATGCAAAGTCCCTGCATGGCAAAAATACATAATCAACAAACAAGCAATTATAAAATGACAATTGAGAAATATTTGGAAGATACAGGACAAAGGGCTGAGTTACCTAATTTATGCAGAGCTCCAAATCAAAAGTTAACAAAACAAGATGAAAAGCCCAATAGAAGACAAACATGAAGTAAGCAAAGGGTACAAAGAAACACCAATTACCAGAAAGCAGGGGGAAGTGTTGAACCTCACTGGTAATAAAAGAAGTGAAAGCCCAAACAACAATGGAATAGAATTTCTTACCTTGCAAATTGCAGAAAGGTCAATAAGAAGGACAATTTGACCATACCTAGTAAGTTTATAAAGGCATGGAGCCACTGAGGAAGACCCGATTTGGAATTTATCCTATAGAAATATTTATAATTTCACCAAGATTAGATATATGATGTTCACTGCAACCTTTTTTAACAAAAGTGTGAAAGAAAGAAAGAAAGACACAAAGAAAGGAAAGAAAGAAAGAATGAACTTGAAGCAGTCTCTGAACAAGGATCAAATTACTAGGTATTTGTATTTGAAGATAGGTAAAGAAAGCAAAAATCGAGTATCAAAACCAAATTCTAGGGACTTCCCTGGTGGCACAGTAGTTAAGAGTCCGCCTGCCAATGCAGGGGACACGAGTTCGAGCCCTGGTCCGGGAAGATCCCACGAGCCACAGAGCAACTAAGTCCGTGCGCCACAACGACTGAGCCTGCGCTCTAGAGCCCACGAGCCACAACTACTGAAGCCCGCACACCTACAGCCCCTGCTCCGCAACAAGAGAAGCCACTGCAATGAGAAGCCCGCACACCTCAACGAAGAGTAGCCCCCGCCCCGCTCGCCGCAACTAGAGAACGCCCGCGTGCGGCAACGAAGACCCAATACAGCCACATAAACAAATAAAGAAATACATTTATTTTGTTAAAGAAAATTCTAGGTTAGCACTCCGAGAGCAGAAAAGTTGACTTTCTACTGGAAGAACTACTACACCCTGATCGTTTTTATCTCCCCTGCCCAGGAACTCAGAATCCTGAGCTGATAATAAAGTGAGATTATGGGTGATGTTTTCCTTCCTTTGTATTTTTCTGGGTACTTTAAGTTTTTTATATGGCACATGTACTCATTTTTCGCAAAGTTCTATAGTATCTTTATCAACATGTGAAGAACACATCTGGATTTACATTCAAAAGCATTCTTCCATTTCTCCACCAGAGGGCAGCAAAACCACAGTAAATAGCAAAAGCCATTTATTTCAAGGTGTTTGGTCTGAAATTGAATGCCGCTGTTCAGTTGTTGATTTTGACAGGCTGCTGGTACAAACTCATCATCAGATTGTTTACTTGTCTGATAAATGACTATATATTCATTGTAAACACCGACGGAGAGGAGAAAAGACAAGTCACCTATAATCAGGGACCATCTGACATTTATTTCACGTTTCTATGTGTGATGAAAAAAGGAGAAGGGTTCGTGTTTTTTCTTTTAAGTCTGCTGACAAAAAGTCCCCCATACAATTATTTTCTAATCTACGCTTCACATCAAATGTCTCTTGAGCATTTCCCTGCTTCCCTAAGTTCTCTGACATGGTGGTTTTTAAAGGCCGCCTGGTGTTCCAGCCTGTGCACTCGTTGTACCTTGCCTCCCGGATTTACACTGGTCCTTTAGGTGTTTGAACTGTCTTCAAAGTATAAAAGTTTTCCCATGTATAAAATACACATAGAAAACTATACCACCCAATTAATCACTACTCGAATTTGACAGATGTTAACTGTTGCCGTTTTTACTTCAGATATTTTGAAGAAAGGTTTACAGGTAGGGTTGGAGGTCCCGATGTCCGATTAACTTCTCTCCTTCCATCCCCAAAATCAACTCTGATCTGAAGCCGGTGCTTATTTCTCCTATCCTCGATCTCAGGCTTTAATTACAAAAGTACGTTCTGTAAACAACAGAGTGTTGTCCGGAGCTTTTAAATTCTACACATACATGTAATCACCAAGGCATGTCCTATATTTCCTTAACATTATGATTTACCCCCTGTTGATTTACACCTAGTTCATTTGAACTGCTTTGAGGTATTATAATTTATAAATAGAATCTCTTCACACATTCCCTATGCATAAGCATTTAGGTGGTTTCTAATCATTGAGTATCACTGCTCTTTTGACGGGGCAGGTGCGCATAGATTCTCTAGCTGTGATACCTAGAGAAGAATTACGTTTGGGATTCCAGAAGACGAATGGCGGATTCGAAAGGGTCAGCCCCTTCAGCTCTACTGGCTACTGCTGAATCACACTCCGGAATTCTCAGTTCTCAATTCAGAGGGTCGTGAATTAGCCCCATTTCCTCACTTCGTCTTTGTGGTAGGAGGCATGGCTTTAAGCATCTTGGAGGGTAAGCATCTCTTCATGGTCACTGGCAACACAAGGTTTTCTCTTTTGTGAATCCATTACCTTTGCTTATTACCTGCTTGGGTTCTTTACCTTTTTCTAATCGATTTGTACGAATCGTGTAACTATATCTGATTCAGACCTGGTATCTAGAGGAATCACGTGGCACACACAAAGCGGGTAATTTAAGGAGACCTTGGGCTTCCCTGGTGGTGCGGTGGTTAAGAATCCACCTGGCAAGGCAGGGGACACGGGTTCCAGCTCTAGTCCTGGAAGATCCCACAGGCCCCAGAGCAACAAACTCCACGCAGCACAACTACCGAGCCAGCGCGCCACAACTACTGAAGCCCGCTCGCCTAGAGCCCGTGCTCCACAACAAGAGAAGGCACCGCAATGAGAAGCCCACGCACTGCAACGAAGAGTAGCCCCTGCTCGCCGTAACTAGAGAGAGCCCGTGCTGGCCAACGAAGGCCCAACACAGCCAAAAATAAATTAAATAAATTTTTTTAAAAAGAATAATGAAAACCAAAATGCATATGAAGTATAATTCCAACTTTAAAACTAGGAGCTGAAGCATTTACAATAGCCAACACATGGAAGCAGCCTAAGTGGCCACCGACAGATGAATGGATAAAGCAGAGGTGGCACGTATATACAATGGAATATTACTCAGCCAGAAAAAGAAACGAAATTGAGTTATTTGGAGTGAGGTGGGTGGACTTAGACACTGTCACACGGAGTGAAGTAAGTCAGAAAGAGAAAAACAAATACCATATGCTAACACATATATATGGAATCTAAAAAAAAAAAAAAGAAAAAACGGTTCTCATGAGTCTCAGAGCAGGACAGGAATAAAGACGCAGACGTAGAGAATGGACTTGAGGACACGGGGAGGGGAAAGGTAAGCTGGGACGAAGTGAGAGAGTGGCACTGACGTATATACACTACCAAATGTCAAACAGATAGCTAGTGGGAAGCAGCCGCATAGCACAGAGGGGTCAGCTCGGTGCTCTGTGACCACCTAGAGGGGTGGGATAGGGAGGGTGGGAGGGAGACGCAAGACGGACGGGATATGGGGATATATATGTCCATGTACAGCTGATTCAATTTGTCATACCGCAGAAATTAACACACCGGTGTAAAGCAATTCTACGCCAATAAAGATGTTCCAAAAAATGAGCTGAAAAAAGATGGGGAGGAAATGGGCTAAAATAGTAACTGTGGTGGAATTAAGCGTGGTTTTTATTCACCTTTTCATATTCCATGCACTAACTAACCAAGTCCTCTATTTCCAATATCTACATACTAAGTTTTCCATAATAAAAGCAGTATCACCTGCCCTCCTGCCCAAGGGAGAAAGGCCCACTGGGCAGCATCATCTCCCCACTTGTGCTCCCCTCCTGGGACCCTGGCTTGGAGCACGTGACGGGGCCCCCAGAGCGCTCTCATCACAGCTGTAGAGATGTGTCCTCGTTGGCTTCACAGGGATGAGCAAGCCTACGGCGGACTTATCTGCTTTGGTTCCCAGGCGCAGCCCCACCCAGCCTGCCTTCATCCTGGCCCATCACGGGCGCTAACCCCCCCTCAACTTCATCCAACCACACCCTCTAGCTTCCTGGAGCGTTGTCGGTTATGTGAATTTCTTATTTTCAGTGATCTTTGTCCAGAAGCTAAAAAGGGAAACTTTATCAAATTTTCTATGTAATGATGCAAAGTCCCTGCATGGCAAAAATACATAATCAACAAACAAGCAATTATAAAATGACAATTGAGAAATATTTGGAAGATACAGGACAAAGGGCTGAGTTACCTAATTTATGCAGAGCTCCAAATCAAAAGTTAACAAAACAAGATGAAAAGCCCAATAGAAGACAAACATGAAGTAAGCAAAGGGTACAAAGAAACACCAATTACCAGAAAGCAGGGGGAAGTGTTGAACCTCACTGGTAATAAAAGAAGTGAAAGCCCAAACAACAATGGAATAGAATTTCTTACCTTGCAAATTGCAGAAAGGTCAATAAGAAGGACAATTTGACAATATCTAGTAAGTTTATAAAGGCATGGAGCCACTGAGGAAGACCCGATTTGGAATTTATCCTATAGAAATATTTATAATTTCACCAAGATTAGATATATGATGTTCACTGCAACCTTTTTTAACAAAAGTGTGAAAGAAAGAAAGAAAGACACAAAGAAAGGAAAGAAAGAAAGAATGAACTTGAAGCAGTCTCTGAACAAGGATCAAATTACTAGGTATTTGTATTTGAAGATAGGTAAAGAAAGCAAAAATCGAGTATCAAAACCAAATTCTAGGGACTTCCCTGGTGGCACAGTAGTTAAGAGTCCGCCTGCCAATGCAGGGGACACGAGTTCGAGCCCTGGTCCGGGAAGATCCCACGAGCCACAGAGCAACTAAGTCCGTGCGCCACAACGACTGAGCCTGCGCTCTAGAGCCCACGAGCCACAACTACTGAAGCCCGCACACCTACAGCCCCTGCTCCGCAACAAGAGAAGCCACTGCAATGAGAAGCCCGCACACCTCAACGAAGAGTAGCCCCCGCCCCGCTCGCCGCAACTAGAGAACGCCCGCGTGCGGCAACGAAGACCCAATACAGCCACATAAACAAATAAAGAAATACATTTATTTTGTTAAAGAAAATTCTAGGTTAGCACTCCGAGAGCAGAAAAGTTGACTTTCTACTGGAAGAACTACTACACCCTGATCGTTTTTATCTCCCCTGCCCAGGAACTCAGAATCCTGAGCTGATAATAAAGTGAGATTATGGGTGATGTTTTCCTTCCTTTGTATTTTTCTGGGTACTTTAAGTTTTTTATATGGCACATGTATTCATTTTTCGCAAAGTTCTATAGTATCTTTATCAAGAACACATCTGGATTTACATTCAAAAGCATTCTTCCATTTCTCCACCAGAGGGCAGCAAAACCACAGTAAATAGCAAAAGCCATTTATTTCAAGGTGTTTGGTCTGAAATTGAATGCTGCTGTTCAGTTGTTGATTTTGACAGGCTGCTGGTACAAACTCATCATCAGATTGTTTGCTTGTCTGATAAATGACTATATATTCATTGTAAACACCGACGGAGAGGAGAAAAGACAAGTCACCTATAATCAGGGACCATCTGACATTTATTTCACGTTTCTATGTGTGATGAAAAGAGGAGAAGGGTACGTTTTTTTTTTTTTTAACTCTGCTGACAAAAAGTCCCCCATACAATTATTTTCTAATCTACGCTTCACATCAAATGTCTCTTGAGCATTTCCCTGCTTCCCTAAGTTCTCTGACATGGTGGTTTTTAAAGGCCGCCTGGTGTTCCAGCCTGTGCACTCGTTGTACCTTGCCTCCCGGATTTACACTGGTCCTTTAGGTGTTTGAACTGTCTTCAAAGTATAAAAGTTTTCCCATGTATAAAATACGCATAGAAAACTATACCACCCAATTAATCACTACTCGAATTTGACAGATGTTAACTGTTGCCGTTTTTACTTCAGATATTTTGAAGAAAGGTTTACAGGTAGGGTTGGAGGTCCCGATGTCCGATTAACTTCTCTCCTTCCATCCCCAAAATCAACTCTGATCTGAAGCCGGTGCTTATTTCTCCTATCCTCGATCTCAGGCTTTAATTACAAAAGTACGTTCTGTAAACAACAGAGTGTTGTCCGGAGCTTTTAAATTCTACACATAAATGTAATCACCAAGGCATGTCCTATATTTCCTTAACATTATGATTTACCCCCTGCTGATTTACACCTAGTTCATTTGAACTGCTTTAAGGTATTATAATTTATAAATAGAATCTCTTCACACATTCCCTAGACATAAGCATTTAGGTGGTTTCTAATCATTGAGTATCACTGCTCTCTTGACGGGGCAGGTGCGCATAGATTCTCTAGCTGTGATACCTAGAGAAGAATTACGTTTGGGATTCCAGAAGACGAATGGCGGATTCGAAAGGGTCAGCCCCTTCAGCTCTACTGGCTACTGCTGAATCACACTCCGGAATTCTCAGTTCTCAATTCAGAGGGTCGTGAATTAGCCCCATTTCCTCACTTCGTCTTTGTGGTAGGAGGCATGGCTTTAAGCATCTTGGAGGGTAAGCATCTCTTCATGGTCACTGGCAACACAAGGTTTTCTCTTTTGTGAATCCATTACCTTTGCTTATTACCTGCTTGGGTTCTTTACCTTTTTCTAATCGATTTGTACGAATCGTGTAACTATATCTGATTCAGACCTGGTATCTAGAGGAATCACGTGGCACGCACAAAGCGGGTAATTTAAGGAGACCTTGGGCTTCCCTGGTGGTGCGGTGGTTAAGAATCCACCTGGCAAGGCAGGGGACACGGGTTCCAGCTCTAGTCCTGGAAGATCCCACAGGCCCCAGAGCAACAAACTCCATGCAGCACAACTACCGAGCCAGCGCGCCACAACTACTGAAGCCCGCTCGCCTAGAGCCCGTGCTCCGCAACAAGAGAAGGCACCGCAATGAGAAGCCCACGCACTGCAACGAAGAGTAGCCCCTGCTCGCCGTAACTAGAGAGAGCCCGTGCTGGCCAACGAAGGCCCAACACATCCAAAACTAAATTAAATAAATTTTTTTAAAAAGAATAATGAAAACCAAAATGCATATGAAGTATAATTCCAACTTTAAAACTAGGAGCTGAAGCATTTACAATAGCCAACACATGGAAGCAGCCTAAGTGGCCACCGACAGATGAATGGATAAAGCAGAGGTGGCACATATATACAATGGAATATTACTCAGCCAGAAAAAGAAACGAAATTGAGTTATTTGGAGTGAGGTGGGTGGACTTAGACACTGTCACACGGAGTGAAGTAAGTCAGAAAGAGAAAAACAAATACCATATGCTAACACATATATATGGAATCTAAAAAAAAAAAAAAAGAAAAAACGGTTCTCATGAGTCTCAGAGCAGGACAGGAATAAAGACGCAGACGTAGAGAATGGACTTGAGGACACGGGGAGGGGAAAGGTAAGCTGGGACGAAGTGAGAGAGTGGCACTGACGTATATACACTACCAAATGTCAAACAGATAGCTAGTGGGAAGCAGCCGCATAGCACAGAGGGGTCAGCTCGGTGCTCTGTGACCACCTAGAGGGGTGGGATAGGGAGGGTGGGAGGGAGATGCAAGAGGACGGGATATGGGGATATATATGTCCATGTACAGCTGATTCACTTTTTCATCCCGCAGAAATTAACACACCGGTGTAAAGCAATTCTACGCCAATAAAGATGTTCAAAAAAATGGGCTGAAAAAAGATGGGGAGGAAATGGGCTAAAATAGTAACTCTGGTGGAATTAAGCGTGGTTTTTATTCACCTTTTCATATTCCATGCACTAACTAACCAAGTCCTCTATTTCCAATATCCACATACTAAGTTTTCCATAATAAAAGCAGTATCACCTGCCCTCCTGCCCAAGGGAGAAAGGCCCACTGGGCAGCAACATCTCCCCACTTGTGCTCCCCTCCTGGGACCCTGGCTTGGAGCACGTGACGGGGCCCCCAGAGCGCTCTCATCACAGCTGTAGAGATGTGTCCTCGTTGGCTTCACAGGGATGAGCAAGCCTACGGCGGACTTATCTGCTTTGGTTCCCAGGCGCAGCCCCACCCAGCCTGCCTTCATCCTGGCCCATCACGGGCGCTAACCCCCTCTCAACTTCTTCCAACCACAGCCTCTAGCTTCCTGGAGCGTTGTCGGTTATGTGAATTTCTTATTTTCAGTGATCTTTGTCCAGAAGCTAAAAAGGGAAACTTTATCAAATTTTCTATGTAATGATGCAAAGTCCCTGCATGGCAAAAATACATAATCAACAAACAAGCAATTATAAAATGACAATTGAGAAATATTTGGAAGATACAGGACAAAGGGCTGAGTTACCTAATTTATGCAGAGCTCCAAATCAAAAGTTAACAAAACAAGATGAAAAGCCCAATAGAAGACAAACATGAAGTAAGCAAAGGGTACAAAGAAACACCAATTACCAGAAAGCAGGGGGAAGTGTTGAACCTCACTGGTAATAAAAGAAGTGAAAGCCCAAACAACAATGGAATAGAATTTCTTACCTTGCAAATTGCAGAAAGGTCAATAAGAAGGACAATTTGACCATACCTAGTAAGTTTATAAAGGCATGGAGCCACTGAGGAAGACCCGATTTGGAATTTATCCTATAGAAATATTTATAATTTCACCAAGATTAGATATATGATGTTCACTGCAACCTTTTTTAACAAAAGTGTGAAAGAAAGAAAGAAAGACACAAAGAAAGGAAAGAAAGAAAGAATGAACTTGAAGCAGTCTCTGAACAAGGATCAAATTACTAGGTATTTGTATTTGAAGATAGGTAAAGAAAGCAAAAATCGAGTATCAAAACCAAATTCTAGGGACTTCCCTGGTGGCACAGTAGTTAAGAGTCCGCCTGCCAATGCAGGGGACACGAGTTCGAGCCCTGGTCCGGGAAGATCCCACGAGCCACAGAGCAACTAAGTCCGTGCGCCACAACGACTGAGCCTGCGCTCTAGAGCCCACGAGCCACAACTACTGAAGCCCGCACACCTACAGCCCCTGCTCCGCAACAAGAGAAGCCACTGCAATGAGAAGCCCGCACACCTCAACGAAGAGTAGCCCCCGCCCCGCTCGCCGCAACTAGAGAACGCCCGCGTGCGGCAACGAAGACCCAATACAGCCACATAAACAAATAAAGAAATACATTTATTTTGTTAAAGAAAATTCTAGGTTAGCACTCCGAGAGCAGAAAAGTTGACTTTCTACTGGAAGAACTACTACACCCTGATCGTTTTTATCTCCCCTGCCCAGGAACTCAGAATCCTGAGCTGATAATAAAGTGAGATTATGGGTGATGTTTTCCTTCCTTTGTATTTTTCTGGGTACTTTAAGTTTTTTATATGGCACATGTATTCATTTTTCGCAAAGTTCTATAGTATCTTTACCAACATGTGAAGAACACATCTGGATTTACATTCAAAAGCATTCTTCCATTTCTCCACCAGAGGGCAGCAAAACCACAGTAAATAGCAAAAGCCATTTATTTCAAGGTGTTTGGTCTGAAATTGAATGCTGCTGTTCAGTTGTTGATTTTGACAGGCTGCTGGTACAAACTCATCATCAGATTGTTTGCTTGTCTGATAAATGACTATATATTCATTGTAAACACCGACGGAGAGGAGAAAAGACAAGTCACCTATAATCAGGGACCATCTGACATTTATTTCACGTTTCTATGTGTGATGAAAAGAGGAGAAGGGTACGTGTTTTTTTTTTTTAAGTCTGCTGACAAAAAGTCCCCCATACAATTATTTTCTAATCTACGCTTCACATCAAATGTCTCTTGAGCATTTCCCTGCTTCCCTAAGTTCTCTGACATGGTGGTTTTTAAAGGCCGCCTGGTGTTCCAGCCTGTGCACTCGTTGTACCTTGCCTCCCGGATTTACACTGGTCCTTTAGGTGTTTGAACTGTCTTCAAAGTATAAAAGTTTTCCCATGTATAAAATACACATAGAAAACTATACCACCCAATGAATCACTACTCGAATTTGACAGATGTTAACTGTTGCCGTTTTTACTTCAGATATTTTGAAGAAAGGTTTACAGGTAGGGTTGGAGGTCCCGATGTCCGATTAACTTCTCTCCTTCCATCCCCCAAAATCAACTCTGATCTGAAGCCGGTGCTTATTTCTCCTATCCTCGATCTCAGGCTTTAATTACAAAAGTACGTTCTGTAAACAACAGAGTGTTGTCCGGAGCTTTTAAATTCTACACATACATGTAATCACCAAGGCATGTCCTATATTTCCTTAACATTATGATTTACCCCCTGTTGATTTACACCTAGTTCATTTGAACTGCTTTAAGGTATTATAATTTATAAATAGAATCTCTTCACACATTCCCTATGCATAAGCATTTAGGTGGTTTCTAATCATTGAGTATCACTGCTCTTTTGACGGGGCAGGTGCGCATAGATTCTCTAGCTGTGATACCTAGAGAAGAATTACGTTTGGGATTCCAGAAGACGAATGGCGGATTCGAAAGGGTCAGCCCCTTCAGCTCTACTGGCTACTGCTGAATCACACTCCGGAATTCTCAGTTCTCAATTCAGAGGGTCGTGAATTAGCCCCATTTCCTCACTTCGTCTTTGTGGTAGGAGGCATGGCTTTAAGCATCTTGGAGGGTAAGCATCTCTTCATGGTCACTGGCAACACAAGGTTTTCTCTTTTGTGAATCCATTACCTTTGCTTATTACCTGCTTGGGTTCTTTACCTTTTTCTAATCGATTTGTACGAAACGTGTAACTATATCTGATTCAGACCTGGTATCTAGAGGAATCACGTGGCACGCACAAAGCGGGTAATTTAAGGAGACCTTGGGCTTCCCTGGTGGTGCGGTGGTTAAGAATCCACCTGGCAAGGCAGGGGACACGGGTTCCAGCTCTAGTCCTGGAAGATCCCACAGGCCCCAGAGCAACAAACTCCATGCAGCACAACTACCGAGCCAGCGCGCCACAACTACTGAAGCCCGCTCGCCTAGAGCCCGTGCTCCGCAACAAGAGAAGGCACCGCAATGAGAAGCCCACGCACTGCAACGAAGAGTAGCCCCTGCTCGCCGTAACTAGAGAGAGCCCGTGCTGGCCAACGAAGGCCCAACACATCCAAAACTAAATTAAATAAATTTTTTTAAAAAGAATAATGAAAACTAAAATGCATATGAAGTATAATTCCAACTTTAAAACTAGGAGCTGAAGCATTTACAATAGCCAACACATGGAAGCAGCCTAAGTGGCCACCGACAGATGAATGGATAAAGCAGAGGTGGCACATATATACAATGGAATATTACTCAGCCAGAAAAAGAAACGAAATTGAGTTATTTGGAGTGAGGTGGGTGGACTTAGACACTGTCACACGGAGTGAAGTAAGTCAGAAAGAGAAAAACAAATACCATATGCTAACACATATATATGGAATCTAAAAAAAAAAAAAGAAAAAACGGTTCTCATGAGTCTCAGAGCAGGACAGGAATAAAGACGCAGACGTAGAGAATGGACTTGAGGACACGGGGAGGGGAAAGGTAAGCTGGGACGAAGTGAGAGAGTGGCACTGACGTATATACACTACCAAATGTCAAACAGATAGCTAGTGGGAAGCAGCCGCATAGCACAGAGGGGTCAGCTCGGTGCTCTGTGACCACCTAGAGGGGTGGGACAGGGAGGGTGGGAGGGAGATGCAAGAGGACGGGATATGGGGATATATATGTCCATGTACAGCTGATTCACTTTTTCATCCCGCAGAAATTAACACACCGGTGTAAAGCAATTCTACGCCAATAAAGATGTTCCAAAAAATGAGCTGAAAAAAGATGGGGAGGAAATGGGCTAAAATAGTAACTCTGGTGGAATTAAGCGTGGTTTTTATTCACCTTTTCATATTCCATGCACTAACTAACCAAGTCCTCTATTTCCAATATCCACATACTAAGTTTTCCATAATAAAAGCAGTATCACCTGCCCTCCTGCCCAAGGGAGAAAGGCCCACTGGGCAGCATCATCTCCCCACTTGTGCTCCCCTCCTGGGACCCTGGCTTGGAGCACGTGACGGGGCCCCCAGAGCGCTCTCATCACAGCTGTAGAGATGTGTCCTCGTTGGCTTCACAGGGATGAGCAAGCCTACGGCGGACTTATCTGCTTTGGTTCCCAGGCGCAGCCCCACCCAGCCTGCCTTCATCCTGGCCCATCACGGGCGCTAACCCCCCCTCAACTTCTTCCAACCACACCCTCTAGCTTCCTGGAGCGTTGTCGGTTATGTGAATTTCTTATTTTCAGTGATCTTTGTCCAGAAGCTAAAAAGGGAAACTTTATCAAATTTTCTATGTAATGATGCAAAGTCCCTGCATGGCAAAAATACATAATCAACAAACAAGCAATTATAAAATGACAATTGAGAAATATTTGGAAGATACAGGACAAAGGGCTGAGTTACCTAATTTATGCAGAGCTCCAAATCAAAAGTTAACAAAACAAGATGAAAAGCCCAATAGAAGACAAACATGAAGTAAGCAAAGGGTACAAAGAAACACCAATTACCAGAAAGCAGGGGGAAGTGTTGAACCTCACTGGTAATAAAAGAAGTGAAAGCCCAAACAACAATGGAATAGAATTTCTTACCTTGCAAATTGCAGAAAGGTCAATAAGAAGGACAATTTGACCATACCTAGTAAGTTTATAAAGGCATGGAGCCACTGAGGAAGACCCGATTTGGAATTTATCCTATAGAAATATTTATAATTTCACCAAGATTAGATATATGATGTTCACTGCAACCTTTTTTAACAAAAGTGTGAAAGAAAGAAAGAAAGACACAAAGAAAGGAAAGAAAGAAAGAATGAACTTGAAGCAGTCTCTGAACAAGGATCAAATTACTAGGTATTTGTACTTGAAGATAGGTAAAGAAAGCAAAAATCGAGTATCAAAACCAAATTCTAGGGACTTCCCTGGTGGCACAGTAGTTAAGAGTCCGCCTGCCAATGCAGGGGACACGAGTTCGAGCCCTGGTCCGGGAAGATCCCACGAGCCACAGAGCAACTAAGTCCGTGCGCCACAACGACTGAGCCTGCGCTCTAGAGCCCACGAGCCACAACTACTGAAGCCCGCACACCTACAGCCCCTGCTCCGCAACAAGAGAAGCCACTGCAATGAGAAGCCCGCACACCTCAACGAAGAGTAGCCCCCGCCCCGCTCGCCGCAACTAGAGAACGCCCGCGTGCGGCAACGAAGACCCAATACAGCCACATAAACAAATAAAGAAATACATTTATTTTGTTAAAGAAAATTCTAGGTTAGCACTCCGAGAGCAGAAAAGTTGACTTTCTACTGGAAGAACTACTACACCCTGATCGTTTTTATCTCCCCTGCCCAGGAACTCAGAATCCTGAGCTGATGATAAAGTGAGATTATGGGTGATGTTTTCCTTCCTTTGTATTTTTCTGGGTACTTTAAGTTTTTTATATGGCACATGTATTCATTTTTCGCAAAGTTCTATAGTATCTTTATCAACATGTGAAGAACACATCTGGATTTACATTCAAAAGCATTCTTCCATTTCTCCACCAGAGGGCAGCAAAACCACAGTAAATAGCAAAAGCCATTTATTTCAAGGTGTTTGGTCTGAAATTGAATGCTGCTGTTCAGTTGTTGATTTTGACAGGCTGCTGGTACAAACTCATCATCAGATTGTTTGCTTGTCTGATAAATGACTATATATTCATTGTAAACACCGACGGAGAGGAGAAAAGACAAGTCACCTATAATCAGGGACCATCTGACATTTATTTCACGTTTCTATGTGTGATGAAAAGAGGAGAAGGGTACGTTTTTTTTTTTTTTTAACTCTGCTGACAAAAAGTCCCCCATACAATTATTTTCTAATCTACGCTTCACATCAAATGTCTCTTGAGCATTTCCCTGCTTCCCTAAGTTCTCTGACATGGTGGTTTTTAAAGGCCGCCTGGTGTTCCAGCCTGTGCACTCGTTGTACCTTGCCTCCCGGATTTACACTGGTCCTTTAGGTGTTTGAACTGTCTTCAAAGTATAAAAGTTTTCCCATGTATAAAATACGCATAGAAAACTATACCACCCAATTAATCACTACTCGAATTTGACAGATGTTAACTGTTGCCGTTTTTACTTCAGATATTTTGAAGAAAGGTTTACAGGTAGGGTTGGAGGTCCCGATGTCCGATTAACTTCTCTCCTTCCATCCCCAAAATCAACTCTGATCTGAAGCCGGTGCTTATTTCTCCTATCCTCGATCTCAGGCTTTAATTACAAAAGTACGTTCTGTAAACAACAGAGTGTTGTCCGGAGCTTTTAAATTCTACACATAAATGTAATCACCAAGGCATGTCCTATATTTCCTTAACATTATGATTTACCCCCTGCTGATTTACACCTAGTTCATTTGAACTGCTTTAAGGTATTATAATTTATAAATAGAATCTCTTCACACATTCCCTATGCATAAGCATTTAGGTGGTTTCTAATCATTGAGTATCACTGCTCTTTTGACGGGGCAGGTGCGCATAGATTCTCTAGCTGTGATACCTAGAGAAGAATTACGTTTGGGATTCCAGAAGACGAATGGCGGATTCGAAAGGGTCAGCCCCTTCAGCTCTACTGGCTACTGCTGAATCACACTCCGGAATTCTCAGTTCTCAATTCAGAGGGTCGTGAATTAGCCCCATTTCCTCACTTCGTCTTTGTGGTAGGAGGCATGGCTTTAAGCATCTTGGAGGGTAAGCATCTCTTCATGGTCACTGGCAACACAAGGTTTTCTCTTTTGTGAATCCATTACCTTTGCTTATTACCTGCTTGGGTTCTTTACCTTTTTCTAATCGATTTGTACGAATCGTGTAACTATATCTGATTCAGACCTGGTATCTAGAGGAATCACGTGGCACGCACAAAGCGGGTAATTTAAGGAGACCTTGGGCTTCCCTGGTGGTGCGGTGGTTAAGAATCCACCTGGCAAGGCAGGGGACACGGGTTCCAGCTCTAGTCCTGGAAGATCCCACAGGCCCCAGAGCAACAAACTCCATGCAGCACAACTACCGAGCCAGCGCGCCACAACTACTGAAGCCCGCTCGCCTAGAGCCCGTGCTCCACAACAAGAGAAGGCACCGCAATGAGAAGCCCACGCACTGCAACGAAGAGTAGCCCCTGCTCGCCGTAACTAGAGAGAGCCCGTGCTGGCCAACGAAGGCCCAACACATCCAAAACTAAATTAAATAAATTTTTTTAAAAAGAATAATGAAAACCAAAATGCATATGAAGTATAATTCCAACTTTAAAACTAGGAGCTGAAGCATTTACAATAGCCAACACATGGAAGCAGCCTAAGTGGCCACCGACAGATGAATGGATAAAGCAGAGGTGGCACATATATACAATGGAATATTACTCAGCCAGAAAAAGAAACGAAATTGAGTTATTTGGAGTGAGGTGGGTGGACTTAGACACTGTCACACGGAGTAAAGTAAGTCAGAAAGAGAAAAACAAATACCATATGCTAACACATATATATGGAATCTAAAAAAAAAAAAAAGAAAAAACGGTTCTCATGAGTCTCAGAGCAGGACAGGAATAAAGACGCAGACGTAGAGAATGGACTTGAGGACACGGGGAGGGGAAAGGTAAGCTGGGACGAAGTGAGAGAGTGGCACTGACGTATATACACTACCAAATGTCAAACAGATAGCTAGTGGGAAGCAGCCGCATAGCACAGAGGGGTCAGCTCGGTGCTCTGTGACCACCTAGAGGGGTGGGATAGGGAGGGTGGGAGGGAGATGCAAGAGGGACGGGATATGGGGATATATATGTCCATGTACAGCTGATTCAATTTGTCATACCGCAGAAATTAACACACCGGTGTAAAGCAATTCTACGCCAATAAAGATGTTCCAAAAAATGAGCTGAAAAAAGATGGGGAGGAAATGGGCTAAAATAGTAACTGTGGTGGAATTAAGCGTGGTTTTTATTCACCTTTTCATATTCCATGCACTAACTAACCAAGTCCTCTATTTCCAATATCCACATACTAAGTTTTCCATAATAAAAGCAGTATCACCTGCCCTCCTGCCCAAGGGAGAAAGGCCCACTGGGCAGCATCATCTCCCCACTTGTGCTCCCCTCCTGGGACCCTGGCTTGGAGCACGTGACGGGGCCCCCAGAGCGCTCTCATCACAGCTGTAGAGATGTGTCCTCGTTGGCTTCACAGGGATGAGCAAGCCTACGGCGGACTTATCTGCTTTGGTTCCCAGGCGCAGCCCCACCCAGCCTGCCTTCATCCTGGCCCATCACGGGCGCTAACCCCCCCTCAACTTCTTCCAACCACACCCTCTAGCTTCCTGGAGCGTTGTCGGTTATGTGAATTTCTTATTTTCAGTGATCTTTGTCCAGAAGCTAAAAAGGGAAACTTTATCAAATTTTCTATGTAATGATGCAAAGTCCCTGCATGGCAAAAATACATAATCAACAAACAAGCAATTATAAAATGACAATTGAGAAATATTTGGAAGATACAGGACAAAGGGCTGAGTTACCTAATTTATGCAGAGCTCCAAATCAAAAGTTAACAAAACAAGATGAAAAGCCCAATAGAAGACAAACATGAAGTAAGCAAAGGGTACAAAGAAACACCAATTACCAGAAAGCAGGGGGAAGTGTTGAACCTCACTGGTAATAAAAGAAGTGAAAGCCCAAACAACAATGGAATAGAATTTCTTACCTTGCAAATTGCAGAAAGGTCAATAAGAAGGACAATTTGACCATACCTAGTAAGTTTATAAAGGCATGGAGCCACTGAGGAAGACCCGATTTGGAATTTATCCTATAGAAATATTTGTAATTTCACCAAGATTAGATATATGATGTTCACTGCAACCTTTTTTAACAAAAGTGTGAAAGAAAGAAAGAAAGACACAAAGAAAGGAAAGAAAGAAAGAATGAACTTGAAGCAGTCTCTGAACAAGGATCAAATTACTAGGTATTTGTATTTGAAGATAGGTAAAGAAAGCAAAAATCGAGTATCAAAACCAAATTCTAGGGACTTCCCTGGTGGCACAGTAGTTAAGAGTCCGCCTGCCAATGCAGGGGACACGAGTTCGAGCCCTGGTCCGGGAAGATCCCACGAGCCACAGAGCAACTAAGTCCGTGCGCCACAACGACTGAGCCTGCGCTCTAGAGCCCACGAGCCACAACTACTGAAGCCCGCACACCTACAGCCCCTGCTCCGCAACAAGAGAAGCCACTGCAATGAGAAGCCCGCACACCTCAACGAAGAGTAGCCCCCGCCCCGCTCGCCGCAACTAGAGAACGCCCGCGTGCGGCAACGAAGACCCAATACAGCCACATAAACAAATAAAGAAATACATTTATTTTGTTAAAGAAAATTCTAGGTTAGCACTCCGAGAGCAGAAAAGTTGACTTTCTACTGGAAGAACTACTACACCCTGATCGTTTTTATCTCCCCTGCCCAGGAACTCAGAATCCTGAGCTGATAATAAAGTGAGATTATGGGTGATGTTTTCCTTCCTTTGTATTTTTCTGGGTACTTTAAGTTTTTTATATGGCACATGTATTCATTTTTCGCAAAGTTCTATAGTATCTTTACCAACATGTGAAGAACACATCTGGATTTACATTCAAAAGCATTCTTCCATTTCTCCACCAGAGGGCAGCAAAACCACAGTAAATAGCAAAAGCCATTTATTTCAAGGTGTTTGGTCTGAAATTGAATGCTGCTGTTCAGTTGTTGATTTTGACAGGCTGCTGGTACAAACTCATCATCAGATTGTTTGCTTGTCTGATAAATGACTATATATTCATTGTAAACACCGACGGAGAGGAGAAAAGACAAGTCACCTATAATCAGGGACCATCTGACATTTATTTCACGTTTCTATGTGTGATGAAAAGAGGAGAAGGGTACGTGTTTTTTTTTTTTAAGGCTGCTGACAAAAAGTCCCCCATACAATTATTTTCTAATCTACGCTTCACATCAAATGTCTCTTGAGCATTTCCCTGCTTCCCTAAGTTCTCTGACATGGTGGTTTTTAAAGGCCGCCTGGTGTTCCAGCCTGTGCACTCGTTGTACCTTGCCTCCCGGATTTACACTGGTCCTTTAGGTGTTTGAACTGTCTTCAAAGTATAAAAGTTTTCCCATGTATAAAATACACATAGAAAACTATACCACCCAATTAATCACTACTCGAATTTGACAGATGTTAACTGTTGCCGTTTTTACTTCAGATATTTTGAAGAAAGGTTTACAGGTAGGGTTGGAGGTCCCGATGTCCGATTAACTTCTCTCCTTCCATCCCCAAAATCAACTCTGATCTGAAGCCGGTGCTTATTTCTCCTATCCTCGATCTCAGGCTTTAATTACAAAAGTACGTTCTGTAAACAACAGAGTGTTGTCCGGAGCTTTTAAATTCTACACATAAATGTAATCACCAAGGCATGTCCTATATTTCCTTAACATTATGATTTACCCCCTGTTGATTTACACCTAGTTCATTTGAACTGCTTTGAGGTATTATAATTTATAAATAGAATCTCTTCACACATTCCCTATGCATAAGCATTTAGGTGGTTTCTAATCATTGAGTATCACTGCTCTTTTGACGGGGCAGGTGCGCATAGATGCTCTAGCTGTGATACCTAGAGAAGAATTACGTTTGGGATTCCAGAAGACGAATGGCGGATTCGAAAGGGTCAGCCCCTTCAGCTCTACTGGCTACTGCTGAATCACACTCCGGAATTCTCAGTTCTCAATTCAGCGGGTCGTGAATTAGCCCCATTTCCTCACTTCGTCTTTGTGGTAGGAGGCATGGCTTTAAGCATCTTGGAGGGTAAGCATCTCTTCACGGTCACTGGCAACACAAGGTTTTCTCTTTTGTGAATCCATTACCTTTGCTTATTACCTGCTTGGGTTCTTTACCTTTTTCTAATCGATTTGTACGAATCGTGTAACTATATCTGATTCAGACCTGGTATCTAGAGGAATCACGTGGCACGCACAAAGCGGGTAATTTAAGGAGACCTTGGGCTTCCCTGGTGGTGCGGTGGTTAAGAATCCACCTGGCAAGGCAGGGGACACGGGTTCCAGCTCTAGTCCCGGAAGATCCCACAGGCCCCAGAGCAACAAACTCCACGCAGCACAACTACCGAGCCAGCGCGCCACAACTACTGAAGCCCGCTCGCCTAGAGCCCGTGCTCCGCAACAAGAGAAGGCACCGCAATGAGAAGCCCACGCACTGCAACGAAGAGTAGCCCCTGCTCGCCGTAACTAGAGAGAGCCCGTGCTGGCCAACGAAGGCCCAACACATCCAAAACTAAATTAAATAAATTTTTTTAAAAAGAATAATGAAAACCAAAATGCATATGAAGTATAATTCCAACTTTAAAACTAGGAGCTGAAGCATTTACAATAGCCAACACATGGAAGCAGCCTAAGTGGCCACCGACAGATGAATGGATAAAGCAGAGGTGGCACGTATATACAATGGAATATTACTCAGCCAGAAAAAGAAACGAAATTGAGTTATTTGGAGTGAGGTGGGTGGACTTAGACACTGTCACACGGAGTGAAGTAAGTCAGAAAGAGAAAAACAAATACCATATGCTAACACATATATATGGAATCTAAAAAAAGAAAAAAGAAAAAACGGTTCTCATGAGTCTCAGAGCAGGACAGGAATAAAGACGCAGACGTAGAGAATGGACTTGAGGACACGGGGAGGGGAAAGGTAAGCTGGGACGAAGTGAGAGAGTGGCACTGACGTATATACACTACCAAATGTCAAACAGATAGCTAGTGGGAAGCAGCCGCATAGCACAGAGGGGTCAGCTCGGTGCTCTGTGACCACCTAGAGGGGTGGGATAGGGAGGGTGGGAGGGAGATGCAAGAGGGACGGGATATGGGGATATATATGTCCATGTACAGCTGATTCACTTTTTCATCCCGCAGAAATTAACACACCGGTGTAAAGCAATTCTACGCCAATAAAGATGTTCCAAAAAATGAGCTGAAAAAAGATGGGGAGGAAATGGGCTAAAATAGTAACTGTGGTGGAATTAAGCGTGGTTTTTATTCACCTTTTCATATTCCATGCACTAACTAACCAAGTCCTCTATTTCCAATATCCACATACTAAGTTTTCCATAATAAAAGCAGTATCACCTGCCCTCCTGCCCAAGGGAGAAAGGCCCACTGGGCAGCAACATCTCCCCACTTGTGCTCCCCTCCTGGGACCCTGGCTTGGAGCACGTGACGGGGCCCCCAGAGCGCTCTCATCACAGCTGTAGAGATGTGTCCTCGTTGGCTTCACAGGGATGAGCAAGCCTACGGCGGACTTATCTGCTTTGGTTCCCAGGCGCAGCCCCACCCAGCCTGCCTTCATCCTGGCCCATCACGGGCGCTAACCCCCTCTCAACTTCTTCCAACCACAGCCTCTAGCTTCCTGGAGCGTTGTCGGTTATGTGAATTTCTTATTTTCAGTGATCTTTGTCCAGAAGCTAAAAAGGGAAACTTTATCAAATTTTCTATGTAATGATGCAAAGTCCCTGCATGGCAAAAATACATAATCAACAAACAAGCAATTATAAAATGACAATTGAGAAATATTTGGAAGATACAGGACAAAGGGCTGAGTTACCTAATTTATGCAGAGCTCCAAATCAAAAGTTAACAAAACAAGATGAAAAGCCCAATAGAAGACAAACATGAAGTAAGCAAAGGGTACAAAGAAACACCAATTACCAGAAAGCAGGGGGAAGTGTTGAACCTCACTGGTAATAAAAGAAGTGAAAGCCCAAACAACAATGGAATAGAATTTCTTACCTTGCAAATTGCAGAAAGGTCAATAAGAAGGACAATTTGACCATACCTAGTAAGTTTATAAAGGCATGGAGCCACTGAGGAAGACCCGATTTGGAATTTATCCTATAGAAATATTTATAATTTCACCAAGATTAGATATATGATGTTCACTGCAACCTTTTTTAACAAAAGTGTGAAAGAAAGAAAGAAAGACACAAAGAAAGGAAAGAAAGAAAGAATGAACTTGAAGCAGTCTCTGAACAAGGATCAAATTACTAGGTATTTGTAGTTGCAGATAGGTAAAGAAAGCAAAAATCGAGTATCAAAACCAAATTCTAGGGACTTCCCTGGTGGCACAGTAGTTAAGAGTCCGCCTGCCAATGCAGGGGACACGAGTTCGAGCCCTGGTCCGGGAAGATCCCACGAGCCACAGAGCAACTAAGTCCGTGCGCCACAACGACTGAGCCTGCGCTCTAGAGCCCACGAGCCACAACTACTGAAGCCCGCACACCTACAGCCCCTGCTCCGCAACAAGAGAAGCCACTGCAATGAGAAGCCCGCACACCTCAACGAAGAGTAGCCCCCGCCCCGCTCGCCGCAACTAGAGAACGCCCGCGTGCGGCAACGAAGACCCAATACAGCCACATAAACAAATAAAGAAATACATTTATTTTGTTAAAGAAAATTCTAGGTTAGCACTCCGAGAGCAGAAAAGTTGACTTTCTACTGGAAGAACTACTACACCCTGATCGTTTTTATCTCCCCTGCCCAGGAACTCAGAATCCTGAGCTGATAATAAAGTGAGATTATGGGTGATGTTTTCCTTCCTTTGTATTTTTCTGGGTACTTTAAGTTTTTTATATGGCACATGTACTCATTTTTCGCAAAGTTCTATAGTATCTTTATCAACATGTGAAGAACACATCTGGATTTACATTCAAAAGCATTCTTCCATTTCTCCACCAGAGGGCAGCAAAACCACAGTAAATAGCAAAAGCCATTTATCTCAAGGTGTTTGGTCTGAAATTGAATGCCGCTGTTCAGTTGTTGATTTTGACAGGCTGCTGGTACAAACTCATCATCAGATTGTTTACTTGTCTGATAAATGACTATATATTCATTGTAAACACCGACGGAGAGGAGAAAAGACAAGTCACCTATAATCAGGGACCATCTGACATTTATTTCACGTTTCTATGTGTGATGAAAAAAGGAGAAGGGTACGTGTTTTTTTTTTTTAAGTCTGCTGACAAAAAGTCCCCCATACAATTATTTTCTAATCTACGCTTCACATCAAATGTCTCTTGAGCATTTCCCTGCTTCCCTAAGTTCTCTGACATGGTGGTTTTTAAAGGCCGCCTGGTGTTCCAGCCTGTGCACTCGTTGTACCTTGCCTCCCGGATTTACACTGGTCCTTTAGGTGTTTGAACTGTCTTCAAAGTATAAAAGTTTTCCCATGTATAAAATACACATAGAAAACTATACCACCCAATTAATCACTACTCGAATTTGACAGATGTTAACTGTTGCCGTTTTTACTTCAGATATTTTGAAGAAAGGTTTACAGGTAGGGTTGG
Organism: Kogia breviceps; assembly: GCF_026419965.1. NCBI lineage: Eukaryota > Metazoa > Chordata > Mammalia > Artiodactyla > Physeteridae > Kogia > Kogia breviceps. Next base: position 127,721,463 of record NC_081330.1, on the reverse strand, counting down.
AGGTCCCGATGTCCGATTAACTTCTCTCCTTCCATCCCCAAAATCAACTCTGATCTGAAGCCGGTGCTTATTTCTCCTATCCTCGATCTCAGGCTTTAATTACAAAAGTACGTTCTGTAAACAACAGAGTGTTGTCCTGAGCTTTTAAATTCTACACATACATGTAATCACCAAGGCATGTCCTATATTTCCTTAACATTATGATTTACCCCCTGTTGATTTACACCTAGTTCATTTGAACTGCTTTAAGGTATTATAATTTATAAATAGAATCTCTTCACACATTCCCTATGCATAAGCATTTAGGTGGTTTCTAATCATTGAGTATCACTGCTCTTTTGACGGGGCAGGTGCGCATAGATTCTCTAGCTGTGATACCTAGAGAAGAATTACGTTTGGGATTCCAGAAGACGAATGGCGGATTCGAAAGGGTCAGCCCCTTCAGCTCTACTGGCTACTGCTGAATCACACTCCGGAATTCTCAGTTCTCAATTCAGAGGGTCGTGAATTAGCCCCATTTCCTCACTTCGTCTTTGTGGTAGGAGGCATGGCTTTAAGCATCTTGGAGGGTAAGCATCTCTTCATGGTCACTGGCAACACAAGGTTTTCTCTTTTGTGAATCCATTACCTTTGCTTATTACCTGCTTGGGTTCTTTACCTTTTTCTAATCGATTTGTACGAATCGTGTAACTATATCTGATTCAGACCTGGTATCTAGAGGAATCACGTGGCACGCACAAAGCGGGTAATTTAAGGAGACCTTGGGCTTCCCTGGTGGATCGGTGGTTAGGAATCCACCTGGCAAGGCAGGGGACACGGGTTCCAGCTCTAGTCCCGGAAGATCCCACAGGCCCCAGAGCAACAAACTCCACGCAGCACAACTACCGAGCCAGCGCGCCACAACTACTGAAGCCCGCTCGCCTAGAGCCCGTGCTCCGCAACAAGAGAAGGCACCGCAATGAGAAGCCCACGCACTGCAACGAAGAGTAGCCCCTGCTCGCCGTAACTAGAGAGAGCCCGTGCTGGGCAACGAAGGCCCAACACAGCCAAAAATAAATTAAATAAAATAAATTTTTTTTAAAAGAATAATGAAAACCAAAATGCATATGAAGTATAATTCCAACTTTAAAACTAGGAGCTGAAGCATTTACAATAGCCAACACATGGAAGCAGCCTAAGTGGCCACCGACAGATGAATGGATAAAGCAGAGGTGGCACGTATATACAATGGAATATTACTCAGCCAGAAAAAGAAACGAAATTGAGTTATTTGGAGTGAGGTGGGTGGACTTAGACACTGTCACACGGAGTGAAGTAAGTCAGAAAGAGAAAAACAAATACCATATGCTAACACATATATATGGAATCTAAAAAAGAAAAAACGGTTCTCATGAGTCTCAGAGCAGGACAGGAATAAAGACGCAGACGTAGAGAATGGACTTGAGGACACGGGGAGGGGGAAGGGTAAGCTGGGACGAAGTGAGAGAGTGGCACTGACGTATATACACTACCAAATGTCAAACAGATAGCTAGTGGGAAGCAGCCGCATAGCACAGAGGGGTCAGCTCGGTGCTCTGTGACCACCTAGAGGGGTGGGATAGGGAGGGTGGGAGGGAGACGCAAGAGGGACGGGATATGGGGATATATATGTCCATGTACAGCTGATTCAATTTGTCATACCGCAGAAATTAACACACCGGTGTAAAGCAATTCTACGCCAATAAAGATGTTCCAAAAAATGAGCTGAAAAAAGATGGGGAGGAAATGGGCTAAAATAGTAACTCAGGTGGAATTAAGTGTGGTTTTTATTCACCTTTTCATATTCCATGCACTAACTAACCAAGTCCTCTATTTCCAATATCCACATACTAAGTTTTCCATAATAAAAGCAGTATCACCTGCCCTCCTGCCCAAGGGAGAAAGGCCCACTGGGCAGCAACATCTCCCCACTTGTGCTCCCCTCCTGGGACCCTGGCTTGGAGCACGTGACGGGGCCCCCAGAGCGCTCTCATCACAGCTGTAGAGATGTGTCCTCGTTGGCTTCACAGGGATGAGCAAGCCTACGGCGGACTTATCTGCTTTGGTTCCCAGGCGCAGCCCCACCCAGCCTGCCTTCATCCTGGCCCATCACGGGCGCTAACCCCCTCTCAACTTCTTCCAACCACAGCCTCTAGCTTCCTGGAGCGTTGTCGGTTATGTGAATTTCTTATTTTCAGTGATCTTTGTCCAGAAGCTAAAAAGGGAAACTTTATCAAATTTTCTATGTAATGATGCAAAGTCCCTGCATGGCAAAAATACATAATCAACAAACAAGCAATTATAAAATGACAATTGAGAAATATTTGGAAGATACAGGAGAAAGGGCTGAGTTACCTAATTTATGCAGAGCTCCAAATCAAAAGTTAACAAAACAAGATGAAAAGCCCAATAGAAGACAAACATGAAGTAAGCAAAGGGTACAAAGAAACACCAATTACCAGAAAGCAGGGGGAAGTGTTGAACCTCACTGGTAATAAAAGAAGTGAAAGCCCAAACAACAATGGAATAGAATTTCTTACCTTGCAAATTGCAGAAAGGTCAATAAGAAGGACAATTTGACCATACCTAGTAAGTTTATAAAGGCATGGAGCCACTGAGGAAGACCCGATTTGGAATTTATCCTATAGAAATATTTATAATTTCACCAAGATTAGATATATGATGTTCACTGCAACCTTTTTTAACAAAAGTGTGAAAGAAAGAAAGAAAGACACAAAGAAAGGAAAGAAAGAAAGAATGAACTTGAAGCAGTCTCTGAACAAGGATCAAATTACTAGGTATTTGTATTTGAAGATAGGTAAAGAAAGCAAAAATCGAGTATCAAAACCAAATTCTAGGGACTTCCCTGGTGGCACAGTAGTTAAGAGTCCGCCTGCCAATGCAGGGGACACGAGTTCGAGCCCCGGTCCGGGAAGATCCCACGAGCCACAGAGCAACTAAGTCCGTGCGCCACAACGACTGAGCCTGCGCTCTAGAGCCCACGAGCCACAGCTACTGAAGCCCGCACACCTACAGCCCCTGCTCCGCAACAAGAGAAGCCACTGCAATGAGAAGCCCGCACACCTCAACGAAGAGTAGCCCCCGTCCCGCTCGCTGCAACTAGAGAACGCCCGCGTGCGGCAACGAAGACCCAATACAGCCACATAAACAAATAAAGAAATACATTTATTTTGTTAAAGAAAATTCTAGGTTAGCACTCCGAGAGCAGAAAAGTTGACTTTCTACTGGAAGAACTACTACACCCTGATCGTTTTTATCTCCCCTGCCCAGGAACTCAGAATCCTGAGCTGATAATAAAGTGAGATTATGGGTGATGTTTTCCTTCCTTTGTATTTTTCTGGGTACTTTAAGTTTTTTATATGGCACATGTATTCATTTTTCGCAAAGTTCTATAGTATCTTTATCAACATGTGAAGAACACATCTGGATTTACATTCAAAAGCATTCTTCCATTTCTCCACCAGAGGGAGCAAAACCACAGTAAATAGCAAAAGCCATTTATTTCAAGGTGTTTGGTCTGAAATTGAATGCTGCTGTTCAGTTGTTGATTTTGACAGGCTGCTGGTACAAACTCATCATCAGATTGTTTGCTTGTCTGATAAATGACTATATATTCATTGTAAACACCGACGGAGAGGAGAAAAGACAAGTCACCTATAATCAGGGACCATCTGACATTTATTTCACGTTTCTATGTGTGATGAAAAGAGGAGAAGGGTACTTTTTTTTTTTTTTAACTCTGCTGACAAAAAGTCCCCCATACAATTATTTTCTAATCTACGCTTCACATCAAATGTCTCTTGAGCATTTCCCTGCTTCCCTAAGTTCTCTGACATGGTGGTTTTTAAAGGCCGCCTGGTGTTCCAGCCTGTGCACTCGTTGTACCTTGCCTCCCGGATTTACACTGGTCCTTTAGGTGTTTGAACTGTCTTCAAAGTATAAAAGTTTTCCCATGTATAAAATACGCATAGACAACTATACCACCCAATTAATCACTACTCGAATTTGACAGATGTTAACTGTTGCCGTTTTTACTTCAGATATTTTGAAGAAAGGTTTACAGGTAGGGTTGGAGGTCCCGATGTCCGATTAACTTCTCTCCTTCCATCCCCAAAATCAACTCTGATCTGAAGCCGGTGCTTATTTCTCCTATCCTCGATCTCAGGCTTTAATTACAAAAGTACGTTCTGTAAACAACAGAGTGTTGTCCGGAGCTTTTAAATTCTACACATACATGTAATCACCAAGGCATGTCCTATATTTCCTTAACATTATGATTTACCCCCTGCTGATTTACACCTAGTTCATTTGAACTGCTTTAAGGTATTATAATTTATAAATAGAATCTCTTCACACATTCCCTATGCATAAGCATTTAGGTGGTTTCTAATCATTGAGTATCACTGCTCTTTTGACGGGGCAGGTGCACATAGATTCTCTAGCTGTGATACCTAGAGAAGAATTACGTTTGGGATTCCAGAAGACGAATGGCGGATTCGAAAGGGTCAGCCCCTTCAGCTCTACTGGCTACTGCTGAATCACACTCCGGAATTCTCAGTTCTCAATTCAGAGGGTCGTGAATTAGCCCCATTTCCTCACTTCGTCTTTGTGGTAGGAGGCATGGCTTTAAGCATCTTGGAGGGTAAGCATCTCTTCATGGTCACTGGCAACACAAGGTTTTCTCTTTTGTGAATCCATTACCTTTGCTTATTACCTGCTTGGGTTCTTTACCTTTTTCTAATCGATTTGTACGAATCGTGTAACTATATCTGATTCAGACCTGGTATCTAGAGGAATCACGTGGCACGCACAAAGCGGGTAATTTAAGGAGACCTTGGGCTTCCCTGGTGGTGCGGTGGTTAAGAATCCACCTGGCAAGGCAGGGGACACGGGTTCCAGCTCTAGTCCCGGAAGATCCCACAGGCCCCAGAGCAACAAACTCCACGCAGCACAACTACCGAGCCAGCGCGCCACAACTACTGAAGCCCGCTCGCCTAGAGCCCGTGCTCCGCAACAAGAGAAGGCACCGCAATGAGAAGCCCACGCACTGCAACGAAGAGTAGCCCCTGCTCGCCGTAACTAGAGAGAGCCCGTGCTGGCCAACGAAGGCCCAACACAGCCAAAACTAAATTAAATAAAATAAATTATTTTAAAAAGAATAATGAAAACCAAAATGCATATGAAGTATAATTCCAACTTTAAAACTAGGAGCTGAAGCATTTACAATAGCCAACACATGGAAGCAGCCTAAGTGGCCACCGACAGATGAATGGATAAAGCAGAGGTGGCACGTATATACAATGGAATATTACTCAGCCAGAAAAAGAAACGAAATTGAGTTATTTGGAGTGAGGTGGGTGGACTTAGACACTGTCACACGGAGTGAAGTAAGTCAGAAAGAGAAAAACAAATACCATATGCTAACACATATATATGGAATCTAAAAAAAAGAAAAAAGAAAAAACGGTTCTCATGAGTCTCAGAGCAGGACAGGAATAAAGACGCAGACGTAGAGAATGGACTTGAGGACACGGGGAGGGGGAAGGGTAAGCTGGGACGAAGTGAGAGAGTGGCACTGACGTATATACACTACCAAATGTCAAACAGATAGCTAGTGGGAAGCAGCCGCATAGCACAGAGGGGTCAGCTCGGTGCTCTGTGACCACCTAGAGCGGTGGGATAGGGAGGGTGGGAGGGAGACGCAAGAGGGACGGGATATGGGGATATATATGTCCATGTACAGCTGATTCAATTTGTCATACCGCAGAAATTAACACACCGGTGTAAAGCAATTCTACGCCAATAAAGATGTTCCAAAAAATGAGCTGAAAAAAGATGGGGAGGAAATGGGCTAAAATAGTAACTGTGGTGGAATTAAGCGTGGTTTTTATTCACCTTTTCATATTCCATGCACTAACTAACCAAGTCCTCTATTTCCAATATCCACATACTAAGTTTTCCATAATAAAAGCAGTATCACCTGCCCTCCTGCCCAAGGGAGAAAGGCCCACTGGGCAGCATCATCTCCCCACTTGTGCTCCCCTCCTGGGACCCTGGCTTGGAGCACGTGACGGGGCCCCCAGAGCGCTCTCATCACAGCTGTAGAGATGTGTCCTCGTTGGCTTCACAGGGATGAGCAAGCCTACGGCGGACTTATCTGCTTTGGTTCCCAGGCGCAGCCCCACCCAGCCTGCCTTCATCCTGGCCCATCACGGGCGCTAACCCCCCCTCAACTTCTTCCAACCACAGCCTCTAGCTTCCTGGAGCGTTGTCGGTTATGTGAATTTCTTATTTTCAGTGATCTTTGTCCAGAAGCTAAAAAGGGAAACTTTATCAACTTTTCTATGTAATGATGCAAAGTCCCTGCATGGCAAAAATACATAATCAACAAACAAGCAATTATAAAATGACAATTGAGAAATATTTGGAAGATACAGGACAAAGGGCTGAGTTACCTAATTTATGCAGAGCTCCAAATCAAAAGTTAACAAAACAAGATGAAAAGCCCAATAGAAGACAAACATGAAGTAAGCAAAGGGTACAAAGAAACACCAATTACCAGAAAGCAGGGGGAAGTGTTGAACCTCACTGGTAATAAAAGAAGTGAAAGCCCAAACAACAATGGAATAGAATTTCTTACCTTGCAAATTGCAGAAAGGTCAATAAGAAGGACAATTTGACCATACCTAGTAAGTTTATAAAGGCATGGAGCCACTGAGGAAGACCCGATTTGGAATTTATCCTATAGAAATATTTATAATTTCACCAAGATTAGATATATGATGTTCACTGCAACCTTTTTTAACAAAAGTGTGAAAGAAAGAAAGAAAGACACAAAGAAAGGAAAGAAAGAAAGAATGAACTTGAAGCAGTCTCTGAACAAGGATCAAATTACTAGGTATTTGTATTTGAAGATAGGTAAAGAAAGCAAAAATCGAGTATCAAAACCAAATTCTAGGGACTTCCCTGGTGGCACAGTAGTTAAGAGTCCGCCTGCCAATGCAGGGGACACGAGTTCGAGCCCTGGTCCGGGAAGATCCCACGAGCCACAGAGCAACTAAGTCCGTGCGCCACAACGACTGAGCCTGCGCTCTAGAGCCCACGAGCCACAACTACTGAAGCCCGCACACCTACAGCCCCTGCTCCGCAACAAGAGAAGCCACTGCAATGAGAAGCCCGCACACCTCAACGAAGAGTAGCCCCCGCCCCGCTCGCCGCAACTAGAGAACGCCCGCGTGCGGCAACGAAGACCCAATACAGCCACATAAACAAATAAAGAAATACATTTATTTTGTTAAAGAAAATTCTAGGTTAGCACTCCGAGAGCAGAAAAGTTGACTTTCTACTGGAAGAACTACTACACCCTGATCGTTTTTATCTCCCCTGCCCAGGAACTCAGAATCCTGAGCTGATAATAAAGTGAGATTATGGGTGATGTTTTCCTTCCTTTGTATTTTTCTGGGTACTTTAAGTTTTTTATATGGCACATGTATTCATTTTTCGCAAAGTTCTATAGTATCTTTACCAACATGTGAAGAACACATCTGGATTTACATTCAAAAGCATTCTTCCATTTCTCCACCAGAGGGCAGCAAAACCACAGTAAATAGCAAAAGCCATTTATTTCAAGGTGTTTGGTCTGAAATTGAATGCTGCTGTTCAGTTGTTGATTTTGACAGGCTGCTGGTACAAACTCATCATCAGATTGTTTGCTTGTCTGATAAATGACTATATATTCATTGTAAACACCGACGGAGAGGAGAAAAGACAAGTCACCTATAATCAGGGACCATCTGACATTTATTTCACGTTTCTATGTGTGATGAAAAGAGGAGAAGGGTACGTGTTTTTTTTTTTTTAAGTCTGCTGACAAAAAGTCCCCCATACAATTATTTTCTAATCTACGCTTCACATCAAATGTCTCTTGAGCATTTCCCTGCTTCCCTAAGTTCTCTGACATGGTGGTTTTTAAAGGCCGCCTGGTGTTCCAGCCTGTGCACTCGTTGTACCTTGCCTCCCGGATTTACACTGGGCCTTTAGGTGTTTGAACTGTCTTCAAAGTATAAAAGTTTTCCCATGTATAAAATACACATAGAAAACTATACCACCCAATTAATCACTACTCGAATTTGACAGATGTTAACTGTTGCCGTTTTTACTTCAGATATTTTGAAGAAAGGTTTACAGGTAGGGTTGGAGGTCCCGATGTCCGATTAACTTCTCTCCTTCCATCCCCAAAATCAACTCTGATCTGAAGCCGGTGCTTATTTCTCCTATCCTCGATCTCAGGCTTTAATTACAAAAGTACGTTCTGTAAACAACAGAGTGTTGTCCTGAGCTTTTAAATTCTACACATACATGTAATCACCAAGGCATGTCCTATATTTCCTTAACATTATGATTTACCCCCTGTTGATTTACACCTAGTTCATTTGAACTGCTTTAAGGTATTATAATTTATAAATAGAATCTCTTCACACATTCCCTATGCATAAGCATTTAGGTGGTTTCTAATCATTGAGTATCACTGCTCTTTTGACGGGGCAGGTGCGCATAGATTCTCTAGCTGTGATACCTAGAGAAGAATTACGTTTGGGATTCCAGAAGACGAATGGCGGATTCGAAAGGGTCAGCCCCTTCAGCTCTACTGGCTACTGCTGAATCACACTCCGGAATTCTCAGTTCTCAATTCAGAGGGTCGTGAATTAGCCCCATTTCCTCACTTCGTCTTTGTGGTAGGAGGCATGGCTTTAAGCATCTTGGAGGGTAAGCATCTCTTCATGGTCACTGGCAACACAAGGTTTTCTCTTTTGTGAATCCATTACCTTTGCTTATTACCTGCTTGGGTTCTTTACCTTTTTCTAATCGATTTGTACGAATCGTGTAACTATATCTGATTCAGACCTGGTATCTAGAGGAATCACGTGGCACGCACAAAGCGGGTAATTTAAGGAGACCTTGGGCTTCCCTGGTGGTGCGGTGGTTAGGAATCCACCTGGCAAGGCAGGGGACACGGGTTCCAGCTCTAGTCCCGGAAGATCCCACAGGCCCCAGAGCAACAAACTCCACGCAGCACAACTACCGAGCCAGCGCGCCACAACTACTGAAGCCCGCTCGCCTAGAGCCCGTGCTCCGCAACAAGAGAAGGCACCGCAATGAGAAGCCCACGCACTGCAACGAAGAGTAGCCCCTGCTCGCCGTAACTAGAGAGAGCCCGTGCTGGGCAACGAAGGCCCAACACAGCCAAAAATAAATTAAATAAAATAAATTTTTTTTTAAAGAATAATGAAAACCAAAATGCATATGAAGTATAATTCCAACTTTAAAACTAGGAGCTGAAGCATTTACAATAGCCAACACATGGAAGCAGCCTAAGTGGCCACCGACAGATGAATGGATAAAGCAGAGGTGGCACGTATATACAATGGAATATTACTCAGCCAGAAAAAGAAACGAAATTGAGTTATTTGGAGTGAGGTGGGTGGACTTAGACACTGTCACACGGAGTGAAGTAAGTCAGAAAGAGAAAAACAAATACCATATGCTAACACATATATATGGAATCTAAAAAAAGAAAAAAGAAAAAACGGTTCTCATGAGTCTCAGAGCAGGACAGGAATAAAGACGCAGACGTAGAGAATGGACTTGAGGACACGGGGAGGGGAAAGGTAAGCTGGGACGAAGTGAGAGAGTGGCACTGACGTATATACACTACCAAATGTCAAACAGATAGCTAGTGGGAAGCAGCCGCATAGCACAGAGGGGTCAGCTCGGTGCTCTGTGACCACCTAGAGGGGTGGGATAGGGAGGGTGGGAGGGAGACGCAAGACGGACGGGATATGGGGATATATATGTCCATGTACAGCTGATTCAATTTGTCATACCGCAGAAATTAACACACCGGTGTAAAGCAATTCTACGCCAATAAAGATGTTCCAAAAAATGAGCTGAAAAAAAGATGCGGAGGAAATGGGCTAAAATAGTAACTGTGGTGGAATTAAGCGTGGTTTTTATTCACCTTTTCATATTCCATGCACTAACTAACCAAGTCCTCTATTTCCAATATCCACATACTAAGTTTTCCATAATAAAAGCAGTATCACCTGCCCTCCTGCCCAAGGGAGAAAGGCCCACTGGGCAGCATCATCTCCCCACTTGTGCTCCCCTCCTGGGACCCTGGCTTGGAGCACGTGACGGGGCCCCCAGAGCGCTCTCATCACAGCTGTAGAGATGTGTCCTCGTTGGCTTCACAGGGATGAGCAAGCCTACGGCAGACTTATCTGCTTTGGTTCCCAGGCGCAGCCCCACCCAGCCTGCCTTCATCCTGGCCCATCACGGGCGCTAACCCCCTCTCAACTTCTTCCAACCACACCCTCTAGCTTCCTGGAGAGTTGTCGGTTATGTGAATTTCTTATTTTCAGTGATCTTTGTCCAGAAGCTAAAAAGGGAAACTTTATCAACTTTTCTATGTAATGATGCAAAGTCCCTGCATGGCAAAAATACATAATCAACAAACAAGCAATTATAAAATGACAATTGAGAAATATTTGGAAGATACAGGACAAAGGGCTGAGTTACCTAATTTATGCAGAGCTCCAAATCAAAAGTTAACAAAACAAGATGAAAAGCCCAATAGAAGACAAACATGAAGTAAGCAAAGGGTACAAAGAAACACCAATTACCAGAAAGCAGGGGGAAGTGTTGAACCTCACTGGTAATAAAAGAAGTGAAAGCCCAAACAACAATGGAATAGAATTTCTTACCTTGCAAATTGCAGAAAGGTCAATAAGAAGGACAATTTGACCATACCTAGTAAGTTTATAAAGGCATGGAGCCACTGAGGAAGACCCGATTTGGAATTTATCCTATAGAAATATTTATAATTTCACCAAGATTAGATATATGATGTTCACTGCAACCTTTTTTAACAAAAGTGTGAAAGAAAGAAAGAAAGACACAAAGAAAGGAAAGAAAGAAAGAATGAACTTGAAGCAGTCTCTGAACAAGGATCAAATTACTAGGTATTTGTATTTGAAGATAGGTAAAGAAAGCAAAAATCGAGTATCAAAACCAAATTCTAGGGACTTCCCTGGTGGCACAGTAGTTAAGAGTCCGCCTGCCAATGCAGGGGACACGAGTTCGAGCCCTGGTCCGGGAAGATCCCACGAGCCACAGAGCAACTAAGTCCGTGCGCCACAACGACTGAGCCTGCGCTCTAGAGCCCACGAGCCACAACTACTGAAGCCCGCACACCTACAGCCCCTGCTCCGCAACAAGAGAAGCCACTGCAATGAGAAGCCCGCACACCTCAACGAAGAGTAGCCCCCGCCCCGCTCGCCGCAACTAGAGAACGCCCGCGTGCGGCAACGAAGACCCAATACAGCCACATAAACAAATAAAGAAATACATTTATTTTGTTAAAGAAAATTCTAGGTTAGCACTCCGAGAGCAGAAAAGTTGACTTTCTACTGGAAGAACTACTACACCCTGATCGTTTTTATCTCCCCTGCCCAGGAACTCAGAATCCTGAGCTGATAATAAAGTGAGATTATGGGTGATGTTTTCCTTCCTTTGTATTTTTCTGGGTACTTTAAGTTTTTTATATGGCACATGTATTCATTTTTCGCAAAGTTCTATAGTATCTTTACCAACATGTGAAGAACACATCTGGATTTACATTCAAAAGCATTCTTCCATTTCTCCACCAGAGGGCAGCAAAACCACAGTAAATAGCAAAAGCCATTTATTTCAAGGTGTTTGGTCTGAAATTGAATGCTGCTGTTCAGTTGTTGATTTTGACAGGCTGCTGGTACAAACTCATCATCAGATTGTTTGCTTGTCTGATAAATGACTATATATTCATTGTAAACACCGACGGAGAGGAGAAAAGACAAGTCACCTATAATCAGGGACCATCTGACATTTATTTCACGTTTCTATGTGTGATGAAAAGAGGAGAAGGGTACGTGTTTTTTTTTTTTTAAGTCTGCTGACAAAAAGTCCCCCATACAATTATTTTCTAATCTACGCTTCACATCAAATGTCTCTTGAGCATTTCCCTGCTTCCCTAAGTTCTCTGACATGGTGGTTTTTAAAGGCCGCCTGGTGTTCCAGCCTGTGCACTCGTTGTACCTTGCCTCCCGGATTTACACTGGGCCTTTAGGTGTTTGAACTGTCTTCAAAGTATAAAAGTTTTCCCATGTATAAAATACACATAGAAAACTATACCACCCAATTAATCACTACTCGAATTTGACAGATGTTAACTGTTGCCGTTTTTACTTCAGATATTTTGAAGAAAGGTTTACAGGTAGGGTTGGAGGTCCCGATGTCCGATTAACTTCTCTCCTTCCATCCCCAAAATCAACTCTGATCTGAAGCCGGTGCTTATTTCTCCTATCCTCGATCTCAGGCTTTAATTACAAAAGTACGTTCTGTAAACAACAGAGTGTTGTCCTGAGCTTTTAAATTCTACACATACATGTAATCACCAAGGCATGTCCTATATTTCCTTAACATTATGATTTACCCCCTGTTGATTTACACCTAGTTCATTTGAACTGCTTTAAGGTATTATAATTTATAAATAGAATCTCTTCACACATTCCCTATGCATAAGCATTTAGGTGGTTTCTAATCATTGAGTATCACTGCTCTTTTGACGGGGCAGGTGCGCATAGATTCTCTAGCTGTGATACCTAGAGAAGAATTACGTTTGGGATTCCAGAAGACGAATGGCGGATTCGAAAGGGTCAGCCCCTTCAGCTCTACTGGCTACTGCTGAATCACACTCCGGAATTCTCAGTTCTCAATTCAGAGGGTCGTGAATTAGCCCCATTTCCTCACTTCGTCTTTGTGGTAGGAGGCATGGCTTTAAGCATCTTGGAGGGTAAGCATCTCTTCATGGTCACTGGCAACACAAGGTTTTCTCTTTTGTGAATCCATTACCTTTGCTTATTACCTGCTTGGGTTCTTTACCTTTTTCTAATCGATTTGTACGAATCGTGTAACTATATCTGATTCAGACCTGGTATCTAGAGGAATCACGTGGCACGCACAAAGCGGGTAATTTAAGGAGACCTTGGGCTTCCCTGGTGGTGCGGTGGTTAGGAATCCACCTGGCAAGGCAGGGGACACGGGTTCCAGCTCTAGTCCCGGAAGATCCCACAGGCCCCAGAGCAACAAACTCCACGCAGCACAACTACCGAGCCAGCGCGCCACAACTACTGAAGCCCGCTCGCCTAGAGCCCGTGCTCCGCAACAAGAGAAGGCACCGCAATGAGAAGCCCACGCACTGCAACGAAGAGTAGCCCCTGCTCGCCGTAACTAGAGAGAGCCCGTGCTGGGCAACGAAGGCCCAACACAGCCAAAAATAAATTAAATAAAATAAATTTTTTTTTAAAGAATAATGAAAACCAAAATGCATATGAAGTATAATTCCAACTTTAAAACTAGGAGCTGAAGCATTTACAATAGCCAACACATGGAAGCAGCCTAAGTGGCCACCGACAGATGAATGGATAAAGCAGAGGTGGCACGTATATACAATGGAATATTACTCAGCCAGAAAAAGAAACGAAATTGAGTTATTTGGAGTGAGGTGGGTGGACTTAGACACTGTCACACGGAGTGAAGTAAGTCAGAAAGAGAAAAACAAATACCATATGCTAACACATATATATGGAATCTAAAAAAAGAAAAAAGAAAAAACGGTTCTCATGAGTCTCAGAGCAGGACAGGAATAAAGACGCAGACGTAGAGAATGGACTTGAGGACACGGGGAGGGGAAAGGTAAGCTGGGACGAAGTGAGAGAGTGGCACTGACGTATATACACTACCAAATGTCAAACAGATAGCTAGTGGGAAGCAGCCGCATAGCACAGAGGGGTCAGCTCGGTGCTCTGTGACCACCTAGAGGGGTGGGATAGGGAGGGTGGGAGGGAGACGCAAGACGGACGGGATATGGGGATATATATGTCCATGTACAGCTGATTCAATTTGTCATACCGCAGAAATTAACACACCGGTGTAAAGCAATTCTACGCCAATAAAGATGTTCCAAAAAATGAGCTGAAAAAAAGATGCGGAGGAAATGGGCTAAAATAGTAACTGTGGTGGAATTAAGCGTGGTTTTTATTCACCTTTTCATATTCCATGCACTAACTAACCAAGTCCTCTATTTCCAATATCCACATACTAAGTTTTCCATAATAAAAGCAGTATCACCTGCCCTCCTGCCCAAGGGAGAAAGGCCCACTGGGCAGCATCATCTCCCCACTTGTGCTCCCCTCCTGGGACCCTGGCTTGGAGCACGTGACGGGGCCCCCAGAGCGCTCTCATCACAGCTGTAGAGATGTGTCCTCGTTGGCTTCACAGGGATGAGCAAGCCTACGGCAGACTTATCTGCTTTGGTTCCCAGGCGCAGCCCCACCCAGCCTGCCTTCATCCTGGCCCATCACGGGCGCTAACCCCCTCTCAACTTCTTCCAACCACACCCTCTAGCTTCCTGGAGAGTTGTCGGTTATGTGAATTTCTTATTTTCAGTGATCTTTGTCCAGAAGCTAAAAAGGGAAACTTTATCAACTTTTCTATGTAATGATGCAAAGTCCCTGCATGGCAAAAATACATAATCAACAAACAAGCAATTATAAAATGACAATTGAGAAATATTTGGAAGATACAGGACAAAGGGCTGAGTTACCTAATTTATGCAGAGCTCCAAATCAAAAGTTAACAAAACAAGATGAAAAGCCCAATAGAAGACAAACATGAAGTAAGCAAAGGGTACAAAGAAACACCAATTACCAGAAAGCAGGGGGAAGTGTTGAACCTCACTGGTAATAAAAGAAGTGAAAGCCCAAACAACAATGGAATAGAATTTCTTACCTTGCAAATTGCAGAAAGGTCAATAAGAAGGACAATTTGACCATACCTAGTAAGTTTATAAAGGCATGGAGCCACTGAGGAAGACCCGATTTGGAATTTATCCTATAGAAATATTTATAATTTCACCAAGATTAGATATATGATGTTCACTGCAACCTTTTTTAACAAAAGTGTGAAAGAAAGAAAGAAAGACACAAAGAAAGGAAAGAAAGAAAGAATGAACTTGAAGCAGTCTCTGAACAAGGATCAAATTACTAGGTATTTGTATTTGAAGATAGGTAAAGAAAGCAAAAATCGAGTATCAAAACCAAATTCTAGGGACTTCCCTGGTGGCACAGTAGTTAAGAGTCCGCCTGCCAATGCAGGGGACACGAGTTCGAGCCCTGGTCCGGGAAGATCCCACGAGCCACAGAGCAACTAAGTCCGTGCGCCACAACGACTGAGCCTGCGCTCTAGAGCCCACGAGCCACAACTACTGAAGCCCGCACACCTACAGCCCCTGCTCCGCAACAAGAGAAGCCACTGCAATGAGAAGCCCGCACACCTCAACGAAGAGTAGCCCCCGCCCCGCTCGCCGCAACTAGAGAACGCCCGCGTGCGGCAACGAAGACCCAATACAGCCACATAAACAAATAAAGAAATACATTTATTTTGTTAAAGAAAATTCTAGGTTAGCACTCCGAGAGCAGAAAAGTTGACTTTCTACTGGAAGAACTACTACACCCTGATCGTTTTTATCTCCCCTGCCCAGGAACTCAGAATCCTGAGCTGATAATAAAGTGAGATTATGGGTGATGTTTTCCTTCCTTTGTATTTTTCTGGGTACTTTAAGTTTTTTATATGGCACATGTATTCATTTTTCGCAAAGTTCTATAGTATCTTTACCAACATGTGAAGAACACATCTGGATTTACATTCAAAAGCATTCTTCCATTTCTCCACCAGAGGGCAGCAAAACCACAGTAAATAGCAAAAGCCATTTATTTCAAGGTGTTTGGTCTGAAATTGAATGCTGCTGTTCAGTTGTTGATTTTGACAGGCTGCTGGTACAAACTCATCATCAGATTGTTTGCTTGTCTGATAAATGACTATATATTCATTGTAAACACCGACGGAGAGGAGAAAAGACAAGTCACCTATAATCAGGGACCATCTGACATTTATTTCACGTTTCTATGTGTGATGAAAAGAGGAGAAGGGTACGTGTTTTTTTTTTTTTAAGTCTGCTGACAAAAAGTCCCCCATACAATTATTTTCTAATCTACGCTTCACATCAAATGTCTCTTGAGCATTTCCCTGCTTCCCTAAGTTCTCTGACATGGTGGTTTTTAAAGGCCGCCTGGTGTTCCAGCCTGTGCACTCGTTGTACCTTGCCTCCCGGATTTACACTGGTCCTTTAGGTGTTTGAACTGTCTTCAAAGTATAAAAGTTTTCCCATGTATAAAATACACATAGAAAACTATACCACCCAATTAATCACTACTCGAATTTGACAGGTGTTAACTGTTGCCGTTTTTACTTCAGATATTTTGAAGAAAGGTTTACAGGTAGGGTTGGAGGTCCCGATGTCCGATTAACTTCTCTCCTTCCATCCCCAAAATCAACTCTGATCTGAAGCCGGTGCTTATTTCTCCTATCCTCGATCTCAGGCTTTAATTACAAAATTACGTTCTGTAAACAACAGAGTGTTGTCCGGAGCTCTTAAATTCTACACATAAATGTAATCACCAAGGCATATCCTATATTTCCTTAACATTATGATTTACCCCCTGTTGATTTACACCTAGTTCATTTGAACTGCTTTAAGGTATTATAATTTATAAATAGAATCTCTTCACACATTCCCTATGCATAAGCATTTAGGTGGTTTCTAATCATTGAGTATCACTGCTCTTTTGACGGGGCAGGTGCGCATAGATTCTCTAGCTGTGATACCTAGAGAAGAATTACGTTTGGGATTCCAGAAGACGAATGGCGGATTCGAAAGGGTCAGCCCCTTCAGCTCTACTGGCTACTGCTGAATCACACTCCGGAATTCTCAGTTCTCAATTCAGAGGGTCGTGAATTAGCCCCATTTCCTCACTTCGTCTTTGTGGTAGGAGGCATGGCTTTAAGCATCTTGGAGGGTAAGCATCTCTTCATGGTCACTGGCAACACAAGGTTTTCTCTTTTGTGAATCCATTACCTTTGCTTATTACCTGCTTGGGTTCTTTACCTTTTTCTAATCGATTTGTACGAATCGTGTAACTATATCTGATTCAGACCTGGTATCTAGAGGAATCACGTGGCACGCACAAAGCGGGTAATTTAAGGAGACCTTGGGCTTCCCTGGTGGTGCGGTGGTTAAGAATCCACCTGGCAAGGCAGGGGACACGGGTTCCAGCTCTAGTCCCGGAAGATCCCACAGGCCCCAGAGCAACAAACTCCACGCAGCACAACTACCGAGCCAGCGCGCCACAACTACTGAAGCCCGCTCGCCTAGAGCCCGTGCTCCGCAACAAGAGAAGGCACCGCAATGAGAAGCCCACGCACTGCAACGAAGAGTAGCCCCTGCTCGCCGTAACTAGAGAGAGCCCGTGCTGGCCAACGAAGGCCCAACACATCCAAAACTAAATTAAATAAATTTTTTTAAAAAGAATAATGAAAACCAAAATGCATATGAAGTATAATTCCAACTTTAAAACTAGGAGCTGAAGCATTTACAATAGCCAACACATGGAAGCAGCCTAAGTGGCCACCGACAGATGAATGGATAAAGCAGAGGTGGCACATATATACAATGGAATATTACTCAGCCAGAAAAAGAAACGAAATTGAGTTATTTGGAGTGAGGTGGGTGGACTTAGACACTGTCACACGGAGTGAAGTAAGTCAGAAAGAGAAAAACAAATACCATATGCTAACACATATATATGGAATCTAAAAAAAAAAAAAGAAAAAACGGTTCTCATGAGTCTCAGAGCAGGACAGGAATAAAGACGCAGACGTAGAGAATGGACTTGAGGACACGGGGAGGGGAAAGGTAAGCTGGGACGAAGTGAGAGAGTGGCACTGACGTATATACACTACCAAATGTCAAACAGATAGCTAGTGGGAAGCAGCCGCATAGCACAGAGGGGTCAGCTCGGTGCTCTGTGACCACCTAGAGGGGTGGGATAGGGAGGGTGGGAGGGAGATGCAAGAGGACGGGATATGGGGATATATATGTCCATGTACAGCTGATTCACTTTTTCATCCCGCAGAAATTAACACACCGGTGTAAAGCAATTCTACGCCAATAAAGATGTTCAAAAAAATGGGCTGAAAGAAGATGGGGAGGAAATGGGCTAAAATAGTAACTCTGGTGGAATTAAGCGTGGTTTTTATTCACCTTTTCATATTCCATGCACTAACTAACCAAGTCCTCTATTTCCAATATCCACATACTAAGTTTTCCATAATAAAAGCAGTATCACCTGCCCTCCTGCCCAAGGGAGAAAGGCCCACTGGGCAGCAACATCTCCCCACTTGTGCTCCCCTCCTGGGACCCTGGCTTGGAGCACGTGACGGGGCCCCCAGAGCGCTCTCATCACAGCTGTAGAGATGTGTCCTCGTTGGCTTCACAGGGATGAGCAAGCCTACGGCGGACTTATCTGCTTTGGTTCCCAGGCGCAGCCCCACCCAGCCTGCCTTCATCCTGGCCCATCACGGGCGCTAACCCCCTCTCAACTTCTTCCAACCACAGCCTCTAGCTTCCTGGAGCGTTGTCGGTTATGTGAATTTCTTATTTTCAGTGATCTTTGTCCAGAAGCTAAAAAGGGAAACTTTATCAACTTTTCTATGTAATGATGCAAAGTCCCTGCATGGCAAAAATACATAATCAACAAACAAGCAATTATAAAATGACAATTGAGAAATATTTGGAAGATACAGGACAAAGGGCTGAGTTACCTAATTTATGCAGAGCTCCAAATCAAAAGTTAACAAAACAAGATGAAAAGCCCAATAGAAGACAAACATGAAGTAAGCAAAGGGTACAAAGAAACACCAATTACCAGAAAGCAGGGGGAAGTGTTGAACCTCACTGGTAATAAAAGAAGTGAAAGCCCAAACAACAATGGAATAGAATTTCTTACCTTGCAAATTGCAGAAAGGTCAATAAGAAGGACAATTTGACCATACCTAGTAAGTTTATAAAGGCATGGAGCCACTGAGGAAGACCCGATTTGGAATTTATCCTATAGAAATATTTATAATTTCACCAAGATTAGATATATGATGTTCACTGCAACCTTTTTTAACAAAAGTGTGAAAGAAAGAAAGAAAGACACAAAGAAAGGAAAGAAAGAAAGAATGAACTTGAAGCAGTCTCTGAACAAGGATCAAATTACTAGGTATTTGTATTTGAAGATAGGTAAAGAAAGCAAAAATCGAGTATCAAAACCAAATTCTAGGGACTTCCCTGGTGGCACAGTAGTTAAGAGTCCGCCTGCCAATGCAGGGGACACGAGTTCGAGCCCTGGTCCGGGAAGATCCCACGAGCCACAGAGCAACTAAGTCCGTGCGCCACAACGACTGAGCCTGCGCTCTAGAGCCCACGAGCCACAACTACTGAAGCCCGCACACCTACAGCCCCTGCTCCGCAACAAGAGAAGCCACTGCAATGAGAAGCCCGCACACCTCAACGAAGAGTAGCCCCCGCCCCGCTCGCCGCAACTAGAGAACGCCCGCGTGCGGCAACGAAGACCCAATACAGCCACATAAACAAATAAAGAAATACATTTATTTTGTTAAAGAAAATTCTAGGTTAGCACTCCGAGAGCAGAAAAGTTGACTTTCTACTGGAAGAACTACTACACCCTGATCGTTTTTATCTCCCCTGCCCAGGAACTCAGAATCCTGAGCTGATAATAAAGTGAGATTATGGGTGATGTTTTCCTTCCTTTGTATTTTTCTGGGTACTTTAAGTTTTTTATATGGCACATGTATTCATTTTTCGCAAAGTTCTATAGTATCTTTACCAACATGTGAAGAACACATCTGGATTTACATTCAAAAGCATTCTTCCATTTCTCCACCAGAGGGCAGCAAAACCACAGTAAATAGCAAAAGCCATTTATTTCAAGGTGTTTGGTCTGAAATTGAATGCTGCTGTTCAGTTGTTGATTTTGACAGGCTGCTGGTACAAACTCATCATCAGATTGTTTGCTTGTCTGATAAATGACTATATATTCATTGTAAACACCGACGGAGAGGAGAAAAGACAAGTCACCTATAATCAGGGACCATCTGACATTTATTTCACGTTTCTATGTGTGATGAAAAGAGGAGAAGGGTACGTGTTTTTTTTTTTTTAAGTCTGCTGACAAAAAGTCCCCCATACAATTATTTTCTAATCTACGCTTCACATCAAATGTCTCTTGAGCATTTCCCTGCTTCCCTAAGTTCTCTGACATGGTGGTTTTTAAAGGCCGCCTGGTGTTCCAGCCTGTGCACTCGTTGTACCTTGCCTCCCGGATTTACACTGGTCCTTTAGGTGTTTGAACTGTCTTCAAAGTATAAAAGTTTTCCCATGTATAAAATACACATAGAAAACTATACCACCCAATTAATCACTACTCGAATTTGACAGGTGTTAACTGTTGCCGTTTTTACTTCAGATATTTTGAAGAAAGGTTTACAGGTAGGGTTGGAGGTCCCGATGTCCGATTAACTTCTCTCCTTCCATCCCCAAAATCAACTCTGATCTGAAGCCGGTGCTTATTTCTCCTATCCTCGATCTCAGGCTTTAATTACAAAATTACGTTCTGTAAACAACAGAGTGTTGTCCGGAGCTCTTAAATTCTACACATAAATGTAATCACCAAGGCATATCCTATATTTCCTTAACATTATGATTTACCCCCTGTTGATTTACACCTAGTTCATTTGAACTGCTTTAAGGTATTATAATTTATAAATAGAATCTCTTCACACATTCCCTATGCATAAGCATTTAGGTGGTTTCTAATCATTGAGTATCACTGCTCTTTTGACGGGGCAGGTGCGCATAGATTCTCTAGCTGTGATACCTAGAGAAGAATTACGTTTGGGATTCCAGAAGACGAATGGCGGATTCGAAAGGGTCAGCCCCTTCAGCTCTACTGGCTACTGCTGAATCACACTCCGGAATTCTCAGTTCTCAATTCAGAGGGTCGTGAATTAGCCCCATTTCCTCACTTCGTCTTTGTGGTAGGAGGCATGGCTTTAAGCATCTTGGAGGGTAAGCATCTCTTCATGGTCACTGGCAACACAAGGTTTTCTCTTTTGTGAATCCATTACCTTTGCTTATTACCTGCTTGGGTTCTTTACCTTTTTCTAATCGATTTGTACGAATCGTGTAACTATATCTGATTCAGACCTGGTATCTAGAGGAATCACGTGGCACGCACAAAGCGGGTAATTTAAGGAGACCTTGGGCTTCCCTGGTGGTGCGGTGGTTAAGAATCCACCTGGCAAGGCAGGGGACACGGGTTCCAGCTCTAGTCCCGGAAGATCCCACAGGCCCCAGAGCAACAAACTCCACGCAGCACAACTACCGAGCCAGCGCGCCACAACTACTGAAGCCCGCTCGCCTAGAGCCCGTGCTCCGCAACAAGAGAAGGCACCGCAATGAGAAGCCCACGCACTGCAACGAAGAGTAGCCCCTGCTCGCCGTAACTAGAGAGAGCCCGTGCTGGCCAACGAAGGCCCAACACATCCAAAACTAAATTAAATAAATTTTTTTAAAAAGAATAATGAAAACCAAAATGCATATGAAGTATAATTCCAACTTTAAAACTAGGAGCTGAAGCATTTACAATAGCCAACACATGGAAGCAGCCTAAGTGGCCACCGACAGATGAATGGATAAAGCAGAGGTGGCACATATATACAATGGAATATTACTCAGCCAGAAAAAGAAACGAAATTGAGTTATTTGGAGTGAGGTGGGTGGACTTAGACACTGTCACACGGAGTGAAGTAAGTCAGAAAGAGAAAAACAAATACCATATGCTAACACATATATATGGAATCTAAAAAAAAAAAAAGAAAAAACGGTTCTCATGAGTCTCAGAGCAGGACAGGAATAAAGACGCAGACGTAGAGAATGGACTTGAGGACACGGGGAGGGGAAAGGTAAGCTGGGACGAAGTGAGAGAGTGGCACTGACGTATATACACTACCAAATGTCAAACAGATAGCTAGTGGGAAGCAGCCGCATAGCACAGAGGGGTCAGCTCGGTGCTCTGTGACCACCTAGAGGGGTGGGATAGGGAGGGTGGGAGGGAGATGCAAGAGGACGGGATATGGGGATATATATGTCCATGTACAGCTGATTCACTTTTTCATCCCGCAGAAATTAACACACCGGTGTAAAGCAATTCTACGCCAATAAAGATGTTCAAAAAAATGGGCTGAAAGAAGATGGGGAGGAAATGGGCTAAAATAGTAACTCTGGTGGAATTAAGCGTGGTTTTTATTCACCTTTTCATATTCCATGCACTAACTAACCAAGTCCTCTATTTCCAATATCCACATACTAAGTTTTCCATAATAAAAGCAGTATCACCTGCCCTCCTGCCCAAGGGAGAAAGGCCCACTGGGCAGCAACATCTCCCCACTTGTGCTCCCCTCCTGGGACCCTGGCTTGGAGCACGTGACGGGGCCCCCAGAGCGCTCTCATCACAGCTGTAGAGATGTGTCCTCGTTGGCTTCACAGGGATGAGCAAGCCTACGGCGGACTTATCTGCTTTGGTTCCCAGGCGCAGCCCCACCCAGCCTGCCTTCATCCTGGCCCATCACGGGCGCTAACCCCCTCTCAACTTCTTCCAACCACAGCCTCTAGCTTCCTGGAGCGTTGTCGGTTATGTGAATTTCTTATTTTCAGTGATCTTTGTCCAGAAGCTAAAAAGGGAAACTTTATCAACTTTTCTATGTAATGATGCAAAGTCCCTGCATGGCAAAAATACATAATCAACAAACAAGCAATTATAAAATGACAATTGAGAAATATTTGGAAGATACAGGACAAAGGGCTGAGTTACCTAATTTATGCAGAGCTCCAAATCAAAAGTTAACAAAACAAGATGAAAAGCCCAATAGAAGACAAACATGAAGTAAGCAAAGGGTACAAAGAAACACCAATTACCAGAAAGCAGGGGGAAGTGTTGAACCTCACTGGTAATAAAAGAAGTGAAAGCCCAAACAACAATGGAATAGAATTTCTTACCTTGCAAATTGCAGAAAGGTCAATAAGAAGGACAATTTGACCATACCTAGTAAGTTTATAAAGGCATGGAGCCACTGAGGAAGACCCGATTTGGAATTTATCCTATAGAAATATTTATAATTTCACCAAGATTAGATATATGATGTTCACTGCAACCTTTTTTAACAAAAGTGTGAAAGAAAGAAAGAAAGACACAAAGAAAGGAAAGAAAGAAAGAATGAACTTGAAGCAGTCTCTGAACAAGGATCAAATTACTAGGTATTTGTATTTGAAGATAGGTAAAGAAAGCAAAAATCGAGTATCAAAACCAAATTCTAGGGACTTCCCTGGTGGCACAGTAGTTAAGAGTCCGCCTGCCAATGCAGGGGACACGAGTTCGAGCCCTGGTCCGGGAAGATCCCACGAGCCACAGAGCAACTAAGTCCGTGCGCCACAACGACTGAGCCTGCGCTCTAGAGCCCACGAGCCACAACTACTGAAGCCCGCACACCTACAGCCCCTGCTCCGCAACAAGAGAAGCCACTGCAATGAGAAGCCCGCACACCTCAACGAAGAGTAGCCCCCGCCCCGCTCGCCGCAACTAGAGAACGCCCGCGTGCGGCAACGAAGACCCAATACAGCCACATAAACAAATAAAGAAATACATTTATTTTGTTAAAGAAAATTCTAGGTTAGCACTCCGAGAGCAGAAAAGTTGACTTTCTACTGGAAGAACTACTACACCCTG
This sequence comes from Kogia breviceps, assembly GCF_026419965.1. Lineage (NCBI taxonomy): Eukaryota > Metazoa > Chordata > Mammalia > Artiodactyla > Physeteridae > Kogia > Kogia breviceps. The sequence continues at coordinate 127,697,581 of NC_081330.1, read as the reverse complement.
ATCGTTTTTATCTCCCCTGCCCAGGAACTCAGAATCCTGAGCTGATAATAAAGTGAGATTATGGGTGATGTTTTCCTTCCTTTGTATTTTTCTGGGTACTTTAAGTTTTTTATATGGCACATGTATTCATTTTTCGCAAAGTTCTATAGTATCTTTACCAACATGTGAAGAACACATCTGGATTTACATTCAAAAGCATTCTTCCATTTCTCCACCAGAGGGCAGCAAAACCACAGTAAATAGCAAAAGCCATTTATTTCAAGGTGTTTGGTCTGAAATTGAATGCTGCTGTTCAGTTGTTGATTTTGACAGGCTGCTGGTACAAACTCATCATCAGATTGTTTGCTTGTCTGATAAATGACTATATATTCATTGTAAACACCGACGGAGAGGAGAAAAGACAAGTCACCTATAATCAGGGACCATCTGACATTTATTTCACGTTTCTATGTGTGATGAAAAGAGGAGAAGGGTACGTGTTTTTTTTTTTTTAAGTCTGCTGACAAAAAGTCCCCCATACAATTATTTTCTAATCTACGCTTCACATCAAATGTCTCTTGAGCATTTCCCTGCTTCCCTAAGTTCTCTGACATGGTGGTTTTTAAAGGCCGCCTGGTGTTCCAGCCTGTGCACTCGTTGTACCTTGCCTCCCGGATTTACACTGGTCCTTTAGGTGTTTGAACTGTCTTCAAAGTATAAAAGTTTTCCCATGTATAAAATACACATAGAAAACTATACCACCCAATTAATCACTACTCGAATTTGACAGATGTTAACTGTTGCCGTTTTTACTTCAGATATTTTGAAGAAAGGTTTACAGGTAGGGTTGGAGGTCCCGATGTCCGATTAACTTCTCTCCTTCCATCCCCAAAATCAACTCTGATCTGAAGCCGGTGCTTATTTCTCCTATCCTCGATCTCAGGCTTTAATTACAAAAGTACGTTCTGTAAACAACAGAGTGTTGTCCGGAGCTTTTAAATTCTACACATACATGTAATCACCAAGGCATGTCCTATATTTCCTTAACATTATGATTTACCCTCTGTTGATTTACACCTAGTTCATTTGAACTGCTTTAAGGTATTATAATTTATAAATAGAATCTCTTCACACATTCCCTATGCATAAGCATTTAGGTGGTTTCTAATCATTGAGTATCACTGCTCTTTTGACGGGGCAGGTGCGCATAGATTCTCTAGCTGTGATACCTAGAGAAGAATTACGTTTGGGATTCCAGAAGACGAATGGCGGATTCGAAAGGGTCAGCCCCTTCAGCTCTACTGGCTACTGCTGAATCACACTCCGGAATTCTCAGTTCTCAATTCAGAGGGTCGTGAATTAGCCCCATTTCCTCACTTCGTCTTTGTGGTAGGAGGCATGGCTTTAAGCATCTTGGAGGGTAAGCATCTCTTCATGGTCACTGGCAACACAAGGTTTTCTCTTTTGTGAATCCATTACCTTTGCTTATTACCTGCTTGGGTTCTTTACCTTTTTCTAATCGATTTGTACGAATCGTGTAACTATATCTGATTGAGACCTGGTATCTAGAGGAATCACGTGGCACGCACAAAGCGGGTAATTTAAGGAGACCTTGGGCTTCCCTGGTGGTGCGGTGGTTAGGAATCCACCTGGCAAGGCAGGGGACACGGGTTCCAGCTCTAGTCCCGGAAGATCCCACAGGCCCCAGAGCAACAAACTCCACGCAGCACAACTACCGAGCCAGCGCGCCACAACTACTGAAGCCCGCTCGCCTAGAGCCCGTGCTCCGCAACAAGAGAAGGCACCGCAATGAGAAGCCCACGCACTGCAACGAAGAGTAGCCCCTGCTCGCCGTAACTAGAGAGAGCCCGTGCTGGCCAACGAAGGCCCAACACATCCAAAACTAAATTAAATAAATTTTTTTAAAAAGAATAATGAAAACCAAAATGCATATGAAGTATAATTCCAACTTTAAAACTAGGAGCTGAAGCATTTACAATAGCCAACACATGGAAGCAGCCTAAGTGGCCACCGACAGATGAATGGATAAAGCAGAGGTGGCACGTATATACAATGGAATATTACTCAGCCAGAAAAAGAAACGAAATTGAGTTATTTGGAGTGAGGTGGGTGGACTTAGACACTGTCACACGGAGTGAAGTAAGTCAGAAAGAGAAAAACAAATACCATATGCTAACACATATATATGGAATCTAAAAAAAAAAAAAGAAAAAACGGTTCTCATGAGTCTCAGAGCAGGACAGGAATAAAGACGCAGACGTAGAGAATGGACTTGAGGACACGGGGAGGGGAAAGGTAAGCTGGGACGAAGTGAGAGAGTGGCACTGACGTATATACACTACCAAATGTCAAACAGATAGCTAGTGGGAAGCAGCCGCATAGCACAGAGGGGTCAGCTCGGTGCTCTGTGACCACCTAGAGGGGTGGGATAGGGAGGGTGGGAGGGAGATGCAAGAGGACGTGATATGGGGATATATATGTCCATGTACAGCTGATTCACTTTTTCATCCCGCAGAAATTAACACACCGGTGTAAAGCAATTCTACGCCAATAAAGATGTTCAAAAAAATGGGCTGAAAAAAGATGGGGAGGAAATGGGCTAAAATAGTAACTCTGGTGGAATTAAGCGTGGTTTTTATTCACCTTTTCATATTCCATGCACTAACTAACCAAGTCCTCTATTTCCAATATCCACATACTAAGTTTTCCATAATAAAAGCAGTATCACCTGCCCTCCTGCCCAAGGGAGAAAGGCCCACTGGGCAGCAACATCTCCCCACTTGTGCTCCCCTCCTGGGACCCTGGCTTGGAGCACGTGACGGGGCCCCCAGAGCGCTCTCATCACAGCTGTAGAGATGTGTCCTCGTTGGCTTCACAGGGATGAGCAAGCCTACGGCGGACTTATCTGCTTTGGTTCCCAGGCGCAGCCCCACCCAGCCTGCCTTCATCCTGGCCCATCACGGGCGCTAACCCCCTCTCAACTTCTTCCAACCACACCCTCTAGCTTCCTGGAGCGTTGTCGGTTATGTGAATTTCTTATTTTCAGTGATCTTTGTCCAGAAGCTAAAAAGGGAAACTTTATCAAATTTTCTATGTAATGATGCAAAGTCCCTGCATGGCAAAAATACATAATCAACAAACAAGCAATTATAAAATGACAATTGAGAAATAGTTGGAAGATACAGGACAAAGGGCTGAGTTACCTAATTTATGCAGAGCTCCAAATCAAAAGTTAACAAAACAAGATGAAAAGCCCAATAGAAGACAAACATGAAGTAAGCAAAGGGTACAAAGAAACACCAATTACCAGAAAGCAGGGGGAAGTGTTGAACCTCACTGGTAATAAAAGAAGTGAAAGCCCAAACAACAATGGAATAGAATTTCTTACCTTGCAAATTGCAGAAAGGTCAATAAGAAGGACAATTTGACCATACCTAGTAAGTTTATAAAGGCATGGAGCCACTGAGGAAGACCCGATTTGGAATTTATCCTATAGAAATATTTATAATTTCACCAAGATTAGATATATGATGTTCACTGCAACCTTTTTAAACAAAAGTGTGAAAGAAAGAAAGAAAGAAAGACACAAAGAAAGGAAAGAAAGAAAGAACGAACTTGAAGCAGTCTCTGAACAAGGATCAAATTACTAGGTATTTGTATTTGAAGATAGGTAAAGAAAGCAAAAATCGAGTATCAAAACCAAATTCTAGGGACTTCCCTGGTGGCACAGTAGTTAAGAGTCCGCCTGCCAATGCAGGGGACACGAGTTCGAGCCCTGGTCCGGGAAGATCCCACGAGCCACAGAGCAACTAAGTCCGTGCGCCACAACGACTGAGCCTGCGCTCTAGAGCCCACGAGCCACAACTACTGAAGCCCGCACACCTACAGCCCCTGCTCCGCAACAAGAGAAGCCACTGCAATGAGAAGCCCGCACACCTCAACGAAGAGTAGCCCCCGCCCCGCTCGCCGCAACTAGAGAACGCCCGCGTGCGGCAACGAAGACCCAATACAGCCACATAAACAAATAAAGAAATACATTTATTTTGTTAAAGAAAATTCTAGGTTAGCACTCCGAGAGCAGAAAAGTTGACTTTCTACTGGAAGAACTACTACACCCTGATCGTTTTTATCTCCCCTGCCCAGGAACTCAGAATCCTGAGCTGATAATAAAGTGAGATTATGGGTGATGTATTCCTTCCTTTGTATTTTTCTGGGTACTTTAAGTTTTTTATATGGCACATGTATTCATTTTTCGCAAAGTTCTATAGTATCTTTACCAACATGTGAAGAACACATCTGGATTTACATTCAAAAGCATTCTTCCATTTCTCCACCAGAGGGCAGCAAAACCGCAGTAAATAGCAAAAGCCATTTATTTCAAGGTGTTTGGTCTGAAATTGAATGCTGCTGTTCAGTTGTTGATTTTGACAGGCTGCTGGTACAAACTCATCATCAGATTGTTTGCTTGTCTGATAAATGACTATATATTCATTGTAAACACCGACGGAGAGGAGAAAAGACAAGTCACCTATAATCAGGGACCATCTGACATTTATTTCACGTTTCTATGTGTGATGAAAAGAGGAGAAGGGTACGTGTTTTTTTTTTTTAAGTCTGCTGACAAAAAGTCCCCCATACAATTATTTTCTAATCTACGCTTCACATCAAATGTCTCTTGAGCATTTCCCTGCTTCCCTAAGTTCTCTGACATGGTGGTTTTTAAAGGCCGCCTGGTGTTCCAGCCTGTGCACTCGTTGTACCTTGCCTCCCGGATTTACACTGGTCCTTTAGGTGTTTGAACTGTCTTCAAAGTATAAAAGTTTTCCCATGTATAAAATACACATAGAAAACTATACCACCCAATTAATCACTACTCGAATTTGACAGATGTTAACTGTTGCCGTTTTTACTTCAGATATTTTGAAGAAAGGTTTACAGGTAGGGTTGGAGGTCCCGATGTCCGATTAACTTCTCTCCTTCCATCCCCAAAATCAACTCTGATCTGAAGCCGGTGCTTATTTCTCCTATCCTCGATCTCAGGCTTTAATTACAAAAGTACGTTCTGTAAACAACAGAGTGTTGTCCGGAGCTTTTAAATTCTACACATAAATGTAATCACCAAGGCATGTCCTATATTTCCTTAACATTATGATTTACCCCCTGTTGATTTACACCTAGTTCATTTGAACTGCTTTGAGGTATTATAATTTATAAATAGAATCTCTTCACACATTCCCTATGCATAAGCATTTAGGTGGTTTCTAATCATTGAGTATCACTGCTCTTTTGACGGGGCAGGTGCGCATAGATTCTCTAGCTGTGATACCTAGAGAAGAATTACGTTTGGGATTCCAGAAGACGAATGGCGGATTCGAAAGGGTCAGCCCCTTCAGCTCTACTGGCTACTGCTGAATCACACTCCGGAATTCTCAGTTCTCAATTCAGAGGGTCGTGAATTAGCCCCATTTCCTCACTTCGTCTTTGTGGTAGGAGGCATGGCTTTAAGCATCTTGGAGGGTAAGCATCTCTTCATGGTCACTGGCAACACAAGGTTTTCTCTTTTGTGAATCCATTACCTTTGCTTATTACCTGCTTGGGTTCTTTACCTTTTTCTAATCGATTTGTACGAATCGTGTAACTATATCTGATTCAGACCTGGTATCTAGAGGAATCACGTGGCACGCACAAAGCGGGTAATTTAAGGAGACCTTGGGCTTCCCTGGTGGTGCGGTGGTTAGGAATCCACCTGGCAAGGCAGGGGACACGGGTTCCAGCTCTAGTCCCGGAAGATCCCACAGGCCCCAGAGCAACAAACTCCACGCAGCACAACTACCGAGCCAGCGCGCCACAACTACTGAAGCCCGCTCGCCTAGAGCCCGTGCTCCGCAACAAGAGAAGGCACCGCAATGAGAAGCCCACGCACTGCAACGAAGAGTAGCCCCTGCTCGCCGTAACTAGAGAGAGCCCGTGCTGGGCAACGAAGGCCCAACACAGCCAAAAATAAATTAAATAAAATAAATTTTTTTTAAAAGAATAATGAAAACCAAAATGCATATGAAGTATAATTCCAACTTTAAAACTAGGAGCTGAAGCATTTACAATAGCCAACACATGGAAGCAGCCTAAGTGGCCACCGACAGATGAATGGATAAAGCAGAGGTGGCACGTATATACAATGGAATATTACTCAGCCAGAAAAAGAAACGAAATTGAGTTATTTGGAGTGAGGTGGGTGGACTTAGACACTGTCACACGGAGTGAAGTAAGTCAGAAAGAGAAAAACAAATACCATATGCTAACACATATATATGGAATCTAAAAAAAAAAAAAAAAGAAAAAACGGTTCTCATGAGTCTCAGAGCAGGACAGGAATAAAGACGCAGACGTAGAGAATGGACTTGAGGACACGGGGAGGGGGAAGGGTAAGCTGGGACGAAGTGAGAGAGTGGCACTGACGTATATACACTACCAAATGTCAAACAGATAGCTAGTGGGAAGCAGCCGCATAGCACAGAGGGGTCAGCTCGGTGCTCTGTGACCACCTAGAGGGGTGGGATAGGGAGGGTGGGAGGGAGACGCAAGAGGGACGGGATATGGGGATATATATGTCCATGTACAGCTGATTCAATTTGTCATACCGCAGAAATTAACACACCAGTGTAAAGCAATTCTACGCCAATAAAGGTGTTCCCAAAAATGAGCTGAAAAAAGATGGGGAGGAAATGGGCTAAAATAGTAACTGTGGTGGAATTAAGCGTGGTTTTTATTCACCTTTTCATATTCCATGCACTAACTAACCAAGTCCTCTATTTCCAATATCCACATACTAAGTTTTCCATAATAAAAGCAGTATCACCTGCCCTCCTGCCCAAGGGAGAAAGGCCCACTGGGCAGCATCATCTCCCCACTTGTGCTCCCCTCCTGGGACCCTGGCTTGGAGCACGTGACGGGGCCCCCAGAGCGCTCTCATCACAGCTGTAGAGATGTGTCCTCGTTGGCTTCACAGGGATGAGCAAGCCTACGGCGGACTTATCTGCTTTGGTTCCCAGGCGCAGCCCCACCCAGCCTGCCTTCATCCTGGCCCATCACGGGCGCTAACCCCCCCTCAACTTCTTCCAACCACACCCTCTAGCTTCCTGGAGCGTTGTCGGTTATGTGAATTTCTTATTTTCAGTGATCTTTGTCCAGAAGCTAAAAAGGGAAACTTTATCAAATTTTCTATGTAATGATGCAAAGTCCCTGCATGGCAAAAATACATAATCAACAAACAAGCAATTATAAAATGACAATTGAGAAATATTTGGAAGATACAGGACAAAGGGCTGAGTTACCTAATTTATGCAGAGCTCCAAATCAAAAGTTAACAAAACAAGATGAAAAGCCCAATAGAAGACAAACATGAAGTAAGCAAAGGGTACAAAGAAACACCAATTACCAGAAAGCAGGGGGAAGTGTTGAACCTCACTGGTAATAAAAGAAGTGAAAGCCCAAACAACAATGGAATAGAATTTCTTACCTTGCAAATTGCAGAAAGGTCAATAAGAAGGACAATTTGACCATACCTAGTAAGTTTATAAAGGCATGGAGCCACTGAGGAAGACCCGATTTGGAATTTATCCTATAGAAATATTTATAATTTCACCAAGATTAGATATATGATGTTCACTGCAACCTTTTTTAACAAAAGTGTGAAAGAAAGAAAGAAAGACACAAAGAAAGGAAAGAAAGAAAGAATGAACTTGAAGCAGTCTCTGAACAAGGATCAAATTACTAGGTATTTGTATTTGAAGATAGGTAAAGAAAGCAAAAATCGAGTATCAAAACCAAATTCTAGGGACTTCCCTGGTGGCACAGTAGTTAAGAGTCCGCCTGCCAATGGAGGGGACACGAGTTCGAGCCCTGGTCCGGGAAGATCCCACGAGCCACAGAGCAACTAAGTCCGTGCGCCACAACGACTGAGCCTGCGCTCTAGAGCCCACGAGCCACAACTACTGAAGCCCGCACACCTACAGCCCCTGCTCCGCAACAAGAGAAGCCACTGCAATGAGAAGCCCGCACACCTCAACGAAGAGTAGCCCCCGCCCCGCTCGCCGCAACTAGAGAACGCCCGCGTGCGGCAACGAAGACCCAATACAGCCACACAAACAAATAAAGAAATACATTTATTTTGTTAAAGAAAATTCTAGGTTAGCACTCCGAGAGCAGAAAAGTTGACTTTCTACTGGAAGAACTACTACACCCTGATCGTTTTTATCTCCCCTGCCCAGGAACTCAGAATCCTGAGCTGATAATAAAGTGAGATTATGGGTGATGTTTTCCTTCCTTTGTATTTTTCTGGGTACTTTAAGTTTTTTATATGGCACATGTATTCATTTTTCGCAAAGTTCTATAGTATCTTTACCAACATGTGAAGAACACATCTGGATTTACATTCAAAAGCATTCTTCCATTTCTCCACCAGAGGGCAGCAAAACCACAGTAAATAGCAAAAGCCATTTATTTCAAGGTGTTTGGTCTGAAATTGAATGCTGCTGTTCAGTTGTTGATTTTGACAGGCTGCTGGTACAAACTCATCATCAGATTGTTTGCTTGTCTGATAAATGACTATATATTCATTGTAAACACCGACGGAGAGGAGAAAAGACAAGTCACCTATAATCAGGGACCATCTGACATTTATTTCACGTTTCCATGTGTGATGAAAAGAGGAGAAGGGTACGTGGTTTTTTTTTTTTAAGTCTGCTGACAAAAAGTCCCCCATACAATTATTTTCTAATCTACGCTTCACATCAAATGTCTCTTGAGCATTTCCCTGCTTCCCTAAGTTCTCTGACATGGTGGTTTTTAAAGGCCGCCTGGTGTTCCAGCCTGTGCACTCGTTGTACCTTGCCTCCCGGATTTACACTGGTCCTTTAGGTGTTTGAACTGTCTTCAAAGTATAAAAGTTTTCCCATGTATAAAATACACATAGAAAACTATACCACCCAATTAATCACTACTCGATTTTGACAGATGTTAACTGTTGCCGTTTTTACTTCAGATATTTTGAAGAAAGGTTTACAGGTAGGGTTGGAGGTCCCGATGTCCGATTAACTTCTCTCCTTCCATCCCCAAAATCAACTCTGATCTGAGGCCGGTGCTTATTTCTCCTATCCTCGATCTCAGGCTTTAATTACAAAAGTACGTTCTGTAAACAACAGAGTGTTGTCCGGAGCTTTTAAATTCTACACATAAATGTAATCACCAAGGCATGTCCTATATTTCCTTAACATTATGATTTACCCCCTGTTGATTTACACCTAGTTCATTTGAACTGCTTTGAGGTATTATAATTTATAAATAGAATCTCTTCACACATTCCCTATGCATAAGCATTTAGGTGGTTTCTAATCATTGAGTATCACTGCTCTTTTGACGGGGCAGGTGCGCATAGATTCTCTAGCTGTGATACCTAGAGAAGAATTACGTTTGGGATTCCAGAAGACGAATGGCGGATTCGAAAGGGTCAGCCCCTTCAGCTCTACTGGCTACTGCTGAATCACACTCCGGAATTCTCAGTTCTCAATTCAGAGGGTCGTGAATTAGCCCCATTTCCTCACTTCGTCTTTGTGGTAGGAGGCATGGCTTTAAGCATCTTGGAGGGTAAGCATCTCTTCATGGTCACTGGCAACACAAGGTTTTCTCTTTTGTGAATCCATTACCTTTGCTTATTACCTGCTTGGGTTCTTTACCTTTTTCTAATCGATTTGTACGAATCGTGTAACTATATCTGATTCAGACCTGGTATCTAGAGGAATCACGTGGCACGCACAAAGCGGGTAATTTAAGGAGACCTTGGGCTTCCCTGGTGGTGCGGTGGTTAGGAATCCACCTGGCAAGGCAGGGGACACGGGTTCCAGCTCTAGTCCCGGAAGATCCCACAGGCCCCAGAGCAACAAACTCCACGCAGCACAACTACCGAGCCAGCGCGCCACAACTACTGAAGCCCGCTCGCCTAGAGCCCGTGCTCCGCAACAAGAGAAGGCACCGCAATGAGAAGCCCACGCACTGCAACGAAGAGTAGCCCCTGCTCGCCGTAACTAGAGAGAGCCCGTGCTGGGCAACGAAGGCCCAACACAGCCAAAAATAAATTAAATAAAATAAATTTTTTTTAAAAGAATAATGAAAACCAAAATGCATATGAAGTATAATTCCAACTTTAAAACTAGGAGCTGAAGCATTTACAATAGCCAACACATGGAAGCAGCCTAAGTGGCCACCGACAGATGAATGGATAAAGCAGAGGTGGCACGTATATACAATGGAATATTACTCAGCCAGAAAAAGAAACGAAATTGAGTTATTTGGAGTGAGGTGGGTGGACTTAGACACTGTCACACGGAGTGAAGTAAGTCAGAAAGAGAAAAACAAATACCATATGCTAACACATATATATGGAATCTAAAAAAAAAAAAAAAGAAAAAACGGTTCTCATGAGTCTCAGAGCAGGACAGGAATAAAGACGCAGACGTAGAGAATGGACTTGAGGACACGGGGAGGGGGAAGGGTAAGCTGGGACGAAGTGAGAGAGTGGCACTGACGTATATACACTACCAAATGTCAAACAGATAGCTAGTGGGAAGCAGCCGCATAGCACAGAGGGGTCAGCTCTGTGCTCTGTGACCACCTAGAGGGGTGGGATAGGGAGGGTGGGAGGGAGACGCAAGAGGGACGGGATATGGGGATATATATGTCCATGTACAGCTGATTCAATTTGTCATACCGCAGAAATTAACACACCAGTGTAAAGCAATTCTACGCCAATAAAGGTGTTCCCAAAAATGAGCTGAAAAAAGATGGGGAGGAAATGGGCTAAAATAGTAACTGTGGTGGAATTAAGCGTGGTTTTTATTCACCTTTTCATATTCCATGCACTAACTAACCAAGTCCTCTATTTCCAATATCCACATACTAAGTTTTCCATAATAAAAGCAGTATCACCTGCCCTCCTGCCCAAGGGAGAAAGGCCCACTGGGCAGCATCATCTCCCCACTTGTGCTCCCCTCCTGGGACCCTGGCTTGGAGCACGTGACGGGGCCCCCAGAGCGCTCTCATCACAGCTGTAGAGATGTGTCCTCGTTGGCTTCACAGGGATGAGCAAGCCTACGGCGGACTTATCTGCTTTGGTTCCCAGGCGCAGCCCCACCCAGCCTGCCTTCATCCTGGCCCATCACGGGCGCTAACCCCCTCTCAACTTCTTCCAACCACAGCCTCTAGCTTCCTGGAGCGTTGTCGGTTATGTGAATTTCTTATTTTCAGTGATCTTTGTCCAGAAGATAAAAAGGGAAACTTTATCAAATTTTCTATGTAATGATGCAAAGTCCCTGCATGGCAAAAATACATAATCAACAAACAAGCAATTATAAAATGACAATTGAGAAATATTTGGAAGATACAGGACAAAGGGCTGAGTTACCTAATTTATGCAGAGCTCCAAATCAAAAGTTAACAAAACAAGATGAAAAGCCCAATAGAAGACAAACATGAAGTAAGCAAAGGGTACAAAGAAACACCAATTACCAGAAAGCAGGGGGAAGTGTTGAACCTCACTGGTAATAAAAGAAGTGAAAGCCCAAACAACAATGGAATAGAATTTCTTACCTTGCAAATTGCAGAAAGGTCAATAAGAAGGACAATTTGACAATACCTAGTAAGTTTATAAAGGCATGGAGCCACTGAGGAAGACCCGATTTGGAATTTATCCTATAGAAATATTTATAATTTCACCAAGATTAGATATATGATGTTCACTGCAACCTTTTTTAACAAAAGTGTGAAAGAAAGAAAGAAAGACACAAAGAAAGGAAAGAAAGAAAGAACGAACTTGAAGCAGTCTCTGAACAAGGATCAAATTACTAGGTATTTGTATTTGAAGATAGGTAAAGAAAGCAAAAATCGAGTATCAAAACCAAATTCTAGGGACTTCCCTGGTGGCACAGTAGTTAAGAGTCCGCCTGCCAATGCAGGGGACACGAGTTCGAGCCCTGGTCCGGGAAGATCCCACGAGCCACAGAGCAACTAAGTCCGTGCGCCACAACGACTGAGCCTGCGCTCTAGAGCCCACGAGCCACAACTACTGAAGCCCGCACACCTACAGCCCCTGCTCCGCAACAAGAGAAGCCACTGCAATGAGAAGCCCGCACACCTCAACGAAGAGTAGCCCCCGCCCCGCTCGCCGCAACTAGAGAACGCCCGCGTGCGGCAACGAAGACCCAATACAGCCACATAAACAAATAAAGAAATACATTTATTTTGTTAAAGAAAATTCTAGGTTAGCACTCCGAGAGCAGAAAAGTTGACTTTCTACTGGAAGAACTACTACACCCTGATCGTTTTTATCTGCCCTGCCCAGGAACTCAGAATCCTGAGCTGATAATAAAGTGAGATTATGGGTGATGTTTTCCTTCCTTTGTATTTTTCTGGGTACTTTAAGTTTTTTATATGGCACATGTATTCATTTTTCGCAAAGTTCTATAGTATCTTTATCAACATGTGAAGAACACATCTGGATTTACATTCAAAAGCATTCTTCCATTTCTCCACCAGAGGGCAGCAAAACCACAGTAAATAGCAAAAGCCATTTATTTCAAGGTGTTTGGTCTGAAATTGAATGCTGCTGTTCAGTTGTTGATTTTGACAGGCTGCTGGTACAAACTCATCATCAGATTGTTTGCTTGTCTGATAAATGACTATATATTCATTGTAAACACCGACGGAGAGGAGAAAAGACAAGTCACCTATAATCAGGGACCATCTGACATTTATTTCACGTTTCTATGTGTGATGAAAAGAGGAGAAGGGTACGTGTTTTTTTTTTTTTAAGTCTGCTGACAAAAAGTCCCCCATACAATTATTTTCTAATCTACGCTTCACATCAAATGTCTCTTGAGCATTTCCCTGCTTCCCTAAGTTCTCTGACATGGTGGTTTTTAAAGGCCGCCTGGTGTTCCAGCCTGTGCACTCGTTGTACCTTGCCTCCCGGATTTACACTGGGCCTTTAGGTGTTTGAACTGTCTTCAAAGTATAAAAGTTTTCCCATGTATAAAATACACATAGAAAACTATACCACCCAATTAATCACTACTCGAATTTGACAGATGTTAACTGTTGCCGTTTTTACTTCAGATATTTTGAAGAAAGGTTTACAGGTAGGGTTGGAGGTCCCGATGTCCGATTAACTTCTCTCCTTCCATCCCCAAAATCAACTCTGATCTGAAGCCGGTGCTTATTTCTCCTATCCTCGATCTCAGGCTTTAATTACAAAAGTACGTTCTGTAAACAACAGAGTGTTGTCCGGAGCTTTTAAATTCTACACATAAATGTAATCACCAAGGCATGTCCTATATTTCCTTAACATTATGATTTACCCCCTGTTGATTTACACCTAGTTCATTTGAACTGCTTTGAGGTATTATAATTTATAAATAGAATCTCTTCACACATTCCCTATGCATAAGCATTTAGGTGGTTTCTAATCATTGAGTATCACTGCTCTTTTGACGGGGCAGGTGCGCATAGATTCTCTAGCTGTGATACCTAGAGAAGAATTACGTTTGGGATTCCAGAAGACGAATGGCGGATTCGAAAGGGTCAGCCCCTTCAGCTCTACTGGCTACTGCTGAATCACACTCCGGAATTCTCAGTTCTCAATTCAGAGGGTCGTGAATTAGCCCCATTTCCTCATTTCGTCTTTGTGGTAGGAGGCATGGCTTTAAGCATCTTGGAGGGTAAGCATCTCTTCATGGTCACTGGCAACACAAGGTTTTCTCTTTTGTGAATCCATTACCTTTGCTTATTACCTGCTTGGGTTCTTTACCTTTTTCTAATCGATTTGTACGAATCGTGTAACTATATCTGATTCAGACCTGGTATCTAGAGGAATCACGTGGCACGCACAAAGCGGGTAATTTAAGGAGACCTTGGGCTTCCCTGGTGGTGCGGTGGTTAGGAATCCACCTGGCAAGGCAGGGGACACGGGTTCCAGCTCTAGTCCCGGAAGATCCCACAGGCCCCAGAGCAACAAACTCCACGCAGCACAACTACCGAGCCAGCGCGCCACAACTACTGAAGCCCGCTCGCCTAGAGCCCGTGCTCCGCAACAAGAGAAGGCACCGCAATGAGAAGCCCACGCACTGCAACGAAGAGTAGCCCCTGCTCGCCGTAACTAGAGAGAGCCCGTGCTGGGCAACGAAGGCCCAACACAGCCAAAAATAAATTAAATAAAATAAATATTTTTTAAAAGAATAATGAAAACCAAAATGCATATGAAGTATAATTCCAACATTAAAACTAGGAGCTGAAGCATTTACAATAGCCAACACATGGAAGCAGCCTAAGTGGCCACCGACAGATGAATGGATAAAGCAGAGGTGGCACGTATATACAATGGAATATTACTCAGCCAGAAAAAGAAACGAAATTGAGTTATTTGGAGTGAGGTGGGTGGACTTAGACACTGTCACACGGAGTGAAGTAAGTCAGAAAGAGAAAAACAAATACCATATGCTAACACATATATATGGAATCTAAAAAAAAAAAAAAAGAAAAAACGGTTCTCATGAGTCTCAGAGCAGGACAGGAATAAAGACGCAGACGTAGAGAATGGACTTGAGGACACGGGGAGGGGGAAGGGTAAGCTGGGACGAAGTGAGAGAGTGGCACTGACGTATATACACTACCAAATGTCAAACAGATAGCTAGTGGGAAGCAGCCGCATAGCACAGAGGGGTCAGCTCAGTGCTCTGTGACCACCTAGAGGGGTGGGATAGGGAGGGTGGGAGGGAGACGCAAGAGGGACGGGATATGGGGATATATATGTCCATGTACAGCTGATTCAATTTGTCATACCGCAGAAATTAACACACCAGTGTAAAGCAATTCTACGCCAATAAAGGTGTTCCCAAAAATGAGCTGAAAAAAGATGGGGAGGAAATGGGCTAAAATAGTAACTGTGGTGGAATTAAGCGTGGTTTTTATTCACCTTTTCATATTCCATGCACTAACTAACCAAGTCCTCTATTTCCAATATCCACATACTAAGTTTTCCATAATAAAAGCAGTATCACCTGCCCTCCTGCCCAAGGGAGAAAGGCCCACTGGGCAGCATCATCTCCCCACTTGTGCTCCCCTCCTGGGACCCTGGCTTGGAGCACGTGACGGGGCCCCCAGAGCGCTCTCATCACAGCTGTAGAGATGTGTCTTCGTTGGCTTCACAGGGATGAGCAAGCCTACGGCGGACTTATCTGCTTTGGTTCCCAGGCGCAGCCCCACCCAGCCTGCCTTCATCCTGGCCCATCACGGGCGCTAACCCCCTCTCAACTTCTTCCAACCACACCCTCTAGCTTCCTGGAGCGTTGTCGGTTATGTGAATTTCTTATTTTCAGTGATCTTTGTCCAGAAGCTAAAAAGGGAAACTTTATCAAATTTTCTATGTAATGATGCAAAGTCCCTGCATGGCAAAAATACATAATCAACAAACAAGCAATTATAAAATGACAATTGAGAAATATTTGGAAGATACAGGACAAAGGGCTGAGTTACCTAATTTATGCAGAGCTCCAAATCAAAAGTTAACAAAACAAGATGAAAAGCCCAATAGAAGACAAACGTGAAGTAAGCAAAGGGTACAAAGAAACACCAATTACCAGAAAGCAGGGGGAAGTGTTGAACCTCACTGGTAATAAAAGAAGTGAAAGCCCAAACAACAATGGAATACAATTTCTTACCTTGCAAATTGCAGAAAGGTCAATAAGAAGGACAATTTGACAATATCTAGTAAGTTTATAAAGGCATGGAGCCACTGAGGAAGACCCGATTTGGAATTTATCCTATAGAAATATTTATAATTTCACCAAGATTAGATATATGATGTTCACTGCAACCTTTTTTAACAAAAGTGTGAAAGAAAGAAAGAAAGACACAAAGAAAGGAAAGAAAGAAAGAATGAACTTGAAGCAGTCTCTGAACAAGGATCAAATTACTAGGTATTTGTATTTGAAGATAGGTAAAGAAAGCAAAAATCGAGTATCAAAACCAAATTCTAGGGACTTCCCTGGTGGCACAGTAGTTAAGAGTCCGCCTGCCAATGCAGGGGACACGAGTTCGAGCCCTGGTCCGGGAAGATCCCACGAGCCACAGAGCAACTAAGTCCGTGCGCCACAACGACTGAGCCTGCGCTCTAGAGCCCACGAGCCACAACTACTGAAGCCCGCACACCTACAGCCCCTGCTCCGCAACAAGAGAAGCCACTGCAATGAGAAGCCCGCACACCTCAACGAAGAGTAGCCCCCGCCCCGCTCGCCGCAACTAGAGAACGCCCGCGTGCGGCAACGAAGACCCAATACAGCCACATAAACAAATAAAGAAATACATTTATTTTGTTAAAGAAAATTCTAGGTTAGCACTCCGAGAGCAGAAAAGTTGACTTTCTACTGGAAGAACTACTACACCCTGATCGTTTTTATCTCCCCTGCCCAGGAACTCAGAATCCTGAGCTGATAATAAAGTGAGATTATGGGTGATGTTTTCCTTCCTTTGTATTTTTCTGGGTACTTTAAGTTTTTTATATGGCACATGTATTCATTTTTCGCAAAGTTCTATAGTATCTTTACCAACATGTGAAGAACACATCTGGATTTACATTCAAAAGCATTCTTCCATTTCTCCACCAGAGGGCAGCAAAACCACAGTAAATAGCAAAAGCCATTTATTTCAAGGTGTTTGGTCTGAAATTGAATGCTGCTGTTCAGTTGTTGATTTTGACAGGCTGCTGGTACAAACTCATCATCAGATTGTTTGCTTGTCTGATAAATGACTATATATTCATTGTAAACACCGACGGAGAGGAGAAAAGACAAGTCACCTATAATCAGGGACCATCTGACATTTATTTCACGTTTCCATGTGTGATGAAAAGAGGAGAAGGGTACGTGGTTTTTTTTTTTTAAGTCTGCTGACAAAAAGTCGCCCATACAATTATTTTCTAATCTACGCTTCACATCAAATGTCTCTTGAGCATTTCCCTGCTTCCCTAAGTTCTCTGACATGGTGGTTTTTAAAGGCCGCCTGGTGTTCCAGCCTGTGCACTCGTTGTACCTTGCCTCCCGGATTTACACTGGGCCTTTAGGTGTTTGAACTGTCTTCAAAGTATAAAAGTTTTCCCATGTATAAAATACACATAGAAAACTATACCACCCAAATAATCACTACTCGAATTTGACAGATGTTAACTGTTGCCGTTTTTACTTCAGATATTTTGAAGAAAGGTTTACAGGTAGGGTTGGAGGTCCCGATGTCCGATTAACTTCTCTCCTTCCATCCCCAAAATCAACTCTGATCTGAAGCCGGTGCTTATTTCTCCTATCCTCGATCTCAGGCTTTAATTACAAAAGTACGTTCTGTAAACAACAGAGTGTTGTCCGGAGCTTTTAAATTCTACACATAAATGTAATCACCAAGGCATGTCCTATATTTCCTTAACATTATGATTTACCCCCTGTTGATTTATACCTAGTTCATTTGAACTGCTTTAAGGTATTATAATTTATAAATAGAATCTCTTCACACATTCCTTATGTATAAGCATTTAGGTGGTTTCTAATCATTGAGTATCACTGCTCTTTTGACGGGGCAGGTGCGCATAGATGCTCTAGCTGTGATACCTAGAGAAGAATTACGTTTGGGATTCCAGAAGACGAATGGCGGATTCGAAAGGGTCAGCCCCTTCAGCTCTACTGGCTACTGCTGAATCACACTCCGGAATTCTCAGTTCTCAATTCAGCGGGTCGTGAATTAGCCCCATTTCCTCACTTCGTCTTTGTGGTAGGAGGCATGGCTTTAAGCATCTTGGAGGGTAAGCATCTCTTCACGGTCACTGGCAACACAAGGTTTTCTCTTTTGTGAATCCATTACCTTTGCTTATTACCTGCTTGGGTTCTTTACCTTTTTCTAATCGATTTGTACGAATCGTGTAACTATATCTGATTCAGACCTGGTATCTAGAGGAATCACGTGGCACGCACAAAGCGGGTAATTTAAGGAGACCTTGGGCTTCCCTGGTGGTGCGGTGGTTAAGAATCCACCTGGCAAGGCAGGGGACACGGGTTCCAGCTCTAGTCCCGGAAGATCCCACAGGCCCCAGAGCAACAAACTCCACGCAGCACAACTACCGAGCCAGCGCGCCACAACTACTGAAGCCCGCTCGCCTAGAGCCCGTGCTCCGCAACAAGAGAAGGCACCGCAATGAGAAGCCCACGCACTGCAACGAAGAGTAGCCCCTGCTCGCCGTAACTAGAGAGAGCCCGTGCTGGGCAACGGAGGCCCAACACAGCCAAAAATAAATTAAATAAAATAAATTTTTTTTAAAAGAATAATGAAAACCAAAATGCATATGAAGTATAATTCCAACTTTAAAACTAGGAGCTGAAGCATTTACAATAGCCAACACATGGAAGCAGCCTAAGTGGCCACCGACAGATGAATGGATAAAGCAGAGGTGGCACGTATATACAATGGAATATTACTCAGCCAGAAAAAGAAACGAAATTGAGTTATTTGGAGTGAGGTGGGTGGACTTAGACACTGTCACACGGAGTGAAGTAAGTCAGAAAGAGAAAAACAAATACCATATGCTAACACATATATATGGAATCTAAAAAAAAAAAAAAAAAGAAAAAACGGTTCTCATGAGTCTCAGAGCAGGACAGGAATAAAGACGCAGACGTAGAGAATGGACTTGAGGACACGGGGAGGGGGAAGGGTAAGCTGGGACGAAGTGAGAGAGTGGCACTGACGTATATACACTACCAAATGTCAAACAGATAGCTAGTGGGAAGCAGCCGCATAGCACAGAGGGGTCAGCTCGGTGCTCTGTGACCACCTAGAGGGGTGGGATAGGGAGGGTGGGAGGGAGACGCAAGAGGGACGGGATATGGGGATATATATGTCCGTGTACAGCTGATTCACTTTGTCATACCGCAGAAATTAACACACCGGTGTAAAGCAATTCTACGCCAATAAAGATGTTCCAAAAAATGGGCTGAAAAAAGATGGGGAGGAAATGGGCTAAAATAGTAACTGTGGTGGAATTAAGCGTGGTTTTTATTCACCTTTTCATATTCCATGCACTAACTAACCAAGTCCTCTATTTCCAATATCCACATACTAAGTTTTCCATAATAAAAGCAGTATCACCTGCCCTCCTGCCCAAGGGAGAAAGGCCCACTGGGCAGCAACATCTCCCCACTTGTGCTCCCCTCCTGGGACCCTGGCTTGGAGCACGTGACGGGGCCCCCAGAGCGCTCTCATCACAGCTGTAGAGATGTGTCCTCGTTGGCTTCACAGGGATGAGCAAGCCTACGGCGGACTTATCTGCTTTGGTTCCCAGGCGCAGCCCCACCCAGCCTGCCTTCATCCTGGCCCATCACGGGCGCTAACCCCCTCTCAACTTCTTCCAACCACACCCTCTAGCTTCCTGGAGCGTTGTCGGTTATGTGAATTTCTTATTTTCAGTGATCTTTGTCCAGAAGCTAAAAAGGGAAACTTTATCAAATTTTCTATGTAATGATGCAAAGTCCCTGCATGGCAAAAATACATAATCAACAAACAAGCAATTATAAAATGACAATTGAGAAATATTTGGAAGATACAGGACAAAGGGCTGAGTTACCTAATTTATGCAGAGCTCCAAATCAAAAGTTAACAAAACAAGATGAAAAGCCCAATAGAAGACAAACGTGAAGTAAGCAAAGGGTACAAAGAAACACCAATTACCAGAAAGCAGGGGGAAGTGTTGAACCTCACTGGTAATAAAAGAAGTGAAAGCCCAAACAACAATGGAATAGAATTTCTTACCTTGCAAATTGCAGAAAGGTCAATAAGAAGGACAATTTGACAATATCTAGTAAGTTTATAAAGGCATGGAGCCACTGAGGAAGACCCGATTTGGAATTTATCCTATAGAAATATTTATAATTTCACCAAGATTAGATATATGATGTTCACTGCAACCTTTTTTAACAAAAGTGTGAAAGAAAGAAAGAAAGACACAAAGAAAGGAAAGAAAGAAAGAATGAACTTGAAGCAGTCTCTGAACAAGGATCAAATTACTAGGTATTTGTATTTGAAGATAGGTAAAGAAAGCAAAAATCGAGTATCAAAACCAAATTCTAGGGACTTCCCTGGTGGCACAGTAGTTAAGAGTCCGCCTGCCAATGCAGGGGACACGAGTTCGAGCCCTGGTCCGGGAAGATCCCACGAGCCACAGAGCAACTAAGTCCGTGCGCCACAACGACTGAGCCTGCGCTCTAGAGCCCACGAGCCACAACTACTGAAGCCCGCACACCTACAGCCCCTGCTCCGCAACAAGAGAAGCCACTGCAATGAGAAGCCCGCACACCTCAACGAAGAGTAGCCCCCGCCCCGCTCGCCGCAACTAGAGAACGCCCGCGTGCGGCAACGAAGACCCAATACAGCCACATAAACAAATAAAGAAATACATTTATTTTGTTAAAGAAAATTCTAGGTTAGCACTCCGAGAGCAGAAAAGTTGACTTTCTACTGGAAGAACTACTACACCCTGATCGTTTTTATCTCCCCTGCCCAGGAACTCAGAATCCTGAGCTGATAATAAAGTGAGATTATGGGTGATGTTTTCCTTCCTTTGTATTTTTCTGGGTACTTTAAGTTTTTTATATGGCACATGTATTCATTTTTCGCAAAGTTCTATAGTATCTTTATCAACATGTGAAGAACACATCTGGATTTACATTCAAAAGCATTCTTCCATTTCTCCACCAGAGGGCAGCAAAACCACAGTAAATAGCAAAAGCCATTTATTTCAAGGTGTTTGGTCTGAAATTGAATGCTGCTGTTCAGTTGTTGATTTTGACAGGCTGCTGGTACAAACTCATCATCAGATTGTTTGCTTGTCTGATAAATGACTATATATTCATTGTAAACACCGACGGAGAGGAGAAAAGACAAGTCACCTATAATCAGGGACCATCTGACATTTATTTCACGTTTCTATGTGTGATGAAAAGAGGAGAAGGGTACGTGTTTTTTTTTTTTTAAGTCTGCTGACAAAAAGGCCCCCATACAATTATTTTCTAATCTACGCTTCACATCAAATGTCTCTTGAGCATTTCCCTGCTTCCCTAAGTCCCTAAGTGAGAAGCCTGAGCACCGCAACGAAGAGTAGACCCCGCTCGCCACAACGAAGACCCAACGCAGCCAAAAATAAATAAAATTCCATAAGGAGGGCTTAATACAGAGACTGTTGACAAACGCATGGCCAGTTTGGGGACAAGCAGCGAGGGACAGTGCAGCAGCCATGACGGGCAACAGTGAGTGGTGCTCTTCACTCCCTGCCTCAAGTGCCAAGGGCAGTGTGGGAGACCATTCTCCTTGGCTTTGTGGACGTTTCCATGTGAATGGGAGGGCAGCAGGCAGCCCAGAGCGCTGGAGAGAGTAGATATGATAGACTAAGAACGTGGCACTCCCGGAGCCATCCGGGTCCCTCGGCCTTCTCCTTCTCAACCGGGAGAAGTTTGCTGGCCGTCCAGGACCACAAAGCTGGAGAGCCTCCAGCTCAGGCCTTGGGATTTTGGCTTGCATCCCATGGAGAACAATCTCTCCGGAGGGGAGGAGTGCAGGCCAGCAGCAGCCCTGCTGACGGCTTGGAGGGGCTCCTCTGCTCTGCTCCGTCCCCACCACGGGCAGGTGACAGCGCTCTTGTTACGTCACCCTGTGGGAACTGGGCAGCTGGCTATCAAGTGAAGACGCTGCTGGGGCTGCTGCCTTGTGCTGTAATGAAGTCTGTGTCTCTGCCCAGGGCTGAAAGCCAGGCAGGCTGACTTGCGAGCTTGCAGGAGGGTAAAATTACAGAGCCTTCGCCCTTTCTGACTTGACAGGGATAAGTAGAGCCCAGGAAGCGAGCTGTAAGCCTAGGAGCTGAGCCCTGGGGGAGGCACGTGGCCAGCTCCCTCCACAGGGCGGGGGCCAGGGGTGTCAGTCCACAGCACCTGCCTTCTCCTCTCCCCCTGAAGCCCCCACCGGGAAAACAAGGGGGATGGAAGGCGTCCGGCATCGTGAATGGTTTTGTGCTTTGCAAACTTCTCTTAGAATGTGGTTTTGCCTTTCCCTCCATAAGCATGGTCTGTTTGATACTGATTTTTTTGCTATGTGTTCAGACTATTTTGTGTACTTTTACCCGGGCCGTATTTGTATTAATAAGTACTCCACGTGTGTATTGACTGGTTGTTGTGTGCTGGCTTCTACGAACGTCCATTAGCTCAAGAGAAACAGCAACAATAACAGTGAGTCGTTGGAGCGATATCGGGGGTGGCGTTGGTTTAAAAAGAAAACAAACGCAACCACAATCCTCGACAATAACAACAGACCAGAGGGCGGGCGTTTCTCTGAGAATATTTGGGGCTGCAAGTGTCAGAAACCGTGACTCATTTGGATCAAACAATAAGGAAAGTGGAAACTTCGATCTCTCTTAATAGAAAGTCCAGATGTAGCTGTCCCCAAGGTTGGCTGAATCGTCATCTTCATGATGTCATTATGCCTGGACTTTCACATTTCTTTTCTACCATCCTTCGTACTAGTTTAATCAACACGTTTGAAGCAAGACATTGGCAGCAGTACCTCATCCAAACTTGTCAATGTCAAGAGGAAGAGATAAATAATACTGTCCTATGACTCTCGGTTAAAAAGAGGGGACAGGGCTTCCCTGGTGGCGCAGTGGTTGAGAGTCCGCCTGCCGATGCAGGGGACGCGGGTTCGTGTCCCGGTCCGGGAGGATCCCACATGCCGCGGAGCGGCTGGGCCCGTGAGCCGTGGCCACTGCGCCTGCGCGTCCGGAGCCTGTGCTCCGCAACAGGAGAGGCCACAGCAGTGAGAGGCCCGCGTACCGCAAAAAAAAAAAAAAAAAAAGAGGGGACATTTCTCCCAGAAGTCTTCCTATCAGGCTCCCCACCACACACCCCCCGTCACACAGCAGCAGCTGGCGTTGGGTCACACCGGTTTTCCTGAAAACATTACCAACAAGGCAGAGGTTAATCACGTCAAGCATACTGAGTTGATTCTTAGGGCAAAAGAAGGAGTTAGCTTTCACTTCAAGAAACACGCCACGCAGTGCAGGGGTGGATACCTGACCAACATTTGGATTCCCTTAGGTAGACTGGAGAGGAACGGGAAGCTAGGTAGGCAACCCAAAGCCTTCACTACTACAGGGGGGACAAACGAAAGCAAACTCTCAAACCTCCACAGAAAAAAAACCAAACAATCCAACTGGAAAATCGGAAAAGATATGAAGAGACATTTCACTGAAGAGGATATACAGATGCCAAACACATGAAAAGACCTTCAACATCATTAGCCATTTGGGAACTACAAATTGAAACCACAATGAGATGTCTGTACACACCTACCAGAAAGGCTAAAATTACAAAAAAAAAAATAAATACTGGCAACACCAAATGCTGATGAGGAGGCAGAGAAACCCGACTAGACATCGGTAGTAGCAACACAGAACGGCACAGCCACTGTAGAACATATTGTGGCAGTTTCTTAAAACTCTAAATATACACTTACCATTCGCCCCAGCAGCCCCACTCCAGCGTGTTCCCGAACCAGGCTTGTTTGTCCGAAGCGCAGCAAAAGCCAAAACGTTGAGCCGCCGAGGTTTGCAGCAAAGACAGGGTTTACTCGCAAGGCAGCCAAGCGAGGAGACAGGAAAACTAGCGTCACATCCCCCTGCCCTGAAGGCAAGGGGATAACTAATTAAAAAGCACGGGGGTGTGAGGCGTGGACAGCGCAGGGAGCAGGGGTAATGGTGATTAGAAAAAGGTGCGGGAATTGTTCGGTGGGGGGCGTAATTAAGCTACAGGCCGCTGCAGGGTCAAAAGGTCACTCGCGCATGCCCAGTTGGAGGGTCGGTGGTCCTATCCAGTCTTAACCAGCTTTAGCTCTAAGTAGGCACAGCTGCTTCCAAGTTCCTGGACAACAGCTCCGGCGAACATCTTATTGTTCACGCTACCCGCTGCTTGGAGGACAGGCAAGTCCTCAATTAAACAATTAAAACGACCTTGATTACTGAAGGCAGGCTACAGGTGAAATGGAGTTAACTAATGGTTACCCACTGTTTCATGGGCGCTAATCCCAGAGAAATGAAAACCTGTACACAATTATTCAAAGCAGCTTTCTGTGTGATAGCTAAAAACTAGAAACAGCCAAAAATGTTCTATGACATATGACTAGTTAAACTGTAGTATATTTATACCATGGAATATAACTTAGCAGTAAAAACAACAGCAAAAATGAACTATCGATTCATGAAAAAACTTGGGTGGACCCCAAGGGCATTATGCTGCATGAAAAAAAATTCAAAGAGTTACATATAATGTAATCCCATTTATATAATATTCTTGAAATGACAAAATTATTGCGATGGAGAAAAGATGAGTGGTTGCCAGGGGTTAAGGGTGGTGTGGTGGAGGGGAGTATGATTATAAAGGGGTAGCAATAGAGAGATCTTTGTAGTAATGGAATAGCTCTGTATCTTGATTGTGATCACACAAATCTGTACATGTGATGATGGCATAGAACTATACACACTTTGTACCAATGTTAATTTCCTGGTTTTGTAATTACATAAGATATAACCGTTGGGGGCTTCTGGGACTATGGCAGAGTAGGAAGCACCAGAAATCTGTCTTCCTACCTAAACAACAGTTGCATTGGCAGAGTCTGTCTGATGTAGCTATTTGGAACTCTAGTATATGGAAGGCTTGCAACTTCCAGTGGAAGGCTTGGAGGGTAAATTGTGGTTAAGTTCAGTCAATTTCAGCTCTTAGTGCAGTAGCAGCTAAGGGTTCTCAACCCCTAGCCCTAAGGCAAGCAGCTGAGCAGTGTTCCTGGAGCAGCTTGCACAGAGCTTGTGGGAGCAGAATGGATAAAAACACTTTATCCAACTATATGCTGTCTGTAAGATTCTCACTTTAGATCCAAAGACACAAATAGATTGAAAGTGAAAGGATGTAAAAAGATATTCCCTGCAAAAAACAAGAGGCCAGGGGTGGTTCTACTAATATCAGACAAATAGACTTTAAATCAAAAAAGTTTACAAGAGATAAAGAAGGACATTATATATTAATAGGAGTTTCAATAGAGCAAGAAGATATATCAATTATAAACATTTATGCGCCAAATGACAGGCATCAAAATATATGAAGCAGGGCTTCCCTGGTGGCGCAGTGGTTGAGAGTCCGCCTGCCAATGCGGGGGACACGGGTTTGTGCCCCGGTCCCGGAAGATCCCACGTGCCGCGGAGCGGCTGGGCCCGTGAGCCATGCCCGCTGCGCCTGCGCATCCGGAGCCTGTGCTCCGCAACGGGAGAGGCCACAACAGTGAGAGGCCTGCGTACCGAACAAAAAAAAAAAAAATTATATATATATATATATATGAAGCAAAAATGGACAGAACTGAACAGAGAAATAAACTTTTCTACTATAATAGTCATAGACTTCAATATCCCACTCACAATAATAAAATAACCAGACAGAAGATAGCAAGGAAATAGAGGACTTAACACAGTAAACCAACCAGATTTAACAGAACACTGCACCCAACAACAATGGCATACACATTCTCCAATGGACATGGAATATTTTACAGGATAGACCATATGTTAGTCCATAAATTATGTCTCAGTAGACTTAAAAAGACAGATGTCACACAAAGTATCTTCTCTGACCACAATGAGATGAAGTTAGAAATCAATAAGAGAAGGAAAAATGGAAATTTCACAAAATTGTGAAAATTAAACACTTTTAAACAAGCCATGGATCAAAGAAGAAATCACAAGGGAAATTAGAAAATACTTGGAGACAAGTGAAAATGAAAACAACATATCAAAACTTATAGGACACAGAAAAAGGGAGAAATTTACAGCTATAAATGCTCACACTAAACAACAAGAAAAATCTCAAATCAACAACCTAACTTTACAACTTAAGGAACTAGCAAGAAAGAACAAACTAAATCCAAAGCTAGCAGAAGGTAGGGAATAAAGATTAGAGCAGAGATAAACAAAATAGAGGATAGAAAAACAATAGAGAAAATCAATAAAACCAAATGTTGGTTCTTTGAAAAGATCAACAAAATTGACAAACCTTTGGTTAGATGAACTAAGAAAAAAAGAGAAGATTCAAATTATGAAAATCAGAAATGAAGTGAAAGTGGGAACATTACTACTGACTCTACAGAAATAAAAATGATTATAAGAGAGTACTACAATTGTTCACCAACAAAATGGATAACTTAGGTGAAATGGACATATTCTGAGAAACACAAAACCTACCAAGACTAAATCATAAAGAAACAAAAAATGTGAATAGACCTATAAACAGTAAAGAGATTGGATCAATAATGAAAAATCTCCCACCCCCACCAACAAAAAAGCCCTGGACCTGATGGCTTCACAAGTGAATTCCACCAAATATTTAAAGAACTGATACTGTCCTTCTCAAACTTTTCCAAAAAAAACTGAAGGAGGGAAACACGTCCTACTCATTCTATGAGGCCACAATTATCCTTATAGCAAAGCCAGAAAAAAGACACGACAGGAAAACTGCAGGTGTTCATATCCCTTATGAACATTGATGCAAAAGTTCTCATCAAAATACTAGCAAATTGAATTCAGCAGCATATTAAAAGGATTATACACCATGACCAGTGGGATTTATAACTGGGATGAAAGAATGGTTCAACATATAAAAATCAACCAATGTGATACACCACAGTAAGAAAACAAAGGGAAAAAGCATATAATGGTCTCAGTTGATGCAGAAAAAGCATTCACCAACTTCAATAGCCTTCAGTGATAAGAACACTCAAACTAGGAATAGAAAAAATCTGCCTCAACATAATAAAAGCCATATATGAAAATTCCACAGCAAATGTCAAACTCAATGGTGAAAAACCGAACGCTTTTCCTCTCAGATCAGGAACAAGGCATGGCTGCCTACTTTCACCACTTCTATTCAAAAAAGTACTGGAAGCTCTAGCCAGAGAAATTAGGCAAGAAAACATGCTTCCAAATTAGAAAAGAAGATGATCTCTATTTGTAGATGATATGACCTTATATGGGCATACATTGGAGATATTGCAGGTTTGGTTCCAAACCACCACAAAAAAGTGAATATTGCAATAAAGCCAGTCACATGAATTTTTTGGTTTCCCAGTGCATATGAAAGTTATGTTTGGGGACTTCCCTGGAGGTCCAGTGGTTAAGACTCCGTGCTTCCACTGCAGGGGGCCCGGTTGGGTCCCTGGTCGGGGAACTAGGCTCCCATGTGGCACAGCCAAAAGTAAAAAAAAATTTTTTAAAGTTATGTTTCCACTATACTGTAGTCTATTAAGTGTGCACCAGCATTATGTCT
Source organism: Kogia breviceps (assembly GCF_026419965.1). Lineage (NCBI taxonomy): Eukaryota > Metazoa > Chordata > Mammalia > Artiodactyla > Physeteridae > Kogia > Kogia breviceps. The sequence continues at coordinate 127,670,096 of NC_081330.1, read as the reverse complement.
GAAAAGCAGTGTTACATACCTGAAGTAAAAAATACTGTATTGCTAAAAAAATACTATCATCTGAGTCTTCAGCAAGTTATAGTAACATCAAAGATCACTGATCACAGATCACCATGAAAATATTATAACAATAGAAAATATTATGAGAAATATTAAGAGAAATATTGCAAGAATTACCAAAATGTGACACAGAGACACAAAGTGAGCAAATGCTTCTGGAAAAATGGCACCCATAGACATGCTTGATGCAAGGTGGCCACAAACCTTCGAATACTGCATTATTGTAAAAACCAAAATAAGGCAAAGTGCAATAAAATGAGGTATGCCTGTATGTAGAAAACCCTAAAGATTCCACCCCCAAAAACCTGTTAGAACTAATAAATGCATTGAGCAAAGTAGCAGGATACATAGTCAAGACACAAAAATCAGTTGTATTTCTCTACACTAGTAATCAATGACCTGAAAGGGAAATTTACAAAAACAATTCCATCTGCAAAAACATCAAAAAGAATTAAATACTTAAGAATTGTTTAAAGAGGTGAGAAACTCGTGCAATAAAAACTAGGAGACACAGCTGAAAGAATTTAAAGAAGGCATAGGTAAATGAAAACACATCCCACGTTCATGGATTGGAAGACCTGATATTTTTAAAACGTCCCACCCCCTCCCTTGGAGTGCCCACAAGAGACAAACTTCCTCACTACCTCTTTTGGGAGGATGAGACATTTCCCTAGTCCTCCCTTTCATGAAGGAGGCAGGAAGTTCTTGTTCCAGCTTTATGCAGGGGTCTCAATTCCAGTTTCCTGTCTTGGTGGGCCAATGTCATGTCTTTTATTTCTGTGCTGGTATTACAACCCTAGCTCCTAATGGTGAGGGTCTATATGGGCATACTTTTCCATTCTGACCCAGGAAAGTGATACTTCTCTCTAGCTAGTCGGTGTATTAATATTTGTATCATATTTTATACAGCAGTCTGTGTATTTGTAGAAATATGAGGAGCATGGGATGCATTACGTCAATCCACCCAATTGCCAGAACTGAAAGTTGGAGTCTGCTTCCAATTTTTCAATATTATAAATAATGCTATGAGGAATATCTTTGCCCATTAATCTTCATGCACATCTCTGGTTATTTTCTTTGGATAAATGCCTAGAAATGGTCAAAGAGAGTGAACGGTTTTAAAGTATTTGATATATAATGCCCCACTGGCAACCTCAAAGAATGCACCACTGTACGTTCCCTGAGAATTCCTGTTTTCCTGCACCCTCATCAACATTTGGAAACTTAAAGAAAAAAATACCATCTGCTCAGACTAAACATATAGCGTAGAAACAGTATTTTTTGCATTTTTAACAGGTTAGAAAAAAATCCAAAGAAGAATAAAATAGTGTGACATATGAAAATTCTATGAAATTCGAATTTCAGTATCAATAAAGACAGTATTTTATTGGTACACAACTAGATCCATTCGTTTACATGTTATCTATGCTCGCTTTCAAGTTGCAATGGCAGAGAGTAGTTGTGACAGAGATCTATGGCTTGCAGTGCCTAAACTATGCACAGCAAAGGTTTGCTGACCCGTGTTTTAGATAAAATCCGCCTACGCACGAAGACATTGTGGTGTAATCATACCATGATACTAACCATCACAGACCAAATGAACTACAACTACACACAACAAAGTGAATGACTCTCACAAACATAAAGTTGAGAAAAAGAAGCCGGAAACAAAAGATTACATGGCAGTATGCATGTTCCTGATAGAACGTTGAGAAACACAAGTCAGGAGAGTGGTAACCGGAAGAGGGTCTGTGTAGTAACTGGAAGAGGCCACGAGGGGGCATCTCAAGTGCTGGTCTGGCTGCCAGTGAGATGCATGAGTTTGGTTTGTAAAAATTCACGGAGGTTTACGCTTACGATCTGTGCACATACCAGTCAATAAGTTATGCTTCAACACAAATTTTAGAAAGAAAAGAAGAGTGTATGGGTGTGGGCCCTGGCACTGCTTGGCCACATCTGGGGACATAGAGTTACATCAGAGCAGGCCAACATGTCTTCGGTATTTTCTCATTTTCTGTTTCTTAGCTCTTCTTCTATAGCTCAGTTTTCGTTGCTTTCCTCATTACCTTTCTTCCCCTGCTTTAGGGGGAGGAACTCCTCTTAGGTTGGCAGACCTATTCTGTGATGAAAAGGAGGTAAGCGGCTGTTAGACAGGTCCGTGCATTTGTCACAAATATTTACTGCTATGTGACAAATCACCTTCAAGATTAATGGTTTAAACAACAATATTTTATTGTTTGCTCATGACTCTGTGGGTCAGGCAGGACTCGGCGAGGGGATTCTTTGGCTGCACGAGGCATGGGCCACAGTCATGCACGGGGCTGCGCAGCTGTCTGGGATGGATGGTGTAAGAAGCCTTACCTCCCAGAGTCTGGCCCCTCAGTGCTCCTTATCACATGGTTCTCCTGGGCTGCCTGATAGGATGGCAGCCTCAAAGTCATCAGACTTCTTACATGGTGGCTGACTCCTAAGAGCAAAAAAGTGGAAGCACCCGTTCTCTTAAGCCTGGGGCTGGAAGTCCCAGAACTTCACTTCTACCATATTAGATCAGTCAAAGAAAGCCATGGGTGTGCTCATTCTAGAAGAGGGGAAATATTGCATGTATGTGATGATGTCGTAATAATAAAGCAAGATAAATAAGCTAAAAAAATTTTTTTAAAGAAGAGGGGAAATGGACTCCCTTCTTGACGTCGGGAACAGAAATGCATTTGTGACCTTCATTAATCTACCCAGAACTTTATCTAGGGTGATAGTAGCTGAGTTGGCTGGAGCTCACCACACTTCCTGGAGCTTCCGGGGTGCTAGGGCCTCAACGGATTATAGCAGATACCCCCCCGACCCCTTTCCATACCACGGGAGTCTTCTGTCCAACTATTAATGCGACATGTTCATGTTCCAGTCACCCAAGTGCCATTTGTGAGAACTCAAGGTACACACGTAATTTAATAATTTGTAGAGACAATTTACAGAGTTAACTGAATTGCAACTTGCCATCTTTTCATTTAAAAGAAAGAAACGGACCTATGCCGTCTGCTGAGCATGAAACTCAAACGGCACAATATCACTGCAACAGTGATTACTGTTACCGGAATTCTTGTGTAGACCAGTGCTTCCTAAACGTGAACGTGCGGAGGTCCGAGTGAGACCAGGTGGTGCTGTTCTGTGGACCACAGAGTGCGACTCTCGCCGTGCTGGGGCACCACTAGACCACAGTAGAATTCAACCAATCAGAGCTCAGTACCTTCCAAAGCACATACTGCCTGCAAACAGGGTTATGTGGACCCTCCATCAACACTCCCTAGTTAAACTGGCATAGAGTTAAGCTGGCATAGAGTTAAGCTGGCCCTTTATAAGGAACATAAATTAGTTGGTTAGGAATGAAATAACTTGTTCAGATGACAACCGATCACACACACGCATGCAAGTCCATAAATGGATGAGAACATGACAAAGGCAGAAAATTAGATTCAGAATATGTAAAAGAAAACCGGAAACAAGCATCTTAGGAGGAATGCATTTTGAATCATATCAGACCTTATCAGCTCTATGCAGGCTCTGGAGGGCTGAGCAAGGTTTCTGAGTTTGGGTGGAATTTATCTGGTCAACAATATTGGTATTTGATCATATTATTGGCACAGGGTTGCAAAGATGGACTTGTGATGTTTTTTTAATGTAAGCACAGTAATTTGGACATTGTACAGCCCTTCAGAAGTGATTACAGCCCTCAGAAATGGGGTGTGTGGGTGTGTGTGTTTGTGCGTGCACAAAAAAAAGATCTACTCAGTTTACAAATCTGATAGTCAACTTATTTAAGTTATAAGCTGAAATGCCTACTTTTCCCTTAACTTTTTTCTAACATTTTTTATTAAAGTGTAGTTGCTGTACAATATTATATAAGTTACAGGTGTGCGATACAGTGAGTCACAGTTTTTAAAGGTTATACTCCATTTATAGTTCTTACAAAATATTGGCTATCTTCCCCACACTGTGCAGTATATCCTTGTAGCTTATTTATTTCTCTTGGCGGCGTCCCACAGCTTGTGGGATCTCAGTTCCCCAACCAGGGATTGAATTTGGGCCACGGCAGTGAAAGCCTGGCATCCTAACCACTAGGCCACCAGGGAACTCCCCCTTGTAGCTTATTGTATACATAATAGTTTGTACCTCTTAATCCCCTACCCTTATATTGCCCTTCCCATCTTCCCACCCCCTTGGCAACTAGTAGTTTGTTCTCTATATCTGTGAGTTTGCTTTTGTTTTGTTATGTTCACTAGTTTGTTGTATTTTTTAGATTCCACATATAAGCGATATCATACAGTATTTGTCTTTCTCTGACTTTCTTCACTTAGCATAATAACTTCCCAGTCCATCCATGTTGCTGCAAATGGCATTATTTTGTTCCTTTTTATGACTGAGTAGTATTCCATTGTATATATGCACCGCATCTTCTTTATTCATTCATCTGTTGATGGACACTTAGGTTGCTTCCGTATCTTTTTTTTTTTTTTTTTTTTTTGGCTGTGCTGCTGGATCTTAGTTGCGGCATGTGGGATCTTTCGTTGCACCGTGCGGGCTTCTCTCTAGTTGTGGCGTGGGGGTTTTCTCTTCTCTAGTTGAGGCGCTGTAGTTGTGGCACATGGGCTTAGCTGCCCCGTGGCATGTGGTATCCTAGTTCCCTCACCAGGGATCGAACCCACTTCCCCTGCATCGGAAGGTGAATTCTTTACCACTGGACCACCAGGGAAGTCCCTTCCATATCTTGACAATTGTAAATAATGCTGCTATAGCACTGGGGGACATGTATCTTGTAGAATTAGTGTTTATGGTTTTGGGGGGATATATGCCTAGCAGTAGAAATGCGGGGTCATAGGGTAGTTTTATTTTTAGTTTTTTGAAAAACCTCCATACTGTTTTCCACAGTGGCTGCACCGATTTACATTCCTACCAACAGTGTGAGAGGGTTCCCTTTTCTGCACACCCTCCCCAGCATTTGTTATTTGTATTCTTTTTGGTGATAACCATTCTGACAGGTGTGAGGTGATATCTCATCGTACCTTTTCCTTAACCTTTTAAGTTCAGCCTAGAAAATTGATTATTCTTTTTTAAAATTCATTTTTAAGTCTAGCAAATAATAACAACCAATTTTAAGAGGACTTTGGAAAATATTTGATCCCACGTGCAAACTCAGATAATTAAACACCTTCATGAATTTTAAAGTACATTTAAAACCCTTAACACATTACACCCAGTTCCCTTTTTAATCACTTCAGTTGTCTCAATTAACAAATACGTTCCCAGGTATGCAAATATCCTTAAAATCTAATAAATTAAACTTATAAATATAGTAAAATTTAAGCTCTTTTAAAACATTCCGATACTATATAAAATTAGTTTTCAACTAAAATCACGTTTAGATGAATTACCCAATTATATATTTTACAGTGGTTTCCAAAACTCAGAAACTCTTTGAAACTTTACAAATGCATAAAATACCAAATACGCAGAGATTCCTTCTTTACCCCAAATATGAATCCTATATTTTGATTCTCTTAAAAGTTTCTGTACTTTTCCCAAATTCTCCTGGAGCTGAGAGTTTCATTCCATTACAGATAGTAATTACGGTCCCATGACTGAGCCTGCATACATTCCCAGGATTTGGGCTGGCCCCTAGCTAGATTCTTGTCAGTGGCCCTAATGGGACACTTGAAGCCTATAAATGATTGTTATGTCCAGGATGCTATACGTCACTGGAGGTGCTCTCAAGACCCTGACCCTTAATTTTAAGCTGTACACATTACTGAGTCCTCCATGTACCCCATGGACATTTGTAGGACTGGCAGCTTTATCCTTGATTGGATTTTGCAGGTCTGTGGTTCTCAAAATATGTACTTTTCTCTCTAGCTCTGAAGACCTTTGCACTAGAGGAATCCTAAGATATGTAAATACCCTTTTATCTGCAAATAAGATCTTTGGAATCCATGGAATCTTTCCAGAGGCTTTGATCAGATGGGTTTGGATTTTAGGGCAAAATTGTCTCATAGGTTGGTGGTGTTTTCTTCCCTAGAGGCACATCAGGTCTTTGGTGTCTGTCTTCTTGTGATTTCAGCAGGAACACATACTTTTTTTGATATTCCGAATTATATTCACTTTTGGATGTAATTAGGTGACTCAGCTGTGGTCACCGAATTTGAGGTCGTCTTTTTGATGAGAAGGTGTAATGTATCTTATTAGCAAGCTAATTGTTTATTCATTCAAGAAATACTTCCTAATTTCTTGCTCCTTGCAGATACTAGTAACACGTGGGGCTTGGTAGATCTCTCGTCCTCTGCTTTGTATGAGGTTTAGCAGCCTACAGTACATGGTCTCTACCCACTAGATAGATTCCAGTAGCACCGCCTCCTCCCCCCCACACCCTCCCCCGACCTTACCTCCTGTCTTGACAATCAAAAATGTCTCCAGGTATTGCCTGAAATAGAAGATATATATATATATATGTATATATATATATTCTAATCACTTTGCTGTACAACAGAAATTAACACAACATTGTAAATCAACTGTATTTCAATAAAGTGAAACGTTTTTTAAATGTCTCCAGATACTGCCACATGTCCCCGGGGGGCAAAATCACCCCTGTTGAAGTATGCAGAAATCATAACAGAATGTCTCTGTTTTGAACAAAAAAAGGTTGCTAAATGTCGATCTGAGATACCTGGTAGGCAGCATAATCCCCCCACCAAAAGATGTCCAGACATGTCCTAATCCCCCAAAGCTATGTTTCCTTACATGACATATGTTACTTTACATGGCAAATGGAACTTTGCAGATGTGATTAAATTAAGGATCTTGAGATGGGAGAATTGTTCTGTATTACCCAGGTGGTGAGCCCAATGTAATCAAAAGGGTCCTCATATAAGGGAAGCAGGGGGTCAGAGTCAGGGAAGGAGAGGTGAGATGTAAGCGGAGGTGGAGGGGGACATGATTGCTGGAAGAGGCCATGAGCCAAGGAATTCAGGCAGCCTCTAGATACTGGGAAAGCTAAGGATGCAGAATCTCCACTAGATCCTCCAGAAGGAGTGCAGCCCTGCCAACACATTAACTTTATCATAATGAGACTCATTTTGGACTTCTAATGAATTTCTGTACTTTCAAGTCACCATGTTTGTGGTAATTTGCTACAGCAGCTGTAGAAAACCAATATATGTAACACCCAAAATTCGGATTCTATCCACTCAGCTGTTTTTATGGCGTTCCAATGGAATTTTCAAGATTTTTTTATTATGGACATTTTTAAGCATATATGAATTGTAGAGGTTTTATGATGACCCCCATGACCTATCACCAGCTTCAACAATTATCAATTTATGATGACCTTGTCTCAAGTCTACTCATTCTCACTCTCCATCACCCATGTTATTTTATTTTTTATTTTTGCGGTACGCGGGCCTCTCACTGCTGTGGCCTCTCCCGCTGCAGAGCACGGGCTCCGGACGCGCAGGCTCAGCGGCCACGGCTCACGGGCCCAGCCGCTCCGCGGCACGTGGGATCCTCCCGGACCGGGGCACGAACCCACGTCCCCTGAATCAGCAGGCGGACTCTCAACCACTGCGCCTCCAGGGAAGCCCACCCATGTTATTTTTAAACAAATCTTATGTACAAATCACATTTCCCATAATTATTTCCAAATGTGTTTCTAAATATATGCCCTATTTAAAAAAAAATAACTGGAATACCATTATCCAACCTAAATTTTAAGAAATAATTCCTTAATATCATCAACTACCAGGGAGTGTGTACATTTCCAGTTGCCTCATAAATATCACAGATGTTTTTTTCCAGTTGTATGAATCAGGATTCAAATACAGCCCAAACCGTGCTGCTAGTTCCTATGTCTCTTTAGTCTTTTCATCTACAGGTTCCCTTTCCATCTCTCTTCCCCCCCCCCTTAGAGTTTATTTCTGAAAGAAACAAGGTCATTTGTTGGGTATCAGCTGGGATTTTGCTGATAGCATTCCCGAGATGTTAACTGTTCCTCTGATGTCTATATTTCCTGGAAGCAGGTAACCAGATCTACAGGCTTTGATCCCTCGATACAGGTTTGACTTTTTGACAAGACTGCGTCACAGGTGGTGTGTTTTTCTGAGGAAGCACATCAAGTCTGATCGTCTATCTTTCTATGATCTTAGCAACCACTGAAGCTCAGCGCCAGGATGCAGTCAATCCATGGGGGAGGGGTCTTCACTCTAATTCTGATTCCATCACTGCTTCTTTGGGGTTAGCTGAAATGTTTCCATAAGGAGACATTACCCTCATCTACAGGTTGGATACCCAGTGGTCCAAGGTAAATCGGAACTTTGTGCAGCACATGGTAAAACTGGCTACTTCTGGTCTACGTTGGATGTCAGCTATTACTGTTTACGGAGTCAAGCGTGTCATACCTGGGGCTCCTGGGTTTGGTGGGATTTCTGGAGGCGGTCATGGAAGGCTTCTGTTTTCTGGGATTTCTTGGCACTGATCAGGACACTTCTATAGATTTCAGTCTTCCCTAAAGCAAAAGCAAGAGCCTAGGGACAAGTTTCCAGGAGTATTAGGACCGCGGTAAGCAAAGTACCACAGACCGGGTGGCTTAAAACAATAGAAATGTATTCTCTCATGGTTCTGGAGGCTAGAATTCTGAAATCAAGGTGTCAGCAGGGCCTTTAAAGGCTTTAGAGAATGGGACTTCCCTGGTGGTACAGTGGTTAGGAATCCGCCTGCCAATGCAGGGGACACGGGTTCAAGCCCTGGTCCAGAAGATCCCACATACCGCGGAGCAACTAAACCTGTGCGCCACAACTACTGAGCCTGCTCTCTAGAGCCCGTGAGCCACAACTACTGAGCCCACGTGCCACAACTACTGAAGAACATGCGCCTAGAGCCCATGCTCCGCAACAAGAGAAGCCACCGCAATGAGAAGCCCACGCACCACAACGAAGAGTAGCCCCCGCTCGCCACAACTAGAGAAAGCCCACATGCAGCAACGAAGACTCAACACAGCCAAAAATAAATAAATAAATAAATTTATTTTTAAAAAAATATATATATATATACATAAAGGCTTTAGGGAAGGATCTGTTCCAGGTCTTTCTCACAGCTCCTGGTGCTGCTGCCAATCTCTGCCATTTGTTGGCTTGTAGACATATCACTCCAGTGTCTGCCTCCATAACATGGCCTTCTTCCTGTGTGTCTGTCTTCTCTCTTGTTCTAAGGACACCAGTCATCTTGGGTTAAGGGTCCACCCTACGTCAGTATGACTTCATCGTAATTTAACTAATGATATCAGCAATGACCCTATTTCCAAATAAGTTCACATTCACAGGTACTAGGGATAGGTACTTGAAGATATTTTGGGGGGGGACATATTCAACCCTCAACACCAGGGAGCCCAGGGCATAGGAGCAGGGGACGTTCTTCCTGCCAGCAGTATCATGCTGACCTTGAGGGGGTAGCTGGGCTGGCAGAGAAGTCCTGGGAAACAAGTGGCTTGATTTGCTGGGACAGGGCCTCTTTCCCCAGAATGATCTTCTGTGCTGTCGCTGAAAATTGCTGTCCCTTTGGAGTGTTCAGATGACACAATGACTAGAAGTCAAAGGTATGGACAGGGCCCTGTGCTCCGGAGGGCTTGTGCTTGTTTTAATTGTCTATCATCACCATCTTGAAATCATTAATATTTTTTTAAACAAGGGGTCTGCTGTGGTCTGAATGTTGATGTGCCCCCCAAGTTCATGTATTGAAGTCCTAGCCCCCATGTCATGGTATTGGAGGTGGGGCCTTTGGGAGGTGCTTATGTCATGATGATGGAGCTCCACGAATGTAATCAATGTTCTTTTCTTTTTTTTTCTTTTGCGGTACGCGGGCGTCTCTCACTGTTGTGGCCTCTCCCGTTGCGGAGCACAGGCTCCGGACGCGCAGGCGCAGCGGCCACGGCTCACGGGTTCCCGGATGTGGGATCTTCCCGGACCGGGGCACGAACCCGTGTCCCCTGCATCGGCGGGCGGACTCTCAACCACTGCGCCACCAGGGAAGCCCCAATGTTCTTTTCAAAGAGACCTCACAGAGCTCCCCAAACCCGTCCACCCTATGAAGACGCACCCGATCATGCTGGCACCCTGGTCATGGACTTCCCAGCCTCCAGAACTGTGAGAAATGAATGTCTGTTGTTTATAAGCCACTCTGTTTGGGGTGTTTTGTGGAAGCAGTCTGAAAAGGGTCCCGCCTTTCCACTTGGCACTGCAAAATGTAGACAGCAAACCGTGTAGCCAGTCCTGGGTGGGGATACCAGGCAGGGGAGAGGCAGAGGAAACAGGCAAAAATCAAACATTGCTGACAGCATGGTTGGCTCGGGGCTGGCTTTTTGCCCATTTCTACTTCCGTGCCAGGTAAGCCAGGCTGAACTTCGCGGGGACATGGCCTAAAGTTGAATGACAAACAAATCCAGACTGTTAAATATGCTTCTCATGCAGAGCTGAGTAGTGCTTGGCACCTCTGAAGTGATAAATAAAGCCCTGTTGATTATGAAGTTGAGTAACGGAAACACTAACCAGATGACTCTCTGAATCAATATAGTAAAATCGGTTTCTTAAAATGCCCGCACCCCCGCGCCACCCCCTTCCATGTGTGTAACATAGCGCTTCACAACCAACGGGTCCGGGCTGGCCATTTGGATGAGTTCCCCCGCGATGCGGATGCCGCCGGTCCATGAATCACTCTGTGGACATAAAGAGCCGTAGAAACACAGAGCAACTGGTTATCAAGTCAGGAGGTGTCACGGGGAATTCACGTGTCCACCTGACTGGACCACAGGGTGCCCAGATATTTGGTCAGACATTCTGGGTGTGTTGGAGTGGGTGCTTCTGGATGAGAGGAACACGTGAATCGGTAGACTGAGGAAAGCAGATGTGGGTGGGTCTCATCCAATCCGTCAAACGCCGGAGTAAAACAAAAAGATTGACTCTCCTGTGAGTCAGTAAGTAAGGGGGAACTCCTCCTGCCTGACTGATTGTGCTCGGTCATCCGCTTTTTCCTGCCTTTGGACCTGAAGTGAAACATCAGCTCTTCTGGGGTCTCCAGCCTGCTGGCCTTGGACTGAAACCACATCATTGGCTCTCCTGGGTTTCCAGTTTGCTAACTCAACTTTTCCTTACTCAACCTCCATAATCACATGTGCAAATTCCTTATAATGAATCTCGATATATGTATCCTATTGGTTCTTTCTCTGGAGAACCCTGACTAATACAGAGGTGAGATGGGATAGCTGAACTCTGATCTCAGGGCTGATGCTTTTTAGCAGTGGCCAGATCACATTGGCCTAGTTACTTACATTGTCTGGGCCTTGATTCCCCCCGCTAAAAGCCTAGGTAGAATAAATGTTACCATCAATTACATGTGTATTACAGGGCTTCTCTACATCAGCACTGACATTTGGGCTGGATAATTCTCTGTTGTGCGGTTGTCCTGGGCCCTGTAGGATGTCGTGGGGCCACCCTGGCTTCTACTCACTGGATGCCCGTAGCAAACATCTCCAGATGTTGCCAAATGTCCCCTGGGGGCCACAATCGCCCCAGTTGAAAAGCACTGATATGTAATAAACATCTCGGGGTTGTTGTTTCAGGACCTAATGACCTTACCTGTGTTCCAAAACTGTTCCATTCATGCTACAAAAGAGACTAATTTATAATGCTGGTGTCATCAAATGAAAAAAAAAAAGTTAATAACCCAGAGACTGCTCATTTCTGTGTCGGATAAATCCGCCTTCTTGTTTCTGTAAGCCTGAGACTTCCAAGCTGGTCTGCTTGGCTCATACAGCAGAGGTCTGCAGTTGAAGAATCTGTTTTTCCAAATCCACAGGGGACCAGAGTCATAATCCTAAACAGGAGAGAACCCAGCCAGGAGGAAGCATCATGTAGTATGCTGGCTCATGGCGGCTGTGTCTTCTGAAAATTATGGTTTGCCTGGAATACATTTCCATTTGGCTCGTTACCAGTTTGTGCAACACACCCCAAGGGTTGGGAAGGAGAAGTAAAAATATAGCTTTGGGAGGGGAGACCTGGAGAGGAAGCAAGTGGGTGACAGCAAGTATTCTAAGTTTGGGAGAGAAATTGGTCTTACTTTTTTTTTTTTCTCTTCAAACTGAAGTTTAATAACCCAGGTACAAATGCCGAGTCCGCCTCCAACATGACAGCCATGAAGCAACGCCAACGGCATTGCTGTGCGCGGAGAAGCCAGCACACAGCAGAATAAAGCACTAAAATGACCAAACAGACGGCTTGGTTTATTCACACAGCTGACTCTTTCAGAATACTCTGCATCTCTTTGGAATGGAAGATCAGAACATGAGAAAAACCTCATCTCAAAACTGCACAGACCTACCCACGTCAAGGAAGTCCCATTTGAGAAAAATGCTCCCAGGCTCCCGGTCCACACTCAAAATCCAAACAAGGGCGTTTCCGATCACAAGTCAAATAAGTGTCTAAAGTTGAAGACTTAAAGTCAGGAAAAAAAACCCTCAGGGAATAGCCCCACCCACCTGCTTTCAGTTCCTGAGCCTGGGGAGAGGTCTCGGGTTAGGGATCTCCGCAGTGCTCCGTGCCTCTGCAGACCCTAAAGCGGCAAGACTGGAATTAGCCAGAACTCCATCTGACCTTCTCTTCGGCTTGGGGATTTGCATTATTTAAATATATGGGAAGCGCCCATAATTGAGTAACTATTCCAGCATTTAAAGAATGCCAAACAATGAGCCATTTCTTCTTCAGACCCACTCTGGCCCATTTCCGTTTTCCTCTTAGCACATTGTGTAGAATTACCCACTGTGTCACTTCCTGGAACACGCGATTGTTTATACAAGCAGGCAAGATTTCTCCAGCAGTTATTTATTTCTCTCATTTTCGACATGATGATTGCAGCCCTCCCGGTGCTCCCTTTTCCAGAAGCTTCCCAAGTATTGAATGTGGATAGAGGCAATTTTGTACCTTTCTTGATAACTCCAGGTTATCTTTGGGAAGAGAAGGTGGAATCTGAGAAAAAATCTTCAAACTCTGGGCATGCTTGCCTGGCATGCAAGGAGCGTGTTGGACTTAATCCGTAAGAAGCATTTTAAAGAAAATATTCTGCAAGCCCCGCCTGAGGGCATTTTAACAGTTTGGGCAAGGGCATTCCCCAAAGGGTCTGGAAGGAGAACAAGTATCAATATTTGCATCTCCAGTACCCAGGGCCTGAAGTGGATTTTTCCTGAGCTGATTTTTCCCATCAGAAATCTTGGTGGGAGGAGAGGTCGCTACAATGTTTGTACTTTTGTTGTTGGCAAGGCTGTGGTATGAATATGGAGCCAATAAAGAATGCATAATTGTGCCTTCGGCTCAGACGAAAGCCTCCTCTCCCTGCAGTGTTTTGTGTATGCTTGTGTTTTCCAGTCCAACATGGAAAGCCCCGCTTGACTTGTGAGAAAGACAGGCCTTATTCTCCCTAACAATTAACACACGCACACAAGACTTCCCAATGTATGGCAAAGCTGGGGAGGCAAGATACCCCTCACCCCCCCTACCAACTTGTCTACCATTCCAATGCCCCGCACAGCTCTTTAGGGACCATCAGTTTCTGCCTGGGGCAAACATTACAAGGGAAGATGGAGGCTTCGGTCATCCCAAGTTCTGGTCCCTTCCTTTTGCCGGCTCATTTTAGGAAGACAAATGCGGCCAGCCTGCTTCGCTTCTCTGACTCAGAGAGGTCCAGGGGCTGTGGGTGGGCCTGTGGATAAATCCTTTTCAGTGAGGGGCTTCCATCTGTCTCCACTGGCACGCCGTGTGACATTTCTTCCCAATTCTCCTCTGTTAATGTGCAAATGAAATTAGGACTATGTGGAGACGTTGTCACGATGGTCAAATGGTTTATATTTGCTAAGTGCTTGGAAGAATAAGCACAGCAGACTCTCTGGGGTCAGGCTCCCTAGAAGCAGTGCTCAAGGAGGGGTAGCTCTCATGCAAATGATGGATGCGGGTAGGGGAGGCAGGCTAGAGAGGAAAGGAGCTAGCAAAGCCATGGTAGCCCATGGGGGGCTTTGGAGGGTGAGGTGCACTACACTTTGTCCCACCAAGGCAAGGGGCATGGTCTGTCATACTGCAGAAGCAGTCCCGGGTCAGGGGGCGGGTGGAGCATCACCTCTCAGACGTCTGTCAGCCAAGGGTAATCCTCTGAGGAGGGTGTGTACCCCAGCCAGGGAGATCTGGGTGAGGCGCCGTATCTGCTAGTAAATCAGCAAGTATTTGGTGACCGCGGCTACATGTGCCAAGGGGCAAGGGCTCAGGACTCAAGAATCTAAGGACCGGAGCCTCAAGCTTCCTCATCCAAGCCATCTTCCTTTCGGTCTCTCAAGGCCTCCCCTGAGTTTCCAGTCTGAACTGGTACCCTGGCTTGGTTTGTAGACAAGCCACAGTCCTAAATGCCTGTTCTTGGTTTAATCCCCGACTTGGGGGCTGGGGGTGCACAGACTCTTTCCCGTTCTCTGCAGCAACCCAACACCCAGCGCAGTGCCTGCATATGGTAGGTCTGTGGCCAGTCTGAGGAGTCCAGAAGATCTCATCCTCAGGGAAAGGCCCATCCACACTTGACTCTTAGCTCCTCATGGCGTGTAGCTTCCCCCACCCCTTATTATTTATCTGATACTTTTTCATCTTGCCTTTCCTTCTGTGAGTCCTTTGATGTGTGCGGGTGTTCTCTCTCTCTGTTGAGGTTGGCGTCACTCCAATGCACTCCAACCCCGTTCAGGATAATTTTTAGTGATAGCGCCCAGATTTGTGAAATTCTGAAATGACACGATGCCTGGCAGGGAGGGCGGGATTGCAGGTTCAGCCCAGCCATGTCGGGTGGTAAGGTGACTGCAGCGTGGGCAGGGAGAGAGGCACAAGGCAGTGGCAGCCTCCTTGGTAATAAAGCATGCCAATCAGAAGGGACGATGTCAGGGTAGGGCCACTCAGCACTTGGGCATTCTCTGGAACATGCAAGATCACAAAGTATTTGCTTTTTTGACACGCTCCATCCCTTTCCCTTGGACATTTAATAACTGTGCATGTGTAACTAAAAGGACTCCAGTGGTGGAATTTCCGGCATGTGATGTTCCGGTGGGGGCAGATTCTTGAGGAGCAAGGAAGTTTCTGTGTTGTGGTGGGAGAAGAGGAGGAAAGGCCTCCCTCGGATATGTCCCAATCACAGTCTCCATGCCTTGACATTCTTTTTAAAAACAACTTTTCCCCTTATAAAAGTAATATCACCCTTTTACAAACAATTTAGACAGTAAATATGATATTTCAAAAAAAAAAATCATCCCACTGAAGGAATGCAAACTGCTGTGAGCATTTGGGGAGGTTTTCCTCTAGTCTCTTCTCCTATGTAGCTAGATATGGATTGCTGTTAGGGTTTTGATCAGATCTTTTTGTATCACTGTAACAGTGTTTTAAAACCTCCCTGATACTTTCCTGCATTGCCTGGCATTAAGTCTTGTGGCCAGGGATCTGGAGCACTAAGTAGTAGCTCGGGGATTTGGAGGAAGAGAGAGCCCCATCTTTGGACTTCAGTTTCACCAGCTATGAGATGTGAGTGGAACATCACTACCAATTACCATAGAGATTTCACGTTTTAGGAGCTGACTTGGCTTCCGCCCAAGCAGTGGCCTACTTGGGTCTCCACTCACACTATCGGATCCTCCAGACTGGAAGTTGCAAGAGCTCAGGGCAGGTCAGGGGGCCTGGCCCAGAGTGGGGACTTCGGATCAGTCCTGCTGGGGCTCTCCCGGCAGGGATGAGAAGTGCCCACCTGCCCAGCTCCCCACTTCCAGGTGTGTCCTCCAGGTCCCTCCCAAGAGGACCGGCCTCGGGTTCCTCCTCCAGCTACGGAGCTCCCTCGGCCTCCCTTCCGGGGACTGACCCACCCTCGCGGTACCATCCTGGATATTCGGGAGACCCAGGGCGCAGCTCCCCTCCCCCACCAAATGGGCAGAGAGGAGGACCCCAGACATCCAAGGAGAATGGGTGCAGTGAGGTGACTGCCCTCTCCCCCGGGAATTGTTTGAGCCCCAAGAGTCAGCCCCCGGGAGGCCGCGCCTGCAGCCCGGGTGGGGCGCCGTCCTCCCGGCCCTCCTTCCTCTCCGCGGTGGCCCGGGGGCGGACGGACGCGGCGGCGCCCATCCTGGCTCCCGTGCGGTTTCCCGGCGAGGCCCAAGGAGGTGGTGGAGCGGGAGAGAAGAGGGAGGAGCGCGCGGAGCAGGAGGGGAAGACGGAAGAAAACTGAGCGGGGTTGGGGGGGTAGGAGCTGCCGGCTGGGGAGGAGGAGTAGAAGCAGCGGGCGGGGATGAGGGCTGGGGGGCACAGGAGCCAAAAGGCGAGCAGCCCCCAGAAGAGATTGGAGGCGGAGCAGCCAAGGGAGATTGAAGGGCTTGCAGCAAGAGGGGGAGGAGCCGCCGAGGGAGAAAGGGATGGGGAGGGGCGGGGCCACACGCGGGGCGGGGCCTGCTTAGCCCCCGCCCCCACCGGACCGCGCCGAGTAACGAAGATGGCCGGGCGCGCCGCGGGAACTGAGGGGCTGCCGGCAGCGGCAGCGGCAGCTCTGGGGCTGTGACTCCACGAGCGGCAGCGACTCGAGTGACCCAGGCGGCGCGGGCGGCGGCGCGCAGGGGCGGGCGGGCGGCGAGCAGCAGGGGGGCGCCGGTGCGCGGGCACCGGGCGGAGGATGCACCGGGCGCGGCGGGCGGCTCCCCGCGGCCGCCCCCGCGCCCCGGACGCCGGGCCTTAGTGCTGGCGGAGGAGGCGGCGCGCGTGGGGCGGCCGGGCGGCGGCGGGGCCCGCGCCGTCATGCCTTGGCTGAGTGGCGGCCGGCGGCGGCGGCGGGGACAGCCGCGCGAGGCCCCGCGGGAGCCGCCTCAGCCCGCGCAGACCCCGCGGGAGCCACCGCCGCCCGCGCCCCCCGCCGCGGCCCCCGCGCCCCCAGCGCCCTCCGCGCCGCCACCCCCGCGGGCCCGGGAGAGCGCCGAGCTGCCGCTGCCCGCCGGCTGGGAGGAGGCGCGCGACTACGACGGCCGCGTCTTCTACATCGACCACAACACGCGCCAGACGTCGTGGATCGACCCCCGCGACCGGTAAGGGGGGCGCGGGCCCCGGCCAGGATTAGGGCGCCCCATACCTTGGGCCCAGGGAGAGGATCGAGGACCCGGGAGGCCTCCGGGTGTGGGCGAATATCGTGAGTCCTCCGCGCCCGGCGAGGATCCGGACGCCTCCATCCCCGGACCCCTGGCCGAGGATCGAGGCGCCCCCTCTCCCGGGCTCGAGCCCCGGGAGTGCGGAATCCCTGGCCTCCACCGCGGGGCGGACACTCTTGACTTGGTTCCCTCACGTCACCCACTGACCGACGCCTGGGAGCTGGGCGCCTGGAATTTCCTCTCCAGGGGCTGACGGATGGCCCTCTTCCTTTTTCCTCCGCGGTCTCGCCCATCGCTGTCGGGCCTCCGCGGCCCACCGCCACCCGGCTGTGGCCCTACAGGCGCCCCCGACCTCGCGGTGGCCAGATGAGCTGTCATCTTGGAGCCCCAGCCAAACGCACAAACGTGCGCCCCAGCCTCGTGGTGTGGGTTCCTTGTCTGGCGGGCTGAGCCTAGTTTCCATTCGAAGACTGTGCCAGATGGGACACTTCAGGGATTCCCGATTCTTTGTAGTAACCATCAAACTTGTGATGGTTACTCTTTAGCGCCTTAAAAATTGAGTTAAAATTCTGATTGAAAAAGCCTGTGTACTGCGGTCAGAATGGGCTATGATTAGACCCATATGCTTTTGGAATAAAGGGAAAACAAGAGTTGAATTTTAGGTTTCCTTTTTGTGCAAGATCCGAGTAGAGCATTAAATTGTCTTATATATTCACGTAAATAAGTCCTACGGAGTGAAAAACGGATGCTTCTAAAAGCACCACCAGATTACGATTAATTAAGTTCATGTAATGACTTCTTCGTTAACTTTTTTGTTCGATTGTCTGTTGGTTTCAGTGGTTCAGCTGCTTTTGGGGAGAGGCATTTTTTTGTGGAGTTGGAATTCTGTTGAAACCAAGGGATTACAGTGATTATCTGATATCTTGTCCTATCTGGAGCAACTTCTCTCCACACTGGGCCTGAGTGCCAGAAAGGAAATACTGCAAGCTTCCCAGTGATTTTGAGACTTGAAAAGGCCCAGCGTGGTGACAGGCTCCTGCTTCCTCCTACCTGCACTGGAAAGGCAGCGCTGCATGGCACTGGCGTTTGAAAATAAACCTTTGGGGAGGGAAGCTGCTAAATTGTTGTTTGAAGATTTCTCTGGGTTCAGATAGGGAAAAACAAAGAGGCAAAAGGATCATGGTTCCCTAACATTCTCTTTGAACATGACAAGCTTCTGGACTCAGAAACTTAGAGAGATTATAGCACGGTTTATTGGCTTAAAAAGATGCTCAGTTATTTTGAAAATCAGGTGAGATCATATTATAATTTTAACCAAAGGCTAGAGCCACAGCTGTCTGATCTAGCCTTGGATGGTTCTGGAGTTGGTAGAACTGCTTGGAATGTGGTGCCCTTTTATGCTGTATGTCTGTTAAAAATCCAAACAACTGGAAAATGAACCAATTAAAAAATACTGTTTTGCTTAGAAAAGGCAAAGACTCATTTTATGAGGGTAATATAAAACAGTTGTGGTTACACTGGAGTGTGGATTCATGATGAAAAGTATAAATGTAAGAGTTTCCATTTTAATGGTACAACCCAGGCCATAGGTGAGCAGACCCCACAGAAGACAGCTTGTAGAATCTTCCTTTCCATGTATTTCATACACATTTCCTATGTTCCTCTTTCCAGAAATCTGTGTTATTGAATGACATTTTATACATCACTTATGTTACAGGTTTTTAAAAAGCCCTTTTTCTAATGCTAAAATTGTCGGTGGAGTGAGCAAAAGTGGACATTTTACATTTTTTTGTAAAGTAAAAATGTGTACACTTTTATGAGACACTGTTTTTATAGTGGGCGAAAATTCAACAGGGGACAGCTTGCACTTCAGCTCCCATAATACCTTGCCCGAAATATGTATGGAATGCTCAGCGAGCCACAGACATTTAAATGGAGTCTACGGAAGGGTGTAAATGCTGTAATAGTCATTCTTCTTCTTTCACAACAGAACCCTGCCGATTTTTATAGGTGACCGGTTATCCTTTAAAGTTGTAATTAATTTTTATGATTTTTATGATATGGAAAAAACCGTGTGTCAGAGCACAGCATTTTCTCCATGTGCATCTGACAGTTAAAACCCTTTCTGAGTTGCATTTGATTCGCACGACTGGAAAACGGTATTCAGAAAATGAGGACTTTCCCCAAACAGCTTCCAAATGGAGAACTGTCAGGAGAGGCAAAGAAATAGGTTTTTAAAGAAAATGAAATTATGGAGGAATAGATGAATGTAGTCGGTTAGGCGAAAATTGTTGCCGACTGAAAACGTCATTTCCTATATAATTTATTAAACCTAATAGCATAAAATATGCTGCCGTAAGCAAGGTCACTGAGGGCCAAGGTTTGTAAACAAACTCTTCTAGAGTTTTATAGTAATTCCATTCAATGTTGTATTTAACAACATAGGGTCTTGCCAGCTCAGGGTGTGTTGGTGAATTATTGTAGCTGTACTTTCTTTTTCAAGTTAGAACAAAGAGGTTGCAAACGTAAGGAGACATCTTTACAGATGTGGCTACAGATGTGTAAAAAAAACCCTCAGTATTTTCAAAACAATTTCTTTAGTTGGAGTATGAACCCACCTTAGGTTTAAATTCACTATCTCTGCAGATCAGTACTGTGCATATAATTTTTGTAGTTAGTTTTCTGGGAATCATACCCAAAAACTTTGTTAAAAAATATAAAGTTGGGACTTCCCTGGCAGTCCAGTGGTTAAGACTCCTCGCTCCCAATGTAGGGGGCACGGGTTTGATTCCCTGGTCGGGGAACTAAGAATCCCACATGCTACATGGCGCGGCCAAGTAAATAAATAAGATTAAAAATAAAGTTAATTCACCATTTTTGTGACTGGTAGTTTCTGTGGGTGAGTTGTGTGTGGTTTACATTAGTGACACATATGTGTTCCACATACATCAACTCAGAGTTGAATGGCCACTTTATAAAAAGGTATTTACCATTTAGGTGGATAATATGGGAAGAACTTTTTTGCCTCTTTTGGAGAAATTCAGTGCCTTTGACATGTATATGTCTACTTCTTGCAGGGTTGTATTGATATTAACCTACAGGTGGACTGATCTGTTGAAACTTAACGTTCTGTTTCCGGTAGCTCAGTTGGGATTGTCCGTTACTGGAAATGCCGACCTCGAGCAGTTTGAGTGGTGGACCGTGTCACATTCGAGATCAAAGCAGAGTATAAATGATCAGGATGACGGTGGAAGGCCCAGATTATATCATGACAAAAGCTTTTAGGGATCCATTTGTTCATGAGATGCGGTTTCACCTGCGCCACATGGAGAAATTCTGTGATATATTGAAAGTCTTTTGAACAGGCTGTTGCTTTAAGGAGAAAACAATCCATGGTTCCGGAATTTGCCAGGTTGGAGCCCCACATAACAGGGCCAGATGGCATCATTGCTACCTTCTTGGAACCTTTATTCAGTGTTAATTAATAGGAGGTTTACTATATTTACCCCGCAGGGTCTGTTTTGGGATTACATAAACTTTCTGAAAAGCAAATAATGATTTTTCCATTTTTCATTCTTTTAGATGATAGGTAGTCTCTGTATACATGGGGGAGTGTCTTGCTTTTCAGGCTATAAGGAGTGGGCTTCTGGAAGAATCTTCCATTTAGATGATCAACAACCACTTCTTGGTTTGTTCTCTGTCTAATATCTTTCTTTCTTTCTTTCCTTTTCTTTTCTTTTTTTTTTTTTTTTAAGAGGAGTGAATGGAAAAGTCATTCATTTCCAAAAATAGCTCCCGGATGTTTGGAAAACTCTAAGTTTCCTTTTCTTCCCTTTCGCTCTGATTTTGGAAGTGGAAGCTGTGTTTCACCTCTGATAGGTTCTAGTGCTTAAACCCTTGGGTCAAGTGACCTGTTAAAGGTCACCGGGTGAGCCCGGTGAGCTGCTTCTAGCCTGGGTCCTTTTGCTAATTGGCTGCCTTTCCAGTAAATTCAGTAAAATTAATCTGATGGATTAAAAGCAGAGCTAAATTTTCCTGAGTTCAGTTATTCCCATTCAAATCCAGTAAAATGAAGTAATAGTTATAGATTCTTGGCCTCCTGTGTGCTGGGATGGTGGATGGAGACCAAGTTTGTCTGGGAGATGGGAGACACATAAAATGGAGACAGTGATGGTCACCAGGCACCATTATCAGGTGGTGATGGCTTCGGAGAAAAGGAGGAGGGCTCACTAGAGCCTGGGGTTTCTTTATCCTTGTCCATCATCTCCTAGGTTGAGCGTTTCTCGTGCTTTCTCAGTGCTGGGGATGAGAAGGGGAATGTGAGGAAAGTGCTGCGGAAGAGGAAGTGCTGGGTGCGTTTGGAATAAGAGAGCGAACCGTTCAGTTTGACTGACCCCGAGTCTTCGTGTAAGGCAGGTCAGGCTCAGGCAAGACCACGCGTGGCTTGAATCCTCCAGCTTTGTTCTTGGAAGAGCCAGGGCCTCTTCCTTCAAACTCCTCATCTTGTATATGAGGGCTGTAGCCAAGGCGTGCGTCCCACCGGCTGTGGGAAGGACAGGGACTTGAGCTGAGTCTTCTGAGCCTGATGGAGTGCTCTGTCACGTACGCCACCCCACTGCCCAGTCCCTACTCTGCTTTAAGCGTACTGCCTCTGTTCATTTGTTCATTCGATCACCCATTCATTCATTAAGTAACTGTTGCACAGCCTCTCCATCTCAGGTACCCCTCCGGGTTCAGGACTCCAGTGCCGAGCACCAGCAGACAGGTCCCTGCCTCCATGGGGCTCACACGTGCCCGTGTCCTCTTCCCTGAGCCCTCACCGTGCTGTTCCTACCTCCTGTTCTCCCGCTGGGATGCCTTGGGTCTTAGGACACACGTGCAGTGCTTATCGTGTGCCGGTGCTCTCACTGAAAGCCCACGAGGGCTGCGTGAGTTGTAGGTGGACAGGTGACGGAGCTGTGGCCAAGGGGGTTGCCTTAGTAACCTTGCGTCCCAGAGCCAACAAGGAGGCGTCTGTTGGACTCCGGAGTTGAGCCCAAATCCACTACCTAACCTGACCTTCCCTTGGCTAGGTAACCGTGTGCCCCTTGAACTGTGTTATACCCAGTGGTTACTTTTATCTTATATTCACTGTTGTTTGATATGTAACAGACACCCCCCGGACCCCCCCCCACCCCGCCCGGATAGAATAATCGCCCTCCAGAGCTGTCCATGTCCTAGTCTCCTAAACCTATTAGTAAGTTACCTTCCAACACAAATGGCATTTGTAGGTGGGATTAAGTTAAGAATCTTCAAATGAGGTGATCCATCCTGGATTATCTGGGTGGGCTCAGTGTCATCAGAAGAATCCTTACAAGAGGGCAGCAGGAGGGTCAGAGTCAGAGAAGAAGATGTGACAGCAGAAGCAGATGTCGGAGTCATGTGGCCATGAGCTGAGGAATGCAGGCAGCTTCTGGAAGCTGGAAGAGCCAAGAGGGTGTATTTTTCCAGCACTTGCAGATGGAACACAGCCCTGCTGACACCTTGATTTTGGTAGAATGACACTGATTTTTGACTTCTGACCTCCAGAACTGTGAGGTAGTAAATGTGTGTTGTTTTAAGCCACCTGGTTTGCGGCAGTTTGTTACAGCAGCAGTAGGAAACCCATACGCCCCATGTGTTGTTTTCCCAGAGACAGTGGAAGCATGTGGTCAGCTTGGTGTCAGTTGATAACAGCCACACTAGCTGGTGTTCGTCGGTTGCTCAGGGGGACTGCGCCGGGCGTTTTATATCCGTTCTCTTGCTGCCTCCTCACACACAGCTAGGAAGCCTGCACCTTGTGGATTGAGCTTGCAGTTTCACTCACGTTAGGCACCAAGTCTTATTTGTTGAGCTAGCCAAATGTGAGTGATGGACAGGGTGGAATTCTGAGAGAAGACGCCACTTGGAAATTGTCGGAGGTTTCAACGGATGCTGACGGGCCTGAGTTAGAGATATCTGGGGCAGTAGGACTAGGAAAGTCAGGGATTATATCAGAGAAATTGTGAAGGAGACAAGTAGTACACAGGACTTAGCTGGTGCTTGAATTAAGGCAGGTGAAATCAGGAGCGGTGGTGGTGGGGTGTCAAAGGAATCTTTCCGACGCCTTAGTAGTAGCTGGGACTCACCAGGGGCCAAGCTGACGCCTCCTATTAACCCCACTCACTCATAAGCCTTCACTGTTTTTTCCAGTGTTGTTGTTGATGGTGTATGTTCAGTGAGTCGGTTACATAGAGAAACATGTGGAGTCATTCAACTTACTGTATTGCTGACAGACAGTGTCCTAAGAGGTATCCAAACTGGGCAGGTGTTACTTTAGAGCAGGGTTTCTCTGCCCTGGTACTATTAATATTTGGGGGTGAGTACTTCTTTATTGTCACCCTGTCCTGTGTAGTGTAGCATGTTTCGCAGCATCCCTGGTCTCTACCTAGTGCCTGCCAGTAGCACACCCCTGCAAGTCATGACAACCAAAAGTGTCTTCAGACATGGCCAAGTGTCCTCTGGGGGCCAGATGGCCTGATGGAGACCCGCTGAACTCCTTCTATCTGCCTGGTTGCAATGATTCACGTTTAGGAGCTGAATTTGTTTCAAGCAGATTGCTGGTTACTAAGATGTTCCATAACAGGGGGTAAGACCACAGAGACCTGCTGTCTGTGTTTCCATGAAGAATGGATGTTA
The DNA here is from genome assembly GCF_026419965.1 of Kogia breviceps. Taxonomy (NCBI): domain Eukaryota; kingdom Metazoa; phylum Chordata; class Mammalia; order Artiodactyla; family Physeteridae; genus Kogia; species Kogia breviceps. The sequence continues at coordinate 127,646,119 of NC_081330.1, read as the reverse complement.
AACATATTTATGTGAAAAACCCTGAATTTACTAACCATGCAAATGGTAATACCAGTACATGAACCTTTGGGAAAGTAGTATGAATGTATTCTTCAACTTGTAGAATATTCTCAATCAACGGGTAGTTACTGAATGTCAAGTGTATATAAGTGTATATGCAGTGGAACAGAAGAAAATGAATCTCGGGACTTCCTTGGTGGCGCAGTGGTTAAGAATCCGCCTACCAATGCAGGGGACACGGGTTCGAGCCCTGGTCTGGGAAGATCCCGCATGCAGTGGAGCAGCTAATCCCGTGCATCACAACTACTGAGCCTGCACTCTAGGGCCTGCAAGCCACAACTACTGAGCCCACGTGGTGCAACTACTGAAGCCCGCATGCCTAGAGCCCATACTCCGCAACAAGAGAAGCCACCACCATGAGAAGCCTGTGCACCACAGCGAAGAGTAACCCCTGCTTGCCACAACTAGAGAAAGCCCGTGCACAGCAACGAAGACCCAACACAGCCGAAAAAAGAAAATGAATCTGTTAACACTTAAGTGTTCTGCAGTAACCCAGAGAGAGCTGGCCTGGCCTTCTGCGTGCGTGTGTGTGTGTGTGCGCGTGTGTGTGCGTGCGTGTGTGTGTGTGTGTGTGTGTGTGTGAGAGAGAGAGAGAGAGAGAGAGAGAGAGAGACGGGGATCAGGTTGCCTGGGATGCCCTCAAGAGACATTCCCATCTCTCTGTGGACAAAGGAGCCACCGGTGAGAGGATGGTCTCTGCCTTTGCTCAGAAGCTCTAGAAAGACAGGGCAAGGGCATTCTGAAAAGTTGCTTGTGGAGCTGTGGAATCCTCAACATCTTCCATCTAGAGGGCCCTCTTTTTATTTCCTTAAAGCTCAAGGGGTTCAGGGTGGGAGAGGGAAAGAAGAAGGGAGCTGGCTGGGCCAACCCCTGGGGGGCAAGCCCCGCAGTTCAGTGGGTGGGACATCGAGCCAGGCAGAGGGCTCCTGAGCGGCTCCTGTGTGCCACCCTCAGTGCCGTCAGGAGATTGGGCACTGCCCCGGTGAGGGTGACATTTCAAGGCCGCCTGGAGCTTGGGCAGGACACCAGAGAACCACTGCAGGAGGTGAGCTCCGTCCTGTGCAAAGGTGCCTGTCTCCAGTGTGGGGCAGCCCTCTAGTGTACGGGTCAACTGGGTTTGTTCTGAAAATTACCCCGTTTTTCTCTTTCTTTCTTTTTTTTTTTTTTTTTTTTGCGGTACGCAGGCCTCTCACTGTTGTGGCCTCTCCCGTTGCGGAGCACAGGCTCCGGACGCGCAGGCTCAGCGGCCACGGCTCACGGGCCCAGCCGCTCCGCGGCATGTGGGATCCTCCCGGACCGGGGCACGAACCCGCGTCCCCTGCATTGGCAGGCGGACTCTCAACCACTGTGCCACCAGGGAAGCCCCGTACCCCGGTTTTTAAAAGTTGAGATATGCTTCACATACCATACAATGTGCTATTTTAAAGTGCCCTATTTAGTGGTTTTTCATACATTCATAAGGTTGTGCAACCATCACCACTATCTAATTCCAGAACATTTTCGTTGCCTCAAAAAGAAACCCTGTACCTTTTAGCAGTAACTCCCTTCTCCCTCAGCTCCTGGCAACCACGAATCTGTTCTCTGTCTCTATAGATTTGTCTGTTCTAGACATTTCATGTACATGGAGTCGTGCAATCTGTGGCCTTCTGTGTCTGGCTTATCTCACTCAGCATCATGTTTTCGAGATTTGTCCGAGTCGCAGCGTGGATCAGTGCTCCATTCCCTTTCGTTGCCAAATACTGTTCCCTGGTGGGGCTGCACCGCGTTTTGGAAGCCGCCCTGAAGCGCCCTCCCTGTCCAGGTGTCCTTGCAGAATCTAAGAAATAGCTATGTCTTTAATTCCACGATGCCAACTCCCCACCGTTTTATTCAGAGAAAAATGACCATTCATAGGTTCACAGCGTCAAGATATAAACACGACCTCGTGTACTCAGTGAAAAATACGAGGTTTCAGGCTTGCTGTGATCAGCTGTTGTCTGTCCTCACTTGTCTGATGCTTGTTTTGGCTTCTTGAGACCTAGGAGCGGGCTTCCCCACTGGGCTTGTGCACAGTGGGACCGGCCGGGAAGTGTAGGAGTGCTGGTGCTTCCCCACATGGGCCAGGTAGCCCCGAGTTTTAAGCTCCCCTGGAGATTACAGTGTGTAGCCAAGAGTCACAGTTTTGTGCCAGGGCTAGTGGAAAAGTGAGATATAGGAGGTGCTGATGTTTAACAGAAGTGGAGATGGCAATCTTAACATCGCGAGACTTGGTGCATTTATTAATTTTTCTCTGCAAATTGGATAAAGACGGTCATCTGTCTAATTTTGAAGGAGGAGAAGGTGCCCTCGTCCTGTGGCTCATTGCTGGCACTACTGGCAGACGTTGCCTGGCAGGTCAGCTACAAGGCCAGGGTCACACCCAGCCAGCTCGCTGGGCTCCAGTCTCCAGGAGGGGACCTGGCATTCAGAGAGCAGTTCAGGGAGGGTCTGGCTGCAGCCACCCATGTTCACACCCTCCCCTCCTTTCTCCTTCTGTCCGGAAATGCCCCTCGCACACACTGGCCTTTCTCTAAGAGAAAATTAAAGATTGTAAAGAGGGGGTGATGCTGTCCTGACAGTAGGCCCTTCTGAGACCTGTTGTACTCATTTATGAAGCTAATGCGCTTCATGTGATTAATCAACTGACTGATGCAGCCGAAAGAGCGAGAAACTTAATAAAAATTAATTGTTCGGGGCTTCCCTGGTGGCGCAGTGGTTGAGAGCCCACCTGGCGATGCAGGGGACGCGGGTTCGTGCCCCGGTCCGGGAAGATCCCACGTGCCGCGGAGCGGCTGGGCCCGTGAGCCATGGCCGCTGAGCCTGCGCGTCCGGAGCCTGTGCTCCGCAACGGGAGAGGCCACAGCAGTCAGAGGCCCGCATACCGGAAAAAAAAAAAAAAAAAAAAATAATTGTTCGACATCCTGGTGACCAAAGAGCTGCCTGATTGAGTTTTTCTTTACAAGCAGCTGCGCTTCTCTCCTGCAGACCCCACTTTCCAGTCTCTGTTGGCGCTGTGCTCTGATGCACAGATGTGCGTGGTCCTGACGGTGGGCGCCCTTTCAAATGTCCAGAGCCACAGGGGCCTGGGGGGGGGTTTCTGTGATGCGGGAACCCATTGAAGCATTCGTTCTTGCTTTACTAGAGTGACACAATGCCCAAGTACGCAGAACAGAAGAAAATCCCTGCCTGCCCCTTCCCCGGGTAACCAGCATTATAATAGCTTGCTGTGTGGCCTGCTGTCCCTTCTCTACACCTCTGCCTAAGTATATGTGCAGAAGCCCGGATATTTGATTTGGAAGTTTACATGAATGGGATCTTGCTATCAATTTTTTTTTTCTGTGACTTGCCATTTTCATTTAACAATATGTCTAGGCACTCTTTCCACCGTCAGAATGTACAGATCTACCGCCATTCTCTAAAAAACCTTGTTTTTATTGGGGGTAAAAGTCACATAAGAAAATAACTCATTTCAAAGTAAACAACTCAGTGGCATTTGGTACATTACCAGTGTTGTGCAACCACCGCTCTGTCCAGTTCCAAAACATTTCCATCACCCCAGAAGGAAGCCCTGTGGTCATTAAGCAGTCACTCCCCGCTCCACCCCCAGCCCTGGCAATTGCCAAACCACCAATCTACGTTCTGTCTCTCTGGATTTGCCTGTTCCAGGCATTTCATATAGGTGGAATTCTATATTCCATATTTCATATTTCTGTAACTGTATGCAGATGGCCTTTTGTGTCAGGCTGCATTCACCTAGCCTCATGTTACTGAGGTTCATATATGTCATAGGGATCTGGTTTTGTGCTTTTGCTTCTTGGTTTAACGCAGAGGACACACCATCATGTGATCCTAACTGAGGGCAGCTGTGCGAACTTTGCCCACGGGAGCAGCTGTCACCCTTTAAGAAAAATCAATTGAGGGTCAAAGAAAAGAGATCAACTTAATTTAGCTTTTAATTTGTTACTTTAAGAGAGAAGTATAACATATTTCACATTTTTTTTCTAAAATTAGGAACAGGTAGCCCAAGACGAATATATGGTAGGATTTTTATTAATCTAGCTGCTAAGTCTGTGCCAGGTGCGATGGAGGGTAACACATAATTAATATCGCCTAGGCCTTTTCCTGAAGGGGATGAAAATGCAGCTGGGGAAACAAAAAGAACCTACATGAAATAATAGGCCAACAGCGCAGCGGTTACCAGCCTGCTGTCGGGGGAGCAGGGGTGGCTGGTGGGGGGAAATGGTCAGCCCTGAAGTCAGAAGATGCAGAGGGTCCAGGTCCGCTCCTGCACCTGCACCTGCGGCATGCCACCGCGCAAGTCCCCAAATTTCCTTGTGGCTGGATTTTCTTACACGTACGAGAAAACGGTACTTGTTGTCAGTTGCAAACTGATGCTCGTTGAGTGTAAACTGTTTCCCAGATGTGATGACTGCCCCTGGGAGATCTTAGGACAGGGCTTGGCAAACAGCAGGCTACAAGCTGAATCCCGCTGGCCCCCTGTTTTTATACAGCCTGCAAGATAAGAATGGGGCTTTCATTTTTAAATGGTTGAAAAAGAGTCAAAAGAAGAGTAGTATTTTATGAAAGTTATGTGGATTTCAAGTCTCAGTGTCCATAGATAAAGTTTTATTGGAGCACGGCCACAATCGTGCAATTAGTTATTGTCTTTGGCTGCTTTTGCGCTATAAGGACAAAGTTGACTCTCTGGACAGAGGCCATGTGGCCTGCAAAACTGGAAATATTTACTGTCTGGCTCTTTACAGAAAACGTTTGCTGACCTCTGATTTTAGGAGAATACAGGGTCTATTCAAGGTAACTATTAGTCACTGGGGGTGGGGTAGATGGGGGCTGGGGTGGGGGACACAGGATAAGAAGACCCCAGCGGGAAGTTTAAGCAACTAGAGAGAAGGGACTCAGAAAGATAAAACCCAGCGGGGGACCCTTTAGTCAAGGAACCCTCAACAGAGACTTCTCTCCTCCCTCTGAATGGCCGCTGCATCTAATTGTCATAAGACAAGCAGGGAAAGTTAGATTAGATTATTTAAACAACATGCCAATTAAGACTACAAGACTACAGTTGAGGGATTTCCCTGGTGGTCCAGTGGTAAAGAATCCGCCTTATAATGCAGGGGACGTGGGTTCGATCCCTGGTCGGGGAACTACGATCCCACATGCCATGGGGCAACTAAGCCTGCACACCACAACTACGGAGCCCTCGCGCCTCAACTAGAGCCCGTGTGCCCTGGAGCCAGCGTACCACAGCTAGAGAGAGAAAACCCACGTGCCACAACTAGAGAGAAGCCCACGCACTGCAATGAAAGATCCCTCACACCTCAACAAAGATCCCGCGTGCCACAACGAGGACCCGACGCAGCCAAAAATAAATAAAATAAATAATGAATAAATGTTAAAAAAAAAAAAAAAAAAAAAAACGACTACAGCCGACCCTTGAACAACTTGGGTTTGAACTGCATGGGTCCACTGGATTTTTTTCAGTAGTAAATACTACAGCACAGAACTGTGGATACGGAAGAACTGTGGGTACAGAGGGCTGACTGTAAGTTACATGCAGATTTTCGACTTTCTGGTAGGTGGGCACCTCTAACCCCTGTGTTGTTCAAGGGTCAACTGTAGTTTATAATAAGACAGGAAAATAAGCACTTTTAGAACGATTTTCATTAAAAATACACAGTTAATTCTGGGGATCTAATGTACAGCATTATGATTATAGCTAATAGCCCTGTATTGTATACTTGAAAATTGCTAAGAGAGTAGATCTTAAATGTTCTACCACAAAAAAGAAACGGTAATTATATGATGTCACGGAGGTGTCAGCTAACCCTACTGTGGTAATCAGATTATAGTAATATATAAGTGTAGCAAAATCAGCATGTTTGTGCACCTTAAATTTACACAGTGTTATGTGTCAGTTATATCTGAATAATACTGGAAAAAAAATACACAGTTAAGAAGATAAGGTTCAAAGGTACAAAACGTTTTAGTTCCTGGAAGAATTCAGGTATGGGACTCTCATTCTTTTGTGCTCCTAGGTAAACGAGGCTCCCCTCCCACATCTGTGCTTTATGAACTTGTGTGGTTTTTAAAGGCCAATTACAGGAGTTGTCCATGTGCACATATGTACCTGCTCAGAGCGGCTGTCCACCTCTCCCTACAGACCTGGAGACACAGAAAGACCCCCTGGCACTGGCGTCACAGGGAATGCCCTTCATTAACCTGCTCCCCTTCAGAGGAAACCGAGAGGTGCTCAAACCCCATTCCACTGTACCATTCCAGCCGACACAATGCACAGAATGAAATTGGTAGGACTCCGTTTATGTAGCATTCCTGAAATAAGAAAACTATAGAGATGGAGGACGGATCAGTGGTTGCCAAGGATTACGGATGGGGGACAGGGCTGGGTATGGCTGTAAAAGAGTGGCATGAGGGAGGCTTGTAGTGGTGGACTGTTTCTGTATCTAGAAGCTACACACGTGATAAAATGGCATGGAACCACACACGCACACACACACACACACACACACACACACACACACACGGAAGCACGTGAACTCTGAATAAGCTGTGTGGATTGTTCCAGTGTTGGTTACCTGGTTTGGGGTTGTACTGCACTTAAGCAGGATAGGACCTTGGGGGAAACTGGGTGAAGGGTGCATGGAACCTCCCTGTCCATTTCTTTGCAACTTTCTGTGAATCTATAATTATTTTTAAATGTTAAAAAAGAAATTGGAAAACAAAGGAATCAAGCAGAGATCTAGTTATTCATAGTTTGGTTTTTTTTTTAAATTTTAACTACCTCCTTTCCTTTAACTCACTTATTTACATTTTATTCTGCTTTTTCTGTGCAGTACCTAGCACATAGCAGGTTCTCAATAAATGTTTGTTTCATGTAATTATGCCTCTAGAAACAGGTTTTATTTATTCATAATGATAACCTTGTATTTCTGTATTTCACTTTCTTATATATTCTAGAGTTCTCAAGAGCAGTACCTTCTTGCCAACTGTCAGAGCCCCTATTTTGTTGGGGTGGCCACCCTTGTCTTGACTCAGGGAATGTTACCCTCTCAGCAGCTCCTGGTGAAGTCTTGATGGCTCTAAGCCAGTGCTTCTCAACTAGGGTTGATTGCCCCCCACCCCCAGGGGGCACTTGGCAATGTCTGGAGACATTTTTGATGTCACAACTGGAGGTGGGTATGGGGTGCTGCTTGCATCTAGTGGGTAGAGTCCAGGAACGCCTCCAGATATTCTGCAGAGCACAGGATGGCTCCTGCCACAACAAAGACGAATCCAGTCCCAAATGCCAGTAATGCCTCAGGTGGCTCTAAGGCAGTCATAGAGCAGCTAGGCCTGCAGTTAGTGGAGGCAGGAGCACATGACCCAGAGCCGTCCAGCGAGCTGTGAGGGGAGGCCGAGGCAGGCGTGGTCCAGCAGAAGGCTCCTTGTTCCCGTAGAAGGAGCTTCTGCCAATTCACGTCCTGTCCCCACCTCAGCCTGGAGCTGGGCAGCCAAGTTGCTGCCGTAAAAACCAGCAGGGAGCTGCTGAGAAACCGAGCGCGGTGGACTGGAAAGGTTGCATCTTTGTTAAGGTGGGTGGGTAGACAATATAAGGTTCTGGAGCTGCCTGCCTGCGGCAGCTTTTCATGTCTGAAAAGTAAAATAGCAGAGTCTCCTTACCTTTTAAAGCCAGTTGAATTGGGGTTTCTCTTACTTGCAGCCGGCAAAGGCGTCCTCACTTCTGTGTCTCTGTCCCCTGTTGCCCCGTGTTCTCCCCACTGGCGCTCTTCTGGGAGGCATAAGCTGCCACTGAGCGGCTGTGCTGTCGTTTATTAAATATTCCTCTGTTTTCTACCATTTAGATTATCCCTGAGCTGTATGATTATGTAAGTACTGTAATTATTATGCTGCTAATGTGCAATTATTTTCTCTGTAGTGTTTTTTTTTCTCCTCCATATTTGCCTTAAGAGATCTAGGCATGGGATAAATGCAATCCAGTGGTTGTTGATTTGCTGGAATACACTTCTATTTTGGAATGTTTTAGAATTACAGAAAAGTTGCAAAGATAGCATGGTTTTCCTCACTGTTACTATCTTATATTAGCATAGTATATTTGTCAGAACTAAGAAGCCTACCTTGATACGTTACTATTAAGCAAACTCCAGACGTTATTTGGATTTCACCAGTTTGTCTACTAATGTCTTTTTTACTATTACAGTGGTCTTTGGAACTGTTAAATTGTTGATGTTTATATGGTTGAATTCTAATATTTGTTTTTCCTTCATCTGTCTTTTGTGAGTATTCATGTGTCCTTCATGCATTTGACAGACTTGGTAGACGTGCTCTGAGGCTGGGTCGACTGCAGGGACTCTGAAGCACTGGGATCATGTGGGCCCCAGGCAACTGGACACAAGGTAGAGGTTTTGGGTTTGGAAACACGCGCAAGCGCACAGAAGCTTGCGTATGCTTTCAGGAGGATTGCAGACCTCTCGAAGCCCCATCTCTGCTTCCTGGAGTGACAGAGGCTTCGCCTGAGAAGGGCAGACACCCCCAGAGGTGCCTGCCATGCACACTATGCGTGTCGTTGACATAAGGGATGCACGCTCATGTGTTTGCTACCATCAGCCCAGGTACATCATACAGCAGCCAGTGTACAGTGATTTGTGGAGAACCTTCCACATGCTTTCTCTAACTCTTCCCAGCCTCATACCCAACCCAGCATTAAACTGTGGTGTGCAGTCACCAGATACGAGCCCTAAGTACTGGCTAGGTTTCACGTGGGAAGGGAGGTGATGGATGAACCTCAGAGACACTGTGCTAAGTGAAAGAAGCAAAAGACAACACGTTGTATGATTCGACTGATACACGATGTCCAGAAAAGCCAAATCCATAGAGGTAAAAAGTGGATTAGTGGTTGCCTGGGGCTGGGGGTAGGAAAGGGGAGTGCCTGCTAATGGGTACCAAGGGTGTGATTGGGATGATGGACATGTTCTGAAACTGGGTTGTGTGTTGCACAACTAAGTCAATTTACTAAAAATCATTGAAATTACACACAAAACGGGAAGATTTTATGGTTTGTAGATTATACCACAATAAAGTTGTTTTTAAAAGTCTTTTAAAGTGACTCTGTTTTTAAATTCAGTTGGTTGCCTTGTCTTGGTAATTGGACAGACCAGGCTATGTAAACTAGACTTGGCAGTCTCTAACCCTACAAAAGGCTTCTGGGCTTCTTAAAACGTTCATACAATCGCCAGGGACACTTACCAAGAAGCCACACGTTGACATTGCCCAGGAGTTTGGCCAACTGTAAGGGGAGAGTACTACCATGTTACAACCTGGTAATCGTTACCGGGTTAAAAATATAGTTGCTTTCATGAAGGAAACTGCCTCTCTCATTCAGAGGAATTTATCTTATAGAACGACTTACTAGCACTGCTGTTTGTTTAGAAAAGTTGATGTGATATCTGATTATGTGGCAGCCTTTGGGGTAAAATGAAGTTTGTGGATAAAGGACCAATTGATACCTGGGCCTTTCAATATCAGCATTTTTATCTTTCACATGTTTTTGAAAGAACCTCTTAAAATTGTATTATATGCTTTTTATTTCTTTTTGGATATGCTAAAATGTAACATTTTGGGGAGTTCCCTGGTGGCGCAGTGCTTAAGAATCTGCCTGCCAATATAGGGGACACAGGTTTGAGCCCTGGTCCGGGAAGATCCCACATGCTGTGGAGCAACTAAGCCCGTGCGCCACAACTACTGAGCCCGCGTGCCGCAACTACTGAAGCCCGCGTGCCTAGAGCCCGTGCTCCACAACAAGAGAAGCCACAGCAATGAGAAGCCCGTGCTCCCCAACGAAGAGTAGCCCTTGCTTGCCGCAACTAGAGAAAGCCTGTGCGCAGCAAAGAAGACCCAACACAGCCAAAAATAATTAAATTAATTAATTAATTTAAAAATGTAACATTTTCTTGATAGTTAAGGTTTGTATGAGTGCACATGGGCATTGGTATGTTCTTGGAATGTACCAGTAACCACAGGGACCACCTGGATGTGGTCAGCCTTGATTTTAGGCATGGATGGTCTTGAGTCTGGCTCGAGGCTCTGATGCTCTTTCTCCTGTGCCCTAAGGCAGCATTTGGACTCTCTGAGCCTTGGTTTCCTCTTTTCAGAAAATGGGGACACTAAGGTCAATGTCTAGTGTGTAGTAGACACTCATATTTTCATTGTTCTTGTGGTCGTACAGAATAAATAGTCATTCAGCTTAGTGATTCTTCAAGGTCTTTTCTCTTCTGCCTGTCAAATTTTCCTCCCTCCTTTATGTCACTTCTGCTTCTGAATTGCTTCCTTAGTTTCCTCCTACTTGTGTAGCACTGGAGACTTACCAGTGTAAAGAAGCACTCCGAGTGCATGGTGACTGTTTTTCCTCTCTGCTTAGAACTGTTCTTTGCATGCCCTTGGTTTTGTGGATGGGTACACGAAGTTGCTGGAAATGAAATGTTATGAACAGATTAGAGCAGAGCCATCAAGCTTTTTGGGTAAAGGGCTAGAGAGTAAATATTTTAGGTTTGGCGGGCCATAGGGTGTCTGTTGCAACTGCTCAACTCTGCTGTTGTAGCTCAGAAGCAGCCGTAGGCAATACCTAAATGGATGTGCCTGCCTGTGTTCGATAAAAACTGGAGGCAGGCTGGATTTGGCCCTGGGGACTTAGTTTGCTGACTTGTGATCGATGTCATGCTTGTTTGTGTACTGTGTTAACACCACCAAAGCGCTTGCATCTTCAGCTTTCATTGTAGTTTGTATTAGCTAGGATGCACATCTGAAAAAACCCCAAACAGGTACAGAATTATTGATTTCCAGGTATGGATGTCATCATGTTCCGGAATTTGGTATTTGTAGTACTCGGTGATGTTAGAGGTTTTACACATTCATGTCACGTGATTAGACCATGTTCCATAATTAACAGACACTTACTACTGGACAGGTATTAAGAGTAAGAGAAGTTGATTCAGGGTCAAGATCTTCAGCTATATCTTCTTGGCTACCTTGTACAATACCTACAAAACAGTTTTCATATGTTTGGATGTACATTTAAAGGCACAGGTGAAGTTACTTTTGGGTTGAAGTTAAGTTTACCCAAATCATTGTGCTGTTTGGTCTTGAAAGGGAGCTCTCAGAACGCATGTCTATACTGATGCCCCTGGAAAGTCCTTGCTCTTGCGGGGCTCGCATGCCGGTGGTGGGATATGGGAAAGTTGCTGAAGCGGGGTTAGGAAGGTGGTGAAAGACGTTAAGTCACTTCAACAGTTAACTTAAAGATTTTCCTAGCAGCCGGTGCCCAAAGCTGTAAGAGAGATTCCCACCCCAGGTTCTCGGATTCCACTCCAACAGTGATTCTCAGCTAGGGGCGACATCTGGAGACTTTTGGTTTTCACAGCTTGTGGGGAGGGCTTGGTACTGACATGTAGTGTTGTAGTGGCCTGTCTGTTTCACCCTGCCTCTGGATCCTTGCGGGCTGGGGGAGTGCAGGGTTCAGCCAGCATCGGCACAAGGAAGCCAGGCCTTTTCCCCGGACTGTCCTCAGCTTTGCTGACGGGGCTGCGAGGAATGCCATGGAACGGGAACCGCTGTGCAGCAGATGTCTTTCGTTTTTGTTATTTTAGCCGTTGAGCGGTGTGTTTAAAGAGTGTGCCTTTAGAGAAGATTTACATATACTTTTGGAATGCCCATACAATGTTGTAAATTCTTGTTTTAGAAATGGATTTTTAATTATTATTATGACTAAAAAAAAAAAGTGAGTAGTTACTTCCTAACGGTTGGGTGGTTTGGGATCTAAAATGATGAGGCTGGAGCCCACAGTGGCCAGCTCTGCAGAGGTCTTTCACATCGTGACTTTTCCTCAGGAAAGGCACGTAGCCGACCTGGCAGTGCTCTGCTGGCCGTGGATAGACTGACTGCTTCGGGAGGCATCTCACATAAATCATTCTGTGATTACTCCGGCCCAGGTCAACCCACGATTGCCATCTCATTCACCTCGGCAAGACACTGGAAGCCAAACCGTCTCCCCTCCAATATCATATACCTCCAGTATGTCACCATGCAGATGGCATTTGACGAAAATGTCAAGGATTACCAAGAATAGCTTCTTGCATTCCCACGTACTTAAGGGGGAAGGACAGAGCACCATTTGCATTTTAAGTGCCACCTCGGTGGCCAGAACCAATAATTCCTGTTTGAGCAACTCTCAGCTCTATCTTGGGGCTTTAGACATACTCTCCATTTCAAAATAAGAACTCATGTACTTATTTTACCTTGAAAATTATTAATAGAATTCTTTTTCTTATGCCATTTATCACCTGGCTCCTTTAAAAATATGGATCACTATAAAGTTTTATATAAACATGTAACTGATAAAATCCTTCTTTTCCTGAGTCATTGTCAGCATCTCAGTTCTAAATCCAGTGCCAACTCAGTAAATGTTTGGAATCCAAAGTCTGCATTGCCTTTAGCCGGGCTAACTTTTATTTTGTTATGTAAAGTAGAGAAACATAGACTTTCTTTCCGTCTGTTTGGGGTGCTTAGTAGCCACTCTTTCATTGGTTGGAGTGGGTGTCATCCCTTTTTTTGCACCAGTGAAAATAACAGCCTAGAACGTTATTTCGGGGAGGAGTGCTACTTTTATCATTTTCAGTAAAACCATGTGGATTAATCCCAACCAGGTTGTGGGGCAGGAGGAGGAGCTAAGTTCTTCCTGGTTTTCCACCGTCCTGAGCTGCGAGGTTAGTCTGTGGCCTACTCTCCAGACTCGTGGGTAGTTCAAAGTCAACTTGGATTCCACAGGAGCTCCTCACTGATTGTGGACCAGAAAACACAAGCACGCCTTTGCGTCTTTCCTCTCTTTCCTGTGATCTTTGTTATGTTTCACTGGTGTTTGGTTGCTTTACCTCTCCACCTGGAGTTAAAGAAGGTGCCTTGACCTATTCCAAATTACTAAAATAAACAAAAATTGGGAAATTTTCCAAGAAGCAAACCAATGACATAACGGTACCACAGGCGTATGAGTTACTGGAATTGGTTTTGTGAAACAGTTGGCTGGTACTGTTTGCAAAGCTGGGTTTTTTTCCTCACCAAAAGGGTAGCACTACGTAAAGTTAATTGTTCCCGTATTAAGTTCTTTTTTCCTCCCTTGAAAGTAAAGGTGAAACAGAAGTGGGACCTTTAGGCCATTGTTCTTTTGATAATCAGGTCTTAGACTTACTGGAAAGATGGATCAAAGTCAGAACTTTCCAGAAGCAGGGAAAGGAATGTGCTGGAGTGTTAATGGTAGTGCAGTTTGTTTATAAAGGAGCAAATGAATACTACGTATGGTGGTCCCTCCATGGTAACTGCCTCCACTCCGGTGGAATTGTGCAATGACACAAAACGTCACCATCTCCAGTCACGATTACTGAAGCCAGATTTCTTTCTTTTTCTAAAATATTTATTTATTTATTTTGGCTGCATTGGATCTTAGCTGCGGCATCTTTTAGTTGTGGCCTGCAGACTCCTTAGTTGCGGCATGTGGGATCTAGTTCCCTGACCAGGGATTGAACCCAGGCCCCTTGCATTGGGAGCATGGAGTCTTAGCCACTGGACCACCAGGGAGGACCCTGAAGCCAGATTTCTAAAACACCTCCAGTAACTGTCACAGTGAACAGCGTTGGAACATCAGAGGCTTGAAGCCACAGGCACCATGCCTGTTCCGAGGGGGTCTTGCGCCTGACGCTCCCGCAAGCATTGCAGCCTGAACGTGGGCCGTCAGGCAGCCGGGTCCCTTCTGCCTGATGCCATCTCTGACCACGGAGTGCCAGCCAGCTCAGAGTTACATCGTTCTCTCTTTTGTTGAGCTGGCCTGGGGGGCAACTTCAGTTTCACCTTTCCCTCTGGTCCTTGTCAGCTCTCATTGGGGTCCATTAACATTTGCCCTTATTTGGGTGTCCATAATGAGCACACCACAGTCCGGTGATGGTGAGGTCACCTCTCCAGTTTGTTTTGTGTTCACCTCTGTGGACTACACTCTGGGTCCGTCCATCGTTTTGGGGGCATGATTTTGAGTCCACACACCGTCCTGGTTCCGTTGCTCTTGAGTGCCTCGTTGCCATGATTTTGTCATTATTTTCGTTTTTCTGAATGTTACACATCTATTTATGCTGTTTTAAAAGGCATAGTTTGGGAACTTCCCTGGTGGTGCAGTGGTTAAGAATCTGCCTGCCAGTGCAGGGGACACAGGTTTGAGCCCCAGTTGGGGAAGATCCCACATGCCACAGAGCAACTAAGTCCCGTGCGCCACAACTATTGAAGCCCGTGCGCCTAGAACCCGTGCTCCACAACAAGAGAACCCACCGCAATGAGAAGCCCGCACACCGCAACGAAGAAAAAGTAGCCCCCGCTCGCGGCAACTAGAGAAAGACCATGGGCAGCAATGAAGACCCAATGCAGTCAAAAATAAAGTTTTAAAAAAATTTCTAAAATGCATCGTTTTTTTCAGAGAGAGAGAGGGCAGCATATCATACTCTTTACCCATGATGTGTATAGCATCAGGTAAAAAACCCTGAGGTCTTAGCCACAGAAATGCTCTCGGTTTTATATTAATTTAAGGTGGTGTATATATATGTATATCTCCCCACCCTAGGAGATTCTGATCAGCAGGGCCCAGGCCTCCTGATATCCATTTTCTCCCCATGTTTAAAGATTGAGGTAAAATTCACATAACGTGAAATTAACCACTAACCATTTAAAATGGTTAATTCAGTGGCATTTAGTACATTCACAGTGTTGTGCAACCACTACCTCTGTCTAGTTCCAAGATATTTCCATCACCAAAAAGAAAACCTTATACCCATTAAACAGTCACTCCCCATTCCTCCCTCTTTCCAGCCCCAGGCAACCACTGATCTGCTTTCTGTCTCTCTGGTTTGCTGATTCTGGACATTTCTTAAAATAGAATCATAGAATGTATGGTCTTTTGTGTCTAGGGTAATATTTTAAGGCTCACCCACGTGGTAGCATATGTATCAGGACTTATTCCTTTTCAGGGCTGAATCCCGTCTCATTGTACGGATTGAGCACATTGTGTTTACCCCTTCCTTTGTTGATGGGCATTTGGGTTTCCACCTTTTGGCTGTTGTGAGTAGGGCTGCTATGACATGCATGTACAAGTGTCTCTCTGAGGATCGGCTTTCAGTATTCCTGGGTATATACCTAGGAGTGGAATTGTTGGGTTATATGGTAATTTGATGTTTCACTTTTTGAGGAACCATCAAACTGTTTTTTTTCCACAGCGGCTGTACCATTTACATTCCCGCTAGCAATGCATGAGGGTTAGTTTCTCCACATCCTTACCAACACTTGTTATTTTCTATTGTTGTTTTTTGTCTGTTTGCTTTTTTGAAAAAACGACCATCCCCGTGGGTGTGAAGTGGTTTCTCATTGTGCTTTTGGTGTACATTTCCCTAATGGCTGATGATGTTAAGCCTCTTTCCATGTGCTTTTTGGCTGTGTGTATATCTTGGAGAGATATCTGTTCAATTCCTTTGCCCATTTTTTCATTGGGTTATTTGCCTTTTTGTTGCTGAATTTTAGGAGTTATTTATATATAACGAATACTGGACCCTCATCAGGTATATGATTTGCAACTGGTGTCCATTTTTGAGAAGTTCTCCTGGTGAGTTCAATTAGCAACCAAGCTCAGGAACCACTGATCTGGACCAGTGATTCTTGGGGCGTCCTGCAAAGCACCTGGGAAGCTTTCTGAAAATAAACAAACAAACAAATGCAGCCCCTTGCCCCCTAACCATGGGGTTCCGATAAGCCCCCTTTCCCCCGCAAACAAACAACTACCTGATGAAGCAGTAGTTTAGCTAAGGTGAGTGATGACCTGACTGAATGGTTAGGTGTCATCAAAACAGAGAATCCAGCAGCTCCTTAAAGGATCAGCCGGCAAGCTCCCTGCTCCCCTTTCTCCAGAATGTTCTGTGCAGAGCATCACGCTCACTCACATTACAGGATGGCCTGGCCTCCCTGGAGTACCACCAAGACTTGCCATGTCGTCAGGCCTCTCAGGAGGTGACACGTCATCTGCCTGTTTCTCCTGTGCCCACGGTAAGGGCACCTCCGCATTCGTGTGTAAAATGCTGAGCTGTGCGCTTACTGTTTCTTTTTGGTTTCTTCTGATGGAGAGAGCACGATTGGTGCTTGCGTGTGGTGTTTCCGCTTTAATCACGGTAATGTGGAATGTTGCGCTTTTCCACTCTGAAGAAAGATATCGTCAGTCTTTTGTCCCCTACCTCATTACCCTAATTCCAAAGGAGGCTGAGGGCTCGGCTCAAAACTGAGAAGGTGGGATGGTCGTGGGATGGTTGGTGGAGCTTTCTAGCCGAAGTCCTCATCTGATAGGAGGCTGGGCGTGGGGGCGCGGCAGGGCGTGCTCCCTAGGGTTCTCTGTGTCATTGGACTCTCTTCTTCCGCTGCCCTGGCGCTGTTTCCCACCGCATCCTGTAGCAGCCTGGTGGGGCCCTTCTCGCCCTGGGTTCCTAGGGGCCGAGGCCCTGCCATGTTCTTTCTTCCTTCCTGCACATTCTGCTCCATTCTGCCCCCTTGCCTCCCCGCCCATGTCTCCAGCTGCTCGAAAGGGACTTACTTCCATACACACGTTGGGAACAGCGTAGGGACTCCTAAGAACAGGTTTTGATGGGCAGAAAAGCAGAAAAAGGTCACCTCGAAGGGATTCAGTTCCATAGAAGTGCGCACGCTTTATTAAATTCCAAGTTAGGGCAAGTGGTATATTTTGCTGGGCAGTTTTTATAGGATCATTTTACTTAAGTGCTGCATCACATTCACCCGTAGAAAGAAGGCAAAGGAAAGTCTGTTTTGAATAATCTCCTGGTCAGCTGCGTGTCTCATGCTTAGCACGTGCTCTG
Source organism: Kogia breviceps (assembly GCF_026419965.1). Lineage (NCBI taxonomy): Eukaryota > Metazoa > Chordata > Mammalia > Artiodactyla > Physeteridae > Kogia > Kogia breviceps. Next base: position 127,629,074 of record NC_081330.1, on the reverse strand, counting down.
TGTACCAGTTTTTAAAAATTGATGACTATTTTAGAACCACCGTCTCCCTCTGAAAAAGGAGAAACTGACCCTGGGATGAGCGTGGCATTTTACTCTCTACCACATGCAGAAGCATATCGTCGTGAAATGTTTTTAGTGCATGTATTTGGCTGGCAGTTTTCTGTTCTCTCCTCTTTGCCAGACTGTACACTGTCTGGGGTCTGCCCTCATCCCTTGTGTTTCCCAGAGCTTTTCTTGCCCTTGCCGAGTGGCAATGCCATCACCCACCCCTGGGCTGAATAAATAATTATTTGGTTAGAGTTCTAAAGATATTTTAAATATTCTAGGTGGAATTCTCAGTTTGAAAAGCAGATGCTGCTTAAAGTAACTGATCGTGTGCTTCCCGTATATAGTTCCTGACTCCGCTCACCTCCCATCTTCCCTCTCTGTGGGGATGCCCCCGCCCCGCCCCCCGCCCCCCAGGAGCCGGATGACTATTTACCTGTGAGAGCTTCACTTATACACGTTGGCTCAAGCCAAACTTCAAGTTATAATCTAAAGAGCGTTTAAAAACTACTGCTGCTCGCGATCCCCCACAAATCAGTGAGGTCCCACTTCCGGGGTGAATCCAGACGCCCCTGGTGATTCTCCTTGCAGCCAACGGACCCCATCTTGTTCACGGTAATGAATGAATATTTGTTGATGATATCAATCCCATCCTAAAACTTGGGCAGATAAGCCTTGACGTGAGAAACCAGAAACACTGAGGTTTGTAAAGGGGAACAAAGGTCGAATAGCTAGCTATAAATGCCATTGTATTATTGCTTTGGAGCAGTGACGGCGCCTCAGGGTTTGATGTTCTGCTGAACCTAAAAATCACGTATGTTTACGTTGCATCGCTTCCTCCTCTGAGCTTCCATCGCCCCCTGCGTGCCCCTACCAGTGAGGGAGTTTGTCAGGTAGTGGCAATTTGTTATTTATTTGCTCCCTGGCTGAGCTGAATTCCTGGAGGTTAACTCCTGGCACTTGGCATCTCAAATAGCTTTCCTGTAGTGAGTATTGAAAGAAATGAATAGCCCTTTACAAATTTCATAGAGCTTCTCCTAGGGTGGGGTCCCCAAGCTCTCTTATCTTTAGCCAAGATTACCTGCCTGTGACCACGAGCATCATTTATACCAAGCCTCGTGCCTAGCTCTGCGTGGCAGGAGCTCCCTGTGCGTCCCGTCTGTTGGCTGGGCCATGCTCCAGGAAGGGTTTGCCCACCTCTGCACCTCACTTTGGCGTGGTGACTACAGCCTCAAACACCCGCCGGGGCTGGGCCCCCAGCCAAACTGCCAGATGTCAGAGGTCACAGGCAGCGGTGGGGCCTGTGGCACGCTAGTGAGTGGCCCTTCCTAAGGGCATGGCCCTCATCGGCTTTAGCCGGTTTTGTCTTTGGGGACTCTTATCCCCATGTGCCAGTTCTTCCAGTTTCTAAGGGAGTTAGAAATTCAGGTGTGGGAAATGAAATCCGCTGAGGTTAAATGTTGGAAATCCGCTGGGGTTTCTGTAGAATATCCGAGGGCCAACACTGCAAACTGGGTAGAACACAGCTGCAGGCTGAGTTGGCCCTGGGACGGCCTTGGAGTCATGTGCTTCCAGCTCTCGCTGTCTGGTTTGCCCTTCTTCTAGACAGAGAGAAGCAGGAACCCGGGAAGAATTCAGTGATGGCTGCGCTTGTCCGATGGGATCATGGGGAGAGGAGAGGAGAGGAGGCCACTTTGGGTTCTGGGTAAACGCTCTCGCATACAAAATGGCTTACTTTATTTGTATAGACATACCACAGTCCCCTCCAGCTCTCTACCTACAGTTACTGTTGTGTTTGAGTGTCTTCTCTGTCTAGTCTTTTTTCTTTTTGTAAGTAAAGAAACCAAAATGTGGTGATATATCAAGTAATTTTATAGCCACCCTTTCTCCCTGACCAGTAACCAAAGCACTTCCAAGTTATTCCGGTGTCTTATTAAACACACTTTAAACATCATCCCAGGTAGACCTCACAAGGAGGGGAATTCTGTTTTGCTGTTTGCTCCCTTGTCCACAGTGCCTGAGCAGAGCCTGGCATGTGGCAGGTCCTCAGGGACTAACTATTGCATGATTGTTGGTGGGCAGTAATTTATTGGGTCCCATCCTTATTGTTGGCCATTTGGCTTGTTTGCTTTTTCCTGTTACTGTATCTAGTACTGTGATGCCCCTCTTTATACATTAAGCTCTTCACCTATTAGATCATTTTTCATAGGTGTTGCTATTGACATTTGGGCTTGAGTGATTCTTCGTGGTGGGCTGTCCTGTGCACTGGAGGATGTTTAGCAGCATATCTGGCCTCCACTTACCAGACTCAGTAGCACCTCCCCTCCACCCTTGTGACAACCAAAAATGTCTCCAGATGCTGCCAGGTGTCCCCGGGAGGCACAATGGCCCTTGGTTGAGAACCACTGTACTAGTGGGATTAGTGAACCAAAGTGTCAATGTATTTTAAGATTTTGAACCTTAAAATATATGCTGCTCGGAGAAAATACTTCAGTGAGCTGTTGTCTGCTGCCTCTCTCTACCCCATTTCACCCAGCCTCCTTCCCCTGGGAGATCAGCATCCGCCCACTTCCCTGTGAGTCTCTGGAGCAGTGCTGTCCGATAGAGGCTTTAGGGTCCAGAAAGTTCAGCCGGAGTGGCGGGGGCATGTGAGGAAGGAGCCCTGGTGTTGGCGTGCAGACGCTGACCGCTGCGGCTCGTGGCCATGCGGTGGGCAATTTCGCGTCGCTGTTGTCACGCAGTGTATTTACTCAGCTACTCCAGGTGGGAACCTGGCTTCTTTCCAGTTTTGAAGGAGAGTTTGGGGCTCACTCTTAAGCCACTTCAGGGGGCTGCCCAAGTATTGTTACCCACAGTCCTGCTCTGAGGATTTTTAAACAATTTTTATGACTTGATATTGAGCAAAATGACACAGTCCCTGCGCCAGCGCCTGCAGTTTGGGGGGCAGCTTCCTACGTTATGGGACGTTCTCACTCGAGCCAGTAACACCCAGCCTGCCTCACTCGTGCCTGTGGTCCCCGCCCGAGCTGGCCCGGTAGGGAGGCTGCCCCAGAGGCAGCGATGACCCGTCCTGCCTCCTTGGAGAGTCTCAGGGGAGCCCTGCGTTGTAGAACCTTGTCAGTGAGAATGAGTTTCCCGTCGGGTGGGCTCACGTTAGTGCAGAGGTGCCCCCCAAGGCCTTAAGCTCACCACCTTCCTGATGTCACGTAGAAGGGAACCCAGCGGGGTCCTGGAAACGGCAGAAGTGGTTACTCTTGTTCCCCTTCCCAGAGCGTTCAGCTCAGGTGTCCCCTCGCCATCAGCACGGGCCTGGTGAGTGGCCTCACCGTGACTCAGGGACCTGCCCCCGTCACTGAGGCCCAGCGCCCCTCAGGCCTCGACCTTTCCCACCCGGCCTCTGCTCCCCCTTCCTGGTGTCTGCTTTCTCTGTAGCCCCAGGGACCTTCCTCCGAAACAGATCTGATGCCCGGGCGCCCGCCTCCTTTCCTGAGGCCTCCCTGCTGCCGGCAAACTGCGGCCTTGCTCTTTGTCAGGCCGCCCGTGCCTTCAGGGGGCAGGGTGGGGGGAGAGGCTTCCTTTCACCTCGCCTGTTCTCACCCCCACCCCCCACCCCGTGAGGCCTGGGCAGGTAGGTCCCCTGTCCTCCCCGGGCGGGTCAGAAGCGGCCTTGGTGCTTCTCTCTCTTGGGCCTTGGACCCACCGCCGGTGAAACCGGCCCTTCCTCCAGGAGCTGTGTGTGCTCTCTCCCTGGTGCCTCTTCCCCTGGGCAGGGAGCTTTGGGAACAGGGTTCCCGAAACTGGACTTCCCGGACAGGCAGCATTTCGTGTATGTATGAGGGCAGCATTTTGAGTATATGTGTAAACATGTTTTTCTAGGGAGGAGATCGATGGCTTATCTCAGTTTCCCAGAGAGATCCAAGACCTAAAAGAACCGCGAGCACTTGCCATTCCCTGCATCCTTTCCTGGCACATGTTTCTTCATCAGAGCTTGATGGGTGTCTGAATGTCTTAGATGTTCAGGCATTTTCCCCTCTGCCTTTGTTCATGGATTCAGGTGGCGATATACGCAAAGAGGCATCTGTAAAGAATGGAATTCTCATGCCCCAAAGAAAACAGATTAAGTGACTGCTAAAAAGTTGTGTGTATGTCTGGGTCTTTTTGGTGGGGGAGGTAATTAATGCAAAAAAGTGCGGGTGATAAAATCCTTTAGCTCTTACTCTTAGAAACCTGGCACAGGACTTCTGCAACTGGGAGCAGTACGCAGGGGAGAGCTCGATCTCGGCAGTATTTGCAAAGCTGAAATTGAGATCACAGAGCCCGGAGTTCTACGCCGTCTCTGCCGCTGTATGCCTGTGTGCCGCTTGGCTGAAAGGATGGCCAGACTGTTCCGGGTCGCCTCCCCCTGTGATGCCATTTCTAAAGAATGTTATTGTTGGGCCTCTTTGCTCTCCTTGGCCAGTGGGGTTTTCCTCTCCTATTTCAGTTGAACTTTCTTCTTCCGTCAATTGTTACTATTTCTTTCTTTTTTTTTTTTTTTTTCCCAAATCCTTCCTTAAAACCTCCCCTTTAAATTTTTAAATATCCCTTCCTGTCTGTGGTATTCAGTAGTAAGTTAAGAACCAAATTTTTATACCACTGTATTTTATTCTTAAAGGAGTATTTTAAGTCTCTCTTCTATTGTTTTGGCCATATTAAAAATAAGAAGGTGGTCATTAACTTCCCAATCTGTAGTCTCCTCTGAGTAGTCATCAGTAGCAATTTGTCAGGAGAGGAAGGAGGATAAAAAATATTTAAAAGCGGAATATGGTGCATTTATGAGTATTCTTATAGCAGTAATACAGTATCTTTATTTCTACTCTTTTCCTCAGGTTCCTGCCACTCAGGCAGGAACCCTTTCATTTTTGCCTGGAATCCCTCCTCCGAGCTCGATGGGAGCGCAGAGAGCCGCTGGTGACCCGAGCAGGCTTCTCCCCCCTGGTCTTGCCACATCTTAGGTGCCCGTCCCTGAGCTCAGTTTCCTCCTTAGGTAAAGTGGGGGTGGTTATGAGGGACCCACCTTTTTTTTTTTTTTTTTTCGCGCAGGCTCAGCGGCCACGGCTCACGGGCCCAGCCGCTCTGCGGCATGTGGGATCCTCCCGGACCGGGGCACGAACCCGTGTCCCCTGCATCGGCAGGCGGACTCCAACCACTGCGCCACCAGGGAAGCCCTGGGACCCACCTTTTTAAAATTGTTGTGCTGATTAAAGAAGTTTCTCCCGTCCCTCTGAGCACAATGCGGGCTCTGCCCGGGGGGCTGGCGGCTGTGGCTGCACACTTTCAGCGGTGTCTGCAAAACCTACAGGTGGTAGGTGGCAGCCGTGTGCATTAAGCATGGTGGTTCTTGTGTGACTGGATGCAGCCACCTACACGTATATCCTGGAGCGTTGCCTTGCCAAGTACTGCTCCGGAAAGTAGGAGACCATTCTGTATCACATGTGCAATGGAAGGAAGAGTGTCATGACATAGTATGTATGTCCTACGCTTGTGAGGTGTGATGTGCTCCAGTATTTTCTTTTTAAACCAAAACACTGATTGGGACCTACTCCATCAATTTCACTGCTCACTAATGGGCAGTGGCTGTAGCATGAGAGCGTGACGTAGAGTAATGTGACAGATGAATACAGAGGATTGGGAATGATGGTTTAGAGAATGTTTCAATATGTGTCCAGCTATTTGGAAGACGTCCGGGACATTGATCAGCCATGACTTAGAATTTGTGGATCAAAATTGCCAGATGTGTGTAACAGTTTAACGTGAGTGAGATGACAGTCACCTACGTCCTTGGATTTTGTTTTCTTCTCCCCAGTGCTTCATATGACTTGGAGTCCTGACATTGTTTCTTCCTACTGTAAATGAAGTACTTATTAGGAATCTCAACGTGTGTGTGTATTTTTTTTTTTGCGGTACACGGGCCTCTCACTGTCGTGGCCTCTCCCGTTGCGGAGCACAGGCTCCGGACGCGCAGGCTCAGCGGCCATGGCTCACGGGCCCAGCCGCTCCGCGGCATGTGGGATCTTCCCGGACTGGGGCATGAACCCATGTCCCCTGCATCGGCAGGCGGATTCTCAACCACTGCGCCACCAGGGAAGCCCTGTGTATTTTTTTAACACAGCTTTTAGTAAGGTGTGATTTACATCCCACAAAATTCACCATTTTAGTGTAGTTCAGTGAGTTTTAGTAACTGTATACAGCTGGGCGACCATCACCACAATGTTCGGTTTAGAACATTTCCATCTCCCATCCCCCACTTTCCCACTCTGGTCCCTGACAGCCGCTGATCTGCTGATCTGTTTTCTGCCTGTGTATTTTGGAATGCCTGCTTTTCTGGTTCCTCTTTGTAAAAGGCAGGTTCCAGAAGTCAGACTCTCCTGGGAGTTGTCGTTTCTCCACCCACCCCTGCTGAGAACCGCATTGGCTGGGGTTCTCCCTGGTGGCCAGTCGGCCTGGTCGGGAGCCCAGGGAGGAGGAGCCATTGGGGTCCATCGGGAGGGGGCTAGGTTCTGAGGGCTGGTCTGTGCATGCTTGGGTGGGCGCGGGGGCTTGGAGGGCAGCTGCGGAGTATTGGGAGGCCCAGAGCTGACTCCGGGTCTCCTTGCGAGGGCCCTCCAGCCTGCACTGGCTCTCCTTCCTTAGCGCTGTGCATCCAGGATGCCATTCATAATGCGACAAGCCCGCCTTTCCTATGGCGCTGGTAAACAGATCTCGAGCACCTGTTCCTCCCGTCCCCGAAGAGGAAGCGATGCATCCATCACACAGCAGCCCACTTTCTTGGATCCAGTCTCTCAGGCCTCAGACCTGCACACCCACCTGCTCATGAGCATATGCTGTCGAGGCAGAGACGTGTGAGAACAGCTCTAGAAAGGCCGTGGACATGTATTTGGTGGCAGGCTCCATTCGCCCTTAATCGGGTCTTGTCTGTGACTCACCCTGTGTGTGCAGCTGAGCACCTACTGGGGTGCGCCCTGGAGCTCTGTGGGGGCAGGTCAGAGCGGGAGGAGATGCCATTCTTGCCCGGAAGGAACAAATGCTACGGGAGATGGGATGTGAACACATAACCACGTTCTACTTAGAGTTTTAATAACTGTCCCAGGAGGAGAGAGAAAGTGCTGAGGCTGGCCCAAGAAAGGACAGCTTACTTCCTGCTGGGTGGGCTGGGTCTGGACAGGAGGAATCTGGGCCAAATCTTGGAAGACGCATCAGGATTTGAACAGGAAGGGGGCGGGAGGGAAGCATGGGAAAGGGAAAGAACACTCCAAGTTTGGGAATAGCTGTTCCCGCGGGGCTTGCTGGGAAGGCGGATGGGCAGCCAGGGGCGGAGGGAAGGGAAACAGTTCCCTGCAGGATGTTTTGTGGTCTTAGAAACCTGACTGTTTCCAGATCCCCACCAGGGGCTTGTAGAAGATGGTGTCTCAGGCTGGATGTTTCTTAAGTGGTCTCAGTCTCAGCCAGTGGACTTTGCCGTGGTCCTTCGTAGAATCAGACTGTCTGGGAACGAGATGAGGTCCCGGAGCTGTGTTGTCCAGCGCGGTAGCCGCAGCCAGATGGGCAACTGGGCGCTTGAGATATGCGAGCCCGGCAGGAAGTGAGCTCGCAGCGTAAAACACACACTGGCTTTCAGAGACTTCATACCAAAAAAGGATGTCAAGTATCTCATTTATAATTTTTATAATCATTACATGTCAAGTTGATAGTATTTTGGATGTAGTGTGTTAAATAGAAAATATTATTAAAATAATCTCACCTGTTTATTTTTACCCTTTTAAATATGGCTACTAGAAATTTTTTAAAATTAATTAATTAATTATTGGCTGCGTTGGGTTTTCATTGCTGCGCGCTGGCTTTCTTTTTTTAGTTGCCATGAGCGGGGGCTACTCTTTGTTGCGGTGCGCAGGCTTCTCTCATTGCGGTGGCTTCTCTTGTTGCACAGCACGGGCTCTAGGGCGCAGGCTTCAGTAGTTGTGGCACGCGGGCTCAGTAGTTGTGGCTCGCGGGCTCTAGAGCGCAGGCTCGGTAGTTGTGGTGCACAGGCTTAGTTGCTCTGCGGCATGTGGGATCTTCCCGGACCGGGGCTCGAACCCGCGTCCCCTGCATTGGCAGGTGGATTCTCAACCACTGCGCCACCAGGGAAGCCCTAGAAATTTTTTAGTTAAGTGTGTGGTCCTCACTGTAAATATTTCTATTGGACACCGCTGTCCTAGAGAATTCTTTTTACTAACTGGGCTGAAGTTTGTCTTTATTTTAGTCTAAGTTGTATCATTAGAGCCTATATTTGAGGTGAACAGAGTGTTTTCACTTATCTCAGGATTGTGCACTTGATGGGCTTGATGAGAAATTCTTTTTCTGTCATTTTCAAGGTGGCAGACCGTCCTGGGTGAGGTGCTCAGGCAGGTGACTGCGATCGGGTGCCCCTCTGGCTGTGGTTCCCTTTGGGTGGTAGACTTGCATCTTGGCCTGTGGGCAGCTTGCTCAGCCCTGCATTCTAGCATCTCAATCCCAGGCTTTTAAACTGTGTTCCACTCGTACAGTATTATACTGCTACATCAGAATAATACTGACATCCCCCCAGTTTTTAGAGGAAAAAATAGCATGGAAGGAAAATGCATGTTTATGGAGTATGTAGTAAGTCCCCCAAACCTTGATATTGGTTACAGCCTTTTGGCCTCACCACCCCATAGTAAAGGTGAGAAAACTGAGGCACAGCCAGACAGTCATTTGCTCAGGCTCACCCTCACTAGTAGGTGCTTAAAGTATAGTTGCCTCAGTTGGAAGTTTTTCCTCCCACGATGTTTTTACAAGTTGTTGCAGTGTCTGTGCATTGTCAGCATGATTCAACAAAACATGCGCTGTAGGGCTTTACACTTATTCGGTCACCAGCTCGTGGTCTTTTTCAGGTGTTGTGACTTCAGTTCACCAGTGTCTGAACCCGTGTGAGAACCGGTAGGATCGCTGGTGAGGTGGAGCCCCCAGGAAGTTTGCTGATCCTCCAAAATACCTCCTAGATTGGTTTGCCTTTGGACACTTTATTCTTTGCTGGAGGAAAAAACATCTTGCCAGGATCTCGCCCCTGTCCACCCTGGACTCTCCCTTCCTGGTGGAAAGGCCCACACTCAGGAAACCACAGTGTAGATGAGAAGTGGGCTTGGTCGGTAGAGAATGAGAACAGAGGATGTGGGGAGGTCTTCAGGGACATTTCATCACGCTCTGTGGCCTGCTCAACCACCTTTCTCCCTTGCTAGGATGTATCTGCCTAAGGAGAGCTGTTCGAGGGAGGAATGATCCTGTAGCACCTTGGCCTCCTGAGCCCTGTTTTTCTTCCAATTTAGGCTTTGCAAGCTCAGTCAAATTCTAGTCTGCCCTCTAGTTGTTCCTTGACTACTAATTGGCTCCATTGTGGTTTTTATATGGTATAAGTTTCTAAAATTGGCCCGATTAGTTTATCAAACAGTTCAATGAAGGCCTGTTGTACGTGAGGGCTCTGGCTCTCTAAAAAGACAAATTAGAGAAACAGAATCCTTTTTCTCTAGGAACTCACAGACCAATAGGGGAGGCAGCCATATCAAATAATGATTACAGAGTGATAAGTGCTGTCACTTATTACAAAGTGATACGTGCGCAGGCTTCTCATTGTGGTGGCTTCTCTTGTTGCAGAGCTTGGGCTGTAGGCGCACGGGCTTCAGTAGTTGTGGCTCGTGGGCTCTAGAGCGCAGGCTCAGTAGTTGTGGCGCACGGGCTTAGTGGCTCCGCGGCATGTGGGATCTTCCCGGACCAGGGCTCGAACCTGTGTCCCCTGCATTGTCAGGCGGATTCTTAACCACTGCGTCACGAGGGAGGCCCCCAGACTGATAATATGTAATTAAAAAAAAGTTCCTAAGAAGACAGTCTTTTCACATGGAAACCACGAATGTAATTCAAGAACAATTCTAAGACTCAACACTAAAATCGGGTCACTCATGCTACAGTAATACGCTAAAATGTCAATTGCAATGTTTAGACTGAGTTCTAGGTGTGATTACTCTTTACCCTAAATTCTAGAATTGAGACTAGATGACAATTACCAAATCAAGTATATGCGTGTTCTATAAATAATAAATGTGATTATTTGAGTGACTTTTCAGGACTAATGTGGCAGGCTTGTGGTGTATTCATTGCTGTTTTAACTTTGCTGTTTTTGTGTAATTTCAGGGAGTTCAGGGACCCACTCACTGCTAAGTGAGAACCCAGCTCTTGGGTGTCAGTGTTACACCATTGAAGTTGGAGAAGCACTAGCACAGCAAACGGGGTCTAATTCACCACGTAAATACCCACAAACAGCCTGGGGCCCGTGTTCTGGCGGGCTCTGAAACTCGCTGTGAACCAGGTGTGTCGGAAAAGGCGAGGGAGTCATCATAATTTCTTGAGGATTGGTTTGGAATGAAATTGAGATGAATAGCATCCTCTCTGAATTGCATATTAAAAGTAAGCGTGAATGGGAAATATAGAGATTATCTTGTTCCAAGAGACTGGAAAGTGTAGTACAGGCACCATAGGATTACCCTGGCCTCCTTTTGATAAAGAAAATGTGTTCAGAACCAGTGTTTACACGTAGACACAGAGAACAGAGTACTGGCTACCAGAGGGGGAGGGGGTGGGGGGAAGGGCTAAATCAAAGCATGTCAACTGTATGGTGATGGATGGAAACTAAATTTTTGGTGGTGAGCACGCTGTAGTGTATGCAGAAGTCGAAATATGTTGTACACAGGAAACATATTGTTATAAACCAGTGTTAACCTCAATTTAAAAAAAAGTCTCACCATTAGAAAGATTGTGTATCGTCCAAATAAATGCATTTGCCTTCATGGATTGAATAAAAAGAATCAGTGCTCATACTCTGCTCTCTTCTCTCTGCTGTCACCTTCTGCTGCCGACGTTTACTTTTCTGCAATTCAGGGCAGTCAGTGTCAGACATTCGAGCCCCCTGAGCGCAGCCGGTGGGGAGGACATGACTTTTGAGGCACTGGGCCACCGCCGCCGGCTCCACCCGCTGTCAGCCCTGCAGTCTCTCGGTGGCTGTCTGCTCGGCAGAGTGATGGCCTCCCCAGGTGTCCACGTCCTACTCCCTGGACCCTGTGAATATGTTACCTTCCATGGCAAAAGGGACTTTGCAGATGTGACTAAATAAAGGATCCTGCATGATCTGGGTGGGCCCAGTGTAATCTGTAATCTCTACCGGGGCCATGGCTGGCTTTGAAGATGCAAGGAGCCGCCGCAGATGCCAGTAGTCTATTACAGACATCAGTCGGACTTCTGATCTCCAGAGCTGTAAGATGACAAATGTGTTGTTTAACGCCACCAAGTTTGTGGCAATTTGTCACAGTAGCATAAGGAAACGAATAGGGTCTGAAGCAAGTCTATTGGTGGTTGAGGGGGAAGCAGGAAGGGGAGTGGATGGAGCTGGTCTCCATGCTGTAACTGAAGAGGCTCCACCCAGCCAGCATGACCCCCTGAGGTTGGTTGGATCAGGCCCATTTTTTTTTTTAACGTTTATTTATTTATTTGGCTGCCCTGGGTCTTAGTTGTGGCGTGCGGATCTTTAGTTGCGGCATGCATGTGGGATCTAGTTCCCTGACCAGGGATCGAACCTGGGCCCCCTGCACTGGGAGCGCAGAGTCTTAGCCACTGGACCACCAGGGAAGTCCCCATCCCCATTTTAAAGATTAGGAAACTGAGGCAGGCCCAGAGAGAGAAGGAATGACTCATGCAAGGTTTCATGGAAGTAAATGGGTCTCTGGGAACTGGTACTGGCTGAGATGGTCCAGTGCCACTTCTTTTTTTTTTTTATTTTTTATTTTTTTGCGGTATGCGGGCCTCTCACTGTTGTGGCCTCTCCCGTTGCGGAGCACAGGCTCCGGACACGCAGGCCTAGCTGCCATGGCTCACGGGCTTAGTTGCTCCGCGGCATGTGGGATCTTCCCGGACCAGGGCACCAACCCGTGTCCCCTGCATCGGCAGGCGGATTCTCAACTACTGCGCCACCAGGGAAGCCCCCCTTTTTTTTTTAAAATAAATTTATTTATTTTTATTTATTTACTTTTGGCTGCGTTGGATCTTCATTGTCGTGTGCGGGCTTTCTCTAGCTGCGGCGAGCGGGAGCCACTCTTTTGCTGTAGGTGCAGGCGCTTCTCATTGCTGTGGCTTCTCTTGTTGTGGAGCATGGGCTCTAGGCACGCAGGCTTCAGTGGCTGTAGCACGCAGGCTCAGTAGTTGTGGCTCGCGGGCTCTAGAGTGCAGGCTCAGTAGTTGTGGCACGGGCTTACTTACTCCGCAGCATGTGGGATCTTCCCGGACCAGGGCTCGAACCTGTGTCCCCTGCATTGGCAGGCAGATTCTCAGCCACTGTGCCACCAGGGAAGCCCCCCAGTGCCACTTCTTAAAGAGCCCCGCAGGATGCAGCGAGCAAAAGGGAACAAAAAGAAGCCCGTGTCTGTGTCCTCCAGCATTCTCTCCCTTCTTTTGGACCAATTCTGGTAAGAACGGCCAGCAAACCATATTCATGTCCTCTGCTGAGGCCAAGAAGAGCCGTTTGTGAAGCGGGGAATCTACAGTGGGAAGATCTGTGTGGGGCGGTTGAGGGCAGGGAGAGCTGGCAGCTCTGGGTTGATGTTGCTCAGGTAGGAGGAGACCAGTGAGAACTGGCCGCGTGGGGGCCTTCACGTCCCACTGCAGAGCGGACTTTGCTGCGGGAGGACACTGGTGCCCGGCTTCTCAGCTCATCACACACTTCCCCCACAGCCTGAAAATGCCGGGAAGCTTACGCTGCACTCCCTACCTGCTTGTTCTTTGAAGGTGAAGCACGCTCGTGCCATCCAGATTTGTCCCAAGCCCTTGAACAAATGCATTCAAGATATCCCCAGAGGGTGATGAGAAAGGCCATCTCTCACTTCACTGGTAGGAGTGTATGCTGATGCTAAAGCACCTTGGCAGTGTACATCAGGTGTTTGCTGTGAGCTCATGCCCATCATTTATAAGAAAGAGCAGAAAATTGGAACATACCTAAATAGATGACTTGAGGTGCCTGGTAAAAAAGTTATGGTTTACCGCATATGACGGAAGGTTCTAAAATGATAGAAAGCAATGGTGACAGAGACTTAAAGGACATGAGGAAATACACAAATGAAAAAAATTAGTGTGTGAAATTGTATCTAGTATGATATCAGCTGTGGAAAAATGTAGGAAAATAAGCTAAACCATGAATCCAGGGCTTCTGGATTATAGGTGATTTTATTTCCTATTCTTTTTACTTTACTGTATGAATTTTTTATGTTGACTTCACAGTAAGGAGAAAAGACCTTCATATCCTTCAACCCCGTAAATTTACTTCTGGGAATGTTTCAAAGAAAATAATTGTAAATACAGATTACGAGGTGTATGCACAGAGATGTTCCTTTCATCATAGTTTTTTAAATTGAGATGTAATTCACATATACCATAAAAGTCACCATTTAAAGCATGCCGTTTACGAGTTTTTAGTATAATCACAAAGTTGTGCAACCATCATTCACTATCTAATTCCAGAACATTTTTATCACCCCCTAAAGGAAGCCTAACCCCTTAGCAATCACTCCCCATTCTCTCGTTATCTGCAACCCCTGGCAACCACTGATCTACCCTCTGTCTCTATGAATTTGCCTGGTCTGGACATTTCTTGTAGATGGATGCATACAACATGTAGCCACTGTGTCTGGCTTCTGTCACCCAGCACAGTGACTTCAAGGTCCATCCATATTGTAGCATGTGCCAGTACTTCATTCTTTTTTTATGGCTGAATAATATTCCATTGTATGGCTAGACCATGTTTTATTTGACCATTCATCAGTTGATGGCCCTTAGTTTTCACCTTTTGGCTTTGGCGAGTAATGCTGCTGTGGACATTCTTTTGTGTGGACATATGTTTTCGTTTCTCTTAGTTATACACCTAGGTGTAGAATTACTGACCCATATGGAAACTCTGTGTTTAACTATATATTTAAGAAATTGCTGAACTGTTTTCCAAAGCAGCTCTCATGCATATTTACACTAGTGGAAATTAGAAAATAGTGTAGCTATCAATAGTAGGAGAGTGCTTAGGTAAAACATATTAATCCCCTTAACGAACTGTTTGTAAAAATGCAAGTTATTTATTCTTAGACTGGGTGCTGGGGGTTCAAAGGCAGCTGAGACAGGGTAATTGTTCTCAAGGAGCTTAATCTATTCAGGTGTTCCAGGTGATGTTTACAAATAATTTATAACAAGCGGGGACAGAATCCTTAGGCTATAGTGTTAGGCCATCTTGAGTAATTTTTGGAGACTCAAGGTATGAATTATTAAGTAAACATGTTACAAAGTTAAGTGAAAAAGGCAGGGGAGAAAATTGTGTATACTGTATGATCATGACTATCAGAAAAAGACGAATAAAAAGAACATACAGAAAAAAGATGGAGGAAGACACATCAAAATAGGAATAATGGTTGTTTTTGAGTGGTGGTATGCTTGGACATTTCTCTCCTATTTAGGTGTATTTCCTAAACTTTGTGTAACAGAAACAAAAATACCCTGGGGTCTGTGTGTAGTGACCATGGGAAGGAGTTGGGAAAAATCTAGCATCAAGTTTTTGGGGAGATGAGAACTCAAGAGCCTGGACTGGCATACCCGTGGGTGACAGGACAATAAATTGAGATCTCCTCAATGCTCTTATTGAAAATCATGCCAAAATTTGTCTACATACAATGAAGTTACAGCTGTCTGGAAGTCTGGAGGGCGTGCCATCCTGATAAATAGGCGGGTGAAGCGTAGATGTTTCACGGTGTAATGGAGGAAGCCAGGGGGTGGGCGTTTCTCCCTGCTGTCAGCTGCTTCCTTTGCTGCCTTCTTCCTGCCCAAGGGCCCCCTGTCCTTGCCTTCTAGTTTACCACTTCTGTCTTTTGGGAGCTGGAAAACTTCTTCATTGAGCCTGTTCGAACTGCTGTCAAGTGAGTAAACAGTCGCCAAGTGTGAGCCCTGTGGACAGAGGAGATCAACAGCAAGGACTTGATAACTTCTCCTTGCTCGTGGTGCGAGCTGGACTCCGAGAGCCGGGACTCCTCATCTGCTTGCTTCGAAGTACTGAGTCTGTGGATGATCATGCAAAGTCCGTGCTCTGTTTAGAGAAGTGGAATCAGAGACATACGGTTTCTATATCAGGCCAAAATAAAATTTACCAAAATGGTAGATGTGTCAGTTTATTTTTAGAAGAAAGAGTATGGAAGTGTTATTTTACTTACTTGCGTTGTTTATTGGATAAAAAATTGAAAAGTGTGAACTTGCAATAGTTTTATAACAGTTATGAGTTGTAAAGTAAATGAATTTGGCTCAGCAGCGCTAGAAGGTCAGGCTTCCCACATATATATATATATATATATGTATATATATATATATATACACACACACACACACACACACACACACACACACATTTTTAATTAATTTATTTTATTTTTAGCTGCGTTGGGTCTTCGTTGCTGCACGGGGCTTTTCTCTAGTTGGGGTGAGCGGGGGCCACTCTTCGTTGCGGTGCGCGGGCTTCTCATCGCCGTGGCTTCCTTTGTTGCGGAGCGTGGGCTCTAGGCGCACGGGCTTCAGTAGTTGTGGTTCACGGGCTTAGTGGCTCCGCGGCATGTGGCATCTTCCCGGACCAGGCCTCGAACCCGTGTCCCCTGCATTGGCAGGCGGATTCTTAACCACCGTGCCACCAGGGAAGCCCTTCCCACCTATATTTGTCTACTAAATGAGATCATGTATGTCAAGATGCTTAGAATGTGCCTGTGCTTGGGCATCTTTCTCTAGGCTTATACATGAATCTAGAATAGCACAGTTGTGCTCAGGACTCAGTTTCTCTTCAGGTAGCATTTGTTGTGGCTTGGTCCCATTCAGGACTTGAGTCACGCACAACAGCCTGCCATTACCTGTTTGACTTGGAACCACGCCACCACCACACCATTCCTGACCCGTACAGGAACCGTGCTGCGGACGCTGGTGTTTGGGGCTGGGACCGACACTATGCAGTAGGCTCATCTTGTGATGTCGTGGGGTTTTGAGCACATCATGTTTGAGAGGATTTCCATGGTGTGTTTTACCTTCTGTATATGTATTTCTGTTTTGATATTGGCTCTAACTTCTTAAAATCATTATGTTTAAAACGAAGATGAGTTCAATCAGTGCCGTTCTGATAGTGTTTATCAATTTCTAAAACCTACTGGGAGAGACAGAGCTTTGTTGTCGAGCCAGTTTGGGGAAATAACATGTTCAAAATTCATACTGGTCTTGTGGGGCTTGGCGTTGGTTGTGGTGTCTCACTTTTCTGGGGCCGGAGACTGGAACAGAGATGTGGGAAGACTGAGTTAGTGAAATTTAGGTTATCAGATTCCCATGCATACCAGTCAGTGTGCATTTATAGAGACAACTGAATAGATAGCTGCCTGGACTCAGACGATTATAGGGGCGGCTTGTTTTATGCCACAGCTGTCTTGTCAATCAATGTGATCATGGGGTGTAGGGGTGGGGGAGGTTCTACTTAAACCCATCTGGAAAACCTTTCCTTTATCTATCTGTGTCGAGCCAAGCTTTCCTTGATCAGATTTACTTCAAGGAGCAATGTCTGTAGACAAGGTGCTTTTGTTGTTTTTCTGCAGAAAACAAAGAGGATCCTTTGCAGTTTCTGATTCCTACTGTGTAAAGAATACAGGCAGTATTTAGTAGGCATCTCCTCGTATTGTTACCATGCTTGTTTGGCTTTTTGCCTTTGGTCAGTGGTTAACATTTAACTCCTTCACTTATGACCACTGGTAGATGAAACTTACAAATACATTTTAGATACACTTAAGCTGTAATGTACAGAAACTGAAAGTTGTGAGGGGGGAACATTTGTCAGGGAATGGGAACATAGGTGCTCTCCTGTTGTGGCAGAGCGACATTCCATTGTCATCACCTCATTAAACATACAGCTTGGAAGAACATGCTTGTTTTACCTGTTTTGTAACTGTCAATATCTGTTTTAGCTGGTATTTAAAGTTGCACTGTGAGATAGTAATGCTTTTAACTGTGAGTGTACTGATATTGTTACTGATGATTATTTAGGCAAAGCCAGTGAGTTAATTTTCCAAGTAAATAGTTGGGGCAAAAGCAGTCAATTAGATAATAATTTTGTATTGAAACCGAATTTTAGAGTCGATTCAGCAAACTTACATGAAATTGACCTCACTTTCAAATTTGCTTTCATAATTTTATTTTGCAGGATAACAAAGCCATTGACCTTTGCCGACTGTGTTGGGGATGAACTTCCTTTAGGATGGGAAACTGTATATGATAAACAAATTGGAATTTATTACATGGACCACATAAATAGTAAGTAGAGTGGCACACTTCAGTTGTTACATATGAATGACTTTTCATATTGATCCCAGGGATGCTAGGAACTCTTTTTGTAGAGTGAAACAATTGTTACCCTCCAATGCAGCATTAAACTGGATTTTTATAAATGTCATCGGAAGTGTTGATTAGCTGAGTTCTTCAAAAAGTGAAGCAGTTGTATAGCTACCTGGGCTTGTGTGTTGCTCAGGACTGCATGGAGTATGTGGAATGCAGAGTTTGAATACCTAATAGAAGGAATAAATTTCCCAGGCAGTTTAGTAATAGAAATCGCTCTCAAAATGAGAAGGGTGTTTCTTGCAGAGTGAAGTTTACAAGTTCTTGGAACAATAAATGCCCAAGTGGTTACCTTAACTTCATTTTGCCTTATCCCTTTGATTTTAACTTTAATATACCAAGCCTTTTGGAGCTTTGTGAGGGGAGAAAATGATGTAGAGACCGCAGCTAAAATAATGGGTCCTTGACCATGCCGGCCTTCTTGGTAGAATTGTTGGGAGCAGTGGTTCTCACCTGGGGCTGGTTTTGCCTCCCAGGGACACATGGTAGTGGCTGGGGCATTTTTCATGGTCATGCCTGGGAGTAAGGGTGCCCCCGGCTTCTGGTGGGTGGAGGCCCGGGATGCTGCTCACCCTCGTGCAGTGCCCAGGACGGCCCCCCGAAGAGGCTGAGCCACCTGCTTCACGTGCAGCATCTGTGCCCCGCCCTCCTTGCTCTCCGCCACCTCCTCAGCCTTCCTCCCTCAGGGACCAGCTGGGGACCCATTTCTCTCTCAGATTCACATTTCTTCACTCCCCCCTTTTCCTTCTAACTGCCTAGTGTTTCTGTCGTTGTCATTACTACTGGGGATACGAAGTTCCCCTTGGTGTGCTTTCTGTCCTTCAATTTGTTGAGTGCGGGGGAGGCCGGGGGCGGGGTGCCCAGCATGCGAGTGATAAGCTCCTTCCACGCTCAGTCCCATGGCTCCGCCTGGCCCCTTAGTGTGACCCACCCGGGCTGGTATCTTTAGGGCTGATTCCTGCATTGTCACTTGCCGGCCGGCCTCCGGAGTTCAACGTTTGGAACCCTGAATGGCGAGGCGTCCTGGCTGGGTCCTGGAGCAGGGGAGTTTCCGGTCCGCACACTCAGCCTTCACGCGACTGTGGCTCTTACCCAGGGATGGGGCAGGGGGGTGAGTGCCGCCCTGGCCCTGCTGCCCTCCTCGGCGGTTATGCCAGTGGCAGGAGGGCTTCCGGGTGGGTCCGCCGCCCTCCCTCTGGCCCGGCTGGCCCGGTGCCCTTGGGCTGCGTGCGGCCGGGCTGTCTGGCCTTCCGGGCCACCTTCCCCGTGCTGTGAGCCTCTCTGGGCCCGGACGGCAGTGCTGAACGGCACAGGCATCCGCCTTACACGACCTTTCTGGAAGCCCCCTACCGGCCGCCGAGGCCCAGGACTGACCCATTCTGGCTCGTCTCTCGTAAACCCCGCTTGTTCCTCCCTCTGTGTCCCCTTCTTTGCCGCTGGTGTGCCTTGCTCTCCTGCTGGCTGAGTCACAGCAAGTGTCACAGAGCACCTCTGTGTGCTGGCCACTCTTGAGGCCCTGGAGACACAGGAAAGTGAGACCCAGACTCCACCCTAAGGATTCGACATGACACGCTGGACTTGGCCATGAACCCGAAAACCGAATAATCACCATGGACTTTCTTCCGGCCACCTTGAGTATAACAGATGACCCAGCACCATGGGGGATGTGGCTGAAGACATCAGCTCCAGCGTCATACCACCTCCTCCCTCTGAGACCTTCAGAGAACCCAACTCTTTTTTTTTCCCCAGGAACAAAAAAGATTATTATTGTAACACTTTGTACATGGGCCAGAGACCCCATCCCAGAAAACTTGCTCCTGAGAATGTAACTCTTGACAGCACAGCTTTAAGCTCTCTAAAGGCACAGAGGCTGGGGAGTCAGATATTAAGTGGGAGCTGTGCAGATTGATGGTGAGAGGCGAGGGACCCTGCGTGGATCGCCTTCAACGTTCCCAAGGCTCTCGGGTGCACCGGACAGAGTGCGCACGATGCCTGTCGGCCGGGGCGAGTCTCGTGGCTGAATCAACGTCAGAGGCATCCGGGCACTTATAACAGCTGTGACTCTGCCCGCGTCCTCTCAGCCCACTGAATCTGGACTCCGGGGCTAGGTCAGGACCCCGAGTTTTGTTGTCTTTGTTTTTTATTTCCCCATGGGAGCTTTTAAGGCCCAGAGAGGCTTTCTAGGAGGGGCCCTGGGGTAGCAGCGTGAAGCCGGGTAGGGGATGTTGCTGGGAGGGGGTTTTAAAAGGAAGGACTTACTTGAAACATCCTAGCAGGTGCTCTTGTGTGTATGGGGGCAAGATGCCCTAAAATTTACTTTTTTAACCATTTTGATGTGAGATGCACAGAACGTAAAATTCACTGTTTAAAGGTGTGCAGTTCAGTGGCATTTGCTGCGTTCATAGTGTTGTCCGGCTGCCACTCTTGTCTAGTTCCAGAACATTTCATCACGCCAAGGCACAACCGTGTGCTTTAAAAAAGGCCACGTGTTAGAGAACCGGAAGCAGAGTTGGGAAGGGCACTTTGGTGAGCGCGCGGAGGATGGCTTTTGGTGGGGATGAGGCAGGCAGCCTGCGTGTTTTTGGAGAGAGATCGTCAGGGCCTGACTGAACTAAGGGGAGAAGGCGAGAAGGCGTACGTCAGCCACTATTGTACGCAGGGGCAGGAATTGCCAGTTCTGGATGACGCATGGAATATTCTGCGTGGGGAAAGGAGCAGGAGTTCTCTGCGGGCGAGTCCCAGGTTGGCTCGGTGGGTAGATCCAGATGAAGGCGCTTTACAACGAGGGGCAGGCGGGAGAAGCAGGCGCTCGTCAGCGTGGCTTCCTTTGCTTTGTGTGAGAATGAGTTCTGCTTTGGACGAGTGACTCAGAATTACTTTGCTCCATCCAGGTGGAGATGCCTCTAGGAGGGAGGAGGAGGGGAAGGATGGGCGCTCAGGGGAGGGGTTGGAGCCGGAGCTGGTAGAGTGAGAGAGCCAGAGCGGAAAATGAGGGATTTATGGGAAGTCCGCGAAGAATGCAGAAGGACGCAGTCTGGCGTGGGAGGTGGGAGAAGGGGAGTGAGTCAGTCACGGGGACAGCAGAGCCCACCGCAGCCCGGCTTGAAGAAGGCAGGGAGAGGAAGCTTGGACACGTGTCTCAGTTTGCCAGGGATGCCCTCCTTTGGGTTCACGTCCACCAGCATTTACTTAGAGTGTGACAAGTTGCCTGGTACCGGCTTCCCCTCCGTGGCGCTATTGCGTGTCTATAGAGCTTTCTTCTCGTCCCAAGCATGGGTGTGTAAATAGGAGGTGATCCCCACTCCGGGAGGTTCGTTTTATAGATGCTTCCGTAATGTACCTCCTGGTAGTTAATTAATTTTCTTATCGACTAGTCATATCACTGCATGATTATTGGTCAATGTAAAGATTTTACTTAGAAGTCCCTTATGTTCTTACCCTTTCAATTTCAGAGCTTACCCAGATCGAGGACCCCAGAGAACAGTGGAGGCGGGAGCAGGAGCGGATGCTGAAGGAGTATTTAATTGTAGCCCAGGAGGCCCTCAATGCCAAGAAAGAAATCTACCAGATTAAGCAGCAGCGTTTCGAGCTGGCCCAGGAGGAATACCAGCAGCTGCACAAGATGTGCGAGGATGACGGCCGCTCGTACGCCAGCTGTGAGTTGACCGTCCCCCGCGGTTAACACGCGTGACTTCCAAAGCCGTCTCTCTGCTAGGCTTTTTGCAGACACTGAGCTTGAGTCAGGCAAGACAGCTTCCTAAATTTTCGAATCGCAAACTGTTAGGTAGTCAGCCTTCCATGCTGGAATCCGATGGTGATTCACTACCGCTCCTTCCGCAAACGTTGATCGAGTGTCCGCCTTGTACCCAGGCACTGCATCACGGGGGAGCCCAAGACAGGAGAGGCCCCGCCCTCACGGGGCTTCCACGCAGGTGGGGGAGGGAGAAAATAAACAGGCACATTTCAGGTAGTGACGCGAAATAACCTCCTGACTTCTGTTTGTCAGCGTGGAAAAGGGCTTCACCCAGACCTCTCTGCCGTTATTCCTGCTTGTCTGGGGTGATCCCTGGGAAGTCCATACGATGGTCGTGTTGGTCCTGGATGGAAAGATTCAGGAGCCTCCACACATGTCAAGCCCCTGTCTCTTTGTAGCGTACTTCCTTGGGCAAGACACTGAAGGTGGGGGAACTCTGTCTGCCCCTCAAGTGAGGTGGGCGCACACTGACGTCTTCCAAAGGGAACCCCTCCAAGTTTTGGAGCCTGCCGGACGTGGCCTCCTGTTTCAGGAGGACTCAGCAGATGCTCAGGAATTGAAGGAATCGGGTCCAGTCGCAGAAGCCGAAGCCTCTGGTTACTGACCCAGTCAGTCACTGCCTGAGCCGGTCCCTTCCCGACAGTTGTCACGCTTAATCGCCCACTGCAGGTGCTTGCGGCCATGACTGTCCTGCGTGCCGGTGAGCTTGGGGACAGTGTATGAAGTTGGTACTGCCAGGTTTTATTGTATAAAAACCGAAGTCTGGTTGAGACATGGAGGGACTTACCTGTGACGTGACTGCCATGTTGCCAGGTATTTGGCTCTGGTGACACAGCTTTGAACGTTAAAGACGTGGTCAAAGCTTTATCCCGTTTTGCAGGTCAGAATGGAGTTGAGGCCAAGGGGCCAAACATCTTTTTCACTGCAGTGTACAAGCTGTGAAGAAGAGAGCAGTGGAGGTGGGCTTTGCCTCCTGTAGCAGGAATTGAGATAGCTGTGTCTCCATGTGCCATGAGAGAATGCAGGCTCAGGTATGATGGTATGTTGTTTCCAGGCTGCTTCATCTCTTGTTCTTCAGCTATTGGTATGTACTAGGTTTTTTTTTCTTGTTTGTTTCTTTTTAACTGTCCATCAGAATGTGATGGGTCAGCTCAGTGCTAGTTTTTAGAAAAGTCTGGTCTCTTCCTAGTTTTCTTTACTTGTAATGTCTTTCTCTGATTTCGGTATCAGGATAATACTGGCCTTACAGAACGAATTGGGACGTGTTCCCTTCTCCCCAGGCTTTGGAAAGTTCGTCTGGGATTGGTATTAATGCTTCCTTAACAGTTTGATAGAATTCACCAGAAAAGCCATCTGGACCTGGAGGTCTTTGTGGGAATGTTTGTAACTACAAATTCAATACCTCTAATAGATACAGGGCTAGTCAGATTTTCCCGTTTCTTCTCGAATCAGTTTTGGTATTTGTGTGCTTCAAGGAATTCGTCTCTTTCATCTAATCCAAAAATCAGTAAGCTTTTCTGCAAAGGATCAGATAGTGTTTTAGGCTCTGTAGGTCATATGATCTTAGACACAGCTACTCAGCCCTGTTGTTAGGCTGCAAAAGCAGCCAGAGATGGTACCTAAATGATGTGTGTGGCTTGTTCTGATAAAAGTATAAAAACAGTAACAAGCTGGATTTGGCCCACGGGGAATCTGCTGAACGCTGATCCAAGCTGTCAAGTTTATGAAGTTTTTCGTAGAATTCCTGCATGATTCTTTCAATGTCTGGACGCTGAGCTGGTGTCCTTTCTCTTATTTGTGATATTAATAATTTGTGTCTTAATCACCAGAGCTCAATGTTTATTGATTGTGTGTAGCATTACAGCGAACTGGCTTTTGGTTTTCTTCCCCCCGCCCCCCGTTTCTTATCTGTTTTCTGGTTTTTTTGGTTTGTCCTCTTTATTATTTCCTTCTTTCTACTTAGTTTGGCTTTAATTTGTTCTTCTTTTTCTACTTTCCTAAATTGGGAGCTTACACCATTGATTTCAGACCTCTCTTTTTTCTCACATAGCCTCTAAAGGTATAAATTCTCCTCTAAGTACTACTTTAACTGCATCCCACAAATTTTGGTATTTTCATTTTCAGTCAGTTCATAATATTTTCTCGTTTGCTTTGTGATTTCTCTCTCGACCCATGGGTTTTTGTAACAGTAAGTTGTTGGGGGAATTCCCTGGTGGTCCAGTAGTTAGGACTCCTCGATTTCACTGCTGAGGGTCCGGATTCAGTCCCTGGTCGGGGAACTAAGATCCTGCAAGCCGAGTGGCATGGCCAAAAAAAAAAGTAAGTTGTTGGAACTTTTTAAAGGTATCATGTTGTTGATTTCTAATTTAATTCCATTGTGGTCAGAGACTAGATGTATAAGATTTTGATCTTTTGATATCTATTCAGATGACTTTCGTGGCTCAGCATATGATCTCTTTCAAGTGATCTCGTGGACTTGGTGCCTCGAGGTCACACTTGGCTAAAGCATTGCCTTATAACTGTTTCTGAAAGCATATAGTTAGCGATTCTAAACCTTTCCAAAAGTTACTTGGTAGAAGTAGATTGAACCATATAAAACTGTCATTTTTGTAGCTTAAAAAGGCCCAAATATTGGCAATTTCGTGTGATTCAACCTAATAGAGTATTTCTTCCCAGTAGCCTGTAGGCACCTCATCTGTTCCATGGTCAGGTTTGGTTAGGTCTCCAAAGAGGCTTTCCAGTCAGTCTTTCTAAGATGGGAGAAGCACATATCAGGAAAACGTGGCAGGAAGTTTCTTGCCAGTCATTGAAAGGACAAATTTCATCAAGAGAAGGTGTGTCTTATGTACTGGTTACTGTGCTGGTGCAGCCAGGACTTCAGTTGCAGTGAGTGTGGGGACTCGGGGCTGGAGCCCTCGAGGATGCAAATATAAGAACACCTAGTTGCAGCCTATCGGATTCTACGCCCAGCCCGAGGGGAGGAGTCCCATAGCAACGTGGAGCCTAGAGGGTAAGGGCATCCAGAACTTACAGTCCTCTGGAGCCGGGACTTCCCTCAGCAGCAGTTTTTGTATTTCCATGGGCTTTTCACTCGGTTGACGTTTGGGCAAGTAGGGAATTGCACTCAATTTGTTTCTTCCTGTGCTCCGTAGAATTTTCTTAATGCCCAGTAAAAAAGAAACACTTGAGATGCTGTCTTTGAAGTCATGTTTGAGGAAACCTTGAGTCAAGGAAGGTGAAGACTCTGTGCTGTTGACTTGAGATCCTACCATGAGACTCCACTCCCCAACCCATGAGAGATCCCTGCGTAGACGCGGTCTCTGCCTCTACTCGTGCAGGTGGCATTGGAGGCCAGCTTAGGCCATTTTTCACGAAGGGCTGGAGATGCCAGTGGCTCTCGCTGGAGCCTATCTCCTCAGGGAAAAAGACTACAAAAGGAAGCTAGGAACTAATTCAAGCATTTGATCAAGCTGCTGCTATCCCTGGGGTTTCTGATCAAGCTCTTTCAATTTGCCATTTAACCTGAACTTCACTGAGGATCATTCTGTTAGATATGACTCAAATCAACTATTTCTGGCCACAGGTTAAAGTTCAAGACAATGATCCTGGTGGCTTGTGCTCTAACAGATGTCTCCTACAGAGGTCCGGGCCCACATCAGGAGCTGCTGGTGGCAGGATCCACGGCACACCTGGGCTCCAGTTGGCCACCTGGGTCTGGCACAACCCAGATCGCTCACATTGTTAGTCATGTAAAGCAGGGCTCCTTCTCGGGTACTGGGAACAGGGAGATTTGGACTTATTTCCCATTACTTCCTTCATTGACAGTGACTCCAAGTGAAAGGAACCAACATCGAATGGGCTAGTGTTTTCTTGCATTGTTGTGATAGCAACATCATGAAGCGTTGTAACATGGTAATGTTATTTTCGGTGTACACACAGAAACAATATTGGGTAGGCTAAGTTACTTCTTGAAGGTTACATCCCTAGTAAACGGTAGACCTTGGATTTGAACCCAGATCTTTCTGTGTAGCTAGGCTTCAGTGCTGTGTAGTATTTCCGAGACCTGGAAGAGTCAGCTCAGAAGAACTGATCGTGGCTTTGGAACAGCCTGCCCTCCCATTGTTCAAGTTACCTGGAAATAAGGACCCATTATAAATTGACAAGTTGTCTGGCAATTTCACAACACTTGAAGGGGCACGTGGAAGGCAGAACGCCTTCTGCTTCTTGATTTTCTTGTGGCCCATAGTGGGATCACTAAACTAGTCATTTAGTTTTCAACAGATATTTCCTTAGCGCCTGGTGTTGGGGACGGCTGATCGCAGGGGAGAATGCGGCAATAATTGTAAACAGAGGAATTCACTAGCAAGTCATTTCCAATATTGGAGCAGAAGGGCATGGGGGAGGGCAAGGGCGGGAGAAGTGCTCTCTTCCACACCTTTCACAGATTTCCCCCCGAGTTATGCAAGTCATCAGAATGAAACTCTGTTCATTGGAGAGGAAAGGTTTTGTGTCAGTGTTGGGCCACCTGGTGCCTGAGAATATCCAAGCCTTAACTTTTTTGTCTCTGACCAAAACAGAGTCACGCTGTGCTGGATTTGAGCACACACATCCACATGAGACTAAGACCCCAACTCTGCTTTAGTTCTGTTCGCTTATGGCTGCCTGGGGCCCAGTCCTGTCCCATGCTCTGTAGAACCCTGGCATGGAACTCTTCACTACAAAGGACTCAGTCTCTAAGACGCACCCAGTACTTTCTCTGCAGCTGCATTTTGTAGAGTTTTCTCCTACTTTCTTCACTGCAGTGTGTTCTTCTGTTTGCCTTCTTTTTATTTATTTTTGATTTTTATTTTTAAAGTAATTTATTTTTTTGCCTTCTTTTTAAACACTGAATACATTCGTTATTTCAGAAACTTTTTCATTGTTCCCGAGAAACTCTGGCCTCCAGACGCGTTCAGATGAAGTATATGACCGCTTGCAGGACCTTTTAGAAGGAATTCTTGCTTGGGGTAAATTATAGTCTGAACCACAGGTCAGCAAGTTTTGGCCCCCAGGCTGAATCCTGTTCATTCTGGGCGTTTTGTAAATAAACTTTTATTGGGACCTAGCGAGGTCCGTTCACTTACCCATTGTCTATAGCAGCTACGGTGGCAGAGTTGAGGAACTGAGACAAAGAGTGTATGGCCCACAAAGCCAGAAATATTTACTATTTGGTCCTTTGCAGAAGAGTCTGCACCAGTGGTTCTCAACCCTGGCTGCACTGGAGGAATCTCCCGAAGGGCTTTTAAAAACTCTTCTGTCTGGGCCCCACTGCCACCCCTGGAGGTTTGGCTTTAATTGGCCTTGGCCGGGGCCAGACACGTTTTTTTTAAAGCTCCCCAGGGGATTCCCAGAGTTGAGAGATCCACTGATTGTGATCCTTTCTTCCAGCAGCAGGAGTAGGACTTTGTTTGTCACCCTGGCTCCTGGGAGCTCCCAGAAGCCTACAGCCAAAGTCTCTTCGGGTGCCTGGGAAATAGTCAGCCTTATCTCCGGTGAGAAAGCGCTGACCCGCCCTGCATTCCTGGCTCCGGCTGGCTCAGGCGGTGGGGAAGCTTGACCTTATCAGTCCTCTGTCGGGCCGCATTCTTTCTGAGGCTCCAGGCCCATCCCACAAAGACTGTCTTCCCTTGTTTCCGTGCTGAAGGTTTCTCATCTCCTGCCTAGCTGAGGATAAGGGCCACAGTCCATCCATTCAGCCCTTCGTTTTCCTGCACGCAGGTATGTTGGAGCAGGCAGGAAAAAA
This sequence comes from Kogia breviceps, assembly GCF_026419965.1. NCBI lineage: Eukaryota > Metazoa > Chordata > Mammalia > Artiodactyla > Physeteridae > Kogia > Kogia breviceps. Next base: position 127,601,979 of record NC_081330.1, on the reverse strand, counting down.
ATGGCTCACGCAGCACCTTCCCAGGTATTAGTTGGCAGGACTCAATCTTGAAGGTTGTCGCAGAGTACACATGTTTACCAGATCTCCTCGTCTGCCCTAGAGAGGGACTTCTTGGTTTGGATTTGGTGGGCTCTTGTGTTACTTCTGTAGGTTACCTCTCAGTGGGCTAGTTTGATTGTTTTGTTCCTTTGCTTCTGATGCCTTAAAAAAAGAGGTCATGCCCTCTTTAGTTGGCCTCGGTTGTTTACAGGCATGCCTTGGTAGGCTCTGGTAATTAGTACCTGTCAGCACAGAAACTGTCCAGGCTTGCTGTCCTCTGTGCCGGAGTCCTCCTGGGCTCCCTCGAGCAGCTCCCTGCAGTGCCGACGCCTGGAAGGCATACACCTGGCCCTAAGGAGCCGTCTGCCTGCCCAGAGGATGTCTTTGGAGAAGGACTACCCTCTTTGAAAGCATGTCATCCGCCTGGGGCGATCTTGGGTTCTCACGGTCCAGAGGAGCCCTGTGTGTAAGAGGAGATGGAGACAGAGACAGACATGGACACATTTCCCCCTTTTAATAACCCATAAAATCGAAATCCAAAGTAATTACTGGGGTCTGCAGCCTTTTGAGTGCTAAATAACACAGATTGAGTTCTCCTGTTGCTCACCGGGGAGCCGGAGGGCCATTTCTTCTTAAATTGGAAAAGCTAATCTGACCACAGGTGCCCAAGTTCTAGACAGAAGTCCCTCTTTGACCGATGGCACAATGTAGGTCAAGCCACTACACACTCAGCCTTCATTTATAAAGTGGGGAAACATAATCGTCATCTCTCACCAAGATTTTATGAGGCTAGATGAAATAAATGTGACAGTTACCCTGTAATGGCAAGGTATAGTAATTTACACTGGTGAGGTCCAGTTCAGCTATAACCTTCTTATTATATCATCCAAAGCAATGCTGTAGGCCTGAGTGGCCTCCTTAAGCTGTTTAATAGCTCTGCCCACTCAAACTCTTCAAGTGAGAAGAAAGCTTCAGAGGTGAAAGCCTCGTATTTACCCTAAACCTTGAGATTGGAGATGTGTCTGAACGGAGGAAGATGTTTCTTTTCCTAAGTGTTGTGGTGTACGTGCCATTAAAAGTGGGGCCCAGAGTCTTGAGCTTTTCCTTGGACTCCACAGCTTTAGAGACCGTGGCAAAGGTAACATGAATGGTATCAATAAGTAAAACCTTTTACCATTTAGGTTGTTTTCAGCTGTAAGTAGCAGAAAAGACTTAACTCCCCTCGGCCTGGACAATAAGGCTGTCGTTGTCACTTAGCAGCGTCCTCCAGGGGGTGGTGGGCCTCCCCACTGGTGGACTGGGCAGCTCAGTGATGTCGTGGTTTATCAGGATCCCCCTCCAGGACTGGTCCAGGCTGAGTGTCCTGGGGGAGGGGCGGACGCCCAAGTGCCTCAGGGCTCTGTTAGTTACTCAGGAGAGAACTGGGGGCAGGTTGCCGTGTATCTGTCCATCTGTACCCACTACACCTCCAGCGTGCACTTCAAGGCTCTTTTGCGAATTTTCCCGATGAAACTGCACAGACAGAAGGAGTTTGGGCAACGATTTCAGATCATTGTTACTGATGCTTAACGTTGCAGTCAACTTCCCTGGACTTTGGGTGGTGGGGTTACTTTCTACCCGGAATGGGCAAGATCCCAGGTGGTAACTGTTGGCGTTGTCTTCCTCAGCTGCAAGGTGGCCCCACGTGGAAGAAGTCAGCAAGCCCTAGGCTTATTTGCATGTTGTCTGGGCCCCAGTGGAAGCCCCTTAAGCTCAGGCTTGGGAAACTTAAGTCCCAGGAGTTTAATGTGGAGATTTTATAGAAATAACTTCTGCCTCTTAAGGGCATTGTTTGAGGTGTTGCTTTCATTACTGGTCTTAAATGAGACCAAAGAGTCAGGCAAGATGGAGGTTCTAGGATTTGGAAATAAACATTCTTTGTCTTAGAAAGAATTCTATTTAAAAAACATTTTACTCTGTGATTTTGAGAGATTAGAATTCCAAATATAAGAACATTTGAGATAAATTTGGCAAACAGCTTCTCCAGATATTTATTTCCAATAGATTCTAGTAATTTGAAATCCTGACTGGGGCTTAGAGTACTAGATTTTCCATAGAACTGTTTATTATTATTATTATTTTTTTGCGGCACGCGGGCCTCTCACTGCCATGGCCTCTCCCGTTGCGGAGCACAGGCTCCGGACGCGCAGGGGTAGCGGCCACGGCTCACGGGCCCAGCCGCTCCGCGGCACGTGTGATCCTCCCAGACCGGGGCACCAACCCGTGTCCCCTGCATCGGCAGGCGGACCCTCAACCACTGCGCCACCAGGGAAGCCCCAGAACTGTATTTTTTTAAAAACGAGATATCTGAACAGCTCAAATTAAGTTGGGATGTGGTTCTATTTGAGGATGTGGTTCTATTTGAGGATATTAAATACTCTTGCTGTTTAAACTACTTGATGGCTTTCTAAAATAAATTTATTTATTTATTTTTGGCTGCGTTGGGTCTTCGTTGCTATGCACGGGCTTTCTCTAGTTGCGGCGAGCAGGGACTACTCTTCGTTGTGGTGCGCGGGCTTCTCATTGCAGTGGCTTCTCTTGCTGTGGAGCACGGGCTCTAGGCACGCGGGCTTCAGAAGTCGTGGCACGTGGGCTCAGTAGTTGTGGCTCGCGGGCTCTAGAGCGCAGGCTCAGTAGTTATGGCGCACAGGCTTAGTTGCTCTGCGGCATGTGGGGATCTTCCCGGACCAGGGCTCAAACTCGTGTCCCCTGCCTGGGTGGGCGGATTCTTAACCACTGTGCCACCAGGGAAGCCCCACTTGATGGCTTGGAGTCAACTTCTCCAATATGAAATCAGGAGATGATTATAAACTAGTTTCTAGGTGTTGACATGTAAGTTACCTGAATGACAGCCTTTGGTACCCAGATCAAAGGAGTAAAAGAATGGATGCTGGCCCTGCTGATTGGTCTTCTGAGCAGGTGAAACTAAAGAAAATGACCTGGAGGCAGGTTACACCAGTGTGGCGTGATTCTCAGATGAAGAAAGAGGAGCCTCCACAACTCGGGAAGGGACAGGAACCAAGTCACTGCAGCTCCAAGGCCTAAGAGAAAGGAGACAGAAGCATCAAGAAAAACGGATGCAGAGAGGTGGATGGGGTGATAGAAACTAGAAATGGCGGAAATGGGAAGGAAATCCAAAAAAAAAAAGTGGATATATATGTATATGTATAGCTGATTCATCTTGCTGTACAGTAGAAACTAACACAACATTGTAAAGCAACTATACTCCAATAAAAATTAATTTTAAAAAAGAAAAGAAAGAAAAAAAAGAGAAAGAAACAGCCGCAAGCTGCTGCAGTTGCTGAGACAGTGGCGGGGGCTTGGCTGACTGTACTTAGCACACAACTGGACGGCTGAGTGCTCCTCATTCACCCCCAGGTATTAGCCGTCTGTAATCACGATGCTGTGTCTGTTAAAAGCCTTTACATCATGTGTGTTGCACCACTGAAGAAAGCATTTATCTATGCGATGTGATTTAGCTAAACATCCCTCAAAAGCAAGCTGCTTAGAATCACAGTGTGGGTGCTTTGCTTCAGCTTTCGGGGAACCAACAGCGTGGAAGAATAGCTTTTCCTCAGGCCTGCCAGATACTGATATGTGACTAGAAAGTTGTCTCTTTCATTTTACAAATCTTTGGCTTTTTTTTTTTCTTTCTTATGTCAAAGATCGTTCATGTGGAGACTATAGATATGAAGAGAGTGAATACAAAATCTTTTGCAGTGAAACCATTGAGAATAGCAGTCAACTTTTGGGTTCTTTTCTTCCAGTGACTTCCATGGGTGCGTGCATTGTAAAAGGAAGTAAAAATGGGTTCATACTGTATGTACTGTTTACATAGTTAGAATAGTTTTCTATGCCATAACCGTACCCCTCCCCCCGTGTATATATGGTTTTTAACCCTAGTAGTTTTGCAGTTGACGTAAACAGAGTTTTGATTTACCTATAGCCATATATTTTATTATGTGGAATCACGTAGAAGGGCCTCATGCAAAAATCAAACATCAAGATTCAAGGTTGTAAAATGTTAATTCTTCAGGAGGCAGCGCCAACTTGGAAGTCTGAGACTGAGAATTAACTACTTAATATGGTGAATCAGAAGTTCCTATCTATGTGTATTTATTTATTTTAAAGGATCCATTATGAAATAAAATATTTTCCTTCTGTTTAGCCTTCTTCGGATATTCAACAAATACAAAGTACGACCCATACCAAATTAAAGCAGAAATAGCAAGTCGTCGGGATAGGGTGAGTAAAACGAATATTTTCACAACTACAAGCCCTGTATGTCTTTTTATGTAACATCACTTATCATGGTTCATTTTATGGTGGCCAGTGTATATAACACCCATATTTTAGTAAGATTTTCCATTTCATGAATTATTACCACATTTGGTTTTACTTTCCACTTTTTTTTTTTTTTCCGATAGGAAGGGAAAAGTTTCATTTTAAAGCCTCAGCCCATCTAACAAAAAAATCACCTGTATCCCTCAGTGTGTTTTATGGGGCTAGATTCCCCTCCCGTTTGGAAAGATTTGGTGACACTGGGTCCTGAGCTCAGAGGGCTGCTTCCCTGTATTAGCGGGGCTGCCGGCCCTGGCCCTCATCAGCTTTAGCGTCTGCTGCTTTTCCCTGGTGGCTCTACTCCCAGAGGAATCTTGCCTGCCATGGCGTTTGACCAGAAGCTGCTGGTGCTCCTTGCCAGTGGTGCCAGGTTCTTTGTGTGCCACCATGTTCCATCCCTTCAGCTCCTTGTCTTGGGTGTCTGGGTGGGGGTGATGGGAGACATCTGAGAGGCCAAGCCTCCTGTCCTGGTGTCTCAGTCCCTAAACTAGAGTGTCTCTTTTAGTGCCGTGGCTCTCACATTCTAGTACACCAACGAAAAACACCTGGGGCGTCAGTTCAAACTGTGAGCTCCAGACACCCCCTGCCTCGCCCCCACCAAGTTTTAACAAGGCCTGGAGTGGGTCCTAGCACCTGTTTAAATAAGCACTGCAGGCGACTGACTTCCAGGTAGTGGGAGCAGGCGACTGACTTCCAGGTAGTGGGAAGCCATGCTTTGAGCAACAGGGTTTCCTAGGTGGGATCTGTGGGTAGTAAGCAGAAGAGAGGATGAAAAAAATATGACAGAGTTTGCTCATTGCAATGTGTAAATCAATACCTTGAAAAAGAAAATCATTGCTCGTTCCAGGGCGTCACGTGGTAGAAAGCTGTTCGTGACCCGGGCCTTTTGTGTCTAAGCGAGCCGGCCCCTCTGCCAGGGCTGTTTGATATGCCAGGGCTGTTTGATACGCCAGGGCTGTTTGATACGCCAGGGATGGAAGGCCATGGAGAGAATGGGTGACCCCGTGAATTGCAAGGTAGTCAGAAACTTAGATGACAATGCTAACATCTGTAGAAATCATTTTACACAGCTTCTTTTTGTGGAAAAAAAATGTAATTTGTCTTTAGCTTTCCAGATTAAAACGAGAGCTGACCCAGATGAAGCAAGAACTGCAGTACAAAGAAAAGGGGGTGGAGACCCTGCAAGAGTGAGTGGCCTGCAGTGACAGAGGGAGAGTTTCCCTGCGATTTCCTGTTTGGTGCCGGGACATGTGTCCTAAAGCTTCATGGGTGTTCACTTTTATGCTTTTATTTATGCTTATTATTTGCCAATCCTAAGGATCAGATCTCTCTTTTCCCTGAAGATACTTTGTTCTTATTTCCTTGGGAAATAAGACCTTTATTTTATATTTACACACATTCTTGATAGCTGTGCTGTCTGAAACACGCTTGGCTATTTACATTTGAATTCCTGTTTTGTTAGTTTTAGTCTCTTAAATTTTTTAATTCTAAAATTTAAATTAATTGAAGTTAAATAAAATTTAAAGTTTAGTCCCCAGTCTCAGTAGCCACATCTGAAATGCTCAGTCACGTGTGACTAGTGCAGGTTTTCTCCACCTCAGTGCTCGTGACATTTTGGACCGGATAACTGTTTGTGGTGCAGCTGTCCTGTGCACCAGAGGGTGTTTAGCAGCACCCCTGGCCTTGACCCCCTAGATGCCGGTAGCACCCTCTCACCCAGTTGTGACAGCCAAAAATGTCTCCAGATATTGCCGTGTATTTCCTGGAGGGCACGTTTGTCCCAAGTTGAGGACCACTGGGCTGGTGGCCACCGCATTGGGCAGCACAGATAACATTTCCATCCTCACGGTACGTTCTGTTGGGCAGCCTGATCTATAGGTCTTCCTGCTATAAAATTGACATCTTTACAATTAGGACTTTATCCCTACTAAGAGTTTGGGGGTGCAGTTCTTGTCATTCGTGCGTTATATGAAGTGAGCAAATTCAGTGAACAGGAGTTATTTTATAAATGGTGATATTGGTGGTCTGAAAGAATTAATTTTCCTAAGAAAGGGCATTGTATGCTGGTTGGTCCAAAGTATGTTCCCTTTTGATTCAGAGCCTGGTTTCACTTGCTGAACTTGGGCTTGTGCTTCATACCTTCTGTGGTGACTCTTCTCATGTGTCAGTGGGGACTGTCGTAGCTCGGTTGCTCTGACAAAATACTGTAGACTGAGTGACTTGAACAGCAGACATTTACTTCTCACAGTTCTGGAGGCTGGAAGTCCAGAGTCACGGCGCTGGCAAATTCATTATCAGATGACTGCCTTTTTGCTGTGTCTTGACGTGGTCCTGTTTTGGGGTGGGGGGCTCTGGTCTCTGGTGTCTCTTCTTTTTCTTTAAGGACACTAATCCCTTCATGGGGCCCCACCCTCATGACCTCATCTAAATCTAATCACCCCCAAAGGCCCCATTTCCAAATACCATCCTACTGGGGGTTAGGGCTAACCATATGTAGTTTGAGGGACATGAACATTCAGTCCATAGCAGTGATCATTGGGCTAAATTGTCCGAGGGCAGTGCCTGCTACATAGTCAGACTTCAGCAAATGGCAGGAATCCACGTGGCTATGATTTCTTGGTAAATGTGGGCAGCGTGCCACTCTCTTGCATCCTGTGTGCAGACACAATGACAGTGTGTCAAATGTGATTGCAGTATTACTCTTTAAAGGGAGGTAACACAGAATGTGTTTGACAAAGGTAATGATCCCACCTCATATAAAGGGTAATTAACGGGCACGTCAAACCCTGTTGTTTAACATGAGGTTGACATTCACTTTGTTAATCACCCAGGATTAGCTTGGTTCATGATTCGTTTGTCTGCTTTTTATCAAGGACATATTATAGACACCAAGGGAGGCACAATAGAAAGGTGAGCTGGGTCTTGCCTGGAGGGGCTTGGCTTTTCTGGCCCTGAGACACTGCCATGCGCCCTGCAAGTCCCCCATGCGGCAGGGTTTGGTAAGCCGTCCACGTGCTTAGCATGAGCTGCGGGCTTTTAACCTTACAGTCAGCTTTTTGCTTTCTCTACCACTACCTGTAGCAGCGCGTGTGTGTGCGTGCATGCGCGCGCATTCTCTGGTGATTTGGATCTACAATGGGAGTTTCTTTAATGATCCCTAGTCACTACAGCTTTTTTTTTCTTTTCTTTTTTTTTTCTTTTTTTTTTGCATGACAGAGAGTCTTTACTTTTAAATGATTTTCAGTACACCAAGTAGTAACATACATGTAACAGTTTCTTGAATTCCATCATCTAGTAATTTTTTAAATTTATTTTTTATTGATGTATAATTGATTTACAGTGTTGTGTTAATTAATGACTGCTGTGCAGCAAAGTGACTTAGTTATACACATATATACATTCTTTTTCATATTCTTTTCCATTATCATATATCACAGGATATTGAATACAGTTCCTTGTGCTATATAGTAGGACTATTATCTAGTAATTTTGATTAAGAGAAACTAAAAGCAGTCCAAACAATGATACTAGTATCCATTATTCTAACTCTTAGCCGGAAAGGACTATTTTAAGGCTGGCTGCTGCATCACATAGGTCACAAAGAACTATTTACTACTTTTTCATAGGTAAAGCCCCTGACCTTCAAGAAAGATTTAGGGGAAAAAAATGCATCTCTTTCTTAAGAAATTTTTTTTTAAACTACATCTAAGAAAGAGAAAGTCAGTATTGATATATATGCTGCTTGAGCGAAAAGGCATAGGAAAACAGGCAATGTATACCCATTAAATTTCCAAGAAATATGAGGTAAAAAGATAAAATCTTGGGACTTCCCTGGTGGTGCACTGGTTAAGAATCCACCTGCCAATGCAGGAGACACGGGTTCGAACCCTGGTCCGGGAAGATCCCACATGCCGTGTAGCAACTGAGCCCGTGCGCCACAACAACTGAGCCTGCGCTCTAGAACCCGCGAGCCACAACTACTGAAGCCTGTGCACCTAGAGCCCGTGCTCTGCAACAAGAGAAGTCACCACAATGAGAAGCCCACGCACCACAATGAAGAGTAGCCACTGCGCACCACAACTAGAGAAAGCCTGCACACAGCAACAGACCCAACACAGCCAAAAATAAATACATAAATAAATAAAATTTTTAAAAAAAGATAAAAATCTTTGGATAAGCTCTAAGTTTGTACAAAGAAGCTAGATTTGCTGTTCTGCGAAAAGTGAAGGGACCTACTATATGACATACAGAAATAATTTAATGACTTTTCGCAAGACTGTAACTCAAGCCTTGCTAAAGCTTCCTATTCCATGAAGGGATCGAAAATGCCAATCCATGCAACAACAGGCGGTTTTTTTCTTCCTTTATCTGTTTTTGTGGTAGTTTTTGTGGATTTCTGGCTGGATGTCGCAGACAAAGGCCCAGAGGTTATCCAGGACTTCATCCCTGTTCTGCCGGAAGTAGGTCTGGAGGATGGTCATCTTCTCCTGGGGGTCCTCCACTTCAGTGCCGCAACTGCCGTGGAATCCCAGAGCCGCGGCCTCCTTGGCCTTGAACTCCTCCCTCTGCAGGCGCTACTGTTCAATTTCAGCCCGGGCTGCTGCTTTGGCCTGCTTCAGCCTCCAGTTCTTTTGCTTGTGGTCCTCGGCCACCTCCTTGGTGGCCCGCTTCTCAGACTGGAGCAGCTGCTGTATGCCCTACGACTGACTGGCCGTGGTGGTGGCGATTCCAAGGCGGCAGAGAGCAGCCTAAATTGGCTTAACTGTCCCCTTGGGTCCGTTGACCCAGCCGCTCAAGCAGTATAGCTTTTTTTTTTTTTTTTTTTCCACATCTTTATTGGAGTATAACTGTTTTACAATGGTGTGTTAGTTTCTGCTTTACAACAAAGTGAATCAGTTATACATATATATATATGTTCCCATGTCTCTTCCCTCTTGCGTCTCCCTCCCACCCTCCCTATCCCGCCCCTCTAGGTGGTCACAGAGCATCGAGCTGATCTCCCTGTGCCACGCGGCTGCTTCTCACTAGCTATCCACCCTACATTTGGTAGTGTGTATATGTCCATGCCGCTCTCTCACTTTGTCCCAGCTTACCCTTCCCCCTCCCCATACCTCAAGTCCATTCTCTAGTAGGTCTGTGTTTTATTCCCGTCCTACCCCTAGTCTCTTCATGACATTTTTTCCCCCTTAGATTCCATATATATGTGTTAGCATACGGTATTTGTTTTTCTCTTTCTGGCTTACTTCACTCTGTATGACAGACTCTAGGTTCATCCACCTCACTACAAATAACTCAATTTCGTTTCTTTTTATGGCTGAGTAATATTCCATTGTATATATGTGCCACGTCTTCTTTATCCATTCATCTGTCGATGGACACTTAGGTTGCTTCCATGTCCTGGCGATTGTAAATAGAGCTGCACTGAACAGTACAGCTTTTTAAAAAAGTTTTGCTTAAATCAAGCTGCATTTTCAATATCGGCTACTGGTTTTGTTGCCCATTTTGTCTATCTGCTGTGGTGCTTCCTGGCGCAGCAATACCTGTTCTGTGATTTTATGCCATACAGCCCTGCCCGCCTCCAGGTGCTCCCATGCCTGCTGGGTGCTTCTCTGTGCACTGTGGCCGTGCCCTCCTGTGTCACTTCTGCTAAAGGGCTGGATCAGAAATAAGCAGAAGCAAATCATTTAATTTGGCAGGTCTTCACAAGTTGCTTGGACTGTCCAGTTGAATTGGAGGTTGATTTCCTTCTTTCATTTGGCCACACTGTGGCTTTCTCTCTTCACCAGGGCGAATCAAGACTTCCCAGCGTCTCTAGATAATAGTGATTTTTTTTTTTTTTTTCCCCTGTATGCTGGCCTCTCACTGCCGTGGCCTCTCCCGTTGCGGAGCACAGGCTCCGGACGCGCAGGCGCAGCGGTCACGGCTCACGGCCCCAGCTGCTCCGCGGCACGTGGGATCTTCCCGGACCGGGGCACGAACCCGTGTCCCCTGCATCGGCAGGCGGACTGTCAACCACTGCGCCACCAGGGAAGCCCGATAATACTGACTTTTCATGCTGGGCCTCATGCAGTTAATCTGACTCTCACTCGCTGAAGCTCTGGTGCAGGTGATCGGGTTTCCGGGTGGTTCAGGAGCACTGAGGTCACACGGGATCCCCGAGCCTCAGAGGGGAGCCCTGGCCGGCACCTTTCCCCGCTGGCTCTGGCTTCTATATCAGGATTGCTGGGCCCAGTGCCTTTTCCTCTGCTTGGCCTCCATCACTCTGGCCACTTCCATTTCTTTATGTGAAGACAATGGTTATATTGCAACGTCAGCTTAAGACTGAACACTCTCAGAAATAAAAGATGTCAGGGCTCAGGTGACAGAGAAAATCCCTTCCCCTTAGCATTGCTAGGAAGTAAATTCATCTCTTATAGTCAAGGAAATTTTAAGACTAGGAAAAGGTGGCCTCAGTTTCTCCAGGTTTATTGGACGGGAAGCAGAAGCTGGTCTGGGAAGAGTTATAACTTTACACCTGCAGCCGGAGGGGAGTATGAGTTGTGCACTTGCAGAGAGAAGGGCCAGTGCTGTTTGATCTTCTTTCTGCTTTCCTTAGCAAGAATCCTTAGCGATGGTAAACATGTCCCCTGCCAAGGGGACGGTCCTCACTCCGTGCTGGATACCCACCCTCCCCAGTGGAGGCTGAGGGGTGGCCTGAGGGAAAGTTCTGGACCTGGCCTTGGTCCTGGGGGACCCAGCCCAACTTTCCAGATGGAGCTGCGTCGAGAGGCAGCTTTTAGTTGGTTGCTGTGTTGTCACTGCAAATGGTCGGTCACTCTATGCTGTGACACGAGCTCACGGGAAGGAGAGGCAACAAGGGTGCTTGTGCCGTGCTTAAAACGCTTTGCCAGTGAAAAGTAGACTGATACCTTCCTCTGAGTTTCACAGGCCATGTGTGAGATGAAAGCAGCCTCTTTATTTATCTGGTTTTGCAGATTGGCTCTTGTGTTTGGATCAAATCATGCAGACAGGTATTTATTGAGAAATTTGGAAAACCTCTGGTAAGCATCGATAATGTGATTATCCCACCCCTACTGTAAAATCCTAACTCTGAGCACAGATAATACGTGAGCTGTTACATGTAAATGGGCTTCTCAGATATTATTTCCAACATCGATTTAAGGCCGAGACCCTGGGTTTTCCTCCAGAAAATTTTCTGCTGTTCTTGCTTCCCAGAATAGCCTGTGTATTTTTTTCCAGAGCACCTCACCGAGAGTTTGGCTACTTATAACATTTTAAACTCGACTTGTTTATGTTGGTGAACTTTCCTGGCTAGCAAGGAAATCCATCATTACGCTCGGGTCCAAGTGAGGAAAAAAGAACCTTTTGTATTTTTTTTTAAGTCTATGTATGTTAATTTTTATAGATGGGCTCGAGCTGGCTGTGAACGTATTCTCTGGGTTAATGATAGAATGCATGTGTGTCTGTATAATGTATATAAACTTTTAATGATGGAAAATGTCAAATATACACAAGAGTAGAGAGAATGGTATAAGGGAACATTTCTGTACCCCTCTCCCCGCTTCAACAGCTAACCATACAATGGCCAGTCTTGTTTGTCTGTCACACAGACGCATCGCCCAAGCTCTTACCGCATTATTGAAGCAAATCCCAGAGTCATATTTCATCCATAAATGTCTCTCCTAAAGTAACGGACTCCTTTTGAAAACATAACTATAATACCTGTGCCACTTAGCAGTAATCTCTTACTGTTGTCCCGTCTCCAGCAAGTGTTCCCGTCTCTCTGGTTTGTTTGGGTCCGGGTTCCGACAAGGTCCACACCGTACGTTTGGTTAGTGTGTCTCTTAATCTCTACCCTCCTCTCCTTTTTTCTTTTTTCCTTCCTTTCTTCCTGCTGACATCTTATTTGTTGAAGAAACTATTTTGCTTGTCCCAAAGAATTGCCCCGATACTGAATTTTGCTGTGTGAACGTGCACGGCGTCATTTCAAACGCTCCTCTGTCCCCTGCTATTTATGTAGACGGGTGTCATTAACCCGAGAGGCTTGATCTGACTCAAGTTCAGTTTCATTTTCTTTTCCTTTCGGTCAGGAGGTGCGTACTCTCTGGTTGTCTCTTTTTTTGTGTGGTGTGAAGCTTATCAGTGGGGTCTGGCATTGTCAGCCTGATACATCCATTTATAATGTTTCCCATCAGCTTTTCACCTAATGCTGTGCCCGTGTAGACACAAGAGGTTTCAGGATAAGTTCTCGAAGGTGGGTTTCCTGGGTCACAGGGTAAAGGCATTGGTCGTATTCTTAGATATTGCCGAATTCTCCTCGGGAGCGTGGCACCATGTTGAATTCCCACCACTAGTAGATGCGTGTTCCTGTTCCAACTGCGTGGTGAGCAGAACGTGTTGTCACTCACGCTTTTGCATTTCTACCAGTCTGATCAGTGAGAGAGAGTGTCTCAGTGTCGTTGTAATTTGCATTTCTCCTGAAGCCCTTTATAAACGTCTTAAGAAAAAAGGAGCAACATTTACAAGTCATGAAAGTCTTCAGAAAAATCAAACTTTTCCAGTGAGAGAGCTACTGGGTATCGCTGCCCCAAAGTTTCTGAAGCTTGTTTTGAAAAATTATCTTCATGTAACTCATGGCTAGCACCCGGGGGCAAGGGGGGAGGAGCTAGAATGAGGATGTCCGCAGCTTCCCAAATGGGTGATGCCCAAGAACATGCTGGATGTGCCAGTGGGTGGGGGAGAGCTCCCTCTGTAGTGACGCTAGACCTCCTGGGCGTCTGGAATGTTCCTCCTGTTCGACTGTGAGGTGTCCTGCAACCAGGAAGCTCGTTTAACATCACTTCCCCCTGAGTTTCCCATGCTTCTGTGCCACTGGAGCTTTTTCCCACCGTGCCACCTGTAACATCCCCGAGTGCTGACGTGGTGGCTCCTTGTCCTCACACCAGCCATGGGGCTTCTTGTAAAGTGTCTCCACTGCATGGCCCCTGGTGGCTCTCTCACTTAGAATATGATCCCGACTGCGGATGAGTCGGCCCCCATTCTCACCTCGTTCCCCGAGTCTCCCCCTCACTCATCTGCCTCACCCCGCACTGCAACTCGCAGCGCCTTGTGCCTGGAACTCTCTCCCCAAGTCTCTCGTGCCTGTCCCCTCCCTTCCATAGTTCTCTGGACGAATGACATCTCGCCAAGGTCCCTGCTCACCACTGTATCTAAAAGGCAGCCCTCTCCCCACCCTCCACCCCCACACCTGCTGCCTGACCTGGTGGTTTCTTTCTTGTTGTTTGTGTCCTCGTCTAGTGTCGCGCTGTGCGAGGGTGCGGACTTGGCCTGGTTCCCTACTCGGTCCTCGGGATGCAGCCAGCTCAGGGTGCAGGGCAGGGCTTGGTGGGGTGAGAGGACCAGCCCGGGGGCCGTGCGGCGCTGCTCCTGGGACACTGGGACCCCCTGGGCCAGGGCCTGGGCTGCGAACATCGGGGAGGTCGCTGCATCGGACCAGGTGCCTTCTTATTAACTGCCCTCTAGCGTTTCCTTCTCTGCTTCTTACTGTGTTATATTGTGTTTTAAGAAATCCTATTTCTATCACTGCTGTTCAGATTACAGAAAGGGGTGCTCGTTAAACGCGCCAGTACCCACTTTCCGTGAGGTGTATTCTTAGCCCGTGTCAGCCTCTCTGCTTTGAGCCTTTTAATTGCTTGGTGACATTCTTCCGCTTTGGGATGCTGTGATGAAGTTAAGCCTGTGTGTCTCCTGCAATAAGAGAGTGACTGCACTCTGCGGAGCATTTGATAGCACAACGAGGCAGCATTAGGTCTCGGAATTAGCATTTTCTGTCCGAGGGGATTTAGTGGTTTCAGAAGAGAACGGGATTGTTCACAGTTGGCGCAGGCTTAGACCAGCAGTATCCCATTACCGTAGCACAGAAGCTACAGCCCGTGCTAAAAGGCCAGCGCTCCTCAGATAACAGTAAAACATACAGAAATGGGGGCGGAAACAAAAAGAGCGTTGTTCCCGTCGTGGGACGGGTCCGGCGTTCCACGCAGGACCGGCTGCTGATAGAAAGCTGCCGGAAGCTTTGTGAGGTTCGTTCAAGGCACCCTGCCAGGGCTGGTGATGTAAAAGGTAGAGTTGTAACAACACTTCTCATTCTTGGAGGTTGTAATGTGTGGTATTAATGTGGAATATCTTTCGAGGCCTGGCAGCCCTTTTCTTTAAGATGTGTGTTTAAGCATCCATTTGGTTTTACTTTTGTCAGACCAGTTCTCTTGACATCTTTTAAAAAATTAATTTATTTTATTTATATTTATTTTTGGCTGCGTTGGGTCTTCATTGCTGCGTGCGGTCTTTCTCTAGTTGCGGCGAGCAGGGGCTACTCTTGGTTGCGGTGCGTGGGCTTCTCATTGCGGTGGCTTCTCTTGTTGCGGAGCACGGCCTCTAGGCACGCGGGCCTCAGTAGTTGTGGCACACAGGCTCAGTAGTTGTGGCTCGCGGGCTCTAGAGCGTAGGCTCAGTAGCTGTGGCGCACGGGCTTAGTTGCTCCGTGGCATGTGGGATCTTCCCGGACCAGGGCTCGATCCCATGTCCCCTGCATTGGCAGGTGGATACTTAATCACTGTGCCACAGGGAAGCCCTTCTCTTGACATCTTAAGTTGAACAACAAATATGGACACTTGAGGGCAGCGGGAGAGGGAGGTTGATGAGAATCATCTTGAAGATGCCTTCTTAGTGGTGTGCGGTCAGCATTTGAAGCTGTGCCTTCTTTTGTCTCTAACCATTTCTTTCAAAGGCAGCCAGTAGAGAGCACCAGTTTACTTTGGGGCCACACCTGACTGGCTGTGGGGGTGGCCCTCAGATTTGACACAATGTGAGTTTGGAGGCCTTGACCCTGAATGTATTGCTAGCCCGGCAACAGAAGAGGATGAGTGTGGTGTGAGGGGCCTCAGTGGGAAGCTCACTGTGCCTCTTACAGGCTGTGTGACCTTGAGCAAGTCACTTAACCTTCCCGAAGCTGCTGCAAAATGTTGAGGGGTGAAAAGTAAAGGCTGTGTGGTCTGTGTCCTGGGTTTTTTTGTTTGTTTGTTTGTTTTACCCTGGGTGTTCGTCCCTTCAGGCTGCTATAACAAAGTGCCATAGAGCGGCTGGCTTATAAACAACAAAAATCCATTTCTCATAGTTCTGGAGACTGGAAGTCCAAGATCAGGGTGCCAGCATGGTCAGGTTCTGTGTCTGGTGAGAGCCAGCTTCCCAGTTCACGAATGGCCATCTTCTCGCCGTGTCCTCACATGGCGGAAGGGGCTGGGGAGCTCCCTGGGGCCTCTTTCATAAGGGCACTGATCCCATTCATGAGGGCTTCTCCCTCATGACCTGACCACCTCCCAACGGCCCCGCCCCCTGATCCCGTCACCCTGGGCATTAGGAATCCAGCACGTGGGTGCTGGGGGGACAGAAGATGCACATCACGTCGCACTGCGTAATAACTTGTGTTCTTACTAATACCACCTTTTGTTGAGCCCTTGTCAACTTTCCGTCATCTTATTTGAGATGTATAAGCACTGTTTTGAGCTCTTAATTAAAATTAAAAAACGAAAAAGCTCTTTGGCAGTCACAGATGTTCTGATTTCCTTCATGTAATGGAATATATTGATATTTTAGAAAGTACCAAATCACTGAGTGTATCCTCCGAATTTGACCAAAGTTTTAGAGGGAATTTGGAAAAAGGGAGAAAACTCCCAAATAAGTGAGTTTCGCAGATGCAGTGGAAGAGGGTTCCTGTCCTTTGAAGTTTTTGTTAGATGATAAAGCATACGGACCCTATCTTGGCCACTCTGAGCAGGAGTGCCCCCAGGGGGTAGCAAGGGCCATCTCTGCACCTGGCGGTCCAATTCGGACTTGATAACTGCGAGATGTAGCTTTGAATCTTGGCTGTGCCAGATCTTAGCTTGTCCTCTTGGGCTACTTAATCTCTCTGAGCCTCAATTTTTCCATTATAAAGTCTGAGAAGATTGTGCTCATCTCATAAAACTGTTGAGGGGATTAAATGAGATGACAGACACAGAGCATGCAACAAGACTCTGTCACCGAGTAGTAGGTGCTTGATACACTGAACTATTTTAATGTGCTATTTATATAATTATATAATTTAATCAAATAATATGTACTGTATAAAATATGGCTATATAAGGTTATATTTATATAATAACAACTTTTTACATAATTATATATTCTACAATAATACATAACTATTTTTAAACAATAGTGTTTCAGAGATTCCTAGAACTTTGAGATCATCTTCTCTAATAGCTTTCACACTTTTTAACTGTGGAATCTTTTCGCCTTTCCTTCCCCTCAAATGACACCTTCTGTGGAAGCAGACTGTGTGAAATGTAGCGAAGGGAGGGGCTTGCCGAAGCAGGGGTGAGGGTCCCCGAACCCTGTGTGGGTTCTCCCTTTACTCCAGCTCACCACTCCAGGACACCCTCGGGACAGAGTGAAGACAGCTGCTCTCGGTCAATCTTCTTTCCTTTTCGAGGTCTCAGAGCCACCTGGGTGGAGCTGAGGTCAGGGCCCAGGCCCGTGGCCTTAAAGTTGAACTTTCGTTCTCCGAGGCGCTTTGCAGTGTCTGCCGATGAGAGGCATTACAGGGCTGCAGGTCCCCCTCCCTGATGGGAATCGGGGCCTGTTTTCCTCCAGGTAGCGGCCATTCCCATTGGAGCTGCTGGTGCCTTGACGGGCACCTGGCGCGGTGCCTGGCTTTACTGATGGCCGCACTTAGGCTCTGTAGCTGCTCAGAGCTATAAGGAAGTCACAACACCTAAGTACGAAGCTGGAGCTGATGTGGTTAGCGTCTTACGTTGCGGCCTTAACAGTGGGTGTGTGTCTATACTCTATGACCATTTGATTAGCATGGGTGGTTAAGGAATTGAAAACATTTTGTTCAGTGCAGTAGAGTTTCATCTCTCTATGTGGGTGTCAGTGTCACGTGACGATCCCTTTGCTGTATTTCTCATTCCGGAGGAGCCAGTAGGCCTGGTTAGCAAAGGCATTGGTCATTAACTGTTACAGGGAAATCACACTTTTTTTGGCCTTGGGTTTTTTGTATGGAAATGATGTAACCCTTTTCTACAGACTTCATCAACCTACGTGGGTTGTGGTTTGTGACATTAAATGAGGTGTATTGGAAGGCCTTTTATCAGAAGATGGATATAAGGAGATATTATTACATAAATGAGTCTGGATTCTCTCTGCAAGAAAAATTGGGCCACTTCCTAGACAGATGCAGTGCTGGGAGATGGATGGCCTTTGTTCCTGCCTTGCATTAGAGGCTCCTGGTTCTCCATAGAACAGCTAAAATGGAAAAACACATGGCCAGGCCATGTTGGGATGTAGGGGTGTCACCTTTCAATGTGTGGGGTCCCCCAGTGCATCTGTATCCGCTCTCCAAGGAAGAGGACTCGGGACCAGTTTTCATAAGTATTTTGTTGGTTGCAGATGGCAATCATAGCAGTGCTGTTGAGCCCTGAAGCCCTATTCCAAAGGGAGGGAATGATTTCCTGCTTGTTCTCTCATTCCAGTGGTGCTGATAGCTCAGATCAGCTCTGGTGCTGAGTTTTGCTGTGAGTTGTGACATTTGTGGCCAGGAATTTGTTAATGATAATAAAGTACCGGAGTTGGTGAATTTTTTACTTTTTCTCCCCTGAGTAAGTAGACTGAGCATTATCCTGAGAATAATAATCAGCACAGACATTATACGCCAGCTCTCTGCCAAGTAAGCCCTCTTCTTACATTTCTCATTAAATGGCAGGGACATTTTTAGTGTCTTCATTTGAGGCATGAGGAAACTGAGGTTCAAAGAGGTGAAGTGTCTTTGCCAGGGTCTCACTGTAGAGCTGGAGTGTCACTTGTACTCACCAGCATGCCAGGATGCTCGTGTGAGTGGAACATAAAGGAGTTTGGGCTGGCCGTTAAGGATCTGGATTTTCGGGTAACATGGGAGAAGCAGCTTAGAACTAGAATCTGTGCCATGGTGGATCTGGAACCTGAAATGCAAGCTGGTGACTTTCCAGAGAAGGAGTTCATTCTGTTTCTGGACCAAAGTCTCTTCTTCAGCCCCGAGGGCTTCCAAGGCTTAAGACAGGTGTGGAAGATGTGACCAAGGACGGTCTACAGGAGGCTGCCTGCTCTTTGCAGGCCAGAGCCAAGCCTAGTCTCGGTCAGCGCTCTTGCTTCCACCACCCAGAACCAGGCCCTGTGTGCCCAGGGGTGGGCTGGCTGGAAGGAAGTTAGCTTGAGTGGGAAGCATGAAGGAAGGAAGGATGGATGTTTGAATAGAAGGGGAGGAGTAGATTGAGAGAGTGATAAATTAGAACCAGAATAAAAGAAAGATAGAGGAGCCATAAGAGTTTCCAACTTTTGTACAGGGTGTCCCTGTTGAAAGTTCACTACTTTTTGCTGTTTCCCATATATTCTTCTTGTACACAGATTTCATTCGTATGTTTATTTAATAGACATTTTTGACCACTAAGCCACATGCTGGGGATAAACGAATAAGACATGCTCCTGCTCTCAGAGAGGGAAATTTAAAATTTCAGGAAATTTTTAAGCCAGTGAACTTGTTGCTTAAGCATTAGTAGAGGCCACGGGAACCCTGCCTGGAACGTCCTCACCTGCAGAGGATGCTCTTGGAGCAAAGGGAGCCATCCACCACCAGTCTCATGTGGTGTTCACCACAAACAAGGAAGGTCGTATGGGATCTATATTTTTCTTTGTCAAAACATTGTTTTTAACTGTTTCCCACCTTTCTATGAAGCTTTTAAGTTTGGGGTGGTTATTGTTTAATGGAACGTTGTAATCTCGCATAGAATGACTCATATTTCTTTTCGAACCAGGATTGATCGCAAGATGTCAAGTGCTCACACCAACTACAAACTGGATGAGGCTCAGGCCATAATGAGTGAGCTCAGGACCATCAAGAAAGCCATTTGTACAGGCGAGAAGGAGAGGCGGGACCTGATGCAAGTAAGAGGCCCGGGTGCCCTTCAGAGCCCATGTCCGTCTGCCCACCTGCTTGTCTCTTAACTTTATTGAAAAAGTTAAAAAAATATATATATATATTTATATTTACTATATATATTATATATTTATTATATAATACATATTTTAAAGACATACATGTATGTGTAATATATATGTATATATGATATCGTCTGTATATGTGTGTGTACATATTTATAAATATTTAAAAATATGCGTATTAGTTTCCTAGGGCTGCCATGACAAAGAACCACAAACCAGGTGGCTTAGAACAACAGAAGTTTATTCTCTCCGAGTCTGGAGGACAGAAGTCTGATATCAAGGTGCGGCAGGGCCACGCTCTGTCTGAAGGCTCTAGGGGAAGCTCCTTCCCTGCCTCTCCCAGCTCCCGGGGGCTGCAGGCAGTCCTTGGTGTTCCTCGGCTTGTAGATGTATCACGCCAGTCTCTGCCTGTGTCATCACGCGGTTTCCCGTGTCTCTGTGTATGAATGTTTTCTTCTTATAAGGACACTGATCACTGGATTAGAACCTGCTCTAATCCAGCGTGACCTCGTGTTAACTCGATTCCATCTGCAGGCCTTCCTTCCAAATAAGCACACATTCCAGGTTCTGGGGGGTTAGGACTTCAGCGTATCTTGTTGGAGGACACAATTCAGGCCACAACAATGGGTGATACATTTGTATTGTTAAATAATCAAAATAATTCAACGTCTGTTGTAAGAGTCTTGCTGTCACCCCATTCTCTCACCTCCTGTAGCTGCTTTTATTAGCTTCTTGTACACCCTTCCAGTGTTTATACAGACATTTGAAAGTGAACACGTGGCCAGCTGCCCTCGCAGAAAGCCGGGCCTGTGCCTGCTGCCCTGCGGTAGCTTCCGCACCTAACCATTCTGCCCTGTACCTTTTCCCGTCTCTGGACTCAGACTTCCCTCCTTCCTGGATATGGCTGCAGAGTATTCCACCATGAGGACAGACTTTTTTTCATTGTAGCTTTATATTGCTTTATTTTTTTGCCCCTTGAACTCCTGCAGTTTCTATTATTTTTAGAAAAAGCTGAGTTTTTGCAGCGACCCATGCGGGGCTCCTGCTCCGTGCCGGAATGCATCCGATGCTCTCTGTTGTTGCTTTTCTTTTCGGCTCAGTACACCGAGTGAGCACCTGGTGCTGGGAGGCCTTTGTCTCGATTCTGTAGCATGTAAGACACAGAAGGACGTGGGAGCAAAGCTCAGACTCGCAGGCCGAGTGCAACAGGTGCGCACGTGACTGCCTTGCCCGGCAGTGCTTCCTAATGTCAAGGGCGTGAGGCTGGAGTGTCCCTAGACTGCTCGTTCAGTTGCAGATTACCAGACCCTACCCTAGGTCTCCTGGAATAGACTGTCTGGGGTTGGGACCCAGAAATCTGTATTTTCAGATGCCCTGTATTTCCAGGTAATGAGAGCTAAATGGTCACCTGTTAGATTTTCTCCCAGGCCTGGTAGCAAGGAGAACAGCTGCCGTCTGCCAAGGCCTCTGTGTGCCGCACTGGGCGAGGTGCTCTGTGGACATCACCCATGTGGTCCAAGCCCCAACCCTGGCGTGGACCAGGTGGTACTTCACCCCAGGGACGCGGAGGCCTCGCCCGGGACGTGGAGCTGGTGTCCTTGCCCCGTTCTCTCTGAGAGCGCAGAGCTAGCCAAGCCACCCAGTTGCTTCGAGTGGGTTCCCCACCACAGAGGCTGGAGATAGAATTTCTGGAAGAAGCTTCAGACCCCAGCGTCTACTCTGAGACGCTCCAGGGAGACGCATAGGCAATGTCTTCATCTAGTAAAATCAAATAAATGGTTTCATCTTTCTTATATGACTGTAGCAATCTTGGCCCATTCCAAGACGCCTTTGTCTAGATCCAGAGGCAGCTACCTGGGGTACACTGCACGTGGGCGTCCAGTGTCTGCAGGAGTATCTGCTGAATGTGAATGCATTCACAAGTCTTTTATTTAAAAACATTTTTTTTCATGTTTTCCTCTTATTTTTTTAGATTTCTTTTTATGGGGGTGTAGTTGCTTTTCACAGGTCTTTTAAAAATCTTAGCAAATCTGATTTCTCTTTAACTTTCACCCAAAAGGGTTCCCTGTACCAGAATTTATGCTTACTCTAACTTTTGGCAAACCGACATCCATATAAGATGACTTTTGACCCTGTAACATTTTGACTGAAAAGCCAGGTTATAAGAATATGTAAATATCGTCTGGGAGCTCTTTTCACCTTCTGTGTGGTACTGAAGATCTCAAGGCGGCATTCATCTGTGTTGGACTTATTTATCGATAGACTATTTTGGATGGAAATACTTTCCCCCCTCCCCTTTGCTCCATTGAGGTACACTTGACAAATAAAATTGTATAAATTTAAGGTGTACGTGATGGTTTGATATACACATCTATTGTGAAACGATTACCACAATAAAATTAGTTAACACATCCATCACGTCACATGGTTACCTTTCTTTTTACGTGGTGAGGACTTTTAAGATCTACTCTCGTAGCAACTTGCAAATATGCGCTACAGTATTGCTAACTATACCTACCATGCTGTGGACATGAGGTTCATGAGATCCGGGGACTTATTCCCCTCACAGCTGGGACTTGGTACCCTTTGACCAGCATCTCCTCATTTCCCCCAGCCCTCCAGCTCCTGGCAACTGCCTTTCTACTCTCTATTTTGAATCTGGCTTTCTTGGAGGGAATGCTTATTTTTTCTTTAGGAAACACAAAGGTTTAAAAAACAGTAAAAATGGTACCACAGTTGTTCTCTGTATTATTCACCTGCTGCCAGGAGGACTCAGTTGCCATCTGATTTAAATTACTACGAGTTTCATGAAAGGTGTATGTGCTGATCGACATTTCTTTTGAATCTCATGAGAATGGAGTTGGGGCCGGCCCACTCTCCAGTAATGAGGCTGCCGACCCGGAACAGGAAGGAAATGACCGCGGTGACAGGGAAGAGAAGCATCGCCATCGCTGTTCACGTCTCTTGTTTCATTCTGTTCCAGAGCCTGGCCAAGCTGACCGATGGCTTCAGGAATAGCTGTTCTCTTACCGACCCTCTGCAAGAGTTCCCTCCCAGTGCAGGCGCACTGGGCGAGTCTTTACCTCACCAGTTCTGCGATGCTGGGTCTCAGACCGAGGTCATCAGTGAGGTACGCTTACTTGGCAGGGGGAGGAACCGAGTGTGCCCAGAGAGGAAAGGACTGCTTTTGTGTGGCCGTCACCCATTTCTTTAACTTTTCCACTTTCCCTTCAAAAATGTTTTGGCTTTTGTGTCATTAAGTTTGAAGAATGAATATTGTTTTTCACATCTAGCCATCTTGAAGGTTCAGGGGCCTGGGAGGCAATTGAACGGCTTCTTATACCGCTATCCTTGTGATTCGGATTCTTAAAAAAGGCAGAATCCTTTTGAGAGTTGAGTCTAGCTGTTTCTTGGCAGACATATGACTTTTTAGAGCATGGATCAGCTAACTTTTTCTGCTAAGGTCCAGATAATAAGTGTTTTAGGCTTTGCTGGCCCTGCAGTCTCTGCCGTAGCTACTCAGCTGTGTTGTCATAGTACAGAAGCAGCCGTTGGCCCTATGTGAATGGGTGGGTGGGGCTTGTTCCAGTAAAATTCCAATAAAACTTTATTTACAGAGAGAGGTGCTGGGCTGGATTTGGCCTTTGGGCCATAGTTTGCTGAGCTCTGGCTTAGAGCAGTGATTTTTCAGAGGCTTCGTGGCTGTGTCACTCTTGGGTTATACTTTGATGCTATTTCTTACTCTTCTAAGAGAATGTCAGGAAATTGAATTGAATTGAAATTAATTTTGTTTGGGACTTGCAAGAATTTCCTAATGCCCCTTTTGATAATTAGTAAAGCCTGGAGTTAGCCACAAAAACAAAACTGGCAACCATCATTTGAAGCGGGCTGGTGAATACTTAAAGACACTACTGTTGGAATGTCATTGAGTGAAGTTTTACATTTATTTGTTACAAATGGAAAAACAGTTTGGATGGCTTCTTTTTCTTAGGGCTTACTAAGTAAAGGTGAAATATCAGTGGAATGCAGAATGCCTTCCTAAAATTAAATAAATAAAAAACAAAAAGAAAGGAAAACCATTCACTAAAAAACTCTGGATTTTAAATAATTAGCTGATATTTTAAAATGTCGACAAATAGTGCCTCTTTGAGGGGATTATAATATAGGAAATAATGCCTCTGTGTCTTGGATGTCCTGAACTGCCCTATTTGCTGTGTTCCCCTCATTGTTCTCAAAAGTACACTTGGACATTTTTTGACTAGGTATCTTGGTTTAAAACAGAGAAGAATCTGTAAGTCGAAAATGTCTGGCATTTTTGCCTAAAGATTTTGGCATGAGAGAAGGAAAGAAGTATGATACTTATTGAATTCCATGAATAATTCATTGCTGCTCAACATAAGGTTAGAATTAGAATATTTAGAGACTCAACTAGTTTGAGAGCAACAGGTAAGATCGAAGGTTCTCTAATGATTTAGGTAAGACTTTCTAAAAATGTCAGGTGGGGAGTGACTGGTTATACAGCTATAATAACTTCAGCATTAAATTATCATTGTTTATGAGTTTACTGGGGCTGGCCCTGGCAGCTTCATGGCTGTTACCTCAATTTAAGTAGTGGTTTCCATCTTCTTTTGACAGACGAGGGGGTCAAGGTGCCAGGTTACCTAAGGTCATGTAGCCAGGGAGAGGCAGGTCTGGGTTTGAATCAATGTCTCTGATCCCTAAACCTCTGTGTTTTCTACTACATCATGTTATAGAAAAATATATCAAAAGGCTATAACTGCATTAGTTAGCTACTGCTGCATAACAAAACACCCCCAACCTAGCATTTTAAAACAGCACACTTTTATTATCTCACATTTATTCTGTGGATCAGGAAACTGGGCTGTGTCCTCTGCTTCAGGGGCTCTCAAGAAACTGCAGTCAAGGTGTCAGCCAGGGTTGCAGCCTCATCGGAAGGCTTTACTGGGAAGGGTCCACTTTCAGGCTTACATGATTGTTGGCAGGATTCAGTTTCTCACAGGTTGTTGGACTGAGGGCTTCTGTTCCTTACCATATAGACCTCTCTAGCACATCAGCTTGCTTTGTCACAGTGTGGAAGCCAAGAGAGTCTCCAGCAGGAAGGAAGTCACAGTCTTTTGTAATCTAATCACAGAAATGACTTCCCATCATCTTTGTTGTATTCTGTTGGTTAGAGTCAAGTCATGGGTCTAGCCCACTCTCAAAGGGAAGGGATTTCACATGGGATCAATCCCAGGAGGTGAAGGCCATTGGGGGCCATCTTAGACGTCTGCCTACCTCACGTAGTTATCACTTTGAGTTAGTTTTGTGGGATGGGCATTGATGTAATCAAACATGCTTTTGGAGCCCATGGCTTTACAAGCACAGATTTGTAAGCAGTACAAGCCTGATGTTGGAATTTAGCAGTTGGGGTACATGTTGTAGGGCTATGTAGGATCCATGAAGCAGGAACCTGTTGGATCCGTTTGGCTGTAGGCTTTTTTTTAAATTAAAATGTCCATTTTATTCTCACAGAAGAGTGCAAAGTCAGAGCTTAGAGGTCCACAAATAGCATTGAGAAGAAGTTAAAGAAATGACATTTATTTGTCTTGATGATGAGTCGGCTTTAGGGGTCTCTAATGAAGAAGGTGACAAGTAGCTCATTTCCAGTGTAGAGAGTTTCTGCAGATGCAGTGCTGCAGCCTAAATGCATTTACATTGAGGACACTGTGGAGAGAGGCCTTGGGTGAGGCTGCTGAAATGTGTAGAATCGTGACACATCTCATTGGTGAATGCTTAGTCTCCTATAAGGCATTTCTTCTTGCCATTCAAGGTGACAAAGATATAAGGAAATTCCCCATTGCCCTGTCTCAAAACTCGTATCAGTGAACTCATCGCCAGTCATACAAGTAGAATATTTCCAAATATTTGTTGACACAAGGTCATTTAAAAAAATAAAGACTTAGTAGTGGTTTTAAGATATGGCCGGGTAAGGTCAGATCTACAGATGGAACCGATTTATTGAAACTAGAGTCATGTATTTCCAGGAATGAAGGAAGAAGTAATCAAGGTGAGCTGCAGTTACCTCTCATACAGGTCTTGTTTGTTTTGTTTGGGAATTTGTTGGCTTCGGTGTAATTGGTATGAAAATACTGAGGTGCAACTAGTGATAGCATCAGAGCTCCTCATTCGAACTCTTGACTGCTGATGCGAGGCGGCCAGTCCCAGGCTTTTCCGTGCTTTCCTTCCATCCTTTTACCTTTGATTCTTTGATGGGCTGCATAGCAGTCGAAGGAGTCCCGTAGCCAACACCTCACACAGCTAGTACGTCTTCTTCAGATCTTGTGACTTTTTAGAAGAACACCATTGTTTTGTGTTTACCGAGAAATGAGCATATACTACAGTAGGCGGGGTGAATTTTTTTGCTTTTGTATCAACTTTGAGGAATTCCCTATTTCTCTTAAAACTTAATTTGTTGTTGTTGCTTGGAATCACACAATAGATGAATATACTTCCACTGTTTAAAAAAAAAAAAAAAATCCACCAGTGTTGGGACAGCAAAAGTCTTTCCGGCCCCACTCCCAACCTCCACTGACCAGAGGTGGCAGCTGTGATTCGGTGTGTTTCCTTCCAGACCTTTGAAAAATGGCAATTGGAAGGCCAGTTAAAATATTCTTCATTGTTGCTGGAAGTTTAAGTGAATTTTCTATTTTGAAAATTTATGTTTTTAATGTGTCTCCCCCATTTTTTTTCTTTCTTCTGTTTCACAAAGTTCGTCTTTGATGATAAAACAAGGCTTGTGGACCGAGTCAGGCTTAACTGGCAGTATGAGGAAGCCAGAAAGAGGTAAGAAGCTCCTTTTTCAAACCTTGCCTCCTGCTTACTTCCTTTCTCCTGTGGAAAGCGGTTTTGCGGAGTTCCAACGTGTGATTTATCCACTTTTTTTTTTTTTTTTTTTTTTTTTTTTGCGGTACGCGGGCCTCTCACTGCTGTGGCCTCTCCTGTCGCGGAGCGCAGGCTCAGCGGCCACGGCTCACGGGCCCAGCCGCTCCGCGGCACGTGGGATCCTCCCGGACCGGGGCACGAACCCGCGTCCCCCGCATCGGCAGGCGGACTCTCAACCACTGCGCCACCAGGGAAGCCCTATTTATCCACTTCTTATCAGAAACCAGTGTCTGATAGAGTACAGAATTAAGGTTCTTCATTTATGCGTAGCTTCTGAATACATGTGACAGAATTTCATGTTCATTAAAATGTGAAATTCTCAATATTGCAAACAGTTATGAAGATGGGATTTAATAAAAACAGAGACTTTTCTGGCTCTCCTTATCCTCTCAGGTAGTTCAGGGCCCACTCCCTGCCTTCCGACTGAGCCTCAGTCCCTCAGACCAGCTTAAGCACGCCTGGTTTTTGAATATGTGGCTTCTTATTCCATAGGTTAATGGAAAAAGCCATGTATCTTGGGTTAAAAGACAGTTTAGAAAGGATTAGGTCAATGGGTGATAGCGGTACCTAATCTACATCATTCTGATGGAGAGAACTGAAAGTCGCTTCTGTTGGCCTGTGTTGTCCATCACCCACCTTCTGAAAATCGAGACGTGACCTTGTTTGTGAATTTTCAAAATGTGTCTTTCCCTCCCTCCCTCCCTCCCTCCTGGTCTCAGCCAGGGTTCATGGGCAGCACTGCCAGGCGGGCTGCCGGCCTCGCAGGCACAGTGTTTTCAGCCTGTCACCTTTCTCCCCATGTGCACCGTGTTCAATATTCTGACCCTGCCCTAGCGTTCATGTTCTTTTTTAAGGGACTTTCTCTCTTTTGTGCCTTCTGGAAAGAGTCTTAAAACCAAATTATTTCAAAATATATGCTTTGGAAAGCTGTGAAGCCTATCTTTTTCAAAAAGTTTTTTTTTTAAACATCTTTATTGGAGTATAATTGCTTTACAATGGTGTGTTAGTTTCTGCTTTATAACAAAGTGAATCAATTATACATATACATATATCCCCATATCTGCTCCCTCTTGCATCTCCCTCCCTCCCACCCTCCCTGTCCCACCCCTCTAGGTGGTCACAGAGCACCGAGCTGATCTCCCTGTGCTATGCACCTGCTTCCCACTAGCTATCTATTCTACGTTTGGTAGTGTATATATGTCCATGCCACTCTCTCACTTTGTCACAGCCTACCCTTCTCCCTCCCCATATCCTCAAGTCCATTCTCTAGTAGGTCTGCGTCTCCATTCCCATCTTACCCCTAGGTTCTTCATGACCTCTTTCTTTTTTCTTTTCTTATATTCCATATATTTGTGTTAGCATATGGTATTTGTTTTTCTCTTTCTGACTGACTTCACTCTGTATGACAGACTCTAGGTCCATCCACCTCACTACAAATAGCTCAATTTCGTTTCTTTTTATGGCACAGTAATATTCCATTGTATATATGTGCCACATCTTCTTTATCCGTTCATCTGACGATGGACACTTAGGTTGCTTCCATGTCCTGGCTATTGTAAATGGAGCTGCATTGAACATTTTGCTACATGACTGTTTTTGAATTATGGTTTTCTCAGGGTATATGCCCAGTAGCGGGATTGCTGGGTCGTATGGTAGTTCTATTTGTAGTTTTTTAAGGAACCTCCATACTGTTCTCTATACTGGCTGTATCAATTTACATTCCCACCAGCAGTGCAAGAGTGTTCCCTTTTCTCCACACTCTCTCCAGCATTTATTGTTTCTAGATTTTTTGATGATGGCCATTCTGACCAGTCTGAGATAATATCTCATTGTAGTTTTGATTTGCATTTCTCTAATGATTAATGATGTTGAGCATTCTTTCATGTGTTTGTTGGCAATCTGTATATCTTCTTTGGAGAAATGTCTATTTAGGTCTTCTGCCCATTTTTGGATTGGGTTGTTTGTTTTGTTGATATTGAGTTGCATGAGCTGCTTGTATATTTTGGAGATTAAGCCTTTGTCAGTTGCTTCATTTGCAACTATTTTCTCCCATTCTGAGGGTTGTCTTTTGGTCTTGTTTATGGTTTCCTTTGCTGTGCAAAAGCTTTTAAGTTTCATTAGGTCCCATTTGTTTATTTTTGTTTTTATTTCCATTTCTTTGGGAAGTGGGTCAAAAAGTATCTTGCTGTGATTTATATCATAGAGTGTTCTGCCTATGTTTTCCTCTAAGAGTTTGATAGTTTCTGGTCTTACATTTAGGTCTTTAATCCATTTTGAGCTTATTTTTGTGTATGGTGTTAGGGAGTGTTCTAATTTCATACTTTTACAGGTAGCTGTCCAGTTTTCCCAGCACCACTTATTGAAGAGGCTGTCTTTTCTCCACTGTATATTCTTGCCTCCTTTATCAAAGATAAGGTGACCATATGTGCGTGGGTTTATCTCTGGGCTTTCTATCCTGTTCCATTGATCTCTCTTTCTGTTTTTGTGCCAGTACCATACTGTCTTGATTACTGTAGCTTTGTAATATAGTCTGAAGTCAGGGAGCCTGATTCCTCCAGCTCCATTTTTCATTCTCAAGATTGCTTTGGCTATTCAGGGTCTTTTGTGTTTCCATACAAATTGTGAAATTATTTGTTCTAGTTCTGTGAAAAATGCCAGTGGTAGTTTGATAGGGATTGCATTGAATCTGTAGATTGCTTTGGGTAGTAGAGTCATTTTCACAATGTTGATTCTTCCAATCCAAGAACATGGAATAGCTCTCCATCTATCTGTATCATCTTTAATTTCTTTCATTAGTGTCTTATAATTTTCTGCATACAGGTCTTTTGTCTCCTTAGGTAGATTTATTCCTAGATATTTTATTCTTTTTGTTGCAATGCTAACTGGGAGTGTTTTCTTAATTTCACTTTCAGATTTTTCATCATTAGTGTGTAGGAATGCCAGAGATTTCTGTGCATCAATTTTGTATCGTGCTACTTTACCAAATTCATTGATTAGTTCTAGTAGTTTTCTGGTAGCATCTTTAGGATTCTCTATGTATAGTATCATGTCATCTGCAAACAGTGAGAGCTTTACTTCTTCTTTTCTGATTTGGATTCCTTTTATTTCTTTTTCTTCTCTGATTGCTGTGGCTAAAACTTCCAAAACTGTTGAATAAGAGTGGTGAGAGTGGACAGCCTTGTCTTGTTCCTGATCTTAGGGGAAATCGTTTCAGTTTTTCACCATTCAGGACGATGTTGGCTGTGGGTTTGTCATATATGGCCTTTATTATGTTGAGGAAAGTTCCCTCTATGCCTACTTTCTGCAGTGTTTTTATCATAAATGGGTGTTAAATTTTGTCGAAAGTTTTCTCTGCATCTATTGAGATGATCATATGGTTTTTCTTCTTCAATTTGTTAATATGGTGTATCACATTGATTGATTTGTGTATATTGAAGAATCCTTGCATTACTAGAATAAACCCCACTTGATCATGGTGTATGATCCTTTTAATGTGTTGTCGGATTCTTTTAGCTAGTATTTTGTTGAGGATTTTTGCATCTGTGTTCATCAGTGATATTGGCCTGTAGTTTTCTTTCTTTGTGACGTCTTTTTCTGGTTTTGGTATCAGGGTGATGGTGGCCTCGTAGAATGAGTTTGGTAGTGTTCCTCCCTCTGCTGTCTTTTGGAAGAGTTTGAGAAGGATAGGTGTTACCTCTTCTCTAAATGTTTGATAGAAGTTGCCTGTGAAGCCATCTGGTCCTGGGCTTCTGTTTGTTGGAAGATTTTTAATCACAGTCTCAATTTCAGTGCTTGTGATTGGTCTGTTCATATTTTCTACTTCTTCCTGATTCAGTCTCGGCAGGATGTACATTTCTAAGAATTTGTCCATTTCTTCCAGGTTTTCCATTTTATTGGCATAGAGTTGCTTGTAGTAATCTCTCATGATCTTTTCTATTTCTGCAGTGTCAGTTGTTACTTCTCCGTTTTCATTTGTAATTCTATTGATTTGAGTCTTCTCCCTTTTTTTCTTGATGAGTCTGGCTAATAGTTTATCAATTTTGTTTATCTTCTCAAAGACCCAGCTTTTAGTTTTATTGATCTTTGCTATCGTTTCCTTCATTTCTTTTTCATTTATTTCTGATCTGATCTTTATGATTTCTTTCCTTCTGCTAACTTTGGGGTTTCTTTGTTCTTCTTTCTCTAATTGCTTTAGGTGCAAGGTTAGGTTGTTTATTCGAGATGTTTCCTGTTTCTTAAGGTAGGATTTTATTGCTATAAACTTCCCTCTTAGAACTGCTTTTGCTGTATCCCATAGGTTTTGGGTCGTCGTGTCTCCATTGTCATTTGTTTCTAGTTTTTTTTTTTTTTTTTGCCGTACGCGGGCCTCTCACTGCTGTGGCCTCTCCCGTTGTGGAGCACAGGCTCCGGAAGCGCAGGCTCAGCGGCCATGGCTCACGGGCCCAGCCGCTCTGCAGCACGTGGGATCTTCCCGGACCGGGGCACGAACCCGTGTCCCCTGCATCGGCAGGCGGACTCTCAACCACTGCGCCACCAGGGAAGCCCAAGTTTCTAGGTATTTTTTGATTTCCTCTTTGATTTCTTCAGTGATCACTTCGTTATTAAGTCGTGTATTGTTTAGCCTCTATTTGTTTGTATTTTTTACAGGTCTTTTCCTATAATTGATATCTAGTCTCATAGCATTGTGGTTGGAAAAGATACTTGATACAATTTCACTTTTCTTAAATTTACCAAGGCTTGATTTGTGACCCAAAATATGATCTATCCTGGGGAATGTTCCATGAGCACTTGAGAAAAATGTGTATTCTGTTGTTTTTGGATGGAATGTCCTATAAATATCAATTAAGTCCATCTTGTTTAATGTATCATTTAAAGCTTGTGTTTCCTTATTTATTTTCATTTTGGATGATCTGTCCATTGGTGAAAGTGGGGTGTTAAAGTCTCCTACTATGAACGTGTTCCTGTCGATTTCCCCTTTTATGGCTGTTAGTATTTGCCTTATGTATTGAGGTGCTCCTATGTTGGGTACATAAATGTTTACAATTGTTTTATCTTCTTCTTGGATCGACCCCTTGATCATTATGTAGTGTCCTTCTTTGTCTCTTGTAATAGTTTTTATTTTAAAGTCTATTTTGTCTGATATAAGAATTGCTACTCCAGCTTTCTTCTGATTTCCATTTGCATGGAATATCTTTTTCCATCCCCTCACTTTCAGTCTGTTTGTGTCTCTAGGTCTGAAGTGGGTCTCTTGTAGACAGCATATATATGGGTCTTGTTTTTGTATCCATTCAGCCAGTCTTTGTCTTTCGGTGGGAGCATTTAATCCATTTACATTTAAGGAAATTATTGATATGTATGTTCCTATTCCCATTTTCTTAATTGTTTTGCATTTGTTATCATAGGTCTTTTCCTTCTCTTGTGTTTCTTGCCTAGAGAAGGTCCTTTAGCATTTTTTATAAAGCTGGTTTGGTGGTGCTGAACTCTCTCAGCTTTTGTGTATCTGTAAAGGTTTTAATTTCTCCATCAAATCTGAATGAGATCCTTGTTGGGTAGAGCAATCTTGGTTGTAGGTTTTTCTCCTTCATCACTTGAAATATGTCCTGCCACTCGCTTCTGGCTTGCAGAGTTTTTGCTGAAAGATCAGCTGTTAACCTTATGGGGATTCCCTTGTGTGTTATTTGTTGTTTTTCCCTTGCTGCTTTTAATATGTTTTCTTTGTATTTAATTTTTGACAGTTTGATTACTATGTGTCTTGGCGTGTTTCTCCTTGGATTTATCCTGTATGGGACTCTCTGTGCTTCCTGGACTTGATTGACTACTTCCTTTCCCATATTAGGGACGTTTTCAACTATAATCTCTTCAAATATTTTCTCAGTCCCTTTCTTTTTCTCTTCTTCTTCTGGGACCCCTATAATTCGAATGTTGGTGCATTTAATGTTGTCCCAGAGGTCTCTGAGACTGTCTTCAGTTCTTTTCATTCTTTTTTCTTTCTTCTGCTCTGCAGTAGTTATTTCCACTATTTTATCTTCCAGGTCACTTATCCGTTCTTCTGCCTCAGTTATTCTGCTATTGATCCCATCTAGAGTATTTTAAATTTCATTTATTGTGTTGTTCATCGTTGCTTGTTTCCTCTTTAGTTCTTCTAGCTCCTTGTTAAATCTTTCTTGCATTTTCTCTTTTCTATTTCCAAGATTTTAGATAATCTTTACTATCATTATTCTGAATTCTTTTTCAGGTAGACTGCCTATTTCCTCTTCATTTGTTAGGTCAGGTGGGTTTTTATCTTGCTCCTTCATCTGCTGTATGTTTCTCTGTCTTCTCATTTTGCTTATCTTACCGTGTTTGGGGTCTCCTTTTTGCAGGCTGCAGGTTCGTAGTTCCCGTTGTTTTTGGTGTCTGTCTCCAGTGGCTAAAGTTGGTTCAGTGGATTGTGTAGGCTTCCTGGTGGAGGGGACTCGTGCCTGTGTTCTGGTGGATGAGGCTGGATCTTTTCTTTCTGGTGGGCAGGTCCATGTCTGGTGGTGTGTTTTGGGGGTGTCTGTGGCCTTATTATGTTTTTAGGCAGCCTCTGTGCTAATGGGTGGGGTTGTGTTCCCGTCTTGCTAGTCGTTTGGCATAGGCTGTCCAGCACTGTAGCTTGCTGGTCGTTGAGTGAAGCTGGGTCTTGGTGTTGAGATGGAGCTCTCTGGGAGATTTTCACCATTTGATATTACGTGGAGCTGGGAGGTCTCTTGTGGACCAGTGTCCTGAAGTTGGCTCTCCCACATCAGAGGCACAGCACTGACTCCTGGCTGCGACACCAAGAGCCTTTCATCCACACAGCTTTCGCGCTGCCCTTGTCTCCAAGCTCCTGCCTCTGCTCCTCAGGCCGCATCTCCATGGGAGGTGGGGCTGCGTGTGGACCTTTTTTTCTTTAAATTCTTTTTTAAAAATGTGGAACGCTTCACGAAAACGTTTCTTTAGTCTCACATGAACTGCTGTCTGGGGGGACAGGGAGGAGGAGCGAATGCCAAGCAGGGTGAGGGCGTAGTTGTGAAAGCGAAATAGTTGGGCCTGCTCAGTATGGTGTATCATTCAGGGATGTCTGGAAATCCGCTTTGTTACCTTTTTAGCAAATGTAAAAATAGCAACAGAAGCAGATCATCTGACTCCCTGCTGGAGGGCCAGCTTGAGCTGCTGTGGCCTCTGCCCAAAGCCTGTCTGCCCGGTCCTCCCGGCTCTTGCTGTTCACGATGTCCTTGATGTGCTCAAGGCGGGCACTGCACTTCCACGCAGACTGCTTCCCTCCTCGCCTGCTTCCCCAGCCTCACGCATCCCTTCTTAGGAGCTCGCTGGCTGGCGTTTGTCAGCTGCTGTTGTCTCTCCTCAGTATTCCTTGGCTCCTTCCTGCATGTTTCTGCTGCACTGTGTGGGTATCGGAATTTGCTGTGTTGTATTAAACTGCAGAAAATGGATGGTTGCTACACTTAACATAATCGTTACCGTTCTGCTGTGACATTTACCAACCACAGCAAGTGATTTCTTTGTTTTCCAGAGATGATGTCGGTACAGAGTGAGTAACTTTTTAAATATCGAGATAATACATTTGGGCGGAAAGTCCATTATTTAAGAAAATTATGCAGGGGAGGACACTGCACTTCACCAGTATCTTCTAAATGGAAGGACTATTTCAGGGTCACCAGAACCTTGTTAGGAAATGCACTGCAGCTGCAGAGGAGGGTCCTGTCCCCAGCGCTTCAACTTTTGTGGGACATTAGGGGCTTCTCAGACACGCCTTTCTGGGCTGCGTTGGCTGCATTTAGAAATCAGAGATGCGTTGTAAAGACGTCCTGGGTTGGCTCACACAAGCACTGCCTTGTTCTTTTCTCACTAGCACAATGGTTCCCAATTGTGGGGCGGGGAATGGGGGAGGGGTGCTACGGCCCAACTTCACCCCACCCCCCACCCCCCCCCTCCCCCGTGGACTTCTGGCCATGTCTGCAGACGTTGTTAGTTGTCGCAGCTCTGGGGTGGGTGCTACTGGCACCTAGTGGGTAGAGACCAGGGATGCTGCTCAGCATCCTACAGCGCACAGGACAGCCCCCAACAAAGTCATCCAAATGTCACTAGTGCTGAGGCCGAGGACCCCTACCCTGTGCTGGAGGATTGTGACGTCTTAGCCAGGCCATCTCTGCCTCATTTCCCTATGGCAGATCTGTATGGGTGACCCCAGGAGCTTCACACACATCCCACAGCAGTGGGCAGAGAAGCTGCTGGAAGGCTGGGAGGTTATACTTCTGCCCAGCACCTGCCCTGTTCCAGGTATTTCAAAGAAATTCTGTGGTTTATGTGATGTCATAAAGACATATGGTCTTTGGGACTTCACTGGCAGTCCAGTGGTTAAGACTCCGTGCTTCCAATGCAGGGGGCGAGGGTTCAATCCCTAGTCAGGGAACTAAAATCCCACATGCCGTGCAGCTCGGCCAAAAAAAAATATATATATATATATGTGTATGTATGTATATATATATATATATATATATATATATATATATATATATGGTCTTTAACCTGTTTGGGAGATAAACTCCCCCACAGCTAACAGAAATATGTGAGGATGCCAGTGGTCGTGCCTGGGGGTGGGGATACCCCAGGCAGTATCTGGGGGGCGTGTGCACGCGCACACACTACATATATGTATAGACGCAGAGTTCAGAAACATGCACATATATGCTTGTACACCTATGTACACATAAATAATACATGAATACGTTGTTTTTGTCAAAGATGCAATCAATACAGACGTCCCATCTTATCCTCCTCTCTAATCCTACCTCTCACCATTAATGATTTGCTGTGAAACCTTCCAGTTTTTACCTAAACATTTAAATAAATTAAGCTCAATATAGTTAAATACAGTATATGATATTGGTTTTAGCCATCCTCTATGGATGGACATCTAGATGATTCCCGTTTTTCCTTTTCACATATGGTGCACATCTATTTACAGTCCCCAGCCTTGCAGAGATGGCTGTTTCCTTTGCCAGATACATAGCAAGAAAATGTATGGGTCTAAAGACGTGTGCATTCAAAGTTCGGATAGATACCAGTGAATTGTCTTCCAAAATAACGTACACACTTTACACTGCCACCAATGGCAATTGAGGGCCCTGATTTCTGCATCTCCTCCTCATGGTTAAATATCACCATTCTTTGTACATTTTACTGGCGTGATGGGCACAGGTGTTCTCTCAGTTGTCACGTGCTTTTTCCCTGGTGAGAATGGTGGACTTTGGCACAGATGGTGCAGTTCAGCATAATTTTGTGTGACTTTTGGTTAGTGCAATTGCAAGGTCTAAATTATTTTTCAGACAAGTGCTCCTTTCAAAACATGTTAGATCCCATCATCCACTAAGGGGTGGGTGTGG
The DNA here is from genome assembly GCF_026419965.1 of Kogia breviceps. Taxonomy (NCBI): domain Eukaryota; kingdom Metazoa; phylum Chordata; class Mammalia; order Artiodactyla; family Physeteridae; genus Kogia; species Kogia breviceps. Next base: position 127,566,142 of record NC_081330.1, on the reverse strand, counting down.
GTTTGGGGCCCCCCCGGGGGATGTTTTGGGTTCTCGTGACTGGAGAGAGGGTACTGCTGGCATCCCGGCGGGGGAGCCCAAGGATGCTGCTAAACAACCCACAATGCACAGGACAGCCCCCACAGCAGAGATGTGGGTGGCCCAGAGTTTCTTTTTGCCTTCGAGAAACCTTACTCTTGAGCTTCTTATCTTGCTTCGAAATCCCTACTGTGTGTGGACATCACGGGCTCAGGAGCAGGTCTTCCAGTGACTCAGGGCGTTAGCCTCGTGCAGCCACGTTGGCCCCCTCGCATGCCAGGTCTCAAACCTGCCAGGCACGCTCCTGATTTAGTGCTTGGAGTTGGCAGAATAATGCTGCCCCAGATGTCCTAATCCCCAGACCTGTGACTCTTTGCCTTCCGTGGCAGAAGGGACTTTGCCGATGGCCTCAAGCTAGAGATCTTGAGATGGGGAGATGACCCTGGATTATGTAGATAGGCTCAGTGTAATCACAAGGGTCTCTGTAAGAGAGAGAAGCAGAGAAGGAGATGTGAGGGTGGCAGAGATCAGAGTGATTCAAGGCCTCGAGCCAAGGAATGTGGGCAGCCCTTGGAAACAGCTGCGAAATGGATTCTTCCCGAAGCCTCCAGAAGGATCACAGCCCTGCTTGCCCATTTTTGACTTCTGACATCTGGAACTGTAAGGTAATCATGTGTGTGTTTGGGGGGGTTTTTTTTGGGTTTTTTTTTGCGGTACGTGGGCCTCTCACTGCTGTGGCCTCTCCCGTTGCAGAGCACAGGCTCCGGACGCGCAGGCTCAGCGGCCATGGCTCACGGGCCTAGCCGCTTCGTGGCACGTGGGATCTTCCCAGACCGGGGCACGAACCCATGTCCCCTGCATCGGCAGGCGGACTCTCGACCACTGCGCCACCAGGGAAGCCCAGGAATTCTTAATATGAATTTATGAAAGGACTCCAGTGGCTCTGTGAGACTACTGAAGTTACATGCAAAACTTTAGGCTTGAATGCGGTACGCGGGCCTCTCACTGTCGTGGCCTCTCGCGTTGCGGAGCACAGGCTCCGGACGCGCAGGCTCAGCGGCCGTGGCTCACGGGCGCAGCCGCTCCGCGGCATGTGGGATCCTCCTGGACCGGGGCACGAACCCATGTGCCCTGCATCGGCAGGTGGACTCTCAGCCACTGCGCCACCAAGGAAGCCCAGTGAGTGTTGTTTTACGCCACCAAGTTTTTGGTAATTTGTTACAGAAACAAAAGGAAACTAAAACAGTGCCCTTGGCCCTCGCTGTTTCCTCTGCCTGCAGTGGAATGCTTTGCCTCAAATGGTCCCATGGCCTCTGCTCTCCTGGTCACTGTGTCAGAGACACTTCCCTGATCGTCCTGAATAAAGTTGCACTCCCATCCCCACCCCCATCCCCCTGATTCTCCCAGCAAATGTAATCACCCAACCTGTTTTGTACTCATGTGTTTGCTTTTTTTATCGTCTGTCTTTCCCTGCAGGAGTGGGAAGCCCATGAGGGCAGGGGTTTCTGTCTGTTTAGGTCATTGCTATAATTCCAGCAGCTGAGTACTTGGTGAATATTTATTGAATGAGTAAACAGGGGTCTGCTTTGGTCGCACTTGCTCTTTGGCCTTCACCCCTGCGAGTGGGCGAGTGGACAGAGTCCTGGGGCCCAGTCAGCTCCAGGCCACCTGCTGTGTTCCTGGCTCCCTTCCCCAAGGCCCTCGTCCTGGTGTGAGCCATGGGATATTTCCCCTTGACTTAAGGGGAGAAAGGGCATCTAGACATGCATGTCTTTAGGGATCTGCCAGAGGCAGGGCACAGTCACCTCATACATCATCATTCCAAGCTCGGCTTATGCTTCCTGGGCCTTCATGGTCATTGGAAAGGGCTTGTGGTCTTGGAACCCCCTGTAACGCGTTCTGTTCTTAGGTGTTGGAGAAAATGGCATTGGAGCTGGGCCCTGAGCGACGCTGGAATTCCGGCTGCCCGTACGCTGAGGAAGGGCTTCCTCAGTCCAGGGGGAGCAGGGTGCAGGGTGGAAAGTTGTACAATGGCAAGTTTCTTAGGGGTCAGGGAAGAGCGGCTCCTGAGGGAGTTCTCTGGCGCTCGCTTTATGGTCGACCACTTAGAAGATGGATCTCGATTTTTGATAATCAGTTCAGTGCTTGCATTGTACCTTCTCCTGCTTAAAAACGTGCTTGAAGCGTTCTTGTTGTTGCCCAGTCGTTGATTACAGCACCCTCTGTTTGGCACTCTGGATCTGGTCCCCTGATGTGGTGGCAGTGCCTGGCTCCAGTCCCCGTGGGGTAATCATATTTGGCCTCCAGTCACTGAAATTGCTTACGGTTAAGGCTTAACTGGAAAGTGAGTGAGTTCCTGACTTGTAACCTACTCAGCTGAGGTCCTACAAGTGCTAGCCACATCTGGCAAGACGCTAGACGTCAGTCTCCCAGCTCCCATTTCTGAAATCATTCCATCCTGCCAAGTTTAGCTTTCCTACCCTCTGCAAAACCTCGTGGGCTTTGCCACTTCTAAGTGGAGAGAAGTTGATGCACTTATGTATTTCCTTGTATATCTAGATTCGAGATTGTTCCTCAGAGTTGGGAAATCGTCAAAATGCAATAAATGTTCTGGACAATGAGGGTTTCATGTACATTCAGATTTAAAGGAACTTTCTGGAAGTGGAACTCATAATTCCAAGCAGTGGTATGATTTCTAGAGAATTCTCTAGACCAAACCACCACTATCATGGTGACTAGTTTTGTGTTTTCAACTCTAGGTCGTGTGAAATGTACCCAAACAACTGCTTATTCCTTTTCCTTGAGGAACATGGCTTTGGATTCCCAAGGCAGACCTTATGATAGGAATATTTTCACATTATTGGTTAAAAATTTGAGAATATTTCAAAGCCAGTTTGGAGGAGCTAGTCTTCTTGAAGCAATCTTGATGACGCAGATGGCTCCTTATTTTTAACCTAAGAGCACTTGTTCCAGAAACTGGAACTGTACAGTGCACAAACTAGCTGTTTGCATGGAAACACTCGCAGTCCTGATAGGAACAAAACATTCGGCCTGTCCGGTTTCTCCACGTCTCAGTGTTTGTTGCCAGGATGGGCCCTGCTGTTCCTCGGTTGTCACTGGTGTAGTCTTAGGGTTCCAGCTGAATTTGATCAGTCCCTTGGATTTTCCCTTCCTTTCTCTAGTGACTGTGTGTTTGGGTTTGGGAGTGGGGCACGGCTGTGAGAAACAAAGGAACGCATCTTCTCCATTCAGGCCAAGAGAAAGAAGCCTGGAGATGATCTGCTTTTCATTTAAAGAACTCAGTCTCTGAAGATCTGTTCGTTCAGAAGGGACAAGATGTGAGGGCAGGGAGGGATGTTGGGGTATTCGTAGGCCCTTCTTATGCCACACTTCTAGATTCAGACTCCGTGAATCTCCAATGTAGGATAAAGAGTTGAGCCGAATGGACACTGGTTTATCGATACTTAGTTCAGTGAGCTGAAGTGATTTCACCACCCATCTGACTCAGATGTCAGCTGAGACTTTGGTGAACTTTTGCTTTTCATTTGAATGGATGTTTGCAAAAAAGAAAACTAAGGAGAGGAAACATCAAAGTATCAAATCTGTAGCTGTATTTGACATCTGAAGGCACAAGGCTGCAAGCGGCACCATGTCCTGGAACATGGCATTGGGATCATGACCAGTCAGGTCCATGGCATGGCTTGCCTGCAGTTCCATTTCTATTCCAGAAAGCCAGCAGTATTTTAGGAACATGTGAATTTATATTGTAGGTCACAGAATTTAGGTATAAATTCAAATACCTGGGGATTACTCTGGATATGTAAAATATGCCTCAAAACTGTGTAATATTAAAAGTGCATTTTCTTCTTCGAAAAAGAAGTCATATGTAAGATTTCCATGTGAATTGTAAGGGTCCAAGCAGTTTCTGCGGCATAAATGCTGGTTTCCATTCATGGTTTAATGGTGCCTGGGTTGTAACAGAAAAGGTGTTTGGGCAAAAATAGTAAGGGAAAAATGATTCATATTTGACTTCTGTCTACATTAGGCCTGTTCAGGGGGATGGAATTTAGAAATCACACAATAAATATGAGACCAGAATGCTTGATTGAGGACTTGCTTTCCTTTCTTCGCTCTCCTGGGCACAGGGACATGTGTTTTAAAGCCTTTAAAGGCATTTGTGAGAGGATATATATATATATAGGCCATAAAAGGGATTACCTATCACAAATAAGAATCAGTAAAGAATACAGCTGACTCGCAGGGAAAAAAAAAAACCCTTGCCAGTTTTAAATTGATCTCGGTTCTCTTTATTATTTTTTAAAATTTATTTACTTTTTTTCTTTTAATTGCAGTAAAATTGCTTTACAATGTTATGTTAGTTTCTGCTGTACAGTGAAGTGAATCAGCTGTACGCATACCTATATCCCCTCCCTCTTGGACCTCCCCCCCGCCCCCCATGCCACCCATCTAGGTCGTCACAGAGCACCGAGCTGAGCTCCCTGTGGTATACAGTAGGTTCCCACTAGCTATATTTTACACATGGTAGTGTATTTATGCCAAACCTAATCTCCCAACTCGTGCCACCCTCCCCTTCTCCCCCTGTGTCCACATGTCTGTCCTCTACGTCTACGTCTCTATTTCTGCCCTACAGATAGGTTCATCTGTACCATTTTTCTAGATTCCACATATATGTGTTAATACACAATATATCTTTTCCTCTTTTTGGCTTACTTCACTCTGTATGACAGACTCTAGGTCCATCCACATCTCTACAAATGACCCAGTTTCATTCCTTTTTATGGCTGAGTCATTGATCTCGGTTCTTTTTAAAAATGAACTTGGGGAGTTCCCTGGCGGTCCACCTCTTAAGCATCCAGTGGTCAGGACTTGCCGCTCTCACTGCTGTGGCCCTGGGCTCAGTCTGTGGTCGGGGAACTAAGATCCCGCAAGCCGCGCGGCACGGCCAAAAAAAAAAGAACTTGGAAAATAATTTTTTTTTTTTTTTTTTTTTTTTTTACAAACTGTAGTCGTGACCTTGCTTTGGGTTGTTTCCATGTATTTAATTTCCCTGAAAAGATATTTCAGAAGACAGCCTTTCTGGAAATGGTTTTTCCTGTATTACCCAGAATTGGAGTGATGGCGCTCGCGGGAGTGGGGTTCCAGCCTGCACTACGACGCATCAGCTGTTGGGCGTGGGTGTAGAAGGGACATCGTAACTGTACATCTGTATGTGGTCTGAGGTGGAAGGTCTGTTCCGTCCAGTAACCCTGACACACGAAGTGTCCGCCTTGCAGGTGGCTCGTTTCCCGGCCAGCAGCACGGTAGACAGGGCTTATTGTTTTAAAGGTAAAGCCATCCCATCTATTCCTTGGCAACTGTACTAGGAACCGCTGAAGGAACCTTTTAGAGCTTTTGGCTCCCAGTACAGACAGACAGACAGACAGACACGTGCTTCTCTCAACCTGGCTGAGAGCATAACCCAAATGTCTACCTCCGGAGTATGGATCTAGAGCAAGAAACTGCACTTTCCAATATATGCCAGTATCCTTCTAGATTCTTAGGTACCTCTGAGATGAGTATGCAGTCGTTCACATTGTCGTGAAATTTAATTATTCAAAGAGCACTGTTCTTAAGCACAGTGTGCTTGCCTAGGACTCAGTACAGCCCAAACAACTTTTCCAGATGGGTCACATGAAGTCATCTTCATCCAGATTGTTTCTGCTATAGAAGTCATCCCTCACCATATGTCCTTACATATTTTTCTTGTGAGCTCTGGAAAGTTACAGTACACTGTTTAATTCTGGCCACTGTACTATTTCTTTTATGCTCACAGTGGGCAGACCTTTTGAAATTTGCCCTTTGCCTCTCCTCCCTCTCATAATTCAGTTTTTTCCTTATTCTTTTTTCTGATAGTGGATATTACTCGAGATTTTCCTGGAAAGAATAGGATTATCTCGGACTGGGATCTCCAGCCACCCTCAGCAACTTGAATCCCTGTGAAATGGCAGCTAACTTGGAGCTGGCCAACTCAAATGGAATCTTGATCTCCTTACATGTAAACTTCAGAAAACTCAAAAGGAGTGCTTTTAAAAGTATGTCTGCTTGTAGTATGAGAATTATTAGTATATATTACCAGGTAATACTGCTAACTTTAGTTGTGCTTAAATAGGCTTTCCTGTGGATCAGCTACATTGAAATGAGAAATTATGAGGACCCAGTGCATTTGCTCATTGTACATCTCTTATATTTATTCCTTACCTTTGACTTGGCTTGATCTACAGTAGAATGTTCCAGAAATTTCATTGTGTCTGATGTCTGATTTGGTGCTAATTTATGAGTCTGCTTGGAGTGTTTCCTTTGGCTTCAGTTATATGCCTGCCATAAATTTTAATTACACTAATTAGACAGAGGTGGATGCTTAAGCCCAGTTGGATTCCTAACCCTGTTCAGCTGCATCTGTCATTAGTTTTTTCAGTGACATGATTTGGCACCATTTTCCAACACATTTTCAGGAAATTAGTTTTCAGTTAGAAAAGAACTTGCCTAATAAAGCTACTGACATTCAGCTATTTTCTTTACCTTCTTGGGGAACTGGGCTTGAGTACAATGTGTGCATTTAAACTATAACTTGTATATTCTTTTCTCTTCATGACTGTGGGTTATCCGATTGGTTTGGTACTTGAACAAGGAGTCTTGCCCAGTCCTACAGCCAGGCTGACTAGTCCCGTGCTTATGTCTAGTTCAGGAAGAGCATGGATTGGTGCGGGGCTGGCCGACAGCCCTTAACACGTGGACCGATGCCAGTTGACTGGCAGTATCTGCAGGAAGCAGTGTTGAGAAGGATTCTGAAGTCTGGACCCAGCAGGAAGGATGCCAGCTTTGCTTAGTGCCATGTGCCCTGGGCACGGGATGGCGCAGTCTCAGAAGCACTCTTGCCGTTCCTGTTTCAGTGAGGGTCATCCCATCTGTGCCTAACGCAAGCCTCTAAGAGCTCCAAGGCCAATTAGCATCCTCCAGGCCAGGCTGGGCTGCCTGAAAGCAGAGGGTGTCAAACGAGCATGAAAAACTCCTAGAGGGCTTGTCAAAACCCAGGTTGCTCAACCCCAATCGGCAGAGTGTGGCGTTCAGCAGGTCTGGGGGGGGGGCCTGAGGTTTGCATTTGTAACAAGCTCCTAGGTGATGCTGAGGCTGCCAGTCCGGGACCCCACTTTGAGAACCGCTGCCTTAGAGGCTAGAGGGCTATGTGCACCTGCCACTTAGCTGGCCTCACAGCTCTCTGGCACCTCAGAGAAGTCTTTGGATATTGGTTTTCGGCCCGTGTGCTAATCTCTGTCCTCCACAGCGCTGGGTTCTGGTCAGGTCTGGAGTTCCTTGTTTCTGCCCGGAAACAGCCCTCATCCTTAGCCACATATAAACTTAAAGGGCTTAAAACATTTCTACTCCTGCTATGAAAGGACGCTCTGAAAACACAAGTCACATCTCTTTCACTTACTGTGCATTCAGCACCACCTCGGGACACCAGTCTGTCTGCCAAGCGGGCAAGCGGACATTTAGGCACACGGGGAGTGACGAGGGCCATAGTTTTACACCTTGAGGATGGCCGTACTGACACAGTTAGTGCAGCTGACCGGTTCGCACCCACCCAGATTACCCCACACCACATCCACTCTCACCAGGGCTGACTCCCATTCTTTCATATCCTTGCTGGCGTGTTTATTCTCCGTTTCATGCATTTAGCTTTTGTTGAGTATCTGCTCTCTGCCAGGCGTTTTGAATTTCACGCGTGGTCAAGGCATCTGGCAGTATACAGACTCCTGTGATGGGCGCATTTCTCTCCTGGGATTTTCTCAAGGCGGGCTCAGCAGTTAGGCACGGCAGAGAAGGCAGGAGGCCAGAAGCATCTCTCATGTGTCCAGCACGGTGTTTAGCTACTGCAGAGGGAGGGGGCACAGAGAGAAATGAGCCGGCTCCATCCCGCTCCAGAACAGCACACCGAGGAAACGGCACCGTGCACGTGGGCGAGTTGGGGTCTGCCAGCCTTTTGGTCAGTTCTTTGAAACAAACATGATATGGTTACTGTCATCCTGAATCTCATAGGCTGGGGCGTATGTCGCAAAGGACTTACACATCCCTTTTGTTACACCTCATTTCCAGATCCTTTATTTTTGTCGTGTGAGGTTTCACTCAGTGCAGTCATTCCCGTATTTATCAGACTGAGTTTCTAGAATCCGTGTGATGGTGCTGAGGATGTGTGAAGATGATGTTTTTTCATCAAGTTCATGGATTTTTCTGTGTCCCTGTCTCGCAGAGTCTCAAATATCCAGCAGCAGCTGGCCCAGTTTGAGAGCGAGTCCTGGCCGGGCATGGCCGAGGCCGACAGGGACCGGCTGCAGCTCATCAAGGAGAAGGAGGCCCTGCTTCAGGAGCTGCAGCTCATCATCCAGCAGAGGAGGCCGGCGGAGGACGTGGCCCGGCTGGAGGAGGAGCGGCGGCGCCTGGAGGACGAGATCCAGCGCTCCCGGGCCACGTCCATGCAGGGTGCCACGGAAAGGTGGGCTGGCTGGGCGGGCGGGGCCGGCTTCCAGCGGAGGAGCAGCCGGCAGAGCCGGAGCCTTATTACTCGGGCAGCTACGGCCTGGCGTTAGGTGGATGAAGCCGGTGCCTGTGTCTGCAGGGTGTGCCCAGGGCTCGGAGGCTCCCGGTGCCTATTACAAGTGGAAGGTGGTCGAGAACTGGATGGAGTAGGGAAGACCGGGGAGCCCACCACTTAGACCCCGTCCACTCCCCGCTGCAGGTGCCGGGTGCACCTGCCCCCTGTGTTTTCAGGACAGCGCCCAGGACAGGTGTCGGTTCTCCAGCCAACAGGGGGCCGGAGGCAGGTGGTGGTCGGCTCCGTGACCACGGAGGAACCTCGTTCCTGACATCAGCAGCATCTCTGTTTCCGCAGTCTACCTCTTACTTTTATCTCCGACTTTGATTTCTCGCCCGCAAAGCCTGCCCTTTTGGCAGCGGGAAGTCTCCGCTCTCTTGCGTGGCAGTTTCTGAACGTGCGTCTCTTCAGTTGGTCTTGGGGCTCTTTCCCAGCGTGGGACACATGAAGCCAGCACAGTTCCTTTGTCCTCTGTTGCTCGGCCTTTCGTTCTGTGCCCTGTCTCCTGGTTTGCGTCTGCTGTGTGTGATCTCGCATTGTTGTGTGATCACGGATTGTGTGCAAGGCTGGGTCTGCTTTCCACGTTGCACGGCTGTCAGAAGTTTGGGGATATTTGCTGACCTTTGGAGGGCCCACCGCCCATTTGATAACATACTGGCTCCTTAAAATTCACTGTATTACCAGGATCATAAGCTGTATCTCTGTGAGCGTTCTCTAGGTAGAGTTTAATAGTCACCTGAATTATTTGGTCAGTACAGATGCCCTTATAACGATTATTTCATCAAATGTTAGGACTGTCCTCTGTTTTTGCTGGGGGTTGTCTCTGCCTGGATATTCATTGTTAATTGATAGACAGGGCTGTGTTGTGTCCTTAGGGGCTAATGTTCGCTGGAGGGAAGCAATGGTGATTGGAGAGTCCAGTGCATAGGAATGGGCGGAGAGCATGTTAGTTTGCCTGACGTAGTGGCATGCCCTGTCACCTCGCTCAAAATAAACCCGGAGTTTATCGCTTCTCACTCTGCAACGGGACTATGAAATGGAAGTTTCATCTGTGCTCTTGTGCTTTTGTATCGTTTCAGCTTAACATCACCTTCCGTTCTCCCCATGCTGTTCTCTTGTGTATGTTTCGGGTAATAGGGCCTGGGAGTTCTGGTTGGTTTTCTCTTAAGGGGAGTGGATTCAGTCCCACGAACACCACATGTCCACCACATGTACCAGGACCCCACACCCATGTACCCTTGAGTGTTTCTGCCCTCACCATGTGGAAATCCAGAGTGCAGGAGTGCTGTGGTCCCAGGGCACAAATCCATGGAACCCCACAGAGCTGGTTTTACCCTGATGCCTGGGTTCAGGGCCTGGGTCACCGAAGCTCGTTCACCTGACGGGGTCTCTTGTGGAACCAGCCTGGAAGCTGCATCCTGGGGTGCAGGGCCCTCAGCTGGGACTGAATTGGCCCTAGGTGTCTCCTGAATCTAGCACTACACGGTCTTGCGCAAGGAGGGCCATGCACAGGTGCTAATAAGCACCTTTTCGGACAGGTGATGGGGCCAAGTGCCCCATGAGTGTACCCTCGGCTGTGACGTTCTGGGCCTAGGGATGCAGGCCCAGAGGCGGGGGGCTTTCCCTGGGAACAGGCTGAGGGCGTTAGAAGAGACCCGGCCTGGGAGGAGGGAGCCAGGCAGAAAGGTACGGAGCTACGCACCTCAGGGCTGACGTGTGCCAGCTGTTTGGCCAGGCCCAGTCTTTGCCCGTCTTGGTTTCAGTGGCATCATTGTCAGATGGAAAGTTTGAGCCAGGTTAGTGAGTGTTACTGGGGATTGGGGGGATGTAAGTTTTTTCCTCTTTCAAAGGAAAGAGCAGTTGTTTTGTAGGGTGCCTACTTGGCCATGTGTTAAACTGCCATCATTTTGATTTGTAAACGAGAACTGTTTTGTTCTAGAAGCAAACATATTCATTTGTACATTCACTTAATTATTTATTGAGTGCCTATCCATGTCGGGCTCTATTCTAGGCAGTGGGCTTAGCACTGTGGGAAAAAATTTCATTTTAGAAAAGAGTAAAGTTGAAAAAGGTAGGAAGAAAACCACCTCCAACACTGTGGCAGTTGTTTTTTTATTTTATTTGTGTTTAATCTTTTGATTCTGTAGATTTTAGAATTGCACGTAGTTTTGCCTGGAAGGGGGCTTAGCATGAGGGAATCTGATTTGTTCCAAGGAATTCCAGTAGATTACTGCATGCTGTGCATTTGTATCCATATTCTAGTCTAGTCTCCCATCCACCTGTTCATCCACCCACACCCACCCTCCCACACACCTCAACCACCCACCCGTATGCCCATCTGCCTGTCTGCTATCTGTCCATCCAGTCCACCTGTTCACCTGTCCATCTGCCTGGCCCTCCTCCCACCCCTGCATCCGTCAGTGCACCCAGCCACCCACCCATTGATTTATCCATCCATCTTTCCACCCATCCATCCACGCATGCATCCATCCATCCATCCACCCACCCATCCGCCTATCCACCCATGTGCTGAACTTCTACAGTGTATCAGGCACTGTTCAGGTGGCCAGTGGTACATTTTTAAGCAAGACAAAAGCAGTCTGTTATCTTGCTGTTTATGACCTTGGATGTGTTTTTTTAGAATTTAGTCATTGACACCTCAATCGGTTTGGCGGAATTTACAGTTGAATTTCTTGTTAGGAAGGTATACTTGGCATCTTTGAAATCCACCAGTGGACTGTTTTCGTACCTACAGGATTCTACTTCAGGAAAAAAGAAACTGTCTCCTGATGCAGCTGGAAGAAGCCACCCGCCTAACGTCCTATCTCCAGTCCCAGTTACAAAGGTGGGTAACTTGTTATCATCTTATAACGATGTGGCCATGAACTTCACAGTTCCCTTTAGCTTGGTTTTCTCTCCTAGAACTTAGAACCTGCAGTGGTTGTAAACACTGGACAGCAAAGTGGATACACGATATTTTTAAGAGGAGCTGCTCATATATGATCCAAGGAATATGAGAACCAAATGTGACTTCAGAATGAAATATTTATCAAAGGATTTTGTAACTCACAGCATCAGGAGTGTATATATCCATCTACACAGATGCACACATACACTGTTAATTATTTTTTTATAATTAGGCATGAATATCTTTTTTTTTTTTTTTTTTGCGGTACGCGGGCCTCTCACTGTTGTGGCCTCTCCCATTGTGGAGCACGGACTCCGGACGCGCAGGCTCAGCGGCCATGGCTCACAGGCCCAGCCGCTCCGCGGCACGTGGCATCCTCCCAGACCGGGGCACGAACCCATGTCCCCTGCACCAGCAGGCGGACTCTCAACCACTGCGCCACCAGGGAAGCCCAGGCATGGATGGATATGTTTAAAATCCGATTTGGATGCTCAGTAAGAGCTCCAGTTTTCAAGCGCTTACCGTATCGTGAAGTGTAGTGTTAAGGGCTTTCTGTGTGTTATTTTCTCAGTTCTCCTCCGCACAGTGCCTTGGGGCAGGAACCGCTATCATCCCAAAGCCGGGTGAGAAGGTGGGAGGCTCGGAAAGGGCAAAGCCCTTGACCAAATCAAATGCATTCAGCTAGTCTTGAGTGTGAGCTGGAACTTGAACTCGTGCAAGAGCCCTTGACGTTAACTACTGCTCTCGACTGACATTCAGAGAAACAAAGGAAATATTCACGAAGGGGCAGGGGTCGGGGGGGTGTCTTAAAACGCTCAGAGGTATTGAAGAGGCGCCGGGGTGAACGGGGCCGAGGCAGAGTTTTGTTCCTCGTGGAGCAGACTGGAGGCTTGGCTCGCGGTGGGGACGAGCAGGCTCCAGCCGCGGGCTCCAGGCTGCTCTTCTCGTTTCAGCCTGTCTGCCAGCACCCTGACCGTCTCCTCGGGGAGCAGCCGCGGCTCCCTGGCCTCCAGCCGGGGCTCGCTGGCCTCCAGCCGGGGCTCCCTGAGCTCCGTCAGCTTCACAGACATCTACGGCCTCCCGCAGTACGAGAAGCCCGACGCCGAGGGCGGCCCGCTCCTGCGCTTCGACCTCGTCCCCTTCGACTCCCTGGGCCGGGACGCCCCCTTGGCGGACGCCCCGGGCCCCGTGAGCCTCCACAAACAGAGGCGCTCCCTGGACACGCCGCAGTCTCTGGCGTCCCTGTCCTCGCGCTCCTCCCTGTCCTCGCTGTCCCCGCCCAGCTCGCCCTTGGACACGCCCTTCCTCCCGGCCTCGCGAGACTCGCCCCTCGCCCAGCTCGGGGACGGCTTCGAGGTGGCGGGAGTGGGCGCAGTGGACAGGCTGCGCGCTCAGGCCTCTGTCTTGGGGGACGAAGACCCGCCGGGCGCGGTGTCCCTGCTGCCGCACGGGTGCCCCGGGGACGGGGAAGGACCTCGCGAGCGAGGACCGCAAGCGGCTGCTGCTCCCACGGCTGCAAGTACGTACTGATGGGTCCGGTGGGTGCCCCGGGGCCGGGAGGAAAGATCTCGAGTTCAGGGAGGAAGCCGCGTGCATCCGCATGGAAGCGAGCTGGCTCTGCTGTGGCCTAGTGAACCCTCAGCTTAGGACCCTCCAGGGCAAGAGGAGGCCCGCGCGCCCGCCCGTTCGCTTGCTTGCTCGTTCTGCGTGCTTTTGCCCTGGGTCCTTGAAATGTCATGGAAAGTAGTATTTCCCAGGCATTTGCCTTGTTTTCAGAATATACTTAATTGTCGAAAATGAGACAGTTCCTCCGCATTCGGAGGCTGCTAAAGAAGTACTCGGGCCTTAATGAACTCTCCAGGGCTTGTGCTCAGATGCAGCGTTCTGTGTATGCCCGCCTTAGACCAGTACTGGGACTGCTGTCTGGCTGTGGCCCGGCAGAAATCTCTACTAACGTTGGTCCTGTGACTTCATCTCTTCATCCTTTGTCCTTGTACTTTTTTTTTTTTTTAATTTATTTTTGGCTGCGTTGGGTCTTCGTTGCTGCACGCGGGCTTTCTCTAGTTGTGGCGAGCGGGGGCTACTCTTCATTGTGGTGTGCGGGCTTCTCATTGCGGTGGCTTCTCGTTGTGGAGCACGGGCTCTAGGTGCGCGGGCTTCAGTAGTTGTGGCACGCGGGCTCAGTAGTTGCGGCTCGCGGGCTCTAGAGCGCAGGCTCAGCAGTTGTGGTGCACGGGCTTAGTTGCTCCGCGGCATGTGGGATCTTCCGGGACCAGGGCTCAAACCCGTGTCCCCTGCATTGGCAGGCAGATTCTTAACCCCTGTGCCACCAGGGAAGCCCTGTCCTTGTACTTTTCGAGGACATAATTCTGTCACGGAGGGAGTGAAAATATTAGTCCTTTCTACTGAATCGATTTCTCTGCTGCTCTTCAAATCCAGAAACATGTAGCCATGAGAATTTCATCCGTCCAGTTGGTGTTAATTCAGCTTCTGCTTGGTGCCAGCGTCTGTCAGCTTGTAGCCCACGTGGAAAACCACACTGCTGTTCTGGGGAGTATTCTGACTGATGGCTGGTGCAGAGTCTGGGCTTCAACCCTCCTTATCTTCACCCCGAGTGCTTTTGTGAGCCAACCTCTAGCGACTTGAACTTCCTTAATTTTTAGAGAAGATCAGAACAGGCCTCTCATTCCTGAAGTTCAGCCCACTTAATTTTTATTTGCACAGCAAAACTGTTTTTAGACATTCCATTTAGGCGAACACTAGATAATTTGTATAGCATAGTGGATCTCAACCAGGGGTGTTTTTGGCCCCTGGAGATACTTGGCAGACATTTTCAGTTGTCACACTTTGGGGCTGGTGGGGTGTTACTGGCATCTGGTAGGTGGAGACCAAGGGCAATGCTCAACATCCTACAGTGCACAGCATGGTCCCCTTCTTGCCTGGAATGATCCAGCCAAGATGTCAAGAGTGCCAAGGCTGAGAAACCCTGGTCATGTACTGTTAAGCAGTCAGCAGCAAAAGGTGGAAATAAAACGTGAATACAAAACCAGGGTGATGTAGCAGGAATGGCTTTGAACTAGCAGCTTATACCCAGATTCTGTTCCCTGCCCTGTTGACTCACTAGCTGTGCGACCTTGAGCGCAACCTTAGATGGAGCTGAGTCTCAGCTTCTGTGGCCTTGAATGAGGCGATCTTTATGGGCTCTTCCATTCACCACCTTTCTGTTACCTGTTGGGTTTTTTTTATGTATACCCATGCGGGTTATTATATATATGTAAGATGATAGTCTCTTGTAGTATTTATGTGTTTAACCAGAGATCCATTATGTTCTGCGGCAGCCCCGGTCTTTTTTGGCATCTCTGTTATTTTGGTGTCTCCCCCTCTGCTTTTGCAAACACACCTTTCATATTCCCAGATACGTCATTTCTGTAATTCACATGTGCATGGGAACTTTATTCACTTTGTTCTTTGTTGTAATCACAGGTTCAGTGCTCCATGTTTATTCAAAAAAGAAAATACAAAATAAGGACTGAATGGTGCATCTGTTGTTGCTTGAGCTTCCTCTTCTCAGTGTCCACCCCCCCATACCAACTTCTCTTTAAAGGCTGAGATACAAGAGTGTCTGTCTACTTATGCAGAAAATCCACACAAGGTCCAGCACCACTTTTGGTCCAGGGGAAAGACTGGGTGGGAAGGAAAAGAGCTGACTTAATTTCTGATCCTGATTTCTTTATTTTTCTTTCCTACTTTGCGGTGGATGTTATAGTGCTTCAAGCTTCTTAGACTGGGAGGTCTTTGCTTACGGTGTGGTCAGATACTGCCACCTGGTGGTGCGTTCACATATGACACTGAGTAGAATACAAACTAGAGGTACTTGACGCAGTGAATGGGTCTTGGTAGGTGCTCTTGCAGGGCTGCGTTGGGTGAGCAACTTCAGGCATGGACACAGGGTGACTCCTTGCCTCCCTTGATGCTTATGAAGCCTAGAGTCATCGCAGCTTCATAAAGTTGGCGAGGATCTCAATACTCGATATATTAACCCCACCCCTCATTTATGACGTCCGAGGTCACGTAGTTCCCTCCACTCTCCAGTCTGACTAAGAACGGTACAGTCTAAGTTGGACTCAAGCAAGCTCTACTGAGAAAAAATTTTAGTAACAAATTCAGAATTGTCCATGTGTTTTAAATCAACCTGAGGGGACAGAAGGTGGGGCAGGGGAGTGGGGAAATAAACTGTCACCTTTAACAGTTTTTACATGCTTACTACAATTTAACCTTTCCCACATTCTGAAAGTCAAATGTGTTATGATTTTGTAATCCGTTCCTATTTTCATTTCCCACTGGTGTCTGCTAATATAAGTCCGTAAATATTTTGACCTTGTTCATCTGTTTATTGATGTTTTTTATTACATTCATACCTGTTTAAAATAGTTGGCTTAAATTCTACAGTTTTTTCACTTTGTGCTTTTTTTTTTTTTTTTTTTTTTATCTCTTTTCTCATGCGGCTCGACAGAAACGTTCACTGTAAGTGACCTTGGACTTCTCCTTCGCCTTGCTGGTCAGGCTGTGCCACATCTTTGTGCAGTGAATCAATGTATTTAGGATGGTCGGGGTGTGGTCAGGAAGGGCATAGCTCATAGCTGTACTTGAATGTAGCCCAACCGTTGCTCTTATTATTGTTATTGTCGTTTGAACGATATTCATCCTGGCTATGAAAGTTGTGTAAGAACTTTTCTAAGAGCTTGACGTTTTTTTTCCTTCTCGTGTCTTTTTCCCAGACTTTAACGCTTTCACTATTTTAATATGCCGCTGGCAGCTTTGCCCACGATGTGATTTTCCTTATACTTTCCTCCCTTTTGTCAAGCAGCGTTGCTGTCCTTAGGTCTCAGTGTCTGTCTGTCTGTGTTTAATGATGGAAAGGTCAGAGGTTATAAAATGAATGTGTGGAAGCTTGTTGTTTATTCCTTACTCCCCTGGCGTTGCTCCCCGCTTTCCGTCTCGTTGCCTTGAAGCCCAAGCGCAGACGGTTATGGTGTGTGCTGTGGGGTGTGCCGTGTGCTTGCTTTCTCGCCCAGGGCAAGTGCTGACCACACCTCCTTCTGTCAACTCCTGCATCCAGTTGCTCCGTGAATGTGCTAAGCCCAGGATCACTGAGGATTGATTCCCCCATTTCCTTTCTCTCTTCATCCACTATCATTGCAGCGAGGGAGAAATTTTGTCAGGCACACCATTGGGTTGCCTGGAAGTTAACTGGATCATTGTGCGGTGTTACTTCCTTAAAGGCATGTAAGGCCCAGCGTCAGGGCTGGGAACGGAAGTAGTGAGCCGTTGTGTTTGCTGGGGTTCCATGCAGCAAACTGAGGGGTCCTATCTGCAGTTTAGAGCTGGAGGCTCTGGGTCCTTCCATGGGGCCGGGGTGACGAGCAGAGCTGGACTTGGGAGTCGTCATCTACGATCTGAGAGTCGCTGCCTCCGGCCACCCCAGGACGGAGCCAGCTTCTGCCCCTGACCGAGGCGGAGCCAGTGGCCCCCACGCTGGGCGCTGCAGACCTTTGAAAGGTCGGCTTTTGTCTGCAGTTAACATTGTGAGACCAAAGGCCACAGCCCTGTCTGTTTTGTACCCCGATGAATATATTTGGGTTTAATTGTTGCTGTGAATAATAAATTCGTTGAACAGAGAGATGGTCATTGGTGGACTCGCTATTTCCCTCAACTCAGGGGTGCACAGGTATCTAGATTTTCAATTTTTAGAGCTTAGATAGCTGGAGAACCTAGAAAGACAAGAGGGACCAGCATTATTAATAAGAGGCATCGTGATGCCAGAGTGAGGCTCACTTTGGGGCTTCATGCTTTAAGCCTGTGTTCTAACCGCGCGTGCCTCTCTCAGAAGCACTGACGTTCCTGTGTCCGTCGTCACATTTAGCAGCGGGAGACGGCATGCCTGTTTCTGTTGCTTTTATTGAAAAGAACTTGTTGCTGTGAGGGAAGGAGTAGAAAGAGTTGACGAAATGGTAAAAGGGAAAATGTCAGTGGTTGTCTTTGGCTCTTGGTTAAAATAGATACGAGACAAAAAGTAGCTGCCCAGCGATGGTCCTTTCTAATCCCAGGAGACAGTTCTGGAAGCCAGTCTGGCCCCAGGGCTGCTGAGGAGGACGCTGCAGTTAGAGCGGCAGAGAGGGGTCACGGAGACGCTGGCAGAGGCCGAGTCTGGGCGCATCTGCATCCTCTGACTTGGGAGTCACTCCATTTTGTTGGGGGTTATTTGAGGATTTTTAAAAACTCTTGTTTTCTGATTATAGAGCAGTGTAGCCTATGTTCCTTGTATAAAGTATGGAGAATACCGAGCAGCGTCAAGGAGGAAACACGCCCCTCCTGCTTCTCGGAGAGCGCGCTGCCATCTGCGTGCAGGCAGACTCTCTCTCCAGGTCTTCCCGTGTGACACTCACTAAGAGGGCCACGCCAAGGGCCTTCCCGCCACCTTCTGACCTGTGCGCTCATTAAGGAGGTGAAAGGAGATTGATGATCATTTAAAGAGCTTTTAAAGAAGAGAAGTAGCCAGAAGCCTGTTTCTTCCATTTTCCAATATAAGAAAAGACTCGAGCAGAGCGCATGTAAACCATCTGCACACGTGCTGGCCTGTCTCTGCCACTTCGTGCCTTTGTCTCTGCTCTGCCCTGGGCTCCCGCTCTGTCGCCTCCTGAGCCCGGCTGTGTCTCTCGCTTGCAGCAGTGACCCCCCGAGAAGACAGCGCCCAGAGGCTGGAGCGGAGAGCGCGCTGCGTGTCTGCCTGCCTGTCCGATTACTCGCTGGCCAGCGACAGCGGTGTGTTTGAACCTCCCACCAAAAGGTTAGAAGCTGACCTTCTCCCCTGCCTGGGCTGACCTCCCAAAAGGCACCCATGCCGAGAGCTGTCTGGCTTGACACTCTGTGTGTCTCCGGGTTGCAGCTCTTCTGGCTTCTCTCCGTGCGGGAGGGGCCCTGAGCATCCCCACGGACCCCCTCTGCTCCCTGGTGGCGTCTGGGGACTGGCCTGGCTTCGGGCATCTAGGATGACTGCTTTCTCTCTGGCCCTGGGGGTTGGAAGGCATGAGCCCAGTAGAGCCGGAAAAGGAGAACCAGTGTGCGAGAGAGACCTGCTTTTCTAGAAAGGACGTTCACTAGAAATGGATGTTCCCTCCGTCCCCGTTACCTTAGCTGGAGGATTCACTTTGCAAGGACAAAACCCCTTGTGGGCTTTATTTTGTTTGAGGCCTTTGATGTCATGTTTTCAGCTCAGATATCTGTATACATTTCACTTATCGCCAACTTTTTTTTTTTTTTTTTTTTTTTTTTTTTTTTAATTTTGGCTGCGCTGCTCAGCTTGCGGGATCTTAGTTCCCTGACCAGGGATCGCACCCGCGCCCCCTGCAGCGGAAGCGCGGAGTCTTAACCACTGGACCACCGGAAGTCCCCCCTGCAAAGCTTTTAAAAGTGTATGTTTTTGAACTTTGTCGTGAATATCACGTGTGGTTTTGAGAGGTATTTTCTCAAAAAGGCCACTTCGTCGGCAGGTACCCTGGGAGGTGACGTCACGGATCCTGGGGACCTGCCGTTCCCTGTCAGTCACTTGAAGCATTTATTTATGTCGCAACTTAATAAAGCCCTTCGCAGTCAGAAGCACCCCGAGCGTGAGAGAGCCTCTGCCGAGCCCGAGGTAGCCAGGTCCCCTCGGAATAACGCGGTGCCTTTCCGACTGTGTTCAGGAGTGAGGATGCGGACGAGCCTGCGCACGGAGACGCTTGCGGTGACGAGGGGCCCCACATCCGTGTTGGATTCGTGTGAGTACAGAAGGCTCCTTCCCGGTTGCTCGTAAAGACGGTGGGTAGATTGGGGGCCTGCCCGGCGACTCACACCTCCACACACAGACCCGGAGGGATGGAGGGGCCCGCGTGATGCGGGTGCTGCTGCCTGGCCCGGGTACCCCCGGGCCCGTCTCAGCGGTCACAGGGGAAGGGACAGAGGTGGCGGGAAGGGGAGGTGGGCAGGAGCGGCTCCACTGCCGTCCTCCAGCGCCGAGTCACAGCTGGGGACTCTCACCCCACGGGCACAGAGGGGCCCTCGGGGAAGTTCCCGCCGGAGCTGGGGTAGCCAGGTACTGTGCAACACTAAGCATTTTGGTTTCTAGCTACAGTGTCCAGAAAGGCAGTAGCCAGCAGTGTTCAGACGGACAAGGCAGGTCGTTCACATCCCAGCAGCTTTCCTTTGCTCACCCTTGTCATCCTAGTGTTTCTTGGCACTCAGGACGTTCGGGCTGGGTCATTCTCGGTTGGGGGCCGTCCTGTGCCCTCTGGGGTGTTGAGCAGCAGCCCTGGCCTCCACGCACTGCATGCGGTAGCCCCCCTCCACTCAGTGTGACAGTAAGAAACGTCTCTAGACTTTGCACAGGTCCCCTGGGGGTGGGGTGAGGACCACTGCCGTAGTTCAAGCAGGATTTCTGCACCGTGGGGCATTTGCGGTCTGTGAATGTGCATTTTATTTTCTAGGCACGACAGTGCCAGCGAGTGTCTCCTCGTGAACGTGCTCCAACTGAAGAACGTTGCCGGGCTGGTGGTGAAGGAAGACTGCAAAATGTAAGCTCCCGCGCCGGTGGGGGCCGTGTCCTCCCCCCCCCGGGCCCTCCTCCACATGGCACTGCTGGCTGACCTGCTGCGCGTGGCAGTTTGGGGAGGGAAAAGACTGTCTTGGAGCCTGAATTTAGAGTAAAATGCCAGGGAATGTCTGTCTGAAATCTAAAGGATTGTTAAGTGTTAAGAAGAGGCTGGCTTATTATTTGAGGCAGGTGGAGTTGCTGGAGCCAGGCTGGCAAAATGCCGGGTGCCCCTCATCGGCCGCGTTGGGTCTTAAAACGTCCATCCTGGTCACAAGGCTGGTGGCGACACAGCCACGCTCGGGTCTTGCGATCTGATGAGGTGCCTGAAGAGGCCTCAGGCTGGGGTCAGGCATCCTTGTCCGAGCAGGGAGAAGGAAATCTGTGTTGTCCCCAGTGGGGAGATGGGTGACCGATGCGGGTGTGAGGTGCCACTTACCCTGGCAGGTGAACCCACCTGTGATGGGTGTTGAGGCCCGACGGTGCCCTCCCCTTCCGTGAGTCGTCTTTGTAAACTGGCCTCCCAAAGGCCTTGGAAGCAGCGGCTGAGGGTTCGCCCTGATGCTGTACTTCACTCCACTGATGCTGGAGCTTCTCCTGGGTGCTGGCTTCCATGCTGGGGGCAGACAGGGCCGGGAGCCCAGCCCGGCAGGTGCCTGGGTGGGCGAGCAGTCTGAGAGGCAAGGCAGGTAGAGCTTGGAGAGGGAGCCAAGGGGCCGTGGAGAGATCAGTGCAGATGTTTTCCCACAAAGATGGTGAAAGCAGAACCTCCGTTTGAGTCCCCTGAAGTCCTAACCACTGACTTGGAAGTCTTCTCTTTGTGATTGGGTTTTTCCCCCTGGTCTCCAGGGGCACGTAAGTTCTTTGGGCTTACTCTTAGTTGAGAAAAGGATCTTTTCCAAAAGGCATTAAAATTCTGCACATGGGCAGTGGAACAGGGCGGCGTACGTGCACACGTATGTGGTCCATGCGTGTCACGTGCAGATGTGTCAGTAAGCGCTGCCTCTGTCTGCTTTTTCCTTCCTCTCTTGGTTCCAGACACATCCGCGTCTATTTGCCCCCGCTTGACTCCGGCACGCCAAATACTTACTGCTCTAAGGCTCTGGAATTGCAAGCCCCCCTGATATTTAATGAAGTTTTCAGAATCCCTGTGCATTCAAGCATGGCGACGTTGAAGTCCCTTCAGTTGTACGTGTGCTCAGTGAATCCTCAGCTGCAGGAAGAACTGCTGGTACGGCGCCCTCCTCACCCTCTCCTCCTCCCTCCCCTCCTTCCTGTGTCCTGCGGTGGGGCACTTAGAATTTGTCCTGATGTCAGGTGATCTCTGTAGCTGGGAGGACAGAAAGGGATGATAAAACTCCTTATCTTGTCAAGTGTTCTGTAATTTAACTATATTATCTCAGCTAATACTTGCAGAACTCCTATGCAACGGCTTCTGCATTATCCCTGTCTTGTGTCATGGGAACTAATAAAAGTCGGGTTGAGAAATTTGGTAGATAGAAGTAGATGGTCAGTTAAATTTGAATTTCAAATAAACTGTGGATGCCTTTTAATGTAAGTATGTCCCATGTAGTATCTGGGACATACTTCTGTTTTAAAAAAATCTGTTTATTTGGGGCTTCCTCGGTGGCGCAGCGGTTGAGAGTCCGCCTGCTGATGCAGGGGACACGGGTTCGTGCCCCGGTCCGGGAGGATCCCACGTGCCGCGGAGCGGCTGGGCCCGTGAGCCGTGGCCGCTGAGCCTGCGCGTCCGGAGCCTGTGCTCCGCAACGGGAGAGGCCACAACAGTGAGAGAGGCCACAGCAGTGAGAGGCCCGCGTACCGCAAAAAAAAAAAAAAAAAAAAAAAAAATCTGTTTATTTGAAATTGCAGTTCACCCAGATGCCCTCTGTTTTATCTGGCAACCCTATAACTGGGCAGGTCAGCAGTCCGTCTTTACCCCGGCCAGCTAGTGCAGGCCCCAGGGCTTGGAAGCCAGGGTGCTTTCTTCCCAAGGTTGGAATTTTCCCCCTTGGTCCCACCCCTTCAACGGCAGAATTAGAGATTAGAGAGTTTCACCAATCCTCTCTCTCTCTCTCTCTCTCTCTCTTTTTTGGTGGTGGTGGGGGGTTATTTATTTATTTATTTATTTATATTATTTTACACCAGTTCTCTCTTTTTTTCAAAAATTCCTGCTAGAATCAGTGGCTCTTTGAGTGGCAGATCCTGAGTCTGACCCACCATTCCATGTCGTCCATTCTCTGCCCCTGTTCCCCTTCTAGCACTTTCTGATTGGGCTGAACAAGCAAGCGAGAAGCCAACCCCATTACCATCCTTTTTGATGACTTTCTCCTTTGAATAGCAGTGACACATTGTATGGCCTTTCTGCTTAAGATTAAAGGGTGACCTTGATGCCCATTGGTTGTTAAGGTGCAGTCATTCAGGGCCTGGTTTTTTCCTTTTTTTTAAACACCGCACAGGGCATTGCTCAGATTAACTTGGCTGATTATGATGGTTCGACCGAGATGCAGCTGCGCTGGTACTCGGTGCAGGTGTTCAGCGGCCCCGAGCCCTCCCGGCGGGAGGACGAGCGGCTGGGACACAGCGACTTCCAGGACCCTGCGCCCGCCACATCTGGAAAGACAGTAGGTGGCCTGGCTTTGAGACGGGCTTTTCCTGGGGACACTGTTTCTAAGAAGCGTGTGTAGACTTAGTCTTAGAACACAGTGGCGACGAAGAAGCAGGGTTTCAAGGGAAGTAATAAAAACGGACTATAGTGATGTATGTGGCCATTCATGGTAATGTTCTTTCATGCAACTTGTTCATGATCACCAGTGATGCGTTGGTTGCTTTAAAATTTGAGTCCTCGGAGCTACACGGAAAGGCCAAGTTACTGTCCTGCTGTCAGCCGGGGGTGAGCTGCTTCCCGCTGGAGAGCAGCCGGCGACGGCCACCAGCCCGGCAGCAGGGACGCTCCCCACGGGCCGTGCACGCGCCCGCTTTCCGCTTTGCCGCCCGCACGCCGCTGGCCTCGGCTGCTTCTTAGCAACGTCCCTTTCGTCCTGTAGGACGCGGTGACGGTGCTGCTGGCGAGAACCACGGCCCAGCTGCAGGCGGTGGAGAGAGAGCTGGCCGAGGAGCGGGTGAAGCTGGAGTACACGGAGGAGGAGATCCTGGAGATGGAGCGCAGGGAGGAGCAGGCCGAGGCTGTGTCCGAGAGGTGAGCGCGGCCAGCAGCCCCTCGGGGGAGAGGCCGCCCGGGTGTTGGTCACACACAACGCTACGTAGAATGTGTGGGGCGGCCCTTCGGTACCTGTTCCCTGAAGTCGGGATTCTCACGGGGGATCCTATTCCAGTCTGCACGAGGGCAGTACATTGACCCCAGCTCTACGCGTAGGCTTTTCACCTTTCCTTCTGTTCCCCGAACTTCTCTTAAAGGGGGGGACTGTTGATGGACTCCCTCTGCCCAGATTGAATACAATAGGGCCCTTTAAGTTTTATTTTTTTCTTTATCAACTGCTTTATTGGGATATAATCTCCCTACCGTACAATTCACCCATTAAGTGGACAATTTGGAGGTTTTTACTACAGGCACAGAGCCGTGCCCCCAACATCACACTCAAGTTGAGGGCGTTTTCGTCGTGCCGAAAGGAAACCCCACGCCCATTAACAGTCCGCCCAGTCCTCCCAGCCCCTGGCAACTGCCCGTCTGCGTGCCATCTCCAGGGATTTGCCTGTCCTGGGCCTTTCTTGTAAATGGAATCATGCGATGCCCCTTTTCGTCTTCCCCAGAGCAACCCGTGGGTGAACGCTTGACTCGGGGCGGGGCAGACGTGTCTGCAGTAGAGGAATAGCTCAGGCGGGCAGGCACCGCGAGTGGATCGCTTCCCCGCGGGTCCTTTCCGGCAGCACTTTCATGTTGCTTTACTTCCACGGTTTTCCGTAAAGAGCATCATGTTTCCAAAGGTTGCTACTTCTTCCTAATAGCTTTCTCCGGATTTATTTTCAGGAGGAATTTATTTTTGAAAGGGAAAGTGCGCAGCAGAGGGGGAAGGGTGTGTGTTCAGGGATGGGCAGGAGGCTGGGAGGGCTCGGGGAGAGGGGGTTCCGGGTTGCTGGCATCTTCAGCGGCTGCAGTTGGGCGATACAGACAGACAGACCCTCTTAACGAAAGGCCTTGTAGCTCTGTCTTCCCTAGGAAACAGAACTGCCTTTCATTTTATGAGAAAAGCAACTGTCTTCAGTCATTGGAAGCAAATATTGGGCATCTCTACTGCTGTGCCCTGAGTGCAGCAGTAAAGTCAGTGCCCTGATGAACGTTTTGGGGGCTTTTGCCGTGCCCGCCTTCAGGAGCTGGCAAGCCGACTCGGTGGACAGTGGCTGTAGCAGCTGCGCCCAGACCAGCCCCCCGCACCCAGAGCCCTGCTGCGTTGGTGTCAGCTCCATCCACGGACGCACGTTTGCCGGCCAGGCAGACCCTTACGGCCCCGAGAAACTTCAGCCCCCACCTCTGAAGGTAAGCAGAAAGGGACAAAGGATTTCGCGGAGCCCCTGATGTTTTGCCTCACAGCACCAGGCGCGGCCCTGGAAGGAGGGACTGTGTGCCCTACGCGAGGGAACTGAAGTCAGTGGCCTTGGATCTGTAAACAGCAGGTACATGGAAACGTCTGTCTACTTTAAATTAAAAGGAAGGGACCACTGAAAGGGGTGGATTTTTACTCCTTCATGTGCCATCTGCAGGGCCACGTGTGGCTCAGGGTGTTTTGTGGGTCCATAACGTTTTGGACGCTTGTCGTTTTTCTCCGTTTCTGACGTTAAGAGCAGTGAAGCACCCTTCTGGCCCTTCTGCTCGCCCGATCCCAGTTGTGCCCAGTGGGGAGATCTTTCAGGCTTGTGGTGACAATTGGCTAAGGAGCCCAGCGGGATTGGGAGACACTGTATCAGTGCTCGATTGCAACTTTGTTTCCCAACTGTTCAACTCATCAGAACGTCTACCACCATAGCCCCTGATCTCAGTCCAAAACACAGGTCCTGAGAGAAGTGAGAGCCGCCCGCTGGCAGCCTCCTGCACTGCAGCCCATGCAGTGCCTCCGGCGGAGATGTTCTGGGCGCGGCTGCCGGTCATGGCCGTTATTCCTCTTTCTAAGACTTTGACAAGTGTTGGCCCATGTCAGGGTCAGTAGCTGTGGGAGGCTAGCTTGGTGTGTCCTCCTCCCTCAACTTTTAATTTTGAAGCACTTCAGATCTACAGAGAAGTTGATAGAATAGTACAACGCATACTCGTATCCTCTTCACCTAGACTCCCCAGTTGTTAGTTCTTCACCACATTTGCATTCTCTCTTTCCATGTGCATGTGGTAGCTCCCAGGCATTGCAGATGCAACAGCAAAGAAACAAATGGAAAGTCCTGCCCTGTGGGCAACAGACAGGGTAAGCCAGTAAAATACAGCAGCATTTGAGATAGTCAAAGTGGCTACTGAAGAATGAGATGCTAGGGAAGCAGGGTTTTTGCATTTTTAGAAAGATTTACCATTTTAGAAAGAGTTACATTTAGAAATGTAAATTGGTATCCACAAACATCAGGACTAAAATGGTGCAGCCGCTATAGAAAACAATATGGAGGTTCCTCAAAAAATTAAAACTAGGGACTTCCCTGGTGGCACAGTGGTTAAGAATCCACCTACCAATGCAGGGGACATGGGTTCAAGCCCTGGTCCGGGAAGATACCACACGCCATGGAGCAACGACGCCTGTGAGCCACACAGCCCGCCTGCCCATGCTCGGCAGCAAAAACAAGCCATGGCGATGAGAAGCCCGTGCATCGCAACGAAGAGTAGCCCCTGCTGGCCGCAACTAGAGAAAGCCTGTGTGCAGCGCCTGTGCGCAGCAGTACAGACCCAACGTATCCAAAAATAAATAAATAAATCTATTTTTAAAAGTTAAAAATAGAATTACCATATGGTCCAGCAATTCTACTTCTGGATGTACATCCAAAAGAGCTGAAAGCTGGTCTCCAAGAGATACTTGCACGTCCACGTTCATAGCAGCATTATTCACAGTAGCCAAGAGGTGGAAGCAGCCCACGTGTCCATCGACAGCTGAATGGATAAGGAAAAAGCGGTATATATGTACTATGGAATATTAGCCTTAAAAAGGAAGGAAGTTACGTCACAGGCTACAACATGGATGAAACTTGCAGACATTGTGCTAAGTGAAATGAGCCATTCACAAAAGAATGAATCCTATATGATTCCACTTATATGAGATTCCTAAAGTAATAAAATTCATAGAGACAGAAAATAGAATGGTAGTTACCAGGGCCTAGAGATGGGGAAATGGGGAGTTGTTGAATGGGGACAGAATTCAGTTTGGGAAGGTGAAAAAATTCTAGAGAGCTCTTCCACAACAATGTAAGTATATTTAATACTACTGAACTGCACAATGAAAAATGGTTACAATGGTAAATTTTACTTATTTATTTATTGTTGGCTGCATTGGGTCTTTGTTGCTGCGTGCGGGCTTTCTTTAGTTGCGGAGAGCAGGGGCTCCTCTTCGTTGTGATGTGCAGGCTTCTCATTGTGGTGGCTTCTCTTATTGTGGACTGTGGGCTCTAGGCGTGCAGGCTTCAGTACTTGTGGCACACAGGCTCAGTAGCTGTGGCGCACAGGCTTAGTTGCTCCACGGCATGTGGGATCTTCCCAGACCAGGACTTGAACCCGTGTCCCCTGCATTGGCGGGTGGATTCTTAACCACTGCGCCACCAGGGAAGTCCACGGTGGTTAATTTTATGTATTTTTTATAATAGAAATGAAAGGTCATAGAAGTCTCAGTGAGAAGGCAGTTTTTGAGCAAAGTCCTTAAGGAAGGAGTCTGGGAGCCTTGTGTGGGGCTGGGGATGGGCATTCGGGTGCAGGGATCTGCAGGTGCAGGTGCAGGTGGGGTCGGGGTAAGGAGGCATCAGAGCTGAGGACAGAGGGAGTCAAGGGGCCACATCATACAGGGCCTACTCAGGACTCTTTCTCTGAGAGCATTGGAAAACTGGTGGATAGTTTTGAACCCAGGGGTGATGTGATCTGACTCAGTTTTTAAATTTTTTCCTAGAATAATTTATTGACATGAAATTCTCATAAAATGAAGCCTTTCAAAGTGAACATTTCAGTGACTTTGAATACATTTACAATGTTGTGCAACCACCACTTCTCTCTGGTACCAAGACGTTTCTTTCACCCCAAAGTAAAACCCCATAACCATTAGCACTCACTCTCCCTTATCTCTCCCCGACCCCTGGCAACCACCAATCTGCTTTGTTTCTATGGATTTGCCAATTCCGGATGTTTTGTGTAAATGGAATCATCCAGGGTTTAAAAGATCAGACTCCAGGGGATCGTAGCCAAGATGACAGAGTAGGGAAGAGCTCACCTCCACCCACAGGTGTACCAAAAGTCCGACTGCAGTTGACCCGTGAACAACAACAGGGGTTAAGGGTGCTGACCCACCTCACAGTCGAAAATCTGCATTTGGGAGGTTATTTTGTTTTTTTGTTTTTTGACACCTAAAGGAACTAGAAAAAGAAGAATAAATAAGATCCAAAGTTAGTAGAAGGAAAGAAAGAAAGATCAGAGCAGAAATTAATGAAAGAGACTAAAAAGAACAATAGAAAATATCAGTGAAACTAAGAAGTGGTTCTTTGAAAAGATAAACAAAATTGATAAACCTTTAGACTCATCAAGAAAAAAAGAGAGCCTAAATAAATAAAATCAGAAATGAAAAAAAGAGGGGACATCCCTGGTGGTCCAGTGGTTAAGACTCAAACACTGCATGGCATAGCAAAAAAAAAAGAAATGAAAAAAAGAAGTTACAACTGACACCACAGAAATACAAAGGATCATAAAAGATTACTATGAACAGTTGTATGCCAGTAAACTGGACAACCTAGAAGAAATGGATGAATTCCTAGAAACATACAATTTCCCAAAACTGAATCAGAAAGAAATAGAAAATATGAACAGACCGATTATCAGTAATGAAACTGAATCAGTAATTTTTTTTTTTTTTTTTTTTTTTTTTTTGTGGTACGCTGGCCTCTCACTGTTGTGGCCTCTCCTGTTGCGGAGCACAGGCTCCGGACGCGCAGGCTCAGCGGCCATGGCTCACTGGGCCCAGCCGCTCCGCAGCCTGTGGGATCTTCCCGGACTGGGGCATGAACCCGTGTCCCCTGCATTGGCAGGCGGACTCTCAACCATTGCACCACCAGGGAAGCCCTGAATCAGTAATTTAAAAACTCCTAACAAACAAAAGTTCAGGATCAGATAGCTTCACAGGTGAATTCTACCAAACATTTAAAGAAGAGTTAACACTCATTCTTCTCAAACTATTTCCAAAAATTGAAGAGGAAGGAGTGTGCTTCTGAACTCATTCTATGGGCCACCATCACCCCAACCAAAACCAAAGACCCCACAGAAAAATAAAGCTACAGGCCAATATCACTCAAGAGCATAGATGGAAAAATGCTCAACAAAATACTAGCAAACCAAATCCAACAATATATTAAAAGGATCATAAACCATGCTTAAGTGGGATTTATCCCAGGGATGCAAGGATTGTTCAGTGTCCACAAATCAATCCAAGAGATATACACCATGTTAGCAAATTGAAGAATAAAAATCAAGATCATGTCAGTAGATGCAGAAAAAGCTTTTGACAAAATGCAGCATCCATTTATGATAAAAGGTCTCCAGAAAGTGGGTATAGAGGGAACATAACTCGACCATATATGGCCATATATGATAAGCCCACAGCTATCATCATATTCAATGGTGAAAAGCTGAAAGCATTTCCTTCCTCTAAGATCAGGAGCAAGGCCCACTCTTGCCACTTTTATTCAACATAGTATTAGAAGCCCTAGCCACAGCAATCAGACAAGAGAAAGAAGTAAAAGGAATCCAGATTGGAAAGGAAGAAGTAAAACTGTCACTGTTTGCAGATGACATGATACTATACATAGGAAATCCTTAAGACGCAACCAAAAATCTACTAGACGTCATCAGTGAATTAGGTAAAGTGGCAACATTTAAAGTTAAGGGATATAAAATTAATATACAGAAACCGTCTGCATTTCTATATGCTAACAATGAACTATCAGAAAGAGAAATTAAGAAAATAATTCACTTTACAGTTGCATCAAAACGAATAAAATACCCAGGAAGAAATCTAACCAAGGAGGTGAAAGACCTGTACTCAGAAAAGTGTTAAGTCATTGATGACAGAAATTGAAGAAAACACAAACAAATGGAAAGATACACCATGCTCATGGATTGGAAGAATTAATGTTAAAATGACCATACTACCCCAGCCAATCCACAGATTGAATGCAATACCTATCAAAATACCAAAGGCATTTTTCACGGAACTAGAAGAAATAATCCAAAAACTGTATGGAAACACAAAAGACCCCGAATAGCCAAAACAACCTTGAGGAAGAAGAATAGAGCTGGAGGTATCATGCTCCCTGATTTCAAACTGTACTACAAACTACAGTAATCAAAGCAGCATGCTACTGGCACCAAAAAAGACACATGGGTCAATGGAACAGAGTAGAGAGCCCAGAAATAAACCCACACTTATATAATCAACTAATCTATGATGAAGGACGCAAGAAAATACAGAGGGGCGGGGCTTCCCTGGTGGCGCAGTGGTTGAGAATCCGCCTGCCGATGCAGGAGACACGGGTTCGTGCCCTGGTCCGGGAGGATCCCACATGCCGCGGAGCAACTAAGCCCGTGAGCCATGGCCGCTGGGCCTGCGCGTCCGGAGCCTGTGCTCCGCAACGGGAGAGGCCACAACAGTGAGAGGCCTGCATACCGCAAAAAAAAAAAAAAAAGAAAATACAGAGGGGAAAAGACAGCCTCTTCAACAAATGGTGTTGGGAAAACTGGACAGCTACATACAAAAGAATCAAACTGGACTACTTTCCCATTCAATTTTAAAATGTTTAAAGACTTAAATGGAAGATCTGAAACCATAAAACTCCTAGAAGAAAGCATGGGCTGGTATGCTCTTGGACATCAGTCTTAGCAGTGTATTTTAGGATATCTCCCCTCAGGCACGGGAAGCAAACAAACAAACAAAAAACAAATGAGACTTTATCAAATTAAAACGCTATTGCACAGTGAAGGAAACTATTAATAAAACAGAAATGCAGCCTGCTGAATGGGAGAAGATAGTTGCAAACGTTATATCCGACGAGGGGTTAATATCCAAAATATACAGAGAACTCAGATAACTCAACATCAAAAAAAACAACCAACCTGATTAAAAACTAGGCAGAGGACTTGAATAGACATTTTTCCAAAGAAGACTTTCAGATTGTCAACAGACACATGAAAAGATGCTTAGTGTCACTAATCATCAGGGAAATGCAAATCAGAACCACAATGAGGTATCACCTCATACTTGTTAGGATGGCTATCATCAAAAAGACAACAAATAACAAACATTGGAGAGGATGTAGAGAAAAGGGAACCCTTGTGCACTGTTGGTGGGAATGTAAATTGGTGTCACCACTGTGGAAAACAGTAAGCAGGTTCTTCAAAAAGTTAAAAGTTGAACTACCACACCGTGTTGCAGTTCCACTTCTGGGTATTTTTCTGAAGAAAGCAAAAACGCTAGTTAGAAAAGATATATGCACCCCTATACTTATTACGGCATTATTTACAATAGCCAAGATGTGGAAACAACCTAAGTGTCCGTTGTCAATAGATGAATGGGTAAAGAAGATGGGGTATATATGTGTGTATATATGTATACACACAGACACACATATATATACATACATATGTATATACATAATATGCAGTGAAATACTGGCCATAAAGAGGGAAATCTTGCCATTTACAATAGCGCAGATGGACCTGGAGGGTATTAGGCTAAATAAGTTGGAGAAAGAGAAATACTGCATGATTTTGCTTATATGTAGAATTAAAAACAAAATGAAACAAATGAACAACCATAACAAAACAGAAACAGACTCATAGATGCAGAGAACAAACTGGTGGTTGCCGGGGGGTTGAGGGGGTGGGGATGAGGGAAATAAATGATGGAGGTACAAACTTCCAGTTATAAAATAAGTAAGTCACGGGGATGTAATGTACAGCATAGGGTATAAGGTCAGTAATATTGTGTTAACTCTGTATGGTGACAGACGGTAACTAGACTTATCACGGTGATCGTTTTGTAAGGCATTAAAACATGGAATCAGTATGTTGAATACCTGAAGCTAATATAACATAGTAAGTCAATTATGCTTCAATAAAAATTAATGAATGAATGGCTCATACAGCATGTGGCCTCTTGTGACTGGCCTTTCACTCAGCCTAATGTTTTCAAGGTACATCAGATTGTAGTATCTACCAGCACTTCCCTCCTTCTCATCGCTGGCATGAGTATGCCAGGTTTTGTTTATCTACTCATCCGCCCGTGATGTTTGGACTCCTTCCACCTTTTGGCTGTTTGAATAAGGCTGCTATGAACTTTGCTGTGCAAGTATTTGTTTGAACACCTGTTTTCAGGTCTTTTTGGTATACGCCTGGGAGTGGAATTGCTGGGTCTGACTTCGGCTCTTAGCAGGCTGTCCCTGGCGCTGTGTTGGGAAGGGTTTGCGGGGAGGCGTGGAGCGCAGGAGACGGGTGAGAAGCCTCCTGCGCTCGTCAGGCACAAGACGATGGTGACCCAGATGGGGGGTTGGTGATAGGAGGTCAAAACATGCTTAATCTCAAACACAGAGCCAACAGGATTTAATCTTGGACCAGATACAGGGTGTATGGAAGAGAGCTGGGTCCAGAATGACGCGAACACTTTTTTTTGCTGGAGCAAATGGGAAAGTAGAGATCGTTGGCAGAGGGAGTATATCAGAAATCCCATTTTGCACACGTTACGTGTGAAATGCCAATTAGACCCCCAGTGGAGATGGCAGGGTGGTTTGGTGACTCCACTAATTTAATGCTTGTGTTGTAGCAAGAGTCGTGGTAAACAATAAATTACTATCTAGGTTGATAAGGAAACGAACACAGAAGATCTCTTCCCAGAAGAGGTGGCGAGTCTGCCGAAGGAGAGGCCCGGCCGCAGGGCCCGCGGCTCGCCCTTCACGCGGAGCAGCACCATTGTCCGCTCCCAGACTTTCTCGCCCGGAGCACGAAGCCAGTACGTTTGCAGAGTAAGTCAGGAGTCCTTTGCCACCCGCCGGGAAGGAGTCTTCATCGGTCGCGGGCGGGGCGGGGCGGCAGAGGGTTGGCGCTCCCGGCTGACCCTCACCTGCGCTCAGGGTTGAGAACTCTGAGACAGGTGGAGGGGGGAGACCCCACCTGCTGTGGTCCGTGGAGACAGGACAGCAGGTTGGAGGCTGGCCGGCCGTGGCCGTGTGACCGTGAGGGCACGGACTAGCAGAGACGAGGCGCTGTCGAGGGTGAAGTGCTCACGACGCAGCCGCCTGGGGGCGCCGTTTGGCTCGAGGAGAGCTTTGACCCTCCCGCGCCTCTGACGGGGCTCGTTGGAGAAAGCCTCTTCCCCTGAGAAAGCGGCTACCAAGGAGCCGCTGCATTAGGGCAAAGCCAGAGTTTGATCACAGGAGAGAGACAGACCCTCAGGCCTACGTGGGAGACACTGAGGGGTCCCCAGGCCCACCCTCAGGCTCAGAAATCGGCTAGGACTCACGGAACTCAGAAAAGCCGTCCTATCCACGATGGTGGTGCGCCGCAGGGAAGGGGTGCAGACCTAGGCGCAGAGGGAAGAGGCGTCGGGCAGCGCTCCGGAGGGACCGGGCGGGGCCTCCAGCCCTTCTCCCGCAGTGGAGCTGCGCGGGAGCTCTCGCCTCTCGGAGCAGTGGCCGCGTGCCCGGAGCACAGCCGACCAGGGACGCTCCCCCGAGGCTCGGTGCCCGGGGGTTTTGTGGGGGTCGTCACGAGGCACAGCTGGTGGCCGGCGTGGCTGACCTTCATCTCCAGCCCCTCCAGGGTCAAGCTGGTGGCCCCGGGCCCCCCCTCACATGGTCAGCAGAGACTGTGTGGCCGGGCCAAGGTCCCCAGGTAAACAGAGACACTTAGAACGTTCTAGGGAGTTACAGGTCACTGCCCAGGAGCAGAGCAGGGAGCCCACCTCTTTGGGGGAGGGAATCCTTTACTCACAGGAGGGAGCAACAGGGGCTGTGGCCCGGGTGGCCGCGTCTGCGAGGCCTGCAGCTCCTCTCCCCACGCGGTGAGGTGTCCCGGTCGCGCTGCCCCGGGCAGCCCAGGGTCAGGCGGGGCACTCGCGCCCCGTCAGGCTGCGGCCCTGTGGGGCCTGATGCTTCATCACGCGGCTGGAGGTGCCCGATCGAAGGCCATCCTTCCTTATCCTAGACTCCTGCCGAACCCCTGTGGAGCAGCCTCCAGCCTGCTTGCTGAGGAGGACAGGGTGGTGAAGGAGGAAGCCCTTCACCTCCCCAGAGACAGGCCTCCAGCCCCTGCACTGCGCTTTGCGCCCTGCACAAAGGCACGCACTGACCGGCGATGCTGCTAGAGGCCTCTTTGTTTTTATATATGTTTGTAATGATTGGGAGGCATGTAAGTGCAGTGCTGCGACATTTCCTGATATCTGGGGTTCATTGGCATGGAAAGTAAGGCGGTGAAGGCCAGGACTTTGCTTTCACACAGATATATGTTGATCCTGAAATGAAAACCTGCTGCCAAATGAAATACGTAACGTCTTGGCTCCCGTGAAGTCGGCATTATTTATTTTTCTTTTTAAAGACAGGCCTTTTCCCTTGATGGGTGGGGTGGGTGTTAGTGGTGTGGGTTTGTCTTCCTGCCAGGAACGAGGCTCTTTTCTGGAACACTAGTCTTCCCAGCTCTTGCCAAAGCTAGAAGCACAGCAAATGAGAATGATCGACAAAAAGTGAAAAGTGCTGAGGAGAGTGCGGGTTTTCACGAGTGTCACACCATATCAAGTGGCAGTTGGCATTGATAGGACTGAAATTGTGTTGCTCGATTAGCCTGGAAAACCTCAGCTGGTTCGGTTGATGGACCTGAAGGAGGGGTGGGGCTGGGGGTTGGTCTGCTTATTTGGTTTGTCTTTGTTTGGCTTGAAACTCGTGTGTAGGGTTTTCTTGTAAGCAAAACCCAAGGTCTTGGTAAAAGCTCTAAACCTCGTAACTGTTTGAGTACCTGCTCAAGAAACAAAATCCAGTTCAGAGTACACAGAGAATGGATGTTGAATTCTTGAGGAAAGGTTTCTGAACCTCAATCTTTTTGGTGTAGCTTTATCGTAGTGACAGCGACAGTTCAACGCTGCCCCGGAAGTCCCCCTTTGTCCGAAACACTTTGGAAAGACGAACCCTTCGCTATAAGCAGGTATGCGCCACGTAGACTCATATGCCGTCTATATGTACCCTGGGAGTTATTTCTACAAACCTGAAGAGGTAATATTTTAGGTAAGATTAATTGAAAGGTAATATATTTATTTCCTTGTTTACTTAGGTATAAGTTTTAAAAGTGTATATAATGTCAGTATGTTACCAATGTTTGTTAATTTTCTAAGCTAATGTCATAATCTAAGATAATACATGATCTTTACATTTTAAAATATAATAAATTAATAAACAGCCATTCTGTATAAGAGATTCTTCTTTCTTTTTTGACAAGGGAGTATATACAGTTTAGAAAATTTGAGTCTTTCAACATGGAGCATTCTCCTACATAGGACTGTTCTGCAGTTTTCTTTTATATACACCGAATGTTTTCTCCCCATCATGCCAGTTTACACAGTTTTGCTACTTGTAATTTGTAAGGTAGTGGTTCCCTGACTTTCCCGGGCAAGAATTCTTTAAAAGAAAAAAAAATTCCCGGATCTCCTTGTGGTGGTTGTATTTAGAGTAGCCACTGACTGAGAATGATAAGAAAATACATAACTCAGCAACAGAAGTATTTCTCAGCAGCCATGCTGTTGGCATTTTGGCCTAGGTCTGTCTTTGTTGGGGGCTGTCCTGTGCACTGTGGGCCGTTGAGCTGCATCCCTGGCCTTGACCCACTAGTTGCCAGTATCACCCCCTCCCCCAGTTGTGACAGCCAAAAATGTCCCCTGAGGGCCCAAGTCACTCCTGGTTGGGAACCAGTGAGCTCTGGTATGAATTCAGCAGAGCTTTTAAACGAGTTTGTGTTTATTAAGTCACTTACATTTGCATTTAACTTCTGTATGTGTGCAAAATAGTGTTATGGGTGTGTAAAACGCATACAGTTATTCAGTCCTCCCGACAGGCTCGTGGATTTGTGATTTTGTGGCACTAACCGCCTTCCCCGGCGTGGTTAGCCATGGCGCGGGAAGTACCGCTCTCAGCCCCGTGTACAAAATTCTATTCTCGTCTTAGAACTTTCTTGAAAACAGGAGACTTGCTTACTTCAGGCGTATATGGGAAGGAACGTTTTTTGTCGCTCTTGTTTGGCCTCGCTGCGCGGCTTGCAGTTGTAGTTCTCCGACCAGGGATCGAACTTGCACCCCAGCATTGGAGGTGGGGAGTCCTAACCGTTGGACTACCAGGGAATTCCCTGGGGAGGACCGTTTTTGACAGCTTGTGTGTGTTTAACCAGAAAGCCCTCAATGTGGTTTCTAACGTGCTTTTTTCCCGTTATACAGTAGATCATTAGGATTTTGCCATGTCGGTACATTTTTCATCTTTTTACAATAGCTGCGTTTTCTGCTGGCCTTATAATGTATTTGATCACTCTTCTCTTGTTAGGTATTTAGGATTTTTTCTGTCATAAACCTTTGGCACATCATCAGCTGTGCCTTTCAGATGCAAGTCAAATGAAATTTCACAACCAAAGAAAACACAACATTTTGTGGCTCTTGCTTATATTGTCAAGTAGCGCTTGAGAAAGATGACGCCCTCCTGCCCCGTGTGAGAGGGTGTTTCCCTGCGCTTTAGCCAAAGCCTAGGTCGTCATTACAGCGGACAGTTTGCTGTCACTGGCTCGTCACCGGAGTGGAGGTTTGAACCCGTGTCGCCCACATCCGTGTTGTGTTGGCGTCGGGCCACGCTGCGGGTGTCTCCCTCCAGTGGGTCGGTCTCTCGGGGAAGAAGCTGCAGGCAGGGCGCGGGCGGGGTGGGCGCGCTCACGGCCGCGGTCTCGCAGCCCTGCAGGTCCTCCCTGGCGGCGCTGGCGGCGCGCACGTCCCTGGACCTGGAGCTGGACCTCCAGGCGTCGCGGACGCGGCAGCGGCAGCTGAACGAGGAGCTGTGCGCCCTGCGCGAGCTGCGCCAGCGCCTGGAGGACGCCCAGCTCCGCGGCCACGCCGAGCCCCCGGCCTGGCTGCTGCGCGACGAGCGCTTCCGGAGCCTGTTGCGGGAGGCCGAGAGGCAGGTGAGTCCCCGGCCCGCCAACCGGGGGAGGGGGCGGGCGGGCGGGCCTTTCTCCCCTCCCGGTACCCGGAGCTGGCAGGGGCTTCCATCGCTCTTCCTTAAAACTGGAAGCAAACCCGTCTGGTTCACCCCGCGTTGCTGTTCCAGACGAGACAGACCAAACTTGACTTCCATCAAGAACAGGCAGCCGAGAAGATGCTGAAGAAGGCCTCCAAAGGGGTGTGCCAGCTGCGCGGGCAGAGCCTCAAAGAGCCCATCCAGGTGCAGGCGTTCAGGTGGGGGGAAGCCCAGGCCTCACTCTCCCGCTTGCTTTTTACTGTCATACCTTTGTCATTTAAAGAGTAAAGTAAACATGGAGAAAGACCCACAGGAAGTCGAGGACAAAGCAGGAATCTCCCCTGCTGTTAGCAGTGTGCGGAGTTTCTTCCGATCTCTTTTTCTAAACACTTTTTTTCATGCTCCTTGTAATTACGGTGTGGGTTCGAGTTTGCATTTAGCGCTTTTTAAATTAAAATACCCCATGTTGCCACATCATCTGTTATCTTTTTTGGCTGTAATGTCTCATCTAACAGATATAATTTACCTATTTTATACCCTGCTTCTTTCCAAATGTTTGCTCTTGTGAACAGCACCGTGATCTACATATAGATGCATATGTGTATCACCTTTGCCTTTTTAGTTAACTTTTGATTGAAGCATAATAGACATACAGGAAATATTTCAGTGAATTGTCATAAACCCTACATGGCAAGAATCAAATGTTATCAGCACCCCCAGATTTCCCACACCAGAATAACCACCATCTTGAATGTGAATAGCGTAGATTAACTTTCCCGGTTTTTATTTTTTATATGAGGAAAATCACCCAGTTAATCTATTTTCTTTTGTGTCTGGCTTTTTAAAAAATTGAGGTGAAATTCACGAAGCATAAGATTAACCGTTTTAAAGTGAACAGTTCCACGGCATTTAGTAGTCACAATCTCTGTTCAGTTCCAGAACATTTCCGTCACCCCTAAAGGAAACCCTGTCCCCCCGTTAAGCAGTCACTCCCCCGTGCCAAACTTTTGTCAGCTCTTGGCAGCCACCATTCTCCTTTCCCTCTCTGTGGGTTTGCCTGTTCTGGACCTTTCATATAAGAGGAGTCATACAGTATGTGGTCTTTTGTGTTTGGCTTCTTCACTTAGTATAGTATTTTTAAGGTTCATCAATGTTGTAGCATGAACCAGTGCAGTGTTCCTTTTTAGGGCTAAATAATATGTGCCTGATCTCTGGCCTTAATTTTTTTATACCCTGAATTTTTACCTCCCCATCGTAAAAGAGTATAAAACACTATAGCTGTCTTCCTTCAACTATGATTTAGAACTCCTTGTACAGTTTTTCATTTATTCATAAAGAAAATATTTGCTGAGCATCTACGTTATACCAGGCACTGGAGACAAACCCTTGCCTTCATGGGGCTTTGTAACTTCGATTAAAATTTAGAGAGGGGGCCGGGGCAAGAAACTTTAGAGAATCTGTATACAGCTGTGCTGCTGGGGATTGAAATTCAGTGTGTTCTCTGAGTAAGAAAAGCTGTCATTGATGGCAGAGCCCCTTGCCACCTTTCACTGCGTTTGTATCAGCCTCTAACCTGTAATTCTTTCCAATCGCAGGGAGAAGATAGCATTTTTTACAAGACCAAGGATTAACGTACCTCCTCTGCCCGCCGACGATGTTTGATGTAGTGCTTTGTACACATGAAGTATTTATCTGCCTGTTTTATTTTCATGAAGTTCTTAGACTAGCTAAATTTGTCTTTAAAATATTTGTGCAAAGCTATTAATATACACATTTTGTAAAAAAATAAATAAAAACAAAACACATATATCTATACATATATATTTTATAATAGTGACGGCAACAGGGCTTGGTTTTTCCTTGTTGTGAAATTGACATCTCTGAAGACAGGTTATTTTATAAGAGATCAATTATCATGTTAAGAGTGTACAGTTTTTACGCTGTGTTATTTGACTTAAAGGCTGGAAGACAGAAACGAAGTGAGTTCAGGCAAATTCACTGTATTGTAATTTATTTATAGTACTTTTTTTTTCCTTGAAGGAAAATACTGACTTTAAGATGTATTTTAAGGCTGAAATTTAGTTCTTCAGTATTTGTCATGCGGTAGAATGGAACTTGGGGGCCGGTTTTGTGTCTGACATCGGAAATGCAAACACTATGTGCCGAACTCGTCACTCGTGCCGTTTCTCCTGTGTGCATTTATCATGTATATTGTCCACTCTCGCACCGTTTGTGTTCTGTTATGATGCCACCTTAGGGGCCCAGTCCTGAGTCAGCGCGGGGTGCGCGTTGCGGAGCTCGGTCTCCCGCGCGGGCTGGGCACCCGTAGCCCCTGGTTTCCGTGCACCTTTCCGTGCCCACCCCGGGTCTGAGGCCGGTCACGGAGACCCCCCGCAGCCACACAGCCCACCCTCACCCGGCCTCGGCAGCCCCGCCTGCCTTTCCAGTCCGCCCCGTCTGATCCTGACCGACAAGGAGGGCGGTGGTGGAGCTTCTGCTCTGCTGCTCTGCCCTGCAGGAAAGCGAAAAGAGAAGAAGGAAGGTGCGTTTTCACCGCGTCACTGGATCCGCTGCTGGATAGAGCAGTCATGACATGGACACGATAAGCTTTGAAGGCGCTTTTTTTGAGGAAGCCAGCTTCCGTGGGAACTACAGCTGCCCGGCGAGTCACTCGCAGGAGAGCCTGTGCTTTCGATCAGAGGGCCCCCGCCCTATACTGGAGTCTTCCCAACATTTCTTAAGAAATCTTAGAACTAGCTCATGAGGAAAAAATTCTTCACGTAATGAAACTATACCATCCTTTTAAAATGCCAGGTGGTATAGTTTGCCTAATACGTATTTATTATACATGAGATGCAGTGTCCTTCATGAGGCCTCGGAGAGGTAAACGAGGGGAGTCACACAAAATGCCCAAGAAAACGGAACCCTCCTACTGGGTCTTGGAGCTTCTCCCTCGAAAGTGCCCCTCCCCCCTGAATCGGCAGCATCTCTTCTCATTCGTCTGTAAGCACTCCCTTGTATAACCCACCTTCCTTTTCACATTTATTAAAAATGAATTTTGTAAGAGCATTTCATTGACGTGTGACCTGTCACGGACAGTGAAGTTGTCAGTGGTGGTAAGGCTGCAAACTGTGCTTTTTCACATTTGTCACTTCTTGCTATGTATTTCTGCCTCCTGTCTTGGGGTTTTTTTTTCTTTTCTCTTTTGCTAATTTCCCTGCATACATACCCACAACAGAGGTAGAGAGACAAAACACATGAGTACTTGCCAGAAGTGTCCCCCAGGAGACAGCGCTGCTGCACGGGTCAGGTTGGTGGCAGGCCCTCTCTGTCCCCAGCTGTTGAAACTTCAGACTGATGGATTGGCTGCCGCTGGACTCTGGGGTGTGTAGAGAGCTAGTCATACGCGTCTGAGGTGCAGGGCTCCCCAGACGTGGGAGAGCCCCGGCCGCGTTGCCTGGCCTCTGTTCAGACAGTGCCACTTGAAGCTCTAAGTGGGTGGAAGGGTTGAGGTCGCTTTCGTGCTATAACCCCTACAAAGGAGCAACGTGGGGAAACCCACTGTGCCAATACAGAAAGCCCGCAAGGGTTTTCAAATGCCACTGCCCAGTAGATAGGGGTTTCTGTTTGGAATGCTTCCCCACCCCAGAGTTTAAAAAAAAAGAAAGAAAAATCCCTCCTTTGCCCCACCAGAAACAAATGCAGCCCCAGCTTTGGTGTCAGTTCAAGGAGTGCTGTATTTTGCGCCTTTCCCCTGTGCTGCTCCGCCTCCCTCCCGCGTCTGTCTGCTTTCGCACCTGAATGGGACCATAGTCAGAAAGGAAGGAAAAGCCAGGCCAATGAAGGACGGGGAGGTGACGGGTCCGTGCTGCTCGCAGGCTGTGCTGGAAGTGGCACGTGGACAGCGACAGAGGCCAGCGCAGGAGGCAGGGCACGAGGCACCCTCACTGGCTTCTCTTTTGTGATTTGATGGTGCAGCTTCCGACTACTTAAGACTGCCCCCCCCCCCGGAAGATAGCCCACGTGTCCGAAAAGTGAAGTCCTGTCGTCTTAAGGGGTATTTTCTTATGTTTAAGTTTGCCCATAATCGTGCCTTGGACAATCCAAAGTCTGCCACCAGGGTCCTTTAGAAACAGTGTGATGAGTAAAAGGGAATTCGGTCTTCACTTCATCTGGTCACGTAATTGTCACCACCGAAATAAGTAACCTTCTGTTGTGGGAATAAATTATAATCAGTATTCATCTCTATTTTTGTCACTGTTTTAATTGTGTCATTTGTATTGTTTGAAAGTATTTCTTCTACAGAATTAAACTAACCTGCCTTAAGAACAGAATGGAAATGTGTGTGATTTTTTAAAAAAATGTTAATTAGAGACGTAAATATATTAAAATGTGTATAATTTTTTTCAACATAAAAATAGAGGTATGAAAATAGAATAGTACGATGAAGACACATGCAGCCCTCTCCCCTACGCCTTCAACCTGGATCATTCTTGGCCCATCTTGCTTGGTCTGCACCTCCGCCAGCCCCCACTTCCCGTGTTCTGAAGCAAATCCCATACACCTTTCTGGCTGAGCTGGACACATTTCAGTACATACGGCTAAGAGAGAAAGACACACAGTATCCTTATCACATCATAACATTTAATAACTCCTCAGTGACATTCATCATCCATGGTTCACCTTTTCACTTGCCTCAAGGTCATTCATTTTTTTTTAAACTGAACAGAA
This sequence comes from Kogia breviceps, assembly GCF_026419965.1. NCBI lineage: Eukaryota > Metazoa > Chordata > Mammalia > Artiodactyla > Physeteridae > Kogia > Kogia breviceps. The sequence goes on along the minus strand of NC_081330.1, from coordinate 127,524,787 downwards.
TCCAAATATCTGTTTATTGGGATTTTTTTTTTAAGTCTGTGGTTTTTTGGGGGGAGGGGGAGCTTTCTTGAGATAGAATTCACGTACCATACAATTCACCCTTTTAAAGCATGTAATTCACCAGTTTCTAGTATATTCGGAGTTTAGTACGTTCGTAGCGCAAATGCTACAGTCAGTTGTAGAACTTTTTCCTCACCCTAAAAAGAAACCCTGTGCCCGTTAACCGTCACCCCCATTTCTCCCCCTCTCCCCCCGCCCCTGGTAACTGCTAATCTTTCTCTCTCTGTGGATTTGCCTATTTTGGATGTTTCCTGGAAATAGAATCACGTGCTACGTGTGTTGGCTTTGCTCGCTCAGCATCATGTCTTCTGGGCTCATCCACATTGTAGCCTGTGTCAGGACTTCCACTCCTTTTTATTGCTGAGTAATATTCCTTTGTGTAGATAGACCACATTGTGTTTTGTTTCGGCAGTTAATGGCCATTTGGGTTGTTTCCACTTTTTGGCTGATAGGGATAATGTTGCTGTGTACATTTGTGTACAAGTTTTTGTGTGGACATAGGTCTTTATTTCTCTTGGGTCTATACATAAGAGTAGAATTTCTAGATCATATGGTACTGCTATGTTTAACCATTTGAAGAACTGCCAGACTATTTTCCAAAGCAGCTGCCCATTTTATATTCCTACCAGCAGTGTACAAGGGCTTCAGTTTCTCCACTTCCTGGCCAACACTTGACATTTTGATCAGAGCCATCTTCATAGGTGCATAGTGGCATCTCAGTGCAGTTGTGTCTGTTTTTAATTCACAGGATCCATCCCCCCTACCACACACACACCTTTGTAATTTGTTGAAGAAACAAGATTGTGTGTTTTCTGATCTCCCACAGCCTGGACTTGGCTCATTGTATCCCTGGATGTAGTTTAACATGTTCCTCTGAACTTTATTTCCTAAAAATAAATGCTGAAAAAAAGCTGCTGTTGAACCTAAAAGCTGGATCAGATTCCAGTTCGGTTTTTCCCTTTCTTTTTGGGGGGCTGGGATGGGTGGCAAGACATACCTTCATCCATCAGGTGACTTACAATGTTTCTTTTTATAGGGTTTGCAACTATTGATAATCAATACATAGATCCATTAATTCACTAAGGGTTGCAAAATGATGATATTCTCTCAATTTTTAAAACATTACTGTTTACTTTGAAATGCCTTTATAAAAGAGAAACTTACTAGTCTATTTGATTATCCAGTGGTACAGTTTGTATGGGAAAAGCAAGATAAATGCTTGATTTTTTTCTTTATTGACCAGTTTTGAAAAATTGTTTCCCCAGCACTGTTACAGTGGTGACCAATTTGTTTCTGGTTTTTGGAAATTTTTTTTTTTTTTATTATCGTTACTATCAACACAAATGTAAATATGTTTGGTGTGCTTTAATCCATAGGAGTTGTTATCCTTATTAATGTTCAAATTCCCTGCTCTGTAGCCGGGGCAACCTCTACTTGTTGACTGCTGGGTCCTTTTTATATGTCTCCAGGAGTCTGAGATGGCTTCCTTGCTACTGAAACGGAGCGGGACCCTCCATAGCCTTCCCGGGGACAGACACTTGCCCAGGCCCCATGTTCCCTGCCCTCCTCTTGTGTGTAGAAAAGCTTTAGCATCCTAGACCTTCCCTGAGTTCCAAAAAGAAAAATTTAATAAGACAAGAAAAAAAAAACAGAAACAAAAGAAAATATTCAAGTAAGACTAATAACAGTTTAGCCATAAAACAAGGTCAAGGGCCTTTGGTTCTTCCTCAGAGGCTATAGATAAATACCCTGGGCCCTCCCCGTCGGTTGTCTGCAGGCACTGAAACCTCCACCAGGTGGAAGAAGTTAATTGCATGCTGGTCACATAGACCCCAGTCCAGTTGGAACCAGAAGGTTGACGATTGAGATTCCTGAAACATCACCCTGTTACCTCACCATCAACCAAAGAGAGAATTATGCATGAGCTAGCTGATCACACACCCTGTCACCCTCTCCCTCACACTGTCTTTAAAAACCCTTCCCTGAAAGCCACTGAGGAGTTTGGATCTTTTGAGCTCAGCCGCCCGTTCTTCCTTGGCCTTGAAACAAACGCTGCGCTTTCCTTCACCACAAGCCGGTGTCAGTCGTAGACTGGTTTTGCTGCTCCGTGGGCGAGGGAACCAAGTTTGGTTCGGTAACACTACCCTTCTTGACTAGATGTTTGTGACCTGGAAATGGTCATTTCTCCAGGGAGACTTGGTTTCTTGGTGCCAGGAGTACTCGTTACTGCTGGGTTAGTCATTGTTTTTAGATTTATTGTCTGTCTCTGTTAGGTAGACAGACAATATTTTCTTGTCATGCATCTCAATTTTTGCTTTGAAACAAGTGATCAGACACTGCCACCTCATTTTGGAACAAGATGTGCAGGCCCTTGGTTACATCCAAAGGCAGAGGCTGCACGTCTTTTGGTGTTTGGAAACATCGTGCCTGGGACCTGTGGCGAGAGGCACGCAGCCTTCTGGAATCTGTGCTTTTCCGTCCTTCCCACCAACAGACACTCTGGCCAGATTGCTTTTCCTACTCTGCAGTTACAGGCAGAATCCCCTGGTTCCTACTCTGCAGTTACAGGCAGAATCCCCTGGGTAATAAACACAAATTGTTTCATTGCAATGGAATTAGTTTTAAAGAAACACTTCGCAGTACTGCACAATAGAACTATCTGCAGTGATGGAATTGTTTTATATCTGCACTAAAATATAGTAGCCACTAGCCACATGGGGCGATCAGGCACTTGACATGTGGCTAGTGTGACTAAGGAACTGAATTTTATTTATTAAAAAATTTTTTTTAATTAAAAAATATTTATTTATGTAGGCTGTGCCAGGTCTTAGTTGCGGCGGGCATGTGGGACCCAGCTCCCCGACCGGGGATTGAACCTGGGCTCCCTGCATTGGGAGTGTGGAGTCTTACCCCCTGGACCATCAGGGAAGTCCCTGAATTTTTAATTTTATGAATTTAAATTAACTTAAACTTGAAGAGCAGCTTGTGGCTAGTGACGACCGTATGGAAGCAGTGCAATTTTACCCTGTATTACTGTGTAAGGGGAATAATTATGTCCAACTGGCCAGGGGTTACATGCCCTGCTTGTCCCCGTGGGTGGGTTTATGTGAGTTGACAATGGTGTGCAAATGAACTGGGCCACGTGAGGCTTTATATATAGGGGTGTGTGTGTGTGAGATTGTGAGCCTTATAACTTTTTCCAGTAGGCTCAAAATATGCTAGTTATTCTGATAAGCATATATAGGGGTACACATCTTTCCTTGCATCTCAGGCTCCAGTAAGGCTCTGCAAAGCACTGCTTACTCTTTGCAGAGCCCTCACTTAAGCCTCAAAACGCCCCCAGGTGGTGGATCCTTTCACTACCTCTACTGCCCCCCACTTTCCAGAAGGGAAAATCGAGGCTTGCAGAAGCTTGACAAATAGCACAGACAATAATACTGTAATACGGTTGTTATGTAATACTTCAAGATGATGTCTGAGAACATTTGAAGACAGTGTTGGTTCTGGTGTAACACTGTATCCCAGAGACAGTGTTTATTTTATTTTTTATTTTTTTTTACCATGTAGTGTGCTTCCATGTCTGTGAAAACTTCCCTCTCTGTGTCCCAGTCACTGGGTTCCACTCCCCAGAGAAAACCACCCTTTGCAGCTTCCTGTGCATCAGTTCTGAAATAGTCTATGAAGATACAGGCAATCATACTTCCCACATGCCAGCAGTATCCCATTTTAAGCGATTATAATGAAGCAGACAGAGCTTCCAGCATGTTATACAATGGTGAACTCTTAAAAAATGACTGGGAAGGGCCTTCCCTGGCGGTCCAGTGGTTAAGACTCTGCGCTTCCACTGCAGGGGGCCTGGGTTTGATCCCTGGTCGGGTCGGGGGACTAAGATCCCTCATGCTGCGGGACTCGGCCAAAAAAAAAAAAAGAAAGCCTGGGAAATGGAAGATTTGGGTGCATCAAATTATACTTTATAAGCAGGGTTTCTCTGCTTCGGCACTAGTGATGTTCTGGGCTGGAACATTCTCTGTTGCAAGGCTGCCCTGGGCACTGTAGGATGGTGAGCAGCGACCCGGGCCTCCACCCACCAGATGCCAGGGGCCCCCCGCCCCCGCCCCGAGTTGTGGCAGCCAAAACTGTCCCCAGACATTGTCCAATGTACCAGCAGCAGATAAGAGGGAAAAAAATGTAAAACGTTCAAAGGGATTAACAAGTAGAAATCTGTGAAGAAAACAGAAGGTGCCAGTATGGAGAAATTAAAGCTCAAAGGTTATTACATAAAGTGTTTGAAGAATCTTTTCAGGAAGGATCTTAACGGCTATCTTTCAGTCTTCACACATAGCAGAATAAGAAGTGAATTTAAATGGAAGAGAAATTAAGGCCGGACCTACAGACGATGTAACGGTAACATCAGTTCTGAGCTGCCATCTTCCTTCCTAAAGATTTTTTTTTTTTTTGGCCTCTCTCTCCCGTTGCGGAGCACAGGCTCCGGACGCGCAGGCTCAACGGCCGTGGCTCACGGGCCCAGCCGCTCCGCGGCACGTGGGATCCTCCCGGACCAGGTCGCGAACCCATGTCCTCTGCATCGGCAGGCGGACTCACAACCGCTGCGCCACCAGGGAAGCCACTTCCTAAAGATTTTTATGAGCAGGATAACCTAGGATGATTAGAAATTGTTCTCTCGGGGCTTTGCGGTTAAGATTTGAGAATCTTCCAGGAATGAAATCTGCGTTAAGAAGTAGCAAAATGTACATAATCCACGATCATGTCTCCTACAGTGCTTTAAAAAAAAAAAAAGCAATAGCTGTTTCTTGTTACAAAAGCAATGCATGTTCACCGTAGAAAAATTAGAAAATGCAGCTAATCTAAAAAGAAGAAAATGAGAAATACCCTTAATCTCACTAATGAGTGAAATACTAAGGTCGATACTTCAGTGAATTTTCTTCTCAGTTGTTTTCTCTGTTCAAAGGTATCTGCGTACTCATAAATATATTAAACTGAAGCGGGGGAAACTCTTCCCTTCTTCCCTTCTAGGTTTTTTGACTGGTCTAATAATTAAATTGACGTAAAATGGATTAACAGGAGAGAAACAAATTTAATTTCCTACGGTAGGAGAGCCCATAGAATTCTGAGACTTCCAAGGAGTCACCAAAGCAGGCAGCTTTTATACCTTCTAGGCAAGGAAACCAGAAGTTTGTGAAGAATTGGAGAAACAAAGGGGTTTGGGCTTGGGCTAGCAAATTAGTGGAAGTAACAAGGTTTGTTTATACAGCCTTCCAGGTGGGGAATTCCCTGTCTCCGCAGTAAGGATGCCTTTTATCTACCTGGTTGGGGGCAGGGTACATTCACATGCTTTTGGGGGGGACTAAGGAAGGTCTGAGTGTCTTAGTTTGCACAGGCTGTTTCTTAAGTAACTTTAATTCAAAATAATCAGTATGCCAAGTGGCATATTTTGGGGGTGGCATCTTCTGCTTCCCTTCAACACCTACATGCATTCGTCGGATCATTCAGCACATAATGCTTTGGAGCTTGCTTTTTTTCATTTAAGACACCGTGAATGTCTTTCCATGTCGAAAAGTATCTATTACCATATCCGTTTTAATTCTTGTGTTGTACCGATGTCTTATAAACTTAACCTATCCTCTGTTTTTGGCTACTTAACTTGCTTCTTTCTGGTGCTTTGAGCTCATAAATAATATTGCAGCAATTTTTCCTTTCACGATTCTTTCCGTTCCTTTCCTTTTTTCCTAATGAGGCTAGTTCCTGGAGCAAATGATAGCAATAGCTGTCGGGCCCACTGTATGTTTCAACCCGCGCATATTTGCAAGGTTTTTGGTAGGAATTGCTAAACAGCCCACCAGGAAGATTGTTCAGTTTACATTCTTATGGGGGGGGTAATCTTTTCTTTTTTTTAAAGTCCTTGCCAAAAGGACAATTTCATGGTGGAGGTGGAGGATGTCGGAAGTGATCTCATTCTGTTGAAAACTGTGCGCCCCAGTTTTAGGCTTTTCCTGAATTGCCTGTTTGCTGTAATGTTCTTCACACTCGAACAATCACCTGGAGAAGAGAAGGTGAAACTAACCTACTGGCAAAAAAATCGCCCCTGCCTCTGCTTGAGTCATTTCCGCCAAGCCGGAACCCAGAGCAAGTCACTTCGGACCTCGGAGGGCATTTTATAGACCGCCCCGCGTCCTAGCTCCCGTCGATTCTTGGAACTCCCACCACCGTAGTCCCGGCAGCCCAACCCCAGCGGGCAGCGCGTCCCGTATCGGGGACGCTGGGTTCTCTGTGCACCCGAAGGAACCGACCGTACGAGGCTTGGAAGGGCCGACCTCCAGAGCCGAGGTGACCCAGCCTGCCGGGCAGGGCTGAGAGGCTGGGCGGGGAGCACGTGACGCTCGCAGCCCGGCTCTTGGCTGGGGGTAGTGGGGGCCCGCCCCGCGCGCCGAAGGCTGAAATCGACTTCTGCCTCCGGCAGGAAAATGAGCTTGTCAGTTTCTGTCTCTAGCGGACCCTCAACCCACTGGAGCAGGGGATTTCGGTAGCATTTAAATTTTATATCTCAGGAATCTGAAAGCAAAAGGTAAGTTGCTTATCCCTCAGAAAAACAAATGACAGGAAGGACCTGGAATACCGTACGGCCACTTTGCTGATTTTTAAAATCGAGTTGAAAATCGATCGCTATGCGAGACAAGGGCCAGTATTAAGCCCCAAATTAGAGACTGACCTTCTGAACAGAAATTTGGTTAATCCGGAGGGGATAGTGGTAAAAGGGCCCGAGGTTAAATACAGAAGGACATGAAAGCTGCCGGAATAAACAGCAAGTAAGTAACCCTGGCCTGCTTGTGAAACAATCCATTTCACATCTCTTTCAGGGGCGCCAGCGAAGGGAATGTTAAAATTGCAGTTTAAACTCAAACGAAAGGAAACTATATGAAACTGGAATACAAATAAAAACAGTTCCTGCTTTTACTCTTTCACATTTCAAAAACGTTTATGTGGTTTGCAAGAAAGTTGATATCTTCACAGTTAAAGTCTGAAACATGCCATTTCACATTTACGAAATGATCACAGTTAGAATTTTCTAAGTCCCTCTAGGCAAGGCTGTTTCAGCTATGAATGAGAAATATTGACATTGTAAATATTTTCTGTAATAGATGACTCACTTCCGCAGAATGTGATAAAAATTAGAAAACGTATAATATTGAGTTATTGCGAATTAACTTTCATGTCTGAGGGATCAAATTCTTTGCCAGAAGATTTAAGAAAACAGACACAAGTACAACCGTGCTCGCGCAATAGCGCTTTACTTTATAAACAGTCAAATGTTCAAGTAAGAGCTATGGTGTCACTGTTGTTTTCTTCGGCAAAAACACGTTGATATTGTAATGCAGGTACTGAGAGTAATTAAAAGCATTATTCACCAGTGCAATTAGTATTACATTCCACAATGAATATGCTTCAAATTAATGTATTTGATATACGGTTTGAAACATGGACCCTCTATGCAAAATATGTATATGCACTCTGTGTTTTAACTGTCATTTTGATTTGCACAAAACAGATTTATTTATTTAGTTCTCCATTGCATTTGATAAAGACCTTTTAAAAATAAAAGACTAAATTCATTCCTTTAATTACTAATCCCCTTATTGAAATCCTATTACCTGCGTGGAGTGTGGAGTCATTTGGGTCTCCCCTTCTGTGTGCTGTTTGTTTCCCACAGTTGGTGGAAGGCTAGGCCAGCTGCCCACACCAAACACACCGCCCTGAAAGGAGGCCAGAGCGAGGCTTCCCGGCCACTCGCTCCTCGCCTCCAGGGACTTCCAGGGTCTTCCCCCACCCCCCTCGACCCGAGGGGCGTCACGTGGCGGCGTGAGCCCGCCTCCCGGTGACGTCAGCGCGTTCGCAGCCGTTGCGCCGAAGAAAGGATGCTCTAGGATGCGGTGCAGGTGGGCGACCGGCCTGCGCCATGCGGCACTGCAGGTAAGGGACTCTGCAGGAGGAGCCCCTGCGGCCCGTCGGCGCCCCAGGGAGCGAAAGTGGGGTTTCTGTCTGGCTGCGGCTGCTGCAGGCACCAGGCAGCAGGGGGGCGCGGAGGGCGGCTGCTGCAGGCTCACGCGTGACTTGGGTCTTGGCAGGCGCACCCTGGGAAAGTGGGCAGGGGCCAGACTGAAAGACCCGGGCCTCTTTCACAGGAGGGGAAAAAAATCAGGAATGATCACAGTACACGCATTGTAAGGAGAGAGAGGGGCTTGTCAAAGATAACTTTACCGATGGTCATTGTGCTTCTTAAATAATGACACATTTACTGATTCTCCTTACAGGGGGTTGTTCTCAGTAGTCAGCCTGATTTCTTTCAAAGCCAAGCTGCTTTGCTTGAAATGGATTGGAAACTTGTTGGTTAGCATTTGAAGAGCTAGATTAGGTGTGGTCAGAATTGTTTGGCGTTATTTTGCAAGGTTCCAGCATTTAGAGGGGATATGTCAGAAATGTGTTTGTTTTCTCCAGGTGTTTTAAATAGATTAAAAATAACAGTATCCAATAAAATAAATTAAAGCTTCCAATGTGCGTGTAGGAGAGTGCAAACCAGCTACATCTGTTAAGAACAAAAAGGTCTTTAGAAGGGGGTGGAGCTGGAAATGAACACCAAAAGCCATGAATTTCCAGTGTCCTTTTTCTTTCCATTGCTAAATAATTTGCTTGCTGAAAGAAGGGGCTTGATGACGCAGTGGCAGACAGCGGAGGTGGGATTTTAATGGACTCTTTTGAGAGTTCTGGCCTGTGTTTACATTTCCTTTCTCTGGTTCGCATACGACCGGAGGCCAGCACATGTGTGGGTACCCTTAGGAGGAGGATGTGGCGTTCTTTCCTGTAAACCGTGACCCCTCTGGAAGCCGTGGTATCACTGTATTGTATTGGAACTCACACCATATATCATTTGACCCATCCAGCAACTGTGGGAGGACCTGTAAAACAATGCTATTTTAGTTGATAATTAAATAAGGCATTTCTTTCAGCGTTTGGACACCCTGATGTGTTGCTGCAGTAATTCAGTAATTAATTTACTGCAGTTTTCTTCATTTGGTTCAGGTTGGCTATTAGAGTCAAGATCCTCAGGCCCCTACCTTCCCTTCTCCCCCAGCCCAACCCTAGACGGAGCAGATGATAGACAGATGTAGTAGAGACCTGATTCCACTTCTGGCTTTGGGACTGTGGAACCTGGGACAAGTCACTGTGTCTTTGGGAGTCAGTTTTCTTGTCCCCACAGTGACCAAGGAATTTATATCAGGGGTTCTCAGCCTTGGCACTATTGACGTTTGGGGCTGGATAAATGTGTTGCGGGCACCGTCCTGTGCTCTGGAGGGTTTGTTTAGCTGCATCACTGGCCTCCACCCACTGGATGCCAGTAGCCCCCGCCCCCCAAGTTGTGACAATGAAAAATGTCTCCAGACCCGGCCACTTGTTCCCTCGTGGAGCTCCATTGCCCCTGGTTGAGAACCACTGATTTGGATGATCTTGAAATGTTCTTCTGGCTCTGGTATTCTGGAATTCATTTTCCTGTGATTTGTTTCATGCTGAGCCCTTGGTCAGAGATCCGATTCCCTTTCATGATGTTGTCAATGCCAAGACTTTTTTATGCAGGGCTTCCAGAAGTAGCTTCAGTGAAAAAGGGGAGGCCTGTTTTGTGTGCCAGTCGTAGCTGGGAAGCTAGCTTGCCAGAGTGTCAGGGAAAGAGGGAAAAGCACAAGCAGTAGATCAGCGTGTTTGGAACTGGGGTAGCCCAGAGTCCCCCATCCTTATCTGCAAAAGTGGGAATAGAAGGACCTGTATGGAGGTGTCGAAAGGAGGGACTGAGATAACGGGGGTGCTGGTGCCCGTGTGGCCATCACGGTCATGCGCTTTACGCTGCAGCGTAGGACTGGACGCTAAAGGTCTGGCTCTGACACCAGAGAGCGGCTTTGCTGCATCACTTCACCTCTTGGAGCCGTTGCCGAAAATGTAAGTGGGGCTACTGTACTTGCTGGTCCTGCTTCTTCGGCTTTTGGGGGGATCAGATGGATGTAAGAGGGTCAGCAAGCTGGAAACTCTCAGGAGACAGGAAGCAGGCCTGGCAGTGACATTGCAAGGCCTAGGCCATGTGTAGGGGGTTTGGGGGAGGGAGCTTATAATGATCAGAAAAATTATCCTTGTCCCCCCATGGGCCTGGGACTGTGGTGTGCCCCTCCCCCAATACCCTTGCCCTCAGCTCGCTCTCTCTGCCTCTTCCTGGCCCCATAAAAATTGCTCTCCTGGGGGAGGGTTGGCCTTTAGCGAGAAGGAGCCAGTGGGCAGAGGCCAGGGCACAGGCAGCCTCCTTTGTCCACTTCCAGCCATTTTCTTTACAGGTGGCGCCCACAGCCAGCCAGGTAACTTGTCCCCAGAATGGCTTGGCACCCTATGTGGGTCATTGGGCGCTGTCTCTGCACCCAGTCAATGATGTGAAAGAAAATGAAAAAGGAGGAGGGCTTCCTTGGCGGCGCAGTGGTTCAGAATCCGCCTGCCAGTGTAGGGGACACAGGTTCGAGCCCTGGTCCGGGAAGATCCCACATGCCACAGAGCAACTAAGCCCGTGCGCCACAATTACTGAGCCTGCGCTCTAGAGCCCGCGAGCCACAACTACTGAAGCTCGCACGCCTAGAGCCCGTGCTCCGCAACAAGAGAAGCCACCGCAGTGTGAAGCCCGCGCACCGCAATGAAGAGTAGCCCCCGCTTGCTGCAACTAGAGAGAGGCCCCGCGCAGCAAGGAAGACCTAATGCAGCCAAAAATAAATAAGTTAAAAAAGAAAAAAAAGAAAATGGAGGAGGATTCTCCATCAAATGAGACTTAAGAGATGGAATCACTGTCCTAGGCATCTCTGCTGCTGTGACAGAGTACCACAGACTGGGTGGCTTATCAACAACAGACATTTATTTCTCACAATTCTGGAGGCTGGAAGTCTGAGATCAGGGTGCCAGCCTGGTTGGGTTCTGGTGAGGGCTCTCTTCTGGGTTGCAAATGGCTGCCTTCTTGTGTCCTCACGTGGGAAGAGAGCAAGCTCGCTCTCTGGCCTCTTCTTATAAGGGCACTAGTTGCTTTGTGAGGGCTCCACCCCCATGACCTAATCACCTCCCAAAGGCCCCACCTCCTAATACCATCACATTGGGGATTAGGATTTCAACATATGAATTCTGGAGGATACATTCAGTCCATGACAACAACCAAATACAACTTGTGCCCTTGATTGGATCTTGGCTTGAACAAACGTCAGTAATAGGCTCTGGGGACACCTGGGTTATTTTTATGTGCCTGCCTTCTAGATCATGCGAGGAAAGTATTGTAAATTTGATTAGATACCATAATCTTGTGGTGTGGTAGGCACCCAGCTCAGCCACTCCTCATTCCTGATACAGAAACAGTGAGATGAGACACGGTTGTTTTCTGCTGTCATGTTTCAGGGTAATTTGTTACACAGCAGTAGATAACTAACACGTGTATATGTACCAGGAGTCTTAGTTTTCAGTGATGCATGCTGAAGTAGTTAGGGGTGAAGTGTCATGAGAGCAATAAGTTACTTTTAAAGTTTTTTATTTTTTTTAACATTTTTGGAGATCTTTTTAATGTATGGCTGAATAGAAGACAGATGAATTCTCCAACCTGCTTCTGCATTCAGTCTGTTGCAGTATCACATGTCATGTAGCCTCTGGAAAATTCCACTGTACACTCATGAGAGAATGAGAATGGAAAAAGGCAAATAAAAATTTACAATTATTATAAGAATGTTTTTGCCAGCATGGACCCCCTTAAAAGGTCTTGGGGACCTCAGGGTGTTCCCAGACTACACTTTGGGAACCACAATAATTTACTTTTAAATCGTTCAGTTGAATGGAGAGAGAGCAAGAAGAGGCAAATACAGTCAAATAGGAACACTGGTTGACTCTGATTGGTGTTATTAATTGGACTCTTCTCCATAATGTGCTGTGTATTTGAAAATGTGCACAATAGAAAGTTTAAAAGAAGGTAGAAAAGAAATGTAGACTCTTGGACATGTGAGGGATTCTGATTGAGATCTGAGGGTGAAGCCCAAGGGGAGCATTCTTAACCTGAGCTCCAGGTGCCCTTGACCGCACGAACCTGAGGCCCCAGGTGAGACCTGCTGGCCCGGAGGTTCCCAGCTTACCCAACAGCCCTCCAGCCCTGCACCCTCCCAAACCAGACCCAGGGGGATTAGTTAGTGGTGAGGAGGGTGGGTGTATGAGCCCTCTGCAAATTCTGGCATGTGGGCTGTGGGAAAGGCCTTCTTATCAAACCCTTGCTTGACTGTATTGTCAGGGGCTGGCCAGAGATAAGTTGTCCTTTCTAAGGGCAGGGGTGGTTTCCTTTCTAGAGAGTGAGAAGTATTTTCTGAATGACTTGTTTTCCATCGAAATAGTAATAGATGCTTTTGAGGAGGATTTCACACAGGATAAAGGTATGAAAAGAAAACAAAGTCTCTTTCCCATTCCTGGTCCCCCATCCCACTTCCAAAGGCAACCCTGATAACTGTCTTATATACTGTTTCAGAAAATGTCTGTGCAAATACATCCATCTATAGGCTGTATATAGCACTCTCCTTTTTCTTTTTTCTTCACTAGGATTTAATTTACATGGAATGAAATGCATGGATCTTAATTCAGTTGGTTTTGACCAACTGAAGAGAACATTCTTGGTACTCCCAGAGGGCCTCATCTTGCCCTCCTTTAGTCAAATCCTCTGGCTGGAGGGTACCACCATGCTGATTTCTGTCAGCACAGTTTACTTTCACCTGTTCTTGAACTTCATATACCTGGAGTCCTATGATCTGTACACTCTTAGGTCTGGCTTCTGCACTGAGCATGATTGTGAGATTCATCCGTGTTATATCATGTAGCGCAGATTCATTCATTCATTCCATTTTCTTGTGAAAGTACTTGGGAGAGTAATATACTTGATAGACCTCGTTTCTCTTACTCCTGCTGTTTGGAAGCTATTGTACATCAGCTTGCTCACAGCGTGTTCCAGAGTGGATGGTGTGGAAGTTTACTTAACCAGTCCCCTCTTGATGGGTGTGTGGATTCCTCAAGGTTTTGTAAGCAATGCTTATGGTATTATGCCAATGTAAAAGGCCAAACAGGAAAAGACCTCTGGGATTAATTAAATGCATAGCATTTAGATGTTGGAAGCTAGCTAGCTTCAAAAATCAAAGGAACCCTTATATTTTACATATGACCAAGAGATGTCCCGAGAAGTCAGGTGACTTGCCCAAGGTCACGTGACCAGTAGCGACAGAGTTGGGGAACCACCCAGGTCCCCAGATGCCTTGTACAGAATGTTCTTTTTTGCACTATAGGGTCTGTGAGGGAAGGAACTATGTGTGCTTTGTTCACCACTGTAAACCCAGCACATAGCACGTGGCAGAGTAAGTGCTCATTAAATATTCGTTGGATGAAAAATTAAGTGAAATGTTACTACCCTGAGAAAAGACCACCGATATCCTGAGAACTGCAAAGGCGTTTCCAAGAGATGTGAGCCTCGCTGTTCATTGATTCATTCGTTCACTCCCTCATTTACTTCTTTGTTCAACCAGTATCTCTTGGGTCTCTGCTGTGTGTCTAGGCCAGGGTTTCTCACCCTGGACACTATGGGCTCTCGGGCTAGATGATTCTCTGTGGTGAGGGCCATCCTGTGCACTGTAGGATGTTTAGCAACGTCCCCGGCCTCCACCCGCTGGATGTGGGTTGCAACCACTGCCCCGTTCCCCACTTGTGACGGCTGAACTCCGGACATTGCCAAGTGTTCCCTGGTGGGCAAAATTGCCCCCGGTTGAGACCTACCAGTCTAGGCCCTGGGGTTTACCATGGAACCAAATGGCCAAGGTTCGTGCCTCGGTGGAAGGGACATTCAAGCCGAGGAAAGAGAAGATAACTGTATTTGTTAGGTTGTGCTGTCGCATGAAATATAGCGGGAGGCGGAGGGTGGGCAGTGGTGGATTCAGAACCCTGGTTAAACAGGGCGGTCATGGAGGCCCCTCTGAGGGCTCACACGTGACCAGGGACTGAGGGGGAGCCACGTGAACATTGAGGGATCAGAGAGCTCGGGCTGCGGGAATAGCCAGTGCAAAGGCCCTGAGGCGAGGCAGCAAGGAGGTGGGCGTGTCCAGAGAAGAACCACCCAGAGAAGCATGGTGGGAGAGGTGCTTGGAAGGGTGGCTGGGCGGACCCTGTGGGCACTCGGCAGGAGTGGCACCAACCCTGGTGACTAGGTGTGATGGCAAGCCACTGGGTGCTCTTGGGTGGGAGAGTGACGCTTCGGGACTTGTGTTTGAAAGGATGGCTCTGGCAGCTGTAAGGAGAAAAGTCAGAGGTGGGTGAGAGAGAAAGCAGGGTGGCCAGTGAGGAGGTGGGGATGGTGGCCGCGTGAGCGGTGACCTGGGTGTCTAGGTGAGCTGTAGCTTAGAGGACCGTGCCCTTAACTAATTTAGCAGACATGTCGTGCTTGGAGTCAGGCGGGCCTTGGTCATCAGAGGAGCACGTGCGGTCAGGTCCCACTGTGAGTGTGTGAGTACAGCGCCTCGAGCTGGAGGCCACCTGCAGCACCTCTCAGGACAGAGTCACCAGTGACGGGCGGCAGTTTGCAGGGACAGCAGAGGCGACAGCTTTGCATTCCACATATGACACTGGAAAGGCTCCCCTTGCGGCCTCCTGGTGTGGATGAAGTCGCTCGAGCTTTCTCACGGGCCCCTGAGCCTGCTGCCTGCCTCTTTCCCTGTGAACTGGCTGTTCTCTGCCTAGAGGGCTACGCCACCCCCCATGCTGGCCAGCCCGGGTCACCCACGGTCCACTGTCGCCGAGCCCTCCCGTGCAGGTCCTTGGGCCGTTCCTGAGAGCAGGGAGCTGGCTGTCAGTTGGACTGATGGAAGTTTGAGACCAGAGCCTTCCCCGTTGGAGGTGACTGTCCCCCCACCCCCCGGGGTCCCATGCGGGGAGAGCCCTGCGGGCTAGGCCGGGCCCTCGACCCCCCCACCCCCCCGAGGATGCTGCCGGGCCTGCTCCCACCAGCGGCAGCGCTGATCCGGGGGTGGGGGTGGGGTTTGGCTGGAGGGAGCGTGACACAGACACGCCAAGTTCTGTTAATCCTCTCGAGAGGTCTGTTCCTTGCCCTGGTGCCCGGGGACCTGCTGACTCATTTCTTGTGGCTGCTGGTGCTTCCCCTGGGCTCGCCCTGCACTTTTTAACCACGTCTCTGGGGGTGGCCGGAGCTTACCTCCTGCCGGGATCTTAGCCTCCCTTCTGGGTTGCGGTGGTCGGTGTAAAATTTATTGTTTCCATCCACCGGAGCCCTTGGAGGTGCTGGTTGGGTTAGGACGAGAGGGGCCACCGCAGCGATCCCAGACACATTATTTCCCTCTTAGCTCCGTCAGGCCTCCCACCAGCCCCCCTTTTGCCCCAAACTTAGGAGTTGACTGACATTTCAGCCCTCACGTTGGTAACCCCGCTGGAATACGGTTAAGCCATCCCGTGGCCGTGTTCCCGCTGTGGCCTTGCTCTGAGGACACTGTGAAGGACACCTCGAGGCTGCATTGGAGGACTCCGTGCATTTAACCTTCACGGAGACGCTAGTTGTGAGTGTCTGTGACATTGTTTTCATCCACGAGGGGGAGTAGCCCACACGAGCAGGAAGTAGATTGTTGCGGAGGAAGATGGTCTGCAGAGGTCCCAGGAGAGGGAGGGACCCCGCGGCGTTTCTCACGACCATCGTTTCTCACGAGCGTCGTCTTCGGCCGCTCTTATGGGCTGATGTTGTGTCTCTCAGAGCTCACATGGTGAAGTCCTAACCCGTAGTACCTCAGAATGCGACCTTACTTGGAGATGAGATCTTTATAGAGGTAATCAACTTAGAACGAGGCCATGAGGGTGGCTGCAGTCCGGTGTGACAGGGTCTTTATAGGAAGAGGAGGTTTCTGCACAGACAGGCGCAGAGCGGAGAGGGTGTGAAGGGGCGCGGGGGGAAGACGGCCGTCTGCCAGCCAGGGAGAGAGGCCTGGGACGGATCCTGCCCTCACAGCCCCCAAGGAACCAACCCTACTGTCTCCTGGATCTCAGGCTCCTGGCCTCCAGCATTAGGAGCCAAGAAGTTTCTGCCATTTGAGCCACCCGGCCTGTGGCACTGGTCAGGGCCACCCAGGTGAACTAATCCAGCCGTGTTTTCCGGGGCGCACGAGCCATCGCCCACCCGGGAGGTTGGACGGTAACCCAGCAGCCTTCACTTGAGCGCTTTCCGCGCAGTTGAGGAGAAAGAAGCTTGGCGAGCAGTGCCCTCTCCGTGGAAGCAGGTGGCTCTTGGGTCCCGAGAGGGACGAGGCCTGTTCAGACCTCTCACGACCCAAGAGGAAGGGCCCTCAGGGCCCCGGTGGGAATCTGGCTCCCCGCTCACTGTCTGTGGGACTTGGGCTTGAGACCTAACCTCCCCTCTGCCTCAGTTTGCTGATCTGTAACGTGGGCCTGAGGGTGACGGCATTTACTTCGCACGGGAGCGCTGTACAGAGTCGTCGTTGTTGTTGTTACTGCGAGGAGGGGGCTCTGGGGAAGTTCTCCATCCTTGGCCCTGGGTGGGGAACGCCGAGACCCCATGGCCGTCTCCCTGCCCTCTGGGGGGGATGTGAGACCACTGAGTCCATTGCGCCACCGGAGGCCACGTGCAGTTGGCCTCGGCCCCTTCCCAGCACGCAGGCTGTGTTCCGAAAGGGGACAAAGAGCCGCGCACCCCTGGGGCCACAGGAACCGTGCCACGGAGGGCGGGCGCGCCCTGCACCAGCTCGCCAGCCTTGGGGGGCAGAAGGGGTGCGGGGAGGGTTTGGTGCTGGGCAGGGGCCAAGGGGGAAGCAGGAGGGGGAGGCAGAAGTGACCCTCCCCCTCTGTGCCGGCTCCAGGCAACATTTTGAAGCTGACGAACTTTAATTCTCACGTCTCTTTCTGTGCATCCTGCGGCTTGAGCTTTCTTCTCTTGGGGACGCCCGAGGGTGCCGTGGCCCTCGGCCTCTCGCCACGTGGCCACCAGGGGGCCCGTCTCAGTGTCAGCGTCGCTGGGTCTAAGCCCCACGGGGAGCGCCGTGTGGCGGCTGGAGCATTGGCTACGGGGGGTGGATGAAGCGTGGCCCGTCACCCGCCTAAAGGTGTCTGCATCTTGAAAGCGAGACTCCATCATCTCAAATGAATTTGAAGTTGCCGGGGTTTCAGGGGAGATGGCGAGGGGAGGGGAGAAGCTTTGACTAGTGGGGGAACCGGCCTCCAGGACGGGCCCGATGACTGCCTCCTGTGTTCATGGCCAAGTGCAGCCTCTCCCACAGAGTCCCTCAGGGCTGACTGTGCCACCGACGGGGTGCGCTGGAAGGGACGGCATGTGACTCGCCAGGCTAGGTCATAAGAGACTGCTGCTTCCACCTTGCTCCTGTGGAGCACTTGTTCTAGAGGAAGCTGACTGCCATGTCCCGAGGACGCTCAAGCAGTCCCGTGGAGGCGCAGGGTGCAGTGGAACCGAGCCCTCGCGCCAACAGCCAGCGCTGACTTGCCTTCAGATGCCTGTGGCCCTGAGCAACAACCTCCTGAGAGACCTCGAATCAGAAAGACCCAGCCAAGCTGCTCCTGAATCCCCAACCCATAGATACTGTGTAAGATTATATGTTTATTGTTTTAAGCTGCTGAGTTCTGAGGTAGTTTGTTATGTAGCATTCTAGATAATACACCTGGGGAGGAGAGGAGCTCCATGCCTGGTTTAGGTTATTGATTATAAGCTAGGGCATATTGATGATGAGCTTCAGTGTATTGATTTTAAGTAAATGGACAACTGCGTATATTTCAGGAAAATGTCTACTTTCCTGTTGATCTTCATAGCCTGGAGACTTCAGTCTCCACTAGCCCCCAAATGCCACTGGGGTTTGGATGTCTGCTGTCACTTCAAGCACCCAGCATTGCAAATCTGGGATGTCGCTTTCTTTGGGAGCATCTCCCCTTTTCTCCCTGTACCAGTGAAACATGCTCTGGCCTGTAATGCAGTTTGGAGCCCATGTCATGGTGGGTTTGCCAACCCCAGTGCCTTTGCTCGGTCAGAGGGTTTAGACTTTGGACTCGAATTATTTCGGTGGGAGATCAGTTTTTCTAGGTA
The DNA here is from genome assembly GCF_026419965.1 of Kogia breviceps. Classification (NCBI taxonomy): domain Eukaryota; kingdom Metazoa; phylum Chordata; class Mammalia; order Artiodactyla; family Physeteridae; genus Kogia; species Kogia breviceps. Next base: position 127,506,528 of record NC_081330.1, on the reverse strand, counting down.
GGTATTTTAAAAGAGAAAGAAAGTAGTTTCCAGGCACTTGAGAGAAGTGTTGCAGCATGCCAACTAAAAAATCTAACCTTTGTACAGTGAGGCGGTGAGATTTAATTCTGGTTGATGGGTCTTTTGGGTTGCCTTGAGTAATAAATCTTTAATTGAAATATATGCAGAAAAGTGTGTAACTTTTCTGCACATATATTTGTGTGCAGTATATGTGTGTAAGTGTACAGCTTGATGAATTTTCACAAAGTGATCACACCTGGGTAACCAGTGCCCAGATCAAGAAACAGGAAGTGGGACTTCTCTGGTGGCACAGCGATTAAGACTCTGTGTTCCCAATGCAGGGGGCCTGGGTTCGATCCCTGGTCAGGGAACTAGATCCCACATGCCTGCTGCAACTAAGAGTTCGCACGCCGCAACTAAGGAGCCCATGTGCTGCAACTAAGGAGCTGGCGAGCCGCAACTAAGATCCGGCACAACTAACTAACTAAATATTTTTAAAAAAAAAAGAAAAAGAAAAAACGTGACCAGCCACCAGAAGCCACCCCCATGGTGTCTTCTGGTCACTCCTCAGCCCAAGGGTAACTGCTGTCCTGATTAACTCCACACATTCGGTTTGCTTGTTTGGAACTTTGTTTTAATGGACTCATGTGTTCCTGTGTCTGGCCTTCCCTTGACATTGGGTTTGTGAATTTCATCCTTGTCAGTGTATGTAGTTTCCTCTGTATATAGGTGTCTTTTTTTTCTCTTGCTGCTTTTTTTTCTTGCTGCTTTTAAGATATCCTCCTTTTCACTGGGTTTAGCAATTTGATTATACCACTCCTTAGTGTGGTTTTATTCTATTATTTATTTGGGTGCTTGGGGTGTATTGATTTGCTGAGCTTCCTGAATCTGTGGGCTTGTAGTCTCGTAGTTTAAATCCTGTAGAACAGGATTTCCTAGAGTAAAAGTTCTGGGCCACAAATGAAAACGTATTTCAGAGAAATTTCCTGAGAGAATTTAAAGGGAGTTTTAAACCAACTTCCCTCTCGCCTCCTCCACTTGGATAAGAAATGTGAAGTCGGGTTTGGCTCATCGGGCTGCTAAAGGGACTGCCAACTCTTGGTGCTACCCTGCTTCCCGCTGTGATGGGTCCAAAGTCCACTTCTTTGGGCTCCCAAGATTCTGGGTCAGATGCCTGTGGTTGGGTGTCAGCCAGGATGTTGGCCGGCTGCACCGAGGAAGAGATCTGTCTGTATTTGTCAGCCCAGCTTTTTTTCCTGGGTGAAAAATAATAAGGGAAAAAATCAGGATGAATCGAGCAGTTAAAGAACCACCCCCCCCCACCCACCCGCCAAGCCTAGGAGGGGAAAGCAAGGCGAGCCCTTCAGACTCGCGTTGCTACAGAGGATAAAACTGCAGACCATGGTGCATGTGAAAGGCGATGCAGTCAGAGACGTGTCCCATCCTCTCATTTTCACGTCTAGTGACTTGAGTATGGTTTTCGTATTCTTTTTGTCCTGTGTATACTCACAGGTAAGCTGTCTTTCTTGTGTGTATTTTTGAGTGTGCCTGTGCAGTGATGTCCCACACGTTGAGCTGACTGCTTGATAGAGTTTTCTATCTCTGGATGGATGTAATTTCGTTTGTTTTTTAAAAAAATGTTTATTTAAATGTAGTTGATTTACAATGTTGTGTTAGTTTCAGGTGTACAGCAAAGTGATTCAGTTACACGTAAATATAGGTATTCTTTTTTTTACGTTCTCTTCCATTACAGGTTATTACAAGATATTGAGTAGAGTTCCCTGTGCTATACGGTAGGTCCTCGTGGGTTATCTATTTCAGATTTTAATCCCAAACTCTTAATTTATCCCTCCGTCCCCCTTTCCCCTTTGGTAACCGTAAGTTTGTGTTCTGTGTCTGTGGGTCTGTTTCTGTTTTGTAAGTAAGTTCACGTGTATCATATTTTAAGGTTCCACATATAGGTGATATATGGTATTTGTCTTTGTCTGTCTGACTTACTTCACTGAGTGTGATCATCTCTAGGTCTAGATGGATGTAGTTTTAATAACGCTCCTTGTAGAGGAGAGATCGTGTATGTGGTGGGTGAAGCTTTTTAGGGTTAACGGATATTGTAACTGTACAGCAGTCTCAGCAAACACTGCCTCAGAGGTGCAGACAGGGGCTTCCCTGGTGGCGCAGCGGTTGAGAGTCCGCCTGCCAATGCAGGGGACACGGGTTCGTGCCCCGGTCCGGGAGGATCCCACGTACCGCGGAGCAGCTGGGCCCGTGAGCCGTGGCCGCTGCGCCTGCGCGTCCGGAGCCTGTGCTCCGCAATGGGAGAGGCCACAACAGTGAGAGGCCCACGTACCGCAAAAAAAAAAAAAAAAAAAAAAGGTGCAGACGTAGATGCGGGTGGCAGGCCTCTGCCCTCAGGGGCTCAGAGGCAGCAAGCTTTGAAACAATTATTCCAGTTTATAAGATTGATATTCAAAATAGTAGTAATTAAAACACAATGGGAAGGATGCAGGGAAGGAAGTGGACTGGGGAATAGGAGGGGAATGAAGGGTTATAAGGACCCTTGGTTGTTAAAGCCGGGTTCTCAGGCCAGCAGCAGCAGCAGCCTTCCTGGGAGCTTGTAAGACATGCAGATTCTCGGGCCTTGCCCCAGAGCTGCTGAAGCTGAATGTCTGCGGACGGGACGGGGACCCAGCCCTCCCGATTTGGCAGGTCACCTGTTGCAATCAATAAAGTGTGTCATGGAGTTTTCCTGCGTTGCTACGCGGATGGCAGGTTTTACTTTGCCCATTAGTACAACTTACCCATTTGGTTTCTTTTAAGGGTCGTGCTTTGGTGTCATCCCTAAAAACTCTCCCTAGCCCTAGGTCATGAAGATTTTGTCCATGTGTACAGGGCCATAAACATCACTCAGGGATTTACGCAGGCAAAGGCATCCCTGGTTGAAGAAAGAGAAGATGGCCCGTGATGCTGCCTTCATTTGGGTTCTCTCAGAAGCGGGCCCTGAGACGAGGATTCTGGTGCAGGGCGTTTCTTGGGTGCTGCAGGGACCCTGGGAGGGGCGACCGGGAGAAAAAGTCACCCGTTAGAGCCTGGGCTGTTAATGCAGCTCACCATGTGGGCAGCCGGAGCTTAACTCCATGCTTTGGAAACTCTAGAAAATGGTGCTTGCTGTGTCACGAGCTCCCCAAGTCACCTGTGGGTTCACTAGGAGGACTTAGGGGACTCAGTGTATACTTGTCTTCACCGCTGTGACTTCCTATAATGGAAGGATATAAAGCAAAATCAGCCAAGGGAAAAGGCGACGGGGCAAAGTCTGGAGGAAACCAGGCTCCGGCTCCCAGAGTCCTCTTCCCGTGGAGTCCCACAGGGGGGCGCTTACTTTTCCCACGGTGAGCTGAGGCAGCACAGGTGAAGTGCTCTCTACCCAGGAAGCTTGTTAGTCTCAGTGCCCAGATTTCTACTGGGGGCTGGTCCTGTAGGCACCCTCTGTCCAGCTTGTATCAAAATTCCAGACTCCCAGAAGGAGAGCAGGGGTTCAGCATCAGTCACAGTATTTGGACAACCAGTTTAGGTACCACGAGCCATTCTCATCAGTTCTGGGGATGGTGTCAACCCTCCTGAAATCCAAGTTCCCAGGTGCCAGCCGAGGGCCAGCCTTGCCAGCAGGCCTTCCTGAAGAGAGCGCTCTCTGGCCTGCCGTGCTAAGTCTTTTCTGCACAGGTATGAAACACATGCCTTGAAATGACCCCATGCGGGGGGGGCGAGGGAGTGGGAGTATTTATGCACCAGTTCCTGAGAGTCATCGGTTAATAACTCTCCCAATAATGCTCTTCAGGCGTGCCACACCAGCAGAGCCACCTTCCACGGGGCCTGCGGCGGCGACCTCAGGCACAGATACAGTTGGGAATCAGCTGGAGCTCACTGGAAGGTTCTGAGGGATATGGGTGGGGCGTGGATGGGCACCTCCTCCCGGTGTCTGCCTGTTTCTTTCTCTTCTTCTGAGCCTCCCATATGCATATATTTGTTCACTTGATGGAGTCCCATAAGTCCCTTAATATGTGTGTGTGTGTGTGTGTGTGTGTGTGTGTGTGTGTGTGTGTGTGAGCGAGCACTGCGGGAGCAGAAGATACTGGTATGTTTAACAAATGTTTGCTGTAACCTCAAACATGCATGGCCCAAAAATTTGTTTTTATTCACACGAGCACATTGGGAGACCCATGTCTGTTGTGTAATTTGAAGCTAGCTGTGAATTTGTATTGGATTGCGTTTTTTTTTTTTTTTTTTTTTTTTTTTTTTTGCGGTACGCGGGCCTCTCACTGTTGTGGCCTCTCCCGTTGCGGAGCACAGGCTCCGGGCACACAGGCCTAGCGGCCATGGCTCACGGGCCCAGTTGCTCCGCGGCATGTGGGATCTTCCCGGACCAGGGCACGAACCCGTGTCCCCTGCATCGGCAGGTGGATTCTCAACCACTGCGCCACCAGGGAAGCCCTGGATTGCGTTTTTGAAGCGTGTCATGGTGTTGTGTTCACAGAGATCCAGGGCGTGAATAAAGGCAGGCCGGCGTCCCCTCATTCATTTTAAGGTCCTGATTTCCTCCCCCGTCAGAGAACTGAGTGGGTGAGGAGTTGGCCTGGCTGCCCTAGGAGGAGGGGCTGGGGGGAGAAGGTTTACACTGGATCACAAGTTCATGATGATCGTGATCGTGGTAAGGCAGCCCTCGAGTAGAGGTGTGACACTCTTCAAAGGCAGGAGCTCCAAGACTGCCCTCTTCCCCACCTCCCCTCTCCAAGATCACAATCTGCATTTTAATAAGACCCCAGGGGATTCATGGGCTCATCCCAGCGTGGTTCAGGGTCTCACCTGAGAGGCTGCACTTTGGAAGCACCTGGGGAGCTTTAGAAATGCTGATGCCTGGGCCCCCAGACCCGGATTTAACTACTCCGGGCTGGACCTGGGGTTGGGGGCCTTTGTGAAAGGCCCCAGGTGATTGGGCTGTGCAGCCAGGGCTGGGACCGGCCTGGGACCTGCTCACAGCGCCTCCACAGAGCTCTCCTTTCTCAGCCCCCAAGACACCTGCCCTCCTGCCTGCCTCTGATCACGCCTTCTTTTTTAAATAATTTAATTAATTTTTTAAAAATTAATTAATTAATTAGGCTGCGTTGGGTCTTCATTGCTGCGCGTGGGCTTTCTCCAGTTGCGGTGCGCAGGCATCTCATTGCGGTAGCTTCTCTTGTTGCGGAGCACGGGCTCTAAGCACGCAGGCTTCAGTAGTTGTGGCACGTGGGCTCAGTAGTTGTGGCTTGCGGGCTCTAGAGCGCAGGCTCAGTAGTTGTGGTGAAAGGGCTTAGTTGCTGCGAAGCATGTGGGATCTTCCCGGACCAGGGCTCAAACCTGTGTCCCCTGCATTGGCAGGCAGGTTCTTAACCACTGAGCCCCCAGCGAAGCCCCTGACCACGGCTTCTTAATCTGCTTGGGCCGTGATTCTGTCTCTGGCCCGCAGTCCCGCCTGGCTCCCCGGGTTTCTTCTTTTGAGATTCTTTTCCCATATAGGCCATTAGAGAGCACTGAGTAGAGTTCCCTGTGCTGTACAGCAGGTTCTTAACTAGCTATCTGCTTTATATCTAGTACTGTGTGTATATGTCAGTGCCGATCTCCCAATTCACCCCTCCCTCCTCCCTGGGTTTCTGACTTCAGCCCGGTCCCTTTTCTGTATTCAAAGTGTGGTCTGCAGACCGGCAGCAACAGCTTGTGAGAAATGCAGAGTCTCAGGCCCTGCCCTGGCTACGCTGGATCAGAATCCGCATTTTAGCCAGCTGCCCAGCGCTCCAAATGTGTGGGAAAGTGGGAGAGGCGCTGCTCGCTGTCAGGGTGGGGAGAGAACTGGTGGGAGGGGCGCTGCTCTCGCTGTCAGGGCGGGGAGAGAACTGGTGGGAGGGGCGAGGGGCGTTGCTTTCGCTGTCAGGACGTCAGGGCGTCAGGGCGGGGAGAACTGGTGGGAACAGCGCTGCTCTTGTCAGGGCGGGGAGAACTGGTGGGAGGGGCGAGGGGCGCTGCTCTCGCCTCAGGGCGTCAGGGCGGGGAGAACTGGTGGGAACAGTGCTGCTCTCCCTGTCAGGGCTGGGAGAACTGATGGGAGGGGCGCTGCTCTCGCCTCAGGGCGTCAGGGCGGGGAGAACTGGTGGGAGGGGCGCTGCTGTCGCCCTGAGGGCGGGGAGAACTGGTGGTGTTGGCAGGAGCCAGGGAACCGGGCCCCAGGAACTGGAAGGCCCTTGCTTATTTGTTCAATTTTTAGGCTGTAGCTCTTGACATTGGCGCGGGCCGTTCTTTGCTGTTCGGCCGTCCTGCGCGCTTAGGATGTTTAACAGCATCCCTGGCCTGTACCTACTTGATGCCAGGAGCACTCCCTGGCCTCCCCCGCAATCGTGACAGCCGACAGTGTCTCCAGGCACTGCCAAGTGGCTGCTTAGAGACACAGTCGGCGCTGGTGGGTGCCACTGCTTCACGCACAGCTTGCCTGTAGTGGAAGACCACTTTGGGGAGAAATGACTGGCGAATCTACATGGTTCAAAGGTCACCAGTTGACTCCAGGGCTCCCAAATATAAGCCCTGCAGGGAAGTGCCCAAAAGGCTCGTTTGGTCCAGTTTTGGGTTAGGGCAGAATTTCTCCACCTCAGTGCTGTCGGCACTTGGCGCCGTCCTGGGCACTGGAGCACGCTGAGCAGCATCCCTGGCCTCCACCCGCTAGATGGCAGCAGCACCCCTGTCAGATGTGGCAAAATGTGCCCAGTGACCCCTGGGGGCAGAGTTGCCTGTTGGGAGCCACTGGTCAGTCCATCTTTGGTCTGTGTTACCCGGTCTCATCCCCCTGCTGTAGACCCGCCGTAGAGGTGGTGGCTCCCAGGGTAGCCACTCCCCTGGAAAGAGGGTCCTCCTTTTCTCTGTCGTCCGCATGTGGCACTGCATGGGTCCCCTGCTCGCCCCACAGCCAGTCGCCGTGCCTGGTGGTTGGAGACTGTCACTGGCCAGCCTGGGTCACGTGCCCACGGTGGGGAGGGGAGGGACAGTTCTGGGGGGCGAGAACGGCCTGCTCTTGCGCCCCTGTGCGGAGCTAAATGCTCAGCTGCACTGCCATCTAGTCAGTAACCAGCTCATCTGGCAAATGCCAGGTGCCGGCGTTTCTCTGCCCGTTTCCAGGCCACCTCGGAGGGCGCTCAGCCCTTTTAGAGGTGAGCAGCCCAGGCTCAGCGGGGCTGGCGAGGCACCCACATTGGCCTGCAGGGCCTAGGTGTCCTAAGCCCCCGTGCCCGCTTCAGTTTCTTCCCCCTCCAGGCCTCCCTCCACGGGCTTGTCAGAGGGCTCTTGCAGAGCATCCTTTTCTTCTCCAGATACTTCCGCATCTCAAAAGAAAGCGAGCATTTTTAGACAGCCCCGAAGTCCCTGCCCATCGAACTGGAGCTTTCCTTCCCATCATAGCCCCCTTCTACCCAAACCTGCAGGACCGTGGAGAGTGGGGAAGGGCTTGTGCTCCAAAGCAAAATGACACTACTATCGCCGGAAGAAGGAACAGATGTGCTGGGCAAAAGCCACAAGTGAGAGTTGTGCCTAAGAAGTTGCATTTCCTGATGGGCAGCCCACATGTTCAAACGCTTCTTCAAATTGCAAAGTATAGCACACACGCCCCAAAGTGCATGATACCTAACTGTATGGCTTAATGGATTGTACACGAAGCCTCCGTGTCACCACGTAACGTATAATTTATAGGATGCCACGTAGATGGAATCACACAGTGTGGATTCTGATGCGGCTCGACTGTGTGAGACCCACCCATTGCAAGCACACTTTGGGAAGCACTGGAGTCAGAGGGTGTGTAGAAGCCGAGAAGCCACGGAAGGTGACAGAGGAGTGGCCATGGGTCGGAGCGGGAATTGGCCTTGAGTTGCTCAGGGCACAGAGCCCAAGCCATGGGCTGTGGAGACAGGAGTTCCTGTGACCTGAGGCAGGAGTCGGGGCTAAAGGAGGCTGAGGGAAGGATGGCAGGTGAGGCAGGGCAGGGTACTGGTTGGAGCAGATGGAAAGGAGGCAGGCCCCGCCCAGCGGACTCAGCTGCCCCAGGCAGCAGGGCTGCTCACACAGCACCCTCTGGTGGCCCCGTGGTGCAGCGACACCCCCTCTGAGCCCAGGGGCGCCCAGGCTGGTGGCCTTCAGAGGAGCGGCCAGTACCAGGGAGCTGGCGGCCAGCAGACATCAGCCCTGAGTTTAGTGCCTGCTGTAATCCATGCAGGTTCCAAGAAAAGTGACTTGTGATTGGTTGTTGGAGCTTCTGGAAAATCTGTAAGACATGAAGCTTTTTTCCATATATATTTTTTTAGTTGTCATCTAAGGCCTGGCTGTGAACTCAGCGTTCTCGGATCCTCTCCTCCTTGTGTCCTCCTCCTTTCACGGTGTCTTGTGAGGATGTGTGACCTCTAGCCCTGATGGCCTTGAGCACTTTGTCAAAGTGATGCTATGACCATATTTGTATCCACAAGCCAGGGGCATCTGGTGTCTTGAAGCATTAGGATAGCTAATTTGTTGGAGAAACTTTTCCGATGGTAGGATATCATAGAAACCTTGATGTGTATGTGTGTGTATTAAGAGCTACCTTTTATTCCCTTGAAGCTTCCAGGTTGAAACGTCACTCGGGAGGTCCTGTGGTTGCATTTCCAGGGTCCCATCCTTCCCTTCCAGAATCCTGTGCAGGACGGCCATGCCTCTTCATCTTTGTACATTCCCAGTGGACGCTGATGCTTGCTGTGCTGCTTCTGTTGGTAGGTGAGGCTTGAAGGCCTGCCGGTGGCTCTGGCACCATGGGCAAGGCCCTGGCAGGTGGCAGATGCCCCGTGGCTGCTTGCGTCAAGTAGCGCCCAGCAGCCCCCGAGCGCGGCCTGTTTCTGTAGGTCGCACGTCAGGGCACGCAGGCACACGTCTTCTTTCTGCTCTGTCTGGGCTGCTCTGCGCTTCAACGACCGAAGGGCTGCCTGGACGAACTGTGACTGAGACTGCATGGCCCCTGAGCTGAAAATGCTTCCCATCTGGCCTTTTGTCGGAAACATTTGCCAAGCCCTGAATGACAGTTAAGTTACTGCGAGAGCACAGGGAGGAGAAAGACGGCAAGGCCAGCTTGCTGGAAAGGCTCACAGGGCCAGGATGAGGTTTTGGTGGCAGTTTCTACCACGCCCACCTGCCAGAGGAGCCTGCTGGAACTCACCCTTGGGGTGACCAGCCTTCCTTGCTGATTGGAGACTTTCGATTTTTTTTTTTTTTTTTTTTTTGGCTGCACTGTGCAGCTTGTGAGATCTTAGTTCCCCGACCAGGGATAGAACCCGGGCCCTCGGCAGTGAAAGAGCAGAGTCCTAACCACTGGACCACTGGGGAATTCCGAGACTTTTAATATTTTAATCTGAGTGATGACTTTCCGTTCTATCTGCCCAAGTCATCTGGGGATTAGCTAGTAGTGTCATGGCTCCAAGTGGGAAACCAGCCAAATGTCCATCCACAGTAGAATGGATAAACTCATTGGGGTCTGTTTCCACCATTGACTACTGTAGAACAGGAAGAGGCAAAGAACATGTTCCAGCTCACTGCCTGAGCCAGAATGAGCTGAGAATGTTTTTTATATTTTTTAATGATGGAAAGAAGAAACTGAAGGAAGAATAATACTTTGTGACCGGTGAAGATTATATGAAATTCAGACTTCATTGTCGGTTAATCGAGTTTCATCGCCACACATCCCCAGCCATTGCTTTGTGTATTGTCTCTGGCTGCTTTTACGCGACAGTGGCGGAGTTCAGTAGTACCGACAGAGGCCACGTGGCCCACAAAGCTACAGATACTTACTCTCTGGCCCTTAACAGGAAAAGTTCGCTGTTGTAGAGCATAGAGAATGAACGAACGATAATTAGATAGACTGAACACCACGGGCAGATCTTACAACACAACATAGAACAGAAGAAGCTGGAAACGAAAGATCCCATTTATATACATTTCAAAAACAGGCATAATTAATCTGTGGTGTGAGGGTAGTGATTACCTTTACGGGTGCGGTAGGGCCCGGAAGGGGCCATGAGGGAGCTTCTGGGGGCTGGTCACGTTCTCTTCTTGATCTGGGTGCTGGTTATGTGCGTGAGCTCACTTTGTGAAAATTCGTGGAGCTGTACACTTAGGACTTTTGCCTTTTTATGGATAGACGTTTATTTCAATAAAAAGCTTAAGAAAAGTGATTTCCGTCCGGCAGCTCCTCAAAAGGTAAACGTAGACTTACCACATGACCCAGTAATTCTATTCCTAGGTGCCTACCCAAGAGAACTGAAAATACATGTCTACGTGAAGACTGGAATGGTCGTAGCAGCATTAGTCACAAAAGCCCCACAGTGGAAACAGCCCAGATGTCCATTAGCTGATGAATGGATGAACGCAATGTGGTATATGCACACAAAGGAGCATTCCTCACCCTCAAAAAGCGGTGAAGCACTGATGCTCCGACACGGACGAACCTTGAAAACATTATAATAAGAGAAAGAAGCCAGACACAAAAGGCCGCATATGATATGATGCCATTTCTGTGACGTGTCCAGAAGAGGCAAATCTGTAGAGAAGGAAAGTAGCTGAGTGGTTACGAGGGGCTGGGCCAGGACAGGGACTGCTGTGGGCCTGGGGTTACTTGTAGAGGATGAAAACGTTCTGGAATTAGATAGTGCACCTCTGTAGCCAGAAGGAAAAGGTCCCAAGATGACAGCCGCCTCGCCTGCTCTTTCCTGCTGCCCTTCCAAGCACAGGTGACTTGAAGGTTGACAGGGGGAAGGCCTGACTTTTCCACCAGGTAATCCAGACCTGCCCCCAGATCCAGGCCGGGTGAGTAATGCAGAGCAGTTTCCAGAATGTAGGTCAAATGAGGACGTTAGATTTGCTACTTCTGTTTACTAAAATAGCAGTTGCACAAGAAACAGGGCAAGTTGGAAGATTGTAGATAACTCACTTCCTGGACTTGCCCTGTGATTATGCCCAGACCAGCCCCAACTTCCCTGGTCTCTGTTTCCCTCTGGCTTGATGGGAGAGGAACAAGCATCTTCCTAGCAGCTACTGGTGCACATGCGTTTCCATCAAGGACAGGAGCCTGGACTCTTGGCATCTTGCTGGTTACAAGATCCCGCTGCTTACCTGGGGCTTGCTTTTTCTATGTTTTTAATAATCTTTTCTGAGTTACACTTTTGGGTTCCCATTTCTAACTGTTAAGGGCAATAATGCTCACAGATATCACTATGGCTTTTGAGGATGTGAGATTATCACTCAGATGATCTCAATTTTGCCAACGGTGAAGAGTATGTTCTTTTCTCAGATGATTTTCTGCTCTGTAATGACTGATAGAAACAGCTGGCAGTGAAGACAGCTCTGAAATTTCTGGAAAGTTCCCTAGGCTTAACCAATATCTGTGCAGAGACAAGAAGTTTTGATGAATTAAAGATTGTTTGCTTTTCCCTGAGCGTGTGGAAGGGGCTGGTACTCAGTTTCAGTCTCTGTGTCATCTGTTCTGGGTGGAAAGCACCTGAGAAACAGTCCAGCCCAGGACTGTAGTTTCTGAGAGGAGGGCGGTGAGGGTCAGTGGGGGTCAGCGGAGGTCACACAGCCAGATGGGATTCACGCAGATTTCTCGGTTAGTGGTCTTTTCGCTTTGAGTAGATGTATTTCGTTTGAAAGAAAATAGTCTCTAATAAATGTAAACACTTTGGGGAGTTTTCAGGAGAAGATATTTAAAATGCCAGGCATAGATTCATGTTTTAATGGCCTCACGATTTCTTGGTAAACAGAAATCGCAGCAGGTCCCCCAAAAGTTCAGTTTGACTTGCTTAATCTCCCTGAGGAGAAGAATCCAGCAGGTCCCTTCTGTGAGCTACAGACATCAAAGGACTGATTAGATACACTTTGGGAATGAGGGAACATGCAGGGTGGTAAGGAAAATGTCTTTTCATGAAACACTTAAGGGTTTTGTTTTTAAACATTATTATTATTTTTTTTATTGGAGTATAGTTGCTTTACAATGTTGTATTAGTTTCTGCTGTACAACAAAGTGAATCAGCTATACGTATACATATATCCCCTCCCTCTTGGACCTCCTTCTCTGCCCCCCACCCCAATCTCGCCCATCTAGGTCGTCACAGAGCACTGAGCTGACCTCCCTGTGGTATACAGCAGGTTCTCCCAGCTCTCTGTTTTACATGTGGTAGTGTATATATGTCCATCCTAATCTCCCAATTCGTCCCACCCTCTCCTTACCCCACCCACGTCCACATGTCCATTCTTTATGTCTGTGTCTCTATTCCTGCCCTGCAAATAGGTTCATCTGTACCATTTTTCTAGATTCCACATGTATGCATTAATATACGATATTTGTTTTTCTCTTTCTGACTTAACTTCACTCTGTATGACAGGCTCTAGGTCCATCCACATCTCTACAAATGACCCAGTTTCGTTCTTTGTTATGGCTGAGTAATATCCCATTGTATATATGTGCCACATCTTTATCCATTCATCTGGTTTTTTTTTTAACATCTTTATTGGAGTATAATTGCTTTACAATGCTGTGTTAGTTTCTGCTGTATAACAAAGTGAATCAGCTATACGTATACATATATCCCCATATCCCCTCCCTCTTGTGTCTGCCTCCCACCCTCCCTATCCCACCCGTCTAGGTGGTAACAAAGCACTGAGCTGATCTCCCTGTGGTATGCGGCTGCTTCCCACTAGCTATCTATTTTACGTTTGGTAGTGTATATATGTCCATGCCGCTCTCTCACTTCGTCCCAGCTTACCCTTCCCCCTCCCCCTATCCTCAAGTGCATTCTCTAGTAGGCCTGCGTCTCTATTCCCGTCCTGCCCCTAGGTTCTTCAGAACCATTTTTTTTTTTTTAGATTCCATATGTATGTGTTAGCATATGGTATTTGTTTTTCTCTTTCTGACTTACTTCACTCTGTATGACAGACTCTAGGTCCATCCACCTCACTACAAATAACTCAATTTCGTTTCTTTTTATGGCTAAGTAATATTCCATTGTATATATGTGCCACATCTTCTTTATCCATTCATCTGTCGATGGACACTTAGGTTGCTTCCATGTCCTGGCGATTGTAAATAGAGCTGCACTGAACATTGTGGTACATGACTCTTTTTGAATTATGGTTTTCTCAGGGTATATGCCCAGTAGTGGGATTGTTGGGTCATATAGTAGTTCTATTTTTAGTTTTTTAAGGAACCTCCATACTGTTCTCCATAGTGGCTGTATCCATTTACATTCCCACCAACAGTGCAAGAGGGTCCCCTTTTCTCCACACCCTCTTCAGCATTTATTGTTTGTAGGTTTTGTGATGATGGCATTCTGACAGGTGTGAGGTGATTCCTCATTGTAGTTTTGATTTCCATTTCTCTAATAATTAGTGATATTAAGCATCTTTTCAAGTAACTCTTGGCCATCTGTATGTCTTCTTTGGTGAAATGTCTGTTTAGGTCTTCTGCCCTTTTTTTTTTTTTTTTTTTGCGGTACGCGGGCCTCTCACCATTGTGGCCTCTCCCGTTGCAGAGCACAGGCTCCAGACACGCAGGCTCAGCGGCCATGGCTCATGGGCCCAGCCGCTCCGCGGCATGTGGGATCTTCCTGGACTGGGGCACAAACCCGTGTCCCCTGTATCGGCAGGTGAACTCTCAACCACTGCACCACCAGGGAAGCCCATACCCATTTTTATTTATTTATTTATTTTTTGCGGTATGCGGTCCTCTCACTGCTGTGGCCTCTCCCGCTGCGTAGCACAGGCTCCGGACATGCAGGCCCAGCGGCGATGGCTCACAGGCCCAGCCGCTCCACGGCACGCAGGACCCTCCCGGACCGGGGCACGAACCCGTGTACCCTGCATTGGCAGGTGGACCCCCAACAACTGTGCCACCAGGGAAGCCCCCTGTGCCCATTTTTTGATTGAGTTGTTTTTTTGATATTGAGCTGCATGAACTGTTTGTATATTTTGGAGATTAATCCATTGTTGATTGCTTCATTTGCAAATATTTTCTCCCATTCTGAGGGTTGTCTTTTTGTCTTGTTTCTGGTTTCCATTGCTGTGCAAAAGCTTTTAAGTTTCATTAGGTCCCATATGTTTATTTTTGTTTTTATTTTCGTTACTCTAGGAGGTGGGTCAAAAAAGATCTTGCTGTGATTTATGTCAAAGAGTGTTTTTCCTATGTCTTCCTCTAAGAGTTTTATAGTGCCTGGTCTTACATTTAGGTCTTTAATCCATTTTGAGTTTATTTTTGTGTATGGTGTTAGGGAGTGTTCTGATTTCATTCTTTTACATGTAGCTGTCTAGTTTTCCCAGCACCACTTATTGAAGAGACTGCCTTTTCTCCATTGTGTATTCTTGCCTCCTTTGTCATAGATTTCTTTGACCAGAGGTGCGTGGGTTTATCTCTGGGCTTTCTATCCTGTACCATTGACCTGTATTTCTGTTTGTGCCAGTACCATACTGTCTTGATTACTGTAGCTTTGTAGTATAGTCTGAAGTTAGGGAGCCTGATTCCTCCAGCTCCGTTTTTCTTTCTCAAGATTGCTTTGGCTATTTGGGGTCTTTTGTGTTTCCATACAAATTGTAAAATGTTTTGTTCTATTTCTGTGAAAAATGCCATCAGTAATTTGATAGGGATTGCATTGAATCTGTAGATTGCTTTGGGTAGTATAGTCATTTTCACAATGTTGATTCGTCCAATCCAAGAACATGGTATATCTTTCCATCTGTGTGTATCATCTTTGATTTCTTTCATCTGTGTTTTTTATAGTTTTCTGAGTACAGGTCTTTTCCCTCCTTAGGTACGTTTATTCCTAGGTATTATATTCTTTTTGTTGTGATGGTAAATGGGATTGTTTCCTTGATTTCTCTTTCTGATCTTTCATTGTTAGTGTATAGGAATGCAAGAGATTTCTGTGCATTAATTTTGTATCCTGCAACTTTACCAAATTCATTGATTAGCTTTAGTAGTTTTCTGGTGGCATCTTTAGGATTTTCTTTGTATAGTATCATGTCATCTGCAAACAGTAACAGTTTTACTTCTTCTTTTCCATTTTGTATTCCTTTTATTTCTTTTTCTTCTCTGATTGCCGTGGCTAGGACTTCCAAAGCTATGTTGAATAATAGTGGTGAGAGTGGACATCCTTGTCTCGTTCCTGATCTTAGAGGAAATGCTTTCAGTTTTTCACTGTTGAGAATAATGTTTGCTGTGGGTTTGTCGTATATGGCCTTTATTATGTTGAGGTAGGTTCCCTCTATGCCCACTTTCTGGAGAGTTTTTATCATAAACAGGTGTTGAATTTTGTCAAAAGCTTTTTCTGCATCTATTGAGATGATCACATGGTGTTTTTTCTTCAATTTGTTAATGTGGTGTATCACATTGATTTATTTGCATATGTTGAAGAATCCTTGCATCCCTGGGATAACTCCCACTTGGTCATGGTGTATGATCCTTTAATGTGTTGTTGCGTTCTGTTTGCTAGAATTTGGTTGAGGTTTTTTGCGTCTGTGGTCATCAATGATATTGGTCTGTAATTTTCTTTTTTTGTGATATCTTTGGTCTTGGTATCAGGGTGATGGTGGCCTCATAGAACAAGTTTGGGAGTGTTCCTCCCTCTGCAATTTTTTGGGGGAGTTTGAGAAGGATAGGTGTTAGCTATTCTCTAAATGTTTGATAGAATTCGCCTGTGAAGCCATCTGGTCCTGGACTTCTATTTGCTGGAAGATTTTTAATTACAATTTCAATTTCATTACTTGTGATTAGTCTGTTTATATTTTCTAATTCTTCCTAGCTCAGTGTTGGAAAGTTGTATCTTTCTAAGAATTTGTCCATTTCTTCCAGGTTGTCCATTTTATTGGCAAATAGTTGCTTGTAGTAGTCTCTTATGATCCTTTGTATTTCTGTGTTGTCAGTTGTAATTTCTCCTTTTTCATTTATAATTTTATTGATTTGAGTCTTCTCCCTTTTTTTCTTGATGAGTCTGGCTAATGGTTTATCAATTTCGTTTATCTTCTCAAAGAACCAACTTTTAGATTTATTGATCTTTGCTATTGTGTTCTTCTTTTCTATTTCATTTATTTCTTCTCTGATATTTATGATTTCTTTCCTTCTAACTTTGGGGTTTTTTTTGTTCTTCTTTCTCTAGTTGCTTTAGGTTTAAGGTTAGATTGTTTATTTGAGATTTTTCTTGTTTCTTGAGGTGAGATTGAATTGCTGTAAACTTCCCTCTTAGAACTGCTTTTGCTGCGTCCCATAGGTTGTGAGTTGTTGTGTTTTCGTTGTCATTTGTTTCTGTGTATTTTTAAATTTCTTCTTTGATTTCTTCAGTGATCTCTTGGTTATTTAGTAGCATAGTGTTTAGCCTCCTCGTGTTTGTGTTTTTTACAGTGTTTTTCCTGTAATTGATTTCTAATCTCATAGCATTGTGGTCGGAAAAGATGCCTGGTGAGCCCAGGAGGGATATGAACTATTACTGTACCTATTTTACAGATGAGGAAATTGAGGCACAGAAAGTTTAAGGCTTGGGTAGAACCCCATGGCAGACATAAGTTAGGACCGTTACTCCTGCACATGGCCTGGACCTTAGCACAGAAGTCTGGTTTTTCCCGGGAAGCAGAACCAATCAGATTTAAGAGGATGGACAAACCACAAGCTGTTAAAAGAAACTTTGTTGTTAACTTGCATGCTGATTTATTAACTCAGAATTAGACGTGGACTAGATTTTTCAGGAAGGGTGCTCTCTGTTCTCTGTACCTGAAGTGCTCCTGGAAGCCATGGCACAGAGCCAGGGACTGCTTGGGGGTGTTCTTGGTGGCTCCTGCCATCCTTTTCTGAGGGTCAGATGTCCCCCAAATCATCCTGAGGATGCCAATGCAGAGGAGACTGGTCTGGACTCATGAGACTGTGCAGGAGTCAAACTGAGAAGCTAATTCTCTTTGTACTCTTTTTTTTTTTTTTTTTTCTAGGCTGTCTCATCTGCTCACATTTATTTTTGAGTCTGTTTATCCTATTTATGATAAAATTGGGACTTAGACATTGTTGGTAGGTGCGTAGATAGAACCGAAAAAAATTCTGTAATGGGGCCTTGCCTTTGTTACTCCAGTGGTTCAGGGATAACCACACACTTAAATGAACTCAAGACACTTTAGTGAACATTGACCACATGCCAGAGACAGTGATGGGAGTGCAAATATGAGTAAGTCATTGTTCGTCACTGCATAGGGTCATGGTAGAGTGGGAAGGTGTTCCAGCCACAATGTAATTAGGAGTTCTGATAATGCTTTGGGGCAGCAAAGCATTTACATTTACATCAGCAAAATGGTAAGATAGAAAGCCGTGGCCATTGTTCCCTGACAGAAACACCAATAACAATGATATAGAGACCTTTATGAGAATTCCAGATTCCAGTCAGGACGTTGCTGGACCCCAGAAGAGCACAAAGCCAAAAACAGTTGCTTTGAAACAGATAAGAGGAGTGATTTCACTTTACCTATGTCGGCCCCTCCTCCAGGATGGCACAGCTCAGCGCTGAGAGAGACTGCCTGCAATTTCTCCTCCTGGGGAAAGAGAGAGTAGAATGTGTCTCCAACATCTCAACCTTTCAGAGCCCTATCTCGGGGCTCACCTTCCTCCCCATTTATAGCACTGATGGAACCAGCATAGGTTGGAGGCCTGAGGGTAGCTGAGAACAGTGCAAGTGGTGGGTGGCTTGTGGCAGCTGGCATGGATTTGCATGATTGGGAGAAGACCCTCAACTTGAGACTTCTCACTCATGAGGGAGAGGAGTGAAGAGTGCCTCCAATGTCCTGGCTTTTCTGAGGACAGCCTGAGGGACTGGTTTCTGTTTAACTTCATTCCTCACTTGGAGCAAGAGACAGGAAGAGAAGTGGAGTTTGCATCCAGCTCTCTGGATTTTTGCAGGGCTGCCTGAGGAACTGATTTCTCTTTGGTCTGATTTGAGGTACTGACAAGGAGCTGCCTGGTTGCCACTGAGAACCCAGGAGAGTGAGGTGACTTGCTGCTATAGAACCAGAGAACTTGCAGAGCCAAGGACAGTTACCAGAGGGAGCAAGAGGTTATGATCTCGTGAATAAATAAACTGGCAAGTTCCTTTAATTAGGACTTTACATGCACAAATCCAGAGAAAATGCATCAGTGGAAAAGGTTTGAGGCCTCCAGATTCTCTAGTTGGGCTGATTGGTGAAGGTCCTTCCTGGTACAAAATTAGTTTGTAAAGACTGGGAGACGTGGCTGTCTTTTCACATGTGTAGATACCAATAGAAAAGTTGAAAGAGCATGACGAAATAGGCAAACACGACTCAACCAAAGAAACAAAATAAATATCCAGAAACCAATCCCAAAGAAACACAGGTATATGATTTACCTGATAAAGAATTCAAAGTAAACTGTCATAAAGATGTTCAACAAGCTCAGGAAAATAATCCATGAATAAAACGAGCATTTTAACAAAGAGATAGAAAATATAAGAAATAAACAGAAATTTTGGAGCTGAAGAATATAATAGAACAGAAAACCTCACTTGAGGTGTTCAATAACAGACTTGATCAAACAGAAGAAAGAATCAGTGACCTCAAAAGCAGGTAATTGGAAATTTTCCAGTCAGAGGACAAAAAAAAAAAAAGTGAAGAAAGCCTAAGGGACTTATGGGACTCCATCAGGTGAACAAGTACATGCATATGTGAGTCTCAGAAGAAGAAGAAGAGAAAGAAAAGGGCAGAAAGCTTATTTAAAGAAATAATGACAGAAAACTTACCAAATCTGGGAAGGAAAATGGACATCCAGATTCAAGAAACCAAACAGAATGTATAAAAGATGAACCAAAGAAGTCCACACTGAGTCACATTGTAATCAAACTGTCAAGAGTCAAAGATAGAACTGTGAAAGCAACAAGAGAAATCCACTCATCTCATACAAAGGCTCCCCCATAAGAGTGTCAGTGGATTTCTCAGCAGAACCCTTGCAGACCGTAAGGGAGTGGGATGATATATTCAAAGTGCCGGAAAAAAAAAAAAGAAAAGAAAAGAAACCCCAGCTAACCAGGAATTCTATATCTGGCAAAACTGTCCTTAAAAAAATCAAGGATAGATAAAGACTCCCAGATAAACAAAAGCTGAGGGAGTTCATCACCACCTGACTTGCCTTATAGGAAATGCTAAAGGGAGTTCTTTGAGGTGGAATGAAAGGATGCTAAACAGCAACACAAAAACATTTGAAAGTCTAGAGCTCGCTGGTAATCATATAGACAAATACAGAATACTGTAATGCTGCAGTGGAGGTGTGTAAATCAGTGAATTCTGGTATAGAAGTTCAAAAAAGAGTATAAAAATGAACTAAACCTATAAAATATGTTAACAGATGCACAATATAAAAATATGTAACTCATGACATCAATAATATAAAATGTGTATGGGGGGAGAGGTAAAAGTGTAGAGTTTCTATATGTGATTGAAGTAAGTTGTTATCAACTTAAAATAAACTTTTATCACTGTTTTATGTAAGCCCCATGGTAACTACAAGAAAATACTAATAGAAGGTACACAAAAGAAAATGAAAAGGAATCAAAGTATGTTCCTACCAAAGAAAACAATCAAATGAAACACAGAGGAAGACAGAAAGAAAGGAAAAGAGGGACAAAAGAGCTACAAGACAGGCAGAAAACAATGAACAAAATGGCAGTAGTAAGATCTTCCTTATCAGTAATTATTTTAAATTTAAATGGATTAAACTCCCTAATCAAAAGACTTCAAGTGGCTGAATGGATTTAAAAAAAAACCAAGATCCAACTCTATGCAGGCTATAAGAGACTCACTTTAGACTTAAGGACAAATAGTAGCTGAAAGTGAAAGGATAGAAAAAGATATTCCATGCAAATGACAACCAAAAGAGAGCAAGATGGCCAGAGGAAACAGAGGACTTGAACAGTGGTATAGACCAAGTGGACCTAACAGACATTTGTTGAATGTTCCACCCAACAGTAGCAGAATACACATTCTTCTCAAGTATACACAACATTCTCCAGGATAGATCTCATGTTATGTCACAGAATAAGTTTCAACAAATTTAAGAAGATTGAAACTATACCAGGTATGCTGTCTGATCACAGTGGAATGAAACTATAAATCAGTGGAAGGAAAATAGGAAAGTTCACAAACATATGGAAATGAAACAACGCACTCTTGAACAACCAGTGGGTCATAGAAGAAATCAAAAGGAAAATTAGAAAATATCTTGAGACAAATGAAAACAAAAACACAACATACCAAAACTTATGGGATGCAGCAAAAGCAGTATTAAGAGGGAAGTTTATAGTGATAAACACCTACATTTAGAAAGAAGATTCTAAATAAACAACCTGACTTTACACCTCAATGACCAAAACAAGAACAGACTAAGCCCAAAGTTAGCAGAAGGAAGGACATAATAGTGATTAGGGGAAATAAATGAAATACAGAATAGAAAAGCAGTTGAAAAATCAATGAGACTAAGAGTTGGTGTTAATATCAATATTTTGTTAAATAGCGCCATCTTTTTGTTAAAGGTCAACAAAATTGACAAAGCTTTAGCTAGACTAAGAAAAAAAAAGGGAGAAGACTCAGATAAATAAAATCAGCAATGAAGGAGGAGATATTGCAACTGATGCCACAAAAACAAAAAGGATTATAGAGACGACTATAAGCAATTATATGCCAGGAAACTGGATAATCTAGAAAAAAATGATAAATGCCTAGAAATATACAACCTGCCAAGACTGAATACTGAAGAATAGAAAATGTGAACAGACCTATAACTAGTAAAGAGGTGGACTTTGTGATCAAAAACCTTCCAACATAGAAAAGCCCAGGACCAGATGGTTTCATTGGTGAATTCTATCAAATTTTTAAAGAATAATTAATTCAGTTTCTTTTCAAACTCTTCCAAAAGAAATTGGAGAAGAGGGAACACTTCCAAACTCTTTTATGAGGCCAGCATTACCTTGATACCAAAGCCAGAAAAAGACACTACAAGAAAAGAAAATTGGAGACCAGTATCCCTGATGAGTATAGATGCAAAAATCCGCAACAAAATACTACAAACTGAATTCAACAGCATATTAAAAGGATCATACACCATGACCAGATGGGATTTATCACTAGGTGCCTTGATGTTTCCGTATCTGAAAATCAACCCATGTGATACACTACATTAACAGAATGAAGAATAAAAATTACATAACCATCTCAATAGATGCAGAAAAAGCATTTGACAAAATTCAACACCCTTTCGTGATGAAAAACATTCAACAAGCTAGGATAGCTTGTTGAATATGAAAAGCCCACAGCTACCCTCATATTCTATACATCCTTTCTTGCCCTTAAGGGTTGGATGAAAGACCTAGGTGTCCTTTGTGTCTCAAAGTCCCTGTGTAGGTAAATATGGTTGTGTAAGAGAGATGCTCTTTTTCCAGGATGGACACCTCCAGCGTGAAGTTCGATTCCATCCTGTCTCTGTTGCCAGCTGTGTTATCTCTTGCTGCAGCTAACTTAGTTAGTTGTCCTCCCTTGCAACTAACTTAGCCATCTTCATTTCTCCTCTCTCTCGGAGCCCATGTAAGTCATGCTTGTTAAACTTTGTTATGATGCTGCTACGTGACAACCCTTTCAAAAAAACCCAGTGGCTTCAAACAATAACCATTCATTTTTCTCACGGTCTGCAGGTCAGCTGGGTGGTTTGATTGGGTCAAGCCCAGCTGCTCTTGGCTGGGCTCACTCATAAATCTGTGCTTGGCGAGCCTGGATGACCTAGGACGGCCTCAGTTGAGATGACCCACCTTGAATCCACGTGGTCGCTCATCTTCCAGCATCTAGCCTAGGCCTCTGCTCGTGGCAGAAGGCCAAGGAAGAAAGCAGAGGCCACGTCGCCTTTGGGGTCTAGACTCAGTACATGCATGCTGTCACTTCCACTGCATGTCCCAAGGCCAGCCCTGATTCAAGAGCTGGAGAAATAGACTCTACCTCTTACTGGAGAGGAGCCGCAAGGTCCCACTGAAAATGCTGTAGATGCAGGGACACGTGGAGAATCTGAGCTGTTCCTGTGTTCAGTCCGCCGTGTAGATCGGGAGTCCGCAAACGTTTTCGGTAAATGGCCAAATAGTAAACATTTGAGGCTTTTGGGGCCACTTGGCCTTTGTCATAACTACTCAACTGTGCCGTTGTGATGTGAAAGCAGCCATAGACAATACGTAAATGAGCGGGCATGGCTGTGTTCCTCTAGAACGTATTTACAGAGCCAGGCGGCAGGCCGAATTTAGCTCACAAGCTGCAGTTCGCTGTGCTCTGACCTCGACGATCCAGACCAAGTAGGAATGTCAGATGCAGGATCTAGGATGCTGTCCTTCCTGAAATCAGAAGCAGAGGTGTCACCTGCTAGCAGAAGTGCTCTTATCGCAGAGAAGAAATAAAACCAGGTGAGAAGAGCAAGGGCTCCTCTCTAAAGTGAAGATGACTAGAGTTGACCCTTGCACAACGTGGGAGTTAGGGACACTGACCCCCAGCGCAGTTGAAAATCTGCATCCTGCTCTCACTGCCTCAAAAACAAAGGAATTGATAAATGACTCACCCAAGGGCAGGAAGCTGAAACAGTCTGGATAGAATCAGGACTCAAACCCTAGTTCTTGTGATTCTACATATTGGGCTCTCTAATCGAACACAAACTTTTCCCCTCACGTTAGGTAAAGATCTGTAAAACGAAAATACAGGTATGATGTTTACTGAGAAAAATCCACGTGTAAGTGGACCCACCCAGTTCAAACCTGTGTTGTTCAAGAGTCAGCAGTATTTGCATACCTTTGGGTGCCATATTGAACTTAACACAGGTTAAGTTTATTTCTCATCAAGTCCTTGGAGTTCACTCCTTTTTGTTCCTTTGTTTGGCTGGATTCTCATTTCTTATCCATCTACATCTCCCAGTGGATCCCAGAGAGAATTCTTTCCATTTTTCTTTTCTTCTCTTAAATTTTTTGGCCACACTGCACAGCTTGCGGGATCCTACTTCCTTGACCAGGGTTTGAACCCCTGCCCTCAGCAGTGAAAGTGCAGAGTCCTAACCACTGGACCACCAGGGAATTCCCTCTTTCCATTATTTCTGACCTGGATGCCCTCTTATGTTTCTGGTCCTCCTGTCTTTCTGAACCCGAGCTTCAGAAGCAAAGTCGCCACCTCCTTCTGGGCCCCCAAGGAAAGCCTCCAATTAGATCTACGGATTAGATCATGTTTATTTTCCTTTACCAATTATGCGTCTGATTGTGAGGACCATGACATGCTCCATCAAAGTTTAAAGATACATTTGTTCTCCAGAGTGACTTTTTGTTTCAATCATTATTGCCTAGAGTTGTTGCTTGACTAGAGATTTGGTTAAATTTCAGGTAACATGAGCTTCTTTTTAATAGACTGTCCAAGTGTCTGCAATTCTTCGATCTGCTGGCTTGGTTTTTCTTACGCGGGCCACCCATTGTGGGGCAGCAGCCTGCCATCTTCTTTTTCCCATCAGAGATTTTCCTTACCACATATAATACAAGGCTATTACCATCCTGTGTTTCTAGAAATGAAAATGAAATCTTTGCTTTCTAATTTTATTCCTTCCCTTTTATTATTGGTTGCTACTGACTTGTGCAATATGATTCTTCCCTGGGCATTCATCAGTGGGTATAGTTTTCAGCTTGGCATGGCTCAGACTTCAAACTTTTAAAGTTTTAAAGTAGCAAAGTTGCACAGACAGTCAATACATCAGTAACTGTCGCCATTTTATTGCTTGTAAGGTGATTACTCCACTTTGCCTGTAGCGACTTTTCATTTTGATCAAAATGCAGCTTTGTCAGGTCGTGGCTGAGTCCTCCAGATAGAAAAATACATAAAGCAATTGAGAGAAGCCTGTGCTCAAATATTTTAATAACTACCCTTCACTTCTTTAACCATCTTATTCCGGCACTTTTGTGGTTCCCTTCCTATAATTCAAATTTCCATGCTCTTTGCCAAAGAAATTTTTGATTTAGTGCTTATTCCAACCTCTTGTCTTCGTAAGAGTGTATTATTTTTCTTGCTAACTGGTGGTGAGCATTGGTCCTGCTGCAAAGCGTTTTCTCTGTGTCAAATTATTTCCTCCATGATCTGTAAATCAGGTTCCAATGGTGGTGTAACATGGAAGATATCTTGGTTTATTTGAGATTGTTTTCCAGACAAGGGGAGGCAGAATAATAGGAGTGGAATTGTTATCTTAGGCAGGAAAGGAAGAAATCCTCCACTTTGCTACTGCCCTGGCAGTAGGCACCCTTTTGACTGTATTTTGAGGAAAATTAGAAGTGAGGGCCTGCACTCAGGGCTGCTTGTCCGGGGAAGTGTGCTGCCAGCTTGGCATGGCTCTTGGTCTGTCTTAGTCTGTTCGTGCTGCTGTAACAAAACACCCCAGACTGGGGGGCTTATCAACGACACACATTTATTTCTCACAGTTCTGGAGGCTGGCGATCTGAGATCAGGGTGCCAGCACGGTCAGGTGATGGTTCTTTTTCCAGTCACAGATTTCCTGCTGTGTCCTTACCACGGTGGAAGGGGCAAAGGAGCTCCCTGGGGCCTCTTTTCTAAGGGCCCTAGTCCCATTCTTGAAGATACGTTATGACCCAATCACCTCCCAAAGACCCCACCTTCTAGTACCATCCTTTGGGGGTTAGGATTTCAATGTATGAATTTGGGTGGGGGGGACACACATATTCAGACCATAGCATGGCTCCCGTGGCAGGTTGTCCTGCCTCCTTGTCATCCCCGTGGCATCCCCCCCACCCCCGGCGCAGAGGACCACTCCCTCTGTGGATCCTCTTGGCTCCCACCAGTGAGTTAAGTCTTAGCATTTTCACTGCTGTTGCTGTACATCTTGAATATCCGCAGTGACACCCGCAGAGGTTGTGTGCCTCAGTGGTCCGCTTTATCTCCCAGGAGAACTGGTTACTGGTTTGACTACAGTGGTTTGGTTTTGAGTGCTATGTCTCAATCCTGTTTCCCCCAGGCCTCTCGTGTCGATGCCCTGCTTTTGCAGAACGTGAGGTTTTCCAGAAGTGGATGTAGCTGAGCCTCATTATGAGCGGTTCCGTATTTGTGAATTTGCCTGCTCACTAAAATGTATTTGTAGCGTCCAGAGCAGTACGTGGGGCCCTTGCCCGGTCATTCGCACGGGGCGCGTGCAGGGCCTCCAAAAGTCTGAGTTGCCAGGAATGCACGATCCTAGCTGAGGTTGCAGAAATCGGTGCTCTGCCGTCTTGTTTCAGTTCCCAGACCAGAAACAAGTGTTCTTTGCACAGTCTCTTTAGTGCCATATTTTTCGCATTTTTGTGCTTTTTTTTTTTTTTTTTTTGCGGTACGCGGGCCTCTCACTGTTGTGGCCTCTCCCGTTGCGGAGCACAGGCTCCGGACACACAGGCTCAGCGGCCATGGCTCACGGGCTTAGTTGCTCCGCGGCATGTGGGATCCTCCCGGACCGGGGCACGAACCCATGTCTCCTGCATCGGCAGGCGGATTCTCAACCACTGCGCCACCAGGGAAGCCCTGTGCTTTTTTTTTTTTTTATTGGTAATTTTGCTGTTTCCAGTGGCCTTGAAATGCAGGGCGGGAGTGCCTGTAGTGTTTCTAAGCACGAGAAGGCTGTGCTGGGTCTTATGGAAAAAATATGTTTGTTAGACAAGCTTCCTGCAACGTGAGTGGCAGTGCTATTGGCTGTGAGTTCAGTGTGGATGAACCAATGATATATGTTTGATAAGGTGTCTTTAAACAGAAACACACAAAACAAGGTTGTATATTGATTGGCTGATGAAAATGTTGTGACCAGGGGCTCGAAGGAACCTAATCCTGTATTTTCTCTTGGGGACGGTGATTTAGTACTCACTCATTCGGTGGCCATGGTCACTTTATAGCACATAACTACCACAAATAATAAGAAAGTGACATTTGTCAGAAACAGACTCATAGACTTAGAGAATGAACTTATGGTTACTGAAGGGAAGGGTGGAGGCGGGATAGTTAGGGAGTTTGGGATTGACATGTACACCCTGCTATATTTAAAATAGGTAACCAACAAGGACCTACTGTAGAGCACAGGGAACTCTGCTCAATATCCTGTAACAACCTAAATGGGAAAAGAATTGGAAAAAGATACATGTATATGTATAAGTGAATCATTTTGCTCTACACCTGAAACTATCACAACATTGTTCATCAACTATGCTCCAGTATAAAATAAAAAGTTTAAAAAAAAAAGAAATTAACGTTTGTGTCTCCCCAAAATTCATATGTTGAAACCTAGTCCCCAATGTGATGGTATTGGGAGGGAGGGGCCTTTGGGAGGTGATGAGGTCATGAAAGCTGAGCCCTCATGGATGGGATTAGTGCCCTTATAAAAGAGACCCCAGGGGCTTCCCTGGTGGCGCAGTGGCTGAGAGTCCGCCTGCCGATGCGGGGGACACGGGTTCGTGCCCCGGTCCGGGAGGATCCCACATGCCGTGGAGCGGCCGGGCCCGTGAGCCGTGGCCGCTGAGCCCACGCGTCCGGAGCCTGTGCTCCGCAACGGGAGGGGCCGCAACAGTGAAAGGCCCGCGTACCACAAAAAAAAAAAAAAAAAAGAGACCCCAGAGAGCTCCACCAGATGAGGACCCAGCGAGTAGATGGCCATCTGTGAACCAGGAAGTGGGCTCTCACCAGACACTGAATCTCTAAGTGCCTTGATCTTGGACTTTGCAGCCTCCAGAACTGTGAGAAATAAATATGTGTTGTTGATAAGCCCCCCAGTCTATGGTATTTTTGTTACAGCAGCCTGTGCTCACTAAGGCAGACTATGTATCTTTCATCAGAGCAGAGGTGCCTACGCTGAAATGTCTTTCCTGTGCAAGAAAATAGCACACGTGCATTGTTGTACCAGGTCTGTGCAGATGTTCTGCTTACGTTTTTAATGACAGGTTTTCTCTCCCAGGTGTAAGTAGCATGGTCAATGCAGGAGCAATGAGTGGCTCTGGAAACCTGATGGATTTCCTTGACGAGCCATTCCCTGATGTGGGGACGTATGAGGACTTCCATACCATCGACTGGCTGAGAGAGAAGTCCCGGGACACAGACAGACACAGAAAGGTACGTGCTGTTCATAAGGACACTTTGAAGGGAACTCCTTCGGAGGGCTGGGCCATGCTTTCATCGGACAGTCACTGAGCTAGAGCTTGGGTTCATGTGTCATGTGCTGAGCTAGGTTCTAGAGAAGAGAAGGGCTAGTGGGAGAGGCAGAGATGTGGACAGGTAATTATATTACCAGGTGCTTTGGGTGGAAGGCTGTGTACATACAGAGGTGTGGTGTGGAGGGCAAGGAGGGGGGCTCTGGAACCAGACAGGCTGGGTACATCCTGACTTTGACACCTTTAGGCTGGCTGACTTTTGGGGTGCCATTTCTGGACCCCATCTTCTCATGTGTAAGGATGGAGTTAATTATACCAGAGATTAAATGGGGCTGTGTGTGTATGAAAGCACATATTACAGTGCCTGGCCTCTAGTAGGCAATCAATATATATTTTTCTGGGCTGCAGTAAAGTTATGTATCAAGTGCTGTGGGATCATTTAGGAGAGATGGTTAGGGAGGGAGTTTTTAGAGAGGGTGAGATTTCAGTGGGGTCTTGAAGGATGACTAAGAATTTGCCAGGCAGAGGGAAGGGGAAAGGATTCTTATCAGGGGTGGCTCTTTTTTAGGTCACAGAGGCATGAGAGACCATGGCACGTTTAGGCAGTTCAAGGAGCTCTAAGGTTTGGTGGCAGATTCATGGAAGGGGAGGACTAGAGATGAGTCTGGCCATGTGGGCAATGGGGCCACATTGGGAACGACTGAGTAGACCATAAAGACGAGTTTAGATTTCCCTTTTTAAAAAAAAAAAGATTTATTTTATTATTTATTTATTTAATTTATTTATTTTTGGCTGTGGCGGGTCTTAGCTGCAGCACACAGCATCTTCGTTGAGGCATGTGGGATCTTTTCGTTGTGGCGCGTGGGCTTCTCTCTAGTTGTGGTGGGCGGGTTTTCTCTCTCTAGTTGTGGTGCACAGGCTCCAGGGTGCGTGGGCTCT
This sequence comes from Kogia breviceps, assembly GCF_026419965.1. Classification (NCBI taxonomy): domain Eukaryota; kingdom Metazoa; phylum Chordata; class Mammalia; order Artiodactyla; family Physeteridae; genus Kogia; species Kogia breviceps. Next base: position 127,478,314 of record NC_081330.1, on the reverse strand, counting down.
GTAGCTGTGGTCTGTAGTTGTGGCACACAGGCTCCAGAGCACGTGGGCTCTCTAGTTGAGGTGTGCGAGCTCAGTAGTGCTCAGTAGTGGTGCGTGGGTTTAGTTGCCCCGCGGCACTTGGGATCTTAGTTTCCTGACCAGCCAGGGATCGTATCTGCAGACTATGCATTGTAAGGTGGACTCTCCACCACTGGACCACCAGGGAAGTCCCTGGATTTCCTATCTATCTATCTATCTATCTATGTATTTATTTATTTATTTATTTTTTAATTATTTTATTTTATTTTATTTTATTTTTGCGGTACGCGGGCCTCTCACCACTGTGGCCTCTCCCGTTGCGGAGCACAGGCTCCGGACACGCAGGCCCAGCGGCCATGGCTCATGGGCCCAGCCGCTCCGCGGCACGTGGGATGTTCCCGGACCAGGGCACGAACCCGTGTCCCCTACATCGGCAGGCGGACTCTCAACCACTGTGCCACCAGGGAAGCCCTATTTGTTTATTTTTGGCTGTGTTGCGTCTTCATTGCTGCGCGTGGGCTTTCTCTAGTTGTGGCGAGTGGGGGCTACTCTTCGTTGTGGTGCGCTGGCTTCTCATTGTGGTGGTTTCTCTTGTTATGGAGCACGGGCTCTAGGCGTACGGGCTTCAGTAGTTGTGGCGCGCTGGCTCAGTAGTTGTGGCTCGCGGGCTCTAGAGCGCAGGCTCAGTCGTTGTGGCGCACGGGCTTAGCTGCTCTGCAGCATGTGGGATCTTCCTGGACCAGGGCTCCAACCCGTGTTCCCTGCAGTGGCAGGAGGATTCTCAACCACTGTGCCACCAGGAAAGCCCTGGATTTCCTTTTCATGGCCACAGGATACAAGAGAGATGCACTGCCAGGGGAGAAACAGGAAGCTTGGAAATGAGCTCAGGCGAAAGAGGAAGAAGATCTGACAGAGGGCAGTGAAGTGCCAGTGGAGAGAGGCTTGGGGTCCACATCCTTCACAGGAGCCGTTGCCAGGATGGAGGCGGGTAGTGGGGCCAGGATGACGGCCTGGCTGTAGTCAGAAGAGGGTGATGCCTTGGATGACGAGGGGGGAGAAAAGGGACGCGGCAGATTTCAGGGGGAGGCCACTGAGTTTGGTTTCAGGTGCTGTGAGTTTGAGCTGTTCGTGCAGCCTGTGGCTGGAGGGGGTCGGCAGGCGAGAGAACGCTGTGCAGTTCAAGGGCAGGGGCAGGGCTGTTGGTGGAGCATGAAGCGTCCTTGGCATGCGAGTGGGCGCTGGAGCTTTGGAAGCGGCCCAGGCGGCCTGGGGCTGGAGACCGAGAGGTCAGGAGCAGTTGGGCCCCAGAGCAGTGCCAAGATTTAGTGGGTTCCGGGGGGCGGGCTGGGGGTCGGTGACGGATGCTTAGAAGAAGCAGATGGAGGTGAAGGAGGGCAGCCAGCAGAGTGGCCGCAAGTGAAAGGGGGAGAGAGTGGCGAGGACGGGGCTCCCTCCACGGAGGGGTCACGTCGGAGGCGAAGCAGCCGTGAGGGGGCCGTCGGCGACCGCGGGAGAGCAGCTTCCGAGAGCGCACCGAGGGGGCACTGACGTCCACAGTGTTGACAGGGAAGGGGGCCGAGAGATGTGTAGGGAGTGAGGTAGAGTCGAGAAGCTGACGCAGCCGCTTGGCTCCGACCTGGCGGAACGGGGGAGCTGGGGCACCCTTCCGTCCGGAGCAGGGGTCGTGGACTGTGGCCCTCGGGCAAATCCAGCGCAGGGCCGGTTCCCTGGCTCGCACCCCCACCCGCCATGCGCATGCTCTATATGGCGCCTTCTGTGCTACAACAGCAGAGTCCGGTAGTTGCCACGGAGACCATCTGACCTGCCGAACTGAAAATATTTACTTTCTGTCTCTTTACAGAAAATGTTTGCCAACCCTTGCTCTAAAGGGTTATGAGGGGAATGATGATCTCAGGAAAGTAGGATTCTGTTAACACAGGGAGGCAAAGGGGTGCTCTTACAGTGTGTTTAGATGTAACCATCTGCCTGGAAAGCGTGATCCAGGCTGGCTCATTCAGCCTTCTTGCTGTTAATCAAAACTACAATGAGGTATCACTGCACACCGGTCAGAATGGATATCATCAGAAAATGTACCAAAAGAAAAAAAAATCTACAAACAACAGTGCTGGAGAGGGTGTGGAGAAAAGGGAGCCCTCCTGCACTGTTGGTGGGAACGTAAATTGATACAGCCCCTATGGACACCAGTATGGAGGTTCCTTAAAAAGTGAAAGTAGAGTTATCATGTTATCCAGCAATCCCACTCCTTGGCCTGTATTCAGAGAAAACTAACTCAAAAAGATACATGCACCCCAGTGTTCATAGCAGCACTGTTTACAATTAGCAGTAAGCAGTCACGCCTCAGATAAACGTCATTGGCTGTGGTACTGCCGCTGCACAGAGCTAACAGCACTGTTCACAATCGCCAAGACATGGAAGCAGCCTCAATGTCCACTGACAGGGAATGGATAAAGAAGGTGTGGCACATATACACAATGGAATATTACTCAGCCACAAAAAAGAATGAAATAATGCCATTTGCAGCCACACAGACGGACCTAGAGATTGTCATACTGAGTGAAGTAAGTCAGACAGAGAAAGACGAATATCATATGATATCATTTATATGTGGAATCTTTAAAAATGGTACAAATGAACTTATATACAAAACAGAAATAGAGTCACAGACATAGAAAACCAACTTATGGTTGCCAAAGGGGAAAGGGGGTGGGGGAGGGATAAATTAGGAGTTTGGATTAACAGATACACACGACTATATATAAAATAGATAAACAACAAGGTCCTACTGTATAGCACAGGGAACTATATTTAATATTTTGTAATAACCTATAATGGAAAAGAATGTGAAAAAGAATATATATATATAGGTATAACTGAATCACTTTGCTGTACACCTGAAATTAGCATTATAAATCAATTACACTTCAATTAAAAAAAGAAAGTTCTTGGGACTTCCCTGGTGGTGCAGTGGTTAAGAATCCACCTGCCAATGCAGGGGACACGGGTTTGAGCCCTGGTCTGGGAAGATCCCACATGCTGCAGACCAACTAAGCCCGTGCCCCACAGCTACTGAGCCCATGTGCCCCAAATACTGAAGCCTGTGCGCCTAGAGTCCATGCTCCGCACCAAGAGAAGCCACCACAATGAGAAGCCCGCGCACCGCAACAAAGAGTAGCCCCCGCTTGCCACAACTAGAGAAAGCCCGCGCGCAGCAATGAAGACCCAATGCAGCCTTGAAGGAAGGAAGGATGGAAGGAAAGAAAGGATGGAGGGAGGGAGGGAGGAAGAAAGAAAGAAAGAAAGAAAGAAAGTTCTTGTTGTTAACATGTAGCCTGGCAAATGGAAGACGGAATTGAAGTCTTGGTCGAAGAGGGTCTTTTGTGAACAGACCTTACAATTTAAGCTAAGATAATGATTTGTATTCAAGATGGTGACACCGAAGTGATGTCTTCCTTCAGAGTGGCTTTGAAATAATCAAAGGTCAGATCACACTTAGTGAGGTTTTTTTAATTAAGTGAATTTTTTTGGATTCTTTGGAGACTATTATGGCATCTTTATAGCTCTGTGAACTAGAAAGCCCATTTAAGCATTGTGCTCGGTAACTGAAAGAATCATGTACGTGGCAGTCTAGTTGTTTCATTATATTCGTTTTCTCAATCACCGTGTTGCCTGAGGAAACAGTTTCAGAGAAGGAAGCATGAATTGGAAAGTGTATCCACATCAACTCCGATGTCCTTCTGTTTCTAGATAACCAGCAAAAGCAAGGAGTCCATATGGGAGTTCATCAAGAGCTTGCTGGACGCCTGGTCGGGATGGGCGGTGATGCTGCTTATCGGCCTGCTGGCGGGTACGTGGAATGTTTCTGTTGTACTTTATGCAAGGGGCTTGTTACTTGAAATACCTAAGAGCACAGTACACGACGATACGCTTAACAGAAATCTATCATCAGTAAAGCAAAAAGACCCCAAGGCACGGGCGGGCCCAGGTGCGGTCATTGGAGAGCGGGTACCGAGAGAGCTGGATTTTATTGAAAACACACATTTCACATTCTATAGCACTTGGCCAGGTAGAGGGCGAGAAAGGACGGGAACATGTTGACCTCTGAAAATAAAACATCAGATGAGACTGGCCTTTACTAGCACCGGCAGGCCCTGAGATGAATTGTAAACATCGAGAGACGCTCACAGTAACGTGAGACACCACAGGGTGTGAGGTAGGCCCCGGGGAGGTACCTCCAGCCCATGGGTGGTTGTGACACTCCGGGACTCCGTGTCCTTCATTTTTATAATCCCAACACCATGTTTGTGAGCAGTAGCTGTTTCCAGAGTGAATGAACGAGTATCTGGAGGGGACACCTCCCCTTTTAATAGCAAATGTACCAGCCCTCCATGGAAATTGTTTCCTGAAACTTATTTCCTTTTAGGAGGCTGTGAAGGTTAATGTCTAAGAAGAAAACAATTGAGCATGCTGAAGAGGTTCCCTTAAGAAACGCCCCCTGCCTATAGTAACACGCTAGTTATGGTTATAGGACTGATGAGAGAACGGCTGCGTGATACAGGTTGAGTTTAGTACATACTCGCAGAGCACATGCAGGGCATAGGGTAAAATTTTGTGAGTAGAGGACTTTGATTTCTGGCTGCCCTGTCACTCGGTACATCTACAATGGTAGGAGGGTAAAGGTAGGTGGGGGGGGGGTGCGGGGAGGGTAGTTTGCTGCGAACCTTGATGTCTTCCTTTAGAACAGATTTATAAAACTGTACCCTGTGTTATTCTTGGCTCCTGGGAAGGAGGGATGTATACGGGAAATGAAGGAATCAGGGTAGATGTCTTGGCATCCTGCTGGAGTCACACAGCGTAGATTTATCGGCTGATCTCAGAGCCCTGTCGGGCTGTCTTTAACAAGTCAGATGCTGACCATTGGGCTTCACTGTTAATCCGATTTCCATCAGTTCTTCCAGGAAGAATCACCTGGAGAATTTTAAAAAATGCTGCTGCCCAGGCTTCAATTAAACAGTACCCCTGGAGATGCCACCCTAGCATTGAGTAAAGCCCCCTTTCCCCTGTGATTCTAATATGCAGCCAGGGGTGAGGGCTGCTGGAGAAGGACGATCCCAAGGTCACATCAGCAGGTGAATAGGAGGGAGGCAAGATAGGGATGATCTTGGCAGTGAAGGGGACTCAAGTGTTCTTTTGATCTGGATGAAGGAGAAGCCAGAAAACTGCCCCATTCACCTTCCCGTTCCCCAGTGGCGAGCCCCAGGGGTCGCACTGCCTAGCCTGTCACCTCCTTAGTGGCAGCCCAGACATATTCCGACGCCCAAGACGGAGAGGCCCAAGCTGTGGCTCCTCCGCAGGGCCTTAACCAGGATTCACCACTGGGTGTCGCTGTTGTTCCACACAAGGCAGTTTTTGGTCAAATGTCATGTTCTGCTTGAGGTGTTCTCTGACCACCTTTTCTAAAAGTACGTCTCCCTCTCTGAGCCTCGTCGCCCTGGCCCACTATATGTATGTATGTGTGTGTGTGTACGTATGTATGTAACAGTTTTATTGAGATGTAACTCACATACCATACAGTTCACCTAGTTAAAGTGTACAACTTGGTGGTTTTTAGTGTATTCAGAGTTTTGCAACCATCACCAAGGCCAGTTTTAGAACATTTTCATCAGCTCCCAAAGAACCTCCCTACCCTTTAGCTATCAGCCCCAGTGCCCCTAGCCTCCGCTCAGTCCTGGGCAACCACTAATCTACTTTCTGTCTCTGTAGATTTGCCTATTCTGGACATTTCATAAAATGGAATCATACAATATATGGTCTTTTGTGACGGGCTTCTTTTACAGCATAACGTTTCCAAGGTCCATCCATGCTATCGCATGTGTCAGTACTTCATTCCTTTTTGTTGCCGTTGTAGGTGGACCACATTTTGTTTCTCCATTCAGCAGTTGACGGGCATATGGGTTGTTTCCACTGTTTGGCTTTTGTGAATATGCTGTTGTGAACATTTGCGTACGTGTCTTGTGTTGGGTATGTGTTTTCGTTTCTCGTGGGCAGATGCCTAGGAATGGAAGTGTTTGGTCAGGTGGTGCCTCCTTGTTTAACTTTTTGAGGACCTGTCTGACTGTTCTCCTGCACCATTGTAGGAAATGGCTGCCATTGGAACGTGCTGTATTCTCCTCTCTAGCACCTACCACCTTCTGTTGGAGCCCCTCGTTTCCTTACTTATTCAGTCTAGTGTCTTCTTGCACAAGATGAGATTCCACGAAGGCAGGGGCCTGAGTATGCTTTGTTCACTGCTGTACCCCAGAGTGTGGAACAGTACGTGGCACGTAGTAAGTAGGTGCTCAATAAATAGCCCTCGAGTGAATGGATGGACCTGAGTTTTCTGATTTTCACTCGTTTGTTGCTCTCATTCATTCGACATGGATATGTAGTTCCAGCTATGTACCTGACGTGAATACAGTGGCCCTTGCCCACTTAAAGGGGACACAGGGTCTAGACACCTGGCTTGATCCCCACCGTGGCACACAAACCAGACAAGAGACTCCCCCCACCCTTATAGACTAGTTGGAGTGTGTGTATGTGTGGGGGGTGTGTGTGTGTATACACATATATATAATTATTGATCATATCAGGATGTGATAGGTATGGTGATGGGGAATGCCTGGGAAGTATACTTAGCCCAGACTTAGGAAATCAGAGAAGGCTTCCTGAAGGAGGTGATATAAATGCCAGCATCTGGAAGATAAACAGGAGCCTGCCAGGTTGGGGGAGGACAGTGCTGTCTGAGGCGGTGCAGAGAGGAGGACCTGGTGCTCCAAGGAACGCTGTGTGGGCAGGGTGTGGGATTCATGATGGAGAGAGAGGAGTTTGGAGAGAAACGTGGGAATGGCGGTCAGAGCCTGCGCACTGCTGAGGATTCGGATGTTCTGGCTAGAACAGTGGGCGACTGCTGATGGAACCAGGAGAGTGGCAAGGCCAGGTTGCCTGAGGCTGGCGTATGGCTGCCTTTGGTGTTGATGCCGGTGGGGAATTGATGTTGTAATAAGGATCCAGTAAAAGTGTGAAGAGTTTGGTAGTGCAAAAGTACTCCCTGCCTTCGTAAAAGACTGGAATGGGTTATTCTAGACAGAGACCTAAAATGGCCTTCTCTGACCCACTGCACACTTGATTTTATTCCACTTCTATCGGCCTTTAAAGTAGTTATTTACTTATGTAGCTCCTCAGTCCTTTATCCATAATTTAAAAAAAATCCAGAAAGTTCTAACAAGTGAGAGTTTTCAAGCTGGATTCCATTTGGTGGCAAAACTTTATTTCAATGACGAGGCTGTTATAAATCGTTTTGTCTTCTCTTTATCTGAACTGTCAGGTTTCCTGGAGGATATTCATGTGTGTGATCCCAGCATCCTGACCCAGAAGCCGCTGAGGGGGTTACATGATTTATAGGGTGTAGGTACCCAGTTTCTAAGATTCGGAAGGGCTGGGTTCTGAAAGCCGCTTGGCCTCAGGGGCTTGCGGTGGGCTCAGCGCTGCGGCTCTCTCCCTCCCGCCTGATCGAAGCCCCCCGAGGACAGCGTATCGTTGGCCTTTGTGTCTCACTGGGCTGGGCGCCACCTTTGCCACACCTGGTGCCCTGCCGCTCGCTCAGGTGACCTCAAGACTGAAGAAAGAGGCTTCCTGGGAGCGTGGCAGCCCGGGGCATGGGCATCTCCGCCTGGCCCTCCGGGCGCACGTGCTGCCCTGGCCCACGCCGGCCGTCGCTCTGAGTGGCTCTCGCTGCTTCTTCCAGGCACCCTGGCCGGGGTCATCGATCTCGCCGTTGACTGGATGACAGACCTGAAGGAGGGCATCTGCCTGTCTGCCTTCTGGTACAGCCACGAGCAGTGCTGCTGGACTTCCAATGAGACCACGTTTGAGGACAGGGACAAGTGTCCCCTGTGGCAGAAGTGGTCGGAGCTGCTGGTGAAACAGTCGGAGGTGGGTGCAGGGGCGGGTCCTGGCTGGGAGCCCTGTGGCTGGTGTAGGAGGACATCCGAGCTTTCACCTTGCAGTGTCTGTCCTGACCGTCGTCGTGGCTACTGCGCGTGCCACTTGCCGCTTGGCTTTTTCTAGCTCTAGGGTTCAAACTTCACTTGGAAAACCCTTTCCCACTATTTCATGTGCACGATGTATGTATTTTCTTTAAAGCCTTTTGTTTGGCTTTATTTTTCTCACTGAGAGTGATCTCTTGATCATGCTGAAGAAATAGGGTTCATTTTTGTTCCTTCTGATTGAGAAGAAAAGATGTTACTATTTTTTAATGACAGCTTTAGTGAGACATAATCCATATTCCGTGGGGTGTACCCATTAACGGGTACAATGCGATGGCTTTTAGGATATTCACAGAGTTGTGCCACCATCACCCCGATCTAATTTTAGAACTTTTTTTTTTAACATTTTTAAAAATTCAAACAGAAAGTCACAAAAATTATAATCATCCTCATCAGTTCACTCAGTCCCATGTGATTAATTTTTTTCATCTTGATCTTCTGTTAGCCCTTTTATGAGTTCATCAGTTTTCCATTCGAGTTCTGAAAATGCTTATTCATTCAGTTCAGCAGTATGGTCAGTTACCGGAAACCTGTACTTGTCAGAGTCTTTTCCATGAATTCCTTGAAGACGAAACCCTTTTATAGGAACATTTTTGCGAAAGCATCAGAGTACACCCAGAACTGTCTGTAAATGACAAAAGACTTAAAAATGACCATAGTTAAAGATCTGATGAAAGTTCATAATAATGCAATTGACAAGGAAATTTAGTTATTTCTGAGATATACATTTTAAAGTAATCACTAGAATTATGACTTATAACATTATACCAGAACATATAAGATTTTTAGGAATTTCATGTAATGTCTGAAACATTTATATTAACATATTTCCATACAAATAACCCAAAGAAAGTTCAGTATTAGTTGTTTTTTTATACTGCAGGTTCTTAGTAGTCATCCATTTTATACACATAAAATGTGTGTCATCCATTTTATACACATTTTATACACATCAGTGTACACGTGTCAATCCCAATCACCCAATTCAGCCCACCACCAGCCCCACCCCACCGCGGTTTTCCCCCCTTGGTGTCCATACGTTTGTTCTGTACATCTGTGTCTCAACTTCTGCCCTGCAAACCGGTTCATCTGTACCATTTTTCTAGGTTCCACGTACATGCGTTAATGTACGATATTTGTTTTTCTCTTTCTGACTTACTTCACTCTGTATGACAGTCTCTAGATCTAACCACGTCTCAACAAATGACTCAATTTCGTTCCTTTTTATGGCTGAGTAATATTCCATTGTATATATGTACCACAACTTCTTTATCCATTCGTCTGTCGATGGGCATTTGGGTTGCTTCCATGTCCTGGCTATTGTAAATAGTGCTGCAATGAACACTGGGGTGCATGTGTCTTTTTGAAATATGGTTTTCTCTGCATATATGCCCAGTAGTGGGATTGCTGGATCATATGGTAGTTCTACTTTTAGTTTGTTTTTTTTTTTTTTTTTTTTTTCGGTATGCGGGCCTCTCACTGTTGTGGCCTCTCCCGTTGCGGAGCACAGGCTCCGGACGCGCAGGCCTAGCGGCCATGGCTCACGGGCTTAGTTGCTCCGCAGCATGTGGGATCTTCCCGGACCAGGGCACGAACCCGTGTCCCCTGCATCGGCAGGCGGATTCTCAACCACTGCGCCACCAGGGAAGCCCTACTTTTAGTTTTTTAAGGAACCTCCATAGTGGCTGTATCCATTTACATTCCCACCAACAGTGCAAGAGGGTTCCCTTTTCTCCACACCCTCTCCAGCATTCGTTGTTTGTAGATTTTCTGATGATGCCCATTCTAACTGGTGTGAGGTGATACTTCACTGTCCTTTGATTTGAATTTCTCTAATAATTAGTGACGTTGAGCAGCTTTTCATGTGCTTCTTGGCCATCTGTATGTCTTCTTTGGTGAAATGTCTATTTAGGTCTTCTGCCCATTTTTGGATTGGGTTGTTTGTTTCTTTAATATTGAGCTGCATGAGCTGTTTATATATTTTGGAGATTAATCCTTTGTCTGTTGATTCGTTTGCAAATTTTTTCTCCCATTCTGAGGGTTGTCTTTTTGTCTTGTTTATGGTTTTCTTTGCCGTGCAAAAGCTTTTAAGTTTCATTAGGTCCCATTTGTTTGTTTTTGTTTTTATTTCCATTACTCTAGGAGGTGGATCAAAAGAGATCTTGCTGTGATTTATGTCAGAGAGTGTTCTTCCTATGTTTTCCTCTAAGAGTTTTTTAGTGTCCGGTCTTACATTAAGTCTTGAATCCATTTTGAGTTTATTTTTGTGTGTGGTGTTAAGGAGTGTTCTAATTTCATTCTTTTACATGTAGCTGTCCAGTTTTCCCAGCACCACTTATTGAAGAGACTGTCTTTTCTCTGTTGTATATCTTTGCCTCCTTTGTCATAGATTAGTTGACCATAGGTGAGTTTATCTTTGGGCTTTCTATCTTGTTCCATTGATCTATGTTTCTGTGTTTGTGCCAGTACCATATTGTCTTGATTACTGTAGCTTTGTAGTATAATCTGAGGTCAGGGAGTCTGATTCCTCCAGCTCCCTTTTTTCCCCTCAAGACTGCTTTGGCTATTCGGGGTCTTTTGAGTCTCCATACAAATTTTAAGATGATTTGTTCTAGTTCCATAAAAAATGCCATTGGTAATTTGATAGGGATTGCATTGAATCTGTAGATTGCTTTGGGTAGTATAGTCATTTTCACAGTATTGATTCTTCCAATCCAAGAACATGGTATATCTTTCCATCTGTTGGTATCATCTTTAATTTCTTTCATCAGTGTCTTATAGTTTTCTGCATACAGGCCTTTTGTCTCCCTAGGTAGGTTTATTCCTAGGTATTTTATTTTTTTTGTTGCAGTGGTAAATGGGAGTGTTTCCTTAATTTCTCTTTCAGATTTTTCATCATTAGTGTATAGGAATGCAAGAGCTTTTTGTGCATTAATTTTTTATCCTGCAACTTTACCAAATTCATTGATTAGCTCTAGTAGTTTTCTCGTGGCATTTTTAGGATTCTCTCTATATAGTATCATGTCATCTGCAAACAGTGACAGTTTTACTTCTTCTTTTCCAATTGGGATTCCTTTTATTTCTTTTTCTTCTCTGATTGCCGTGGCTAGGACTTCCAAAACTATGTTGAATAATAGTGGTGAGAGTGGACATTCTTGTCTTGTTCCTGATCTTAGAGGAAATGCTTTCAGTTTTTCACCATTGAGAATGATGTTTGCTGTGGTTTTGTCATATATGGCCTTTATTATGTTGAGGCAGGTTCCCTCTATGCTCACTTTCTGGAAAGTTTTATCATAAATGGGTGTTGAATTTTGTCAAAAGCTTTCTTTGCATCTCTTGAGATGATCATATGGTTTTTATTCTTCAATTTGTTAATATGGTGTATCACATTGATTGATTTGCATATATTGAAGAATCCTTGCATCCCTGGGATAAATTCCACTTGATCATGGTGTATGATCCTTTTAATGTGTTGTTGGATTCTGTTTGCTAGTATTTTGTTGTGGATTTTTGCATCTATGTTCATCAGTGATATTGGTCTGTAATTTTCTTTTTTTATAGTATCTTTGTCTGGTTTTGGTATCAGGGTGATGGTGGCCTTATAGAATGAGTTTGGGAGTGTTCCTTCCTCTGCAATTTTTTGGAAGAGTTTGAGTGTAATGGGTGTTAGCTCTTCCGTAAATGTTTGATAGAATTCACCTGTGAAGCCATCTGGTGCTGGACTTTTGTTTGTTGGAAGATTTTTAATCACAGTTTCAATTTCATTACTTGTGATTGGTCTGTTCATATTTTCTGTTTCTTCCTGGTTCAGTCTTGGAAGGTTATACCTTTCTAAGAATTTGTCCATTTCTTCCAGGTTGTCCGTTTTATTGGCATAGAGTTGCTTGTAGTAGTCTTTTAGGATGCTTTGTATTTCTGTGGTGTCTGTTGTAACTTCTTTTTCATTTCTAATTTGTTGATTTGAGTCCTCTCCCTCTTTTTCTTGATGAGTCTGGCCAATGGTTTATCAATTTTATCTTCTCAAAGAACCAGCTTTTAGTTTTATTGATCTTTGCTATCGTTTCTTTCATTTCTTTTTCATTTATTCCTGCTCTGATCTTTATGATTTCTTTTCTTCTGCTAACTGTGTTTTGTTTGTTCTTCTTTCTCTAGTTCCTTTAGGTGTAAGGTTAGATTATTTATTTGAGATTTTTCTTGTTTCTTGAGGTACGCTTGTATAGCTATAAACTTACCTCTTACAACTGCTTTTGCTGCATCCCATAGGTTTTGGATCGTCATGTTTTCATTGTCATTTGTCTCTAGGTATTTTTTGATTTCCTCTTTGATTTCTTCAGTAATCTCTTGGTTATTTAGTAACGTCTTGTTTAGCCTCCATGTGTTTGTGTTTTTTACGTATTTTTCCCTGTAATTCATTTCTAATCTCATAGCCTTGTGCTCAGAAAAGATGCTTGATATGATTTCAATTTTCTTAAATTTACTGAGGCTTGATTTGTGACCCAAGGTGTGATCTATCCTGGAGAATGTTCCATGCGCACTTGAGAAGAAAGTGTAATCTGCTGTTTTTGGATGGAATGTCCTATAAGTATTAATTAAATCTATGTGGTCTGTTGTGTCATTTAAAGCTTCTGTTTCCTTATTTATTTTCATATTTGATGATCTGTCCATTGGTGTGAGGTGTTAAAGTCCCCCACTATTATTGTGTTACTGTCGATTTCCTCTTTTATAGTTGTTAGCAGTTGCCTTATGTATTGAGGTGCTCCTATGTTGGGTGCATATATATTTATAATTGTTATATCTTCTTCTTGGATTGATCCCTTGATCATTATGTAGTATCCTTCCTTGTCTCTTTTAACATTCTTTATTTTAAAGTCTATTTTATCTGATATGAGTATAGCTACTCCAGCTTTCTTTTGATTTCCATTTGCATGGAATATCTTTTTCCATCCCCTCACTTTCAGTCTGTATGTGTCCGTAGGTCTGAAGTGGGTCTCTTGTAGACAGCATATATATGGTTCTTGTTTTTGTATCTTTTCAGCAAGCCTGTGTCTTTTGGTTGGAGCATTTAATCCATTCACGCTTAAGGTAATTATTGATATGTGTGTTCCTATGACCATTTTCTTAATTGTTTTGGGTTTGTTTTTGTAGGTCCTTTTCTTCTCTTGTGTTTCCCACTTAGAGAAGTTCCTTTAGCATTTGTTGTAGAGCTGGTTTGGTGGTGCTGAATTCTCTTAGCTTTTGCCTGTCTATAAAGCTTTTGATTCCTCTGAATGAGATCCTTGCTGGGTAGAGTAATCTTGGTTGTAGGTTCTTCCCTTTCATCACTTTAAGTATATCATGCCACTCCCTTCTGGGTTGTAGAATTTCTGCTGAGAAATCAGCTGTTAACCTTATGGGTGTTCCCTTGTATGTTGTTTGTCGTTTTTCCCTTACTGCTTTCAATAATTTTTCTTTGTCTTTAATTTTTGCCAATTTGATTACTATGTGTCTTGGCGTGTTTCTTCTTGGGTTTATCCTGTATGGGACTCGGTGCGCTTCCTGGACTTGGGTGGCTATTTCCTTTCCCATGTTAGGAAAGTTTCGACTATAATCTCTTCAGATATTTTCTCTGGTCCTTTCTCTCTCTTCTCCTTCTAGGACCCCTATAATGCGAATGTTGTTGCGTTTAATGTTGTCCCAGAGGTCTCTTAGGCTGTCTTCATTTCTTTTCTTTTTTTTTTTCTTTATTCTGTTCTGCAGCAGTGAATTCCACCATTGTGTCTTCCAGGTCACTTATCTGTTCTTCTGCCTCAGTTATTCTGCTATTGATTCTTTCTAGTGTATTTTTCCTTTCAGTTATTGTATTGTTCATCTCTGTTTGTTCTTTAATTCTTCTGAGTCTTTGTTAAACATTTCTTGCATCTTCTCGATCTTTGCCTCCACTCTTTTTCTGAGGTCCTGGATCATCTTCACTGTAATTATTCTGAATTCTTTTTCTGGAAGGTTGCCTATCTCCACTTCATTTAGTTGTTTTTCTGTGGTTTTATTTTGTTCCTTCATCTGGTACATAGCGTTCTGCCTTTTCATCTTGTCTGTCTTTCTGTGAATGTCTAGAACATTTTCATCGCCCCCAAAGAATCCTTGTACCTATCGGCAGTCACTCCTTATTTCCCCCCAAGTCCGCCAGCTCTAGGCAACCACGAATCTACTTTCTTGTCTCTGCAGATTTCCCTGTTCTGGACATTTCATGTAAGTGGAATCGTACAATCCATGGACTTTTGTGTCTGGCTTCATTCACTTAGCGTAATGTCTTCCAAGTTCGTTCGTGTCGTAGCATAGATTGGTACTTTACTCCTTTTCATGGCCAAATAACATTCCATTGTCTGGATAGAGCACATTTTATTTCTCCAATCATCAGCTGAGGAACACAGGTTGCTTCCACTTTTGTGCTATTATGAATGGTTTTGCTTTGAACATTTGTCTACAGGTTTTTGTGTGGACATACGTTTTCATTTATTTTGGGTAGATACCTAGGAGGGGAATTGCCGGGTCACATGGCAACTCTATATTTAAGCTTTTGAGGAGCTGCCAGACTCTCTTCCAGAGTGGCTGCACCACTTGAGATTCCAGCAGCAGTGTATGTGGGTTCCAGTTTCCCCACATCCTCACCAACCCCAGTTGTTATCTGGTTTGGATTATAGCCCTCCTAACAGGTGTGAGTGCTGTCCCATTGTGGATTAAGAGTTATCATCTTCCAGTGCATCTTAGGAACAGGTTACAGAGGATGTTTGTGGGCCTTCTGTGATGGAAATATCCCAGGCCCAGGGGATGTAGCAGTGAAGCACAGACCAGGTGCTTGCCTTCATGGCACTCCAAGCTTCAGATCCACATACAAATCTTAGTTGGGGAGAAGGGTTAATTTCTAACTGAATTCAGTGATTACCACAATGACTATGGGTCGTTGACAGATCAGAAGCCCAGGTGAGGGGAGTTAGGTTACCAGGATTCACATTAGGGGTAATGTGAGGACCATTCAAGCTAGAATTGTTCTTGCAAGATAGACGTAATCCCTTTCTTCTCCTCCTCTCCCACTCTCTTGCCCGATTGACTTAATGCAGCTGAAGACATTTGGAATGCAGTTTGCCATTTGCTAAACCTCTTTCTCAGTGGAGTTGAAAATTAATTCCTTCAGATCTCAGACATAGACTGGGATCTTGAAATCTCACACGTTCTCAGTGCTCTCCATTACTGCCAAAAATAAATTCTCTACTTGAGTTGATGGAGGTGGGCGGGCAGAATTGGCTGGGCGCCGTGTTTGATTTCTTCTCTCCTACTTTGGGGAGAAATATGGCCATCTAGCTTTTCAACCATTTCTAAGATTTATACTTTGATTCAAAGAATTACTGTTAGCAAGGGTGAGACATTATTTTTACTCTCAAAAAAGTCCATTTTTCACTAGGTGAAATGTCTTCCTCCATGTGATTTCTCACCACATAGGGTGTGAATATCTGTGATTGTTAAGGCTAGAGCCGTCTCCTGGAGCGTGTTTTTGCATTTTACAGGCACATGTGTAGCTGTGCCCACAGCCTGGCTTGTAGGTGCCCTCACTTTCCCTCTCCATTACGTGAGGCATCCAGATGGTGGCAAGAAGCTGAGGCCTGGAGAATTGTGGTCTCTGCCCACAGACCAGGTCCTCAGCCTCAAAGACCCCAGACGGTGCGTTTGGTTCAGAAAGTGTTCCCCACACATCAGATAATTTGAGATAGTGGGGCGGGGCCTGAGACTCTGCATTCCCAGCCCACGCCCAGGTGGTGCTGCTGCTGCCGGTCCAGGGACCACATCTGGGTAGCAGTTCCCACACTTCCTCATGGGCAGGGCAGCTGCGTGCTGCGGCGTGGATGTGGCCTTCACGAAAGCAAAGAGGCTGACCCACCATACACGAGACCAAACAAACCTTCCTGGGGCTCGAAGGCAGTATTTTCTGTTACACCTTTCATTAACTTGAGGGCCCGGAGCGATGAAAACCAAGCCTCATTCACAGTTTCTGTGACTGCTGAGACCTCACCTGGTAGGAGGTGTGTGTACACAGCTCCTGGAGAAGCAGCCGGCGCCACGCGTGTGTGAACCGGCTGTAGCAATAGCAGCAGCTGAGGAAGGCAGTCCTGCCTCTTCGCTGATACAGGACCAGGAGAGAAGCTGCCTGGCGGAGGGGCAGCCACTTTGCTCGGTTCTGCGGTGCCTCACGTGTTCTTTCTTGTTCTGTGTCTTGTTCAGGGTGCCAGCGCGTACATTCTGAATTACCTAATGTACATCCTGTGGGCGTTGCTCTTCGCGTTTTTGGCCGTCTCCCTGGTACGAGTATTTGCGCCATACGCCTGTGGCTCTGGTATACCCGAGGTGAGTGGGGGCTGAATGAATTTCCTTTGTGCCAATGATAAGAGTAGCAAATGCTTCCGTGGCGCTTCTGTGCCAAGCATGGTTCCAGGCATTGGACATCTGTTCACTCATTTAGTCCTCCCAGGGAGCCTACGAGGTGGGCACTGTTACTCTCTTCATTTGAGGGCTGGGGAAACTAAAGCACAGAGAGGTTAAGTAACTTGCCCAAGGTCACTAAGCCGGTGAGCTGGGAGTCGAATCCAGCTGTCTGGCTTTATGCTCTGTTGCTTCTCAGATGCTTAGATTCTTGTCTTTACAAACCAGGCATAACTCTTAAAGCCTGTGGAGTCAGACTCCATTAACCCCACACACAAACGTGGCACTCTAGTAACTCATAAGTGCGTCTATGATAGAACGTGAAAGAGGACAGCAGTGGAGGTTTACTGCTCAGAAAGCTGACTGATGAGTAAGCTCCCTTGCCACGTTTTGCTCTTCTGGTGACAGGGTAATAGCAATCTTTAAAAAATGAATTCCACGTTCAGTACATGAGCCGTGAATGCACCCTTGTGAGTTTAGAGTTCTTATAAATATTTTTCAGCACTTTCTTGTAACCAGAGTATGAGGGAAGTGACCTCATCGATCAGGAGGAATGCCCAAGACCAAACTTCAAACCAAGGCGATCTGCTGGGTTAGAGTAATGATACTTGAGCAAATTCCCAAAAAGCCCAGACAGTAAAACTTTTAGCCAGAAATCATTTTAAAAGCTCTTAGATGATCATTCTAATCAGTGCTGTTCCATTCTCCTTCAAGTTGGTGCTTCAGCAGCGCCCATAGACGGCAGAGATGCTGAGTTTATAAAGATGTGAGCGGTCACGGCAGTGGACCCACACTCTTTGGCGGTGTCGCCAACACCGCCGCTGGTCTGGGCAGTTCATGCAAAGGGCTGGGGTAATTAAAGGATCATCGAAAGGAAAGCTCAACATTGTCTTGATCCAGGAAAAGATTAAAAAAAAAAAAAAAGACTATTTCATGCTGAACTTTGGATGATTTATATGAACAGGTTGCTGCAGGAGCCTGAAAAATAAGCTGCGATACCATCCTGTTTTCCTCGGTACAGCCAGTGCTGCTCTAAGGCACCACATGCATTCCTAAAAATCACAAAACTGCATCATCAAAACCACAGAGCTTGTGGGGAAGATGGGGCTAGGGGCACAGCGCTCAGAAACTTCACTGGTGACACATAAAAAGGATGGGACCCTCTTAAGAGCGGTAGCAGAGTTAGACACACGTTAAATGGTTAAGAAATGTATGAATACTCCCCTAGTGCATGCGTGAGCTGGGAGTTGTCTGAGACGTGTGCCTGTGTGAGTTTTGTGTATCCCTGCCCGGCTCCATTTGCAGCTGCAGTTTTCCGCCTTGTGTTTCTCCCAGATGAAATTGTGCAGAAACAGATGCGAAATTGGCATTATGCTCAAGTTCTGCCCTGACGCATGAATCACACTGGAACAAATTTGGGTTTTCCAAACAAGTGTTCAGGCAGAACTGACTGCGTTTTACTGGATATCGAAGACCGAAGGCACCCGGGACGCTGAAAAGAACAGATACTGTTAGCATCCCGGTTTCTGATCGCAGTGCCCAAAGCAGGCGCTTTGGGACTCAAGCCGCCTATCAGAATTAGGAGGTGGCCAGTGGGGAACTGGTGGGAAATTTAAAGCAGCAATAAAAGATGTGGGGGGCAGTCCCATCTTCCCCTTACAAGAACCAGAGATGCGTGGCTCAGCTCGTAGACAGACAGGGAACTCTTTCTGGGAGGGGCTGGCTGGACCTGGTCTTTGTCCAAAGCGGGCATCTTTATTTGTGACAGCTGAACTCAAAAGGAATAAACTACTGAGTTGAGCATTGTTTCCCGTGTGACAAAGCGCAAGGAACACACTGATGTGGATAAAACTCAAAAAAGCCGTATCAAGTGAAAAAAGTAAGTTGCAGAAGAATATCTAAATAAAGTATGAGTCTCTTTCTGTAGAGTCCCTAAAACAGCCAAAATGAAACAAGCATACTGTTCAGTGAGACACATATGTGCTAAAGCTATAAAGAAAGGCAAGGCAATGATTTGGAGGGGGGAGGAGGAAGGTTCCACTGAGGAAGCAAACACAGGGCTTTCAAAGGTACCTGCTCTTCTGTCCTAAACTTGGTAGTGGGTACATGAATATGCTTTCAGCCGTATATAATATGTAACAGGTTCATGTCTCTATGTATAAAAGAGTTCACAATAATCTTTTCAAGCATCAGGAGCCCAATGGAGATTTTATAATTAAGCTTTGGTTATTATGACTCAGTAGTAGAACATTTTCCCTGTTATTATAGTAGAGCTTGAAATTCCTAACCTAAGGGTGCAGTACCTACCCCAGTTCTTGGAGGAGAGGGGCAAAGTGAAAAGTAAGTGCAAATAAGTAGTTCCTGGATATAAAGAATGTCCTTCCGGTTAAAACCCAACAGACCATGCAAACAGCTCTACTCAGTTTGAGATACAGGGCTGTTCTTCACATCAGGAAAGATACTAAATGAGATCTTTAGAAATACACTTCCCATCCTAGGATGTGACCGGCCGGGAGCTGTTCCTGGTGTGCAGTGTCGAACAAACTTTGAATGCAGTGCACTTCTGCACAGTTCAAAAATCACTCATCCTTTGTAATGTTTGCTTCTGAAACATTTAGATTACTTTGGATGACAGTGTTACTGACCAGGGTTCTTGACCTCCTTAATCAATAGAAATTGATCAAAGGCCAGGCAAGAAATTCAGGGGCTTTATTGGGGCTGGAGTTGCAGCAGGGCGGGGAGGGAGAGCAAGTAACAGGTGCCCTTGCTGGCCTACTTGCGGAGGGGCAGGGCCAGCTGGTTCCTGATATGCGGTGAGGGGAGGGGTGTGTCCAGGGGTCCGGCCAGAGGGGAGGCTTAGGAGGTGTGTCCACCCCTTTGGTGATGTTGAGTGCAGGGGGCATGCGCAGTGCCCTGCTTTTGCTCCCGGCTCTTCAAAAGTGGCAGTGGGTCTCTTTGTATCTTGTTGTCCAGAATTTGCCCCGACTGGGCATGCATGCAGTTACTTTTAGTCCCTTATAGTTTCTTTGTATTTTGTTGCTAGATGTTTGTCCAGGTGCAAGCATCGCAGCACTGTAGCAAAGGGTCCCAGGTCCCAGCCAGTGTCAAAACTTCCTTTGAAACATTAAAAAAAAAACCAAATTTAGAGACCCATTTTTTTTTTCTGTGTAATAAATGCTCTTGTATTAGCTCTACAAAGCACATTTAAAAGTGCACACTAGTTCTTGGGCTTCAGAACTTAGAGCGAACTGGGCAAGGATGACTCTACTACTTTCTGCATCATTCATAGAACCACTGTGGACTGTATAAGAAATCATGTCCTCCTAGGGACTTCCCTGGTGGCAAAGTGGTTAAGAATCCACCTGCCAATGCAGGTGACACAGGTTTCAGCCCTGGCCCGGGAAGATCCCACATGCCGCAGAGCAACTAAGCCCGTGTGCCACAACTACTGAGCCTGTGTTCTGGAGCCCATGAGCCACAACTACTGAGCCAGCATGCCACAACTACTGAGCCTGTGAGCCACAACTACTGAAGCCCATGCGCCTAGAGCCCATGCTCCGCAACAAGAGAAGCCACCGCAATGAGGAGCCCGCACACCGCAATGAAGAGTAGCCCCCGCTCACCGCAACTAGAGAAAGCCAGCGCGCAGCAACGAAGACCCAACGCAGCCAAATAAATAAATAAAATTGAAGAAAACAAAGAAATCATGTCCTCCTAGAACTTACTTTGAGTTGATGTTTCAGTTCTATACAATGTGAACTTTCTCACAAATATTTATTTGCCAGAGAGGTTTTAAAGTTACCACCATCAAGTCACAAGTGTGCTGCAATACATCACCTTGAAGCCCTGCTTGATTCAGTCTCTGTTGATCCAAATTAAAGCAAGCGGTTGGATTTTGGCATCTACTGGGAATGAATTTGCCTTCTTTAGTCCCTAATTTGATCATGACAATTTTATAAAGTCATTTTAGAGAATTACAAAATACCTCTTACATTGTTCAATTCAGCACATGTCATGGCTGGCAAAGGCTCAGGTAATTTAGATGCTTGTAATTTTCTAAATGGTATTACGCTCTTCAGCTGTACCCTGGGGTCCAAATCCACATTAACTAACTGACAAAAAATTATAGATAATTTTATTCTAGGCAACACAAAAGGGCAGGGTTGTGGCAGGCATACTAAAAAGTCCCTTAAATAAAGGGATCTGAGATCCCCAGAGCACAGGCTCAGATAGGCCCACTAGCACTAGTCAAAGACCAGTTTAACCACCACTAGTTTGTCTGCCTTTAGTTAAAGGCTAGTTCAAGAAATACCATCTGATTGTAGAGCTGGAAGCCCTCACTCGTGTTCTCTAGGAAGGATCTTAGTGAGTTCTTTCGAACGGATGCCCACACACTCGTTCACTGTTGGTCTTTCTCCTTGAATTAAGAAACAGATCTCTATCAAGAATTCCTGAGATGGAAATGGTCCAGTCACACTCCTGTAAAACTGCTAGAATTAGTTCACTTCACGACCTTCTCCAAATCATCACAGGTGACATGATGCCAGAGTGTTTCAGGACCGCCCTTAAATATTGAGTAATTAGGAATACCTGTACTGCTCTTCTCAGGACGAGAGCAGTGCTTCTCTACCTGGACTGCATTTTAGAATCATCTGGGGAGGCTGTAAACCTCCTATGCCCAGGATACACCTCAGACCAGTTACATCAGATCTCGGGGTGGGGGCTACCTCGTCCTCCCTGGTGCCTAATTCCCCAGGTGATGCCACGGAGCGCCGGTGGAGAAGGACTGTAATAGCTATTTGAAAAACTGATTTCTTGGCACCCACTGGGAGGCTCTTTGACGTTATGTAAACATCCTGCCGGTGACAAGAGCTGAGACTGTCCCATTGTGTATTCTACAATGGGAAAACGGATACTGACCATGAATTTCATTAGCTGACTCACTCAGTGTCTAATAAATCTCTGATTACAGGCTTGTAAATTGCTAGCTGGGCAGTAAACATTCACTCCCTTTCAGCCAGTCGCAGCTGGGAGAGGTTGAAGGTAAAATGTTACTTAGCCATTGGTGATGCTTCCTATCCAGAAGAACCCTGTTTTGGGGGAAGAGGACTCCAGTAGATGAAGTTAATCACTGAGATTGGCCCCCCATTGAATTCTAAAAGCTTTATGCAAATTCACGTGCACCTTTAGGGAGAAAGCCATTATTTGGCAGTACGAGAGGGCAAGATTCAATGGAAGGGAAGCGGTTGCCATGGATTCAGATACCCTTACATCCCCCAGAGGTACGTTATTAGAATGTTGAGCATCTTCTTTTTCCAATATTGTATTAAGAATATTTTCAAACATACAGGAAGGCCGAAAGAATTGGACAGTAAACACCCATATACCTCTGGCCTGCATCAGGGGTTGGCAGACTTTTCTGATAAAGGGCAGAGAGTCAATATTTTGGACTTTGTGGGTCAAGAGGCACAATTGAGGAACTATTCTCACTAAAAGGCTAGTAGTCTTGTTTACATATTACATTTAAAAACATTAAAAGCACTCTTAGGGCTTCCCTGGTGGCGCAGTGGTTGAGAATATGCCTGCCGATGCAGGGGACACGGGTTCGTGCCCCGGTCCGGGAGGATCCCACATGCCGCGGAGTGGCCGGGCCCGTGAGCCGTGGCCGCCGAGCCTGCGCGTCCGGAGCCTGTGCTCCGCAACGGGAGAGGCCACAACAGTGAGAGGCCCGTGTACCGCCAAAAAAAAAAAGGCACTCTTAGCTCATGTGTCATATACAACAGGCCGTGGGCTGGATTTGGCCCACGGGCCAGTTTGCCGACCCTGATCTAAAGTTCAATTGATATTTTGTTGTATTTGCTTTGTCACATAGCCAGCCAGATGTCCCTTTATCTTGGCCATCTTTCAGTAGTGAAACATTAACAGTTAAAATCAATAGATTGGCTTCCCTGGTGGCGCAGTGGTTGAGAGTCCGCCTGCCGATGCAGGGGACATGGGTTCGTGCCCCGGCGCGGGAAGATCCCACATGCCGCAGCGCGGCTGGGCCCATTAGCCATGGCCGCTGAGCCTGCGTGTCCGGAGCCTGTGCTCCTAAACGGGAGAGGCCACAACAGTGAGAGGCCCACATACCGCCAAAAAAAAAAAAAAATCAATAGATACATGTATCTTTTCAACACAACAGAGGGTAAAATGCGCAGGATAAATGCCATAAATAAAATGAGACTGAGAAGTATTTATTCAGTCCTCATTATGACCTCTCCTTACTCTCGGAATTATTAACACGTACTATGCATTGAAATTGTTTCAGGGTTCCATTAATACATAAAATTAGGCGTTAATATAAATTCTCAATATAAAATTATAGCTAAATTAACAACTAAAGCAGCCTCTCTTCAATCTGATATAGTGAATCTCAGTTTGAAAGGTCCTTCTCAGAGGAGGGAGAGGTTACTTTCCTAGCCATGGCGCTGAAGCAGCTCACTCCCTATCGCTCTCCATCCTGTGTTTCAGATAAAGACGATCTTGAGCGGCTTCATCATCAGGGGCTACTTGGGCAAGTGGACCCTGCTGATCAAGACTGTCACCCTGGTGCTGGTGGTGTCCTCGGGCCTGAGCCTCGGCAAGGAAGGGCCGCTGGTGCACGTGGCGTGCTGCTGTGGCAACTTCTTCAGCAGCCTTTTCTCCAAGTACAGCAAGAACGAGGGCAAGAGGCGCGAGGTGAGCGGGTGCAGGACGAAGCGCCCTCCCACCCTCTGCAGGCTCACCAGCACCCGCTGATTTGCCGGAAAGGCCTCGGGCTGACGGGGAGCTCTTTGCTTCGCAGGTGCTGTCAGCCGCGGCCGCTGCTGGGGTCTCTGTCGCCTTTGGTGCTCCGATCGGGGGTGTGCTTTTCAGTCTGGAAGAGGTGAGCGTGGGCACTGGGGGGCCCCGTGGTTCTGGGCGCCGAGGAGCGCATGGGGGGTCGGGGCGGCAGGAGGCTTCCCTCCCTAGCCCTCTGAGGACCAGATGCGAAGGAGGGTTGAGAGATTCCTGCAGCTCACGAAGGAGCCGCAGTGTTTGCCATGAAATACGTGTTTTCAAGTCCTGGTGAAAAATTGCCAGTGTGATTTCTGGGGGGAGATTTGCAGTCTCCTCTCTCTTTTTCGTAAACGACATAATGGAGCATTTTTATGTTTTGCAACCCAAATGGATCTAGTCCAGCAGTTGGCCCACGTTGTCTGTAAAGGACCAGGTAGCAAATATTTTAGGCTTTGCAGGTCTCAGGGCTCGGTCGCAACCACTGGGCTCTGCCCTTGTAGCGTGGAGGGCGCCACAGACAACACGCACGTGTGCGGCGTGGCTGCCTTCCAACAAGACCTTCCCTATGGATGCTGAAGTTTGAATTTTATATAATTACCACTTGTCACTAAGTCTTGTTCTTTTGAATATTTCACGTGTCACAAAACAATTCTCTCTTCCCCCAACCATTTAAAAAAATGTACAAGCCATTCTTAACTCATGTGCCCTCCAGATACATTTGCTGGGCCAGGGGTTTCAACCCATGATCTGTAGTCTGGAGAATCAAATCAGAGGTTTCTTTTCTTTTAGGAGGGTCTCTGTGCTGTAAACAGAATTATGATGAAGTGTTCTCATTTCTCTAAAAAAATAGCTCAAACACACCTTGACTAGTATCCGTTCCAATTTTAGACATAGAGTCCTTTAAATATCTTTGTTAGTGCATTTGGGCCGTACTCACACCGACGCTGAGGAAGTGAGTACCACCCATCTTTGGCCTTGAGTGTGACTTTGTGGCCTATGCCAGCGGGTGGCTGCTGATCGGGGGCAGGGGCTCTGGGCGGCTCTTTCTTTCGCCAGTCTCTGATTTTCCACCTGTTCGTCGGTCGCAGGTCAGCTACTACTTTCCCTTAAAGACCTTGTGGCGGTCCTTCTTTGCGGCCCTGGTGGCAGCCTTCACGCTGCGATCCATCAACCCCTTTGGGAACAGCCGCCTCGTCCTCTTCTACGTGGAGTACCACACGCCCTGGTACATGGCCGAGCTCTTCCCCTTCATCCTGCTTGGGGTCTTTGGGGGCCTGTGGGGAACCCTCTTCATCCGCTGCAACATCGCCTGGTGCAGGAGGCGCAAAACCACCAAGCTGGGGAAGTACCCGGTGCTGGAGGTCATCGCGGTGACCGCCATCACTGCCATCGTCGCCTACCCCAACCCCTACACGCGCCGCAGCACGAGCGAGCTCATATCCGAGCTCTTCAATGACTGCGGGGCCCTCGAGTCTTCCCAACTCTGTGACTACATCAATGACCCCAACATGACACGGCCCGTGGACGACATCCCCGACCGCCCGGCCGGGGTCGGGGTTTACACGGCCATGTGGCAGCTGGCCCTGGCGCTGATCTTCAAGATCGTCATTACCATATTTACCTTTGGCATGAAGGTAAGTGAAGGGGAGGGAAGGTGTCAGGGGAGGGAGGCAACCTCTCTCCTTCCGGGGACATCACCCTAGTCCCCAGAATAAGATCGTGACGAGGGGGAAAGGGGAGGTGACGTTTACTGAATGTTCTCATGTGCCGGGCACTTGACATTCTTTTAATCAACAAGAAACAACGCTTTTGATAAACAGCAAGCCTATGGAATCGAGATTTATAACCCCATTTTACAAGTGAAGAAGCTAAGGCTTGGAGTATATCATTCACGTGGAGACGTGTACAGCTTGGTGAATTCTCACAAAACATACACACTTGTGTGACCAGCACCCAGGACCAGGAGCAGAACAGTGGGAACCCTCTAGAAGCCCCTTGGATTCCATGACTGTTGCTTTTTGTGGTATTCTTACGAATTAAAAAAAAAAAAAAGTCTAGGGACTTCCCTGGTGGTCCATTGGTTGAGAATCCACCTTCAATGCAGGCGACACGGGTTCAATCCCTAGTGGTAACTAAGATCCCACATGCCGAGGGGCAACGAAGCCTGCCTGCCACAGACTCCAGAGCCCACGCGATCTGGAGCCCCCATGCCACAACTAGAGAGAAGCCTGCGCGCAGCAACGGAAGATCCCACGTACCGCAACTAAGACCCGACACAGCCTAAATAAATAAATAAATAAAAATATTTTTTGAAAGTCTAAGAAGCTGTGTACTTGGGTGCAGTGGTCAAACACAAACCTGAATTTTTGCCTTAAGAACAAGGAAGGATGAACGTTACTCAATAGGTAAATGTCTCTGATGCAAAGGGATTTATTTTCTTCTGGTGCCTGCTGGGAGAAGCCTGCTTTGAAGTTACAGGGGGTTAAATGACAGGGGGCTAAGGGGTGCTCAGAAAGGAACAATTTCCTCAGGAATGTCTCACACTCTGGAAATCACACCCGAGGATCCAAACTTCACTTGAATTTGGGTAAAGATCCACTTGCACCCTCAGACTGATGACAGCTGGGGGGCGGGGGTGGGGTAGGGTGACATAAATGCAGCTCCCAGTCAGGATCAGCGGTCACACGCAGTCTCCACGAACAGAGTCAAGTCTGTTCTGTAGCACGTGTCTGATCACTAGAGAAATGAACATGTTTTTCACACAGCAAAATATAAAACACGCTATTACCAAGGCCTTTCAGTTTCCATGGTCTATTTCTTTGCTGCATCTAGCCTGGCTTGAAAATATTCAGAATACTTTTCGGAAAATGGACTTTGTTAGCAAGATGGACCTGCCCCTCCCCCCCATCTCTCTGACAGGTGTTTGGCCAGTGTACATACGAGAGGGCAGTAAGCCCGTGCCAGGGTTTTTGGAAGATGCAGGGCAGCTACACTGATGCTTTTAGCTTCTTTCTTTGACCTGTGAACAGTTGAAGGCCTTGCTTTTCCATTTTCATGCTGTGGCTTGACATTTAATTTTAAAAGCTAATCTGAATGACACGTGAGGGGAGAGAGAAAGTGGTAAGTATCTCAAGTGACAGATGTGCACTTTGAATGTTATTTGCAGTGCGGCTTATCATTCTTTAATCCACAGGAGGCAAACTAGGCCAGCTTTTGAAGGCGAGGAAATGAAAGTGTAAAATTCCATTTTCTCCAAGTCACAGTAGATACGACCAAGCAGGTGAAATCACTGGTCCCATGGTTTCCCAGCTGACCCATGTTTTGAAGCGTTGCCCCTCCTTTGAAGACCGAAGCAAAATGCAAGCTTGTCGAGGGGGGCCAGAGTTTCCCGGCGGCGGGGCAGCGGGAACGGGGCTCCCTCCCCTCACGCTTCTTTCCCCTGCGCTCCCCGCAGATCCCGTCTGGTCTCTTCATCCCCAGCATGGCTGTGGGGGCCATGGCAGGCAGGATGGTGGGAATTGGCGTGGAGCAACTGGCTTACCATCACCACGACTGGATCATCTTCAGGAATTGGTGCAGGCCCGGAGCAGACTGCGTCACCCCAGGGCTCTATGCCATGGTGGGAGCTGCCGCCTGCCTAGGTACCGTGTGTGTGTGTGTGTGTACCACCTACAATAGTGGATAGTCTCCAGTTTTCCAGCTCGAGGGGTTCTGGTAGAGAGTGATGCTTGCTGAGTCAGAAACCTGCAGAGCCCACATAGGCTCCACTCACCAGAAAAGCAAGGCGTGTGGTCCTGGGTGAATAGACAACTTGCTGTCCCTCACGGGAGAAGAGCCCCGCAGGCAGATGTGACTTATGGCTCCTGACGCTAGGCTGTGTTTACCGAGCCTGGCCTCTGTCCCAGAGGTCCGAGCCTGGGCGCCGTGTAGGACTGTCTCCGTAGAACAGGTGCCTGGAGGGTAGAGCCGGCTTGTCGGTTTGCACAGTTCATGTCCTCTTGCGGGTGTGGAGTGGAGTCCTGCAATTTCATTCGTCCCTTTGGTTTGCAGGTGGCGTTACCAGGATGACGGTGTCGTTGGTGGTCATCATGTTTGAATTGACGGGTGGTCTCGAGTACATCGTGCCCCTGATGGCGGCAGCCGTGACCAGCAAGTGGGTGGCGGATGCCTTTGGGAAGGAAGGCATCTACGAGGCCCACATCCACTTAAACGGGTACCCGTTCCTGGACGTGAAGGACGAGTTCACCCACCGCACGCTGGCCACCGACGTCATGCGGCCACGGCGGGGGGAGCCGTCGCTGTCCGTGCTCACCCAGGACAGCATGACCGTTGAGGACGTGGAGACGCTCATCAAGGAGACCGACTACAACGGCTTCCCCGTGGTCGTCTCCAGGGACTCGGAGCGCCTCATCGGGTTCGCCCAGAGGCGGGAGCTGATTCTTGCCATAAGTGAGTAAAGCAGGGAGGCTCACGTTTCACAGAGACGAATGGCGCCTCTGTGGCCCGACGTCCTCAAAGGGGTTTGAGAGAGTGGACGAGGGTCGGAGGGCTTCAGGCCAGGTTCTGTCACGCTTTAATGCTTATTCGTTGCACCTGGGCGTCTGGCCCGAATGCCGTAGGTCTGGGGCGGGGCCCGAGACTCTGCATTTCTCCCGAGCTCCCTCTTAATGCTGCTGCTGCCCCCAAGTCACACCGTGAGGGACAGTGTCTTGTCGGAGGCATTCTTGGCTGGACGCCGACCACCACGTTTGCAAGCAGCCCCTGGGCCCCTCCCGTTAGGAGACACGCGCTCCGCCTTTTAGGTACCTACTGGGTGAAGCTGAGCGGGAAGAGGTGGGAGAGCTTGGGCTGGCCGGGCCGGCCGGTCGCAGAGACAGACTTCCAGGCAGGCTGACCGGCTCACATGCTGAGCTCTTTGCCTCAGACGCCTCCCCCGGCGCCGCTCAAGCCCTCCACTCCGCGACTATGTCCGGTGCCATCAGTTAGAGGCCCACGTGGGCCCGGTCAGTTCCGTGGGATGCTTTTCCTCCTCGTGCGCTAACCGGATCAGCTGGGCCGAGGGGCAGGCTGCTGAGTTGGGAGAGCAGAGAGGGGATGGTGCCCAGCTGGGATGTTCCCGACACGGGCGGCTCAGAGAAGCCCCGGGCTCCCGTTGGCCCAGGGATGAGCGCCTTGGAAGGGGAGCGGGAGGTAGGAGGGTTCCACAGACAGAGGCCCGCGTGTGAGTCTTTGGAGGCCCGGGAGGGAGGAGCAGCAGGCCTTAGCGGGCTCCCCGGGGGTGGTCCTTGCGGACTTCCTGATGCAGCGGGGGCAGGGAGCCGCAGGGCACATCCGTGGCGCGCGGTAAACACTGATGCCCCCCCCGGCTCAGCACCCCTGCGTCTCACGGTACGCCGGGGCCCGTGACACGGCTCATGGGTGCCCTTGATGATTGTACTTCCAGAACATTTGTGAAGTTTGCCAGGGGGACTTTTCCAGGTATGATGGTAGAACGCCCCACCGGGAACACACCTTTGCTTATCCCTGGCCTTTGTTAACTATTTCTTAGGCTCTTGCTTTGAATTTCTACAACCTCTTCGCTATGTTACGTAGCTTGTAAAATGTTTTTAAAGTATCTTCATCAAAGGCTCAATAAAAATAAGTTTAAATAAGCTCTATAGCCTCTAATTTTAGCTTGTTGCTCAAACATATTTACCTCCCCCAAGCAACAGTTGATTTCATATTTTAGAAACGAAAGTACATTTGTGCTTTAAGTGCTCCATGATGCTTCTCTTTATTATACGTCCTGTCGTTTAACAGGTAGGTGCCTTTAGGCATGACCATTGCCTTATAAATAATGAGATTTTTTTTTTTAAAAAGCTGTATAGTAGGGTTGGGTTTGTTTTAAATTAATGTAATCAGCAGGCTTTAAAAATTTATTCAGTCCTTAAAATCTTTTAAGCAAAGGTTGAAATTTAAACACTCTAGTAATAAATGTCACGGAATCCATTACCTATTGTGTAGCTCCAGGCACACCTGCTAAGAGAGAGCTTACTAATTTTGCTGAAACCCATTACTGTAATCAAGTGGGAAGCAGTAATTGTCATCAGCCGGTTAGAGAAGAAATTTAAGCTTGCCAACCCAGTGCCCTCCTAGAAGCTATGTTTGGAATGTCTGAAGAGGCAACACGCCGCGTAAATAATACCTTTATGCTTTCCATCAGACCGATAAGAGTATGGAAGCTGCCATTTACATGGTTTGCGGGAAAGCAAGGAGTGTTTGGCTGTGAGCAGTGAGAAAAGCTGTTTTGCTGCTCCGTGGATATAGAAAAGTCCTGTACTCCAGTGGAGAAATTCATTACCTGTATTTGCAGACTTAGACGCCCTTTTGCGAATATAGAAATAGGACATAAGCATTTAGCTAGTAACGATCCCATGCCAATTTCCCTTTCAGGGGACTCGGGAGCAGAGATTTTACATAGATCCGAGATAAGAAAAGAGTAGTAAATGAGACAAAGATTTTTTTCTCACGTGTCATGTTTAAAAAGGTATCAGTTGCTCCCGTGAAGCTGAAAATGTCTTATTTTCAGTCTGTCTCTGGAATGCCAAACCATAGCTGTTGTCTTTGCTGGAGAGCCATTAGTCGCAGCACCTCGGAAGCGTGGCTCTTTCACCATCACGTACTCACACGTAGGGCCATATGTGGCCCTTGTTCAAGTTCCTGGTAGATGGGGCTTTACCTCTTGGTGCTCTCTGCAAACACGAGCCTCTTTCTGTGCTCAGCAGGCTCAGGCTCTTCTAGTCTTGAGTTCCACAGTTAAGTGAGGCTGGATCCAGAGAGGACTCAGTGGGAAGCCGCAAAGATGATTAAAGGGATGGAAAGTTAGAGTCATGGGCCAGAGTTAAGGGGACTCTCATGTTTTTCGCCTGGTGGATGATTTGATGATGATTCTCCAGCATGTGGAAGAGGCCCACTTGCAGAAAGGGATCTATGTCCAGAACTGAACAACAAGATACGTATCAGATCTGTCGGACGGGTTCTTTAGGGATAAAGAGGTTTCTTCCTGGGAGAGCTGTTTGTTAATGATTGGGATAGGCCGTGGAGAACAGCGGTGTCATCTGCTTCTTTCTGCCGGGGATGAAAAGATACATGCAGAGGGACTGCTCCATGCCTTATAAACTATAACTTGTCAGAAGATCATCTGCTTTTTCTTCTAAATAGTTTTTACTTTTTTACCACATCACCTTTGTACTGACCACCACTATAGTTGCTTCTAATTTTCCATTTTAACCTTTCTTGTCAATTACGTCTGTTTTATGGAAGCACTTTTTAACCTTTGATATCTGGCATCTGCCTAAGCTTTTTTAAAATTAAAAAAGATTTGTTTTGTTTTGATTTTTTTACTGAAGTAGAGTGGATTTACAATGTGTTCATTTCTGCTGTGCAGCAAAGTGACTCAGTTATGCATATAGATACATTCATTCTTTTTTATATTCTTTTCCATTATGGTTTATCACAGGATATTGAATATAGTTCCCTGTGCTATACAGTAGGACCATGTTGTTTATCTGTGGAAGCATTTTTTTTCTTTTCTTTTTAAAAATTAATTAATTTATTTTTGGCTGCGTTGGGTCTTCGTTGCTGCACGCGGGCTTTCTCTAGTTGCAGCCAGCGGGGGCTACTCTTCGTTGCGGTGCGCTGGCTTCTCATTGCGGTGGCTTCTCTTGTTGTGGAGCACGGGCTCTAGGCATGCAGGCTCAGTAGTTGTGGCACGTGGGCTCAGTAGTTGTGGCTCACGGGCTCTAGAGCGCAGGCTCAGTTGTTGTGGCGCACGGGCTTAGTTGCTCCGCGGTGTGTGGGATCTTCCCGGACCAGGGCTCGAACCCTTGTCCCCTGCATTGGCAGGCAGATTCTTAACCACTGCGCCACCAGGGAAGTCCCTATGGAAGCATTTTTAACGAACAGGATGACAGCGTATTACCTCCCTAAAATCATGAGTAGTTTCTCAACCTTAACGCCATTAACATTGGGGTGGATCATTCTTTGTTGAGGGGGGCTGTCCTGTGCACTGTAGGATCATCCCTGGTCTCTACCCACTAGAGGTCAGTAGCAACCCCATCCCCCCAGTTATGAGACCCCAAAATGTCTCTGGATATTGCCAAATGTCCCGAGGGTGGAGGCAGAATTACTCCCAGTTCAGAACCATTGCTCTAAAGCCATTGTAATCACTTGCTGGATATGTGATTATTTCCAGTCTTTTAAAATTTCCTGGCCTCTCATAGTTTGTGGAATTCACTTTATCAACACTTTCCTCATTACCCTCCCTGCACCTGGCATTATGATCGTACTGCTGCTAGCAATGGAGTGTCAGGTTGAATGACCTTAACCGGCACTCGTAAAAGGTACATCATTTTTCAGGAGCTGCAGCCACTGATAGTAGTTGTGGTAGAATAGAACAGCAGACCCCCAATACTAGCAACAATTTTTAAAAGTTTAGGGGCTAACAAAAGTTTAGACGTAACAAAAATGATCTTTACAACAAAAATGAAGTTTATTACATTTTTTAAAGTAAAAGTAATACTCAGAATGTTGGGGAAATCAGAAGCAAAAGAGAAAATTAAAAAGGTGCCCACACTTTCAACACCGTAGAAGGCTCTGGTTAATATTTAGTGCTTTTCTTATCTTTTAGGCCTTTTACACATGTAATGCTGGGCTCTCTCTCTTTTTTTTTTTTTTTTGGCTTCTTTTCTAACACAGCTTCCCATGAGTCCCTGGGGTCTGGGAGCCTATACTCTCATAGCACTGGATCATGCCCTGGGTGAGGGCTTGGTTTACCCTTTCTTACAGGAAATATTTCGTGTATCATCCACCATGTGCTGGTGCTGTCTCAGGAGCTGCCCTCTGTGAACTTGCATGCTGGAGTTTGTTGCAGGCATTTTGGTGACAGATGATTTGTTGTCCAAAGTGGGAGTAGGTGGTTCTCCCAGTAGAGAGATGAGGAGAGCTTTCTTGCTGATTCTTCCATTCACCAGCTTTTGGCTGTGCGTCGCACCTCCACCCCCAAAGTTCAATCAAGGCTTTTTTTTTTTTTTTTTTTTTTTGCGGTATGCGGGCCTCTCACTGTCGTGGGCTCTCCCGTTGCAGAGCGCAGGCTCCGGACACGCAGGCTCAGTGGCCATGGCTCACGGGCCCGGCCTCTCCACAGCACGTGGGATCCTCCCGGACCAGGGCACGAACCCGCGTCCCCTGCATCGGCGGGCGGACTCTCAACCACTGCGCCACCAGGGAAGCCCCAATCAAGGCTTTAAGGATAGGTCTTTATAATAGAGCTCCACAGTGGCCTCACAGAGAGCAGAGCCCTTCTGAGAGAGCCACAGCTGCTACTCTCGGAGTACTAAGGAGCGCTGCCCATGTCTCCGGCTCTGACCCCAGCTGTTGCCTTTGATTCTTGTTTGGCAGTGGACGGCTCAGGGCTTTCCTTCGTAATGCCTCCTTTGTGAGATAGGCTCTGTTCTACGTGACAGGCAGAGCCAAGGACACCGACGTTCAGTAGACCTACCCACTCGTTCATCTACTTGTTGGTTGATTGACGCATGTGTGCACTTGGCAAATGCCTGTTTTGTGTCTGCTGTATTCTCGGCATTGTCCAGGCACTGGGAATGCAGTGCTGAGCAGGAATTCACGGAGCTAGGTGCTGTTAGAATCAGGGCTTCTAACCCAATCAGTAGATTCAGAGGCAATGGAAGCTTGTTACTCATTTCAACACGTGAATTGACAGTTGGCTACGTTGTATTTGGTTTTATGAGGGGGCTCAGCAAACCCATGTGATCAGTTCTTGATTGGGTTTTTTTTTTTTTTTTTTTTTGTGATATGCGGGCCTCTCACTGTTGTGGCCTCTCCCGTTGCGAAGCACAGGCTCCGGACGCGCAGGATCAGCGGCCACGGCTCACGGGCCCAGCCGCTCCGCGGCACGTGGGATCCTCCCGGACCGGAGCACGAACCCGCGTCCCCTGCATCGGCAGGCGGACTCTCAACCACTGGGCCACCAGGGAAGCCCCTTGATTGGGTTTTGTGGCTTGATCCAATCCTGATGTTCAACTGGATTGTTGAAATAGATGGGATTCCTGTTACGTGGGACTTTTAGAGAATCAGTCGGTCTGTGAAAATGAGCGATAAGTGTGTGTTGACGGTGGCCGCCCACCTTAGCGTTTCAGGACAGAACCGTCTCCATTTAGGAGAGAAATGCACAGTGTGTATTGTGTGGCATCTACGTCTGAAAACATGTGCATCAGTGTCATCTGGTATTTGTGGTTGAATTGTACTCAATTTGATGTAACTCGATTGAACCTGACCTACATACTGTGCAGGCATTTGCCCAGCGGGCCCTCTGTTCCCCTTTTAAACAGAGACCCGTCTTCAAACTCAGTCTGACCCCGAACGCTGCCAGTTTTCCATTAGAGTCCTCTGTTGCAATAAATAGCCGTAGAGCCAGCAGTTAGAATTTTATTTTTCAAAGAACAATATAGGTGAATAGTAGTCTTTGAGAAGGCAAAAAAAAAAAGAAAAAAATGTATTGAAGAAACCAGGATCCATTTTAAGGCAAGCCTTGCTGTACATTTTCCCTAACCTTTTCCCATGAACCAAAAGAAAGATTAAAATTCCAACAGAAGGAAAATCGCCTTGGAGAAATATCTTGAGACCGATGGATTTATTTCATGTGTGACTTAAAATAGCCTAGGTTTCTAGTACCGCGTGAAGCTGTATTTCTAATGAGTTCCTGTTACCCTACTTTTCTTCAGCTCTCTTTCACGGGGGGCCTGCCAACAGATAGAAATAGGCTAATTGTTACCATAACAATTTTGCTATCTTTCTTTGAGAAATCCACAAAGTGGCCCATATTTAAGAGAGGCGATCCAAGGGGTGGGGGGAATGCAGCTTTTCTAGGGTTATTTCTTTGGTCCCAAGGGTCATAGTTAGACTGAGCTGCGTTTCTGGGCTGTGAGCCTAGGATGGTCCTCTTGGTTTCTTGTTCCTTTCAGGATTTATAATGCCAGCTGGGCCGGTTATACGTTAGTTTGTAAAAAAAAAAAAACCCAAAACCAAAAACCATGTATTAAGGTCATTGGGCAGCCAAGTGAGGTTCCTTTTCACGTCAGACGTCAGCCCCTGATGAGGCGAAAGGGTGGCAGGCCCTGGGCCAGCTGGGTGCCCTGGCGTCCAGGCAGAAGCAGTGCATTTCCCTAAAGGAAGTAGCCTGGTCAGGTCCTCCTTGCAAGACTTTGGCAGTGAATGATCAGGTCACAGCAGGGGGGGTCTCGCACAGCAGGGGGGTCTCGCACAGCATTCGCTTGAGAGAGAGAGATGCCAATT
This sequence comes from Kogia breviceps, assembly GCF_026419965.1. Classification (NCBI taxonomy): domain Eukaryota; kingdom Metazoa; phylum Chordata; class Mammalia; order Artiodactyla; family Physeteridae; genus Kogia; species Kogia breviceps. The sequence goes on along the minus strand of NC_081330.1, from coordinate 127,443,599 downwards.
TCACAGATGTTTGGCTGAAGCTCCTCGTTAAGAATGTAGAGTCTGCCTTCTGCGCCCCTCCTCTGTGGGATTCTAGGCTGCTGGGGGAGGGCAGTCGTGTGTTGCCGTGGGGTGGGGTGGGGTGGGGTGGGGTGGGGGAAGGGACTCGGCAAGGGACTCCCGTGGGGCTCACCGTCCGGCTTGCCCATTCCAGAGAACGCCAGACAGAGGCAGGAGGGCATCGTGAGCGACTCGGTCATGTACTTCACCGAGGAGCCCCCTGAGCTGCCAGCCAACAGCCCGCAGCCCCTGAAGCTGCGGCGCGTCCTGAACCTCAGCCCTTTCACCGTCACGGACCACACCCCCATGGAGACGGTGGTGGACATCTTCCGGAAGCTGGGGCTCCGCCAGTGCCTGGTGACGCGCAGCGGGTGAGCGGCGGGACCCTGGGGGGAACGAGATGAAGGGGACGCGGGCTCAGCCCTTGGGGGACTGGCGGGGACCGGGGCAGGCGGGTGGGTGGCAGTGCTCGGAAGAGATGTCACTAGGTGAGCCCGGGAGGAGGAGTTGCCGGCGAGCTTGGGACTCAGGCTTCCAGGTGGGGCTGCTGTCTCTGCCCTGAGGTTGAAGGTTGAGTCCCGAGGGGAGGAGCCCACGGGGAGGGGCTGGGGCTCCCCCGCCACCCGCAGTGGTCCTGGCTCTGGGGGAAGGTTCGGTCTGTCCTGCTGTGACGTTGCGATGTGACAGCACATTCCTCCACGTCACGGCGCTCTGCAGAAGCGAGCAACAGGGGTCTCAGGGCTGATGAGAAAACTAGGGTTAGGCGCACAGCGCTCGAACACTTCGTCCGTGACGGATTAAGAAAAAAAGAGAGATGGGAATCTCATAAAAACGGTCAGACATTTACACACATTAAATGGTTGAGAAGCATATCAGAAAGACAGTTTACTGTCCCTTCACCTTGAGCAAGCCCCGCAGTGGCTTGTGGAAGCGGGCATCGCGAGGGCTGCGGCTGAGTATTCCCCTGCCCCCGGGAGCTCCCAGCCGGGGCATTTTTCTCTGTCCTCCTGGAGTTGCTTGTGGATGAAGTCACCCACAGGCAAACGTGAGGTTCACAGTATGCTCAGATTGCTTCCTTATACATCAGTCGGTTTGAAGCGACTTCATGTGTTCAAACGTTATCGCAGAGCCGAGCGATTTGGTGGCCCATGGCATCGTCGCCGCCGCAGCAATATTGCTTTCGCTCTGTGTTGTCGCGAACTAGGAAAGCAGCTCCGCAAAGATCAAAGGTTCGTGATGGTGTGAGAGGTGCACTGCTCCGTGGGCCGTGCTTCGGGCTCCGGGGCTCTCCCTAAATTCCAGGGCCTCAGAAGCTTGGGTGGAGCGAGAGATTGGCTCCGTCCAGGTAGCCCGGAACCTAGGATCCTCTGCCCAGTTGAGTCCTTTATGGGCTGGGGGGTGGGAGGTGGGGTATGGGCCGTGGAGACATTGGTGCCAGGCATTCTTCCCGCCGCGCTGCTCGTGGCTCTGCAAGGAGCTGAATTTGCACTTGACCCAGAGGACTCTGCCGATGGGACGAGTGTCCTCCTTAGCTCTGACTGCAGCTGGGGTATGTCTTGCACATGGGGAGGGGCAGTCAATAAGGAACAAATAAATAAGCGTTTGAGGCTAGAGGTCACTTCTGCTGGTGGTTTTTAAAGGAAGTCAGTGGTTCTCACCCTCGAGCAGGCGTCAGAATCCCCCAGGGGAGTAAACCTCTAGGTTAGACCCAGAGTGCCGGGCCCTCCTGCAGCTACTGATCCCTCCGACCTGGGAGGGGGCCCGAGAATGTGTATTTCTAACCAGCTCCCAGGGGTTGCTGCTGGTTGGGGTCCCCACTCTGCAAACTGCTGAAGCCCACCGATGAACCTGAATTTCCAGCGCTTGGCAGAAATGCCACCGGGATCACCCGTGTCATCTCAAGTGTATAGCAGTTTCTCTTTCCCTTTAAAATAATAATCCAATGTCAGTTATCATTGGAATCTCCAGTTCTGGCAGGAAATGCTGCCCTCGACGCCCGCTCACACCTCATGGAGCCCCGTGAGGTTTTCCTGTGAAGATCTGGGTGTCGAAATTGGCTCCGAATGTTCGGCGAGAAAACAATCGCACCCTCTCTCTCGCTCTACATATTTTAAACAAACACAGATGCTGATACATTAGTGCTGGCAAGAGATCCTTGTTTGCGGGGCCTTTCATCTTCTCGGGCTTTGAGCCAGGGCAGGCGCGGCTCAAGCCAGCTCGCGTTTTTGATGTATTCCGTCGCCATGTGCCTTTCCTGCTCTAGGCCAATCACTTGAGCTCGTACCCTTGACTCGCGTTGTCTGCAGGATTTCTCAGTGCCTGGGCTCCCAGGTGATCGTGAAAACAGACCAAGAGCCAGGGAAGTCTTTGTCTCCCTAGGGCCAGAGTCTAGGAAGCCTCCAGTGGCCAAGAGTGAATTTGGGATTTCCTCCACAGAGGATCTAGAAAGAAAAAGTGAGAAGGGGAGATGGTGTCAGCTTCCACCAAGCCCTGCTAGGTGGGCCTTGGGGGCCTGGACGCCGTGGCCTTCTCGCAAGAGCCCAGCTGCCCTAATCTGAATTATGTTCATGGTCCTAGATGGACTGTTTATCATTCCCCAGATTCACTTGAACTGCTACCCAAAGGGGCTGGAAGTTTAAACCCTTGATTTATATCAAGTAGGACGTTTCATACCACTAACAAACCCCGCTTGATTTAATGCTGCCTCCTTTCGGGAGGATGTTCAACTTTCTTCTTTTCTGATAGTTATTTCCCCAGAGCCATTATAACCAGCTTGACTTACAGACGTAGTTACCAAGCTTTAAGACGGGGTTGTCAGGACTGCATGTGCCTGACCTTTTGATATTATCTCCGGGGTGACTGTAAGAGGACAAAACCCAGGCTTTGTAGATATGGGAGGGGTGTCTGTGTGTGTTAACAAGTTGTGTTTTCTCAAAGTGGCGTTGGTTTCATCGGCATCTTACTGAGCATCTATGTGAGGGAGAACTGGAGGAGGGTCAAAAAGCGTTTAAAAAAAAAAAATCAAGGAGCTTGTCATCTACCGAGGAACATGGACGCCTTCCAATTTGAGTGGTGTTCCCCGGGTGTTCTGGAGGGCAGTGTCCTCAGCCAGGCTTTCCAGTAGAAAAGAAATGTCCGAAAGAACAAAAGAGCCTTTTAAGCTGAGGGAGTGTCTGCCAGTTGGTGGCCGCCAGCCACGGAACTCCTCCCACCGTGGATGAAAAGGTGCTTCACCTTTTCACGTGCTGCCACGTCTCTGATGATCGCAGCTTTCTTAGTGGTGTGTTATACGCGTAAGCTGCTTGCCTTCTGACTATTCCTTTTTGATTTATTTTATTTATTTATTTATTTATTTTTGCTGGTACGCGGGCCTCTACTGTTGTGGCCTCTCCCGTTGCGGAGCACAGGCTCCGGATGCGCAGGCTCAGCGGCCACGGCTCACGGGCCCAGCCGCTCCGCGGCATGTGGGATCCTCCCGGACCGGGGCACGAACCCGCGTCCCCTGCATCGGCAGGTGGATTCTCAACCAATGCGCCACCAGGGAAGCCCCCTTTTTGATTTTAAAGGGAGTTGAAGGACCGTTATGGACTGAACTGTGTCCCCCCCCCCCGCCCCATCCCAGAATTCATATGTTGAAGCTCCAGCCTCCAATATGACTGTCTTTGGAGATGGGGTCTTTAAGGAGGTAGTTAAGGTTAAATGAGGTAATAAAAGTGGGGCCCTAATCTGATAGGACTGGTGTCCTTAAAAGAAGAGGAGTGGGCTTCCCTGGTGGCGCAGTGGTTGGGAGTCTGCCTGCCGATGCAGGGGACACGGGTTCGTGCCCCGGTCCGGGAGGATCCCACGTGCCGCGGAGCGGCTGGGCCCGTGAGCCGTGGCCGCTGAGCCTGCGCCTCCGGAGCCTGTGCTCCGCAACGGGAGAGGCCACAACAGTGAGAGGACTGCGTACCGCAAAAAAAAAAAAAAAAAAAAAAAAAGAAGGCGGAGACACCAGGGATGCTTGCACAGAGAAAAAGGCTGTGTGAGGACACAGCAAAAAGGTGGCGTCTGCAAGCCCAGAAGAGGCCTCTGGAGAAACCAAACCTGGCAGCACCTTGATCTGGCCTTCCAGCCTCCAGAACTGGGAGAACATACATTTCTGTTGTTAAGCCACCTACCTAGTCTGTGGTGCTTTGTTACAGCAGACCAAGCTAACTCCATCAGGACGCAGACTCAGCTTGGCAGGTTTAGTATAATAGCATCTCGTTTTATGGGGCATCTTCGATTTTACTGTATTTTTATAAATTTTAGAAATGTGTTTAAAGTGATCTATGAGCACTGTTAAAGTCAAGTAACTCTAAACAGCTGCAAGGAACAATTCCTGGCTCTGTCCTCCTTCACCACCCACCCCCTTTCAGACAACCACTTTCTTCCCCCTAAGAATTTTGTGTTCTTGAATTAATAGACTTTATTTTTCAAGCAGTTTAAGGTTTACAGCGTAATTGAGCAGAATGTACGGAGTTCCCTCTATGGTCCTCTCTCTGTTGCCCTTACTGTCAAGTCTTGCATTTGTGTGTTATATTTGTTGCCGTTGATGAGCCAGTATTGAGATGTTATTATTAACTACGTTCCATTGTTTGCATTAGGATTCGCTCTTGGTGTTGTACATCCTGTGGGGGTGGACAAATGTATAATGACACGTATCCACCATTGTAGTATCATCAGGAATAGTTTCACAGCCCTACGAGTCCTCTGTGCTCTGCCTCTTCGTCCCTCCCTCCCCTCACCTCCTGGCAACCACTGATCCTCTTACTGTCTCCATCATTTTGCCTTTTCCAGAATGTCTTAGAGTTGGAATCACAGTGTGTAGCCTTCTCAGATGGCTACACTTCTCACTTAGTGATGTGCATTTCAGGTTCCTCCATGCCTTTTCCTGGCCTGATGGCTCATTTCTTTTTACAGCCAAGTAATATTGCATTGTCTGGATGGACCAGTTTGTATCTTCACTCACCTACTGGAGGACATCTTGGTTGCTTCCAAGTTTTGCCAATTATGTATGACGCATACATCTTCTAAGACTAAGGACATTCTTTTACATAACCACTGAGCCATAATTGCACAAAATTAATGTTAACTCAATATATCACTCAATACCTAGTTCATATCAAATTTCAGTCCAGAGTTCCTTCAAGGTTCAGACATCGCATTTGGTTGTTTTGCCTCTTTTGTTTTTTTATCTAGAACAGCTCCCTGCCTTTTTTGTTTGTTATTTATGAGATAGATTTTTTTTTTTAAGAATCCAGACCAGTAGTCTCACATTCTGAATTTGATTGATTGCTTCCTCATGGTTTGATTTGTTTTAAGTAGTTTCGAGTTTCGGGCAGTGTTCCAATGTAGATGATGTCATAATGTCAGCTCTTCTGACTTTGTTGGTGATAAGCTCCATCACTGGGATGAGGTGGGAGTGGCCAGAGCCGTCTGTAGTAAAGGGACATTCTTCTCTTTGTACGTAATCTGTGGAGGGATGCTTTGAGACCATGTGAATTTTCTGTTTTCCAGCAACCATTTACCTGATGGTTTTGGAATCCACTGATAATTACTGGCTAAACTAATTATTACATTGGGGGTTGCAAAATGTTGATTTTCTAATTCTTTTGTGCTTGCTACATTTTTTCCCCATCTTTTTTGTTTTTTGATTATCATGTTAGTCATGGTACTTTCTTTCAGTGTTTTGTCATCTGTATTGTCATTATTCTTTTTGTTTAGCATGCTTTTAAAGGCCCTTTTTGCTATTTTTCTATCACCTGAAGATGTTCCTATAAGATGGAGGGGCAGAGGTAGTATCTGCTGTCTCCCCCGGTGTGATAGATGGGGAAACTGACGCAAGAAATCCATCGCTTTTTCAAGGTTAAGGTCCAGTGTGGTCAGGGACAAGGTAGTGAGAATTCTGGCCCACAGTTTCACTAACCAGCGTCCCTTTCACCAGCTGTCACTGACTGGAGTACTGCTCCGGGTACTTGCGGCCCGTCTTCATGTTCACTTCCTATTAGTAAGAGATGAGTTTCATAGTTTGGCTTTCATGAAATAAATGACAGTGTATTACAGTTGCGTTTTCTGATTTTTTTGGTATATCATCATTTTACCCACATACAGAGTAGAAACCTGTCATTTCAATAGCCGTGTAGTACTCCAGAGTGAGACTGCCATCCTTTACTTCTCTATTCTCCTCTTCTTGGGGATGATGGAGACATGGTGAGCAGCGTTTTGCAAACTAATTTGGCAATGGAACTTCTTTTCTCTGAAGAGCTTGCGAACATCCCCTCTTTCAAACCTTTCACTTTCCCCAGGGGGCATGATTTGACCCCAGCAGGTGGTTATTTAAGTATTTAATAAAATGGAGAGTGAGGCATGATCCAGGGGCACTGTTTACGGTGTCGTGTTTGTGAATGGTGCTACCTGGAGTTGAGCAGTATACAGTATAGGTGGCCCCATACCAGGGTCCCTGGGAAGTGGCATCGTTTTTTGTAAGTTGAAAGCCATGGAATTTTGGAAGAGCGGGTAATTTACATATATGGTCAGAGATGAATGTCAAACTTTACCCTTCCAGTAAGATAGATTTAAAATAGAACCAGTTGTTATTTTATACTTAAAATTTCTTATGCTTAACATGCCTCACACTTGGAATTTCTGCGGTGTGGTCAAGTTTTGACAGTGGCTTTTGTAAGCCCTTTTTAATTGATTATACTCTTGAAATTTAAGGGAGCATATTAGTCATCATAGGCTTACTGCTGTAATAAGCAAGCTGGCAATCTCAGTGGCCAAACACAATAAAGGTTAATTTATTCCCCACGTCACTCACATCCAGTGTGAGTTGCAGCAGGTGTGGGCTTTGCATCACACAGCCGTTCCAGAACCCAGGTCTTTGAATCTGGTGGCTCCTGATTCAGTCCTCCGTGACCTCAGAGTCCTTCACTGGCTCCTCTGTCTTGGGCTGGCAGATGAGGAGAGAGAGGAGGTGTGCAGGTGCCTCGGGAGGGGTATCTCTCACCTCCACCCACACGCCGTTGGCCAGAACTCACTCAGTCGGACCCACCCATCCGCAAGGGAGGCTGGGAAATGTTGTCTCTCCGTGTGCCCGGGTGGAAGGAGCGCTGGGGATTAGCGACAGGCATGAGTCAGTATTGCGAGACTGACCTCTTTTCTCTCTTTTGTTTCTTCTCCAGGAGACTTCTTGGCATCATCACGAAAAAGGATGTTCTGAGACATATGGCCCAGATGGCAAACCAGGACCCTGAATCCATCATGTTTAATTAGAAACAAGATGGCAGTTTCTTTGAGAAAAACACAACTGTGTCGTTTGAAAAGAGATAAACAAATGATATGTCATACTAATAAACGGTCGTGCACCGGGGGCAGCGGAAACAAAAGCTTTGTTTAAAAGGAAGGGAAGAAGAATGAAACTTAAAAAAAAAATACTTCGGCGAGTAGGCATTTTATAGCTTTAACCCCTTATGAGTTTGAAGCTGTGTTATGAGTTTAGTAACTGCCATGGGGGCACGTGGGTGGGTGTAAACGATATGGTCTGTACCAGGACGTGGAAGACAATTGCTGAGTCAAGAAACATTTGCCCCTTCTGTTGAAGGCTGGTGTTGGTGAAGCTTTGAGTCTGAAAGGCCAAGGGGTATTGGCGTGTCAGCGTCCTTATTTATTGGTTCCTGAGGTTTGGCTGCTATGTTACTGAATCAGACTAAAGATATTTGCACTTACTTTGTTGGAAAAGAAAAATTAAATGTGAACATAGTGAAAGCTGCAAGTATGCTAGTGGGTTCACTCGTGACCAGCCGTTGCTGGTTCCTGTTCTCAGCCTGTTATTTTGCTTATCCACTGCTTTCTGAACCAACATTGGGTCACCTGCCATGTTGAATACGAAGAAATCATTTCTCTGTGCAAGACCAGCGTCTTGGGACTGCGCGATGAACTGTTGGAGCACTTAGTGCTGCACTGTTTCCTGCCACGAAAAGGGATTCGTGCTTATTTTGAGGGTATACATACCCATCATTAATTTGCATCCCCATCGCCTTTGCTTCGTTTATTTGTTGCTGTTGCCTGTGCATTCTTAAATATTGATCAGTCTAGCGCTTTCCAAGGGCCATGTCCTATATTCTCCCAGCTTGCTGTAGTGGCTGAATTTTCAAATAGCATATACAAGAGTCCAAACAGGCTATCCAGTGTTACTACTTATTTTTCCTCTCCGATCCTGTTAAATATGGCTGCCAAGAGGGTGAGGCAGTCGAGTTCTCTGTGGGATCTCCTCCAAATGGGTTACAAGAGAGATGCTAAATTGATTCTAAATCGGTTCCATTCTCTTCTCTGTAGGATGCAGAGCATCCAGCTTTAATGTGTAAGCATGCACTTTCATATTAGCAGTCAAAGTGCAGAAGGACAGAGTAAGACTGGAGACAGCCAGTTGGAGCATTGGGTGTCTTTGAACTGAACGTTACGATACATTTGTGCTTTTAGTCAGGACTTCTGTCTGGTCCGTGAGAAGGAAGTTGCGTTTCTTAGGGCCACTGGGTGATCTCTGTAAGGCTGAGCCCCCTTTTGCCTTTTCACTTTCGTCTCTGTTCTTCCCTTTTCACCGAGTCACCCTCATCCTTTTCATTCTCATCATTGGATATTGATGTATCAGGTGTGCATTTGGCCGCAGATAATAGAAAACTGAACACGCAACGAAGAGAGCTGCATGAGAAACCTGGAGGTGGGCACTCAGGACTGTCTCCGTAGTATCGTCGACGACTCACAGTCTTTGGCAGTTTTTTCCTACCATCCTCACCCTTTCTCCTTTGGGTGCCTGCCTTGTTTGTAGTCACAAGATGCTCGCTGAACCGCCGGGTCCGATATCTGCTTTCTAAGCGGAAAGAGGGAGGAAGAGGCAAATGACAAGGCACAGTGTCTGTGTCGGGAAGGCAGAGCTTTCCCCGAGATGCTCGGCTTTCCTCCACTGGCTAGACTTCTGTCGCACGGCGCCCCCAGCTGCGTGTGAGTCTGGGAAGGAAAATATTTAGCTACGTAGGCATATTTACGCTGTATGAGATTGAGGTTCTCTGAGTAAGGGAGGGGGGTTGCTCCTTGCGAGGGGGATGTTGTCTGCTCTGCTGGATGCTGTCATCGTGTCCCTGTCATCGTTCTCTTTCTCACTGACCCCCTCCAAACACTCTCCAGTGACCTTATAGTCCCCCACCCCTCCTCTTGGCTTTGACGTAGAACTCCCAGGCAGATGCCATCGTTTCTTAGCCCTAATAAAAATGTTCATTCTGGATAAAAACCTAGCTATAAGAGGGTTTCTGTGAAACTTCTAGTGGATACAAGAAAATATACGGATATGTTTAACCTGACGGAAAACTTAAAGGAGTTTAAGTCAGATCACGCTGACAAATTATGGAAAATATGTTTCTGTAATTAATTGGCCTCTTCCCAAATAATATCAGAGAGCCACTTCGGTGTGGAAAGGTCAGTCTATACCAGAGAATGGAATCTTTGGTCCTATAAGAGAATGAAATTTGTTGTCTCACAGCACCTAAGTAGTGAGTAACAGATCCTAATATTTCGTTGCTATTGAGAGTTCCATGGAACAGTGTGAGTGAAGCTGGATTCTCCTGGACGTTCAATCCCAAGAAGTCTTAATGTACTTCCCTTCTTAACTCCCATGTAGCCTCTCGAAAGAGTCTTAGTCGTAGCCAGGATTTTTATAATCCAGGACACCCTGTTAGCCGAAACGAGGAGCTTCAGAAGGGAACACGCGACAGTGAACAGCCAGCCAAAGGTCAGTAAAACCACAGAATTCCCCCTCCTCTAGCTGAGGCCTGGGAAGGGGAGGGGAGAGTTGACCCTGGGCCGAGGTCAGCGACGAGGCTTGTGTCCTCTCCCCAGTGCTTAGCATGGAGACGTCCGTGGGGTTCAGAGGGCCAGCATCAGACAGGCAGGTCGAGGCCGGGGTGGGGGGCTTGCAGCGTCACTGCCAGAGCCAGTTGCCTGCCTTCCCTGGAGCCCTGACCTGTACCACCGACGCGGGCCTCAGACACACTCACGGGGAACACGCCGCTGGGCCCTTTGTGGCACTTTCTCGTAGAAGTACGTGCATGGGGATATTCTGAAGGTGTTGGCCGTATTCAAATGTCGAACTGCATCCACTTTACCTGACGATCTGATGAACGAGATGAGTAGATCTGGAATATGGACGTGAAACCAACATTTCTTAGAATACTGTTTTTGTTTCACTTTCCAGAACCAAAGGCTGTAGACATTTGTTGAACTTCCTGGATTCTTTCTGAATTGTTTTTTTAATGTAAATAAATATAAGTACATAATGGAAAAGGAGTTCTGTAATGAGGCACATCAACCTACTTCTTGCTCTTTTTCTATCACTAAGGGAATGTGTTGTAGAAGGACAGATGGCAAATAAAAAGCATCCCGAATGTGACATGTGGATTTCTTGTGTTTTTCAGCACATCCCCTGGGAATGCAGATGTGCACGTGGCTTTTACGGAAAAGCAAGTGTGCTAGAAGCCAATCTATGTTCAGTGTTTGCTGTTCCATAGAACCAGGCAATCTTTTTTTTTTTTTTCCTTTCTTTTTTTTTTTTTTTCATGGCTCACGGGCCCAGCCGCTCTGCGGCACGTGGGATCTTCCCGGACCGGGGCACGAACCCACATCCCCTGTATCGGCGGGCGGACTCTGAACCACTGCGCCACCAGGGAAGTCCCCCAGGCAATCTTAGAGTTCTCTATTTGACATTTCCTGACGACATGATAAAGGACAAGACATGTCAATAGATATTTTTGGGGCCCTAATAAGTCACAGAAACTGAAAAATTTCCAGCAGTTTGTTTCACTTAGGTGAGAACTGGTTCCTTTAAATTATCAACACATGCGAAATCTGTTCAGTATTCATTGTATTTATTATTCAGATGCTGAGCTGGAACAAGTGAGAAACCCAAAGAGGAGAACTATTGAATTTCAAGTAATTATATTATGTCTTCATTTTCATTTCGCGTGGGCAGTGTTTTATGAGACTCAGCTTCTAACCTTTGAAATGGTTGACCTGAGCGGGGAGCCTGTCTGTGTAAGTTGGGAAACCTGAACCAGACTCCGTTTTCCCCGGCGCAATCCTAACTGTTTATTTGCCATCCTAGTTGTGCTGGGAAAAAGATATATTCGCATTTGGTGTTGGAATGATGACATAGCAATGCAGGTTTTTTTTTTTTTTTTTTTTTTGCAGTACGCGGGCCTCTCACTGTTGTGGCCTCTCCCGTTGCGGAGCACAGGCTCCGGACGCGCAGGCGCAGCGGCCACGGCTCACGGGCCCAGCCGCTCCGTGGCACGTGGGATCTTCCCGGACCGGGGCACGAACCCGTGTCTCCTGCATCGGCAGGCGGATTCTCAACCACTGCGCCACCAGGGAAGCCCCAATGCAGGTTTTTTAAAAATGTATTGTAACACTCTGTGTAAGCGTTGGCATCTTACTAAACATTACATGTTTGAACTCTTTTTGTTTTTTTAAAGGAACTATTTATTTTATTGGAGCATAATTGTTTTACAATGTTGTGTTAGTTTCAGGTGTATAGCAAAGTGATTCAGTTATACGTATATTCACTCTTTTTCAGATTCTTTACCCATATAGGTTATTACAGAATACTGAGTAGAAGAGTTCCCTGTGCTATACAGTAAGTGCTTGTTGGTTATCTGTTTTATATACAGTAGTGTGTGTATGTTAATCCCAAACTCCTAATTTTTCCCTGGCCCCTCCTTTCCCCTTTGGTAACTGTAAGTTTGTTTTCGAAATCTGTGAGTCTGTTTCTGTGTTGTAAATATGTTTGTTTGTATCACTTTTAAAAATTAGATTCCACCTGTGCGTGATATCATATATTTGTCTTTGTCTGACTTACTTCACTTAGTATGATCGTTTCTAGGTCCATCCATGTTGCTGCAAATGGCATTATTTTGTTGTTTTTTATGGCTAATATTCCATTATATATATGTGCCACATCTTCTTTATCCATTCCTCTGTCAGTGGACATTTAGGTTGCTTCCATGCCCTGGCTATTGTAAAAAGTGCTTCAGTGAGCATTGGGGTGTGTGTATATTTTCAAAGTATGGTGTTCTCAGGGTATATGCCCAGGAGTGGGATTGCTGGATCATATGGTAGCTCTATTTCTCGTTCTTTAAGGAACCTCCATACTGTTCTCCATAGTGGTTGTACCCATTTACATTCCCACTAACAGTGTAGGAAGGTTTGAACTCTTATTTTTTTAAAAAATAAATATATTTATTTTTTATCTTTGGCTGCATTGGGTCTTGGTTGCTGCACGTGGGCTTTCTCTAGTTGCAACGAGCGGGGGCTTCTCTTCATTGCGGTGCACAGGCTTCTCATTGCGGTGGCTTCTCGTTGAAGAGCACGGGCTCAAGGTGCGCGGGCTTCGGTAGTTGTGGCACGTGGGCTCAGTAGTTGTGACTCGCAGGCTCTAGAGCGCAGGCTCAGTAGTTGTGGCGCACGGGCTTAGTTGCTCCGCAGCATGTGGGATCTTTCTGGACCAGGGTTCGAACCCATGTCCCCTGCATTGGCAGGTGGATTCTTAAACACTGCACCACCAGGGAAGTCCCAGAACTCTATTTTTAAGGATGAAACAAGCACAGAGTCCTCAAGAAGCATGTTGTAAGTTGGAAGAGAGACCAATTTCCCAGCCTGTTGCTACCCCGTGGAACCTTTGAAACCTGATTCTGGTGACTGGGAGGTACTTGTCATGTGAGACTGGGGCTTCTGTTTGGCTCAGCTTTTTTTTTTTTTTTTAAATTATTTTGTTTATTTATTTTTTGGCCGTGTTGGGTCTTTGTTGCTGCACACGGGCTTTCTCTAGTTGCGGCAAGCGGGGGCTACTTTTCGTTGCGGTGCGCGGGCTTCTCATTACAGCGACCTCTCCTGTTGCAGAGCACGGGCTCTAGGCGCCCAGGCTTCTGGAGTTGTGGCTCGTGGGTTCTGCAGCGCAGGCTCAGCAGCCATGGCGCACGGGCTTAGTTGCTCCGTGACATGTGGGTTCTTCCCGAACCTGGGCTCGAACCCGTGTCCCCTGCATTGGCAGGCGGATTCTTAACCACTGCGCCACCAGGGAAGCCCTGGCTCAGCTTTTAAATCTCTTGTTCTTAGCCTGGTGGGTTTGAATTATGTCCTTCCTCACCAGTTTTGTATTTTGAAATTGTCAACTTTACAGAAAATTTGAAAAAAAACCAAACAAACCCCACACAGCACAAAGAATGCTCACATATCTTTGATCTAAAAGGGGCAGCGAGGGGAGCCCCTCCGACAGGGGAGGGAGCCAGCCCCAGGGACAGCCAGGGGAAGATCATCCTCACCACAGGGGCCCACAAGAGCAACTGTCCTGTGGGGAAGCAGGCTTGGGGTGAAGCTGGGGGCCGCCAGGGGTGAGTGGCTGCAGGGTGTGTGGTGCCTGGGGAAGGAGTGAGGGTTTTGAAGTTGGTTTTCTTTTTCCTGTAGGGGAAGGGGAGACACAAGGAGGTGCTTCTGGGTCATGGAGGGCCACATACAGATACTGAATTCAGAGGAAGGACATGATTTGATTTGCATGGTACATGAACCATTCTGGCTGTTGTATAGCAAGACCAGAAGCCAGGAGTCTGGCTGGGAGGCTATTGCAAATAGGTGAGCTCTGATGGAGGTTTGCCCCAGAGAAGTTCTTGAATTCTGGGTGTATTTTCAAGTCAGAGCCAACAGATTTGTCATGGGATGGATATGAAATGGTACAGCTAAGTCGCCATTTACTGAGATGGAAGTACTACATTGGCGATATCTGTTGGACATTCAAATCCAGGGTTCAGGGGAATCGTTAGGGTTGGTGATGGAGATCAAGCCATGGGCATATCCGTGGTATTAAACCATACCTGGAAATTTCTGTGGTCTAGTGGTGTCCGAAGAGCAAAAATAACCAACATTCTAACAGAATTTCAACGTTGAGTTTTTAGGGAGTCACACTGACTTAGATGCCCGTAGGACTGCCCTTGAATTCCAGCTCCCCTGCCTCTTGGCTGTGTGACATTGTCAAAGAATCGCACCTTTCGGAGCCTGGGTTTCCCCATTACTGTATAGCATGCTGGTGCCCTTGACCAGAGGCATGGCTGTGAGAGTTACTCACTGTAAAGCACTTGGCATGGAATAGACCATGCAAATGGTAGATATTATCATCTTCTCACATTATGATGCCCTCCCAGTAGCTTTAACTGGAAGTTACTTTAATTAATTTTGTGTTGTTAAAGGACATATTACACTTTAATTATAAGACTGCTGAAAGTCAACAGAGGTTGAGCTAACCAGTTACCTTTCTCTCCAACTCTTCCTGCAGTCATTCCCGCCCCCCTCAAAACAAAATGAAACCAAGCAAACAAAATAAACAAAATCTCAGATCTCTTAAGGGATGTCAGAAAACAAAAAACAAACCTCACTGACTCCGAATTAATGGGAAATTCTTAGGAAAGAAACCACTTGGTAGGGAATTCCATTTCTCTGTGGCTTTATATTGACTTAAAAAATTGTAGTATAGTTGATTTACTAGTTTCAGGTGTACAGCAAAGTGATTCAGTTATACATATATATATACACACACACGTGTACATATATATTCTTTTTTATATTGACTTTTGAGTAGAAAAGCATAAATACACATGATGCTAAACTACCGATTAGCTTCATATTTGGGGCAAGAGTTCCTGAAACAAGACTGTGCGTAATGTGCTTGTTTTCAGACAATGTAAAACCCAGTACCCACTGTACTTGCAGACAGAGAAAACTCTCTCCGACATGGTGTCAATGTAGAAATAAGTCTCATTAGTCAAACTCATGAAGACCCACCTTTCATAGGCCTTGGATATTTCCCTTCAACATGATGTACAGTAGTTAAAAGCCGAAGGGGGTGAATGAACTAACAGGGTTTGTCCGAAAGGCGAAAACCCATCATGTTTTAACTCTGGGGGCTTAGCTAGAGCTAACCAGAATGGCCTTGCAAATAAATGTCCGGGTTAGGCAGGCTTCTTCCCGGGCCTTTCATGAGTTGAGACAGGACCAGAAACTTCCACATCCTCCCGGGACCACGCTCTCTGGCGGAGCCTGGCGGAGCCTGGCGGAGCCCGGCGCGCCTGTTGTTACAGCGCTTCCCCAGTTCATTGGTAGTTAATTGGCTTGAAAGAAACTACCATGTGGGAAGGCAGATAGGGAACATCGATTTCTGGCAGTTCCTCAACACTGCATTTCATTAGAGAAATGGCTTTTCCTTTCCGAATGAGCAATAACCAAAGAGCGCCTTGTGGGGATTTCCAAACCCCTTTGGTCAGGGTTTGGCTCCCAGAACGAAGGGAGCAATTTCTATGTGTTTCCAGCGTTTATGATGGAACACATATTTCAAAGATTAAACAGCCGTCCTCAATCCAAACAGATTCTGTCAGAGAAATTGAAAACACGCGTAAATTCTCATTCCGCAGGCTGCCTGACAGGTTGAGGCCCGAGGACGGTGCTGCAAGTAGGACATCCCTTCCTTCCTTCCACGAGGCTCCGCGTTCATGTCACGCCTTCACGTTCCCTCGCGGGGCTCCCACCTGTCTCCCACTGAGGATGCTGACCCAAGTGGAAACTGGAGCTATAGCTCCCTTGTGATGAGTGCTTTTCCTTTTCTGACATTTCTCGAACTTCAGTCGCTCCCCAGAAAGACCAGAGCGTTTCCAGGACTGGCTGTGGGTGGTTGACATGACCACCGAGGAACTCTCTCCGGGGAGTTGCCCAGCACCACGGGGTAGGAGTCTCAAAGAGCAGGTCTGCATGCAGTGGGGATGCGCTTCCCAAAGTGTTTCCAAGGTACAGTGTTTCTGCGGGAGGCTGCTAGGTGTCCGAGGAAAAGAGTGGATTCTGAGCTCCCTAGATTGGAAAGTTCCATCTCATGGGACTGGGGTTCCAAAGACCAGTCTTGGGGAGGCCCTGCTATAGCGTCAGGAGTGTCTCTTGTTTAGTTTCTTTCCAGAATTTCTATCTGAGCGACCTGGAAGAAGTGAGGCACCTTTAATGAACTTCAAGCACGTCTGTGAGGCAGTGACCTTTCCTTATGCTTGATAACCAGGATGGCGTCTAGGGATTAGCCATGCCTGCATTCCACCCCCCACCCCCCCAATCTGGTTAGAAATGAGTTCCAAGCCCCGCCCAGGTCGGCTGAGTCAGAATCTGCATTTGAACCAGATCCCCTGGGGAATTGTGTGCTGAGTCAAGTGTGCGGAGCAGTACCGTAGGTGAAGGGTCTGATGGAGGGGATCTCCTGAGTTTACTTGCAGCTCTAAGATCCAGAGTCCTCCAAGATTCTCTCGCTTCCAGAGAAGGAGACAGTGGTGGCCGCAGTGATTGAATCACTGAAGGAGCCTGTCCAGAGAAACAGGGTGGAGAGAAACTTGGCATGAGGTCTCTCAGTCCCATTTTCCAGCCCCGCCCCGCCGACTTCCCCGGTCACCACCGCACTGAGGGTTTCTCAGCGTCAGCAGTAGTGGCGTTCGGGGCTCCATCCTTCTTTGTGTGGGGCTGGCCCGTGCACGGGAGGATGCTTGGCTGCACCCCTGGCCTCTACCCACTAGATGTCAGTGGCAGCCGTCCCCCTGTTTGTGACAACCCCAGATGTCTCCGGATATCGCCAGGTTGTGTACGTGCGAGGGGCAAATCCCCCCTTTCCTGCGCTCGAATTGTACATCAGCGAGCACTGAGTTTTTCATTGAGGTGGTGGGGGGCAGTGCTTCGTGTTAGGCAAGGACAGGGTGGGGAATCCAAGGCCTGGGGACAGGCATTGGTGTGTTGGGTGGCTGGGGAAGAGTGTCCCCCCACCTATAAGCAGAAAGCACCAGTTTAAGGGCAGGAGGGACATCTGCCTTTTTAAAAATTTTATTGAAGTAGAGTTGATTTACAAGTTTGGGTGAGTTTCAGGAGTACAGCGAAGTGATTCGGTCATGCATCTGCATGTCTTCGTTCTTTTTCAGATTCTTTCCTCTACAGGTTATCGCAGAATATTGAGATCCCTGTGCTACACAGTAGGTCCTTGTTGGTTCCTGAGAACCTAATGTGGTCCTTTGGGCAAGGCTGTAGTCACCTTACCGTGACACACAGCTCACACCAAGTGGCGATTTTGAAGCAAGTGACTTGATGTTCAGCCGGCTGTGTCGTCTGCCCTGTCCTCCTTCCCCAGATGTCTCCCACTCTGGTCCACACATGCGACCATGGGTAGAAAGTGGCTCTTTGCTTCTCACATTTCATTAGAGAGACACTGGCTGCTTTCTTGAGTCGACTTTGAACATTTTTGCGTCTTGATTGCAAGTTTAGAGCAGTGGTTGGCAAACTGCAGCCCACGGGCCAGATCCAGCCTGCCACCTGTCTCTGTAAATAAAGTTTTATTGGCCCGCAGCCATGCCTGTTCGTTTCCGCATTGTCTGTGGCTGCTTTCAAGCCACAAAGGCAGAGTTCAGTGGTCGCAACAGAGACAGCATAGCCTGAAAAGCTTCAAAGATTTACTCTTTGGCCTGTTACAGAAAAAGTTGGCTGACCCCTGGCTTAGAGTTAATTAGGGTCACCGAACCACTGGAGAGCCACCAAGAGTAGTTTAACTTTCCTTCTTGCACTGGGTGGAAAACATGAAGAGATGCTTTCAAAACAGAAGCAAGGAGAGGCGTGTATATCGGTGGAGTAAGATGAATGTGTTAAAATGCTTTTCTCTCCTCCATGTTTCTCCAGGAGTTTAACTTGTGCCAGAGATATCTGTCCTGAGTTAGATATTAGCAGGGATATTGGTGACCTCAGGTAAAATTTAAATGTTTTCTGCCAGGGAAACTAACATTTTTGACTGGCGCTTTGTCATTTATGAAGGTTGGAAACATTGTTTTTAAATTTTTAATATTTAAAAATTCATTTTATTGAAGCCGAGTTGATTTACAATGTTGCGTTAATTTCTGCTCTGTAGCACAGTGACTCAGTTATACATATATCTATACATTGTTTTTCATATTCTTTTCCATGATGGTTTATCACAGGCTATTGAATGTAGTTCCCCGGGCTCTACGGTAGGACCTTGTTGATCCATCCTCTACGTAATAGCTTACATCTGCTAACCCCGAACTCCCAATCCATCCCTCCCCCACCCCCCACCCTTGGCAACCACAAGTCTGTTCTCTGTGTCTGTGAGTCTGTTTCTGTTTTGTAGGTAAGTTCATTTGTATGGGTTTTGGGGGTTTATTGGGGTATGTTTTTGTGTTTTTTATTTTAGATTCCACATATAAGTGATATCATATGGTATTTGTCTTTCTCCTTCTGGCTTGCTTCACTTAGTATGATCATCTCTAGGTCCATCCATGTTGCCGCAAATGGCATTATTTCATTCTTTTTGATGGCTGGATAGTATTCCATTGTGTATATGTACCACATCTTCCTTATCCATTCACCTGTCGATTGACATTTAGGTTGTTTCCATGTCCTGGCTACTGTGAATAGTGCTGCTGTGAACATAGGAGTGCATGTATCTTTTCAAATTAGAGTTCTGTCTGGGTATATACCCAGGAGTGGGATTGCTGGATCATATGGCAACTCTATTTTTAATATTTTTAGGAACCTCCATACTGTGTTCCATAGTGGCTGTACCAATTTACATTCCCACCAACAGCGTAGGAGGGTTCACTTTTCTCTGCACCCTCTCCAGCATTTATTGTTTGTAGACTTTTTTTTTTTTTTTTTTTGGCTGTGTTGGGTCTTCATTGCTGTGCGTGGCCTTTCTCTAGTTGCGGCGCATTGGCTTCTCATTGTGGTGGCTTCTCTTGTTGCGGAGCACAGGCTCTAGGCGCACTGGCTTCAGGAGTTGTGGCTCGCGGGCTCTAGAGCACAGGCTCAGTAGTTGTGGCTCATGGGCTTAGTTGCTCCGCGGCATGTGGGATCTTCCCGGACCAGGGCTCGAACTCGTGTCCCCTGCATTGGCAGGTGGATTCTTAACCACTGTGCCACTAGGGAAATCCCTGTTTGTAGACTTTTTGATGATGGCCATTCTGACTTGTGTGAGGTGGTACCTCATTGTAGTTTTTTTTTTTTTTAAGATAAATGTTCCTGGTTTTTTCCAATGATTTTTTTGTGATGTGGACCATTTTTTAAAGTCTTTATTGAATTTGTTAGAATATTGCTTCTGTTTTATGTTTTTGGTTTTTTGGCCCTGAGGCATGTGAGATCTTAGTTCCCCAACCAGGGATCAAACCCCCTGCGTTGGAAGGCGAAGTCTTAACCGCTGGACCGCCAGGGAAGTCCCACCTCATTGTAGTTTTGATTCGTATTTTTCTAATAATTGGCGATGTTGAGCATCTTTCATGTGCCTATTGGCCACCTGTATGTCTATGAAGGGGTTTTAATATTTGTGTTTGTTCCCCTCAGTGGTCCTGTGGGGTAAAAATTATTATGCCCATTGTTTAGAAGACAAAGCTGAGGCTCAGAGAGGTTAAAACACAGGGGAATTACCCCAAGATTCTGATTCAGTCCATCTTGGGTGGGGCCTGGCATTAACTTGGTAAAAGGCTGCTGGGGGATTCTGGAATGTGGTCGAGATTGAAAAGCCCTACCCAAGTTGGCATAGCTCATTGGTGGTCTAGCCAGAGCTCAAACTTGGCTCTTCTTGGTGACTTTAAGTCCAGGGACTTTTTCTTCAGCATGACAACTCACCATCGCTTATATTAGTCTCTGAGTTGAACTGGTTGGTCTAACGCAGTTGTCCTCAAGGTGTGGTCCCTGGACCAGCTGCATCAAGATCCTCCGGCAGTTTGTTAGAAATGCAAACCTTCTGCCCGAGGCTGGACCTAGAGGATTGGAAAGTCCGGGGACAGAGCCCAGCCATCTGAGTTTTAATAGCTGATTCAGATGCAGGTCAAGTTTGAGAACCACTGGTCTAAAGTGATGGGAGAGTTGTGATGGAGGTGAGATGCTGAAACCAGAACACACTCGTACACGCAGACACACACAGACACACCTGGAACAGGCGCTGCCTCTGGAAAATTAGCCTGGGTGTAGCTGGGCAGAATAAGCATGAGAAGGGATGGAAAAAGTAAGACTCCGTGGGCCTTTGGGGAAGTATGCAAACACCAGGGCGGTGAAAAGAAAACAGGATCTCATCGTTGTCCGGGATGAGCCTCTGCTAACTTAATGTGACCTGGGCGGCCCTGAAGGTGTTAGCAAGAATTCCTGCATTCCTTTTGTTGCGCTGGCAAGTCGGAGGGTGTTTTGTTTTGTTTCCTTTTTGTTTTTTAAAGTTTTGGGGTTTTTCTGAATCAGGCACTTGGTAGAGATGAACATTGTTGCGTGATTACACGAGCCCTCTTCTGCTTGGAGCCGAAGTCACATTCTTTGCTTCGATTTCAGCCCATGTGCTCTTTTTTTTTTTTTTTTTTTTTGCGGTACCTGCAGGCCTCTCACTGTCGTGGCCTCTCCCGTTGTGGCGCGCAGGCTCCGGACGCGCAGGCTCAGCGGCCACGGCTCACGGGCCCGGCCGCTCCGCGGCACGTGGGATCCTCCCGGACCGGGGCACGAACCCGCGTCCCCCGCATCGGCGGGCGGACTCTCAACCACTGCGCCACCAGGGAAGCCCTCAGGTGCTCCTTTTTAATTGCATTTCGTATTCAGCTGTGCAGCCATCTCCTTCCCAGAGAGGGCCGGCCCCCTAATTCACTACGGCACTTTTGCTCCTGCAGCTGTGACTTCAAAGGCCCCAGAAGTCATACTGTAACGCAAGCTCCAAAATAGGCATCGTTAGTCAAGGCTTGTCAAGGGGAAAGGGACACCTCGGTGTGGTACAGTGGGGTGAAAGAATCCAGCCTCATCCTCAGTCCCTTTCCGAGCTTCCCCCTCCAAAGCATCGCCATTCCCAATCTGAAAATTGCACCAAGACATACAGAATTCAGGGCTGTGTACTGGTCGCCCAGAGCGAGGGGACAGACATTCATGCCCCGGCAAAGAATGCTTGTTTCGACCAAACGTTCACAGCACCAGCTGCCAACGGGAGAAGAAAAGCAGAGCGGGGGCCTCCCACAGACTGACATGGGAAAGTATAAACAGTGATTACAGACTCTGAGAAAGGGCTGTTGTTGGGTGAAATGTTTTGTTTTTGCAATTACTGGATCTCGACAGTGGAACTGAAAAGCACATGCTGTTTCCAAGATGAGCGGGACCATGTGAGCTCATGCCCGTTTCAAGTCTGCACTTTGACATTCAAGTTGGACTCTTAAGAGTTAACAAGAGCAGGCCTCGCTTTCTGTAGTAGCTTAATTTTAAGTTCCAAAGCACAGTCTCTAGAAGCAGATGTGATCACTTGCGGTTTTGTTTGCTTTTTCAGCCCAGAACTAAGATGCATAGAGTATTGATTCTGAAAGTGAGAACTTCGAAGGTGAAAAACTGACATTGGCCTTCTTGGTCAAATCTGTGAGTTTCTCACGGTTAAGGAGGGATGTCTCCAAGACCTTTCTTCAGTGTCAGGTCTAGTATCTTGTATATAGATGATAACCATTACATATTTTTGAAGAATAGGTAAGTGCTGAAAACCCATTCTTTAGTTGTGACCTGTTAGAATAAATCAAGAAACTAATCCTGGCAGAGTTTTCTGAAGACACAGAGCATCTCCTCAGAAGAGACCCATCTGTCATCGTGTGAAATGTCACAAAACAGTCCGTGTCAAAAGCAAATGGTAATTGGCTTGGTGTTTCACGGCCTGAGAAGGGCTGCTGGGTTGAGAGATCCTGAACTTGCAAAGAATGAATCTGAACGTGGAGTCTGAAGACTCCGTGCCCTAGTGTATCTTTGATCCAGCTGAACCTACAAAGAAGCGTGGCAAGTTCTAAACGCTGCAGAGACCAACGGCTCGGGAAATCCATGCCCATGGCTTTACTGAGCATGTCACATCAAAGGGAGAAGTGCCCTACTGACTGGAAAGTTCTTTTGGTGTTCAGTGTTGAGAGAGAATAGAGATGAGATTAAATTTCAGTATTTCTGGATTTGGTTAATAGATTCTCTCTCTCTTTTATTTTTTATTTTTTTTTTTTAATTATTTTTTGTGTGTGTGTGCTACGCGGGCCTCTCACTGTTGTGGCCTCTCCCGTTGCGGAGCACAAGCTCCGTGGCCATGGCGGGCCCAGCCGCTTCGCGGCATGTGGGATCTTCCCGGACCGGGGCACGAACCCACGTCCCCTGCATCAGCAGGTGGATTCTCAACCACTGCACCACCAGGGAAGCCCTCTCTCTCTCTTTTAAATGTAAGAACTTGAAGTGATTTTGTAGAAAAATTCCCCAAAAGGCGCATCTCATAGCCATCTCATAGTCTGAAGGGGAATAGAAATACAGCTGTAGATAGAAGGAGCATCATAATCTTTAGAGAAGTGGTTCCAAAAGTGGTTTTCGGCCTTGACATTCCACATGGCTGAAATTCACCAGCACAAACGCTCCCACAGGGAGACTCTGAGTTTGTGGGCAAAAAACCTGAGGACACTGCTTGTACCCTGACTCCTTTCTTGGGGATTCAAAGAGGCCGAGGCAAAATGTTGGGGAATGATATTGGAGGAATAAGTATACTAATTTATATTTTTTAAGAAGAAGAGATACTGTGCATACGTGAGTACGTCATATTATTAACAAACTACTTGTACCCTACTTCGCAGCTGCTGGTGCAGAGCTGTGTTGGTGGATGTCTGCTCTTCCCTCCTGTACCTGGAAGAATCCATTCCTTCTTAAGGCTCACCAGTAAGACAAAGTCAGTGTCTGAAAGTTTTCGTTCTCATCTGTAAAAGATGTTAGTTAATTCATCTGTCCGTATAAACTGGTTGAGGACAGTACCTGGCACATGAAAGCTCAAAAATGTGACTGTGGTAGAGACAGTGGATGCTCACCAAATCCGTGTTCTCTTCTTCTTCCTGCACACACAGCTCGACTACATTTCCCAGCATCCTTTGTAGTTAGGTGTGGCCATGTACTAGTTCTAGCCAGTGGGGTGTGAGCCAGCTTGTATAGCTCACAAGACCGATGCTTAAATTTGTAGGAGTTCTGCCAGCAGGTTGATGTCACATTCCTAGCTTGAAATCAGCCATGGTGGGAATATTACACCATGGAGATCAGCGGGTACTACAGCCAGCTTTTTTTTTTTTTTCTTTCTTTTTTTGGCTCCTTTGGAGAACATTTACCAGAACACAACTGACTGGGAATATATCTTTTTCCCCTTTGTCTCATCCCAGAGCCTCATAACCTAGTGCACTGTGTATGTGTGTAACTCAGAAAGTGTGTGTGTCTGTGAATCAAGATCAGGTTTGAATAACTTCAACAGAGGAGACATTCTGAAAGGATGGAAGCTGATACCCGAGGTTAGGTGGGGCATACGGTGAAGGGGGAGAACAGTCTAATCTTTGCCCTTTGAAAATAGGGATATTTGCGGGGCTTCCCTGGTGGCGCAGTGGTTAAGAATCTGCCTGCAGTGCAGGGGACACGGGTTCGATCCCTGGCCCGGGAAGATCCCACATGCCGCGGAGCAGCTAAGCCCGTGCGCCACAACTACTGAGCCTGCGCTCTAGAGCCCGTCAGTCACAACTGCTGAGCGCACGGGCCACAGCTTCTGAATCCCGCGCGCCTAGAGCCCGTGCTCTGCAACAGGAGAAGCCACAACAATGAGAAGCCCGCGCGCCACAATGAAGAGTAGCCCCCTCTTGCCGCAACTAGGGAAGGCCCGCGTGCATCAACAAAGACCCAATACAGCCAAAAAAGAAAACAAATAAAGTAAATTTATTGTTTTTTAAAGAAAGGATATTTGAGATGAGGGCTACATTTTTATGTCTTGGGTCTCTTGAGAAATTTCAGGTCTTCTTTTGCCTCCCTGCTTTATCTGGTTGTCACTGGCCCACCTGGCCGGTGGGTGTCTTCTGCAGCCTGGCGATCTGCCCTCACTTCCAAGCACTCGGTAATGACAGGCACCGGGGAGAGTGTCTTATTGTCTCTGCACTCGTGTGAGGGAGGCTGACGCCAGGACAGAGGGGCTCAGTCTGCATTCCCCCAACAGCGGACACCGAGATGAGAGTTCAAGGGCAAGTCGTTTATGTGGAAGGCGATATGCCGGCAAACAGCCTACGGGAGCAGGAAGAAGTGAGGCAGGTGGCGAGAGGCAGCCGACAAAAGGTGTGTTATCCAGCAAGTCGCCTCTGCGGGCGGCTGGAGACGTGGGAAACCGTGCGGAACATGCATCTCAGAGCTCTCACCCCAAAGGGACAGTGGCTGGGGTATCTTATCTGTCAGCTCTCTTCGGTCAGCGGCATGTCTAGGATGCCCATAACCTGTCCAGACTGCCAGCTTGTCTCTGTTCTTTCCCTAACTGGCCCCTGAGAATCTCTTTACTCTTTGCTTTGTGAGAGGTGAGCTGACTCCCCTAGTCTGAGCTCTCCGTGTGGACTTCACGTGTATTGTCCTGGTGGCCCTTGACCGTGACTTTGATATAACGTATGCACCCTGACCTCTGTTGCATTCAATCCCTTCAGTGCCATCACGTATAAGAAGAATGATTTGGGGGCTTCCCTGGTGGCGCAGTGGTTGAGAGTCTGCCTTCCGATGCAGGGGACGCGGTGTTCGTGCACCCACGTGCCGCGGAGCAGCTACGCCCGTGAGCCGTGGCCGCTGACCCTGCGCGTCCGGAGCCTGTGCTCCACCACGGGAGAGGCCACAGCAGTGAGAGGCCCGTGCACAGCAATGAAGAGTGGCCCCCACTCGCCGCAACTGGAGAAAGCCCACGCACAGAAACGAAGACCCAACACAGACAAAAATAAATAATAAATAAATTTTTTTAAAAAAGAAGAATGATTTGAATCACACTCTTAAAAATGACAGAACTGGAGAGTTCTCTTACAATCTAGCATGATTATAGTCATCTTGGATTAGATGTATATTTCATCAGAATTTCTGCCTTGTGGTAGATACAAAAATTGCCCCCCAAAGATGTCCACATCCTAATCCCTAGGACCCGTTAATATTTTACCCTATGTGGCAAAAGGGACTTTGCAGGTGTGATTCAGTTAAGGATCCTGAGATGCATAGATGATCCTGGATTGTCTGTGTGGGCTCGTAAAGGTTCACATGAGAGGGAGGCAGGAATGTCGAAGTCAGAGAGGGCGAGGGGATGATGGAAACAGCTTGGAGTTATGCAGGGCCAGGAGCCAAGGAATGTGGGCAGCCCTTAGAGGCTGGAAAAGACAAGGAATGCCTATGAGACCCATGTGGATTCTGCCCTCTAGAACTGTAATGCAGTTGTGTTGCTCTGAGTAATTTGTTACAACAGCAAGAGGAAACGAATACACCCACATAGTCAAGATTTTAAAATTATGTACTTTGTAAAAATTTTTTATTTATTTGGCCACGCCGGGTCTTAGCTGTGGCACATGGGATCTTTCGTTGCAACATGAGGGATCTTCAGTTGCGGCATGCGGGATCTTTTTTTTAGTTGCAGCATACAGACTCTTAGTTGCAGCATGCATGTGGGATCTAGTTCCCCGAGCAGGGATCGAACCCGGGCTCCCTGCTTTGGGAGCGCAGAGTCTTAACCACTGGACCACCAGGGAAGTCCCCCCAAATTTTGTATTTTTATGTATTTTTATTTTTTTATTTTTGTGGTACGCGGGCCTCTCACCGTTGTGGCCTCTCCCGGCGTCCCAGCGGCCACGGCTCACGGGCCCAGCCGCTCCGCGGCACGTGGGATCTTCCCAGACTGGGGCATGAACCCGCGTCCCCTGCATCGGCAGGCGGACTCTCAACCACTGCGCCACCAGGGAAGCCCAAATTATGTATTTTTAAATTGCCTTTGGGGGATCCAATGTAATTGTGAGGTTTGGGAGTCTATTTTCAGTTATTTTTGGGACTCAGCTCTGTGGGCTAACTGTGATCAAATCAAAGTCAGGGTTGGCGTGTCTCTGAGGTCTGCTATCACTCATTGGCTGGCTTCTCAGCGCAGAGGCCGTGACCTTGCACACAGGTAGGTTAGCCGTTGCCGGGAGGGAAATCTGCTGCTGATGGTGGCTGCTGATTGCAGTCTAGGTATTTCTGGATTAACTGCTGCTTTTGATTACCCGAACTATTTGTGGATAATCCCTCATCCAGATAATTGAAAATTCTCTGCCGGAACACACTCTTTTTTTGGCCACTTGGAATCCTAAGGTTTTGCCTCTCTTAAGTCTCTGGTAGGGCCTTCCAAGCACAGATAACTTTTATCTTCTCACGAAACTGGTTGGCTAATTCAGGAATGTGCTTCCTTCTAGGTAATAATAGCAAATATTTCCTGAACACTTGACCAGTCAAGCTCTCGGCCGAGCAGTTTTTAAGATCATTACGTTTTTGAAGACTTGCTCAGAGCTGAGTCCCCCAGGGCCGCCCCCACTGTACAGACGAGGATTAGGGGCTCTGGGCAGCTCACTTAACTAGCGCACGGCAGAGCCCACCTCCAACACCAGGTGGCCAGATTCTCGAGCCCACAATTCTAATCAGCACTGATGCTGTCACCCTCTTTTTGGAAATGGCTCGATTTTGTTCTCGGAAATAGACCTGAAATTGGCATGTCGCTCTAGCTGACAGTGGAAGAGGCCACAAACTAGTCAGGAGGCAAAGCAGCTCTCTGGGAACTGTTGCCTTTTCTCCTGGAGACACGTTTTTGTGAGGGGAGGGCCTCCCTGGGTGTGACGGATGCTGGACTTCACCACCGGACGTTGCAAGGTCTCAATGTTTCGTGATCAAAATGGGTTAAAGAGTGTTGCTGCTGGTGTGCAGTGGTGGCTCGGAGAGAATGTCGAAGCAACAGGAAAGCAGGTGCTGGTTATTCTGCATTTCCACTCCCTCGAGCCAGTTGCCGTCCGCGTTTGCCTGGCATGTCAGTGGTCTCAACCTGGGTTCAGTTTGTATGATGGCTGGGCAGCATTTACGGACTCAGGAATTCCTTCCTTTTAGACTGGAAGATTCCTTCCCTTTCGATTTTAGAAACTGTAATGCTAACACAGTGGGTCTCGATCAGGGGCAGTTTTGCTCCTCATGGGACATCTGAGGTTTCTTTCTTTCTTTTTTTTTTTTTTTTTTAATGGTACGTGGGCCTCTCACTGTTGCGGCCTCTCCCGTTGCGGAGCACAGGCTCCGGACGCGCAGGCTCAGCGGCCACGGCTCATGGGCCCAGGTGCTCCGCGGCACGTGGGATCTTCCCAGACTGGGGCACAAACCCGCGTCCCCTGCATCGGCAGGCGGACTCTCAACCACTGCGCCACCAGGGAAGCCCTGAGGTATTTTTTTTTAATAGATCTTCATTGGAGTATAATTGCTTCACAATACTGTGTTAGTTTCTGCTGTATAACAAAGTGAATCAGCTATACGTATACATATATCCCCATATCCCCTCCCTCTTGCGTCTCTCTCCCACCCTCTCTATCCCACCCCTCTAGGTGGTCACAGAGCACCGAGCTGACCTCCCTGTGCTATGCGGCTGCTTTGGGGAGGTGTTTTTGATTGTCAGAACTGGAGGACGGTGCTCCTGGCATCTGATGGGGTGTATTAGGTTCCTGATTGCTGCTGTATCAAACTCCCACAAACCAGGTGGCTTAAAATAAGGGAAATTTCTTCTCTCGCATTTCTGGAGGCCAGGAGTCCAAAAGATGTCTGCAGAGTTGGTCCCTTCTGGAGATTGTGAGGGAGAATTCCGTTCAGGCCTCTGTCCTCGCTTCTGGGAGCTGCCGGCAATTCTTGCGGCCGCATCACTCCAATCTCTGTGTCCAGCTTCACGGGGCCCTCCCCTCTTCCCCCATGCCTCAAACCTCCCTTTCCTGTCACTTGTAAGGACACCTGTTATTGGATTTAAGGCCCACCCCAAAGCCAGGATGATCTCATCTCCAGATCCTTAACTTAATTACATCTGCGAAGGTACTATTTCCAAATAAGGTCCCAGTTACGAGTCCTGGGGGTTAGGACTTGGACATATATTTTGAGGGGGGACACAGTTCAACCCACTACATGAGTAGAGGCTGGGAAAGCTGAGAACCACGCTACAGTGCACAGGACGGCCTCCACCACAGAGAGGCTGAGAAACCCCGCTCAGCCGTGAGTGGGAAGTTTGACTGTGGCAGCTGTCAACGTGTGGTGTGGCCCAGCCAGGCAACGCGGTCAGATGCCAGCTGTCACCGCCCAGTTGATTTCCAGTGAGTGGAGGCCACTTGTGCCCAGCAGGTGGCCTTCAAATACCCACTATAACCGAGGCTCGTGTGCCAATGACAGGAAAAGTGAGAAGTGAATGCAACGTCCAGAAGTGCGTGTACTCCAGCGTGTGCATAATCGGGTTTGCGCCTGTCTTGTGAACGCGCATGAAGAACCTCTGATTTACCAGCATAGACGCCCAAGGCTGCCCCCTTCTCCAGCCCCCCTCCTCTCCGTCGTGATTAATCTCTTGGGGAAAACGTGTTGTGGAAGTTTGTACCAGTGGTCTCAGGCTTTCTCTGTAGAGCGATAGTAGGTATTCCTGATTTTGCAGGTCAAGAGGCGAAACGGAGCCTCGTCTGCACCTTCTGAAGCAGCGGGGGGCTGCGAGGAGGGGCCGCTGGGCCCGGACGCAGATTCTGGGTGCAGAGCGGGGAGTAGGGGTGGAGGGTGACGTCCTGGCTGCTCTCCGGGTTCTCAGGTGCCAGCCTGCTCCAGCCACGTCTGTGGGCCACACAGCACAGCCGGGGTGGAGGGGCCTGAGGACAGAGGGCTGGATGTGGGCCACGGGCGGGCCACAGTTTACCAGCCCCTGGTTTGACCTTCTGGCAGATCCTCAGTCCTTTTTCGGCTTGACCAACTGCGTGCCTCGTTTGCAAAATCATGGTGTTGAAAGCAGCGAGGACCATCTGACAGCTCTGTGCTAAGCCAGTCCTCGGGGTTTTTGTAGGTAACGCACGGCGGCTCGGGAAAACGGGAGATGCAGAGCTTCCCTTAGCAAATGAGGGAGCGACCCGGGAGACCCTCAGGATCAGGGTGGTGAACAGAATGTTTTTGCCTTTTGAAGTTTAGCTTCTCTTCTCCTTCTAAACCCTCAGCCATCTTATTGGAGCAAATATTCCTGGAAAAATGCAGGCGCTAGGGGTCAGATTCTATTTCATCTTGTGATTCGTAGTATAGTTTGGGCAGCTGATATTTTAGGAATGGTTGACCGACGAGTTTCTCTTGTCTTTCACTGGACAGTCGTCAAAGGCAAATATTAGAAGCAATATGTTTGGAAAGAATAAAAGAGCAGAGAATTCCGTCATCCGAAGTTGCAGATGTCATTTTGAAGTGCGTGCTGTGCTCACCAGCCGTCTGGCATTTGCAGTATGGACGCGTTGGTGAAGACGAAATGCCTTCCTAGTCAAAGCGCCAGAAAATTGTCTGCTCTCATGGTAGCGACCGCTGTCAGCAAGTGTTCTTTCCTCGCTTAGCAACTTCATTAAGATGCCTTCTCAACGATCAGCTGTCACCTCCCATTTTATTCAGCTAACCTCATACTGTATCGTCCTTCCGTCGCGCACTTCGCAAGCCTCTCTAAGCCAAGTTCAACCAGGTTTGTGGAATGTCAGCTCTTTCTCTGGCCCCTCTTAAATTCCTCTTTGATGCAGTTCGAGCATGACTGCAAAGCCTGGGGACCTTCCCCAAGTCCTTAATTGTGCACAAATTCCGAACTAAGTAAATTTCAGGCTTGCCGCTCGACCACGGAAGTGATCAGCAGCCACCAGAAACGGAGAGGTTTTTGATGGAAAAACGAGAACTCAAAGATAACAAATGAGAGATCTGAGCCTAGAAAAGAGGGCAGAAATTGGTTTTCAGCCCTCCAAACCGCACTCCTGCCCCAGTCAATTGTCGTTGGTGACCTGATTGGTGCTGACAGGGAGGTGTCTTGGAGGGGGGCTCGACACTTAGACGTGCGGCTGCAGATGCCAAAATGGCTCGCTCTTGCCCCCTTAGCCCCACCCTTGTGATGGCCAGATGGACGGAGTCCGTCTGTGAGGAAAGGGACTCTCAGTGAGGGTTCTGCTACCTCCTGGGTCCTTCATCTTCTGCAGCACCTGAAATTTTGCTGTTGAGGTTTCCCCTGGGCCCATGTAACATGCATGTAATGTCGGGGAGACTAACGGTGGGCACTGGCCTCCTCCAGCCCGTAAATATGGGCTTGCGGGCTCCAGCCTTGACCTTCCCGTCTGTCAAGCTGTTTCAGCGACCTCATCCAGGCTCTCGGCTTTGACCGTCTCTCCCCAATATCTGGCCTTGCCCTGTCTCCGGGACTCCAGATTGGCTTCTGTACCTTCCTGATCGGGTGCACCTGGAGGTCCCCCAGGCACTTCAAACTCAACGTGCTGTCTATAAGAGACACACTTTAGATGCAGAACACCGAAAGCTTGCAAGGTTTGGCATCTGCTCGTATGTGGGAGGAGAGAGATGAGAAGGAGTCAGTGATGACACTTTGTCTTTCTGGAGCTGACTGGGAGCGTGGAGAGGTATTGGGAAGGAAGGTGGGCATGGTGGTGATTAAAGCGGGTGAAGAGCAACTTAGAAGAGGAGAATAAGGTTGTGGTGGGTGAGTTCTTTTTTGGTTGCAAATTATAAAGACTCAACTCAAACTAGCTTAAACACGTGCACACATACAACAAAGAAAGGAAAAAAAAAGAAACTTGATAATTTTATTGACTCAAGGAATTGAGAAGGCCAAGGGAGTGGTTTCAGGAACAGCTGGATCCAGGTGCTCAAATAGCGTTATCTGTCATAGGCTGGGTTCCTCCACACAAGAACCTAAGACAAAGGCTTGTGTCCTGGTAGTCTATTTGGGAGCAGCCTTGGAAAGGGAAGGTGGGAGACCTAAGCAAAAGATGCCTGAACAACTTGCCTGGCATTATGGGAAACTGGAGCTCAAGCTGTGGGATCTTCAGGAGGTCCTTCCAGGGCATCTCAGGACTGTCCTTCCCGGAGACAGAAGGGGGAAGCATGGATTCATCGGCTCTGTCCTGCAGGCATCAAGCGTGGCCCATGGGTGTGGACTCCTCCCACATTGATGGCTGGCACGTGTGAGCGCTGAGCAGCTTCCACAGGTGTCCCACCAGAGAGAAGCCTCCGGGGAGAAAGTGAACTCGCTGCGGCCACAGGGAAGTCCTAGGGTGGCACATAGCGTCAGGTCGTGTCTGCACGAGCCTGGTCGAAGGCTGCGCGACGAGCTGTCACGGTCCTTAGACTTCATCACTGCAGAGAAAGAGAGAGACCCTCGCCGCCTTCTGCCTGATGTCCAGAAACTGATTCTCATCATCCCTCCGTGGGGCGCGTGCTTATCCCCGTGACCAAGAAAGCAAAGGGTCTCAACTCCTTGCCCTGCCAGAGTTGCGTGGTGCTGGCGTGGGGCTGTTTCCCAGTGGAGAGGTGGCTGGCTCTGGCAGGCGCAGAGATGTGCTGTCCAGGTCTTTCTTCCAGCTTCAAGAAAAAGCTGTTTGCTGAGCTGCCTGGCCGCTGAGTATGCGTTTGGCCAACTGCCTTCGCTTTGGAGCCAGGGTCACGCTCTTCCAAGGGCAGGCCCTGGCCGAGGCCGGAGCAAGGCAAGGCTACGAAGTCCCTATAGCCATTTCTTCCCAATGCAGGGTCCTCCAAGGGTGGTCTTTGCTCTGGACCTCCCAGTTGGGTTGATGGAGCAGTTGTCGGGTCAGCATCATAGGCTGGCATCTTCGTCTGCCCGATTCCTCTGCCTCCCTTTTTTCCCCTCAGGCGTTTCTGTCCAATACATCTTTAGCATTTCTAACTACATCTCGGTGCTTGCTTCCTGGAGAACTCAGCTGGCACACGAGCAGAGGAAGAAGTAACCGACGTTCACCCAGGGGGTGAGAGACCTTGAAGGATGAAAGGAGGGAGAAGGGAGGCGAGAACCCCAAGCTTTGAGTGGGTACAACAAAGGGCTCCCAATCACCGCCTTGTTGGTGCTTCTTTTCAAAACCACTTCCAGGGCTTCCCTGGTGGCGCAGTGGTTGAGAGTCCGCCTGCCGATGCAAGGGACACGGGTTCGTGCCCCGGTCCGGAAGGATCCCATGTGCCGCGAAGCGGCTGGGCCCGTGAGCCATGGCCACAGAGCCTGTGCGTCCGGAGCCTGTGCTCCCCAACGGGAGAGGCCACAGCAGTGAGAGGCCCACGTACCACAAAAAAAAAAAAAAAAAAACCACTTCCAAACTACCTCTCTGAAACTGGCCCTAGAAATGCAAGGCAGACCAGGATTTGAAAACTATGTTTTAGCTTTGGGCAGCCCACCAGCTGCAGGAGCTGCACTTTCGTGAGGCCATAGGTTCTATCAAGGTGGGGCAATGAACACAGAGAGCAGGGAGACAGGCTGCTTACCCACACTCCTCAGGGCAGCCCGTGCAGCCAAGGCCACGTCTCGTGGAGGCATTGACCTTGGTCAGAAGCTGATGTAGGACCACATGAATTCCAAAGACTACCTGCCATTTGAGTTGCCTTCTGCCCGCAGGCATATTATGGAATATGCCTGTTATTCTTTTGTTTGGGGGTTGGCTTTAGCCTTGCTAATCTGGAAATCCAAGGTCCAAGGGAGAGTAAGGAAACAGGTTATTACCCTAGACTTGCGTGTCATCATTTCTCTGAGACCACTCTGTCTAGTGTGTCTCCGGAAACCTGGTTTGCATGTCATTGGCCTTGAGTTTACAAACTGGGAGTGAATTTGATGGGAAGGTGGCACATAGAATTATGGGTCTATGAATGGCCATCAGAAGCCAGCCAAGTAAAAGGCATGAATTCCAGGTCACATGGTCTGAAGAAACTGAGCTGCAATCGCTGTTATTTTCACTGGCAGGCAAATAAAAATGAACAAAATCCTTATTTTTCTGAGTGTATGAGAATCATCATACATTCCCGTAGTGACTTCCCATGACCTGCATTCAAGAGAACAAAATAGAAGGTCTGGTTCACCCATCTGACTTCTAATCACTGAGATTTGATATGAATACAAATAATGATGGTGTTCCGTGGAAGCTTTGTCTTGGAAATCCAGTATGCGTCACCGGCAGGGTCCTAAAACTTTTCCCATGGCCCCAAGGGGCAAATTTAAGGCAAACGCTATTACAAGCATGTCTGTAGCTGGATAAATTTAACAAGCAAAGGGCTATATAATTACTAGTTTGCAATTTAAAGAATTGAGCTCTTTTTTGTCCATTCCTGTTAAATCATGAACTACAACAAAGGTGAGTGACTTCGTTGTACTGAGTCCCTGTGGGTGCAGTCCCGGGAGAAGTCTTCACAGGTGCAGCTGAAGACAGGCGAGAGATGAGGTGAGGTGATGGGCTGACACTTCAGGCAATATAGGGGCTCACCATATTCTGGGTTTTCAAAGACAGAAAGTCTATTTTATCAATGTCGTCAGAGATGTTGGGCTCTTGGGAACTGACTCAAGCTAGCCAGTCACCTAAGAGACTGAGCGATAACACAGAACTGGCCTCTCTCTCCTGGATAAACCCTACCGTATTTTGCTTCTATTACACACATGTTTCTAGTCTACAGGTAGACCAGTATCATCTCACCTTAAAAAAAAAAAGAGGCTTTCTTTAGAAAGAATATAACACAATGGAATAGTTTACAATCGCCTTCTAGACCTGCCTCTCTAAGTTGAGGCTGGTGTAATTCTGATCTTAGCAGGTTAGGGGCAACTTCTTACTAGCCGTCATTATCTCATTGGTTTTTGAAAATGTTGGGATGGACATTTCAAAACACAAAGAGGTAGGCAAACAAACACAAGAAGAGTTTTTCTTTCATTTCTTTTTTCCATGACAGTATCAAGTAATAATCACACATTAACCACACTGGGATTTTTAGCCCCATATCGGTGAGATTTTCTTTATCTTTCACATGTTCGAACTTGGCGTGCTCATCCCAAGGTGGTGGACAGGGCAAACGGAGGCATGCCTGTAGCCAAGCTTGGCTGGTATGACAAAGTGACTTTATTTCATCTGGGGCAGAAATGATGAGAGCTGCTGTTTTCTGCTTACGATTTACTCTTCTCATTGGAAGGTTTCCTCTCATAATATCGTTAAGATAGCAAGTCACAATTTTGGAAGAGGAAGCTCTATCTCAAGAATTTCATACTTGTATCTGCAATTCTACTCCCTTTCTGCAGCATGTCCAAATTATATTTGGGGTTGAAGCAAGAGTCTGGCAGCACCTTGCCTTATTGACAGAAGTGTCAGTTTAGGCATCCCTTCTTTCCCAGGCGAAGGAAAAATGGACACACTGCCAGTGACGGGAAGCCCCAGTGCCTGTTAATCTCCAGATTAACCAATGATTTTTTTTTTTTTTTTTTTTTTGTGGTATGCGGGCCTCTCACTGTTGTGACCTCTCCCGTTGCGCGGAGCACAGGCTCTGGACGCGCAGGCTCAGCGGCCATGGATCATGGGCCCAGCATGGCTCACGGGCCCAGCCGCTCCACGGCACGCGGAATCCTCCTGGACCGGGGCACGAACCCATGTCCCCTGCATCGGCAGGCGGATTCTCAACCACTGCGCCACCAGGGAAGCCCTTAACCAATGATTTTCCAGAGCCTCAAGGTCTTCATGGAGCTCTGGATATCTCCCCAACTCTTCAGTCACCCATTTACACACATGCTCCTGATTCCTAATTGCATTCATGATATGTGAATGTTGCCTGTTTAATTTTCTAAAAATCATTTTATTTCTCTTATATGGTGAAGATGGTTAGTCATCAAATTTACAGTGTGTTCCCCTATATTTCCCAGCCTTTTGGGAACTGGGGGCCATCTGACAACTTCTAGTGAAGGAACTGTGTGTGGAAATGGCATGTGTTACTTATGGGCCAGGGAAGTGAAGGATTGGCCCATAAGTGACACATCCCTCTCTTTCCCAAGCATGGCAACCCAGGAATTCACATATTATGATGGCAGCGTCACCAGACGGAGGAAGCTTGGATCCCTGAGTCACCGGATGGAAGTGAGCCCTGGCCAACTTGCACTGCACTTCACGTAAGTAAGAAGTAAATTTATGTTGTGCTCAGCCCTTGAGATATTTATTACTGCAGCATAGCCAATCCTATACTGACTAAACTTAATTTCCACCTTCTTGGAAAAATATACACTGTCTTGTGTGTGAACTGGTTACAAATATATTAAAAGTATGGAGATCTCAGCCTCAAATATCCGAAGTATCAGAATAGGCTAGGTGGAGAAAACTGGTTAGACTCCTTTAGGACTCAAACTGAAAAAGTAAACAAAAATGAACAGGCAAATACAAACCCAAGTTTTCTGCTCAAATTATCTCTTCTTCTAAACTACCCAGGACCCTAGAAGTTCTGTGGTTTGTCAATGCAGAACTGCAGAACACTACCTCTTCAGGAATATTAAGTTATTTACAAGATGGGTACAGTTGGCTTGAAAGTAGTATTGAGGAGTGTCCCTGGTGGGGCAGGGATTGGAGGGGACTATGGGAATTTGTGCATTTTTCCAGTGTTTTCTGTATTCCTGTCCCTTATCTTCTGGCATTCATTCTTTAGTTACTGGGCTAAATTTGACTATCTGATAGGCAGACAATGCATGGGCTTAGGATACTCGTAACACACACACACACACACACACACACACACACACACACACACACACACACACACACACCATTCGGTGGTGGGGGGAGATTAGATGTTTTGAAAAAATAGCAAACTTGTAATCATGGGAAAATCAGAAACCTGTTGGACTTCCTCACATTTATTCTTTTGGGCTCAGTATTGTTTTTATTTAGGTTGACATCGGGAAAGGGGGTTGGATATGGATGGAGTTTCTGTCATATCTTTCAGAGCTTAGAGACTCTAAAGCTCTTCACAGGACCCTGCACGATACACGATACACGATACACGATACACGATATTTTTAAGAGGAGCTGCTCATATATGATCCAAGGAATATGAGAACCAAGTGTGACTTCAGAATGAATCATTTATCGAAGGATTTTGTAACTCACAGCATCAGGAGTGTATATATCCATCTACATACATGCATATGCACATTTTTTAACGATACGAATATTTAAAAACTAAGATTTGGATGCTCATGCCTGTGAAGCCCTCCGGGAGCCCCTAGGCTTTTTAGTGCTTAATTACAGACTGTTGCCTCTCGCCTAGTACATGCGCATGTCGTGGCTGTTTTGTGAGATTGTTGAAATGTGCAGAAGTGTCTGTTTTCTTGTTGAATCTCTGTCCTCTGGCACAGTGAGGCGAAGCATAATAATCATTTGCAAACAAATAACTGAATTCTGCCCTCTGTGACTTTTCCTGTCTTGTGATGACTTCTTTTGTTTTAATCACAATTTTATCTCCTTCTGATCCTGACATTTAAGCTCTGGTTTCTCTTGATCTGAGGAAGCTTTGAAGTTCATTTTAACCCGATTTCGCCTGAGGAAATGTACTTTGGTACCGGAAGACTCAGTTGTCTCCTGTGACTTGCCCCAGGCTCCAAAGCCCTCTGGAGATCATCCTAGTTCTTTGCAAACACACCCAGGGAGTTTTAATGCCCAGTTAATTGGAAGGTTTTACGAACTTCTGCCCTTCTACCTGCCCAGATAGCACAGTGTTTACTGTAGAAAAGAAAACGTTTTTAAATTGCGGAACTAAAAAAACTGGTTGTGACTTGTCCTGTTTCTGTGCTAGAGTCTTCATTTACATACGAGATCAAAAATGAATGAATAGGGCTTCCCTGGTGGTGCAGTGGTTGAGAGTCCGCCTGCCGATGCAGGGGACACGGGTTCCTGCCCCGGTCCGGGAGGATCCCACGTGCCGCGGAGAGGCTGGGCCCGTGAGCCGTGGCCGCTGCGCCTGCGCGTCTGGAGCCTGTGCTCCGCAACGGGAGAGGCCACAACGGTGAGAGGCCCGCGTACCGCAAAAAAAAAAAAAAAAAAGAATGAATACTCTTATTCAGTTTTTCATTCTTCTGCCTTACAAAGGGTTTGAGGCTGCTGGTGAGAAATAGGAGTGGTCTCTGAAACATGACTGTGAGCCATGTGAAAGAAGAAGGACTTGGCAATGAAGTAGACGATCACTCAGCACAAGTTTCATTCAAGTTGTTCATTCTCACTGGGGATTTAAAATATGCCTCCATATATCCAGAGAAAACTCTAATTTGAAAAGATACATGTACCCTAATGTTCATTATAGCACTATTTATAATAGCCAAGACATGGAAGCAACCTAAATGTCCATGGACAGATGAATGGATAAAGAAGATGTGGTGCGTACACACACACACATGCACACACACACACACACATATATGTATGGTATGTATGGTGTGTGTGTGTATATATATATATATATATATATATATATATATATGTAATGGAATATTACTCAGCCATACAAAAGAATGAAATAATGCCATTTGCAGCAACATGGATGGACCTAGAGATGATCATACTAAGTCAGAGAAAGACAAATATCATGTGCTATCACTTATATGTCAAATCTAAAAAAAAATTATACAAATGAAGTTATTTACAAAACAAAAAGAGACTCACAGATGTAGAAAACAAACTTATGGTTACCAAAGGGGAAAGGTGGGGGGAGGGATAAATTAGGAGTTTGGGATGAACATATACACACTACTGCATATAAAATAGATAAACAACAAGGACCTACTGTAGAGCACAGAGAATTATACTCAGTATTTTGTCATAGCCTGTAAACGTAAAGAATCTGAAAAAGAATATATATATATGTATATATATATATATGTAATTGACTCACTTTGCTGTATGCCTGAAACTAACACAACACATGAAACTAACATGACATTGTACATCAACTCTACTCCAATTAAAAAACCATGCCTCCTTATTCAGCAATGTAACACATTCACAATTTTTCTGGACTCTTCCTGTGGCATAAAGTGAGACACGCCTGTAGATGATAAAAGAGGAGACAGTCTCCTCTGCTGACCTCCCAATCAAAAACATTCTCAGTGGGGCTTCCCTGGTGG
The DNA here is from genome assembly GCF_026419965.1 of Kogia breviceps. Lineage (NCBI taxonomy): Eukaryota > Metazoa > Chordata > Mammalia > Artiodactyla > Physeteridae > Kogia > Kogia breviceps. The sequence goes on along the minus strand of NC_081330.1, from coordinate 127,405,471 downwards.
CGCAGTGGTTGAGAGTCCACCTGCCGATGCAGGGGACACGGGTTCGTGCCCCGGTCCGGGAGGATGCCGCAGAGCGGCTAGGCCATGGATCCTGTGCTCCGCAGCGGGAGAGGCCACAACAGTGAGAGGCCCGGGTACCACCAAAAAAAAAAAAAAAAAAAACATTCTCAGTGGAAATGAGCAGGAAGGAAGAGCTAGCTTTCTTCCTGGGTGGGAAAATAATGAGTCATCATATCCTTGTGGTAAACAGAATTATCGATTCATAAGCTCCGTGTATTAGGTTTTCACTTGCCAGGGACTAATGCCCCATTATTGTACTTATGGTAAATAGCACCTTCTAGTTCCTGGTACAGACAGCTGCCAGATGACATGTGCTAGCTAGCGTGTGTTGGTCTGGCATCTGTTGGTCTCTGCCCACGTCTAATGAGTGTGTTCTCCTCATTGCGATGCCGCCTCTAAAATGGAAGAAATATTAACACCTTCTACCAGCAGCTGTGGAGGCTGATGTCTTCTTCAGGGCAGGCACGAGCTTGGAATACAGAAAAGGTCATCACAGCCTGGCTCTCCCAGAGCTGAGCTGGGCATAGCCGTTCACCACTGGAAAGGTCCTTCTCTCTCTGTATTCTCTCTGTAGGATGTGTCCCAGGTCACTGTTTGTTTGAGGCCTCAGTTTCAGAGATGAAAATATTTAATGATGTTGAGTTCACTGGTCTCTCATCCAAGGGGTTTATTTTGACCCTTAGAGTACATGAAAATCTGTCCTATGAACCGATTTCCTCTTTTTTTTGGCCTGTATTTGCCATAAGAAACGAATCATCAAAGAGACAAATGTGACATCATAAAATTCAGGCACCTTAAAAAAAAGAAAGAAATCTATGTACGTGATTCTGAGCTAATCCTTGTTAAAAGTAATTTTCTTTGGGCTAACGTGACCTACAAGCTCATTCTTTCAAAACTAGTCATTGTTTCGGGGCCGCTGAATCTTTTGAGCTCACAAACCACATACATTTCTTTTCACTTCTTGCTTCCTGTATGTTAAAGCCCCGTACAGACACTGGACATGCTGGCTCCATAGCTAATGTGGTGTGGGAATTGGTATGCTAGGTATGTCTCTCAGACAAATGTAGATGTGGCAAGTCTTTGTCTAGAAGGTTGGACGGGAGCTTAAAGGGTGGGCTCTAGAGAGGAGATAGCAGGGGTGAACCGGCCGGAGGTCCCAGTTTTAATGCCAGTAATTGCTAACTGTGTGACTTTGGACAAGTCACTTAAAACAATTTATCCTCCAGAAAGCAAAAGGATTGGCTGTGTCTTCTAAGAGCCCATCACTTCTACAATTCTGGTTTCTAGACCTGCACCTACGTGGGGTCACCGAGACTAGAGGGTCAACTAGTGTGGAACTTTGCAGCCATAGCTCATGGCCCCTGCCCATGGGTAGCACGCTTCCTAAATTTGGAACACTTGACCATTTTGTTTCTTTGCAATAGCACTTGTATTTTTTTTAAAAAAATTTATTGGAGTACAGCTGATTTACAATGTTGCATTAATTTCTGCTATACAGCAAAGTGATTCAGTTATATATATATCTAGACATTCTTTTTCATATTCTTTTCCATGATGGTTTATCATAGGGTCTTCAATAGAGTTCCCTGTGCTCTACAGTAGGACCCTGTTGTCTATCCGTCCTATATATACTAGTTTGCATCTGCTAACCCCAAATTCCCAATTCCTCCCTCCCCCACCCCCGTTCCCCCTGGCAACCACAAGTCTGTTCTTTATGTCTGTGTTGACTCACTTTTTACAGCTTACATTTATTTAAGGCAACGCAGGTTGGTACTGATTGTAGCAGAAATAACTACAATGACAAAAAACACTACCCAGGTTTCAGGTTAACAAATTAAGGAGAACTGGAGATGTTTTCAGAAGAACCGAGGGAATTCGTTGCTAGCGGACCTGCGCTATGAGAAATGCTAACAGCAGCTCTTCAGGCGGGAAGGAAGTGACACTAGATCACAACCTTGATCTTCAAGAAAGGGTGACGAGCAGTTCCTGGTGTGCTGGGTGATGTGGCAGCTGTGTCCCTTAGACAGATGTAGGGCTGGAACGTGGCACAAGGAGCCATGTCTGGGGTACCATGATGGTGTAAGAGCGACATGAAGGCGCTGCTGTAGGATTTCAGTTTTCCCCAGTGGAGAGACTGCATCCAGAAGAGCAGCCTCAACGGGAGTCACCCTCGGACTTCCCACGACCCACCTCTCTTCTTCCGCTTTACAGTGCGCAGAGGTTAGCGGACATGGACGGCAATTCCCAACCTGCATCTTTCGTGTCTTCAGCGGTGCTTCCCATCAGTAACGAATCCCTTGGGTTCATGGTGTTGCTCGTAATGGCCTTTCTTGCTCTGGAGGGAGGCCTCTGGAGCCTTCCACACACCTCCTACCACGGGCTGGGAGCACAGTTGGTATTTAGCTCATGGTTGAGCATACGCTTAGGATTTGGAAGAACTAAACACAGGTGGACCTGAGGTTCCACTGGGCTTAGCACTAGGTCAGCTCAGCTCAAATTCTGTTTAACTTCTGATCCCCATTAAGTCCCAACTCTGACTAGTGGGCAACAGAAACATTCCGCTTCTCTAGATGTTACTTTTGGCTCAGTGGCCTGGAGGGGTTTGAACGCTGACCACCAATGGGAAAAAAAATCCCAGCATCTGCTTTCCTTGGTGGTGTATTCTCCTTACGTCTTTGATGAGTACTTCCCTTGTTCTACCACAAGGTTCCACAGCAAAGTAATACCCGATTTTTCTTAAAATATTTTAAATGTTCAAATTGGGAAGCCTGGCCTCTTTTGCCAGTGGCGGTTATTAGTTATAGAAATCGGGGAACTGGTTGGGGGTGGGGCGGGGAGAAAGGGTGAGGAGGGAGGGTGTTCTCTCAGGGAGAGCCTCTGCAGGCCTGGGGGCCCTGGTCTGCGTGTCACCGGCAGCCATCCCAACAAGGGACAGAGTTCCTAACACGGGACTCTGTCACGGTGGCCAGGAACCTAGTTTGGCCCGTGTGGGCTGGGGAATCGACTGCGATAGGAAGGCCGCTCTTATTCCTGGTTGGTATTAGCTCCCTATGGCTGCTGTAACGAATCGCTACAACTGAGCTATGTGAAGCAGCACAGATTCCTTATCTTATTGTTCTGTGGGTCTAAAAGGGGCTAACAGTCAAGGTGTTGGCAGGGCTGGTTCCTTCTGGAAGCTCTGAAGGGGAATCCCTTCATTGCCTTTTCGGCTTCCTTGGCTCATTGGCTCCCTTTCCTCCAGCCACGTCAGGACTCCAAAAATCTGCTCCCGTCAGCACGTCCCCTTCTCTGACTCTGACTCTCCCGCTTTGCCGTTGTAAGGACGCTAGTGATTCCGTTGGGCCCATCCGCATAACCCTGGAGAATCGCCCCACCTCAAGACCCTTAACTGTATCACATCTGCAAAATCCCCTTTTGCCATCTAAGGTTAACACCTTCTTGGGTCTCAGGGATTAGGATGTGGACATCTTTGGGGGCTATTACTCTGCCTACCACGCCATGGTCTGCGTATAACAATCCATGATGGAGTTCATTAACCCAGGAGCTCGGCGGGAGCATGAAAGAAGGATGCGGCCCAGAGCCAAAAGTAACTCTAAAAACTGCTCCGAGAGGTCCTGTCACCCATCTCCAGGTCCTAGTCATGAGTGACCTTCACCAGGCAGCTGCAAGGAGGGCCTCCCTTTTGGTCTGCTTGGGACTTCTCTCTCTCCCCAGCTTCTGCTGAATCTTCTCTTCTGAGCTCAGGCAAGGGGGTGGGTGCATAGAAATAAGCAAGGATGTGTGATCATTTCACAGCTTCGCATTCTATAGTGCTCCAAACCTAGAGGTGCTTAATAAATAGGTATTATTACTGGTGGTGGTTCCATTCTGAGCACTTTTGTGGCAAATATCAGTTGGCTGCCCCTTAACCAAAATCCCAGATGCCCAAAGTGAATGCCCAAACCCTGGGGCTCGGGGGCTGACGGCAGCTACCGTTGTCCTCTCCCTGCAGCCAGTTGTGCAAAAGAGAGCGTTCAGAACAGAAGGGATCAAGTTCCGCTGTTCCTCTGAGGACTGGGAAAAAGCACGCACGAGAGAATGAGCTACAGGGCGCCTAAGCCCGGGAGGAATATTTAGGCCAAGGCCCTCAACCAGGGTTGCATACAGGCATCACCTGGGGAGATTTCCACAGTGGCCTTGCTCGGCCTGCACGGCCCGAGCTTCTCATCTAACTGGTCTGGGCATCAGAATTGTAAAAGGTCCCCGGATGATGCCAATGTTGAGTGAGCACTGAGAACCAGTGAGTGAGGCATGGGAAGCAGGCTGCGTGGAGGGAGGACCCCAGGTGAGGCGGCCTTGCACCCACAGAAGCCACCCCCATCAGAGCCTCACTGCCCTCCTCGTGCATTCGAATCTCCGGGAGTCTTGTTAAAATCAGATACTGAGGGCTTCCCTGGTGGCGCAGCGGTTGAGAGTCCGCCTGCCGATGCGGGGGGCGCGCGTTCGTGCCCCGGCCCGGGAAGATCCCACATCCGGGAACCCGTGAGCCATGGCCGCTGCGCCTGCGCGTCCGGAGCCTGTGCTCCGCAACGGGAGAGGCCACAGCGGTGAGAGGCCCGCCTACCGCAAAAAAAAAAAAAAAAAATCAGATACTGACTCAGCAGGCCTGGGGGAGGGGCCCGAGGCGCTGCGTGCGAAATTTCTAGCACGCTTCCAGGTGATACTAATCCAAGGAGCAGACTTAAAGGAGTGAGGATCTCCCAACTCATTTCACAGAAGAGACAATGGAGGCCCGGGGCGCGCTGGTTAAGTTTCCAGAGGTTTGTCGCTGAGTTGGAACTGGATCAAGTCGCCTTCTTCCCAGTCCAGTGACCATTCTACGTCACAGGCCTCTCTCAGGTGAGCAAAGGATTCAGCTGTGCTTACTATGTTCATCGGTGAAAATAGGGCCTTGACCGATGAGACAAAAATTACCCAGATTTAGCAAAGTGAAAAGAGAAAAATTACGATAGCGGGAATTAATTGTTTTAATTCCTTGTGAGCAAAGTGGGTATATGTGGTTTATTTGCTTAAGGCACCAAAGTCTGTGTCGATTCAGGTTTCATGTATCATTTTTTTTTCTTTATGAAACACTATTGTAATGAGAAGAAACCCTGATGATTCTTAGTGGGCTAGGAGTGAGATAGGGGCTCTCAACACGGCACATAAGCCTCGTTGAAGGAATCAGAGCAAATTTCTTCTAGTTGGAGATAGCTGTCTCCGACAGGGAGCGCTCAGTCGGACACGTCGGGGGCTCTACGGCCGGGGGTTATCTCTGGTTGGTCTGTTACCACCAGCAACAGATGATTTTCTTTCCTTCCCTTTTCCTTCTTTTTTCCTTTTCCCCTCTTTCCTCCCTCCCTCCTTCCCTTCCTTTCTCTCATAAACATTCAATGGGTGACCTTAAAACTCTTCGGTCTCCGAGAAACTCGCCGCCCCAATTCAGTACAAATGTTTTAGAATGTTTAGTTCTTGAAGCCGGGGCAATGAAAAGGAAGGCAAAGTCAAGTTGCCGGCTTTACCATTAGACCTCTCCTAACCCCACTGGTTAGAAGCAGGCAATAAGTTTATGTTTTAAGTGTTCTTGTAAAAGATAATTCAGGAGAAAATGGAAAATTCTTCCTGAAGGGTGCTGCTCCTCTTGTTGCTTGGCTAAGCTGACCCCTGATTAAGACCGCCGCTTAAGCATTAAGACAGAGGAAAGAGCAAAAAGGACTCTCTTAGGGACCGCACGAAGTACAGGGCGACCATGGCTTTATTTTGTCATTAGACCTGACCCCCGAGACTACCAGCTAGCCGGCAGGAGGAGGTCCTAGCACTGCCAGGCCCTCGAGATTACAGGCCTGCTGTTCAGAAGCCCCGACAGGCCCCAGGCAGACAGGGGTCAGCACGGCTGGTGGCTGTGAGCACAGGCCTTCAGCGACACACCCTGTCTGGTCTACATTGGGAATAGGAATTCTCTTGCGGGTGTGGCTGCTTGGGACAGTGCGCCTCTATGAAAGCAAAATGAAAACTCACCTTGCTTGAAAAATCACTACCTGGAGATGGCATTTATTCAGGAGGAACGGCTAGAGAAAGGTTGGTAGCAAAGAGAGATAATCAGATGTGAACAGAACCCCAAACTCTGTAATGTCAGTGGCCACCATGCTCAATATCAATGACATCTGGGGAGGCTGTGCTGTTGGATTGGTGGTTTTTTTTCCAGTTTATATTGACTTTATTTTTTGTTTATAAATTTATTTATTTTTGGCTGCGTTGGGTCTTTGTTGTTGCACGCGGGCTTTCTCTAATTGTGGCGAGCAGGGGCTACTCTTCGTTGCGGTGCGCGGGCTTCTCATTCAGATGGCTTCTTGTTGCAGAGCTTGGACTCTAGGCGCGTGGGCTGCAGTAGTTGTGGCACGCGGGCTCAGTAGTTGTGGCTCGTGGGCTCTAGAGCGCAGGCTCAGTGGTTATGGCTCACGGGCTTAGTTGCTCCGTGGCATGTGGGATCTTCCCGGATCAGGGCTCGAGCCCATCTCCCCTGCATTGGCAGGCAGATTCTCAACCACTGCACCACCACGGAGGTCCCTATATTGACTTTAAAGTCTGCCCTACATCTGAACATACCACTGGCAAGAAAGCATGACATTAGCCTGAAGAAAACATTGAAAGCAGTTCTTTACAAAAACATTTCTTGGTGGGGTTCTTGTATTTTTCTTGCATTTCTTGGGTTTGTGTTCTGAAAAGGTGAAGTTTGGATACTGAAAAGAAGTGCGAGGAGCACCTAGGGATTGTGGGTGAGGAGATGGATCATGACATTGACTCTAAGCCCTGCCTTACCGGTGACAACCAAGTAAGCTGTATGGATGGCCCCAGGCCACTTGCCAAAGAGCTGCCTGGGGTCTTGTTTAAAAATGTAGATTGCAGGGTGCTGTCCTTGAGGCTGACAACTCAGTGCATCCGGGAAATTGTATCATGAAAGCTCTCGTGTTGGTTCTATAGCTTAGCCAGATTGAACACAGGCTGGGCTGCACGGGGCACGTGATCCCTTATGGCTAAGTCCAGGATCTTCGGCCAAATAGGATTGATGGGTAATCGAACTAGATCAAGGGGGCAGTGGACTTTTTGGAAAAAAATGGTTCCAGAGAAAGGAAAACAGCTAGCAATTCTTGAATACTTATTATGGGTCAGCCACCATGCTAAAAGCTTTGTAGAGATTAATCCTGGGCATTTATTTACTTATTTTTAGCAAATGAAGAAACTGACACTTAAAAAGCTTAGGCAATTTGGCCCAAGTCATACAGTTACAAGTGCTGGGGTGGTGGTTTGACCTCAAGTCTGTATGACTCTGCAGTTCAAAGCCCAAGGGCAGGGGGCGGGGAGGGAGAGAGAGAGCAAGTTGCATCGCCCCTAACAAAAAGACATACAATTTTCCTTCGGAGGGAGTTCGGTGAATTTACATATAACTATTACAAGGACCCGACCAAAGGACATAAGATGATTTTCAGTTGCTGTTAAAATTCTCATTATGTTTGAGAGGATGAATTTTGTTAAATGTGGTCCAAACAAAGAAACTTACTCTTAGGGAAAAATTATAATCAGATATTAAACATCTGTGTGATTAATTTTATTTGGTGGACACCAAAGGCCAGTGTTTTTTCTTGGTATAGCCTTAAATGTAATAACTTGATGGTTTAAATATAATATTAGCTCTATAATTTTATTCTGCTTTGTTAGCTTATGTTAGCCCAATAAAATCTGACAATGGAATGAAAGACTCTCCTTGGGGTGATATTTTAATTGACATAAAAATGTCATATGGGGGCTTCCCTGGTGGCGCAGTGGTTGAGAATCCGCCTGCCGATGCGGGGGACGCAGGTTCGTGCCCCGGTCCGGGAAGATCCCACGTGCCGGGGAGCGGCTGGGCCCGTGAGCCGTGGCCGCTGAGCCTGCGCGTCCGGAGCCTGCGCTCCGCAACGGGAGAGGCCACAACAGTGAGAGGCCCGCATACCACAAAAAAAAAAAAAAAAAAAAAAAAAAGAAAAAAAGTCATATGGATAAAGGGGCCAGCTGAGCCCTTATAGTTTCTCAGGGACTAGAGAAATCATTAACAAAAAATGCATATGCTATTTCTGAGATAAAATGCTGGCCGTGATTCCATCCATAATGTTCTTTTTATGTGAATTTTGCCAAATACAAAGCCCTGAATTATACTAATACCCAGAAATCATCTTCCAGAACCCTTACATGAGGTACTAGAGATTTCTTCCTGCTCCTCCTTCACTTATTTATTTAATTTATTTACTTTTGGCTGCGTTGGGTGTTCGTTGCTGCGCGCGGGCTTTCTCTAGTTGTGGCGAGCTGGGGCTACTCTTTGTTGTGGTGCGTGGGCTTCTCATTGCGGTGGCTTCTCTTGTTGTGGGAGCCCGGGCTCTAGTCGTGCGGGCTCAGTAGTTGTGGTGCACGGGCTTAGTTGCTCTGCGGCATGTGGGATCTTCCTGGACCAGGGCTAGAACCCGTGTCCCCTGCATCGGCAGGCAGACTCTCAACCACTGCGTCACCAGGGAAGCCCCATATGACATTTTTATGACAATTAAAATATCACCCCAAGGAGAATCTTCTTTTGTTGTGGGAGCACGGGCTCTAGGCGTTCAGGCTTCAGTAGCTGTGGCACGTGGGCTTCAGTAGTTGTAGCACGTGGGCTCAGTAGTTGTGGCTCACGGGCTCTAGAGCACAGGCTCAGTAGTTGTGGTGCATGGGCTTAGTTGCTCCGCAGCATGTGGAATCTTCCCGGACCAGGGCACGAACCCGTGTCCCCTGCATTGGCAGGCGGACTCTGAACCACTGCGCCACCAGGGAAGTCCCTCCTTCACTTTTTATTACGGGGAATTTTGAATTAACACAAAAGTGTACAGCATTGTGTAGCAAATTCCTTATACTAAAAATATTTAATTCCATAGCAATTTCTGCCCTTCCACTTCTGCTCAACTTTGAGTCCAGTGGATTCTCTGGTCCTTTATTTCTGGCAGGCTTTTCCTGCAGCAGTTGGGAGACACGAGAGTGAATAGGTTTTTCCTCTCAGCGATGATTACCTCCTTCTTTGGAATATCTGTCAGCCCTTCCCCCACGGGGAAGAAATACATGGATAAGACTGAGTTACTTAGATCGTTGGCAAACTATTGCCCTGCAGGTCAAATCCAGCTGCTACTTGTTTTTTAAATAGGGTTTTATTGGTACAGTCACGCCCATTTATTTACATTTTTATTGCCTGAGGCTGCTTCCCTGCTGCAGTGGTAGGGTGGAAGGGTTGTGACAGACTACAAAGCTGAAAGTAGGCACTTTCTGGGCCTTTCCAGAAAAAACTGTCTAATCCTTGGTTTAGAGGAACTGCTTTTCAGACGAGGGTATTAAACTAGGTCAGTGTTTTTATTAGTCAGGGAGTTATTCAGAAAAAAAGAGTGCCCCCCCCCCCCCCCCCCCCCCCCACAGATGAGAGTTTAATACCCAGGCAGAAAGAATGCTGACTGTCTGGAATTTGCTGGTTACTATGGCCGAGGAAAAGAGTCATCTATGGTTCTTTTTTTTTTTAATTTTTATTTATTTTATTTTTGGCTGCATTGGGTCTTCATTGCTGCGAGCGGGGGCTACTCTTCGTTGTGGTGTGTGGGCTTCTCATTGCAGTGGCTTCTCCTGTTGCGGAGCACAGGCTCTAGGCATGCGGGCTTCAGTAGTTGTGGCACGTGGGCTCCGTAGTTGTGGGTCGCAGGCTCTAGAGCGCAGGCTCAGTAGTTGTGGCACACGGGCTTAGTTGCTCCACGGCATGTGGTATCTTCCTGGACCGGGGCTTGAACCCGTGTCCCCTGCATTGGCAGGCAGATTCTTAACCACTGTGCCACCAGGGAAGTCCCTCATCTATGGTTCTGAAAGCTTCTGCCTGAAAGTGACACATATCACATCTGCGTCTGTTGGATGACTAGTCAAAACTTAAATGAATCACCGCCATAAGCGGATACACACACTTAGAAAATACTGAAATCCTTCTAGTGTTTCTAAACTGTCTAACAATATTTCTAATAATTTAACTGGGTTGCAGTCTTGTATTGTGTTTAGTTAAGAATTCGTTGAGGAGTTTCCCTCTTAAGACTTCAAACGCCTTCTTTCTCAACATTATGTATACAAATCACTGTTTGGGAAAAGAACTAGAACATACATGTCTATATCTAATTAGAATTCTTTTACTTTTACACAGACTGTTGAAAGTGACTTAAAGCAGAAGTAGTGGAAAGAAACAAAACAATGGCATTTGCATAAAGTTGGAGCTTGGAGGAAAAATTCTAAGTGCTTTAATTTGTAGGCACAGCATGTAAGAAGTATGCTGATAGGCAGAACTTTGTCTCTGCCAGAAGCAAACACCTCTCAATTCCCAGGAACGCTGACTAGAGTCTGTCAGTGTTACAGGGCTGACGGAATGTTCTGGAATGTTCTCGGCATCATTCTGCAGTTTCTGTGAAAAGTTGTGCTCTTCTGGACCTGGTTTGTTCACTCCCCTCCTTTTGGCCCCTGGTTGTGAAGAGGGGGAAGGTCTGTAAAGATATTACTATGGAAGAGGAGTCCTCAGATTAGGGTCCTCAGGCCAAATCTGGCTCACTGCTTGGTTTTGTAAATAAAGTTTTATTGGAGCACAGCCGTGCTCATTCCCGTCCATGTCCTTTATGGCTGTTGTCCTGCTACTGCGGCAGAGTTGAGTAGTTGTGACAGAGACTGTCTGGCCCTGCACATCTGAAAATATTCACTATCTGGTCCTTTGGAGAAAAAGTTTAGTGACCCTGCTTCTAAAGTCTTTCCCATCTGCAGAAAAAGGTCTACATGTAAATTTTACACCCACCTAGAAAGTTATGTCAAACCTTTCAACAGTGTATAGAACATGATGCTGTAACAAAGGAGTTTTATAAGGATTTTAACCATCCCTTTTGGTAAATGGAATATTTTTCTTCTTGATCTTCCTGTTTTCCACATGACACCGTCTCTTCAGCCCACAGAAAACTCCAGAATGTTCTAGATTCAGCATTATTCTCTCCATCTTGAAATGTGTTTCTCTACTCTGTGGCATTTTGCTTCCTTTTCTCTAATAAATCCTTCTCGATCCCTCGCCATCCCTGTCTTCCTCAACACCCTGGAAACATCGGTGTTCCCCTCGGCTCTGCCTTTGGTCTTCTTCTTGCTTCACCTACTCCACTGTGAGCCAGTCGCTCCTGTGGTGTCAGTGAAAAACGCTCCTCTAAAAGTTGGCTTCACACCCAGATCTTTCTCCTGAGGGCCGGGCTCTTCTTTCTGGAATCTTCTCTCCCGGCTATCTCCACTGCCACGGACCTCAAGCTGTGCACGTTCCTCATTGAGCTCACCCCTCTTCTCCTCCAAACCTGCTCCCTTCTGTCTTTCCTGGTCACAGAAACTCCATGACCCCGGCTAAAGACTCAGGAGTCCACACTGATTTTTCTTCCTCTGCCAGTTGGCCTCCAAGACCCACAGATTCTATCATCTAAATCTCTCCCAAACATGTGGCCTCCTCTTCATGTCTGCTGTCGCTTCAGACTCTCATCATGTCTCGTCTAAATGGCCTCTCAGTGCTCTCCTGGTGACATCTACTGACTGTCCCACATCACTCCATACCCCACACTGCCACCTGAGTCACCAGCCTCAAATGCACATTTGATGATGCTCACACACTGAAAACTCTCCAGTGGGTCCTCATCACCCACACAACATTTAGGGAAATATTCAAACATCCTAGCAAGGAATTTAGGTGCCTTCATGACACGGCTTTTACTTAGCTGTTCAGCGCCATCTCCCACCATCCCCTTCCCTCAAACCTTTTGCTCCTTACTCAAGCCACACATACTCATGCCCATGATATTACCTCTGACCTTGAGTGCCTTTTTCTACCTTGATGCTGCTTCCTGCTCTTCATCCTTTAAGTTGAGCTCAAGAATCACCTCCTCCTGGAAGCTTTCCCTGACTGTCCCACACCAATCAATACCCCACACTGACAGCAGAGTCACCTGCCTCAAATGCACATTTTGATGATACTCACATACTGATAGACCATAGATGTGTGGTGAGTGATTTTTATGTTCTGAAAGGTAATGTTTGAGCTATGTATGGGAAAAATAAGGGTATTTCTATTCCAGTGAGTAGAGAGTCAGAATTTGGCTATGAGTATATGTGAGGGGATTGAATCCAATGTACTGCTGAGACTGTTTTAGGAGAGGACAGGCTGGTGGCTGTTACCTTAGGAGAAGCTCTGTAATTCAACCAGAAGAAGGATTCCCAGGATCTCTACATCTCTAGATAACAAAACTGGAAGGGGCCACCAATATCTGTGCCCCGAACCTCAGCTGGAGAGGGACATCAGTGTCTTTCTACTTGGGTCACTGGCTGTGATGTTGGAATCCAGTAGCGGCATGGACGAAGCCCCCCTGTGGGAGAGAGTGTGACACCACAAATGAGGCGACGCTGGCCTGGAGATGGGGGGAGAGCCAGGGAGAGTGAGGTGGCAATGGTATTTGAATTCCAGACCAGCATGCCTTAAGTTAGAACTTATGTGAATCAATAAACCTCTCTTCTTTTCCTTGAACAAGTCTCAATTGAGTTTATGTCACTTAAGATGCAAAGATTCTTGATTGTTACTAAGTTTGACGAATTTGTTTTTATTTTTTCTTGACAGCAGAACCGAAATTAAATTTATATAAGCCACATCTACTCTGTCACAAGGATGAATGCGTCGATGAACTTTTATTAAAATCCCTTGTGCTACCTTATGACAGATAAAGAGAACTTACGAAGGGTGATAAGATGGCCAATGTTAACTTAAAAAGGAACTATAAGATCTGTGTGCATGGGCCAAAGACTAGGATTTGTAGGTCTTGGAGAAGAGAAAACATACTTGTGATCTCGATTTATGTGAATGGTTGTTACTCAGAATAGGATGATGTGACTTCCGCTCCAGGAGATGGGTTGGAGGTTCAGGTACGGTGGAGAGAAATTGTGACAGTGATCAAATACTGAAGGCACTTGTGGAATCTTATTTGGAGGCTGAAAAGAAATTTTATCATTTGGAAAATGACTTCTGTGGGCTTTGCCTTAAAGCCAGGTTAGGTCGTTTGTTGGAATTAGTTTTTCTGTATCCTGTAATGCAGAATGGCTCCACTTCATCACTTTCTTAAACTTTTAGCATTATTAACCAGCAATAAGGCTCAAGTATTGAACTTGGCTCAGGAATGACTACTGGAGAAGACCCTTTGGTGGCATGTGACATGCAGCTCTATTGTGAGAATACGGGCTTCCTTGCCCTTCCTCGTGTATTTCTGGAAGAAGAGATTTCACTTTTCCTTATTCTAATAAAACAAAAAATGACGTATGTTTAACAAAACTAAAGAACATCTCTACTGTCATTTTTCAGTACTACCAGAGTTAGAGATACGGTGTCCCTACCTTTCATACCTATGTTCTTCCTTCCTTCCTTCCTTCCTTCCTTCCATCCATCCATTTATCTTTTTTAGGAATATTCATTGACTGCCTATGATGCGTCAGAAGTTGGGCTTAGGTCCTTCTACTTGTAACATGGTTCTCAGTTCTCCTATAGCCCAGGCTCTGAAAATGGAATCCCCTTCTCACAAAATAGTCTCTTCACAAGTCACTATTTACCCTCACAATCAGTTTGTTCTAAGCCCTGGTTCCTGGACCAGCCAGGCGTTTTTCTGCCCCGTTCTCATGACTTCCAGTGAATTTTCAGCCCTTAATCTATTGAGAGAGAAATGGCTCAAGGGAGGTGGCCGTGAAATGTATATCTTAAACTTAAATTCTTACAACTTTGACATTTAAAGTTTCTTTAGCATTTAGGACACATAAAATAATTTTTAAAATATTGCTAAACGTTTTCCGTGGATTATCTGCTTAGTTGCTTGTGTGAAAAGGTTGAAACTCCGCAGGCTCTCTATCAGTTCTGCCTTCCTTCCAATGATCTACTTTTGGCTTCTAACATCAGCTCCCAGTGACTGATTCTCCCATGCCGTAGCCGCTAGACTTTTCCTCACCACCTGGCCCCAATGCTCCGTCCCGTCATATGGCTTTGAGTCAAATAGTTGCTTATGGCCTGGCACTCGCAGACACGCATGTGTGCAGCTACACAGCAGACCAGAGCCTTCTGTTTGGAAGCCATGCATATGGCAGGCAGATCTTCTTTTCATCAGGATCAGGTTCAATGCAGTTGTTGCGTCAAGTTCACTGGATGATGCCCCGATCAAAGGCTGGTTTCCTGGTCACTGGTATTAGCCCTTTCATTTCCCAACTTCAATTTGAATCACGTTCACCAAGTTGAAATTCTCTTTAGCAGTCGTGGCCGAGGGGGGAATGAGCATAAAGAAAATGTTCAGACAATTTTTCAAGTCCTTACCTTAAGCAGTAGAGTAAATGCCTTCATTCAATTCTTAGACTATTGGCTGATTAGGTGGCCGGAGTAATAATTTGTATCGTATTTGTCAGTAATGACAGTCAACATAAGAGCTGATAATGTTTATTCTGATCATACTGGGATGGGCCCTTGACAGGGATTATCTCGTTAGTTCATCCTTGGATACCAGTCATATGGCCAAAAGGGAGAAGAAAGGGAAAGCTGGCTGTATTTCTCTCTCTCTCTCTCTCTCTCTCTCTCAGCATCCAATTTTAAAAAATATTTTTCGGTTTTATAACATTTTACTTTGAAATAGTTTAAAACTTACAAGAAGGTGGAAAAATAGTACAGAGAGTTCTTGGACTATGGCTTCCTCCAGTGATGATACCTTACATAAAAGTAGTACATTGTCAAGACCAGGGAATTAACATTGGTGCAATACTATTAAAGCGTGTGTGTGTGTGTGTGTGTGTGTGTGTGTGTGTGTGTGTGTGTTGTGTAGATTCAAATAACCGTCACGATCAGGATACAGAATCGTTGCATCACCACAAAGAAACTCCCTCATGTTACTCCTTAATGGTCCCCTCATTCCCCCAACCCTAACTCCTGGCAACTGCCGATCTGTTCTCTGTCACTGTAATTTTGTCCCTTCAAGGTGGTTATATAAATGGAATCATACTTCATGTAACCCTTTGAGACTGGCTTTTTCACCCAGCATAGGCTTAAGCTCCATCCAAGTTGGATATATCAAGAGGTTGTTATTTTTTGTGCCCTTTATTAAAATGAGACCTCCTTCAACAGTGCCCTGACTGGAGTGTTCAGATTTCAGCCAACGTTTGCTCATTTCTTCAGACTGTACTGGGCAGGGTCCCCTTCAAAAGGTCAGCCGTGGGGCAACCTGGAATCTGGGAGGTTTGTCTTTGTAAAGACGCTTCTGGCTTCGATCAGCCTCTTGCCTTTCACCCAAAGTGTGGAGTCTCCCTTCAGCACCTCGTCTTGTCTTTCCCTCGTTTCCAGCCGTCTCTTGGTTTTAGCCCCTGAGATGAGCATCTGTGATAAGGTTTTAGATGCAGTTTTTTTATTGGAGAGGTGATGGCAGGAAACAGCAGTGAGGGACTAAGGAGAGGGAGGAAAGGAGGGTGGAAAAAACCAATAAACAGTACGTTCATGCGTGTTACAGCTGCGGACAGCTGGGGCTCAGTCCTACCAGGGACTCCTACGGAACTTTGTAGAATGTGCCTTAGAATTGCCACCCGGAAGCATGGGACGGGAGGCATTTACCCTCTAATTCCAGCTCTCCTTAGTGGAACGTTATTCCAAGTACATTAATGCCCTGCACTTTGGGATGGTCCCCGCACAGGGGGATTGAGTGAGCTCTGGGCTCTGCAGAGAAAACCCCAAGAAAACACAGTGGAGAGACCCAGCCTGGCACCGAGGTCAGAACCAGCAGCGGGCTTGGGAGCTGGCCGCCCCCACGGCACAGGGTCACATGGGGTGCGGATGAAGAGGTGTGCCCGAGGCAGCCGGGCCTGGCGCGAGCTCTTGCCGTCTGATGGCCAGCTCCCTGGCTGCGTGACCCACCTTGACCTCCATGTTCTCTGGGGACCAGCTCAGGACCGGTCAGGAGGCTGGCTGCCTTCTGCTTTGCACAGCTACTGACTCTTCTGCTTTCTCCAGCTGTTCACGCAACTCACTTTGAGAGCGTATCATTCTTTGGAGGGCTTCTATCCATGTAATTAAATGAACCTAAAGCTAAATCTGTTTTTCGCCCTGACTAGTTTCAAACAATTTAAATAATAATTTTTCCCCATGTAGCAACCATTTACTGCTGAAAAAACCAATGTGTATGTGTGCAGGTGTTAGACAGTTAATGAAAATACTTGAGGGAATTCTCTGGCGGTTCAGTGGTTAGGACCCTGGGCTTTCACTGCCAAGGGCCCGGGTTCAATCCCTGGTTGGGGAACTAAGATCCTGCAAGCCACACGGCGTGGCCAAAAACAAAAACAAAACTTGGATGCACAGAAGCGGACGTGTTGGTGAAGCAGGTATGATTAGGATATCAAACTGAGTTTTAAAAGTCTGTGAAGGTTTCCAGTAAGAGATAAAAATTATTTCCAAATATCATAGAAAGGACGGGGGCTACTTTGAGAATATGGAACATTGTGAGAAAAATCTTAAATACTCAACAGAGAAAATTGGCTGAGAAACTCATGTAAGAACTGAGTTGTTGGGGGTTTCCCTGGGTGCACAGTGGGTAAGAATCCGCCTGCCAGTGCAGGGGACACGGGTTTGAGCCCTGGTCCAGGAAGATCCCACATGCCGCGGAGCAACTTAGCCTGTGTGCCACAACTACTGAGCCGGCGCTCTAGAGCCCGTGCGCCACAACTACTAAGCCTGTGCGCCACAACTACTGAAGCCCGCGCGCCTAGACCCCGTGCTCCTCAACAAGAGAAGCCACTGCAATGAGAAGCCCACGTACTACAGCAAAGAGTAACTCCCGCTCGCCGCAACTAGAGAAAGCCCGCGCGCAGCAACAAAGACCCAATGCAGCCAAACATAAATAAATTAATTAAATAAAATTTTTTTTAAAAGAACTGAGTTGTTTTATGGAGGGTAGAAGATTTGATCGAGGATTTGAAAATCTGGCTAGGAATTCTGGTGTTAAAATTCAGAAAATTGAAAACTTTTCAGAAATAAATTTTTTTCCTTCTAAGATCAGTGCTTAGAGTTGTGAAAGTCCCCTTCTCACTAGAGAAATCCAGGTTCTGGTCCTGAGAGTCTAGTTTATTCTTCTCCCCTCCCAGAGGGGCCCCCGTACTCACTATGATGTCTTATCCGAGTGCTGTTTTTCTAAAGTGTTCTTTCGGCTTCTTGCGCATATGGCCATGTGGTGCTGCTTGTGGCTGATGTGTTTATCTGTCTTCTCCATTAACTTCCTTGATGTCAGCCTTGGAGTTTTAATCTCTTTGTATCCTGGGCTGCTAGCACAGGGCCCCTCATGTAGTTGGGGTCCAGGAATGTTTGCAGCTGATGTTGGGGATGCAGGTGGTGGGTAAACTACAAAAGGAAGGTTCCCACTTGGGTCTTCAGGGGACATAAGAGTGGGTCTTGGTTTTGGTCCCAGTGAAGCAATTCCTGGCGAGGCTCCTGCCTGCAGCATGAGACACAGCGGATGACAGTCACCTGTGCACAGGTGTCCGGCCAGGCTCAATGCTCGTGGCTGGGGAGTTGGGTCATATGGCTTTGGGGACTAAAGTTCCTGTCCATAAAAGGGAGGACGCATGATACAGAGAGATGAGCAGGGGTATAAAAGTCAGGTTTAAATCCCAGATAAGGACTTGATGGAAGTTGGATCAGCACGCTTTTCCCCCAAAGATTAGCTGGCTCACAGGGTTGGGGTGAGGCCAGAATGATGGGAGGAAGGAAGGCCGGGTCCTGCTGGAGCCAGCAGTCCTGCTTTTCTCTGGCTTCACTGATGACACCGTTGGTAGGCATCACCTAGACACCTATCTGGCTATTACCCTTCCCCTGTTTTACCTTATGAAAAATGTTATTAAAAATCACACTAGCCCACTGTTGCACTGATCTCTTGCTGTGTAACAAACTAGCCCCCAACTTAGACCTTTGAAACAACAATTTATTATTTGGTACAATGTGGTGCGTCTGGGATTTGGGCAGGGCTCAGAGGGCTGGTTCTTCTACTTCACGTATGTCAGCTACGGTTATTCATTTGGCTGTATCACCTGGCAGCTGGACTGGGCCAGAACATCCAAGAAAGCTTTGCTTATGGATCTAGGACCTCAGTGCTACTCCACAATGCCATTTGGTCTCGCTCTCTTTCAGTCCTCATATCTTCATGTACCTAGTTTGGTCTTCCTTGCAACATGGTGGAAGGGCTTGGGCTTCTTTCCAACAGGGCGGTCAGGCTTCGAACATGGTGGCTGATTTCCAAGAGGAAGGAGACAGAAGTTGTCATTATTACTCAGACCTGGGCTCAGAAGTGCCAGAATGTCTCTGCCACCACAAATTATTGGCCAAAGAAAATCACAGGACAGCCCAGATTCAAGGGGAGGGGAAGTGGGCTCATCTCTTGCAGCATGCTCATATGGGGGTGGGAGAACTGTTGGGAGACTTCTCTGGAGGTCACTTACCATATGCATCTAACTAGTCCAGTGGCAACAGTGGGCTTGACGCAAGGGAAGGCAGTGCTAGGCTGTACAGTGTGGCCTGGCTTGATAAAGCCACCAGCCAGCTATTTTCTAGAGAAACTGGAGTCAAAAGGAGAGA
Source organism: Kogia breviceps (assembly GCF_026419965.1). Lineage (NCBI taxonomy): Eukaryota > Metazoa > Chordata > Mammalia > Artiodactyla > Physeteridae > Kogia > Kogia breviceps. Next base: position 127,386,678 of record NC_081330.1, on the reverse strand, counting down.
GAGTGGGGGAGGGACGGAGGGAGCAAGGAAGAAAGGAAGGGAGTTGGGGGAGAAGAGGGGGGACAGAAAGAGAGGGAGGGAGGAAGGGAGAGGTGGGGGGAGAGAGAGAGAGAGAAAGAAGTAGAGGGAACCATGAGATGCCACCAGCTAGAGAGCATGGAGACATGCAGAGAGAAAGGGAGATACTTGCAGCCACAGACCATGACAGAGAGGCAGAGAGAGTTAGTGCTCTCTCTGATGGGAGGCTTTCAGTTCCAGTGTTAATTCCAGTGAGTCCACGTGCATTCTGAGATACTCCTTTTTACCTGAGGTAATCAAGTGTGTCTGTCTTCTTGATTTCTAACAAAATGATTCAAGAGGTGGATTTGAATCCCAGCCCTGCCATCTACTGTAACTTCCTTGGGCAAGTTACTTCTGTGCTTCAGTTTTCTCATCTGCAAATGAGAATAATAATTACGCTTATGTCCTATGGTTGTTTTCAGTGTTATAATATTTATATTAGGAGGGTTAATAGATTTGTAAGCCCTTGGAACACTGCCTGGCCTGTAATAAGCCCTGTATAAATAATTATAAAAATTTTTTAAAAAGACAATGTTTAGGGGTGTTGTGTTGAACGAACAAATGATTCTATTTTGGAAAGCAAGGTATCTTATTGGGAAAAATACATTATTTTCCCCTGTAATCAACATCAATCAGTCCTACCAGGCTGTTATTGGGTGCCACTGAACTAAAAACATGTAGCCTGAAAAATCTGGAGCCAACTTGTCTGCGGAGTAGCCGGAACTGTGACTGTGGTAAATCACGGAGCTGAGCCATCTCGATCCTTATCAGAAATTTAGAGCTTCTTTGAGCTTGCTCTGCTCTTTTTTCCATCCTTTTTCTTCTTGCTCACTTCTCCCCTTCTCGAGATAACCTAATTTATAGAATTATCTCCAGATATGCTGCTTGACATGACAGCCTGAGTGGAGAAGAAGGCCAGAGAGACCCAGTTGTAACCTGTTGATTTATGGTCGGTTCGCTCCACTGTCACTTGGTGATTTAAAATCAAAAGAACCGATGAACAAGGCAATCATGCTGGACAAACAAATATACTGTTGCAAGTGATTTGGCAAAAAATTTTTTTTTATTATTCTGGCCGTGTATAAAGTGAGCTAAAAGTGGCCCTTGGTGCAATCATGCAAATGCCTTCGGCCCTTGTACCATATGTTTCTTACATTTTCTTTTATCACATGTGATTGTATATTATAACACACGGCAATTCCAAAGGGGAAACAGATGGCTGCATGTTGCCCAGTTCAGGATTCTCTGGCAAAAAGGCAGAAGGAATCTGGGGCTGGCCATTGGGAGGTGATAATCACTGGTATTTAAGGAAGGCTCACATTGTCGATAAAGAGTGTAAGCGCTCAATCACGTGTGAATGTGTCTGTAATGGGCATATCCTTTAACAACGGATTTAATGTATTCCTTTACATCTGCTCGATTTGAATATGTTGAGACAAGCAATATTTTAAACTAGTTTTTCTTTTTAAAATCTACATATTTCAAAGCTAAGAGAATTCAGCACCACCAAACCAGCTTTACAACAAATGCTAAAGGAACTTTTCTAGGCGGGAAACACAAGAGAAGGAAAAGAGCCACAAAACAAACCCGAAACAATTAAGAAAATGGTAATAGGAACATACATATCAATACTAACCTTGAATGTAAATGGATTAAATGCTCCAACCAAAAGACACAGACTGGCTGAATGGGTCCAAAAACAAGACTCATATATATGCTGTCTACAAGAGACCCACTTCAGACCTAGGGACACATACAGACTGAAAGTGAAGGGATGGAAAAAGATATTCCATGCAAATCAAAGGAAATCTGGAGTAGCAATACTTGTATAAGATAAAATAGACTTTAAAATAAAGACTGTTACAAGAGATAAGGAAGGACACTACATAATGATCAAGAGATCAATCCAAGAAAAAGATATAACAATTATAAATATTTATGCACCCGACAGAGAAACGCCTCAATACATAAGGCAAATGCTAACAACTATAAAAGGGGAAATCGACAGTAAAACAATAATAGTAGGGGACTTTAACACCTCACTTACACCAATGGACAGATCATCCTGACAGAAAATAAATAAGGAAACACAAGCTTTAAATGACACAATAGACCAGATAGATTTAATTGATATTTATAGGACATTCCACCCGAAAGTGACAGAATACACTTTCTTCTCAAGTGTGCACAGAACATTCTCCAGGATACATCACATCTTGGGTCAGAAATGAAGCCTTGGAAAATTTAAGAAAATTGAAATCGTATCGAGCATCTTTTCTGACCACAATGCTATGAGACTGGAAATCAATGACAGGAAAAAAAACCTGTAGAAACCACAAATACCTGGAGGCTAAACAGTGCACTACTAAATAACCGAGAGATCACTGAAGAAATCAAAGAAGAGATTTAAAAAAAAAAAAGAAACAAACAACAATGAAAACATGACAACCCCAAACCTATGGGACACAGCAAAAGCAGTTCTAAGAGGGAAGTTTATAGCAATTCAATCTCATCTCAAGAGACAAGAAAAATCTCAAATAAACAATCTAACCTTAAACCTAAAGCAACTAGAGAAAGAACAAAGCAAACCCAAAGTCAGTAGAAGGAAAGAAATCATAAAGATCAGAGCAGAAATAAATGAAATAGAAATGAAGAAAACAGTAGCAAAGATCAATAAAACTAAAAGCTGGTTCTTTGAGAAGATAAACAAAATTGATAAACCTTTAGCCAGACTCATCAAGAAAAAAAGGGAGAGGACGAAATCGATAAAATTATAAATGAAAAAGGAGAAATCACAACTGACACCGCAGAAATACAAAGGATTATAAGAGACTACTACAAACAACTATATGCCAGTAAAATGGACACCCTTGAAGAAATGGACAAATTCTTGGAAAGGTACAATTTTCCAAGACTGAACCAGGAAGAATTAGAAAATATAAACAGACCAATCACAAGTAATGAAATTGAAACTGTGATTAAAAATCTTCCAACAAACAAAAGTCCAGGACCAGATGGCTTCAAGGGGAATTCTATCAAAAATTTGGAGAATAGCTAACACCAATCCTTCTCAAACTCTTCCAAAAAATTGCAGAGAGAGAAACACTCCCAAATTTGTTCTACAAAGCCACCATCACCCTGATACCAAAACCAGACACATATCACACAAAAAGAAAATTACCGACCAATATCACTGATGAACATAGATGCAAAAATCCTGAGCAAAATTCTAGCAAACAGAATCCAACAACGCATTAAAAGGATCATACACCATGATCAAGTGGGATTTATCCCAGGAATGCAAGGATTCTTCGATATACTACAAAGCTACTGTAATCAAGACAGTATGGTACTGGCACAAAAACAGAAATATAGATCAATGGTACAGGATAGAAAGCGCAGAGATTAAACCTATGCACCTATGGTCAACTAATCTATGACAAAGGAGGCAAGGATATACAATGGAGAAAAGACAGTCTCTTCAATAAGTGGTACCAGGAAAACTGGACAGCTACATGTAAAAGAATGAAATTAGAACACTCCCTAACACCATACACAAAAATAAACTCCAAATGGGTTAAAGACCTAAATGTAAGACTGGACACTATAAAACTCTTAGAGGAAAACATAGGAAAAACACTCTGACATAAACCACAGCAAGATCTTTTTGGACCCACCTCCTAGAGAAATGGAAATAAAAACCAAAATAAACAAATGGGGCATTATTAAACTTAAAAGCTTTTGCACAGCAAAGGAAACCATAAACAAGATGAAAAGACAACCCTCAGAATGGGAGAAAATATTTGCAAATGAAGCAGTTGACAAAGGATTAATCACCAAAATATACAAACAGCTCATGGAACTCAATATCAAAAAAACAAACAACCCAATTTAAAAATGGGCAGAAGACCTAAATAGATATTTCACCAAAGAAGACATACAGATGGCCAAGAGGCACATGAAAAGATGCTCAACATCACTAATTATTAGAGAAATGCAAATCAAAACTACAATGAGGTATCACCTCACACCAGTCAGAACGGCCATCATAAAAAAAATCTACAGGGACTCCCCTGGTGGCGCAGTAGTTAAGAATCCACCTGCCAATGCAGGGGACACAGGTTCGAGCCCTGGTCCGGGAAGATCCCACATGCCATGGAGCAACTACGCCCGTGTGCCGAAACTACTGAGTCTGCGCTCTAGAGCCCACGAGCCACAACTACTGAGCCCATGTGCCACAACTACTGAACCCCGTGGGCCCAGAGCCCATGCTCCACAACAGGAGAAGCCACTGCAGTGAGAAGCCCACGCACTGCAACGAAGAGTAGCCCCCGCTCGCCACAACTAGAGAAAGCCCATGCAAAGCAACGAAGACCCAATGCAGCCAGAAGTAAATAAATAGGGCTTCCCTGGTGGCGTGGTGGTTGAGAGTCTGCCTGCCGATGCAGGGGACACGGGTTTGTGCCCCGGTCTGGGAAGATCCCACATGCCGCGGAGCGGCTGGACCCGTGAGCCATGGCTGCTGAGCCTGCACGTTCAGAGCCTGTACTCCGCAATGGGAGAGGCCACAACAGTGAGAGGCCCACGTACTGCAAAAAACAAAAAATAAAAATAAAAAATAAATAAATAAAAATAAATAAATAAATTTATTTTAAAAAATCTACAAACAGTAAATGCTGGAGAGGGTGTGGAGAAAAGGGAACCCTTTTGCACTGTTGGTGGGAATGTAAATTGATACAGCCACTATGGAGAACAGTATGGAGATTTCTTTAAAAACCAAAAATAGAACCACCCTATGACCCAGCAATCCCACTACTGGGCATGTACCCTGAGAAAACCATAATTCAAAAAGAGACACGTACCCCAGTGTTCATTGCAGCACTATTTACAATAGCCAGGACATGGAAACAAATGTCCAATGATAGATGAATGGATAAAGAAGATGTGGTACACATATACAGTGGAATATTACTCAGCCATAATAAGGAACGAAACTGGGTCATTTCTAGAGATGTGGATAGACCTAGAGCCTGTCTAGGCTCAGAGTGAAGTAAGTCAGAAAGAGAAAAACAAATATCGTATATAAATGCATATATGTGGAATCTAGAAAAATGGTACAGATTAACCTATTTGTAGGGCAGGAATAGAGACGTAGACGTAGAGAATGGACATGTGAACACAGTGGGGCAAGGGGAGAGTGGGACGAATGGGGAAATTAGGTTTGACATAAATACACTACCATGTGTAAAATAGATAGCTAGGGGGAATCTGCTGTGTAGTACAGGGAGCTCAGCTTGGTGCTGTGTGATGACCTAGATTGGGGGGAAGGGGGGGAGGGAGGTCCAAGAGGGAGGGGATTTAGGTATACATGTAGCTGATTCACTTCATGCTACAGCAGAAACTAACACAACATTGTAAAGCAATTTTACTCCAATAAAAAAAAAATCTACACGTTTCAGAAAAAGCAAATAATTTTTTGGAAAGACAGTTCAAAATATGGCCAGTTTTCAACTCTTGCTCCCTTACTGTTGAGACTGCTAGAGAATCATTTGCTCAGTAAGAAAAACTGGGCTAGACTGGTGGGAAGGAAGTAGGGAGGGAGGTGGCTTGATACTTTCCTTCACATGGTTGAAGGGTTCTTGTTCGCCCCCAGCCCCACGAAGTGAAAGCATTTTGCCTTTAGAAGTGGGCTGGGACGATCACAGTACGTGCAGCTGGCCATGCAAATTGCACAATATATGTTGCTGTCTTATTTGCTCTGCAACAGTACAAAAATGATGAACCTCTCAGCATGAAAAAAAGAAACAAAATCTCTGACCACTGTGTTGGATTATACTGATGACCAGGCTATTGCCAGGCTATTTCTGCATGTGGCTCTCCGCCCACCTGCCCATCACATTTGTTCATGGAGAAATGTGTGTAGGGTCTCTTAAAAATTGGTGATGTTCTCACGACGCTGGGGGTGAACTACAGATGTAGAAGGAAACAGTGGCTCATCTTTTTTTTTTTTTTTTAGATTCTTTTCCATTATGCTTTATTACAGGATATACTGAATATCATTCCCTGTGCTCTACCGTAGGTCCTTGTTGCTTATCTATTTTATATATAGTAGTGTGTATCTGCTCATCTCAAACCTCCACATTTCTGAACAAGGAACATAGATAGACTCCTCCTCTGTCTCACTGGCCGGAGGGGAAGCAGTAGGGAGGGTGGACAGGCAGGAGAAATGGCAGTTGAGCTAGAGTTTCAGAGGTCTCATGGACAGATAGATGGACAGACAAAGGGCTGTCACAGAGGAAGGAACGAGGGCAGAGAATAGGCTACTCACAGCAGGGCTGTGGCCACCCACACCAGCCAGCCCTTCCCCTAGAACATTTCAAAGGCCAACGTTTGGTGGAGGGCTTTTATGTGCCTAAAAAGCCCTATGTAGGTTCTGTGCCAACCACTTCCCTGGAAGTTTTTCATTTAATCTTCACGGCAGTCTAAGGAATTAATACCCTTCTTAGCTCTATTTGTTTATTTATGAGATGATAATTCAGTCTATAAAATTTACCATTTTAAAGTGTACAATTCAGTGTTTTTTAGGAGATTCACAATGGTTGTCCAACCATCACCACTAATTCCAGAATATTTCCATCACCCCTCAAAGAAACTTGGTCCCCAGTAGCATTCACTCCCCATTGCCCACTACCCCCATCACCTGGCAATCACTAATCTTTCTCCATGATTCTAGACATTTCAAAAAACGAAATCACACAATATGTGGCCTTTTGTGTCTGGCTTCTCTCACTTAGCATGTTTCAAGGTTCATCCATGTCGTAGCTTATGTCAGTACTTCATGCCTTTTTGTGGCTGAATGATATGCCACTGGATGGATAGATCATATTTTTTAATGCATTCATCACTTGATGGACACTGGAGTCATTTCCACCTTTTGGCCATTATGAATAGAGCTATTGTGAGCCCCATTTTACAGGCAAAGAAACTGAGGCCCCGGGGGAGTAATTAAAACATAATAATGAAAAGTATTGCTTTTTGAACCAGACAGACGTAGATTCAAAACTTAGCTTCATCACTCACTAGCCATATGACTTTGGACAAATTATTCTTCCTGTTTAGTGTCCAGAGTCGATACAAAGATACTAATATCATCTGACTGTCAGGGTTGGTATGAGGATTCTTGATAATTCATATAAAGGAGTGCTTTGGACATATTAGGACTTCCATGAAGAGTAATGATGGGACCCTTCACACCTGGCCCTTCCTAGGTGTCCAATAACTAATTTTAAAGAAATGAATAAAAACGTGATTTGAATTCTGATTTGGTCACTTATCGACTCTGTGACCTTGAACGAGTTACTTATCTGCAAAATTGGAGGTGGTAGCTGTCACAGTAGTCATAAATGAGGTCAAGCACAAGATCTAGCAGAGTCCCTAGCACATGATAGGGACTCAGTAAATGTCAGTTCTCTTTCCCATAATGCCAGCTTAGTATTTCCCCTTTGATGATGCAACATACAACTTAACCCCCGAACTACGCTTTCAGGTCTGCGTTTACCTGTAATTTTTCACTTTAGAGTTTTACAAAATTAATCTTATATATTATTGGGGAAAGAAAAGTACAACATTAAAATCATGATCTGGGAGCTGCTTTTTTGGGTAAACACACAGTGCGTTCATGAAACGTTATTTTGCTTTTTCCAGAGCCTTTACTTTTTGTTGTTATTGTTGTTAAAGCAAAGTTCTCAAAAATCAATAATGTAAAATTGAAAGGCACCAAAACATCTCGCTTCTGCAGAAAGGCCTAAGTGTAAATTGATGGTCTGGCGTTCTCAAGGTTTCTGTTCAGCGAGAGGGCGAGGACAAGTCTAAATGGAGAAGTCATTCCAAGGAGCTCCATTCACTTCGCAAGGGATGAAGTATAGGTCGGCGTTGGGCAGGGCGAAGGGAAATGGCTTAGAAAGAACTCATCAGATGTCACTCAGTGATTTTTTTTTTTTTTTATGGCTGTGTTGGGTCTTCGTTGCTGTGCGAGGGCTTTCTCCAGTTGTGGCGAGCGGGGGCCACTCTTCATCGCGATACGCGGGCCTCTCACTATCGCGGCCTCTCTCGTTGCGGAGCACAGGCTCCAGACGCGCAGGCTCAGTAGTTGTGGCGCACGGGCCTAGTCGCTTCGCGGCATGTGGGATCCTCCCGGACCGGGGCTCGAACCCGTGTCCCCTGCATCGGCAGGCGGACTCTCAACCACTGCGCCACCAGGGAAGCCCGGGGATTATTAATTTACTGAAAAGTCTACCTTTGGCCTGAGGATTGACTACAGTTAGAATTTGCTAGCTGTTTCCTTTGAACTCTGCGTCCGGGCATCCAGAGGAGTGCAGGCTTGCTCCTGTGCCGCGACCTTGCAAACCTGGCCCGCGTCATCACCCGGCTTGGGCCTGTGGCCGGGTTTTTTGTACACCTGAGGCTGATGACATGATTCTACTCCGACTGTTCAGTAATATCAGGGTTTCAAATATGAGGAGCAAAAAAACAAAGACAAAAACAAATTGGGCTTCATGGTATTTTGGTCGTCTACTGCTTTTACCCAGTCATTAGAATTCTTAAGTCTAAGGAGATAAAGGGCACAAAGGCCACTTAGGATCTGGTGAGAAATGAGATGTGTGGTGTGGAAAGAAGGTGAGAGGGTGTTAGGGCAGGTTACTTAGCAACAACATCACTTACTGGGAAATTGGCACCAGCGCGCGTTAGTAGCGTTGATACTAGTATGATACCCATACTGTTTTCATCTTTTCTCTTCCCCTGCAGATGGTTTATCAGTACCTATTTTTATGCTATTCTAAAGTCTCGGTTGGTATTTATCCACTTTTGCACTTCAGGAATTTTAGCAAATTCATAGAGACAGAAAGTAGAATGGTGGTTTCCAGGGGTGAGGGGAGGGAAAATGGATTGTTCAATGGTCACAGAGTTTCAGTCTTGCAAGAGGAAGAGTTCTGGAAACGGATAGTGGTGATGGTTGCATAGCAGTGTGAATGCACTTAATGTCATTGAACTGTATGCTTAAAATGATTAAGATGATAAATTTTATGTGATGTGTATTTTATCACAATTTAAAGTAATTTAAAAATTATGCTGCCGATCGTAAAGCTGTTAAAGATAGTAGGTTCAAAGCACCAGTTGTGAAATGAAATACATCATTTTGACGCTGTTTATTACTGCTCCTGTCACCTTGTATCATGTATATATATGTGTATGTGTGTGTATAATGTATTTAACTTTTTTTAGGACTTTGTTTTTTTAGAGCAGTTTTAGATTCACAGCAAAACTGATCCCCCAACGTGTACAACCTTCCCCGTGATCAACATTCCCACCAGAGTGTTATATTTGTTATACCTGCTGGACCTATTGAAGCATCATTATTGTCTAAGTCCAGAATTTACAGTAAGGTTCTCTCTTGGTGTTGTACATTCTATAGGTTTGGACAAATGTACTGCAATGTGTATCCATGATTATAATATCATCCAGAGTAGCTTTGCTGCCCTAAAAATCCTCTGTGTTCCAGCTACTCATCCCTCCCTTCCCTTCCTCAAGCCCATGGCAGCCACTAATCTTTTCATTGTCTTCATAGTTTTGCCTTTTCCAGAATGTCACATAGCTGGAATCATACAGTACGTAGTCTTTTCGGATCGGCTTCTTTCACTTAGTAATGTGCATTTAAGGTTCCCCCGTGTCTTTTCCTGGACCGATGGATCATTTCTTTTTAGTGCGGAATAATACTTCATCGTCTGGATGCACCACAGTTTATTTATCCTCACCTACTGGAGGACATCTTGGTAGCTTCCAGGTTTTGGCAATTATGAATAAAGCTGCTATAAACATCCATGTGCAGGTTTTTGTAGGGACATAAATTTTTGACTCCTTTGGATAAATGCTGGATGGTATTGCTGAATGGTATGTAAAGAGTATGTATACTTTTGTAAGAAACCGCTAAACTGTCTTCCCAAGTGGCTGTACCCGTTTGCATTTCCACCAGCGATGAATGAGAGTTCCTGTTGCTCCACGTCCTCACCAACATTTGGTGTTGTCGGTGTTCTGCATTTTGGCCCTTCTAATAGGTATGGGGTGATATCTCACTATTGTTATAATTTCTATTTCCCCGATGGCACATGATGTAGAGCTTCTTTTCATATGTTTATGTGCCATCTTTATGTCTTTTTTGGTGAGCTGTCTGTGAAGGTCTTTGGGCCATTTTAAAATCAGGTTACTCAGGTTGTTTATTATTGTTCAGTTTCAAGAGTTCTCTACATATTTTGGACAAGAATCAGATGGATCTTTTGCACATATTTTGTCCTAGTCCATGTCTTGTCATAGCTTTCTCTTGACATTGTCTCGTGCAGAGCAGACATTTTTAATGTTAATGAAGTCCCGTGTGTCACTTATTTCTTTCATGAAATGTGCCTTTGGTGTTGAACCTAAAAAGTCATCAGTATACCCAAGGCCATCCAGGTTTTCTCCTCTGTTATCTTCTAGGAGTTTTATCGTTTTTCATTTTACATTTAGGTCTATGATCCATTTTGAGTTAATTTTTATAACTGGTGTAAGTTTTGTGTCGAGATTCATTTTTTCTTCACATGTGGACGTCCAGTCGTTCTAGTACCATTTGTTGAAAGGACTACATTTGCTCCATTGTGTAGCCTCTGCTCCTTTGTCAAAGATCAGTTGACTATATTTGTGAGTCTATTTCTGGGCTCTCTATTCTTTTCCACTGATCTATTTGTTTATTCTCTTGCCAACACCACACTGTTTTGATGACTGTCATTTTATACTAAGTCTTGAAGTCAGGTAGTGTCAGTCCTACAACTCTTTCTCTTCCTTGAATATTGTGTTAGCTGTTCTGGGTATTTTGCCTCCTCATATAAACTTTATTTTTTTTTCATATGAACTTTAGAATCAGTTTGTCAGTATCCACAAAATAACTTGCTGGACCTTGTATCATTTGAAAACACAGGTTACAACATGGTGTATATATTTTCTTTCCCAAAGATATAATTAGGGCTTCCCTGGTGGCGCAGTGGTTGGGAATCCGCCTGCCGATGCAGGGGTCACGGGTTCGTGCCCTGGTCCGGGAAGATCCCACATGCCGCGGAGCAACTAAGCCCGTGAGCCATGGCCGCTGAGCCTGCGCGTCCGGAGCCTGTGCTCCGCAACGGGAGAGGCCACAGCAGTGAGAGGCCCGCATACAGAAAAAAAAAAAAAAAAAAAAAAAAAAAAAAAAAAAAAAAAAAAGATATAATTATACTTGCATGAAAGGTGAATGTAGATTTTTGTGCTGATACAAGGCTGGTAAAACTTTCTTGAATACTCATACAAGACATCTCTAGTTAACACAATTAGCCATAAATTTTTAATGGGTTCCATGGACAGTTAATTCATCTGATCAGCTGAAAATACATTTAGCAGAATGTGCTGTGCCATGGTTGTTACTCCTGAAGGTATAGCTGGTCACCTTCAAGCCCTTGATGTTTCAAGAAACTATTTAGAGAAGATCTAAGGCAAGTGGTTCTCAAAGTGTGGCCCTGGCCACAGCATTGGTACCACCTGGAAAGTTGTTAGAAATGAAGTTCTTGACGTTCATCCCAGACTTTCTAATTCAGAAATGCTGGGGATGGAGCCCAGAAATGTGTGTTTTAACGAGCCCTCCAAGAGTTTTTGATGCACACTGAAGTTTGAGAACGAGTTCTCTAAGGAAAGAGTATGAAACTTATAGTGATGCGACTTTGTTTTCTTCTTATGCCTTATTGTAATATCTGCACCAAGCTTGCAGAATGAGAGCTTGGTAGGAAGAAAATACCCCAAATAACGAAAGAACATCAGTCTTTGAAATGATGCATCAAAACAGAACATGATAAAATGACATCATAAAACCTCATGACTGAGCCCAGAATGATGTAGAAGAGTCTTTAATTCACATTGTGAAGGAGGTCTAGACTAAAACTTAAATGTTTCTATTGAAAAAGAAAGTGGTGTTTATGGATAATTAAACACAGTAAGTCCCCTACTTACGAACCTGCAAGTTGCGAACTTTCAAAGATGCAAATATGCATTTGCATATCCAATCACGTAAGTTAGTTCACGTGTCTGGCCTATATTGTCACGTGTGTACATCTCCTACAAGTGGAACTGAACTCATTCGTATGTGGGGGACTTACTGTATTATGATTGGTTAATTAAAAAAGACATTTTAGGAACTGCTAAGGTGTTTTGAAGGGTGGTATTAGAGACTCTTGCTTGAGTGCAGGCAGATGCATGCTCCCCTTCTAGAGGAGAGTTGCAAATGGTTTAGCTCTTCAGTGGGGCCCAACCCAAGATCCCAGTCTGAAGCACTGAGTGGTTGATGTCTTCATCCTAGTTGGGAAGGGTTAAAGAACACCAACCATACTCTCAGCCTTGACGCACCAGAGGGTGGGAGGGATGACAGAGGTTAGAGGGCATTTCTGAGTAAGGTTAGAACGGGGTATGTCATTAAAATGAAACTCAAGACTCCAGAGATTCCAGCTCTGCTAATGTACACCAGCTATTTAGGCTTTCATGATATTCTTTCAGGTGCCTTTGAAATAAAAGCAGAACAACAAAAAATCACCTCTTCAGCCCTTCCTGGCCACAGGATTGAGTAGACCTCATTGACTCTTTGTTCTCCAGTATTTCTCATATATATGTCTGTCCTTGTATGTTAATGAATGTCTTGCCGAATTTTGTTCACAAGTCTGAATCCCTCCTAAGGGACTGAAGCCCTTCAAGACTAGGGTATCCTACTCTCCTCAGCATCTAATACACAATACATGTTATTGAAGGAAAGGAGTGAATGAATGCATAAAGGCTAAAGATTAAGATCAGGAATTAGGATTTTAGGGAAACTCTATGAGGTACTGAGTTTTCACCATTGAAAACAAATTTTAAAAACTTAGAAACTGTGTGGTAGAAATCTTTTGGGGAGTTTTTGGTCACAAGTTATCCTCTCCCTTTGAGAACTGTCCTCAAGAGTGCAAACGTTTGTCCTGGTGGTCACTGCTTTTTTCCAGCATCTGGTCCAATAGAGGCACTTAATACATATTCGTTGGAATATTGGATTTATGGATGACCCTCTAGCAGCCTCGATTATGACATGTGACCATGCCCACTCTGGCTAAAATTGACTGGATCAGGTTTGTACACTTGACCCAATGGGCCAATGAGACTTTCTCCTGGGAACTTCATTTGGTACTAAAAGACAGTTGAGCTCTGAGTGTTCTTGGAATAGTAGTATGTATGTATGTATGTATGTATGTGTTGGCCGCGTTGGGTCTTCGTTGCTGCGCGCGGGCTTTCTCTAGTTGCCGCAAGCGGGGGCTACTCTTCGTTGCGGTGCGCGGGCTTCTCATTGCGGTGGCTTCTCCTGTTGCAGAGCACAGGCTCTAGGCGCACGGGCTTCTGTAGTTGTGACTCGCGGGCTCTAGAGCGCAGGCTCAGTAGTTGTGGCGCAGGGGCTTAGTTGCTCCGCGGCATGTGGGATCTTCCCGGACCGGGGCTCGAACCCGTGTCCCCTGCATCGGCAGGAAGATTCTTAACCACTGTGTCACCAGGGAAGCCCAGAATGGTAGTATTTAAGTTGAGGGTGTTGTCAGGTTAGCCATATTCTGCCACATGGATGGAGAAGCAGGAAAAGCCAATCAACACGGATATGTACGCGTGTACACGTGTGCACACGCACACATACATATACACACCCCATCAGCCTTTTTTTTTTTGGCCTCCTTTCTGGTTCTTGTTTATATTCCCTCCCTGAGGCCCAACTCCATCCCTTCCTTTGGTTCTGTAAGACACCCGTATCCTTAAAATAAATGCTTCTCCTGCCTAAACCACCTGGATTTTTGCCACATGCAACCAAGAACTAATAGCAAATACATTGTCACCACAATCCATTTTCCTTCTCTGCTATTTCAACATTTGGAAGGTTTAAAAATCACCCTAGTAAATATTTGTCTTAATTTGAAGCAATTTCCATTTCCCTGGACTTTAGCTATTTTGAAATGCCTACTTGACCCCCTTCTACTGTTTGAAAAGCAAAGCAAAGCAAAGGCAACCATGAGCCATCAGCTGATGTGAACTCTTAAGCTCTCTGTGTAAATTATGCCTTTGAAACGCTTGGAATCTTCCTGGGAAACCATTTCCCAGCAGGAGAAGAAAAGCTAACAGGTTTCAGAAATAAACTTGAAATATTACTCATTGCTATGGAAAAGTACAGCTTAGAAGTAGCAAAAGAAATGAAAACAAGTGAGTTATCTCTAGTGTCAGGACTCAGAATAGTCAAGAGTGGAGACCCAGAGCCAGATGGCTTATTGATATGTTGCAGCCATGCAACTGGAGGGCACACATTGTAAAACTAGCATCTGGGTCTTAGCTTTGTCCCCTCAGCTCCTAGCGTAGGCTCTCACCTGAGAAGATGCTCCATATATGTTAGTTGAAAAAAGACTGAGTGATGAAATAAAGGGTAGTGATTAAGTCTGAAGATCAGACTCGGAGAGAAATTGTGTGACTGTGGGAGTGTTACTCGTCCGTGCCTTGGCTTCCATAACTGTAAAATGGGGATGAGAACAGAGCCAATGGTTCCAGAGATTGCTTCCTGATCTCCACGTTTCCTGATTAAGAAAGAGCTAGCAACACTCATGCAACACTAGTTCTGCAGTGGGTTCCAGAGATTATTCCTAGGGGCCCAGCCCAAAGCCCTCCTTGCAGTACAAGGACCCGGCTTGTACTCCATGGAGACAATGTAGACAGAAGTTCCTGGCACACGATAGTTTTCCAAGCCACGGCTCTATGAATTAACATTAGTTAAGTGCTTCGTTAAGTCAGCACATGTTTATGGAATTCCTAATGCTGAGAAGTTGCTAAGCAGGTTCTGGATTCTCTTTTACCAGGTATTTGCTATGTGCCTTCAGCCTCAGTTTCCTTATTTGTAAAGTGGTAACAATAATTTCACCCACCTCATGGGAATGCATGAAGGATACACGAAGTGATTCATATAAAGCACCAGTGAGGTGCCTGGCACGGAGGAAGAGGTCAGTAATGTTACCCATGGAAATGGGATTGATTCTGTGCTAGGTGCTAGGACCCCAAAATAAATACTTGGGCTCTGACCTGATGGAGCTTGTAGTGGAAAGGGGAAAGCAGACATTTAAGCAAGGTTAAAGACAGCACAAGAGGGGCTTCCCTGGTGGCGCAGTGGTTGAGAGTCCGCCTGCCGATGCAGGGGACGCGGGTTCGTGCCCCGGTCCGGGAGGATCCCACGTGCCGCGGGGCGGCTGGGCCCGTGAGCCGTGGCCGCTGCGCCTGCGCGTCCGGAGCCTGTGCTCCGCAGCGAGAGAGGCCACGACAGTGAGAGGCCCGCGTACCGCAAAAAAAAAAAAAAAAAAAAAAAGGAGTATGACAGTTTTCCAAGGTATAGAAAAGATACTCCATCATGAGTGAAATGGTTTACAAACAAGTAAAATACTTTGATTCTTAATGTTTCTAACGTTTTATTAGAATTAGAGTGTACCAAGTAAATAATAGTTTTGCTGTGTTTTATTTCCCTGTGCATTTATCACGGACAATAAGAGTTTTTAATAGTTTGGCGCACTTTGTAATTGACAGTACGGTCATCGTTGTCCGGATTGATGGTTAAGTTCACTTGGCACAGGTCCAGCTTGCACTGATCGTTGATGGTCCTGCGCCGCCATGCAGAGGAGCACTGCCTGTGCATCGGATTAGGCAGGAGAGGGATAAAACCTAGGGCTGTTGTCTGTCTTGCATTCCCTTTGATGTTCCCACTTCAAGAAATATACAAAATGCAAATATTTTGCATTAGAAAGCCTGACTTCTGGGCAGTTTCAGAGCAGTGAAATGAACACCGTTCCTTTCCTCTCTCTGGCAGCTAATTCAAAAGAAACAGGTGGTGAGGAACAGAGTGCTGTGCTTGTGGAAGATGAGAGAGAATTGTGACGGCACCTGGAAGGATGCTATCTGATAGCTGATGGTGATTTGTCCCCCATGCGTCATGACTGCCCGTCGGTGGGGCCGAGCGGTGCTCTCCACAGTCAAGAACAATTTTCTCCTTCAGTGATCTTTTCCAAAAGCGTTCTCACTGATGAGTTATTTTTCCTTATTATTAGAATTTAAGTACCACGCTTAAGTCAGACCTCTACATTCTGAGATGTAACCTTCAGCTGTCACTGTAAAAAGATAAAACAGAAGTGAAACTATACACCTGGTTAAATGGAAGGAAACGAAGAATGAGAACCATTTATGCAGAGATGTGGAACATGAATATTTGTGTACCTGCTGCATAAGCCACTGAGCTGGTTCTACCACAGAATGCACTAGACATTTCTGTCTTCATTTTAGGACCATATCTCTCATAACTACCTGCAATTATTTCTACTAACCACTTGAAATTATGTTGATTAACTATAAAATTGGATTCGTTGTTTTCAGGGATTTTGCTCTCTGAGCCACTATACATGATCCAGCAATTCCACTCCTGGGTATATATCTAAAAAAACCAAAAACACTAATTTGAAAAGGCACATGCACCCCAGTGTTCATAGCAGCACTATTTACAATTGCCAGGATATGGAAGCAACCTAAGTGTCCATCACCAGATGAACAGATAAACAAAAGGTGATATATATACATATATATAATGGAATATATTTATTCATATATATATATAAAATTAGAATACATATAATGGAATACTACTCAGCAGTAAAAAAGAATGAAATTTTGCCATTTGCAGCAACATGGATGGATGTGGAAGGCATTATGCTGAGTGAAATCATCCAGACAAAGACAAATACTGTTTCATATCACTTATATGTGGAATCTAAAATATACAACAAACTTGAGAATATCACAAAACAGAAACAGACTCATATATAGAGAACATACTAGCAGTTCCCCGTGGCAGGGAGGGAAGTGTGGAGGGGTAACATAGGGGTAGGGGATTAAGAGGTACAAACTATTAGGTATAAAATAAGCTACAAGGATATATTTTATAGCATGGGGAATATAGTCAATATTTTATAACTCTAAATGGAGGCTAACCTTTAAAAATTGTGAATTGCTGTATTGTACACCTGTGACATATATTGTACAGCAACTTTAGTTCAATTAAAAAAATTGTAAAGAATATGAGACGCTTCTCTAAAGTGTCTGCCAGCTCTAAAATGCAATGGTTTCAGACTCACCTCAACGCTGTAACTTAGTAGGGAAAAAAGTTACAACAATTTATTTTATTTTATTTTTTTTTACAACAATTTATTTTTAATATTATTTTAAAATGCCCTGAAGAAACGGAACGGATAAAAGGTCAATTTAGGGCTGGAGAAGGAAGTAGTAAGTCCAAAAGTTAGAGGTATGTTGCAAGAGAATCTCCATGGGCTCACTTGATTACTGTATAGCCTAGTTTCCTTTCCCCAGCGCGCCCAAATGGTTCAGATGAATTAAGCACTTTAAGACTTGGCTCTTACAAATACAATAAATAATACTATTTACTGCTTTTGGGGACAAATGAAAGAAGCAGAGTTGGCCTAATGACTCAGCCTTAGTGTCTCCTACTCCTGACCCGAAGAGGAACACCCAGCATTATGTCTGTATACCATGGGTGATACCAGTTGGGAGACAGTTCTCCATGACTATTCCCATGTTTCCACAGGGTCCAGGTTTTCTGAGCAAAGGTCTCGGAAGCCGAGATAGCATCTCCCTAATGTCAGAGAGATTTAGAGCCTGACCTCAGAGCCATTTGCTTTGTGATCAGGGTAAGGAAGCTAGAGACACCCGCCCAACCCCCAGACGGGTGAGATTTGCTTCCCGAGTCAGCTTTCTGATTTTCCGAGGGGACGATGGGCAGGTGTGCCGGCAGGCTGTAGAAGCTTCGGGTCTCCTAATTTGGGGCTGCTTCTTAGAGGCTGCAGCCCTGTTGCATGCGCAGGTGACACTTGGCTTTCATTCCGTCACCCCATGGGGATGAGGGCTTGGGAAACTGGTGCTAGGATGCTGCTCTGGCTGGTTTTGCCTTGAGTACTAAATTGTTCTCCAGGTCTGAAAGCCTCGTGCCTCCCATCAGATCAAATAGAATAAGGTCTCAGACTTTTCAGAGTTCCTGACTTCACATTATGTACCGGGTAGAGTTATTATGGGTATTAAATTAGATATCTAAGCATGGGAGAGCTAAAAAATGGTTTCCTTTAACTTCCCTGCTATGATCTGAATGTTTGTGTCCCGCCCGCCCCCCCCCATTCATATGTTGAAATCCTAATCAGCAATGTGATGGTATTAGCAGGTGGGGCCTTTGGGAGGTGATTAGGTCCTGGGGGTGGAGCCCTCCTGAATGGGATTAATGTCCCTGTAAAAGAGGCCCCAGAGAGCTCCCGCGCCCCTTCCACCAGGTGAGAGCACAGCTGAAGTCAGCAGTCTGCAAGCTGGAAGAGGACTTCCTCAACCTGATCATCCTGGCACCCCGATCTTGGACTTCCAGGCTCCAGAACAGTGGGAAGTCAGTGTCTGTTGTTTATAAGCCACCTAGTCTGTGCTATTTTGTTACAGCAGCCCAGATGGACTGAGACGTTCCCTAAGGATAGATTAATAGTAGCTAACAAATATCAGGTCTTATTATGGGGCAGACACCGTGTTAGGCGTGCTCCATGCCCTTTCTAATCTAATTCTCAGACCAATACTACGAGGCAAGTAAGCCACTACCTGGACTTTTTTAGAGGAGGACGCTAGGCTCGGAGGATTGAATGAGCTTGTTCAAAGTTGCAAGGTTTTTTTGTGTGTGTGGCCGCGTGGGGTCTTCGTTGCTGCGCGCGGGCTTTCTCTAGTTGTGGCGAGCGGGGGCTACTCTTGGTTGACGTGCGCAGGCTTCTCATTGCGGTGGCTTCTCCTGTTGCGGAGCGCGGGCTCTAGGCGCACAGGCTTCAGTAGTTGCGGCACGTGGGCTCAGTAGTTGTGGCTCACGGGCTTAGTTGCTCCGCGGCATGTGGGATCTTCCCGGACCAGGGCTCGAACCTGTGTCCCCGGCACTGGCAGGCAGATTCTCAACCACTGCGCCTCCAGGGAAGCCCCAAAGTTGCAAGGCTTGTCATTGGCAAAACAGGAATTCATCTGCCCTGAGAAGGCAGACCTAAGTCAGAAACCTCTATACTCTTCTGTTGCTCCGGATAAAGTGTCTGATTTTCCTGTATTAAACTTAAGATCGCAAAAGAACCAGCCTAGCCATTTGATGCCACCTTATTTAGTAATTTATTTCTTCTTCTGCACGTGGGCATTTCCTTACCTAGAATCTGGTCTGTGAAGTTAATAGGGGTGTAAATCCCTCAGAATCACCATCTGTGGGCCTCCCTGTTAGCAGGTGACACTAAGCTCCTAAGCTTCTAAGGGCTAATTCCAACGAGAGAGTCTGTTAAAAAACTCTCCAGGGCCCTCGCGAAGCTACCAACACTCATGACCGACCATGCGCCTTGGAAAATCGACTTGTTCCCATGAAGTCTCATGATAAGCCCTCTGCCTTTGAAGGTTAGGAAAACCTGCTTTATAGGGCCTGGATCAAAGCAGAGAGGGAGAAAGAGAGAAAGTGAAAAAGAAGAAGACAGAAAAAGTGAGAACATGAAAGAGAAAGAGGGGGAGAGAGGAAGAAAGGCAAGACAGAAAGGAGGGAGGGAGTGAGGGATCTGACAGGAGAGTAAATCAACAGAGCCGGGGAAAGTCTGCACTGACTGAGGATTAGAGGAAATGGACCGGGGGACAGCAAATTAGGAAATGCATAATGCATAGAGAATGCACTTTCTGGTGCAGTCCCAGATCAAAGATCCCACAGAAGGGCCTGGAATCCATAAGTTTACTTTTAGTGCCAGAAACTGTTTCAGAAAAGCCTGCAAAAAGGCCTGGGAAATTTTCTTTTAGGATCACATTTACCCCAAAGGAGTCAGCCAAATGTTTTCTATAGCACCAGGCAAGATTTCTTCTAGACCCCTCCTCTGCCAGAAGATTCTTCTTCTGTCAAATAACACCCAGTATGAAGAGAAAATGGGCAAGAGAGAGATCGCCGTGGGGAAAGGGGAGCGGGTGGACGTCCTTGAAAAGTAGCCCAAGCAGAGGGAAACACCGAGTGATTGGGAGTTAACAGGGAACGGAAATACTATCACGAGAAAGAAAGTAGCTGTGTTTGTTAATTTTTTGCATTTCTGTTATGCCTTGGGGACCAGGAGTAGGAGGTTATGGCTGCCCCCAATTATCTCTGTGTTTCTTATAAATTGTGACCCCATCTGCTCTATTAAACCGCTCATCTGAATTGCAGACAAGAGATTTTGCAGGTGATGATAGGCATTGAAAAGTCCAGGTCATGTTTACATGGAATCTTTGTTTCAAGATACCGTTATTTGCATACAGTGTGGTAAAAATAATGACAGAGTCATGCTGTGGTGACGTTTGCTAGACAGTTTGCCAGTATATCATCACAGTCTCCAAATCATCGAGGTACAAATGGGTGACAAACACCTACCCTTGGCCAAAAAGAGAAATGCAAGGCCAGGCTGTTTACATTTCCATGGTTCTCACTGAGAAGCAGGAGTCACATCAGATTTCTGCAGTGTATTAGTTTCCCCTGGCTTCGGTAACAAAATACCACAAATTTAGTGGCTTGATGCACCACAGATTTAGTATCTTACAGTTCTGGAGGTCACGAGTCTCAAATAGGTCCACGGGGCTGCATACCTCCTGGAGGCTCTATGGGACAATCTATTTCTTTACCTTTTCCAGCTTCTGGAGCCTCTGCTCACTTTCCTTGGCCCGTGGTTCCTTCGTCCATCTTCAAAAGCAACAGTGAAGCATCTTCTCTCCTCTCTGAACTCTGCTTCCATCCTTATATCTTTCTCTCTCCCTCTCCCCCACCTCTGCCTCCACGGGCCCCTATGATTATATTGGGCCCACTTGAATAATCCAGGATAATCTCCCCGTGTCAAGATCCTTAACTTCATCACGTCTGCAAAGCCCCTTTTGCCATGTTAGGTGAGATAGTCAGAGGTTCAGGGGATTAGGATGTGGACATCTTTGGGGTCATTATTCAGCCTGTCACATGTGGTCTTTACGTAAGAGCACCTTGTTAAAATATAAGGTATATGAACATATTTATCAATTAAAGCCAGATATATGTATCAAGGTCCCATATATTTGATGCAAAAATATATATCTTCTTTAGCACTTATTATAACTGGTTTAATGTCATTTGGGCCTTGCTTCTCCAACTGAAAGGCAAGTGAAATGTAGTCCAGATAACAGGGGTTCTATATTATGTTTTCCTAGTTTCTTGACCCACAATTTATTAGCTAAGAAATCCTCAGTCCACATGGCTGGATGGAAGAATGGTGGCAGAGTCCTCGGTTGTGGATTTTGACCTACAGATATCTAAGTATTGGCATACAGATATTCATATGTCGACATATAGAACTTTCACTAACAGCAATACAAATATAACATCTATCTGTAATTGATCACCCATTCACTTGGAACTGGACTGGGTGTTTTCCATACATATCTCATTTATTACTTACCAGAACTTTCTTTCTTTCTTTCTTTCTTTTTTTTTTTTTTTTTTTGCGGTACGCGGGCCTCTCCCTGTCGTGGCCTCTCCCGTTGCGGAGCACAGGCTCCGGACGCGCAGGCTCAGCGGCCACGGCTCACGGGCCCAGCCGCTCCGCGGCACGTGGGATCCTCCCGGACCGGGGCATGAACCCGCGTCCCCTGCATCGGCAGGCGGACTCCCAACCACTGCGCCATCAGGGAAGCCCTACCAGAACTTTCTGAAGCTGTTATAACTACATTGATTTGACATGTGGGGCAACTGAGGGTCAGAGAGAATGAGTAACTTGCTCAAGGCCAAAGCCATGTTAGTTGCAATCTTGAGGGAGGCACCCACTGTTCTTTCTGAAGAGTGTATCTGAGGAACGCCCCATTCCCAACACACAAACACAAATTCCTGTGTTCTTTCATTTGGCTGACATATTGTAGATGTTTGGGAAATCTGAGTTCCCTCATTTTTAAATTTATTTTTTATGTTTTTTTTTAATTTAAAAAATTTACTTTATTCAAGTATAGTTGATTTACAATGTTGTGTTAATTTCTGCTGTACAGAAACTACCATGATGGTTTATCCCAGGATATTGAATAGAGTTCCCCGTGCTCCACAGTAGGACCTTGTTGTTTATCCATCCTGTATATAATAGTTTGCATCTGCTAATCTCAAACTCCCAATCCATCCCTCCCCCACCTTTTTAGAGGCATGTGCAAGAGCACATCAGAATGAGAGTTAACCAGTCAAATTTTGAAGATACAAAACATCTGAACATGAGATTCTCGAAACGTAGTTCATCTTCATTACTTCCCTCTTGATTTTCATTTCATTTTGGTTCAGTTCTTGGAGCTGAAATGGCTTAATGGTTATTACTGTTGTATAAATTTGCTACTAAATTTATTTCCTCAGTTGTTCCTCCCAGATGGTGGGAACCTCCCCTCATTGCCTTTCCTTTTTCCACCTACTACGAAAATCTCTCTCTGAGAACGTCATGCCCCTGGCCCATATTAAACATATTGATTTCAAAGAAATAGCTTGAAGGTCCCACCAGTTGGGTGACAGTGAACAGTGGGGAGTGGGGCTTTGCCGGTTCATGTCAGGGGCTGGGTTTGTGCTCTTAGATCTTATTCAGCTCAAATCCCAGGGATCATCAGTAACAATGGTGAGCATAAAATAGCCTCAAGAAACACAGATGACAAAGGAGTAGAGGCCTGTTTAGTGAGTTTCTTTCAAAGTTCCAGGAAAATTGATAATCCCTAGGGGGGTGCCTCCATGGAGAGCAATTCTGAGAGAAATGTCAGGCCTCCGTTGAGACTGGCTGCTTGGGAGGAGGAGAAGAGGCTCGAGATAGGGGGAGGGCAGGTGAAGTAGGGGTGCCCATTCAAAGGAAAATGCTCTTAGGTTCCAAATCCGCATTCCAAGGTTATAAACAGAGGCGTGTGTTTGTGCACCAGTGTCCCCCTGCCTGGAGGGTCCTTCAAGTGCACTTGTGTTTGATCTCCTGCATCTTTGCAAATCATCTCTAATGTCATTTAAAATGTAACCAGATGCGGGCTAAGAGAGTCCACACATCGTGTCCTTTTCACTCCCAGAGACCAGTTCTTACTCCAAGTTATCATGAGAACCAAGGCCGTGTGATCCGAGTCCTACCTGCCTTTCTCTAGTGATCAGGCCAAAGTCTTGTCTTGGATATTCTAATTTATATTATTGTTCATCTTATACAAAATCACCCCAAAATGTCCTCCTAGATCCTTTCCTGACATTGTAGTGAAAGGAGCACCAGACTTGGAGTCGGAAAGATTCGGGTCCAAGACTTGATCTTCTACTTACTAGTCATGGCACCTCCCTGAACCTCAGTGTTCTTATCATTAAAATGGGGAAAATAATACCTACCAGGAAGCATTGTCATGAAAATCAAATGCAGTTGTTGTGAAAGCTCGAGATGAACTATTTAGTGTAACACAGATGTAAATATCTGTTAATCAGGAAGCAGTAGCCATAAAAATTCTTGGAGTATCCCACAAGTTACAAATAACACTGCAGCACTAAATTTTACCTGCACTTCGTAGGTGACAACGCTGGTTCTGGAAGCCAGGTCTTCTGATTCCCAGTTGAATTCTTGCTGTGTGATAACACAGAGTTCCAAGGGACTAACACAGAGTGACTTAAACGATCCTCTTAATATACCTACAAATGGTCGTATATGTGAACACCTAAATAAATAGTGATTCAGTGTAAGTAAAGCTTTGGAAAAAGACAAGAGCTGGGCTTCCCTGGTGGCGCAGTGGTAGAGAGTCTGCCTGCCGATGCGGGGGACGCGGGTTCGTGCCCCGGTCCGGGAGGATCCCACGTGCCGCGGAGCGGCCGGGCCCGTGAGCTGTGGCCGCTGAGCCTGCGCGTCCGGAGCCTGTGCTCCGCAACGGGAGAGGCCACAGCAGTGAGAGGCCCGCGTACCGCAAAAAAAAAAAAAAAAAAAAAAAAAAAAGACAAGAGCTAAGGGTTTATACACTCAGAATGCATTCCTAAGCAATGGGAATTAATATATCAATTAGTTCATTAAGGGAGTTTTATTTGAATTTTTGCTTTAATCGTGGAACCATGTTGAAGCTAAGACGTGCGCCACCTTACAGGAGACGTAACTCTTGAAGAAGTCACAATCTAAGGGGGTGGTGGGGTTGTGAGTGATGAGGAGGGATGAGACATGCACCATATCGATTAGAAAAGCACCGCGTTGGGGAAGGCATTTAATGAGGCCCTGGAGGACGGGCAGGGCTTTCTCGAATAGAATTAAGAGCTAAGAGTAGTCCATTGCTTGTAGATGGAAGGGTTGCCTGGGTGAGGAAAGCAAGCAGAGAAGCTGGGGTTTTATTTTTCTGGGAGGTAAGGAAAGGAAATACAATAGTTCAAAGCATCATGCGTTGTGGATAGGTGAACCACATCTAAAATACTCCCTCTTATCACTATTTCTGTTTGTTATTATGAATTCAAAGTCTTGTAGAAAACGTGTACGATAAATGGGATATTCTGTGACGGCCACACATTTTGAGTGCCTGGCATGTTTGTCCCTCTTCGTGTTTCTGGTTCCCGTGAGACTCTTCTCCTCTCTTCTATATGGTCTCAGTGGGGCTCTTTGTCACTTACAGGAGAGGAAACGTAAACCAAGCTTGCCCCATCATGGTGCATTACAGTAGACGCGGTGATTGGTTAAAAGATGGGCTTGGGGTGACCATACCAGCCTAATCAGAATCATTTTTAACCAGAGATCTTAGGAAAGATCAATGTTTGTTCTTCACTCTGCTAGAATAGAAGGATGTAAGTCTTGACCAGCACGTGGAGGGTGACAAGGATTCTCTCCTTGAGCAACCTTTAGTTAGACTCCTCTGAGCCCTCTTCTCAACTGGGCCTCAACCTTGGCCTTCTGTGTCCATCCTTTCCTTGCTGGCCTGCATAGCCCAGTCTTAGCAAAAATCCTGCTAAGTCTGTTTATTGAGAATCTCACCCCCCCTCCGCCCCCTACTTGATTTCTGATCAAGTTTCTCATCCTCCACTTTTGATGTCTAAGCCCTTGGACCCAGCATAGGAGCAACTCAATACATAAGCTATAAATCCTCACTCATCCTTGTTGTATTAGGAGTTCGGCCCAGTCTCTCTCCTCTACTGCAGTAGTGTTGAATCAAGTCTTCCTTATAATGTTAACAAGTGTCAGAAACATTTTTTCCTTTAAAAGGGACTAGCAGAACTCATTGGAGCTGAGAGACGGGGAAGCAAAGAACTGAGCACATTTGAGACCCTGTGCCTGAAGCCAGATGCTCGCATGGACTTGCCAGTTATATGAGCCAGTTATCACCCTTTTACTTAACCTAGATGGCGCTGGGTTTCTCTCAGTTGCCATGGAAAATGCCCGAATAAATACAACTTCTTATTCCTCTTAGGAAGATAGACATAGGCTGAGTAAAATAGTATTAAAGAAAGAAATCCAAGAATGTCCAGATTTTCCCCAGGCCCTCCTTCTCATGGCAGTGGGAATAGTAGTTGGTATCTCTCATGGGTATTTTGTCCTTTCGAAAAAAATTAACATTTTAAAAACTTCTGTTGTAAGGCAGACAGTGTGCTAGATGTTTTCATATAGGCAATTTTATTTAATCCTGCCTCTCAAAGAAGTCCTTATACCTAATACACAGATAAGGCAACTGAGGTCCAAAGTCTTAATGAATCTTGGACTGTCTACTTCACATCACACAGTCTTGCTTCCACAGCTCTCAAAATATCCTTTGACAAGGAGTTCTTTACATAGTTTTTTCCCTCTGCTTTAAGAAAATTGTGCTGAAAATTTGCCAAGCATCTTATGTTGTTTCTTGATTCGATTCTTCACACTCAAGCAAATATGCTGGAAAAGAATGAAACAATCTTAAATCTAGCATACTTAGTTTCTGTCCTTTCTTTAAAAACAATATAGTATTTACCTAATAGCAGGAAGGGAAGCCTCAATGGATCAAGATATGAAACACTCCCTGGAAAAACTCTGGGATGCCCCTAGGCTTTTACTGCTTGATTGCCTTGATGTGAAAGCAGCCCCAAATGTAGATGTTTCCACAGCACAGGAACAGTGTTTCACAGCTGTCTCATGAAAGCACTCTTACCGACTCTCAAACCAGACAAAGTTTCTGTTTCATGAGTTTTTTTAAACCAAAAAAACTTTTGACTTCTCTGGAAAGGAGACCACCATTTTGAGACTTGCATGAAATGCCTTGAATCCTCAAGGCAGCAAAATTTCACAACTGGATACCAAATGATCTTCCCAATCTTAAATCAGAAAGAAGTGACTTATTTTTAATCTAGCTGGGTTTCTAAAAAGATGGGCATCTAATTCATTCTCCTTTGAGCCAAAATGTTTCTTAAAAGTCTCTCTTATTTTTTTTTTTTTTGCGGTACGCGGGCCTCTCACCGCTGCGGCCTCTCCCGTTGCGGAGCACTGGCTCCGGACGCGCAGGCTCAGCGGCCACGGCTCACGGGCCCAGCCGCTCCGCGGCACGTGGCCCCTCTCTTAAAAGTCTTTTCATAGTTTTCCTCTAGAAGGAAAATATTCATGTTTGTTACTTTACCAGAAAGATTCTTTTTGTTTCGTAAGTGACATCTATACAGAGCGCAGAATCTGGCATTGGTGTTAGCATTGCCAGATCGTTTCTTTGGCTTGAGACTGTGAGTAAAATGTTCTTCAAATGGCAGTGCAGGTTGTGAAACTTCTGAGGACGTCTTCTAGTTGATTCTTGAAGGGCTGAACACAGCATTTAGCGTGGTGCCTTACATGTATTATGGACTCAATAAATGAACAACCAGAATCCAATAAGTTGTGGGTTGGGATATCTCACTTTAACTAAGAGCAAGAAGCAGGATAGAGAAAAAGTGAGTAAACAAAGAGATCATCAGAAAGACTTACTTTATTTGCGGCACGTGGACTCTTAGTTGTGGCACGCATGCGAGATCCAGTTCCCTGACCAGGGATCGAACCTGGGCCCCCTACATTGGGAGCGTGGAGTCTTACCCGCTGGACTGCATGCCGCAACTAAGACCGGGCACAGCCAATAAATAAATAAATAAAATACAAAAGACTTTGATTGTGATCTCAAGAAATAATTTCAAGTACACAGTATCACAAAATCTGGCAACATTAACCCATCTGTGGCATTGAGTGTGTTGTTTACAGCTGGTTTTGTTTTCTTGAAAAAACAAAGCAGTACAAATTTAAGCCGAACAAGCCTTTTGCAAACATGAATATTTTCCAGTAATAATGTAGTATGAAAGTTTCAAACCATGGAAATGTAATATTCAAAATTGTTTATATCCCTCTTTCCCTCCCTTTCCCCTCTACCCTTCCATCCTTTGCAAAGTAAAAAAGTGTAAAAGCATGTTTTAAGCATGTTTCAGTATTTGTCCATTCTAGAGATAAACCCAGGGCCCATGAGTCACTCCACTATGCAGTTCCAACATGAAACAACCAAACCCACCCCTCCCTTAAAAACACACACACACACACACACACACACACACAGCTATTTTTAATAGCAGTTTTAGGTTCACGGCAAAACTGATTGGAAATTATAGAAAGTTCGCACATACCCCCTGCTTCCATACGTGGACAGCCTCCTTGACATTCCCACCAGAGTGGTATATTTGTTACAACTGATGAACCTATATTGACACGTCATCATCACCCAAAGTCCATAGTTTACATTAGGGTTCACTCTCGGTGTGGTATAGTCTATGGTTTTGACAAATATACAATAACATGTATCTACCTTTATAATATCATACAGACTGTTTTCCCTGCCCTAAAAGTCCTCTGTGTCCTGCCTGTGCACCGCTCCCTTCCCCACTAGGCCCTGGAAACCACTGATCTTTTTACTGTCTTCATAGTTTTGTCTTCTCCAGAATGCCTTATAGCTAATTCCCTTTTATTTTTATTTATTTATCTATTTTTTTGCGGTACGTGGGCCTCTCACTGTTGTGGCCTCTCCCGTTGTGGAGCACAGGCTCCGGACGCGCAGGCTCAGCGGCCACGGCTCACGGGCCCAGCCGCTCCGCGGCACGTGGGATCCTCCCGGACCGGGGCACGAACCCGCGTCCCCTGCATCGGCAGGCGGACTCTCAACCACTGCGCCACCAGGGAAGCCCACTAATTCCCTTTTAAAGTATTGCTCAGGATCACAATAATGAATACAATTGTTTGATGGGTATATGTAAAACCCAAAATCACTTACATTTCTCTGCTTGCTGAAGGTTACAATCATATTGGATAGGTTAACCACTTGGAGCGGGGGGGTGGTTAAATCTTTTTAAAACTTTATTTGATTGAAATATATTTGATTTACAATGTTGTCTTAATGTCTGCTGTACAGCAAAGTGATTCCGTTATACATATATATACATTCTTTTTCATATTCTTTCCCATTATGGTTTATCACAGGATATTGAATGTAGTTCCCTACACAGTAGGACCTTGTTGTTTATTCTATACATAATAGTTTGCATCTGTTAATCCCAAACTCCCAATCCATCCCTCCCGGGTCAGGGTGGAGTGGTGGTTAAGTCTTAAACCCTCACTTCTGCTTCCAAAAGTAAGACACAGTTGGTTTAGAAATTAATGTTTAGTTCAGGAATGTAACATTTTTTTTAATAAGAGAAAAAATCAACTAATGTTATTAAGGAGATGGAGAAATATATAATCACATCAATAGATGTATATAAGGCTTTTAATAAAATGCGATATTCATGATAAAAATCTTGGTAAACAAGGATTAGAACAAAACTTCCTTTACATTTTGTGAAGAATAATTACAAAGAGATTATAGCAAATTTCACACATAATGATGACTTGATAAATGCATTCCTTTTAAAATCATGTGTAAGAAAATTTCTTGCTGTCAATAGTTCTATTCATCATTGTATTAGAGATACTGGCCAGGAAAATTACTATAGGAACTGAAAAAAGACCTCTCATTATTCACAGATAATATGATTATCTACATAGAAAACTCCAGGTCATTTGCAGACAAGTGTTTGGAAACGCTGAATACGAGATAAAGACACAAAATTAATGCTGTTTCATTTCACCAGTAACAAACAGAAAAGGAAAAATTTACATCAAAATTTTAAAGTATTTAGGGATAATTTTCACAGAACTTTATGGAAATAATAAAGAGTTGTTGAATGTCATTAAAGAGGATTAAAAAATGGAGAGTTTTATTCATAGAAATGAACACATGTATTAGTTATCTCTTGGCACATAACAAATTATCCCACACTTACAAGAGGTATGAAAACAAACATTTATTATCTCACAGTTCCTGTAGTTCAGGTACTCAGGAGCAGATTAGCTGTGTGGTTCTGGCTTGGGTCTTTTGTGAGGTTGAAATCAAGATGTCAGTTGGGGGAATGTGGTGTGATCTGGGAGCTTGACTGGGGTAGAGGATCCACTTCTAAGCTCACTTACATGGCTGTTTGCAGGAGGCATCAGTCCCTAACTGGCTGTTGGCTGGAGGCATCAGTCGCTCACCACATGGGTCTTTCCAAGTGGCAACCTGACGGCTGGCTTCCCCGGGAGAGAGAGATCCATAAAAGAGTCTCTGAAGTCACTTCTGCTTTTTTTCTATTTTTTTGAAACAAGTCACTAAGTCAAGCCGATACTCAAGGGAGGGAGAAATAGTTTATCTTTTGAAGGGAATGTCAAAGAGTGTTTGGACATATTTTGAACTGCCAGAAACCTCAATAGTATAAAGATACCAGTTGTCTACCAGTTCATCAGTAAATTCAATGCATCCTGTTTCCTTAATTGTAAGTTTTGGATATATCTTCCTAGACACTTAGATTTATAAGACTTAAAAAAACACGCAAACCTAAGTAACACTTATACAAATATAAGTGATAAAAACTATCAGCAACAAATAATAAACCCAAAATTCAGGGTGAGCTTTACCTCTAGAGCAGTGGTCCTCAAACAGGGGTGATTCTAAGATTGGATAGCATTTCAGTTGGCTTCCAGGGGACATTTGGCAATATCTGGAAACATTTTTGGTTTTCTTGTCTGGGGAGGTGCTATTGGCATTCTAATGGATAGAAGCCAGGGATGCTGATGAACATTTTGCAATGCACAGGACAGCCTTCTGCAGCAAGTGCTGAGGTTGAGATACCTTGGAAAAGGGAGTGGGTTTGAGGTGGGGCACGCAGGGGAAAACATAATAGTAATGTTCATTTTTCTTGAATTAATCCAGCGATGCAAACACAGGGATATATTTTATAATGGTTTAAAAAACATGTAGCATAAATATTGTCTTGTGTTCACTCAGTAAGAAGCACAATAAAAAAGAAAAATTGTTGAAACAACAGAACTTTGGACTCATTGGGCTTGGAAGGCTCGGGAGCTTCCTGTTTTGAACACTTAGATAAATGGTGGTACCATTTAATGCTACATTTTTTTTTCCCTAAGATAAAAGCCTGCCCAGAACATCGCTCTAGACACTTAGCATTTTACTGAGATGGAAAACATCTCTTCAACATCAATATTTTGATGATGACCTTAGACGCAGACTGCATTGGCGAACTCTAATAAATCTCTCAACTTGGCGATTTGTAAGTTTACCTTTTCAAATCCTGCTGGCCTTAAGTCATTGTTCCACCTCCTCTCAGGGACGGTCAAAAGAATAAATTCAGCAGTGAAGCAGAGGCCTCTGAGATCTCACAGCTCAGACGCTGGGTTAGCTGGCTTCAGCGCCCTGGAAGAACTTGCTGGCAGCCTGAGTCAGCATCAACCAGCGGACACTGGGCAGGTGAAAGCAATTCACCCTGAGCCCAAAGCCCAGACCAACCACATTCTCTTGGGGGCGGGTCTAGGGCATCTCTAGCCTCGCTCTGAACTCCCACATAAGTTCGTGGTTACCCTCGGCTTTAAATGGATGAAAATCAAGTCTTCCGTGATTAAAAACAAATGCTATGTGTGGTGCCACAGTTGCAGAGAGCTGAAGGCCTGCTATGTGTATCTTATACCAGAGTGAACTGGAGGAGACAGAGTAAGAGATGGAGTTTAAGGTAACATGTGATCTTTTTTACTTTTAGATTATGCTCTGATTTCCCCCTTACCATGTAGTTGAATTTTCACACATGATAACAATATTTTTTCTTGCAGCAGATGGGGCCTGTTATGAAAGGGGTTTTGCACCTTATTTTGTCTTTCATATGTCTAAAAATTATACATAAAAACCCCAAATGTGAGCAATTCGCCTAAACTCTGCCAACCCTTTGTGTTTTTAAACAGCCAACCGGGAGGCAGTGGGGCTATTTGGGTCTTAAAAGTGTGTAATGACCCCCATTACGGAAATTTGAAATGCTATCCAATCTTAGAGAACCCCATTTTTGTGGGAAAAAAACCTGCCCAATGACAGCTTCGGACAAAGGAGGATGACATGTTGTGAGTCCAAAAGTCAAGGCAAAACCAGCATTAAGCCTGTTGTTAACTTCTGCTATTTTAAGCATATTTTAAAGTGGGACCCTGACCTGCGTAAATTTTCCTGGTGAAGGCAGAGCCATAGCCAGCTCATATGATTCTTCTCCAGGACTTCAGCAGAGTCTTGGACTGCTAAATGTTTAAGAGATTATAAAAAGAGGGAAGGATTCCTTTTGTTATCGAACCAGGTTCATTTTGCATAACTTACAGCAAGCCAAAATGGTGAGATGCTGAGGTTTGCAACAAAGAGAGGGTTTATTCGCAAGGCAGACAAGAGAGGAGACAAGAAAACAAGTCTCGTATCCACCTTTCCGAAGGGGAGGGACTCGGAGTATTTATGGGATAATGAATAAAAAAGCAGGGCGGTCTGACGTATGGGGAGCGCTGGGAAAGGTGATTGGAAAAAGGTACGGTGATTGTTTTTCTGCGCAGGCATAACTAAACTACAGACTTCTGCACTTTCAAAAATGGAGGTGCTTAGCACGATCTGAGGGTGGAGTTTTGGGCCCTCTGATGTCAAAACACCACTGAGCAGACTCTCGCGCATGCCCAGTTAGTGGGTCGGTGGTCCCACCCAGTCTTAACCAGCTCAGCTCAAACTAGACACAGCTGACTCCAAGTTCCTGGAAAACAATTGGGGCAAACATTGTTTAGGCTACCTGCTGCATGGAGGACATGCAAGTCTTTTGTAGCAACAATTAAAACAACCTTGATTACTGAAGGCGGGTGAAATGTGATTACACATGGTTTCACTTTCAGATTAGGCATAATACTTGGGAAAATTCTTAGGTCATAAAATGACAGAGATTGAAGAGGTCTCTACCCTGAACTTTGAAGGACAGGAATGTGATGGAATGACAGACTGGTGGAGTGAAAAACTGGTGTCCTACCAGGTATCTACCTGTGTGATCGTGAATCTTTTTCTTCTCTTGATCTAGTTTTCTGTTTTGTGAGGTGAGAGTTTGAGACCCATAATCTCTGGGATCCAATTCATTTCTAGCACTCTATGATTCTAACAGCTAGTGAAGTTTCGTCTGCCAGAATATTCTTTCTCCCGCTTCTTTTATATTTTAAAGTCCATATGAAATTGTAAAAATTGTATCTGTAAATTTTGCCCCCTATAGATTGGGCTGAGTTAGCCCGGTCTGGTTGAAACGGCTGAAATGAGTTTTGGCACATTTTGGCGTGGTCATTGGCACAAAGATGAGAAGCAGTGATGAAGATGGAAGCGACAAGGGGAGAGTTCATCCCTCTTTCGTGTTTAAGGACCAGTCAGTGTACATGGACAATGGTGGATGAATAAGATCATCTTTCCCATTTTCTGCTTCTCCAGGAAAAACAAGACTGAGCATGTACTTTGTGCTGGGCTCGGGACAGCACAACCCCTCCGTGGGTGTTTATGGTTCATGTCAAGCAGGCACAGCTGAACTTACCATCGCTCAATTATATTAGCTATCTATTGCCACGCAACAGTATTACCACAAACTTATCAACCGAAAACCATGCACGTTCATTATCTTCTGGCGCGGCTTAGTTGGGTCCTCTGCAGGGCTGAGATCAGGGTGTTGGACAGGGTGGCAGTCTTATCTAAGGTTCAGGGTTCCCTTCCCAGCTCACTCAAATTGTTGACAGCATTCAGTTCCTGGCAGGGTGTCAGACCGAGGCCCCAGTTTCTCCCTGGGTTGGACACCCGGCCAATCAACCCTTTCCACCAGCAGCTCTCAACGCGGTAGCTTGCCTCTTCCAAGCCAGAAGGAAGAGAGAGGGAGACTCCAGTAAGATGGGGCTCCGATTATGTAATCATGTACACGTAATCACGTACCTCCTGTCACCTTTACCACATTGACTCTCACCTTTCTATTAGTTAGATGCAAGTCACAGGTGCTGCCCACACTCACCCAGAGGGGATTACACAGAGCGCGAACACCAGGAGGTGGAGGTCACGGGGACCACCACGTCAGCTCCTCCCAGGTTGCTCCGCGATAGTTAACGAGTTCACCCGACGCACATCCACTGGGCGTGTCTCGTAGCCTGACCCTGTGCTGGGTGCTAGAGCATAACAAAGGAAAGAGGCTATGGTCTCTGCCCCTGGGAGCAGCCGATGATGAGTCGGTGGGGGGTGGGGGTGGTGCCACCGGCTTCTTCCCACAGTTCAGTTCTGCCGTCCTGGGCGTGGCTATTCCTCCCAGCACATGGCAGCCGGGGATGAGCCAGTGTTCAGCACTCCCCTCCACTCAAGGCTGCTGGGCTGGCTGGGCGGCCGTTGGCCTTTAGAGTGCGATCTCCTGATGACCTCCAAAACTTGCGGCTCCTCCTGTCGGCCACCTGTGGCAGAAGTGCCCCTGTTCATCGCTGGCTCACTTCCCCCAACCAGAGAGCCCTCCCCACAGTCCATCCAGCTGCTTTCTTTTTCTTTTATAATATATATTTTGTTGGAGTAGAGTTGCTTTACAGTGTTGTGTTACTTTCACATACAGCAAAGTGATTCAGTTATACATATACATATGTTCATTGTTTTCAGATTCGTTACCCATATAGGTTATTACAGAGTATTGAGTAGAGTTCCCTGTGCTCTATAGTAGGTCCTCACTGATTATCTATTTTATACATAGTAGTGTGTATATGTTAATCCCAAGCTCCTGATTTATGCCTCCCCCCGTGTTTCCTCTTTGGTAGTTGTAGTTTGTTTTCAAAACTTGTTAAGTCTGGGGCTTCCCTGGTGGCGCAGTGGTTAAGAATCCTCCTCCCAGTGCAGGGGACACGGGTTCGGGCCCTGGTCCGGGAAGATCCCACATGCCGCGGAGCAACTAAGCCCGTGCGCCACGGCCGCTGAGCCCGTGTGCCACAACCGCTGAAGCCCACGTGCCTAGAGCCCGTGCTCCGCAACAAGAGAAGCCACCGCAATGAGAAGCCCGCGCACCGCAACGGAGAGTAGCCCCCGCTTGCTGCAACTAGAGAAAGCCCACGCGCAGCAACGAAGACCCAATGCAGCCAAAAATAAATAAAATAAATTTATTAAAAATAAAGTATTAAAAAAACTGTGTTTTATAAATAAGTTCATTTGTCTAATTTTAAAAATTAGATTCCACACGAGTGATATCCTAGGCTATTTATCTGTGTCTGACTGACTTCACTTAGTATGATCATCTCTAGGTCCATCCATGTTGCTGCAAATGGCATTATTTCCTTCTTTTTTATGGCTGAGTAATATTCCATTGTATATATGTACCACATCTTCTTTGTCCTTTCCTCTGTCCTGGATAGGTTGCTTCCATGTCTTGGCTACTGTAAAGAGTGCTGCAATGAACATTTGGGTTGCACGTATCTTTTCAAAGTATGGTTTTCTCTGGATGTATGTCCGGGAGTGGGATTGCTGGATCATACGGTAGTTGTATTTTTAGTTTTTGAAGGAACCGCCGTACTCTTTCCCTTAGTGGTTGTACCCATCCATCCAGCTGCTTTCTCATCATTTTTTCCAGAACCTCTGCTGGGGTGGTGATCAGGCTGGGGAGTTGAGGACGTGGCACTGGCCTTTGAGACTTCACAAGACCCAGTCCATCCTTATAAGTCATCTCTGTCTTGGGTTAGGTTTCCAAGAGGTGGAGCCAGAGATGAGGATTCGTGTAAAGGTGCTTTTGAGGAAGAACCCATTAAAGGGCAGAGGGGATGTGGGCCCGGGCTGAGAGGGGCCCGTGAGGGTGTGGTATCCAGCCAAGCCCCGTGGAAGGAAATTGTGGCGCGAGCTCTGGAGCCTCTGCACCTCAGAGGAGTTAGATACCAGGAAGGTGACCTGGGCGCCTTCAGTTCCTGTACCCATGAGTCATTGGTGTAGAGCAGCTCCAAGGTGATGAGAATTCTTCCATGCTCCCCGTACCTCTTTGTGTGGGCCAAGCAGGTTCGGGTAGTCTCAGGGCAGTTTTTCGACCGAGAGAGGTGGGAGCTTCTTGTGAGTAAAAAGACTGGGGGAGCTGGTATGTACGAAACATGGCGCAGAAATCCCAGGGCGGGTGTGATAGCATCACCCTGATTAAAACCTCCTTGAATTTCAGCATTTCTGTTGGCCTTCTGTCTTCGGCCTGAACCCTGACAATTATCTGCCTAGAAATTGATTGCCCGACTTTGCGTATCGCTCTAAACCCATATGTAAGTTTCCCGCATGCATGAGTTCTTACTTACTCTTTAGACCAAGTTTTTGCGACTTCAGCACTATCGACATTTGGGGCCGGTTAATTCTTTGTGGTGGAAGCTGTTCTGTGTATTTGTGATATTGTGATTTATAAGAAATATATGCATATTTGGTCATTCAGATGACTAAGATATATTTCTCATATATTTGGTCTTCATCCACAATTGTTGACTCACGGCTCCCCAAACCCTTGGAATTTCTTGGGTGAAAACAACGGGAGTATCTTTTGTTACCATATTTGGCTACTTCTCAGTTCCAGAAAACTGGCATTTCAGAGCCACAGAGGAAAAATGGTTGTCTTGTAATTCATAACAAGCCCCTTTTCCACCGCAATAGGGTTTATATTAATGAGGTGACATTTGGAAAGCACGTAAGGAGGGGGCTGGTTGCCAGGGGAACCAACCTTGATTAAAGGCTTGGAACTTTCAGTCCCACCCCCTGATTTCCGGGGAGGGGAGTGGGGCTCAAGGGTGAATCAATCACCAGTGGCCAATGAGTGAATCAATCGTGTTGTTGACCTGAAACAAATAGACTTCCAGAAATTTCTCTAGCAAAGATGGGTTTATTCGCGATCAGCAGAGAATTGCAATTCAGAGTCTGCACCCATAACAAGCTGTGTGCAAGGCAAGGGAAGGGAGAACATTTTTATAGGGAGGAAAAGGAAGTTGGGAGGACGATAGTTAACAAAGAATCCATGGCTTTTCACCGGCTGAGTCCTTGTCAGGAAGGAAGAGGAGTCTTTCTTCTTTGTGTTGGGCTCTGCTGTAGTCACAGGGCAGGACAGCGCCCCACTTCTGGTCTCCCAATTCTATTTATGTGATGTTTCTGTTTATTGATTTTTTAGATTTCCCTCTTTTGATCAAGATCCATCTCTGAAAGCATTACTGATCAAAAATCAGGTTTTCTAGATTCAGAGGCTTTTTTTCCTCAGCGTCAGGCAGGACCTTTCTTGGATGTAAAGTCTCCTATTGGAGAGAAAGTGTACGGAGTGGAAACCTATTAAGTTCACATTTGAACTTAATGGAACTTAATGGAGGGGTAGGAGGGAGAACTCTCAGGTAGTTTTAAATCTAAAGTCTCTGTTATCAAGATCGTGGACACTGGAGATCATCTGAAGTGTTATGTCATCGTCAAAGATGTGGTGACAGAATTCTAAAAGGCCTGGTCCAGATATCATCAGGTGTCATCAGCTTCCTTTCTGGGAAATCTTTACTTTCAGGTCACCAGATAATGTGCAGATCCAGTTAGGGTTTGGCAGTTTCTTTTGGTGTGTCGCGTGAATTCAAGAGTCTATTGCCTGGGGCTTCCCTGGTGGCGCAGCGGTTGAGAGTCTGCCTGCGGATGCAGGGGACATGGGTTCGTGCCCCGGTCCGGGAGGATCCCACGTGCCGCGGAGCGGCTGGGCCCGTGAGCCGTGGCCGCTGAGCCTGCGCGTCCGGAGCCTGTGCTCCGCGACGGGAGAGGCCACAACAGTGAGAGGCCTGCGTACCGAAAAAAACCCCACAAAAAAACAACAAAAAGAAGAGTCAGTTGTCTGGAGTTTGATGGCACAAGAGTTTGTTAGCGGTACTTGATAAGGGCCTTTCCAGTGAGGTTGAAGAGAGTTTTCTTCTGATGGTATCTTTTCCGAAAGAATCTTCAGGTTGCAAACTATGCATGATGCTTGAGGTCTTCTCCCAAGGGCACACTGTGGAAAGCTTGCTTTACCAAAGTATCGTTATTTATTTTTCAGTTGAAGTATAGTTGATTTACAGTGTTGTGTTAGTTTCAGGTGTGCAGCAAAGTGATTCAGTTTTATATCTATATTCTTTTTCGGATTCGTTTCCCTTATAGGCTATTACAAAATATTGAGTATAGTTCCCTGTGCTATACAGTAGGTCTTTGTTGTTTATTTTATATATAGTAGTGTGTATATGTTAATCCCAAACTCCTAATTTATCCCTCTCCCCTTTCCCCTTTGATAACCATAAGTTTGTTTTCTATGTCTGTGGGTCTATTCCTGTTTTATAAACAAGTTCATTTGTATCATTTTTTTTAGATTCCACATGTAAGTGATATCATATGATATTTGTCTGTGTCTGACTGACTTCCCTTAGTATGATCATCTCTAGGTCCATCCATGATGCTTCAAATGGCATTATTTCCTCCTTTTTTACGGCTGAGTAATATTCCATTGTATATATGTCCCACATCTTGATCCATTCATCTGTCGATGGACATTTAGGTTAAAGCATCGTTATTTTTAACAGAAGCAATTAGGCCTTTTCAATACTGGAGTATCTCTTCTTTTAACAGTTGTGGGTCAAAAGAAGCAGGAGCCCAGTGCATTGGGAATCCTGCAGCTGTCTCAAAGGGTGGGAGTTTATGAGCTCCAAAAGGGGTGGGTCTGAGATTTAGAAGGGCCAACGGCAGTGCTTTCGGCCAGGGTGTTTGGAGGGCCTCTACAAATTTTGCCAGTTTGAGTCTTAATAACGCCATGAGTGTGGTCAGCTCAGCCAGAGGACTGAGGGTGGTAAGCACAGTGCAAGTGTTGTGAAAGCAGCCAAACAGCACGGTTGTTGAAGTAGCTGGCCGGTAAAAACAGGTTCCTTGAGCACTGTGAAGTTCGAGAGGAGTTCCCCAGGTGGGGATAATCTTTTCCAAAAGGACTTTACCCACAGAAGAGGCAGTAGCCTTTCTGCAAGGGAGACTTCCGTCTAGTGTGAAAACATACCGACCATGACTAAAACATATTTATATCCATTAGGTGGAGGAAGTTGTATGAAATCCATTTGCCAGGCTTCGAATGGTCCATTAGGAAGTGTACAATGTCTGGGAGTGGTACGAACAGACCTCCCTGGGTTGTACTTCGAACAAGTAAGACAAGCGCAGTTGGCAATTTTTGTGGCCTTGTTCGTGTTTCCCCACCAATGCTGAGTCACGAAGGCTGTCATTTTGTTAGCAGACCAATGGTTTAATGCAGGTATGGTGGTGAGAAGGGGGGATTTTAGAGTGTCTGGTAGGACTGGGTTGTTGTTTGGTTCAGACCAGAGCTTTCTCTTTTTATCAAACCAATGATTGCTAAACTTCCAATCTTGTTTTTCCTTTTCTGGAGCCAATTGTGGGGCCTTTCTAGCCAGTTTTTCTAAATTCTCATTTGGGGATAAATCCCCCAGGACCATGCCAGAGGTCTGGCTGCTGTTGATCCCGTTAAGAGCAGCATTCCTTGCAGAAGTATCAGCAAGGTGATTTCCCTTAGCTTCCGGAGAGTCAGGTTTAGAATGCCCTGGAATCTTAATAATAGCTAAACAGCAGATAAAAGTACTGCATCCATTAATTCCTGAGCGTGGAGACCCTTTTAAATTTTACTTACTTTAGAAGTAAGGAAACCACATTGCTCCCATAACATTCCAAAATCATGAGCTACTCCGAAAGCGTATCTACTGTTAGTATAAATGTTGGCAGTTTTGTCCTGGGCTAAAGTACAAGCCCGTGTGTAATTCAGCTTGTTGGGCCGAAGTAGCCATAGGTAAAGATGCTGCCCCAACATCAAAACGATTTGTAATAATATACCCGGCACAATAGTTGCCACTGTCACCTTTTAAGTAAGAACCATCAGTGAACTGTGAGAAGTCAGTGTTACGCAATCGAATTCCCTATAGATCCGTCATGAGTCAGGAGGTGCTCCGTCAGGGTTAAGTGGCCATGAGGGACTTCATCGGTGACAGGAGGGAGAAAGGTATTTGGGTCAAGGTTATTACGGTGTAAGAGAGTTACGTGAGGAACAGTTAACAAAAGGACTTCACAGGAGGTTACAGGGGATCCAACAGTGATTTTCTGGCTTTACCCCAAAGCGCAGTGGCCATAATAGCTCTAGGGTGAGAGGGGTATCCCCACGCCACAGGGTCCGGTTGTGGTCCACAATATCCAATGGGTCCATGGTGGCCCGCATGTTCTTGGGATACCCAAGGGCAGGTGGGTTCGTCAAACTCTCCTTTAAGGTCTTGAAGGCTGTGCCATCCAGTTCATCCGATTAAACTGGGTCCAGGCTGTTATTGTTGAGTGAAACATACAGACGTTTGATCGTAAGAAAGGAATTTGGAATTCAGTTTTCGTAATAACCAGCTAGCCAGAGAAAACCTTGCAGTTGGTGCTTGGTTTTGGGTTTGGGGACGCTTAGGATACCATGAAGCCCATCTGAATCTAGGTGTAGCCCTTGTTCTGATATCAGATGCCCTAAGTACTGAAGCTGGGTTTGGGCAAACTGCAGTTTTTCTTTGGCAAACTGATGTCCCTTTAAGGCGAAAAGGTTTAGCAAGTGGATGCTGTCGTCCTGTGAGGAGGCTTGAGAAGGAGAGCAAAGAAGCAGATCGTCCACGTATTGCGACAAAGTAGAGCCTCTAGGGAACTTTCTGTCATCCAGGTCAGCCTTTGCGACCTGGTCAGGATTTGCGAGAAAGAAGAGCTCTCAGTAGGACGCCGAGGCGGTACCGTCCGGGTGAATCGTTTTCCTTCCCAAGCGAACGCAAAAAGGTATCGGCTGTAGCTTCATCATCGGGAACACAAAAGAATACACTGCATGAATCAGTTACAGTAAAGAACTGACTTCTGCTGGGAATGGATGTTAATAACGTAATGTATGAGGGTTAGGAATAACAGGGTGTCGAGGGTTAACAATGTTTATTGCTTGGAGTTCCTGAGCAAACCTCCACCTTTGGTACCTTGTGTTTTCTCGCCGGTAAAAAGGAGTTTACAGGGGCTAGTAAAAGCGATAATGATGAGGCCTTGAGCCTTGTAGTTTTATATATTATGGGCTTTATGTCTTGGAGGGTTTCTTTACTTATAGGGTATTGGTTAATTCTGGGAAGAAGTTTTGAGGGGTCGATTTGAATTTTGATTGGAGTTGTGCCGTGGGTTTTCCCAACATCAGCTGGAGATTGTGCCCACAGAAGAGTGGTGGCTGATTGAATAGAGACAAATGGTCGGTGTTTGCAGAATCTGCTCTAGTTCCATCAGAGATGGAACAAATAAAAGACGTCAAAGGGTCATTCAGTTCACCTGGTGGGTTATTTTGATGACTACTGTCAAGTTCCGTGATTCGTTCCCCCTTTTGGGAGAAACAAATCCCAGCATGATACTTCTCTAAGAAGTGTCAGCCTAGTAAATGCATTGAATGGGGAAGAGGAGCTAAGGAGAAAACGGTACGTATCCCTCAAAGGGCCTAAACGTAAGGGAATAAGTTCAGAGACAGGACCCTCGTGAAGTTCATTAGAACTTCCCCAATCTGGAGAAATGCTTCACCAAGGCAATTAAGAGGGCGGATTGGGAAGACCCCCGTCACTGAGAATTGGGAGGATGCCGGAAAGGCTGGTTCGAGAGCTGAACGCGTCTAGAGCGCTTAACTTCGTAACAGTCTCTTTTCCGAAGCCCTGGCTCTTTGCAACAATAGCAGAAACTAGGAGGGTTTTGGTCTTGTCTAGGAGCCTTCATTTGCTGGAGTTGAAAATTAAGAATTTCAGTGGTCTTCCTTGGAGGTGTCTCATCTGCAGTGCGAGAGAGCTGGTTTGGCGCATTGACCAAATCCGGAGCGGACCTAGTTTGCCTTTCCATCCTGGTCCCGATTACTAGAAGGGGAAAGTGCCGCGTTGGCCCATCAGTAAACATAGAGTTAAAAGCTTCTCAGGTGGAATCAACAGCTGAAGGAAGACCAGAATTTCCTTTAAAGGCAATCTGCAGTTGATTGTAATAGCCACGAGCAGATTCACCAGATTTTTGTGTGCAAGCCTGAATTTGGTTCCAATCCACAGGCTTTGGAAAAGCCCTAGGAATTTCTCCGTGAAGTCGCCTGGTGATTGCCCTGATCGTATACTAGGTTAGCGGGCTTGTCTCGCAGGTGTAATTCTAGACACCTTTCTGAACTTTCCCACTTAGAGGTCGTCATCCAGTGCTGGGCCTGGCCTTCACTGACAAGTATATGAACAGCTGATATAAGTCAGAGAAACCAGGTTGATAAGTTTGCGTGACTATATTAAATTCCTCAGCACATCTGTGAGGCTCTTCAGTTACACGGGGAAAATCTTTGTGGCGCACCATTCAGTTTTAGTCCAGGGAATATAAGAAATTAAGGGTTTAGCTTCCAGATCCTCCGAAGGCTTCATTGTAAAGGGACAGGTTCTGACATGTTCAGAGGAAGGGAGAGTGAGGAGAGTTTCAGAGGAAAACGGAAGTTTGGCAAGAGAGTGGGGGTGACTTGAGGGTATAGTGGAGGCGTGGGCAGCACAGGAGGGAAGGAGGAAGAAGAGCGTGAGCCTCTGGGCGCCACTTTGCATTTCTCTAGTCGTTTGTTTGCCTCAGTTAACCTTAAAATCTTATTGTGCAGATAGAGAATTGTGTTGTTCTCTTTAATTGAAGTATAGTCGATTTACAATGCTGCGTTAGTTTCAGGTGTATGGCAAAGTGATTCAGTATATACATATTCTTTTTTGTATTCCTTTCCACGATAGGTTATTACAGGATATTAAATATAGTTCGCTATGCTCCACAGTAAGACCTTGTTGCTTATCTGTTTTACATATAGTCGTGTGTATCTGTTAATCCTAAACTCCTAATTTATCCCTCCCCACCCTTTTCCCTTTGGTATCCATAAGCTTGTTTTCTATGTCTTTGAGTCTATTTCTGGTTTGTAAGTAAGTTCATTTCTATCATGTTTTTTGATTCCACACGTAAGTGATATCATACGGTACTTGTCTTCTCATTCTGACTGACTTCACTCCGTATGATCATCTCTAGGTCCATCCATGTTGCTGCAACTGGCATTATTTCATTCTTTTTTATGGCTGAGTAGTATTGCATATATATATATGTGTGTGTGTGTGTGTGTGTGTGTGTGTATATCTATATATCTCACATCTTCTATGTATATATTCCCATCCATTCATCCGTCGATGGGCATTTAGGTTGCTTCCCTGTCTTGGCTGTTGTAAATAGTGCTGCTATGAACATTGGGTTTCACGTATCTTTTCGAATTAGAGTTTTTCTCTTTCCTGGATATATGCTGAGAGGCAATTTTAGATTACTAATAACAGTGGGAAGCCTCAAAAAAACCAATTGAAGCAAGAATTCCTCTCAGTTCTGGAAATTTGAGCTATTTAGTCTAATTTTTTTTAAAATTAATTAATTTATTTTTGGCTGCGTTGGGTCTTCGTTGCTGCGCGCGGGCTCTCTCTAGTTGTGGCGAGCGGGGGCTACTC
This sequence comes from Kogia breviceps, assembly GCF_026419965.1. NCBI lineage: Eukaryota > Metazoa > Chordata > Mammalia > Artiodactyla > Physeteridae > Kogia > Kogia breviceps. The sequence goes on along the minus strand of NC_081330.1, from coordinate 127,343,566 downwards.
TTCATTGCGGTGCGCGGGCTTCTCGTCGCGGTGGCTTCTCCTGTTGCGGAGCGCGGGCTCTAGGCATGCGGGCTTCGGTAGTTGTGGCGCACGGGCTCAGTAGTTGTGGCTTGTGGGCTCAGTAGTTGTGGCTCATGGGTTCTAGAGCTCAGGCTCAGTAGTTGTGGCTCACGGGCCTAGCCGCTCCACGGCATGTGGGATCTTCCCGGACCAGGGCTCGAACCCGTGTCCCCTGCACTGGCAGGCAGATTCTTAACCACCGCGCCACCAGGGGAGGCCCCTAATTCGGTTTTAAGGAAATTAAGTTCGGGGATTTCAGAAGTTCTCAGGGCGTGAGAGCTCCCTCTTGTGGTCTCTCAACTCTTTTCAATTGAGGTTTCTGTTTATTATTATTATTATTATTTTTACCATGCCTAGGTATTGACGCTTCCTTAAAAACCCAAAAGGAGAGGGTTCAGAGAGCTTCCAGGTTAGGGAACCAGTACATTTCCATATTGCCACCCTGCCACGCCCCAAACTCCACAAGGACAGAAACTCCTGTGGTCAGGAACTCGCCCTGTGTGTCTCTTCATCTGGTTGTTGATTTGTATCCTTTAATATTCTTCATAATAAGTTGAGAATCTAGTGAGTAAACAGGATTCCTGAGTTCTGTGAGTCATTCTAGCAAGTTAATCAAACCCAAGGAGAGGTCGTGGGAAACTCTGATTTATAGCCAGACGGTCAGAAGTACACGTGACAACCTGGACTTGAGATTAGCGTCCTGAGTTGAGGGGGTCATTGGAACCTCCAATTGTAGCTGGTTGTTCAGAAGCACAGGTAACAACCTGGGCTTGTGATGGGTGTTTGAAGTGGAGGGTGATCTTGTCGGACTGAGCCCTTTACCTGTGGAAACTGATACTCTCCAGGTAGACAGTGTCAGAGTTGAGGTGAATTCTCGGACGCCCTGTTGGTGCCTGAGAATTTCTTGTCGATATGGGGAAGCCTCCACACACGAACTCTGGAAATGGGTCCAGGAACCCAAAAGAGCTTTGTAAAATGTTTAGCAGCGTCCCTGGCCTCTTCGCACTCGATTCCAGAGGTCTCTCCCAGTTGTGACAAACACAGATGTCTCCAGACATTGCCAGATGTCCTCTGGGGGCAAAACTGCCCCCTGGTTGAGGACCACTGCTTTAGACCGAAAACCTAGCCCAAGGGGTGAGGAGGCAGCATTGCAGGCTCCCCACCCCCACTATGAAAGCGGAAACTCTCGGGGTACACCTTGTCTGTCTCAACTGGTGCCCAGAACTGGTTCAAAAAGGGTTAAAGAAAAACAAAAGGAAAATGCTTTTTTAAAAAAATTGGAGTGTAGTTGCTTTACAATGTTGTGTTAGTTTCTGCTGTACAGCAAGGTGATTCAGCTCTACGTATCCATATATCCCCTCCCGTACGGACCTCCCTCCCACCCACCCTCCATCCCACCATCTAGGTCACCACAGAGCACTGAGCTGAGTTCCTTGTGCTGTACAGCAGGTTCTCGTTAGTTACCTATTTTATACATAGTAGTGTGTATGTGTCAGTCCCAATCTCCCAGTTCATTCCACCCCCTTTTTCCCCCCTTGCTTTCCATACGTTTTCCCTCTACATCTGTGTCTCTATTTCTGCCCTGCACACCAGTTCATCTGTACCATTTTTCTAGGTTCCACATATATGCGTTAATATACGATGTTTGTTTTTCTCTTTCTGACTTACTTCACTCTGTATGACAGTCTCTAGATCCATCCACGTCTCAACAAATGACCCAATTTCGTTCCTTTTTATAATTAATATTCCATTGTATATATGAACCACATCTTCTTTATCCATTCGTCTGTCGATGGGCGTTTAGGTGGCTTACCATGTCCTGGCTACTGTAAATAGCGCTGCAGTGAACATTGGGGTGCATGTGTCTTTTGGAATTATGGTTTTCTCTGGGGGAAATGCTCTTATCAAGTACAATTTTGATCCGAGTCATTGTTGTCAGGTTACACAACTAGATACCTGTGATGCTTGTTGGCAAGCACCCGCTTCTGAATCAAAGAAAGATAAGGCTCTATGCCTCTCAAGTCTTCACTAGTTACTAAAAGCAGAAGTAGTGACTGGTGGAGACCTGGAAGGGGGTTCGACTGCCTCTCCAGTCATGGCTACAAACACAGCTATTGAAAGATCACCCAGAGAGAGGGCCTTGTCCATCCAGTCTATAAATACTAGGTTTTTTACCGTGGTTTCAGCCTCTTCCTGATACGCACACCTCCTGCAAATAGAGAAAGGAAAGGTGGAATCTTGGGGCCATTTCACCCTCATTGGTCACACGTAATGAGACTGACCGCTCCAGTAAGACCAAAGTTGAGGTCCGTGCCTTTATCTGACCAAGCCGAGTAGAATGTGAATTTTTATATGTACTCTAACCTTCTGAATCTGTCTTTTGACAGTAGAGATGTGTTTTAAATCAGCATCTGAACTCTGTGGCTTTCTAAATCACAGCAATTACTTAATGTATTTTCTTTAATAATTTCTGTTTCTAATAATAGTGCTTCCTGGGAGTAAAAGTGGATAAAATGATCCTTTCTCTTTTCCCTCCCTCCCTCCCTCCCTTCCTCTTCCTCTTCCTTCTTCTCTGATATTCTTACCCTCTTATTTTACAGGGTTAATTTTGTCTTTCTGAGCTGGGTGTTTATAGTTTTGCCCACAGAATGCTGAGATCACAGATGGGTGCAGCAAACTAAAGCAAAATGCACATTTACCCATTGGATGAAGGTAGACTGGTGGGAAGGGGAGCCGCAATCAATCAAACACCTGTGTGGTAGAAATGAGTTAGTTTCAGCCCAAAGCAATCAACCTCCCAAATGCATCCAGGAAATGATGGGTTTTCATAGCTATAGATGTTAGGGAATGGTAGTGGAGATTCATTAAGGTAACTCTTCTAGTATCTTTTTGTATTGCCTCCATACATTTCAAAATGACTGTAAAAGAAAACAGAGGCATGAGAGACAGCAAAAAACTTTGGAGGCCTGTGTAATCCTCTCAATAACATCACTAGACAGAGGGCAGGCAGGCAACATGAAGAGAGGGCCATGTTTGCCTTTGGGGGTCATCTGGCCCAGGTGGCTCTACATCCTGGTCTCGGCACCCTTGCTCTTTTCTGTGTCCCACTCCCCTTGGGGGCACAGATCTGGGTTTCCTCTCCTTTGTGTTTCACATATTTCCCTTCCTCTTTTCATAAATCTTCTGTAGTCACCTGTGAAAGAAACGGTTGGCCAAGGAACTTCATTTACATATTTTAAAATCATTCCCTATAAGCGCCTCTTCTGTCTCCACCCAGGATATGGGGATTGCTGAATTTTTCACTTTTCAAATATGCTGCTGTGGCTTACAAACGGCTAATACCACCTCATTCTCTTTTACTAAAATATAGAGAATGTTTCTTTATGTAGATGATATTTTTTCCATGCTTTAGAATTTTTTACTAAGAGAGAAACTAAACTGTGAAAAGATCAGTTTCCAAAGTGTTTCACTTAATTTTATGTTGGTGCCTCCTATATCCATTCCTGCAGAAGTTCTTTGATAATTTTTATTAGAAAAATTATTGGAAAAACTTTGATGAGGTTCTGATAGAGGGCAGGCATTACACCTAGCGTTGCGGTTCAGAGACCAGTATAATACTACCCCTGTCCTTTAGAGCTTTATTATATATTAGTGGAGTCAGAAGTAGAAATACACTTTAGCACCATAGGGAGCTTGAGGGCAGGGGCTAGCAGATAAGAGGTCAGGCAATGTCTGTTAAATATCATGAGAGGGATCTTTAAAAACAGGCTTGAGTGGACCAAAAACAAAGCCAAATATAGAGAAACTACAAAAAAGTAAACATAAAGTAGACAAAAACCAGAAAGAAAACAGGAAGACATTGAAAGCTGTTAGACATTTACTTCCTCGAGGCAGAGGATTGGACTTAATGGCTGCTCTAGAAAATTCTGTTGGCACATCCATCGTTAACATCCCCAGTTGAAAGTTGAATTGTCTGATTTATGATCCTGACCATCCTCACTGATCAAAAAGCCAGTTTTTCATTTGGAAGACATTAGTAGCCTCAGATGTGAATTTATCAGAACAGCACAGTTTATAATGCAGCCACTAGGTTCACAACGACTTGGTCCAGTAATGTGCTTGTGAAAATAACAAGGAATCTTTTCTGCGCCGCCTATCAGCCCCACTCGGCAGTGATCCCAGCCCCAGATTAATGATCGCACCCAGGAAACTAAATGCCCATGTCTCTCCCTTGCTGTTTTGGTTGTATCTCCATAGACTTTCATCATTAGATGAAATGACTACAGTATTCACGGCCAGTGTGCAGAAAGTCACAGTTTTTGCAGTTCTTATTTCCAGAACCCTGTCATCCCCACAACTTTAATAAGGTCTGACATTCGTCTTCTTTTTAGCACATTCTCTTGGATTCACTTAACAAGCAGGCGGAACAGTGTACTTACTGACTCAAATCCCCAACTCTGCAAGCAAAGAGAAACCATTTCCTTAATAGAAATGTTCAAGAAGTGAATCCCTTCTCTCCATTTTTTTTCTTGGAGGCTGCACCTTTATAAATGGCTTGGCCTGATGCCCTTTAAATGAATAGCACACTGAGAGGAGTCTCTTCTGTGGAAGAAAAGTTTATCACCATCAGATGTGACTTAGAGTTGCCTTCTTTTCTGAAGTATGCAAAACTGAATTTCCAAAGAGCCAGATTTAGAGGTGCAGGATGGGGTGAGGTGGCAGGTGTTTCTCCCTTGTCGTGAACTGGGGTCGGCGTCCTGCAGGGACCTTCCTCATGGCCAGAGGGTGCTGGAGAATCTGAGCCCGACACCACATCAAAGTCGCATCCCCTGTGCTGGCTGCTCAGTTCTGGATGGATGCTTTCTACTTCACGTTTAAGCTCCTTTAGTCTCATTTCTAGGCATCCAGTTATACTTGTCTCTTCCAGGCAGTGTTTGAGGTAAACACCTGGTGTTTTATTTGAAGAGCTAGAACCCAGTCCTCTTAATCAGCCTCCGCATTTGGCCTTTGCAGCTGGAAAACATGTTTGCTCTCGCCGCATTTTTACCATACAGGAAATCCTCCGGGGAGTTGGGGGTCCATGTGGTACCTTTGAAGTACCACAAACAATTTTCTCTTTCCTACTTTCCTCCGTGTTTTGTTACGTTATTTTAATTGATGTATTTTGTCTGATGTATTAGGAGAGCTTGAAGGATGATGTGCTTAGCATGCAATGTCTCTCTTACTATTAAACTTCTTTGCAGAAACCCAACGCCTCCGTTTTCTCTCTGCACACGACTCCTGGCGCTGCGTTACAGTGACGCAAAACAGTGCTGGGTGCGCCGTGCAGGAAAATCACTCAGACGCCCCATCTCTCGCGTTCCTGCCCCAGAGCTGGAAATCCCTAACTCAAATTTGTTTTAGGTTTAGAAACTCTAATATTTACCGCACACATTTCCTCCCTTTATGTGTCCTGCGTGTCCAGTGAAACCTTTGATGATATAAATTTCTATGTATGGGCACATACAAATGCTGTTTGTGGGTAGAAACCGACCTCTTTTTTTTTTTTTTTTTTTTTTTTCTTTTTCGGTACGTGGGCCTCCCACTGTTGTGGCCTCTCCCGTTGCAGAGCACAGGCTCCGGACACGCAGGCTCAGCGGCCATGGCTCACGGGCCCAGCCGCTCCGTGGCATGTGGGATCCTCCCGGACCAGGGCACGAACCCGCGTCCCCTACATTGGCAGGCAGACTCTCAACCACTGCGCCACCAGGGAAGCCCCCCCGACCTCTTATTATTTAATGATGGAAGCGCACCCCAGCTCTGATAAAGTTGACCTAATTAGCATCTAATGCAAGTCCAAGGAAGGTACAGACAAATACCAGTCCTGCTGCATTTTTATATTGGCTTAAATTTCGTTTAATGGAAATTCCTTGAAACTTAAAGACACTGATGTTTTTCTTCCTTCTTCATGCATCCGTCATGCCTGGAAATAAGACATGTCCAGGAACGTCCGTAGGATTCTCTCTGCTTTGCGACTTGCTCCAGAGAAGAAAAAAAAAACAAAGGCCCCCTTCCTTTGCCATGAATATTTAAGTCCAAGTAATTCACAAAGTCTTTGGGTGGAATCTTAAGAATAAAAGCAGACATTTATTTAAAACCATCAGAGTTTGATCTAAGAGAGAACAGCAAAGAGATACAGCATCAAATACCATTTTAGAGATAATAGGTAGAAATGTGAATAAAAGTAATTCTGTCTTTTCTGGCTATTTTGAGAATTTCTTTTGGCATTTCTAAGAGTTGCTTGGTTTTTTTTCACACAGGTGAGACATTACCCGTTTTTCTTTTCCCACTTCCTTTTCCCCCTTTAATATTTAAATTGTGCTTAAATGAACCTAGAAACATGCATTTGTCAATAGAAGCTCCAAACAATGAACTTCTCATGATCCTCTCTCTGCTCAAGAGGTCAGAGAGTCTCTGATGTTTGGGAGGGTGCACTCGTGGTTTGCTGTGTTAGATGAAGTGCAAGCCAGAGGCGCAGTCAGCCAATTGATGTTTGATTTTTATCTCAGGCATGTCAGGGTTGATTCGTCCAACCCAGGTTAGGCTGATAGTGAGGCAGGGAATTGCTGAAATGGGAACAAATAAGAGTTGTTTTCAGGCTGAATGATACACAAAAGCCATAAAGAATTCTCAGATGTTTTCAGTAAAATGAATGAGATGCAGAATTTGGCGTAGCACGTTGCCATGAAATATAGTTTGGACTGCACAGCACAAAAGGTTCTGGAATTGCTGAGACGGGTGCATGTGGCTGGTTTTATGTATATCGTGCCCCCAGATGGCCACTTCCAAGTTTGTGTTCTAAGAATAGGTGCGTCTGGCTCCATCTTTTCGGGTGAAAATCTATACGTTTAAGGGGAGTACGAGTTCTATGAGAAAAGGTAAAAGTTGTTTCATTTGCTGTAGAAATCCTCTGCCTCATTATTTGCTATATAAAACCTATGTCTGATGGGTCATTTGGTACCTTTTTTCGGATTAGCCAGGATCGAGTATTCCACTGGGGACCCTTCTCTGCAGCCCAGAATTAATCAGCTCTTGGGCTCCACTGGTCCCCCCAGCTTCTCACCGCACTGCAGCCTCAGCCTCCCTCTTCCGTTTAGCTGTCAAGAAGCAGAATCATTCCAGGGACACCTGTAAACATCAACGGCCAAAGCTATTGGTTGTAGGCTGAGTGTATCCGGGAGCTCTCACAGAGCAAAATAGGGAAGTAACGGAGTCAGGGTCACTGGTGGGGAGGGAGGATGGAGGAAGGAAGCTGGTGAGATAGTATGACTCCTGCTAATCCAGGTTGTGTTTTTGCTGGCACCGTCGTTATTCCTTTGCCCTCCGGTATTGCATCAACCTGACGCCCCGCCCAGTGTGCTGGCACAGAGAGGGAGAGGACCTAAGTCCATGCGTTTCCAAGCGTGCTGATGATTTTTAATCAATGCATGTGTCACTGCCCAAAACTATGGTGAAGGTAAAGCGCTTTTGTTCTGCCAGAGAGATACAAGTCTATTTTTGATTTTGCCCAGGCCAGTTCAGCTTTTCATTGACTTTAATGAATCGTTCATTGATTGAAATATAGTTATTAAATAACTGAAAGAGGTTAGCCTTTAAAAATACCTTTCAGCCTGGTTCTACAACCAACATATTGGTCAAAATGAGGCTGGATTCTCCTATCTCCATCTTCCGGGGCAATTTGGAGTCTAAAAAGGCCCATTTCTGCGGGGATGTGATGGCGAAAATGCAGGGAATAATTGGTTCCATTCCTTTTAAAACCATGAGGAATTAATTCATATTCAGAGAGAACTGAACAGAGCCTCAGAGAAAGCCATTGTGTTTTCATAGATCTTTTGGATCTATGGGGTAGGGAGAGGTAACTAGCCGTGATGAGTAGTTTTTCATAGAAAGTTCATTCATGAGAATTTCATGTATCGCCCAGGAATCTCCAAGCCTGGAGGAAAATCACCATCCCAGGACTCACATATTTTGTCTTATGAACGTTGCCCATACAAACATGTATATGTACGTGGTGTTTGAGTACATTTACGCCTGTGATTCTCAATCATGGTTGTGTGTCAGGATCACTTCTGGGAATGATTGAGTCCTGATAGAGCTGGCTGTACTGCTGTAACAAATGGTCCCCAAATCTCACGGCTTACTACAGTGAAGACTTAGTTCTCACGCGCAGCATGTATTCATCGTGGGTCACCCATGGCTCTGCTCACGTCACAAGGTGACAGAGGAGCCTCTGGCTGGAATGCTACTGGTCGTCACGGCGGAGAGGAAAGAGAGCCTGGCAAAGTGTCAGCTGGCTCTTGGCACCAATGCTCAGTTTCACTGGCTAGGGCGCGTCCCATGGCCCAGGTTAAAGGTGGGCTTCGGGAAGTATGGTTCTCCCCAGCGAGCCACAGCGAATCTTTGCGAATAATAATGCCCCCTCTCACAGGGACGTTTAAGTGCTGCAAATTCCTTGATCGACTTCAGATCTATTAAGCAAGAATTTCAGGATGGGTCCTGAGGAGCTGTCTTTTCTAAAGTTCTCTAGGAGGTGTGATGAGTAAGCAAAGTAGGAAAAGGCAGACTTACATGAGAAAAGTCTGTGTCAGCCTGTTGCAGTGAGTGTTGTCGGTTCTTCAGGTATCTGAAAAAACAGATTTAGCGCATGTTTTATTCTTACATAGTCGAATAGTTAAATGACTAGGAGACTTGGGGGTTTTAGAAGATTGCTCTTTTAAAGTTTCAAATATCCCTTTTTTGATAGGACAGACAATATAGAAGTATAAAATAGTCTCAGAATTGCTGTTGGCTTCATGGAACACTGTGATTAAGAACACCCGCTGGTTATAAAAGTATGAGACGGTCACAGGTAATGGATGAGATCAGCATGCAAATAAAAAACATTGTAATCCAGGGAGGTTCTGCCTGAGAGCCGTGGCCTCAGACAAACTCAGAGGCATTTGTTTGGGTTTGGTGCTAACATTATAGTGGTGTTTGCACCATCTGTGGAGGTGAAATAAATCATGTGTTTGTTGATAGCGGAGTGGTGGGTATTGTGAGCTAATAGTACATACATTGATTCCATTTGGAGACTCACTGCATGTACACAACTTGAGCCACACTAGTTAGTACAGTGGAAGGAACACTGGATTCAAATTGCAAATGTACCTTCTATAGCAAACCATAATGGAAAAGAATATTTTAAAAAAGTATATATATGTATAACCGAATGACTTTGCTATACAGCAGAAATTAACACAACACTGTAAATCGACTATACTTCAATTTAAAAGTATTGATCGAAACATAAATAAAATAAATAAAATATATCTTCTGGGTCAGCCCTAAGTACTTTACTATGCCACCTCTTATGACAGTCTTGTCTTTTACTCTGCATCTTAGACATTTCTGTACACTGTATAGGGAGCCTTGCGCGGGGCCCCCCAATATCCGTCCCACCTTACTCCATCAGGTAGGAGCTCTCAGTGTGCAGCAGTGACTCCACTCCAAGCCTCCTTCAGTGTGGAGCTCCAATTAGATGAAACCAATCTCAACCCCCTGGCCTCTATCATTGGTTTAGGGAGCTCACGTCTCAGCCAATCAGATCAGGGCAATTCCGAACCACAGAGATGGATTCAGACATTGTCCCATCAGAATGAAGCTGAAGAGTTTTGCCGATAATCCAGGGAGAGGATTTGTCTGGTGTCAGGGAACTGTCAGTGTGCCCGGGAGCATGCTTGCCCACGTGCTCTGGACTTGGCTGTTAGAGAGGATCAGGACCTTCTCTCACAGCTTCATCAGCCTCAGAAACGCTGGCCTCCCGCTTGTGGTCCCACAGCAGGCAGGAAGGTGCTCTGTTGGCTTTTCTCCTGCTAGCTGGTCGGACCTAGGGTGACTTGCCAGTGTTTGCCGAGGTTGGCTCGCATCCGCACTTCTTCTCATTGTGCTATGCGACACCGTGGGTGAGGAACAGTGATTAGGCCTTCAGTCACCTGCACTGGCCTGTTTTTGAACCCACAGCTTTTTGGGGGAGGGAGGCGGATTAGAAAGGCCCGCAGACAGTATGACGCTAGCCCCTTAATCTGATGAAGCCCTAGACCCACGCCTTAGAGAGACGAAGTGTCTCACCCCAAGTGACCATAGAGCTAAGTAATTCTAGAGCTCACGCTCACCCGTGTGTTCCGAGTTTTTAGCTACTCCCGTTAGGAGGTGCTGTATACTGAGAACACCCTGGCCCAGGGCACCATCGTCCGTCATCCAAACTACTCCAGTGGCCTCCTAACTGCTGTCTCCGTGTGTACCAAAATGTCCCCGCTCCATTTTTGGACGGGAGCCTGAGGGAGCCTGATATGTCAACATTAATCTAATTCCCTTGGATGTCTTTCCCTGGTGCCAGCGTGCTGACCCCTGTGGCCAACGTATGCAGCCTATCCTGGCCCAATTCACTGATCAATCTTCCTTTTTTTCTCTGCGCCTGCATAGGTCCTATGAGTTCAAACACCCAGATAGGCGATGATATCCACCTCTGTGTACTCTTTCTAATTTGTCCTGTCGTTCCGTTTAATTGTGAGGTCAGCCATTCTCAAATAATCAGTTAGTTTGCCTCAAAGTCCCAAGTTATTCGTCACGTTATAAATAGCCTTATGTTTATAAGAAACCATACATAGATATCTGAGCTTGATGAGCCGTATTGATTTTTAGAGTCAAGGTAATTGGCACTCAGCTCCTGGAGAGTAAACAAAGTGTGGCTTTATCCAAGCTTGTGTCACTTTGGGAACATTCAGGGTCCATGTAGGGTAGACCAGTAGTTCCCAACTTAGGATGATTTTTGTCCCCCAGGGGATATTTGGAGTCTGGAGACATTTTCAATTGTCATGACTGTTGGGGAGGTACTAGTGGCATCTAGTGGATAGAGACCAAGGATGCTGCCAATAAACATCTTTCAATGTACAGGTCAATCTCCCCCAACAAAGAATCGTCCAGCTCAAAATGTCAGTGGTGCTGGGACCGGTAAACCCCAGCGTAGACCACATGATTTTGCTGGTAGACTCTAGCATAATGTAGAAGCAGTTATTTTCTTTTCCTGATGTTAACAACATGGATAAATGGACTCTTTCATTTCAGTCAACTTATTTGGTAGAAAATGCAAGTATATGTGCTGGTAGGGAGCCAGAAGAGAAATATGGAAAGGAGCGGAGTGGAGAGGCATTTTCTAATTTGTAGAAGACAAAGAAAAATCATCGAATTAGGGACCTGACAATTCCCCCTCCTCCATGGAAATGAAAGCAGTCAGTTGCTCCAAGAAGCGGCTTGTGGAGGGACAGGGAGAGAACACGGCCACAGCCTCAGGCTCATGACCTCTAGCCTCTCGGGAGCTGAGAATGGCCACAAGCAAGTACGGCATCAAAATCAGTGGCAAGAATCTTCACATCACATGCACCTGAGCTGAAAAATAAGGTCATTATGTCGGATAACATGTCTGGGATTTTTTTTTTTTTTTGGAAGCCCCTTTAAGAGTTACATATGCAACAACTATAATCTCTATTTGAGGTCTTCCTGAAACGCAGCAACTCATATCTTCTCTCTGGATTTTTCGGTAGGTACTTTTATGGGTTAGAAGAAGAGAAAAATGTGGCTCAGCACAGGCAGGCCGAAGTAGTATGAAAGACTGGTGGCAGAGACTGGCGAAGGGGCGGGAGTAAACACGGGGGCGGTAGCCAGACTCTGCAGAGGACAGAAGTGCAGGATTGTCAGAAGTGTCCTGGCCGAGACCCCGAGGGCAAGTGGGCTGCAGGAGACTGGGGTGCTGGGGAGGGGCAGTGGAGGTGGCAGCAGGAAAGCAGACGACACGTCCATCAGCTTGCAGGAGACTGAAGGGCTTCTGCTGCCCAGGCAACGGCAGGCAGGCCATCTTGTCAGATACTGTGAAACGTTCGCACTCGAGCAGCCAAAGCTTTAGTGTCAGAAACACTCAGCCTTTTGCCCTTTTTTTTTTGCCATTCGTATTTCTTCCTTTGTGATACGACAGTTTTTGAGTTAAACATTGCAAGTCCTCATTCTCAAGCAATGTAACAGTTACCTTCATTGCGAAGGTCTCTGCGCTTTGCACCTTTGTTCCTTGCGGAGTTCTTTGGCACAGAATAGGTGCCTATGAAGCGTCGAATGAAAGAAAGTGCCTTGTTATCCGTGAACATCTTCTTGAGGATTAATTCAGCGCCTTGGACCCTGTCTCACAACCAGCACGACCCAGGAGTGCTATGGGGCGTTCGTTCATCGAAGCCAGGACAGAAGACACACCAGCTGGCTGGGGGGCAGGTCCTCAAGAGGAAGAGACGAATCAGGGTGGCTTGTGCCCTCTAGAACCTAGGAGTCATCACTGATTTTAAAAATAATTGCAGGGCAAAGCTTGGTATTCGTTACTTAGCCTTCTCGTTTTGTCTATTAGCCTCCACAGAACCAAGACATATTGGAATTGCTGAGTGTGTTGAAGTGCAAATTTATTTTTAAAAATGTTTTAAAAATTGAAGTATAATTGATTTACAATATCGTGTCAGTTTCAGGTATACAGCACGGCAATTCAGTTATATATATAACTTTTCCCTTATAGGTTATTACAAAATATCAAGTATAGTTCCCTGTCTGTACAGTAGGTTCTTGTTTGTCTGTTTTATTTTATTTTAAATTGAAAGTTTATTTTATTTTTTAGAAGTCATTTTATGTTTTGACTGCACCGTGTGGCTTGTGGGATTTTTAATTCCCTGACCGGGGACTGAACCCAGGCCCTCGGCAGTGAGAGTGCAGAGCCCTAACCACTGGCCCGCCAGAGGATTCCGTATCTATTTTATATATAGTAGTGTGCATCTGTTAATCCCAGTCTCCTAGTTTGTCCCTCCCCCTCCCCCACTTTCCCCTTTGGTAACCATAAGTTTGTTTTCTATGTCTGTGGGTCTCTTTCTATTTTGGAAGTAAGTTTATTTGTATCTTTTTCTTTTCAATTCCATATATAAGCTATATCATATGATATTTGTCTTTCTTTGTCTGACTTACTTCACTTAGTGTGATCATCTCTAGGTTCATCCATGTTGTTGTAAATGGCATTATTTCATTCTTTTTTATGGCTGTGTAGTATTCCATTACACACACACACACACACACACACACACGCATGCACGCACGCACACATCACATCTTCTTTATCCATTCATCTGTCGATGGGCATTTAGGTTGCTTCCATGTCTTGCCTGTTGTAAATAACACTGCTGAAATGAAAATTTAAACCAAACTGAAAATAAGGCTGGGATGTGTGTTCAGGTCTGCGGGCCTCCGTTCTCTCAGGGCATCTGTGGTAACTCTTGTCATGTGATAAAATATTTCATGTCTTCAAACACCCCATTGGGCTTCCCTGGTGGCGCAGTGGTTGAGAGTCCGCCTGCCGATGCAGGGGACGCGGGTTCGTGCCCCGGTCCGGGAAGATCCCACGTGCCGCGGAGCGGCTGGGCCCGTGAGCCATGGCTGCTGCGCCTGCGCGTCCGGAGCCTGTGCTCCGCAACGGGAGAGGCCACAACAGTGAGAGGCCCGCGTACTGCCAAAAAAAACCCCCCAAAAAACAAAAACACCACCCTGTTGCACCATGAATCGCTGTGCAAACTGGAACTACCTTTCAGGAGGACCATTTGGCACAGGTATTAAGAGTTTTAAAAGTGTTCTTATTGTTTTGTTTAAATGAGTGATTACTCCTCTAGGAATTCAGGCCGAGGAAACAGAGATGTACATTCATAAAGGCATATCATCAAAGAATGCCACTGAACCATTGAACATTGGGAAAAGACAAATCCAGAGGCCTAGGAAATTGGCGAAATTGGTTAAATAAATCTTGTACCTTCCTTAGAAGTATTGGCAGTTAGTTACATAAACAAACACGTTTCCAAGACAATTTTTGTGTAATACTTGGGGAACACAGCATATGCATAGATAAGTGATGACTCGTACTTCCCTCTAGGTGATAGGAGAATGATTCATTTTTATTTTTTATACTTCTATATTCCACAGCTTATTTAGTTATTTTTTTTTACAGTAATGTGAGTTAAGAGAGTTAGAAAAAAATTCTTTCAAGACTCAACTTTGCCTCTTTGCTTTTGGTTATAAGATTCACAAATTACAGCAGTCTCTTGCCCTTTCTAGAGGGGTAAGGTACAGAATTCTATGGGAACATCATTTACTGTCCCAACAACTGCAGGACATAGGTACTATGATTATCCTTGTTTTACACACGAGGATGCTAAATTTAGAGAAGTAACTTTCCTATCACACATACCAAAAAAAAGTGGCCAAGTTGGAACTCTGAGCTGGGTCTACAAAGCCAGGTATACAATACTCAATTCACACTTGCTTTAGAAAGTGAGCATTTAAGTATGAACTTTCTAATACCTGTCAACGTGGATGTGTCTTAATAAATGCAGTGAAAGAGCACTAACTGTGGAAACAAGCCCTTGAATTTGAAGACAGGTCTTCACAAGTCAGTTAATACAGAACTGCAGTGAGACACGCAGTTCCGCCTGCAGCCTAAAGCTGTTTCCATCAATATGAAAAGTGGGACATGAACTTTCGGTTGTCTCCTACTCAGTATAGGGTAGTTCATACTCCAGGATTGTCTTAGTTTGCAAGGACTACTGTAACAAAATACTGTAGACCAGGGGGCTTCAACAACAGACATTTATTTCTCACGGTTCTGGGGGCTGGAAGTCTGATATCAAGGTGCCAACCAGGTAGGTTTCATCCTGAAACCTTCTCTTGGCTTGTAGGTAGCCATCTTCTTGCTGTGTGCTCACATGACCTCTTCCTTGTGCATGTGGGCCAGGGGTGGGGTGTGGGAGAGAGAGAGAGAGAGATCTCTTCCTCTTCTTTGAAGGCCACTAATCCTAGTGGATTAGGGCCCCACCCTTATGACCTCATTTAACTGTAATTACCTCCTCACAGGCTCCGTGTCCAAATAAAGTCACATCAGGGGGGAGAGCTTCAACATATGAATTTGGGGCAGGAGCGGGGATACAGTTCAGTTTGTAGTAGTGATGGATCAAAGGTCTTATGTTTTGGTCCTATTGACCTTCCCAGGCTGGCAAAATTTAGCTATCATAGCTTGGGCTCCTATAATAAAAATACCAAAGACTGGGTCGCTTAAACAACAGAAATATATCTCTCAAAGTTCTGGAGACTGAGAAGTGCAAGATCAAGGTGGTGGCAGATTCCATGACTGGTGAGAGCCCACTTGCTAGTTCATAGATGGCTGTCTTTTTGCTGTCACCTCACGTGGCTGGAAGGAGTGAGAGCGCTCCCTGGGGGTCTCTTTTAGGTACTAATCCCATTCATGAGGGCTCCACCCTCATTATCTAATCACCTCCCAAAGACTCCAAATACCATCACAGTGGGAATTAGGATTTCAGCATATGAATTTTGGGGGGACACAAACATTCAGTGTACAGCAGTAGCATTGGCCTTCACACGACTACATGATTTACCTCACTTCACAATTTGTAGCTAAGAAAACCTAAAAACCAAAGACCCAACGCTATGCATCATCTCTGCACAGCCCATTGCAACAAATGCTCTTTTATTTAAAATTTGCCAAAGATAAAGGTTTAGAAAAATCATCAGTTTTAATATTCCCCAAAATGAAGATCAAGGTGCAGTGTTTGAAGACATTGTAAAACTGCTGCCGAATGTTCGTGCATAGAGCTGCTGTGGTTTGTGCAATTTTGGAGAATAGAACAACAAAGAGGAAAATGCCACAAAAAGCTACACAAAACCTGGGCTCTAAAAAGACCGATTCGTCAAACTCAGGCAAATAAGATGATCTTTGTACCCAAATCCCTACCCTTTTGCCCTGGAAGATATTTAGAATGGAAATGAAAGGTGTGGCTTTCAAAGGAAAGCCTCTGGGTGTAGCAGCTCTGAACACTTCATCTGTGGAGTTGTCTAATCGGCTCCAAGAGCCGAGCTGCCAAGTCTTTACCGTATCTTCTCTCTGAATAACAAGTAAACTCTTTCTTTGTCTTCTTTTGTGGTGGGCTTATGGGCAAATTCTACAACCGGTGGCATTTCCCCCCAAACCTATAAGCATTACTAGCATCTGAATGCATTCGTGTGAGAGCTAGTTGGAATCCAGTTGGGTTCCCCCAGAAACAGACTCTGAGCCCAGGGTTTGAGCATCAGTAGTTTATTTGGGAGGTGGTCTCAGGACACTGTGGTGGGAGAGGGAGAGAAGGGAAGTAAGACAGAGAATTGTTGGGTATCGGGTTTGATATCAAGCAGATCATCACTGGGGGCAACTGTGGCTTAATCCTGCTGGGCATTCCAAAAATCTGGATAAAACACGTGCCACAGAGTTGTCCCCCTTGAGGCATCGATACACCGACTCCCACCAGTCACTGGTTGAGGTAAATTCCCCAGTTCGTCCTAATTGCTATTGCCGTCCCAACAGCAATATTATGTCCGGCAGCCAGAGAACATTCTCAGGCAAAAAATGATGCAGGTCCCGGCAGGTGGGAGTTGGCTGGTCTTCATCGAAGTGCCAAGAGTGAGGGGATATGGGTAGGGTGCCGAGGGCACCTGCTACAGATTCATTTGCCACATTAGTACTTGGATCCAAAATGTCTTTTCTCCTGCGGTTTTATGAAGCTAGGAAGCATGCCTAGAAAACCTGAGGGCTATTTCAAAGAGGGTGAAGTGGTATGACCACATCTGAGAGGAGTTTGTTATCTAGAAATGATGAGGAGAGGTGTATCCTATTTCCTATCAATTGTTTCCTAGTTCAGAGAAAGAGCCTCGCATGTGGAAAGAGAGAAAGGTACAAAATTTCTATTGCAGCAATTTTGGTAAAGGGAAAAAACCGGAAATAACCCGTATGTCCTTCACCAGAAAAGTTGAATGCAAAAGGGAAGTTGTTGAATGGCAGATCCAGAATATCATGTATGTACTGTTTCAGGCTTGGAAAACAGCTTTTTATATTGTTTATGAATACTTACCTATGCTGGAAAAGCGTAAGGCATGCATGGGAATGAGAAACACCAAATTCATTGGCAGTTACTTCTTGAGACGGGGAGAAGCGGGTAGGATAAGGGAAGAGGGGCACGGGAGCCTTGAATCACGTCCAAAATTATTTGTTTGTTAAGAATCATCTGAACCTCCACTGTGGTTGTTCGAAGAGGCGGAACTGAGATCTTTTTCTTGATTAGCATGTGACGGGTTCTGCACTTAATGGGAGAAAAAGCGTGGAAAAGGCCAAGGATCCAAACTGGCGAATTTTCTGATCTGCGCGCCCCTCTGCGCTCTCCAGCCAGCGGAGCTGCCAGTGCAGAACGGCGGGGAGTCCGGATAGGGCGCCGCTGGCGGACCGTCGGCGAAGACGAAGGGCAAGGATAGTTTAGGAACGCCCTGAAGTTCTGAGACAAGTAGGCCCGAAAATCAGGGTATATTTCCCTTTTTTCGGCTCTGCAACAGCCTCTTTAAACTGTTTAAATGAGAATGTCCTTGGCTCAGAGAGTACTACTACTCACCTGGCTTTTCACATTACTCTTCTTGATCATGTTGGTGTCGAAACTGGACGAGAAGGCACCTTGGAACTGGTTCCTCATGTTTATTCCAGTCTGGATATTTGATACTATCCTTCTTGTCATGCTGATTGTGAAAATGGCTGGGCGATGTAAGTCTGGCTTTGACCCTCGACGTGGATCACACAATATGAAAAAAAAAGCCTGGTACCTCATCGCAATGTTACTTAAATTAGCCCTCTGCCTTGCACTCTGTGCTAAACTGGAGCAGTTTACTACCATGAATCTGTCCTATGTCTTCATTCCTTTATGGGCCTTCCTGGCTGGGGCTTTGATAGAGCTTGGATATAACGTCTTTTTTGTGAGAGACTGACTTCTAAGGACATCATCTCATTTTATTGCCGTTCAACAAGCTATCATTAAAGTGTTCTGAATCCTTGCAAGCTTGAAGAATGCCAGAGAACTGAGAAAAATATCCAATGTAATTTTTTTTTTTTTTTTGGTGGTACACGGACCTCTCACTGTCGTGGCCTCTCCCGTTGCGGAGCACAGGCTCCGGACGCGCAGGCGCAGCGGTCACGGCTCACGGGCCCAGCCGCTCCGCGGCACGTGGGATCTTCCCGGACCGGGGCACGAACCCGCGTCCCCCGCATCGGCAGGCGGACTCCCAACCACTGCGCCACCAGGGAAGCCCTCCTCTCTAGTTTTTTGTATACCAGACTATGACAGAAAACAAAGTAAAAACAAACAAACAAAAAGATGAAGTTTTTCTTGCGGAATTTGTATTTTTGCCATTTTGGGGGAAACAAAATTGTACAATAGAGTGGTGGAATTTGGATTTTTTCCTACGGTGGAATTTCAGTTTCTATTTTGAACCTTCTGGTTTGCAGTTTGAACTTTACAGTTTCAATTTTGAATTTTCTGGTTCTAATTTTGATGTCCAAAGCCGGGCCTACTGTGTGATGGTACTTACTTAAGAAACCTAATTATTTCCTTTCCCTTCCCAAGTTTTGGGACCAAGAAATGGAACTCCTGCAGTGAGATGTCCGAAAAGACGATCTGGTAGTACATCTCAAGTCCAAGCTGTCCATCAGGAGCACCGAACATAAAACACAGGCCCTGAGCAAGAGAAAGAGAAGGACTTGCTGCTTTCAAAGACTTCGATTCTGGAATTTTGTACATTTGAGTGTGCATTAAATTCCTGTCAAAACACAACCATCTGTGACATTCCAAATTTCTGGGTGAAAAGCAATAAAAGAAAGAGCCGGTGGGTTTGTTACTCGTTACTTGAAGAGGTCAGGAGGCAGATTGCAAGGACGATGAATCAGCACTGGCTCACCCAGTCTTTCTTGGACAACCTGGCTTCCAGATTTTTCCGCCCTCCCTCTCTGCCTGGGCTGAGAACAGCCTTAGGCAAAACCGAGAAAAGAAAAACAAAACCAAGTTTGTCTTGGGCACTTTCTCTTCCACACTTCCGTGTAAGGCCAACCACAAGAAGACAAACCCTTTTAAAAATTGATAATATGTTCACACGGTTTAAAATGCAAAAAGGAGGAGGGTGGGAGAGAGGGTGACGCAAGAGGGAAGAGATATGGGAACATATGTATGTGTATAAGTGATTCACTTTGTTGTAAAGGAGAAACTAACACACTATTGTAAAACAGTTATACTCAAATAAAGATGTTAAAAAATAATAAAATAAAATGCAAAAAGTAGAAAAGGGTTTACAATGATAAGTCTCCCTCTTACCTTCCTTCTCCAGGTACCTGGGTCCCCAACCTGGAGGCAGCCAACACTGACAGAATGTTTTATGTACCCTTCCAATAATATTTTATGGCTCTACAAACAAACATGTGAATATGTACTTTTTTTTTTAAAAAAAGCATAAGATGTAAACAGTTCTACAGCTTACACTTTCCACTGAACATGTATCTTGGATATTGCCTCATATAAGTATATTAAAATATTTTCATTTGTAAAAATAACACATAATATTCTATTGTATGGATGTACATAATTTATCGAAATAGTTCCCTCTTAATAGGCATATAAGTTCTTTCAAATGTTAGGTTATTACAAGTAATGGTGCAGTGAATAAGCTTTGCATGCACTATTATGTGTAGAAAAATTCCTGAAAGTAGAGTTTCTGGGTGAAAAGGTATATGTATTTGTAATTATGACAGAAATGGCTAGATTGCTCTCCCTAAAAGTGGTACCAGTTTTCTACTCCCATCAGCAATGTACAGGAGTACTCATTTCCCCAAATTCTCATCATCAGTCTGTTAAACTTATATTTGCTGAATTAATACATGAGAAATAGTATCTCAATGCACGTTTAATTTGCATCTCTTTTATTACCTTTTCACTTGTGAAAAGTCATTTTCAACATGGGAAATTTGCTTTCTAGGGTACTAGAAGCTCTAAAAAGCTTTGGTGGTATAACACATCCAGATTCTGGAGAAATTAACAATGTATTTTTTTCTGAGTATCCAATAAAGGGAAGGAAAATTATAAAGGAAAAATGGTGATAATAATAATAAAAAGAACAAGCATGATCAGACCAGGAAAGTGGGCAGGAAGCAAACAGAAATTTAAGAGTTGCCCTGGGCACAAATGCCACTATTACGGCAGGCAGGGTTGAGTGGGGGGAGAAAATTGGGTACTTAATCTAGGGCTCCTGGAAAATGGGGCTGCTGGCCCTGAAACTCCTGCACTGAGCCAGGACCCTGGGAGGGAGCTCTGGGTAAAGAATAACATCATGAAGATATTAAGAACAATAATGATGATGATGGCTATAATAAGGTCTTCCTTTGTTAACCTGCAGCCACAGACCTGATATCACTTACGTTCTGATGTTCAGATTTATACTAGTCCTGAATGTGGATACATTAAAGTAGTTCCAGATAGGTAGCTCCTGGAGTCCATCAGAAGTCAATACAAATCTTTGCTAGAGGAAACAACAATAAATATGAGCTCACCATAAAAAGCTTATTAAAAAAATGAGGAAACAAGCCAGTACAAGTGAATCAGCAAAAACAACTAGAAGATGTTGACTATCAGGACTTAAGACATTAGGATTATCAGGTAAAGACTATGCAATGACTATATGTCTATGAAATGTTTACAGACAGAATAACAATGAGCAAGGAGCAGGAAACAATAACAAATATCCAGGCAGATTTTCAAAAGAGCCAAATTGAACTTTTGGAAATGAAAAAAAAAATCATTGTAATTAGAAACTCTGGTTATATGCCTGCATAGGTAGTAAAACTATAAAGAAAAGTGGGGAAGAGATTGCAGGATATGGCAGGAAAGTATATCCTGTAGTGCAGAAGGAGCAGCAGTGTGATTGAGTAGTCATATGTGGAGATTTCTGGAGTGCTCACAATGTCTTAATTGTTGACCTGGGTGGGAGTTACACAGATGTTTGACTTATGGTTATACAATTTGCTGAATTTTGTGTTTTACACACAGCTATAGGCTGAATGTTAGTGTTCCCTCAAAATTCGTGTATTGAAATCTACTGCACAATGTGAAGGTATTAAGGGGTATGACCTTTGGGGAGGTGATTTGGTCATGAGGACTCTGCCCTCATGAATGGGATTAGTGCCCTTATAAAAAAAAAAAAAGACTCCAGAGAGCCCCCTTGCCCCTTCTGCCATGTGAGGACACAGCAAAAAGACAGCCATCTGTGAACTAGGAAGTGGGCTCTCACCAGACACTGAATCTGCCAGCCCCTTCATCTTGGACTTCCCAGCTTCCAGAACTGTGAGAAATACATTCCTGTTGTGTATGAGGCACCCGGTCTATGGTATTTTTGTTGTAGCAACCCAAATGGACTAAGACACACACTTATCTGTACATGTGTGGCATTTCACAATAACAGTGATTAAACTATGTATGTTTAAACAGTAGATTAGACATAGATGAAGAAAGATTTAGTGAAATTGAATAAAAATCTGAAGAAATTACCCAGAATGAAGCAGTGAGTAATAAAGGACTGGAAAATACAAGAGTGAAGAGACATGGAAGAGAGAAGGGCTAATATAGATCTAATCGGAGTTCCATACAGAGAGAATGGCCACAGTGAGGGTGAGGAGATATTTAAAGAGATAATGACTGAGATTTGCCAGAACTGATGAAATTTATGAATTCACAGATGGAAGAAACACCATGTATACCAGGAATGGTAAATAAAAAGAAATCTCCTAAACATGTAATTATAAAACTGCAACCATGGAGAAAAAAACGTTTTCATCTTCAAAGGGATGAGCCAAATAATGGGGAATATCTTTTAAATGTGGGCAGAAAATAGCCCTCAACCAAGCATGTTATTCTTAGCAAAACTATACTTCAGGAACAAGGGTAAATTATAGGAGTTTCTAAGGGATTTATTTTAGGATGAAGGAAAATAAATTCAGAATAAACATTTGAGATGCAAAACAAGTGGTGATCATGTACATTTATAAAAGCATGGAAATGTAAATGAACGTTATCTTTATAAATAACAGTGTGAAAATGTTATCTAAAATTCTTCAGAAAAGTAGTGGGTCAGGTGGGAAGGAATTATTATAGTTAAGTTTTCTCAGGTCTTTCAATTTGTTGGGAAAGAGTTAAAATATTGATCAGTTTTATACTGTGTTAAGTGTAGGTGATAAATTTTCAAGGCTTTAACTTCTAAGCTAGTAGAAGAGAAAAGGAAAGTAAAAAAAATCAAACATATGAGGCTACCCTAACACCAAACCCAGACAAAGACATTAGAAGAAAACCATAGACCAGTACTCTAACGAACATAGATGCAAAAATCCTCAACAAAATATTAGTAAATCTAATTTAACAATATATAAATTGAATTATATACCACACAACAACCAAGTGGTATTTATCCCAGGTATGCAAGGCTGGTTCAACATTTGAAAATCAACTAATGTAATCCATCACATCAACAGGCTAAAGAAGAACAATTACACGATCATATCAATAGATGCTTTGAAAAGTCTTTGACACTCTGAGATGTCACCAGTTGCCGTGTGGTTTCTTCTAGTGTGTGTGTTTATATATATATATATATATATATATATATATATATGTACATGCACACGTGTATGTATATATTTATGTATTTATGTGTATACATATGTATGTGTATTATATATACATAAACATAAAAGTATATATATTGCATTTATTTATCTGATATTTATCCTTATATGATGGGTGAATTATAGAACTTTTTGTATTTTTTCCCCCAATTTTTAATCTGATACCATGCCCAGTTTATTGACGAATCTATCTTTTTTTCATTGACTTGAGATGTCAATTTTAACAGATACTGAAATTCTTGGATGTATTTGGGTCCATTTCTAGGCTTTCTATTCTGACTCCATGATCTTTTTGTATTTCCATGCTAAGCCCTATTTAAGGTGTCATAATAGGTTTTATTTTTATTTATTTTTATTTTATGATTTATTTTTGGTTGCATTGGGTCTTTGTTGCTGTGCAGTGGCTTTCTCTAGTTGCAGAGGGTGAGGGCTACTCTTCGTTGTGGTGCGCGGGCTTCTCATTGCAGTGGCTTCTCTGTTGTAGAGCATGGGCTCTAGGCGTGTGAGCTTCAGTAGTTGTGGCACGAGGGCTCAGTAGTTGTGGCTCGTGGGCTCTAGAGTGCAGGCTCAGTAGTTGTGGCGCACGGGCTTAGTTGTTCTGCGGCATGTGGGATCTTCCCGGACCAGGGCTCGAACCCGTGTCCCCTGCGTTGGCAGGCGGATTCTCAACCACTGCGCCACCAGGGAAGTCCTTATAATGTGTTTTAATATGTTATAGGGCTCGTCCCCCTTTATTATTCTGTTTTAAAATGGAAAAGCTACTTTAAATCCAATTTAGTAACTGTCAGGTACAAACGGTGACCAGGAAATCTATTTGCACTTTATACCAATAACTATGTGTGAGCAGGAACAAACTATGACTTGTGAGCTGGGGAGGAGTGAGGAGAATGGGAGATGAGTCAGTTCAGCACAAATATGGGTCAGTTGGCCTAGCCACCAATTGGGCTACAGATGCAGTTGCTGCAAATTAACTAATTAATTAATGAAGTATACTTGATTTATAATGTTGTGTTTATTTCTGCTGTACAGCAAAGTGAGTCAGTTATACATATATGTTCTTTTTTATATTCTTTTCCATTATGGTTTATCACAGGATGTTGAGTATGGTTCCCTGTGCTCTGCAGTAGGACCTTGTTGTTTATCCATTCTATACATACTAGTTTTCATCTGCTAACCCCAAACTCCCAATCCATCCCTCCCTGAACCGCCCCCTCCCCCTTGGCAACCACAAGTCTGTTCTCTATATCTGTGAGTCTGTTTCTTGAGTAGTTCATTTGTGTCATATTTTAGATTCCACATGTAAGTTTACCATATGATACTTGTCTTTCTCTGTCTTACTTCACTTAGTATGATCATCTCTAGGCCCATCATGTTGCTGCAAATGACATTATTTCATTCTTTTTATGGCTGAGTAGTATTCCACTCTGTGTGTGTGTGTGTGTGTGCGTGTGTGTGTGTGTGTGTGTACACATACATTATGTATCACATCTTTCTTTTTCAAAACATGTTTTTGTGTTGAGATAAAATTCATTATTTTAAAGTATACAATTTTAAAGTGTGTGGGTTTTTAAAGTATAGTTGTAATGTTGGGCAACTATCACCATTACATAATTCCAGAACATTCTTGGTTCCCTTCTCCCTCATCCCCTGGTAACCACTAATCTAGTTTCTGTCTCTATGGAGTTGCCTCTTCTGCATATTTCATATATACGTAATCATCTGATATCTGGATTTTAGTGTCTGGCTTCTTTCAATTAGTGTAATATCCTCCAGGTTCATCCATGTTGTAGAATATATTAGTACTTCATTCTTTTTTTATGGCTGATAATATGCCACTATACAAGTGTACCACATTTCATTAATCCTTTCATCCAGTGATGGACATTTGGGTTTTTTCCTGTTGTTTGGCCATTATGAGTAATGGTGCTATACACATTTGGTTTTTTAATTTTTATTTTATATTGGAGTATAGTTGATTTACAATGCTGTGTTAGTTTCAGGTCTACAGCAAAGTGATTTAGTTATACATATATCTATTCTTTTTCAGATTCTTTTCTCATTTGGTTATTACAAAGTATTGAGTAGACTTCCTGTGCTATACAGTAGGTCCCTGTCGATTATCTATTTTAGATATAGTAGTGTGTGTACATGTTAATTCCAACCTCCTAAATTATCGCCCCTCCACCCCCTTTCCCCTTTCGTAACCATAAGTTTGTTTTCTATGTCTGTGAGTCTGTTTCTGTTTTATAAATAAGTTCATTTGTATCATTTTTTAGATTCCACATATAACTGATATCATATGGTATTTGTCTTTCTTACTTAACTTAGTATGATAATCTCTAGGTCCATCCATATTGTGGCAAATGGCATTATTTCATTCTTTTTATGGCTGAGTAATATTCCATTGTATATATGTACCACATCTTTATCCGTTCATCTGTCAGTGGACATTTAGGTTGTTTCCATGTCTTGGCTACTGTGAATAGTGCTGCTATGAACATAGGGGTGCCATGTATCTTTTTGAATTATAGTTTTGTCCAGCTATATGCCCAGGAGTGGGATTGCTGGATCATATGAATTGCCACAATTTACATTTTCATCAGTGTGTATTGATTATTGTAGGGGATATGCATGATCGTTGTGGCTCCCCATCATCTTTTTCAAAGCCTTTCTATACTTGGGGAAATGCACAGGTTATGGGTTCTCAGTCTAGTAACCAGTTGTGCTGGTTTGCCTGAGACTGAGGGGTTTCCTGGGATGCAGTTCCTTTAATTGCAAAACCAGAAAATTCCTGCCCAAGTTGGGATTAGTTGCTTACCCTGGGTCTTATCTCCCAGATGTGGAATTAGAGCTCAAATTCCCAGGCTCTGTTGGGGCTAGGATGTGGCATATAACCAAGGCTCTGCCATTTAGAACTGAAAAACACCGAAGACCTGGATTCAGACCTGAGCTAGGAAGGAAATGAACTTGCAGCGAGCTTCCATCTTGCTGGCAGGGATGATGCTCCCCGCTGGCTGACTTTCAGGGGCGGGGGCAGTGGCTGCAAGATTGAGGTTCTGATGTGCAAGAGCAAGAGGCTTGAAGCTCTATCATTTGCAATCAAGCTGAAGTCCTGGCACTAGGGGCTTGGTGGTGGCAACAGTAAAGCGGCAGTGGCGTCTCCCCCCAAATCAGGCTAATTTGCAGCATGGCTTTGGCATTTTTCCTGGAGGCTACGCCTTGGATTTGTTTCTTCAGCCCTCCCAATGATTCCGGAGCTACTGAATATCTTTCAGTAAGCCCTTTTCCTGCTTAAACTCACCAGAGAATAGATTCCATTGTTTACTAGTCAGAGTCCTGAGCAATAAAATAAAATTTGAGTACTTCATATATGTGATGATGGATATAGCTCTTTTTTAAGTATATATTTTTTCACTGCTTTTTTTCCACTAAAAATTGTTTTTGGTAGATATTTGAAGGGAGAGGTGAAACAAATTGCTTAAGGGAGATTCTGCCATAATTTCATATTCTTAACGTATATTTGTCAAATCTCTGGTGCTATAGTTATAATCACGCATTCTCCTCTGTTCCTTTTTTTTGGCTTTTTTATATCTTTGTGCCCCATTGGGTTTGCTAAGCAGCAGGTATATATGCTACTGTAACATAGGGTGAAAAAATACGGTGAATATGTAAGAAGGGAGTTTGTTTATCCCCATTGCTCTATTTCCCCCCCCACTTCTAATGTATTTAGCTCTTTAAATAATGTCATTTGAAAAGTTTCTGGGGGGGGACTCGTTTTCCTAAATTGCAAGCCAAATTTTATGCTTTTAAAAATAAGCTTTTAATTTTGGAATAATTTCCTATTTATTGAAAAGTTGCAAAGATAGTACAGAGAGTTCCCGCATACCCTTCACCCGGCTGCCCCTAATGTTAATATCTTACATAATCACGGCATTGCTGTTTATTTTCATGACACCTGAGTTATAAAGAAATGTTGGACCTTGAAATATCACATACTATCAGTACCCTGAGAGCAGCTTCTCGTAAATAAAGAGAGGGCATTTGGATTTTTAACAACAGTGGCTTCCTTTATTCTTTGCATCCAATCTTGCTATATATTTTGATGTGGAAGCCTCTGCTGCCAGTGGACTTTGCTCCGTGTAGACCTCGTTCTGGCCTTGCTGTTTCTCATTAAACCAGTGTCCTTGGGTGGTGTGTGACGATCATAGCTACAACCCGAGGAGCCACCCAAGGATACAGTTTGTTGGAGGTAGGCCCATTACCAATGTAAGCTCAGCATTTCAGCATCTAGTTTACAGATACTGGGGAAACGAGGAGAGCTGGCAGTAAAGGCTAGGTGTCCAATCCACCTGGAGTTACAGTCTGCCATGAAATGGAGCTTCTCCAGCGTTATCACACACAAGAGGCTCTTGTTCAAATGTAGATTCTGACTCAGAAAGTCTGGGTGGGGACTGAGATTCTGCATTTCTATCAGGTTCCCAGTGATGCTCACGCTGCTGGTCCACGGGTCACCAGCATGGCCGTGGAGACTGTGTTTCATTGGTCATGCCACGGTTGGTGCTAAACCCAAGGCCAGAATCAAGTGGAAATCAGTGTCCCCGTCTTTCTTGTCATGTGGATTTGTATCACAGGCTTGTATATTTCTCTACATATATGGACAGTCTCTGAAAACAGTTAAATATTACAAAAAAACACAGTAGATTTAGACGACCAATTACGACCATTTAACACATTTTTGACTGGAGACGAATTACGGCCACAGGCGTTAGTTTCTGCAAAAATCCCCAGTCAATAATGTGTTAAGTTCAGACTTTAAGATCCTGGTTACCGTAGGACTTGGGAGATGCTGGAAACTTTTATGGGTTTGTTGAACGTCAGAGTTGAAAATATCCTTCGTAGTCACACAGCACATTAAGGATAAAACATGGAATAGAATGAATTATTTTGTATTAGGACCCAGCTTGACATTTCATAGAAGACTTTCTTGTAGTTTGATAATACTCAGCAGCCATTTATGTAAGGAATCCATGACCCTGTGACAGTAGAGCAGAGAGGGAGAATAGGGTATTTGAAGATATTTATAGATCAGATCAGTTCTCAATGTGGTCAAAAGAACTGATCTTACTACCGTTTTAGAATTTCCAGACCAGATTAAAAGTTTGACAAAGATCAGCTCATGAAATTTACAATAGAATCTGCTACCCATGATATAAAAATGTGATTTGAGTTTAGGAATAAAAGAATCATTTTATATCAGAGCTACTATAAATCTTTTGTGCCTATGTGCAATTTATTCTAAAGGACCAGTTTGTAAACCCATATGCAACATTTCTATTTTCAGTAAGCTATTAAAAACCAAACCAAGGAAGCTGGAATCTATGTTGAAAAACAAGTCAAATGCCACCAAACATGCTGAAGCCTACAGTTCTTTAAAATTCATACCTGTAGAGTCTCTCTCTTACCTGGGAAAAGGAGAGTATTTTCTAAGTATAAGCTCCTTGAATGCCATGAGGGTTGAGAGGTGAATGTGTGCTTGAGAGTAACTTTAGTGCAATAATAATTAAATTGCATCATCATAAAGGAGTCTGTGTGGATTTATGTTATCCAGAAAATCAGTGGGCTTCTGGGATTTCCCACTCTGCTGAGGTGACCTCTGAGCAATGTACATGTTATTCCTAGGAACAGAGCTGTAGGGTGGAAAAGTCCAGTTTCTCTTTTCCACTCAATGTTAAAAGCCGACAGTGGGTTTCTCTCTCTGCATAGGGCATACCCCAGATTCTGATCTATTAGAGAAAATTAAACTGATGATTAATTATAGTAATAATAGAATCCAATGTAATATTTTATGTATGTAGTATTCTATGTATTAGTTTCCTATTGCTGTGTAACAACTTACCACAAATTTAGAGGCTTCACAAAGCTGCAGTCAAGGTGCCAACCAGGTTGCCTTCTCATCAGAGGCTTGACTGGGGAAGGTTCTGCTTCCATGCTCTCTCGGGTCATTCGTAGACTTTGCTTCCTTGTAGTTGTAGGACTGAGGTGCCTGCATCTTCCTGGCTATTGGCTGGAGGCTGCTGTAAGGTCCTAGAGGCTGCCAGCAGTGTTCTGCCGTGTGACTCTTTTCACAGGTAGTTCACAACATGAGTGTGTGTTTCTGCAAGGCCAGTGGGAAAGTGTCTCTCTCTCCAGTCTGCTACGATGGAGTCTTCTATAATGCAACCATAAGAGTGACATCCTGTCACCTTTGCCATATTCTATTGGTTAGAAACAAATCACAGCTTCCACTCACATGCAAAAAGAGGGAATAATACAACAGAATGACTCCTTTGGGGTCACCTTAGGGTGTGTCTACCACAAATAGTGAGAAATGGGGCAAAATCTGGGGCACTGAATTACTGTTTTTGTTTGAGTACTTCTGCTTCATTCCACATGGTACCTCATTTACCATTGAGTGCCTGTCTCATAGCAGGTGTGGAATGAACTGAGGGACAGTGATCTTTTTGGAATGGGCCCCCCCCTTTTGCTCCCCTCTCTGAGAAGTATGCTGGAGGTAAACACCAAGGGAGTTAACGGGAAGATATTTTCCATGCTGCCCCCCAAATAAAACCCTGGAAAATGACAATATCTATAAAATTATAAGAAAACTTCAAAGTCACAAGAAAGACGCCAACTCCACAGCTTTCACCACCTCAGTGATTAGGGGAATCATTCTATTAGTGTCTGAAGAATTTTTAAAAATTATTATCATTGAAGGTGACACATGACACCTTTTCTACTGACCTCAATCAAGAACTCACTCAGAGAATATGGGGGTGACTCTTGGTATATTTGTACCATCTTTGAAAATCTCATCATTGTGGCCTTTGGATGCCACCACGTCCAAGGTCTGGGAAGAGAGGCAGCTCAGCATACAGTTGTAGAGGTTGTGCACTGTACAACCCTAGGGGTCATTTACATAGACCACAATGTCTATTCCAGCCAGTCCCTCTGAGGGAAAAGGGTCCCTCACCCAGTTCTCCCCAGTGTCAGTATTATTCCTGATAAGAATGTCCTACATATCAGTGGACCATTACACGTTCAAATGCAACTGAGCTTCAGAGCCACCCAGGCATCTTATCCTGATTCTACAGATGAGGAATCCGAGGCTGAAAAGGTTTACATAACTTGCCTAGTGTCTAACAGTGTAAGAAACAGGGCCAGGGCTGCAACCCGAGACCAGGAATTTGAACACAATGTCCCACTTTCCCCCAAAAGTCTTATTTTATTTTTTTTTTAGAGCTGTTTTTTTTTTCTTTCTTTGTTTTTTTTTTTTTTTAAATCTGCCCTTCTGGGGCTTCCCTGGTGGCGCAGTGGTTGAGAATCCGCCTGCCGATGCAGGAGACACGGGTTCGTGCCCTGGTCCGGGAAGATCCCACGTGCCGCGGAGCAACTAAGCCCGTGAGCCATGGCCGCTGAGCCTGTGCGTCCGGAGCCTGTGCTCCGCAACGGGAGAGGCCACAACAGTGAGAGGCCCGCATACCGCAAAAAAAAAAAAAAAAAAAAAAAATCTGCCCTTCTCCAGGTAAATCAGGATCACGCATGCAGCCTGCCCTGGGAGTTCCCTCTACAGGTGTTAAAATCTCTCACCCTGTTAGAAATTCTTCAGCTAACCCTAATACACACACACACACACACACACACACACACACACACACACACACACACACACACACACACACACACACACACACGTTTGGGAACCTTCACTGTCCCCTTGGGTGGAGTCCCCCTTGCTCCCTTCTGTATGCCCATTACATGGTGATGCATTCACCTTTGAGTGTCTGGCTCATGGCAGCTGGGTGGACAGTGATCTTTCTGGAACCGGCTTCTTTTTGCTCCCCTTTGTTTTTTATTTGTTTTACTTTGTTATTATTCCTTTTAATATTTATTTATTTATCTGGCTGCACTGGGTCTTAGTCACGGCATGCGGGATCTCAGTTGTGGCATGCATGTGAGGTCTAGTTGCCTGACCAGGGATGGAACCCGGGCCCCCTGCATTGGGAACACCGAGGCTTACCACTGGACCACCAGGGAAGTCCCTTGCTCCCCTTTCAGCAGGACATCGTCAGTTACTTGGCATCTTGAGCAGAATCCATGCATTTTTCACTTCAACAAATATGCATTGAGCCCAATGTCGCAGTGACTGAACTCAGGAAATGAAGGCTCTCTCGGTCTGGTCATCAAGGGATTTTTAAGTTGCCTTCTCATCTTCCCAGGGTACGATGGTCTTGCCCCCAATCCTGTAATGATTGCATGTCTGGCACACGATTAATTCTGTTAGTGGGGGCAGACTTCACTGTATCTTCAGGGAAGATATTTTTCTTTTTGGCTCCTGCCAGTTAAATGTGGTAGAGTCAATGATGGGAATTTAAGAGAGTTTTCTTTTAAAAAAACACAGTAGAAGAGGCAAATGTTCCGTCAGCTTTTCAAAGTGGAAATAACCGCGGGGGAAAATGCTGCAGCAGGTATTTCCCTTGATTTTTTTTTTTTTTTTTTTTTTTGTAAGTTCATCCTGCAATGGTTCTTTAGAAGTAGAACCAGAAAGGAAATCTGGATGGAAATTCTTTGTCCAGGGTTTATCACGTGAACATGAAAGAATGACAAAAAACTGTCTATAGGCTGACTGCCACTCTCTTGAAATATCCATTGTTCTCATTGGATTACCATTGTTAACCTCATAAAAATGTCACGGCATTTGATAGCTGGCAAGGTCTACCAGTGGGTTTATTTACCCATTGTCCCAGTGTGGTCTATTAAATTTTTGTTCAGCAAATATTCACTTGGCTCACCTAGCCCCGCGATCGCCTGCATGGTTGTATATTTCTCTCCCCCACTGAGCTGTGCTCTGTGACCAGTTTGGGTCAATGAAACGAGGGCGGGAGAGGTGATGTCTCAGTTCTGAGACGAGGCCCTAAGGAGATCGACTCTCTGGGAGTTTCTGACTTCTGCCAGGAGAACTAGATGCCCAGGTAGCGGCCACCCCTCCACCAGAGCCCCAGAACAAGATGCGTAGAGCACATCTGGACCCAACCTGCCCTCGGAAGCAGAGCTCCACAGCCAGCCTGCAGGAGCAGGGAGCAAGCGCCGAGGGAGAAAGAACTGATTGGAGTCGGGTGCCCTGGAGATTTGGTGGGGTTGTGTTTCATAGCTAATCTAACACGCCTGGTGATAGCAGAGGCCAAAAGCTGCGGCATGACTGCAGTTCCTGTACTCCGGCACATCTCAGCCTCGAGCTCACACCAGAGTCACCTAGAGGGCCTGAGAAACACAGATTACTAGGGCCACCCCCAGAGAGCCTGAGGCACTTGGTCTGGGTTGGGGCCCAAGGATTTGCATTTGTATCAAGCTTCTTGGTGCTGCTGCTGGTCGAGGACCCACTGTGAGAACCACTGATGTAAAGCCGTGCAGAGTGTGCTGCACAGATAGAAATGGTTCACTTCTTCAGATGTAGCCATTTTGGGGGGATGTGATACAGGCTGGGAACAGGGTCACGACCCAGAGAAAACAGACTGCAAGGAAGAGGATACGAGTAGTATTGGTGTCGCCAGGGGGACTCATGTTACAAATGGATTTTGATCCCCGAAGGGCTGGGGTACAAGGCGCTGAAGACAGTCATCTCTGGGGACTAGCCCAGAGAGAACTAGGCATTAAGAGGCCCGATTGGGGGTGGTGATACAGCAACTCGCCTTTTCATCTCGTTAATAAACACGTATGTGTTTTTGCTCCCAGTCTGGAGACGTGGAAGATAAGGTTAGAACACTTGGGTTTCTTGAAACGCTTGAAAAAATATCCAGTAAAGACCATGAATGTAGGCATCTTTACATCAGGGTGAAAAACGAAGAACTTTGGGAATCATCTGGAAGTTTTCAAACATCTGCAGGCCCCATGTAGATTTTGCCTGAATGCAATAAGTGTGTAATTTGGAAATGGGAAGAGACAAGTCTAAAACATTAACTGTTGGATTGTCTTGCACATTCAGCTCTCGGTGTAGATGAGGTCCCAGTGGCCTAATGCTGACGTATTTATTGATACAGTGAGAGGCAGGAAGCTGATCCCAGCTTGGCCAGGCACAATTCCCGGGAAAAAGAGAGTAATGAAATCAGATCACTTATTTGTAAAACGTATCCAGCTTTGAATTACATGGATTCCCCTGATAGCCCCAATTAGTTATATAATGGAAGAGAGTTTATGGGAATCGCTTGATAAGCGATGGGTAGATGGTCAATTTGAGTTTTGAATTCATTTATCCTTATGCATATTTACTGATAATCTCTTTGGAAAACAGTTCTTGCTGACCCAATCCCAATCCTCACCTCCTGAACTCAAGAACAGTGTCTCTCCCATTTCACCACGTGTTGGAAGCTACTGGGGAACTCTGTATATCCAGGTGCCCAGGCCACACAGCAGACCAACTTCATCAGAGTCTCTGGGAGCAAGACTCAGTCAGGCATTAGGAGTTTTGGGGGGGACAGTTCCCCAGGGAATTGCACGGAGCAGCCTTGTGTGGGAACCAGTTCTCACCTTGCTATTCCGTATTGCCATGTCCCGGGAGTTCTTTAGGAATGCAGGCTCTCAAGGGCAGACCTACTGAATCAGAATCGACTTTTTAACAAGGTCCCAGGTGATTTGCTTGCTCATTAAAGTGTGGATAAAAGTCACACGGGGCAACACCAGGTTTCCACCTTCCTTCGGCCCCAGCTGTGCGGACCGTTCCCTGACTTCCAAGCAAAGTGGATCTTGCTGCTCCCTCTGCACTTGGCAATGAGCAGAGCCCGGATTCCCTCCCCTGTCCTGACAGGTGCAGAACATCTGTTCTCTCTTTGTTTACTGAGCAAATACTGGCATTTCTCAAAGGGAGAGGGAGAGGCAGAGAGAGTGAGAGGGACAGTCACCAATACCTATTCCTTATTTCACCTCAAAACCGGCCCATCGAGCCTTGGCTGTCACAGATTCAAGGAAATCTCCAGTTCCTTTCACCGACGACCAGGAGAAATGTAGCTTAAGGTATGCGCCATATCAAGGTCTGAAGGATTGGGGGTGACGCTTCCTCCATCCCAGGGGGCGGCAGACTTTTGCTGTCAGGGGCTAGATAATATATATTTGTGGCTCTGTGGCCATATTTTCTCTGTTGTAACTATTCAACTCTGCCATTGTCGCGTGAAAGAAGCCATAGACAGTGTATAAATGAATGGGCGTGGCTATGCTCCAATAGAATTTATTTTCAAAAACAGGCAGCTCTTTCACTTGGGGGTATATACCAAAAAGAATTGGAAACAGGTACTCAAATCCTTGTACGCGAATGCTCGTGGCAGCACTATTCACGATAACCAAAAAGTGGAAGCAACCTAAAGGCTTATCAGTGAATGAATGCATCAACAAACTGTGGTCTATCCATACAATGAAATAGTATTTAGCCATAAAAAGGAATGAAGGACTGATCCATGCTTCAGTGTGAATGAACCTCAGAATCGTCATGCTTAAGTGAAAGGAACAGACCCAAAAGGTCATGTTCTGTATGATCCCATTCATATGAAATATCCAGAATAGGTAAATCTGTAGAAACAGGAAGCAGACAGATGGTTGCCAGGGGCTGGGGGAAGGGGGAATGGGGTGTAACAGCTTCATGTGGACAGGATTTTATTTTGAAGTGATGAAAATGTTTTGGAACGCAGTAGAGGTGGTGTCTGTACAACAATGTGAATATTCTAAATGCCATGGAACTGTTTGCTTTAAAATGGTTCATTTCATGTTATGTGGCTTTGGAATTATAACTCAATAAAAAAAGTTAAAAACAAGCCCCCCCCCCCCAAACCAGGCAGCTCCTGGATTTGGCCCCAGGGCCACATTTTGCTAGGACCTGCTCTACCCTATTTAGTCCCCACTTTGATAGATGATAGACTCTAACTCTGCCTGGAAACTGTTTCCAGGTCTTCTCTGTGAGCAGGCCTCATAGCTACGTGGTCCAAATCTGGACAGTCCCCCTCATTTCACCTCTACAGCTCCATGTACTGTCTTGGGTCCTGGCCTGGTTCTGGTTCTCCAGGCTTGGAAGGAGGCACCACATCTATTCTAAGATGTCTTCCGTTGTGCTTTGTAGGCTTTGGAACTGACCTTGCAGAAGCTTCCTTTCTCTTCACGGGCTCTTCATGCCTGAAGCACCTTCCCTAGCTAGTGTTAGACTTGGCCTTTCCCTTTGGTGACACCCCAGCCAGCTTTTAGGTTTTGAATCTGTCAGCCTTGAGGGCAGACAGACAGACAGACACTCAATATATCCCATTTCCCTTGGGGTTAGTGCTGTCACAACCAGACTTCTTATTTGTCTTTTCCCAGAGGAGCCCTAGTTAAGCTACTGTTTCTTCTCCAAGGAATGTTACTTCCTAGGGTAATATCTTTCTCTGTTGATGCCTGACCTACGTCAAGCACAGCAAATGACCCAAGATTTTCCTATGCAAGCGTAATGAGTCTGCTGAAATAAAGGGTAGAAGATCCAGACTTCAGTATCAGCCCTGCTAATCCTATTTTTGTGGTCTTTGTGCATCATTTAACACTGAGCCTGAACTTTTTTTTTTTTTTTTTGTCTCTAAAGAACATCTGATCCTCGTCTGAAGGCTAAAGTGTTGTGTGAGATGTTTTCAAGGACTAGGGAAGAAAATGGCTTACATCACTTCCTATCACATTCTGTTGGCTGGAACTTGGTCATGTGGCCCGATTTAACTGGAAGGGAAGATGGGAAATGTCATCTTCCTATATGCCCAGGAATAAGATACAGCACATTGTCCACCCTAGCTGTCTGTAGTTTTCCCGCCTGTTTTCCCTCTGGTGGATGGAACACAATCTTGGTTCCCCTCCTGTAAGTGGCATGGTGCTATAGCACTGAGGAATCACCAGCTCATTTCTTGCCTGATGCATCTTGCTTATATTAACTTCAAAGCCTCATCAGGTTAGTCTTGACAACTCTCCAAAACAATCAGATCTGACATTTTCACAATTCAGACCTGGCACTTCCCAATGTTGGTAGCAGGAAATACAAACAGAAACAGAGCTGTACCGAATTCCTCCCCACTCAGAACCAAAGCTGCCATCTTAATAGTGATTATACTGTTAAGTCACCCCATTAACTTTGTGCCCTCTTTCCTGACAACCTTAAGATAGTATATCTTAGTTTTTGTAGTAAGAGAAAATTCCATTTTATTTGCCAAAGTAACATACATACAGACATATTTCCAATAAACTGGTTTTTAAAAATAAATTTATTTTATTTATTTATTTTTGGCTGTGTTGGGTCTTCGTTGCTGTGCGCGGGTTTTCTCTAGTTGCGGCGAGCGGGGGCTACTCTTCGTTGCGGTGCGCGGGCTTCTCATTGCGGTGGCTTCTCTTGTTGCGGAGCACAGGCTCTAGGCATGCGGGCTTCAGTAGTTGTGGCTCATGGGCTCAGTAGTTGTGGCTCGCGGGCTGTAGAGCACAGGCTCAGTGGTTGTGGCACACGGGATTAGTTGCTCCGCGGCATGTGGGATCTTCCCGGACCAGGGCTTGAGCCCATGTCCCCTGCGTTGGCAGGCGGATTCTTAACCACTGCGCCACCAGGGAAGCCCCTGTTTTTCATCTTTAATTCAGACAAAACAATGAATAGGAAACACATATCGAAAAGCTTAAGTCAACATATTGAAGAGAAATTTTGAAGAAGGCCAGTTTAAGATTCAAATTGAAGGCTTGCTTCCTGTGGTGTGAAGTTTCAAGGTGGGAAACTGATGGCCCTCGTGCTTTCACATTTCATGATTTCTCCATAACGATTATAGTTTATTATTGCATTACAACTGTAATAGAAAAAGTAAAACCTTTTTCTTGATACTGGGGTCCTGCCCATCTTGTTCCCACAGCATGGTCACTGGTGCAAGGTTGAGGAGATAAGGGGAGAGAATTAGCCCGTCACTTCAGGAAGACAAAGTCTATGGATACATAGAAAGCGGCTAATATTAGCATCTTTTCCAAAAAACATCCATTGGGCAGGAAGGATGAAAGTGATTTCTACTGGAAGCCAGCTTGATTTTATTTCATTCCTTTGTAATAGAGAGGTATTGTTTAAAAGAGGAGAATTAAAAGAAAAAAATGTGGTAAAATGATAGAAAGACTAAGCTGAAAAGGAACTTTCTGAGGTTTAGCCAATTTCCTTAGCTCCATTCACTCAGTTTGGTTCAATTCTATTCATTTAAAGCAACAAACATTCACCGAGTGTCTGGAATGTATCAGCCACGGAGATGCAATAAGTAAGATCCAGGCTGCCATCAAGTATCTCAGTCCTGAACGAAATGGGGTCATTTGTAGAGACGTGGATGGATCTAGAGACTGTCATACAGAGTGAAGTAAGTCAGAAAGAGAAAAACAAATATCGTATATTAATGCATATATGTGGAATCTAGAAAAATGGTACAGATGAACTGGTTTGCAGGGCAGAAGTAGAGACCCAGATGTAGAGAACAAACCTATGGACACCAAGGGGGGAAAGTGGTGGGGGGGCGTTGGTGGTGGGATGGATTGGGAGATTGGGATTGACATATATACACTAAGAGGTATAAAATAGATAACTAATAAGAACCTGCTGTATAAAAAATAAATAAAATAAAATTTAAAAAAATATCTCAGTCCTGTGTGAAGAAACTTCACCTGGAGATCTGAGGGGACTGATCTGAGTCCTGCAACTAGGCAGTGGAGAAAACAGGGCTAACACCCCTGCCTCGTGACTCCTGGTTCAGCAGTCTGCCACCCAGACAATTTCCTACGCCAAATCAGAGATGAGCAGCAAAGAACTCACCCCAGTACTCGTGTGTTTCTTCTATGTGATGTTCAAAAGAAGCCAGCCAAATGATCTTTGAGGTACTAAATATGAGAGGTGAGATTTTATAAGAAGGGAAAAAGGAAGAAGGACAAAGGAAATAATGATGCCTTAGAAAATGTTGATAATTTAGACACTAGAGTTAGTTACAGCCATTGATCACTGAATTTCCTGGCCTGGGAGGAATTGTGGATCTCCATATTAGCTATAGTAGTAATAACGGTAGCTACGATATGAGTAGATAATACTTTGTGAGTGCTTACTAGGTACCAGTGACTCTTCTAAGGGGGCATACTTGAAATAACTCATTTAAGTCTAAAAATAAACCTATGACGTTAAGTATTATAGTCATCCCCATGTAATTATTAGCTCTCGTCATACGTAATGCTGTGTAACAAAGCTCCCCCAACCTCGGTGGTTTATAACAACCACCATTTATTATGGCTTTTGAGGGTGAGGGGCAGCCGGTGTTCCTGCTGTGCTGGGCTTGGATGGGCTCACTCATTCATCCACAGTCGGCCGCAGGTCCCCTGGCAGTAGATGTAGGATGGCCTCAGCTGGGTTGACTTCACCACACGGCGAGCCTCCTCCACGTCTCTCAGGTCCCTCCCGCAGGCTAGCTCAGGCTTTTTCCCGTGGTAGAGGCAGGTGTGCATGAGCGAGCAGCGGGGCAAGAAGAAATGCACGAGCACTTTTGAAGCCTGCTTGCATTCTGCTGCCTTGAAGTCAGGGGAAGAACTGGGACCACCATCGCAAACATCTACCACAGAGGTTAAGTAACTTTTCTTTGAGTTAGGACGTGGGTAAGTCTGTGTGTAGTAGAGGTCCCAAACAGTGGTGGATTATTACTAGTGCAAAGACAGGCAGTCCAGGCTTGTGTATTTGGTGTGCTCAACAAGGTCTCCAGGCGCCTGGGATCTTTTTATCTGGTTTCTCTGCCTTTCCCTCAAGTGGTGGACTCACGTGTATGGTCTAAGACTGGCCACCACTTCAACCAAAGTAAAGACGGTTCTCAGGGAGGGGAGAAAAGTATGCCTCCCCTCTCCCTTAAGAATATGAGTAGAAATCTCAGGATTTCCACTCCTGGTAATGTGAACTAGGTAACAGGGACCAATCTTGTCACAACTAAAAAAGCTATATGGATTATTCTTAAAACCTAGGAAGCATTCAAGAGCTAATACGATACTGAGCAATTATTGGTCTGACATCACAGAGAGGCCCCCCCCCAAAACCCCAAAAGATCGTCTCCTAGAAGTGAAGGTACGCTGGAAGTAAACTAACCCTTGCCTCATCTGAAACAGTTTTGTGAAAATATGATTTTCCCTCAGAAAAATCTCAAATCTAAAACTTAGATCAAGGTGACACTAATCTGCAAACACTAGCCCCAGGTCCCTAACAGAGACCGAGAGAACTAAGAAAATATCACCTAAATCTTCAATTTGTTGGATAATATTTAAAAAAAATTTTTTTTAATTGGCAGGGAACTGGAAGACATAAAAAGTGATATAGCAATTTTGTAAAAGAGCCAAATAGAAATTCTAGATCTGAGAAAGACAACAATGGAAAATAAGATTAACAGCAGATTGAGAGTAAGCCCAAAGAAACAGTCCAAAATGAAGCACAGAAAGCCAAAGGATGAAACTCAGAAGAGAAGAGAGACAGAAGATCGTGGTAAAGCTTAATATATGTTTAATTGGCATCTCAGAAACAGAGGGGAGAGAGAGAATCGGGAGAGAATTTTGAAACGATGAAGGATCAGAAACTTTGAGAAATGATGAAAGACATCAATATGCAGAAGCCCACTGAATCCCAAGCTGGATTTTAAAAAATCCATGCATAAACACATGTAAGTTCTGAAAACAGAATTAATAATAAATCATATCACTTTTGTTCTCACTGTCCAGATCTTGGTCATGTAGCTACAACTCTCTGCAGGAGAAGCTGAAAAATGTGGTTTTTATTCCATTGTTTCTTCAGAGCTATATGCCCTGACAAACACTGAGAGTTTGTTACCATAAGAGAGAAGAGAAGCATCAACATTGACATTGACATCTTTCCAAGGTCACACAGCTAGGAAGTGGCAGATCGGGTATTTGATTTGGCATGGCCTGCCTCCACAGCCTGTGCTCTCAGTAGCTATGCGGAAGGCATGGCCCAAGGTTTGGGTTTGCAACCTTTGACCACAGGTCAACATAATGTATTAATTAAGCAAATAGGCTATTAAAAGCACATTGGAATCGGGTAACCAGACCAGGATCGTGCTAGGGAAAAACTAGCTCTTCTCAAACATTTCAGTGCTGTTCATGTTCATTAAGAATTCGCTGCCCATGATACAAGGTCCAGACGTGCACAGTAGGCTACAAATACACCAACTCTAGGAGGGTTAGATTGGCATTGGTTACTTTAGGCATCTGATTAGTGTTTATGAGTACAGGGGACAAGGTTTTGGTCTCTTCACAAGTTAATTCTTCGGGTCTCAAAATGAGAGCCTCAAGGATGCAAGTAGGAGAAGAGATGCAAAGTTGACTCTTGTCTTTCAGCGTCCAAAGTCAATTTTTTCAAATGTGATCTTAGATATATACCAAATAGAGTTGTATATTTTGTTAAGAAGCTGTAAGTCAGGGCCCTTAGCAAACTATGGCCCTTGGGCCACATTCCTCCTGCCATCTGTTTTTATTAATAAAGTTTTACTGGTACACAATCATATCCATTCATTTATGTATTGCCTGTGACTGTACTTCCGTGGCAGAAGCTGAGTAGTTGTGACAGAAACCACCTGATTTGCAAAGCCTAAAATATTAACTTTCAGGTCCTTTTCAGGACCAGTTGGCTGATCCCGGCTCTAAGCCGATGACAGTTTCCCGCAGCTAGGCAAATATAAATTCTTCTGCATGTTCAGCCTTATTATGAAGGAACATCTAGGCTGTTTATCTCCTCTCGGCCCTCCTTATTTTCAGGTGGGAGATTTCTGACTGTGTGAAACCTCCTCATGTTTAATGAACCCCGAGAGTTGAACTTGACAATTTTGGATATGGTTTTTAATGAGCAAACATTTCATAAATTCTCAATTTCTGATTTTGGGTTTTTAAAAAACTGAATTAAATCATTTTCAAAATTTAATTTGGTCAAGCAGCTTGATAAGTGTAAGCAAAATAAACCTTCCTCTGCAATGAAAACTCAGCCCCCTAACGCCTAAAAGGTCTGTTTGGTATACAGGTTTCTCCAGAGAAAGGAAGTTTTTCTCTACAACGTGTGATTGAAACCCAAAGACATGTTTTTCTAAGGTCAGACCATAAGGAATCATAAAATCAATATTTCTAACATTTATGGATTTGCTCTCATTAGTTTTTGGCAGTACACGATTTCTTGATTTTTGAAAGTGGTACAAAATGGTGCAGAAAGCTTCTGGAACATGAGTAAAAAATGTATATGTATATTTTATAATTATAGTGTAAACAAACTCCAAGCATATGGATTACATTTCCTTTTAAAAATAAAGGGTTTTAGCATTTAATGGGAAAAGCGATTTGCAAAATATGTTTTGGATTTTGCCAAAACCAAATCACTCAAAATGTACAATTAACTCTAAACGAAACCAAATTCAACTGTCTTTGCTTTAAATGACTAAAAAAGACAGCTCCCCCTTGGTGCTCGTGCCTTTGAGTTCCCAGGTCGAGAAAGGGAAGTCGGATGTGCTGTCAGCTAGGCACTGTTCTTCGTAATGGTAATGTCTGCCTCAGAATGCAGTTGAGCGGGAGAGTGTTTCCCGGGGGGAATATGTGTGACCTTCTCAAGTGTAAATCGATTTTGACTAGTTGTAATGTTTAAGAGGAATTATAGAGAGGAACTGACGTGTTTCCTGGTAAGGGATCAAGTTGTTAATTTCCACCGGCTGTGAAATGCTTATTGTTGTCCCGAGAGCTAAATCATCTGACAAAAGTCTTCTACATTTTAATGACCTTTTATATTTGTCACGAGAGCGGTGGAGTGGTCATAAATGTACCATTAAAAAATACTTTAGATCACATTCATTTGCAGAAACACACATTGCTAGTTGCAAACCAAGTGGGACTGACTGACTAATTGTCAGGCTAATACACCGAGGAGTACTTTGCTACTTGCTATTTCCGGTTAGTCTCCCGTTTCAGGAGTCAA
Source organism: Kogia breviceps (assembly GCF_026419965.1). Classification (NCBI taxonomy): domain Eukaryota; kingdom Metazoa; phylum Chordata; class Mammalia; order Artiodactyla; family Physeteridae; genus Kogia; species Kogia breviceps. Next base: position 127,301,816 of record NC_081330.1, on the reverse strand, counting down.
GCTGACTAGGGAGAGGCACGAACCAAAACTGGGAGCCAGGACTCCTGAGAACTCTTGTATCTACCCGTCTCTACTCTTAAAATAATACATGGGCCTCCTTTGAGGAGACAGAAAATTATGAACTAGGAGTGGTTTGAAATATGCAAGTGATTCTTATGGAAATGAAATTTTAAATGGAACTTATAGTCTATAAGCCATTTGCCAAGAGTCAAAGATGGTAATAAAATTAAAGAGTATGAGATAATGATGCAAATAAACTCTTAGTTCTGGACAGAATGGGGGAAAACATAGGAGCACTATTTAAATATTGAAATCTTGAAGCATAGTTAGAACAAATGCAAAACCACCATATAAACGGTATAAATAAATACAAGTGTGAGAGAGGGGGGGAAAATGATGGGAAAATAAATGGAGGGAAAGAAATGACCCCTCTGCTTGCTTCCCTTCCAGGCTCGTGTAACATATTAAAGCATTCATTTTACTGTCTCACAGAATTTTTCATTTTTCAAAGAACTGTCCAGTCAGGGGCGGAATTTTATATTTTCATGTACGTTTCTTCAACTCTTTGATGCAGCAATAAGGGCACAATAGCAAAAGGAAACATTGAATCTGGCATCGCAAAGGTCCACTTCTTTCATGTTTCAATAACATAGTCTTAGTATATTGGCGTTGTAGAACTCAGTGTGACTAACAATTCTTCACGCTATACATCCATTTTAAAATGGCACGTTTCTTCCAAACGTCACTAAGTTCATTAATATTTAGGTTTCCTATTTTCAGTTCCCACCAAAACTGATCTAAATGAGAAATCTACACTGTTGACAGAGCGGCAAGGCTGCAAGGGACAATAATCACCACCGTTCCCCGTGAATCAGGCGCTTTTGCAGTTCAAGAGATTGGTCCCAGAGGTCGCATCATTATTTCCCGAGTTGCCCATTATGTGGTTAACATTTACATAAATATTAGGTACACTCAGTCCCTTCCCTGTGGCTTTTCCAGAAGGACTGCATTCCTGTATATTTATTAGCCACTTTCAAAGCTTCTTGTTGTTACATCTTGTAGAAAGGAGAAAGTCAGAACTATAAAGAAGTCTTAGATTTGTATAAATCAGGGCTGTGTTCTTATAATCTTATGAAGATTTAATAAATAGATGCATAGCTGAACTCTAGAAGGCAGTTGGGCAAGAGTAGCCTTCTCTATCGCTCTTTCTGGAAAATATCCATGGGTCATTCCTGTCTCTCTGGTCATTACACACTTCTTCCCCTCTGCCTTTATTTTATTTTATTATATTATTATTATTATTATTACTTGCGGTACGCGGGCCTCTCACTGTTGTGGCCTCTTCCGTTGCGGAGCACAGGGTCCGGACGTGCAGGCTCACGGGCCCAGCCGCTCCGCGGCACGTGGGATCCTCCCGGACCGGGGCGCGAACCCGTGTCCCCCGCATCGGCAGGCAGACTCTCAATCACTGCGCCACCAGGGAAGCCCCTCTGCCTTTATTTGTAAGGGTTACTTTCCCTCCTGATATTATACTGCACAGAATTCCTTGTCAACTTCCATCAGAGCCCTCGGTCTCTCTAAATTTGCCCGTTACTTTAAACTTCCCTCTCGGTTTCACCCTATTTTCATTTTATCAGGACTAGTTAATTTCCTCTGCCTGGTGTACTCTTCCATTTCTGGTGCTTGGTGGTGGCATCAATGCAAGATTCAGAAAATTGTTTCCACTTCCTCCTCGCATCGAGCGGGCCATGAGATGATGTCTACATGGTGGATTGGGGACAGGGGTGATGTTTGCCCTGTCCTGGACCAGCCTTTGGAAAGGCCTGCAGTATCCTCCACCTTCATCTTCCTTTGATGGATTGGCCAGTTAGAGAGAATTCGGCAGTGTCGTTCAAGGCTCTGGAGGTCTCTGAGGCTCTAGGGGTTGGTGGAACCCCCAAATACAAGGAGTCTGGTTGAAAGAGAGCTGCCCGGGACAGCCGTGTGATGGGGGACATCCGCCTTGGGCTTTGTGTCCGCACAAACGCTTCTCTTGTGTTAAGCCATTGAGATTTGGGGCTGTTTGTCACAGCAGTTCGCCTGTGTTGACTCTTGCAGTGATCTCGTTTAGGACCTTCAAGATTCAGCTCAATCATCATCCCCTCTATGGAATCTTCCTTCTGAGGACTTCTAGGGCACCTTAATTTGCTATAAAGGTACACAGTTTCTTCAGTTATGAGTTGAAACTAATATCTTACCTCTGGCTCTTCTTTCTTTTTTTTTTTTTTCTCTTTTTGTGGTATGCGGGCCTCACTGTTGTGGCCTCTCCCGTTGTGGAGCACAGGCTCCGGACGCGCAGGCTCATCGGCCATGGCTCACGGGCCCAGCCGCTCCGCGGCATGTGGGATCTTCCCAGACTGGGGCACGAACCCGTGTCCCCTGCATCGGCAGGCGGATTCGTAACCACCGCGCCACCAGGGAAGCCCTGGCTCTTCTTTCTTAAAGAGAGCAACTTTGTGCCTCTAGCAATTCTAGTGCCTACTGCAGTGCCTGGCCTAGAGCAGAAACATGCTCAATAAATCTTGGTAGACATTGCCCCTCCCTGCAAAGATGGCATCACGAATGGGAGAGTTTCACCCACGGCAGCCTTTAAGGATGGAATGGGGTTGGTGGTGATTGAAGGGGTGGGGGGGATCAACCACGTATCCTTCAACACCATCACCTACTCTGTTTATTACATGAGAAATGCTTTGTCATTATTCACTTCCTCGTGTAAATCAAGACAAGTTTACAAAATAGTGATATAATGATCGTGCTTATGGAATCATTCTTTCAAGCATCTGTCTTTGCCTAAGTGCTGTTCTAGGTACTAGGGGAAAAGAGGTAAATATGACAGATCTGGTTCCTGCCTTCACAAGTCTATTAAGTCTATTTTCTGAACCATTAGCATTATGATATCATTTCTGAGACTCACCTTTCCTTTGCTTGAATCACAGGGATGTTGATGAATTTATGAAGCATAGTGTATCCCCTTTGCGCAAAACACAGAGACCGGGCAAGCAGTAGAAGCCACTGGAATTCTAGACACTATAAACAGAGTATCCATATAATTGCTTATATCCTAGCTTCTACCGTTCATTTGTAAGGACTTTATTATCTGACTACAGAGGTCACACATGACTTATACTTTAATTTCTCCACTTGGATTTTTTTCTTCTTTTCAATATTTGAGAGCTCCTTGAGGATGGAGACTAAGTCTTTAATTCAGTTCAACAAACATTTATTGACACAATGATCTATTTAATTACTCGGGGGAAAAAAAGACTGCAGATTCCTCAAAATTCATTTTCTACTACTTACAAAAATAATCCCTTTCAAGTACTGAGCTTTCTTTGAAGCATTTACTGCTCAAGTCTACTTTTATGCTGCAAAAGATTTTACTTATCCCAGATTTCTTTTTCCCATCTTTTCTTCCATACTTATTTACCCAACATTCTCTGAGTCCATATTTTGAAAAAATTCTATCATTGAATTAGTAAATTAAATCAGATGTTGAATGTCCAAGGGAAATTTTCTACATAAAGGAATAGTATGAGGAAGGCAATCATTTAATTATTCATATTTTTTTTTTGTAAGGGAGAACTTTAAAAAAAACAGGTTTGGTGTTAGGAAGTGTTCTAATTTCATACTTTTACATGTACACAAAAATAAACTCAAAATGGATTAAAGACCTAAATGTAAGGCCAGACACTATCAAACTCTTAGAGGAAAACATAGGCAGAACACTATGACATAAATCACAGCAAGATCCTTTTTGACCCACCTCCTAGAGAAGTGGAAATTAAAAACAAAAATAAACCAGTGGGACCTAATGAAACTTCAAAGCTTTTGCACAGCAAAGGATTCCATAAACAAGACCAAAAGACAACCCTCAGAATGGGAGAAAATAGTTGCAAATGAAGCAACTGACGAAGGATTAATCTCCAAAATTTATAAGCAACTCATGCAGCTCAATAACAGAAAAACAAACAACCCAATCCAAAAATGGGCAGAAGACCTAAATAGACATTTCTCCAAAGAAGATATACAGATGGCCAACAAACACATGAAAGAATGCTCAACATCATTAATCATTAGAGAAATGCAAATCAAAATTACAATGAGATATCATCTCACACCGGCCAGATTGGCCATCATCAAAAACTCTAGAAACAATAAATGCTGGAGAGGGTGTGGAGAAAAGGGAACCCTCTTGCACTGCTGGTGGGAATGTAAACTGATACAGCCACTATGGAGAACAGTATGGAGGCTCTTTAAAAAACTACAAATAGAACTACCATATGACCCCGCAATCCTGCTACTAGGCATATACCCTGAGAAAACCATAATTCAAAAAGAGTCATGTACCAAAATGTTCACTGCAGCACTATTTACGATAGCCAGGACATGGAAGCAACCTAAGTGTCCATCAACAGATGAATAGATAAAGAAGATGTGGTACATGTATACAATGGACTATTACTCAGCCATAAAAAGAAATGAAACTGAGTTATTTGTAATGAGGTGGATAGACCTGGACTCTGTCATACAGAGTGAAGTAAGTCAGAAGGAGAAAAACAAATACCATATGCTAACACATATATATGGGAGCTAAGAAAAAAAATGTCATGAAGAGACTAGGGGTAGGACGGGAATAAAACACAGACCTTCTAGAGCATGGACTTGAGGATATGGGGAGGGGGAAGGATAAGCTGTGATGATGTGAGAGAGTGGCAGGGACGTATACACACTACCAAATGTAAATTAGATAGCTAGTGGGAAGCTGCAGCATAGCACAGGGAGATCACCTCTGTGCTTTGTGACCACCTAGAGGGGTGGGATAGGGAGGGTGGGAGGGAGGGAGACGCAAGAGGGAAGAGATATGGGAACATGTGTATATGTATAACTGATTCACTTTGTTGTAAAGTAGAAACTAATACACCCTTGTAAAGCAGTTATACTCCAATAAAGACGTTAAAAAAAACAACAACCAGGTTTGATGAAAATAGTAGCATGTTTACATTCAGTTTCAGTTCATTTCATTTTCCTAATGTAGGGCTTTTCAGAATAAGGTTTTTCATGCCTACCCCTCAGCCACTCCTCAACTTGATCCACTTTTGGTGGAAGAGGAACGAAAAATGTGTCACAGTTACTCAGGAGTGTGGTTCAGAGTGCTTCAGGGAGAGCGTTGGCACCCGTCTTAGGAGGAGGAGTTGGGAAGTCAAAGGAAGGGAAGAGAAAAGCGGGAAGAAGCTACCAGAAGGAGAAAGAACGGAGAGACTCATACTTGACACTGCCCTGAATATACAGAAAATAGAGTTGCCCGATTTGGGCAAGAAACAATCAGAAAAGACCAAACATTTAAAAAACCCAACAATAACAAAAACCAGGATACCCAGTTACATTTGAATTTCAATAAACAACACATAATCTCTTAGCATAAATATGTCTCGAATATGGCCTTATGACATTGCTGAGATCCTATCATTGCCTGGGACATACTTCCATGAAAAAACTTCGCTGTTTATCTGAAATTCACATTTACGTGGGAGTCTATTTTATCTGGTGACTCTAACTAAAAAGCCACTCTGAAAACGTGAAGAAACGTTTTTGAAATCCTTTGAGTGTGTTCATAATTGGCTTTCTTGCCCTGTCTAAAAATAGGGCATCCAAAGGCCCATTTATCTTAGACGTGAGCTAGAACAGAGGGTTTAAGTATAACTCAGATGTGATCCTGTCCTCCGCCCCTGGGCTAAGGAGGGTGTTAAATAAAGAATCAAGAAGCACCGTGGAAAGACATGATTGTTTAGTTTCCCGGAAGGGCCAGTCTTGTTGGTGGTCCTGTCTGGAGGCCAGTTCTTTACAACCCAATGGATGATTTTCGAGTGGGGGGTGAAGAGCCCCGACCCTCGTCCAGGCTGAAGGGGCTGAAACACGCGGAAGGGGTGGGGTGGGCTGAGAATGAGGCCCCACGGTCAGAGCCCAGAGTCAGGAAGTGGCAGGAAGTGGCCTCCCCTGGGAGATGCCTGGGGGAGGATGGGGGCACCGGATGGGTACCCTAGGGCAGATTTTTGCAACCTTGGCGCTATTAACATGTTCGACCAGGTAACGGTCATGGGAGGGTGGCTGTCCTGTGCACTGTAGGATGTTTAGCACCATCCCTGCTGCCCGTACTGTCTAGATGCCAGTAGCGCTCCCCTCCTCTTGTTCGACAGCCAAAAATGTCTCCGGCCATCGCCACACGTCCCCTGGTGGGCAACATCACCTCGGATTGGGTCTCTGTCCTACGGAGAGAGAAGCCAAGGAACGGAGGCTGAATGGGAAAACGTACCTGAGAAACAAACGGGACAGGCAGGATCTGCAGCACGGGCAGCAAAGTCTCATAATCATAGCAGAAGTTCAGCAGTGGGTTATTTGCTCAGGAAGCACCCCCCTACCCACCCACCTGCCGCCCATCCTCACGGCCTGCAGAGCCTCTGAGAGATGGAAGCCTAACCCAGAGCATCTCCAGTGGCACAGGGGGAAGCTTTAAGAGAGGACTGTTATTATCGGGAGAAATAAACCGCTGTTGCCTCTAACTGATCTTCCTGCTGCCGCTTGCGTGCCCCTGCGGTCTCCTCTCCACGTAACTGTCAGGGTGGTCTTTGAAAAAACAGAAATTGGACCTCATGACACCCTTCATAAGACTCGGTGGTAGCTTCCCCTTGCACTCAGGCTAAACCCCACCTCCTTCCCATGACTTGCCAGGACCTACCTGTTCTGGCCCCTCTCTCCTTCCCCACCTTCATGCTGTCCAGATGGCCACCTTGATCACTACTCTCTAGCCACACTGATCTGCTTGCTGGTCCCACCCCAGGGCCTTTGTCCATGCTGTTCTCCCTGCCGAGGATACTCTCCACAAGGTCTCTGCTTAAATATGACCTCCTTGAATTTTCCACCAGTTTTACCTGACCAATTAGCAATCCCTTGCACAACTTACACATTTGCCCCTTACCGTGCTTAATTTTTAAAAAATTTTTATTGAAATACAGTTGATTTACAATGTTGTGTTAGTTTCAGGTGTACAGTGAAGTGATTCATATATATATTCTTTTTTTAGATTCTTTTGTGTTGTAGCTTATTACAGAATTTTGAATAGAGGTCCCTGTGCTATACAGTAGGTCCTTGTTGTTTATCTATTTTACATATAATAGTGTGTGTATTTTAATCCCAAACTCCTAATTTATCCTTTCTCCCTCCCCTTTGGTAACCATAAGTTTGTTTTCTATGTCTGTGAGTCTATTCCTGTTTTGTAAATAAGTTCATTTGTATCATTTTTTAGATTCCACATATAAGTGATATCATATGGTATCTGTCTTTCTCTTTCTGACTTACTTCACGTAATATGATCATCTCTAGGTCCATCCATGTTGCTGCAAATGGCATTATTTCATTCTTTTTTATGGCTGAGTAGTATTCCATTGTATAGATGTACCACATCTTCTTTATCCATTCATCTTTTGATGGACATTTAGGTTGCTTCCATGTCTTGGCTATTGTAAATAGTGCTGCTATGAACATAGGGGTGCACGTATCTCTTCAAATTATCATTTTCTCCATATCTGTGCCCAGCAGTGGGATGGCTGGATCGTATGATAGCTCTATTTTTAATTTTTTAAGGAGCCTCCATACTTTTCTCCATAGTGGCTGCACCAAGTTACATTCCCATCAATAGTGTAGGAGGGTTTCCTTTTCTCCACACCCTCTGCAGCATTTATTATTTGTAGACGTTTTGATGTTGGCTCTTCTGACTGGTGTGAGGTGATACCTCACTGTAGTTTTGATTTGCATTTCTCTAATCATTAGTGATGTTGAGCATCTTTTCGTGTGTCTTTTGGCCATCTGTATGTCTTCTTTGGAGAAATGTCTTTTTAGATATGCCCATTTTTTGATTGGGTTGTTTGTGGGTTTTTTTGATATTGAGCTGCATGAGCTGCTTGTATATTTTGGAGATTAATCCTTTGTCAGTCACCATGCTTAATTTTTTACAGCACTCATCAGTATTTCTCTTCCATTCATTTAATCCATTTATTCACTCTATTCATTGATACTATTCAATATTTTTGTGCTTACTTTTTTTTAACATCTTTATTTGAGTATAACTTTTACAATAGTGTGTTAGTTTCTCCTTTACAACAAAGTGAATCAGTTATACATATACATATGTTCCCATATCTCTTCCCTCTTGCGTCACCCTCCCTCCCACCCTCCCTATCCCACACCTCTAGGTGGTCACAAAGCACAGAGGTGAGCTCCCTGTGCTATGCAGCAGCTTCCCACTAGCTATCTAATTTACATTTGGTAGTGTGTATATGTCCCTGCCACGCTCTCACATCATCACAGCTTACCCTTCCCCCTCCCCATATCCTCAAGTCCATGCTCTAGTAGGTCTGTGTTTTATTCCCGTCCTACCCCTAGTCTCTTCATGACATTTTTTTTCTTAGCTCCCATATATATGTGTTAGCATATGGTATTTGTTTTTCTCCTTCTGACTTACTTCACTCTGTATGACAGAGTCCAGGTCTATCCACCTCATTACAAATAACTCAGTTTCATTTCTTTTTATGGCTGAGTAATATTCCATTGTATATATGTGCCACATCTTCTTTATCTATTCATCTGTTGATGGACATTTAGGTTGCTTCCATGTCCTGGCTATCATAAATAGAGCTGCAATAAACATTTTGGTACATGACTCTTTTTGAATTATGGTTTTCTCAGGGTATATGCCTAGTAGTGGGATTGCGGGGTCATATGGTAGTTCTATTTGTAGAGTTTTAAGGAACCTCCATACTGTTTTCCATAGTGGCTGTATCAATTTACATTCCCACCAGCAGTGCAAGAGGGTTCCCTTTTCTCCACACCCTCTCCAGCATTTATTGTTTCTAGAGTTTTTGATGATGGCCATTCTGACCGGTGTGAGGTGATATCTCATTGTAATTTTGATTTGCATTTCTCTAATGATTAATGATGTTGAGCATTCTTTCATGTGTTTGTTGGCAATCTGTATATCTTCTTTGGAGAAATGTCTATTTAGGTCTTCTGCCCATTTTTGGATTGGGTTGTTTGTTTTTCTGTTATTGAGCTGCATGAGTTGCTTATAAATTTTGGAGATTAATCCTTCATCAGTTGCTTCATTTGCAACTATTTTCTCCCATTCTGAGGGTTGTCTTTTGGTCTTGTTTATGGAATCCTTTGCTGTGCAAAAGCTTTTAAGTTTCATTAGATCCCATTTGTTTATTTTTGTTTTTATTTCCATTTTTCTAGGAGATGGGTCAAAAAGGATCTTGCTGTGATTTATGTCATAGAGTGTTCTGCCTATGTTTTCCTCTAAGAGTTTGATAGTGTCTGGCCTTACATTTAGGTCTTTAACCCATTTTGAGTTTATTTTTGTGTGTGGTGTTAGGGAGCGTTCTAATTTCATACTTCTACAGGTAGCTGTCCAGTTTTCCCAGCACCACTTATTGAAGAGGCTGTCTTTTCTCCATTGTATATTCTTGCCTCCTTTATCACAGATAAGGTGACCATATGTGCTTGGGTTTATCTCTGGGCTTTCTATCCTGTTCCATTGATCTCTCTTTCTGTTTTTGTGCCAGTACCATACTGTCTTGATTACTGTAGCCTTGTAGTAGAGTCTGAAGTCAGGGAGCTTGATTCCTCCAGCTCCATTTTTCATTCTCAAGATTGCTTTGGCTATTTGGGGTCTTTAGTGTTTCCAAACAAATTTTGAAATTTTTTGTTCTAGTTCTGTAAAAAATGCCAGTGGTAATTTGATAGGGATTGCATTGAATCTGTAGATTGCTTTGGGTAATAGAGTCATTTTCACAATGTTGATTCTTCCAATCCAAGAACATGGTATATTTCTCCACCTATTTGTATCATCTTTAATTTCTTTCATAAGTGTCTTATAGTTTTCTGCATACAAGTCTTTTGTCTCCTTAGGTAGGTTTATTCCTAGATATTTTATTCTTTTTGTTGCAATGGTAAATGGGAGTGTTTTCTCAATTTCCCTCTCAGATTTTTCATCATTAGTGTATAAGAATGCCAGAGATTTCTGTGCATTAATTTTGTATCCTGCTGCTTTACCAAATTCATTGGTTAGTTCTAGTAGTTTTCTGGTAGCATCCTTAGTATTCTTTATGTATAGTATCATGTCATCTGCAAACAGTGACAGCTTTACTTCTTCTTTTCCTATTTGGATTCCTTTTTATTTCTTTTTTTTCTCTGATTGCTGTGGCTAGAAATTCCAAAACTAGGTTGAATAAGAGTGGTGAGAGTGGGCAACCTTGTCTTGTTCCTGATCTTAGTGGAAATGGTTTCAGTTTTTCACCATTGAGAACAATGCTGGCTGTGGGTTTGTCATATATGGCCTTTATTATGTTGAGGAAAGTTCCCTCTATGCCTACTTTCTGCAGGGTTTTTATCATAAATGGGTGTTGAATTTTGTCAAAAGCTTTCTCTGCATCTATTGAGATGATCATATGGTTTTTGTCCTTCAGTTTGTTGATATGGTGTATCACGTTGATTGATTCGCCTATATTGAAGAATCCTTGAATTCCTGGAATAAACCCCACTTGATCATGGTGTATGATCCTTTTAATGTGCTGTTGGATTCTGTTTGCTAGTATTTTATTGAGGATTTTTGCATCTATGTTCATCAGAGATACTGGCCTGTAGTTTTCTTTCTTTGTGACGTTTTTGTCTGGTTTTGGTATCAGGGGGATGGTGGCCTCATAGAATGAGTTTGGGAGTGTTCCTCCCTCTGCTATGTTTTGGAAGAGTTTGAGAAGGATAGGTGTTAGCTCTTCTCTAAATGTTTGATAGAATTCGCCTGTGAAGCCATCTGGTCCTGGGCTTTTGATTGTTGGAAGATTTTTAATCACAGTTTCAATTTCAGTGCTTGTGATTGGTCTGTTCATATTTTCTATTTCTTCCTGGTTCAGTCTTGGCAGGTTGTGCATTTCTAAGAATTTGTCCATTTCTTCCAGGTTGTCCATTTTATTGGCATAGAGTTGCTTGTAGTAATCTCTAATAATCTTTTGTATTTCTGCAGAGTCAGTTGTTACATCTCCTTTTTCATTTCTAATTCTATTGATTTGAGTCTTCTCCCTTTTTTTCTTGATGAGTCTGGCTAATGGTTTATCAATTTTATTTATCTTCTTAAAGAACCAGCTTTTACTTTTATTGATCTTTGCTGTTGTTTCCTTCATTTCTTTTTCATTTATTTCTGATCTGATCTTTATGATTTCTTTCCTTCTGCTAAATTTGGCGGATTTTTGTTCTTCCTTCTCTAATTGCTTTAGGTGCAAAGTTAGGTTGTTTTTTCGAGATGTTTCCTGTTTCTTAAGGTATGATTGTATTGCTATAAACTTCCCTCTTAGAACTGCTTTTGCTGTATCCCATAGGTTTTGGGTCGTCGTGTCTCCATTGTCATTTGTTTCTAAGTACTTTTTGATTTCCTCTTTGATTTCTTCAGTGATCACTTCGTTATTAAGTAGTGTATTGTTTAGCCTCCATGTGTTTGTATTTTTTACAGATCTTTTCCTGTAATTGATATCTAGTCTCATAACGTTGTGGTCAGAAAAGATACTTGATACGATTTCAGTTTTCTTAAATTTGCCAAGGCTAGATTTGTGACCCAAGATATGATCTATCCTGGAGAATGTTCCATGAGCACTTGAGAAAAATGTGTATTCTGTTGTTTTTGGATGGAATGTCCTATAAATATCAAGTAAATCCATCTTGTATAATGTATCATTTAAAGCTTGTGTTTCCTTATTTATTTTCATTTTGGATGATCTGTCCATTGGTGACAGTGGGGTGTTAAAGTCCCCTACTATGATTGTGTTACTATCGATTTCCCCTTTTATGGCTGTTAGTATTTGCCTTATGTATTGAGGTGCTCCTATGTTGGGTGCATAAATATTTACAATTGTTATATCTTCTTCATGGATCGATCCCTTGATCATTATGTAGTGTCCTTCTTTGTCTCTTGTAATAGTTTTTATTTTAAAGTCTATTTTGTCTGATATGAGAATTGCTACTCCACCTTTCTTCTGATTTCCATTTGCATGGAATATCTTTTTCCATTCCCTCACTTTCAGTCTGTAAGTGTCCCTAGCTCTGAAGTGGGTCTCTTGTAGACAGCATATATATGGGTCTTGTTTTTGTATCCATTCAGCCAGTCTGTGTCTTTTGGTGGGAGCATTTTATCCATTTACATTTAAGGTAATTATTGATATGTGTGTTCCTATTACCATTTACTTAATTGTTTCAGGTTGTTCTTGTAGGTCTTTTCCTTCTCTTATGTTTCTTGCTTAGAGAAGTTCCTTTAGCATTTGTTGTAAAGCTGGTTTGGTGGTGCTGAACTCTCTCAGCTTTTGCTTGTCTGTAAAGGTTTTAATTTCTCCATCAAATCTGAATGAGATCCTTGCTGGGTAGAGTAATGTTGGTTGTAGGTTTTTTTCCTTCATCACTTTAAATATGTCCTGCCACTCCCTTCTGGCTTGTAGAGTTTCTGCTGAAAGATCAGATGTTAGCCTTATGGGGATTCCCTTGTGTGTTATTTGTTGTTTTTCCCTTGCTGCTTTTAATATGTTTTCTTTGTATTTAATTTTTGACAGTTTGATTATTATGTGTCTTGGTGTGTTTCTCCTTGGGTTTATCCTGTATGGGACTCTCTGTGCTTCCTGGACTTGATTGACTATTTCCTTTCCTATATTAGGGAAGTTTCCAACTATAATCTCTTCAAATATTTTCTCAGTCCCTTTCTTTTTCTCTTCTTCTTCTGGGACCCCTATGATTCGAATGTTGGTGCGTTTAATGTTGTCCCAGAGGTCTCTGAGACTGTCCTCAGTTCTTTTCATTCTTTTTTCTTTCTTCTGCTCTGCAGTAGTGATTTCCACTATTTTATCTTCCAGGTCACTTATCCGTCCTTCTGCCTCAGTTATTCTGCTATTGATCCCATCTAGAGTGTTTTTCATTTCATTTATTGTGTTGCTCATCGTTACTTGCTTCCTCTTTATTTCTTCTAGGTCCTTGTTAACTGTTTCTTGAAATTTGTCTATCCTATTTCCACGATTTTGAATCATTTTTACTATCATTATTCTGAATTCCTTTTCAGGTAGGCTGGCTATTACCTCTTCATTTGTTAGGTCTGGTGTGTTTTTATCTTGCTCCTTCATCTGCTGTGTGTTTTTCTGTCTTCTCATTTTGCTTATCTTACTGTGTTTGGGGTCTCCTTTTTGCAGGCTGCAGGTTCGTAGTTCTCTCTGTTTTTGGTGGCTGTCCCCAGTGGCTGAGGTTGGTTCAGTGAGTTGAGCAGGTTTCCTGGTTGGGGGGACTAGTGCCTCTGTTCTGGTGGATGAGGCTGGATCTTGTCTTTCTGGTGGGCAGGTCCACGTCTGGTGGTGTGTTTGGGGATGTTGGTAGCCTTATGATTTTAGGCAGCCTCTCTGCTAATGGATGGGGCTGTAGACCTGTCCTGCTCTTTGTTGGGCATAGGGTGTCCAGCACTGTTCATTGCTGGTCCTTGAGTGAAGCTGGGTCTTGGTGTTGAGATGGAGATCTCTGGGAGATTTTCGCCATTTGATATTACGTGGAGCTGAGAGGTCTCTTGTGGACCAGTGTCCTGAGGTTGGTTCTCCCACCTCAGAGACACAGACTTGACACCTGGCTGGAGTGCCAAGAGCCTTTAATCCACACGGCTCAAAATAAAAGGGAGAAAAAAATAGAAAGGCAAGAAAGGAAGGAAGGAGGAAGGGAGGGAAGGAAGGAAGAAGGGAAGGGAGGGAGGAAGAAAGGAAGGGAGGAAGGAAGGAGGGAATAAAGGAAGGAAGGAAGGAGGGAAGTAGGAAAGAAAGGAGGGAAGAAAGGAAGAAAGAAAGGGAGAAGACAAAATAAAGTAGGGTAAAATACAGTTATTAAAATAAATAATTATTAAGAAGAAAAATTTCTATTAAAGAGAAAAAACACAACCCCCCCCCCCAAAATGGGTCGGTGTAACCCTAGGACAAATGGTGAAAACAAAGCTATACAGACAAAATCTCACACAGCAGCACACACATACACACTCACAAAAAGAAAAAAGGGGAAAATAATAGTATATCTTGCTCCCAAAGTCCACCTCCTCAACTTGGGATATTTCGCTGTCTATTCAGGTTTTCCACAGATGCAGGGCACTTCAAGTTGATTGTGGAGCTTTAACCCGCTGCTTCTGAGGCTGCTGGGAGAGACCTCCCCCTCTTCTCTTTGTTCGCACAGCTCCCGGGGTTCAGCTTTGGACTTGGCCCCGCCTCTGCGCGTAGGTCGTCCGAGGGCGTCTGCCCTTCGCTCAGACAGGACGGGGTTAAAGGAGCAGCTGATTCGGGGGCTCTGGCTCACTCAGGCCGGGGAGGGGGGAGGGAGGGGCACGGAGGCGGGGCAAGCATGCGACGTCAGAGGCCGGCGTGACGCTGCACCGGTCCGAGGCGCACCGTGCGTTTTCCTGGGGAAGCTGTCCCTGGATTCTGGGATCTCGGCAGTGGCGGGCTGCACAGGCTCCCGGGAGGGGCGGTGTGGAGAGTGACCTGTGCTCGCACACAGGCCTCTTGGTGGCGGCAGCAGCAACCCTAGCGTCCCACAGCCGTCTCTGATGTCCGCGCCGACAGCCGCGGCTCGCGCTGGTTTCTGGAGCTCCTTTAAGCGGTGCGCTTAATCCCCTCTCCTCGCGCCCAGGAAGCAAAGAGGGAAGAAAAGGTCTCTTGCCTCTTCCGCAGCTCCAGACTTTTTCCCGGACTCCCTCCCGGCCAGCCGTGGCGCACTAACCCCTTCAGGCTGTGTTCACGCCGCCAACTCCAGACCTTTCCCTGGGATCCGACTGAAGCCCGAGCCTCAGCTCCCGGCCCCGCCCACCCCGGCAGGGGAGCAGACGAGCCTCTCGGGCTGGTGAGTGCCGGTCGGCGCCGATCCTCTGGGCGGGAATCTCTCCGCCCCTGTGGCTGCGCTCTCCTCCGCGGCTCCGAAGCTTCCCCCTCTGCCACCCGCAGTCTCCGCCCCGCGAAGGGGCTTCTAGTGTGTGGACACCTTTCCTCCTTCATGGCTCCCTCTCACTGGTGCAGGTCCCGTCCCTATTCTTTGTCTCTGTTTATTCTTTTTTCTTTTGCCCTCCCCAGGTACGTGGGGAGTGTCTTGCCTTTTGGGAGGTCTGAGGTCTTCTGCCAGCGTTCGGTGGGTGTTCTATAGGAGAAGTTCCACGTGTAGATGTATTTCTGATGTCTCTGTGAGGAGGAAGGTGATCCCTGCGTCTTACTCTTCCGCCATCTTCTCGCTCCCCCTTTGTGCTTACTTTTTTATTGAATATATATTTACAGGGTTATTTAGTTGTCTCTGTCTACATTTTCAGGGCCAGGCATCTCCTAGCAGCTCAGTAAATATTTGTTGCACAAAAGAGTGACTGGCAATGGGCAAGGCTAATTACAGGAATGCTGTAATTAATCATATATATGTTTAATCTAAGCATTTCTCAATGCGGTTAGCATTTCTCAGTTATTCTCCACAGTCTCTTTGTATTTTAAGTACCATTGGAGAACATCAGATCAATATCATTTGCCACTTAGGAGGAAGGACCATATGTCCCATAGTGTCCCAATTTATGCCTGTTGTCCCAGTGGAATTATTAATAGCACTCTAACTCTCAAAAACATCCTCATTTCGACAATAAATTAAATGTATGTAGGGTACGGATATGTCTTTTATGGGCGATGAGTCATAGCAGTTGAGACTAAAAAGAGATGAGTGGGGCCTAGAATTGTCGAGCGTGACGTCATGGAAGATTCTGAACTAGAGTTGAGCCTGGAAGGATGGCTAGGAAGAAGGAAGGATTATTTGGATGGAGAAAGTCACATGTGCAGAGGGACAAAGATGCAACTGTGATCCAGGCAAAATGTGATGGCAGCTTTAGGCAAGGGAACGTTCAGGGGTAAAATACAAAGGCAGATCGTGAATAGATTCCAAGGCTAAGACTCGGCTCCATCCCCTGGGCATTGTCATGCTCCTGTCACGTAAACACACATTTCGATGGCTGGGTTGGAATGTGTGACGCTCAATGTAAAAACGATTTCTTAAAAACAAATGACTTTTTCAAATCAGTCCCAGATAAGATGAGAGAGAAGATGATATGGGCTTTAGGGAAACCTAGACGAGGCAGAATTGGCTCGTTAATGGCAGCTGTTTCAACAATTAGAGTTAAGTTCAACACAATGATTCAATTTACTTTAATGCAATCAGCTCTTACATTTCAGCTTCTTAGTAGCTTCCACTCTTCCAGCAAGCCAGGAGAGCTTGGTTTTGGTATAAGCCACTGCCACTTTTGTTTACTCAACATTAAGGCAACAAACCAGGAAGAGAATATCCGCTCTTGCACTCTTGAGAAAATAAGTCACTAAGGACTTTATCCCAAGCAACTGGAAGAAGGTGAGCATGGCTGACGCTTCCATTGAGGTTAGTAATGTTCATTGTTGGGCCAAGTCTTAGTTCCCAACTAGGTCAACAACATTTTGAAGTCTCATTAAAACAAGCAAACAAACAAAGTCCCTCTTTTAGTCAAGTTCACCTCTCTGGAAGTTTTTTTATAAAAAGCATATTTTATCATTCAGATGCATTTTATTCAATAGGTGCTTTTTCAAGACCAGATGGATCCCCCCTCTCCCACCATTCTGAGCTAGAGACCAAAGAACACTGCTTATACAACGACATGGCCACCGATTACAGCCTGAAGTCTCTTGTCACAGGTGTTTCCACAGAGACTAGCTTTTTGGTTTAAAAGCATCTTTGTTCTCAGATTTACCCTCTGGGTTCCTCGAGAGAAAACCCGCTTCATGAAACAAAGATAAAACAAAGGTAGAGGCAGATCTCAACTACCACAAAGTGTCTAGAATAAGAAAAAATGTGATGTCACCCTAATTGTCACCAAAGGATTTGAATTTTGGCTGAGAGTCCCTCACCTACTTTTTCGGGAAAAGCTGAGGGAAGCGAAGTTCCCCGGTTCTTACACTTCCATCGCTGTTTGAAATGTTCAGTTGCGAAGGATCATTGTCTCGGATAGGTGATAGAACGGCGTTTAGATGGCCAAGACCCCTGTGCTGAGCTGGAGGCCAGGGTGCGGCTGAGGAATCAGTGACAAATGATTCTATACACAATAAAGTCCAAGCTGGTGTCAAATTCTTTTTGCGCTGGGCTCAATTTAGACCTCTGTTTGTTTCACTGTTGGCGGCGGTGTTTCTGGGGATGAAGTGGAATGTAGAGCTCTGTTTGGATAAATGTCTGCAACTTGCTCAAGAGTAGACTAGGAAGATTAAGAAGAGAGAATGGAAATCTACAAAGCGTAATAAAAGTGAAACCAGTCAGCTTTTAAAACTTAACTAATCTTTCAGAATTGGATTCGATTTTATTTCCATTAAAAAGAAAAGGAATTATTAGAAGAACTTTTTTTTTCTCAAAATAGAAGGCAACAGTAGTCAAAAGAACATTTCTAATTAATAGGGTACAACTGACATTCTGAAATTTCCAAGGCTAGGGCATGAGAAGCCTTGCCAAGTTCTCTTGGCATGCTTGCTCTGGGGGAAGCCTGCCACCATACTATGAGGAAGTCCAAGCTAGCTGTGTGGAGAAGCCGCACGAAGAGAGAGATGACTGACCAGCTCCAGCAATCCCAGCCATCCCAGGCACCATTCGTGTGAATGCAAACCCTGCAGATAATCTCAGCTCCAACCTCCATCTGACAGCTACCACCTGACAAGACACTTCTAGCAAGAACCATCAGCTGAGCCTAATCCACCCACAGAATCACAGAGATAATAATACATGTTTTAAAAGCCAGGAAGTGTTGGGTGGTTTGTTGTGCAGTAATAAATAATTAGAGCAGACTCTGAAAGCGACTTCAACTTGCAGATTTGGTGGTAACCGGAGGAATAAGATAGAGGTGGCTGAGAGCCTCAGTTTTGCTGCCAGGCTGCCTGGGGTTGACTCATGGGTTCAAATTCTGACCCCATCACCTTGGGTCATTACTTACCCCCTCAAAACCTCAGCTTCTTATTTGTAAAGTGTGGATGATGATGATGATAGTATTTTTGAATGGTGGTTTTGAAGTGAAAATAAATTTGTGTAACGTGCCTTGCGTGCAGCTTGTCAAAGAGTACACACTAAATAAATTTCATCTGTTTTCCTTGTTTACTAAAATGGCCCATAGAAACCCATAGGCTTTGGGGGAAACGTAACCTCTTTACTTATTTAGAAAAATGGTCTCTGTATTTAGATAATTTATTCTGCTGTTTCCAGTGGGCTGCCCAACTCTCTGGAAAAGAATCATCTCTAAGATGGTGAACTGGGAAAAGTAGCAGGCCCACTGAAAGGTCGTTTTTGGGAAATGATGTTCTCTGTCTCATGTGGGTGAAAAGCTTCATGTTTCTTCTAAAAACCCACCAACAGAGAAACAAACACAGAAATGAGTCTTGAGGCATCTGTGGCCATGTATACTGTACATTCCAGGAATGGCGCTGCTTCCAGGAAATTTATTATGTGTAACATTTAATAAAGGGAAGAGTTTAACAAGACACCCTGTAGACCTGCATCCTGATTGAGGACCTGCTTTGATGTCTGTCCGAGAGCAAGTCACTGGAGCTCTGTCTCTTATTTCCAACTACCATAAAACAGGATTATGGGCACATTTGGAGCACCCTCAAACCGTGCAAAATAAAAGAGGCGGGTGGAGGACCTGAAAATGAGGTTTTGCTGACCAGAATGGCCAGAAGGTGTGCATGGTAATACCATTAGCATCAGGACAGTCAGGAGTCCCTCTGGGCTTCAGCAGCGGCAAACTGGTGGAAAGGAGCAGGATGAGGTCCTAGAGGCACGGGCACCTCCCAGCCTGTTACTTATTGATGCCGGAATGTTCCGAGACTAGAAAGAACCACCTTCTTATCTGTAGAATCAAGTGGTACATATGGTGGGTGTGTGGGTGTGTGGTATATATATGCATACATATGCCATGTAGTCCATATCCCATATCCAGGTATGTGGGCACTGGGGTATCTTTTGGAAAACTCCTGTTGAAATCATACCCACCTGGCTTTGATGAAACCCAAGCCTTGAAAATCAGTGGAGCCTGTGGTTGACACCTGCAAGAGGTCTTTGAAAATCACCCTATAAAAAGTTAAGCCGCTGGAGGATTTTCCAATGACCAGGAAGGACCTGTCTATTGGATATAATGATGAGGGGGTGTCAGCTGCAGAGAGCACTGGTCACATTTCACTGAGAGGGACGCCTTCCATGGTGGGAGAGTTGCCATTCCAAAGCAGTGGTTGACAAATACTTGGCTTCTCTAGGATTCATATTGGAATCCCCGTCTCCTAGCTCTTGGTTAGGCCTAAATCCCCTTTGTAGCATCATAATTCTTCCCAAGTTTGGCACATTCTGTTGTAGACTCTCCAAGTCATGTCTCCCCAAATCATATGTGAGTTTAGGGATCAACTGATGTGGAGCTGGAGAGTAAATATAAAAGATGCTTCCATCTCAACATCTTACGGAGACAGCTGTTGGAGCCCCAGGGGACGCAGAGAGTATTAAATAGAGCTAGAGATGGCAGGGCCGGGCATTTTGTCCTGTTCACAGGAGAAACCCCAGCGCCTAGGACAGTGCCCAGAATACAGCAGTGCTCCAGAAATATTTGCTGAAAGGATGGTGCCTTGAAGGCAGTGTTGGGCCAGAGATGTAGCTATTTGGTGGCAGGCAGTGCCGTGAAAGATGTGTGACCCTCAGGGGATCTTGTTTTGGAATCACCTACGAAGGACCCAAGAAGACAAGCCAGGAGCTTCAGCGGGGTCTCTGCTCCGGTCCTTGGGTGGAGGAAGGGAGACTCTAAGGCAGAGAAATGATGTGGACAGACTCCTGTAGGACTTCCAGGTTAAGGGTCTGATGTTTGTGAGGAGACTTGCATCCTGAAATCAAGAAGTAAAGGGCATCGTTTCCTCAAGAACATGAGCAGCTCTCAGAGTGACCTTGGGTGCAGGAGCCGATGGGCGCCTGATGTGTGTTACACTGAGCTCAGTGGAAAAGACGAGACCCATCTGTATGGTCAGATCACCCAAGGTGGCTGTTCTCTTGCTCTCGGTACGTCCCCTGCTTCATCTACACCTGCTCCGCACACGATCGTGCTTGCCCCCTGCCCCTCAGGACAGAACAGTTCCACCTGGTGGTTTATTAAAGGGAAACACCTGCCCTCCTAATGCTGGTTAACCTGAGGGGCTGTGAGGGGCGTGCCTCAGCGGCTGGTAGCTAATGAGCCTATGACGTCAGCTCCTGCTATAAATGGTCGTCTCCTTCATCCCTTGGGTAGTGAAGAGTTCTGTTGTGTCTTGTCTCGCGTCTGTCGGCTACGGTGGGGTGTTGCTCCGGGACCTTTCTCCACTGTCACTGATTCCGGGCTCTTTATTCCGTTTTGAGTCTGGGTAAGTGCAGGGTCTGCACGCCCGCGGAGTGCAGCCCAACGCATGCAAATCTCCCCACGGCAGTAAAGGAGCCCTTTTTTTCCCCCCCAAATGGTCAGCTTACAGTGGAAACTAGGACGAGAGGGTATTTATAAGAAGACAGGCAGAGGACTTCCCTGTTGGGTCGCCATCTTGGTTGGGCCACTAAGAACTCAGAGTTCTTGTAGAAGAAATATATCATTTATGGCAAAAAAAAAAAAATTCCCTTGTTCTCTAGTAGAGGCGAAGGGGCTGTTTTAGCAGATGATTGATCTGTATTTAACCATTTTTTCCCTTATATTCCTCCTCTGGCCTTATCACCTTTCCTTTTATCAAATCCTTTTAAAAACATGTTTGGGACGGCAGAACCTAACCATGCAATGTGTGCGAGGCTCTTTATGGATTTCAAAACACTTCCACACCCTCACCACAACAGATGCTCCACAGAGTAGCACGATCATATAACTGAGTCTATCAACCTTTTCTGTAAAGGGCCAGATGGTAAATGTTTTCAGCTGTGTGGGCTATAATCTCCATCGTGACTATTCAACTCTGCATTGTAGTGAGAGCAGCCATTGACGATGTGTAAAAGAATGAGCGAGGCTACGTGCCAATAAAGTTTTATTTACAGAAATCGGTAGCAGGCCAAATTTGGCCCGTGGGCCGGAGTTTGCAGGCCTTTGGACTAGACTCCTGCTATTTAAAGTGTGTTCTGTAGGCAGCATTACCAGCCTCGCCTGGGAGTTTCTTAGCAGTTCAGAATCCTGGTCCCAGACCTCCTGAGTCAGAATCTGCCTTTTAACAAGACCCAGGTGAGCAGCAATGAGCCGAATGGTGTAGGTTCCTTAAGGGAATGATTGGATTTTCCTCTCCTCATTGCTCCTAAAACCTACTGGGGCACATCCATTTTCCCCACCCCCGTCTCACTGGATCATATCTCAGGCTAGGTTTCTTGGCGTCTTCTGGGCATTAGAACAGTCTCACGTATAGCTTTGAAGAAGTCTGGGCCAATCTAACTGGATACTGTCTTAGCAAAAGCAATTCAAAGGTTCTCGGCTTTCCCCTTCAGCAGCCTGGCCAGCTGGAAAACCTTAGTGAAGAAAAGGCACAGGGTCTCTGCCTCACACCTATCTTGAGCCTTGCCCTCCTTCTCCCACGGTGTCCAGGAGGAGGGAGGGAGGTGAAGGAGTGAAGACTTCCGCTGGTGACGGTCTCCCCATCGGCTACTGGGATCCCATTTGCGCAGCCATCCCATATAGCATGCTCTTTCTCACATGCGGTACTGCCGTCGGGTGGGGGGGGGTACCTACTCCTAGGGGTCCTCGGACTCTTCCTAGTTTCCCCACCGTGTTATGACACTCGTGTCCTGGGGCAGGTCCCTCTGGCCCAGCTACGTTCAGCATCACTCTCTGGGCCTTAGGAAGACGCAGCCCCTCCCAGCTTTGGACGTGGAGGCTGTGCCAGCCTCAGCCTCTGACTTCTCCCCTCATCTTTTTTAAAAAAAAATTATTTATTTGTTTTTGGCTGCATTGGGTCTCGGTTGCTGCACACGGGCTTTCTCTACTTGCAAAGAGCAGGGGCTACTCTTTGTTGTGGTGCGCGGGCTTCTCAGTGCGGTGCCTTCTCTTGTTGCCGAGCACAGGCTCTAGGCGCGTGGGCTTCGGTAGTTGGGGCGTGTGGGCTCAGTAGTTGTGGCTCACAGGCTTCAGTAGTTGTGGCACGAGGGCTCAGTAGTTGTGGCTCGTGGGCTCTAGAGCGCAGGCTCAGTAGTTGTGGTGGAAAGGCTTAGCTGCCCCGCGGCATGTGGGATCTTCCCGGACCAGGGCTCGAACCCTTGTCCCCTGCATTGACAGGCAGATTCTTAACTACTGCGCCACCAGGGAAGTCTGAAAGTTTACTTTCATAAAAAGGAATCAGGCACATTTTGACCAAACACAGAAAATAGGGATGTTTGGTTTTAGCTTTGGTTACTATGATCTTTCCATTCTGATTTCAGCTCGGCTGGGAGAGCAAGAGCAGTAACGAGACCTTGGAATTCGGCCAAGTTTTCTTACCTGGGATCCATCATCTCTAGCGTGTGAAAAAGACAACGGTGAGTTCGATAAAATACAACTCTTGGGGAAAATGATTTATCTAAACAAAATTGTTTCGGGAGAAAAAGCCCTGAGTGTGTTTGGGTGAGCATAGTGTTGGTGTTGGCTCTGTGATTGGCAGGGCCTCGGGATTGGAATCTTCTGTGTGTATATAACGCAGCCGCCAGGAGCCTGATCTGCCTTCACCTTTGATTGGCAGAGGTCAGGGTTTCAACTGGGAAGTTTGTTGATTTATTTCTTGGTTTCCTGGTGTCCAGTTTGACAATCATGAACTCAGTCCCCAAACCACAAACTCAGTTCCTGTTGCCTTACTGAAAGCATTTAGATGACAAGCCAAGTTGGTCGTCATAACCTTGAGATGGGTGGGTCCGTGTGATGTTGAGGGGTGAGGACATGCATCTCATGACCAAATTCGAGTGCTCGTCTCATATGTCCTCCCCACTCCCATGTACCTTTCACTGTATCCTCATTGCAGCTGGAGAAAATCCACCTTATCCTTCCAGCTCCTCCACAAAGTTGCCACTGACAGCCCTCCTTTCAACCTTCCCTCCCAAGTAGGAAGTGGAGGAAGTAGTTCTGTCTTCCTTTATGGTTCTTGACACCTGGACTTGGGGCTCTTTACTTGCGTGTCTTCCCTCCCCTGGGATGTAAACTCCTTGAGTTTTAAGACTATGTGTTATTTATCATTGGATCCCCCATACAGCTTAGCACAGGGACTGGCACAAAGTCGACACTCGGTAGCCTTTCTCTTGCAGTCTAGTCATTATTATTCTGCAAGTTATGCATGCACGCAGTTCCAAAAGTGACATAGTTCCGTAGGCTTGCCCCCTCTAGTAACTTCTTACTCCATACTTCCCACAACCTCAACTGACTGTTTGGAAGCTACTCTTGATGCCTGTACGTTACAAGCTTATATCACCGCTTCTTAATTTTTCACTTTCACATCATCCACTGGCTTCCCATTTTGGAGGTTGAGGATTGAGTCTCTTTTTTTTTTTTTTATGTGTTTTTTTGTCACCACCTCTTTGCCCTGCCCCCACCACATGCACAGTTCCTATCCTCCCAGGCTGGAAATAGTCATTCCATAACTTTGTTTAGATCAAGATTCACAGTTGGCATGGTCATGACAATGTAATGCTGTTGACAACGGAGCCGTCCTAGCTGCTCTCGTGGGCTCCCTCTGGAAGTAGAAATAGGCTTTTAGTTTTTCTGGTTGGCTTCGTTTTCTAGGCATGTATCAGATGCCTTCTCAAGCCTTACCTTGGTTTTATATCTCTCCTCTGTGCATTCACACACGCCTTTCTGTGGTGGAGTGCACCCTTTGGTTGATTTCTGAGGAGGGGTGCAAGGGACATACATTTGAGACACTGCGTGGCTGAAAATGTCTTGACCTTTTATTGACAGCTTTATCTGGCTACGGAATTCCATGCCAAATGTCATTTTCCCTCAGCAGTTGGAAGGCATTGCTTTAGTTTCCTTCAGCTTCCGTCCGGTGTTGCTGTCGAGAATTTCAGTGCCACTCTTGATTCCTGATCCTTTGTGTCAAAACTGTTGCTTTCTCCTCCCTCTCTGTCGACGCTTTGACCATCTTCTCTTGGTGCTTGGTGGTCTTAGATTTCATGATGAGGCAACCTGGTGTGAGTCTCTTGTTAAGCATTGCCCTGGATGCGCTGTGGGTAAACTTTGCAAATTGCAAAAGCAAGCCTCTTGTTTCTGGGAAGTTTTCTTGGATTGCGTGATGATTTCCAAGTCCCTGTTTTCATTGTTCTCTACTTTGTATCCCCCAATTTTTTTGAATTTTGTGTTTCTGGACATTTTATGTCACCTCCCCCTCCTTATTTTTTCTTCTCCCATTTTTCTTTGTCTTTTAAGGTGATTTTGTGGGCAGATTTTCTCAACTTTCCTTCCAATCCTTAAAGTATTTGATTTCTACTATTATACTCTAAAATTCTAATTGCTGTCATTTTTATTCTGAGTGTTCCTTTTTCATGACATTTATCCTTGTTTCATGCATGTGATATTTTCTGTCCTTCTCCAAGGATATTAATTTCCTTGGATTTTCCTTCTTGAATGTTCCTTTTCCTCCTCCTTTCCTTCTCCTTCTCTTACTGCTCCAAATTTCTTCCTTTTGCGTTATACGCCACTCCCCCCAACTGTTGGGCAGTCCTTGACCATTGATGTGTGAGAGTGGGGCGCTAAGACTGAAAGGAAGCTCTGAGCACATGGGGGAAGCTGTTTACTACAGGCTTAGTTCTAAGGCAACTGGCCTTTGGATCAGGAACCTTCTGATGTCAGTTTCTTCAGACAAGTTTTTCTGCAACTGATGAGATTGCTCTGAGGGGACTCCTGCACGCCTACCTGCACACTGGAGCATGCAGAGCTATCAGCGTTGGGGGAGCTGAGTATGGGAAGCTGGGAGAAGTTGTAGTGTTGGTGTCTCAGTGTTTAGAATATATATGTTGATTAATTCCATCCCCGCAGTTGGGACAAAGATGTCTCCACACGTTGCCAAATCGCCCCAAGTTGAGAAGCAGCACTTTCCCAGGCAGAGACTCCCTGTTTGTCTCTTTTCGAAGAATAAACACTCGTTTTTGTTCTGGGTTTAGTGGACATTAGATCCTTAGTTGTTGAGAGGATCTCAGAGTTTAACTGTTTCTTAAATAAACATTCTACGAACCCTTCTATCATTAGCTCTACATTTGTACTTTTTTGCTGGGGTGTCTGGGCCAATCAATTCCTGAGCCTTTGGAGGTTCCTTAATACCGGTTTCCCCCACTGCTGATTTAGCGTCCCAGTTTCTTGGGCCTAATAAATCAATTAACATCACCAGCTGCTGAAATTTTGTTCCTCTTATCTCTTTTTCTTCGTTGTCCCGGGTTTCTGCGTTTCGTGAATGTGTTCAACAGTCATGAGAGTTAAGGAAAGGATTTGAGGAAGGGGAAGAGGTACAAGTGTGTATTAATGGGAAGCTGAATCAACCACTTTCAAGTTGTAGAAATGGTATCTATAATTTTTGGGGAGGGGGCACAGGTAGGGAGCTGTCTTACGAGAACTGCAGGAAGGAGCAGTGGCTAATAGGTGCATTTAATCCACCGTGTTTAAGCACAAGTGCCTGCTCAGTGGATATATGTTGAATGAATACTCGATATTTTGCATCATATTTTTGTAGTAGCTTGAGTAATTTAAAGTTGGCCTATTTCCGTACTCCAAAGACCAACCAAAATAGCATGTTTCCACCCAATAATGCTGTGGGTACACAAAGCACTTGAAAGGGAGATGGACGTGGGGAAGAAGCCTACTACGTACTTGGCTCCTACCTTGGCTCCATGCCAGTATTCCTTGATGGACGATTTGCTCTTTCCTTGAGGACGCACTGGTGTGGTATTAATCCCCTCATGTGCCATGTTTGGGTCTTGAGAGCCTGTCCTCATCTTTCCTGTGTGAGAAAAGGAGAGAAGGAGAATTGAGTCTCTGGGAAACGTGAACATGGTGGCTGGAACACGTCGATTCCAGTGGCCTTAGCTTTAGGCCTTAGCCTGCTCTCCATGCCCTACCCCGACTCTTGTCCATTATAGGAAAGGTAGGGTGGTTCTTCACTGGCCCTTCCCTTCCAGAACTCCAGATTCTGTCCTCTCATTGGTTTACTTTCTCCTCAGTCCCAGTCAGAGGAGGCGGGGTGGAAGGGTGAGTCTATTTACTGTGGCTCAGCTGCTTTATCTAATTTAGGGAGACAAATTCAGCAAGTCACAGCAGTCTTCTGACTAGGTTATACCAACTGGTACCTAGTCAGAAGACTGCTATGACTTGCTGAATTTGTCTCCCTAAATTAGAGTAATGCCAACTGGTACCAAAGTTACCACTGGTATGGAATACACTGGTGCCAATATATTGTCACTGCCTGAATCATAAATATAATTAGTTTGACTTCTTAACCTTTATTCTTCCAAAAATAAAAAAACAGAATAACATTTTGTGGGAAAATTCCTGATACACACTTTCCTCCTCTAAGATTAGATAATCCCAAACAGAACTTGAAACTATTAATCATTTTATAAAACGCTTCTCACTTGATTGTAGCTTAAGTAATACAAACAATATAGAGGTTTTTAGTGCTGTCACAAATACTCTAATTGTCTTCTCTTTTCCTGGCATGCCATAGGATGTCAGTCCTCTGATTGTTTTGAAGGTAGGCATGACCAGAAGACTTGGATTGGTTTTAAAAAAAAATGGGAGGAGATGCTTTAAGAGTCAGTATGTAACTTAGCATTTACTCTCTGCCTAGCTTGTTTATTATGGAAGAATATCCAGATGGAGTTCCCATCAACCTTGCTCCCCAAGTGATTGCATTGAGCGTAAACCTGTGCAAACTGCTGTAATACATATAATACAAGAAAGAATGAGGTTTTTGTTGAGTGAAGCACTAAGACTTGGGAGCTGTTTGTTACTGTAGTGTAATCTAGTCTCTACTGACTGATACAAGCTTGATACTTGTTGGAGTTTGATAGAAACTTGACAGTTGATGGAGTTTGTATAATTCAGAAGTGTTTGTACTATCTTCCAGTGAAATGTGTCTGTGTGTGTGTTAGACAGATACCAACAAAACTGCTTTGTTTGAACCTGGGTTGGGAGTCTGGAGACCCAGCTTGGCCCTCCTTCCTTCCCTGTGTACTCCTGATACACCTTCTCACAATCTTATCAGAAGACAGTTTGAAAACCATTACTAAAGGCTCCCAAAGTAATATCGAGAAGTTTTCGTGACAAGAGTTTTAGGCTTTCTTTTTATCCAGCAGCAGTGGGAAAAAGTCCACTCCATAACCACTAAATAATAAGCTAAAACTCATTATAATCAGGCAAATGAAATAAAGACTAAAGCAACGGAGGTCTTTTCCCAGTGAATGTTACCATAATCACATACCTGCGGGTTCAGTATGAAGGCAGGGTTGTGTGCTTGCATTTCCATATGTAGCAGAACTTTGAGAACAGGACTGAATAATAGTATGGGAACCGGGAGATACTACAGTAGCTTGTCCTGCCCTGGGCCTGCTTTCATCTTCTCCAGCTCACCTGATTGCTCATCTCCATCAGCATGATCTTTTAGTCCAAGCTAAAGGTCACAATGCTTTCAAGCATCCTCAAATGTTAGGGTGTCCTAGTCCTTTGAAAATCTGAATTAAACCATGGACTCCAGGAAAAAAATCACATCTACACACTTCATATGTACATCAAATTGCAGCAGTTTTAAGGCCTACCTGAACCTCAGCTTAAGAAATCCTGGTCAAATAGTTCTCCAAATATATCCAGAATGAATTTGCCCTCTTGAAGACATGTGTATTTCCTTATTGGGTTGAGATGTGTGTGAAATAGGGACACTATATTTAATAGTTTTTCATATTGGTTAATATTTCAAGAGCGTCTCAAATGGTAGAATTCTTTAATTCCATCTTTTTTTTTTATATAGGTAGAAAATAGAAAACAGACGGAATCATGTGCAATCATATGGTATTTGTCCTATGGTGACTGGCTTATTTCACTTAGCATAATGCCTTCAAGGTTCATCCATGTTGTAGCCTGTGTCAGAACTTCCTTTTTAAGGCTGAATAATACTCCATTGAGTATATAGACCACATTTTGTTTATCCGTACCTCCGTTGATGGACACTTCAGTTGCTTCCACCTTCTAGCTGTTGTGAATAATGCTGCTGTGAACATGGGTATGCAAATATCCAAGCACTTGCTTTCAATTCTTTTCAATATATATCCGGAAGTGGACTTGATGGAACATGTGGTAATTCTATTTTTAAATTTTTTGAGGAACTGCCACACTGCTTTCCATAGCAGGTGCACCATTTCACTTTCCCACCAGCAGGGTACAAGGGTTCCTCCATGTGCCTGCCAACAGTCACCTTCTGCTTTTTGATAATAGCCATCCTTATGGGCGTGATGTGGTATCTCAACATGGTTTTGATTTGCTTTCCCTTAATGCTTAGTTATGTTGAGCGTCATTGCATGTGGTTATTGGCCATTTATATATCTTTGCAGAAATGTCTGCTCAAGTCCTTTGCTCATTTTTTAAATTGGGTTTTTCATTGTTGAGTTGTAGGAGTTCTTCATATACTCTGGATATTAACACTTTATCGGAAAAATGATTTTCAAATATTCTCTCCCCTGGGTTGCCTTTTCACTGTGATAGTGTCCTTTGCACAGTTTTGAATTTTGATGTAGTCAAATTTCTTTTCTTTCTTTGGTGTCATATCCAATAAATGATTTCCAAATCTAAAGTCATGAAGCTTTCTTCCTATGTCTTCTTCCAAGAGCTTTATGGTTTTAGCTCTTATATTTAAGTCTCTGATCCATTCTGAGTTAACTTTTGTATATGATGTAAGAGAAGGGTTCAACTTCATTCTCTTGCATATGGATATCCAGTTTTTCTAACACCATTTGTTGAAAAACCTGTCCTTTCCCCATTGAATGGCCTTGGCACTCTTCGAAATTCACTTGGCAGTGTATTGAAGGGTTTATTTCTGGGCTGTCTGTTCTATCCTTTAGTATATACGTTTGTCTTTATGCCAGTGCCACACTGTTTTGATGACTGTAACTTTAATAAATTTTGAAATCGGGAGGTGTGGGACTTGCAAATTTGTTCTCTTTGAAGATTGTTTTGTCTGTTGAGGTCCCTTCAGATTTTATATTAATTTTAGAATAGATTTTCCTTTCTACAAAGGAAATTTTGTAATTGCTACAAAAAATTGGTGGGATTTTGATAGGGATTGCATTGAATCTGTAGATATCTATGGGTAGTATGGACATCTTAACGATGTTAAGTCTTCCAATCCATGAACCCAGGATATCTTTATTTGTGTGTTCTTTAATTTCTTCATTGCTCTATAGTTTTCAGTATAAGTCTTTGACCTTCTTGCTTAAGTGTAATCCTAAGTACTTAATTCTTTTCAGTATTATAAACGGAATTATTTTTTCAATTTCCTCTTTGGATTGTTCATTGTGTATAGAAAAAACTCATTTTTGCATGCTGATCTCATGTTGGACAACTTTGCTGAATTTGTTTAGTAGTCTCAACGATTTTGGGGGGAATGTTTAGGGTTTTCCATATATAAGATCATGTCATATGTGAACAGAGGTAATGTTCTTCCTTTTCAACTTGGGTGTCCTGTGTTTCTTTTTCTTGCCTAATTGCTTTGGCTAGAAGTTTCAGTACTATGAATAGAATTGAAGTGGTAAAAGTGGGCATCCTTACCTTGTTTCTGGTCTTAGAGGAAATGTTTCCCACCTTTCACCATTCTCTATAACGTTGGTTGTGAGCTTTTAATATTCGGCCGTTGTTATGTTGAAATTTTTCCTTCTATTCCTAGGTTTTTTTTTTTTTTTTTTTTAGCATTTTGATTATAAGTGTGAAGTTTTTCAATTGCTCATTCTGCATCGAGATGATGTGGTTTTTTTTTTCATTCTTTAATGTGGTGTATTACATTGATTCCATCTTTTTTTTTTAACATCTTTATTGGGAGTATAATTGCTTTACAATGGTGTGTCAGTTTCTGCTGTATAACAAAGTGAATCAGCTACACATATACATATATCCCCATATCTCCTCCCTCTTGAGCCTCCCTCCCACCCTCGCTATCCCACCCCTCTAGGTGGTCACAGAGCGCAGAGCTGATCTCCCTGTGCTCTGTGGCTGCTTCCCACTAGCTATCTATTTTACATTTGGTAGTATATATAAGTCCATGCCACTCTCTCACTTTGTCCCAGCTTACCCTTCCCACTCCCCGTGTCCTCAAGTCCATTCTCTACGTCTGCGTCTTTATTCCTGTCCTGCCCCTAGCTTCTTCAGAACCAATTTTTTTTTTTAGATTCCATACATATGTGTTAGCATATGGTATTTGTTTTTCTCTTTCTGACTTACTTCACTCTCTATGACAGTCTCTAGGTCCATTCACCTCACTACAAGTAACTCAGCTTTGTTTCTTTTTATGGCTGAGTAATATTCCATTGTATATATATGCCACATCTTCTTTATCCGTTCATCTGTTGATGGACATTTAGGTTGCTTCCATGTCCTGGCTATTGTAAATAGAGCTGCAGTGCACATTGTGGTACATGACTCCTTTTGAATTATGGTTTTCTTAGGGTGTATGCCCATTAGTGGGATTGCTGGGTGGTATGGTAGTTCTACTTGTAGGTTTTTTTTTTTTTTTTTTGATATGCGGGCCTCTCACTGTTGTGGCCTCTCCCATTGCGGAGCACAGGCTCCGGACGCGCAGGCTCAGCGGCCATGGCTCACGGGCCCAGCCGCTCTGCGGCATGTGGGATCTTCCCGGACCGGGGCATGAACCCGTGTCTCCTGCATTGGCAGGCGGATTCTCAACCACTGCGCCACCAGGGAAGCCCCTACTTGTAGTTTTTTAAGGAACCTCCATACTGTTCTCCATAGTGGCTGTATCAATTTATATTCCCACCAACAGTGGAAGAGGGTTCCCTTTTCTCCACACCCTCTTCAGCATTTGTTGTTTGTAGATTTTCTGATGATGCCCATTCTCACTGGTGTGAGGTGATATACCTCATTGTAGTTTTGACTTGCATTTCTCCAATAATTAGTGATGTTGAGCACCTTTTCATGTGCTTTTTAACCATGTGTATGTCTTCTTTGGAGAAATGTCTATTTCGACTTTCCACCCAGTTTTGGATTGGGTTGCTTGTTCTTTTGATATTGAGCTGCATGAGCTTCTTGTATACTTTGCAGATTAATCCTTTGTCAGTTGCTTCATTTGTACATATTTTCTCCCATTCTGAGGGTTGTCTTTTTATCTGTTTATGGTTTCCTTTGCTGTGCAAAAGCTTTGAAGTTTCATTAGGTCCCATTTGTTTATTTTTATATATATTTCCATTTCTCTAGGAGGTGGGTCAAAAGGATCTTGCTGTGATTTATGTCATGGAGTGTTCTGCCTATGTTTTCCTCTAAGAGTTTGATAGTGTCTGGCCTTACGTTTAGGTCTTTAATCCATTTTGAGTTTATTTTTGTGTATGGTGTTAGGGAGTGTTCTAATTTCATTCTTTTACATGTATGTAGCTCTCTGGTTTTCCCAGCACCACTTATTGAAGAGGCTGTCTTTTCTCCATTGTACATTTTTGCCTCCTTTATCAAAAATAAGGTGACCATATGTGTGTGGGTTTATCTCTGGGCTTTCTATCCTGTTCTATTGATCTATATTTCTGTTTTTGTGCCAGTACCATACTGTCTTGATTACTGTAGCTTTGTAGTATAGTCTGAAGTCAGGGAGCCTGATTCCTCCAGCTCCGTTTTTCTTTCTCAAGATTGCTTGGGCTATTTGGGGTCTTTTGTGTTTCCATACAAATGGTGAAATTGTTTGTTCTAGTTCTGTGAAAAATGCCATTGGTAGTTTGATAGGGATTGCAGTGAATCTGTAGATTGCTTTGGGTAGTATAGTCATTTTCACAATGTTGTTTCTTCCAATCCACGAACATGGTATGTCTCTCCATCTGTTTGTATCATCTTTAATTTCTTTCATCAGTGTCTTATAGTTTTCTGCATATAGGTCTTTTGTCTCCTTAGGTAGGTTTATTCCTAGGTATTTTATTCTTTTTGTTGCAGTGGTAAATGGGAGTGTTTCCTTAATTTCTCTTTCAGATTTTTCATATTAGTGTATAGGAATGCCAGAGATTTCTGTGCATTTATTTTGTATCCTGCTACCTTACCAAATTCATTGATTAGCTCTAGTAGTTTTCTCCATATCTTTTTAAAATGTAGCGTTAAAAATATTTTCAAATAAAGTCCAGGCTAAAGGAAGCATTGATGTGTTGTCTCATTGCTATCTGTGCACATAGATAAGGACTCTCCACTTTTCCTTCTGAGAAGTCCCCTTGATTTCCTAGGCTTCGATCTTTTGCTCCTCACTTTCCTTGTGGTCTCCTCATGAAAATATCCTCAACTATAGAAATACTTACTTCTTACGAAAAATACAACCCTAGAAGCATAGATGGTTAAAACTTAAAATGACTTCAGAGTTTATTTTGTCACAAGGACACAGAGCTTGCTTTTTAAAGAATATTATTGAAGTATATTTCAACAGTTCAGGCTTCTTATTTCATTATGTGTTTAAGGCTTAGTACATAGATAAAAACAGAAAAGTGATTATATATCTGGGACTAGCTGTGAGTAGATTCAAAACTATTCCACTTCAATTAGAAATGTCTTTTTCCCAGTTTTACTTTTGTGAAAGCTATTTTATTGGTGTACATTAGTATGCTAATCAGAAAAAGCCAATTTACCAAAGAAGTTTCACTTATCTCATTGAGTGTTTAAAACAACCCAGTGAGGTAGATATAATTCCCAGTAGACATATACAGGCCAAAAGTGATTACAAAATAGTGGTCAAAAAGACATGTGGAGAATTCAAGAGAGAAGGAATATGATTACAACTTGGGAAAGGAGTTAAAAGTGTAAGTTACGTTGTACAGAATATAAGGATTAAACACTTAAATGCAAGCAAAAGTTTTAAAAGGGATTTAGTAGTTTAGCATTATAATAGAAATAGCCATGTGAAGTCATGACCTTAAATAGAAAAATCATTCTAGCTCTATTACTACAGTGACCTGGAAACAAACTGCTAGTGCATAGGTAGAAGTCCTTACTATGCACCCTGACTGCCCAGATTTGGGCTCTTAATTCTGCTTTCCAATAAAAGAGCATTTTGTGAGTATTGGATTTTATATTTTGCTAGAGGGAAACACAAGGTGGGTATGAAATACTTTACCAAAAAGGTGAGTCTGTGGAAGGCTGAGTCCATGATGAATACTGAAAAGGAGAACAATTAATATAAAGTACCTAAAAGGAAATCATAATAAAAATGAAAGATGACAAGCATGGCAAATATTCTGTTCTGTATTTTATTTCCTAAAGGGAGTATTGACTTTCAAGGGTGTCGGTAAACAAGCTACTGAAATGCTTGGGGATCCCCCTACGCTCATCAAGAAAACTGAAATTAAAAGATTTTACAGTATAGCTGATTCACTTTGTTATACAGCAGAAACTAACACACCATTGTAAAGCAATTATACTCCAATAAAGATGTTAAAAAAACAAAAAATAAAAATAAGTAAATCCCTTATTTTTCAAGTCAAAAAAAAAAAATAGATTTTATGGTGGCCAACTCAGGTTGATGTTGCCAGCACAGAAGGATGGGCTATGTGGAGACTGTCTATTTTATTTTATTTTATTTTAACATCTTTATTGGAGTATAACTGTTTTACAATGGTGTGTTACTTTCTGCTTTACAACAAGGTGAGTCAGTTATACATATACATATGTTCCCTATCTCTTCCCTCTTGCGTCTCCCTCCTACCCTCCCTATCCCACCCCTCTAGGTGGTCACAAAGCACCGAGCTGATCTCCCTGTGCCATGTGGCCGCTTCCCACTAGCGCTCTGTTTTACATTTGGTAGTGTATGTATGTCCCTGCCACTCTCTCACTTCGTCCCAGCTTACCCTTCCCCCTCCCCGTATCCTCAAGTCCATGCTCTAGTAGGTCTGTGTTTTATTCCCGTCCTACCCCTAGTCTCTTCATGACATTTTTTTTTCTTAGCTCTCATATATATGTGTTAGCATACTATATTTGTTTTTCTCCTTCTGACTTACTTCACTCTGTATGACAGACTCCAGATCTATCCACCTCATTATAAATAACTCAGTTTCATTTCTTATTATGGCTGAATATTCCATTGTATATATGTGCCACATCTTCTTTATCCATTCATCTGTTGATGGACACTTAGGTTTCTTCCATGTCCTGGCTATCGTAAATAGAGCTGCAATGAACATTTTGGTACATGACTCTTTTTGAATGATGGTTTTCTCAGGGTATATGCCCAGTAGTGGGATTGCTGGGTCGTATGGTAGTTCTATTTGTAGTTTTTAAAGGAACCTCCATACTGTTCTCCATAGTGGCTGTATCCATTTACATTCCCACCAGCAGTGCAAGAGGGTTCCCTTTTCTCCACACCCGCTTCAGCATTTATTGTTTCTAGATTTTTTGATGATGGCCATTCTGACCGGTGTGAGATGATATCTCGTTGTAGTTTTGATTTGCATTTCTCTAATGATTAATGATGTTGAGCATTCTTTCATGTGTTTGTTGGCAGTCTGTATGTCTTCTTTGGGGAAATGTCTATTTAGGTCTTCTGCCCATTTTTGGATTGGGTTGTTTGCTTTTTTGTTACTGAGCTGCATGAGTTGCTTATAAATTTTGGAGATTAATCCTTTGTCAGTTGCTTCATTTGCAACTATTTTCTCCCATTCTGAGGGTTGTCTTTTGGTCTTGTTTATGGTATCCTTTGCTGTGCAAAAGCTTTGAAGTTTCATTAGGTCTCATTTGTTTATTGTTTTTATTTCCATTTCTCTAGGAGGTGGGTCAAAAAGGATCTTGCTGTGACGTATGTCATAGAGTGTTCTATTTTAAAATGTAAGGATTTTGGCTGTACGTCAGTGCATCTAGGGGGAGGTAATGTTTTCTTTTCACCATCCATCAGTGGTCTTGCCGCAGGTAAGGTCATAAACTGGACCTTGTTGCCGGCACGCCATCAAGGTTTGCACACCTGGGTATTCGGTCTAAGCTGCAAGCTGGCCTCTCTCCTTAAACCAAGGGCTCCCACCTTTCTTTGGGAGAATAGCCAGATACCATAAAGAATTTGTTATAAAGAATTTACTCGGGCAAGGGACCCCATTGGAAGCAGGGAAGTTAGAACTTTCTGGGGACATATGTACCAGCTGAAAGACCCACCCCGTGATTCTGCCCCCCTCCTACTTGGGAGGAGCTGACTATAAGTATCCTTGTCAAGAATCACGCTACTCACCAACTTAATTGGAAGGGTATCAACTTTTGCAACACTGGAAATAATACTCCATGAAACGGCACAAAGTATCTGGTTTCCAGAACGAGGACTTTGGAAGTTTTCATGCAAACTTAATCTAAAATGAGACATTGTGATTTAAGTGATGAAAGTGGAAAATTAAATCATCTTACAAGCTACACTCAAAGTCCCTAGTTTCTGGGTGTAGATAAAATCATTCCACCAACTTGAGATGAACTACTGAAAGAGTTGAGTACTGTCAACGAAAAGAGTTACCTTGAAGAGAGGTATTTTGTGTTTTATTAATTGGGGAATTTAAAAAAAGTGGATGAAACGCCAGTGATTGAAAGCAAAATTATTTTTTTCTGCACTGCGCCTAAAGTAGCCATGAAGAATACACTTTGGGATCAAATGCAGCTGATGGCTGTAACTGAGTTGGGAAGGATGCTGAGATGCACCCTTGCCCAGCGAGAGAGGGCTCTAATCAAATTAAGGATGTCTCCCCTAGGTGCCAGCTCAAATTCCCACACCATGCTAAGGGTTCTTTGTTGTGAAGTGGTGAGAAGTTACCCTCCATATGTTTGAATAGCTTCCAATCTGGTTTGGGAATTGAGACACAAAAAGGTGAGGAAATAGAACATTTCTCAGGCAATAGAGACACTCCCGTAAAGCTTTCCTGTGCCCCGCCTCGTGGGACTAATTGCTCCCCTTTTGCTACTTCCATTAGCATTTTAACCTGATTATTGCCCCCCTGTTAGTTTGCAATGCCCTCACGGGTAGTGACTGCACTACGATGCCTGCAGGGCCCCTGGAGCCCTGTTTCCTGAGCTGAGGGGCCTTCACTGACAAAAGGATGAGCCTACGACCAGGGTCACGGGAAAGAACAGGGTGTAAGTACCAGGTTTGGCTCTGTTACCAGGCCCCTTTTGTTCCCTAACCACCCCCCCGGCCCCAGGTTTTCTGGGCGCATTTCTACGGCTGTCCCACTGAGTCTATCAGCTGCACTTTCAACTTCCAAATAAATTCCTCTTCACTTGAAGGTCCGCAGAGTTGAGTTTCCCTTGCTTGAAACTGTTACCGAGCCACGTTCATTCTGCTTGCTGCGCAGCAAACGCCGAGACGCTGAGGTTTGCCGCAAAGAGAGGGTTTACCCTGAATTCGAGGGGCGAGGGACATTTATGGGATAATGAATAAAGAAGCAGGGCGGTCTGAGGGGGCGGGGGAGTGCGGGGAAGGGTGATTTAGGGAATAGGTGGAGTAATTGTCATTCTGCACAGGCGTGTCTAAGCCACAGGCCTCTGCACGTTAAAAAAAAATGGAGGTGCTTAGCATGATTTAAGGGTGGAGTTTTCGGCCCTCTGATATCAAGGTATGGACACTCGGACGTGCCCAGTTGGAGGGTCGGTGGTCCTATCCAGTCGTAAGCAGCTCGGGTCAAAGTAGACACAGGTGACTCCGAGTTCCTGGAAAGTAATTCAGGCAAACATCTTTTGTTTAGGCTACTTGCAGCCTGGAGGACGTGCAAGTCTTAAAACGACCTTGATTAGTGAAGGCGGGTGAAATGGATTCGACTAATGATTACCCACAGTTTTAAAACCGAGCACCCTGCCTGGGACTTTGTTCCACAGATATCTGGCTTTTTGTCCCCCTTCACGCCCTTGACCCCATCACCATACTTCCTGTGTGAGGTGGGGTGATAAGGGGAGTCACATAATCTAAGAGCCGATGAAAACTCCCAGAGCAAGGGATTGCCAGCCAGTTGACCCTGTGTTCGAGTTTTAGCTCTGCCACCTACTGTTGGATCTTGGGTGAGTGATTTCTCCTTCCTGACACCCAGTTAACCCAGAATGAATCGGACGCAAAGTCTGCCTCGGGAAATTGCTATGAGGATCAAGACAGAGAATATATACTAGGCATACAGCTCAGTACTGGTTACTCACCTCCCCTGTCCCCCCTACTCTAGGTGCAATAATTGAGTCATTGCCATGTCTATTTTGGATATTGTCGTTTAAATCCTTTAGCCTCTTCGGTAGCGATGCTTTGTTTCCCTGGCTGCAGGGAAAAGGCGTGACCTCCCCCAGTCCCTGGAGGGTGGGCTGTCTGCAGTAGTTGCTCATCATATACACGTAGAGTGAGTCAGTGCTTGGGAGGCATATTTGCAGCCGTAGGGTGGGCTCGTCTTGCTTTACTTCCTTAGCGGCGCGCTGTCTGTCCTCCGTGGTCTTGCTGACTGGTCACATTTCTAGCCTCCCTCCTGGAGGGGCTTCCAGGGGTAACACTGGACAGACGAGGACTGACTTCAGGGTTCCCCTTGAAAATCCTTGCAAACCAGCACCGGACGGTGCTAACGGCCTCCAGCCACAGACCCCTAGGAAGATAGCTGGAGGTGAACAAATTAGGTTTCTTACAGAGAGCAAGAATGCACACCTGCAGGCCAAGCGGGACACCTGAGTCAGAGAGAAACCTTGTGCAGGAAACAGGTAACGAAGCAGGCGTGAAGCTGCTCTTCTTTCAAAGGCCTGTTTGCAGGCCTGGCCCTTGGCCTTCGTCTGGGAGTCTAGACTTCGGGAATGTTCCCACCATTTGCAAACTGACAAGAGGGGCTCGCTGCGCTCCAGCCGTCTGTGCCGGCCGCGAGGTGATGCCGAGTGCCTGCCTCTCTTCTGGGAGTCTGAACTGTTGTACGCGCTAGGCCGGAAGTGCCTGTGTCATCAGCCCCCACTAAAAACATGGGCCACTGAATCTCGAATGAGGTTCCCGGCTGATGGCATTTCACAGGCATAGTCACAGCTCGATCGATCCTGGAGGAATTAAGCATGTCCTGTGAGAGCCACTGGGAGAGGCCTCTGGAAGCCGGAGCCTGGTTTTCTCTGGACTTGACTCATACACCTTTTCCCTTGGCTGATTTTTGCGTTGTATCTTTTCACTGTACTCCATCTCGGCCATGCCTCCGACTGTACGCTGGGCCCTGTGAGTCTTCCTAGTGTATCACCGAACTTGGGAGTGACCCTGGGAATCCCTGGCACACTTACCAGGGGATTTGAACTCAAGGTAGGTGACTCTGGGGAGGGTGTAAGGAAGCAGGACTTCGCTCTGGGTGGCTCGGTCTCGGGAAGCAGCGGTCCTTCTGGGACGGGGTAACGTGATGAACCTCATTTAGGAGGAGGGGAGATGAGAGCAAGGCCAACGCTGTAATTGATAAAGAAGCAGCAATCATTTATATGAGCCCGGAGAGGGGGACATTTTGTCGTTTGTGGCTTGGGCGATGTTGGTGTTTTGTCTGTGTTCAGACATGACCGCAGAGGACTCTTGTTTTTGTCTTGATCCATCCCGGTCACAGGGTGACCTTGACTGATGCCGCTGTTCTGTGAAAGTGTTCATGTTCAACAGGACAACACCAAGGCCTGGCTGGGAGGGCCTGCCAGCTCCTTGATGACAGGGGCTCCTTTTCTTTTCCTCAACAGTAATTCAATCTGAAATGGTCTGGTCTGTGAGGCCACAGATTCCGTTTATACGGAAAAATTTCTCCATAATGGTTTAGGCCTTGATAACTATAATACGTCTCTACTTTCCTGTGTCCATTGAGTGAAAATCCTACTGACCACGACCCCGGAAGAGTCTTGACCCATAGGCTGCGGATCAAACGACCTTGCACCTTGTAGTAAGTGCTCACCAGCGCACCGCTTCCCCCTGGACAGCGGGCTCTCCTAACGTGCGGCTACATCTAATTTCATGGCTTTGCTCCTTGGCACTTATTTCAACAGTCTTGTGTTGGGGATCCAATCCTGTGCATTTTAAGGCAGCACTGGCCAAGGCCATTCACATCTCCCTTTTCCTGAAGCCCAAGGCTACAGCTGTGGCTCTAGCCATCTCTGCAGGCAGCTACTTGCAAGACCCAGCACTATTTTTTTTTAAAAATTATTATTGGAGCATAGTTGCTGTACAATGTTGTGTTAGTTTCAGGTGTACAGCAAAGTGAATCACCTATACGTGTACATATAGCCACTCTAATTCCCTTCCCATTTAGGTCACCACAGATCATTGAGTAGAGTTCTCTGTGCTATACAGTACGTTCTCATTAGTTATCTATTTTATACGTGTATATATGTCAATCCCAATCTTCCAATTGGTCCCACCCCCACTTACCCCCTTGGTAACTGTAAGTTCTTTTTTTTTTAATGTCTATTTAGGTCTTCTCCCTATTAAATTTTTTAAAATTAATTGATTTTTATTTATTTATTTTTGGCTGCGTTGGGTGTTCGTTGTTGCACGCGGGCCTTCTCTCGTTGCGGCGAGTGGGGTCTACTCTTCATTGCGGTGCGTGGGCTTCTCATCACGGTGTCTTCTCTTGTTGCGGAACACGGGCTCTAGGTGCACGGGCCTCAGTAGTTGTGGCTCGCGGGCTCTAGAGCGCAGGCTCAGTAGTTGTGGCGCACGGGCTTAGTTGCTCCGTGGCATGTGCGATCTTCCCGGACCAGGGTTCGAACCCGTGAGCCCTACATTGGCAGGCGGACTCTAAACCACTGCACCACCAGGGAAGCCCACTGTAAGTTCTGTACATCTGTGACTCTATTTCTGCTTTGCCAATAAGTTCATCTGTACCATTTTTCTAGATTCCACATTTAAGCGATATTATACGCTATTTGTTTTTCTGTTTCTGACTTACTTCGTTCTGTATGACAGTCTCTGGGTCCATCCACATCTCTGCAATTGGCGCTATTTCATTCCTTTTTATGGCTGAGTAATATTCCATTGTAGGTATGAAATCTTCTTTATCCGTTCCACTGTTGATGGACATTTAGGTTGCTTCCATGTCCTGGCTATCGTATCGAATAAATAGTGCCGCAGTGAACATCGGGGTGCCTGCATCCTTTCGAATTATGTTTTTTTCTGGCTATATGCCCAGGAGTGGGATTAAGACCCAGTGCTTTCTGACTCCATCCTGCAGCTCCACAGGCATCTGGCCCTCTGACAGGCACACTTCTTTGCCCTTTGCTCTGGGTACACCTGAAATCCTAATGCCAACCAATTTCCAGCAGCAGCAGCAGCTCTGGGCTGCTAGGCACAGGTGGAATGTGTCTTCCAAACCCATCAGGATCTGCCCCTTCCCTTCTGTTCACTTGAATATTCCACCTCTCCCCCGGGCTCCTCTTTCCACGTCTGAGCAGTGGGGCAGGGCTGCAGGTGCCGTAGCTCAGGAAGTGTTGTGCCACGAAATGGGAAGCTCTTCTGCAGGTGATTGTGAGGGTTTCCAGGGAGCTCTCTCCTCTTGTCTGGGAAGGGATTGGGTCTAGGAGCTCTGCTGTTCCTGGAGGGGAGTGCATCTTATCTTTAAACCTGCATCCCTCATCATGGCCTCTTTGACATCTGAGGTGGGGCTTGTTGTGCTGACAGGGCCCATCTCAGTGCATCCTTTGGTGGGGGGACAGGTGGCTGCCAGCAATTGGTGGTCCCCTGAGCTTAGGATATGGAGACCCAGTGCCTTTCCTCTGCTGTGAGTTCTCACTGCTAGTTGCAGAGAAGGATCCTATGCAGTACTTCACACCAGTCATTCTAATTTGATCAGTCAGCAATTGTGGAGGGCAAAATCTTAATATTAGGGAACCTGGTTACAGTTGTGACAGAGCTTCTCAATTTGTCCTGTCCAAAACGGGAGCCCCTGGTGCTTATGGCTCTTGAGCCCTTGACGTGTGACTGGTCTGCATTGAAATGTACTGTGTTGGTAAAACACACTGGATTCCGAAGACAATACAGTCCAGAATATAAAACATCTCATTAATAATTTCTATATTTTTTGATAATTTTTAAATTGAAGTATAGTACTTTACATAGTACAGTACTATGTAAATTGCAGATGCACAGTATAGTGATTGCCAATTTTTAAAGGTTATACTCCATTTATAGTTATTTTAAAATATTGGCTGTTTTCCTCATGTTGTGCAGTATATCCTTGTAGCTTATTTTTTTACATAATAGTTTGTACCTTTTTCTATATTGCCCCTCCCCCCTTCCCTCTCCCCACTGGTAACCACTAGTCTCTTCTCTATATCTGTGAGTCTGCTTCTTATTCACTAGTTTGTATTTTTTAGATTGTACATATAAGTGATATCATACAGTATTTGTCTTTCTCTGACTTATTTCACTCAGCATAATACCCTTCAAGTCCATCCATGTTGCTGCAAATGGCAAAATTTCATTCTTTTTTATGGTTGAGTAGTATTCTATCGTGTGTGTGTGTGTGTGTGTGTGTGTGTCTGTGTGTGTGTGTGTGTCTGTGTGTGTATATATATATATCACATATTCTTTATCTGTTGCACTTAGGTTGCTTCCATATCTTGGCTATTGTAAATAATTCCGCTATGAACGTTGGGGTGCATGTATCTTTCCAAATTAGTGTTTGTTTTTTTCAGATATATGCCCAGGAGTGGAATTGCTGGGTCTTATGGTAGCTCTGTTTTTTTTTAGTTTTTTGAGGAACCTCCATACTGTTTTCCACAGTGGCTGCACCAATTTACGTTCCCGCCAACAGTGCAGGAGGCTCCCTTTTCTCCGCATCCTCACCAGCACTTGTTTGTGTTCTTTTTGGTGATAGCCACTCTGACAAGTATTGTTATAATATTTTTGATATAATGGGGTAAATAAAATATTATTGAAATTAATTTTACACATTTTTTTTTTACAAGAAGGTTTTCAGGTGACAGCTGTTGTTTTTTAAAATTAATTTGTTTATTTTTGGCTGCCTTGGGTCTTTGTTGCTGTGCATGGGCTTGCTGTACTTGTGGCGAGCTGGGGCTACTCTTTGTTGTGGTGCGTGGGCTTCTCATTGTGGTGGCTTCTCTTGTTGTGGAGCACGGGCTCTAGGCACACAGGCTTCAGTCATTGTGGCTCGCAGGCTCTAGGGTGCAGGCTCAGTAGTTGTGGCGCATGGGCTTAGTTGCTCTG
This sequence comes from Kogia breviceps, assembly GCF_026419965.1. Lineage (NCBI taxonomy): Eukaryota > Metazoa > Chordata > Mammalia > Artiodactyla > Physeteridae > Kogia > Kogia breviceps. The sequence continues at coordinate 127,259,346 of NC_081330.1, read as the reverse complement.
TGGCATGTGGGATCTTCCTGGACCAGGGCTCGAACTCATGTCCCCTGCATTGGCAGGTGGATTCTTAACTACTGCGCCACCAGGGAAGCCCTACCCATTTCTTTTTAATGTTTCTAAAGGTAGCTACTAAAAATTTAACAGTACCTATGTAGTGTGATATTTCTATTGGGCAGGGCTGTTCTAGACGTAGTGTCTGCAAACCATGACCCACTGATGAAATTCAGCTCACTGCCTGTTGGTGTAAATAAAGTTTTATTGGAACACAGCCATGCCATTTGCTTCCCTATTGTACAACAGCAGAGTTAAGTAGGTGAGACAGATCATATGGCCTTCAAAGCCTAAAATATTTATGATTTGCCCTTTCACAGACAAAGTTTGTCGGCTTCCTGTTCTAGACTATCAAATAAAATGCGTTTTCTAAATTTGTGGAATTTATTGAATTGTTAACTGCATATTAAATATACATCGTAGTCTTTCACTTCACAGAAAATTGATGCATTTAGGCTAATCCTATATTAGGTTGGGTAGTTAAATAATCATAACACCGCACGACCCAAATTGGGTAGCAGAGGATTTTCTCCATGAGTCCACGAGTATCTTAAGGATACTTGTGCCAGTATCCTTAAGAGTTTGTGCTCCCTTCCTCCCTAAAGAATCCCACCACACAGTGAAGTTAATACACGCTCAGGAATTGAAGGCAGTTTCTGGGGAAAATCCAGATGACCACTTTCACCTAAGTCTGAGTGACAGGCAGGGCTCCCTGTGAAGATAAATGTCCACCGTGTGAGCGAAAGCCATGAGGATTCAGTGGCAATGCCCGTCTCAGCCTCAAGTCACAGGCTCGAGGTATACACTGAAATTACAGTTCTGCAGAAAGCGGGGTCTTTGCAGAAGGCAGAGCTGCCCCTTCCACGCTATCACGGAATCGTATCGAGCAACATGTGGTCACTTCCAGACTCGCGCTCAGAGCCAGTTGTCGCCATGATTCCACTCCTCATTTCCCTCCTGACCTTTCATCTTTTTTATTCTTGTCGATTTTCTTTGGGAAGCATTACCATTATGGTGGGGGGGGGGGTGTATGTCACGAAAGCACGTTCTGCGTCGCGCTGAAAATTATGCCCACAAAACCTGCTTAAGTTACACCCTAGTGGTATTTTCTTGGAAGTCATTATGAATTTTGGTTCCTCCTAACCTTTGCCATTGGGGATCACATAGCACAGCTTAGCGTTTCCCTTGCTGTGCTTTACAATGGTGGTAATGTAAGAATTTACTGGGGACTTTATATACAGAGACAAAGGCACGCCATTTTATGAAGCTATTAAACACCATGGATTTTCCCACATGAGAGATCAAGCTTATTGTATTTCCCAAGTCTCCCAGCAGAACCCTCCCCCCCCACCCCCACCCCCGCCCCCACCCCCACCCCGCCCAAAGCACGGCTCCATTGTGTGCAAGGTGTGGTTTGCCTAGCGGACCCTCAGCCTAGAGTTCTCAGCATCTGACTGCAGCCCAGCAAGATCACCAACGCATAGCTGCCAGACAAAACTCTCCCCTCTTTCACCAGGCTTGTTACTGCAGGACACCTGGCCTCTGTGCAGGAAAGGTTATTATATTTCCTACTGACAGTTGAAGCTTTTCAAGGGCCCAACAATGCCATTTTTTTTTTTTTTTTTGGAGCAGAGATTAAAGTTAGAAACATGACAAGCAGAGAGCAGTGTGCTTTTGTGTGTGGATAGCCAGACAGTTTCAGCCAGAGACGGCAGTAAGCTGCACGATCAAAATTCTAACTTGAAACTCCCAGGGTTCTCAAATTAGATGCTTATCTTCTCTTTTATGGGCGAGGCTTCATTTAAAACAAAATTTCTAATGGGGAAAATATGGTTTCACTCCCCAAATGCCTTTGCTAAGGAAAGGGTAGGCTGCTGAAAGAGATGAGACATTATTTACATAGAAAATCATCAAATAATATACCTTTCTGTTCATAACATCTGAAAAGTCAGACCCATTTCCATTTAGGGGGAGGGGTGGTACCAATTAAGGCTCTCATTGTGGTAATTTAGTTTTAAAATCAGTTGTGTTTTATGGAAATGACCAAAATGTTTCTTAGATTTGAAGGTTTGTGTTGAAAAAAAAAAATTAAGACTTCTCTCAATCTGGAGGTATTTACTCTGTGGTTTTAGTCGCTGATATAACTCTAAAAATATGTGAAGCTGCCTCTGAGATATAAATCATTCGACCACCAAACGTCCTCGTTTCTTCTTTGATTAGGAGAGGTAAGTTTCTGTCTAACAGTGGGCTGTTGAGTGGGCTGTGGCGCCGTGGTGACCTCGGGAGATCCATGATGGACACAGTAGCGCGCAGTGGCAGCTCAGTATCTAGAAAAAGCGGGCAGTTCGTTGTGCGTGGTTAAGTCGCAGTTGGGCAGGGACTTCTGACCCCTTGGATGGACATTGCACCAACGACATGAAGACTTTGCTGCGAATTCGTTGAAGTGACAGAGCGCAAGAGTCCACTTGGTGACCTTGGCTGCCTCGTGCGCTTTCCGTGGACTCGAGAGCCCCGCGACCCCGGGGCCGTTGCCCCGCGAGCGCGCGGGAAAGGCAGCCGCACGCTGGGTACGCTCAGCAGTTTGCATTTTGTAATCTTCATCCGCATCAGTTTTCTTTGGGACTTTGAGTTCATAGGAGTGTCTGAGGCGGGGAAAGCTTGGAGTTGGAGGCAGTCGCAGGACTGCAGGGTAGACTGGCTTCCACTGACTGATATTTGCTGACAGGATGCTCTCTGGGGAATCAAGGTGCTATCGGAAGGACAGACCTGGTGAGTGGGAAATACAAGACGTTTTAAGGCCCATCTCCTGAAAAACATCAACTTAAAAGAAAGGGAAATGACGGAGGGCCTGACCCGAGCCTCCAAACACGGTTGAGGAGGCAGATCTTTTCAGCATCTGCCATAAAAGCTCCCCGTGTTAGCAGGGACCCGAAATGTGATGTTGTGTCAATTTTTTTAAAACTCTCTTGTTGCTTCTTAGCTGCTGCCTGCAAATGTGGTAAAGCTCTTTTCTTTTTAAAAAAATTTAGTTTTAGAAGCACAAAGAGGAAAATAAAGAGCACTAAATGCCCTGAGTTAAATGCACAGAGAATTTTGTGCTCAGAAAAAAAACACCCAAATGCCAGCTCTCTTTGCCTTGTGGAAATTTCTAGACCCCAGGTGTCCAGGTCCCTGATACTCCTTTTGGCTGCTCAGACCTCCCTCTCTGCACCTGCCTCTATCTATTCAGGCTCCCAAAGCTCTGCAGGTATCTGGTCACCATTGGATGGGGGAACCCTGTCCTCTGTTCACTCCATTACTCACATGCTTGGGAATGTGGAGAACTGGATTCAAGGAGAAATGAGAAGAAAATAATTTTTAATTTCAAAGAGAATCCGAGATATCTCTACGCTGTGAATATATGAATACGGTACAATTTATGAGGTGCTGGAAAATGTACTACATTACACAGTCCAATTTTATGCAATCCTTGGAGCTCCAAACGCCCTTTAGAGTGTCTGAAGCCAACATTTACAAATACAATTTTAAATGGAGGATAACTAAATGGGTGTGATTATTCTGTTTGGAGCCTGCTAATGAATTCTCAAGAATGTAGCCTGAATGGGTTGTCAAGGTAATGTCTGGGAAGGTGGCAGAAACTGTCACTAAGCCAAGTGGAAAAATTCAACCCTGACTCCGTCATATTCCAGGAATTCTCAAGCAAAAAGAAATTCCTGGACACCTCTCGGAGCCCTTTTGTTTTCTCTTCCCCTTCATCCTTCAGCCGTCTTTTCCATGTCCCCATAGATGACCAAATGAAACTAAGTTCCCGAAGAAAACTCATTTAAAGAAGTTGAGTTCAGGGTCAGTCTTTTATTTTATTGTATTTTTTTCCGTCCGCGGGTCTTTCTTTTAGTTTATACCCTCTGGGCTGATTCCAATTAGGAGAGTATTTTGGACTCTGTACGGAGGACACATGGTGGAATAACGTAAATTGAAAATGCATGTTTCATGATAACAGACATTTCCACTCTTGCTGGGCATTTCCAATTGCTGGAGAGCACCTCTGTGACATGAAGTAATCCGCAGACCCTCTGGAGACTCGGCAGAGAAACTGAGGCCATGAAAGTGATTACAGGGCCATTAAGTATAAATGGTGGAAAAGAAATTACATTTGAATTTTTTTCGTGTTCCGCTTTCATATAAATTACCTAAGACAATGGAAAGAAAAGACCATCTGGGTTTGGATTTCATAAAATGAGACTCACATCTGCTTTGGTATGTCATATAAATATTCCCTCATTAGAGAGTTCGGTCTATGAAACACTTTCCGTCAAAAAAGCATTAAGAAAAAAGGGGAGGGATGGCTTTTCATGGATGCTGATTATTTGTAAATCCTCAGTCATAAATATTAACTGGAGAACACCTCAGAGGATTGTATGTGACTTTACTTTGAGAAATTAAAATGTCTTAAACTCGGTGTCTACTTTGGCCAAGGAACGCACATTGCTTTTTTATTTGTTAAACAGGAGATTTGGTGCTTTTTTCATCAAAAATCAGAGGCCTCTTGTGTTCAGCTCGGCTTTTAGAAAGGGCTGAGGATGGCAAGGTACATGTTTGTAGATACATCCTTTGGCCTCAGCAATGTGAGATTAATGTCTCTAGCCACATTAAATTATTTAGCTTTCCAACAGTCTCTTTTGCCACCTCTTTTCCTAACCTTCTATCTCTTGGCTTCATCTACTTTATATTGGTTCAACCTCAAACTTCACGTGATAGCAAGATGGCGGCAGTAGGTCTAGACTTTTGCATCCTCTTAGGTTCAAACCCGTGCAGGTGAGAGGTTCCTTTTCAGAATCTTACTGATGCCGAATGGGTGATGTGCCTATCCTGAAACGAATCGGTAATCACAAAGCCTAGGGACATGTGGCATTCTGACGGGCTAAGGCCTAATCACATGCCCCACTCCTGGATCAGGGGAGTCCTACCCGAAACTTTTACGGGCCAAAAGTAAGGATGGATGATCCCTGTAGTAGGCAGTTTCTAATATGGCTCCCAGCTATCCCTGCCTCCTGATATTTATGCTTTTGCGTATACCTGTCCCCTTGACTCAAGGCTAGGTCTAGTCACTTGCTTCTAACCAGTGGAATACAGCAAAGGTGATGGTATTTCATTTCTGTGATTATATGACATAAGATAGTGACTTCTTCCTTGCTCTCAGACTCTCTCTGTATTGGCTTCTGAGCTTGCGTACTTTGGTGAAAGTGAGCTGCCATGTTGGAGGAGCCCATATGGCAAAGAACTGAGGGCAACCTCCAGCCAATAGCCATTGAAGAATAGAGGCCGTTAGTCTACTCACCCTCTAGGAACTGAATCCTGCCCTCAACCACGTGAACTTGGAAGCAGATCCTTCCCCAGTCAAGTGTTCAGATGATACCCCGGCCTTGGCCAGCCACTCAGGTGCCAACTTGTGGCGACCATGAAACAGAGGACCCAGCTAAGCTGTGCTCAAACTCCTGACTCAGAGAAACTGTAATAGTCATTGTTTTATGCTGCCAAGTTTGTAGTAACTTGTAATGCAGCAATAGGTAACCAATACATTGTACCAGAGGGATTGGGGATACGGATGCTGGAGAAGGGCAGTGTGTTAAAATGTACTTGGGATTTGTTTTAATCAGGTGTGGTAAGATACACAGACACAAATGATTATCCTGAGGGAAAAAGTTCACACAGATCTCTAGAAACAGAAGTCATGACCCACCACACAGGGCCACGCCAGGAAGGGACCTAGAGCCGGTTAGGAAGTGGAGGGCTGAGGAAAATCATGGGCAAAAGCCTTTACTGTGGTTTTCACAGCTAGGAAGGGGCAAGGAAGGATATACATACTCGGGATTAGCCAGTTTGAATAATTTCAGCATGTAGGGACTGCCCCTAGTTGCCCTAGTAGCTGGCCCTGGGGTGATACTAGGGCAGGGTGGTTGTCTTCGTTGATTTTGGCTGCTATAACAGGATCCAGTAGACTAGGTGGCTTATAAACAACAGAAATTTATTTCTCACGGTTCTGGAAGCTGGAAGTCTGAGATCAGAGTTGCCAATACAGTCAGATTCTGGTTAGGGCCCTCTTCTGGGTTGCATACTCCCATGGTGGAGGGAACTGGAGATCTCTTTGGGGTCTCTTTTATAAGGGCACTAATCCCATCCAAGAGGGCCCCACTCTCATGACCTAATCAGCTCCCAACGGCCACACCTCCTATCGTGTTGGGGGTTAGGGTTTCATTTCAACATATGAATTTGGAGGGAGTGCACAAACATGCAGATCATGACAGGGATAGCGGCTCAATCTGAGAGAGCTCTATCAAGGAGGCAGCTGGCAGGTATGGGCTGTAGATTGATTGGTTTGCTGTCTCTAGGAATTAGCTTTGGGATGGAACGTCTTTCTAGGATGAGCCACCCCCAAATGTCAAAGCATCATGAAATACAGAAAAGAAACACATAATTCATACAAGTAGGTGAAGTTTGGGCAGCAGAACAATAGCTTCCCACAGTAGCACCTTATAGGCATGAGTTCATGGTCTCAACAGTCCTGTGAAGTGGGTAGAAATTGCTTTCCCCCTATTTTTGTAAGATAAGAAGACTAAAGAACAGAGAAATTAAATAACCTGCTCAAAAGCACACAGTGAGTCAGAAGAGCATGATGCAAATGAGACTAGATAGGGCAGAAGATGCTACTGGCAGAGCACATTTTAACCTTAAGTTGTGTGAAATATGTTTGCTTCCTAGTCTCTGCATAGTTGGTAATACTCAGGGAATTTCAGGTGTTAGATATTCTAGGTGCCACAGAACAGGAACCTTCTCAAGGCAAACTGCTAATCCATACCAAGCAGCCACTCCAGGGGTTTTAAGAATTGACTAAACTGGCTGATCTAATACCGGCAGGTCACTGTCACTCATTGGCAGCCCTGCCTGCCCTCCCCAGCCTACTGTTGGGCCTGCCACTGTATGTTCTTTCCCGAGCAGTTTCTGGGCCATTCCTAAGCAGGACTGAGAGTGTCTTTCTCCTCAATCCCAAGTCCACTGGTGGTGTGATCTGGAACTGGTTTTGCTTTCCTTGACCTAGGTTCTGCATTGCCAGGGCTGGGCTATTCATACATCGTGACTCCTGTGTCACAGCTCTGGTAGCACAGCACGCGTGCCTGGCAAGTGCCTGGTTTCCCTGCCAAGAACTGCATCTTCCTGACTGAGTAGGGTCCCTGGGACATGGTACTCCTGCAAAGAACTGAGAACTCCTTTTCAGGGATGCAATCATGCAATCCAAAAGGGCAGGGGCTGCACCAGATGGATTATAAGAGCTCTTCCTGCCTTGAAAAGTCATGGCTCTACGTTTGCTTGCTTTGCTTGGTCTTGTATCATGGTACTTTTCATTCTTATTTGATCTCTCTTTTTGGTTGAGATCAATGACTTTATGTATCTCGCACATACATAGTTTTAATTTTAAAAAAAAATCTAAAACAGTTTCAAGAGTTCTTACTTTGGAAATGGATCTAGGAAAAACAACATTCCAAAGAAAAGTAAATAATCTCATAAGTAAAAAAGAGCCTTTTATTTTTAGAAAAAAGTTCCTTTTTATGTTACTCTTTTACATTGATCCTGTATGAGGAACTCAATGAGCACAGAATCCCAGTAGCCTGGGCTGTGTCTGCTGATGATGGTAGCTGTGTTTCAGTTAAAAGCAAACCAGCTCACACAAAAAGGCAAAGGTGTCCGTTAACATTGCTGATTACTTCCAGCACATTCTGGAGGTCGTCGTCAAGATTAGACTCATACTGCTTAGTTTTATTTTTAATATAATGACTGAGGTGTTCACACTGCTTAATAGAATGGAATGACCCCAGATATTATTCCTTAACATAGAGCAGGAGTTGGCCAACTACAGCCTTTAGGCCAGATGTGGCCCTCTGCTTGTATTTGTCAATAAAGTTTTATTGGAACGCTACCATGCTCATCTGTTTACCTATTGTCTAGGGCTATTTATGTACTACAGTGGCAGCACTGAGTAGTTGTGACAGAGACTATATGGCTGGGAAAACCAAAAATATTTCTCTTTGTCACTCTACAGAAAATGTCTGCTGATGCCACACCTTAACGTTAAGGACAGTTAATAGTCTAAGCTTTTATTCTGTATTTCATTTCATTTCACTTTTTTTTTTGCGGTACGCGGGCCTCTCACTGTTGTGACCTCTCCCGTGTTGCGGAGCACAGGCTCTGGACACGCAGGCTCAGCAGCCATGGCTCACGGGCCCAGCCGCTCCGCGGCATGTGGGATCTTCCCGGACCATGAACCCGTGTCCCCAAAATCGGCAGGTGGTCTGTCAGCTGCTGCGCCACCAGGGAAGCCCCTCACTTTATTTTATGGTGTTCATTTCCTTTTGAGCAGTTGGCGGTTTTTCAGTGCGTTTATATGATACCTTCTGCTCAAGAATTTTAAGTCTGTTTGCTTATAGATTTACACATCTGGTACAAGGCTCATAAGCTCTGTTTCCAGACTCAGAGAGGTTAATTTGCCTTCATAAAGTTGCACATGCGGATGGTAGTAGGAGCCCAGAAGAGAGCTCAGGTTTACAATTCAAAGCCAGGCCCCATGGGATGACCATTTGTGTATGAAGTTGTGTTGTGATTCCTACATTGCCCCCAAACCAGTGTAAAAGGAAAATATTTAGTCCACTAACTGGTCTTCTGTCTACCATTTAACCTGAATAATACCAATAGCAAAATCTGTATCAATGCCAACAGCCATACTTGCAGACACAAATGCATCTTTGAAAAGGCAGTACAGATGTCCTCTAGTCCTTGATGCCTTTTCTAAGTGTCTGAGTTAGAATAACACTTCCACTTTGTACTCCTCAGTGTGGCTCCCCTGGACACCAGTCCTGGACCTCATGTCATAAGAGTCCTCCTCTGTCTACACTTCTCCTCAAGCCCAGGATTCCACTGGGCTAAGTGGATGTGGTGACCCCTTCTGGGCCACATGCCTTCTACCCAAGACCTAGGAATTGCCTGCCCAAATGCCCAAGGCTGCTTCTAAGCCTGCATGGATTCTTCCCAATGTCCCTCGTGTGTCTGAGGTCAGACAGTGTTGCTGGGTGCATGCCCAGGCCTGAAAGCTGGCCAAGGGGCTCCTGTTTGCAGAATGTCCAGATGGCCCTTGCATGTGTCCCCTGGGGTGTCTACTGTCATGTGTCCAAGGCCCTTCATGGTGGGAACCTCGTTGAGCCTGTGACTGTGGTGACTTCCAAGCCTGGTTATTTTGGGGATTTGTACTCTCGGAACCCAGACACCATGCTGTGAGGAAGCCCAAGCAGCCACAGAGAGACCATACGTAGTATTTCCGGCTATCCGGAATCAACTGCCAGGCGTGTGAGTGAATGAGCCCCCAAATGAACCCCTGCTGTTGGGTTGCCCCCATCTGAGGCCCTAGACATTGTAGAGCAGGGATAAGCCATTCCTCTGCCCCTTCCAGATTCCTGGCCCACAGAGTTGTGAACATAATGAAATGGTTATTTTTTGGCAGTAGGTTTGGGCTGGTTTGTGGGGCAGCAGTAGTAACGGGGATGCTGACTTTCCATTTGGTTGTCAATTTAGTGACATGATGGTGTCATTCTATCAGTCCTCAAATATCTATCGGGCTCCCCAAACGCCTTAACCACTGTGTGGGTACCGGCGATGTGGAATCATTGGAGAGGTGGCTTTTGCATTCCGGAAGCTGACGTTTGAGCAGAGAGAGACTGCTTGTAAACCAGCTAGTTCAAGAATGGGTTCTAGGTAACATAGTGAGTTTGCAGGGCGAGGGCAAGAGTTTTAAAAAGACCTACTTTTCACCACCTTAGTGTTTAGAGACATTGTGAGGAACCTATTGTGATAAAAAGTACAGACTGCCTCTATGAGGTGAGAGGTCTAGAATGTGCTCCATTTAAAATAATGATTAGTGGCGTGCGATGGTTTCTTTCCCACTGAGTGGTTGATGGTTTCGTTGCATTTGCTGTGTCCCAGTGGTATAGAGTTACTTTTATATGAAGTACTAAAATAGCTTTTCAAAAACAAGACAGGAAGTTTCATGCTCTAATGAACTAATATAGTAAAATGTCAATATCATTAACTGCAAAAAAAAGCAGATGAATGTTTGAGTTCAACTCTGTTATGTAAGTTCCTTTCTTTGGAAAAGTTCTTGTATTGAATAATGCTTAATTTGACATTGTCAAGAATTTATAGTCATTACCATTAATGCAGCAAAAAATGTATGACAAATAAGCAAAGACTGTATATAAAGATTCCATGAATTTGTTGTCCAAATGGTTTACGCTAAGGTTGGGGCACATGAATAAGCTACAATGATTATATGAAGTCTTCACGAATTTTTAAATGTATATAAATTTAAATTAACAGTGAATTCAAAGAAAAAGGAAAAATTTGGATTAACGGAGGCCGTGCTGACACACCATTATAAAAATCCAGAGTAGCCTCCTATAGTTTCTTAAATTTTTAAATTTAATTTGCTTTTTTAGATTCTGAGAGTGGCTCTCAAGAAACTAGAGACAAGTACTTCCAAAGCTGGGTCAGAAGTGATTTTGAATGGTGTTTTCCAGAATCTCCCTTAAAGTGTTTCTCCACCTCATCCTTCTCCCAGCTCAGCCCTCTTCAAGGCTAAGGAAATCCCTGCTCCAAATTTGTTTGGGTCTCAGAAGGGGGCAACCTCTTAGCTCCAAAACATCCAGCCTCTTCTCAAATACCCTTCTCCAAATGCAGTTTCTACGTGTTACTTGACAAGCACCTGCCTGCCAGGATTTCCAGGGTAAAGAAGCAGACCAAATTTACCTTGGAGAGTAAATGCCCCCAAAGATAAAGGAACAGTGCCGTCCCGCTGGGTAGCCCCATGGTTTTCAAATCCTCTCTGTGGGACATCTTTAGTGCCCACTGGAGGGAAGTAAAGGGGACTGTGGCAGATGGAGTTCTCCGTGCTCCACCTAAATTTTAATCAGATGTGTCTGGGTTTATCTGTTTTATATCAGTAGATCAGCCTTCCTTGCAAGCTTTCATCTGGGGACTTTTTGTAAATCAGCATAGCACTTCACTGTTGATATTCACGTCACTTGGTCCTGAAAAATGTGTTAGAGAATAGCTTGTGGGTATCTCTAAATAATTTGCAGAAAGCTCATTTCAGTTTTCTATCTCCTATGCATGGTTTAGCCTAGATAGACCTTTTTAACACCGAGAACTAAAATAAACAACCAAAAGAGGTCATTTGTTGTTGGAATCATGAATAAAGTAACGGTGCCAGATCCTCCAGATCTGCTGCCTTCGTCTCCAATGGAGACGATTCTCAGGATTTGGACCTTCATTTTATTAAGTTACTGAAAATTATTTAATTGTTTAATTGTGAAAAACACAGAGACATCCCAACTTAATGACCCGTGTTGACCGTGATATGGTTCCATCTGGAGCCTCACTATTTTGCTTGTTTTACAAGGCCATTTGGGGAAGAGAAAGGGGAGAAACATCGGGAAGGTTACGTTGAATCTCGAGTTTCAGCCGAAGAAGATCTCGTTGACCTGAACAAGAAATTTGTGCACTGTGGCAGTCCCAGCCTTTTGCTGGGACCCTGTCCTTTGGCAGTACTCCCCGCCCCGCAATGTCTTGTTCAAGGTTGCTCTCTGCTGATTCCTCTACCTCCGGGCAATCAGTATATCATAAAGCGGGAGAGAGGGGTTTAGATTTCATTATTGCAACTACTTTGTGTTACTTAGTGTGGCAGGCTGTCTCTAATACTCCCCCCAATGACCCCCACTTTGATATACTCATGCCCTGTGCAATCCCTTTCTCTCGAGTGTGGGCTGCTCTAGCGACTTACTTCTAACCAATAAAGTATGGCACAGGTGATGGGAAGTCACGTCTCTGATATTGTCACCTGCAACTTGCCAGCCAGCTAGCGGTGTGGCCAATAAGTGTTGGTGTGACCCATAGGGCTACCCTAGAGTACGTTATCTCATAAGGGGTTCAAGTTTGTATTAAGGTAGATGAACTGCTGTTAACAAAAGGTGGCAAAATGTGTATTGAAGTCCATTTCTTTTTTATTCATTTAACTTTTATTTTATATTGGAGTCTAGTTGATTTACAGTGTTGGGTTAGTTTCAGGTGTACAGCAAAGTGAATCAGTTATACACACACATATAGCCACTCTTTTTTAGATTCTTTTCCCATATAGGTCATTACAGAGTATTGAGTAGAGTTCCCTGTGCTACACAGTAGGTCCTTGTTGATTGTCTATTTTATATACAGTAGTGTGTATATGCTAATCCCAAACTCCTCATTTTCCCACCCTCTACCACTGCCCTTTGGTAACCCTAAGTTTGTTTTCTATGTCTGTGAGTCTGTTTCTGTCTTGTAAGTAAGCTCCTTTGTATCATTTGTTTAGATTGCACACAGAAGGGATATCGTATGATATTTGTCTTTGTCTGACTTAGAAGTCCATTTCTTGATCATGAAACAGTACTGGGTAAGTGAAGAGTCTGGCAGACTGTCCCTCCCTCCTGCACTCAGTCACGTGGGGCCCAGGGTGGTGGAAGCTCCACCACTTTTAACACAGAACTTCCAGCGTTGCTCTGGGTATGGGGGTCATCGTGATTCTAGCCCCTAGAAGGGCAAAAGCGTATGGAAGAATTCCACGTGGAAGATGTATAAGCCAGGCCTGGGATTGGGGCACACTCCCGCTCACGTTTCATGGGCCAGATCTCAGTCACCGGATCACACCTCCCTGCAAGGGAATCTGGGAACAGCCGCCTTTAGCTGAGCGACCATTTCCTACTGGCAACTCTATACTAAGGAGAGAGCATAAGACATTTTGGTGGGTAGCAACGTTTTCTGCTCTACTGCTTGTAAGAGATTGAACGCTTTGCAGTGGGGTAGGCAGATGAGCGTTCAGATATGACATGAAAGGTTTACTGTTCTAGACCTCTTCAACAAAGCCTGTTGCTTCCCACCCTTACCACCAGTCCCTTCATTCTTGCTTCTTCCACCCATGAACCAGCCAACCAGATCTTTAGCTACGGCCCATGATTCAGTATTGAAATTAATTGAGGTTTTCTGTCTTCCCATCCTGGGCAAAGAGGGAAATGAGATGTCCTGCCTGACTGTATATTGAGGGGATTTCTTTTCTCCACTGTCCCTCTGCACCACCTGCAATGGGAACTGTCATACTCTGAAATCTGAAGCAAGCTAGTGCTGGCACCTTATAGACCTGCCTCTGAAATTTCCCTCATCAGAATCACTTCCTTGTTCTTAAACCATTGCTTCCTTTGGTTTCCTTGGGTATCCCATTTCCCTCATCCTCTGTGCCCTTTCCTTAGATGAGCAGGGAGTTAAATTTCTCCTTATAGACTTACGACTTCCAATTTTCTACCTCTAGCTTTAACGTCTCTGAGCTACAGACTGTCCACTAGACATTTCCAAGTCTGTGTCAACGGGCAGTCCACATTTCGCATGACTCATTGATGCCATTCCTGGCTACTCATTGACATGAGCCAAGCTCTCTCACTCCTTGTCAAATATCCACTTCTATTGTCTTTGTAACATCACTATCTGAAGTTACTCATCCATTTACTTGTTTGGCTGTTTATCATCTCTCCTAGGTATGTACGCTCCACAGGTGCTAAGACTTGGTCCACCTTGTGTAGAGCCTAGCTAGCATGGTGCCTGGGAAATAGCCAACACACTGCTCCATAGATATTTGGCAAACGAATACATGAAGAATTCATTGTAAGGAGGTCCCCTCGCAGTATAGATGTAAATCTAGGAAAACTCCAGTAGAATAGCAGACATCCTGACGGGGTGAGTTGGGAATTGCTTTCGTCTAATTTTCATATGTCACCAAATATTATTCTTTAGATTTTTCCCAACCATGTAAATATAAAAGTCTGGAATTCCCTGGAGATCCAGTGGTTAGGACTCGCTGCTTTCACTGCCGAGGGCTCGGGTTCAATCCCTGGTTGGGGAACTAAGATCCCACAAGCCATGTGGCACAGCCAAAAAATTGAAAAAATAAATAAAATAAAAAGGTAAAAATCATTCTGAGTGCACAGGCCGTAGAAATACAGGCACTGGGCTGGATTTGGCTTGCGGGCTGTAGTTTGCTGACCCCTAACCTAGATGGTCAGACAATTCAGCCTTGTATATATTGGGATTTTTTTTTCCAGCTCTCAAGGCTACTTTATAAATAATGTTTCATAAAACATTTTCATGTAATCTTTGGACTTGAGTCCCTAGGGGCGCTCTGGGTTGGGGGGAGGGAGAAGGAAGAGAGCCTCCCAGGCCTAAATGGTTAACATTTATATTGCAACATAAATTATTCTTTGCTCCAGATTGCCTGTGCTCTCCATGTAGAATGATTAATGTCAAGATGATAAAATGATGCAGTCTCTTGAATTTGATTCCAGCTGTTCCCGTCTTTGATATGATTTGTGAATGACATTTGTATTTTCTACTGGTGATTAGTTAATGCTGGGAAGGACGGCCAGATGATAGCTGTCTAGAGTTCTAAAGCCAAAGATTGACTTGGCTAGAAAACTGTTCAATAGAATATCGTTACAACATTTACCACAAATTCATTTAGCTTCTGTCATTAGAAGGTTCTTAGCATCAGGGAAGCAATCTGTAGCCAGAAGCATTTCTGAGACCATTTGATTATACCATGATTACTGAACAAGGGTAACCCAAAAAGGCTTCCATGCACGTGATGCATGGCTCTTGTTTAGAACTCAAGTGAACTCTTAAAGAAATGATTCCAGTTTTTCTGAGAGCCCTTTACTGACTTGTTCATAGAGGATATCTCCACCGTGCATCTCGGTTTGGAAGCCAAGTATCAAAAGTTACTGGACTTAGCCCACGATGCTAATGGTGACCATTTATAGAGCCACTTACAATATGCAAGGCATTAAACTATTTTACACTTGTTTTGTCTTCACACCAGTGCTTTCTGAAAAAATTTTTATTTCGTATTCGAGTTGATTTGCAATGTTGTGTTAGTTTCAGGTATCCTGCGAAGTGATTTAGTTATATATATGTGTGTATTCATCCTTTTTCAGATTCTTTTCTCATATAGGTTATCACAGAATATTGACTAGAGTTCCCTTTGCTATACAGTAGGTGCTTGTTGATTATCTATTTTATATATAGTAGTGTGTAGATGTTAATGCCAAACTCCTAATTTATCCCCCCGCCCACCTTTCCCCTTTGGTAGCCATAAGTTTTTTCTTTCTTAAATTTATTTTTGGCCGCGCTGGGTCTTCATTGCTACGCGTGGGCTTTCTCTAGTTGCGGCGAGCGGGGGCTACTCTTCGTTGCGGTGCGCGGGCTTCTCATTGCAGTGGCTTCTCTTGTTGTGGAGCACGGGCTGTAGGCGTGTGGGCTTCAGTAGTTGTGGCACGTGGGCTCAGTAGTTGTGGCACGCAGGCTCAGTAGTTGTGGCTCACGGGCTTAGTTGCTCCGCGGCATGTGGAATCTTCCCGGACCAGAGCTCGAACCCGTGTTCTCTGCATTGGCGGGCAGATTCTTAACCACTGCATCACCAGGGAAGTCCCACCATAAGTTTGTTTTTGAAGTCTGTAAGTCTGTTTCTGTTTTGTACGTAAGTTCATTTGTGTCATTTTTTTTAGATTCCACATATAAGTGATACCATGATATTTGTTTTTCTCTGACTTAGTATGGTAATCGCTATTTGCATCCATGGTGCTGCAAATGGCATTATTTCATTCTTTTTTATGGCTGAGTAATATTCCATTGTATATATGCACCACATCTTCTTTATCCGTTCACCTGTCGATGGACATTTAGGTTGCTTCCGTGTCTTGGCTATTGTAAATTGTGCTGCAGTGAACATCAGGGTGCATGTATCTTTCTGAATTATCGTTTTCTCTGGATATATGTCCAGGAATGGGATTGCTGGATCACATGGTAGCTCTATTTTAAGCTTTTTAAGGAACCTCCGTACTGTTCTTCATAGTGGCTGCACCAATTTACATCCCCACCAACAGTGCAGGAGTGTTCCCTTTTCTCCACACCCTCTCCAGCATTTATTGTTTTTTTGTTGTTTTTTTGGGGTGTGTGTTACTATTTTATCTTAAATTTTAATTCTTAATTTTATTTTTTAAGATACTTATTTATTGGCTGTGCCGGGTCTTAGTTGCGGCATGCAGGCTCTTCATTTGCCACGTGCGGGATCTTTCTTGCGGCATGCGGGATCTTTAGTCGTGGCAGGTGAACTCTTAGTTGTGGCATGTGGTGTCTAGTTCCCTGACCAGGGATTGAACTGAGGCCCCCTGCGTTGTAGTTTTGATCTAATAATTAGTGATATTTCACAGCAGTGCTTTTTCTTTGGGCTGCACTGCGTGGCATGTGGGATCTTAGTTCCCCCACCAGAGGATGAACCTGTGCCCCCTGCAGTGGAAGCACAGAATCTTAACCACTGGACCGCCAGGGAAGTCCCCACACCAATGCTTTTAAACATTATGCTATGCTGTCAGAATATCCGTCCACCCACCAAGTCATCAGAAAGGCAGCCCATCTGGTCTCTCTTCTCTGCATCCATGTGGCCTCTTAGGCTGTGATTCTCTGTGGATGAGGATGTTTAATTCGGAGTTCCTCAGCCTCAGTACCATTGACACCTGGGGCTGGATCATTCTATGTTGCCGTGAGGACATTCTTTATTGTTCTGTGCATTGTAGGATGTTTAGCAGCATCTCTGATCTCTACCCACTAGATGCCGGTATCACCCCCTCCCCAAGATGCGACAGCCAAAAACGTCTCCAGACACTGCGAATATCCTCTATCCTCTGGGGGATAAAATCACTCCAAAATGCGAACCACGGGTTTAACTCAATCTCCCTGATGTAGCATCAAGCATATAAAATTGTCCTTGGGGTTCAGCCTGTATTTTCACTTTCTGCATGAGACCATCTTGTAATGAGTTTCTCTTTACTTGAGGAATTGAAATGGGAGCTGTGTCTAATTTATCATGAATTCTGTTTCATGGAAAATAGAGTTTATTACCATGTTGGCAACAGTGGCCGAATTCTCTGCTTGGGATCTCTGGATCCAAATTAGTATGAAGAAGGTATCAGTTTTTTCAAGTGAAGAGAGCAGAATATAAAGGAGTGACTCTCTCTTCCCTCCCCCTCCCCCCATCTCTTCTGGATGACATCTTCATAACCTTGAGCCTGAGGTAAATAAACCAGTGTTTTCTCTGCTTGTGGGGTCATGAGCGTATTTTTTGTTTTCCTTTGTGCTATTCTTTATTTTCATAACGTTCTGCAGTAAACATATATCAATTTTCAAAAGTCAGATAAAAATTCCTGTAAAAAATGAAGTCACTAATCCGTGCTTAGATTTCTAGCTGAGGTTAACAGTTTCTTCGGACAGTGTGAGACTTAGCTTTCTGATTAGAACACTAATGCCATTGTAGCTGCAATGGTAAAACTTCTTAACGGAGAGCTTGACTGGCAGATCTAGGAAAATAATATCTATTACTTAATCATGAAAATAAAATTAGAGCAATGTCCTGAAAATTAGAAGTGCCAGGGACCTGGAAAAATAAACATCCCACCGCCAGTTTCGAGTTATTGGATATTTTCATTAAAGAACAATGGAGGACAGGAACAGCAGTTGCTTTGAATTACATGCTATTTGGGATCAGCAACAGTGGATTAACAAGGTTTTACTATGTTTCAGATGTTTGTCAATGAATGACTGATTGTCAGCATTCATATCTACATATGCTTACCAGGCTTTAGGGGCACAAGGTCTTCGAGACAGAGGTTATGCCTTTTACTGATCCTGTACAAGACCAGACCACACTGGAGAGCCCTAATATGTTGGCAGGGTACGTTGACCATTGATAAACAGTGTGTGGACTATTTAGCTCAGAATCCCAAGGCCAAGGTGGAAACAGCCTGGGAACAATGCCGACAAAAGCTTTTTATGACTAAAAAGCCCCAAGCAAGCATATAGCTTTCCCAATCACAAAGGCACTTGGCTCCAGCCTGTCATTACCATGTGGGCACGGACCCAGCCCCGGGTCCCAGAAAGCAGCCCCCTCCCAGGCTCAGGAGCAGGCTGCCCCTGACAGAGCAGGAAGCCCTGGCCGCGGGCCCCCCTGGAAGCCGAGAAGCCTCCTGAGTGGCCCAGACGCCAGCTCCGGCCTGTAGAAGTTGGAGAAGTGACGGCTTTCAGGCTGGGGCCTGCAGAAGCCGAATTCCCCAATTCCCAGCCAAAGAACATAATCCTGAAGTTGAAAAACAAATGGCATTCCTACCAACTGAACCCAGCAATTCCCTTTCTCCGTTGGAAAGGAGATAGCTGGGAGATGGTTGCGGACAAACATTACGCAAGGCCACACTCCTTCCTTCCTTCCTTCTGGCAGAAGCTTGAGGAAACTCAGCTCAGAGCTGACAAGGTCAGAAGGTTCTGTCTGCCCGTTCCCCTGACTGGCAGCATCCTCCATGGGGCTCCCTACACCATCATGACAGGTTTCCTTCGGTTCTGAATTGTTGTTTAGCTTCTGGTTCTTTGACTGATGGACGCAATTGGATTTCTTAAGCAGAATTAAGTCGTTAAGTCCCTTATTGCACCAGGGAGGAAGCGTACTCACGTAATTTTCATTCGGATAAAATGGGGGTAAACCGGTCTTGAAATAGAAGGAAAGAATTAAAATAGTAACTATTCCCAGGTATGTTTTTCTCCCATAGGAAACAGTGGTTTAAAGTTTATGGAGCAGGTTAATGAGTTGGAGAACCTTGCCTGCTGGCCCATGTCCTAAAATAAGACTTTTTAAACACACTTCAAAAATATACACCACTTCTCATTAATGGCCGATAAAGAATTAGGTCTCGAATCAGGATGTAAAGGCAGAATGATTCCTATCATAATATGTAGCAGAAATGAGGTTTTTCAGAAATGAAAATTTTCATTGATTACATGATTCCCAGAAGCATATGGATGTTTATTTTGCTTTGCTTTTCTTGTGTCCTTTGATAGTTTTCAAAAATTTCGTTAATAAATATATATTACTAGACTGGAGAAAACAGACTAAAGTTGAGAGCCGACAACTTGATGTGATGTAAAGAGGACCTCTCAAGAAGTGGAGTTTCCTTCAAACATCTGTAGAAAGGGAAAAAAAAATTTTGTTTTGGCTTTGCTTGAAGGTGGGGTGATGGATTGGGGGACCTTTATGCTTGTTGTTTTATTCTAATTCTGTTTCTCCTTTATGGGTCCAAAGCAGAAACGTTTGTTCCCTTTTCTAATATTAAGTTAATAGGTATTAACTGAGCATCTACTGACTCATCGTCATTGGTTATTTTCTCTTGCTGTCAGTTTTTATTCCGCTATATCTATTGTATCACCTAAACCAGCACATCACTTCCTTTTGTTCTGCGTGAGATGCTGGATCCTGGAAGCACCACCATTCTCTGTGTTGTATGGTAACAAATGAGAGTGAGTTAGGCCAACCATCACTTGAATAAATTCTTTAGCACTCGTAACGAATTTCAATTGTGTACTGCATGAATCTAACATTGATGTCCTCCTTTTCTTTTCTCCTTCACTTATTTCCCTTTCTCCCTCTCTCTCTCTCCCCCTTTCTCCCCTGATCTCCTTCTCTCTCCCTTCTTCTCTCCCTTCCCTTCTTCCTGTTCCTTCTGTCCCTCCCTCAATCTGTCCTTCCTCCTTCCTTCCTCCTCTACCCCGCTTTTTTTTTTTTTTTTTTTTTTTAGTAAATATCCTAAACTGTGTTAGGTACCAGAGATATTAAAAAGTAATGATTAAGCACAACCCTTCCCTTCGGGGAGCTTACACTCCAACAGAGGAAAAAAATCCTTCGGAGGGGGAAAAAAGGGAGGGGGAGGGGTGAGAAAAAAAATCCCTCGGGGAGAGCAGAAATTTGTGGATTCTTCTGAGCCGTGGAAGGAAGGAAGGACAGAAAGAAAAGATATGATAGCTATACTTTTAAAAAATTGAAGTACAGTTGATTTACAGTGTTGTGTTTCAGGTGTACAGCAAAGCGATTGTTATGTCTATATTTATTCTTTTTCAGATTATTTTCCTTTATAGGTTATTACAAAATATTGCTCCCTGTGCTATACAGTAGGTCCTTGTTGTTTATCTATTTTATATATAGTAGTGTGTATATGTTAATCCCAAACTCCTAATTTATCCCTCCTCCCTCTTTTCCAAAGTATATAATAGCTATACTTTGGAGCAACAGTATCCTTTCCAAAAGCAGTCTCATAGAATTATTATTCTATGCAGAATATGTCTCCAGGTTTATGTCCCATTTGTTGATTTTTGCTTTTATTTCCTTTGCTTTAGGAGATGGATCCAAAAAAATATTGCTCTGATTTATGTCAAAGAGTGTTCTGCTTATGTTTTCCTTGGGGAGTTTTATAGTTTCTCATCTTACATTTGGGTCTTTGATCCATTTTGAGTTTATTTATTTCTTATTTTTTATGAATTTCTTTCTTTTATTTATTTTTGTCTGCATGGGTCTTTGTTGCTGCACGTGGGCTTTCTCTAGTGGCGGAGAGCGGGGACTACTCTTCGTTGCGGTGCGCGGGCTTCTCATCGCGGTGGCTTCTCTTGTTGCAGACCACAGGCTCTAGGTGCACAGGCTTCAGTAGTTGTGGCACACAGGCTCAGTAGTTGTGGCTCGTGGGCTCTAGAGCGCAGGCTCAGTAGTTGTGGCTCAAGGGCTTAGTTGCTCCGTGGCATGTGGGATCTTCCGGGACCAGGGCTCGAACCTGTGTCCTCTGCATTGGCAGGCGGATTCTTAACCACTGCGCTACCAGGGAAGGCCTGAGTTTATTTTGGTATATGGTGTTAGAGAATGTTCTGGTTTCATTCTTTTACATGTAGCTGTCCAGTTTTCCCAGAACCACTTATTGAAGAGACTGTCTTTTCTTCACTGTGTATCTTTGCCTCCTTTGTTGTAGATTAATTGACTGTAAGTGTGTGAGTTTATTTCTGGACTCTATTCTGTTTCATTGATCTATGAGTCTGTTTTTGTGCCAGTACCATGCTGTTTTGATGACTGTAGCTTTGTAGTATAGTCTGAGGACAGGGCGTGTGTTTCCTCCAGCTCTATTCTTCTTTCTCAAGTTTGTTTTGACTATTTAGGGTCTTTTATGTTTCCATACAAATTTTTAAAAAATGCTTGTTCTAGTTCTGTGAAAAATGCCATTGGTATGTTGATCGGGATGGCATTGAATCTGTAGATTGCCTTGGGTAGTATGGTCATTTTAACATTATTCTTCCAATCCAAGAACACGGTATATCTTTCCATCTGTGTGTGTCATCTTCAGTTTCTTTCATCAGTGTCTCATACTTTTTGGAGTATAGGTCTTTTGCCTCATTAGGTAGGTTTATTCTTAGGTATTTTATTCTTTTTGATGTGATGGTAAGTTGGATCATTTCCTTAATTTCTCTTTCTTGATAGTTCATTGTTAGTGTATAGAAACGCAACAGATTTCTGTATATTCTCTATCCTGCAACTTTACCAAATTCATTGATGAGCTCTAGTGGTGGCAACTTTAGGGTTTTCTATGTATAGTACCCTGTCATCTGCAAACAGTGACAGTTTTACTTCTTCCTTTTCAATTTGTATTCTTTTTATTTCTTTTTCGTGTCTGATTGCTATGGCTGGGACTGCCAGTACTATGCTGAATAAAAATGGTGAGAGTGGACATCATAGTCTTGTTCCTGATCTTAGAGGAAATGCTTTCAGCTTTTCACTGTTCAGTATGATGTTAGCTGTGGGCTTGTCATTTATGGCCTTTCTTATGTTGTGGTATGTTCCCTCTATGCCCCCTTTCTGGAGAGGTTTTATCATAAATAAATGTTGAACTTTGTCAAAAGCTTCTGCTGCATCTATTGAGATGATCACATTTTTTTAAGATTTTATTTAAGTGTAGTTAATTTACAGTGTTGTGTTAATTTCTTCTGTACAGCACAGAAATTCAGTGTTATATATATATTCTTTTTCATATACTTTTCCAGTATGGTTTGCCACAGGATATTGAATGTAGTTCCCTGTGCTATACAGTACGACCTTGTTGTTTATCCATCCTATGTATAATAGTTTGCCTCTGCTAATCCCAAGCTCCCATTCCTCCCCTCCCCTCCCCTACCCTCCCCCCAGCCCCCTTGGCAACCACAAGTCTGTTCTCTATATCTGAGTCTGTTTTTGTTTCATAGATATGTTGATTTGTATTGTATTTTAGATTCTACAAATAAGTGATACGATATGGTATTTGTCTTTCTCTTTCTGACTTCTCTTTAGTATGATAATCTCTAGGTCCATTCATGTTGCTGCAAATGGCAAAATTTCATTGTTTTTGATAGCTGAGTCATATTCCATCGTGTGTGTGTGTGTGTGTGTGTGTGTGTGTGTGTATACACACCACATCTTCTTTATCCATTCTTCTTTCGATGGACATTTAGGTTGTTTCCATGTCTTGGCTATTGTGAATAGTGCTGCTGTGAACATAGCAGTGCATGTACCTTTTGAATTATAGTTTTATCCAAATATATGCCCAGGAGTGGGATTGCTGGATCACATGGCAATTGTATTTTTAGTTTCTTGAGAAGCCTACATACTGTTTTCCACAGTGGCTGCACCAATTTACATTCCCACCAACAGTGCAAGAGGGTTCTCTTTTCTCCACGCCCTCTCCAGCACTGTTTGTAGACTTTTTAATGATGGCCATTCTGACTGGTGTGAGGTGGTACCTCCTTGTAGTTTTGATTTGCATTTCTCTAATAATTAGCAGTGTTGGGCATCTTTTCATGTGCCTATTGGCCATCTGTATGTCTCCTTTGGAGAAATGTCTATTTAGGTCTTTTGCCCATTTTGGGGGTTGTTTGTTTTTTTGTTCTTGAGTTGTATGAGCTGTTTGTATACTTTGGAAATTAATGCCTTAAGTTGCGTTATTTGCAAATATTTGCTCCCATTCCATGGGTTGTCTTTTCATTTTGTTTGTGGTTTCCTTTGCTGTGCAAAAGCTTGTAAATTTGATCAGGTCCCATTTGTTTACTTTTGTTTTTATTTCTATTGCCTTGAGACACTGACCTAAGAAAACATTGGTACAATTTATGTCAGAGAATGTTTTGTCTGTGATCTCTTCTAGGAGTTTTATGGTGTCATATCTTATGTTTAAGTCTTTAAGCCATTTTGAGTTTATTGTTGTGCATGGTGTGAGGGTGTGTTCTAACTTCATTGATTTACATGTGGCTGTCCAACTTTCCCAGCACCACTTGCTGAAGAGACTTTTTCCCCATTGTATATTCTTGCCTCCTTTGTCAAACATTAATTGACTGTAGGTGTATGGGTTTATTTCTGCACTCTATTCTGTTCCATTGATCTGTATGTCTGTTTTTGTGCCAATACCACACTGTTTTTTAAAAAAATTATTTTATTTTATTTTATTTTATTTTTTTTGTGGTACGCGGGCCTCTCACTGTTGTGGCCTCTCCCATTGCGGAGCACAGGCTCCGGATGCACAGGCTCAGTGGCCGTGGCTCACGGGCTCAGCCGCTCCGCGGCACGTGGGATCTTCCCGGACCAGGGCACGAACCCGTGTCCCCTGCATTGGCAGGCGGATACTCAACCACTGTGCCACCAGGGAAGCCCCCACACTGTTTTCATTACTGTAGTTTTGTTGGATCGTCTAAAGTCTGGGAGGGTTATGCCTCTTGCTTTTTTCATTTTCCTTAGGATTGCTTTGGCTATTCTGGGTCTTTTATGGCTTCATATAAATTTTAGGATTATTTGTTCTAGTTCTGTAAAAAAAAAAATGTCATGGGTAATTTGATAGGGATTGTATTAAATCCATAGATTGCTTTGGGTGGTATGGCCATTTTAACAATTCTTGCAATCCAGGAGCATGGGATATATTTCCATTTCTTTGAATCATCTTTAATTTCCTTTATTAATGTTTTGTAGTTCTGAGCATGTAAGTCTTTTACCTCCTTGGTGAGGTTTATTCCTAAGTATTTTATTTTTTGATATGGTTTTATTTTTATTTATTTATTTGGCTGCACTGTGTAGCTTGTGGGATCTCAGTTCCCCCACCAGGGGTTGAACCCAGGCCACAGCACTGAAAGTGCTGAATCCTAACCACTAGACCACCAGGGAACTCCCTTGATGTCATTTTAAAATGAATTGTTTGTTTCCATTTCCTTTCTGATATTTCATTATTAGTGTAAAGAAATGCAACTGATTTCTGTACATTAATCTTGTATCCTGCTATCTTGCTGAATTTGTTGATCAGTTCTAGTAGTTTTTGTGTGGAGTCTTTAGGGTTTTCTACATGTAATATGAAGTCAATTTTACCTCTTCCCATGAATTTGAGTACATATTTCTGTGGTATCAGTTGTGATTTCTCCTCTTGAGTTTTTTATTTTGTTTATTTGGGTCTTCTCTCTTTTCTTCTTGGTGAGTCTGTCAGAGGTTTGTCAATTTTGTTTACCCTTTCAAAGAACGAGCTCTTGGTTTTACTGATTTTTTTTCTATTGTCGTTTTAATCTCTGTTTTATTTCCTCTGATCTTCATTATCTCCCTCCTTCTGCTGACTTTAGGTGTTGTTTGAGGTTTTTCTTATTTCCAGAAGAAGGCCTGTATCACTATGAACTTCGTCTAGGAATTGCTCTTGCTGCATCTCATAGATTTTGTATGGCTGTGTTTTGATTGTCATTTGCCTCTAGGTATTTTTAAATTTCTTTGGTTTCATCATTGACCCATTGGTTTTTTAGTAGCATATTGTTTAGATGTAATTGTTTTTTTTCTCATTTCTTTTTCTGTGGTTGATTTCTAGTTTCATGCCATTGTGGTCAGAAAAGATGCCTGCCTGAAGTAATTTCTATACTCTTAAATTCAGTGAGGCTTGTTTTGAACCCTAGTATGTCATCAATCCTAGAGAATATTCCATGATGTGCACTTGAAATGTGTATTCTGCTTGTTTTGGATGTAATGTCCTGAAGTTAACAATTAAGTGTAACTGTTCTGTTGTATTATTTAGGATCTCTGTTGCCTTACTGATTTTCTGTCTCAAAGATATGTCCATTGATGTGAGTGGGGTGTTAAAGTCTCCTACAATCATTGTATTCCTGTCAATTTCTCCTTTTATGTCTGTTAGTATTTGTTTTATGTATGTGGGTGCTCCTATATTGGGTGCATATATGTTAATGAGTATAATATCCTCTCCTTGTATTGATCCTTTTATCGTTATATACTGTCCTTCTTTATCTTTCTTTATAACCTTTGTTTTGAAGTCTATTTTGTCATATATGAGTATTGTGACCCCTGCTTTCTTGTCATTTCCGTTTGCATGAAATATCTTTTTTCCATCTCTTCACTTTATGTGTGTCCTTTGCCCTAAAGTGGGTCTCTTGTAGGCAGCATATTGTAGGCTCTTTTTTTTTTTTTTTTTTTTATTCAATCTGCTGCTCTGTGTCTTTTGATTGGAGCCTTTAGAGCCTTGGCATTTAAGGTAATTATTGATAGATATCTATTTATTGCCATTTTAAACCTTGTTTTCCCATTGATCTTATATTTCTTCTTTGTCCCTTTCTTTTTGTTTTTCCTTTTGTGGCTTGATGATTTTTTTTGTATTATGCTTTTGTTCTCTTCTTTTTGTTTTTGTGAATCTGTTGTATGTTTTTGATTTATGGTTGCTGTATTTTTTAAGTATGTTAACCCCTCTATATCTACTTGCTTTAGCCTGGTAGTCATATAGGCTCAAACACATTCTAGAAAAAAATATCTACTTTTTCTTACTCTCCTCCCTGACATTTTATGACTTTTTTTATACTTCTTATGATTTTGATGTCCTCTTTTGCATCTTCATGTTCATCCTTTTGCTCTTCATTGTGGTTATCATTGCTTTCACAGAAATTTTTTGATTTTTTTAAAAAAATCTGTGTACTGGCTTATTTAAGTGATTTACTTTCCAATTGTGATCTTCCCTTTCCTCTTTAGTCTTACTTCTTTTCAATTTAGAGAAGACCTTTTAATGTTTCCTTTAGGATGGGTTTAGTACTGCTGTATTCTTTTAGTTTTTGCTTGTCTGAGAAATTCTTTGTCTCTCCTTTCATTCTAAATGATAATCTTTCTGGGTAGAGTATCCTAGGTTGCAGATTTTTTCCCTTTCAGGACTTTGAATATCTCTTGCCACTCCCTTCTGCCCTGCAACATTTCTGTAGAGAAATCAGCTGATAGACTTATGGGGGTTCCCTTGTAATTAACTCTTTGTTTTTCTCTTGCTGCCTTTAGAATCCTCTCTTTAACTTTTGCCATTTTTATTATACTATGTCTTTGTGTAGGTTTGTTTGGGTTTATCTTGTTCAGAACCCTCTGTGCTTCCTGTATCTGGATATGTGTTTCCTTCTTTAGGTTTGGGAAGTTTTCAGCCATAATGTCTTCAAATACATTTTCAACCCTCTTTTCTCTTTCTTTTCCTTTTGGGACCCCTATTATGCGTACATTGGCACACTTTCTATTATCCCATAGGTCTCTTACATTGCTTTCATTTTTTGTTTTTCATTTGGGTTTCTGCTATTGTTCTAATTGGGTGATTTCCATTATTTTATCTTCCAGATCACTTATTTATTCTGCTATTCATAGCCTTTATTTTTTATTTTTAAAAGTATTTATTTATTTGGCTGTGCTGGGTCTCAGTTGTGGCACACAGGATCTTCGTTGCCATGTGCGGGATCTTCATTGCCATGTGCTGGATCTTTAGTTGCGGCATGTGGAATCTTTAGTTGTGGCATGTGGGATCTAGTTCCCTGACCAGGGACCGAACCTGGGCCCCCTGCCTTGGGAGCGTGGAGTCTTAACCACTGGACCACCAGGGAAGTCCCTGTTCATAGCCTTTAATTCAGCTTTCTTCTCTTCAAATGAATTTGCTAATTTTTCTTGGCTCCTCCTTATAGTTCCTAGTTCTTTTTACAATAGTCTGCACTTATGTCAATAGCCTTTCTTAATTCCTTCAGTATTTTCATTATCTCCTTTTTGAACTCGGTGTCTATTAAACTGAAGAGGTTTGTCTCATTGTTCTTTGAGGGGAATTCTCTTGATCTTTTATTTGGATGTGGTTCCTCTGCTTCTTCATTTTACTTATATTTCTCTTGCTCTATGAGTTTAGAAGAAATAATTATATACTGTGGTTTTGGAGGGCTATTTTTATGTGGGAATGTCCCTGTGTAGCCTGCGTGGATTTAATATTTTTTGGTGCGAGGGCTATTTTTAGTATGGATGCCTGCCACCTCTTTCCTCAGTGTATGCTGGCCATTAACCTCTTGATAGGAGGTGTGACTGGTGTTATGGATATTAAGTGGGGCCTCCTCTTTGCCCTGTGGTTGTCACTGCCCTGTCAGGGGCAGGGTCTGCTTCCTAGTTGTTGGAGTGGAAGCCCCCAGGTCTGTTTCTGAGCTACATTTCTGATCTGCACTGTGAGGCAGGCAGGATTGGAGGGCTTTTACTGGGAGAGGAGCCACTGAGTATTCCTCTGCTGGAGCTGTTCACCTGTGAGTGTGCTCTGTTGTGTCACTTTTCACCCATTATGCAGGCTCACAAAGTACACTGTTGTTGGCATTGCCCTCGGTCCCACCTCAATCATGGGTGTGCCGGCAATTGGCCCTGGTGTCTCTCAGGCACTGTTTTCACCAGGCCACCAGGACAGATCCACAGAAGTCAGGTCCAAGGACTGCAGTAATCATGCACCTGGACTTGCTGTGGGAGCTATGGAGGCAGCTCAGACTCTGGCCCAGCCCAGCCCCCATGTGTACGCACTCACAAAGCCCACAGCTGCTAAGGTCAGACCTGTCCCAGCCACAGGAGCACCTGGTGTCCATTCGGATGTTCCACAGGTGCTGAATTTGCAAAGCCATCAGTGGAGGTATAAATCAGTGGTTCACACAGCCCTGGAGAGAGATTTCAGCTCCGCTTCCTAAGTTGCACAGCCCCTGGGCCTCAGCTGTAATTTCAGCCCCACCACTGCATGTGGGCAATGCACCAGCGTCTGCTCCTAGGGCTGCTAAGGAGGTGGCTGGGGCACGAGAGCCAGCCCATGTGGGAGCGTCTCCTGGAGCCTGCAGAGGCAGGGATTGGCACGTGGGGAAAGAGGCTGCTATGGTCGCTCCGCCCCTCCATTTGCATGCCACTTAACAATGGCACTCCGTTTCTATGGCAGCCTGGGCTGCTTCTGAGAACACTCCCCACTGTGGTGCCCCACACTCCAGCCCCTTCAGGCTGTCTCCATGCAGCCAATAGCAGTCCTCTTCCCAGGCCTGTCCTCTAAACCTCAAGTTCCAGCACTCAGCCCCCACCCATACCAGAGGACACGCGTCTCAGGCTGGGGCTCACAGGATAGTGGCACAGACCTTCTGTGTAGGTCTCTCTCTGTCCTGCCTGCCTGCTGCAAACCAGTTGTTGTGCTCTCCTCTAAGCCTCAGAAGCTCCTTTTCTGTCCCAGCTGATCTTCCCACTGGTGAGGGGTCTTCCCAGAGTGCGGGAACCTTTCCTCTCCTTTAGCTCCCTCCCAGGGGTGCAGATTCCATCCTGCTTCCTCTTTTTTCTTTTTTTTTTTTTCCTTTCTCACCCCCCGGGTATGTGGAGATCTTTCTTGTCCTTTCAGGTGTTTGAAGTCTTCTGCTTTTGTTCAGTAGGTGTTCTGTGAGAATTGTTCCATTTATAGATATATTCTTGATGTATTTGTGGAAAGAGGTGAGTCCCACTTCCTACTACTCTGCCATCTTGATCTCTCTGCTGATCATATGGTTTTTCTTCTTCAATTTGTTAATGTGGTGTATCACATTGATTGATTTATGGATATTGAAAATTCTTGCCTCCCTGGGATAAATCCCGTTTGATCATGGTGTATGGTCCCTTTAATGTCTTGTATTTGGTTTGCTAATATTTTGTTGAGGATTTTTACATCTATGTTTATCAGTGATATTGGCCTGTAATGACCTTTTTTGTGATACCTTTGTCTGGTTTTGGTATCAGGGTGATGCTGGCCTCATAGAATGAGTTCAGAAGTGTTCCTTTCTCTTTATTTTTTTGGAGTAGTCTGAGAAGGATAGGTGTTAACTCTTCTCTAAATGTTTGCTGGAACTCACCTGTGAAGCCATCTGGTCCTGTACTTTTGTTTGTTGGGAGTTTTAAAATTACTGATTCAGTTTCATTCATGTTAGTTGGTCTGTTCATATTTTCTATTTCTTCTTGGTTCAGTCTTGGGAGGTTGTACCTTTCTAAGAATTTGTCCATTTCTTCAAGGTTGTCCATTTTATTGGTGTATAGTTGTTCGTAGTAGTCTCTTAAGGTCCTTTGAATTTCAGTGGGGTCAGTTGTGACTTCTCCTTCTTCATTTCTGATGTTATAGATGTGGTCCATCACCCTTTTCTTCTTGATGACTGGCTAAAGGTTTTTCAATTTTGTTTATCTTTTCAAAGAACCAGCTCTTAGTTTTATTGATTTTTTCTATTGTTTTTTTAGTCTCTATTCCATTTATTTCTGCTCTGATCTTTATGATTTCTTTCCTCCTAGTAACTTTGGGTTTTGTTTGTTCTTCTTTCTCTCGTTCCTTTAGATGTAAGGTTAGATTGTTTATTTGAGATTTTTCTTGTTTCCTGAGGTAGGCTTGTATCACTATAAACTTCCGTCTTAGGAGTGCCGTTGCTGCGTTCCATAGGTTTTGGATCATCATGCTTTCATTTTCATTTGTCTCTAGGTATTTTAAAATGTCTTCTTTGATTTCTTCAGTGATACATTGGTTATTTAGTAGCATATTGTTTAGCTTCGATGTATTTGTGTTTTTTGCATTTTTTTCTTATAGTTGATTTCTAGTCTCATAGCATTGTTGGTCAGAAAAGATGGTTGATATGATTTCAGTTTTCTTAAATTTACCAAGGCTTGTTTCGTGGCCTTGCATGTGATCTATCCTGGAGCATGTTCCCTGTGCACTTGAAAAAATGTGTATTCTGCTACTTTCGGATGAATGGAGAAGTGGCCTTCTTTAGGAGACGTCCTATGCATCCCAGTAGTGCACTCCCCTCTCATCACTCAAGCTATATGCTTTAGGGGTTCCCCCTGTGAGGGCTGATGAGTCCTTCTGTTGTGGTGGGCTATGTGGGTGACCTGGTAGGCTTGGTTAGCTCCGAATCCAGTTGGTTGCCAGACCCCTGCCTTGTGTGGAGGCTGCCGGGTCACGAGGAAGTTGACTGTAGAAACCCAGGGGACTTCAGGCCTAGTGCTGGCTCATTGGTGGGTGAAGCCAGATCCTGGAGTTATTGCTGGACTACTTGCAGGCAGAGCTGAGTCCTGGAGTTTGGCTGCAGGGCCCAGGTGATCCCAGAGCTGGTGTCAGATCACTGGTGGCGAGGGGGCGGTTCCTGAGACAGTTGTGTACGGGGTCCAGGGTGTCCTGAAGCTTATGTTGGCCTGCTGGTCGGCAGGGACAGGTCTTAGCTGGTCCCTGGGCAGGGTCTGGCCTACGGTGGGCAGGCTGGGTCTGTAGGCTGCAGCATTGTAGTCTTGCTGCATCTGGTATGTGCACCCTGGCGGGTGAGGCTGGTCTGGAGGCTAATGCAAGCTTCCTAGAGGGCAGAGCTGGTGCCTGCCCGTTGGTGGGTGGAGCTGGGTCCTTGCCCTCTGCTGGGCAGGGCTGTGTTTAAGGGCTATGTCTAGAGGTGGCTGTGGGCTCAGAAAGTCTTTAGGCAGCCTGTCTGCTGATGAGTGGGGCTGTGTCCCTACTCAGTTGCTTTGCTTAGCCTGAGGTGTCGTAGCGCTGGTGTCTACCAGCTGTTGGGTGGTATCAGGTCTTGGCACTAATGAGCTAGAGGGAGGATCCCACCGTGGCGCCCTCCTGCATCAGTGTCCACGTGGTAGAAGCTCCCCAGAACGGCTGCCACCAGGGTCTCTGTTCCCAGGGTTATCTACAGGCACCCCCCCCGCCCCCCCACGACTCTGCCTCTCCAGGAGACTCTGTAAGATCAGCAGGTGGGTCTGGCCCAGGCTCTTATCAAAATAGTGCTTTTGCCCTGGGTCCTGGTGCATTTGAGATTTTGTGTTCCCCCTTTAAGAGGGAAGTCTCTATTTCCTCCAGTCGTTTGGGACTCCTGAAATTAAGCCCTGCTGGCCTTCAGAGCCAAATGCTCTGGGGGCTCATCTTCCTGATGCAGGACCCCTAGGCTGGGGAGCCTGACATGGGGCTTAGAACTCTCACACCTGGGAACTTCCCTGGTGGCGCAGTGGTTAAAAATCCACCTGCCAATGCAGGGGACACAGGTTCGAGCCCTGGTCCGGGAAGATCCCACATGCCGCGGAGCAACTAAGCCCGTGCACCACAACTAGTGAAGCCCGCGCGCCTAGAGCCCGTGCCCCGCAACAAGAGAAGCCACCGCGAGGAAAAGGTCGTGCACCGCAACAAAGAGTAGCCCCCGCTCGCCGCAACTAGAGAAAGCCCGTGCGCAGCAACGAAGACCCAACACAGCCAATAAATAAACAAACACTCTTGTAGGAGAACCTCTGCACTACAATTATTCTCCAGTTTGTGGGTCACCCACCTGGGTGTGTGGGACTTGATTATATCGTGAGTCTGCCCCTCCTAGCCATGTTGTTGTGGTTCCTTCTTTTTTTTTTTTTTTTTTTTTTTTTTGTTTGTTTTGTTTTTTTTTTTTTGCGGTATGCGGGCCTCTCACTGTTGTGGCCTCTCCCGTTGCGGAGCACAGGCTCCGGACGCACAGGCTCAGCGGCCATGGCTCACGGGCCTAGTTGCTCCGCGGCATGTGGGATCTTCCCGGACCAGGGCACGAACCCGTGTCTCCTGCATCGGCAGGCGGATTCTCAACCACTGCGCCACCAGGGAAGCCCGTTCCTTCTTTTTGTAGAAGTTCTTTTCTGGTAGTTTCCAGTCTTTTTTGTCAATGGTTGTTCTGCAAATCGTTCTGATTTTGGTGTGCTCAAGAGAGGAAGTGAGCTCTGGATCTTTCTACTCTGCCATCTTGGCCAATTTCTGTATTTGCATTTTTTGAGGGCTCCAGTTCCAGGAAGAAGAGGGAGATGTTTATTCTTTTGACATTCCTGCCTCCCTCTCTGCCAATGTAACTGACAGCACACTGGGCGGGCCCGGGGGTGTTGAGCCAGTGAGCTGGACAATGCCTGCACTATCAACAGACTCCTCACAAGTGACCCAGCGGCCTGGCCGCGGAGGAAGGAATAGAAAATTGGTAGGAAGGGGATGTGAGAAGATTCCGTGGACAGAAGGGATGTCATCATGATATAGGATGGATGTCACCATTGAGGGGTTCATTAGGTCACTGGTCCTCAAAGAGGAGTGACTGTGCCCCCATCGCCCACCCCACAGGGGACATTTGGCAGTTGTCTGGAGACATAGTTGGTTGTCACAACTGGGTCGGGAGTGCTTTTGGTATCTCGTGGTCAGAAGCCAGGGATGTTGCTGTACATCCTTCAGTGCACGGGAGAGTCCCATAACAAGGAACTTTTCAACCCCAGATGTCCATGGTGCCAAGGCAGAGAACTCCTGCTTTAGAGACGGGACAGCTAGAGAAAGGACTGAACAGAGTCGAAACTGGGCATCAGAAGACTTTGTCCACAGGGACTTCCCTGGCGGTCCAGGGGTTAAGACTTTGAGCTTCTACTGCAGTGCACATGGATTCAATCCCTAGTTGGGGAACTAAGATCCCACATGCTGCTCGCACCCCCCCCCCCCGCCCCCCCGCCAAATAAAAAGAAGACGACAACGACTTCGTCCACGGAACAAGTGAGATGAGGAAGAAAGAGTATATCCGGAAATATACTCAAAAGATACGGGCTTTCCCATCCTGTGTGTCCATGAGGGTAGAACATTGTACTTGGCCATCTCATTAGACCCTCAGTACATAAGCATACAAAGTTCATAATATCCTGCCTAAATTGAAAATGAAAACTTGACACCCAGACTGTAATTAGCGAGAATGAACAACTTCCTCATTTTTACCCAATTCACCAGGGCATTGTAACGCTCAGTCATCTCATTTCCTTCCAGAGCTGTAAAGGTGTCATGATTTCAGTCTCCCTGCGGTGGAATTTTTCTGCAACACGGAGCCTGGTCATTGCACTTTGGGGATGTTTTTGACGGCTGGGTCCGACAGCATGAAGGGAAATTGTTCACATTTGTGTCTCGGGTGCTTGTCTTGAGCTGTGTTGATTTTCCTCCAGTCAGAGCCGTCCCCGAGGACTTCCTGGTTGGAAGCGCAAAAACCTCAGAAAGAGTGAGCTGCCCTTAAAGGTCAGCTGCCCCAGCAGGTGCGGTCACTCTCTGAAATCGTGCAGACAGCAGCCCAGAGCACTGTTTCTGTGCTGATCCAGGAGTATCTCTTTGGCCTGGTTCCCCGCAGGGAGTGGGAGGCCTGTGGCATTCTCTGGGCTGTCCTCCATGCCTGGGATGTCTCCCCGTGGCCATCTGTGAGAACGATTGGACTCTCATCTCTTGCTCAATAAATGTTCGCGTTGTTCAAAGCACCTCCACCAAGAAAAGATGGATTGACTTGGAAATTTTAGAAATACATGTATTTCAGAGCCTAGAAATGAAGTCCAGGAGGGAGCAGTTGGCCTTATGTTTTTGGCACTGAGTCCAGCGGCATGGCTTAATGAGAACTGTCTGTCTAGCAGGATCAGGAGCTCGGGCTCTGCAGGCTGGTTGGCCCCGTGAACTCTGGGGTTGAGGGTTCACGCCCTGGCACTGCTGCTTCCAGTCAATCATTTGCAAGTTGCAAACATCCTCCTACCAGCAACCTTCTCCATTTCAGGATGTCCTGAGTGCCAGGTCCGGAATGCGGGGAGACAGCGAGAGGCAACCGATAACAGATGCTGCGATTTGGACGCCCTCCCCTCCTTTTCTCTGTGTGTACCAAGTCCCCAGGGGCTGAAGGGCAGAGGCCTTGATTGGGCTCATTGGTCCATGATGAGGGTTAGACATTTATTCTTGTCTGTGGCTCTTGCTGCTTCGGAACCTGGCCTCGTCAAGAGGGATTTGCCCCAGGGCCTGACACAGAGATTTAAACCAGGAATGGTCATTTCTGTCATCGTCTACAGTAACTTACCTACTGGAGTAACAGCCTCCAGAATGCAGTGGACCCAAGCAGAATGCATAGCCAACCCCCTTTGGATAGCTTTGC
Source organism: Kogia breviceps (assembly GCF_026419965.1). Taxonomy (NCBI): domain Eukaryota; kingdom Metazoa; phylum Chordata; class Mammalia; order Artiodactyla; family Physeteridae; genus Kogia; species Kogia breviceps. The sequence goes on along the minus strand of NC_081330.1, from coordinate 127,225,050 downwards.
CCCAAATGTTCCAATTCCAGACCCTGTATCCCTCAACTAACCCTGTCTTCACTCCCACTTTGATTCTTCCTGGGGGAGGGGGGCGGGGGTGAAAGAAAAGGGGAAGAAGAGGGCATCAGGCTTTCTTTGTTAAGTGAATTGGTTCCTAGGAAATGTTCCTTGTTGGGAGGTCTCCTGGGTCTGCTGTTAATACAGGTACCCCAGCTTTCTTCGGTTGAGTGCTTGTGTGCTGTATCTTTTACCATGTGTGCTGGAGGAAGTTCAACACAGCTCAGCAGTAGCCGGGTTCTCTGTCCTTGAACTCCTTCCGGCTTGATCTTCAACATGGACTCGGAACTTCCCAGGCAGTGGAAGTTGTCCCCTTGGAATGCCACCCAATGGGTGTGTTGCCTGTTTGCTCACCTTGGTCTTAGGTCACCAACTGGGCCCTCCTGCTCAGAAAGGAGGCTGGGAATTCCCTGGCGGTCCAGCGATTAGGACTTGGAGCTTGCATTGGGAAGGTGTGTGTGTGGGGGGCTGGGTTTGATCCGTGGTTGGGGAACTAAGATCTTGCAAGGTAAGCGGTGTGGCAAAAGAAAAAAAAAAAAAAACTAGAAAGGAGGCTGGGACTCTGTGATACTGTCGTGAAAAATAGGGAGCCTGGTTTCTAAGAAAATGAGTAGACCTTCCACGAAGGTGGGACCCCAAGGTCAGAGGGGAGCTTCTCCCAGACCAAGGTTGACTATGATAGCCTAGAGCTCATTTTCTTTGCACCTGGATTGTCTTCGAATGTGGGATGAGCCGAGCCATTAAGAATTACATAAGCACAACTTCAGACTTCGAATTCAGGGGTGGGAGCCAGGCGGGAGATGATAAAAGACACTGATGGGCAGATTTCCTGGCCCAATGTTGAGGGTTTCTTTTCTGTTGGATGACCTGAAGCCACTCTGAAGACAGGATGGAATGTGCTAGCAGGTAGATTTTCTAGCTTTTATTTTGATATTATCTTTCATCCTGTAGGCATATGTGGTTTCTGCCGATATGAAGCACTTATTCATTTATTTATTTTTAACACAAGTCTTTTAAAGAGAAGAGTTGAAGTCACGGGGGCGGGGGGCGAAGAGAAAGTTGCAAGTTGAACACATTCATGAGACGCTGGAATTCTACTCTAAATACTTCTGCACATACTATGCGGCACACGTCGAGCCAAGTCAATCCTGGTCTCAGACTTCAGTAATATTACTGTCTAGCGGTGGCAAAGAAAGAGAAGTAGTCAACCAAATTTACAGAAAGGAATGCTAAGCTGTAATTATGAACAGAGGCACAGAGTGCTTTGTGAATCAGTTCTAGGGGAACTTGGCTCAGGCAGATGGGGAGAACACGTTACAGGAAATGGTGGTCGAGAAATAATCAAAAATATTAGCAGTAGGTAAGGAGGTGAGGGCAGGGTGGTGCCAGGAGAGGTCTGTGGCAGAGCAGAGCATCGCTACAGCAGCCAGTGTAGCCGGAGTGCAGGGAATAGGGCGAGAATGATCCAAGATGATGCTCGGGAAATATTCAGGGAGAAGGCCATGGAGGATCTCATAGGCATTGCGGAGGAGTTTCATGGAAAGTATCGATAGACAGAACACTTTGAAAAAGTTTAAGTCAGTGTGTGGGGGGTCAGAAGCGGGGATAAGGATGGTGGAAGCAGCATGTTGGGGTATGTGTGATGTGATCCCACTTAGAGATCACCTTGGCTGCTCTGGAGGATGAGCTGAAAGGGAAGATGCAGTGTGGAGTACAGGTAGACCGGTTAGCAGGTTATGTCAGCTGTAGAGTGAGATGTGAAAGCTTGGAGTTTTTGTGCAGACCTAGAGAGGAGCTCAGTTAGAGCTCTTGAAGAGAGAAAATCAACAGAACTTGGTGACAGACTGGACACGGAGGGTGAGGAAGGCATCAAACGTGAGCCTGTCATTTTTGGTTCGTGAAACTGGCTGGAGACGGCAAGGTTGGGGGGAAGAGACCCCGAGTGCCTTTTTGGACACAGTGCATTTGAGGTGCCCTTTAGGTATCCAGAGGCGATGACCAAGTAAGCGGGTCAATATATGGGGCTGAGCTCAGCGGGGAAATGAGAGCTGGAGATAGAGATTTGGGAGGCATCTGCCCAGAGTGGCGAAGGAGGAGATGGTGTGGATGGCGTTGTCTAGGGAGGGATTAAAAAAGAACCAATGTGGGTTAACATCTCAAAAGCTGCTGTGTGCCGAGGTGAGGCCAGACATTCGTGGGAACGTGTATTGATGCCGATGATATTGCTGACATCACTGAACACTGTTCGGTAGAGTGAAGACACCGAATGCCTGATGCGAGTGAGTGGGGAGGTATGATGAGAAGCGAGGAGACAGAAGCAGAACATCTGAACTGCCCTTTGAGAAGCTTGACGGAAAAGAGGAGACGAGAGAGAGGGCAGAAGCTGAAGGGAGAATAGACTGGGGAAGGGGTGACATAAGCTTTATTACCTGAAATATTTTACTAAACAACTTTTAATGACCATCATCAAAAATTGAGCTTTGAGGATAAATAGACCATGCTAAAGACCCAATGTTCATTAAATCATTTTTCTATGTCTCCTTAATTGGTTTCTGGCCCTGACACATTTGCTTGTTAATTGCCATACTTCCTATTTAATCATGCCTTTATAATTCTCTTAGAGAACACGGCTGAAAAAGATTCAGAGGGAGACCTGAATTCCTTTCCATAAATCACCCATGTTAAGACGGGACAACTCCAAGAGCGGTTTTTCCATAAGCCCTTGACCCCATTTTTATTTTACATTCTTGAAAGTACATCCCACAGTGAGAATGGTACTCCAGGGAAAGGGATCTTGCAAGTTCCACATGTCTCTTTTTAGGCTCCTATTATAATCACAAGCAGCTCTCTTCAACCGATTTTGCTTCTCTAATTTACAAAATAATAATTTGTAAAAGAGGGGAATGGGGGCTACTCTCTGGAGTGTGTGACATGCCCTTCACGTTGAGTTTGAAAGGTGATTAATTACAGCAGCGTCTGTTTCAAAAGTTCAAATTAAATGTACTTCAAAACTCTTACTAGGGCTTCCCTGGTGGCGCAGCGGTTGAGAGTCCGCCCGCCGATTCAGGGGACACGGGTTCGTGCCCCGGTTCGGGAGGATCCCACGTGCCGCGGAGCGGCTGGGCCCGTGAGCCGTGGCCGCTGAGCCTGTGCATCCGGAGCCTGTGCTCCGCAACGGGAGAGGCCACAGCGGTGAGAGGCCCGCGTACCGCGGAAAAAAAAAAAAAAAAAAAAAAAAAAAAAACCGAAACCAAAAAACACAAACTCTTAGTAAAGGGAATATATTTGACACCTGCCACTTGTGAAAAGGGCTGATTTAAGTCAAAATTTTGAAGGAGGTAAAGCTAATCATTAGAACGGGCACACCCTACTCTGTTGAATGAAAGAATCTTTTATATATTTATTTATTTTTTTTGCGGTACGCGGGCCTCTCGCCGCTGTGGTCTCTCCCGTTGCGGAGCACAGGCTCCGGACGCGCAGGCTCAGCGGCCACGGCTCACGGGCCCAGCCGCTCCGCGGCACGTGGGATCCTCCCGGACCGGGGCACGAACCCGCGTCCCCTGCGTCGGCGGGCGGACTCTCAACCACTGCGCCACCAGGGAAGCCCGAAAGAATCTTTTAATAGCCCTTGAGTGGCCTTGTCTTAAGCACTCGGGAACAAATTCTCCATGAGTTTTGTGACTGCAGAATTGATGTAATTCAGTGTTGGAAAGGACTTGTGAGCTCAGAGGCCCAGAGCCATGAGGGAACATGGCTGAGTGCCCAGCGAGGGAGGGATAGTTAGACAATATGCACTGGAGGTTTCAGGCCGCTGGTCCAGTACTGTATCTGCTGTGGCCAATCCCAGCGTGGGACAAATGTGCCCCGTGCTTGTTTTTGTAAATAAAGTTTTATTGGAACAGAGCCACACCCATTCGTTTACACATCCTCTCTGGCAGCTTTCACTCTCCAGCTGCAGAGCTGAGTAGCTGTCAGACAGTATGGCCTGCAAACCCTAGAAGAGTCCCTCTCTGACCTTGACAGAAAAGGGGCTGAGACCTGTGCTGCTAGATAGCATTGGCTGCCAATCCTGGCTGCACTTGAGAATCACTTCAAAGCAAAGCACAGGGTGCTGGGCCACACTCTGGACCTTCTCATCCCATCTTTCCGGATGGGATCCAGAAATTGGCATTTGTTTAAAAAAAGATGTTCACGCCCAGCCAGGTTAAGAGTCACTGCATTATATCATGCTGCCTCTAAAGTACATGACCTTCAGAAGACACTTCAGGCTATAAGTGCGTGTTTATATGGGATATGAGCCTGGAGAATGCCCTCTAGAGCGGCCCTTCACACACGTCTGCTAGTATCAGAATCCCCCGGAGGGCTGGCTGGAACGCTGATCGCTGGGTCCCAGCCCAACAGATTCTGCCCAGTACATCTGGGGTTACACGTGCCAGAGAGCTGGCACGTGTAACAGGCGTGCAGGTGCCACTCATGCCGCAGACCCACGACCAGACTGCAGAGCGCCGACTTAGGTCAAAAAGGCTTGCGTCTCTAATGAAAGTCAAGTCCTGTTAGCCAGGGGAGGGGGCTGGCGATAGATTTATGGGCCAGCTGCTGGGATGGTTCCAGACCATGCTGTAAAGACCACCACCCATCTGGCTCAATTCCTCCTTGTCCTCCCCTCCTCCACCCCGTCCGGAAGCCTGGAAACCAAGGCATTCTTCTTCCAATCTCTGTTCCTGTATAGGTTTGCTCTTACTGCGTCTTTACATTCTCTGGGGACTATTTTGTGTCTTGTAAAGTAACTGTATTTTGATGAGAGAGCGGCCGGATGGTGGAGGCAGGAAAGTTTCAAGCATAAAAGAAAATGGATATGTTGCGAAGTACTGTGAAAATTAGCAGAAGTTGAATCAGTATTTGTGGAAATTGTGAATGTGAACACACACACTGGCAAAAAAGGCAACAGAGACAGGCAGAGGCAGAGGGCGTGGGAACCACAAAAGTGATTTTATTTTCAACCAGAAAGCAACAGCAATGGAGAGTCTGGGCTGAGGGCCTGGCAGCGTGACTCAAGTACCAGGGACTGAATTTGTTCGGGTGCAAGGAGCAGCATACAGAGATCTTTCATTTCCAAACTAAGCAAATCACATCCAAATCTTTGTGACACTTATCAGTGGATTTCTATCTACACAGGCTTGGGATTGCTTTTCAGATTTTTCAAGCAATTTTGTTAAGTATTGTTTTTTAAAGGGAAGGAGCCACTGCAGTGAAGGTTTTGGTGCCCCCTTTCTTTTCTTTCTGATATACCAGGCATTGAATCAATTACAGGAAAAGTAAAAAAAAAAAAATAAAAAAGTTGTGAGGGTTCTGATTTAAAAAGCCAAACCAAACCAAACCAAACCAAAATAAGAGTTTCTCATCTGCGGCACGATTGGTATTTTCGGCCGGATAATTCTTTGTCGTAGCATCCTACAAAGCGTAGCACAGCCTCTGAGCAGCAGCCCTGGTCTCTACCCACTAGATGCCAGTAGCACTTTCCCCAAGTTGGGCCAACCAAAGATGACTCCAGACATTACCATATCGCCCCTTGGTTCAGAAGCGCTATTTTAGAAACATTCTCCCGCCCCCATTACCGTCTCTGTATCCTTTTTAAACCAGATCATCAGGTTCCCAACACCGAAAGCACATCTATGCTCCCAGACATGTGGGTCTCTCTGCAGGCACTGCATATGTGCCTGGAGCCAAAATGGAATGCCGCGTCCACTGGGGGGCGCTGGTTCGGTTCCTCAGGAAGTCTCTAGATCTCAGTACCACGATAAAATGCCTCTTTGTCCTCAGGCCTTTTCCTTTTCTCCAGCAGAAACTCTCATCAACATGTGCAGTCAGTTTTCGAAGTCATGTTCTTTTAAAGCTGGAAAGAAAATCTTCACCCAAGCCCACTCTCATCTTAATCCATCTAGATTCCTACTTGAATTATATGGCCAGCCACTTGTGACATGGGATCCAGGGTTCTTCATTTGTATCCACCAGAAAGAGAGAGGTACCATGTTTCTGAGTTCTGTTATGAGGACTGGCTACATAATTTGCAAGGCCCAGAGCAAAATGAAAATGCAGGCCCCCTTGTCCAAACATTATTAAGCATCTCAAGATGGTTCTAGCACTGAGCACACACCCATGACGTCGGACCCGGTAACCTTGGTTGCTGCTGCATCACTGTTGTGTATTAATGTAATTGGCATTGCCAGCTCTTTGTCCCCTATACTGCGGTGCCTCCTGTGAAGTAAGAACCTCAGAAACAAAATGCCGTGCCCCCAATCCGTTTAAAGAATTGTACTGCAGCAAATGTTTATAGCATATATTTTTCTGGCTTTCAAAGAAAATCCACATGGAAATCTTTCTACATCATTACAGTAATGAAAGTAAACACTGTGGCCTTTCATCATATACATATTTTCCTGTAAATATGACAACATGGAAATAGTAATTGCTATTATCCACAATGTTTTTAAGTTAGCAAAGAATGAGACTTCCACAACAAAATGATACATAATCCCTCTTGTCCTTATAAAAATAGCCAAAACATAACCTAAATGGCTTTCAGTGAAAGTTGGAGTAGTAACTTCTTTATACTGAAAAGCATTATAATTCATGGAAATATTGTCCTTGTAAATGCTTTAGATTAACATCATAAGGCAAACTGGAGCATTTATTGTACCTGGAGACCATGATTTTAAGAACCTCAGAAGCTGAGTTTTAGACCCTTTTATTTGAAACCTGTTAGTGTACAAAGTGCATGAAAATATCTATTATTCAGCTACCAAAAAAGTATGTAAAAATTACTAAGCCAACCCTTTTGGTTTATTCAGGGAAGGCCAATGCACATTGTTTTTATATTGTAAGAAGAAAAAAATCGCATTAAGTTTCCAGAGAATGATTGTTTTTTTCCATTGAGGCGTCCATCTTTTAGATGTGAAACTGTCCTAAGTCACTATCAAAATATTCATCTGGGTATAAATAATATAGTAAATATATAGAATCCATCTGTTAAGAAAAAGGAGCGCATCTGCCAAGGAAGAGGCAGGAGCACCGGGGAAGCCACCCATGAAGTCCAGACTCGTCATCACGTAACACGATGCTGAAACAGTGGGTCTGTGGACGAATTTCAAAGAAACAGTTGGTTGATTTGCTCAAAAACAAAATCAGTAAAAACAATGTCTAACTCCCCCAGTCTGTTCAGTCAAGACGGCCAACCCCGTAGCCCAGATAAATATTTTAGCAAATGAAATGGTTGATAGATGTCACGCCCTTCGTCAAGGTAGAACCAATGCCAGATTCCTGGCCCAAGTCCAAGGACGGCTGAAAAAAGTCTTTTAATTCACGGCCAACCCCGTAGCCCAGATAAATATTTTAGCAAATGAAATGGTTGATCGATGTCACGCCCTTCGTCAAGGTAGAACCAATGCATGCCAAGCATCCCATCTGACATGGTGTTAGCAGGTTCTACTAGCAGGTTCCGGAGTGGGAATAGTGAGTTTGATTTTTTTTTTTTTTTCTTTTTCTTACAACTCTATGGTAAACTACACTAGAATATAGAGGGACTTCTACATCTTTCAAGATGTGTTTAATAAAAGTCTGTTTATAATAACTTTTGAGGCACGTATACTGGAGACCAGTATTTTATGCAATGTCCCTTGTCATTAGCAACTCATATATATTAAGTGTTTTTCGGGTGACTTACAGCTGGATGTGGTAGTGGCGGTTGGGACCATGTGTTGATGTCCTGGAGAGCAAAATCGATCCAAAGTGGTGTTGCCATTTGTGGCAGAAAATGTTTATTTCCTCAGCCCCAGAGACAAAAATTATTCGGGGGAGGGGGGGGGGACACAGGACAGCTATTAAACATAGTGAAGAAATTTCACAGGCCTAAAGAAACTATTAAAAGGAAATAGATTTCTATCATGTCACAGAATCCCACTTCCGAGGAAACGCAAATCAGCCTGAACTTTTGAATAATCAGTAGGATTCAAGGCGACTCTTTACAACTGCAATCTCATTCTTCATGTTCTCCCAGCATCCTTAATCCTGGGAAAAACAGGGCAATATGTGGCCAAAGGTTTCAGAACCTTTCTTTCCAGCATCAGCCTACCAGCCATCGCAGGCTAATTACAGATTCCACTACGGCAGATTCCAAGCTCCCGAGTCAAGTCTTTCCATGCTCTCTCTTGCTCTCTCCCTCCTACTTGACCCAATACATTTTTCTGACATCACAGTTAGAACACTTCAAGATAAACCAGAGTAAGAAAGCCTGTTTACTTCCCTACTAGATTCAGAACTAGTTTTTATTTTGAAAATAGTTGCATACTGTTATGCAGTGTTGGGGTGACAGGACCTCCCATGGGATCCGGAGGAAATAGGATGTGAGAAGGAAGGTAGATGAGCACACAAAACGTTTTTCTCGAGCCCAGAGACTGTGCTGAGATAAAGGTGGTCAAGAGCTGGTAAACTTACGGGCCTCCTAATGTGCAAAACCAGAGAGTTCCTAAGAGTTGTAATCCTGGTTATGTTCCTTTTATAAATAATCTATAAATTTTCCTGTAAATATGAAAAAAAAAAGAAAAGGTGAAGAAATTATTAAAGCCTGTACTTGATACAAAACACAGTGAAAGGGAGGAATCGCCCGTTTGGAGTCCTATCTTAGCTGATTTCCGGATACTTTTTGGTGAGATTCAATCACATTCTGGAAGCCTGTGTTTTCCGTGTTCCCGCAATGGTGGCCACCCACCACCCTTTTTATTCCCCGGAAAACAGCTCCGCGCCACCACGTGCTCATGGCAGCTGCTCTGGGCAGTCCAGATGGTCTGGGATGGGCAGGCCGGTTATGATGGTCAGACATTTGTTCCACACAGTGAAGGTGGGACACACAGGCTGCGAGAATGCGATGTCGAAAGTGTAGAGGTGGATGGAGTTCAAGGCATCGTAGAAAGCGATGGAGCCGTTATCGTAGTCCAGCAGGATGCCGACGCGCCGGAGGTGCGGGGCTGGCTCGATGGGGATCTCCTTGCTGTTGTGTCTCACCACCCAGGTGTTGTGGCAGCGGCACAGCGCCCACGAAGCAGAGTTCTTGCCAATCCACTCGTGCTTCGGGGCCGATTTGTAAGCGAGGCCAATGGCATACCTGCAGACACAAAACAGCAACGACAAAAACCATGAGCTATGTATGTTGCACACACGCGTGAAATCCTTTCTGTGGTCCTCAGGGGTCAGGAGAACGTGATCCTCTGTCATCCCCGTTCATTCTTCAGTGAAAGCTGGCAAGAACCCTGGACCCACGTTCCTCATCTTTTCCCCTTCCGCACATAGAATGGGCAGAAAGGGGTCGCTGTATTGACCCACATTCCCGTTTTCAGTTCAGACGTTACAAGAGAATTGGAACTTTGTGTTCCGCTGTCTTTTTTTGTTTGGTTTTTTTTTTTTTTTTTTTTACGTTCACGAAGACCCACGCGACGAATTCTCTAGACCAGTGCCGTCCCGTAGAACTTTCTGCAATGATGGAAATGTTCTGCTCTGTTCAGTATGGTAGCCACGAGCCCCATGTGGCTATTGGGCACTTGAACTGTGGCTGGTGTGAGTGAGGAACTGAATTTTACATTTATTCAATTTTAATGAAATTAAACTATTTAAAGAGCTACCAAATTGGACAGCACAACTCTAGACTTCTCCTTTTGATGTTCTTTGAATTTTTCAACTGACAACTTGTCTGTCATTTTCCATGATTTCAAAGGGCAAGCATGGAGAATGATTTTCATTTATGGGGATAAATTCTTTGTCATCTCCCAGGCTCAGCTTTCTCATCTGTAACACAGGGACAGTGACCGTCATTTGTGTCTCAGGGTTATTTTTGAGCAGTTAAGGGAAGAATACGTGTACAACCCCAGGCACAAGGCCTGGCATATAATATCCACTAATTATTATTAGTCTTGCCCAGTGACACACGACTAATAACTACCGAAATCAGAATTTGAATGTAGAATGATTCAAAAGGCCACAGGCTTAAATAACACTCTCTAATGCCTTTCCTCACCAGAAGAGCCCCTTTGGTTTTATTCCCTACTGTATTTTTAAAAAATCTGACTGTCTCTGAGAAGATGGATATCCTACTTAGTCTAGATGTCCTCTCACTGCTCAAAAAAAAAAAAAAAAAAAAAAGTTAAGAATTCTTTCTACAGTGTTCTAAGCTGCTTAATCTGTTTTCACCCTGCTGAAGTTTGCCTCCATAATATTTGTGGTGTTTCATACTTATTGAGATAAGCAAACCCCATCATTCTTAATAGTGAGTTATTCAGAGTTCCATTCTTACAGTCGAAACTAGTCTAGCTGGATATTGACATATGGTACCTTACCCACTGTTGGTCTTTGATAAAAAAGACATTCTTTCGAAAATCATGTGCTGGATTTAAAATACAATCACTTAAAGAGTGGTGTGTGTAAAAAAGAAAATAAGATAACACCCCACGACGCAAGTAAAAGAGGATGGACTGGGTCATCTGTTCAGCCCGGGGTACCAGCCTGCGTGCCGTCAGACCGGCCTCTTCTCTCCCCTCGTGTCACTCCTGCTCTGCGTCTCAGGGACAATCCTGGGGCCGCATTTCCCAGAGTCCTCCTTCCGATAAGAGTCTGCGTCACATTCAGCCACTGACACCCTTGCACAAGATCCAGAAGTTCTAACAGGCGGGGAAACACTGTTTTCCGGATAGTAGACAGCAGAGGTGAGGTCTGTGGAAGCTTCCAGGCAGACTCCTGGGTGCAGGTTGCCTCTGGGCTGTGGGTAGCTTTCCAGCTTCATGGACTGGAGCAGTGGGCTCCCTGACCTGCGCTCTCAGCCCTTCCAGGGCCCCGGGAAGCCTCTGGCTCTCTTCCTCCTTGGGGTACCTAGATTGACTTCTGTTTTTCTCAGAACCCTAACAGACACTTGGGAAAGGTTTTCGTTTTGCAATTTTAAGTATTCTCCCTCAAGATGTGCTCTGTGTCCTGGCAGATGCCATTTCCCTTTTCAGATAATTTGGAACTTGCCTTTGCCTCACAAAATAGCTGCATGTCTGTACTGTTTCCTTCTTGTTGCTACACACTGTTTTCATTTTTTGTTAAAGAACTTTGACATTTCTTTTCCATCTGAACCTTAACTGAACCCCCTACGAAGCAGCTGTGGCAGGTATGACTGACTTCATGTAGCAAGGGGGAAAACCAAGACGTTAAAATGAGGAGCGAAGTCCAGACTCGCTTAACTCGGGGCCCCGTGATCTTTGCGTGAACCCATGTTAACACCATTTCCTAAAACACCAAGAGCACATTAACAGCCTTAGAGTAAGAAAACAGCTCCGTGAAGAGTCCATTAAGCAAAGGAAAACACCGTTATATTATCATTAATCTGTAAAACTATGTACATGTTGCCACCGAGCTTGAAAGGTGCAGGCAGAAGGCAGTGTTCCATTGAGGTGCGCAGTGAGACTCGGAGAATTCAAAAAGAATAAAAATTGTGTTTCTCAGCAGTGTTAACATGCCCCAGGGCATCGTGATCCGTGTAATATGTAATAACGTACATGTTAATTTTAACTCAGGACTGTATGTCACGCGAGAGTATCTGTGTCATTAGCTGTTGCAAATCAAGGTATTACTGGCATTTGATTGTAAGCGTCACCCTTTCCTCCCCGGAAATGTTCGACTACTTTCTACCTGAGAATTTTCTGCAATGGACACAAGTTTGTAAAGATCCGAAAGTGTGGCGATTAATTTGAGAACCTTTTTCCCTCCTCATGAGTTGGTTTTGACATCTGGTGTTTTCCAGGAAGTGCTGATCTATGTTTGTATATCTGAAGTGGTCTGGTGGAATTGCCCACACCATGCATCAATGGGAATGAGATCATAATGATCAGGTGTCATTTATCATAAGTAATTATTAATGGGATTGTAATTATTTAGACACTGGATTCCATCCCAGATTAACAGAGCCCGTTAATTAACTAGAAATGTTTGCTCTTTTGCACCTGCAAAAATTCACTGTATTTTCCTTTGGGCTTTTATCTCGCCCCAGTGCAGCTACAAACTATAAATGCCAGTCTGGCCCAGAGCGGGGAAGGATTTGTCCTCCACCCTCCAGCGGGATGTTGGAACAGGAATGTTCTGGGCAAAGAGAACCGTGCGGGTGGCAAGAGAAAAGAAAACTACTTGCTTGGCTAATATAGGGACCGTTGTTGGGAGAAGTAAGACACCCAAGTTGATGATTTGACTTGTTGGATTTTGCACGACTTGTACCAACACTGTAAAAGACTTAGACACATTGCATTGTCTGCATAGATTGGAATTGAGAGTTTGTTTTTTGCTTTTAATAAATAAGAAGTGTTTTAGCATCCTGATCTCAAAAGTAACACTGTTAGAATACTCATCATTTTCAAGTTAGGCAGTTTTTTTTTTTTAAGGCACAGATTAAACTATCACTCATTAAGTACACCACAGTTAGCCCTAAAGCGTATTTTTTTTCATTTCCTTTACGGTTTATTGCAGGATACATATTTTAAAAATTTATCTTGGAGCATAGTTGATTTACAATGTTGTGTTAGTTTCAGGTGTACAGCACAGTGAATCAGTTATACACAAACATATATCCACTCTCTTTTAGATTCCTTTCCCATATAGGTCATTACAGAGTATTCAGTAGAGTTCCCTGTGCTACACAGCAGGTCCTTACTAGTTATCTGTTTTATATAGTAGTGTGTATCTGTCAATCCCAATCTTTTCCCCATAACCATAAGTCTGTTTCCTACATCTGTGACTCTATTTCTGTTTTGTAAGTTCATTTGTATCACTGTTTGTAGATTCTACATAGAAGTGATATCATATGGTATTTTTCTTTCTCTTTCTGACTTATTACTTCACTTAGTGTGATCATCTCTAGGTCCATCCATGTTGCTGCAGATGGCATTATTTTGTTCTTTCTGAGGACTGAGTAATTATTACAGGAGAGTGAATACAGTTCCCTATGCTATATACAGTAGGACCTTGTTGTTTATTAGTTTGCGTCCGCCAGTCCCAAACTCCCACTCCATCCCTACGCCGCCCCCGCCTTACTTGGCAACCACAAGTCTGTTCTCTACGTGAGTCTGTTTCTGCTTCTTAGAGAATTTCATTTGTGTCATATTTTAGATTCTACATATAAGTGATACCATATGGTATTTCTTTTTCTGACTTACTTAGTATGATCATCTCGAGATCCAGCCATGTTGCTGCAAATGACATTATTTCGTTCTTTTTTTATGGCTGAGTAATATTCCACGGTATATATGTACCACATCTTCTTTATCCATTCCTCTGTCTATGTACATTTAGGCTGCTTCCATGTCTTGGCTATTGTAAATAGCGCTGTTGTGAACACAGGGGTGCATGTATCGTTTCGAATTAAGAGTTTTGTCTGGTGTATGCCCAGGAGTGGGGTTGCAGGATCATATGGCAACTCTAGTTTTAGTTTTTGGAGGAACCTCCGTACTGTTCTCCATAGTGGCTGCACCAGTTTACATTCCCACCAATGGTGTCGGAGGGTTGCCTTTTCTCCACACCCTCTCCAGGATTTGTTATTTGTAGACTTTTCATTTCTTTTTTTTTTTAACATCTTCATTGGAGTAAAATTGCTCCACAATGGTGTGTCAGTTTCCGCTCTACAACAAAGTGAATCAGCCATACAGGTACACATGCTCCCACATCTCCTACCTCCCGCGCCTCCCTCCCTCCACATCCACCCCTCTAGGTGGTCACAAAGCACTGAGCCGATCCCCCTGTGCCACATGGCTGCCTCACACCAGCTATCTAGTCCACACCTGGTAGTGTATACATGTCCATGCCACCCCCCCACCCCATCACAGCCCACCCTTCCCCTCCCCACACCCTCAAGTCCATTCTCTACTAGGTCTGTGTCTCCACTCCCGTCTTACCCCTAGGTTCTTCATGACCTTGATTTATTTTCTTAGATTCCATATATATGTGTTAGCATACGGTATTTGTTTTTCTCTTTCTGACTTACTTCACTCTGCATGACAGACGCTAGGTCCATCCACCTCACTACAAATAACTCAATTTCGTTTCTTTTTATGGCTGAGTAATATTCCATTGTATATATGTGCCACATCTGCTTTATCCATTCATCTGTCGGTGGACACTTAGGTTGCTTCCATGTCCTGGCTATTGTAAATAGAGCTGCAATCAACATTTTGGTACATGACTGTTTTTGAATTATGGTTTTCTCAGGGTATATGCCCAGTAGTGGGATTGCCGGGTCGTATGGTAGTTCTATGTGTAGTTTTTTAAGGAACCTCCATACTGTTCTCCATAGTGGCTGTATCAGTTTACATTCTCACCAGCAGTGCAAGAGGGTTCCCTTTTCTCCACACCCTCTCCAGCATTTATTGTTTCTAGATTTTTTGATCATGGCCATTCTGACAGGTGTGAGATGATATCTCATTGTAGTTTTGATTTGCATTTCAATGATGTTGAGCGTTCTTTCATGTGTTTATCTTCTTTGGAGAAATGTCTCTTCAGGTCTTCTGCCCGTTTTTGGATTCGGTTGTTTTTCTGATATTGAGCTGCATGAGCTGCTTGTAAATTTTGGAGATTAATCCTTTGTCAGTTGCTTCATTTGTAAATATTTTCTCCCATTCTGAGGGTTGTCTTTTGGTCTTGTTTATGGAATCCGTTGCTGTGCAAAAGCTTTTAAGTTTCATTAGGTCCCATTTGTTTAATTTTGTTCTTATTTCCATTTCTCTAGGAGATGGGTCAAAAAGGATCTTGCTGTGATTTATGTCACAGAGTGTTCTGCCTATGTTTTCCTCTAAGAGTTTGATAGTGTCTGGCCTTACATTTAGGTCTTTCATCCATTTTGAGCTTATCTTTGTGTATGGTGTTAGGGAGTATTCTAATCTCATACTTTTACATGTATCCGTCCAGTTTTCCCAGCACCACTTATTGAAGAGGCTGTCTTTTCTCCACTGTATATTCTTGCCTCCTTTATCAAAGATAAGGTGACCATATGTGCGTGGGTTTATCTCTGGGCTTTCTATCCTGTTCCATTGATCTCTATTTCTGGTTTGGTGCCAGCACCATGCTGTCTTGATTACTGTGGCCTTGTAGTATAGTCTGAAGTCAGGGAGCCTGACTCCTCCAGCTCCATTTTTCATTCTCAAGATTGCTTTGGCTATTCGGGGTCTTTTGTGTTTCCATAAAAATTGTGAAATTTTTTGTTCTAGTTCTGTGAAAAATGCCAGTGGTAGTTTGATAGGGATTGCAGTGAATCTGTAGATTGCTTTGGGTAGTAGAGTCATTTTCACAATGTTGACTCTTCCAATCCAAGAACATGGTATATCTCTCCACCTCTTTGTATCATCTTTAAGTTCTTTCATCATTGTCTTATAGTTTTCTGCATACAAGTCTTTTGTCTCCTTAGGTAGGTTTATTCCTAGATATTTTATTCTTTTTGTTGCAGTGGTAAATGGGAGTGTTTTCTTAATTTCACTCTCAGATTTTTCATCATTACTGTATAAGAATGCCAGAGATTTCTGTGCATTAATTTTGTATCCTGCTGCTTTACCAAATTCATTGATTAGCTCTAGTAGTTTTCTGGTAGCATCCCTTGGATTCTCTATGTATAGTATCATGTCATCTGCAAACAGTGACAGCTTTACTTCTTCTTTTCCGATTTGGAATTCTTTTATTTCTTTCTCTTCTCTGATTGCTGTGGCTAAAACTTCCAAAACTATGTTGAATAAGAGTGGTGAGGAGTGGGCAACCTTGTCTTCTTCCTGATCTTAGTGGAAATGGTTTCAGTTTTTCACCATTCAGGACGATGTTGGCTGTGGGTTTGTCATATATGGCCTTTATTATGATGAGGAAAGTTCCCTCTATGCCTACTTTCTGCAGTGTTTTTATCATAAATGGGTGTTGAATTTTGTCAAAAGCTTTCTCTGCATCTATTGAGATGATCATATGGTTTTTCTCCTTCAATTTGTTAATATGCTGTATCACGTTGATTGATTTGCATATATTGAAGAATGCTTGCATTCCTGGGATAAACCCCACTTGATCATGGTGTATGATCCTTTTAATGTGCTGTTGGATTCCATTTGCTAGTATTATTATTATTTTTTTTTTCCGGTATGCGGGCCTCTCATTGTTGTGGCCTTTCGCGTTGCGGAGCACAGGCTCCGGATGCGCAGGCTCAGCAGCCGTGGCTCACGGGACCAGCCGCTCCGCGGCATGTGGGATCCTCCCAGACAGGGCCACGATCCCGTGTCCCCTGCATCGGCAGGCGGACTCTCACCCACTGCGCCACCAGGGAGGCCCCGTTTGCTAGTATTTTGTTGAGGATTTTTGCATCTATGTTCATCAGTTATATTGGTATGTAGTATCTTTGTCTGGTTTTGGTATCAGGGTGATGGTGGCCTCATAGAATGAGTTTGGGAGTGTTCCTTCCTCTGCAATTTTTTGGAAGAGTTTGAGAAGGATAGGTGTTAGCTCTTCTCTAAATGTTTGATAGAATTCACCTGTGAAGCCATCTGGTCCTGGGCTTTTGTTTGTTGGAAGATTTTTAATCACAGTTTCAATTTCAGTGCTTTGTGATTGGTCTGTTCATATTTTCTATTTCTTCCTGATTCAGTCTTGGCAGGTTGTGCATTTCTAAAGATTTGTCCGTTTCTTCCAGGTTGTCCATTTTATTGGCATAGAGTTGCTTGTAGTAATCTCTCATGATCTCATGATCTGTATTTCTGCAGTGTCCGTTGTTATTTCTCCTTTTTCATTTCTAATTCCATTGAGTTGACTCTTCTCCCTTTTTTTCTTGATGAGTCTGGCTAATGGTGTATCAATTTTGTTTATCTTCTCAAAGAACCAGCTTTTAGTTTTATTGATCTTTGCTATCGTTTCCTTCATTTCTTTTTCATTTATTTCTGCTCTGATCTTTATGATTTCTTTCCTTCTGCTAACTGGGTTTTTCGGTTCTTCTTTCTCTAATTGCTTTAGGTGCAAAGTTAGGTTGTTTTTTTTCGAGATGTTTCCGGTTTCTTGAGGTAGGATTGTATTGCTATAAACTTTCCTGTTAGAACTGCTTTTGCTGCATCCCATAGGTTTTGGCTTGTCGTGTCTCCACTGTCGTTTGTTTCTAGGTATTTTTTGACTTCCTCTTTGATTTCTTCAGTGATCACTTGGTTATTAAGTAGTGTATTGTTTAGCCTCCATGTGTTTGTAGTTTTTTACAGATCTTTTCCTGTAATTGATATCTAGTCTCATAGCGTTGTGGTCGGAAAAGATACTTGATACAATTTCAATTTTCTGAAATTTACCAAGGCTTGATTTGTGACCCATGATATGATCTATCCTGGAGAATGTTCCATGAGCACTTGAGAAAACTGTGTATTCTGTTGTTTTTGGATGCAATGTCCTATAAATATCAATTAAGTCCATCTTGTTTAATGTATCATTTAAAGCTTGTGTTTCCTTATTATTTTCATTTTGGATGATCTGTCCATTGGTGAAAGTGGGGTGTTAAAGTCCCCTACTATGAACGTGTTCCTGTCGATTTCCCCTTTTATGGCTGTTAGTATTTGCCTTATGTATTGCGTGCATAAATATTTACAATTGTTTTATCTTCTTCTTGGATCGACCCCTTGATCATTATATAGTGTCCTCTTTGGTCTCTTGTAATAAAGTCTATTTTGTCTGATATGAGAATTGCTACTCCAGCTTTCTTCTGATGTCCATTTGCATGGAATATCTTTTTCCATCCCCTCACTTTCAGTCTGTATGTGTCCTTAGGTCTGAAGTGGGTCTCTTGTAGACAGCATATATATGGGTCTTGTTGTTGTATCCATTCAGCCAGTCTGTGTCTTTTGGTGGGAGCATTTTATCCATTTACATTTAAGGTAATTATTGATATGTGTGTTCCTATTACCATTTACTTAATTGTTTTGGGTTTGTTCTTGTAGGTCTTTTCCTTCTCTTGTGTTTCTTGCCTAGAGAAGTTCCTTTAGTATTTGTTGCAAAGCTGGTTTGGTGGTGCTGAACTCTCTCAGCTTTTGCTTGTCAGTAAAGGTTTTAATTTCTCTATCAAATCTGAATGAGATCCTTGCTGGGTAGAGTCATCTTGGTGGTAGGTTTTTCTCCTTCATCACTTGAAATATGTCCTGCCACTCCCTTCTGGCTTGCAGAGTTTCTGCTGAAAGATCAGCTGTTAACCTTATGGGGATTCCCTTGTGTGTTATTTGCTGTTTTTCCCTTGCTGCTTTTAATATGTTTTCTTTGTACTTAATTTTTGACAGTTTGATTAATATGTGTTTCTCCTTGGGTTTATCCTGTATGGGACTCTCTGTGCTTCCTGGACTTGATTAACTATTTCCTTTCCCATATTAGGGAAGTTTTCAACTATAACCTCTTCAAATATTTTCTCAGCCCCTTTCTTTTTCTCTTCTTCTTCTGGGACCCCTATAATTCGAATGCTGGTGCGTTTAATGTTGTCCCAGAGGTCTCTGAGACTGTCCTCAGTTCTTTTCATTCTTTTTTCTTTCTTCTGCTCTGCGGTAGTGATTTCCACTATTTTATCTTCCGTCACTTATCCGTTCTTCTGCCTCAGTTATTGATCCCATCTAGAGTATTTTTCATTTCATTTATTGTGTTCATCGTTTCTCGTTTCCTCCTTAGTTCTTCTAGGTCCTTGTTAAATGTTCCTTGCATTTTCTCTATTTCCAAGATTTTGGATCATCTTTACTATCATTACTCTGAATTCTTTTTCAGGTAGACTGCCTATTTCCTCTTCATTTGTTAGGTCAGGTGGGTTTTTATCTTGCTCCTTCATCTGCTGTGTTTTTTTTTCTGTCTTCTCATTTTGCTCATCTTACTGTGTTTGGGGTCTCCTTTTCGCAGGGTGCATGTTCGTAGCTCCTGTTGTTTTTGGTGTCTGCGCCCAGTTGGTGAGTTTGGTTCCGTGGGTTGTGTAGGCTTCCTGGTGGAGGGGACTGGTGCCTGTGTTCTGGTGGATGAGGCTGGATCTTGTCTTTCTGGTGGGCAGGTCCACGTCCGGTGGTGTTTTGGGGTGTCTGTGGCCTTATTATGTTTTTAGGCAGCATCTCTGCTAATGGGTGGTGTTGTGTTCCCGTCTTGCTAGTTGTTTGGCATAGGCTGTCCAGCACTGTAGCTTGCTGGTCGTTGAGCGAAGCTGGGTGTTGGTGTTGAGATGGAGATCTCTGGGAGATTTTCGCCATTTGATATTACGTGGAACTGGGAGGTCTCTTGTGGAGCAGTGTCCTGAAGTTGGGTCTCCCACCTCAGAGGCACAGCACTGACTCCTGGCTGCAGCACCAAGAGCCACAGCATTGACTCCTGGCTGTAGCACCAAGAGCCTTTCATCCACACGGGTCAGAATAAAACGGAGGAAAAGTAGAAAGAGAGAGAGAGAGAGAATAAAATAAAATAAAGTTATTTAAATAAACAATAGGGCTTCCCTCATGGCGCAGTGGTTGGGAATCCACCTGCCGACGCGGGGGACACAGGTTTGTGCCCCGGTCCGGGAAGATCCCACATGCCGCAGAGCGGCTGGGCCCGTGAGCCGTGGCCGCTGAGCCTGCGCGTCCGGAGCCTGTGCTCCGCAACGGGAGAGGCCACAGCAGTGAAAGGCTCGCGTACCACAAATAATAATTAAAAAATAATAAGAAGAAAAAAAATTTTTTTACGTAAAAAAAACAAACAACAAATGGACGGAACCCTAGGACAAATGGTGAAAGCAAAGCTATACAGACGAAATCTCACACAGAAGCATACACATACACACTCAGAAAAAGGATAAGGGGAAAAAATAATCTACCTTGCTCTCAAAGTCCACTTCTTCAATTTGGGATGACTCGTTGTCTCTTCAGTTATTCCACCGATGCAGAGTACATCAAGTTGATTGTGGAGCTCTAATCTGCTGCTCCTGAGGCTGCTGGGAGAAATTTCACGCCGTGTGTTCTTCCTGGGGAAATTGTCCCTGGATCACGGGACCCTGGCAGTGGCGGGCTGCACAGGCTCCCGGGAGGGAAGGTGTGGATAGTGACCTGTGTTTGTTCATAGGCTTCCTTGTGGCTGCAGCAGCAGCCTTAGCATCCCATGTCCATCCCTGTGGTCCGCACTGAAAACCGCGGCTCGCGCCCATCTCTGGAGTTCCTTTAAACAGCGTTCTTAATCCTCTCTCCTCACGCAGCAGCAAACAAAGAGGGAAGAAAAAGTCTCTTGCCTCTTCAGCAGCTCCAGACTTTTTCCTAGACTCCCTCCTTGCTAGCTGTGGCCACATGGGTGAGCAGACAAGCCTCTCGGGCTGGTGAGTGCCGGTCGGCACCGATCCTCTGCGGGAATCTCTCCGCTTTGCCTTCCGCACCCTGTGGCTGAGCTGTCCTCCGCCACTCCGGAGCCTCCCCCTCTGCCACCCGCAGTCTCTGCCCGCGAAGGGGCCTCTAGTGTGTGGGAGTCCTTCCTCCTTCATGGCTCCCTCCCACTGGTGCAGGTCCCGTCCCTATTCTTTTGTCTCTGTTTATTCTTTTTTCGTTTGCCCTACCCAGGTACGTGGGGAATTTCTTGCTTTTTGGGAGGTCTGAGGTCTTCTGCCAGTGTTCATTGGTGGTTCTGTAGTTGTTGTTCCACGTGTAGATGTATTTCTGATGTATCTGTGGTGAGGATGGTGATCTCCTTGTCGTACTCTTCCGCCATCTTCCCAGCTCTCCAAGGAAATTCTATTTGTAGACTTTTTGATGATGGCCATTCTGACCAGTGTGAGGTGGTACCTCATTGTAGTTTTGATTTGCGTTTCTCTAATAATTAGCGATGTTGATCATCTTTTCATGTGCCTCTTGGCCATTTGCATGTCTTCTTTGGAAAGAGTCTATTTAGGTCCTTTGCCCATTTTTTGATTGGGTTGTTTGTTTTTGTTGTGGTTGACTTATATGAGCTGTTTGTATATTTTGGGATTTAAGCCCTTGTCGGTCGCATCATTTGTGAGTATTTTCTCCCCATCCGCAGGTTGTCTTTTTGTTTTGTTTATGGTTTCCTTTGCTGTGCAAAAGCTTGTAAGTTTGATTAGGTCCCATTTGTTTATTTTTGCTTTTGTTTCTGTTGCTTTGGACTCCTATTGCTTTGGTAGACTGACCTAAGAAACCATTGGTACGATTTGTGTCAGAGAATGTTTTGCCTGTGTTCTCTTCTAGGAGTTTTATGGTGTCATGACTTATGTTTAAGTCTTTAAGCCATTTTGAGTTTATTTTTGTGTATGGCGAGAGGGTGTGTTCGAACTTCATTGATTTACATGTGGCTGTCCAACTTTCCCAACACCACTTGCTGAAGAGACTGCCTTTTTCCCATTGTATATTCTTGCCTCCTTTGTCAAAGATTAATTGACTGTAGCGGTGTGGGTTAATTTTGGGGTCCTCTTTTCTGTTCTGTTGATCCATATGTCTGTTTTTGTGCCAGTACCATGCTGTTTTGATTACTCTAGCTTTGTAGTATTATTGTCTGAAGTCTGGGAGGATTATGCCTTCTGCCTAAAGTGTAATTATAGTGTTTCAAAAATATAGCATGGTGGTTAAGAGCTGGGGTTAGCAAACTACAACCCATAGGCCAAATCTGGCCCTCTGCCTGTTTTCATAAATGAAGTTGTATTGGCACCCAGCCACAGCCATGCATGGATGTGTGGTCTATGGCTGCTTTCCCACCACCACGGTAGAGGTGAGCAGTTGAGACAAAATCATCTGGCCTGCAAACCTAGAAATACTGGCTCTCTGGCCCTTTACAGACAATGTTTGTGGACCCTTGGTTAACAGTTTGTACCCTGATTACAGATTCCCCAACTCCGTCACTATGAGCTTTGTGCCCTTGGGCCTCGGTCATCTCATCTGTAAGATGGGATATTAGCACCTACCTTTGTGGGGCTGTTAGGATGAATAAATGAGTTACCATTCGTAAAATGCTTAGACCAGTGCCTGACACATAGCTGTGCTAGATAAGGGCTGGCTAAATAAAAATTATAATTGCTCAGAAAGGGAGCTCATTAAGTGGGCATTTGTGAGACAGATGGCCAGGGTGAGAGGTGCAGTTTATGGCTGTGGAAATAGGCAAGGTCAGCTTTGTCAGGTGAACTTGGTAGGGTTAACTAATTCCCACATAAACTGCCCTGACCTTCACCCCTTAGGCTCCGAGAACTCAATGGGCTCCAAACACTGGGCTGGATCTAAGGGACCCTCTGAAATGAGTCCTGGCCAAGGGTCACTGCTTCACTCCCAGCCTCAGCTCTCAGCTATTTGCACTGATGGGCCCAGTCTAGAATCACAAAACATACAAGGCAACAGAAATTAGTTTAAGTGATGAAGAGCAGGAATTTAGAGTAGGAATTGGAGAACTTATTCTGTAAAGGGCCAGAGAGCTAATAATTTTGGCTTCATGGACCAC
This sequence comes from Kogia breviceps, assembly GCF_026419965.1. NCBI lineage: Eukaryota > Metazoa > Chordata > Mammalia > Artiodactyla > Physeteridae > Kogia > Kogia breviceps. The sequence continues at coordinate 127,202,523 of NC_081330.1, read as the reverse complement.
AGGATTCTGTTTTACCTCCTCAACTCTGCTGTGTGGCTCAAAGGCAGCCATAGACACTGTGGAAAAGAATGAGCCTGGCGGTGTTCCCATAGTTTATTTACAAAAACAGACAGTGGGCTGGGTTTGGCCCAAGGGCTGTAGTCTGCTGACCCATACTTTAAGGCATGAAAGAGCAGTGTTAGCATACTAGCTAGCTCTCCCTAGGACCGGGACTCAATTCTTGCTATAAATAAGAAATGGATGGAGTTAAAACGAGTAATTTTTCTTATTGGCCGAATGGTAGATTAGATGATTGCTTGGTATATTTCCACTCCCTCCTCTCAACTCCGTGTGAAGAAAATATACTTCCCTGCACCACTAGCCTTGGGCTTGGCCATGTGACTGGCTTTGGCCAATAAGAAGTTAGCAGACACGATGCAAGCAGAGCTTTGAAATGTGCTTGCATAGTTGGGCTTGCGCTCTTGGGCTCCTTGAGAATGACATGGCCTGGGTAGCCCACATGTCCAAAGAGGATGAAGAAACCCATAGAACAGACCTAGATCCAACCTACAGCTTAAAGCAAGGCCCAGTTAAGATCAGCCTTGAGCAGCTAACCCACAGATGTGGGTGTCAGTGAGCAATAGTAAATTATTTTTGGTGGAAGCCACTGAAGTTTGGGGTGTTTGTTATGCAGCATTACTGTAGCAACAGCTGACTGATCAAGATTTTCTGCATATTATTATTCAAGATGGACCCTGGTATGTGTTGATGCTCTGACAAAGTCCAGAATAGATGTGCCTTTTTATAATTGTAGGACAACATCCATCAACAGTTGAATGCATAAAGAAGATATGGTGTGTGTGTATGTGTGTATGGATATGCACGCGCACACACACACACACACACACACACACACACACACACACACACTGGAATACTACTCAGCCATAAAAAAAGAATGAAATAATGCCACTTGCAGCAACATGGATGGACCTAGAGATGATCATACTAAGTGAAGCAAGTCAAACAAAGACAAATATCGTATGATATCACTTATGTATGGAATCTAAAATACGATAGTAAAGAGTGTATTGACAAAACAGACTCACAGACAGAAAACAAACTCTCGGTTACCAAAGGGGAAAGGGGAGAGGGATAAATTAAGAGTTTGGGATTCGCAGACACGAACTACTATGTGTCAAAGAGATGGGGGACAAGGTCCTGCTGTGTGGCGCAGGGAGCTATGTTCAATACCTTGTAATAATCTGTGACGGAGGAGAATGTGAAAGAATATATTTAGATAAAATTGCCTACCATGTGCTTCCGCTTATGACCACTTCCCAGTAATGCCGGCCACTGTCAATGAACACGTTTCCAGCTACGCCATAGCTGCCCTGGCTGGTGAAGCGTTCAGGCGTGTGGCTCTTTTTGGACGATGACTCATCACGTTCTACTGTCAAGTTATCATGGGACACCTTTAGCTTGCGATGTGCAGATTTGGGGTCCAGTTTAAATGGTTGGCCTGGAAACGGTTACAACACAGAAAGCGGAAGATGAAAAGAACTGTTGATTTTAACATGAGCAGGAACGTATTTTCAGAATCAGCTTTAAAAAGTACAGGAAAATAGTAACAAGCATGTCCCTGCCACCATGAGCTCGCAGTCAGTCAGTTCTAAGATGCGGATGCAGGGGTGCTACGCTCACAATTCGACAACAGCACGGGCGAGGATCTACCAGAACATGTGGTGTAAGCTGTCCTGGGGGAATCCCAGCTGTACACCAGCGGCACAGCTACATACTGGCTGAATGGCATCCGGGAAGGGAGGAGAAAATGAAGGCTTCATTTTCAACCATTCCCACGTTCAATCAGCTTAAAATGGGTTCATGCTCAATAGACCTCAGAGCAGACAGCAAACAAATCAAGACTGCAAGGTTTCATGTATAGAATATTCTGAAGGCTTATATTATTTTGAGATTGTTCCAAATTAAAGCATTCCTCTCATGAGCTTAGAAGGACTATAAAGTTGTCTATTTTTCAGCCCACACGACCAGGCAAATAATGTGACGGTGACACCTGGGTTTTGCCTCGTGAGTTCATTTGTAGAGGTAAGAAGGTCCTCTCTCTCTCACATTCGTGTTGTGAAAATCGAACCATTATAAAATCTTGGCAGAATCGCACCTGAACATCTTGTTGTTAACTGTTACTTCTTTGAGAATTCACCATTGGTGTGGAGGCCACCCTGTCATTCAACACGACGTCGGTACAAGGCACTTAAAGGCAGGAAATGAGCTACAACATGAATGCAAACGCCATGATGTTCTAACCCCACAGCCGCTGGTGCAGCTGGGAGGCTGCTTCCGCGCAGTGCACGGGTCTCAGACAATCACAGGAAAAAGTCTGGTAAATCTGACTGTGGCAATACTCGATGGCTGAGAAACTGAGGCAGCGAGCCTGGAGCAGTGTGTGTGTGACAGCACGTGCAGGTAGGCCAAAGGGTTTCTAGTCGCTGCTTGGATACAGACATGACAGCAGCACTTCTAAAATCCTTTCTTTTAGATCGGGGACCAGCATACTTTTTCTGCAAGAGGCCAGATAGGAAATATTTTCAGCTATGTTGGCCATGTGGGTTCTTCTGGGGCTATTTAACACTACTGTCCTCGCATGGAGACAGCCAGAGACATAGGTAAACAGATGGGCGTGGCTCTGTGCCAGTAACTTTATTTACAAAAACAGGCAGCTGAATCTGGCCCACGGGCTGCAGTTTGCTGACCCATTTTAGATTTCTGTTCGTATCAGAGAAAAGCTTAAAGGGGAGCTGAGAAAAATCCTCAAGTGCTCAGCAGGCAGTGGGTATTCTCAAAAGCTGTAAGACCAGCTGGATGCCATGTGTAGTTTAAATTTGGGCTTGGTTTGTGTAAAAAAAAAAAAAAAAAAAAAATTGTCCTCAGGAATGATCACACCAGCAACTATTAGGGATAAAGTATGAACTAAGACAAGAAGAGTGTGAAGATAGTTTGGCTTAAAAGGTGTGATAAACCATACTGGAAAAGGACATGAAAAAGAATGTATATATAACTGAAGCACTTTGCTGTACAGCAGAAATTAACACAACATTGTACATCAACTCTACTTCAATAAAATTGGGGAAAAAAAGGTGGAAGATAGAACGTGTGTAAAAATAATTGGACACTAATGGGCGGATTAGGAAGGCGTTCCATAAAGGCGCGCACCCGTCACTGAACATGGAGGCTGTGTTCTGCTTGCCCTTCTTCCAGTGAGCAAGATCAGAACGTTACAGCCATTGAAAAGACTGGCCTTATAACGGTGAGCTCCAGCGTGTCTGCTTCAGCTCCCAGCCTCCCCGACATGTGCACGGAGCAGGGTCGCGCCATGCATCCGACGGCAGGGCCAACCCCCTGCCTTCTCAGAACAAATTCCACTTGCGCCTCGGATGTGTTTCTCAAGGAAACTATGACCTACTCTGTCTAGGTTCAAGGCTTTTGCTTCGATGGGAACAAATGAGCGCAGGGAACAAATTAATCATTGACTTGGCTAAAGAATTCAATGCACTGTAGGACTTGTACGTCTAAGAGTTTGGCAAACTGTAGCCCGCAGGCCAGATGCAGCCCACTGCCTGCGTCTGTCAATGAAGTTTTGATGAAGCATGGCCACGCAGTACTTTTTGCACGACACAGTTGAATACCTGTGACCAAGACCATCTGACCTGCACAGCCCCAAATAGGTACTGTTTGGCACACTACAGGAAAAGTTCACCAACCTCTTGTACGTAAGTTAATAACATCTGGTCAATGATTGCATGTCTAGACGTAGAAGATGACATTACCTGTCTATATGAAATGAATACATTATCTTTGCTAAAACCGGTGACGCACAAACAAGATGTCTCTTAGATCTACTCTATAGAATTAACCTCAGTGTATGTATATATTCATTTTTTTCCTTAGTCACCCTCTGAGGACGTTTTCTTCTTTACCAGCAGAAACATGGAGAGGAGAAATTAGCTTACGTTTAAGAGTATGTATCTTAAACACGTATTCCTGTGATATTGACACACTCCAAGTGACTTTCTCTTGGGAGGTCTTGTGCCAGAAGTACCACATTATACAGCATAATATTTCTAGCTCCAAAAGATGTAAAGAAAGATGAACATAAAATAAAACACAGGTGGGCAGAGAGAGGGGGAGATGACAGTGTTACAGGATGCACGTACCGCCCTGTGTTGTAGGGGCCATCCTGAGGATTGTGGGACGTTTCCCGTCATCCCTGGCCTCTAACCACTAGATACCAGTAACATCCATCCCAGCTGTGACAGCCAAAAAAGACTCCAGACATGGCTCAGTGTCCCTCGGGGGACCAGAATCACCTCTGATTGAGAACCACAGAGCTGGACAGCTATCTGGAGTAAGAGAATTCCTGAAGAAAAGAGTTAGTAATTTGCTATTCTGCTATGGAAAAGAATACGATCTGCCAGCTACAGCGCCCCGACTCCGTGTCAGGCTTGGAACCGAGGGGAATCGGATGCAAAACCCACGATTGCACACTGGCTCTTTGCTTGCTTTCTGAGGCTGTCAGCGACACCCGGGACAGAGAAAGGGAAAAGAAGGGGCGCCAGAGGCAGCTGAAAGGAGAGCAGATGAGAGACGACAGCTCTGCTGAGCTGGCGGCACGTACTGTTTGTCTTCAACTTCCCAGGCTCACTGCTGCGGCTGCCCGCCTGGTTGATGGCCTTGACAATGAAGATGTACTTGGTGCCGCTCTGCAGACCGTGGACGGTGTAGTGGTTCTGCTTGATGTTGGGCACGATCATCCAGCTATCGGCCGAGTTACACAGACCTGCAAAGCCAAGCAGACGTGATGGGTTCTTTGGGGCAAGCATGGGGTAGATCTGCATCATGTTAAATATTTGAACCGGAAGTGGAGAGCTTTGTCACTTCTTAGGGAGACCACCAATCAACTCGAGTGCTCAGCGTCCTGCCTATACCTAGGATGGCAACCTGTATTTATTATTATGTAGTCCTGCTGTGTGCTCTAAGTGGAAAGACCACCTAAGATGATTATATTGCAAATCCTGGTCAGTGTGGCTAGGAGCAGCAAGGATTGTTCTGTCCAGGATCTGAAGCACCGTCCAGGTGCATGACGTGTTACCAGGTGCCGTGGGATGAAAAGCATGCAAGTAACCACAGACCCCTCCCCCAGTTCTCATTATGCTGATCATTCAGTTTTTGATCTCATCCATTTTGAGACTCACAGAAGGTGAGGAGAGACCCGGGTCACGTGTGAGAAACTGACTTTACTAACGTAGATGTAGCAGGTTGTATTTTTTTGCCTCTCATTCTTCACCCTGCCCTGCTGGATCCATGTCTAGGTGACTTTGCAGTTGCTCCTTCTAAAGACATGGGGTACGTTCTCTTAGCTCGTAGCTTTGGATTTGGCCGTGTGACCCGCTCTGGCCACTAGAATGAGGCTGAAACGATAGCGTGACAGGCAAGAGGAGGCATTACAAGGCCTTGAGGGTTTGTTGCACCCTCGCGCCACTGCCGTAGGGAGCACGTCCCCGATAGGCCGGCTCCTCTCATCGACTGCCCAGCCGATTTGGGAGTGAGACCAGCAGAGACTGGCCAGCACAAGGGCAACTTCCGACAGGGGACCTAAGAGAATGTGCTATGGGGTCGTTTGTGACCCAGTAGTCTCCTGGTCGCGCTTCGGTGATGCGCAGGACCTGTGTCCCTAAGAGAACCCTGGCGTGGCAGCACCTGAGGGCAGCTCAGGGCCCACGGTGGCTCTGAGGAAAGCATCAACAGGGACTGTGGCCAGCTGCATCCCTAGCATGGCTGGTTCCAGAGAAGAGCGGGGCTGGCTCCTCTGGCTGCATTGTGCTGCAGGATGTGGTTTGAGGAGCGGGCTGCGGCTTTAGGAGGCTTTGGAAGAACACGTAGCAAGGAGGAAGCCGTCTTGTTTTTCAGCTGGCTGATGCTAAAAACATTTCTCTGGTACTGGGCCCGACTCTCCTCTCCGCCCCTCAATCTCCATGCTAATCGAACCTTTTCCCAGCCCCCTGGTGACTGGGCTGTCACGGCTTTTCCTGACTCTGGTGAATTTCCTTCACCAATTCTCGGTAGAGGGCTGGGCCCCTCCACTTCCTGAGGGGCGCTCAACTCGCCTCCCCTCCCCTCCTTCCCTTTCAGGGGATTTGCAAGTCAAAGGGTTAGTTCCTTTGATCTTGAGGCAACTTACACCTTAACCATATGCCCGAGCAGCAGTCCCTTCATCTTTCTTTGGTCTTACCTCTTTGAGACTCTCATAAAACATTTCTGTAGAAAGAAACTCACAAACGCGAGTCCCTCCTAACCCACAAATACCTGCATAGCATTTCAAGACGTTTGCGGCCTCACGACAGCTGTTTCTGAATCCTACTAAATACCGTCTCCACCTTTTTAGTTCAACATTGTTCATGGTAGGCTCACAGTTGAGACGAACGTGAAAATATTTTCCTAATTGTGAAAATTCACCTCCTACGATTTGTATCTTGGGTGCACAGTATTTGCAGGTGTGCTTCAGTGAGTCATCAAATAAGCAAACATATCTGTAGTCGTAGACATGACCAATCCTGTGACTTTTCTCTCACCTCTTTTCACTTCCATCTGTAAACACTCAAACCAGGAGGATTGCAAGACTTGACAGAGCCGCCATAAAGCAAGGAAATGATGTGAGACTCACAGAAGGGGTTGAGTGTGGTGTGCTTGTTTTCGGAGACGTAACAGAGCAACTCAGGCATCATCCACCCCCCTCAATTTCCCCCTAATTCTCCGACCACTTCTCACTTGCATTAGACCCAGGTGAACAGCCACAAATAGCTTAGTAAGGTGGGACTCTCCCAATTACGTATCTCTTTTGATACTTTCTCACCTTCCCTTTCCCTTGAACACAGCAGGGACAAACTCAGTGCTTCCAGACAGTGCCACAACCAAATAGTAGATGTTGATCCACCCAAACCTGGATCTCAGCTCTGGGCCCCAAGAAGCCTGTAACTGGGCATCCCTGGTGGCACAGTGGTCGGGAGTCTGCCTGCCGATGCAGGGGACGCGGGTTCGTGCCCCGGTCCGGGAGGATCCCACGTGCCGTGGAGCAGCTGGGCCCGTGAGCCATGGCCGCTGAGCCTGCGCTCCGCAACGGGAGAGGCCACGACAGTGAGAGGCCCGCATACCGGAAAAAAAAAAAAAAAAGAAGCCTGTAACTCACTTTATTATTATTTTTTCAATTTCTATTTTTTTACACAGCAGGTTCTTATTAGTTATCTATTTCATACGTATTAGTGTATCCACGTCAATCCCAATCTCCCAATTCATCCCCCCACCACCACCTCCTGCGCTTTCCCCCCTTGGTGTCCATACGTTGGTTCTCTACACCTCTGTCTCTATTTCTGCCCTGCAAACCGGTTCACCTGGACCATTTTTCTAGATGCCACAGGTAAGCATTAATATATGACATTTGTTTTTCTCTTTCTGACTTGCTTCACTCTGTAGGACAGTCTCTAGGTCCATCCACGTCTCTGCAAATGACTCAGTTTTGTTTCTTTTTATGGCTGAGTAATATTCCATTGTATATATGCACCACATCTTCTTTATCCGTTCGTCTGTCGATGGGCATTTAGGTTGTTTCCATGACCTGGCTATTGTAAATAGTGCTGCAGTGAACATTGGGGTGCATGTGTCTTTCTGAATTATGGTTTTCTCTGGGTATATGCCCAGTAGTGGGATTGCTGGGTCCTATGGTAGTTCTATTTTTAGTTTTTGAAGGAACCTCCATACTGTGCTCCATAGTGGCTGTATCCATTTACATTCCCACCAACAGTGCAAGAGGGTTCCCTTTTCTCCACTCCCTCTCCAGCATTTGTTGTTTGTAGATTTTCTGATGATGCCCATTCTAACTGGTGTGAGGTGATACTTGATTATAGTTTTGATGTGCATTTCTCTAATAATTAGTAATGTTGAGCAGCTTTTCATGTGCCTCCTGGCCATCTGTGTGTCGTCTTTGGAGAATAAGGTCTATGTAGGTCTTCTGCCCATTTTTTGACTGGGTTGTTTGGTTTTTTTGACACTGAGCTGAATGAGCTCTTTATATATATTTTAGAGATCAGTCCTTTGTCTGTTGATTCATCTGCAAATAGTTTCTCCCATTCTGAGGGTTGTCTTTTTGTCTTGTTTATAGTTTCCTTTGCTGTGCAAAAGCTTTGAAGTTTCAGTAGGTCTCATTTGTTTATTTTTGTTTTTATTTCCATTATTCTAGGAGGTGGATGAAAAACGATTTTGCTGTGATTTATGTCAAAGAGTGTTCTTCCTATGTTTTCCTCGAAGAGCTTTATACTGTCCGGTCTTACATTTAGGTCTCGAATCCATTTTGAGTTCATTTTTGTGTATGGTGTTAGGGAGTGTTCTAATTTCATTCTTTTACATGTAGCTGTTTAGTTTTCCCAGCACCACTTATTGAACAGACTGTCTTTCCTCCATTGTATATTCTTGCCTCCTTTATCAAAGATAAGGTGACCATATGTGTGTGGGTTTATCTCTGGGCTTTCTATCCTGTTGCATTGATCTCTATTTCTGTTTTGGTGCCCGTATCATAGTGTCTTGATTACTATAGCTCTCTGTAGTATAGCCTGAAGTCAGGGAGCCTGATTGTTTGATCTCTGTTTCCATACAAATTTTAAGGTTTTTTTGTCCTAGTTCTGTGTTTTTTTTTTTTTTTAAAAAAAAGAAAGCCATTGCTAATTTGACAGGGATTTCACTGAATCTGTAGATTGCTTTGGGAAGTATAGTCATTTTCACAATATTGATTCTTCCAATCCAAGAGCAGATGGTATATCTCTCCATCTGTTTGTGTCATCTTTGATTTCTTTCATCAGTGTCCTATAGTTTTCTGAGTACAGGTCTTTTACCTCCTTTGGTAGGTTTCTTCCTAGATGTTTCTTTCTTTTTGTTGCAGGGGTGAATGGGACTGTTTCCTTAATTTCTCTTTCTGATCTTTTGTTGTTAGTGTATAGGAATGCAAAAGATTTCTGTGCATTAATTTTGTATCCTGCAACTTTACCACATTCATTGATTAGCTCTAGTAGTTTTGTGGTGGCATCTTTAGGATTGTCTATGTCTATGTCCTATCATGGCATCTGCAAACTGACAGTTTTACTTCTTCTTTTCTGATTTGGATCCCTTTTGTTTCTTTTTCTTCTCTGATTGCCGTGGCTAGGGCTTCCAAAACTATGTTGAATAACAGTGGTGAGAGTGGACAGACTTGTCATCTTGCTCTCTTTGATTTCTTCAGTGATCTCTTGGTTATTTAGTAATGTAGTGTTTAGCCTCCATGTGTTTGTGGTTTTTATGTTTTTTTCCCCTGTAATGTATTGCTAATCTCATAGTGTTGTGGGTGAAAAAGATGCTTGATATGATTTCAATTTTCTTAAATTTACCAAGGCTTGATTTGTGGCCCAGGATGTGATCTGTCCTGGAGAATGTTCCATGTGCACTTCAGAATAAAGTGTATTCTGCCACTTTTGGGTGAAATGTTCTAAAAATATCAGTGAAATCTAGCTGGTCTATTGTGTCATTTAGAGCTTGTGTTTCCTTGTTAATTTTCTGTCTGGATGATCTGTCCATTGGTGTGAGGTGTTAGGGTCCCCCACTATTACTGTGTTACTGTCGATTTCCCCTTTTATGGCTGCTAGTATTTGCCTTATGTATTGAGGTGCTCCTTTGTTGGGTGCATGTATATTTATAATTGTTATATCTTCTTCTTGGATTGATCCCTTGATCATTCTGTAGTGTCCTTCTTTGTCTCTTGTAATAGTCTTTATTGTAAAGTCTATTTTGTCTGATATGACAATTGCTACTCCAGCTTTCTTTTGATGTCCATTTGCATGGAATATCTTCTTCCATCCCCTTGCTTTCAAGTCTGTATGTGTCCGTAGGTCTGAAGTGGGTCTCTTGTAGGCAAGCATATATATGGGTCTTGTTGTTGTATCCATTCAGCCAGTCTGTGTCTTTTGGTGGGAGCATTTTATCCATTTACATTTAAGGTAATTATCGACATGTATGTTCCTCTGACCATTTTCTTAATTATCTTGGGTTTGTTTTGTAGGTCCTTTTCTCCTCTTATGTTTCCCACTTAGAGAAGTTCCTTTAGCATTTGTTGTAGAGCTGGTTTGGTGGTGCTGAATTCTCTTAGCTTTTGCTTGTCTGTAAGCTTTTGATTTCTCAGTGGAATCTGAATGAGATCCTTGCCGGGTAGGGTAATCTTGGTTGTAGGTTCTTCCCTTTCATCACTCTAAGTATATCATGCCACTCCCTTCTGGCTTGTAGAGTTTCTGCTGAGAAATCAGCTGTTAACCTTAGGGGAGTTCTCTTATATGTTATTTGTCATTTTTCCCTTGCTGCTTTCAATCATTTTCCTTTGTCTTTAATTTTTGCCCGTTTGATTACTATGTGTCTCGGCGTGTTTCTCCTTGGGTTTCTCCTGCCTGGGACTCGCAGTGCTTCCTGGACTTGGGTGGCTATTGCCTTTCCCACGTTAGGGAAGCTTTTCAACTCTCATCTCTTCAGATACTTTCTCTGCTGCCTTCTTTCTCTCTTCTCCTTCTGGGACCCCTGTAATGTGAATGTTGTTGCGTTTAATGTCGTCCCAGAGGTCTCTTAGGCTGTCTTCATTTCTTTTCATTCTTTTTCCTTTATTCTGTTCCGCAACGGTGAATTCCACCATTCTGTCTTCCAGGTCCCTTATCCGTTCTGCTGCCTCAGTTATTCTGCTATTGATTCCTTCTAGTGTAGTTTTCAGTTCAGTTATCGTTCATCGGTTTGTTTGTTCCTTAAATCCTCTAGGTGTTTGTGAAACACTTCTTGCATCTTCACTATCTTTGCCTCCATTCTTTTTCTGGAAGGTTGCCTATCTCCACTTCATTTAGTTGTTTTTCTGGGGTTTTCTCTTGTTTCTTCATCTGGTACATAGCCCTCTGCCTTTTCATCTTGTCTGTCTTTCTGCGAATGTGGTTTTTGTTCCACAGGCGGCAGGGTTGTCATTCTTCTTGCCTCTGCTGTCTGCCCTCTGGTGGATGAGGCTAAGAGGCTTCTGCAAGCTTCCTGATGGGAGGCACTGGTGGTGGGTAGAGCTGGGTGTTGCTCTGGTGGGCAGAGAGCAGTAAAACACTTTAATCTGCTTGTCTGCTGATGGGTGGGGCCGCGTTCACTCCCTGTTCGTTGTTTGGCCTGAGGTGACCCAGCACTGGAGGCCACAGGCTCTTTGGTGGGGCTCATGGCGGACTCTGGGAGGGCTCGTGCCAAGGAGCACTTCCCCGAACCTCTGCTGCCTGGGTCCCTGTCCCTGCAGTAAGCCACAGCCCCTCCCCGCCTCTGCAGGAGACCCTCCAACACCAGCAGGTGGGTCTGGTTCAGTCTCCCCTGGGGTCACTGCTCTCTCCCCCTGGGTCCGGATGTGCACACTACCCTGTGTGTGCCCTCCAAGAGTGGAGTCTCTGTTTCCCTCAGTCCTGCAATCAAATCCTGCTAGCCTTCGATGTCTGATTCTCTGGGAATTCCTCCTCCCACTTGTCAGACCCCTAGGTTGGCAAACCTGACGTGGGGCTCAGAACCTTCACACCACGGGGCGGACTTCTGTGGTATAACTGTTCTCCAGTCTGTGAGCCACCCACCAGGCGGTTACAGGATTTGATTTTATTGTGATTGCAGCCCTCCCACTGTCTCACTCTAGCTTCTACTTTGTCGTATGGGTGTGGGGTAGGTATCTTTTCTGGTGAGTGCCAGTGTCTTCCTGTTGATGACTACCCAGCAGTTACTTGTGATTCAGGTGCTCTCGCAAGAGGGAATGACCACACGTCCTTCTACTCTGCCATCTTCTCACCAAATCCAAATGTTTATAAAACAAGCTTGGTGTGTGTGTATGGATGGAGTGGGTGGGCTATACATGTTGTCAAGCAAGTCTTAACCCCAAACTTAATTTTTTTCCAATTTCTGTTTTCCCTCTGGCTTTATCCAATATTCTTTTCCCATCCCTTAATGATCGCTCAGAATTATTTCACAACTTCCCAGTTACTTTCCAACTCAATGCACATTGCACCCGTTCCCCTTTCCGCAGCATAGGCGTGACCTGTGCTTTGGGGAGCTACAGTGGGCCAGACGGTTTTCCACTCTTCTCCTCTTTGTCCCACTCTAATCACTCGAAATCGAGACAAGGGGCCTTGTCTGTCTGTCAGACATCTTTTTCTTCTCCCACTTCTAAGCTGTAGATTCTCCACTCACTACAGTGAGCTGCTTCTTTGACTCAGATAGGTATCTCTGCTACCTCGTGCCCACTTTAGGATGCCCCTCCGGCATTGACCTTCTCTGTGCAGTATGGTGTGCCCACTTCCATGCTGAATCCTCTCACCTGCAGCCTCATTGAAGCATGGTTTTTCTTACCCTCCTTGTCACTGACCTCCCCCAAGGGAAGCCTCTGCTTAATTGCCTGGCTGTCCAGTGGTTAAGACTCTATGCCTCTACCGCAGGGGGCGCACGTTCAATCCCTGGTCAGGGAACTTCTACTCCCAGCAGTGCCTCCCTGGGCAGATCCTGAGCAAACCCAGGTCCCGTCAGCATGGACGTAGCCCCAGGTTCTCCGGAAGCCCAAATTCCAGCGAGTACTAGGGGGACTGAACTCCTGTTGCACAGAAGCTGGCCCTTCTAGTCCCAAAGCGGAAGCCCTGGCAGCGCTTGTAACTCACTTTACATATTTAGTAAGAGCATTACAATAGTAATAAAACAACAGACACAGCAAACAAACTTACAGTTACCAAGGGGGAAGGGACAAATTAGGAGTTCGGGATTAACACATGCACACTACTCTATATAAAACAGATAATCAACAAGCTCCTACTGTATAGCACAGGGAACTCTACTCAATATTCTGTGATAACCTATAAGGGAAAAGAATCTGAAAAAATATATATACGTATAACTGAATCACTGTGCTGTGTACACCTGAAACTAACAGAACACTGTCAATCAACTATACTCCAATAAAAAACCAATTAAAGAACAGAAGAAAACGATGAGCTTTTCCATCGCCTAGGACAATCCACTCATATTCCTAGACCTTTGGCAACAGCAGTCCAGCACAAATGCAAACAATAACAGCATTCAGCAGAATCAAATGAGAATCCTATCAATGTCACTGTGTTTACACTGTTCCTATTTAATTGCATATGTTACAGCGAAATGAGTATTGTGGTCAAAGAAAGCAAATGTAAAAATGTTTCAATAAACTTTACATCACTGTACAACCCCAAAGCCGGGTTTAATGCAGTGGCGGAATGCTTTCAGCAACATCATAAAGCACAGATGTCTGAAATTGCTGTAAACTGCAACTTGGCTTACAATCTGAAGTCTTAACCCAACAAAAAAAGATTTCATGTTTGGCAAACTTTTCCAAACCAAAAAGGGGACCCTGACCATCCCGATTAGTTTGTGAAGAGGTCACTAATTATTTTACTTGAATATTAAAAGAACAAAATGTTTATGGAGTAGTAAAATTTGATTGGATGACTTTACCCTGGGACAGTCTGTTGTGATGAACTCTAACTCTGTTTAGGCTTACCTTTATATTATTATCATGGCCAAGGTCGTAACTGAGAGGTTGATTACAAATGCCAAGAAAGCAACATCGACCGTTCTCTTTCGGGGGCCGCAGTTAGTGGGATGCCTTGGAGTACACCATTATTGCATTGCTAGTGTTGGTCTAGTGCCAGCACCACTTAACTTCTTGCATATGGTGCCAAGCGCCAGACTTCTCTGCCTTGATACCCCACTGTGTTGAGACCGTTGACCGGGTTTTATTCATCACTTTATGAAACATCCGTATAACTGTCCTGACTGGAACTTCTACTTTCCTCTCAATTCGTTTCCTGTCATCCTTGAGGGGATGCCAACATTCACCTTCTCCAATTCAGCTTGAAGTATTAAAACAACAATGGAACTTGGAAGATGATTCGTTCATAATACAACAATTGAGTTTTGGGATTTTGTGCCCTTTTTCTCTCATTCACAATGGGTCAGAAGCATCTCCCTACATAATGCCGCTCCTTACAAGATCCTAATTACGTTTGGGACTTCAGAGCCTTGTACAGCAACTGCCTGTCATCTTACAGTAAAACATTATGTATACAACATTATGCACCACGGACACGCTTCAGAGAGGCTGCACACCAGCTTCTAACACCCTTTGTTTCTTTGAACAGATTGGACAGAAGTGAACATTCTTTTCCTTCTTCTCAATACACACAGTATATGCTTCATAACTTTCATGAATGTTTTCAAAACGACTAAAACAAATTAAATACAGATAACTACTTTGCCATGAAGGCATGAAGACACGGATCTTTTGACTTTTGCCAATAATAAAAATAATAGGCTGCTGGGAGAAGGCTCCAATTGAAGATTTTCAATGATGCATTAAAAGTAGTTTTGGAAAAAACTGTAAAATTGAATACATATCTATTTCTCAATAAGCAGTTCGTTAACATCTGTAGTCATAAGCCTGTTCATAAAAATGAAAACTAAAAAATTAACTGTCATTCATTTTACATTTATTTGAGTGTATGAATTCGATTAGATATAGTCTTTTTATAAGATTAAAAAGCTCCATAGAGAGTATCGAATTCTCCTTCCCTAAAGTCACTTGAGGGCAATTAACTAGAATTTATTAGGACAAGTGAAGGAACTGTGACCTAGGGACAGTAAAAGACTGCCTAGTGGCACACGGAGCTACAGCCAGCTTTGGAGTATTCTTTCTCCTCCTTTCCAGTACAGTTTGTACTCTTAGATCTTATCATTCAAGAGAACATCTGCAAAGGATAGTCCTTTCAAATGGTAGGATAGAAGAACAAACAACATGCAAGGAAGGCCTTTCACACGAACACTGTGTAAAATGCCATCATGCAGATAATCCTGGCAAATTGCACGACCGACCTTTATGATACAACAGAAAATATAATGAGCGGTGAGTCTAGGCTATATTTTTGTAGGAACAGTAACTTGGAATAGCTATGTGCTAACACTGGCAAACACAGGGCTAAGACCTTTACTTTCCAGGCCTCCTATGCTGTTGGTGGGAATGTAAATTGGTGCAGCCACTATGGAGAACAGTATGGCGGTTCCTTAAAAAACTAAAAATAGAACTACCATACGACTCAGCCATCCCACTCCTGGGCACAGATCAGGAGAAAATCATAACTTGAAAAAAAAAAAACCACATGCACCCCAATGTTCATCGCAGCGCTGTTTACAATTGTGCGGACATGGAAGCAACCTAAATGTCCATCAACAGAGGAGTGAGTAAAGAAGATGTGGTACATATATACAATGGAATAGTACTCAACCATAAAAAAGAAGGAAATAATGCCATTTGCAGCAACATGGATGGACCTAGAGATGATCATACTAAGTGAAGTAAATCCAAGAGAAAGATGTACCATACCATCCCATTTCTATGTGGAATCTTAAAAAAATGATACAAATGAACTTACGTACAAAACAGAAACAGACTCACAGACTTCAAAAACAAACTTGTGGTTACCAAAGGGCAGGTCAGGAGACAGACAGATTAGGAGTTTGGGATTAACATCTACACACTATTCTATATACCACAGATAACCCACAAGGACCTGCTGTACAGCACAGGGAACTCTAGTCACTATTCTCTAAAAACCTATATAAGAAAAGAATGTGTAAAGCAATGGATAGATGTATCCGTATAACTGAATCACTTTGCTGTACACCTGAAACTAACGCTGCGTTGTAAATCAACTATACTCCAATATAAAATTAAGATTAAATTACAAAAGAAAAGAAAAAATCATCTGAGAAAGTGTACATCTCAGGTACCTTTAATCTGAATTTATTCTTGCATTGTTGCAATTTGATCCTGTAGGCATTGAGACTTCACTCTACTGCTTTAATAGACATTAAAGAGAGAAACAAATGCTGATACTAACAAGCTGACTAGAGTACCCCAGTTAGAGGAACAACTGCAGTTTCAGTGGTTTCCATCTGTCCTGGGAGAACAGGAGTTTTCAGCATCTACGTTTTAAATAAGGCAGATCTTGCACTGTACTGCACAGAGAACTCTACTCAATATTCTGTAACAACCTATATGGGAAAAGAATCTGAAAAAGAATGGATATATGTATAACTGAATCACTTTGCTGTACACCTGAAACTAACACAACATTGTCAATCAACTACACTTCAAAAAAAAAAAAAGTATAAGAACAACAGCCAAAGGCAGGTCTGTAATCTTCGTTCAGCCATGTGCATGTATTTTCTTGTGGCAACTGCTTTCTGGGAACAAATGGCCTTCTCTGGAATTACCCAACATAAAGCTCTAATTTCAGTGGTATTGCTGTTGTTGGATTTCTACAGGTGTGGCCTTTTCTCATCTATTGCATTCTTGTGTCTTATTTTGGTATTCTTTTCCATGCCAACAGCATGGAAGTCAAGTTAATCACGGTTTAGTCACCTGGGAAACCCTCAGTTTCAAGCAACAGGTATCTTCCTTTCATTTGGGGGATGGAGTGAAGTGCTGGTATGGAGCTAAGGTTCTACAACAGATGGTCCTCTGGCTCCACTCCCTCCCTTCTTGCTGTATCCATGCATTTTTGTTTGCTATATAACCTTGCAGGCCTCTCCTTCTGACTCCAGGCTCACTCGTGGGAATGGGTTTGGCCAATGGCATGTCAGCTAACGTGACAAAGACAGAGGCTTGAAAAGCGTGTGGGCAACTGGGCCCACCCTTCTGCCTTCACCTCTGCAATGCCCTGGAGAACATACTTGAGCTAGACTGCAGGAGAGAGCTGTCCAGCAGTGGAGATGCCCCAGTTACCAGCCTGACCTGCTAGGGAGCCTAACCAAGATCAGCAGGTTAGCTGACCCCCTGCTGACTCCAGATGCACAAACAGTAAGAACTAGACCTGAATGGGGTTGAGGCCTGGTTCTATTTCTCTGTCTTCATTTCTCACCGTCTCCCCTTCCTCACTCAACTCTCTAGCCAGGCTTAATTAGACGAGATCTCCCACTACACCCTGCCACCTTCTGTCTCTATAGGTTTGCTGAACATGGCTGCCTGGTACGCCTTTACTGTACTCATAAGTACCCACTCTCTTTCAAGACTTAGTGGTCACTTGCCCCAAGACCTTTTGGGTGTACCATTTCTGCCCTCTCTATGCTTTCTACCTACTCAGGCAGCTTGCCAAAGGTGTTCTCAACGTTTCATCATTTTCCCTTTCACTCCAAAATTACACATTCTTAGAAGATTTTAATAAAAGCTAAGTAAGATTTTAAGAAAAGCTTCCAAGGCAGGCCGATTAAGGAGTGAAAGGTCAGAAGGGGAAGCTGGGAAAAGGGGATACACGGAGAGGGAGCCATTTGTTGGTACGAGTCACTTATACTTTAGCCCCTTAGAAGTGTGGGTCTTTCTGCATCACTCTTTTAATTACTCCTAAATCAAATTTCTATTTTAAGCATCATGTGCCTCAGAATTACTTGTGCTAGGAAAGAACAGTGTAGTTAAAAAAAGGTTTATATAATAAAAGCAAGGTTGATATGGATTTATTCAAAACATTTCTTTGTTGAAAAGTGACTGCTATTCTATCCTATTTTACTTTGACATGTTCTGTTTTTATTTGCTCAAGAAGCTTTCAAACTTGCTCCCCTAAAAATACATTTCTTCTCGTCCTTTGCCATATACTTAATTCAATTTAAATAACTGTGGGGTGGGAGGGAGTGCTTCCTCTATTATCATCTCTCTGACTAGCTACTTGCTGCTATTCTAGATCATCAAATTGTCTCCGATACTGAATATCTCACGGTCCCCAGTGAGAGAGGGGTTTCTCTGTGCTTCAAATAAAGTCTAAAATTCTTCTAGGTGGGGGCCAATTGCTAATATTTCAGATGATGGCCCTGCTCGCCTCTGAATGAGACCAGGTATTTGGGATTCTTCGGCTATTCATTTTATTAAATCCTTTAAAAAAAGGTGAAATAGATTCTGCAGACAAGATGGCAGAGTAGAAGAACTTGAGCTCACCTCCTCTCATGAAAACACCCAAATCAAAACTGCTGAACAGCCACTGACAAAAAAGACTGGGACCTACCAAAAAAGATATTCTACATCCAAAGACAGAAGAAGCCACAACAGGACCATAGGAGGGGTGCTGTTGCGATATAATCAAATCCAATGCCTGCCAGATGGGTGACCCACAAAATGGAAAATAATTATATTGCAGAGGTTCTCTTACAGAAGAGTTCGGAGCCCTACTTCAGGCTCCCCAGCCTGGGGGTCTGGCATCAGGAGGAAGAGCCCCCAGAGCATTTGGCTTTGAAGACCAGCGGGGCTTGAGTGCAGGAGCTCCACAGGGACAGGTGGAAACAGAGACTCCACTCCTGGAGGGCGCACATAAGGTTTCCTGTGAACTGGGACCCAGGGCAAAGCAGCGACTCCACAGGAGCCTGGGTCGGACCTACCTGTGGGTCTTGGAGGGTCTCCTAGGGAGTTGGGGGTTGGCTGGGGCTCACTGTAGGGGCAAAGGCCAGAGGCCCCAGGAAATATTCATTGGCGTGAGCTCTCCCGGAGATCGCCATTTTGGCACCGAGACCTTGCGCCCCCCCCCCCCCCCAATAACTGCCTGGTTCCAGTGCTGGTACACCTCAGGCCAAACAATGAACAGGGTGGGCACACAGCCCCACCCATCAGGAGACACTCTGCCTGAAGTCGTCCTGAGCACAAAGTCTCCTCTAAATGCACCTCTTGACAACATGGCCCTGCCCACGCCTCTGGACCAATCTCACCCACCGGGGTGCAGACACCAGAAGAAAGAGGAACTACAGATGTGCAGCCTGAGAAACAGAGACCACAAACATAGACAGTTACACAAAATGAGATGGCAGGGAAATATATTCCAGACAAAGGAACAAGATAAAACCCCAGAAGAACAACTAAGTGAAGTGGAGATAGGTAATCTACCTGAAAAACAATTCAGAGTAATGAATTAAAAAAAGGCAATGCAAACACAACACTAAAGACAGTCATCAAATCACAAGAGAAGCGAACAAAAGAGCAAGGGAAGAAAAAAGACCTGCAAAAACAAATCCAAAACAATGAACAAGATGGCATTAAGAACATACATATTGATAATTACCTGAAATGTAAAAGGATTAAATACTCCAACCAAAAGACATAAACTGCCTGAATGGATACAAAAATAAATCCCGTATATATGCCGTCTACAAGAGACCCACTTCAGATCTAGGGACACATACAGACTGAAAGTGAGAAGATGGAAAAAGGTATTCTACGCAAATGGAAATCAGAAGAAAGCTGGAGTAGCCACACTCGTGTCAGACAAAATAGACTTTAAAATCAAGACTGTTACAAGAGACAAAGAAGGACCCTGTATATATACAATGATCAAAGGATCAAGCCAGGAAGAGGATAAAACAATTGTCAATGTATATGCACCCAACAAAGGAGCACCTCAGTATATAAGGCAAATGCTAACAGCCATAAAAGGAGAAATCAACAGTAACACAATAATAGTGGGGGACTTTAACACCCCACTTACATCAATGGACAGATCATCCAGACAGAAAATCAGTAAGGAAACACAGGCCTTAAATGACAGATGAGACCAGAGGAACTTAATTGATATTTATAGAACATTCCATCTGAAAGCAGCAGAACACACATTCTTCTCAAAGGCACATATAACATTCTCCAGGAGAGAGACAGTGCTGAGCCACAAAGCAAGCCTCCGTAAATTTAAGAAAATTGAACTCCTATCAAGCATCTTCTGACTACAACACTATTAGATTAGAAATCAAAAAAACACTGTAAAAAACACAAACACATGGAGGTGAAACAGTATGCCACTAACCAACCAACGGATCACTGAAGAAATCAAAGAAGAAATGAAAAAATACCTAGAGACAAACAAAAACAAAAGCCTGATGATCCAAGACCTACGGGACACGGCAAAAGCAGCTGTACGAGGGAAGTTTATAGCAATACTATCGTACCTCAGGAAACAAGAAAAATCTCAAATAAACAACTTAACCTTATGCCTAAAGCAACTAGAGAAAGAAGAGCCAAAACCCAAAGTTAGCAGAAGGAAAGAAACCATAAAGATCAGAGCAGAAATAAATGAAATAGACACAAAGAATACATAAACCAAATTGATAAACTTTTAGCCAGACTCATCAAGAAAAAAAAAGAAGGCTCTAATCCATAAAATTAGAAATGAAAAAGTTGAAGTTACAACAGGCACCACAGAAATTACAAAGGATCATAAGCCACTACAACAAGCAACTCTATGCCAATAAAATGAACAATCTGGAAGAAATGGACAAATTCGTAGAAAGGTACAATCTCCCAAGACTGAACCAAGCAGAAATAGAATATGTGAACAGACCAATCACAAGTACTGAAATTGAAAATGTGATTAAAAAACTCCCAACAAACAAAAGTCCAAGAGCAGATGGCTCCACAGGTGAATTCTACCAAGCATTTAGAGAAGAGTTAACACCTATCATTCTGAAACTATTCCCAAAAAATCGCAGAGGAGGGAACACTCCCAAACTCATTCGACGAGGCCACCATCACCCTGATAGCCAAACCAAACAAAGGTAGCACAAAAAAAGAAAATTACAGGCCAATATCACTGATGAATACAGATGCAAAATTCTTCAACATAATACTAGCAAACCAAACCCGACGATACAGTAAAAGGATCATACACCGTGATCAAGTGGGATTCATCCCAGGGATGCCAAGGATTCTTCAATATCCGCATATCAACCAGTGTGCTACACACCACACTAACAAACTGAAGAATAAAAACCATACGATCATCTCAATAGATGCAGAAGAAGCTTCTGACAAAATTCAACATTCATTTATGATAATAAAAAACTCTCCAGAAAGTGGGCACAGAGCCTCAACATAATAAAGACCATATATGACAAACCCACAGCTAACATGATACTCAACAGTGAAAAGCTAAAAGCTGAAAGCATTTAGTCTAAGATCAGGAACAAGACAAGGATGCCCACTCCCACCACTTTTATTCAACATAGCTTTGGAAGTCCTAGCCACGGCAATCAGAGAAGAAAAAGAAATAAAAGGAATCCCAATTGGAAAAGAAGAAGTAAAACGGTCACTGTTTGCAGAGGACATGATACTACACATAGAAAATCCCAAAGATGCTACCAGAAAACTACTCGAGCTCATCAATGAATTTGGTAAAGCTGCAGCTTACAGAATTAATACACAGAAATCTCTTGCATTTCTGATGACAGATCAGAAAGAGAAATTAAGGAAACGATCCCATTTACCATCACATGAAAGAGAATAAAATTCCTAAGAATAAACCTACCCAAGGAGCCAAAATACCTGTACTCGAAAACTATAAGATGCTGATGAAAGAAACTGAAGATGACACACACAGGTGGGAAGGAATTGGAAAAATCAATATTGTTCTTAAATTGGAAGAGTCAATACTGTCAAAATGAGTATACTACCTAAAGCAATCTACAGATTCAATGCAATCCCTATTAAATTACCAATGGCATTTTTCACAGAACTAGAAGAAAAAAATTTTTAAATTTGTATAGAAACACAAAAAACCCCTACTAGCCAAAGCAATCCTGAGAAAGGAAAAGGAAAACAGAGCTGGAGGAATCAGGCTCCTTGACTACAAAGCTACAGTCATCAAAACACTATGGTATTGGTAGAGAAACAGAAATATAGATCAGTGGGACAGGATAGAAAGTCCAGACATAAACCCACGCACCTATGGTCAACTAATCTATGTCGGAGGAGGCAGGAATATACAATGGAGAAAAGACAGCCTCTTCAGTAAGTGTTGCAGGGAAAACTGGACAGCTACATGTTAAAGAATGAAAATGAGAATGTTCTCTAACACCATACACAAAAATAAACTCAAAATGGATTAAAGACCTAAATGTAAGACCGGATACTATAAAACTCTTAGAGGAAAATATAGGCAGAACAATCTTTGCATAAATTGCAGCAATATCTTTTTGGATCCACCTCCTGGAGTAATGAAAATAAAAACAAAAACAAACAAATGGGACCTAATTAAACTTAAAAGCTTGTGCACAGCAAAGGAAACCATAAACAAAAGGACAACCCACAAAACGGGAGAAAATATTTGCAAACAAAGCAACTAACAAAGGATTAATCTCCAAAATATTCAAGCAGCTCAATATCAAAAAAACAAACAACCCAGTGAACAAATGGGCAGAAGATCTACAGAGACATTTCTCCAAAGAAGACATACAGATGGCCAAAAAGCACATGAAAAGATGCTCAACATCACTAATTATTAGAGACATGCAAATCAAAACTACCATGAGGTATCAGCTCACACGGCTCAGAATGGCCATCATTAAAAAGTCTACAAACCATAAATGCTGGAGAGGGTGTGGAGAGAAGGGAACCCTCCTATGCTGTTGGCGGCAATGTAAATTGGTACAGCCACTATGGAGAACAGTACGGCAGTTCCTCAAAAAACTAAAAATAGAACTATACCATATGATCCACCAATCCCACTCCTGGGCATATACCCAAAGAAAACCATAATTTGAAAAGCTACATGCACCCCAGGGTTCACTGCAGCACTACTCACAATAGCCAAGGTGTGGAAGCAACCTAAATGTCCATCGACAGAGGAGTGAGTAATGAAGATTTGGTACATATACACAATGGAATAGTACTCAGACATAAAAAAGAAGGAAATAATGCCATTGCAGCAACACGGATGGACCTAGAGATGCTCATACTAAGTGATGTAAGTTAGAACGAGAACGACAAGTACCATGTGATATCACTTCTACGTGGAATCTAAAAAAATGATGCAAATGAACTTGTGTACAAAACAGAAACAGACTCATGGACTTCAAAAACAAACTTATGGTTACCAAAGGGGAGAGGTCGGGGTAGGGGGATAGATTAGGAGTTTGGGATTAACATCTACACACTACTATATATACAATAGATAACCAACAAGGACCTACTGTGTACAGCACAGGGAACGAACTCTACTCACTATTCTCTAATAACCTCTATGAGAAAAGAATCTGTAAAGTAATGGAGATATGTATCTGTGTAACGGAATCACTTTGCTAGACACCTGAAACTAACACAACACTGTAAATCAACTATACTCTAATATAAAATAAAAACTAAAATAAAAAACAGTGACACAGACCCAAGGTTCATAACAAAAAAAAGTTCTGAAGTAACACTCAGAAAACTAGATGTATGATATAATGACTAAACCGTATAACTCCCACCCAGAAAGTCCTTGTTAACTCATGATCTCCCCATGTTTTTCCAATGGTGCTACTCCCCTCCCATCCAAGAGGTAACCATCACCCTGACTTTTATTTATAGTTTTTACACCTATGTATACATCTCTAAACACAAGAGCTTTTTATCTTTACCTTATGTACAAATAGACTCATAGTGCATTCATCCTTTTGTTTCCTGATTCCTTTAACAATATGTTTGTAAGAGTCGTCCATGTGGTTTGCGAGAGATCAATAATTCTCAACGCTATTGGGCCTGTTATTTTTCCTAGCACAGTACGAGTGAGTGCTACCATCTTCTTGGTTAGGAAAGACAAGCCAATAAATATCGTGTACTCTTTCCGTCCTTGTCTTCCCTTGATATTTAAATTCAGAAATGCAATCGATCTGAAAACAGGCACCAAACAGAGAAGTCAACAGGGCGTGCGATACTCACTCACAACATTGGCTTGTCCGGTGAATATGGTGTACTGGAGCTCGTAGGAGACCACACTGAATTCGTCGTCAGAGGTCCAGTGAACGGTGATGGTGTCATAGGAAGCCGTGCAGAGCTCTTCTCTAATTGTGGGAGGGTTGGGAGCTGTGGGGAGCAAGACGGTCATCAGCAGAGAAGCAGACACCCCTGGGATACATTTCAAAGGAGATGTTTGACAGTCAAAGCAGGCCTTTTAAAATATATCCATCAGAACTACTATCCTAGAGGTGGTGATCCCAATCCAAAGAACATTTGGTTGGCTGGTTATCACTGTGATTTTTCCCAGGTAGTGTGACTTCAGCCAGCTAGTATCTTATCTCTATTTATCGTGAAAGCATGTTTAGAAGGGTAAGCAAACAAGACTCTCTTATTCATGCAAGAAAACATGTTAAACCAAAAGTAAACAAGATGAACTCTTGTCATTTCATCCCCATTGTGGGGATGGCAAACTTCTTCGGTAAAGAGCTAGATGGTAAATATTTTAGGCTTTGTGCGTCATCTGGTCTCTGTTGCAACTACTCAACTGAGCCTTTGTACCATGAAAGAGGCCAGAGACAGACTGTACTCAGACCTGGCCAGGTTCCAGTAGAACTTTATTTACAAAAACAACTGAGGACCAGATTTGGCACGTGAGCCAAAGTTAGCCAACCTCTGAGCTGCAAGATGGCACGTATCTTTATATTCAGGCACCCAACTGAAAAAATACTGACGTTTGTTATCCCATAACGTATCAGTCAGGTAATTGTTTGAAAATGTTCTTTCATTACATGTTTTAATGCCTTATAAAAATGTATTAGTGTGATTGTTTTCTTCTCATTTTTCAGTTGATAGGTGATATTTCAAATTAAGAACATGATTGCCAATCAATCGTATCTAAGAAGTACATTTTCCTTCCTCAAGAAGAACAGGATTCCTTGGCATTTGATTAACTTATCGTCGGGGAAGGCTGCTGTTTTATGTCTTGAACACATTCTGGAGCGGAGAAGCCTAAATCCTACCCAAATGATGATTTTAAGTTGACTTCTACTGGATTGAATTCAGTAACTGGTTTCATGAGACGAGTTTGTGAGCAAGAAAAAGCCTAGGCAGTGAAGTGCTTTGCACTGGCAATAACATTTTAGAGCAGGAGCTGGCAAGCTATGGCTATGGGCCAAATCTGGCCCACTGCCTGTTCTTGTAAATAAAGTTTTATTGGAACACAGCCAGTCTCATTCATTTATGTACTGTCTCTGGATGCCTTTGTGCAATAGCAGAATTGAGTAGTTGCAACCATATGTCCTGCAAAGACTAAAATATTTACCATCTGGCCCTTTATAGTCAGAGTTTGCCGAGCCCTGATTTAAAGCGTCAATCCAGGCCTTTTTTTCCCTTCTTCTGTACACCAGAACCTAACTTCAAAAGGAGAAATATATCTGCATCCGACAGAAGAGGAGCAACGTTTGCTTACACTATTAGAGAATTCTTTCCTGCTGGATACTTTGATTGGGATGGATGAGTCCTAAAGAAACCCAAAGAGGGAGGAAAGTTTACGAAAATGATAAAATTTAAAACTTTAATTGTTTTAGTACTCTGCACTTTGCCACTTGATGATACATGCAGGACAAATATCGTATGAAACAAGTAACTTTTGTATCTGTGGCATAAAGTCAGTTAGCCCAGCTTAGTCTGTTGATTATTGAATTCCACAAACAGTATTGCGGCAGCCACTGCATTACGGTGTGCATTAAGGGATACTACTCAGCCATAAAATGAAATAATGCCATGTGCCATGGACTTACGAGATGATCATATTAAGTGCAGTAAGTCAGGCAGAGAAAGACAAATACCATAGGATATCACTTACATGTAGAATCTAAAATATGACACAAATGAACTTATCTATGAAACAGAAATAGACTCAAAGACATAGAGAATAGACTCCTGGTCGTCAAGGGGGAGGGGAGGTGGGGGAGGGATGGATTGGGAGTTTGGGACTAGCAGACGCAAACTATGATATATAGAATGGATAAACAGCAAGGTGCTACTGTATACTTCAGGTAACATATTCAATATCCTGTGATAAACCATAATGGAAAAGAATATGAAAAAGAATATATTGGGTTGGCCAAAAAGTTCGTTCGGGTTTTGCCGAAAGCTTGCAGATACTATGTGTGTGTGTGTGTGTGTGTGTGTGTGTGTGTATGTATAACTGAATCACTTTGCTATATACCTGAAACTAACACAACATTGTAAATCACCTATACTTCAACAAAGTAAATTTTAAAAAAGAGATAACTTGAAAAAAGAAAGCTGTGCATTAAGATACAAGGGCTCTACAGAGCCCTTAAAGCATTCTTTCTGGAATATGACTTTATACATCTGTCTCCTGAAGTATCCACATGCAAGATTTAGTGTCATCAAAAACAGAAATATAGATCAATGGAACAGGATAGAAAGCCCAGAGGTAAACCCACACATATATGGTCACCTTATCTTGGATAAAGGAGGCAAGAACATACAATGGAGGAAAGACAGCCTCTTCAATAAGCGGTGCTGGGAAACCTGGACAGCTACCTGTAAAAGTATGAAATTAGAACACTCCCTAACACCACACACAAAAATAAACTCAAAATGGGTTAAAGACCTAAATGTAAGGCCAGACACTATCAAACTCCTAGAGGAAAACATAGGCAGAACACTCTATGACATAAATCACAGCAAGATCCTTTTTGACCCACCTCCTAGAGAAATGGAAATTAAACACAAAAATAAACAACTGGGACCTCATGAAATTTAAAAGCTTTTGCACAGCAAAGGAAACCATAAACAAGACAAAAAGACAACCCTCAGAATGGGAGAAACTATTTGCAAACGAAGCAAAGAATTAATCTCCAAAATATACAAGCAGCTCATGCAGCTCAATATCAAAAGAACCACCCAATCCAAAAATAGGCAGAAGACCTAAATAGACATTTCTCCAAAGAAGATATACAGCTTGCCAACAAACACATGAAAGGATGCTCAGCATTGCTCATCATTAGAGAAATGCAAATCAAAACTACAATGAGGTATCACCTCACACCAGTCGGAATGGCCATCAGCAAAAAATCTACAAACAACAAATGCTGGAGAGGGTGTGGAGAAAAGGGAACCCTCTTGCACTGCTGGTGGGAACGTAAATTGATACAGCCACTATGGAGAACAGTATGGAGGTTCCTTAAAAAACTAAAAATAGAACTACCGTACGACCCAGCCATCCCACTACTGGGCATATACCCTGAGAAAACCATAATTCAAAAAGAGTCATGTACCACAATGTGCATTGCAGCGCTATTTACGATAGCCAGGACATGGAAGCAACCTAAGTGTCCATCGACAGATGAATGGATAAAGAAGATGTGGCACATATATACAATGGAATATTAATTACTCAGCCATAAAAAGAAATGAAACTGAGTTATTTGTAGTGAGGTGGATGGATCTAGAGTCTGTCATACAGAGTGAAGTAAGTCAGAAAGAGAAAAGCAAATACCGTATGCTAACACATATATATGGAATCTAAAAAAAAAAAAAAAAAAAAAAAGGTTCTAAAGAACCTAGGGACAGGAGAGGAATAAAGATGCAGACGTAGAGAGTGGAGTTGAGGACACAGGGAGGGGGAAGGGTAAGCTGGGACGAAGTGAGAGAGTGGCACGGACGTATATACACTACCAAACGTAAAATGGATAGCTAGCGGGAAGCGGCCGCACAGCACAGGGAGATCAGCTCGGTGCTCTGTGACCACCTAGAGGGGTGGGATAGGGAGGGTAGGAGGGAGACGCAAGAGGGAGGAGATGTGGGGACATATGTATACGTATAGCTGATTCACTTTGTCATACAGCAGAAGCTAACACAACATTGCAAAGCAATTATACTCCAATAAATAAGTTAAAAAAAAAAAAGACATATAGAAAGCTTGGAAATAGACCCATGATACAGAGAACCTGATGTGCAAAAAAGGCAGCACCACAAAGGTGGCAAAGCCACCTTCATGAGGAAGGAATAGATTGCTTAGAAATTATGTTGATAAAACTGGTTTACAATATGAAGAAAAACTCAGTTAAATCCCTACCTTACACTAAATACAAAGGTAAACTTCAGATAGCTTAAAGTTATAAATGAAAAGTAAACCAATGAGGCTAATGGAAGAAGCAGGAGAATATCTTTGTGACTTAGGATGGGGAAGGGTTTCTTAAACAAGATCCAAAAATACAAAACTTAAATCACTAAGATGTATACTTTAACTATCTTACAATTTTATTTGTCAATTATACCTCAATAAAGCTCAAATTTTTTTAAAAAATGAAAAAAATGGTAGAATTTATTAGTAAAAAAAACATTTAGTGCCATGTGCTGTGACTTGGATGAGTAAGTGATACCGATCGAGAGACGCCGTCCATGGAGGAGGCCCAGCTGCATCATAAAACATGCTTATTACTGTCCGTGTGGTCCCTGTTCGTGTGGGATCACCCTGCATGCATCAGCGCAGAAATATTTATTCTCCCGTCATCTAAACAGTTCATTGAATAATTTCTCCATCAACCATCGTAGAAAGATTTGGTTCTTTCTGCATTGCAATGTATGATTAAATATAAAGAACACTGTGTTTGAAATAGGCAGGTAGCTGGGAGACACATGGCAGGGGTTGTAATCAGGGAGGGAATGTCACCTCTCTGCGTTATTCACTTGACATACCATTTAGAGGCATGTCAGAGGCGGAGAAAAAAAAAAATCTTGTTTTCACAGCCAGGCAGACTAACCCTGTTTTGATTATAAAACCAATGGGTTTGTCCTGAAAAGTCAATATCCAATTTACAGTCAACGAGAACAGCAGCCTGCTGCCAGTTTCAATATTCATGCAATTGGTATACCAGAACTGTTACTTTCTTGCCTCTATCATAAACAGGACACACGAAATGGTGGGCTAATACTCCACAAACACTTCATTTCCTGATTACGAATGTCTGATAAACTATTTGGACTTGGCAATATCAGCCAAGCATTGTATGTTATGGCCAGGATCGATGTTATGTCTAGAAATGGTCCAAATTTGTATTGCAGGGTGACAGCTAAGAAGGCATAATAGCAGGTACCCCATATGGTCTTTAGCTTGGCATAAACAGCCATCGGGATGATATATGGCGCACACGCTACAAGTTAGCGCAAACTACTTTCACACTTTGCCCTGCAGTCAGTACTCTGGCATTCACATAGCGATTAGAATGGGCGTACGTTACTGAAATGCTATGAGACAACTGTGGGGGAAGGGGGAGGACATTCTTGAGAATAAGACACTGATCTTGTGCAGAATGGCCATGTGCCCGGCCAAACACTTTTCAGTCTTCTCTGCCCTTGGGCATGACCTTGTGACATGGATCTAGCCCACCAGACACAAGTGGAAGTTTGCTAGATGGAGCTTCTGAGCAAGCTTTTGGTTTTCCTCATAAGCAGACTGGGCTGACAGAGCTTTTGGTCATCATTTCCCGTCTGTCCCTCTCTTTCTGTCTGTAACTTGGGCATAACGCTTGGAGGTGGAGTAGTTATGCAGTCATGTGGCAAGGCGGTGAAGATGGCAGAGCACAAAAAGACAAAGAGCCTGGTGTCCGAAGTCATCACTGAACCGCTGCCCAGCCCTGGACGGCAACAGAAGCCTCTGTTCTCCTGTGTCTGTGATAGGAACACTGTCTGATGGGTTTAGTCACTGCTAACTGGACCTTCTGTTGCTGTGACCACACTCATTCCCAAATGATATAAGAAAACAGGAGATTTTTAATAGGATGCCATCATAAAACGCATCTCAGCCCGAGAAAGGCTCACCTGCACGGTCCAACACAGTAGCCACGAGCTCCGTGTGGCTCTTTACATTTCACTTTAATTAAAGTGAAACAAAAGTAAAAACTCACGAACCACATTTCAGATTTTCAACACAGCCCCACGTGGCTAGCAGGTACCCTACTGGACAGTGCAGAGTGTTTCTATCATCCTAGAATGTTCTGTGGCATAGTGTTAGTTGAGGTACATCTCAGAGTGAAAAGCTACATTCATAAATAGTTGAAATCGAGTTTGGTTTCTTACTGGACGTGCTTCTTGAGTCAACTTATTTCTTCCTTCATAGGCATCGTAGGGTGTGAAAGAATTACCTACGATAAGAAGATGTTTCTGGGGTGACCCGCCTCCCTTGCAAATGCACAAAGGCGAAAACCGGCACCTCGGGTGCAGGCAAAGAAAAACACTGATCTGGGTACAGTGCTCCTTGAACATAGAAATCCTTTGCTTTCTAACCACAGACTGTAAAAATAAACATCACCCAATGCTCCGTCTCCCCTGCTTCCCCTTTCCCAACTGCTCTCCCACAAACACACATACACAATGAGAGTGGAGACACTGGTGCCGCGCTAAGCTAGGGATGTGGTCTCTCGAAGGTGGCACACACAGCTGGCTTCACTGTATATGCGGAGCTTCTCTGAATTCCCCGCGGCACCCGCGGCTTTGGATAACACAAATAAAGTCATCTAAACAGTCCACATTCTATGAGCGAACGTGGTCAGTTCTTGCCTTAGCGGTCGACGGCTAAGAAAAATTTGGAAGCATGGTTACGAACAGGAGTAGCCAGAGGTTTCTTTCATAATGGCTGCTTTTGTTTTTTAAGCTTGACCCCACCCCCCACCAAAATGCCTATCAGAAAGCACAGAAGTGAAACATGGCACCAGGAATACAAGTGTGATTTTTGGGACATCTGCCATGGTGACCTTTGCCAAGATGAAATTCAGTCTTTTACTAGAAAGTATGGAGGTCTTTGGAGTCTGCACAGACCTGAGCTAAATCCTAATTCTGCCTCTCCCTAGCTATCTGACCTCCGGCAAGATGGATGACCTCTGTCGTTTGCAAAATGAGGATTATAATACTTCACCTCAATTCGATGTTGGGAAGATAAACAAACACAAAGAGCCAGAGCAGGGTAGATACCCCATTAGAGTTAGCTGCTAAGTTTTTCTCTGCCAAGGCACTGTGAGAGTCATCTGCCTTGCTGACGTGAAATGGAAAACAGCCACGCCGCCTCATGTACGTCTCTGATGGCCAATAGAGGTATCATGTGTGGTACCCACAAGCCGAGAGTGCGGGAAATGGTGGTAAACATGCTTTCAATGACCGAGATTCTCTTTTTGCCTCTGTCCCCAGTTTAGTCTTGGGCTGTATTATTTTGCTTGGAAAAAAAAAAAAACAAACCGAAAACAAACCAAAGGAATACCAAAAATGTTCTACGGGAATATTAGACTTCATTCCTAAATCAGAAGCCCACACCTCTTGTTTTAGGACACTGATCAAGTGGCAAAGTTTGTATCACTGAACGTACCCAGTATTAAAGAAAACACAAAAGACAATACCTGTAAGGTAATCCAGACATTCTAGCAATTTCTTCTCTCGGGAAAAATCTAAGGCAAAGGTGTCAAATGTGTCGTTGAGGTTGATTTCAGGAATTAGCACCTGGGATGATGCCGTTGCCATGGAGACTCTATAATTGAAACAAAACAACTTTTTAGAAATGTCAAGCTGGCTTTTACCATCACTGCATAGGAGTGAAAAAATAAAAGGAAAATAAATATCATTTAAAAAATTGTGCTTTTAAAAAACTTAATTTATTTTTGGCTGTGTTGGGTCTTCATTGCTGCCCGCGGGCTTTCTCTAGTTGCGGCGAGTGGGGGCTACTCTTCGTTGCGGTGCGTGGGCTTCTCGTTGCAGTGGCTTCTCTTGCTGCGGAGCACAGGCTCTAGGCGCGTGGGCTTCAGTAGTTGTGGCCCGCGAGCTCAGCAGTTGTGGCTCACGGGCTATAGAGCAGGCTCAGTGGTTGTGGCGCACGGGCTTAGTTGCTCCCACATGCTCCCCGGCATGTGGGATCTTCCCGGACCAGGGCTCGAACCCGTGTTCCCTGCCTTGGCAGGTGGATTCTTTTTTTTTTTTTTTTTTTTTTTTTTGCAGTACGCGGGCCTCTCACTGCTACGGCCTCTCCCATTGCGGAGCGCAGGCTCCGGACGCGCAGGCCCAGCGGCCATGGCTCACGGGCCCAACCACTCCGCGGCACGTGGGATCCTCCCAGACCGGAGGATCTTATCCTCCCAGACCGGGGAGCGAACCCACGTCCCCCTACATCGGCAGGCGGACTCTCAACCACTGCGCCACCAGGGAAGACCGGCAGGCGGATACTCAACCACCGCGCCACCAGGGGAGTCCAAAATAGTGCTGTTTTTGAGGTAAGCTATTATATATGGGATGGATAAACAACAAGGTCCTACTGTATAGCACAGGGAACTATATTCAATATCCTGTGATAAACCATAATGGAAAAGAATATTAAAAAATAATGTAGATATATATGTATAACTGACTCACTTTGCTGTACAGCAGAAATTAACACGTCATTGTAAATCAACTATACCTCAATTAAAAGAAAATAAATTTTTAAAATGTCAAAAAATAAAACCAGTGCTGTTTTCACACGTGAGCCTTAAGAAAAATCTCGGAATGGCTACGAGAGAAGGCAGAGGAACTGGGAAAACAGCAGAATGGCTTCCTCCCTTCCTTTTTACTATCGGGAAAAAATTCCCCATGGAGGCGAAAGAATATTCATATTTCACACTGCTGTATATTTAACCCTCTGGCTCCCGCACATCTAACGCCAGCGAGAAGCACATAGCTCCAGGCATTTCTTCACACATCTGTCTGGGAAACTGTTTGTTCCTTTCAGACTCGACCCTGCTCCACTTCAAAGAAGAGTCTCCCAAATTTCGAGCTGCATAAAAGGCAAAGTGAAGATTAAAAAAGAATGTTTCCAGATATTGCATTAGTTTAGTCAATGACTAGCCTCTCCCTAAAATAAACACTAAAAAAGGAGTTTTTGTCAGGCTCGTTTTCATTCTCCTTGTCTTCATGTTCTTGCACCATATTCCCAGCAGATGCCATGGAAAATATACATGAGCTTTCTCACAAATTCCCCTGATGAGTCCACCGTTTCTCCTCTTCATTAAGGTTGCTAGGTAGACTTCTCGTTTACAATCTATAAAGCAAGCTCTTGGTATGTATCGGTCTCCTGCAATGGACTCTCACGTTGATTGGGAAAGTTATGATTAATAGCAGAACATTTTGACGAATTAACAATGCAAGTGATTCTTCTAAGAACAAGAAAATGATGGGATGATGTAAACCACTTCTGAGCACATCAAACTATGCTAGACTCATAATCTTGATTTTAGTTATTTCAGGAAGTTCAATAAACACCACCAGGGACCTACTATGTGCAGGATACTGTGTAGGGTACTGGGAATTTTTGAGCACAGACACCACCTTTAAATGATTTAGCCATAACCTAGTTACTTATTTCCTAATGAAGAGCACTGATGCTCATTTATACATAGAGCTAGCTGGCAGCAGCCAGGAAGAGAGTTCTAGGTCTGTACTCTTCCATTTAATTTAGAAAAATTTCAACGTGGTTACACTAAAAGGTACATCTCCTCTTGCATCTCTTAATGAAGTTTTGGGTTTTATAAAGAAATGTATCTTGGCTATAAAAATTACATCTGTGGGTACATCTATACAATGGAATATTTTTCAGCCATAAAAAGGAATGAAATACTGCTATATGCTATGACATGGATGAACCTTGAAACATGCTAAGTGAAAGAAGCCAGACACAAAAGGCCACATATTGTATGACGCGTTTGTATGAAATGTCCAGAATAGGCCCATCCATAGGGACAGAAGGTATATCAGTGGTTGCCAGGGGCTGGGGGCAGGGGACAATGGGGAGTGATTACATAATGGGTGTTGGGTTTTCTTTTAGGGTGATGAAAATAATTCGGAACTTTGATAGAGGCAGGAATTGTACAACACCGTGAATGTACTAAATGCCAATGAATTGGTCACCTTAAAATGGTTAATTTTATGTTATGCAAATTTCACTTCAATGAGAAAGTTACACCTATAAAATGCTCAAAATCCTTAGAGATAAAGTTTCTATAATTGTACTTCTGGTGCATATTCAGTGCTATATAGGGATGCAAGTAGAGAAGATAATCAACGATGTAGTAATTGGAATGATACTGAGATCCATACATGACAGTTTGAAGAGGAATAAACTCTGGAAAGAAGAGTTTCAAGTGCTTGAATGAGGGTGGAGAATCTAATTTCACCACCTGATCCTTTCACCAGGAAACAGTGACAAGCAGAGTTGTGTGATTTTATTAGCTAATTACTGCACCCAAGAGAATGGGACTAATTATTATGACAAACAACTGCTAATTCAGACTGATGGATAAAGGGGTGGTTGCTAGGCAATTTTCACAGACGGTCAAACTGGACTTAAAAAACGCTTTCCTTACTGACCTGTAATCACAAAAACTCCTTCAAACTCACACAGGTCTCAGGATTAGTCACCAAATATTCAACGAATACTGACTGACTAAGCCCTTCAAATATGTCATTTACTGAAGAGCCCAAAATATTTTCATCAATGCAGAAAGGTTCAAAGAAATGCTACAGTGCCATATGAAGTCCTCGAATAAAAATTTCAGAGTGAAACCCCAGTTATTTCTGTTTCATGATGTCCACCAGGGAGAACTGCACCAAGCTATCGTGAAACAAGCACCGAACTTTCTATTGTGTTTCTCTGCTGTTTCCGCGGGGCATAGATCTTGTGCTCACCAGGTTAGGAGATCTCGAATGCTCTAAACAGATAATCTCAAGCTGTTCAGGTTCATCCAAAATAGATTTCATTCCCAAGTTTCTCCTGGTTCTATGGTCCACAAAGAATTAACTAAACCATGCTTTAGCCAAGGGACACTGTTGACAATGCCTGACATCGTCATGGTGGGAACTTTGTAGAGTGGGAACAGAAAGGCTGAAAGTTCCTAAGCCTGGGAGGCAAAGACTGACAGCAAGACTCTTTGGAGATGATTGCAGCTTTTAACACCTACACATTTTTTCTGCTAGAAGGAAAGATATTTATCTTTGGCTACAATTTCAAATTCTTAATTGGACTGACAGGCGAGCGGAGATCTGCCAACTCCAACATTTTAGGCTATGTTTTTCTTCCCCAAATCCTTGTTGCCTATCTCTTGGCCTTTCAGATAAATTGCCAAAATCCACCAGGGCCATCAGCACATGCCACTTCCTCAATTCTGTGCTTTTACAGTCGTGTGTGTGTGTGTGTGTGTGTGTACGGGAATATGTGTGCACATGCTTGTGGCTGTGTGTGCGTCAAGCTCTTAACATACTGGAGCAAATAAGGGCATTGTGTCCTACCTTGACACTTAATAGGGTGGGCTGCATGCTACTTCCCCTTTCTATTTTGACTTCGATGCCCCTAATCGCCATGACACTCATTTGCTAGCAGCCACATGGGGTCAGTTTTCTGGAAGGAAGACATGTCTAGAGCTAGAGTGCTTCCAAGATTTCTGCCAAACAGTCAACACCAGGGGAAGATGCTCTACCGTTCCCGCTTAATATTGCCCCATGCCCGACCGCCTGACAATGGCACTTAAATGGGTCTCTCTTGGGCAGGTGGGCTACGACGCACATCACCATGGTAAAATCCGGTGAGCTCTCACAGTAACAAAATGTGCTTTACTTTAGTCAGCTCAGGAATTCCCAAACGCATTTGACCCTGGAACCTTGCTGTTTTAACACCAATTAACACCCTGTAGAACACATTTCAAAAATCACTCATCAGATGCACTCTCATTCTTATAATCAAGTGCCATCTTTCCAGTTGATGACTGGAGTTCTCGGTTTTGTATTCTGGGGAAGTCTGTTGGATCCCTGAATTGCCTATGGCAGTGAAGGACAGAGGAGTCATCCAGTGGAGTCTGAGTCCCTCCTAGGAACTCTGAAAAACGGGTACTGTTCAGAGGGAGTTTTCTTTTTATCATCCTCTCGATACAGATAATTTGCTGCTAAAAATGATTTTAATTTTAGATGTCTCGTAAGTAGTAGACCAACTTTCTTATGCTTGGATTGAGTGAAGAGTTTTGCCTCTTTAACAACATTTTAGAAAAGTGCACATAGGATCACACCAAGAACTATAATACTAGCGAGGCTTGAGAATATAGTATGTTATACAGTCCATTTGCATCCATTTAGTGAGTGGGAAGGAAGGAAATTAGCATTTATTGTAAGTTCACCTTGAGACAGGAACTCGGCTAATATCTTTACCACATTATTTCATTTTATCCCTATGGCAACCATATTAGGCAGGAATAATCGGCCCTGTTTTATAGATTTGTTCACACATTCATTCAGATCAGGCAGTTTGCTATGTGCTGGGGCCATAATGGTGAAAACAAGATGGCTAGGGGTCCTGCCCCCTGGGAGCACATGAGCAAAATGAGACTCACAAGTATTAGGGAGCAGCCCCAGTGCTACCCGTAATCACTCCTGAGCAATTAGCACAGAGCCAAGCGCTCGATTCCAAAGCATATGCATCTCCTACAATGTAAAACTTGAGGCTCTCTCTCCACTTGGGGTTTTCTGATGTTTCTGAATTGAAAAACTTGTGGTCTGATTCAGCTTGTAGGCGAACATATCCACTTTAAGTGGTTTAACAACACAGAAAAATCACATCCAACTCTCACTTTAGGAAGGCCTGCAGGATTAAAAGTCTGTTCTGGGCATTCCACCCTTGACTAGAAGAATACAGATGGTTTAGAAATACACAGGTGCCAAAGCCCAAGGCAGACACAGTAGTAAACACAACTGTGAAGTCACATTCTAGAGAAGAATGTTAAGGAATATGAAAACATAAATCCAACAAACATTATGGACTATCTACAACACGTAAGGCCTGTTTATAAGAGTCGCCAGCAATGTTATCACAACTACTCATAGAGGCAGCTAGTATGAGTCTAGTTTTCTAAGGCAGAAATAGCTCTTGGGGACTTCCCTGGTGGTCCAGTGGTTAAGAATCCGTCTTGCAATGCAGGGGACGCCGGTTCAATCCCTGGTCGGGGAACTAAGATCCCACATGCCGCAGGGCAACTAAGCCTGCACGCCACAACTACAGAGCCTGCACACTGGAGCCCACGCGCCACAACGAGAGAGAAGCCTGCGCGCTGCAATGAAGAGCCCACGCATCATAACGAAAGATCCTGTGCGGGACTTCCCTGGTGGCGTGGTGGTTACCAATGCAGGGGACATGGGTTGAAGCCCTGATCAGGGAAGATCGCACATGCCGCGGAGCAACTAAGCCCGTGCGCCACAACTACTGAGCCTGCGTGCCACAGCTACTGAAGCTCGCGTGCCTAGAGCCCACGCTCCACAACGAGAGAAGCCACCGCAATGAGAAGCCCACGCACTGCGATGAAGGGTAGCCCCCACTCGCAGCAACAAAAGACCCAACGCAGCCAAAGATAAATAATATATAAATAAGTAAATTTATATATTAAAAAAAAGATCCTGCGTGCTGCAACTAAGACCCGACGCAGCCAGAAAATAAACTTAAAAAGAAATTTTTAAAAAAATAGCTCTTGGAGAAACCCAAAGAACCAGAGTCAAAAAGTGACAGTTCTAGGATTTGAACCCAGGATTCCAAATTCCAAGTCCAAGCCCAGTGCCTTTTTACTATATTCTAATTGCTGGAAAGGGAAAAGGGCTCAAGAATTGACCAAGAGGATTGACAAATAGAGACAGAAAGAGATAGGATGCAGAAACAGAGGGACAAGGGCTCCTAGCAAAATTTTACAGGCACTACGGGGCTTCCCTGGTGGCGCAGTGGTTGAGAATCCGCCTGCCGATGCAGGGGACACGGGTTCGTGCCCTGGTCCGGGAGGATCCCACATGCCGCGGAGCGGTTGGGCCCGTGAGCCGTGGCCGCTGAGCCTGCGCGTCCGGAGCTTGCCCCGCAATGGGAGAGGCCACAACAGTGAGAGGCCCGCGTACCAGATTAAAAAAAAAAAAAAAAAAATTTTACAGGCACTACGTATTCACATTTGATGGAAGTTTAGACTTCTCATAAGCAGTGGGCCAACTTTCTTAAGCCTGGGTTTAGTGAAGAGTTTTGCTAATTTAACATCATTTTCGACAAGTACATACAATCACACGAAGAACTGTGTATTAGTGAGGCTTGAGAATACAGTATATGCTACAACTCAGTTGTAGAAAGAGCAATCGGTCACGTTTCTGTTCTTGATGAGACGGGCTTGTGAGAGGTAGAGCTGAATGGGTCCAGACCTGCTGGGTCTGAGGGAGATCACATGTGGGCATCCATGCGCTTGCGTTAGACTTCAGATGCAGGTCTTCACTTGCAGTTAAGTTCTCTCTTAACTGTTATGGGGCCACACTCTCCCCCCTGCTAGGGGAGGATTTATTCGTGTTAGACTGGATCGGATTTTTAGGGATTGCTGAGACAGGCAGCTCACACTAGCCGTTTCATCTGGACATCTCACAATTTATAGCTGGAGAAAAGTACTATCGGATCCCAGTTGGAAACCATGACGTAAGGGTACACGCTGTCTAGTAGAGTGTCCTGGGTACACTGGAGTATTAGTGCTGTTTGCAGTTTTTAACGTTAGCATGAATATTTCAGGCAACTGGAGGCAGTTGAGAGCCGCGAAGGCAATTAAATACTTGGAACCTACGCGTCACGAGGAAAGAAGCTGGCCGCTCTTGGACGGGGGAGGAGATCATTTTAAGGATATAAACGGGATGATAACCAGCTGTTATCCACGTGCTTTGGAAGAGATAAGTATCTAACCAGTCTCGGAGGAAATTTTCTCAAATAGACGAAGTAACACAAAGAAGCCGGTTGGATGCTCGGCCAGAGTTGTAAAGATACTCTACCCTCCTCCCACTGAAGGAACAGTGAAAGCGGAAATACCACTGCCTACCTCTACGCTGTATTTTGAGAATTAGCGCGGTATGCGACACAAGCAAGCCCTCCATAAGCATCAGTTTCCTTTCTCCTTCCGCGAAGAAATTCAAGTCAGAAGATGGTATCTTTTGCCCTAGGCCAAAGGTTGGCAAAGTACCGCCCAAGGGCCAAATCTGGCCCGCCGCCGCCTGTTTTTGTCAATGGTCTTATTGGAACACACCCTCGCCCACTGATTTCCATCTATGCTAGGCTGCTGGAGACCTACCCAGAGCTGAGTAGTTGCGATGGGGACCTGATAACCTGCAAAGCTGAAAATATTTACTCTCTGGTCCTTTACAGGCAAAGTTTGCAGACCCCTGCTCCCCTGCTCTAGGGTAATAGACCAGCGTGAAGGAGCTGTCTGGGGGGTCTTCTAGGGATACTCTTCCATTATGGCTTTGGAAGAGGATCAGGTGACTCTGAAACTTTGAGCGAATGAAGAGTCAAGGCCACTGGCATTGGTTGGAGATGTCATTTAAGTGGCATTAGGTGCTTTTCCTGGGCTCCACAAGAATTGCCATAGATGTTTGCATCAGTGAAGGTGAGGAATTTTATGCCCGTCAAGTACGAGTACTGAAGGCACACTGACCCCTGTCAGTTTCACTGCTGACCTGCCCATGCAAATCATGTCATTTGTATGTCCCCCTACCACAGAATAAAGAATATTTTAAAAGACGGAGGTATGAAGTTGACAGTTTTGTCCTTTCTTTCTCTGCCACATGAGTCGGCCTTGACCTTTCAGGAGAGGCAAAGCTTCTCAACCAAACAAAAACAGGCCTAACAGAGAATAACACCTGGGCGATTTTTTAAACTAGATAAACCCTGAGATGGAAGAAAAGATTCCCTTTTATGTTTTGGTCTTCATTTTGATGCTTTGTTATCAAGCATACGATAAGATCAGGTCTGAGAGTCACAGTAAATGCTGTTTTGTGCCATTATATGCTTTCTTCCCCCACTAAAAGCAGGCTGACTTTATTCTT
This sequence comes from Kogia breviceps, assembly GCF_026419965.1. Lineage (NCBI taxonomy): Eukaryota > Metazoa > Chordata > Mammalia > Artiodactyla > Physeteridae > Kogia > Kogia breviceps. The sequence continues at coordinate 127,162,736 of NC_081330.1, read as the reverse complement.
TCTAACTGGAGGACTCTTGTTTCAAAGGCCCTGAACTCTAGGCTGATACTGAAAAGGCTTTGACATGTCAAAGGGAAGCATCTTTAGCTGGAACAAAGCACCTCAAAGCCTCTATTCTCTGTGGTACTCAGCCTTGAAAGCGCAAACAAAGGCAAGGCAGGGCAAGGCCAACCAATCACACCCCAGACGCAGGAGCCCAGGAGCCGAGAGAATTTCCCAGCAGCGCCCCCTGCACTCACCTCTCAGTGATATTCTTCGCGGTCTGTAGGAAACGCGCGTGATCATTCTCCTTCAGAGAGTGTTCCGCTTGGGAGATGAGTGACGCCGACCGCTCAATGCACTGTTTGCAGTTGGCGATCTGCTGAGCCAGTTTGCGAAGCCTCATCACCTTGAACAAAAGGGGCACGGAGATGGTTACACGGGTGGGCTCGCTTAGTGCAAATGTATCGAGCTGGACCCTCCCGGTGTGTGCGTTTTATTGTATGCAAGGCATCCTTCAGTAACCGTTCAAAAGGGAGGCGGAGAAAGACGGAAATCCCAGCTATGGCACTCTTGTCTTAGCTATTCTTTATCTCCTTGGAGAAGTGTTGCTAATTTGTTTTAAGAGGAAACCCTGAATTGCGAATTGCTTCCCTGTTGATGGGGGAATAAGGCGTTGCCCACTGTGAGTTACAGAGCGCCACCGGACCCCTTCCCTCACGCAATTACCGTAAGATTGTAGGGAACCCTGAAACCTTCTCTAGTTCAACTTTTCAGCTGGGCCACTGAGAAAATAAAACACCTCTACAGGTGCAAACATGCGCCTTAGGTCAAAACCATTTTCTAAAAAGTTCTTTGCCGTTCATGTAATGAAATCGCGATGTAAAAACATTAGGTATCACTATTTCCCACACTATCTCAAACTCATGTGTTAAATTAACAGAAAGGGAGCATTTTTTTCCATTGATTAATATTTTTCCTGTTCAACAGATGAGAGAAAGCCAAAAAAAGCACAGCTGGGCCATTTCCCCTCACCGGGAACGTCATTTCCAGGCACTTTGTGCTTACTTGATAACTAAAACTATTTTGATAAGCATTTCCCAGTCGGGATAAAAACGCACGTTTGGTTCCAACCTCCATTCCAACTCCTGATTCCGTCTTGCTTGCAAACGACCCTCAAGCGTAACTGACCATAGCCTCTGGGGCAGGCCAAGATATAAGTCCGCGGTAACCCACTTGACCATTTGCTCTGCTGTTTGAAATGTGCTCAGAGATGAAGCCCTCTGGCCAGAAGCCAAGTTCAAACGAGACGGCTCGTTGGAATTGCCGTGCGCCTGGTGCCCCGGTGCACACAGCCCGGGACAGGTCTTGGCCGGCTTTCTGATCATTCCGGAACGGAAAACAGCCCTGGGTGAAAGGGGAGGGAGGAGGCCAGTTCATCTGTTTTACAGACAAGGCTGGCCCAGGCCCCCTCCAGAATTCCTGCTAACTCCAAAAAATTCCTCCTCTCTCCAAGTCATCATTATCGTCCCCGCGCAAGTCTAATCGAAGAAAAGGAAGGAAGGAGATGTCAGGACTTGAGGCCTCTGAGGACTGTCCAATTTCAGCTCTGTCCTACTACAGCAAACAAAGGAAATGAAGGCTGAATCGGGAGGCATCAGCCACAAGACTGCAGGCAAGAGTGAGAAAGATTCTTGAAAGTAAAGGCTTAGAGAAATGAAGTGTCAAACCTCTGGGGCAAAGAGTATGTTATCTTAAGCCCGGTAAAAGATTTACCTCATTGTATATAATTATAGTGACCATCACCGCAGATTAACTGTGTTCATTAGTTGAATAAAATAACACTTATTTTACACCAAATAGAATTCAGCTGCTAACACCATTATATCCAGAGGTAAAGCCAAGAAAGGCACAAAGTCCAATTCAAGATATCAGAACGCATCCATAAGAAATTGTCCGAGGAAGAAATACTTAATCACATAACATAAAGAACGCTTTCAATTACATAGCAGAATTGAAGATATTTCATACAATTCTAACAACAACAACAAAATAAGGACCAAATATTCCTTTTGAATAACTTCATGTCCTTTCGGTATACCTAACAATAGTGACCACACAGATGACAAATGGAAAAATGCTTGCACTCCATTTTCTTCTTTTTTAACAAATTTCTATCATGATACTGGAAATTAAAAGCGACATAAGAGGAAAAGAAAGAAGAAAAAAAAAAAAAAACCCTAAATCATGCCTAAGTTGAAGCAAGCCAAAATGAGAGCCTCCTTTGAAAATACAGGAATTTTTTTTTACAGAAAACTGTTGGCGTAATTTTAATTTTAGTTCAGCGTACAATTCCATCTGATATACCAGATTGGAGCTCTTCAAACCTGGTGTGCACAAGAATCAGCCGGGGGCCTTTGTTAAAGAAAAACTGTAGATGTTTGGGCCAGCACTCGCATATCCTAGGTGAGGAGTTGTAATTGGCAGGGTGGCAGGAATCTGCATTTTAACAAGCAATGAATGTTTTTTGATCTGCAGGTGATGAATGGACAGGATTAGCATTCAAAAAACTAAATGCAAGAGGAGAGGAGAAAAGAAGGTAGCAGAAAGCATTCCTGGTAGAAAGGGCAAGATAAGTTTTGTAAAACTTATTTCTCTGTGTGTGTGTGTGTGTGTGTGTGTGTGTGTGTGTGTGTGTGTGTGTGTGTGTATCAGTGCTGGGTTTGATGTTATATGTACGTTTCACTGTGGGTTTCAGTGAAAAGAAAAACTTTTCTAAGTTAGTTCACAAACTGCGGTCTGTGGACCAAATCCAGCATACAACCTGTTGGTGCAAATACAGTTTTAATGGCACACTGCCACATGCATCTGTTTATGACTCATCTATGGCTGCTTTCACACTACACCATCAGGCAGCGGCGAGCTGTTACGATAGAGACCGAAGGGCAAAACCTAAAATATTCATCATCTGGCCCTTTACAGAAAGAGTCTGCTGACTTAAATGATTCCGATCCGATGGCCCTGGGTCCGAACACGCTCCGTGAAACACTGTCCTGTGTGGTGCCACACTTCAGAATCAGACACTGAGTGTTTAGCAATATACGAATTTCTTCATTAGAAAACACTTCTTTAATATATTACTAAACTTTTTTCCACGTTGGCACTGCTCTTTTTTTCCTTTGGGAAGTGCGACTGCACGTTGTAATTTGTGGAATTCACTCCACACTCATCATGGAAATAACTCTGCCTCCTTTGGGGGACATAGGCCTATTTAAATCAATTTATTTGCTGTTCATTTTTACCTTACAAATGCTTTTTAAAAGTGGCCCTTTATTTTTCTTTAAATGTATTTTAAATGCTTTTATATATACGTAGGGTTCCCATCCCCAAATTGTTAGGTCCAAACCATTGATTCTCTGTGAAAACAAGTATCTGAATGAACAAGGACTGTCCTCAGTGTTTCTATCAGGCTATACAAAAGCCCCGACACGTAGCCCAGGGTAATTATCTTACATTTTGGAGATTCAGAGTACATAAAAGCAGGGACGAGAAGGGACCCTTTTTCTCTTTAGCTGCAGCCTTCTACCACAGGTATGTGTCTGAACGTAAACACGTAATTGGCTTCATCTGGAGTTTGCTGTCAGCTTTTCCTGTGTTGGCGTGAAATTCATCCCCTACTACTGAAGAAATAAGCCAGTTCTTTCCCGGGGAGTCTCAGAGCTTGAGGCTCTTCAATCAGTCTAAGTATAAAGGCTGCTGCTGAGCTATTTGTTTCAGAGAAGGTGCAAAGGTCTGAGAGCAGGAATTACCAGCATGTGCTAATGTGTAACATCGCCCGAGTGACAACCTCCCCAGTTGGAGGGTTTGCGGCGGGTTTGTTTCCTCCACATCGAACGGCACCGCGATTGGCGCCAGAGACCGACGAGGGCAAAGTCACTAGCCCTTCTCTGGACTGAGTGTCTTCAGACTTCCCCACCACCAGCCTGGGCACCCTCACTGGGTACCAAGTCCATACATGCCCTCCCTGCCCAGCCTCTCTGATTTCCAGGGTGTTGGCACCCCGTGCCCTTCTTTTCTTTAAAACGTAGATCTCTGACACCCAATGCCCTGGCCAGGGACTTAGTCACTGTGAATCCCCGGGTCTGGGATGAATCGGTCCTCGGTCGTGCACCACAGTCGTAACTCAGTGGAAAGCTGAACGGGGCCTTCATCTCTTCATCTTTCCCAAGTGACACTGCCTTCTGAGATTATATCCCTGAGCAAACGTGCACTTCATTTTCATTTATTTATTTATTTATTTATTTTTTGGTGCTACGCGGGCCTCTCACTGTCGCGGCCTCTCCCGTCGCGGAGCGCAGGCTCCGGACGCGCAGGCTCAGCGGCCGCGGCTCACGGGCCCAAACGTGCACTTTTAAAAAAAGTGACACATCTCAAACATACGGACCGTTTTCAAAGTCATATGATCGACTCTCCCGTACACAGTACCGGCTTTAGCAAATCTCAGTGTTTTCATCCTATTAGCGTCTGGTTTTTCAAAAGGAGGTAAAATATTATCGATGGCATTGTAATTTCATTCATGTTGATGTATATGTGCGTAAACATCATATGGGATTGTTTTGGTAGTTCATCAAACTTTATATAATATTTCTCATTCCCTAAGAATCATCACAAAGCTTGCTTCCATTTTTGTGATTTGTCCATATGAACACGTATCACCCTAGTTCGTTACTTTTAATTTCTGAAGACTGTTCCATTGTATAAATGTACAATTTACTTGTCTTATAAACAGCTTTACTGAGATAGAGTTACTATATAAGAAACTGCACATATTTCAAGGACAAATCTGATTAGTTTTCAAATATGTGTAAACCCATGAAACAGTCCTCACATTCAAGATAATGAACATATATATCACCCCCCCCGATTCTCCTCCTGTCCCTCTGTAATGCATCCTGCCCAGCCCCCGTCACTCAGCGCTAAGCATCCATTGATTTGTTTTCTGTCACTGTAGATTATTAGGAAGTGTTATTTCTAGAATTTGGTATGAATATACTCATGCAATATATACTATTTTCTGTCTGGCTTCTTTCACTCGCCATAATTATGTCGAGATTCATGTTGTTGCATGTGTCAAGAGTTCACTCCTTGCTGGATAGTACTGCATTGTGTGGAAATGCCACCAACCGTTCATCTATTCATCTGTTGATAGACTTTGGGTCATTTCCAGTCAGGAAATTACCCTTAATATTACCCTTAATATTAACGTGAAAATTCACATAGAAGTTTTATATAAACATCCGCTTTCCTTTTTCTTGGTAAACACCTAGAATGGTAAGTGTATGTTTAACTACTTAAGAACCTGCGAAACAGTTTTCTAAAATACACCGTCTCCATTCTTAGAAAGCGTGTGAGCCATAGTTCCTCCACATTCTCACCAACACTTGGCATGGTCCATCTTTTTAATTTAACTATCCTAGTAGGTAAGTAGTGGTATCTCACTGACGTTTTAATTTGCATTTCCTTAATTATTAATGACTGTGAACAACTTTTCATGTGCTTACTTGCCATCCTTATACCTTCTTTGGTAAAGTTATCTGTTCAAATCTTTTATCCATCTTGGTGAAGGGGTCATCTGTTTCCTTATTAATGAGTTTGAGAATTTGTTATATATTCCGGATACAATTACTTTATTAAATAAATATTTTATAAGTATTTTCTCCTAATATGTGGCTTGTCTTTACATTCTCTTAAGAGTGCCTTTTGAGGAAAAGTTTTTACTTTTGGTGAAATACAATATATAATTATCTCTATAGTTTGTAAATATTTCTTTTACGTTGCTGCCAGTGTATACAATCTTTGGCCAACCAAAGTTCACCAAGATTTCCTCCCATGTTTTCTTTCTTCTAGAATTTTCAGAGTTTCTACCTTTTACATTTAGGTATATGATCCATTGACATTTAATTTTTGTATGTGGTGTGAAGTATGGATCAAGTTTCCTATTCTTCTGTGTAGACAGCCTCCCCTATGTGGAGGCTAAAACTCAGCTTCCAAAATTCCCTTCCCGCTGAGTTTTCTTTGCCATTTCAGTGCATACATTTTTCCCTCCGAAACTTCTAATCTGTTATTTTTATATCTGTTTTTTTTTCTTATTTCACATCCTTCTTTTGTGGTTTCACAATTTTTGGCTCTTTTAAGATAGAAGTTATCCCTTCATGTATCTCTTTGAACATCTTCTTACCATTTTCACATAAAACTAATTTCACCTGAGGTGAGAAAATGTCTTTGATTTTGTTGGCTGTATTTTTCAAAATTCAAGATCTCATTGGCTTTGGAATTGTCGTTTGAGTTTCCGTTTTCAGGGGCTGAAGTCATTCATACTGTTTTCCTCCCTCACCCACCTTGCTCAGCCTATCCCGTCTGTTTTACAGTCTCCTTCATCTCATCCTTGAGGGTCCTCATTCCAGAATCTTGTATTATCTCTGCACTTCTGAGGCGCCCGTTTTGTGTAGGTATCAGAAACAGTGCAGAGCCAGGCTCCAACCCAGCTGACTTACTCTCGACTCCCAGACCTGAAGTTTGCTAACAGCTGTGACCCTAGGTGAAGGCAGGCAATGATCTGTCTTCGGTCCCTCTGAATGAACTGAGAAGCCTTACACAGCCCATGGCATTAACCAGTGAGCCTGATTTCACTTTCCCATACCATCTGGAGCACTTCTAGCCCTTTTACCCCAACATTTCCAAAACTATTTGGCCATAGGAGTTGAAGGTGTAGCTGCTTCAGTCTCTTCCAGACCAAGTCCCAGGAGCCTGTGTCTTAAAAAGCCACCATCATGGCTTTGTAGTTTCCTTCTGATTCTGGCCCGTGGAGATGTTTATCTGGTTTGGGGCCCAGCTGTGTATCTCGTTGCTTTTCCATTTTACTACGTTCCCCATCACGGACACGCGTCCAGGGTACAGTGGGTGCACCAGAGCATGAAGCCCATGCATCACCATGGCTGGAACGGGGGACACACACCCCTTCGCTACTTTCCTCTAGCTCAAGAGAGGGACCCTCATGCTGGGAAGTGACGTAAGGGAAAGGAAGACCTGCTGGCCAGGAAGTTGTGGTGGAGAGTCACTGCAGGCTGAATAAGGGCCCCCAAAGATGCCCACATCCTAATCCCAGGAGTTTAAAAAATATGTTACCTTACATGACAAAAGGGACTTTGCAGATGTGATTAAGTGCAGGATCTGGAGATGGGGGATATCCTAGATTATCGGGTTGACCCCAATGTAATTATAAGGGTCCTTACGAGAGAGAACCAGGAGAGTCTGTGCCAGAGAAAGAGATATGAGGATGGGTGCAATGCTCAGAGTGCTATGAAGAAACCACAAGCCAAGGAATGTGGGTGGCTTCTAAAAGCCAGAAAAGAAATGGATTCTGCCCTAGAGCCTCCAGAAAGAAACAGCACTGCTGAAATCTTGACTTTAGCCCAGTTGTGACTGATTTTAGACTTCTGACCTCCAAAAGGCCAGGTATCAATAAATCTGCGTTGTTTTAAGCCACCAAGTTTGTGGTAATCCGTTCCAGCAGCAATAAGGAAGTAACACGCATATGGAGAGCTGATCCCTGCACAGGACCACGTAAAGGCAACAAATTACCCTCCCTATGTATGTTAATAATTACTTACAGCTGTTTTCAGGCCCTCATGTGCCTGAGAACCTGCAAGACGTCAGGTACTAAGAGAAATACACATGGTGCATGATGACAGAAGAGGAAGTAGATCCTGTACAGATTCCAGGCTGACACTCGGGATAATTTGTATGTGGGGGAAAGTAGCTGTTCAACACATCTGAGTCCGTCCCTGGCCAGGGAATAACTGTGTATTAATTTGATAATCTACTGGAACAGCTTCCAGAACTATCTGATTTGACTTCAACTTTTCTGATCACCATCACAATGTACATGTATAAATATTTTTCAATCTATACAGACAAAGCAGTCTAAAACATTCTACAATATTAGAAGCACCTTTAAAAGTTTGAAGAAAACAGAGAAGAGCACATACATTAGCTCTTGTAATCTATGTACTACTTAATACTTGCCAACTGGATTTAATTATACGTGTCATTACAGTTATGAGCAGTAATAATAGAAATTCATGAACTGACTGGATCTGGAATGAATGTTCTATTTTTTTTTTTTTTTTTTTTGCGGTACGCGGGCCTCTCACTGTTGTGGCCTCTCCCGCTGCGGAGCACAGGCTCCGGACGCGCAGGCTCAGCGGCCACGGCTCACGGGCCCAGCCGCTCCGCGGCACGTGGGATCTTCCCAGACCGGGACACGAACCCGTGTCCGCTGCATCGGCAGGCGGACTCTCAACCACTGCGCCACCAGGGAAGCCCTGAATGTTCTATTTTTAGATATTTACAAAATTGTCTTGTGAGGGTGGCAGAGAAATGGGGAAAATAAAGCAGATCATCAGTATGTCAAGAAAAATATGACTAATTTAAAAATAGAATAAAGTGATGGATTCTTAAGTTATCAACATTTCGGAATGGATTTTGAATAAATAAGAAGATGGCCATAAAGAATATAACCTAAATTTGTGAATTGCTTTTTGAATATAGTTTACTATAAAACCATAGGACTTTTAAACATACAGACATTAGCAAAGAAGTACTATTAATATTGTATATCCACAAAGGGGTATAAGATACAGTGAAACTACAGGAGTTTTGCCACGATGAAATGACACCTGTCTAAATTCCCTCAAGAGCATGAGAAAGCACTTCATAATTTCTGTATATAAAGTCTGATTCATTTAAACATTTATTTAATACTGTTTTGATTGCCAGGATATACCAATAAATATGAAATGAACTTTTCCTCTATGGAACCCACCTTCTCATAGAGAAGAGAGATGGAAAACAGTGGCTAAAATAGACCAGACAGAGCTCCATGCTGTGCCCTGGAGCTGGGTAATGGAGCAGCCTTTGTATTACAGGTATGCATAGGAGACCATAACACAAAGAACGGGTGGAGGAAAAAATGGCCAACCAAGAGGCTTTGAACTACGTCTTAAAGACCTAGGACGAGATTATAGACAATATAGAAAAGGGGGTCATTCAATGTTTCCTAAAGCTATTGAAGTGCATGGGAGTATATTTTCTCTAGGTAGAGAATACAAAACCTTCGGCCCTAGAAATCGTACCTTCCCTTCTTTGATCTTGGTTCCAATAATTTGTCGTCTTTGCTGAATGATCTCAATAAGAAGATCACACTCCTCCATCAATTTGGCTTCTTGACGTGATGCATTGACCTATGGGATAGATAAAATGGTGAGCATTAATTTGGCCTTTGTTTTCGTTAAGTGCTCTTTTTTTAATGTAGACTAGTATATTTCTGGTAATTGTTGAAAAAATATTTTATTAAAAAATGTATTGAGGTATAGTTGCCATACAATATTATATAAGTTTCTGGTGTACAGTATAGTGATTCACAATTTTTAAAGGTTATATTCCATTTATAGTTATTATTAAACATTGGCTATATTCCCTGTGTTGTACAATATATCCTTGCAGCTTATCTATTTTATACATAGTAGTTTGTACCTCTGATTCCCCTACCCCATCTTGCCCCTCCCCTCTTCCCTCTCCCCACTGGTAACCACTAGTTTATTCTCTATATCTGTCATGAAAAGATATTTTATTTTTTAATTTGTCTGCTTTTTTCTTTTTTTAACATCTTTATTGGAGTATAATTGCTTTACAATGTTCTGTTACTTTCTGCTGTACAACAAAGTGAAATCAGCTGTATGTACACATATATCCCCATATCCCCTCCCTCTTGTGTCTCCCACCCCTCCAGGTGGTCACAAAGCACCGTGCTGATCTCCCTGTGCTATGCGGCTGCTTCCCACTAGCTATCTATTTTACATCTGGTAGTGTATATATGTCAATGCCGCTCTCTTAACTTTGTCCCAGCTTACCCTTTCCCCTCCCCCCTGTCCTCAAGTCCATTCTCTACATCTGCATCTTTATTCCTTTCCTGCCCCTAGGTTCTTCAGAACCTTTTTTTTTTTTTTTAAGATTCCATATATATGTGTTAGCATATATTTGTATTTATTTATTGTATTTATTTTTCTCTTTCTGACTTACTTCACTCTGTATGACAGACTCTAGGTCCATCCACCTCACTACAAATAGCTCAGTTTCGTTTCTTTTTAGGGCTGAGTAATATTCCATTGTATATATGTGCCACATCTTCTTCATCCATTCATCTGTCGATGGACACTTAGGTTGCTTCCATGTCCTGGCTGTCGTAAATAGAGCTGCAGTGAACATTGTGGTACATGACTCTTTTTGAATTATGGTGTTCTCAAGGTAGATGCCCAGTAGTGGGATGGCTGGGTCATATGGTAGTTCTATTTGTAGTTTTTTAAGGAACCTCCATACTGTTCTCCATAGTGGCTGTATCAATTTTCATTCCTACCAACAGTGCAAGAGTGTTCCCTATGAAAAGATATTTTAAATGTTAACTCTTCTTCCAATTATGCAGGGATGGCAAATATAGGACTTACATGTGCACTCCGTATCTTCTTGCAACCCTGGAAAACATTTATTATCCAATGATAGCAGTCCTTTTTGCTAAGCCATACTGAACCTCAGGATCTTTCTTTTTTTAAAAAAAAAAAAATTATTTATTTGGCCACGCTGGGTCTTAGTTGCAGCATGCGGGATCTTTGTTACCATGTGCGGGATCTTTAGTTGCAGCATGCAGGATTCTAGCTCCCTGACCAGGGGTCGAACCCAGGCCCCCTGCACTGGGAGCATGGAGTCTTAACCACTGGACCACCTGGGAAGTTCCTCAGGATCTTTCTTAACACACCATGTACGTAGCTATTACCAACTGATTGAAAATTGACACTTGAAATATATTTGCAATTCCTGCTTTTATATTTTGAAGGAAAGTGCAATTTTAGCCTGTTAAAGATTAAAAAGTTAGAAAAAACTAATATTATTCTTTTATGGAGGATAGATTATGATCAATATCTTTTGGACAAATTTTCCAAAAGCAAGATAGCAAGGTTACATTACATTTATTTAACTTTTCTTTTATATACAGACATGAACTTTGTATTTTATCACTATAAAAACATCAAAAAAGAAAAGGATGGTTGAATATCTAATTAATCTTATGGCATAGTTTTAAATCTTACTTCTGGTATACTTCAGGAAGGCCGGGGCTCTACAGTGAAAGCCTGCCATTCTCCTGGAAAGGTAGATCATTGTAGAATGGCTTGTATTTGAAGTTTTTAAGGCTCATTGTATGCAAGGGAGGGTTAAAATTAGCTCATTCTTGGCAACTGGGCTTGGGAAATACTCTGCACGTGCTATTTCCTCCATCTCATGACAATTCTGAAATGCTTATTCACAGACAGAGACCCAGAAATCACAGCTGTGGGAAATGGAGATAGCATGCATGAGTTTTATGATTTTAACACGGCGCAGGAGAAGCTGCAGTGTTACAAAGAGCGACAACAGCATTGATTACTCCAGTATAACTCAGGGAGGAGACATGGCCCAGTCATTAAGCCCTTTTGATTAGGGATACTTTCTTTAACTGGAGTAATTTCAATCTCTATGAATGACACAAACCGGAAGTGGGGTCAGGAGTTCAGAATAAAAATTCACTGATGGCTGTTCAGAGAAATCATGTCCTGTTTCCAGAGACCAGGATTCCTTGAGTTTTATTCCTGATCACTGTAAGACAGGGCAGAGAGACACCTCAAGATACTGCCTTATTGAGGAGATGATGGTCACTGGCCATTTGCAGCAAACTATGAGATCATGTCCTATGTCAGATTAGCACACAGACATATTTGCTAAATGTTTAATAAACAAAAGAAAGAATTAAGAATGCATTGACGGACAAGCACAGAACATAGAACTCAGGCTAATATTTCAAGGAAGTTAATCACTGGGCTCAATTTCTCTTACCGTTACTTTTCTGTCATCATTTCTAGTTCCCCTTGAGGCTTCTCAAATAAGCTGAGCTATCTATGGAAATATTTACTTGAAACCCCACTACTCTCAAGAAATTTCTTGTCATTTCTTTTGACTTCAAACTGATTTTAATAACTGACTACAACCGAGCTGTGAAAAGGATGGGATCATATTGAAACCATGGGCCCATTATAATGGAGAAAGTGAAATTTCTGGAAAACAGCACCTTACACTTGAACAGTATCTCCTAGAATGAGCCCTCAGGGCTAAGTTGTACTTGAACATACAATAAAGGTAAATCCAATTGGATGCAAGCTCCATAAAGGGAGGGATCTTTGGCTGTTGTATGAAATGAGGCATCTATCCCAAGCATCTGGCACCGTATTTGGCACAGAATAGGCATTCAAAACCTATCCGTTGAATGAACAGATAGTGAAAATGATCTTCCAACAAGAGACAAGGTAAAATGTAATAAAGCAAGTAGCTATCACGATATATTACAAGCACTCAATACGCAGGTATTGGATTTATTGGTTTTCTAGGACTGTATAGACACAAAAATATGTCTTAAGTTTTTTTTTGTTTTGTTTAGGCGGAAGGGTGTTGATTTTCTTTTTTTTACAGCCTTATTGAAGTATACTTCACATATCATAAAATTCACTCATTTAAAGTGTACGGTTTGTGGGTTTGAGTGTATTCAGAGTTCTATAATCATCGTCACAATCTAATTTTAGAAAACTTTCAATATCCCCTAAAGAATTCCCATACCCATTTGCAGTAACTCTACATTTTTGCCACCCACCCCATTTCAAGGCTTAGGTAACCACTAATCTATGTTCTGTCTCTTTATGGATTTGCCTGTTCTGGACATTTCATAAAAATGGAATCAAACAATATGCGATCCTTTTTGTCTGGCTTATTTCACTTAGCATAATGTTTTCAAGATTCCTCCAAGTCATAGCATGTGTCAGTACTTCATTCCTTTTTATGCCAAATATTATTCCATTTAAGCAATATACCACATTTTGTTTATCCATTCTCTAGTAGATGGACATGTGGGTTGCTTCTACTTTTTAGTTACTATAAACAAAATTGCTATGAACATTCACGTATAAATTTTTGTGTGCACATATGTATTCATTCTTCTTGAGTATAGGAGTAGAATTGCTGGGTCACATGTTAATTCTGTGTTTAACTTTTTGAGGAACTGCCAAACTGTTTTCCAAAGGGGCCGCATCATTTTATATTCCGACAAGAAGTATGTGAGGCTTCCAATTTCTCCACATCCTTGTCAACACTTGATACTGTCTGTCTTTTTGGTTTTATTCATCCTAGTGGGTGTGGAGTGGCATCTCATTGTGGTTTTGATTTGCATTTCCCTGATGGCTAATGATGTTGAGCATCTTTTCATGTGCTTCTTGGCCATATGTGTACCTAATTTAGAGATAAGACTATTCAGATCCTTTGCTCATTGTGTAATTGGGCCATTTGTCTTCTATAGTTGAATTGTATGATTTCTTTATATATTCTGTGATTTGCAAAATTTTTCTCCCATTCTGTGGGTTGTCTTTTCATTTTCTTGATGGTGACTTTTGAAGGACAAAAGTTTGTGATGGAGTCTAATTTATCTATTGTTCTACTGTCACTTGTGCTTTTGGTGTTGTAGCTAAGAAACCTAATCCAAGGTCATGAAGATTTATACCCCAGTTTTCCTCTAGAAGGTTTATCTCCTACACTTATGTCTACAAACCATTTTAAATTAAGTTTTGTGTATTATTATGAGAAGCAGGGGTCCAACTTCATCCTTATATTTATGGGTATCCAGTTGCCTAAGCACCATTTATTGAAAAGACTATTCTTTCCTCCATTGAAGTGTCTCAGCACTTGGTCAGAACTCAATTGACCATATTGTGAGGTCCTTAAGTTTTGATGTGGCTGCTAACATATTCTCTGGTTAAAGATATTCTGGTTTTCATAACTCAAAAAGACACGTGCACCCCAGTGTTCATCGCAGCACTATTTACAATAGCCAGGACACGGAAGCAACCTAAATGCCCATCGACAGACGAATGGATAAAGAAGATGTGGCACATATATACAATGGACTATTACTCAGCCATTAAAAGGAACGAAATTGGGTCATTTGCAGAGACATGGATGGACCTAGAGACTGTCATACAGACTGAAGCAAGTCAGAAAGAGAAAAACAAATATCATATATTAACGCATATATGCGGAATCTAGAAAAATGGTACAGATGAACCTGTTTGCAAGGCAGAAAGAGAGACAGAGACGTAGAGAACAAACGTATGGACACCAAGGGGGGGGAAAGGGGAGGTGGGATAAATTGGGAGATTGGGATTGACATATATATACGAACTAATATGTATAAAACAGGTAACTAACAAGAACCTGCTGTATAGCACAGGGAACTCCACTTCACTGTACGGTAGAAGCTAACACAACATCGTAAAACAACTATACCCACCCCCCCACAAAAAGAAGATATTCTGGTTTTGACTGAACCTAGTAAGACCCTGCTAGTAACTCTAAAGTAGGTGCCATGAAATGTGGTATGGAGTCGAGGAGTATGTCCATTTCTAAGTTGTCCTATTTTGTAAAATGAGGTGAATATTATCGGCCCTCTCAGTCAAGTGGGATTTTTGTGGTAAATACAATACCACAATATATGAGGAATAACATATGGGGAAATGACTTACATTATGAAGCCATAGACAAATCTGAGGTAGTATTGTCTGCATTGGGAAGTAGTTTTGTTAAGAGACTGTGATTTAGTTGGGGATCTATTTCACTCTCAAAATCATTGCCATTTGGGTTACTCTATGGTAAGAAAAGTGTCTCAGTCGCCATCATAACGTGGGGTTCAATTTAATCCAAATTCTGACTAATCGGTATTTACGATGAATAGGTTTGTTTTACCGACAAAGTGGACTGCAATCTACTTTGTTCAGCCAAATATGTTCTGAGAAAGCTGATACTGCAACCACCATCGTCCCAAAATATAAATTCCCAGAAATTGGGGAATATCATCTGATCACTTTAGGCCAAGTATTATCCTTAGATCTTTCAAAGAGTACAGATGTGACCTTCCTTTGAAACTGGGAAAGTTGAATAATCTCTTTTCCCACTTTGATGAAACTTCCAAATATTTGTAACCCTACCATTCTTATATTCCAAAAGGTACGATAAAGTGAGTTGAATGCTATCCTATATTTCTAAAATCCTTCCAGTACAAAGAAGTTTTCCACAGTTGTGCTATTTCATTTGTCACTTAAAAAAAAAAGTTACTGACTGCATTGGACTTCATTTCTTATACGGGCTATTAATTAAAATATGGCAGGGTTTCCTGGTTACTTGCGGTGCATTCAGGTGTTTCCAGTTCCCAGTTTTGGTTTGGAAGCTGGCAGCTCCTGGTTGGGATTTTAGCTTTTATTTCTGATTCCCATCTTTTGATTCAGAAACCGCGAAGGCTGATGGAAGTGCTTTGAGTAGGGCCAGTCTAAGGAATCAAGAAACAACCCCCAAACCTTCTTTTACAGACCTACACTTCTACCTTTGTGTCTGTCCTAAGTGTCCTTGTTGGTCCTTAAGCTAAAGACAAGGGGGGTGGAGAGAATTAGGAATGATGGCTAGTCGTAGCAACTGCTGTATACCACCTCTGGACCACATGGAAATAGGGTGCTTATCCTATAGAGCCCTTCACATCGCAGGACAAAATATAGCTTAAAACTGAGCCCTCTTCCCATTTCAGGCTCCTCCCTGCTACTTTTTTTTTTTCCTCACCTCCATTGCACTCGTGAGTAAATATCACATGAGCCCCTCACGAGGAGAAATTCGGTCACTCTCACCTCATCTCTGGGTTGGCCTCAGCCATGTGCTCCCCATGTATCTTCTCTACATCTGGAGTTACAGCTTCCTTTCTCTTCTTTTTTGGCCGTGCCATGCGGCTTGTGGGATCTTAGTTCCCCGACCAGGGATCGAACCCGGGCCCTTGGCAGTGAGAGCGCGGAGTCCTAACCACTGGACCACTTATTTCTTCTTTCCGGAGTTATCACCCTATCTTTTTAAAGGCTCTATCGAACACCTTTTCGGAGACTGGAAGTACCATAGCCGATGTCACACTAGCTTGAGCCATGACTGCTCTCAGAATACACTTGCAGCCTTCACTTTGAAAGAGCTACATACCACTGTTGACCCATTCACCTTTCCATTCACTTATTCATTCAAAGAACAGCAACTGGGTTCCCACAGTGTATCAGCCAGCATTCCAAGTGCTGGGCATACATTGTGACCCGAGAGAGACAAAGTTCCCATTATCACAGAGTTTACATGTAAGCGAAGGGCAACAGGCTGAACAAGCCAAGAAATAAATAAAATTTTCAGATCGTGACGTGTGTAAAGGAAATCACAGAGGGTAATGCGATCGAACACGGCTGAGAGGAGGGTCTTTTTTAATAGTGGTCATGATCAGACAAGAATTCTCTGACACGTCTCTCGAGGGATGAAAAGGAACCAGCCAAAAGATGTGGAAAGGGTGTCTGCAGGCACCCCTGATGCTGCTTTTTTGTTTGTTTTTGTATTTAGCAATGTCTTTTTATTTTATTTTTTTAAACGTCTTTATTGGAGTGTGATGGATTTAACAGACCTCCTTGCAAATATTTAAAAATTCGTTTGTGACCTCCACATCAATGCTTGGGGCCTTTTCACATCCATGTGCAGACAGGCTCAGAGCGTGGAAAAAAATGAGCCAGCACCCAGCTGCGGCTGAACAAGACACATTCCGCCTTCTTGTCGCAGCTCTCGTAGAACCATAGGATGGGGACAACAGAAGAGGCACAGCACTGAGCAAGAAGGACCGGCTCTGCAGCCCGTTAGACTGGGTCTGAGTCCCCGTTCTAGCAACTGTTAGTGGGGCGACCTCAGCCAAATCACTTAACACTTCGAAACCTCCTTTTCTTGTTTATAAAATAAAGAAAATACAATCAACCAGGATGACTTATTTTTAGGATTTAAGATTATAATCTATGTGTTGGGGGTGTGTGTGTGTATGTGTGTGTGTATTTCCCCGATGAGCAATGGTTCATTATTCACCAGTGTTCCTGGTGACTTCATGGAGCGTTAACTACTGTGAATTAACGAGAATGGATTGTATTTCTCTTCTATCTTTTTGGGGGGCACGAAGGGTAAAATGGGAAGGGAAATTTGTAAGATACAGAAGAAGAGAGTCTTGCTTGTAGGGAGTTGCTAACCCACTGTCTCCTGTTCCTAGGGTAATTTTGTAGCTTCTCTTTGACAGACTCTGACTTTCTGATCCATTATAGCCCAGTGCAAGAGAAACTGGCAAGTTGAATAATGAAGTGAGGCCATTCCCCGCCTCTCACCCTAGTAGTAGCCCTGAGAGCTAATTCAGCACAGGGCCACCGGCCGCATTCATGCTTGGATCAGCTACCAAGAATCAGTCACAGTCCCGTGTAAGTTGCCACTGGGTGCACAGTTTCTCTGCCTTTTTTAGAAATGCAGTTACGTGTACACATTCCCCAGATTAGTTAATGATCACATAAATGGGTTGGCTATTCTCTCCAGAGCACTTGGTTAGCCAAGCCCTGTAAAAAGTCCCCCCCGCTAAATTTTATGGTGTAATAGTGTTACAGTATTTCACAGAAGGAGTGGCGTGAAATGGACAATTTATTATTCTGCTCTTGTCATATGTATATAAACATTAAAGGGATTTAATTACATCCACACACTAAAAATTGGACTACGTGTCTGTGAAACGTTCCTTAGAAGTCTGTAAAGTTTCTAAGTATTTCTAAAAACTTGCTCTTTTAATTTTTTAAAAAAATATATTTATTTATTTTTGGCTGCGTTGGGTCTTTGTTGCTGTGTGTGGGTTTTCTCTCACTGCAGTGCACAGGCTTCTCATTGCGGTGGCTTCTCTTGTTGCGGAGCACAGACTCTAGGCATGTGGGCTTCAAGAGCTGTGCCACACGGGCTCAATAGTTGTGGCTCGCGGGCTCTACAGTGCAGGCTCAGTAGCTGTGGCGCACGGGCTTAGTTGCTCCGCAGCGTGTGGGATTTTCCTGGACCAGGGCTTGAACCCGTGTCCCCTGCATTGGCAGGCGGATTCTGAACCACTGTGCCACCAGAGAAGTCCCTGCTCTTTTAATTTGACTTGTATTCCACTGAGATGTTCAGTGCAGGGTATAACGTCATCAGATTTCAGATACGTGTGGCCTTCACATCTTTAGAAATATTTTATGGAACTCTTATCAGGAAATATCAATGGGGAAAAGTATCTGGCCACTTCGCACAGGTGGAATTGGACTAATATGCATGTTAAAAACCTCTAGATTTTCAGAGTAAAACCTTTAAATTCCTCTTGTGAAAAGGACATGCTGACTTGATAGATCACTTCCTATGCATACCCAATGCAAACAATGAAGTAAGCTTAGGAGAGGATGACCCCGATGTGCTAGGGAAACGAAACTTTATTTCAAGGTGTTGAGGAAAGAAGGGTGCTGGCATTGCACAATTCCACAGGCCACCATTCACTTTGGGTTTTTTTTTAAGATTTTGTTTTTTGATGTGGACCATTTTTAAAGTCTTTATTGAACTTGTTACATTATTGCTTTGGTTTTATGTTTTGGTTTTTTGGCCACGAGGCATGTGGGATCTTAGCTCCCTGACCAGGTATCGAACCCACACCTCCTTCATTGGAGGGCGAAGTCTTAACCACTGAACCACCAGGGAAGTCCCCACCATTCACTCTGAAAGCACGAGAATGGTGCCCCTGCCAACTTGTGCAGCCCAGGAGAGCCCCCTACCACGCTGACCCACCATTAGTGTACTATTGATATTGTACCCGTTTGGTTTAAGACTCTAAACCTTGATCCCCTGAAATCACTACCAATGAGATTGGGGGTTTAAAAGACAAATATCTACTTTACAAATTTGTGTAGAATTGGTCCTCCTGGCAAAAGCAAAGCTGTACCATGATTCAAATGACAGTGACCTTGAGAAAGGTCAAAACTCTTTTTTGGATGCTCATTATTAGAGAAATGCAAATCAAAACTACAATGAGATATCACCTCACACCAGTCAGAGTGGCCATCATTAAAAAAATCAACAAATAAGAAATGCTGGAGGGCTTCCCTGGTGGCGCAGTGGTTGAGAGTCTGCCTGCCGATGCAGGAGACGTGGGTTCGTGCCCCGGTCAGGGAGGATCCCACGTGCCGCGGAGCGGCCGGGCCCGTGAGCCACGGCCGCTGAGTCTGCGCGTCGGGAGCCTGTGCTCCGCAACGGGAGAGGCCACAGCAGTGAGAGGCCCGCGTACCGCAAAAAAAAAAAAAAAAAAATGCTGGAGAGGGTGTGGAGAAAAGGGAGCCCTCCTACACTGTTGGTGGGAATGTAACTTGGTGCAGCCACTGTGGAGAACAGTATGGAGGTTCCTTAAAAAACTAAAAATAGAGTTGCCATATGATCCAGCAATCCCACTCCTGGGCATATATCCAGACAGAACTATAATTCAAAAAGGTACATGCACCCCTATGTTCACAGCAGCAGTATTTATAATAGCCAATACATGGTAACAACCTAAATGTCCATCAGCAGATGAATGGATAAAGAAGATGTGGTATAGGGACCTCCCTGGTGGTCCAGTGGTAAAGAATCCACCTTGCAATGCAGGGGACGCGGGTTCGATCCCTGGTCGGGGAACTAAGATCCCACATGCCGCAGGGCAACTAAGCCCGCATGCCAGAACTACTGAGCTTGTGCACCTCAACTAGAGCCTGCGTGCCACAAACTACAGAGCCCACGTGCCCTGGAGCCTGCGCGCCACAACTAGAGAAGAGAAAACCCACACACCACAATGAAGATCCTGCATGCCTCAACAAAGATCCTGCGTGCCACAACTAAGACCCGAGGCAGCCAAAAATAAAATCTTTTAAAAAAAGAAGATGTGGTATATACATATAATGGAATATTACTCAGCCATAAAAAAGAATGAAATAATGCCGTTTGCAGCAACATGGATGGACCTAGAGATTGTCATATTAAGTTAAATAAGAAAGAGAAAGACAAATAGCATATGATGTCACTTATATGTGGAATCTAAACTATGACACAAACGAGCTTATCTACAAAACAGAAACAGACTCACAGACCTAGAGAACAGGTTTGTGGTCACCAAGGGGGAGGAAAGAACTGGGAGTTTGGGGTTAGCAGATGTAAGCATTTATATATAGAATGGATAAACAACAAGGTCCTACTGTAGAGCACGGGGGACTATATTCAATATCCTGTGATAAACCATAATGGAAAAGAATATGAACAAGAATGTATATATGTGTATAACTGAATTACTTCGCTGTACAGCGGAAATTAACACAACATTGTAAGTCAACTATACTTCAATAAAATAAATTTTTTAAAAACCCTTTATGGTTTGCTGCTATGTTGATATTGCTATTGTTGAAACTCAATAGCACTTTTCTCTACTACTAAGAATATGGAATTTTGAGTCTGCATCCAAACTTAAAGGGATTAGTGTTATTGTACCTTAATAACACTATTATTTCACAGTGTTTTATGTCACAATGTCCCTAACAATCCTGTCTCGTTCAAAAAGAAAAACACCGGAGGAGTGAATTCCAATGTGTCCAGGGCTGGAGCAACTAAAGCAGCACTGAGCAGCTGATGAGCTGATGGCGTGGCCGGGAAGACGAGGGTACCGGGAAATCTGTGTGCAAGTAGGCTCTATGTCCCACTGCAGACTGCTGACCAGGTGCAAAGAAAAATGTGAGGATCTGAGGGTGCTTTGGGTTTTATTGTCCAAGGCAGCTGTAATGAACATTCCAGATCCCGGGGCAGAAGTTAGACAGAGCTGCCAGAAGGAACAATGAAAGGGATTCTAATATTTGAGTTTGTATATAAAACTGAGCCAAGGAGAGCTGAGAAGAGAGCAGACTGTATTACTGTAATGCATCTATCAATAATATGTTTATATGTAATCTCCATCCTGAAATTCTCTCACACCAAAGTCAAATATTTGTGGATCGAGCTGAAGGAGATGAGAGAGAGGAAAAATTGGCCACGTTCCCAGGGTCCCTGTCTTTGGAGGAGAAACTAGAGTACAGGATAACCTTTCTAAATATAATATTTAGCATGCTAACTTAATATTGAACACTTTTCACTAAGACCTTTAAAAGCTCACGAAAGGCTTTTCAAAAAAAAAATGGAATTCCTTCATCAAGTGCTTTTGGTGAGAAGCAGTGATGGCATGGATAGAAGCCACATGTAATCCAACCTTTACTGTAGAGTGACGTGGTGGAAAACGATTTGGCCCAGAGGAGACCAATTATACATATTGATTAACTATCCAGATGGGATTTTGTTTTATTTCCACTATGGGATCAAAAAAAAAAAGCTCCCAGGAACCTCATGATAAATCCTCTTTTCCTGAGGTTTCTAAAATTATGAAGCTTGAACATTGGATAATGAATCGAGATGCCATTAAAAACAGCAACACGCTGTGGTGAGCTAAGCAATAAAAGCCTTCCTATAAATGAAACATAATGGTAACGATACATTAAAACTGTCCAGCAAGAACGCCACTGCTAATGCCTAAAACTTGGAAACGTCACCACAAAAGAATTTTTCTCCCAAGCAACATGACCATCCAAAATGTTGTTGATGTTGGTCATTCTGCAGTAAAGCAAAATCGTCTAACGAGGTGAAATTATTTATTTATTTGTTTAAATCGATTTATTTTATTTATCTATTTTTGGCTGCGTTGGGTCTTCGTTGTGCGCGGGCTTTCCCAAGTTGTGGCGAGAGGGGGCTCCTCTTCGTCACGGTGCGCAGACTTCTCATTGCGGTGGCTTCTCTTGTTGCAGACCATGGGCTCTAGGCACACGGGCTTCAGTAGGTGTGGCTCGTGGGCTTCAGTAGTTGTGGCATGAGGGCTCAGTAGTTGTGGCGCACAGGCTTAGTTGCTCCGCCACATGTGGGATCTTCCCAGACCAGGGCTCCAACCCGTGTCCCCCTCATTGGCAGCAGTTTCTTAACCACTGCACCACCAGGGAAGTCCCGAGGTGAAATGATTTAGAGTGAACAAGGGCTAGAGGAGGCAGGAATTCAGAACTCAGGGTCCTGAGGAAGTCTTCCCGGGATTGAACACCAGGTCTTGCTTCCTTACTAGTTGTATGTTCTCGGCCACTTGCTTCAACTATCCATTTCTCAAGCTCCTCACCTGCATAATGTAGAAAATACCACCTTCTACATGGTTGACCAGATGTTCCCCCAGGGGACAATGGCAATGTCTGGAGACATTTTCCGTTGTCAAAACCGGGGGCAGGGGAGAGGGTGTGTGAGTGCTACTGGCATCTAGAGGGTAGAGGTCAGAGTTGCTGCTAATTACACATCCTACGATGCTCAGGACAGCCCCTACTAGAAAAGAGAATTATCTAAGCCTCAGATGTCACCAGTGTCATAGTAGAAACCCCGGGGGTGGGCTGTGGTGAGAACTAAATGAATTAGTACATGGAAAGCCACTGAGAAATGCTTGGCACATTATAATTACTCAATAAATGTTAACTACCACTGTGGTTAAGAAGCTCTGTTTATCTGGACTGTCCATATACAATCAACACTTTATGTTCTAGGACCATCTGGCCTGTGCCAATTAGCTGGGGACTTTCTAGCATGAATGAAAACGTGTATCCTTCATCATCTTTCACCAAAACAATAGCTTTGGAAGCTATAACATGAGGACTAATTCCGGAATTTTCGAGCTACTGTCAAATCCCGAATGTATTTCTTATCCTTCTTGATGCAGTGGGAGGTGAGGGTTGGAGATGAGTCTTCCATGATGTGGAACAAGAGTTGGGAAACTTTGCAGTAAAGGGCTAGACCGTAAATATTGTAGCTCTGTGGACCAGAAGGTCTCTGTTGTCATATGCAAGCAGCCACTGATGCTACGTAACCAAACGGGTGTGGCCGTGTCCCAATAAAACTTTACTTACAAGCACAGGTGACAAATCCGATTTGGCCCTAGGGGCATAGTTTGCCAACCTCTAGCACAGAGGAAAAGAGTCTACGGAGTTTGGAGCCTTTGGGCTTTGGAGTGAAAGAGCTGCAGGTGTGAAAAATGTGTTGAATTTCTGGAAGAATGTTTTCTCATTTGCATACTTTCAATGAAAATATGTGTCAACTCTCTGGCACTTAATAGGTGCTTGATAAATAATCATTTTCTTCCTTCAGGGCATGAACAGATCCAAACACTGAATTCATAGGAGTTCAATTTGAAAATGAAAACATACTTGCAGTATGGTTTTTACTTTGCCCACCGTGTCCTGCGGGCTCCTGTCCCAGTTATACCGAATGCTGCTCTTCCCCTGAGGTGTTTCTCGGACTACACTCGAGTAACTTCAATCTTACATTCTTGGCACGAATGCCACTGACTTCTCTTTTTGTGTTTAATGGTAACTCTGTTCAAAGCTGTTCCCAAAATGAAGTAGCAGAATGGAAGGTGTTGCTCATAATTCATTCAAAAACAATAAACTCCTCCCTTCCTTTCTCTTATTAATTACACACTTTATAACACAAGTGCTCTACACCCTTCCGTTTGGGTTGGGCACACAGAATGGAAAAAAAAAAAACCCTGCTAATCTGTCATGGGCAGTTGTCTCTGTCGAGTCTTTTCATAAACTTTCTGGAAAGTGCTACCTTCTATGAAGTGATTCTGAACCAATTTATTTGGCAAAAATCAGCTTTTAGACGTTGTGGTCGGAGCTAAAAAGTAACGTCTGGAAGAGGACGGTTGAATGCCGGGGAGGACGGAGGTGATACGTTTCAGGGAAGGGAAGTCATTTCGGATGGAAAGAGGAAGCTTTTATCCCATGACCTTCCATTACTCATTTTCAATCTTACATGTCATTTCTCTTTAAGTGGCATTCTTTTTAGATGTTGTGCCATGATTCCTGAATAGCAATGGACTGGAAAAATACAAAGTTGGACTCCTATTCAGGCTTGAGTTACTCAAGGGTGGATGCCATCTGCTTTCCTGCAGAGTTATGGAGAACAGGGGTTGGAGGCCGGCTCTTTGGTCTTCCTGACAGTGAGTGAAATAGACTTGATTATGTCACTGATTAGACTTGCACTTGGAAGTATAACTGGAAAATATCAAGCTTTGTTCTGGCTTTCTGATGTATCCACAAGCACTATCTACGAACCACCTTGCCTGGCTGCTGTCACTCTAGAATACCAGCAGAAGCTGGGAGGTTGATTTCTAAATATTTTCGATGCCCAGTGTTTAATATTCATACTTATTCCAATACAGTGAAAGGGAGAGTTTAGAGAAAACGAACTGAGCTATGGTCACAACGGGGAAAATGGATTTGGTGCTGTCATTCCGTTTGAGAGGAGGTCTGTGGCTCTGTTCCCCTTGGAACAGAGACTAGGTTGAAGTACTAGTTGTCACCAGGAAATACCAGTAGGGGTTTGGGGAAGTGAGATAGGAGGAAGCGTACGGAGCCAGTCAAGTGTGATTTTACCAAGGCCACTGTGGTCAAACGGAGATGAATCCCAATGGGTAACTTTGGGAAACAGTGCTCTGCACTGTTTCCAGCTGATGGGGAAGAAGAGGGATATTTATCTACTATCTCCCATCAGTGGCTGGTTGAAGCCTGTCGGGGGTGGGTGGGCATGCACTCCTCTCTGCAATTAACTGGGGTGGGGGTGGGAAAAGCCCCGAGGCAGAGTCTTAGCCTCTTAGAGCAGCTGGAAGCTGTCAGGGCCACGGACACGGGACTGGTGAGTACATCATGGGCCTGGCCCTGACAGTTAGAAAGGAGCGCTAGAGCGTTACAGGGGGACTGCCGGCTGGATGTCCCTTAAAGAACAGCTGTCGTGGAGGTCAGAGGACACTAGTGTCACAGTCGCCCAGTCTGTCCTCTGTGTAGCTCCAGTGACGTAGGACTAACTGCAGAGCTAAACAGAGTTTGCATCTGACAGCACTTTCTCTCCTGACCTTGATCAGTCCTAACCTTGGGGCCACGATCCACCTACAAACTTCCATTTGCAACTGACCGTGCACGGGTCTAAATCTGAGCACTGGGCCTAGATTCCAGCCAACAAAGTTGCCTGGAAAAGAAAACGCATGAAATCTAATGAGTCCGACTAAAATACATGTATTTCTTTATCTAGAGACCCATCACTTTTCCATCATTTCAAGTCACTGTGAAATTATTCCTGGCTTTACAGCTTTAAGGCTCAGTCTGTAATCTTCTGCAGTAAAACTGAATTGTAAACACTTGAGTTAGGGATCCCACGAAGAGCTGCTTCTCTCCCCGCCCCATTATCTGAAAGGTCAGCTGTATTTCTATACACAAACCTGACAGCTGTTGCCTTCTCACCTTCCTACCTGGGCAACAGAAAGCTCTGTTTATGTTTCTCAGGATCAGGGGGTGGCAAGGAGGTGGCATCCTGCCAGGTAATGGAAACGCTGCTTTCTTTAATTTTATTGCCAAGAACAAAGCCCTCTTATTGTTTAATAGAACACTTAAAGGCAGGCCTCAAGAGCATAGTTCGCATTTTTTGGAGACCACAAATATGAGGAATCCTTTAAGGCCATGTCATGAAAAACAGAAGGAAAAAAGTACTTTATTCTGCAAAAATGAAAGCAACCCTTTGTTGAAGTAGTCAGGGCCCGATTCCAGGTTAGCACGTGTGCGCGCTCACCGTCTACGGGCATTTGTTTCCATTGTTCACTGAGGCAGCCATTCTTTCGTTAAGGTTAGACAGAGGCTAGGTCAGAGACACAAAGGAAATCACCTTCCTCTAGCTCATCTCTTTGCCATCATCATTTCCAGATAACACGCTCAAAGAAGGAACATTTTGCACCAAAAATAAACAAGCCGACACTCTCCCCTTGCAAACTCTATTTATAAAACTGGGAA
This sequence comes from Kogia breviceps, assembly GCF_026419965.1. Classification (NCBI taxonomy): domain Eukaryota; kingdom Metazoa; phylum Chordata; class Mammalia; order Artiodactyla; family Physeteridae; genus Kogia; species Kogia breviceps. The sequence continues at coordinate 127,136,790 of NC_081330.1, read as the reverse complement.
CCACACAGATCTTAATGCAGTGATTATTCTGATTCTGCTAGCAAACTCAACTTTTGATGCAGTCCCTGCTTCTCCGCTCTGAGTTTTAGAGTACACGTGGCGAAAGCTACTGGTCTCCAGAGATCTTTGCAGTAGTCTTAGTAGCTAAGGAACCAAAGTTAAGAGGAAATGCGCATGCCCTTATCCCTCCCTGAATGAGGAGGATGTTACCGTGTCGTACAAGTGATAATACACGATGCAATCCTATGGACTTGTTGAGCGCCTACCACACTAGAGAGGGAACTTTGCCTTTTCGAGAAAATGACTGCACTAGAAAACAATTAGCAAACATGCCAAGTGCACACATAATTAACGGCTAAACCATGGGCTACAGAAGTTCTAGCACCGTGGGGTCCAGTATGACAGCCACTAGCCAGTTGCAGTTTCTGAGCTCCTGACGTGTGGCTAGCGTGAACTGAGACGTGCCGTGAGGATGAAACACGTACATTAATCACTCTTGTACTGATCACATGCAGAAATGGTATTTTGAATATATCAGGTCCAATACACTGTCTAGTAAAAATTAATTTTACCTATTTGGTTTCACTTATTAAAAACTGTGTTTACTTGGAAATTTAAAATTGCATGTGTGGCTCCCATTATATCGCGACTGCACAGTGAATTGGGAGGCTTAACTCTGGCGGGGTTGGGGGTGTGGTCTTTCCTAGACCTCATGTTCTTCTAACTGACTTCCTTTGCATCTTTCACCTAGTGGGTCTGCACCATCTCTCTTTGAAGCTAGCCAGGCTTACTTACTTTCCTAGGGTTCTCTTCTGAAACTGTGGTGGCAGTCAAAGTTCTGAGGAGGGGAGTCAAAGTGAGGAGGAGGGGAGATAGGAGGGAAATTGGAGAGCACTGTTGCTGTTCAAGATGGGCTTTGCCAAAAGGACAGTGAAAAGTGAATCTAATCTGGTTTGAAAGAGAAGAAGAAAGACCATAGAATTCAGATGACTGTCATTTGCTGATTTTGAGGCTGCAGTGTGAGTGTGTGTGTGTGTGTGTGTGTGTGTGTGTGTGTGTGTGTGATGAGAGTCTGATATCGAAAATGTCACCATCTTCAGACCTAGGCTGACTATCCATACTACATCTGTGGAGGTGTTTAAAAGTGTTTCCCTCCACTTAATTCCAAGTGGCCATCTGGTCATTTTCTAAGGAAAAGAAAGATACTGTCCTGCTTCCCAAGGAGTCCAACCCACTAGGAGAGGGAAGAGACATGCACTTAAAGGTCATGAGGATTCTTGCCCAAGGACTGTACCTATATCAACAAATCACTATGCAGTTCTCCTTAAGCTTTTAAGATGAAGTTATGGATCTCATTATTCTATTCATAAATTCAAGAAATTTTATGAAACCAAGAATAATCACTCTCGGGGGTCCCTGAATCAATGTTTGATTCACTCAAGTTGAACAGACTCAACTCCATTAAACAGTCACTTCCATCTGTATATGAGTTAAGTTCCAGTACACATTTTAAGAATTGAGGTAAAACTTACATACAGGGAAATGCATAAATAAATCTTAAGGGACAATTCGACGGGTTTTGATAACCATCCTAACCAACAGCTTAATCAAGGTATGTTTCCACCGCCCCAGAAAGTATCCTCAAGCCCCTCTTCCAGTCAATTTTCACCCCTCAGGTAATCACTGTTCAGATTTTTATCACCAAATTCCTGTAACATTTTAAATTGTGTTTATAAATGTAACATATGCAATTTACTTTACAACCACTTTAAATGATTAACGGGACAAAATTAAAACCCTAACAAGGTAAACCTTCCCAAGTCCTTAGGTAGCTCTTAGAAATCTAATAAAAACTTACAAATGTACTGAAACTCAAGTTCTAGTGAACATTCTAACATTGGCTTGAAACAAACGATTTTACGCTTTTACCTTAAAATCAGAGGTCTACAATAAATTACATGTTTCAGATTAGAATCTCAAAGCTAACCTGTCAAATTTCTGTAGTATGTCATTTTCTCTTTAATGCTACAAACCCTTAAAATACAAACGTTATGTTTTAGTCCTAAACTGTAACCCAAAATATTGATTCTATGGCTATTATTTAGGTTTTCATTTTTTTTGTTTTTTGTTTTTTGTTTTAACATCATTCTCAAACTTCCAGGGGACGAGGGGAAAAAAGAACATTATTTACTTAAGGAAGTAAACTGGAAGTCATCTCAAAGAAGTTGAGGTTACCAGGTCAAGGATTAACAGTCAAAGATTTGAGAATAATTCACAAGACCCGAAGGCTCACTGGTTCTACTGGTACCACTGATGTATACCCATTGGGCCCTCGCTATCATGGGTTGGACAGGGTTTCCAATTCCCCAGCAGACGGCAATGTTTCTGGTCATGAGAATTCCCCCTAGGAATTTTTAATCATGTCTTTCAACTCTACCACCTAGTTTGGGTAGCTGAGGTCGGGTAACCACTCCAGTTGCTTTACTACTTGATTGGATTCAACCCATTTCTTTACTGGCTGATTCTTGTTCTGTCTGGCTTCAAGTCACATTTCTGTGGTGATATTTACCTTAAAGGGCCATTAGGATATTGAAGTCAGGAAGTTACAGTAGGGGCTTGTCAAGTGTTCATTATCGTTTTTCATATACATTTGCATAAGTCCTACCATTTTTGCTTTCCCTACACCACAGTCTACACCTTGCTGTGGAACTATACCCACTCGATACAGTAATCATCCCTTTCTAACACCTGCAAGAACGGACAAGGCACCATCTTCCTAACCTGGGTAGATAGATGGAAGGTATCCTTGAACTTAGCACAGCCTAATGCCAAGCTTGCCAAGTCAGAGAATTAGGCTACTATGATAGTTTTCATCACCTGAGATATATGAACCTGCTGTTATATCTAGTGAAAATCCTTTTAAAAGCATAGTAAAAGCTCTATCATAAATTCCTAGGCCAGGAAGTTACCTCACTTGGTTGTAAAAATCTTTGTGTTGGTCCTCACTGAAAGCCTTGTACATTCAGGGGTAGCCTCGGGCTTTTTAAATAGCTGAATTTAAATTTTCATATTTCTGTTTCAAACAAAAATAGCCAGTGCTACAATTGCGCTCTTGTTAACAAACACTTGATATGCATGACTCATCTATTTTGCTGGGGAGTTTCAAAATTAGAACAAAGCTTTTCAGTTTTCCCTACAACATTTAGCAATTAAAAACAGAAGTCAATTGAATAAAGGTAAAAGATGATGTGTCCTGTTTTTCTCATAATCTTATATACAGAGATAATTTCAGCTTGATTATCACGAAAAGCAATTTTATATTGAGAAAAATAATTTCAACTAGATATTTTAAAAAAACTTTTATTGATGTATAGTTGATTTACAATGTTGTGTTAGTTTCTGGTGTACAGCAAAGTAATTCAGTTTTATCTATCTATCTATCTATATTTTCATATTCTTTTCCATTATGGTTTATTACAAGATATTGAATATAGTTCCCTGTGCTATACGGTAGGACCTTGTTGGGTTTTTTTCTTCTTTTTAAAAACAATTTATTGAAGCATAGCTGGTTTATAAACTAGATATTAAGACCCAGAAACAAAAGAGGCTGGTTCAGTAACAAAATGATGGATTGATGGGTGGGATCACACTTGTCTCTGGATGGCAGGCACAGGAGCAATAATGGGACTCAGTCTTTTACCTGACAGTCACCTTCTCATCTGGGATCATTCCTTTCACACCTCTGACTCTCTCACCTGGATCCATCCAACTACCACCATCTCAAGTGAAAGCTGAGTTAGAACTATGATGGCAATTTAAAAAATGTGTCATGACCCTTTCTTATTATTCTTTATATCACACCAGAAACAACTCTGCTGCTCTAATCAAGCATCTAAATATTTCAAGGCAAGAAGGTCGTGTGTGGAATAGGGTAGGGGAGACAGGATAAAGAATTCCTGTGTTATGGGGAGAAACTACATTAAGATATGTCAGTAAAACCATGTCTTCGCTCTTCATTCCTAATGCTCAACCATTTGGCCTCCTCAATTAAGGCAGATTATTTCATATCTAAGTATTAGCCTTGGAAATCTGCATTGCTAAATTCAAATATGTAAAGGGATTGTCTTCAGAGGCAGGCACACGTGATCATGCTCCAATACAAACCACCTGGTAGGATTCTGAATCTGACACAATACTTCATTCTATCCAAATTGGAAAGACTATGGATGATAAAAGGTTTGGATCATGTTTTTAAAAAAGTTTCAAAGCTGAAATTTGGGAATGTTATTCTGAAAGTAATACCAAACTAACTAAGCCTTATATTCATTCATTCATAAGATTCATCTCTTATTCCAAAATATTGGAAGATGTTCTACTGATGTTTTCTCAGTATTCTTCATGAATATACCTAAGAAGGAAACAGGATCCAATGCCCTTTATGAATCATTTTTTTAAGGCAAGAGCACAGACATTCAAGTATGTGTTACATACTACCTTAATGAACAGTTAAATTTAATCTCCACTGAGAAAAGCTAAATTTGCTTCATGAGTTGTCAATTTTAGCAACCTTGGTTGAGTAAACTGGATACAAAGCCATTAAACACATGCAGTAGTCAAAAATGAATCTTCTCATCACTCAAAGACATGGAAAGATATCCCATGCTCTTGGACTGGAGGAATATTGTTAAAATGGCCATACTACCCAAAGCAATCTACAGATTTAATATGATCCCTATCAAATTACCCATGACATTTTTTCACAGGACTAGAAAAAATAATCCTAAAATTCATATGGAACTATAAAAGACCCAGAATCACCAGAGCAAGGCTGAAGAAAAAGAACAAAGTAGGAGGCATAACCCTCCCAGACTTCAGACAATACTACTACAAAGCTACAGTAATCAAAACAGCATGGTATTGGCACAAAAAAGACATATGGATCAATGGAACAGAATAGAGAACCCAGAAATAAACCCACACACCTACGGTCAATTAATCTTCGACAAAGGAGGCAAGAATATACAATGGGGAAAAGGCAGTCTCTTCAGCAAGCGGTGTTGGGAAAGTTGGACAGCCACATGTAAATCAATGACGTTAGAACACACCCTCTTACCATACACAAAAATAAACTCAAAATGCCTTAAAGACTTAAACATAAGACATGACACCATAAAACTCCTAGAAAACATAGGCAAAACATTCTCTGACATAAATTGTACCAATGTTTCCTTAGGTCAGTTTCCCAAGGCAATAGAAATAAAAACAAAAATAAACAAATGGGACCTAATCAAACTTACAAGCTTTTGCACAGCAAAGGAAACCACAAACAAAACGAAAAGACAACCTACACAATGGGAGAAAATATTTGCAAATGATGTGACCAACAAGGGCTTAATTTCCAAAATATACAACAGTTCATATAACTCAACAACAAAAACAACCCAATCGAGAAATGGACAGAGACCTAGATAGACATTTCTCCAAAGAAGACATACAGATGGCCAATAGGCACATGAAAAGATGTTCAACATTGCTAATTATTAGAGAAACGCAAATCAAAACTACCATGCGGTACCACCTCACGCCAGTCAGAATGGCCATCGTTTAAAAGTCTACAAATAACAAATGCTGGAGAAGATGTGGAGACAAGGGAACCCCCCTACACTGTTGGTGGGAATGTAAGTTGTTGCAAGTATGGAGGTTCCTCAGGAAACTGAAAATAGAATTACCAGATGATCCAGCAATCCCACTCCTGGGCATATATTCAGACAAAACTGTAATTCAAAAAGATACGTACACCACTATGTCCACAGCGGCACTAATCACAATAGCCAAGACATGAAACAACCTAAATGTAAACCAAAAGATGAATGGATAAAGAAGATGTGGTAGATATATACAAGGGAATACTACTCAGCCATAAAAAAGAATGAAATAATGCCATTTGCAGCAACATGGATGCAACTAGACATAATCCTACTAAGTGAAGTAAGTCAGAAAGAGAAAGACAAATACCATACAATATCACATACATGTGGAATCTAAAATACGATACAAATGAACCTATCTATGAAACAGAATCACAGACATAAAGAACAGACTGGTGGTTGCCAAGGGGGAGGGGGTTGGGGGAGGGGTGGAGTGGGAGGTTGGGGTCAGCAGATGTGAGCTTTTATACACAGGATGGATAAACAACAAGGTCCTACTGTATAGCGCAGAGAACTATATTCAGTATCCTGTGATAAACCATAATGGCAAAGAATATGTTTTTTAAAAGAATGTATACATATGCATAACCGAATCACTTTGCTGTACAGCAGCAATTAACACAACATTGTAAATCAACAATACTTGAATTTAAAAAAAAAAAAAAAAAAAGAAAGAATCCTCTCCAGAGAAAATGAAGTTCTGTGTAGTCCAAGAGTTCCTTTTCTCCTTTGTCCTGAGAATCCTAAGACTTAAACTTAAGAGACCAATCTTTACCACAGTGGCTTCTCATAATCCAGTTTCTGAATGCCACCATATCTGCAGTATCACATTATCCTTATTCTAGAGCTGTTTAACGAACAGCCATGAATGACTGTGGGTTGTCGGATGTGGTTCCAGAGTCTGACTCTAAATATACCTTGAGAACATTCTCACAAGGGCTCATGTGGGGTGGGAATCTAACCCTTATCTGCAAGTGACAGTGGATCACGACTTTGGACAGTCAAGTTGGCCCCTAGCAGGATACACGTCATCCAAGATCAGACACCTGTCCACAAGATACAAACAGCACCTTTGGTGTTCAGATGGTGGTCTTAATCCAGTGGCTCTAGATGGAGCAACTGCCAAGGTTTCCATAGACGGAGAATGCTTTGACATAAAACTACACAATAAAATGAATTTAAACAGAAAGGTTCGTCTTTCTTTTAACCCAGCAATTTTTTCCTTATTTCAAAGTTCACATTTGAATGCTTTTTAGGGCTTGGTGAATGGCTGAAAAATTCTTTTACAGACCCTCATCTGTTTTCCCAAATCAGTTTTTACCGTTTCTTAAGCTATTTTATTAAAAGAAAAAAAATAATTTAAAGACTTGGTGTGAAAATCAACGGCAAAAGGACACAAAAAAGTGATTATAAACAAGGCAAGATAAGCCAAAGGAGCTAAAAAGCCAGGACTTTGACAGGATGTTGCTGGCTTAGAGAATGGCCCGCTAGTATGAGCTCGGGCAAGGACGGTGACGTCAGCTGAGCCTTTATCTTCTCCAAAATGCTATGGCAATCAGACATCCTTTCATAGTTTTTCTCTACCATCTCACTGTGGATTTAGTCACTGGTTACCTGTAATTCCCCAAATGAGTATCTACTGCATATCCGGGTATTGTATTCCCTGTGAAAGAACTTGATTCTCAGAGTGTGTGGAGGAATAATATGATATCCCTCATTGATTCTAAGTATTTGCTTAGCTAATAAACTAGGTCCTCTGATTTTTAAAAGAAAATGGGGAGGAAGACGAGATGATGAAGAGAAATAGTCCATATGTGATCTAAAAATGTGAAGTGCTGCAGCTGATCCAAACTTTGACCACGTTTTATGGACTCGTTCCACACCCCAGAACGAACTCCAAACTCAACCCAAGGCAATTTTCTATTGCATTCTTCTCTTGTAGAAAGCAAAACTCTGGCGAAAACCCACTAATTTTTAGAATCCCACCAAATTACACAAACATTTCGTGGGAGTTGACCTGATGTTGCCTTTTGTTGCCTTTTCAGTGCCTCTGTCTCTGAGTCCTAGACTGCCTTGGCCTCATACCCTCTTGTCCTCTAGTTTAAAAAAAAAAATCGGTACTTACTATCAAAAAGCTATTTCACTTGCTTGTGTAAAAACAAGCTAAGAAAACAATGGGGATGGGGGTGGGAGACCTTCAAACTCTTTTCATTCTAAAGAAAAGCAGAAGTGAATCCCAGGAAGGAGGTGTGGACTTATAAGGATGTGGCATTTCCTCAGGATTTGGTGGGAATTCATTGATTTCATTTACAACAATTGAGAGTTGCCTCTGGCCTTTGAGTGTTTTTAGCTCCAGCTGGCACAGAGATTATTTTCCCCTGGAATGCTCATACCCGAACACAAGGACACCTTCAGGAAGAGGAAAAGGAAGAAATAAGGTCTAGGAACCTAGGACGTGAACCAGGAAATTCTTTTCCACTGCACTGATTTAAAAGACTGTCATGCTGGTGCCGAACAAATCCCACCACCTTTTGGGGGGGACATTTTCCCTTGGATGTGTGATCGTTTTGCATCAAGATATCCGTACGATTTTCCCAATAACCAAAAATACCATTTCCTGACAAGAGTCAGGGATGCTCATTGTAACTGTGAAATATACACGGCGTTCCTCAAGCCCTCACTAAACCTTCACAACCAAATAAAGGTCAGACTCAGATACAATGTTAAAGTCCACCGAACCCTCATCTCTCCAAAGCCAGTTCCTACTTATCCACCCTCAAACACTTTGTATTCCTATAGAATGAACTCCTGGCTTTCTGTACATACACTCTTCATTTTTCCACCCCCGTGCCTTGGTTTGCCCTGCAAGCACTGCCTCTCCCCGTGTCTCCACAGGCCCGAATGTTTACAAACCCTTGAAGGCGGCCTCACACCGTGTACGACCTCTCCCGGCTGACAGAAATTTCTCACTTCTCTGAAATTCCAAAGGGTATAATCCCCACATCTCTCGTGGCAATTCGTTTTTCTGTTTGGTATTGCTCTTTCATGTTAGTTGAGATAGTAAGCTCCGTGTGGGCAGGGTCCTTTCCACCTAGCACAGGGCAACACACACGAAGGACACTCCCCATGCACTAATGGAATGAACTAGTGCGACCACTTAACCAAACCAAAGTAACTGACCTCAGGCAAAAGTTGACAGCCTCACCCAGAAGTATGTGTTTAGTGAACACAGCTCAGAGATCAACAGTGTCCAGAACAGGAAGAGCTGAAAGTCAGGTTAAGCTAAATTATCCACGTCTTGGAAATAAGGCAGAAAGAAGACTGAGTCCTTCTGCTGTCATACTAGAGCAGACTCCATGAAGCCAGCCTAAGGAAGGGTCATCTGACTCTCCAGGCTGGGATGTAACGGAGTCTGACTTTCTGTTTACTATTGATGAGGGCTTAGTCTCTGCAAAGTGAAATGTTAACTTAGAGAAAACTGATGGGATGCAACTTCTTTTGCTCAAATGTAATGATTTTATTGCCCCTTCGGTCACCAACCAGTTTTGCACCGAATTTAGCTATCTTACTCTAGCACTCTTTCCCCCCTACTACCTACCACCAACCCCCACGTTTGTACGTATCAGTTTCTGATACGAATCCTCCTTTAAGCCAGCTTCATCATCTTGCTTATTCCTTCATCAAAGATTAAATAAATTTCGAGGCAGACTCATTTGATTATTATATGAGATTCAGATGCTCAATTTTTAAAAATTATACTTTGAGAATCTGAATAACTATGAATAAGGGAACACGTAAAAATAGGGACTGCTGGTGTCATTATTTTTCTACTTATAATTTTCTTAGATTTTTATCTAGAATCAATTTCCTAAATACCAAACTTATTCACCCACACGCATTTCTTTCCATTCCAAAGGATTTGTACGGCAATAGTAACAGTGAACGGAATGAATGTTCTTTACTCTTTGTGTAGAATAACTTCTAATGGCATGTACGTGTCTATTTGAAAGTCTGCTGCAATCAATTCAGTAATAGCTTTATTTTAAAAGCCTGTATGTCAACTAAATACCTAACCTTTTGAAATAAAAATAGAATCTGCTTGTAAATTTTGTGAATGACACATCTATCTATCATTTGAAATTACTGAACATTACAGAATGCAACTTTACATGTTAGGATGAACAGCATTTTTGTAAGTTCAAGCCATACTAATACTGCATTAGGAGCAAGACAGTGGTTCTGAAATCACTAAAGGCCATAATAGAAACCAGACACTAATGCTTTAAGAAGTAACTAGCTGAAACTGAATGAAATAATCACCTAATCCATAATGCATTTGTAAGATTTTGCCATACAACACAGGTAATTTTTTTCTTTTCATTCTTTTTTTTTTTTAACTGAAGAGAAATAATTCTTTCTTATGGTCCTAAACATCAAATGCTATCACATCATAAAAATGAAATATAGCACATGGATCATTTTTTTGTTCATCCATTTAATTCTATAATACATATTCACTTCACCCTATAATGAAAACATTATGCTTGTTCACTATTATTTACAATGTTGTTAAATCAGCAAGGCTCCAAATGCTCCCTAGAAAGATCACTGCCAAAAGCGAATCTGTTCTAAGCGGAGGGTTAGAAAGATCTGGGTTCTGCAACTCGCCCTTGCTGTCAGTGCTGCCTGCATGCTCTTGACTTAATCCCAACATGCTGCAGTTGTGGTCAATTTCATGGAAACGTATCTGACAACCAAGATGTATTTAATACACACCTGTAGTGGGATGAATTGTATCCCCCCCAAGAAAAGGCATGTCCAAGTCCTAACACCTGGTATCTGTAAATATGACCTTATTTGGAAATGGGGTCTTTGCAGATGGAAATCAAGTTAAAGTGAGTTCATACTAGAGTAGGGTGGAGCCTAATCCAATGACAGGCGTCCTTGTAAGGAGATTTGGACACAGACACAGAGACACAGAGGGAGGAGGCCATGTGATGACAGAGGCCGAGATTAGAGTGAAGCAGCCACAAGCCAAGGAAGGCCAAGGATTGCCTGCGTCCACTAGGAGGTGGGAAGAGGCATGAAAGGACACTCCCCAAGAGCCTTCAGAACGAGCAAGGCCTTGCCAACACCTTGATTTTGGACTTCCGGCCTTCAGAATGGCAAGAGGATCAACGTCTGTGTTTCATGCCGTCCAAGTTTGTGATGACTGGTTACAGCAGCCCTCAGAAACTAAGACAACACCTTTTAAATAGTGCTTTTTGGGGCTGTTCTTTGTAAGTGATTCAAATCTACAAGATTAGGAATGCTAAGGAAAGCTGGATCAGGGAGAGCTGTGATAGGAGCAGGGGCAGAGCAAAGCAGTGGATGGGGAGAGATTCTCGAAGGTTCTAGTTCCTTCTAATTTCATCCACGTTAGATGTCTAGCTTCTGCAAAAACTCTGACTTTAAGAAGATTCCCATTGGAGAAATATAAAGGGTGAGGGTATAAAAACCGTGATCAAGCAGTTTTCATATGAAAAATAGCACACAGAGATACTCACCTCCACATGTTGACATGTTTGGATGAGTTTAGCCAAGAGCGTCTCCAGTTCCGTGTTCCTCTTAATAAGGTTGGTGAGGTTACTCTCTAAGTTTTGCTGTTCAAAAAAAAGAGAGGAAAATATTATTCTGCATACTTTTAATACTTTAGTATATACAAAATTACTCATACTCAGGAAAATGGATACATTTTTCAAGAAATCTCAATGAAATCTCTACAGTTTCAAGTACTTATAGATTTAAACTGGATTTTGAAAAGTCACAGTATAAAAGATTATTTTCAAAATGTTCAGATCTCACTCTTTTTGTTCCTGCTTCCTGTACGAACTCAGGCACATTTCACCGAATAATTAGTCATAGGTTATTTCCAGGTTGTGAACGAGGGAGAAAAGCGGTCATTGGATTTCTCATTCCTTTACCTGAATCAGAAATGGCGATAATAGTAGGAATATATTCCCACATCAAATCAACTATTGTTGGATTTTTAGAATTTACCATCTTATGGGCAGGCTGAGGTCAATCCGTTGGAAGCAGGTCTGAACTGTCCACCTATTGATGACACCTATGGTCATTTATAGGCATTGATAAGAAGTCCTCATCATACACGTTCACTCATAGTACGTTTCACTGTACATGCTTCTATTCTTTGCCTATCATCCTATCAATGCCAGATCACAATTCCTTGAATGCTACATTTTTCATATCACTGTCCTCCTTAAGAATCTAGAACTATTCCCTGTTCCTTTAGAACATCAACATTTTTTGAAATTTAGTTTATTGAACTACGGTTGATTTACAATGGTGTGTTCATTTCTGCTGCCTCATGCAGGACATACTCCACCATGTTTCCTCTCAGGTCCTCACCGCCCCCTCGCTCTCCCCCCTCTCATGTCTGCATTTCCTTTCATTTCGGATCCTTGGAGACTTTCCACTTATGTTTAAGCTTGGTTATTATTCTTTAAAATCCATTTTAAAATATTTTATCTGTAATTCTCATGTGTTCAGAATTCAGAGGGAGCTTTGGGGCATTATTTCATCTGGACTGGAAGATCAACAGGAAATCTTCCATTTCGACTTTGAGACACTCAAAGGGTCTCAAATATAAATATTTTAAGGGAGAAAAAGAATCGTTTCTCCCTTGAAGGGTGGGATACCACGAAAAGTCAGAGAATGAACCAGACAGAGTGATTTTAGGTGCAACTTAATGACCCCATGTTTGCATCAACGAAAAACTTGCTTTCAAAGCTCTTTACCACCAGCACGAAAGACAAATGTTTTTCTACTGTTTGAATTAAACAAAGTGCAACCACTTCATGGTTCGAGACTAGAGAATAATTTCGACGCCTTCCATTATTCAGTGTCTCTGACCTAGATATGACCACTTTATGGTATATTTGTCAACTTACTTTTGTATGTTCATCTTAGGGAATCCTTTAACTTCTCTTTTTGGCTGACCCTTCAGAGCAGGAAATTACCAGGGAAATACATCATAAAACTGTTTAAAGTTCAATTGTCATAGGTATGACTTCTTAAGCTACTCAGCAAGAGGTCCAAATAAATATAATCTAACACATTTAGACTTTACAAACATCTACTTGCTTTTCCCTCCCTTTATTAAGGATACATCATGTATAAAATCTGTTTTTAATCAACTAATATGCAGACTAAAGACTGTGGTTTAAACACATTGACCTATCTAGATCCTTTGGGGTTATTCAAATTTAAATAGTACAAGTGTTACTGAAGTCCGCAAAGAATTACCAAGTCACTTAGAAGTATAATAAAAGGGAAATGAAGCTGAGAGAGAGACTTGTTTCCAAGAGGTACCAAAGGGACTGACAACACTTTTCAAGAGAGCCCGGGTAATGGGCAGGTAACCAAATCCAGTCCTCAATGAACCATGCATCCATAAGCTTCCACTACGGGGACTTCTGTGGAGTTTTCTCGAATTTAACTGTATCACTAACATCCTGTGTGGTGATCGGCAGGTCCTATAACCCCTTGATTTTGACTGTGCCTTGTGCAAACGAGAGAGAACATTTTTTTGGCATCAGAGTCTTGGGACTAAAGTGGATATAAGTATCTACTTCCCTATGGATATCTAAGGAATTCTACAGAGTACCCACCCCAAAAGTTCTAGTTTCCTGTTCTCACCTCGAAAACATCAATACATTTCCATCTCCTTATGGAGCTGAACTTTGTAGAAGTCCAAAGAGTCAGGCTTGAGTGGCCACACGTGTAGAGTGAGGGGCCTGGGGCTACAACCCCAGCTCAATTCTCCTGGGCAAATGACGCTTGGGCTCAGTTTTCCCATCCATGAGGTGTAGAAACAATAAATGCACCCATCTATGCTATTGTTCAGTTCAGAGGAGAACATGAAAACACACCAGGAACTATACAAATGCTTGTTGAAGAAATCATGTAGGGTGAAACATTGTTTGGTGTCAGTAGCAGACACTACGGGGGCGGGGGGGAGCCCAAACCCCATGCCTCAGGCAGTCACCAGTTCTCCAAGCTTGCTGGTGTGGCTTTTTGCTGCAAGTACCTGTTCCTTTAGGCTCCAGGGCTTTTTCTGGCCCCAGGCAGGGCAGGCGGGGGTGCTGGGGAGGAGAAAGGAGGTTGATGCCCCTAAGAGCGGCCCTCATCCAGCAACTACTGGCAGTCGGTGGTTGAACTGCCCAGCTGCCTCACCTCCAGGTGGGATCACTCTACGAGTCGTGTTCCAGAAAATCTCCCGAGAGCCTGATGCCCACAGCAATCACCTGCTCCTGACCACGCCCTCCTTCCGCTTCCTCTCCTTCTCCGTTCCGCCTCCCCTCTCCCTTCCAGATGCTTCCGAGATCACCTCCCAATTCGAATTCTGAGTTAGGATCTTCTGGGAGAATTCAACTAAAACTTTTCCCATAGACATCCTAATCTGTTAGCTTTGAGCAGTCCTCCTTATGAGGAATAGCCAAATTAACAGAAGATTGTATTGCTTTTGAAAGATATTTGCTAATACAAGGCTTTGTTTCCTCTTCCCTCTTTCCAACCTTTTGTACAGATCACATAGCCTCCAAATTCCAGGCTCTAAAGAAACCAGCAGTGTCATTAGAAATACAATGTGAGCCACAAATGGGAGTCACATCTAAAATTTTCTGAGAGTCATATTTTTAAAAAAAAATTAAAAAGAAACAGGTACAATTAATTTTAACAATATATTTGACTTAACTCAACTTCCAAAATATTATTATTTCAACACATAATCAATATTTTAAAAGTGATGAGCTCTTTTACATTCTTTTTCTTTCTTTTTACGAAATCTTTGGCGTCTGGTGTGTATTTTATACATATAACATACCTTGATTCACAACGGCCACATTTCAAACACCCAGCTGCCACGTGTGGCTTGTGGCTACATTACTGGACAGCACAGCATCAGAGTCTAGAACAGGGGTCAGCAAAGCTTTTCTGCAAAGGGCCAGGTAGTAAATAGTCTAGGCTTTGTTGGCCATAGGCTCTCTGTCACAGCTACTCGATTCTCCTGTTTTTAGTAAGAAAGTGGCCATAGACAATATGTGAACAAGCGGGCAGGGCTGTGTGCCAATAAAACTTTATTTACAAAAACAGGTGGTGAGGGAGATTTGGCCCGGGCACATGCTCTTCGTTCTGGAATGCATCTGCATGGCAGGAAATAATTCTACTACCAAACAGAGAGCATAACAAAACCACAGTATGTATTGAGTACCTGCTGTACACCCAATCCCAATGGCTTAGTTCCTTCCCATTATAAATCCTCAAATATTCACTGTGGGAACAATTAGCATGGAAAACT
Organism: Kogia breviceps; assembly: GCF_026419965.1. Lineage (NCBI taxonomy): Eukaryota > Metazoa > Chordata > Mammalia > Artiodactyla > Physeteridae > Kogia > Kogia breviceps. The sequence goes on along the minus strand of NC_081330.1, from coordinate 127,121,724 downwards.
GAATATTCACTGGAGAACACTTCTGAAATTGAATGTAGTGAATCAACTAACTCGTTAAGTTCATTTAGCAACTACTATAGATTGTTAAAACGACTTCTACCCTTTAAGGCTTTTCTCATTGGTAGTGTTGAGTCGGAACCCAAGAAGAGGGACTTGACAGTTGAGAAGCATTCTGAAGGGATGCTATACGACTCCATCAGATCACAAGATCTCAGCGAAGGCAGATACTACACTGTTGAATAAACAAGTGTTTACGTTGACTAGACAGTCTAGCGATTATCACTGACACATCTATTTCAAATTCTACCTAAAATCAAGTTGTTCCTAGCCTTAATTCATTCTCTCTCTCCCGGGTATTTTTTTATAGTACTCCTCTTACTTTATGAAGGGAAAGGAAGTCTTTGTTGAGAAAGATGAGGCTTCTGTAAGTGTGCGACTATTTGTTGTAATTCAACACGCCCCCTCCTGCCATGCCATCACCACCAAAGAGGAGGAACATAAATAATTCAAAATGGTCCTTCGAAAGGTAAAGACGCAATGAGTCAGATTTCGTTCCTTCATAGTAAGCAAAAGATCGGGTACAAGTCCAATTTGTGAAAGACAACATTGTAAAACATGTATTGCTTCAAGAATGAGGCTCCCCTGCATACTTTCTCCAGAAAGGATGACTAATTTTTCCTGTAATTTTTCTTTTAACACATACGCTTCTAATGCATTTTCATGGAGTCTGACTCAACCTCCTGAGTTGATCACTGAACAGTCATGGCAGGATAGCTGATTTTACAACCCACCTCAATACAAGCCACCAGCTGAGAGTAGTAAATCCAACTTAACAGATGAGCTTTGTACTTCTACATACACTGAGACCAAATCAAATAGCAAGGTAAGCAGACAAAAATAGCCCCTCATTTTAGCCTTTGGAGACCCGTACCGAAGAGTCAGATTACAGGGAATGAATGACTTGTCATTGGGCACTACTCTGAAAATGTATGCCTGAAACAGGAGATTTCAGTAATTCCTTTCGGGTTTGTCCAGGCCTAAAGAATGTTTGCTCTTACTCTGAAGTCAACGCTTCAGAATGTCTTTAAAGTGTAATATTAAGTCTGGATACCTTTCAAAGCAAACACAGATCTGGCTTGTTCCATTCCATAATATTCCGAGTGACACTCAGGAACTGTGTTCATAGCCCTGACACCCAACACCACCCCTCCAGCACAACCAGGATATGAACACGTCGAGTGCCACCATCCGTATATTTTTTTCTAACAAACTTTAATCACAATCCTTAATATAAAAACACACCCGTATTAATACACGCCACCTGCATAAAAGCATAAATTCTTAACATGTAACTAGATTCTTAAGATGTTTTAATTACGTTGCAGGAATTTAAGGCTATCTGCAGGTTCAACTCATGACAGACCGCAAATCTGTGTGATTTATGCTGGTTTGATTTTTTAATGCCTTTTTTCATTGGCTATGATAGTTAACATTTCCAAATGCTCTGGCAAGACAGGTCGCCCAGGGAGCTTCAAAAACATAATAAAACCCCATCTGCATACAAATTTAAGTCTAGTGTTCCATGGACGACAATTTAAGCCATCTTGATATGCAATACCGTATTTACCTTGTCAGGTTTTATTTGATATTTCTATATTAACACCACAGAATCTGTACCATATATTTATAAATTCCATCGTCAGGAGTTCAGTGTTTATTACTGTAATCTGGTAGTCAATAATATACAGAGAACAATTTTTAAATACCATTTACGGCCTAGAAGAACTTTCAGATGTTAATGGAGATAAATAAATCTCTTGGTATAATTATATTCATTCAGTTGTAATTTTAGCAGATCCAACGATGACTACTTATTTCCAGGTATTAGAGATGTGAGTGGCCTTTCTTGTTCATTCCTCATCCCTTGGCCGTATTTCTGCCTGTATTAAGAGAGCTGAGCAACTGACCAGTAACACATTTGTCAGTTTTGAGAATCAATATTGAGTGAAGGGAGCTGGACTCCTAGGAAGCTTTGAAAGTCTCTGAACTTAAAAATAATGATCTCCTACAAACTAGTGGTTACCAGAGGGGAGAGGGCAGGCGGGAGGGACAATATAAGGGTGGGGGAGGAGGATTATTATGGGATTATATGAAATCATGTGTGTGAAACTTCTGAAAACCGTAAAGCACTATAGAATGTAAAGAATCTTTCATTCAATAAAAAAGGAAAATCTCGATTAGTAAAAAAAAAAAAAAAAAAAAAAAAAAAAGATCTCCTAAGAGAAATGTTTTAGAGTAAATGACTATGACTTTTATCATTGGAACATACAGGAAGCATTTTGTAAGATGACAGCATACAGGTAAGAGCCATGAAGGTCCAATATGGCAGCCGTCCTGCTGTCTTCTCTGGTCACTGTGCCCAGTCAGGTTCTTGAATCCTCCTCAACCCAGCACTCTGGGCTGCCATAGCAGATCCATGGGGTCATCTCAAGAGAGGTGACCAATTTGTCAGTCAAGAATTAGATGGTTGAAAAGATTATGGGACTATTGGAAAACAGACTAATAGTAGTTAGTTATTTTGATCAAGTGAGAGCTTTCAAGTTGGGGAAATATTTAATCTCCTAAACCAGGGGTCAGCAAACTACAGCCCACAGGCCAAATCCTGCCCGCTGTTTATTTTTCTATGGGCTTGCCAGGTAGAAGTGGTTTATACGTTTTTAAATGATTTTTTTAAATCAGAAGAAGGATAAAATTTTGTGACACATGAGAAATATATGAAATTCAAATTTCTTTGTCCACAAAGTTTCATGGGAACACAGATACTCCCATTCATTGATGGCTTCTCTCTGCTTTTGTGTTACAATGACAAAAACTGAGTACTGGCCCTTTACAGAAAATTGCTGTCTCCTTGAAAAAAAATCTTTAAAAAATAATCCACGGCCTTCTTATTAATTAATACACAGTACTTTCTCCATTGGTCCAAACCACTTTAAAATTTCAATGTAACTCAATCTGCTTAACATGAGAGTGTAGGAGTAACGGCTAAAATTTCAATCATTCAGGTACTCAAAATTCTAAAGGAGAAGATCTTTCTGTTGGATACGCAAATAATTTTTAACTCACAAAAGAAAAAAACTAGCATTAAATCACCAGTAAAATGCAATGTCTGAATAAATTCCTCTGCAACCTTTGTTCAGAGGACAAGATTCAGACCAGGAAAGAGTAAGAAAGGATCTTAAGTTGGATCAAGGTTGCTATGGCAAGAACATGGTCAAAAGTGAGTAAAGAAGGGCTTCCCTGGTGGCGCAGTGGTTGAGAGTCCGCCTGCCGGTGCAGGGGATGCGGGTTCGTGCCCCGGTCCGGGAGGATCCCACATCACATGCCGCGGAGTGGCTGGGCCCGTGAGCCGTGGCCGCTGAGCCTGCGCGTCCGGAGCCTGTGCTCCGCGACGGGAGAGGCCACAGCAGTGAGAGGCCCGGGCATATATCTGGAGAAAACTCTAATTTGAAAAGATGCATGCACCCCAATGTTCATGGCAGCGCTACTCACAATAGCCAAGAAGTGGAAACAACTTAGATGTCCATCGATAGATGAATGGATAAAGAAGCTGTGGTACATATATACAATGGAATACTACTCAGTCATAAAAAAGAATGGAATAATGCCATTTGCAGCAACATGGATAGACCAAGAGGTTAGCATACTAAGTGAAGCAAGCCAGACAGAAAGAAAACTATCATATGATATCATTTATATGTGGAGTCTAAAATATGATACAAATGAACTTATTTACAAAACAGAAACAGATTCACAGACACAGAAAACAAACTTATGATTACCAAAGGGGAACATGGTGGGGGGGATTAATTAGGAGTTTGGGATTGGCAGATGCAAGCTATTGTGTATAAAACAGAAAAACAACAAGGACCTACTCTATAGCACAGGGAACTATATTCAATATCTTTTAATAAACTATAATGGAAAAGAATATGAAAAAGAATACACACACACACACACACACACACACACACACATAACAATCACTGTGCTGTACACCTGAAACTAACACAACATTGTAAACTGACTATGCTTCAATTTTAAAAAAAGGCACAGCACAAGGATTAGTCAGTTCTTTCCATTCTGCAAATAAACGTAAAGTGTTGGGTTGTGAGCACACCTCCAGTGTGGAATTACTCATCGATTGCTGTTTCCATCAGTTTTCTTTTCCTCAGTATCTTTTTTCTTAATCATAAAATACACCTCAAAGGAGAGCTTAGAGCACTGGATAATTAATGTCTTTAACATCTCCTGATATTGATGGATGTCATACACTTTACTTCCTCCATCACTCAGAGATTGAATAATTTTGATTTTATCCCCTTTTCTCTGTCTTAAGTAGATGATGACATTGCCAGATACTCATTAACAAACATGTTCTGGCCTTTCTACTTAAATAGGGTTTTAACTGATACCATCAAACATTTTTACCAGACCTGAATGTCTCATGATGGATGCTTAGCATTCAATGAATGGAAACATATTTTTTTTACATTTTTATTCTTAAGATACTGTGGGAAGACCAAATCTTTTTCTAAGCCAGTACCTAATACTTCATGTTGACTGAAGTGAATATATCGAATGTATTTCAAGCTAAAACACTTGAGTCTTTGATCTAATAATTTTGCATAGGTAACTATGATTTGCTTTGTTTCTTCGGCAATTTTTATTTCCTCAAATTTTTAGGTTTTTCCATAATTCAAAAAGATACAGGTACTGCGATGTTCATTGCAGCACTATTTACAATAGCCAGGACATGAAAGCAACCTAAATGTCCATCGACAGATGAATGGATAAAAAAGATGTGGCACCTATATACAATGGAACATTACACAGCCATTAAAAGGAACGAAATTGAATTATCTGTAGTGAGGTGGATGGACCTAGAGTCAGTCATACAGAGTGAAGTCAGAAATAGAAAAATACCATATGCTGATGCACATATATGGAATCTAAAAAAATGGCACTGATGAACCTAGTGGCAGGGCAGGAATAAAGACACAGACGTAGAGAACGGACTTGAGGACCCAGTGGGGGGGGGGGGGAGGAAGCTGAGACGAAGTGAGAGAGTAGCACTGACATATACACACTACCAAATGTAAAATGGATGGTTAGTGGGAAGCTGCTGTGTAGCACAGGGAGATCAGCCCGGTGCTTTGTGACCACCTAGAGGGGTGGGTTGGGAGGGTGGGAGGGAGACGCAAGAGGGAGGGGATATGGGGATATAGGTATACGTATCGCTGATTCACTTTGTTATACAGCAGAAACTAACACAACATTGTAAAGCAATTATACTCCAATCAAGATATAAAAAATAATTTTAAGTTTTAGAGGAATATGCCTTTTCTGGACCCGCTGCTGAAAACGAATTAAAATTCAATACATGGTCAGCTCTGCTCTTGAATTTGTGGCATTCCCCAAAAGGGTTCATGATGTTCACAAAAGTCATATCCCCATCTGGGTAGTGGAAAAAGTATTAAAGTCAAGGGAGGTTACAATCTTCGACTAAAAAATATATAGATTAAAATTCCATTCCATCCAAAGTGGGTCTGGTCTGTTAAGAATGTACAAAATCAATGTTGTGTAAGAGAATTCCCCATTTGGGACAGCCTAGAGAATCAAAGAAGAATATGAAAGCATGGCATTGTTTCTCAGCCCTGTGTAACCGTCAAAGACAGAACCTTCCTTGGGTTTCAGGCGTTTGAATCTCAAATTCCTTGAATTCATTGCATCCTTCATCCCTGACTTCACCACCTTTACTTAGCCATTTCCTCTGCTTTTAGTAGGACTGAGGCTGTCATTGTCCAATCAAAGTGAGTTGACTGAGTCCAAATTAAAGCAACATGAAAGTTATGGAAGGAAGGAAGGAAGCAAGATGACAACCACCCACTGGGTGAGTGGTTCCCACCCTGGTCCGCACTCTGCCCTCACTTGGGGGGCTACACAAATACCAGGCTTGGTCTACACCCCCTTCCCAACCAGAGAGTATGAATTACTTAGATCGGGGTGAGGTCCAGGGATCGGGATCTTTAAAACTCCTCAGGAGATTCTAACGTGCAACCAAGTGTGAGAACTCTTGCTCAAAACCAGGTTGCCAAGTAGCTGGACTGTGATACGGTGTACAAAAATTAATCATGTACTCAATATACTAGTTTTACACTTTAAGAGTTATTCAGAATAAAAGGAATATTTTTGTAATGCAGCATCTGTACATAATAAGTGCAGGAATAAAATTATATACAGCTACCCTAGAACTGTGAATTTATGTGAATGTATCATAGGAAATCCCAGGAACTTTACTGAAACAGTGCCCTGCAGGGAACACTGACTATTACTGTTAAGAAATTTAGAGGGGGACTTCCCTGGTGGAGCAGTGGTTAAGAATCCGCCTGCCAATGCAGGGGACACAGGTTCGAGCCCTGGTCCGGGAAGATCCCACATGCCGCGGAGCAACTAAGCCCATGAGCCACAACTACTGACCCTGCGCTCTAGAGCCCGCGCGCCTAGAGCCCATGCTCCGCAACAAGAGAAGCCACCGCAATAAGAAGCCCACTCACCGCAACGATGAGTAGCCCCCGCTCTCCACAACTAGAGAGAAGCCCACACACAGCAACGAAGACCCACACAGCCAAAAATAAATAAATAAATAAATAAAAGTTAAAAAAAAAAAGAAACTTAGAGGGCTTTTTTGACTTGAAAATATAGGGGAATGCTTTGCTGAATCATTCAAGTATTCCTAATGTCTAAAAATAATTCCTGAGTGGTTACCTCAGTTTATACTTTGAACAGTATTAGTAGCATACAAATGTGTTTTGTTGATTTTAACAGTCATTACTTCCCCAGAAATATAAGAGAAGCAGAATGTAGATGTTTATAATTAAACAAGATTTTTTATATGGTACATTAAAGATTTAGGGAAAAATATTTAAGGACTCTGATGACAAAAGAATAGATTCATTCCCCGCCCCCCGTACGCGGGCCTCTCACCGCTGTGGCCTCTCCCGTCGCGGAGCACAGGCTCTGGACGCGCAGGCGCAGCGGCCACGGCTCACGGGCCCAGCCGCTCCGCGGCACGTGGGATCCTCCCGGACCGGGGCACGAACCCGCGTCCCCTGCGTCGGCAGGCGGACTCTCAACCACTGCGCCACCAGGGAAGCCCAAGATTCTTTTAAAGGTCAACAGAGGCAATACAAGTGCCCTGAGGACTAGAAACTCCTCTGTGGTTTAAAAGGTAAAATGCAGGGCTTCCCTGGTGGCGCAGTGGCTGAGAGTCCGCCTGCCGATGCAGGGGACGCGGGTTCGTGCCCCGGTCCGGGAGGATCCCACGTGCCGCGGAGCGGCTGGGCCTGTGAGCCGTGGCCGCTGAGCCTGCGCGTCCGGAGCCTGTGCTCCGCAACGGGAGAGGCCACAGCAGTGAGAGGCCCGCATACCGCAAAAAAAAAAAAAAAAAAAAAAAAAAAAAAAAAAAAAAAGGTAAAATGCAAATGTCTGAAATGATGGAAACCACAGGGATAACATTTAATTCCTTCCATCTTTGCTTTAGTATTGTTTCTTTGATGGATGGCCACCTGCCTGCTAGTTAAAACAACAACAACTACAGAAAAAACAATCTGGAGAGTTAATTATTTAATTTGCAGTGCTTTACAACAAATTATTAAGCCATTTTCCCAGGGTTGGTGTGTAAACACATGACTAAAGACAATTTAAGGGGCATTGTATTTAAAAAATGAAGTGACTCTCATTTCTCTGGAATATATTTTAATTTACATATACAGTGTTTTGCTAAAAGGAAAGACAAAGAATGAATGTTACTTTAAAAATGTTTTTAGGGGTGGTGGCGCAGTGGTTGAGAATCCGCCTGCCGATGCAGGGGACACGGGTTCGTGCCCCGGTCCGGGAAGATCCCACGTGCGGCGGAGCAGCCGGGCCCGTGCGCCATGGCCGCTGGGCCTGCGTGTCCGGAGCCTGTGCTCCGCGGCGGGAGAGGCCACAGCAGTGAGAGGCCCGCGTACCACCAAAAAAAAAAAAAAAAAAAAAAAAAAGTTTTTAAAGTTAGTTGCTTTTAACCTAGTGGGAGAAAACGGTCCAATATTCAGAGAACATGGAGGAGACTTGCCAGTTATAAGAATCATGAATTACAAAGTCTCTTCTTGTCCTATCTGTAGAGTCTAGAACCGAGGCCAGGAATTCCTGGATCGACAGCAACAGCTTCCCCAGGGAGCTGGTTGGAAAGGCAAATTCCTAGACCTGCTGAATCAGAAACTCTAGAGGTGGGGGTTCCAGCAACCTGTGGTTTAATAAACCCTTCAGGGGATTCTGTTGAGTGCTAATGTTTGAGAACCACTTACACGAATCTTGTAACATCCTTCAGTGTGTGTCTCTGGGCGGGGAGGTGGTTGAACATTTTAAAGACAGGCAAAGCTACAGGTAAGTGACCCCCATACTGCTCTTTCCACCTTGCCTTTCTCATGGACACCTTTGGATCTTATTACTCAAGTCTCTGTCATCAGGCCCTATTCTTGGGCTTTCCCCTGGGTTCCTTGGTCTCCACTGTGGAACAGGAAGCATAATGGAAGAGGATGCCAGCCAAGACATAGGGACAAAGGAGGGCTGGAGAATTTGGGAGGTGGGGGAAGATGACCCAACGTCATGGCAGGGGGGAGGGTTTGGAAATGGATGTGCACCTCCCTCATCCATGCTTTTTACCCCTTCACCATTGGCCATTCCAAACTGCTTTTTCTAATAAAAACATACACAGAACTCAGATGTTCAGAATGTGCCAGAAAAGAAAAAAAGTCTTGGTGAAGTTGCCCTAGTGTATTCTTGATTACTTGTAAATGCTGTTTAAAAAAAATTTTTTTGGAGTGGTGTTGAAAGGGGGAGAGGGCAGTCAGCCAGCAGAGGACCCAAACTCATTTGTTTTTGACGAAAATACAATGTCCCCCCCACTGGCTGGAGTAAGTGCACCTCTTGAAGATTTTGTTTGACACGAAATGTATAAAGCTGAAAGCCAACATGTTAAACTTTGCTCTCAGGATTTTTTAGTGTGACCTTTTTCATTTGATTTTCAAACGTCTGTGACTTGGTCAACCACTGTGATAGGACATACGACATCAGAGACTGCTCAATAATTAAGCGGCGGTAGTAAATCACACATAGTGGCCTTCCCCTCTCCACTGTCTTCCTCCAACGTCTTTCTTTTCTTTGAATGAAGTGTCACTTAATATGGCTAATGAATACATTTTCGAATCAAAGGCATTTACTGTAAAGGCAGACTTCCACACCGTGTATTTTTGACTGCAAGCAAGTTTTTCAACAGAACGTATTCTTTCCATCTCCAAACAATTATGACACAGCAGTGACTTCAAATATACACATTCCCTCAGTAAATGCATTTTCTTTTACAGCTTCGATTCTCTCCTCTGTCCTGCTAATATTCAAATTTTGATCTCAGATCTCAAATCTGACGACTCTTAGCTATGATGATCCCTTGTTATTTTAAACTCACCATTCTTAACTGCATCACGTGCCCCTTTGAAGTTTCTTCCTACTTTCTACTTTCTAGTCTTTACAGAGGATATAAAGGATATTACCATCCCCCAGGTGAGCACCAGAACATCACCTGAGACTCGGACCTCATTCGTGCCTTCTCTTAATCACTCTCTAAGGCTGTTTGGTTGCTCATTAAAAGACCCTTTGGCTTCAGCCTTCCCTTTTCTTCTGAGGTTACTACTCTAACCATCTTCTTCCATAAATTGCTGGTTTTCATTCTTCTAACTTTTGCCCAACCAGTCGGGTCCATGCATGGCCACCAAAGTCATCACCCCAGTAAGCTTGTATTTTACTGCACCATCACATTCTCAAAAGTTCAAAAAGCTGTCCATTCTTAAAGGATTAAGCTCAAACTTCTGAGTTGGGATGCGAAGTCCTCAAAACTACAGTGGGTTCAATAATTCTAAAAAATACATGCACCCCAATGTGCACTGCAGCACTATTCACAATGGCCAAGACATGGAAGCAAACCTAAATGTCCATCAACAGAGGAATGGATAAAGAAGATGTGGTATATTTATACAGTGGAATATTACTCAGTCATAAAAAAGAAATAATGCCATTTGCAGCAACATGAATGGACCTAGAGATTATCCTACTAAAGAGAAGTCAGACAGAGAAAGACAAATACCATATGATACCACTTACATGTGGAATGTAAAAAAAAAAACAACAAAAAAAGATACAAATGAACTTATCTACAAAACAGAAACAGACTCACAGACTTCGAAAGCAAACTTATGGTTACTAAAGGGGAAACGTGGTGGGGAGGGATAAATTAGGAGTTTCGGATTAACAGATACACACGACTATATATAACACAGATAATCAACAAGGACCTACTGTATAGCACAGGGAACTCTACTCAGTATTCTGTAACAACCTACATGGGAAAAGAATCTGGAAAAGAATGGATGTATGTATATGTATAACAATCATTTTGCTGTACATCTAAAAGTAACACGACATTGTAAATCAACTATACTCCAATATAAAATTAAAAATTAAAAGAAAAACTGTAGTTGGTTTAGAATTTCCCCAGTAGAAGCCAGCTCTAACTACCACCGCCCTGCACAATGAACATTCAACTTCAGTTACAATGGATTCCTTATTGGTCAAGAACTGCAACATCCGTTGCTCCTTCTGAGCCCTTGGCTGCATCTTCCCACCAATCTAGAATTTTTTCATTCCCCCCCATGGCATCTCAGAATCTAGCAGAGGGCTAGAGGCACCAATAAATGCTTATTCAATAAAGGAGGACGTGAGTAATATTCATGCAACTAAAGATTTTCTATCTGTAACAGAAATCACACCAAGCCAAATCTTAGTTCTATTTCAAAATTGGATAGGATTAAATCATAGCTTTCTGAAGACATCAATACATATTTGAGACATCAAGCCAGAGTTCACTAAATCATAAAAAACACTTTGATTAAATTAGTTTCAGAAACTGCTCTCCGGCCAAGGAACTATCTACTACACAATGGATCAGGCAATAAATCTTAGACTCTATGTGCTGACAGGTGTAAGATGATTTATTGAATTGCAAGACAAGGAATTGTGAAGCATTACTAAGAAAATACACACTCTCTTCCAACGCAACATGATTTTCCTTAACAAAAGCAACTTAGGAGGAAACTGTACTATTAAAGTAATAGCAAACGCTTCCCATACAGCTCTAATTCTATGCATTAAAAATAATCCAGGAATGAAATCATTAGATCGTGCTGCTGGCTGGAGATCAGACAGATGACTTAATAATGATCCATCTCCGTCAAATAAAGCTCATCTCTGTCTGGTAATAGTGAGAGAATTTACACTACCAGTAACCTCCAATACTTCTTCAACCACATGTTAGCAATGTGATTTTTATTCTTTTATCCAGTTTTTCTTTACAATATTATTCTATTTCATATAATGACAACTAAAGAAACTTAGCTGCATATTTAACTTTCTCTTCCTGATTAAAGTTGATTACAGTGGTTTCCTGAATTTTCACATTTAATCAGTTTTCTTGAAAATTAATACTATTTACAGCTACAGTTTCCCCAACAACCAATCAATCAGACATTAAAAATTTTTTTTTAAATGAAGGGCGGGGGAGGGATAAATTAGGAGTTTGGGATTAATAGATAGACTTATATATAAAATAGATAAACAACAAGGTCCTACTGTATAGCACAGGGAACTATACTCAATATTTTGTAATAATCTGTAAGGGAACAGAATGTGAAAAAAACAGATATTTATGTATGTCTAATGGAATCACTTTTCTGTACACCTGAAACTAACACAACACTGTAGATCAACTGCAATAAATTTAAAAAAAATAAAAGTATGCTGGTACAAAACTAGAAAAAAAATTTTTTTTAATGTATCTAAGGGGAACTTCATGTAGGTTTAATGAAACGTGGCTTCTTTGGTGCTCAGGATACAAAGGTAAACCGGAGCGTCGAGGGAGGGATTGATAATGATTATGCCACAGCATACATGCAGAAGAGCTTGGAGGTAGACCGATCGGAAAGGAATATTTTGTGTTGTCAGGATGGAATGATAAATGATATTGCTAGAGACTTTGTCTTTTTTTTTTTTTTTTTTTTTTGTGGTACGCGGGCCTCTCACTGCTGTGGCCTCTCCTGTCGCGGAGCACAGGCTCCGGACACGCAGGCTCAGCGGCCACGGCTCACGGGCCCAGCCGCTCCGCGGCACGTGGGATCCTCCCGGACCGGGGCACGAACCCGTATCCCCTGCATCGGCGGGCGGACTCTCAACCACTGCGCCACCAGGGAAGCCCTGCTAGAGAATTTGATAGTCCTCTGCTATTGGTCTCTAGCTCCCCAAGTGTATTCTAGTCCTACACAAAAATCCTAGATCTAGAAAACAGGGCCCCTTAGGAGCCCGCTCTAGGGTGGTATGCCAAAGAGATTTGATTCTGGCTACAGCCAGCCCTTGGGATCAGAGGGAGGCTAAAAGATAGCAGGTAAGTGGGTTCCTGGCTCCTTGTGGAATCTAGATTTGTTGGCATGAATCTTAACGACCATTTAGTTCCTGAGACTTGACAGAGGAAATCAGGGCCAGTGTTTGGTTATTGGACATGCAACACCAGAAGTGGGTCTATTACGCTCCTGATATATGGACAACAGAGTGGTGGGGCTATGTTCACCACCACCGTGCAAGTGCTTTATGAGATGGGAATGGAAGCTCGGATAGAGGCAGACCCCTGCATGCTGCCTGCAGAACTTTAGAAAGTAGACCCCTTTAGAGGGCCTCTGCAAGGTTCCACGATTTGGGAAAGTCCCAGAACCTTCAGAGCACCAAGTACTCATGAAATCAGTCCAGAGAGTTCTGCCTGTGATCTTGCTCTGTTTCCTGCGCCGTTAGCATTCCACACCAATGGTTCTAGCTGTTGTCTGCAGAATGCTCAGTGGGTCACAGAAAGAGGTTCAGAAAGAGACTAGCTCAATGATAGAATCTGATGCATTGCTTCAAGGTATGAGAGTCAGTTTGTCCTTGATCATCTGAGACAGAGTATCTTATCCTTGGAGTCATAGGCCATGAAGTTGAATATACGGTGCGGGTAATGAGAATTCCACCCAAATAGTCGATTTGGTGAACATTAAATCTACCAGTGCCAACGTCCTCTAGTAACACCTACTGAGACTCTCCCTGCCTCTTCTTATAGTTAGAGGACTTCCGGTGGAAAAGAGGTAAACTCCCTTGAAGGAAAGCATCAGTAGGACAGGACTCCTGTCTCTCTTTTTCCCCACTGGATTCAAAGTACCTAACGCTATGTTTGTTGCACAGTAGATTCTCAACAAATATTTGCTTAAAAAAATGGGTGGATGGGTGGGTCAGTGGGCAGAGAGATGGCAGGGTAGGTGGAGGAGGGTTCCTACAGAGTTTGAGAAAATAATTCGACACATTAGTCCCAAGTCCTGAGAATGAATTTAGGGGGTACAGAAAGTTCTCCGATTACAGAGCTACGCTGGTGCTGCCTGGGAGTTGGAAGTTTTTCCAGTTCCCTCAAATGGGCACTTCTGATTCTTTTGAGAGCTTTCTGGAAGGAGCCATTCTGACATTCTATGGAAGATATCAAAGGCAGTAGGCCTGTCTCCGTCTCTGTCAAAAACCTTAATTCTTTCCTGTACTTGTGCTGAAAAGTAAGGCCCCACTCCCAGGGCTCCATCTCCTCTTCTTTGCCTAGAAAGTTGCTATTCCAACTTAGCAGATGAAAATCAGCAGACACTAGTTTGGGGATTACAGACAAACAGAAAACATGGAGTTCAGGTGCCAGTAACAGGTTTTCCCTCCAGTCATTCAGAGCTGGTTATTCCAACTTCTCAATATCTAAAATCACTAACTTTAAAACTTGAATCCGAAGAAAATATTCTTCAAGGTACTCTGAAGAGGGCTACGTGCAGGCCATCCCTTTTGACAACCAATTACATGCATCGAGATGGAAAAACAGGAAGAAGTTGTCACTTGACAAGCATTTTCCTTCCTTTAGTCCTAAAGTACAACGAGGGTTTAAAAACGAGGACACGAAAGTCATTTTACATGATTTGCATTTTGTAGTATAGCCAAGTATCTCCTCAACACATCAGCCTGAAATTGTAGTTCAGTGTCTGTTACAAGAAGTTTCCAAGAAGTGTAAGAGGAAATTGCAGAAATGAGTTCAAATCGCAAAATAAAAACCCCAAGGGCGAGTTTTCTGAGCACAGGTAGGCGAATTAAGGGATGGATAGAGGAATGTGGGAGGGTAGGGGCTGTAAGGGAGAAAACCTTACTTCAAAGACGTCTGGAACCTTCCAGAGCTAGGTATTTCCACTGGATTTTCCAGGCCTAATCAGACTCCCTAGGACTCTGGTTTGTTTATTTCCAGGCAGCCATTTTACCATTTGACTTAAGAGTCAAATCTATCTGGGGAGTATTTTCACCACTAATGGAACCTAGTGTGGATTATGTTCTTATGGCATAAGATGGAATTTGGCAAAATCAATGGCCATTTGACATGGTTAACACACTTCTGGATCATATCAATTAAAGCCTTCATAGAATTTTCACCTAAATGAAACATTACAAATGTACAGCTGGAAGGCAGGTTCAAAAAAATCTCAACTGTATACATTACAAGCATTAATGTGTTTTGCAGATTTTTTTTTAAGTTGGGATGAATCCAAATTGACCATGTGCATGCTGTCTTTGGCAATCATATGGTTTTTCCAAAACAATTATAAAAATAAAAGAAACATTTGCTCCTTGCTACTAGTGTATACAATGTCTCCATACGGTACTTTGTGCTCTTAGAATAAGCGCTGAAGACCTTAAAAAAATTGTTGTAGCCCATTATTTACCAGTGTCTGCCAGTTTTAAGAAATGAAAGGGCTACGATGAGGGCTTCTGGGGTGGGAAATTTAAGACTTAATGTGGTGATTAACATCAGAAATAGTATCTGGGACTTCGCGGTGGCACAGTGGTTAAGAATCTGCCTGCCAATGCAAGGGACACGGGTTTGAGCCCTGGTCCGGGAAGATCCCACATGCTGTGGAGCAACTAAGCCTGTGCGCCACAACTACTGAGCCAGCGCTCTAGAGCCCAAGAGCCACAACTACTGAGCCCGCGTGCTGCAACTACTGAGCCCATGCTCTGCAACAAGAGAAGCCACCACAATGAGAAGCCTGTGCACCGCAATGAAGAGTAGCCCCCGTTCGCCGCAACCAGAGAAAGCCCGCACGCAACAACGAAGACCCAACCCAGCCAAAAATAAATAAATTAAAAAAATATTTTTTTAAAAAGAAGAGTAGTGTCTAAACCAAACACTGAAGAATAAAAGGGTTGAATTGAACCCTTGCTGCTCTAAATACATTCTTTCCTTCAAATAGGACTTTATAATGAAAACTAAAAAATTTTAAATGATCACAGATTAAACAAAGCAGCCAGGTTTACTAGACAGTAACATCCTTAATGACAAAAGTACCTTTGTGCTAATCTTAGTGTCTTCCCCTCTGAACGCTGAGTAGGATCAATAAATATCTAAACTGCAATGGAACATAAATGGACCTTGGTGCTGGGAGTACTGAAGTACTCCATTGCATTCTATTTCAAATGCAAAAGATTTCAAAGATACTCCAACCATGTCACATTGGTAGGAGCCACCATAATTACATTTGAGTTTACTTTTCTTAAACAGTTTTTAGGGCAACTCAATTCCAGTTCATTAAGTCAAAGTCTTAGTTCAACTAACATGTACCAAACATATAATAATCCTCCCTATATGACACACTCACTGGTCTATAAATGCTCATGATGAAACCCACACAACAAAGTCTACAAACTTCTAATCCAGTTCAAAGTATGTTATGTATTGATGAGCTCTGAAAGATCAAATATTGACCATGAGATACATCTCAACACCTCTGACAATATTTGATTTCAGAAAAACAATGTTCACAGCCACACAAACAGCATTAGGAACGTACTCAAGTTCTCATAACCTCTATGGTCCTATCATTCTTCATAAGTTACTCTTGAGTTTATCTGATTCCAAAGCACTTGGTCATTCTCCCATCACAGTATAAAGGTGGGCTAGGATGAGGTAATGACTCATTTGTTTAGAACTAGAGGAGGTAATTCCTCTTTCCACACAGCCCTCCTCATGCAACATAAGTCGTAATAGTAACAATAATAAGAGTAGTAGATTAGTAGTAGCAGCAATAGGAGTAGTAGTAGTACTAGTAGTAGCAATGATACCGGCAGCTATCATTTATTGAACATATACTATGTGCCAAGTATTTTGCATATTTTATCCCTAGTCCCCTTAATAATGCTATAAGGAATGTATTATTACCCTGATCTTTATTGATGGAGAAACATACTCAGAGAGACCTACTTTCCCAAGCTCACACAGCTAGTGAACACTGGAGCTGGACCTCCGAGCCCAGTTCCATTTGATTCCAAAGCCCTTTCTCCTCCTACACCGTCCAACTTCTGGAGTAGATTTATGTCTTGATCCTTATGGCATCATGCTCTAAAAAGTCAACTTATTTCACTCTTGTTTGTTGTTGTTCTTGCTCCCCTGTAACATCTTGTCACGTTGGCCTCCTTGTAACAGGAAAATGCCTGTTATGAGCACGTGTTGCCCTGGCTTTACAAATTGAGATGCCAAAGGGAGAGTCAGTACTTCAAAGGGAAGGTAGGGATTCCGAGGTTACACTTAAGGGGGAAGAGCCAATAAGCAAGGTTCCTCATCTAAGTGACACTGGTTAGAACCAAGAGGATTTGAAATCTCATCAACATTGGCTGCACCATGTGGAAAGACCTCTTCTGGAAAAAGGCATGCTTAGAACTACTTACCGGGACTTAATGAAAAGACCTTAGTTTGGGAAAAGCTTTTCTACCATGAACTGAAATCTTTTTATCAGAAGACTTTTCAGAGAAGGGAAATATTATTTCATTTCCATATCCAACTCACTCTAAATAAAACGAACTCTGGGTCACTGACCGAATTTAGCATTTCATAAACAATAACAAGACTGAATCCAACTCAAGAGTAGAAATATATACAGTATTCCATGTCATCACTCCTTCTTTAACACCACAGGTTTCTCCCAAACTTTTTTTAAAAATTTATTTATTTATTATTTATTTAGTTTTGGCTGCATTGGGTCTTTGCTGCTGCACGCGGGCTTTCTCTAGTTGCGGCGAGCAGGGGCTACTCTTCGTTGCAGCGCGCAGGCTTCTCATTGCGGCGGCTTCTCTTGCTGCGGAGCGTGAGCTTCAGTGGTTGCAGCGTGTGGGCTCAGCAGTGGCGGCGCACGGGCTTAGCTGCTCCACGGCATGTGGGATCTTCCCAGACCGGGGATCGAACCTGTGTCCCCTGCATTGGCAGGTGGATTCTTAACTACTGCGCCACCAGGGAAGTCCCTCTCCCAAACTTTTATTAGGACTTCATTCTGATTTAGATCTGTATCAATTATAGGGAGATCTATCAATATTCAGCCTGATGAAAGTTTGGGTTCAGATTTGTAAGGAAAGACTAATAGACGAATTCAGACTAGGTAAAAAATGGTGCTGTCCCACAGAGTAAAAATGCAACATAATTATCAACTCTAATTTGTGAAAATATAGGCTATCTCCTTTCAAAGACAAATTTTAGATCATTACGTATGTACACCTTGACTTACTTCAGGATTTTCACAAGAAAAAAATATCTGGGTGTAAGCGTGTCTGTGAAACCTAAGGTAGAGAACGTTACGGAAAGTTTCAGCCCTTCTTTCTTGAAAACTGTGGAATCTCGAGCCCAGATGAATGAAATCGTCAACACCTAGGAGGCTATCATGATACCATTTGACAAACTCAGAAGGTAATTTTGGGAGCCTGGGTCTGTTGTGAAATAAGAAATAAAATGTTGTTCTCCACCCTTTGCTCAGTCTACAATCAAGGAAAGGCACTTATCTTCCTTCAGTACATCTAGTAATCCCTTTGCTTGCCAAAAGGATGAAAGTCACACCAAGATTCAGGTCACAAAATTAAAAGAGAAGAAAAGGCCGCAGGTAAATGTCTTCAAAATGGGATGTATCCCTGTAGTGATAAGATGATTATTTCTGAATGACGGAGGAGGGGGGCGGGGACTGGAAGAAAGAAACCCATCCTCAATAATATGCTACTTTAAAGCCCCCAAACAAGACTGTGCTGAATCTGTTGCTCTTTAAAAACTTTTGTTTATCGGTTTATAGTAGTCAGGATTCTCATATTTATATTATCTGCATTTTTTCCTTCTTTAGTTCTGTTTGGCAGCACTGGCTGCTGGAAGAAACAAGTAATACATCGGAAAAAGCTTATAGTGTAGATGTGCAGAACTTTAGAAAAATACTGAATGTTGCTCATGTATTTTAAATGGAACACTCCCAAACAACAGCATGTCCTCTAGGGGCTTCCCATGGTAGAGACTTTACGAGATAAATGGCCAGGCTCCATGAGGCTGCTTCCTGGATCCATCCTGCTGTGGAGTTTCAGGCACGCCTGGAATGTTCTAGCATGACGCTCTCTGCTTATTTATTGTCTTACTGCATGGAATTTATGACTTAGGAAAAATTTTTTAAATACTTTAAGGTAATAATTATTCTTTGAGCAGTAACAGCAAAACCCCCAAACAAACCAATATTTAGAAAGAGTGAAAGGAAGAACACTTTTGTCTCAATTTGGGGGGAAAAAAAGCTCTGAAGTGTTTTGGTTTTGTTTCGTGAAAATTATTTGTCAAGGGTTCAGTGGCATTTAATGACCACGCTCTGTCTCCTTTAAGAGCTGTTTTCGCAATGATAGTGTGAAACAAATAGAACTTATTTTTTCGAACATTTTCCACGCCTCCTGTCCATCCTACAAAGACAACCTCAAGTGCAGAGCTTACCTGGGAGGGATCAGTGGAACCAACAGCAGGTGTCCTAGCACCTAACACTTTCTTGTCCGAAGACAGGCTTGGTATTAACTCCTATCACTGATCTTCTAGAACACTCCTCTGGAACACTTTATTTCGTAAAATCACCTAGGGCTATATAACTCTCAACTGCAGGGGGAAAATGACTCTCCTTCAGCCTCCAGAATCAAAGATTAAGGCAGCAGTGAAGCTTCACTGTGAGAGGGGGACATGGCGGGGGAGGGCATCCAAAACAGGGCGATCCGAGAGATAGATGAGGGATACTTCCTGTGGGAAACAAATCTGATTTTGTCTCACCATCTCTAGTGTTTATCCATTCAGAGAGATCTTTGCCAGAAAGTCACTTCCTCATTGCAAATATGATGGTGATTTTTTTCAGGACAGGAGCACTTTTACTGAGCATATTGTTTAGACAGAAAATGGAAGAGATCGAGTCACTTTCGCTGAAAAATACAGGTATGTAGGTAACTACCAAATAGAGGTAAATCAATTTCCAAGGAAGAGGATCAGATTCAGTGGCTTTTGAACCTTCCAAGAAACCTGTTCTATGAGTGCATTTTGGAGGAAGGGCTACACAAACAGTGAAAAAGACCAAAATTGTCATTAAGAACCAAACACGTAACTCTCCAGATTACTTGTGATGGCTTCGTTCCCACCCCCGGGGCCTTATTCCATGGTCACTCCTGAGGACTCCTGGGAGGCACCTCTAGCTCTCAGATATAATATTCAAGTTTGCTCAGATTTACTCAAAAGAAATCTGAATAAAATATCCCCTCCCAGATCATCAGAACAATGATACAGAATGAAGAGATTTACAACTGATTTCTTCACTGGTCGAAAAGAAAAATCACAACCTGTTTTTTTTCTTCTTGCATTGATGGTCTGATCATATTGTCTTATTTTCTGCCTTTCCAGCTGAAAAAAATCCCTTGGACAGAAATACTACTGACTGGCTTATTACTTCAGTAGAACAGAGACATTGTGATTATTATTATTATTATTATCACCTTAAATTTGATAGGTATCTTCAAAATGGAGACCCTCATCAGAACACAGATAATGAAAATTTCCGTGCTCTAGACTAAAAGCATCTACATTAAGATACTTGTTTTAAGTTACATAAAGGTATTTATTCAACTTCTAGAGAAATTGGGTATGCTGTAGACACTGCCTCAAACAGAAAGACTGCATCAAGTGGAACATTTATTGAAGGTTGGTATATTTGTGGTCTGGTATATGGGTTTCCACTAACCAGTCGGGAGGCCTAAACCAGGGGCTGACAAACTATAGCCCTCGGGTCAAGTTGGCCAGCCACCTGTTTTTATCCAGTTTCACTGGCACACAGCCACGCCCACTTGTTTACATCCTGTCTACTACTGTCTAGGGCTGCTTTCAGAGCAAGCGGTCCCGACTGAAACCACATGACAACATTTAGTAGCTGCAACGTTTGCTGACTCCTGCCTTTAGAAACTCATCTGGGCCTCAGTCTCCCCATTTGTAATTGAGAGGTTGGGCAAGACTGATGTTTTTCAACCAAGTTTGCACCTTAGAGTAACGGAATCACTTGGCTGAACACCTGAAACACAGCATTGTACATCAACTATACTTCAATATGAATGAATGAATGAATGAATGAATGAACGATTCACTTGGGGGAGTTTGGGGGAAATCTCAGGGCCTGAGCTGCACCCCAGAGGATCTTGTTCCATCCAGCTGGGCCCCCGTTCCAGGTGATCTCTGGGCAGTTCTCTGGGCGAGAACCACTGGACTGAACAACAGCAAAGGTCCTTCCAGCCTGGGGCTTCCAAGACGTGTACTTCTTGTGAAACAAATAGTATCTGCTGGCAGGAACAAACACTTGGAAACGATGCCGAAATAACTTCGGCCTGAGCACTGAAGACTCACATTTGATTTATGCCATTCCAACGTCTCCGACTTGGGGAGCTGAAAATCTACAGCTTTGCACAGATACACATGCAGAGCTATACACATATAAACAGTTCCTTTGGAAGACAGCTACCCCTGGAAGGTAGCCCTGAACACGAACTGCCACAACTAGGAAATCTGGGGGGATAGGAGATAATATCGAGTGCACCTAAATCACATTTGGGGAAGGGATTAAAGAATATTTAATAAGCCTTTGGAGGTTGAAATATTGCTGAAACAGCCTGGAGGACGGCATGGGCGGGCCCAGACTGCTCAAGACAGGGTGGAGGCCTGGGGTGGAGGAAGCCTGTCGTGCACAGCCTTGGGGCGGCCGCCAGCCTGCTGCTCAGGGCGTCCACAGATGGTGGGAGGGGATTCTGCAAGGGCTGAGCTTTCTAGTCTCAAAACAGATTTGGTTTTGGAGGTCACACAAACAAGTCAACGCCTCTGAGAGTGAACTTGAGCTTTCCCCTTTGCACTGCCGGCAAAGATGCTTTGGTTAATTACAGGCACCCCAGCCTTGGCACCACTGACGTCTGGAGCCGCGTTGATTCTCTGCCATGGGGGCTTGTCTTATGTATTCAGGATGGTGAGCAGCATAGCATCCCCGGCCTCGATCCACTAGATACCCCTCGCCCTTCACGTTGTCCTAATAAGACAATTGTGTGCTGCTAAGTTTACCCGCTAAGGTCTTCATGATTTCTTATCATCCTGCCTCAAAGGGGAATTAAAGATAACTCTTCTGAGGCAGCAGGGAACAAACTAATATACATTAAAATATGCATACCATATACACATATGTATATGTATATAGTGATATTTTATCCTGCCCCTTGTGAATGACAAATACTTCATCACCTCTGTCTGAATTAAAGTCTTTAAAAATCGAATGGTCTCTCTATACTACTTTCTCAAAAGAAATCACCGGGGAGCAATTTGTCGATTCAGAAATGAATGCAGAGATCTAAAAGGCAATATATTTTGCTTGCTTACGTATTCAAAGTTCAAAAGAATGGCTGGTGGGCTACGATTTTCCTTTTTTACCTGATGGGCAAATTGTACTGTTTCAACTGATTAAATTATTACGGGCTGTTCCATTTGTCTCTACCACTATTTACTACTGATAAAACACCTTGTAGCTCTTAGAAATGCTCTAGTCACCGAAAACTGAATAATCAGATACCAAAGAACTATGAGATACAGGCGCTGAGCTTGAGAAATGAACAAATGGTTGAGGTAGGAAGGCTTGAACCCAGAAATGTTTATAAAATAATACGGAACGCAGTGTAATTCTGAAGGGGTAGTAAAGACAACATGGCATGACTGAGATGAGAGAATTTTATGAAAAGCTAACCTAGAGTAGTCCTTGGTGAGCCTAGAGTTAGTCCTTGAAGAATCAACTGGAGTTAGTAGAGGAAGAGGTAGAAGGCTTGAGGAGGAAGACTATCCACTTTGATTTATATCAAGTTTACATTGTCTGACTTCTTAGAAGAATCTAGAATGTTTTTATAACTACAGAGAAGGCTTAACATTTGCAAATAAGTTGGGGGGTGGGGTGGAAGCCTTCAGGGGAGAATAGCAATGGAGAGAGGAACCCTGGGCTTCCCAAGGGTCAAGCATTACCGGGTTTAATCCTCAATTATACCTCTGTTGCACCGATGAACACCTAAGCCTTGGAGAAGTTAGTTGTGGTTTTTTCTCCTTAACCTAAGTTCACACAAATTTAAAATGGCAAGGCCAGGGCACAAGTTGAAATCAGACTCCAAGCCTATCTCAGACCTGCTGAATCAGAACCTGCATTTTAATAAGACCCCCAAGTACTTCCTGTGTACATTTATATTTGAGACGTTCTGGTCTAAGAAACGAATTTAAACCTACAATTCTGACTGATAAGCAATCCTAGAGAGAGGAATGGATAACAGACCCCAAACCCTTTTATTGACTAACACGTGGTGACCGTTTTCACTTATGTACATGCTTTGCCAAAAATAACTAAATATGAATAAGAATTCATTTAGGTCTCTTAAGAGATGTGAAATGTCAAACTCATAGTCCAAGATGCTAAATTTACATTTTTAACCACGGCAAATAAATCATCACATTTCAAGTGATGGAATGAGTTTAGGGATCATCAGATATTCATTCATTCCTTCATTTAACACTAACGTGTAGAGTAGCCAATGAATATTGAATAATTCAACATTACTGTAAGTAAATAAAAATGATTCCACATGGATTTCCATATTTCATTTTTGTATTTTTACTCCATTATTTATATTAGAATGGAAAACAGATCAGCTTCAATCCAGTTACCACTTTAAAGGAAATTTCTTTGCTTAGTCCAGGGAGCCCTTGTGTCAGAAGTTAAGGCAAAAGCACTTTGTCTCTCCATCACCCAAGCTCTTTTTCCTTCTCATTACTTTTTTGAAGTGTGGCATGTTTGGGCCATAGTTCTTTCTGCCTTAATCATAGGTGATGATTAGTTTGGGGCAGGATGGGGTCCCTGGGTCTGAGCCCCTAAACTCGGATTTCTCTAACCATAGTTAATGCTATTTAATTTCCATGACCTCACGTTCCAAGTGATTAAGGAGGTTCCTATTTACCCAGCTTCCCCCACCCACTAGACACGGAGCTAGACACCTGGACCTATATTATCTCATTTAATCCTCCCAAGATCCCTAAGGAGCAGGTATTATCAGTCCCGTATTTTTGCAGGGGATACATGGCTGTTCCAAGGATCAAATAATACTGATCAAACTGTCAATCTGGAGATTTACAACTGCTAGTTATTCCTCTTGGTAATAGCTGGTTCTCAGTGTTGAATAAACAAATACCCTTGAACCACATCTGAAAGCACCTTCAAGCAGCATCTTGAAAGAGAATCTCCCTCCCTTACCACCCCTCAGCTCTGACCCACAGGACTGCTTTCTAGAGGTACAAAGGCAGAGTGACGGCCTTGCCTAATACGTTTCCAGGTGCATTTCTAGAATAAAAGAGAAACTGGAACCACTTTATTTGACGAGCTGAACACTATAAACGCGTGAGATCCTCGTCGGCCGGGACCCTCCAGTGCTTTATTCAGCAATCCAGGGGCAAGAAAAGCACTTCCCTCCTGGGTGGAGTCTGTATGGGGACCTTGGGTCTCCTCCATCTTCCAGAAGCGATAGGCCATACTGAGCACTGAGTCAGAAAGCCTGCCCGTTTCACTCCTCTCAGCCTGAAATCTGACGCCACCAACGAAGAGCAGCTGAGCTCAGGACAGCCACATAAAGGGTCAAAGGACAGAGAAATAAACCTCTCCAGCAGGCCAGGATGTTCATTCTAACACCTAAGTTCATAAAACGTTCGTAACAGATACAGCCAGCTCCCCAGCGGGCTTGGTCACACAACAGCTTTTCCTCCAGTGGCCTCTCACAGCGTCTTCCTAGAGATGGGTCCTTCCACAGTGGAAATGACATAAACTGCTCCCTTGCCTGGATATGGACCCGACCTATGAGCCCCGGTCAGGAAGGAAACGGAGACCTCTGAGGAAAGCACGTGAGAAGCGCTAGCAGTTCAGCCCGTGATCAGCGGACCTTTAATAAGAAAGGGTCTGGCCCAGATTTTTTCACGGACTGGAGTCCTCCTGTGTTGCCCTGACCGTCACTCCAAAGGGATGCACGGTGCAAATGTCACTGCTGTCCTCTCTGAACACTGCTTTTCCTTGACATGTGTTTTCCCTTCGGCTTTTGGAATTAGGCAATTTCCAGAGAGCAACACCTAAGTCAGCAATTTTGGACTATAAGTCATATTCAAAACTATCTCAAGGACTGAGTTTCATGGACTCTTTGCATAGCCCTTTTCTATACTCTTATCAGATGTTAAAATTATGTCTAGACCATGAAAGCAACGACGTGTCTCTGTGACTCGTTTCTGCATTCCCAGAGTTTATCCAGGGCTTATCTCATTAGCTAAACACAAATATCCTTTAGATGAATAAATATGGGTCCTTTTCTTTTCTTTTTATAAATTTATTTCTTTATTTATATTTAGTTTTGGCTGTGCTGGGTCTTCGTTGCTGTGAGCGGGTGTTCTCTAGTTGCGGCGAGCGGGGGTCACTCTTCATTGCCGTGCGCGGGCTTCTCATTGTGGTGGCTTCTCTTGTTGCGGAGCACGGGCTCTAGGCACGTGGGCTTCAGTAGCTGTGGCTCGCGGGCTCTAGAGCGCAGGCTCAGTAGTTGTGGCGCACGGGCTTAGCTGCTCCGCGGCACGTGGGACCTTCCCGGACCGGGGCTCGAACCCGTGTCCCCTGCATTGGCAGGCGGATTCTTAACCACCGTGCCATCAGGGAAGCCCCTCTTTTCTTTTTTCTTTTCTTCTCTCCTCTCTTCTCTCTCTCTTTCTTTCTTTCAAGGCAGGGTTTGACAAAGCAGATGGGGAAAAAGATCATTTAAAAAGACACAAAGGGGGGTAGAAGATTTTCAGGCTTTCCATATCGTTTCAATAATACGAACCCAATCTATCCCCATGGATAAAACCTGTTATTTGCCTGATTGGTCTCCCCAACAAGCAGTAAAGGAGATACAAGGGAGGAGGGAGACGATGGCCACGTTGCTCTAGTCATTCCGTCTCAAGGGCACAGAACACCCAGGGCCGCTACAGTGGAGGGGCTGAAGGCCTTCCCCTCCGTCTACAAGCTCCTTCGCTTCAGAGCTCTCTTCCTCCCCTAGCCCCATCCAATACTGAAACCCCTCCTTCTTCCTAGTCTAAGGGAGATAGATAGCTGCTAACGCAGAGGCCAGGGCCGCCTCGCTCCATCCTTCGTTCGCACACCCAAGGCACTCTACAGCAAACAGGAAAGCTGGCCACATGGGCTTGTGATTGGTCCAGGCTGCCCGCCTGTCACGTCACCTATATTTGTCTCATCTGTCTTATCTGTGTCGAAATGTGACATTCACGGCATAAACCCGAATGCCGGCTTCTCTTTCCTCGGAAACAGCTGGAGGTCCTCTGTCAACACCTGGGGTGCTGATTCCATCCGATAAACCAGGAACATGAAAGACTAGCTCGTCCCCTTGGACTTCAAAATGGTGCTTGTTTTTAAAGCCATTTCTTTCAGTCCACCGCTCACTGCTTCTTAAAAGTCCATTTTACTACCTAGCTTGGTTTAAAAAGAAGGACAAATCAAAGTTTCCACCCAATTATAATTCCCCAGAGGGTTGTTCAAAATTTCCCATGTCAGCCAGAAACACAAATAGACCCTATAACCACTAAGTAATTTATGATACTGTCAGGAAATCCACGATTGGATTACACCAATGAAGCCTTTATTGTAACAGTAACTGCCCAGATATAATAATACCTCATGTTCATGGAACGCTTACTATGTGGTATTCTCCCCTGTCAGCTTAAAAGCTATCCTCATGGGTAGGCAAAGTCCTTAAGTATCGTGCCCAAAAGTCTAAAACTTAAAGTGAATCAAGTTTTAAGTGGATTTTGTAAGTGTACTGATAGTTTTATCAGATTTTTCCAGAATGTCACATACTGAGCATATATCCAATCTTTAGCTACATTCACTTCCTCAGGCCACCTGTGTCCTCTTTATTATTTTACCTATCCAGTGTCAAAAAATTTGCCAGCCTTTCTAAGAAGAGCCTAATTTATGATTCGTCAGTGATAGAGAATGAAAGAGAATTCTGAATATCACAGCCCTAAAAAATGAAATATTTAGTTAAGGTAATTTCAGCAAATCCTGCTAGCTTTAACTTTGTAACTGATCAAGACGAATAGTGTTCTTTCCAAAGTTTTCAACTTAAATTCAAATACCATGCACAAATAGATACTCCTCAGTTAACATTTACCCACTTTATATATTTAAATAAAATTAAGCAGTTAACTATATATTAAGACATTCAGGAAAAAAATTACCCTATGAGGGAAATCGGTGAGCCCATGGAAGCTGCAAGGACAATTCATTAGTTTCCACACGAGTATCTCCTTTCCTCTGAGGTGTCCCCAAGGCCATCTGGGGGCCATCTGTGTGAACTCAGCTCCTGGCATGAGGTCTGGCCCTTCAAGACAACCCAGTCTACGCTGGCTCAACGGGAGAAAATGTTGGCATGGAGATATCTTAAGGCAGCTTTTCTGGTGGCCCTGGAGGCATCATCCACCATCCATGACGGTGGCCTACAGCCCGGCCAGCTGTGTGTGTAAAATCACTCAGTTAAGTCTCCAAACCTCAAAAGAAACCTCAGAGGTGACGGAACCACTTGAAAGGCAACGCGCTGTTGGCTGGAGAAGTAGCCGAAGAGACACAGAACAACTGGGCAGCCGGGGAACTGTGCTCTAGTCCTAGTTCAAAGGCCTCTCCCCAGATGATGTGGGGTCGCCCCTCTTACCACTGTCAGCCCCAATTTCCTCATCTGCGCAATGGGGATGAAAGAACGTGACCTTCAATGTTGCACCTGGCTCGGAAACATTCCTGAAGTCTGTGGTAGGCATTCAGAGGCTTGAACAGCAACCTCCTTATGAGTGGATCAAAAAGCCAGAAGACATAAGCACACATGGTCACCAGTATGTCGCTGCACTAGGGAAGCAGGAAAAGAATTACATTCATGTCTGGACCCAAGAGCCACTCATCAATAACCACTCCTACTTATCCTTGGTCTTCAAGGACGAGATACTGACTCTTACCTATGTGCGTTGTTTCTGTTAAGTGTGGGAGGTTTTGACCTATGACACTACTTCACCTTGCATATTAAAAAAGAGACCACAAAATCTAAAGGAATGTGAACATCTTTTCCCCCTTCTGTTTCTTCTGTGCACACGATGACCCTAATCTTTCTGATATCCTCATTTGACCCTGCCTTCAGAAAAATCGACATGACATCAGCCTCTCTCACAAAAATGAAACTCCTTCAGTGTTAAGCTGTAAAGAAGAGGAAGAACGCCCCAAACCCTTAACGTGGCACTCAAAGACTCAAACTCTTCCCCCCAACAAGACTCTTCTGACATCCTCCCTCCTGGCCGCTCCATCGGCACCCTGGGCTCTAGCCAGCATTGTCTAGAATCCCTAAGCTGTCTTGTGGATTCCTGCCAACAGGTCTCTGCTGGCCTCACTCCTGAGGAACGCCTTGCTCTTCTTCTTTGATGCATAATCCACCCATCTGTCGAGGCGGCTTAAAGCCCACCACCCTGAAGCACGGTTTCTCGTCTACTCAAACCCAGAGTTGGCTCTTCCTCCTCCGAATCCCGAAACACGCCTCTAACCCATCAATCCCGCACCTGTCCATCAACAAGCATTTATTCACTGTCATGCCCCCGCCCTTCGCCAGGTGCTTGAGACACAGAACTACATAGCCCATGGAAGCAACAACATGGACTCTTACCTCACAAGCAAATAAGACAAGCACTGGTTACAAAATAAATGGCAGGGCTTCCCCGGTGGCACAGTGGTTAAGAATCCGCCTGCCGATGCAGGGGACACGGGTTCGAGCCCTGGTCCGGGAAGACCTCGCATGCCGCGGAGCAACTCAGTCCGCACGCCACAACTACTGAGCCTGCGCGCCACAACTACTGAGCCCGCGTGCCACAACGACTGAAGCCCGCGTGCCTAGAGCCCGTGCTCCACAACGAGAGAAGCCACCGCAATGAGAAGCCCACTCACCACAACGAAGAGTAGCTCCCGCTCGCCACAACTAGAGAAAGCCCGCGTACAGCGACAAAGACCCAGCGCAGCCAAAAATAAATAAATAAAAATTAAGGAAGAAAAAAGAAAAAAAATAATTGGCAGGTGGTCTGCCTCCAAATTCCACACCTTAACCATCATGCCGTTCTAACCCCCTGGTTTCTTACAGTATTTTTACGTTATAGTATATTGCCAGGCGCAAAGCTGAGGGTTTACATGAAACATTTTATCTTGCTTTTCCATGATTCTACGCAAGTAAGTACATTATTAGCCCTGTTTTACAGAGGAACTTAGGCTAAGCAACATGTTCAAAAACTACATTTGTTTCCACAGCCATGTGACTAAAAGGTACCTTGCGTACGTGTCTGTGCAGATCCCAGAACTCTCTGAGCTTCTCAAAAATGATTCCAATAACAATAAATCATCAGGCAATAAGACATTCCTATCCGCAGTTGAAGGAGGGAGGGGAGACTCCTGAGGGGGAAGAGGCAGAGGAGAAGGAGAGAGGAGAAAGATGGAGCCTTAAACTTACTGTTAAGAACATATCCCTAGAGATGTTTTCTTTTACTCCATATATCATAAATAGTTTTTGTACCCAACTAAGAAAATTAAAATATAGGTTTAACATATTTGACAAATATTTGGAAACTGTATTTCATCACATGGGAAGTTTTAAAAAATATATTGCAGACTAAAGAAATGTTCCCATGAAATAAGTACAAGCAGAATCACAATCTGAAGGGCCCAGTTGGAACTGGTGAGACCTCATATAACCAAAACATTTTGGAAGAGATGTGTCTGATGTTCACATATCCCCAGGGGCACCGTGTGACAAAATGTCATAAGGTATATCTACGTGTTAGATTCAAATCTAGCCTAGGATTATTGTGAACTAGTCTGAAAAAAGATACAGGGGTTGCACAAGGGATGTGGTAAGTGGGAAAAATAAAAAAGAATGACTGATACCAAACAATCTGTGGTAAGTGGGAAAAACTAAAAAAGAATGATACCAAACAATCTACGGACATCTAGTAAATTCAATGTTATTTTCTAATAAACAGGTTGGCAATGGTAGGTGTAATGGCCCTTATTCCAGGAAGCCTTTCTCCATCTCTCAGGTCTGGGGTTGGTGTCGTCCCTGCTTTGGGCAGCATGCCTCCTTCCACCACCACCAGAGAAAATGTTTACCCACCAGCACTCTCTGCTAAACTTTAAGCTCCGTGAAGGAGAGAGACTGTTTCTGTTCACATTGCCTTCATTTATGCAGCATACACTACTAACTTCTGCGTGACCTCTCAAAAAACCCCATATGTCAGGGCTTCCCTGGTGGCGCAGTGGTTAAGAATCCGCCTGCCAATGCAGGGGATATGGGTTCAAGCCCTGGTCCGGGAAGATCCCACATGCCCCGGAGCAACTCAGCCCATGCGCCACAACTACTGAGCCTGCGCTCTAGAGCCCGCGAGCCAC
Organism: Kogia breviceps; assembly: GCF_026419965.1. Lineage (NCBI taxonomy): Eukaryota > Metazoa > Chordata > Mammalia > Artiodactyla > Physeteridae > Kogia > Kogia breviceps. The sequence continues at coordinate 127,091,623 of NC_081330.1, read as the reverse complement.
GGCTACTGAGCCCGCGTGCCACAACTACTGAAGCCCGCGTGCCACAACTACTGAAGCCCGCGTGCCTAGAGCCCGTGCTCCGCAACGAGAGAAGCCAACGCAATGAGAAGCCCACGCACCGCAACGAAGAGTAGCCCCTGCTCGCAACTAGAGAAAGCCCGCGTGCAGCAACGAACAGCCAACGCAGCCATAAGTAAATAAATAAATAAAAACCCATATGTCAGATACGGTTAATGGGAGGATAAAGGAAATGGTAGGTATAATGGGTCTCTCAAGTGTCCATCACATAGGAGCATAAAACAAAGGTGAGTTGTTCTGCAAGTATCTGAGATCTAGTTTACCAAAATTTACACCATTAAATTTAAACCAATGAAATGCAGTAGAGACCAAAATAATGACTCACATCCAGCTGGATAAAATATAATGTAATATCTGGCTGGGCTCTTATTTAAAAATTATCTTATAGAATTCTTTATCGTGTTTACGGATGAATATCTGCAGTATTATTAGGAATGGAATTTAAGTTTTCATGTAGTGTTAACAGTTGATCATCAGTGAAGCAGCTGACAAGTATTTATTGGGAATTCATTATCTGCAAGACCCGGTGGTCAGTCCTCGGTGGGTGACGGAGCAGTGAAAGCCAAAGGTCTCTGCCTAACTTAGGGTGATTAAATCCTTGAGGGGGACATACCGTGTGTTCAACTGACTGGATAACTAGGTATACACTGGAGTGATTGTTATGGGTTCGATGGTGGCCCCTAAAATTTCATATGTTGAAGTCCTAGTCCCGAATACTTCCGAATGGGACCCTATTTAGGAATAAGGTCATTGAAGCTCTAATTGGCAGTGATGAGATCACACTGTAGTAAAGTGGGCCCTTAATCCAATATGACTGGTGTCCTTTTAAGAAGGGGAAATCTGGGGCTTCCCTGGCGGTCCAGTGGTTAAGACTCCGCGCTTCCACTGCAGGGGGCCTGGGTTCCATCCCTGGTCGGGGAACTAAGATCCCGCATGCCACGTGGCACGGCCAGAAAAAAAACAAAAAAATTATGCCAAGAAGGGGACATCTGAACCCAAAGACAAGCACAGCGGGAGAATGCCATGTGAAGAGACACAGGGAGAAGACAGCCACCTACACCCCAAGGAGAGACGCCTGGAATCCATTCTTCCCTCACAGCCCTCACAAGGAATCAACTCTGCTGACACCTTGATTGAGTACCTCTGGACCCCAGAACTGTAAGACAAGACATTTCTTTCCTTTAGGCCACCTAGTTTGCGGTCCCTTGTTGTGGCAGTCGTGGCAAATTCATACGGTGACAAACACTAAATTCTCACAGAGGAAGGTTTCTCGAGCTGGGCACTGTTGGAGATTTGGGACCAGAGAACTCTATTTGGGAGCGCCCATCCTGCACCCTGCAGGACGCGGCGGCATCCCTGGCCTCTATCCACATATGTACGCAACACACACACACACACACACACACACACACACACACACACACACTCTTTCACTGGAACCTGCACTAAACCGGCTACTATTTTCAGAGAAGAAACAAGCTATAGAAACTCTAAGGAAAAAGGAAAAAGTCTAGCTCAGTATCTATTTACAACTTCCCCAAAGGCAAATAAAGTACAAGACTTTAAAAAATATAGACCCCTATGATCTATAAATGAAGCTGAAGAGTGAAATCCCATGTCTTCACCTCCAGATGAGAAGGGCTACACAGGAAGGCTGAGATTTAATTGGAACCTTTATCAAACTATTACAAAATTATAACGGGATGATCCATTGAAAGGGGTATTTTACAAATAAACTCCCTCCGCCAACAGAAGGCCAATTAGAGTCAGAAAAGCAAAACAATGATTTGGAACTTCAGCTTCAGCTAACTTGAAGTCGGACTGTGCTGAAATTGAAGGGCAAGGAAAGGTCAATTTTTCTTGGTCTGTGTATTTTTATAGGTGTAACTAGAGGAAAGAAACAAGAGCTCCAACAATGTATGCTGGAACAGAGGAAAAGAAATTACTGCATCATAATTCCTTGAAAACTCTGGAATGCGTTCTATTAAATTCTCTTACATGTTATGTGGTTCACAAATCCAACTTTTGATCCAAGTTTGGAGGACTGAGAGGCTTCTTAAAATTCAATCAAAATGATGTGAAAAGGTGCACAGTACGATATGCTCCATTTAGAGACTTATGCACTTGTCAGGAAGACTTTTCTCTTTTTATCTTAAAACAGAGTTCAGGAAATGCTGGTTTAATTTTCTCTTTGCTTCAATATTTTAAGAGTACTTCCCAATGCATAGTCTCTGAAAGCATTAGATTCCTGATGCTATTTCAAATGATGTGAAAGATTTTGCTTGCACGAATTCTACATGCTGGAATTTTAAAATGTTTTTTTCCTTTTGTGTCTAGGAAAAAAAGGTGTAATGTACAAAAGTATATTCCAATCCTCTATATCAACACATGTATACTGAGAGCTCATGTGAGTAAAAAATGTCCCTCAAAGTTGCAGACACCTGAATCCTTACATATTCAAATAAGTAAAACAAATCTATCATGTAATCAATGAAAGCACCCTCAAATTCCTACATGCTTTGTGTTTCCACATCATCACAAATCCATTTCTGTACGAGATGGTAAAGCCTCAGGAAAATACACTAAGAGAACACATTTACCTGATTAACCTAGGGGCAGGACAGGAATAAAGACGCAGACCTACTAGAGAATGGACTTGAGGACACAGGCAGAGGGAAGGGTAAGCTGGGACGAAGTGAGAGAGTGGCACTGACGTATATACACTACCAGACGTCAAACAGATAGCTAGTGGGAAGCAGCCGCATAGCACAGGGAGGTCAGCTCGGTGCTCTGTGACCACCTAGTGGGGTGGGATAGGGAAGGTGGGAGGGAGGGACTCGCAAGAGGGAGGAGATATGGGAACATACGTATATGTATAACTGATTCACTTTGTTATAAAGCAGAAACTAACACACCGTTGTAAAGCAATTATACTCCAATAAAGACATTTTAAAAAATGGTCAATAAACCAAAAGAAAAAAAAACACATTTACTTTTTCAGATCAAAGTAATTAACAAAAATACCCATTCTTGGTTTTGGTCCTTTCCGTATGCTATTACTTTCTTCAAAAATTCAATGTCTATATTGTACTTGGGTTTTGAAGTGCCATAGGCAACCAAATGTCATCTATTCTATGATTTTTTAAAAATTCTAACCTAAGTGGCATGTTTTAGAACAAACAGGCTATGCTAACATGTTATTTGTTTAAATGCTCATAAGCACATTTTGTGAAATGGCTGTGAATAAATGCTTATAAGCATATTTTGTTGAGCGGCTATAAATGTGTTTTGGTGTACTGGGTGCTGTTTATATGCTTATATTTCTGTAATCAGAAGATAAAATCCACTAGATCATTAATTCTCAGGCCCTCCCGGTAACAGTATAAATGACCGCTAACCCACTGGCTTGATTAGACAAGTGTGCAGGGCTCTTAATTGAAGAGTTTCATTTTCATCACAAAAAGGGCTAGGGCATTAAAAGTGTCTCCTCTTAAATTTGGAGATGTAAATAACTAAGAACTCCTCTGTGATGGTACACAAGTCATGAGAAGAACTCGAGGATCAGGTTTAAATATCAACTCTGGGAGCTGCTGAATTTGGAGCCTCATTGTGGTGCTTTGACAAAGGGTCATTAAAGGTAGTGTCAAGCCAATCAAAGAACATTTTTTGAATTTAAAAAACCGATCTGGCAGCTTTACATTTCGGAAAGCAAAAAGACCTAGGTCCTTGAAAACCAACTTACGGTTACCAGAGGGGAAAGGTGGTCATGGGGGGGGTGATACATGAGGAGTGTGGGATTAACATACACACACTACTATATATAAAATAGGTAGCCAACAAGGACGTACTGTAGAGCACAGGGAACTACACTCAGTATTCTGTCATAACCTAAAAGGGAAAAGAATCTGAAAGATGTTTCTAAAATTTGACAGCCACAGCAATTTCTGAAGAATCTGTTTTAGCAGCACAGTTCACACACGCACTGCCTTTGCTGTTAAGAACTTTGGAGGTGTGTTTTTGGCTCCCTTCGTGCACGACGCTAGAAAACCAGTCAGCGTCTGTCTTCCCTTGTCTGTATCACGGCGATCCTCTGGTTCAGCTTCCTAAAGATGGTTTTTGACTCGTCACCTCACTTTGAGTGAGGCAATGCTGCCCAGGTGATGCTTTTGTACCCCAAGTGACGTTCGCTCCAAGCAAGGATTCGCTTCGGCACGCCAAACTCCCTCAGCATACCAAGAAACAGCCAAACCGAGTCACACGTGTGGCCCATTCATCCCAGCAGCCCCCAAATAAACTACGTGGCCCTGGCAAACACAAGCCCCCATCAGCGCCGAGGAGAAGTGACAGGAACCATTCGTGAGACGTGATGATGAGCCCTGAGCGGTAATACTTTTTGATCATGTGATTCATTTTGTGTGCTCAACAACACAGTGTGTGTTTGTCCCGAGAGGAAGGACTTCAATATATATTTACGCAAAGCTCTTAATTTATACTTCCTTTCCTCTTAATTGGCATCTTGTTATCAAAATTAGCTGGTGAACAGAGTAGACAGACCGCCTCACGCTCAGAGCAAACTCTCTCCGCTGAGTTTGCGATCATTAGACCCACTGTCGCCCGCAGACGAACAGACACCTGGAGGCCTGGCTTATTTCTTCCCTGGTGCCTTCTCTCCATACTGAGAGAGTGCGTTTTAAAATCTGACGTATAGTCATATTAATTATCATTCCCTGAGGTGGAGTTTGGTTCCTAATTCATGTTAAAAGTGAAGTTCAAACATTCTTGCCTGTAACCTTATGGCATAAAAAGCCTCCACGAAAAGGAATTCTTTCGTGAAACCCGAGACGATCGGGACACTCTAGTTCACCAATACGCTGGATATCATTCACGCAAGGAATACAAGGTCACATGTCCTCTACAATCCCACATTTGCTATAGGCGTTCCTCCTCTTCTTCTGTTTGGGCAGTAACTAGATACAGGTACGATGCAAGTGAAATGAGTTTTCCCTGATGAGTAAGGAAAATAAACACCCCCCAAATGCCCAAACCCAGATTGCACCTGCCATTCCTTCTCACGCATGCGCGCTCTCTCGTTCTCTCTCGCTCGCTCTCAACTGCAAGGATTGAAAACGATCCAGATTTGTCAGAATTCGCCCTCACCTTGACAACGGTAACATTACAAGCAGCAGCTAACTTTTACAAGATACCCTTATTGTGTAACGTGGCTAGGCTGCCAAAAAGACGTGCTATAACGAATCAGATCGCAAAGGCGGAGAGAAAACCTTCACCTGCCACGTAGCTGGCAGTGAATACACTTTTTCTTTCCACGACAGTTGCCGGCAGAAAGGGGTTGGGCTTAAGGCGGATGGGACTAACCTTCAATTTGTCATAGCGCTCACTCAAAGCCGCCACCTGGTGATCTCGGTGCCGCCCGACCAGTTTACACAAGGCACAGATTAACTGGTCATCGGCCACGCAGTACATATTCACCTTCTCATCCTCGTGCTCCAGGCACATAAGCCCCCGGATGTGCGAGTCCGGGATGGGCTCAATCAGACGGTGGCCTGTAAAGGGCTTCTTATTCGGGTGAGTGGCCTTCAGGCACTCGTCACAGTAGGACACTTCACAAGTGACACAGGTCTTCACGGCGTCTTGGGCAGGGTCCTGGTCACAGAACTGGCAGAGGACTTTCTCGGCCGAAGTCATGCTGTTGGCGTCGAACGGCCGCTCCCGGCGGGTCTCGCTGGGGGAATTGGGCCCGCTCACCGAAGCTTTCTGGAACCTGTCGATGATGTTCTGCAGGGTGACGTTGCGCTTGAGCCCGTCTAGACCTCGCTGGCTGAGCGTGATGACATGCCGGCAGGTGGGGCACTGGAAGGCGGTGATGGACTCCACGGACTCGTTGGTGGCGCAGTGGGACACCAGGATGCGGTGGGCGCAGTTGAAGCAGAGGCTGTGCGCGCAGGGGAGCAGGAGAGGGTCCTCAAAGAGCTCCAGACAAATAGGGCAGGTCAGCTCCGACTCCAGTGTTTCCATCTTCAGGCAAAGCTCTCCTGGGTCATCAGCAAAATCCAAGGAAGCTGATCAGCTATCTGGAAACAGAACGTAAGATTTGATTAGGCGTGAGGGGGCCAGCCATGCGGGGCTGTCAGCTTTGAATACATCTCAGAATAATTCCCAACCCAGGTCACGGAAGGGTGAATGTGTGTACATTCCAAATAATTCTCTCTCTATTCACTGGGGAGATGGGGGGTGTGGGGAAACACCCTAAGCCAGCCGACCAGCTAAACATTTCCTCAAGGTTCCCGTCACTGAAAGCAGCATTTTGTGTGTGTGTGTGTGTGTGTGTGTGTGTGTGTGTGTGTGTGTGTGTGATTTTGTTCTTTAAAGGGTCTCACTCCAAACTGGCAAGTTCTTGAAACTGTAATTTCCATATCTAATCACAATAATCTTACTGTGTCACGGGCAAGTTTTCCTTGTGTTGCAAATGAAAATATAGAAACATTAATTAATGAACTATGGAGTCTTTCATAACTTTGAATTTATGAACTTCCATGTTAAGTGTATGTGTTTTAAAGGGCCTCTACTCTGCGATCCCGAACCAGGCTTCGGAGAAGGAGAAAGGCACTTATTGTAGAAATGGGCATGAAATGTGTATGAAATCAAACGCGTGATTTCAGGGGTAATGATAATGCTTCAGCAGGGGATGTCAGTTTCCAGCATACATTCCCGAGAAAAAACAGTGACTTTCACAAAGATGACTGTGATAGAGGCAACGTCTCCGGCATGCGTTTGTTACTCTTCTGAATAATTCTATTGTTTAATACAGCGGTGGGACGTGGGCGGGCAAAGAGAAGCAAAGAAGAAAAATATCTGGGGGCCTTTTCAGCTGCTGCGGTGAGCTTGAGGACCAATGCCTAATAACGACATAGTTCATTAGAACAAGGATTTTCGTGGCTACAATATTCATTTGCTAAGTTGTAACAGTGAGGACGATTACAGCTGAGAAAGCAGTTGGAGGCAGTCGCACTCCTCCAAGGAGATTTACAAGGGCTGCCAACGGACCCTGCACAGCCCTCCCGGCCTGAAATCTCCCATCAAGGGCTTGTCACTGTCGCCAGCGACAGGCCGGGCTAGCAGGAGGTCCAGCCTCACACTCAGAGCCACGCTGGCCCGGGCACGACCTCCGGCAGCTTTGTTGCTCCCCTCCAGGCGGCCTTCGGGTGGCCCAGCTGCACACTCCGAGAAGACTTGCTGCTTTTGTGAACTCTCGCCTGCCTCCCCTTCCAAAACGTGAGGGCAAAGAATCCCACATAAACCCCTGCTCATTAAGAGGGAAGAGACCTCATGCTCATTAGCAGGCCTGGGAACCAAGCCTCTTTGAACCTCCTCCCTTTCAAGGCCATTAGCAGAGGCCTGCGCAACAGTGACAGGCATATTAGATGCAGCCCACTGCGGGCTGTGGGAGAATCGTGCAGTTCACCGGCTAGATGCAAGGTTCAAATCACACCCCGGTGGGGGGGGGGGGTGGGGGGGGTGTTTTCTCAGCCTGATTCGTAGGAAGGCTTCACATCCAAAGCTATGTTTAGTGGTTCTGACAATCAGCCTTTTTGTATTCACACCTCCATTTATTTACAAAATTCGCAATTTCTCGAATGCCCTGACCCTCTCTGAAACAGCATCCCTCAGAAATATCATGGGGGTGCTTTGGTTAAACTAATGCTCATCTTGCTATCAACTGAAGGGTAACTGATCATTAAAAGTGTAAAGTACGTGCTAAGCTTGTTAAAAATTAAAGAGCTGCTGGCTTCATCTTAAAGACCTCTCCAGCCATCCGCTAATGTTAACTACCTAAGAAAGGATAAATGGCCAGCTGAGATTTGAAATATTAGAGGTTTCTCATCTTTCCACAGCCTACAGTGGAAACCCCAGGGCTGCTGTTGTGAGAAACTTACGATCCCCACTTGGTCCCGGCCAACGCTTCCTCCAGATAGCTTGGAAGACATGGAAAGGTTTTACCTATGAATCATCATTTTGGTTCATCATGGAAAAAACAGAATTCTCTCTACATCAGATTTCTTCTCACTTCCCATCAGAAGCACGTAAAGGAAGAAGGTAGCCCCTTTGGTCTGCTTCGTTCTCAGGTGAAACAAAAACACCTACCGATGGATCTCAACAGGGGCTGAGCGTCAACTATGTCTGGAGAGTTTTGACCACTGTACTTTTAGGCAGGTGCCAGAATTCCATCCCGAAGCGGTGCAATCAGAATTTCTAGAGGTGACTACACTGCCGACCCCGATGCAAATGCTGACATTTTATTCAAGAGTCATTTACCGAATGCCAGGCACTGAGCTGGCTCGAGAAGCCAGATTCTGGCCTCCTCCTCATCCCCTTTCTATGACCATGGACCAAGCCAACAAACATCCTCTCCTACCTGGATGACCGCAGTATTTTTTCTAAATGGTCTCCTGGCTTCTGCTTACTCTTGCCGCCGCACCCCCCCACACCCCACCCCCACCCCCCGTAGTCTATCCTCCATTCAGAAGCCAGAGCCTGTTAAAACACGACAGAGCCTGCCTCGCCTCTGGCCTCTGCTCTACCCTCCAGGGGTTTCCCATCTCACTCAGGGAGAAATTCACCAGAATAAAACCAGCCCCAGAAAACAGACTCAGACAGTGACCTCATTTCCTCCCGTGGTACTGCTTGTTCTGCTCTGGGCACATGGTCTCCTTGTGATTCCTCAAGCACGCCATGCACGTCCTGTCCTGTCTCCCCTTAGCAAGGTCTCTGGAATGACTTGCCACTCTGATATCACCTTCTCTGTGAACCCACATGAAAGCAATTCCCGTAAGACCACCACAACCGCCCACCCATCGCGGCAACCCTTCTTCCCCCATTTCGGTTTGTTTTCTTCTATGACGTTCATCGCCGACATAGTCTATTAGATTGTCCGCTGCTCCGTCTCTCCCCGTGGCCCCAGCATTAGAATATCAGCTCTACGAGCAGGGACTTTGCTTTGCTCTTTGAGGGATGTACAGCCGGCACGGGAACAGCGCCTCGCACACAGTAAGACTTGGACATTCGCTGGTTGAGTTAATCCAAAGTACTGATGTTAGGGACGAAACCAAAAAGAATAAAACATAACCCTTGCTTTCAAGAATCTCTCAAATATATGAGAACAGAGGTCAGCAAAGCTTTTCTACCAAGGCCAAGACAGTAAATATTTTTGGCATTGCAGGCCAGACACCCTCTGTTGCAACTACTCAATTTTGCCCCTGTAGCATGCAAAAGCAGCCATACACACTACAGAAATGAAAGATCGTGGCTGTCCAATGGAATTATATTTACAAAAGCACGGAGCAAGCTGGTTTTGGCGTGCAGATCTTATTCTGCTGACCCATGTTTCAGAAGAGAGAAACATGGCCAGCCAGCCACAAGAGAAATGAAAAGCACCCTCAAAGAAGTATGAATAAAATGCTGCGCAGGCAACAATGGCCACACTGGGAGAGTAAGACTTCGACAAGCATGTACAAGTTCCGAGTGCTAACGGGAAATGCCACGCGATGGGATTTCACCCTGGCATCAATGGACACGATGTGAGTCAACGGCTCAGGGGCAATTTACGTAAGAATGATTTAATAGCAGCTGCTCAGACCTGGACCTTTTCTCTTCTATCGCCCTAGCACTTGGCGTGGCGCTTTATGCGAGTCTCCACGCTGTAAATGTTGGTTAATTATATTAAGTGATGACAAAATGTCTAGATGCAAAGTGAGGTTCAGCCAATTTTCTGAACCTTTGGCCTCTGTGCCGCCAGAAAGGAAGGGATTTTGATTTGATATCTACAGCGGATCTCATTTTTACTACTTTTATCCAGATTTTGCCATGGTAGTGATATTCTTGTTAAACTACTCAACAGTAAATTACTACTAAGCATGCATGCCATTCTCCCACCTTAAAAACAAATAGCACGGTTCATTTTCTAGCTTTCTTTAAAATCTTTTTTTGACAAATGAAAATGCCATTCATTCTTTCACCGAATACTGAAGTCCCTCTAGGTGCTGAGTCCTGGGACAAGCAATGGTAACACCTGCCCCGCCACCTCACAGCGACCTTCTGGTCTACCAGGGGAGCGAACATACAAACAAATGGTTTTCCAGCATGACAAAAGACATGCGCCAAAGAGCGGGGGAGAAGAGAATGGGGAAGCTTCCTGAAGGAGGGCAACATGCAAGTGGGCTTTTTGTTTGTTTGTTTGTTTTTGCGGTACGCGGGCCTCTCACCGCTGTGGCCTCTCCCGTTGCGGAGCACAGGCTCCGGACGCGCAGGCTCAGCGGCCATGGCTCACGGGCCCAGCCGCTCCGCGGCACGTGGGATCTTCCCGGACCGGGGCACGAACCCGCGTCCCCTGCATCGGCAGGCGGACTCTCAACCACTGCGCCGCCAGGGAAGCCCCAGCAAGTGGGTTTTAAAGATGAACAGGGGTTTCACCAAGCACATAGAGGTGTGGGAGTAGGGGCAGACTGTGTGCCAAATGTTATCTTTTTCTCTTCTCAACTCCAGTAATTTAATTTCCAGGCCTCCGATATATATATGGGGGGGGGGGAGCGATTCTTAGCTTTCACTACAATGGAAGGAAATCACACGTGCATATCATTGTCAGGAAATGCTATAGCTCTACATTTTTCTGAATGGGCTGATTGGTACTCATTCAGAGGAGGATGTCGGTCATCACGGGAAGCCTTGCAACAAACTGGGCACGGAAACAATTCACAGCTCACACCTCTACTCGTCCACCGTTTGTAGTTCAGAACAGGGCACAGAACACTGAATGAAAGGAGAGAGTTGCGTGGGTGGCCAGATAAGGTGGGACGATCTGCAGCTCTGCTGTTAGCTGTGCGTCCCTGGGTGAGTGTCCACAGATGTCCCCTCCAATTCACTCCAATCACATCCCTCAGCAGCAAAGTCTTTGGTCACAGGATGCAGAGTTAAGCTCTGGATGCTGGGAAGCACTGGGCACCAGACAGCTTTTCAGGAAACTTTCTTACAGATTCAAGACTTCGAAGGAAAGCACTTCTTTAAAATGGAAACTAGGGCTTCCCTGGTGGCGCAGTGGTTGAGAGTCCGCCCGCCGATGCGGGGGACGCGGGTTCGTGCCCCGGTCCGGGAGGATCCCACGTGCCGCGGGGCGGCCGGGCCCGTGAGCCGCGGCCGCTGAGCCTGCGCGTCCGGAGCCTGTGCTCCGCAACGGGAGAGGCCACGACAGTGAGAGGCCCGCGTACCGCAAAAATAAAAATAAAATGGAAACTGAGTAAATGGATATTTATTTTCCACACCTCTCCCCTTGCTCCTTTACCTCCACTCCCACCCCTCATTCTGTGTAGCACTGAGATCGGGCTTTGCTGATTTTCCTCTCTCTCCTCCAGCTAAGCAAAGCCTAGGTGTTTCAAAAGGGCCAGCCAGCCTTCCATCAAATAGCCATCCAGGCTGAGCCGCGTACTGCCTCCTCTGACACCTGGGCTCATGTCTTGCAGCGCCGTCTCTTTTCAGAATCCCAGTTCACCACTGACAGTACTTTGCTTCATTTACTGTGCGTGCTTCAATTCAGAGCGTGCATCTCATGGAACACATCAGCTTCCCTCCCAAACCCATCTGCCTTCCAGGCCTCCTGGTATCTCCTCACGGTGCTTCCATCCTGCTGATCAGCACAAGTCAGAGACCCGCCTCATTTTCTACTCCTACCTTTCTGGGGCAGGCACAGGAATGCCCCCCGCCCCAAGGCCGGCCACATCCTAATACCTGACACCTGTGGATGTTTTACGTTACGAGGCAAAGGGGAGATCAGGTTGCAGATGGATTTAAGGTTGTCAAGCAGCTGACCTTGAGACAAGGGGATTAGCCTGGATCATCCAGGTGGACTCAATGTCATCACGAGGGTCTTTAAACGTGGAAACGGGAGGTAAAAGAGTAGAGTCAGATGATGCCACGTGAAAAAGACCTGACAAGCTATTGCTGGCTTTGAATATAGAAGGAGGCCACAAGCCAAGGAATGTGAGAAGCCTCCAGAAGCTAGAGAAGGCAGACAAACAGATTATCCTCTAGAGCCTCCAAAAGGAATACAGCCCTGCAGATACCTTGATGATAGCCCAGTGAGACCAGTGTCAGACTGATGACCCCCAGTGCTGTTTAAAGCCATCAAGTTTGTGGTAATTTGTTACAGAATCAATAGGAAACTGTACACTCTCCTTCCCCCAAATCCAAACCATGAGCCAAGACACGTAAATGTCAAACCTCAGTAGTTCTTTGACCGGTTTCTCTGTTCTCACCGCCTCCGTGTTGATCAAGATCTTTACTGCATTCCAAGACTATTGCCAAAAAGAAACGAACAAACAAAAACGAAAACCTCCACACAAAAATATCTCCTAATTTGATTTATTACCTCCAATCTTTCGTCTTTCAGTTTCACCTTTGCAACATGCTTCCAGCATCGTAACTTTTTCTGCTCACTTCTCTTATTTTTTTTTTATTTTTTATTTTTTATTTATTTATTTATTTTTTTGCGGCATGCGGGCCTCTCACTGTTGTGGCCTCTCCCATTGCGGAGCACAGGCTCCGGACGCGCAGGCCCAGCGGCCATGGCTCACGGGCTTAGTTGCTCCGCGGCACGTGGGATCTTCCCGGACCAGGGCACGAACCCGTGTCTCCTGCATCGGCAGGTCTGCTCACTTCTCTTAAAGGCTCAAAACACCGAGCAGCTCCCTGCTGCCCAAAGTTTGAGTCCTGACATCTGATCTCCTTTTTCAAAGCCGTGCCCAACTTTCTCCCGAACTGCTTCTTTAACCTTACTCCCTACCACTCACCTCCTGTACCAGAGACCCAGTAAATGGGACCATTTTCTGTTCTTAGCAATTGCCCTTGCTTTTCTTCCTAGCACAGATCATTTTCACCCCTGTGAGGTTTTTTGTTTTGTTTTGTTTCATGTTCATTTTCTTGTTTTTGTTTTCTGGTTTTTAAAAAATGACAGCCGAACCTCCTAGAAGCCCAAAGAGCCCTGGCCACTCTTGTATTTGGGGATTTCATACTAAACAAAGAAGAAATGTTTCAAAAGATGGCTCTAAATAGTGTGACATGTTTACAATTAGCCAAGTAAAGCTTTTAGCTGAAAAACACAAAACAAAATAACTACCCTATTCACAAAATAACTAAAATATTTATTTGAAAGTAGTATTTCCTAGTACACAACGGAGTGGTCAGTAATGAGACTCAGGTTTAAAGTTATACGAGTCATCTTCTTTCATCATTCATTCAACAGAATCAGATTAGCTCTGGGACCGATACACGCAGGCATGTGTGAGCACAAACGCGAATCTCACATGGAGGTAACATTCATAGTCAAAACTTGACACCGGGCTTCCCTGGTGGCGCAGTGGTCGCGAGTCCGCCTGCGGAGGCGGGGGACGCGGGTTCGTGCCCCGGTCCGGGAGGATCCCACGTGCCGCGGAGCGGCCGGGCCCGTGAGCCGTGGCCGCTGCGCCTGCGCGTCCGGAGCCTGCGCTCCGCAACGGGAGAGGCCGCGGCGGTGAGAGGCCCGCGTACCGCAAAAAAAACAAAAACAAATAAAACCTTGAGACCAACAGAAAGACTGCTAGAGAGCTAGCGGTGAGGGCTGTACGGGTGACAGCACCTTGGCACCCAGGTGACGGTGAAGGTAATCTGGCTGATCCAGCTGCCTGCGCAGACGCCCCCTTGCTCCCTCTGGGCTCTAGGTATCATCATCCTGAGCTGGCACTCATCCCAGGAGGAGGGCTTTTCACCGGAGGGAGAAGGGCTTTCTTTTGTCCAAGGTACAGGATACGGAAGGAAACAAACTGGAGGAGAAAGTTCCCAGTGGAAAAGGAAGGGCACTGGGGACTTAAAGGGTTCAGATGTGGGGTTCAGGCTAGAGAAGGGAGATGGCTGGACTCAGGATGGGCGCCCTTATGGATCACTGTGATAGGCCAGGGAGATGGAAGTGAAGAGGGTTCATATCTGTGTTCATATCTCTCTCTCTCTTTTTTTTTTTTTTTTTTTTTTTTTTTGCGGTACGCGGGCCTCTCACTGCCGTGGCCTCTCCCGTTGCGGAGCACAGGCTCCGGACGCGCAGGCGCAGCGGCCACGGCTCACGGGCCCGGCCGCTCGGCGGCACGTGGGATCTTCCCGGACCGGGGCGCGAACCCGCGTCCCCTGCATCGGCGGGCGGACTCTCAACCACTGCGCCACCAGGGAAGCCCATATATCTCTTGGATTCATCTTTTTGGCCCCCTCCTGTGAAGTAAAAGGCAAAACTATTCACCTGACAAGTCAACGCAGAGAAAACATTTAACCCCCTGCCTATGCTGTCACAACCCTTGCCACCATCCTGCTCGGGAGCTGATTTTAGAATTGCACAACTTTATTGCTTGGAGTCTCTCCTGACTTCTGCTATGACTTAATGAAGATAACCTGCATGTTGAAGAAACATCTAGGACCCCTGTGAGGATGGCATGCATTGCAAGGTTTACTCCATGGTCAAAGTCAATGAGCAGACCTTCCAGTTCAAAACCCCAGTAGTATGGAAATTTTACCCATATAATCAAGAACTGAGCAAGGATTACGAATCTCCAGACCAAGTGCATTCTATGAATGCAATCACCCACTAGCATAAGGAGATATTCAATTGTCAGCAGGTCATTCCTGCGTTTTTTATTCCAAATTTCTCTTAACGGAGACGTTGACGTTTTAATCATAAGGTAAATCCACCTCTCAGTGCTTCCCTACAATGTATTCTATGTCATGTCCGCATACTCCATCAACAATAATAATTTTTCTAATTTGGAGTATATGAAAAAGAATATGCATTCTAGCCACCTATAATTTTTACTTTCAGTCCCTCACTTTGTAAGCTCTGAAAACCATCACTATGAGGGAAATTAGTGTGTCACTGGACCAAGGAATAAACTTGGATACCAACACTGGGTGGCCTGTGGTCAACTGTTAATATCAGGTGGCTCTCAGCCACCTCCTGGATGATTCTCCAGGACTTCCTCCATTTTTCTCCCCCCAAATATCCTCTGGAGTATGGAAACTAAGCTTGCTGTTAACCAAAACATATGTTTTACCAAAACGTAACTGAGATTGCAAACACCATCAAAACTGCACGTTACACCAAGCCACATAAAAATGGTTTGGTAAAAGAAATTCCTAAAAGTGTTGTGAAAAAGAGACAGAGACAGAAATGCTATGCATACATTTAATTCTTTAAGAATTAAAAGAATTCTTTTAAATTTCAGAAACAGGATCAAGTCAATTTCCTATCCTCTCTCTCCTCACATGAGTAATTAAGGTTGAGATGACTTACTGCCCTCTGGATTTTTGCTATGAGATTATCTCTATTACAGAGCCACAGGTGGAGTATCTTGTTTTAAGGACTGTGGAACCATGTTTTTATCTTGGATCAGCAGAAATACAGACTGTCAGAGGACTAAATACTTGGGAAAGGGGAAACACTGGAATTGAACCTCAGTTGGAGAGGCAGGGTTTACAACAGAGACTAAACTCAGAAAGGACGTGGTCTCATCTCAGATAAATATAATCTCCAAACCCCAAACATGACCTAACAGAAACTCAGTAAAAACTGGGTGCTACACCCCAGATGAATTCACCAGAAATCGAGTATTTTAAAAAACAGGAAAAAAAAAAAACACAGAATAGGGCTTCCCTGGTGGCACAGTGGCTAAGAATCCCCCTGCCAATACAGGGGACACGGGTTCGAGCCCTGGCCGGGGAAGATCCCACGTGCCGCGGAGCAACTAAGCCCGTGCACCACAACTACTGAGCCTGCGCTCTAGAGCCCGCGAGCCATAACTACTGAGCCCACGTGCCACAACTCCTGAAGCCCGCGCTCCACAACAAGACAAACCGCGACAATGAGAAGCCCGCGCACCGCAACCAAGAGTAGTCCCCGCTCCCCGCAACTATAGAAAGCCCGTGCGCAGCAACGAAGACCCAACACAGCCAAAAACAAAAACAAATAAATAAATAAATTTATTTTTCAAAAACACAACATAATACAAGCACTCAACGTCTGCACATTCAATCCTGGTGTAGTATTTAACTTTGAGTTATAAAAACCACACAGTAAAAATACTACCAGCAAGCTACTTTACAGATTAGTGTCCTGGCTGATTTGAGAAGCAGGTGAGTCAGTAAATGCACAATAAAACAGAGCCATGGGATGATGGAAAGAGTGACAAGAGAGATTCAATTGAATTTAATGGCATTCTGAAAGACTAGAAATTGAAACCACCACGTAGGCAAATTACGGCAGAGAACAGGCAAATGCAAAAGGGCTCTTAAAGCAACAGTATAAATAATACATGGAATAGGCACAGGTGAAAACAGAAGTGATCCCGTAACATTCTATAGGTAACGCCTCTGAACTATCACTGTTGTTGACCTCCGACTGTCAGCACACTCAAATTCATTATGAAAGAGGAGTAAAAAATTTCTGCCAACCAAGTTGTAGGAGACCAGAGGGACTGATAGGGGGAAAAGGGGACAAGAAGATAAGCACGGAGGCAGTAGCCTCAAGTTTTAAAATAACTAATGAGTACAAGAGATATTTTTAATCGCTTGTCATTTCATCTTCATCTGCATTCTAAGGAGTGCTGAAGTTCAAATGTTTTACCTGATACCTGAACTGAGAACCAGGAAAGACTTTTAATTTCACCCAACAGCCACCTGGTGGAATTCATGCAAATTGAATTAAACTGTTCACAAACCCTTTTCTGTCCTTCCACGTCTGTCTAGAACATGCTCATTTTTTAATAATTGGATCTCTAGGACATTCTTTAAAATAATCACATACTCTCTTGCCCATGCAACCTGATTAATAATGAATGAACATTCCTGCAAAGAATCACTTGGAAAGCCTGGCAGATGTCTTTAGGGACATGAAGCCTTTAATGATAAAAATTAAAGAGAAATGGGAGCTAGGTCACACCGTCTGGTTATTTTAATTGAAACCCAGTCGTCCAAATTTACTTAACAGAATGCTTAAATACACCTTCTGGAGTTCATTTATACCAGCAGACAAGCAAAAAGACACAAATGGCGACGGCAAAAAGCAATCCCGATTTCTGGAGGAACAACGGCCCGATTCTGCCCTGTCTTAACAGTGAAGAAACCCCTTCAACAGTCTCAGAAACGCAATTTGTTCTCCTGAAAGACGGATCAACAGGTTAAAAACAGGAAATAGAACATTCGTCCTTAAGAGTTCTTTTAGCATCTCTCCAGATTCTTACAAAAAGATTGCCTTGAATACCCACCAATGGACTGCACCCTAGTTCTTTTTGAAGAAACATCGCCGTAGGCAGAGGATGGGGACCCACGAAATGACAGACAGGCCACCGAGACCAGGTGGTGGGTGGCAGGCAGTGCCGGAGCGGTCCTGTGTGTCTGTGCGAGCGTCAACGGTGAAACACAACAGGAAAGTCGACGCGACAATTCCAGGAAGGCCAGCTCCGCGCCCTCCACCCCGCCAGGGCTGCTGAGCTGAAGAATCAAAACTCCCTCTTGCTTTCGAACTGCCTTTTCCTCGGACCCTGCCGTGGCTTCCCTGGGCCCTGGCCCACTCAGTGCTCATGTGAACCAAATGAAAAGGCAGCTCAGGACAGGTCAACACCCACTGCCTTGTCTCCCCCACCCCGAAATCATGACTTGGCACCAGGACCTGTACCCTCACTGCTCACAGGGACCAGCAGTGGGTCAGTGTCCGACAGCTGAGCGCCGGATGCCAGCTTTCCACACTGGCACCAGGAGCCATCCCACGCCAGCTCCCGGGGTCACCAACGGGCACTGGCTTCCCTTGCGTTTTGATCCTTTCGGCCTCCTCCTGAGCGCATGATCACATTATGCTCTGGACGCTGCTTTGTTTGTTTGTTTTTTTAATAATATATTTCTTACGTTGCATCTATCTTCTGAATTAAAATGTACCACCTAGGAGAAGTTTTTTTTAACGCTACATCAGGAAGCGTGATCTCTTGTAGAGACACAATAAAGCAGAGTCATTGTTTCTTTGAGAAAGAGAGATCTAAATTGCAATCTATCACCCTGAGAAACAACTGAAAATATACATATGAAATATACATGTATGTCTATACACCCACAGGCAAGCTTTACATATATACACTACATACACATATATGGACATAGTACATATAATACAAGCATAAACAAACACACAAAGCAAATCTGGGACGGGTGTCCCAAATTTCAGTCTCCAGAATGGCAAAGCAAGAGTGAATCGAGAATGGAAAGTAATCGTTTAAAAACCGATTGTCTGAAGGAAGAAAGGGAAGTAGTCTTCCTCAAAGCAAAAAAAAAAAACAAAAAAAAACCCCTGCCCTGCGCTGCGGTTCTGTCAAGGATGTTGCTTATCGCACTGCACACGGCAAAAAACTGCAACTAAAATAAATCGACAAAAAAGTGTAAAAAAAAACCCAAAAACCATTTAAAAACCCACACTGCTTGCGAACCTGCACAATTCGATTTGTAAACCAGACATTTGGACTCCACCAAAGGTGTTTAAAGAACATTTTTTTTTTTAAACTTTAAAGAACATTCTTGATACAGGGCCAGCAGGAGGCAAGAACAGCTTCCCCGTGTCACCTGATTCGCACGTTGTGACACCTACTTTCATGCCACTGCAACCCCTCATGGTAAACCAAAGCACGCCTCTCATGTTTGGACATAAAAATGCAAACATACATTTTCTTGTGTCTCTACGAATCATAATTTCATTTGTCTTTTAACAATAAAAAAGGGGTCACTCCATTTCACCTACAGATGACCGCGCTAAGGAGTCCTCACGGTACATGGAAGGGGCACACATACATCATCCAATAGAACAAAAGAACTGTTCATCAAGAGATTTGAAAGCACCGCTTTTGTTAAAACAACATTAAAATTGTCAAGACTTCTCCAAGACATTTTGGCGTTGTGGAAAAACTAGCCTGAAACATCAGGAAACATTTACTCTGCCCCTCAAAAACCAAAGAAAATGATAAACAACAACAAACTCTATCATCTTCTAGACAGCATAATCTGACCACCTCAACAGGAAGTTTCCCACTGTCGGGGGGTCTCCGACATTTCGTAGCTTTTAGAGTTTATGTTAAGAAAGAAAGCATCCGGTTTTACAGACAAATGGAACCTATTTTGCACTAAATTGAAAATGACGGATGTTTTCCAGGTCTGTGCTGTACCGGGTGTCAGGCAAGAATTTGGTTCTGAAGGCCGTGAGAGCAGACTTGAAAGAGAAGGGAGTGAGAATGTGTCACATCTAGTCTCCGGACAAAAATCTAAATCGAACCTTCTGGAAGAGCAGGCCCAACAGCTTGGTGGTGGCAGAAATGGAGGCCACTGAGTCCTGTGAAACCAACCACAGAGGAAAAGTGCTCCAACGCTGCCTTCCCTGAATGCTTCTCCAAGTGTATATTCATAGTTCAGTAGGCACTTCCACATACATTAACAGAACTATTTCTATGTCTATATAAAATCCTATGAAAAAAAAAATCCTATGTATGTCTACAGTGTTATTAGTTCTTGGAGCCATATATAAACATGCATGTGGATACATCTGTACACACCCACACACACATACATGTACAAAAGCACCTTTGCAAAATTCCGTGGGACTTGCTAGTATTCACTCTTCACAAACCTCTGGGTTATCGCATCCCTCCTGCATGAGAAAAACTTTCCTTCCTCTGTGCGAAAACAGAAACCTGTAAATAATTTATATATGAAAACCCAAAACAAAACAAACAAATGACCAAAAATCATCTGCCACTCCTATTTGAAAAGGGTGACCTGGAAAGCAGCAAAAACCACCCAAGAGGTCTAGTCTCTGAAGGACGAGACCAGTGGAGCTGGATTTTGACAGTAAGAAAATCCCACCTGGAAAACTGCACATTCTCCCCTTTCCACGTGCACTCAGGTAATGGCGATGTTACACAGGAACTACTTTTTATTGTAAGAAGAAATTCTCTCAAATATGATAGCTCCTTTTCTCAAAGGAAATCGCTTTTCCTTCCTCTCCGTTTCAAAGCTAGCCACACACAAACCGCCAATGCTCACAAGACCCTGAAGCTACTTTGCGATCGTAAAAAATAAAGTAACCTTGCTACACAACTCCCGGTTAACTTTTATGAAGAACATGTTTTTAAACATTTCCCATGATCACTCAAGCCCTACAGTCAGGGGATGCAGTCTTTTGGTTTTTTTCAAGGCAACAGAAGGAGGAGGGACTCTTTTGTTCTGAGTTGTTATTGTAAAGCACCACACGAGGGACGGGGCACATGGGAACAGGGCAATGAAAAGGACAGGAGTGGTGACAAACGAAAACAGGATATTAAGAACAGTGTCGGAACTGGGTGTCCCGACAGAACAAAGGCAGGAGGCTTCTTGGGAGAAATATGAGCAAAAATACCTTGAACTGATTTCAATGCTAATGGATGAACTCGTTTTCCTGGCAGCAAGAGACCTTTAAGTCCGGGGCAGTAAAATTAGGTTATCATACACACACAGAGTATCATAAAATTAAAACTGCTTTCAAATCACACTAAATCACCCACTTTTCAACGTGTGATTCACTTCTTGAAAATTCTAGATCTATGTTTTGCCCCATCTAAAATAAAATACTTTTTTGTTAGATAACTGAGCTAACTTAGTATGTATTCTGAAGGAAATCAAATTTTTTGATTAGCATACTCTAACCTACATTTTAAAGATAACCTTTAAATAGAGCTTTCCAGAACTCCCAGAGAAGCTAAGGAATGGGTTCTACACTTTGAGAAACAATCGCTGCAACTAACTTGCTAACATTAACATAACAGCCAGGTTTTGTCAAGTCATGCTTTTATCATCTTACGCTCTTCTTCTGACGCCAATTCTGCTAAAGCTGCTAGTAGGACAATGGACTTAAGAAGATCATTGGAGTTTATATCTAGTTTATGGGATTTATCACACAACAAGAATTATTATTATTTGCAGTCTCTAAGCTAAAGGGGTTTAGAACAGTAAATAATATACCCTACCTCGCATTGCATCTAAAATTGCAAGCTTTTTCCTTCTTCTCTATGTTCTACTATTCTTCTTTTTTCCTGTCCCCATCCTTTCCTTCTACTGTGAGATGAGAGATGAACGGATAGGCTTTCGTCTTTCAGATCATGCATATCATCCGCCTTTCTCTTTGACGTGTTGTCAGAAAACTCAGGGTTAAGCCCTGAGTTCAGGTGGCCCAACTGTTCTCGGTCTAGTTTTGGGGTGAGGCCATCGGTGCGGTGTCGTGCAAAGAAACGTGTACCTCGACACCAAATAAACCTGAGTTCAAACCCTGGCTCTGCCATTTCCTAGCAAAAGCGGGCAGGAGCCAGCTATGCAGTGTATCTTACACTCACAGATCCGCTTCCTATCTTCTGCAGCTTCCTTATCTGCAAACTGTGACAATGAGAGCCATCTTGAAGGGTCCTTTGAGGATTAAGTTGTGAACCAAAGTCTTACAATTGCCTGGCAAAACTGTAGCTCTCACGTTCTTCTTCCCCTCTTGTCCTGAATCATCTCTTCCCACTTTCCTTTCAATAAATTCATTACCTGTAATTTTTAAAGCTGGAAACCTCTTCAAAGCACGTTCGGAAGCAGGAAGGCTACAAATCCATTTATTCATTCAATAGCGTTCACTGAGTGTCTTATGTGAGGAAGAGTATGAGTGATAATTCCTATTATTAATGTGAATTACTCGTTAATAATGGTCTTCACAAAGGCAATCGCATCGATTTCCTAGACTTGGATATACCTCTATTCATTACCACTGGATCGCCTATCATGATCTTGAGGCTTCAGTTCTCTGCGCTCCAGTGAAGTTCTCTGAACTTCTCTGAACTTCTCCAGTTCTCTGCGCTCCATTTCCCATACGCATCCTTTGCCAGAATTTTTGATTTTGCAGGACTTAAGGGACCCTGGTATGGGGTGGGGCATGTGAGACCATCAAGAACAGTGAAGGGTTTCAGATTTCTCCCACTTGCAAGCTAATCAGTTAGCCTCCTGGTTTCAGGGGTGCTGGCAGGAGACACCGCAGCTGACCAGGGGTACAGAAACGTGAGAGATCCATGGAGAATCATTCTCCAAGACACAGCTCCCGTTCCCTGGGCTTTCTAGCATTGATGGCAGAGGCAGCTAACTTGACCTGAATGACCTCTGCACCATGGAAGACCACAGGTGAGAGGAGCTCATAAGAAAGTGTTCCAGGGAATTCCCTGGCAGTCCAGTGGTTAGGACTCGGCACTCTTACTGCTGAGGGCCCGGGTTCAATCCCTGGTTGGGGAACTAAGATCCTCTAAGGGCAGCTGACAATGCACCAGGAAAACTGGCAGAGAGCAGGTACGCCCCACCCACAGGTTTTGCCCCAATACACAGAGCCCTTAATAACTTCCTTATTCATCCCAAATCAGCCTGTATCTGGTCTGGAACTTCAACTCTTCACTACTCTTAACCTAAACTCATTTTAAGAGTTTGGAAGAATAAGCCAGTTTTGTTACGTTTATGACATTAGAAATCCTATACGTACATTACTTTGGCTTTCTTTAAGCATGAAAAAAATTCTTTTAGAATTACTTTTGGAGTATAACCAGAGAGAAAGTCACTTCTCTGATTATTTTTTCATGCAACGGGTGTTTCTGAGGTTTTGCTGTGTGCCAGGCACTGATGGAGGCCTCAGGAATGCACTGCTGAATATGGCAGCAAAGGTGAGCCCTGAGAGAGCTTACATTTTAACAAGAGAAACATAAAACGGACCAGAAAATGGGCGAGAAAATATGATTTCAAAGAACCATACAGAAAATGAAAGAAACAAGAAGGATGACCTGATAGAAGGCAGAGGAGTAAGTGCAGGTCTGCTTTAGCTAGGAAGATATTTCTACTCTGACCTGCATAGGCTTTGCTGATATTTTGGCTTTTTCCCCTGCCCATAAACAAGCAAAGAACATCTTAATTTCAGGATAAAACTTTCCAGCATTTGAGCAGAGACTTGTGATTTAATTTCCCAAGTTGTTAAATATTTAGTTTCAGATTTCCTTAAGGAATGATTTCTTTTTCAAGGACATTAAAATCCAACTTTGACTATTTCGTTTCTTTTTCTTTTTTTTTTTTTTTTTTCCTCACATCTTCTCAGGCTCTATTCTCTATCTAATGTTCCATCTTAAAAGTTCAGGGCTGGAAGGTAACTCTGTTTTTGGTTTTGTTTTGTTTTTTTGTTTTTTGCGGTACGCGGGCCTCTCACTGTCGTGGCCTCTCCCGTTGCGGAGCACAGGCTCCGGACGCGCAGGCTCAGCGGCCACGGCTCACGGGCCCAGCCGCTCCGCGGCACGTGGGATCCTCCCGGCCCGGGGCACGAACCCGCGTCCCCTGCATCGGCAGGCGGACTCTCAACCACTGCGCCACCAGGGAAGCCCAGGAAGGTAACTCTGAAGTGATCTGAAACCATGACCTCATTTGACAGATCAGATCAAGGCTGGCCATATAAATATAAAGTGAGTCACAATGGTAATTTTAAATTTTCTACTAGCCACAGTTAAAAAAGTACAGTAAAAAGAAATAAGTGAGATTAATTATATATTTTAATCAACCCAAAACTTCGGGAATAGTA
The DNA here is from genome assembly GCF_026419965.1 of Kogia breviceps. NCBI lineage: Eukaryota > Metazoa > Chordata > Mammalia > Artiodactyla > Physeteridae > Kogia > Kogia breviceps. The sequence goes on along the minus strand of NC_081330.1, from coordinate 127,067,829 downwards.
TCATTTCAATGTGAATTCAATATAAAATGTACTGAGCTATTCATATTCTTTTTCTCATTTTAAGTATCTGAAATTGAGTATGTATTTTACATTTACAGCACACTTCAGTGAGGGCTAGCTGCATTGCTGGGGCAGAGTTGCCAACTGTGGCTAGTGGCCACTGCTGGGATGGCACAGGATTATAGCAACCAAGTGTAGGGGGAGCAAATGACTTGCTTAAGGTCATAAACTAGTTGACAACAGAGCCAGTCTCTTGATCCTTGCTCTGATGCTTTTCTTGAAATAACGTCTGATTCTGACAGTGATGATCCTTAGGATGTGCCTTGAAGTGGAAAATGGATTGTGTGAACCTAGAATGATTTGGTGGTGAAAATCTATAATGGTTTTAGTGTAAGGCTAAAAAGGTTATACCTTCCAGTAGCTTCTGTTTTATGACATTATTGTTGTAAGAGGAAGATTGTGACCAGAAAATTTTATTTCCAGTGATATTGATGGACAAAAGAAGTTACTTTGAATTGCAGTGTGAATATCTGTCTTCTTTCAGATCTATTTCGTTAGTCTATTATCTATGTCACTGTCTAAGTACTAGGAAATTACTGCTTATTTCCATGAAAATCTATCAAAATGTACATTTTAACAGTGGCTTGTATGTGGGAGGAGATCACTGTAGCTTCTCCATCTATGCTTCATGACCAAGCCTCAGGGCTTGGCTCTGGCCTTGCTTTTTTTTTTTTCTTTTTGCCGTGCCATGTGACATGTGGGATCTCAATAATCCATGCCCCCTGCACTGGGAGTGCGGAGTCTTAACCACTGGACCACCAGGGAAGTCCTGGGCTCTGGCTTTAAAACTCCCATTATATTAAGCCTGTTTCAGGACTACCTCTGCATGTGGGGCTCCATAGATAAAGCCTTGGGGGTCTAAAAGTTCCACACCTAATTCTGAAGTATGAAATCTGATTCAGGCCAAAATAAACATTCCCCAAATCTAAACTGCATTATAACAACTTTGACTATTTCTAACATGAAAACACAAAGTGATGAATTATTGGAAATCAGTGACCTCTCTGTTTACCTGATCAATGCAGTTTGAGAGAGAAAAGCCACACTCACACAGTGGGCCCCCCAAAACAGGAATTATGTAGGGTAATTAGAATTCTCTGAATGTCTGAGTGTTTGGTGGCAGGAGTTAAACCGAAGTTGAAAGGAACCATGGACATGCAGTTAAGGTTACAGAGAAGGGTGTGAAGGAAATTCATTGAGGCGCTTCAAGAGTCATTGCTTTTCTCTGGACTTACCTGTTTTTGTCTCTCTAGGAGAAGAAATTTCAGAAAGGAAAGGGAAAGAAGTGAGGAAACAGCACAGGGGAAATGAACAGCCAGGGCTTCATGACTGGAGGATCAAAGATGAGTTAATACTAGAAGGTCCCAATGCCTAAGAGCCCTGTTGGGGTCTTACTGACAATAACAGCATTAACAAAAGCTACCTCAACAGAAGGAAATTCACTGGCTGGTAGAACTGGAATAGCTGCCAGATCATGATCGTTAGACCCCATCGCTTCAAGAAGAGGCTAGAAGGCTAGAGACACCACAGAGTACTGTCATGGGAGAATAAAGAGTTGCTACTGTAGCTACAGCAGAGGCCAAGGCAAGGGTTTGGGGAAGTCTGCGTGGAGGCCTGTCAACCACTCCACACGGAAACACACAAGAAGGTTTAGGAGAGGATGGAGTGGCGAGGTACAAAGCTAACAATTCTCGGAGAGTGACATATCCCCAAGCCAAAGGCTTTTGGCCTAAAAGCCAAGATTTAAACGGTTTCTTTGAGGTCTTGATAATTCTGCAAAAAGAAATATGTAAAACGTGTACATATTTGTGATCCACATGAAAACAAATCCCATAAATGCTATAAGCCTTCTTCTAATGACTTTTAAAAAAATTCTCTCAAGGCAGGCTAAACTCTGAGATTCTTCTTGCATTATCAGAATATGTTTCCTTGTTATATTTTTGAGAGGTATTATAAATGTAATTGTAAATGTAATTTATAAAAGAGGAAGTCACAATATTACCTTGGAATTAATGTCAAATGGTATGATCTTAGGGTCTTGTTTGTGGTACAGAATTATGTGAATCTTAAAGAAAAAAAGGTTCATTGTAAGCTAATAAGTGTGCATTTCATCTTGTACATTTCATCCTTTCATTGGATCAAATTCTGTAAGAAGGTGGCTTTTTGAATCTAAGAAAAGGCGACATTCAAAGGACTCAGTACCTGAGATGCAATCTAGGGCTTAAAAATTCACTTATGAAAAAAATGTCTAGCTTTGAGAACAGTGACCTTTCCAGGTAGCTAAGCTATCTTCAAGTGGAAATATATTTATTTTGATAATAAATCAAAAACAAGTTTTAATGTCTGATTTACCATCTTTACAATAAGGATTGCTGGGTTATCCCTTGTTGCATAGTTTCTTTAGCTTGTCCTTATTTAAATCAACATCCACTAGATTCAGGACTTGGCTCCAAACAATCCTGCCGGTTGTGTCTACATCTATTCTTTCCATTACAAATTCCTCCAAGTGACTCTCCCTCATAAATGGATGCAAATATTCCGTTTCACAACTCTATTCATTTTCTTCTTTAGAATACAGATTGGGAAATCGCTCACTCCTGGGGTGCTGGGCAAAAGGTGTTAAGACAAGGGTAGTGTGACTTCCCAGAAGGGAGCTTTGTGGTGTCTGAGCCACTGCCAGGCAACCTCCGACCAGCATCAACGGCCAAAACATCACGGTCCAAAGAGGGGCGCTCTGCTCCTCACGTCGCCCCAGCCTATCAGCATCCAGAAGCAATTCTTTGCATGGGTGCTTCTTCATCAAGATCCTGACTGGCAGCTCCGAGGATTAAACTCAGGTCCTTTATGCACATTAGCCCCCTGGAGTGTTGAACTCCAAAACCTCTATTTTCTCCCCTGAGTCTACCCAGTATCTCACAAAACCCTACTTAGCCACTGTGTTACACAGCTTTTCTCATTCTGGGTTAGTAAAAGAAAACAAAACAAAACACCAGACCCTACAACAATTTGATGGAGATGGTAATGATGGAGCGTTTGGGGAGGAGTGGGCAGATTCCACGTTCTTTCAGAGCTGAGGCTTGGGAACCCATTTCCCTTCTTTATCATTAAGACTTCGCATTCTCATCAGCAGAATCTTGTTGACAATGGCACAAACGATCAACCGGCTGAATGAAAACTGTGTGTTTTGTACGTGTATACGTATACCCATTAAAAAAAAAAAAAGACCTCAAAACTAGGGAATGAAAATCAAGACCAGCGTCTTCTTAATCAAGCAGAATTTCCTGCTTAGTGACTGCATTAAAAAAAAAAAAAAAAAGACCATCTGGCCTCTCTGCTACTTGAGGGTTTTCCCTTCTCACTTCCTGGTTATCTTTAGCAGAACATTATAATTTCACTTATAAATTCTTTTTACCACGATGCCGTTTCCTTCTGTGCACTACTTTAAGAAACAGAGGAAAAAAACATTGTTCTATCTCTAGGAAAACACTCCTCAGTTCTAAATGGCAGGTTTGAACCGGGAAAACTATACTTAAGATGGAAGTCAAATCATAGTGAAAGCATTGTCTACTCATATTTCTTTAAATATAAACGGCACTGCCAGGGAGCTCTATTTCTCTATAGATGTACAGATGCATAGATATGTATCAATGTAGATCGATATATAATAATAATTCAAGTCCAAAAGCAAAAAGCCACCACTGCCCTGCTCATTTGAGGTGTTCACTGTCCTTAAACACTCTTCAAGAAATAAGTCAGAAAATGGAAGAAGCAAACTATTATATAGAGAATGGAGAAACAGGGCTTCCCTGGTGGCGCAGTGGTTGAGGGTCCGCCTGCCGATGCAGGGGACGCGGGTTCGTGCCCCGGTCCGGGAAGATCCCACGTGCCGTGGAGCAACTGGGCCCGTGAGCCGTGGCCGCTGAGCCTGAGCGTCCGGAGCCTGTGCTCCGCGACGGGAGAGGCCACGGCGGTGAGAGGCCCGCGTACCGCAAAAAAAAAAAAAAGAGAATGGAGAAACAACAAGGTCCTACTGTATAGCACTGGGAACTATATTCAGTACTCTGTGATAAACCATAGTGGAAAAGAATATGAAAAAGAATGTACATATACATGTATAACAATTGTTGTACAGCAGAAATTAACACAACATTGTAAATCAACTATACGTTAATAAAATAAATTAAAAGAAAATGGAATTCACTTCTGCGTGGGACCTAAGACTACAATAAAAGTACAGTCAAACTTCAATGAATTGAAATTCTCTGGAAATAGAAGAATTCTGGTTAATTTAATTTTCTGGTTAACTGAACTCCAAATAGAACCCTTTTTAAAAAATAAATCTCTGTTGAAGCATTCCTAAAATGCTTGAGTCCACTTTAGTTGCATAACTACCAACCATATACTAGATCTAATTGAAAGATTCTTAGGAATTCCAAATTTTATTGTTCCTTGAGATCATCATTATAAAAAGACCTTTTTTCCCCTTTAGTCATAAACAGAGAAGATTTAAGAGATCGAGTTGAATGTATATTTGTATCCATGACAATCGATTTTCACATTAATCCAAAATATCATCTTTTTTCCTTGGATCTCTTGGAAAAGTATAACATAGAAAACTGTGGTTAATAGACAGGTTTAATTATTTTGGCAAAATTCAGGTAAGTTGAGGTTTTTGCATGTTTTCGTGCTAAAGGAAACGTAAAAAAACTCCTTCTCTACCTGATGTCCAATAAGTATAAAAAATAATTTTTAAAAAGTTTTTTAAAAAATTTATTGGAATATAGTTGATTTACAATGTTGTGTTAAAGTGTACAGCAAAGTGAATCAGTTACACATATACACATATCCACTCTTCCTTAAAAGAAATAATTTTAGGGACCTCCCTGGTGGCCCAGTGGTTAAGACTCCACACTCCCAATACAGGGGGCCCGGGTTTGATCCCTGGTCAGGGAACTAGATCCCGCACGCCGCAACTAAAGATCCCGCATGCCGCAACTAAAAGATCCCGCATGCCGCAACTAAAGATCCCCGCAGGCCGCAACTAAAACATCCTGCATGCCGCAACTAAGACCCAGAGTGGCCAAATAGATAAATATTTTAAAAAATAATTTTAATATAGTACTTCCAATCAATTTTATTAACACAAATTAAAGACCATGTAAATTCCTTTGATGTATATATTTAACCTCACTGAGAAAGCGCTAGGATTTAGGTTTCATAATGGCGGCTCAAAACTGGTCCCAAATGGCCTTCCACAATGTGGTCACCACCAGTCCAGGCCTCACTTGGGCTCCACGGTCCAATTTCCCTCAGAACTTTACACCGTGCCGCCTCAAGCTACAAATAATGACACCATACTGAACCAAATCACTGCCCAACAGAAAGAGACCTCTACTCTTACACCAGGCTTGCTGCCCTTTGGTGAAGATTATCCTAGAAGGAATTCCTGCATTGGGTAGGAGACTGGAAAATGTCAGCTAAGATCATTTCCAATTGCAAATACCTTACACTGTGTGTGGGAAGATGAGACTGGGGCTGCTGATTCCCCCTCCTTTCCTCCCTCCCCCTGCCCCCCTTCTCTCTCGCCCACCTCACACCGCTTTTTTTGCGGGGAACGGAGGGGTGTTACCATGCACTCATCCTCAAAGCAGCACTAGGCAAAATCTAAAGTATACTGACATCCTATTGTTTGTCAGGAACTCTGTTAGCTACTGGGCATACGGAAGGATTTTTATAAAGATTTCCATAAAGGACTGAATGATGCTGAAGGGACCATCCATATCTCACTTATGGACCTACAAAACATCTCCTTATACGGACTGATAGAACAATGATGCCAAGGTTTAGTGGCAGTATTTTGAAAATGGTACAGTCGTTATACCCTAAAAATAGGAATTTACTGTAAGGCATAAATATACCCACTTACGTATTAATTTTACCAACTAATATATCTTTGGCACAAATATATTGCGTATATACTGAGGATATGTGTATTGAGTATATATATTTTATCAGTAGATCTTAATCTAAAACTGAGCGGAGAGCTTTTGCCCATGATCAATGGGACTTTTCTTCTTGCTCATTTTGCCTTCTATGTATACTGTCTTCTCTCGGTTATCTTTTCACAAAGTCTTGCCTTGAAGAAGGGTAACAACGCCCAAAACATAGGCACTTTTTTTCCCCTAAAGGCCCCTCAAGGAATACAACAGACCTAAAACCTTGGAGGGTTCTGCAGAGACTTTCTCAACTGGGAGACTCAAAAGCGGTGCTAAGGGACCCGAGGGCAATTCGGCTCCAACATCTGTCACCACAGAGATTTCCAGGTTGACTGGGTTGATATGACGTCCAAGGGTCTGGGCACGTAGCCCCATCGCACTGAGAACCGCCAACACTCTCCCAGCTCATTTTTAGAAGCAGCGTCAGTCAGGAAGTCCGGTAGACTGTTACCAACTAACTCATGCGAAGTCGCTCTTTCATTAAATACTTAAATGGCTTCCTTAGAAAGGGGCAAAAAGGCCTCATGCTGCATTACTTAGTTAACTATTATACCCTAATAGACAGGGTCCTTGTACTGATTCTTCACTGCACAAAACAAAGAATATCTGTAAAAGGAATTGACTTAATGGAAACAATATTTATTTGGGGGAGCTGGAGACTTCCAGACAATAATAAAGAATGCATTAATATACCTAACACCCAAATGGTTGACACGTAATGCAATGCACGTAAGGTCTCCTTTGAGTTTCCTCTTTTCAACCATTCCTTCATATACCCATTGCTGACATTTTTTTTTTAAATACCAGCAATTTGTGGAATACTTTATATATATAAACTGTCTCTAATCCCTACCCACTCCCTAAATAGTCGGTATCACTTCCCCCATTCTGCAGATGGTGAAACTGAGGCTCAGAATTAAGGCTTCTTGCCCCGGGCCACACGGCTGGCACAGGGCAGAGTCCAGTTTAGAACCTGGGTTTTTCTGCCTCTTAAAGATCACTTTGGGCTTCCCTGGTGGCGCAGTGGTTGAGAATCCGCCTGCCGATGCAGGGGACATGGGTTCGTGCCCCGGTCCGGGAAGATCCCACATGCCGCAGAGCAGCTGGGCCCGTGAGCCATGGCCGCTGAGCCTGTGCGTCCAGAGCCTGCGCTCCGCAATGGGAGAGGCCACAACAGTGAGAGGCCCGAGTACCACAAAAAAAAAAAAAAAAAAAAAAAAAAAAAAAAAAAAAGATCACTTTCCTCAGGAACATGTTGCGGCTATGTCCGCAAGGAGTCGGAAGTTTCTGATGTACAAATGTAAAGAAAATTTGGATGCTGTAAACTCGGGGAGGGCTTCAACTACTTCTGAACTTTAATGAAAGACGACTAATACTTAAGCATTGGTCGCGCGTCTTCACCAGGAGCCGGTCAGGAATTTCACAAGCTAAGCACTCCTCAGTCTCCCTTAGAAGGACTGACATCTGGATCATATTGGCAAGTCGGTGCTTTAAACATGAGAGAAAATTAGGACAAAAACCTAACACTGAATTACTTCCACCAGTTCACGCACCAGTATCTCCCCAAGTACCTTTCTTTTTTAATATATAGCCAGCCTGTCATCCATCCTTCCTACACAGTGAACAATGGCGGTGACCTCCCAGTTAGCAAGATCACGGGAGAAATATATCAGTTATAATTAATGTTTACTAGAATAAATGTAAATATTTTAAAACACACAACTGTTCTACGCACATGTGATTTCCATTTTATTTTATGAAACACTAAAAATCCACTTGTCCATCCCATTCGTTATAACCGGCTCTCAGCCCTGACCTGTACATAATTCCCCCTGACGTAAATTGGAACAAGGAGCTCAGAATGGAAGCAGCCTATACCCCAACTGGCCTACAAAATGTCAAGTTCCCAAACCTCTCAAAAGTGGAACCTGACGTTTTTCCAAGATTAGAGGCAGTTGATGAATTTAAAAAGAGGGCTTAAAAACTCACCACAGTTAACTCCTACAGTAAGTCCTGAAATATCCCAAATAAACAGGACTAAGGGGGCTCTGCGGACACCAAAGCCTCACGAGACGAGAAGAAACACTCTCTAGTAGGTGGTATTTCTTTGCAGAAAATAATGTACACGCATTCAAGCAGAATTAAGAAGAATGCAACAGTAAACTTGGAGGCATGAGGCCCTCTTGAGATCTAAAGGAGTCATGAATGGACCATGCAAAAAAGTTCTCCTTGTGAGCGGCAGGGACAGACATACACGACCAAACGTAGGGTGGAGAGCTAGTGGGAAGCAGCCGCATAGCACAGGGAGATCAGCTCGGTGCTCTGTGACCACCTAGAGGGGTGGGATAGGGAGGGTGGGAGGGAGACGCAAGAGGGACGGGATATGGGGACATGTGTATATGTATAACTGATTCACGTTGTTGTAAAGCAGAAACTAACACACCATTGTAAAGCAATTATACTCCAATAAAGATGTTAAAAAAAAAATTCTCCTTCTGGTCCGTGTGAATGATTGCGTTTACACTGCCTATTCATCCTAAATGGTGACGGCAAAAAAAGAGAATGGATTACCCTTCTGATAGTACGTTTCTTGACACAATTATAACATGGATTCATTTATAAAATTCCCCCAAAGCAAAATGCCTGGAAGAGAATCTAACCACTAAGAAGCAACATTATTTGGTAGATCAATCTTCCCACAGCCATTTTTCTATACAGCTTATCCACAAAAATGGGATCAGACTTCACATTTGATTTTGCAAGTTGGTACAGTAAATATAAAATATTGGGTGATTTTTCATGTTCAGAGACCCTTCTGATTCCTCAACACTGATCTTAAGTACCTTTTAGTACAACTGAAGTATTACTGCCACTTGCCAAATCAAAAAGACCATGTAGGGCTTCCCTGGTGGTGCAGTGGTTGAGAGTCCGCCTGCCGATGCAGGGGACGCGGGTTGGTGCCCCGGTCCGGGAGGATCCCATGCGCGCGGAGCGGCTGGGCCCGTGAGCCGTGGCCGCTGAGCCTGCGCGTCCGGAGCCTGTGCTCCGCAACGGGAGAGGCCACAGCAGTGAGAGGCTCGTGTATCGCAAAAAAAAAAAAAAAAAAAAAAAAAAAAATGTGAGCAGTTTCTTTCTTCCCCTGGGGAAAGAAAATTAGTTCTTGGTGGCAAAAAATCTTCCTCTTTTGAGGAAGCACAGATATACGTAAATAGATATACGATATAGTTGTACTATTAAAATTTCATGGAGGGGGCAATTAGGACAAAAATGTTTTAAAAGGCTCGATGGGGGATCAGTAACGAAAAGAAGTTGTGAAACACCGTACGACAGCATCAGACTTGTAAATAGGGACCTTTACATTGCTGGAATTCAAAAGATGAATTTTTCCATTTTAAATGTCTCACCCTTGAATGAATTCCAGCCCATTTCTAAGTTAGAGAAACCAAGGTTCCAAGAAGCAGATCTTCACGGAGTTGACTTGCTGTGATTTGCCTACGGTCAGCTCATGTTACATCTGCCATGTTCTGACTAAAGACTCAGTGGGGTCTGGATTAGGAGGCACATGTTGGGTGAGAAGATGCTCTTTAGACAGACGAACAGATCATCTCTGAAAGGCCTAGGACGGGGGGAGTCTGCATTTCAACACTTATGAGCTCTTGCTCTGCGCTGCCCTCTTGTGCTGTCTGGGCCTCCAACACGTCTTTTCCCAGCAACCTTAAGATGCCCCAAATTGATGGACCATCTGTCCTCCAGTGTTTCACGGCACCTATACCCAGGAGGAGGTCACAGAGAGAACACCCAAAGACACAGATTTCCTTGCAGGAAGAAGCAAGCGTGTCGGGGAGGAAGGAAGAGCCATAGCGTTTCCAAGCTGAAAATCTTCATCACTTTCTGTGGGAGACAGAACGCCCAAAATGGTGGCATTCTGCCTTAATCCCCAGAACCTGTGAACATGAGATATCACTGCCCTGATTATGTTGTGTTATACAGCACAGTTGACGTTAGGGGAAGATGATCCACATGGGCCTGACCTGACCACACGGGCCCTTAAAAGCTGAAAGCTTTTTCCACTTGACGGCAGAAGAATTTAGAGAGATCCTACATATGCCAAAGACTCAACGTGCCATTGCTGCTTTGAGAATGGATGGCCACGTGAGAAGGAACGTAGGTCGCCCCTAGGAAGAAGGAGTGGACTCCAGTTGACAACCGTCAAGCAAATGGAGAGTTCATTTCTCCAACGGCAAGAAAAGGAATTTTGCCAACAACTGGAGCGAGCTCGGCAGGAGATTCTCCCCCAGGGCCTCCAGATCAGAGCCTAGCATGGCCAACACCTTGATTTCAGCTTCATGAGACCCTGAGCAGAGAACACAGCGGGCCACCCAGACTTGTGACCTACAGAACCATGAGCTAACAAACGGGTGTGCTAATTTGTTACGCAGCCATAGTAAGCTAATACACCTTCCCTTCGTCTACTCTACAAGCATACCAGTGGGTGGCATCCTGGCAATATCTGTCTCCTAGGTCACAGACCCCGGTCAGTGACATCAGTTCAAATAAAGTTTCCAATCTTGGGACTCTCACTGACTGTCTCAACCCTTTGAGAATCTACAGTCAATCCTGCCTAAGGGATCAACTGTCCCTTAGGAAGATTTTCATCACCTTCCACTTAATGATCAAGTATCAAGTTCTCAGTGCTCACCCGCCTTCCCACCCTCCACCACCTGGTTTACTGAGTGCTTAGCATCTTCTCCAGCTCATGCATCCAACTGATGTACTTCACTTGAATTGTCTTTTCACTGCTAGAACTTTTTTCCTACACCTAGAATGTTTCAGCTACTTCAGTAAGTCCCCAATGACCTCATTTTCCGATAATGGGTTGCCCAAAGGATTAAGTCAGAATACTCTTCCACGCCTTCATTTTCCGTAGGAAAACTAGAAGCAGTGATTGTGAAGTCATATGCCAAGGTACAAAGAGTAAGAAGGGGATTAGGCAACAGACGTGGCTGAACTTGAAGTTTTCTCAGTACAGTCATCCCTCAGTATCCAAGGGGGGTTGGTTCCAGGACCCTGTAGCAAAATCCACAAATGCTCAAGTTCCTTCTAGAAAATGGCCCCTTTTTTGCATATAACTTACTGCACCACCTCCGTATGCTTTCAGTCATCTCTAGATTACATATAATACCGAAAACAAGGCAAATGCTATGTAAATAGTGGCAAATACAATGTAAATGCTACATAAATAGTTGCCTGCGAGGCAAATTCAAGTTTTGCTTTTTGGAACTTTCCGGAATTTTCTTTTTTCAGAATATTTTCCGTCTGCAGTTGGCTGAACCCACAGATGATGGACGAGTGGATGCCGACAGTATTTCATCACCTCTTGTACCTGCTGCATGTTTTACATTTTTCTAGGCCTCATTTTCCTCGTCTGTAAAAGAGTAATAGTAATATTTAACTCATAAAGCTGCAAGGAGGAGAAAAACAGTGGTGGCCCATATGACAGAAACTGGATTATGCAAAAAGTTAAATATCACCGTGAAATCAACTTGGGTAATAGCTTGAATAAAATATTTTCAATTTTTCAGGAGGCAGCTTTGTAAATGGTCTCTTTATCTCTTCTATTATCACAAGAACAAAGTCACAGTTAACGTTCTTTAAGGCAGACTTTAGCCTTGACAATACACTATGGTATGATGTGGAAATCATTACATTTGACCTTAGGATGCCCCCATTCATTACTCTGACCAATAACAACAAAAGAGTTTTAGGATCAAGAAGAAAGTTCTGCAGTTGTTATATTTTCTGCAGTTGTTATATTTGTTAGGACAGTTCTGTCGGTTCTCCTGTAAAGTTCAGTAAACCACAAGCGCCCTGAGGACGGTGCCCATGTTCAATTCATCTTGCACATCTACAACGTCTGCTGAGAACCATGGCCTCAGCAGGCACTTGACTTATTGATGCACCAAAAGAAATCAGTTAAAAGAGTGAAATTTAGGGCTTCCCTGGTGGCGCAGTGGTCGAGAGTCCGACTGCCGATGCAGCGGGCCCGGGTTCGTGCCCCGGTCCGGGAGGATCCCACGTGCCGCGGAGCGGCTGGGCCCGTGAGCCGTGGCCGCTGAGCCTGCACGTCCGGAGCCTGTGCTCCGCACCGGGAGAGGCCACAGTAGTGAGAGGCCCGCGTACCAAGAGAAGAAGAAGGAAAAAAAAAAAAAAAAAAAAGTGAAATTTAAGCAGAAAACTGTGGTGAGCTCAAAAATTGATTTTTTTCCTGAATTTTCTTATTTATGATCCTAGTCAATATGGGTTTCACTTTCCTTGAAATTAACAGATCTCAGTACTTGTATGACACAACCAAGGAGGGTTATTTGGGCGCGGGGGGTGCAGGAAGTGGGCCAGACCTCCCCCAAGTCTCCATGGTCTTCAGCTTCTGACTTGTGCTCAAATCGGAAAATAAACTCAAAAACTGTGACATAAGATGGCTGCCATATTTCAAACGGCTGTCTTCCTTTTGCATATGCAGCCCACCACCCAGGAAGTGCTTCCAGTGTATTTCTAATGGCCACATCCTGTAGGAGCCATCAGATACCAACTGCTCTTTCGCAGACTTCTATGTCCAGATTTAAGGATACTTGCAGAAGAGCTATTCTTTCTGTAAATCACTTGTCATTATAATAACAATGGATGCAGTCATTAGTCAAATTAAAGATCATCCTTCTGGAAGTGTATCAAATGCAGATAAAGTATAAAGAAGCATTGTTGATAGTTTCTTTTTAAAAATGTGAACTTAATGAATAACTTTGAATTCCAGCCAGGGGCAACGAAAAACTCCCAGGACTTTCAATTCACCGCCTGGGCAGACTTCTCAATGGCCTATGTTCAAGATATCCATAGCTTGCCTGACTTAAAAATCTCAAAACCACACAAGGTAGCATTTATTATAGTCTAAACACACTTCAGAAAAGATACTATTTGCTGATCTGTCTTTATTTGCTAACAAGGCAATGAAGTCTCTCAATAGCTCGGCCTTCAAACAGGTGGCATTATTTGCTGCTCTAACGTGTATACTGGCTTAAGGAATGTAACATGCTTCACAACTAAGTGCTAATTAACCCTACCTAGTACCTTTCTAAGCCATTACCCTGGAGTCTGCCAACTTCGGCCGAGGCCAAATCTAGCCTTCTGCCTGTTTTCTGTGGCCTACAAGCTACAAGTGGTCTTTACGATCTTAGGTGGTTAAAAAAAAAAAAATCAAAATAATAATATTTTGTGACCCAGGAAAATGATAGGAAATTCAAATTTCAGAGTCGACAAAAAGCTTTTGGGGGGCATAATCACCTCCAATTGCTTCCCGATTGTTTATGGCTGAGGTGAGCAGTCTGACAGAGACTGCGTGGCCCTCAAAGCTCAGCATATTTACTATCTGGCCTTTATGAATAAGTTTGCTGAACCCTGGCCTAGATTTATGTGGTATGAGAATGGTGCAAACAGCTCAAAGCTTTGCCCCCCTAGGAGTTCGGGTCTGTCCAAAGATCCTGGAAGTCTCATGACCTAGCTCTGAGCACTACTGCCCTTGTTACACGTAAACACACACACACACACACACACACACACACACACACACACTTTCTTAATTCGGGGGGAATGAGGAAGGAAGAAAGTAACCAATAGCAGGGTCAACCTCCAGTCTCTATGGTTGCGGGAATATTCTCCTTATACCCTTTAGAGAGACAGAATAGGAGTATTTTAAAATCTGGGGGAAAACCTACCAAACAATTAGCAAGTGGTTCCTGACCTTTTAACCACTACTATCCCCCTTCCTCTGTTTAAGGGGGGGAGGGATAGTGGTTATCTCTGTTAAAAACAACTTCATTGAAATATAATTCACACATCACAAACTCAACCACTTAACGTGTACAATTCAGTGGGTTTTAGCATCTTCACAAAGATATGCGACCATCATCACTAATTGCAGGACACCCGCATCACCCCCAAAAGAAACGCCCCACCCAGTAGCAGTCACGCCTCATTCTCCCCTCCTCCCACCTCCTGACAACACTAACCTACTTTCTGTTTCTATAAAAGTTGCTTATTCTGCACATCTCACGCAAATACGTCATTAAACATGTGGCCCTCTACGGCTGGCTTCTCTCACTTAGCATAATATATTCAAAAACCTCTCCACTTTTAACTTCACAAATGCCCCGGTTTCGAAGTATCTGATGAAAATAATCACTTTTAAGTCATGACTATCCAACTTCCTTTGAGTTCTCTGAAATGAGGAAAGTAGCCCACAAACTTTTCTTACAGGTCCAAGGGACGCCCACGAGTCTCGGCCATGCCATTCAGCGCACCAGTCGGCCTCCATACGCTCAGCCTACCATTTACCCCATAAATATTTGTAGAGCATCTGGTGTATGCCGAGTACTGCGCTAGATGGGGAACAAAGACATGCCCCCGAGTTTCAGATCTATGTCTTCACAGCCTTACTTTTCATTAGATACTGGCTTGATCTGTCAACTCTTACATATCGTATTGCCAACACACTGTATTTTCCAGAGTTTTAGTCTTTTATATAAAAATGATGTAATTTCTTAAGGCGCTCAAAATAAAATTTGGCCTTCAGCTTGCCAAAGAGCTGAAGAAAGCTCCCGATACCTCACACACTCTTCTTTTCCTACTCATCAGCCCCCTATTTTCTTTTCTTCCATCTTAGGGCTCTTTTTTTTTTTTTTTTTTTTTTTTTTTTTTTTTTTGCGTTACGTGGGCCTCTCACTGCTGTGGCCTCTCCCCTTGCGGAGCACAGGCTCCGGACGCGCAGGCTCAACGGCCACGGCTCACGGGCCCAGCCGCTCCGCGGCACGTGGGATCCTCCCGGACCGGGGCACGAACCCACGTCCTCTGCATCGGCAGGCGGACTCTCAACCGCTGCGCCACCAGGGAAGCCCAGGGCTCCTTTATTTGATTACTATTTTCACTCCTGTAATATACATCAACACGATATTGCAAATGTCCATGGAGTATCAGACAAAGGAATAAAATTCAAACCTTGCCCGTTACTGATTTTTTTCTTAGTACCTAAATGCCGGCCATGATCTTATTGCTCGCTCACTAGTAAAGACTTCAGAATTTCCGTTCCAGAAGTAAGCTAGGCAAAGTCCCTATAATCCAGACAGCGAGAAGTGAAAATACTGGTCTTAAGGTCACTGGGTATTGGAAGCCAAACGGTACCTCTTTCCTCCAATCACGTGACTCTTTCCCATGGACAGATCCTTTAACTGTTGGACATTTGTACTTAGGAACATTGCTTGATCCTAAAGAATACAGTCCAAATCAAACACATCTGGGCATATTTCACATGGAAAAATGCCCCCCAGAAGGTCTTGTTAGCTTTGTCTTTGAGATGCTGTCAGAGAACAGAGTAACTGCATGTGTTCTGTGCTGTGTAGAAGGGCCAAATGTGTGTAAAAGCAATCGGCAGACACACGCAGATTTCACCTATGGACAAACTGTACCTGCAAATGCTGTCCCAAATCGGAATGGACCTCGGCAGAAGCCCCTGCCATGTAAACATTCCTGGGGCCCTTAGATGCCGGTGATACTACAGGAATTCAAATTGCATAAGGTTTGAAGAGGTGGACCAGACCTTCCACTAGCAGGGATGTAGATTCTCTAGCAAGGCTGCGATCAGGAACCCATGCGGAGAGATTTTTAGCTTAAAGCAGCTATGATGGTTCAACCCCAAAGATTGGGGTATGTTTTCGAAAGTGATAATGATGGGGTCTCAATGTCAATGGTAACATAATCTGTAAACGATTTATGCAGCAATTTAGCAAATGAAAAGGAGAGTGTTAGTTAACATTTATAGGTAAATGTTGGAGATTTTTAACCTGTCCACCAGATAGTATTATATTCTTTTTTTTTTTTTTTTTTTTTTTTTTTTGCGGTACGCGGGCCTCTCACTGCTGTGGCCTCTCCCGTTGCGGAGCACGGGCTCCAGACACGCAGGCTCAGCGGCCACGGCTCACGGGCCCAGCCGCTCCGCGGCACGTGGGATCTTCCCGGGCCGGGGCACGAACCCGCGTCCCCTGCATCGGCAGGTGGACTCTCAACCACTGCGCCACCAGGGAAGCCCCCTATACTCTTTCTTAAACAAATATCATACGATATAACTTATATGTGGAATCTAAAAAAAAAATGATACAAATGAACTTATTTACAAAACAGAAACAGACTCACAGACTTAGAAAACAGACATGGTTACCAAAGGGGAAAGGTGAGGGAGGGATAAACTAGGAATTTGGGAGGAACATACACACACACTCCTATATATAAAATAGAATATCAACAAGGATCTACTCTATAGCACAGGGAACTCTACTAAATACTCTGAAATAACCTATATGGGAAAAGAATCTGAAAAAGAATAGGTATATGTATAACTAAATCACTTTGCTGTACACCTGAAATTAATACAACATTGCAAATAACTATACTCCAACATAAAATTTAAAAATTTAAAACAAAACAGAACAAAAAACAAACAAACAAAAAAGATATTTGGGCAAAGGCCAAAAGGAGTCTTTGGGAAGTAAAAAGAAAAAATATATTCACATATATATATATAAATATGAATGATAAATGCGTACTCTTTATACAGAGATTCTTAAAATGATCAGTAGACAAGAGCTCCATGACAAAACTTGAAATTTAAAAACATAAGGCAGTATGTATTTTTAACAAGAAAATTAGGAACCATAGGGAAGAATCTACCTTGACATTAATTATGAAGAACACAATAATTAAAAATCTAGTGGCACACCACTGCTGTAGGCTGGAACTAATCTGAAGTATTCTTCATTTCTTGATATTACATTTTCTACCCTTGGCTCAAAATTAAAAACCTCAAAACTCTTGTACACTAGTACAGTAAAATGCTTTTAGAAGGCTTTGTTATCAGGAAAAAAAATTAATTGCTTCTGCTATATACAAGTTTAAGACTGACAATTTTTTTCTTATATTAAATATTACTTTCTTTTTTTTTTTTTTTTTGTGGTATGTGGGCCTCACTGTTGTGGCCTCTCCTGTTGTGGAGCACAGGCTCCGGACGCTCAGGCTCAGCGGCCATGGCTCACGGGCCCAGCCGCTCAGTGGCATGTGGGATCTTCCCAGACCGGGGCACGAACCCGTGTCCCCTGCATCGGCAGGCGGACTCCCAACCACTGCGCCACCAGGGAAGCCCTAAATATTACTTTCTTATCCTGTTATAACTTGAGGGGCTCCAATGAGATTTAGTACCACCTAGAGTATTTGAAAATCCCCACAGCTTCACTGATGATGTTCCATTACATGGATGGGTCATTTTATCCCAAATAACCAGTAAGTTCCATTAAAAAAAATTCACTTTCCATTCATTAATTCAGTAATCCATCCATTCAACAAGCAGATAAATAAGCTTTGTGCTAGGCACTGGGGAAAATTCCACTGTACAGGTGTCAAGGACTCAGTTCAAAGAGGTGTTTAGGGGCTTCCCTAGTGGGGCAGTAGTGAAGAATCCGCCTGCCAATGTAGGGGACATGGGTTCGAGCCCTGGTCTGGGAAGGTCCCACATGCTACAGAGCAACAAAGCCTGTGTGCCACAACTACTAAGCCTGAGTTCTAGAGCACGCGAGCCACAACTACTGAGCCTGTGCGCCTCAACTACTGAAGCCCGCGCACCTAGGGACCGTGCTCCGCAACAAGAGAAGCCACCGCAATGAGAAGCCTGCGCACCGCAACCAAGAGTAGCCCCCGCTCGCCCCAACTAGAGAAAGCCCGTGGGCAGCAAAGAAGATCCATCACAGCCAAAAATAAATAAAATAAATAAATTTTTTTTTAAAAGAGGTGTTTAAAAGAAATGCCAGGGCTTCCCTGGTGGCGCAGTGGTTGAGAGTCCGCCTGCCGATGCGGGGGACGTGGGTTCGTGCCCCGGTCCGGGAGGACCCCACGTGCCGCGGAGCGGCTGGGCCCGTGAGCCGTGGCCGCTGAGCCTGCGCATCTGGAGCCTGTGCTCCGCAACGGGAGAGGCCACAACATACTGGGGAAAAAAAAAAAAAAGCCAAAAATTAAAGGCTTTTTTTTCTTTACCGACATTTTATGGATTTGAGTGAATGTTCAGCTGCTGTGATAACCCCAGCAAATCGATCACGATTTGTAAGAAGATATTGTACCCCCTAAAAGGTCACCTTATACTTGCCTTGTATATAAAGGAAGAAGGGAAGGCAAATAAGAGCAGGATTGGGGACCAAGGTCACATGATTAGGTTTATCCCACGACACTGCACCTTTAAAATAGAGCTTGTCAAGCAATAATGGAAATTAGAGAGATGTTATTTTGGATCCAGCAACCCTTTGCTACATAACTCCAAAAATAAATGAACCTCTTGCTCTGCTCATAAGGACTGCATAGGAAACGGAAGCGCGCATAAAGTCGCCATAACACAGATCTTAAATGAAGTTAAACGAAGGATGTCTGAAGTTATAATGTTATAACTTCATTGAGGCTTTCTGAAAGAATACTACATGAAGAAAACTGGTATCATTTCCTACAAGAAAGGCGATTTTAGCCTATATAGTAATTTGTATTCTCACTTTAGAAGTAAAAATTCCTCTATATAATCCTATAAACAAAGGAGGATCATTTTCTTGGCTCATATGGATATAATATTTCTTCCTCTAAAGTCTTCTCTCAACATAATCAACAAAGCCCTTCGGGCACTTTTTAAATAAAGTCAAGCATTTTCAAGTATTTTTTAGTATTATTTGTCATACTATGAAACAAATACATTTGCAAAGGTATTCTATTATCTGGGGAGTCAATCTGCTTTCCGGTGTATTTTTCTTGGTAAATTTTCTTATTAAAACTCATACACTCCCAAGAGCCATTGCTGTGTTTAAGCATCACTTGAATTTAGTCTGCAGGGAACATAAGTGCACAGAAAAGAACAAGAACACTTCAGGACACACCTTCACCTAGATATAGCGGTATCTCCAGGCAGTTTATAAATCTCTATTCCTGAGAAAGGAAGGCTTCAGCATTCCTGGGAGATTTGTATTATAATACAGCTCAATGGCATAATTTACAGGCACGGCCATAATAGCTGTGAATTAATGGTAACTATTATCGAAATCCTTGAGCACACTGTAACAACTTACATTCTGTTACTAACAAAATGAGGGAAGGGTGAAAAATAAAGTGGAATTTAAATTGTATAACTGATACAGGAATATTTAATTTTCACATGAGGTTATAGTTTATCCTTTTCTCAGGCACTTCGTAATTTATATGTATATATAATATATATATTTTAATTCTGATACTGATGAGAATCTACCACTAATAGTATTTCATACAGTAATTATTTTTTTACTATCTTTTAATCTAAAATAGAAAAAAAAATTTATGTAATATATTAAGATATAGTAAACATAAAGTAGACTTTTACCCTGTAAATATAATTTAAAGGAAAAAATGTAGTATTATAAATAATAAAATGTTTTCACCATATAATTTAAATTTTAAAAACAGACTGCATTTTCTCTTGCCTGTTTTAAAGTTTTTAAATGCCTTAAAACCTCTACCAATGGAGAATTAAGAGAAACAAATCAGAGGAAGATCCAGTATTGTGCCAATTTCTCAATAAAATTTTCTATGCACATACAGATATAACTCATTTTATAAAGATATTTTATTGGGACTTCCCTGGTGGCCCAGTGGATAGGACTCTGCACTCCCAATGCAGGGGGCCCAGGTTTGATCCCTGGTCAGGGAACTAGATCCCGCATGCATGCCGCAACTAAGGAGCCTGCCTGCCACAACTAAGGAGTCCACCTGCTGCAACTAAGACCTGGCACAACCAAATAAATAAATTAATTTTTTTAAAAGATATTTTATTACCTATCCAATTTTATATCTGTTAAGATAATCATGATACCCAGTGTAAGTGATAAAACATCAATACAAAGTAAAACAAAACCACTCTCGCATGAAGTCTTATTTTAATTTTGTGTGTTCAATTCGTATTTTAAAGTATTGAGTATAAGCTATTTAAGAAACAAGGGCCGGTATTTTTCTCCATTAACCACTAAGCTTCAGCCATAATGTGGAAAAACAAATTTGAAGAGATAAGTAGTTATCACCAGTGCCCAGATGGGCACCCAAACCTGGGATACAGGCCCATTTGGGTGCGAGAATTTTACCTGGGAGATACGAACACACCTACATTGGATTATGAAGCATTTCTTCACCTTTTAAAAACCAATACAAATGAGACACCACTATACACCTACTGGAATGGCTAAAATAAAAATAGGGACAACAACTAAAGCTGGGGAGGATGCAGAAAACCTGGATCACTGATACTGTGCTGGTAGGTATGTACAATGAGTCGGCCACTCTGGAAAACTGTTTGGCAGTTTATAACAAAACGAAATACGTATTTACCACGTGACCCAGCAATTACACTCCATGGTCACTTATTCCAAAGAAACGGAAATTTATGGTAACACAAAATTCTGTACACAAATGCTCATAGCAGTTTTATGTGTAATAGCCCCAAACTAGAAACAACTCAAATATCCTTCAAGAGGGTGAATGGTTCAACTGTGGTACATCCATACCATGGAATACTACTCAGTAATGAAAAGGATCAAACTACTGATAGATACAACAACTTGGATGAACCTCCAGAGAAATATGCTGAGTGGGGAAAAAAAGCCAATCTTATATATGATTACATTTATATAATATTCTTGAAGGGTCAAAATTATAGAGATGGAGATCAGATTATTGGTTGCCAGGGGTTAAAGATGAGGGATGGGGTGGGTAAAGAGTGCATAGCACCTCCTTGTACATTGTTTTGCAATTTCCTATGGCTCTAGAATTATTTTTTTAAAAAAATGTTAAAATTATTTTTTAAAAAAATGTTAAACCATATTCCTATATCAGCAGAGCCCTGGGAAACAAGAGCATCCAAATAGCCACGTTCACAGCTGTAGGGTTGGTCAGTTTTATGGTCTCAGCTCTCAGTCGTGGCAATTCTGGGCACCATGCCCTGTAAAATATATTCTTTTCCATTTCTACCTATTGTAGTATTTACTGTTCTGCTTAGTATTTCATTTTTGCTTTAAGGACATAAATACATAAACATGAGTATAAATATAATTTCATTTCTGAGATAGTTTTAAATATAAGGTATGTCATATGTACAAGATTTTAACCATTCTAAAGAATAAAATAGATGAAGAGGAAAAACTTCCTTGGATGATGCTATGTGACAAAGACTTTCCTTGACCAAACTTTAGTCAGGCTCCTCTGAGCTCTCCTCTTGACTACGCCTCAACCTTGGCCTCTGTCCTGGCTGTGCCTGCACAGCCCAATGTCAACAAGAATCCCGTGCTAAGTCAGTGTAGAAGTGATCCTCCACCCTTGGTATCTGATCACTGCGGCCTGTCTTCAGTAAGAATCCTGTTAGGTTGATGTAGCAAGAATCCCCCTACCCTTGATGTCTCCTCTTAGTTATTTTCCATCCACTGATCCCCTCGCTCTGCTCCTTGGCTATAAATTCCCAGCTGTCTCTGTTGTATTCAGAGTTGAGTCCAACCTCACTCCCCTATGGCTACTGCAATAGTCCTGAATAAAGTCTTCCTTACTGTTTTAACAAGTGTCAAAATAATCTTCTTGGGCTTCCCTGGTGATGCAGTGGTTAAGAATTCTCCTGCCAATGCAGGGGACACGGGTTCCAGCCCTGGTCCGGGAAGATCCCACGTGCGGTGGGGGCAACTAAGCCTGTGCGCCACAACTACTGGGCCTGCGCTCTAGAGCCCGCGAGCCACGACTACTGAGCCCACATGGCCCAGCTGCTGAAACCCATGCGCCTAGAGCCCGTGCTCCGCAACAAGAGAAGCCACCGCGACGAGAAGCCCGCGCACCGCAACCAAGAGTAGCCCCCGCTCGCCGCAACTAGAGAAAGCCCGCGCGCAGCAACGAAGACCCAACGTGGCCAAAAATAAAAGAAATTAAAGAAATTTTTTAAAAAAACAATGAAAGAGAGTACGTAAAAATATTTGAAAGAAAAAAGAATAATTTTAACATATGAAAACTAATGATGATTGATCATGTTCATCAATGAGATTTGGTACTATTTTAGCATATTAAGAAAATTTGTCCTACAAAGGTATATTTTTCAGCAACAAATTAGTTTCCTCACACATTACAGGGATATTTTTATATATACATGCACACACACAGATATTTGCCTGAAGACATAGATGCCTTTAGAGCATTACATCCATATAATACGTTACTCCACTGTGTGTACCTGTGTCCACACATGCATGCCTCTGGGTGGGTAGGTATGTATTCATTCCAAGGCTAACAGGTGGAAATATCCATAAAACCAAGACTTCTCTGAAACCTTTAGTTTGTTTCCACCAAAACAACAGGTAATCTAACATTTCTGAAATGCCTGATATGTAACCAATACTCTTAAGTGCTTTATACTTCATTTTTTATATATCATTCTTCGTTTAGTTATTACATAAACCCTACGAGTTGGTAATAGCATTTCCATTTTATAGGTAAGGAAACTTGGAAGGCTTAAGGAATCAACCCAAGGTCACAGCGCTAGGAAGTGGCACCTTAGGGGCCTCACTGGAGGATCTCTGACACTGTGCTTCCAAATCTACTGCCTGGAGTGACTCTCTCAACAATTTTATCACTGTCAAAACATCAAACACCACTGTACTAGGCCTGGCATTTTCTTTTTTTCTTTTCTTTTAAAGAAAGTTCCCTTTGTTCCAAGGAAATCTTAACCAGAAGCCCAACATTTTGGAAGAGCAGAAAAGCAGAACACATCCAAGCTCTTCTTGATGGAAAGGCAGGGAGCTAGAGGATGGTTCTTACTCTTGCACGTCTTCCCTCTTCCTGTGTCTGGGCAACGTCGTTTCTCCTCCTGCCCTGGGCAGCTCTGCAGACGTCTTAGGGCTCCGAGAAGCGAAGATCAAGAGACTTCACTGGACTACCACTGGGAGAAAATTCTCCATGGATGCCTTGCATTTTGCACATCTTAGGAGCAGAGGCACTGGTTGGCCCTTGTTCCTGATGATCTTTTCAAGGCATTTTATCTAGCAAACAACCTTGGGAGGTAGAGATAATGTCTCCCTCCAGAGCAGTGGGCAGGTGTGTGCTTACTATCAATGACAAGAGATTCAGAGTCTCTCAGCTCAGGATCCACACCTGGGAGGCAATTCTCCCACCTGCACAACATCTACCTGGGGTCCTCTGTGTTGTCCTGGGGGAACCTGGGACGCAAGGAGAATGAAAGTGAACATGAAGCTCATGCCACCTGCAGTGCCATGAGTAACACAGTCCTCTGTCTCTGACCCAGGAGTCTCATGTCTTCTGCCAGCATCCAAGAAACAGTGGCAGGCTGAGTTGCTGGTGTGCAAGTGGGATCGAGTCTCAGACACTTCACAGTTCTTGACAACCACCCTTTTATAACTTAGTCAACACACACTTATATAGTACTTACTCTGTAGCAGGTGCTATTCCAAGTGGTAGACGAATAGTAACTCACTTAATCTTTATAGCAACCTTAGAGTATACGTACTATGATTATTATTTGCATTTTATTTCCATTTTACAGGGGAGGTAACTGTAATCACACGCGATTGAGTAGTTGGATCATTTCCATAAAACGATAAGGACTTGCTGTGCATATTTATAAGCACTAAATGATCTTCCTTATTAAATGAAAAAACATACATGGAAACCTCAGACCAATGCAACCGTTCTCCTCTTGTTGGTCTTGAACATAAAGCTCGAGTCTTCAATAAGGGTGATAGAGAACCACTACACTGTGCAGAAATATTAAAATCATTTTATCAATGATGCATCTTGACATTTGGCAATCTGAGAGGAAAAGTGGAAACTATTTCCTTAAAGACTTTCCAGGATCTTGAGTATTTCAAGTGGAAGCTCTTTCTTCCTTGGAAAATGGTCACAATTCCAACAAACTGAGTACTAACAACGTAAGCATCCTCCCCAAATTAGACCCATGATAGCAAGCTTTCAACACTTTGGAGGTTATCGTTAACTTTATAAAGCTCAGCCTCTTGACATTCACTGGCTAGAGAGTAGGAGAGAAAGTGATAAACAGGCCTAGAAATCCAGACTCTCACATGAATGTATGCTGTGAACCAGCTCCACTTCCATTCATATAAAATCTTTAGAATTAGCTACATTACTACACGAGCCCCTTTTGGATTATTTCGGACATACGTGGGGAAAGGCAACAAGCTGTATCTCTTTGGTGAATGATTAGATAAGTCTTAGGTAGACTGAAAAACGAATGTCAAGAACAATCTGAAATGGAAGGTGTAAACAGACATCGCAAAGAAAAGCACATGGCCCTTAATATACGCAAAGTTGCTCAACATCACTCACAAGAGAAATGCACACAGCAATACCTCTTTTCATGTATCAAGTAGACAAAGATGTACACGGTGGACGATGCCCTGTCTTGGGGGAGGCTCTGAGGAAGCACTCACACACCCTGGGTAGGTAAATTTAGTTAGTCATCCAAATTAGAAATTGCAATACGCCCTTTGACCCAGCAATCTCACCTCTGGGGATTTACAACTCAGACACACATCCTCCACACAAACTGGCGAATGCACAAGGCTTTTCTATGTGCATTGTTTTAATGGCAAAAGACTGGACACAACCAATGCGACCAGTAGGGAAAGGATCAAGTAAATTATGGTATATTGTCACTACGGAATGCTATGCAGTTGTTTAAACAAACAAAAAAAAGGACGGAGGGAAGCTCTTTGTGCAGTTATGAAAAGATCTCCAGGAAAAATTGTAATGTGAAAAAAAATAGGTTGCAAATAGGGTATACGGAAAGCCACTATTTATGTAAGATGAGGGAAATATATTTGTATCTGCCTATGACAATCAGAAAAAATTGCTGGGAGTCTGCCATCAACACCTAGAAATAAATATCATCATAGGAGCCACAAAGTATATTTCACCCACCACTTCGGGTAGCTTAGAAGTGACAGTGTTTGTATACCAATTAGGGATTCCAGAAATCTTCCGAAGAAGTTTTTCTTCAAGATGCTAGTATTCAAATTAGCATAAGGATCAGACATGGAAAACAATCCTCTGAGTTGACTGTTTCAATCAACTTCTGAAGCCCCCTGGGATCACAGTTAGGGCTTGTGTCTATCCCAATTACTTTCATACTGTTTCTTTAAATGATCCACAGCTAATCAGCAATTTACCTGGTTAAAATTCAGTTTGGGAGTGCTTTGAAGGGGACACTCCCTTCTTAGGTTTTCTGCCTGCAGACAGGATTTGCAAAGGAGCTAACAACAAAGGGATTTAATCAGAAAACAAGAGCAAACGGTCGATTTGTGAAGAGGAACCACGAATGCATATTCTTGTGGGCTCTTTCTTGGCTGATTACGTTTGTTAATAAGGAATGCCAAAACGTGTGCACCAAAAACCGTTCAAGGTCTTTTAGTAGCAAATTATACTTGTACATGTGATGTCAGATGATCACTGGAAGAACTCACACTCTTTGAAGATTTGAATTCATAAATGTATGAAAGAATGAAACGTTTTTTTCCTCTAGTGATAGAAAGTATTAAACGGCAGGGGAAAAAAATGTGCTTGAAATCAACTGAGGAAATAATTCATTCTGAAAATTATTCAATAAAAATGTTAACTAGGAAAAATACGTTGGGCCAGTTTTGACTGGATGAATAAACCAGAAATATGCAAATAGACAAAGGTAAGGATGATGGGCTGAGAAGTATCCCATCCACCTCCCCGTCTTATTTAATTTTTTTGTTATTCAACTATGCTACAGGAATCTGTTCCATCCCCATAAGACAAAGAAAGGAACACTACTTCAGATCAGCAGAAAACTGGCCAGCCTCTTGGAGCCTTCAAGGGGGCAGTGGCTCCCGATCAAGGAGAAACGAATGTCTTTGAAGACTGCATCTTAGATTGCTTTGTTAATACAGAAAATCCTCTCTCTTTGGCATGCAGAAGACTCATTTCAAAAGAAAAAGGCAGGTCCGTGAGGATTACGTTGGCTTCCTGGAGGTCAGAACTGCATACACAAAATGAATAAAATGATGCTGAAATAAACAAGAATGTGAAACTGCTCATCCACGGGAATGATGTAACGAATCCTGACATAATTTCCAAGCAGAAAAGCAAAACTAGGTCAAAGCACGTTGGCCTCACATAATAAGCATTTTTGCTCCCAGAATTTTACCATGTAGGTTGTGTCTGCAGGCATTAATGTCTTCTGTTATCAACGTTCGGGGCTGTCACAAACTATTCATATCTTATCACTCTTTGTTAGCTAAACCAAAACAATGTAGTTTACATGTGAACTCTTCAATTCTGACAGCTGAAATGTTAGAAAGGGGAAATGTTAAAAATATTCAGAAAGTGTCTCCTCCAGGCTAAGAAGCATTAAGCAATAAATATTCATTATTTAATAGTCTCCTATCACGTTTTTCTCTACACAGAAAGCCATACCTCTCTCAATCAATTATTACGACTTTGTTTCCTTCTTTCACTCACAGCCGTATGAAAAGGGCAGCCGCATCAATATCTCCTTAGAAATCCACTTTGAACACTGACCAAAGGGAAAAAACCGTGTCACTCACTGGATAGTCAATTTTTCTATTCTGCTTTCCCCATAGGTTGACTGAAACAACTCACACTTTCTTCTCCCTTCTATTTGTTCCATTGCACTTTTCTGCACTACCTCCACCAAGCCCAGCTGACTAATTCGTAGAAAAAGGACTCATCTCACTCCTTAAACTTTCTTCTGTGTAAACATAATCCTCCTGGTTTTTACTCGACAAAGTAGCACAAAATCAAGTATAAGACTATTTGCTTTTTTTGTACAGTATTTTCTCCTAAAAGTGATACAGTCTCTCCTGACTCTCGATTCATTCTAAACCTTCAACCTACCTGAAAATTGTGCTGGGATTTATGAGCACATTAAATTAGTATGTGACCCCAAAACATCCAAATTATACCCTACTAGAAGGCATGCAGTACAGTCGAAAGAGAATAACATAAGGAATCTAGAAGATGACCCAGGTTCTAAATGTAAACTCTGCTCCCTGATGGAAGGTAAAGCATTCCCCTGTGCTAACATTTTCAACCCACAAATGCTAAACTTTTAACCAGAACTTTTTGTCTGAATTCCTAATGCATCTCCTACAGGAGACTTGATCCTGTGCAGATTTCTAATATTTGGTGATGCCTTCCACTCATATTTCGCTTTATCTGGCCATCCATCTAGTTCCTGGTAACTCAGCAGGGCACTCAACGAATTCCAGTTGTCCACAAACAGCTCCTTTGCTCTTTTTTTTTTTTTTTTTTTTTTTTTGTGGTATGCGGGCCTCTCACCGTTGTGGCCGCTCCCGTTGCGGAGCACAGGCTCCGGACGCGCAGGCTCAGTGGCCACGGCTCACGGGCCCAGCCGCTCCGCGGCATGTGGGATCTTCCCGGACCAGGGCACGAACCCGTGTCTCCTGCATCGGCAGGCGGACTCTCAACCACTGCGCCACCAGGGAAGCCCCTCCTTTGCTCTTAATTGCTTAGGGAAGATCACTTCAGAATACATGCAACTGAAGCCACACTTCACAACTGGACATATAACAAATAACGTAGTCTACCTCATGGACTCCTTGAAAATGTATTAGTCCTGGTGTCTCCATAAACCACTCAATGTCTCAGAAATTTTGATTTCATCCTTTTAACCAAAACTCTCAGATGGTCTGTCACACCCAGAAGCAGTGAAAATGCTTTTCTGTCCGGCATATGACTTCATTTTCACCGCAGAAAATGTGGCCGCCATCGGCATGGGGCAGAGCATAAGACTTCAGTGTCCTTCCAGAGGCAGACTCTCAGTTGCTGAGTGACCTTGGGCGCACCACTCACCTGGCAAAATAAACCCACTGCACGTGGACCAAAGGCTAAAACATCAGGTTGGGCTCTTTTGTTTTTAGGCTTCGAGGTGTTGGACAGCACGTCCCATTTCGTAACCATTTCTGTAGTCCCATCAAGGAGTGTATAAGACAAGCTGCCTACCGAGCTCTGGGTGGCCTCACCCAGAACACAACCCAGAGGACTAGATGGCTAAGCAACCGCAACCTAATTTTTCTCTAATGTCAATCTATTCAGTCCTTGCTCTTTCCCCAACCTTTCTAATGCCCTTTCTTCTTCATACCCCTCTGATCTTAAAGAGCATTTTCCATTCTCTTTCTTGCCAAAATTCACCCAGCATGCACCTGAAAAATATTTGATTCTTCTTTAATTTTATTTTTTATTTATTTTTCATTGCAGGATAGTTGATTTACAATGTTGTGTTAGTTTCAGCTGTAGAGCAAAGTGATTGAGTTATACATATATCTCTATTTTTTCAGGTTCTTTTCCCTTATAGGTTATTACAAAATATTGAGTATAGTTTCCTATACTATACAGTAAGATCTTGTTGGTTATCTATTTTATATATACTAGTGTGTATATGTTAATCCCAAACTCCTAATTTATTCCTCTCTTCCATTTCCCCTTTGATAACTATAAGTTTGTTTTCTATGTCTGCGGGTCTATTTTGTATGTAATTTCATTTGTATCATTTTTTTTTTTTTTAGATTCCACATATAAGTGGTATGATATGATATTTGTCTTTGTCTGGCTGACTTCACTTAGTACGATCATCTCTAGGTCCATCAATGTTGCTGCAAATGGCAAAAAATATTTATTGATTCTTACTGGGTGTCAAGGCACTGTGCTTGGACTTGAGGTTTTTACGGTAATTAAGACGTAACTCTTGCTCTTGAGTAACTCAGTCCCGAGACAGGCAGACAAACGAGTAACTGGAAATATATATACCATTTAGGATACTTCTATGGATAAGAGGAAGTTCCAGTTATATCCTTTCCATTTATTGTGATCCAAACAGACAGTGCTCAGTGTACAAAGACTGTACTTACAAACAACCCAAACCCACAAATGCCACCGACTCCCCTCAGTTGGTCCCCTGTGGTTCCCTGGCTGTCATTCACAAAGACCCCAGGGAGTCCAGAAGTTCGCTCAGGATGCTGAGAAAAGAACAGGGGAAGAGGTTCGACTGGCAGACACACCAGCAAGTCCTGTCTGCCAAAGGCACAACCCTGCCCACAAATATTGTCCCTGAAAGGGCATTCGCGATTTCTGCAGCTCCAGGCTCTAGTGGCTGCTATTTCCCCAATTAAAGGTTCATCCTGAGGGTTAAAGGGCTGAGTCATGAGTTTTAGCGCATTCATATTGCTTCTCTCCCAACACCGGGTTTAGACTATTGACTAGAAGAAACAGCAGTGTGGTTTGAAGGTGGGAGAGGAGAGGGTGGGAGGATGGGAAATTATGGGAACTCAATTCACTGTGCATTAGGATAGGCCTGGGAGAGACATCCCAGTGGGACCCAGAAGATACTAGAAGGGTGGAGAAAGGTGAAAACTAGTGCAAACCTTTCCCATTTCAAATATTTGCAAGACTGGCCTGATACCAAGAGTGTGACAACCCCTTCTCCTTCTATGTTCCATCCTGTACAACATGGAAGCATGTCCTCAAACTGCAGAACTTAATCAGATTGGTTATTTTTTAAAATAGTGTTTCAGTCTCAATCATTGCACCATTTCTCACTGGAAAATGTTCTGCGTTCCAAACAACAAACTCTTAGAGCATAAGCATTCCTAGATTGGGGACTGCCTACGAGTTATTTTTTTCTATTGAGAAAAATTGAATATTTACTAATTATGGTAAATTTATTTAAACTAGGAATTCATAAATTCCTACAAATGGATATGTGGGTTAAAATTAACTAAATTTCACAATTACAAATCATTTCTCAAGTCTCACTTCAGGAAAGTTTTGGCTACCATCAATTTATTAAGCGGATTCTTATCCATATAAATATAGCCGCAGGGACGGTATCAAAATCATGTTTGCAGCCCCAAAGTGGCCTGACGTATAATAATCATTTAGAGTAGTTTTACTGAATGAACTAAGGAATATACTCATTCTGTAAGGAGTCAGTAAATGTCCTTGAATGATATAAGAAATGAAGGAGAGCCTTTGTATTATTTCTCCTTTGTGACTACTTCATCATAAACATTTGACTGTATATTAAAATCTACTACTGGGGCTTCCCTGGTGGCGCAGCGGTTGAGAGTCCGCCTGCCGATGCAGGGGACGCGGGTTCGCGCCCCGGTCCGGGAGGATCCCACATACCGTGGAGCGGCTGGGCCCGTGAGCCGTGGCCGCTGAGCCTGCGCGGCCGGAGCCTGTGCTCCGCAACAGGAGAGGCCACGACAGTGAGAGGCCCGCGTACCGCAAAAAAAAAAAAAAAAAAAAAAAAAAAAAAAAAAATCTACTACTAATGATCAGCACCTCTTCCTTTTTAAAAAAAAATTAATTATTTATTTATTTTATTTTTGGCTGTGTTGGGTCTTCGTTTCTGTGCGAGGGCTTTCTCCAGTTGTGGCAAGCGGGGGCCACTCTTCATCGTGGTGCGCGGGCCTCTCACTATCGCGGCCTCTCTTGTCGCGGAGCACAGGCTCCAGACACGCAGGCTCTGTAGTCGTGGCGCACGGGCTTAGCTGCTCCACAGCACGTGGGATCTTCCCAGACCAGGGCTCGAACCCGTGTCCCCTGCATTAGCAGGCAGATTCTCAAACACTGCACCACTAGGGAAGCCCCCCCACCTTTTTGTTTTTGGTTGCCGTTTTTACTTAGAATTCTCTTTTATAGCACAAAGCACGCAAGTTCTTAGAGTTTTGTTTTGTTTTGCTTTAAAGGAAAGTCCCTTCCAAGCATCTTTTTTCAGGGCCTCAATTTTCTCACCTTAACACCACGTGACCTTCTGTAGGCCATTAACTATCCTGCTCCGTGTCAATGGCCTGTCTTCCTCTGGCGGGGGAAAACAGATCTTGTGGATCTGGAAGAGTCCCTAATATTCTGTGCTTTCATTTAAAGGAATTTCTAGAAACTGCCAGTTCATAAAACTAGGCAAACAATCTTCTACAACAGAACCCCTGAGATGAGTTTCATGTGAAATAAAAGGAGTTAATAATGAGCCAGAAAGCATCGTGTTGATAAACTGTCCCGTATCTTAATGGAGATTAGATTCCTGTTTGACCTGGCTTTGGAGCCCTTTCTTTAATCTCAGTGTATTTGATATTCTCTTCCTTGAATGAACTCCGTTTCACTGTGGCTTTGGTCACAAGATTAAAGAATCACTAACTAATTGTTCCAAATAAGCAGAGCATTTCTCCCTGATTCTGATCCTGGCGCCCAGCAGAGGCGTCCACCGCCCGGCCTTCCATCATAGACACTTCAAGCCTGACCTCTACAGGTGGATAATTGAAATGCACACTGCCCAATCAGATCTGGGTATTTCTTTTTAAAATCCCACCAAGTTCTGAAAACACAAACGTTCATATGTGCAACAGGGAAACTGATATAATATGTTGGACTTCCCTTTTGTTTTATAAGTGGCTTTTTGAGAGTAGCAACCTCTTGATTGAAGAGCATTTAAATTACATCTGCAACACACGCTGGTCCCGCTTAGCCATTAATTCTTTTTGCCTACTAAGAAAAATCCAAATGATTTGGATGAACTATGATCCTCAAATCATGCAGGCTTAAAAGTGCCCTGATCAGCCCCACCTTTTTCTAATCAAACAAATTACTCTTTGTCCAGGGACCAAATCCCCCTCTTTCACCAATGCACAGCCCAGGTTGCCATAGTTACCTTGGATGTCTATTTACTACTCGGGATCAAAGCCAGGAGACATAAACATACACACGTAGTCTTAAAACTTGCTGGAATGTCTGAGGATAACATGCAACTACCAATTAAAGGATTTGCTCGCAGCCTACGCGGTCCCTAGCCAAGCAAACTGTGAGTACAGGTCATAAGGAATGGCAAGGAAAAGACAACTTGAAAAAACTATTTCAACACGACCAATAAAGATCTTTAATCTGACAGTAAGTCACGACTGTAACATTCCCCGCCAAGGAGAGACAGTAGGGAAGAAATGAAAATTCGAATGTGTGTTGAAGATACTGGACCTCCAAACCATGTGCAAAAGCTTAAACCCTGTGCTATGCAGCAGCTTCCCAGTAACCATCCATTTGACATTTGGTAGTGTATGTACGTCAGTGCCACTCTCTCACGTCGTCCCAGCTTCCCCTTCCCCCGCTGTGTCCTCAAGTCTGTTCTCTACGTCTGCGTCTTTATTCCTGCCCTGCCCCTAGGTTCATCAGTACCGATTTTTTTTTCAGATTCCATATATGTGCGTTAGCGTACGGTATTTGTTTTTCTCTTTCTGACATCAGCTTGTTGCTCTGTGACCACCTAGAGGGGTGGGATAGGGAGGGTGGGAGGGAGACGCAAGAGGGAGGGGACATGGGGATATATGTATACATATAACTGATTCACTGTGTTGTACAGCAGCAACAGTATATTGTAAAGCAATTATACTCCAATAAAGATATAAAAAGTAAAACAAAAACAAACCAAAAAAACTTAAAACCCTACAATGTCTGGTGAAATGTCCGGTTAGTTTCAGTATCTTTCTAGTTGGTGTCATAAAGCTGCCTCATCTCAGTTTGGGACAAACGAGAAAAGAAATGCCTTTTACACTTTTACACGCTTGACTTTCAAATGAAGGAAAACATAAAACATACTTGGAACACCATATGCTCGTTACAGAATAAGAAAAGGGGAGCTAGTTCCCTTTGAACCCCTAGATTCACTGTCGCTCCTGAGCCTGTACAAGTAGCCTGTCTTTCTGTGTGGGTAGCACTCATCTCAGACTCGTACCTAATTTGCTGTGTATCTCTGTACTGCAACTTCCCCTGCCTTCACCTCACCAGTTGTTCAATGAGGATCAAAATGCCACCTCATTCTCTCCTGGGGATGTGGCAGAGAATAAATAGATCATGTTCATAAAGGACTTTCTAATCCTCAAAGGAAAGATCAATACAAAGACATTCATTATTAAACCAGATGTCCTTGGGCATTTTAATTCCAATCCGAAGAATGCAAAACGGGCTAAATCAAACTGAGTCACAGCTTCCTCGTAACATTAACATCCTAGCCTTGTAAGAATTTAGCAGCTGCTTAAAGCATTGGCTAAACGCCTTATTCTTTCCCTTCACGCTATACGGCGACTGCAAGGACGTTTCAGTCCATCAGAAATAGAGTACCCTCTTCTCTGGCAGTGTTTTTTAAAATCATCAGGATACTCAAAACACAAACTATATCTGGTAGGCAATTTTGTCTGAAGAACCTGATTTTTTTTTTTTTTTCCGGCGTGAGAAAGAATTATTTGTTCTTATTTGTAGGGACAATGGGTGGCGTGCTATTTGAGGATATTTGCAGTTGTGGGAATGCCACAGGCAAACCTGTTGTTTTTGGCTGGGCTGCTAGAACAGGTGGCCATGCCTTTCCTTTTGCCTGGGAACACAGCAAATTCCTTCTCAAGGCAATTTCAGAAGTTTCCCATTTATGATCAGAGGGCAGAGAAAGGCTGGCACACACTTTGAAATTACTTCCTGATAAAGGCAAATAGGGTTCACCCTTTTCTTTTGGCCTAACTCAGTGTGACCTTAAGAACACTCAAAGAGTACTACCCCTCTGCACCATTCTTTTGCCGCCAACCTAGCAGAATGCAAAACCCCACTGAACCTCATCGTCAGTCAGGCAGCTTTCTAATTCTGCTGGCCATTGCTGGCTACCCGCTGTGGCTAGTCAGGGGCGGGGGTCTCTCGGCTGCCACGCCATTGTTCAGCATTGGTGCAGCCCTAGGGACGGATCACTCCTCGGCGAGAAGAGATTGGATTTCACTGCTGAGCTGACGACACATGGACCTGTTTGATAGTTAACCCTGCAAATCCAGCTGGGGCTGCTGGGCTGAGATGACAAATTGGCTGGTGGGTGCAATTCATCCCACCTGGACGCAAGGTTTCTCCAAAAGAAACTCAAATCAAGCTAGGATTAATCCAAGTCAATAACTCCACCATCTCCTTCCCCTCCATATTCTTGTTCTGGCTGTTGCGGAACAACGTGTCAGATTCCTGAAACGCTGGACTGCCCAGATTCTTTGGATGGGCCATGACTCTTCCCCCACTCCTTTTTCTCCCCGCGTCCCATCCCACCCCTAGCCCACCCTCTTTTCAAGGACTGCGCAGGCCAAAAAACTTATTGGACATACAGAGTTGTGGGATGAAAAGCTGCTGGGACTTCCCAGGTGGCGCAGGGGTTAAGAATCCGCCTGCCAATGCAGGGGACACGGGTTCGAGCCCTGGTCCGAGAAGATCCCACAAGCCACGGAGCTCGTGCGCCACAACTACGGAGCCTGCGCTCTAGAGCCCGTGAGCCACAACTACTGAGCCCACGTGCCACAACTACTGAAGCCCGCACGCCTAGAGCCTATGCTCCGCAACAAGAGAAGCCACCGCAGTGAGAAGCCCGTGCACTGCAACGAAGACCCAACACAGTCAAAAATAAATAATAAATAAATTTATACTAAAAAAAAAAAGCTGCCCATTCATTAAATGACTAAGGAGTTACTCCATGCGTACCCTTAAAACTTCACTACCGGGCTGAAATCCAATTCACAAGAATGCCAGAAGGAGCCAGGCACGGGAAAAATCATGCCAAGCCCGGGACAGCACGCCTCTGGCATCAGGCACAGGGAGTGCCTCCATTCCAGAGGAATCGTGTGGGAACAGAGATTCTGAAAAGTGAGCTCAGACACCACCGAGAGGACAGGTGGCTCCGCACTGGATCAAATGACTTCTTTGTTCCAGCCAAGGACCTTTGTCAAAAATGTTTTGCGTTCCCCTTTTTGCGTTTGCTAAATCCTTCCCATTTAGGCTTCTCGCTTCTTTTCCCCATCCCATCGGATTGCTCGTAAAAAGAACAGGGTCAGACCATGAGTTTGCAGAACTTGAAACTGATCAGCGGCCCAGTCTGCAGCAAGGCAAGAGCAATTCACTGGAAACACACACACACACAGCACTTGCCGGTCTAAGCGTGCTTTTCTGCGCTCACTGCCACTTGCCAAGCACACTTGCTTAGCGAGCAGGTGAGGGGGCAGGGAGGCAGAGGGTCTTTTCAAAACCTGAGCGTACGGTGAGGGCTCTGCTTCACCTCCCCAGGCTGCAGGAAACGGACAGAAAGTTCTAACCCCCTCGCCCCAGCCCCGAAACGGAAAGTTTGCTTCCTATGCAAATCACTTCCCCCAAATCGCACAGGGAGGCCAGCACCCAACCCACTCAGAAGAAGAAAGTGCAGAGCTTGTCTGGTGGTAATATGGATGCTAACTTTTCCCACCCACATTTACTAAGAGCTGGCAAGAGCAATATCGCTCCTCTTGGAATTCTCTGCCCTTGCCAGCCTACTAGCATGTTTTTCCAGTCTTTCAGCCCTTTATATGAGTACTGATCTTGATACTGAAATATTGACATAAGATTCTTCTATAACTTTGGTTGAGTTATAAATCACACCCCTTTCTGGGCTTGGTACACTCACTTTTTTCTTTTCTTACTGGCATAGCTAAAAACCTCGGCCTGGGCTGATAAGGAATTTTATCACCATGCCCCGCAGCCACAGAAGAAGCTGCTGGTTTAGAAGTCTTTTCAAAGACTCATGGAAGTCATCCCCGAGCCGTTTCTCAGCTCACTACTTTCAGGGCTGTCTTCTCGCGTCCAGAAACAATAACAGTTTCAAAACTGCTAGAACATGAAAACAAATCTGCATTTTTCTGGAAGGACCATCTGTGCTCATTTCGGGCTGGTTCCGCCTTCTCAGCCATAAACACAGTAAGTGCTCAGGATGGGAAGCCAAAATGAGATATGAGGCCCCGTGTAATTCTTTTTCAGGATATTCGGTTGTCTTTATCCTCACCCAAAGCATAGGAGAGGCTCAGAGCTCGAGATAGATCCTGAACAATAACTTCCAGCCGCTGCAAACTGGAATTGATTTACATATTCTAAGACCCGCTCTTAAGCCCTTTACAATGACTGCCTGACATCACCAATTCCCAGGGAGAGAGGTGGGGGGAACCTCAGGAAATCTTCTTGGGTTCCTTTAGGAAAATGCAGCCCCGTCTTTCCGCCAAACGCAAGGACTCGGCCAGGCATCCGCTCATCCGGAGCCACATCCCAGGGGTCCCAAGCGGCGCCCTCCCTCTCCACTCGCCCGTGCAGCCCCCCGGAGCTCACCTGCCTCATGTTTAGACTTCCATCACCCATCCGGCAGGGAGCGAGCCGCCTCGAAGCCCACGCAGCGGTCTTCCAGGGGGAAACACCAAACCCAACAGAAGCCCGCAAGACAAAAGCAACTCAGCGAGAACCCCCGGCAGCTGAGAGCACGTTTTCTTCCTCTTTTTCTTTGATCTGTTGCTACACGCACTCTGCCCAAGACAACGTCAAGTTTCTCAAGCTTTGCTTCCTAGCCTATGAAAAGTCGGGCGCAGGGAAGCGAGGACCGCCTGGCTCTTATTTCAAATCGGGTCTCAGAGACGTCGTAGGTGGCTGGCTGGGGCCCCGGAGGAGTCTCGCCAATCAGGAGGAGGGGGTGGGCCCTGGGAGCCGGAGGGGCTGTCTCCGCGAGGATTCGAGAGCTTTCAGGATTTCAAGGACTGGAAGCAGCTGTAAACAGCCTCCGAGCCGAGCTCCCGAAGTAAAAGATGCGTTCTATTCTTATCGCACAGCTCTGGGTCTGCTCACAGCTTAACTAGCTTAAGGCCTGGCTTTCAAGTGCTCCCTAAAAGCACGCAAGCATTAGGAAGGGGCATGATTTCAGCCCGAAAAGTGCACACTCAGGGGTCAGACGGATTTTGAAAAGGGTATCTTGCGCCAAACACTGGGGAGGAAACCAAATTGTTACTCAGAACACCTGAACTGAAACCAGCACTCAGGGGAGGAGGGTGTCACCCACCTCATTTCCATATAGATGAACTGTACAGCCATCTAAGAAACACAAATCTTAATGGGAACGTGCACACAAATCTGCTGAAACACGGCAAATGAACAAGAATCTTTATCTAGTGACGGCCCGAGGCACAGTTTTAAATAAAATTGTTATTAGAAAAACAGGCCCTCATGTTTGCTTAAGAAGAAACAAATTTTAAAGAAGTGTGTCTACCTTTCACTAAGGTTCACCTTACGTACAAGGTTGATCTGCGTGAACTAATTAAAAGGGACGAACTGGACATCCTCTCAGCTGGATGGGAGGAGAGCTAGCTGGCTTCTGAGCAAACTTAAACCCACACTTAAAAAGCATTTCCAGGGCTTCCCTGGTGGCGCAGTGGTTAAGAATCCGCCTGCCAATGCAGCGGACACGGGTTCGAGCCCTGGTCCGAGAAGATCCCACAAGCCGCGGAGCCACTAAGGCCCTGAGCCACAACTACTGAGCCTGCGCTCTAGATTCCACGAGCCACAACCACTAAAGCCCACCTGCCTAGATCTCGTGCTCGGCAACAAGCGAAGCCGCCGCGATGAGAAGCCCGCGCACCGCAACGAAGAGTAACCCCCGCTCGCTGGAACTAGAGAAAACCCGCACGCAGCAACGAAGACCCAACACAGCCCCCGCCCCCCCAAATAAATAAATAAATAAAAAGCATTTCCAAAGTTTGCTTCCTTAGTTTCCTATAAACAGTAGCTCTTTTCAACTCTTAACCAATATGATCTCAGTGGGAACCTGCCTTTTGGATGGCAAAAAAGTGCAAGCCGAGCAAAGACTACTTTGTGTAGCACCAGTGGTATAGTTTTTTCCCAAAGAAGTGGCCAAAATTTTGTGAGAATAATTCAAGAAAAAATTTTGGTATCAGAGAGGGGAAAAAAACCCAACTTAGCAAATAATGAACGGGCAGCTTCAGGTGTGTCATCGGTATGGCTTCAATAGATGTCAGCTGTGCCCGGTGCTGTGAAAACTTGGCAGCCCAGTATCTGGAGCTGGAGGTCTGTGACCCCGTTCCAGCCGCCCCCACCCCCGCTACCTTAGCAAATTAAGGGACCACCTAGTGACACAAGCTGACTTCAGTCCTCCTCTTGTATTTACTACAGAGCCCTTGATTATGACCTAGACCAGGGTTTCTCAACCTCAGCACTACTGACATTTGGGGTGAGATCATTCTCCGTGGTGGGCACCGTACTGTGCACTGTGGGGGTGTTTAGCAGCATCCCTGGCCTCAGCCCACCAGATGCCAGGAGCCCTTCCGCAGTCATGACAATCCATAATGTCTCCAGACATCACCCAGGGCAAAATCATACCCAGTTGAGAACCACTGATGTACCCGCCTTTGAAATACTGGTTCTCAAGCTTAACTGTGCAAAGAAACCTCTGAGGACACTGTGAAAAATACCAATCCCTGGGCCTCTTACTCTAAGGGAATGTAATCGGTAGGGCTGAAGAGGGGCCTGGGAATCTGCATTTCATCCAAGTGCCAAAGGACGCTGATTCACTTCAAGAAATACTGTACCTATTCCTGCCCTAGGTGTGCCCTCAGCCCCAGGACACAGGAAACTAGCCAGGGCTGCTGCCATTAAATATCACTGGAGTTAAATCCCAAGGCATATCTATTTATCACCTTCAACAGAAGCTTCTCACGACTGCATTTGCCTTCAGCTGTCATCACCTCCAAGGCAAATATGAGCTGGGATTTCCTCCTGCAATCTCTGTGCCCTGTCAAAGTTTCATCCATCTTTCTTCTCCTTTGGCCCGTTCCCACCCCCCTCCTACAAGGTCAAAATGTCACCACTCTTTTGTGGCTTCCCCAAACGCCCCAAGACAAAGTCATCCATCCCTTTTCTCCTCTCTACAGTTTATAGACACTGAGTGATGTGCTGGTAAATGTTTCACAACCAGCTCTCCAAAAAACAACAAAAAAGAAGCGCCAAGATTTGTTGCAGCCTTTGCCAATTTCCATAGTGTTAACAGCCCCTCGTTTCGCGCAGTAAGGAGCCTAAGCACAGACATGGGAAGAGCTGTGCTGAGCCAGGAGACGGTGAGCACCAGCGTGAGCAAACGGTGATACATCTCTGCGGTCTCACGTCTAAGTTGCACGGGAACCTTCTATTCTTCAATTTGTCTCTCTTAGCAAACTATAAAACTCTTGAGAGCAAGAGTGGTACCCTATACATCTTTGCAACCCAACCACGTTCATCGTACCCACGCGCCCACAGCGCAGGAAGTAGTCAACAAACGTGCGTGGAGAGAGAACGAAATGCTTCCCTGAGAAAGGGACACCGCTGTGACTGCGGCCAATGCCACGTTACGGAAGGGAAAAGAATCTCTTGGGAAATTAAACTATTACAGTTACACTTTTACCATAATTTAATATCTATTCTGTACTTATGACAACAATAAGCAGAATGCCGTGTTAATCCTAACACTCCCACATCCAAGGTCAGAGTGCAAGAGAAGAGACCAGCCTCCTAAAACAGAACCTCACCTTCATGGACGTATTTGTGAGACAGTCTATTTTCTACGTTTTCATATGAAGGCATCACACACTTCTGCATCTACATGGTAGACATCCTATCAGCTACAGATGACAAGATCTCTAGGAGGGATACATATATGATCATCTCTGGGAGGTGCATGAAAGGGCAGTCCCGCTGGTCAGAGATACAGGGATGGATTGTTGATGGTTCTCTCGCCCATCTTCTCATTATGCATAAGGACAGGAATGCCTACGGTGGCGTTATTAACAAACACTACGGATGAGTATCTACTCATATCTACTACATATGGGTACGAGCCAAGCATTTTGCCGGGCACTTTACAAATATGCACCAAAATACCAAAACATAGACGTCACCACTATTAGGCTAAGAATGAACTCACAGGATCGTTGAGGCAAAGAACCCAAGGTCTGATAGTTATCAATTGCTGTACTAGGAATTAAACTTATGTGTTTGGGATGAGAATTACTCTGCTTTTTGTTGTAAAATATACTGTCTCCAGAAATGATTCCTAAAACTCTTAAGAAGGGGCTTCCCTGGTGGCACAGTGGTTAAGAATCCGCCTGCCACTGCAGGGGACACGGGTTCGAGCCCTGGTCTGGGAAGATCCCACGTGCCGCGGAGCAACTAAGCCCGTGCGCCACAACTACTGAGCCTGCGCTCTAGAGCCCGCGAGCCACAACTACCGAAGCCTGTGTGCCCAGAGCCCATGCTCCGCAGAAAGACAAGCCACCGCAATAAGAAGCCTGCGCACAGCAACAAAAGAGTAGCCCCCGCTTGCCGCAACTAGAGAAAGCCCATGCACAGCAACGAAGGCCCAACGCAGCCAAAAATAAATAAATAAATAAATTTATTTTTTAAAAAAACTCTTAAGAAAAGGGAACAATGTAAATAAATGAAGTCTACTTTTTCATTTACAAATAACCATAGGTTTTCAACATTTCTAATTCAATAAATGGCCCTTTAGGGGTTGTCCATTAAGTGAGGATTAGATCCACTTATTGGAAACAGCATCAGCAAGTAAACTGAAGCAAGTAAAGAAACGTGCTTCGCCAAAGGTTCGGATGTTCTGTTCCCTGGTCTGTGATTAACAGCATTTGCAAATGTCAGCTGAAGGGATGTGGTAGTCTTGGCAAATCTTTCTAAAGACAGCAGCCGAGGTGATGATCCTGTGTAGTTAAGTGCAGGTTTGCTTATAAACAGACCTCCACAGCAAACATAACATGGGTTCCTAGGCCAGTGGTCTTGGACAGGCCCTACTGGACATGGATGGGCCCTGGGATGACACCTGAGAGGACAATTAGCAGTACCTGTGCTACCTCTTTCACTGTCCTGTTAGGTCAAAGCATATGGGATTATGTGTACATAAAAAATGGTTGACTATTAGTAACTTCCTATAGTTTACTGAAATATGTATCAGGACACATCATCAAAAGTCAATGAAAACCAAGCTACAGTTGCCTACTCAGCCACCTGGAAAATGCCTGCTGCAAGGGCACAGTCTTGAGGGGCTATGAAAAGACTTTTTATTCTCCCTCAAAGTTCCACAAATCCAGTTGTTTTATGCTTACGGCAGCCATGGAAAATTTGAGGTGATTAGTGTAGGTGATTTAAGTGGACAAGGACATGAGTCCCTACTTAGGAAAAACAAAAAGAAAAGAAAGAAAATCCCACCTATAGTTCTTATAGGATGTCATAAAAAAGAAACAAGTTTCTACTCACTGAGTACAAATACTCATTCAGTTAGTTTCTTTCAGTTGGTTAACCAAAGCAATGTGGCATACTACAAGCATGGGTTGCAAATACTATTTGGAGTCCATTTTTGATGTTAATGTGGCCACAAAACTGGCTGATAGATGTCAGGTAAACCAAATGACATCTCTAAGCCCAAGGTTTTTCAGGGGACAGTTGGGCAAATTAGGGACTGAATATTCGCATCCCTCCCCAAATTCATATGTTGAAATCCTATCCCCCAATATGATGGTATTAGAAGGTGGTATCTTTGGGAGGTGATCAGGTCATGAG
Organism: Kogia breviceps; assembly: GCF_026419965.1. Classification (NCBI taxonomy): domain Eukaryota; kingdom Metazoa; phylum Chordata; class Mammalia; order Artiodactyla; family Physeteridae; genus Kogia; species Kogia breviceps. The sequence continues at coordinate 127,026,157 of NC_081330.1, read as the reverse complement.
GGTGGAGCCCCCATACATGGGATTAGTGCCCTTGTAAAAGAGACCCCAGAGAGCTCTCTTGCCCCTTCTGCTACCTGAGGACACAGAAAGAGGACAGCCATCTGTAGCAGAAAGTAGGCTTTCACCACACCCAGAATCTGTCAGAACCTTGATCTTGGAACCCTGGCCTCTAGAACTGTGAGAAATATATTTCTGTTGTTTATAAGCCACCCAGTCTACGGTACTTTGTTACAGCAGCTCAAATGGACTAAGACAAACGAAATCATATATGGGAAAGTTTTTTGCAACTATTGCTTACTGTATGAATTGCTTACTGGATGACAGACTCTGGAAAGAACGGAAGAAATCTGCGGATACAGAAACAGAACAAATAGACACACCATAAGGAAACTTTGAGGAGAATATATCCTAAAGGGCAGACTTTCTGACAGGACAGGGCCGACTAGTCATCAAGGCTCAATTTTAAATAAATTGAGCTTGACATTTCATCACGTGAAAATTAAGGAGTTAAAACAATCATGTTATCTTAAATTTTAAATATAACTTACCATTTAATAATTCTATGCTTTTAGAGGTGAAATATTTTGACATTGTTTAGTGTTTGTTGATTAACTATGGCAATCTTTTGTTATTTTCCTCTTAATGATCTGATAAAGGTTTATGCATGAATTTAGCAATGGCTTTTGTGTAATCCCCCTACCATCAAAAATTCTCTACACTCCCAATTGAAACTTCTGCTTCATGTCAACTTAATAATACCTTACTTCTCAAGAGTAATTCTTCAATTTCTGAATCATCTACTTTTTTTTACTATAATCTTACATTTAAATTTATAAGAGAAAAATTATTATAATAATTTACCTTTTACTTGTCTTATTAACCACTTTCCTAGATTCTGAGGTCATTGAGGCCTTTATCAGCCTGGGTTCTTTAGAGAATCAGAACCAATGGCATATTTAACATATATATTGAAATGTATTACAAGGACTTGACTTATGTGATTATGAGTACTGGTACGTCTGATATCCATAGGGCAGGTGGATAGGAGCTCATTCTATAGTTATCAGGCAAAATTTCTTCTTCCTCAGGGAAACCTCAGTTTTGCTCTTCAGCTGAATGGACGGACCCACCAACACTATCAAAGATAATCTCCTCTACTTAAAGTCAACCGATTATAGATGTTAACCACATCTACAGAATACCTTCACAGCAACACCTACATTGGAGTTTGATTGAATAACTGTACTATAGTCTAGCCAAGGGACCGTTGTATGTCCCTTCTAACAAGTAGCACAGAGGATATGATCAATCAGTCAATAAAAAATGTTCACTGAATTGTTGTGAATAATAGTAATAATAATAATTTTAAAACCTCCACTAGTAGAAGGTTCTCTTCTTTCTAAATAATGAAACTTTGCTAATAGATTTATTATACACTTATCAACTGCAACACTAGAAGGTAGGAGTTATAAAGTTTTGAGATAAAATATGATTTCTAACTGATAACTGTATACCAAGTCATACGATTTATCAAATACCAGGATAAAATGCAATTATTTTCATACAAAGACTCAACATTTTTGCATCCCATGTATTCTTTCATTGGAATCCACTCAAAGATGTGTTTTAGCAATAGGAGGAAATTAACCAAGAAAGATAAGACAATGGGACTCAGAAAACAGAGAAACCAACACAAAGACAATAAAGTCCAAGAGGAAAGATGCAGCAGTCTTAGAAAGGCCCGAGGCTAAATTTTACCAGGAGGATGGAGGATTTCTGGAGGTAGGTCACCAGGGAACAAAATGATACTGATAGATCACATTTGAGAAAGAACACATATACATAAATATAAGCAAAAGGTGAGGCCATCATTAACTCCAGGAAAAACAAAAGAATGCACAAAAAAAGGAAGCATAGCATAGCACACTACTGTGGCAGAGACTACGGGTGTTTATTTGGGGGCAGAAATGTGTTCAGCTGAAGAACATTTCCCAGCCTCCCTTGCAGGTATGGGTGGTCATGTGAAACTATTATGACCTATGGAATTTTAATAGAAGCTGCTGTGTAAGGCTTCTGGGAAAGCCCTTTAAAGGAGACACAGACTGTATGCCCCTTGCCCTTCCCAGACTTCCTCACCAGGAAGTCGCCATGAGGATGCAATACATGGTAAACCTGGAAAACAGGAAAGGTAGAAGGATCTTAGATTGCTGATGACATCATGGAGTCTCCTAATGAGCCCTTAACTTCATGTTTTGTGAGAAAAATAAACTGCTAATTTGTTTGAGCTAATGTTTTGGAATTTGTGTTACTAGATGAACACAATTCCTAACTGAAAATGATTATATTAAGAGGAAGTGGGGGGCTTCCCTGGTGGCGCAGTGGTTGAGAATCCGCCTGCCAATGCAGGGGACACGGGTTCGTGCCCTGGTCCGGGAAGATCGGCTGGGCCCGTGAGCCATGGCCACTGAGCCTGCGCTTCTGGAGCCTGCGCTCCGCAACGGGAGAGGCCACAACAGTGAGAGGCCCGCGTACCGAGAAAAAAAAAAAAAAAAAGAGGAAGTGGGGCGGGGATGTGTAAGAGAGGTAATTCCTTTTTGATGTATGTAGGATGTTAAAGCTAATGTCTAAAGTTCATAAACCAAGAAATAGTAGTAAAAGCACATTATGGAAAATATGAAAGTACATACCAGAGGAAATTTTACAAGTTGAAAGTGATTACTCCTAGAATGGAATGGGATGGGGTAGGAATAGCTATTTTTCATTACATGTCTTTAGTATATCTGTACTTTGAACATGTATTGCTTTGATAAAAATTAAACTAGGGGCTTCCCTGGTGGTGCAGTAGTTGAGAATCTACCTGCCAATGCAGGGGACACAGGTTCGAGCCCTGGTCCGGGAAGATCCCACATGCTGTGGAGCAACTAAGCCCGTGTGCCACAACTATTGAACCTGTGCTCTAGAGCCTGTGAGCCACAACTACTGAGCCCGTGTGCTGCAACTACTGAACCCCACACGCCTAGAGCCCATGCTCTGCAACAAGAGAAGCCACAGCAATGAGAAGCCCACACACCGCAACAATGAGTAGCCCCAGCTCCCCTCAACTAGAGAAAGCCCACATGCAGCAACGAAGACCCAACGCAGCCAAAAATAAATTTTAAAAATTAAACTAATTAAAAAGAAACAAAAAGATATTCGCTGGTTATTAATTCAATTTCCTGTCCTCAAGTTCACTTCCTGTAAACTAGCAATATTTTATGATTATCTAGCCCACAGTTGACCAAAGAGTCAGAGTGAAGCTTTGGAGAAGTTACATGCTTGACGGCCCATTCTGAACCCCAAGTGCAATGTCACCACCTCATGCACATATGATCTGACTGGCATTTCTTCTCTCTCCCACCACAGATTTAACGTACTCAGAGTTTATGACTGATGTGCCATGTGTGGCGAGTAACACATATATGAGTCCTGATCCAAACTGTTTTCAACAAACCTTCTAGATCTCTAGGAATGAAGATTCTACAAGCCAGATGTCTTAATAATTCATTAGACTAATCAAAAACCCCATTTCCTTCTTACTCCTAATTGGCATCATTCTTGATTTAAATCCTTTTTTTTGGGGGGGGGCGGTGGCTTAAGTGTGGCTAGGAATAGCTGGTTACTGTTCTTCATATTATTACCATTTTATTCTTTATCCCTATTCTTTTATCGCTCTGACTTTTCTTATATATGAAAATGATTTCTTACTTTTATCATATAGGAAAAGGATCAGTCTCTCAAACCTTTAACATTTTAATGCCCGAAGGTGATTTTTACATTAGACTTAAAGATTAAAAAGAATTAACTTTTGTGAATCAGAGCTCAGTTTGTATATGTCAGAAACAAGCAAATCAGGCTGGCTCATTGATAATTACACGGACGGAAGGCGAACAGAAATTTTAATCAAAAGAAGCTTTGAACAGGACGTGAGCTCCTTGCTTGTAAAAAGACAATACTTTGGGCTTCCCTGGTGGCGCAGTGGTTGAGAATCCGCCTGCCGATGCAGGGGACACGGGTTCGTGCCCCGGTCCGCGAAGATCCCACATCCGGGAACCCGTGAGCTGTGGCCGCTGCGCCTGCGCGTCCGGAGCCTGTGCTCCGCAACGGGAGAGGCCACAACAGTGAGAGGCCCGCGTACCACAAAAACCAAAAAATAAAATTTTAAAAAAAAAAAGACAATACTTTATCCTTTATATTGGCACTGCTCAGATGCATAGAATGATCGCTGAAATTGCTGTATTTTTTGCTGATTGATGAAAACCCTCTCCCACTTCACATGTAATATCAATACTTGCTTTAAAATGGCTTTAAGATGGTAAAGATAAAAACGACTTCCGGATCATGCTTTACGTGTCTCTTTCCTTTGTTAGACACAGATCAGGGCTATGTTTTACTCTTTTTTTTTTTTAACAGCCAAGGAAATAATGTTTGTCCTTATTTCCTTATGACTAGACAGCTCATCATGAGCTTTTCCTCTGCTGGAAACCACTTATGAAAAGTCACACGTACTGAGGTAGGCTTTCCTATACTAGTCCCCTGATGCAAGCCAAACATACTGAGTTGTGGTAAGGAAACAAAAGCAGACGGTGAACACTAGTGCCCTAGCTTTCTCCATATTTATTAAAGAGTTCTAAATGTCTGAGAAACTGCATTCAAACGAGGCTTCATTGTACTTCTCCTTTAACTTACTACTTTACAAAAGGAAGGACCTACATTGCCTATTTTATAAACAGTGTCGCTATTTGAAATCATCTTAATGGGAGTGATTCAAATAACATCACACAATGAACGAGATAACTATACTCTTATTCGTAGCATTATCTATGTTGTATCAAAAAGACCTACTGAGGGGCTTCCCTGGTGGCGCTGTGGTGAAGAATCCGCTTACAAATGCAAGGGACACGGGTTAGAGACCCGGCCCGGGAAGATCCCCCACGCCGCGGAGCCACTGAGCCCGTGCACCGCAACTCCTGAGCCTGCGCTCTAGAGCCCGTGAACCACAACTACTGAGCCTGTGCGCCACAACTACCGAAGCCCGCATGCCTAGAGCCCGTGCTCCACAACAAGAGAAGCCACCGCAATGAGAGGCCCGCGCACCACAAAGAAGAGTGGCCCCAGCTCACCGCAATAGAGAAAGCCCGCACAGCAACGAAGACCCGACGCAGCCAAAAATAAATAAAATAAAAATAAGTAAAAATTTTTTTAAAGACCTACTGACATTTCTCCTAAACTATATCTATGTGGGGAAAAGATCATTCTGTTACAGTCATCTTTAGAAACTAACCAATTGGTGATACTTATCTTCAACTGGGCAAACTAATCTAACCCAACGAAAGGAACTCAAAACAAGCTGATACACCACACACTAAGAGGTCTTAGTTAAAGCGTAAATTCAGGGCTTCCCTGGTGGCGCGGTGGTTGAGGGTCCGCCTGCCGATGCAGGGGACACGGGTTTGTGTCCCGGTCCGGGAGGATCCCACGTGCCGCGGAGCGGCTGGGCCCGTGAGCCGTGGCCGCTGAGCCTGCGCGTCCGGAGCCTGTGCTCCGCAGCGGGAGAGGCCACGACAGTGAGAGGCCCGCATACCACAAAAAAAAAAAAAAAAAGCGTAAATTCAAAAGTGGATACCTGCACTAGGGAGACATGCTATTTCATACAATAAAACCCACCAGGAGGTATTTATGCTGCGTAAAAAGGGAGGAAACGAAAGGGTCCCGTATCTATCGTGGACCAGTGATGCATCAGGTCCTCTTGAAGATGCAGCCAGTTTACGGTTTGTGTAAGGCAAATTGGAACACATCTCTCTGACGCCACAACCGGTGCTCTTTCCAACACGATGCTGCTGCCACCTAGTCCGGATCCACCTCCCAAAGCATCACACTGTGCCTTCGAGATAGGCTAGGAGTTTCCCATCACATTTGAAAACAAACTGAAGCACTTTCATGATTTGTATTTACCTTGAATGGTTCTCTAAATTTAGACTGTTCACCTGATCATTTGCAGTTAGCGGGGAAAATATACGTCTATTGATAGGAGATTCCTCATTGAAAAAAATGTCGCTGTTTGTGCCATGAAGGGCAGGATGTGGACTTTGGGGCTATTTCTTTAGGGCTGTGAATGGGGTTTCCCTTCTCCATTCAAAACTCCCCAATGGATTTTCCGATGGAATACACTCCTGTGACTCATTTCCACAGTCAGGAATGCAGCCCATGAAGTGTTTTTGGTGTTGTTTGCTTCCCTCACTCAAAGCTAGCTTGTACATTAATGCTTTAACCATTGATTTCATTAGCAACACACAGTATCTGTAGATCTCTGTGAATTGATTTTCATCACTCTCAGGGCATCCAAAGATCTCAAGTGTAAAGACAAGCGCCTCCTATAAGAAAAAGATAAAGCAGAAACTAACACACCATTTATACTCCAATAAAGATGTTAAAAAAAAAAAAGAAAAAGAGGCTGAGGGCTTGCACGCATTAACCTTGTGCTAACAAAACGTGCACTGGTACCCCTTCCTTATGCTCGAACGGCCCATCACTCATCCCACAAGTATTTACTGAGTGCCTACTAAGTGCCAGGTGGTGTTCCAGGCGGTGGTGGGGCAGGCAGACAGGCTGAAGGCCGCCCTCATGAGCATGCCTGTCAGTGAAGGGAGACAGAGATCAGTCAACAAATAAACGTCACGTGGGTCTGATGGTGACAGAGGTAAAGGGCAGGGAGTGCCGGTGGGGTTGGTATTTTATAGAGTGATATTTGAACAAAGTTCTAAGGAAGTGAGAGACTTTCAGCCTTGACGATGGGTGGGGCAGAGGGCAAAGTCAAGGCAAGGAGCCTATGGTGGTTGCAGTGAGTAAGGGTGACAGCAGTGGGGGCTGGGGTCTCAGGAATGTGTCTGAATGTGTGTGTGTGTGTGTGTTGGGGGGCAGGGTTTGTAGGTCATGTCGGGTCTAGCAGATCACGGGAAGTGTGTCTGAATATGTGTGTGTGTGTGTGTGAGTGTGTGTGTGTGTGTGCGCGTGTGTTGGGGGGCAGGGTTTGTAGGTCATGTCGAGTCTAGCAGATTACGGGAAGTGTGTCTGAATATGTGTGTGTGTGTGTGTGTGTGCGCGTGTGTTGGGGGGCAGGGTTTGTAGGTCATGTCGGGTCTAGCAGATCACGGGCAGTGTGTCTGAATATGTGTGTGTGTGAGTGTGTGTGTGTGTGTGCGCGTGTGTTGGGGGGCAGGGTTTGTAGGTCATGTCGGGTCTAGCAGATCACGGGCAGTGTGTCTGAATATGTGTGTGTGTGAGTGTGTGTGTGTGTGTGCGCGTGTGTTGGGGGGCAGGGTTTGTAGGTCATGTCGGGTCTAGCAGGTCACGGGAAGAGCTGTGGGTTTCCCGTGGAGCAAGACGGGGAGGCGTGGAGGATTTGGAGCCGAGGAGTGACGATAGCCAGTTGACTTTTTAGAGTTCAGTGTGGCTGCTGGGAGGACAGCAGCGTGTTAGACAGAAGGAACGTCGCTGCCGAGGCTCCAGTGGTCACCCAGGTAAGCGACGGTGGTGGAAGGTATAAGAGTGGAGGTGGGGAGGCCTGGCTAGACGCTGGATGGTGATTGTGAAGATAGAGCCAGCGTGATCTGCAGACAGAGTGAATGTATCAGACCCACAGAGGAGACGAGGACGACTTCCAAGTTCTCTGCTGGAACTGCTGGAAAAATGAAGTCCCCATTGACTGAGATGGGAGCGCAGTCAGGGGAGCTGTTGGAAGGCGGGGCCGCCTCTCTGCCTCAGTCTCCTGTGGGAGGGGGAGGCTGGAGGCAGTGGAAGACGGTCCAGAAAGAAAGCAGGCCCAGGGATATATGAACCAAGCCAAAATGCTTATGCTGCACACGGAAAAACCCACTGCCCACCAGTACTTCGTTTATTAATCCCAACCAACACAGTATAGCACGCTGGCTAGGAGCACTGATTCTGTAAACAGCCTCAGTCCAAAAATCAACTCCGATACGTAGTAACTGTGAATATGGCCCATCTGCTCATTCTCCCTAAAAGTTACTGTGATCTGAATGAGGCGATCTGTTCACAGTTAATGTTATTTAACTTTTCCTGAGTGCTTACTAGACACCAAGTGCTTGTGAGCTCGCTGAATTCTCCTTTGCCCTAAGGAGAATAGGCACTCGTCTTACTATCCCCACTTTCTGAGAGAAAACTGAGGCACAGAGAGGCAAAGTGTCTCACCAAGGTCACAAAGGTACGAGGCCACAGATCCTGGTTTATGTACTCAGGCCAGGCCGACTAGCCCCTGAAAACCTGCTCTTGATTACAGAACTATGAGAATGCAGCACACAGTAATCGCCCACAAATCGTGGGTACACAGCCTGTGTTCTTCTGTCCACGGAACGCACAGATATGCTGAAGGCTTTGCTGAGAAAATCAGAACCAAGCATTCACCATTTGAAAGTTCCCTTTAAAACCCTCCTACACTGTTGGTGGGAATGTAAATTGGTACAGCCAGTATGGAGAACAGTATGCAGGTTCCTTAAAAAACTAAAAATAGAACCACCATATGACCCAGCAATCCCACTACTGGGCATATATCCTGAGAAAACCATAATTCAAAAAGAGACATGCACCACAATGTTCATTTCATTACCATTTACGATAGCCAGGACAGGGAAGCAACCTAAATGTCCATCAACAGATGAATGGATAAAGATGATGTGGTCCATATATATAATGGATACTACTTAGCTATAAAAAAGAATGAAACAATCCCATTGGCAGCTATATGGATGGACCTAGAGATTATCATCCTAAGTGATGTAAGGCAGACAGAGAAAAACAAATATGACATGCTATTACTTATATGTGGAATCTAAAAAATAATACAAATGAACCCATACACAAAACAGAAATAGACTCACAGACATAGAGAACAAACTTATGGTTACCTAAGGGGAAAGGGAGGGGAGGGATAAATTAGGAGTATGGGATTAACAGATACACACAATATATAAACTAGATAAGCAACAAGGATTTAGTATATAACACAGGGAACAGTATTCAAAATCTTGTAATAACCTGTAATGGAAAATAATCTGGAAAAAAACATATATCTGAGTTACTTTGCTGTATACCTGAAACTAACACAACACTGTAAAGCAACCATACTTCAATCTTAAAAAGTTCCCTTTAAAAACACCCAAGGCACAGGAGTCCTTAAGAGTCAGAAAACCCATCACAAGTGTGCAAATGTTGGTTTCCCACTGTCATTAATGACATTCAAGGCTGTAACTTAGGGCTTCCCTGGTGGCGCAGTGGTTGAGAATCTGCCTGCCAATGCAGGGGACGCGGGTTCGAGCCCTGGTCTGGGAAGATCCCACATGCCGCGGAGCGACCGGGCCCGTGAGCCACAATTACTGAGCCTGCGCATCTGGAGCCCGCGAGCCACAACTACTGAGTATGTGTGCCACGAAGACTGTGCTCCACAACGAGAGGCCGCGACAGTGAGAGGCCCGCGCACCGCGATGAAGAGTGGTCCCCACTTGCCACGACTAGAGAGAGCCCTCGCACAGAAACGAAGACCCAACACAGCCATAAATAAATAAATAAATTTTTTAAAAAAAGAGACTGTAACTTACTTGTGTGCTCCAGATATGCACTAGGAAACAATTGCTCAGATACACCGGCAAGTAGCTCCAGGGTAGGCAATGACCTTCAGACGCTCTCAGAGTTTTGTCCTCTCTCTGAATCTTGGAGGTCTGGCTTCAGCCCCAAAGTGCTTGCAGATGGGCCTGTCCTGCACCTCTGCACCTTACTTCTTCCAATTATAGTTTCTAAAACCAGTTTTCATTTTATTGAGGGCATGTTTCCAGATGTGTTTTTCAATTAATCAGTGCTACTAATAAAAGACAACATGACCCCTGAAGCTGCTGGCAAATATATTCCACCATCAAATGTACTATTTTAAGGCTCATGTGTCTAAAAAAGCCTAAGTGGACTATGCCACACCTATTTTTTCTTGTTGCGTATCTCGGGGAGGTCAAACTCTCTGAGTTTCAGTGTCCTTACTTGTACAACAATAGCATGAGTCGTCTTGTCTGCCCATTGAAATCACCTGGAGGAGACTAAAAGATACTGGTACTCGTCTTTCTCTGTCTGACTTACTTCACCTAGTATGATAATCTCTATTTGCATCCATGTTGCTTCAAATGGCATTATTTCATTCTTTTTTCATGGCTGAGTAGTATTCCACTGTATATATATATATATATATATATATATATATATATATATATATATGTACCACCTCTTCTTCATCCACTCATCTGTCAATGGACACTTAGGTTGTTGCCTTGTCTTGGCTATTGTGAACAGTGCTGCTATGAACATACAAGTACCATATGATACCACTTATATGTAGAATCTAAAATCCAACACAAATGAACCTATCTAAGAAACAGAAACAGGATCAGGGACATAGAGAACAGACTGGTGGTTGCCAAGGGTGGGGGGTGGAGGAGGGACGGAGTGGGAGGTTGGGATTAGCAGATGTAAGCTTTTATATAGAGAATGGATAAACAACAAGGCCCTACTGTATAGCACAGAGAACTATATTCAGTATCCTATGATAAACCATAATGGAAAAGAATATTAAAAAAAGAAAGGATATATATGCACATATATGTTTAACTGAATCACTTTGCTGTACAGCAGTAAGTAACACAACATTGTAAATCAACTATACTTCAATTAAAAAAAAAAAAGATATTGGTGACTGGGTCCTACCCCCAGAGACTCTGATTTAATGGATCTGGGCTGGGCTTGGGCGGAGAGATTGTTAAAGAGCTCCCCTAGGAAATTAGAATGAGCAGTGGGGAACCAGAGGTCTGTCTAGATCAGTGGTTCTCAAATTCAAACAGGCATCAGTATCCCCTCGAGGGATTGTTAAAACACAATTACAGGGCCCTGCCTCAGAGTTTCTGATTCAGCAAGTGTGGGGTGCGGCCTGGAAATGTGCATTTCTGCCTAGTTCCCAGGTGGGGCCGATGGTGCTGCTTTGGGAAGCACTTCTCTAGATCAGCCCCCTTCTCCAAACTCCCGCCCTCAGGCCAAATCCTACCCATCACCTGTTACTGGATGGTCTACCAGCTGAGGATGGTTTTTAACATTTTCAAATGGTTGAAAAGAAAATCAAAAGAATTCTATTTCCGGTCATGGGAAAAGTATATGAAATCCATATTCAGTGTCCGTATATAAAGTTTTACTGGAAGGCAGCCACAAATCATTAAACCAAGCTCGGGGCCTTGCGTGACTGCCTGGCTACGTACAAAGCCAGCCCTGAGCGACATTGGCTAGTGCAAGCTCCAAGCCTGATGTGTTGACCGCCTGAAGCAGATCAGAATATGCCACCCCCAAATATACCACTTCGGCATCAGGATTATTGGGGGCTGAAGGCAACTGAGAGCCAAGAGATGTAGGCAGAGTTCTCCGCCCTCCTCTTACCTGTCTAAAATCAGGGCATAAATTTCCCTTTGAGTAAGGTCTCTCCCACCCCACCCCGGTCACCAGGGAGAGAAGAGTGACTCTTATCATGGAAGACAGAGTGTTAACACCAAGACGAGTTTGCAGAAACAGACTGCACTAAAATAGCCCTTATCTTCTATGAGCCCCTCCATATCTCTCTCCTGCTCACTTCCTCACATTTTATTGTTCCTCGAAGCCCAAACCCTCCTTTCTTTGTGGAATGGGTACATAAGCCCTGGAGTCTAACTACGTTTTTCAGTTTTATTCCTTTTCTGTGAACTCCAGTGCATGTAAATGTTAACACTGTGTGTGCCATTTCGCCTGTTAATCTGGCTTTTGTTAGTTTAATTCACAGGCCCCAATGAATAAACCTAAGAGGGTACAGGAAAAGTTTTTCCTTCCTGACACTCCTTACCCAAGAGATGGGAAAAGGTGAAGTGTGCAGGCTCTCAGTTCTACTGCACCCCTTTACCATACCTCAGTTTGTCATCAGATGATCAAAAGGCCCACTCCTGACTTCTCCTCGCAGCCTACGTCACACAACGCGACCGAATAAAGGCCACTCCATCAGAGAGAGCCTCTTGGAAACAGGATGACTTGAGTCCGGTCACCTCACAATAGAAGGACTGCGGACTTTTACATGATCTTGTGTCCTTTCTGGTAACAAATACCCGTGAAATGACCACCAAAGATCCAGATGCAGCAAAAACCTCAGGCTGATACCCATCGTGTATGCTAAACGAAGGTTCTTTCTAAAAACTGGTAGGCATGCTATGGCCAGGGAGAAGACGGGGTCTGCTATTTCTTCTTAAATATCTGAAACCCAAAGTTATGTCATGGCATTTTAATACAAAAAAAAATCCCATATGTAAGAACCCTTTGGTGATAAAGAAGGCATGAAAACACATTCTACTGGAAATAAGCACATACGTTGTAAAACTTTCTTAAAAGCCCCTTCTCTTCCTGAATCATGCCCCTAATTAAATTGAAACCCAAGTAATATCATCCACAGTTAACTAATATGGTTTTATTTCTCCCTGTTTCTTTGAAAAGATGTGTATCTTTGCAGGTAACTATTCCCTTGACAAAGAGGTTGCTATGGATACATTTTTTTTTTTTTAATTGAGTGCTGGTATTTTAAAGCCTGTGCAATTTAGTGAAATCTACCTGGCCTGAGGGTTATACTAATTTAAGTGCCTGTCTTTAATGTTCACAATTTTATCTTAATACAGCTGCTCTGTGCCTTTGACATGTGGTGTTCGGGAGGGGCTGGAGGTGGCGTGGGAGTTTCTTAAGGAAAAACCAGTAAGACAAATAATCACACGACCCACCTAACTGCAGCTGAATAAGTGGATGTTTCACTTGCCTGGAATCTGTCTGTTCTCGGCACGTTTAATAATGAGTCACGCTATGCATTTGCAAGGCGCCCAGGGCCCAGGGCCACGTGATGACTTTCTGTACCTAAGTCCCTCGTCTTTGTTCAGACAGGCCGCTAATGCATCCCACAAAGCTGACCTAATGCTACTTCAGTGGGTCTCTGTTTCTTCCACGGCTCAGCTTAAATGTGATATTTGGGAAGTCGATTGTCAGGCGCGCAAATCGAGAGAAAAATATGCCACATTAAATCATGATGGTTTAATAAGGCTTTACTCATAGGCAAAAGACTTCTGGTTCTCTCCTTAGTTGAGGCAAGACAAAAAGCGGAACCTGCCACAGACAAGGAATCTAGAACTTTCGCTGGCATTCCAGCTTTGTGGAAGCATTTAGTGAAATAGGACCCAATTTGCATATTGTGGCTGTCATTATTCTACCTGAAAATACAAGCGACTAGGTATCCTACTTTAGTCATGAACTTATTAGGTAAGGATCTCTACCATTATGATTACACTTGAGGGGAAGTAGCAAACATTTCTATGAATATAATGGCACCAAACATTCAGGAATGCTTCCTGGTACCTCAAGAATTTCTTTTCAGAGCAAAAGAAATCTTGAAACTTCCATCTGTTACTAAAAATAGAAATGAATAAAATACGTATTCATTTTCCTTCAAGTTCAATTGGTTTTCTTCTGTAATCTACAGAAAAAGAAGCACATGTAAGAAGACATATACTTGGGGCTTCCCTGGTGGCGCAGTGGTTGAGAATCCGCCTGCCGATGCAGGAGACACGGGTTTGTGCCCTGGTCCGGGAAGATCCCACATGCCGCGGAGCAACTGAGCCCGTGAGCCATGGCCGCTGAGCCTGTGCGTCCGGAGCCTGTGCTCCGCAACGGGAGAGGCCACAACAGTGAGAGGCCCGCATACCGCAAAAAAAAAAAAAAAAAAAAAAAAAAAAAAAAAAAAGAAGACATATACTTAAATGACACCCTTTTCAATCAGACATGGAATCTTGCCAAAGAAAAAGTCTAGAACTAAAGAATTGCCGTGTTGAAATTCTCCAGATCATCTATACACTGATGACTTTGCCTGCCACAGAACTATTAATTTGGTATTTGTCAGGGCTGTAAAACTTTACATCTTTATGTAGTAACTTACTCTCATGAAAGTATACTAATTAGGGTGACAAGCAACAATAACATAAAACCAGTTGCTTTCCATGGGCTGATGGGTGTCTCCCACAATAGTGCCTTTGCTCAAGAAGACTGAAATCAATTTCACATGAAGAAACTAGTTTCATTCTTCAATTAATAACTGAAATCAGTGCTTAGTTGTCCAAGATTAAATACAAAATACATTATAGGCACCAAAAAGATTTTTATTTTTATTTATTTTTTGCGTTATGAGGGCCTCTCGCTGCTGTGGCCTCTCCCGCTGCGGAGCACAGGCTCCGGACGCGCAGGCTCAGCGGCCACGGCTCACGGGCCCAGCCGCTCCGCGGCACGTGGGATCTTCCCGGACCGGGGCACGAACCCACGTCCCCTGCATCGGCAGGCAGACTCTCAACCACCGCGCCACCAGGGAAGCCCACCAAAAACATTTTTAATCCTTCGTCCTTAACTACAAATAATCCTTTCTTTAATTTTTGGTTTGCTTTGTTAGATAAAGAAAAAGACTTAAAGGAGAAAGACAGATTTAAAAAATAAAACAGAGGGAACAGCATGAAAGCAACTATACAATGCTGGTAAAATGTGGGAGAATAGAAACCATGTGGAAGTATGTACTGTGGAATAGAGTTAAAAAAAAAGACTTCAGAAATCTTCTTTGAAAAGACAGTAACAGAGGAAAAAAATGATGAAACATTAGCAAGTGCCAGTAGGAAAGCCTTGCCCAGTTCTCTTTTACTTAAAAGAAAGAGAATAAGATGAAGAGTTTAAAAATAGAGAGAAAGGCAAGACAGTAGAGTTTCTGTCCTCCTCGGTTCCTCCCCTTTACTGTCATTAATCAACTACTCCAGCAGCTGACCACCAGGGAACTGCGCTGAGTGAGGACAATTCAAAGCAATGGAAGCCAAATCTGTCCTTGCAGGTTACCCCACTGGGATTTGGACCCAGAGTGAAAGGAGGATAATGATCTCAGAGCAGCCTCTGGTGGCTGAATGTCAAAAGCTCCAGAAGTCAGAGGCCGCCTTACTGGTGTTCTTGAGATTTTGTGCAAATGGAGGCTACTAACTAAACAACTTCAAGGCAGTAACCCAGAAATGACTTGGTGGAAACGGAAATGAATTCACTAGTCTCGAAGACTGTCACAGATGATGGGGAGATTAGATGCTGACAAGTTGGGCTATTCTGCCAAGACGTAGTGTTCCTTATGTTTGCTCATCAACTAAATTAGGAGTTTGGGATTCACATAGACACACTACTATATGCAAATCAGATAAGCAACAAGGACCTACGGTAGAGCACAGGGAAATCTACTCACTATTCTGTAATAACCTATATGGTTAAGAAATGTGAAAAAGAATGGATACATGTGTATGTATAACTGACTCACTTTGCTGTGCACCTGAAACTAACACAACATTGTAAATCAATGATACTCCAATAAAATTTAAAAAAATTAAAGTGTTACATACAAAATTACCTCCAACTTTCCTAGTATTTCCAATAAAGGATGGACCAGCGGTGACTGACACTCGAAATTTTAATTTTAACTTTAAGCAGTGGATGTTTTTAAGCAATCCAGATATTTTCAATTCTGAAAAAGCTCTGTGTCTGTAGGAGGGAGGGAGGGAGGGAGTGAGTGCGTGCGCGCAGAGATCTGTCCATTAGAAGCATTTGGGTGCATTTTCTTGTCACAGCTGGAAAACATCTGTTTAGGACAGAGGCTCATAAATTCCATCTGGTAGGTTCCCATTGAGCTATCTCATCTGGGATGTTTCCAAGGGCCCCTTCTCAAAATCCGGAACCTTACAATGTCACCTGTGTCAACTGTCATGTCCCAAAGAGTGCTGCCATCTGTGGCATCCTGTATCTGAGCACATCACATTTACACAGCAGGTTAGAAGGTTTTGTTCAAAAAGAGATGTTTTATGTTCTCAAAAAAGGCTTGAAGGTTTCCAACAGAGCTAAGGTGAATATTCAAACACATATTTTAAAACTGGTTTCAATAGGGGTCAGCTTTACTTACCGTTAGCAATAAACCAGCAGTTTCCCAGGGCTGCTAGAAGCCATGGAATTCTCGTAAGACTACGTCAACCTGACCAAAAACCCATGGCAAATTCTGTGCGTACAGTGTTGAAACTATAAAGCCCACTTATTGCTCGTTCCTAAATAAGTATCCTAGTTCAATCAAATATCACCATTTGAATGACCTGGGCTTGCCCAAACCGGGTAAGATGGTTCTTTGGACACAAGTTCACCATCTTTTCTAAGTCTGCTGGCTTTCCAAATAAAGTCTCTATTCCTTGCCCCCCACCCCTGCAAAGAATGATCTGGGCTCCTAATTAGTGCCCCCAAATTAGACAGCATCTGTTTAAAAGTACACGGAATTAATTGTAACGTACCAACGTTAATTTCTTAGTCCAGTCCCGATGAATGTACCATGGCAATGTAAGATGTTAACATTAGGGGACGCTAAAGATTTCCCTGGGGGTCCAGTGGTTAAGACTCCGTGTTCCCAAAGCAGCGGGCCTGGGTTTGATCCCTGGTCAGGGAACTAGATCCCGCATGCATGTCACAACTAAGAGCCTGCCTGCTGCAATTAAGAGTCTGCATGCTGCTACCTAAAACAAAAAAACAAAACAAAACAAAACAAATCTTGTATGCCCCAGTGCAAATCTGCACGTGGCAACAAAGATCCCATGTGCTGCAACTGAGACCCAGCACAGCCTAATAAATAAATAAATATTTTTTAAAAATTAGAGGAATCTGGGTGAAGCGTATGTAGGAACTCTCTATGCTATCTTTGCAACTTTTCTGTAAATTAAAAAATGTTCTGACAGGGAGATCACCTCTGTGCTTTGTGACCACCTAGAGGGGTGGGATAGGGAGGGTGGGAGAGAGGGTGATGCAAGAGGGAAGAGATATGGGAACATATGTATATGTATAACTGATTCAGTTTGTTGTAAAGGACAAACTAACACACTATTGTAAAACAATTATACTCCAATAAAGATGTTAAAAAAAAATGTTCTGAGATCAAAAGTTTATTCTTGAGGGCACAGGTTGGATCCCTGGTCAGGGAACTAAGATCCCTCAAGCCATGTGACATGACCAAAATAAATTAATTAGTTAATTAATTAAATAAAATAAAATTGGGCTGTTTATCATTCTGTTGGGTAGATAGGAATTCCTACCCACTGGGTGGTAGGAATTCCCTCTGTGTCCCAGATACTAGTCTTTGTCAGATTCATTGGCTTTATAGGTCAGTTTGGGGAGAACAGATATCTTCAGAAGGTTGAGTCTTAAAAACATGAACTTAATATATCTCTATTTCTTTATATCTTTAATTTTATTAATGCCATGCTGTTTTCAGTGTAAATAAAGATCTTAAACATCAAAAAAAAAAAAAAAAAAGTTTATTCTTTACAAAGTACAGAAACTAATACGGGCGAATACACTGAGGGCAGGTGGTAAAGGGTGGCCAAAATTCTCTCACAGGAAGAAGGATTACTATTAGGAAATCATTTATTGTTGTGTGTTGTGTACCGGGCACTAAACTGTATACCTTAACATTAAGTCATTAAAATGGTGCCCTTTAAACACACTGATAAAGGAATACTGTTGCTTACTCTGATTAACAAGAGAACCAGCTCTTAATGAAAAAATCCCAGACATGCGATGTTTAGATTTCAGGAGGAGAACCTTCCTTTATCCTTCCTCTCTGTTATCTCCCTGTTTTCTCCTTCCCTGGGGTTTTAGGCCCACTTCAAACCCTATCTTTAGTTCCCTCCCTGACATTTCTATGCTGTTACTCAATTGTATGGAATAACTGAACGTCCAAGTATTTCAATACTCAAATATTTGAATTTAGAGACAATAAAAACCAATACTCAAATATTTAAACTTGGAGATCTCTAGTACATATTATCTTCCACATGAGAAAGCAAGGATGTGGTAGATGTGTTAACCCTAGTTAGAGCCAACCTCAGTCTGGTCACGAGGCCCCATTGTGAATTCTCTGGACTTGATGAGTCCCTCTTCAGCATGTGTCGAGGAACCTAATTAGTATCTCAGCTATTCTTAGCTCCAGAACAGGGTCTGAAGTTCCCATGACAGCCACACAGCACAATTTTCAAGCGTGACACAAACACATTATTCCCTTCCATACTCAGAAAGTGAAAGATGCGCAGATTACAAGCGTCAACAGTGGGTCTCCAAAGCCCAGTTCCCTTTTAGAGCTCTCTTGCCTTCCTGGTAATTCCACTGACACTCACTGTCTGTATCCCTCATTTCACTACTGATTCTATTCTAGCTTGCATTAGCTTCTCTGTTGTTATTATCATTATCGAAGGCAGGCATCTCTTTTGAACTTCTTCCCAGACTTCATGGGTACAAGTACATGGCACCTTGCTCTCAGGCTTTTTAACCACAGCAAGTATGGAGGAGAGGCAGTGCCATGTAGCTGAAAGCCCCAGGGAAGAGGTACTCAGGAGCGCTGTCTCCAATTCTTTCTGCCACCAGCAAGCTTTGTGCATCCCAGGGCAACCCGGTTCACTTCTCAGAGTCTCAAAGTCCTCAGGGGAGCAGCGAGGGGTTGGACTTGACTCAGATAAACCACTAGGGTTTACTGAGCACCGTACTGGATGCCTCCTGGGCACCACGTCATTCCTCTCATCGCCTCCTCTTCCTCCAGCCCCTGCCATGGTGACCATTTCTACATGGGCTTCAACCACTTTCCCTTGGGTGTAACAGACGGTGTCTTGCCTCTGGGTGTACCAAGGGCCTCTCAATTCCTGCCTAAGGGCTTTTCTGACTGGGCACGGGACTCCTGTATCTCAGCTCTTCTGGATGCACAACTAGAAGTACAGAGAGCCAAGTCTCACGGGGCCACACAGGACCGCTGGGGCACAGGCGCCTTCTGTCCCACACGTGAGTTCTGAGACGCGCTTGATAAGCTCCTCAAAACACTCCCTGGGATAAATCTCCTTTGCCCGTGGGAGAAGCGAACTTGATAATGCCCTCGGCCCAGCCTTCCCGCTATCTCTGTGACTCCCCAGTCGTACAGGGCTGCCCCCCGAGACCACTTCCCATACAGACTTCCTGCAAGGAAGCTGTGCTTCAGGATCTGCTCTGGGGGGTATCGAGGCTAAGACAACAGCCTACTCTACAGCAGACATTGTCATCCTTTTCTGCTCTAAATTTGGATGGTTCTGCAATTACTTGCTGGAAGACTTCAGTTCTGCCCAGTGGTTCTTATCATAAGAACAGGTTGGGAAGAGGCTGAGTGGCCAGGAAAACTGAAAATTACTTCCAGCTTTTTGCTTGACTTCGAGAGGCCACCGTGCATAAAGTTCTGGTACAGTCCCAGGGTGTATTTGGCAACATCACGTGGTGACCTAATATAAGTGGAAAGGAAATATAACAGAGAGGAATTTAAACAGAAATAGGCTAATGAGAAAGACCCAGAAACGGCTCTTCTTTCTTCCAGTCCCTGATGTTAAGCAAAATGTGAAAAGAAGGACATTTCCAGCTGCATTTCTGCTCAAAACAGAAGTTTTTAAGTTCAGGAGAAAATTTTCTAAAGAAACACATTTTTCCAAGTTGCCAAAAAATGAGAGAAGTATGTCATCTCTCCCTTTAGAGCAGAACGAAGGGACATTAACCCTGGTTGCAAGGGGAGGGAGAGCATTTTTGGTAAATCAAGTTTGGAAAATAAGTTAAGCAGGCTCTCTCTTTTCTAGATGGCAACTGTTCTCTGAACCTTGAAAATAATATATATTGTGATTCTTTGAGAGGGAGACTCGGAAAGCAGCATTTCCCTAATTTATTTTTCCACAGGTCATTTTCCAGGACAAGAAGGTGTGCAATAGGCCTAGAGAAATGAAAAGAAGACTGTCTTTTTTGGCATGATTTGAATGTCTTAATTGGACGACGTAATAGGTAAATACTTGAGGCTTCTTCTCTCACTATGATCTTGATATAACACTACTGGATAAGATGTACAAATGATCTGGGCTTTGTCTGGTGAATTAGGGTTTATACGGCATTGCCTCACCTTACCTGCACCCTTCAATCTAAACAACAATCTGGGAGGTAGGCAGAATAGGGATCCTTACTATTTAGTAGAGGACATCAATATTCAGCATCTCAGTAGATGCAGCACGTGGGCTCAGTAGTTGCAGCACATGGGCCCCTAGAGCACATGGGCTTCAGCAGTTGTGGTGCGTGGGCTCAGCAGTTGTGGCTTGCGGGCTCAGCAGTTGTGGCTTGCTGGCTCTAGAGCACAGGCTCAGTAATTGTGGCACACAGGTTTAGTTGCTCCATGGCATGTGGGATCCTCCCGGACCAGGGCTGGAACCCATGTCCCCTGCATTGGCAGGTGGATTCTTAACCACTGCACCACCAGGGAAGCCCCTGCCTACATTTAAATGATAGAGGAGGCAAAGCCAGGAAATAAGGTCTACATCTTCTCCTTCCTGATCCAGGATGCTAACCACCACCACACCTATATTGTGACATTTTTATTAGTTTGTTTGTTGAGCTTATCATTCTAAAAAAGAGACATCACTTTGTATTTGTACTATTTATTTGGTCTTTTCCCAATAGTACTGCCACAAAATGAAATATATGAGGTTGGGAAGGGTCAAAATCATCTCTGGAAAACTGTTAAGAGTATTATGTATTCTCCTAGTTCAACTTCAAATGGCGAATTAAACTCTAGAAGTGTTGCCGTAAAAAACTGCTACTGATTGGAACCAAAAGGCAGAGTAGAAGGACGTGCTCTCACTCCCTCTTGTGAGAACACCAGAATCACAACTAGCTGCTGGACAATCATTGACAGGAAGACACTGGAACTCACCAAAAAAGATACCTCATATCCAAAGACAAAGGAGAAACCACAATGAGACGGTAGGAGGGGTGCAATCACAGTAAAATCAAATCCCGTAACTGCTGGGTAGGTGATTCACAGACTGGAGAACACTTATGTCACAGAAGTCCACCCACTGGAGTGAAGGTTCTGAGCCCCACGTCAGGCTTCCCAACCTAGCGGTCCAGCAGCAGGAGGAGGAATTCCTAGAGAATCAGACTTTGAAGCCTAGTGGGAATTGATTGCAGGACTTCAACAGAACTGGAGGAAACAGAGACTCCACTCCTGGAGGGCACACACAAAGCAGTGTGTGCATCGGAACCCAGGGGAAGGAGCAGTGACCCCGGGGGAGACTGAACCAGACCTACCTGCTAGTGTTGGAGGGTCTCCTGCAGAGGCAGGGGGTGGCTGTGTGTCACCGTGAGGACAAGGACACTGGCAGCAGAAGTTCTGGGAAGTACTACTAGGTGTGAGCCCTCCCAGAGTCTGTCATTAGCACCACCAAAAAGCCCGGGTAGGCTCCAGTGTTGCGTTGCCCCAGGCCAAACAACCAACAGGGAGGAAACCCAGCCCCACCCATCAACAGTCAAGTGGATTAAAGTTTTACTGAGCCCCGCCCATCTGAGTAACAGTCAGCTCTACCCACCACCAGTCCCTCCCATCAGGAAACGTGCATAAGCCTCTTAGACAGCCTCACCACCAGAGGGCAGACAGCAGAAGCAAGAAGAACTACAATCCGGCAGCCTGTGGAACAAAAACCACATTCAAAGAAAGACAGACAAGATGAAAAGGCAGAGGGCTATGTACCAGATGAAGGAACAAGATAAAACCCCAGATAAACAACTGAATGAAGTGGAGATAGGCAACCTTCCAGAGAAAGAATTCAGAATAATGATAGTGAAGATGATCCAGGACCTCGGAGAAAAAACGGAGGCAAAGATCAAGAAGATGCAAGAAACGTTTAACAAAGACCTAGAAGAATTAAAGAACAAACAAACAGAGATGAACAATACAATAACTGAAATGAAAACTACACTAGAAGGAACCAATAGCAGAATAACTGAGGCAGAAGAACAGATAAGTGACCTGGAAGACAGAATGGTGGAATTCACTGCTGCGGAACAGAATAAAGAAAAAAGAATGAAAAGAAATGAAGACAGCCTAAGAGACCTCTGGGACAACATTAAATGCAACAACATTCACATTATAGGGGTTCCAGAAGGAGAAGAGAGAGAGAAAGGACCAGAGAAAAATATTTGAAGAGATTAGAGATGAAAACTTCCCTAACGCAGGAAAGGAAATAGCCACCCAAGTCCAGGAAGCGCAGAGACTCCCATACAGGATAAACCCAAGGAGAAACACACGAAGACACATAGTAAACAAATTGACAAAAACTAAAGACAAAGAAAAATTATTAAAAGCAGCAAGGGAAAAACGACAAATAACATACAAGGGAACTCCAATAAGATTAACAGCTGATTTCTCAGCAGAAACTCTACAAGCCAGAAGGGAGTGGCATGATATACTTAAAGTGATGAAAGGGAAGAACCTACAACCAAGATTACTCTACCCGGCAAGGATCTCATTCAGCTTCGATGGAGAAATCAAAAGCTTTACAGACAAGCAAAAGCTAAGAGAATTCAGCACCACCAAACCAGCTCTACAACAAATGCTAAAGGAACTTCTCTAAGTGGGAAACACAAGAGAAGGACCTACAAAAACAAACCCAAAACAATTTAAGAAAATGGTAACAGGAACATACATATAGATAATTACCCTAAACATGAATGGATTAAATGCTCCAACCAAAAGATACAGGCTTGCTGAATGGATAAAGAAACAAGACCCATATATATGCTGTCTACAAGAGACCCACTTCAGACCTATGGACACATACAGACTGAAAGTGAGGGGATGGAAAAAGATATTCCATGCAAATGGAAATCAAAAGAAAGCTGGAGTAGCAATACTCATTTCACATAAAATAGACTTTAAAATCAAGAATGTTACAAGAGACAAGGAAGGACACTACATAATCATCAGGAGATCAATCCAAGAAGAAGATATAACAATTATAAATATATATGCACCCAACACAGGAGCACCTCGATACATAAGGCAACTGCTGGGCTTCCCTGGTGGCGCAGTGGTTGGGAGTCCGCCTGCCGATGCTGGGGACACGGGTTCATGCCCTGGTCTGGGAGGATCCCGCATGCCGCGGAGTGGCTGGGCTCGTGGGCCATGGCCGCTGGGCCTGTGCGTCCAGAGCCTGTGCTCCGCGGCGGAAGAGACCACAGTGGTCAGAGGCCCACGTACCACAAACAAACAAACAAAAAGGATACGTAAGGTAACTGCTAACAGCTATAAAAGAGGAAATCGACAGTAACACAATAATAGTGGGGGACTATAACACCTCACTTACACCAATGGACAGATCACTCAAAATGAAAATAAATAAGGAAACAGAAGCTTTGAATGACACAATAGACCAGATAGATTTAATTGATATTTATAGGACATTCCATCCAAAAACAGCAGATTACACTTTCTTCTAAAGTGCACACGGAACATTCTCCAGGATAGATCACATCTTGGGTCACAAATCAAGCCTCGGTACATTTCAGAAAATCGAAATCATATCAAGCATCTTTTCTGACCACAAAGCTATGAGATTAGAAATGAATTACAGGGAAAAAAATGTAAAAAACACAAACACATGGAGGCTAAACAATACGTTACTAAATAACCAAGAGATCACTGAAGAAATCAAAGAGGAAATCAAAAAATACCTGGAGACAAATGACAACGAAAACATGACAATCCAAAAACTAAGGGATGCAGCAAAAGCAGTTCTAAGAGGGGAGTCTGTAGCGATACAATCCTACCTCAAGAAACAAGAAAAATCTCAAATAAACAATGTAACCTTACATCTAAAGGAACTAGAGAAAGAAGAACAAACAAAACCCAAAGTTAGCAGAAGGAAAGAAATCATAACGATTAGAGCAGAAATAAATGAAATAGAAACAAACAAAACAATAGCAAAGATCAATAAAACTAAAAGCTGGTTCTTTGAGAAGATTATCAAAATTGATAAACCATTAGCCAGATATATCAAGAAAAAGGGTGAGAGGACTCAAATCAATAAAATTAGAAATGAAAAAGAAGTTACAACGGACATCACAGAAATACAAAGCATCCTAAGAGACTACTACAAGCAACTCTATGCCAATAAAATGGACAACCTGGAAGAAACGGACAAATTCTTAGAAAAGTATAACCTTCCAAGACTGAACCAGGAAGAAACAGAAAATATGAACAGACCAATCACAAGTAATGAAAGTGAAACTGTGATTAAAAATGTTCCAACAAACAGAAGTCCAGGAGCAGATGGCTTCACAGGTGAATTCTATCAAACACTTAGAGAAGAGCTAACACCCATCCTTCTCAAACTCTTCCAAAAAATTTCAGAGGAGGGAACACTCCCATACGCATTCTATGAGGCCACCATCACCCTAATACCAAAACCAGACAAGGATACTACAAAAAAAGAAAATTACAGACCAATATCACTGATGAATATAGATGCAAAAATCCTCAACAAAATACTAGCAAACAGAATCCAACAACATATTAAAAGGATCATACACTGTGACCAAGTGGGATTTATCCCAGGGATGCAAGGGTACTTCAATATACACAAATCAATGTGATACACCATATTAAAAAATTGAAGAATAAAAACCATATGATCATCTCAATAGATGCAGAAAAAGCTTTTGACAAAATTCAACACCCATTTATGATAAAAACTCTCTAGAAAGTGGGCATAGAGGGAACCTACCTCAACATAATAAAGGCCATATATGAAAAACTCACAGCAAACATCATTCGCCATGGTGAAAAACTGAAAGCATTTCCTCTATGATCAGGAACAAGACAACGATGTCCACTCTTGCCACTATTATTCAACATAGTTTTGGAAGTCCTAGCCACAGCAATCAGAGAAGAAAAAGAAATAAAAGGAATACAAATTGGAAAAGAAGAAGTAAAACTGTCTCTCTTTGCAGATGACATGATACTATACATAGAGAATCCTAAAGATGCCACCAGAAAACTACTAGAGCTAATCAACGAATTTGGTAAAGTTTCAGGATACAAAATTAATGCACAGAAATCTTTTGCATTCCTATACACTAATGATGAAAAATCTGAAAGAGAAATTAAGGAAACACTCCCATTTACCACTGCAACAAAAAGAATAAACTACCTAGGAATAAACCTACCTAGGGACACAAAAGACCTGTATGCAGAAAACTATAAGACACTGATGAAAGAAATTAAAGATGATACCACCAGATGGAGAGATATACCATGTTCTTGGATTGGAAGAATCAATATTATGAAAATGACCATACTACCCAAAGCAATCTACAGATTCAATGCAATCGCTATCAAATTACCAATGGCATTTTTTACGGAACTAGAAGAAAAAATCTTAAAATTTGTATGGAGAGTGTATGCACAAGGGAGATCAGCTCGGTGCTTTGTGACCACCTACAGGGCTGGGATAGGGAGGGTGGGAGGGAGGGACACGCAAGAGGGAAGAGATATGGGAACATATGTATATGTATAACTGATTCACTTTGTTATAAAGCAGAAACTAACACATCATTGTAAAGCAATTATACTACAATAAAGATGTTAAAAAAATTTGTATGGAGACACAAAAGACCGCAAATAGCCAAAGCCGTCTAGAGGGTAAAAAACGGAGCTGGAGAAATCAGACTCCCTGACTTCAGACTATACTATAAAGCTACAGTAATCAAGACAATATGGTACTGGCACAAAAACAGAAACATAGATCAATGGAACAAGTTAGAAAGCCCAGAGATAAACCCACACACCTACGGTCAACTAATGTATGACAAAGGAGGCAAGGATTTAAAACAGAGAAAAGACAGTCTCTTCAATAAGTGGTTCTGGGAAAACTGGACAGCTACACGTAAAAGAATGAAATTAGAACACTCCCTAACACCACACACAAAAAAAACCTCAAAATGGATTAGAGGTCTAAAGGTAAGACCGGACACTGTAAAACTCTTAGAGGAAAACATAGGAAGAACACTCTTTGACATAAATCACAGCAAAATCTTTTTTGATCCACCTCCTAGAGTAATGGAAATAAAAACAAAAATAAAAATAAACAAATGGGACCTAATGAAACTTCAGAGCTTTTGCACAGCAAAGGAAACCATAAACAAGACCAAAAGACAACCCTCAGAATGGGAGAAAATATTTGCAAACGAGTCAACAGACAAAGGATTAATCTCCAAAATATATAAGCATCTCATGCAGCTCAATATTAAAAAAACAAACAACCCAATCCAAAAATGGGCAGAAGACCTAAATAGACATTTCTCCAAATAAGACATAGAGATGGCCAAGAAGCACATGAAAAGCTGCTCAGCATCAGTAATTATTAGAGAAATACAAATCATAACTACAATGAGGTATCACCTCACACCGGTTAGAATGGGCATCATCAGAAAATCTACAAACAACAAATGCTGGAGAGGGTGTGGAGAAAAGGGAACCCTCTTGCACTGTTGGTGGGAATGTAAATGGATACAGCCACTAGGGAGAACAGTATGGAGGTTCCTTAAAAAACTAAAAATAGAATTACCATAGGACCCAGCAATCCCACTACTGGGCACATATCCTGAGAAAACCATAATTCAAAAAGACACATGCACCCCAATGTTCATTACAGCACTACTTACAATAGCCAGGTCATGGAAGCAACCTAAATGCCCATCGACAGACGAATGGATAAAGAAGTTGTGGTACATATATACAATGGAATATTACTTGGCCATAAAAAGGAACGAAATTGGGTCATTTGTTGAGACGTGGATGGATCTAGAGACTGTCATACAGAGTGAAGTAAGTCAGAAAGAGAAAAACAAATATCGCATATTAACGCATATATGTGGAACCTAGAAAAATGGTACAGATGAACTGGTTTGCAGGGCAGAAACTGAGACACAGATGTAGAGAAGAAATGTATGGACACCAAGGGGGGAAAGTGGAGGGGGTGTGGGGATGGTGGTGTGATGAATTGGGTGATTGGGATTGACGTGGATACACTGATGTATATAAAATGGATGACCGATATGAACCTGCTGTATTAAATAAATAAATAAATAAGTACTAGGCAGGTAATATACAACACGAGTAATATAATTAACACTGTTGTACGTTATATATGAAAGTTGTTAAGAGAGTAAAACCCAAGAGTTCTCATTACAAGGAAAACATTTTTTCTTTTTTTTTTTTTTTTTTTTTTACTTTAGATGATGGGATGTTCACTAAAATTACTTTGGCAATAATTCCATGATGTATGTAAGTCAAATAATTATGCTGTGTAACTTAAACTTAAAACTCGTATGTCAGTTACATCTCAATAAAACTAGAAGGAAACAAGTGATAACAAAAATTTTTTTTTTAAAGTGCTGCTTTTTTTTTTAGAAAACCCTAAACTGGAAAGGTAACAGATGATAAATTGGAAATGGATGAATCAAAGGCATTTAGTACCCATGTTACCAAAAAGAAACAGGTTATAATTTGGGGGGGGCGGTGGTTGTAGGCTTAAGGAGGCATCTGATTCCATGTATCCAAAGCATGTAGTGAACCTCAGCAGAACGATCCTGTGCCTTTGTGTAGGTAACTATGGAAACTACAGTCAGTGCCATTCAAATGTGGTCCTGGATGAAATCACTGAGCAGCAGGATTGTCTTATGTGCAGGTAAAAGAGAAGCAGAATTATCACAAATGACTCAGCCATGTTCTTCATTCCTCACTTTAAGGATCTCCTCCAGTTGTCAAAAGTTACTTTTCCTTTCATCTTGTACACATCACTGTGTGCCTCTCATCTTTATGAAAAAGTATTGAACAAAATTGCTCAGTAATCTCCAGCCGCAGGTTCTAACTATTCCAGTTATGTTTTATTTTTACCTTCACCTCTGGCAGAAAAATATGAGACTCCACCGCCATTAGCATTTCTAAGATTTCATACACGTACTCAGGAGCAGCATAAAAAAAGATTTCTCTGAGGCTTTCCCTCTATTGTATATTTGAGCATATGCTTTTGTAGCTATGCTTTTGTTACAATGCCTCAACGACCATGTAACTTTGGGTAAGTCCCAAAACTGCTTCAGTTTTTTCATGTACCTCTAGGGTTAAGGTAAGAATTAAATACAATCATTCAGTAGGGTACAAACATGAACTCTACTATTCTTTTCTTTTTTACGTAAGTGTAGTTGATTTAAAATACTGTGTTCGTTTCAGGTATGCAGCAAAGTGAATCAGATCAATCAATCATTCTATCTATCTATCATCTTTCTCTATATCTATTCTTTTTCAGATTCTTCTCCCATATAGGTTATTACAAAATACTGAGTAGAGTTCCCTGTGCTATATAGTAGGTCCTTATTGTTTATGTATTTTATGTATAGTAATGTGTATATGTTAGCCCCAAATCCCTAATTTATCCCTCCCCCCTACTATTCTTGAATATAGGACATTGCGCTACCCACTGGAGATTCAGAGCTCGATAAGAGGCTCTTTTCCCTTGACAAGTTGAAAACCAAAACCCAAAAACCAAGTAAGCAAGTACAATGTATCATAATATTGTGATCGATAGTCTATTGACTATTAAGCAATGATATGTATAGATATACACTAAACTGGCCATCAGAAAATTCCCTTTTAGTCCTACCTCTACCCTTATCTAGCTGTGTAAGCTGGAAAAACCAGTTAACCTGTTTGGGACTCAGTTTACCCGTCTGTAAAGTAAGGGTTGAATTAAATAATTTCCTAAGTCCTTTGATTCAAACCCATGCTCTAGCATTTCTCATTTTATCTCTCATTTCTAATACTCATTAGAGGCAAGACTGTATCTGGAAGACACTTGTGGTTGACCGTCCTATAGCCATCGCCCCTTAGTCTTGGCTAACAGCACCCTCCCCCAAGTTTTGGCGGGTCTGGGGCAGCAATATATTCAGGGAGGTATGCTCTCCTCAACTCCACGTGATGATGTGGAACTGTCAAAGCCACAAAAAGGCGGAATGTGTGAAGAGTAACTCCACTTCTTGCCTTTGGATACGGGGGAGTGAGGAGGTGATGCCTGGCGCTAGGGCAACCATCTTCCAACCACTCGCTGATGTAAGCCTACTCAGTGAGGATGCAGAACGGAAAACTGAGACACATCAGGATTCTTGATGACACTGTCCTGCCAAGAAATTAATGAATCCTTGAACTGTGCTTGAATTTGTGTGTGAGAGATTTTTTTTT
This sequence comes from Kogia breviceps, assembly GCF_026419965.1. Lineage (NCBI taxonomy): Eukaryota > Metazoa > Chordata > Mammalia > Artiodactyla > Physeteridae > Kogia > Kogia breviceps. The sequence goes on along the minus strand of NC_081330.1, from coordinate 126,996,864 downwards.
AAAAAGAAGAAGAAGAAGAAAAAAAGAAAATCTCCGTTGTTCAAGCCACCCAAAGTGCCCAACTAAAGACATGCAATCTGAAAAGCTGAGTTATGGTACTTGGAAATGTTCACTAACCACAAGCCAAATTTAATACTGTAAGAAAGAGAATTCATTTCAGAGCAATGAGAGGATACGATGAGTGATTCAGAGAAAGAAAAGCCCCTTAACAAATCTGATCTTCAATTTCCTCATCTGTAAAATAGAATCCAACGTATGTCTACGTCATTGAGATGGTAAGAATCCGCTGATTATTGTTAACTGTTGTATTATACATGAGAAATCTGGTATGGCAGAGATCGCTATATGGCCACCAAATCGTGTTATATTTTGTTTTTCTTCCTGGACACACAGGAAGACCATTTTCCCCCAGTTTCCCGCATGAATAGGTCTCGATCATGTGACTGAATTCTGCGTTGTGGAAAAAAGTGATGCAATCCGCCTGTGGCCTGGCTCCTGTTAATATCCCACGTGATCCTCCTGCTGGCTCTCCCAGTGTCATATTACTGTTGAATTTCAAGGCATAAGACCAAGTCTTCATATTGGCCACTAGATGGACATTGACTAGTTTTATTTGATTAAAGTATCTAACACGATTTACTTAAATTTACGATGATCTCCTTTCACTCGTGTTTTCTATTTTCCATTTAAAAATGAAAGGCAAGTCAATAATTAAGAAAGCTAGCTCAAAATCTATAACAAATTAAATATGGGGAAATGGCTTTAAAAATACCAGATGAAGTTTGCAAAATCCATGGACAAATTCTTCCCAGGGAAACAAAGCAGCTACCCCTCTAAGTAGGTGCATATAAGTGGTATTATTTATGCCTAAACATCGACTAGGAAGAATTCCCGTAAAGAAAATGATGTCCTTAGGCACGTACATTTTATTTTTCCTTTTCCCGAGCACAGCCTACACATCTTATCTTCTCCTGCAGCTTGTGACACACACTCTGCATTTCCACTCTGTCTGGCAGAGCTGGTTTTAAAGGAAGGTGTGGTGGTGTGAGAAAACGCCGAAGGAGAAATCCACCTCTCCCTGTAGTTGAATCACAGTCACCACGAGATACGAGCAAGTCAATGTGTGTGCCTGCTAATGGCAACATACTTTTCGTTTTATGAGTTGTACCATGTTTATAGCAACTTCTTCTTTTTGTAAGCAGGCACAGTAACAGAATTACAATTTTTATCCATCTAAGTAAAAAAATGCCATGGAAATAATTTCTATATATGTTACCTAGAAGATAAAGAAGTCTCCAGCATTTCCCAAAGAACTCCAGCTGGCATTACGATTTTTGAACGTGAACCACGTAATGTGGAATGCTATTAACATAGGAAATGATTTAAAATTTTTAGCTTAATGAAATGTAATGTATATTCTCATTCGATTTTGGTTTTGCATTTCACTTGAAGCAGGGTTTAAATATGAATTTACTGATTTCGATATAGCTTGACTTTGAAAATAGTAATTTTTTTTTTTTTTTTTTTTTGGTGGTACGTGGGCCTCTCACCGTTGTGGCCTCTCCCGTTGCGGAGCACAGGCTCCGGACGTGCAGGCTCAGCGGCCACGGCTCACGGGCCCAGCCGCCCCGCGGCACGTGGGATCCTCCCGGACCGGGGCACGAACCCGTGTCCCCTGTATCGGCAGGCAGACTCCCACCCACTGCGCCACCAGGGAAGCCCTGAAAATAGTAATTTTTGAACACTTAATCCTAAAGGGTCCACCTCACTGGAAGACTGAAAAGAAACAGTCCTCTTCAGTAACAGTACACACTTCATAACTTTTAAAAATGCATAGTAAAATAAACTGATATATATTAAAATAAATATATATTAAAAGAAACAGAAGAATACAGAGACTACATACATGTTTAAGATAAGATTATGAAAACAAAAGATGTCAAAGAAAGTGCACTGGAAACTAAACCCACTGTCACTAGGAAGTGAAACCTCTGTGTTGATAGGGATACTTTAGTGGAAAATTTTCAAAAGCACTATACTAGTTATTTGGTCCAGTCACTTATCTCCAGCTTGATTTTTGCCTCAAGAGTTTCACATCTAAGTGAGTGTGCTTGAACACATCCAGGGACAGGAAACTCATTCCCTTCCTTGCAATCAATCCCTTCTACAGTTGGGCAGCTCTGTAAGTTACAAGATATACTGTCAGGGTAAGTAAATCTAGCTGTTACAGCAAAAGACCCCCAATTCTCCATGGCTGGACACCATAAGGATTTAGTTCATGTTCATATCACAGTCCAGCATGGACTTGCTGTCCTGATTCCTCTCACGCACCCAGGATCCTTCCAACCACCATCTTCTAGGGTCTCAGAATTTTCCCCTAAGTCTTCTGCGCCTGGCTGGCTGGCAGGCAGGCAGGCAAGGGAAGAGAGAGCATGTGGAAGGTCTCGAAGGAGGCTCTAGAGGTCAGGCCTAGAAGTAGCGTACATCAATCTCACCCACGTTTCATTGGCCTGACAGAGGCCAGTGGTTCCACCTGACTTACAAGGGGGGCTAGGACATATAGCGTATCAGGGTCCCGAGGTTGGAGATGAGCTCACAGATCTTTGAGAGCACCAGCTGTGTCTGTTAAGGAAGGCCATCCTTCCACTGAGCTAAAGTGCTTCTTGCAGTAGCTTCTCCCTATAGGACCCAGCTTAACCTTGAGTCATACTGACTAAGTTTAATTCTGCTTTTGTTATAGTCGTCGTGCTTCTTGGTTCACTTTTGTGTGCGGGCTGCCCCTACAATTAGCCAACTTGTTCTCATATGGTCTGTTTTTATGTCCCCACGTGATCTTGTGTTTTTCTTAGCTCCAGTTGTTCTACAGCTTGAGTAAAAACTAAAGGATACTGCAGTGTTTGCTCTGGCAGCACATATACTAAAAACTGGAAGGGTACAGAGAAGATTAGCATGGCCCCTGTGCAAGGATGACAGGCAGATTTGTGAAGTGTTCCATGTTTTTTATGTGGACGGACCTAGAGACTGTCATACAGAGTGAAGTACGTCAGAAAGGGAAAAACAAATATCGTATAATATTGCTTATATGTGGAATCTAGAAAAATGATACAAATATTTGCAAAGCAGAAATAGAGAAACAGATGTAGAGAACGGACGTATGGATACCAGGGGGAGGAGGGGGGTGTGGGATTGGAAGATTGGGATTGACATATATACACTACTATGTATAAAATAAACAACTAATGAGAACCAACTGTAGAGCACAGGGAACTCTACTCAGTGCTCTGTGGTGACCTAAATGGGAAGGAAATCTAAAAAAGAGGGGATATATGTATACGTATAGCTGATTCACTTTGCTGTACACCTGAAACGAACACAACACTGTAAAGCAACTATCCTCCAATAAAAATTAATTTAAAAATACTGCAATAGTGATCCCATGGCTGCCAAGCGACATTTCTTCCTTTTTCCACTTAGTTTAAGGATAGAAGGACTGATGTTCTATTCATTTCACATTGTTGGATTTCAATACTGTGACTAGCCTAATCCGAACACATTCGCTCCTATCTGTTCCATCTCTGGCCCTTTAAACATGTGACATCCCTCAAAGCAACTGAGCATTTTATTTATTTATTTATTTATTTTGCGGTACGCGGGCCTCTCACTGCCGTGGCCTCTCCCGTTGCGGAGCACAGGCTCCGGACGCGCAGGCTCAGCGGCCACGGCTCACGGGCCCAGCCGCTCCGCGGCATGTGGGATCCTCCCGGACCGGGGCACGAACCCGCGTCCCCCGCATCGGCAGGCGGACTCCCAACCACTGCGCCACCAGGGAAGCCCAACAACTGAGCATTTTAGAGCCAGCCATGAACACAGCCAGACGCTCAGACCAAGATCTTTGTAGTTATCCATGGTTTGTTTCTTTCTCTCAAACCTGACATCCAATTCATCGGGAAATTCTGTCCGTCTCACCTAGAATCTGATGACCTCTCACCATATCCCACTTCTCTGGTCCAAGCCACCCTAAGGCGTACCTGCTTCTACCCTGCATTCAGCCTGCACCCCCTCTGCAGCCTATTTAAAGCTGGCATTCTTTTGAGCTCCTCTGCTCAAAACTCTTCGATGGCTCCCATTTGCACACGAGTACACGCCACACCTACAAGCCTCTAAAAGGTCACTGCCTGGCAATCCATGACACACACCTCATGCTCCCGTGTCAGGGCCTTTGCACTTGCTCTTCTCTCTGCCGGGGGTTCTCTCCCCCAGGAGAACAGCATGATTTGCACCTCTTTCTGATCTCTGCTCAACTGTTACCTTTTCCAATAGGCCTTCCAAGACACTTCATATGACAAGACAACGTCCTCACTCCTCTCTCTTTCTGGAGCTTTGTCTTCACAGCATCTCTCACTACCTGACATATCAGACACTCGTTGGTTTATTGTCTGTCTCTCTACATTGGAATATAAGCCGAATGAGGACAGGGACTTGTTTAATTGACTTCTGTAGCCTCAGCATTCAGAATAGAGCTGGATATATTGTTGGCGCTCAGTAAGATTTGCTGAGGGAGGCATGAGCGCTTTACTGCCCTCAGCTTCCTGCCTCACCCCCGGTCTGCCAGGCCCCTTGGCTTCATGTGTTCTTTTCACAGTGAGGTTACCTCCTGTCCCTTGAATTTGTTCTTCAAAGTATGAGCTGTTTCCCCAGCCTTATATATTACCCTTCAAATGTATAAATTAATGAACAAAATGTAAGCTTAATTAAGTCACTAAGTAGTTTCAACTCTAAGTTAACTTCAGTAATGCTTGTGTTTTATTCCTGCCTTCTGACTTAGAAATCAACTCCTATGCAATGACCAAAATTCTCTCTAAAACATATTTTCAGCACTAGGCATTGGTTTTTGTTTGTTTGTTTATAAATTTTTATTTTATTTTATTTTGTTTATTTTTGGCTGCATTGGGTCTTCGTTGCTGCGTGTGGGCCTTCTCTAGTTGCAGCGAGTGGGGGCTACTCTTCGTTGCAGTGCGTGGGTTTCTCATTGTGGTGGCTTCTCTTGTTGTAGAGCACCGGGTGTAGGCGCGCGGGCTTCAGTAGTTGTGGATCGCAGGCTTCAGTAGTTGTGGCTTGCAGGCTCTAGAGCGCAGGCTCAGTAGTTGTGGCGCACGGGCTTAGTTGCTCCACGGCATGTGGGGATCTTCCCGGACCAGGGCTCGAACCCGTGTCCCCTGCACTGGCAGGCGGATTGTTAACCACTGCACCACCAAGGAAGCCCGGCACTAGGCATTGTTAATGCAAAATTCAGCACAGCACATTTCTCAGAAAATATCTGCTCTTAACAATGGAAGATAAGGTCGATACCTGCCTTAACCTTTCTTTTATATCATCGACCAAAAAGGTAGAAATAGAAACCTACATTTCTTTAAAGAAAAAAAGGAAAACAGGGCTTCCCTGGTGGCGCGTTGGTTAAGAATCCGCCTGCCAATGCAGGGGACACTGGTTTGAGCCCTGGTCCGGGAAGATCCCACATGCCGTGGAGCAACTAAGCCCGTGCGCCACAACTACTGAGCCTGCGCTCTAGATCCCGCGTGCCACAACTACTGAAGCCCACGTGCCTAGAACCCGTGCTCCGCAACAAGAGAAGCCGCCACAATGAGCAGCCTATGCACCACAACGAAGAGTAGCCCCCGCTCGCCACAACTAGAGAAAGCCCGTGTGCAGCAGTGAAGACCCAACACAGCCCAAAATAAATAAATTTAGGAAAAAAAGGGAAACACTGTTTTTCTAATGAAAAATCCAAGAATTGAAACATGAAAAAGGAAATTATCAGAAAATTCCCCCCAATGTGAAAACATAACAAAATTTAATTATTTTGTTGATGGAGGTTAAAAAAGACAGTGATAAGTTTTAAGGCCTTTTGCCAAAATCTACTGTCATTCCTAGCCATACCTTTTAAGGTTTTCCTCCATGGGAATGCAAAAGAAATTTATCAAAAAATGTCTGTTAGGGCTTCCCCGGTGGCGCAGTGGTTGAGAGTCCGCCTGCCGATGCAGGGGACGCGGGTTCGTGCCCCGGTCCGGGAGGATCCCACGTGCCGCGGAGCGGCTGGGCCCGTGAGCCATGGCCGCTGAGCCTGTGCATCCGGAGCCTGTGCTCCGCAACGGGAGAGGCCACGGCAGTGAGAGGCCCGCGTACCGAAAAAAAAAAAAAGTCTGCTGTGTAAGTTGTCCCTGCCAAGCATTCTCCTTGAATAACAGAAAATTCTACCAACATTTTAAGAGAACTGTTCTTTAGCTTCAATTAACCACACTCCTTAGTGAAGCATTATAAAGATCTGTGTTATCATTTCTACGGTCATTCAGACAATGAATATTTAAGGAGAGCATGTTTTATATACAGAGCTTGAGAAGAGGAAAAGATTATTCACGGGGAGGTCTGAGTGGGAGGCGATATAGGCACACATACAGCTGATTCACTTTGTTGTACAGCAGAAACTAACACAACAATGTAAAGCAATTATAATCTAATGAAGATGAAAAAAAAAAGATTATTCTCAGCAGAGATAGTTCTAGCAAAGATGGAATTTCCACTGGGTCAACTGAACCTTTAGTGCACCTAGATATAGACATTAATATAGTTATAGTTACGTGCAGATGTAAATATAGCAGCAACCAAAAGGAATTTGGGTCTTATTCTACCTAATAAATTTATTCATGTACTTCCTCTACCTTGAAAATATTACCTAAATAGGGAAAACACTTTTGTCATGAGAAGAATTTTCCCTTCCAATAGCATTAGCTACTTTTCCTTTCTTGGGTCAGTCAGTTATCTACTTAAGAACAATTCATGGGGCTCCTTCACATGCCACAGTGGGTAGGGCGCTGGAGATATAAAAATGTATAAAGTCCCCCAAACCCATAGTAGACATGGGGGTAGAGTCGAAGGGCAACAACAGGAGTAGGTGATACAGAAGACTCACTCTGATACATTCATTCATTCAACAAATCTTTATCAAGTGCCTTCTATGTGCCCGGCACTGTTGTAGATGCTTAGGATACATCAGTGAAATAAACTGACAAAATCTCTGTCTTTGATGTGCTGCCATAGTGGGATAGAAAGGTAATAAACAAGAAATAAAATAAATTATATAGTATCTTAGAAAATAAGCCCTATCGGGAAACAGAATACGGTAAAGGAGCAGTGGGAGTTTTGTCCGGCAACATGTGGGGTTTGTAATTTACACGAGAGGTCGGAGCAGACCTCTGCGGAAGGTAATATACGATCCTCTCAACTGAAGTAACGTACATCCGTGGGGTGACACCAGTATGTAGTGGAAAACCTTGACTTTAGAGTCCAGTTGGCTTGGATCAAAATGTGTTCCACGTTATTTAACAACCTGAGCCTGAATTTCCTCCTCAACAAAATGGGAACAATAACACTTCCATCACAAATTGTTGGGAAGATTGAAACGATATTTGCCAAACCTCTTTTTTTTTTTTTTTTTTTTTGTTTTGCGGTACGCGGGCCTCTCACCGTTGTGGCCTCTCCCGTTACGGAGCACAGGCTCCGGACGCGCAGGCTCAGCCTTTCCATTTCTGTGCCTGGTGGCCTGGCAACTGCCAGCCCCTACATCTCTTTGCTAGAGAGCTTTCTCCGGTGCTAGAGCCAATTTTTGCTTGCGCTGGCAAGGTCAGAGGTACTGGAGAATTAAAGCCTCCCACCGCTGGCCCTGTGCCGTCCTTACCTAGTCAATGACCGGAGTTGGTAGATAAATATCCCGACTCCCTTGTCACTTGGCTGGGATACCTCTGAGGAGTCTGTTTGACACTGGCTCCCAGAGTTCCCCAGTAGGATGAAGCTTCAGGTGCCCACAGTGATGACTTACTTGAAACACATTCTTTATTGGTTTCCTTCCCTCCTTTGTCTCTCGGCTCCAAATAAATCACTTGCACTTGAAATTTTCTTTCAAGATCTACATCCAGGAGAACCCAAACAAAGACAATAACGCACCTATTGAACGCCTTGAAGGACAGGAGTTGGATCTATGAAGGTGATGGCAACGGTTTAGTGGGAAAGGAGCTGAACGATGTTATGAGGAACAGAACCAGCCACTTAGATGGTAAAGAGGCTAAGAGCTGCCACTGGGCCCCATTTGCCCTCTGTCCAAGAGTCTGGGTGATTTTCCTGATAGTGGAGTAACTGAAACAGGCTGAATATAAGGGAAAGTTTTGGTTATAACCTGCTTCTTCATCTATAACATGGGCATCAGTCACTTTGCCCAATATCCACAGGGCAATAACCTTGTGGAATTTAATTTCTTTTCATGTGGAGCTATTCAAGCATTCCTCTGCAGATTTTTATGGGAGAATGATACTCTGATATGATTCTTTGTCTAAGAGCAAAGTACAACTGAAACAGATAAGCAGGGGGTGTTCCAATAACTATGTTCAAATATTTATGCAACACTGACTTTTTGAGCACAGAGCTAAACTGCTTAGTTCTTTTGCCAAATGCCTTCAGACTTCATTGACTTTTTTTGGAATTAGTACAAAAGCAGAGATTATATCCAAAACTTGTACAAGGATTCTGTGTGGTCCAGAAAATGATGAGTCTGTACTGGTACATATGAATTAAATATTGAACATGTTTACTTTTCATCTTTTGGGACACTGAACAACCAAACTGAGGAGAAACTGCTACATAAATCTCGGACCTATTCTTCTGACAAAGAGCAGAAAAATGCTTAATAGTTCCGAATGATGAACCGTGTAAGAAAAAAAGGGGTTTCGGCATCTGGGAGACAGTGCTGACCATCTGAATTGGGCTCCCTTTGCTCGCAGAGCCAGTATTGTTCCCATTGCTTTGTCAAGAATTCTGAGATCCTTCGAGCGTGAAGCGGAGGGTAGGAAATCAAATCTCTCTACTTAGTAGAGGACGTAGTAGAACCGCTTCAAAATTAGCCTTGGCTCGGCTTAATGAAATTTCCCTATTGTTCAGCAGTGGCCCACCAGATCCACAGCATTCAAGTGGTAGCCCTTTGCCTGTAAAAAGCCTGGCAAATCAGGGAACCTCCAAAATGAAGATTATCATTCCTCTTCCCTAGGTTCACAAAAGACTCAAACCTGCTCAGCCTTTGGAGTAGGGCTGAATATTAGAGGCATCCCGACTCAGGAGGACACGCTTTATTCTCCAAGGCGCAATTTAACGTGTAAAATGCCTATGATATCGAGCCAGAAATTTCTGCTATGAAACTCACCAGCCCTGCTGTGCTCGAGAAATCCTTTTCGAGAATGGCGGAGTCACCAAGAGACGTGAACTGGAGTCACTCCTCTCTGGTGTCGCTGAAGTGTCTCCAGTGGGGTTTCACTTGGAAGACCTTCTCCCTGAGGACTTCTCCCCAGGTCTGGTTCAATTAATTTGCCTTCACTGGCCCGAGATAAGAGAATTATAATCGCTTCTCCACCCGTCATCTCTTCCACTCGGCACCCACACACAATCTTTGTGTTTCCAACCCTCCTGAATGTGTCACTGCAACATCCACATGACTTTCTAGCGGACACCAACGTGTGCATAAAATCTGACCCTCACAGCTCACCTCTGATCACTCACGCTCTGTGTACTCATCTCCCTTTGGCCTAACAACAGTGTGACCAAACTTACAGCCTTCGGGGCACCACTCAGTGACGCAATGTAGCAAACAAAGGATCTCTTGATTCAGATTATACCAATGTCAAATGCTGGTGTGTGTAAATCATTCACTCTGTTTTCATTGGTGAGTCCAGTTGGATCTTTCATTGCCTGGTGACCCCTGGGGTCTGCGGCTCCCCAAGAAGCAGGGACGTTTAGGATTTTTTATTACCAGCTCATAACTAATTTATAGATTACTGTGGAGTCAGGTGCCCAGATTCAATGCCTCATCTATCACTATAAGTAGCTCCAGTGTTAAGGGCTGGCTACTTCCCAGCGATCAACGAAGAGAACAGAGATGAGGACAGGGGACAAGACCCATATGCCACAGAAGGGATATCTTTCTGAAGAAGCACGAATGTCTCAAGGTAAAGAATTTACTACTTACAAACGACCAAGCTCTCTATCTCCTAAAGGTAAAACCCACTGTACGTCGCATAGTAAAAAAAAAAAAAGAAAAGAAAAAAGAAAGAAAAGATCATTAAAATTATGTTTTTCCTCTCTGATTTGCCTTGTTCAGTGAAGTTTTTACCAGAACAGCTGCATTAGACTCAAACTTGTAGGAAGTACTATTGCTTTTTAAAAAAGAGAGGGCTCTTTCTTAACTGGAAAATTTTATCATGCCAGGAAATGACCTTGAAAGAAAAGGAAAACATTGAAGCCTAATTACAGCTTTGATAACACATGTGCTACGTCTTTTGCACAACAGCACTGAGCGTAGAGTTTATTTCCTTATGATCTTCTAAAGAGTGTGGTATTATGTGCACATGTTGATATGTGATAGAAAGAAGTGAAAAGTGCAAATGCTAAAAGGGCTGCTTATTACATATCTTCAAAGAAACCAGCGACTGAGGGACGTATAAGTACATTCCTGAGTTTTCCGTGCTTTCCTCGATAGCATTAAGAGTTTTCCGCGAAGATACTCTGGAATTCCATCTCCATCACAGCCGAGTATATATTCCCACCCTCTGACCCCTCAGTCACGTCCACAACTTTGACACACAAAGCTCGTTCTCCCAGAGCAAAGGAAAGCTGGGCTGCGTAAATAAAACCTAAACCCAGTGGCATGTGAAACAAGTACTAGTGGCATAAAGAAATCTCTGAACATATTCATAAGGAGTGTTCCTTTATGGCACTTTTCTCTGTCTCAGGGACAGCACCGAAGCTGTGCCACATTCTGAAACTGTTGCTATGGCAAAGCGTCTTGTTTTATTGACTATGAGGCACATTGTTGTGTTTAAGTCATGTAAATGATCAGGATACAAAGGAAAGGGCCTCGGCCGCCCCTGCTCAATCATGACAGCGCTGGGGTCTCTCCCCCTTGACACACGCATTTACACAGCCTGGGAAGGCATTTCTTTCGGAAAGCCTCACTTGCTGGGTGTTGCGAACTGGTCTTTGGAGACATTTATGAGATCTCCATATCTTTGAGAATTGATTCTGCAGGGGAAAAAGAATTCACAATGACGAAGCCCTTGCTTTTGTTTTAAGGCCAGGATCTTTCTATAGAAAATTTGCATTCTCTGCCTATTAACATATTTTTGTTTCCAGGCTGCTGGTCTTGTCTAATACTTCAACTTTCTATCAATTTCTGTCACTTAGAAGCAAAGTAGGAGAGTTTCTCTTTTGTTCCCCACTTATCTCTCAAATGCGTGTTTTTAATTAAGTATTTTACTACAGCATCAATTCACACTGATTAGACATAATTACAGAAACAAAATATGCAGAATACATTTTGATGCCTGCCACCTCTGAGGAAACAATGAAGATCTAATTTAATGATCTAAGTGCTGTGTGAAAGCGATGCAGAGTTAAAACATAGTAATATGTTTTGAAAAGGAGTTTAATAGTATTTTTGGATACAAATGTAATCTGAAATGCACCATTATCTGGGATTTCAATACATGTAATTAAAAAAAAAAAAAACCACTGAGGGCAACATTTGTTTACATGAAGAATCAAATGACACTCTTTAATAATTAAAAAGCTTGATCCAATGAAAACAGTTTCAATTGTGACACTTGAGACAAGCTGTGACAATTTGCAGCCCAATTTCTCAGGGAAATTTTACCACTATGAAAATCGATTTTTGACAGTATTCTGTCAGTGTCGATTTCCAGGGTTTGACACTATATGCACTTATGAAGAATGTTATGGTTGGGCGAAGCTGCATGAAGTGTACATATGAATTCTCAGTACTTGTTTTGCAATCTTCTGTGTCAAACTATTTCACACTACAAAACAGTTAGAGCAACAATCCATTTTTGATGCCGAATAAAAATGTATTTTTCCGACTTGTAGAAAAATGTGCTGTCTCAGTAGAACTTAGATAATTACAATTACAGAGCCATATGACATATTACTCCCAGCACTTGTGTAGAGGTCTGGAGTCAAAGGAGTTTTGGACAGTAAGTCAACTTTCTCAACAAAAATTCTATTTACTCCACATTTTCAAATCACTCAGCAAAGAATTCTGTAAACTATTCTGAGTGAGAGCTCTATTTACTTTTACTGCTTCAGATGTCCTTCCAGTAGTTATTAAAACAGTATTTACAATTCCCATAAACCTAGTTGTGTCACTGGATCTTTCACTTTAACTTTGTTGTTCCCTTTTTAAAAACTTGGTAGTTAAAATCCTAGTTTTGCATTCCTCCTCTTCATGAGTGAAGTTCAGAGATTTAAAGAAAAGAATATAAAACATAACGTAGCACAAACCAAGATTATACCTAATGTAAACGTCTGTTCACATTTCACTTGGGGGTAACCGTGTGTGTCTGTGCATGTGTGCGGAGGTGTGTAATCGTACAATGTCAGGATCGAGAGGATCACAGGAATCGCCTCATTCAACCTAAATATTAACATATTAAAATACATATATTTGATATTTATAATATGTACTGCTGGTTATATAATAAGTCTTTGCCTCTCCACGGCATTCTTTAAGGGGTCATGATGGCGCACACCTAATTTTATCCTAATATTATTCTGTGAACTTACTAGAGGTCGTTACCATTATTCTCCCTGAGAAAATGGGCAGCCAACTTCTAAAGAGGGCCAGCCACTAGCTTACTCTGCTAAGGCACGCTAAGGTGAGGCTAGAGATTAAAACCTAGACTCCATACTACTCAGCCATCAGCAAGAACGAAATAATGTCGTTTGCGGCAACAAGGATGGACCTAGTGATTATCGTACTCAGCGAAGAAAGTCAGAAAGAGAAAGACACATACCATACGATATCATTTATACGTGGAATCTAAAATATGACACAAATGAACTTATCTACAAAACAGAAACAGACTCACAGACCTAGAGAACAGACTTGGGGTTGCCAAGGGGGAATGGGGTGGGGGAAGGATGGAGTGGGAGTTTGAGATTAGCAGATGCAAATTATTACATATAGAATGGATAAACAGCAAGGTCCTACTGTAGAGCCCAGGGAACTATACTCAATATCCTGTAATAAACCATCATGGAAAAAGAATATGAAAAGGAATGTCTATATATGTATAAGTAAATCACTTTGCTGCACAGTAGAAATGAACACAACTATACTTCAATAAAATAAACGAAAAAAAAAAGAAACCAGATTCCACATCCTCGCTCAAGGTACTTCATTCTGAGCCACAGTCTCTAAAGTCACGGTCATGATTAAATTATCTTGTTTGGCATCTCCAACAGTGCCACTTGGCGAAAATATTTAATTAAAACGATAACAGGAGTTAATCTTTTTTTAAAAATTTTAATTAATTAATTTAGTTTTGGCTGTGTTGGGTCTTCATTGCTGCGCGCGGGCTTTCTCTAGCAGTGGAGAGCAGGGGCTACTCTTCGTTGCCGTGCATGGGCTTCTCATTGCAGTGGCTTCTTTTCTTGCGGAGCACGGGCTCTAGGCACGCGGGCTTCAGTAGTCGTGGCACGCGGGCTCTAGAGCGCAGGCTCAGTAGTTGTGGTGCACGGGCTTCGCTGCTCTGTGGCTCTTCCCGGACCAGGGCTCGAACCCATGTCCCTTGCATTGGCAGGCAGATTCTTTTTTCTTTTTTTTTTTTTTTTTTTTTTTGCGGTACGCGGGCCTCTCACCGTCGTGGCCTCTCCCGTTGCGGAGCGCAGGCTCCGGACGCACAGGCTCAGCGGCCATGACTCACGGGCCCAGCCGCTCCGCGGCATGTGGGATCTTCCCGGACCGGGGCACGAACCCGTGTCCCCTGCATCGGCAGGCCGACTCTCAACCACTGCGCCACCAGGGAAGCCCCTCTTTTTACCTTATAATAAATAAAAGCATTTTGGAATACTGGGCCCTGTATCATAACTCCTTTTCTTTCCCTAACAGCTTCACTGACATACAATTCACACACCATATAGTTTATTCATCTAACGTGCACAAGTCAAGGTTTTATTTGAATATCCACAGGGCTGCAGAACTAGCAGCACAATCTCATTTACAGAACAGGCTCAGCTCCCATAAAAGAAACCTTGTATCCATTAACAATCACTCCCTACTACCCCCCCTTTCCACTCCCAGCCCCTAACAACCCCTAATCTACTTTCTGTTTATATGGAGATTTACTTAATCCAGATATTTCATACAAATGGAATCATAGAACATGTGATCCTGTGTAACTGGCTTCTTTTACTCAGCGTAAGGTAGCACGTACCAGTACTTCATTCCTTTTTATTGCCGAGTAATATTCCATTCTACGGATTTGCTACACATTATTTATTCCTTCATCAGTTGATGGACATTTGGGTTCTTCCCACTTTTTGGCTATTATGACTGATGCTGTTATGGGCATTTATGTACAGGTTTTTGCGTAGACATATGTTTTCATTTCTCTTGGGTCTATACCTAGAAGTGAATTGCTGGGTCATATGTTAACTTCATGTTTAACTTTTTGAGGAACCGCCAGAATATTTCCAAAATGGCTGCACCATTTTACGTCCCACCAAGAATTCCTTTTTTTCACCTGAGCTAACAAAGTCACTCTGAGGGCTTCTGTTTTGACTGTTATTAGTAAACGCCAAAGTCCCTTCTTTCACTGGCCAGTTGAAAGATGGGAGAGTGTATTTGCCTCACCATGATTTCAGAAAAGTGATCAGGAAGTAGAATGGGAAGCAAGGAAATTGAGGATGTGTTTATCAATTCCACATCTAGAGTGTGAATTACTTTTCGGCAAGGAAAATTAAAATTTTAGATGACAGCAAATACACATCCGCACAAAATTCAATTACCCTACAACAATAAAAACAAACCAAATCAACCAACCAGTCAAACAGAAACTCTCAATGTGCAGCCATTTGCTTCTTCATCTCCTGAAGAATTAGGAGATATTTGAACTGTTTCTATAGTTTTCTAGTTTTCAATAGCAAGAAATATTTGGGGCTATAAAGACATCCATGCAAAAGCCCTCACACCTGCTTCCTGCGCACAGACACACGACTATGAAAAAAACAATCTCCAAAGATGCATGAATAAACCTTTTATAATCTCAAGGATTCTTAAGTTTCTAGACAGGGATCAATACAGACTTTGGCTTTTCAGACAAGCTTGGACACCTTCTGGAATTTAAAGCACATGCTTGGCCCCTGACACATCAAGTAAGAGTCTGGAGGTGAAGGAGGTTGCTTCTTTTGTGCACAAACCTATCAGTGCTCTGACTAGCTCTTTCTGTGTGGCCAGAAAGGTGTGTGCCAGAGAGGGATGCAGAAGTCTCCTGGCTGGTACTGCTAGGCAGCTGGGGCTAAAGTGGCCATTTTTTCCTCCTCCTTCTTGATTCTTATAAGATCCATCAGTTGGTGCTTTTGACGTGTTCCTATCTCTGAGCTATGTGGCTGGATTTCAGCGAAGGCAGTGTGTCACTCCCAGCCATGATAAGTGAACAAACGTTCTGGCTGGAGAACCATCTCCAGCAGGGAGAGCTGGAAGGTGTTGAGTGAAAATGGAAGAGAAGCAGAGGAAGAAGGGATGAGTAAACAGGAAAAAAAGAGAGGAAAAAGAGAGCGTGAAATAAGGAAAGAGTACGTCCTGGGACAAAGGTCAGAAGGGGGGAAGGGTGGCAGAGAGCAAAATACCAAGAGCTAGGAGGCATCCTTGGGCTGAGGGTGTCAGCAAGTACTATTCTCCTGGGATCAATCCGGTTTCCACTGAGGTCTTCATGCCCTTGGGTGGTACAATGATTCACTGGTAATGCCCAACTTGAGTTTGCAATGACTTCAAACCTCAGCGGGAGTTACCAGTGGTTTATAGCTTTGCAAACCGAAACTGAAACTCAAAATGCCTTTGATGAACTGCAATAAAATATTACAAAGAACAGAGAAGAAATCCCCTCTAGGTTATAGAATAACACAAAAAGAGAAAAATCAATTTGTTTTTAAATGGGAAAGGAATAAACAAAGCTATCCAGCTACCTAATAGCAAGCACTGATTGTAGAAGTAAGTTGAATATGGAGATACACTAAAGTATTAGCTACCCAGCCTGCAGAAATCTGGCCATTCAAACTATTTCAAAGGTACTCTGCCTAGTTCTGAGCGCCACAGTTAAAGAGGGGTGTGGAAAACTTGGCAAGAGTTCGGGGAGGGGGGAAAGCCACAAAGAAGATCAAAGACTTGAAGAAAAGGGACCTGAGAGGAAAGAGTCAGGGAGCTGGAAAAATTCAATCTGGAGAAGAGAAGATTAAGGACATAATTGACTTCTGGTCCTCGGCTACATGAGGAGCTTTTCATAGGCAAGGTGGCCACCTGCCCTCCGGCGCCACTACGGATGGACAGAGAGGCAAGAGGCTTACATAGGCAACACGGGGGATCTCAGTTAAGTTTAAGGAACTCCCTGACATGAGAAATGGCATATAATGAAATGGGCTCCTGATCATGGATGGGACTGAGGAATATCCTCTAGTGTCTTAGAGAAGAAGTAAGACTCTCCTAGGTGTGGGATGGCTTACAGACCTTGCTACCTAGAGCTGGGGGTGGGATGAGAGAGCGGGTCTATTCTAACATTCTAGAACACAATCTGGTTTGACTTCAGACTCGTGTATTCATCATTTGCCTGACCAAATGTCTCACCTTTCTAGGGCCTGACACAAAATACCTTGCCTGGCATACTACTTTGAGATACAACCATTTCATCTGTGAAAAAGGACACTGGAAAAAAATCTTTGAAGAGTGGGAATCTGTTGAGGGAAACCAGTCAGCTAAACAAGACTCACCAGGGTGGGGGTGGGGTAAGGCACCTCGGAGTGCATGCTGGGATTAGGGCTAATTAAGATGTTGACTGAATCTATGCTAATCATGTCCCATCAGACTCTGCTGGATTAGTATGTAAATTGGTAAACTCTGGTCTGAAATTGCCCTACCAGCTGAGGTCTAATTACTGACTAGACATAACAAATAATAATGGGATTTGTATTTTAGGATGTTTAATTATGGAAATACACGTCTGGAAAAAATACCAGTTGTATTGCACAGAAAGAGAATTCATAATGCTTGACCCAAAGTTTATGAAATTTTACACCTTTAATAAGAGCACCGCGAACTAGGATGGGTGGGGGGCTCCTTTCAGAGATCTAGCATCTGTGAAGGGAGACCAGAATCACAATGATTAATTCGCTGCTTGAGTAATTTCCCCAAAGCTTCTCAAAGACTAATTGTTTCATTGCTGATACACAGCATCTTGTGAGCTTTTAGTTCCATCACCCAAAGACCTGGAACTCATCCATGAAGAATAACCAAGATGCTACGGCTTTAACTCAACTACTCCGTAGCACGCATTCGGATGGAACTGAAAGCAACAGGCCAACAATATTTGTAGGAAATGAAACCCCTAACATAGTTTTTCTTCCCAGAAATTATTCTATGATATTGTAATCATTAAATTTATAAATCAGAAAATCATTAGTCCAATTCTGAAGCAAGAGTGTGTATTTCACGGTTTTAGAGAAAAGCAGCTTAGGTCTCGAATTCACTGAATGGGTACCTCAGGACACAAACTTCTTTGCAACTATTTATTGCCTCGTTCTGTGGTGACCCACCCTTTCCAGAAAATAAGTCACATAGGAACAGTTATAAACATAGTTTCAGACAGAGTTGTGACAGCTCTGTGTGCCGACTGCATTGCTATTTCTCCCATAATTTTAAAGGCACACGGGTGATCATTAAATCTTTATTAGGCTTTTACATCATGAAATAAATTATTCATGTTGTGCTAATACATTCTGATATCTTTACAGCCCTTCTGCCCACATTTAGCTAAACAAATCTCATTTGCATAACATTTTTATTTTAATTTAGGACAGTTTTGTTATGAAAATATAAGGCTTAAATGCCTGTTATGTCCCAATTATGTGCCAATTTCCCACACTTTTCTTGGGTCCATACGGTGCATGACTAATGAGGGAAAGTTCACATAATTAACAAAGACGGATGATTTCCTTTCACTTACAAGAACTTTTAGAACGTTTGCTCTTGCTGTTACGTGGCAAGAGGATGGGTATTTCGAAACAAATTCGGTGAGTAAGCCTCTATATATTTGAAGTTACACAGGTATATGGAAATTAAATTTGTTGATCACCTTAATCTGGGTTTGTTTCTTTGTTTGTTTTTGGCCGCGCCCCGAGGGATGTGGGATCTTAGTTCCCGGACCAGGGATTGGACTCCCGCCCCCTGCATTTGAAGCACGGCGTCTTAACCACTGGACCTCCAGGCAAGTCCCGATCACCTTAATCTGAATTAGTGACTATAAAGCGTTAACTTCTCTTCGTGGTGCACAACTACAGCGACGAATAATACAGTATTACTGTCACCTCAGGACCTCTGAACTCTGAATGGAAATTCACTGAACACAATCATTTTTCACTGAGGGATCAGGCTTTGCAGATCTTACTGGCATGTTGATAACTGTATGGATTTAGGTTGCAATTATGGATTTTAGCTTCTTTGTTCATTAGTTTTAAAAATATAAGACACGCTAGGAGATGTCTGATTACCTAACGGTGGATGAAAAAAATCTGAACAACCCTTCCCTTTCGATGAGGTACTGAGTTCTCACCGTCAAGCAGTGCTATTAAGTTTGCATGATGACATCTTCCTGTAGGCAATGTATCACTGAAGCATTATTTTAAGCGCTATTTCCCAATGCCCAAAGGCACCTGTCAGCAATTATGTATTATTTACGATTAAAACTAATCGTGACCTACTCTAAGCATTGATCCCAGGGTCAGGTACTCTGGGATGATCATTCTAACTTGGTCCCCTCCTTGTCAGGAGTTTTGGGAGAAGTCAACATGGGGTTAGAACATTTGGAAGGTTCACATAGAGTATTTTGCCAACACGCATGTAAGCAGAGTGTAAGCCTGAACAGATGTCATGTTGAATGTAAATCTCTCAGCCACTGGCTAGCAAGCTGTTGGGTAAACCTCCTGTTTTTTGGAATTCTCACTTTGAAGCAAATTATACAATTGTAGAGCGTTATCCTTTCAACAAATAGGCTTTGAAATCCTCTGTCATTAAAGCAAGCTGCAGATTATTCTGATAAATAGGCATGCTGATCCTGAAATGTGCCTAACATGGGAATACGACCAAACTCTCCTAGTCTGCTCTTGCAAACGGAGAAACAGCATGGGGTCCTTCTCCGGCAGCTCTGAGCGCCCATCTTAGCTCAGCAGCTTGAGAAGCACCAGAGCCAGTCTTCCGGGCTAAAGGGCAGAAACCAGGAGTTCAAGTCCGGCTCTACCATTCTCCAAGACTCTCTTTCCTCCCCTAGAAAGAGGAGCCTTCTGAACAAGAGTTGCAGGGAGTAAATGAAAGCAAACGTGTGCCCGACACACAGTAGATACCAAATCATTGTTTGTGAAATAAACATCCAGTAGAAAAGGTTAAACACATCGAAAGGGCTTCCCTGGAGGCGCAGTGGTTAAGAATCTGCCTGCCAGTGCAGGGGACAAGGGTTCGAGCCCTGGTCCGGGAAGATCCCCACATGCCGCGGAGCAACTAAGCCCGTGCGCCATAACTACTGAGCCTGCTCTCTAGAGCCCATGAGTCACAACTACTGAGCCCACACGCCGCATCTACTGAAGCCCGCGCACTCTAGAAGCCCGTGCTCCGCAATAAGAGAAGCCACCGCGATGAGAAGCCCGCGCGCCACAATGAAGAGTAGCCCCCGCTCGCCGCAACTAGAGAAAGCCCGTGCGCAGCAACGAAGACCCAATGCAGCCAAAAATAATAAAAATAAATAAATAAATAAATAAATAAACACAGCTAAACTTTTCTATTACATAAATTAAGAAGCCAACTTAAGGGGCAAGGTCTCATATCTTCCTGGTGAGCTAGCTGTAAAAGAAAAAAAGCTCACCCTACTCCTCTCAATAATATCTCTTGGTATTTGTTACCTAGTGATTACTGTATTATATTTTTAGAGCCCATAGGTACCTGTTCTATCACTTCACGTTGTCCCTTCTGCAAAGATTATAGATTAGTTTAAAGAAGATAACAAGAGAATGTAAGAAATAAGTTTACACCTATCTTTCTTGGCAAGGATGATTTTCCTTTTAAAGACCACCTACGGTGAGCGATACTCAAATCTTCACACACACAAGGCAGCTCTACCCAACAGACTCGTCAATAATGACACTGAAGAAGAACCATATTATGGACCAGGGCTTTTCAAAAGATGTCAACATTATTTTAGAATTCCTGAGGCATTTAAAAATTTTATTTCAAGGTCTGGTATCCTGAACCCAAAGCCTTTAAACACACACTAGCAGAGTGAGAAATGAGACCGTGGGGTCCAAATGTTACTCTGGTATCTCTCTCTGCCTAAATTTCCCCATCTAGAAGGCCAGTAATTTTAGAGCATTGTTGTAAGGATTAAATGGAAGAATGTGCAGAAAGTGCATAGCACATGGAGGCACTGGCTCAATACCCCTGCACGTGACCATCTTAACCTTCTCATCTCCTTGCCCTTTCCCACTTCCTTTTAGAAGAACACTATATCCTCGTGGCAGATTTCTCCAGAGGGCCTTGGAAGCACGTCGTTTTTGATCACGTATTTCTTTATGATTGCAATATGGTTTTCTCCATGTGGACATAAATTCTCAGAGAGCAGGGAAATAGGATCTTTCTCTAAGGTTGCCCTTATGCCTAGTTCAGTAATCCACACCAATATTTTATTTGATCATGCATCCCATCCTATCCCCGTGGCCCTGCCATGGAAATGTACAGATAGCTCTCATACTAAACAGCCCATAAAATTAAAATTACTTATTAAGTGAGGCAGCAGAGTGCTATAATTAAAACCGTGGGCCCTGGAGCTAGACTACTTGGCTTCAACTCCCTTCTCTCCCCGTGCGAATTGCTCAAACTTGGGCAAATTATATAATCTTTCTGTCCCAGTTTCTTCATCTGCAAAATGGGATGATGGTGATACTGCTATCTACCTAAGAGGGTTGGTATACAGAGTAAATGTAAGGTGTTTGGAGTGAGATAAAGCACTCAATAAATATGAGTTCTTGTTATTACTATCACTGGTATCTTCATAACTGGGCTTTGAGCTACACGAGCAAAGAGGTATTTCTGGACACCACTGTATTCCCAGCACCCAGCCCAGTGTACACACATCTCCTCAGAGTCACCCGTCCTCTGTAGCTTCCCGTCACCCACCCAAGTTATCCAAGACACAGACCCTTTCCTCTCAGCTGTCCTGCCGACACGCTCTTTTTATCTCTCAAACTCTTTCCCGTCCCCTCTTCTACAACTCTTCTGTCCTGTGTGCCAGTTGGCATCTTAGTTGGGCCTCCATTTCCAAAGGACTCTCTCTGTAAGCTTCCTAACATGGAAACCTGATTATGTCACCTGTCCACTTGAAATGCTTCCGTGGCTCCTCCTTACCTACAAGATCACGGAATAAATAAATATCATGTAGTTAAAAAGAACTATTCAAAAGGGTGGGCAACTCAGAATAATGTCTCCCCAGTGATGTCCGTGTTCTGATTCCCCAAACCTGTAAATATGTTACATGGCAAAGGAGACTTTGCAGATGTGATTGGTGGGTCCAGCGTAATCACAAAGGTCTTTTTAAGAG
This sequence comes from Kogia breviceps, assembly GCF_026419965.1. NCBI lineage: Eukaryota > Metazoa > Chordata > Mammalia > Artiodactyla > Physeteridae > Kogia > Kogia breviceps. Next base: position 126,975,124 of record NC_081330.1, on the reverse strand, counting down.
AAACAAGGAGACAAGAGAGTCGGTGTCAGAGAAGGAGACATGACGATAAAAGCAGAGAAGTCGGAGGGATGCGAGGCCACGAGCCCAGGAATGCCGGTGGCCTCGAGAAGCTGGGAAAAGCACGACACAGATTCTCCCCTAGGGCCTCCAGAAGGAATGCAGCCCTGCTGCCATCTTGGCTTTAGACCACTTCGGGCTTCAGACCTCCAGGACTGTAAGAAAATAAATTTGTGCTGTTTTAAGACACTAGATGTGTGGTAATTTGTTACAGCAGTGACAGGAAACAAATACACAAGGCGGTTGGATAGCTAGTGCCAACTACATAAATGTGCTGAGGTCACTCAATGACTATAGTATGGGTGCGCCAGACTAAGGCGCCAATACATCTAGAAGTCTTTTTGATTCACGACACGACAGGCCACTGTTTCCTCTCTCTCAGCTCACTGCTTTAGAAGGGGGCTGGGATGCACTTCCCAGGTTTCTACAGCTCTGTCCTTTCCTCAGCTTCCCTGCGGGAGGCAGGAAGTGAGGCCTAGCGGGGTGGGAAACCCACGTGTCTATACAAGTAGAGGAGGAGACCCACTTGCATCCCAGCTTGCCTGCAGACTGGGACCCCTACTAGATATATGGTGAAAACCAGGGCAGGCGGGGCCAAAAACCAGACCAAATTTACTCCTCATTTCCCCTAACCAAGCAAAGCTAATATGCTGCCTTCTGCAGTTTAATATGCTGTTTCTACTTTGACGTTTCAAAAGCAGTTTTTACGCGTAAATACATACAGCACCTGTCGAATGCCTACATACATATGTTGGCTGTCAGCTCATAAAGGAAGCAGGGAACAGGGTGAAACTGTCAAGGGAGATTCTCTGGAAGCATTAAGATAAGCTGTAGGGAATGATCAAGGGATCTGGGAAGAAAGACACGGGTGTTAAGAGAGTGACACAGAAGTGGCTAAAAGGCGCGTCTGTGGAGCAAGGGACAGATCTGGGTTTGCCACCGCAGCGGTCACATGACATGATTTCATTCTTGGTTCTCTGGGTCTCAGAGTCCTCATCTTTAAAATGGGCACAATAATACCTATTTTGCAGCACTGTTGAGAAGATTAAATGATAGCATGCTTGCGAAGGTGCCAGGGCAGTGTCTGCTACCCGCTGGATTCAGGAAAGGTTCCTTTCTTTCCCATGATGCCCTTTTCCGATTGATATTATTGTCAACTATGCACTTTATTGTAATACATCATTTAACGAGACAAAAACATTTCACAAAAACCATCTAACAGAAAAAAAAGCTAATAAGCCAAGATAAAAAATGACAAGGGACAGTCATTTATAAGCTGTAAAGATGCAGCTTGTGAAAACGTTTCGGTCCATATTTTCCCAACCTGCACCATGACCGGATGAACTCATTAGAAGCCTGACTTTTGAATTCTTGAAATGCCCAGCCGTGAGAATAACGCACAGTGGATCTTGTGCCGTGTGAGAGGATTATTGATTAACTCAGCTCCCGGATTCTAAGTAGGCAGGAATATATTTTAAGGTATCAATAATTCAGAAGAAGAGCATTTTCTGTGGTCGCTGAAACCACATTTGCACTTGAACCATGTGAAAGAGCAAGCGATGGTCAGAGCAGCAGAAGCTGGTCTCGTCCCCTCTAGCCGTGGCCGCCACTGCAGGGAGCCCCAGCAAAATACAGTTTTTATCTCTAAGAGCAAATGTGGGCCACACGGGTGACACCCACACACTCAATAAACAGAGGCCAGATGAATGACAACTGCGTAAGGTGGCAGTGAAAAATGACCAGCAAAAGTATTTTAAAAGATCAACCTGGAAAGAAATCAATTCTAATAAACTCGATGCTCTCGGGCTCAAATAGCATGAACCTAAATAGTCTTTGAAGCTGCAACGAGCAAGCAGCAGAGAAGAGTAAATAACATTGACCAAACCTGAAAACCTCCCAGGCATCCTCTGAGTTCACAGATAAATTGATTAACTGTTATCTCACACCCAGGACCCCCAAAGTAACTGCCTGCATTCCGTGAGTAATTCCTAGGCAAAGATAAAACTGTTTGGTCAAATTAGCATTTTCAGCGGAAGAAGGCTGAAAACGGAAGAATGAAAACCAAAACTGAAAGGGAACAATTGGCTTTCATTTTTTGAAAGAGCGAGCATATATTTTTCAGGCATTCATATTAATATGCGTGCAAAGAAACTTTATTGAAATAGTTATATACTTAGAAAACCTGATTGCTCTTAATGAAATAAATGCCACACATTCTCAATTTCTGCATACTCTAATAAGCGGGTCATTTTAAGACGGCAGAATTAAGAAGACAAAACTCCAGGGGCCTAATCTCAATTGAGGTTAAAGTTGCAGACCCGTGTAATTATTTGCTGCTGACATTTTACTTGAGCATCGTTTTCATGATGTACAGATTCAGCTGGAATGATCGTAAGTGTACTATTTGGTATACGTTCAGTTTAGAAACGAAGCATCCGCTTTGCAGAACTTTGCACAGCTTGCAAAATGTTTTGTCTTATTTTAATGAGGAGGGGAAAAAAATGCCGTCAGCTACATCAGGCAGCACCCAAACTCTGTCAGGGAAAAAGCACCACAGCAAAGAAGACCACCTCTCCTGTGCTGCGGACGGGAGGGGCAGCAGGTGGACAGGAATTTGCTTCTCAGCTCTGGGGACAGGCTTCTGGACTTGTCCGTCACAGAAACAACAGCTGCCTGTCACTTATATCTTTCCCGTGCGTACACCAGCTTGGAGGGCTTCAGTAGTTTGTTTGAGGGATAAATGGCCTCCAACTGAATTCATATATTTCTAAACTATTCAGGCTCAAGTTTACCAGGATATACTAAAAGGATATATATATATATATATATATATATATATATATATCTCCACACAAATACCAAAATCAATTCTAAAAATAACAGAATGGAATCAGGGAGTAAGACATAACGTTTGCCAAATAAGGCCATGGGAGCGAGCTGATTCCTTGAAAACGCTGAAGGAGCCTTGCTACCTATTCTTTCTGATTCTGGGGCAGCTTTCTCACTGCTTTCTGAATAGAACACTGGCTGAGTAATGAATAGAGAATGTAAGCTCTTCGGGACTGACTCAAAATTCCATTTTCCTCATTTTAGTGGGACCACTCTCCCCTTATCTCGCACCGTCTAGAACTTACTCTTGGGGCTGCTTGGTTGATCAGCAGTGGTCTGGGTCCACACGACCCTAGTTACAAAACAGGTGAAACGGGCGTCCTCAGAAATGGGCGTCCTTCCTTTCTAGAGAGGCCTGATTTTTCTCCCACCTCCGTGCAGTTATATCCTCAAACGAATCAAATTTAGATATAACTGCTTTAAAAATATGATTATCCTATAAATAGCTGCATTCCGATACGGAGTATAGGGTCTGTGTGTGTTTTGTTTAAATCAGTTGCTCAAGAGTGATGCTAATCAAATTTGGGAAAAGTCAAATTATGCTCTGGCTACCAGCCCTTTGTGCAGGAAACAGCGCCTTTCTCATACGTTAGCCAGAGACAATGCAGGACATCCCCCAGAATCGCTAACCAATTTCCCTTCCCTCCAACACCGGCACTTTAGTAAAGCACTTAGAGTAGCATCCCAGGAGCAGTAGGAGCAAAAAAAAAAAAAAAAAAAAGGAGCCTTACCAGTTTCTCCTACGGTAGACGAGAGAAAACCACCCCCAGCTCCCAGCTGCTCTAGGCCGGGCAACTGGGTTTCTCAGAGTCACTTGACTGCGGGGACCAAGAAGGCTGAAGTCTTCCTTCGCTCTGTTTGGTTTCTCCCCAGCAAGCCCTCCCAGGCTCTTTCACACAAAGCGCTCTGCTATTCTCTAATCCCCTCCCAAGGAAAACCGGCACACACACACCAAATGACTTCTGCAGAAGCGCCTCTCCTGGAGAGTGGGAGGAGAGGGGGTGAAAGGGGGTGTTTGCTGGCAGTGATTCCTGCGAGGCGGATCCTCAGAGAGGCATGGGACCCGGACAGCAAGTACGGAGGCTGCGGACCGGGATGGGTGCCTGGCAAGCGTGGGGATTTGCGTTTGCTCTCTCTCGGGACCCTCCCAACGCTCAGGGATGGCCAAAGCAGCTCGGCCTACAACTTCATCCGACTTCTACACTCCTCTCTTACTCCCTCCCAGGACAGAAGAATTTCAAACAAGGTAGGTAGAGATCAGCTAGAAGCTGCCCCAATCTAGCTAGCACTTTCCAAGCCCTTGACAATGTACAGCAGCTGCTGGTTTCTCATGTATCCCCAAACTGAAAATAAATTGAAAACATGGAGAAAAGGCAGAATAGCAAACAGGAAAATGCGGACGGGCATGTGCTAGCGAAGATCCTGAAAATGACTGTTCTGGCCAAAATTCATTTCTCAAAAAATCATGTTTGAAAAAGAGTAATGAAAAGTCAGTTGCTAAGTTGTAAGGCATGACCTTTTTTAACATCTGAAGTTTACCCTGTCTTCCCAAGGACACAGCTCACCCTGGTATTTCACAAAAATTATCGCACCTTACAAATCCAAATCCCCTTCCAACCGATGACAGATAGCTTACATATATCTCAGAGATGCTATAATCAACCTGGAATTCCTCCCTTTCCCCTCAAGTTTTGAACAAGAAGGCTTACCTTTCGAGTGTGTCATTGGAAACTCCGAAACGAATAAATCGAGGAGGAGACAGGCAGACAGCACCCTTCCACAGTTGGCAGCGAGGGCTGTCTGCCTTGGTAGCATGCCATTTGGGCCTTTGAAACAAAATGAATCGGCTTGCCACCACCAGCTTTACTACATGCTAACACTCCACAATGCCCCAGCCGGGCCGGGCCGCCTCTTTCCGTAGTGACCCTGCACCGAATCAGAAGCGACGCTTTGATGGGTGAGTTTCCCAAGAGACAATGCAATCCGTGACATCACGGTTCTGTCTGCAACCCCTAGCCCAGGCCCTGTCCCGTCTCCCCCCTCTCCATAGAAAACTGCCCCTGCTTGGCGACAGTGCCATCTCAAGAGCAAAAACGAGCCCGGGGTGCAAAGCAAATGCTATAACTTATCTGTCCTTCTTCACTTCAATTTTCTGATTCCCCTTGGCTGGGGTAATGAGAGGAGGACCGAGAAACGAATGGTCTGGGGAGAAAATTCAGACGAACCCAGACAAAAGCGCAGAATTCAATATTCTAAAAGTTTATCACCTGACAGCAAAACAGTAACCTTCAAAAGGAACATTTTATTTTTCCTATCACTACTGAACACTTCCACAGTGACACGGATGTCCTTCTGTTACACGTGATTTAAGAGATTTTACAATGAAATTATATACAAACAACTGCAAAGATATTTCAAGTGTCTGTATGAAGACTTTCAGAATTAACCGCAACTCACTTTTTAATTTTTAAAAATTTTTTTAATTTTTGCGGTACGCGGGCCACTCGCTGTTGCGGCCTCTCCCGTTGCGGAGCGCAGGCTCCGGACGCGCAGGCTCAGCGGCCACGGCTCACGGGCCCAGCTGCTCCGCGGCACGTGGGATCCTCCCGGACCGGGGCACGAACCCGCGTCCCCTGCATCGGCGGGCGGACTCTCAACCACTGCGCCACCAGGGAAGCCCCCGCAACTCACTTAATACCACATTTTTCTTGATTATAAAAGATTTTCCTCTTCCTCACTCTCAAGTAATATATAATTCTTGAATTAACCTTGGCTATTCGCTCTATTCTGTGTTTTAGTTGTTCTCTAAACCAGTACACGTCACCAGTCTTAACGTTTAAAGTAATGCCTAGTGGCTGTATCAATTTACATTCCCACCAACAGTGCAAGAGGGTTCCCTTTTCTCCACACCCTCTCCAGCATTTATTGTTTGTAGATTTTTTGATGGTGCCCATTGACACAGCCACTATGGAGAACAGTATGGAGGTTTCTTAAAAAACTACAAATAGAACTACCATACGACCCAGCAATCCCACTACTGGGCATATACCCTGAGAAAACCATAATTCAAAAAGAGTCGTGTACCACAGTGTTCACTGCAGCTCTATTTACAATCGCCAGGACATGGAAGCAACCTAAGTGTCCATCGACAGATGAATGGATAAAGCAGATGTGGCACATATATACAATGGGATATTACTCAGCCACAAAAAGAAACGAAATTGAGTTATTTGTAGTGAGGTGGATGGACCTAGAGGCTGTCATACAGAGTGAAATAAGTCAGAAAGAGAAAAATAAATACTGTATGCTAACACATATATATGGAATCTAAAAAAAAAAAGGTTCTGAAGAGCCTAGGGGCAGGACAGGAATAAAGACGCAGATGTATGGAATGGACTTGAGGACACGGGGAGGGGGAAGGGTAATCTGGGACGAAGTGAGAGAGCGGCACGGACGTATATACACTGCCAAATGTCAAACAGATAGCTAGTGGGAAGCAGCCACATAGCACAGGGAGGTCAGCTCGGTGCTATGTGACCACCTAGAGGGGTGGGATAGGGAGGGTGGGAGGGAGACGCAGGAGGAAGGGGATATGGGGATATAGGTACATGTATAGCTGATTCCCTTTGTCATACCGCAGAAATTAACACACCGTTGTAAAGCAATTATACTCCAATAAAGGTGTTTAAAAAATAAAATAAAGCAAAAAAAACAATTAAAAAAAAGTAATGCTTAGTAAGTCCATTTGAACTTCTATTACAAACATACTTGCAAATAAAAGCTCTAATATCTTTGCCACTCTCTTCATTACCTCCATCCTTTTCACCCATTTAAATTTCAGATGTGTGGCACAAGGGCAATAAGGAACCCAGATCTATATCTGTATCATGTCTGTCTCATCTATCTATCTCACCTATTTCTCTATCAATCTATCTCATCTATATCTCTGTCTGTATCATCTATATCTATACTCTTTTTCTAGCTTATCTATCTATCTACGAGTGATCAGTAGATCTAACTATACAAAAATCAAAATCTTTGGCATGGCATAAAACAGCAGAAGCCAAGTCAAAAGAAATGAAGCACGGGGACAGAGGGCCTCTCTCCTTTATGTTTAACAAGTGGTTAAACTCTGAAAAGAGAAAAACTTACCAGCCAAAAGAAAAATGGGCAAAGGTTATGAAACAGAGGTGACATATAATTGGTCCTTAAATGTATGGAAAGATGTTCTTTCTCACTTGCAGTAAGAAATGCAAATGAAAACTACACCAAGATATCATTTCTCACCTAATAGAATAGGCTAAATCCATAGGTTTGGTCTCATAAACCACTGTAGAAACAGGTACTCTCATAGGTTGCTGGTGGCAGTACAAAACACTACTACAAATATGGAGGGGATATGGCAATAAGTAACAAATTTAAACATGCATGTACCCTTCCATCCAGTCATACCACTTCTAGGCATCTATTCCACAGAATCACCAGTACCAGCATAAAATGTCATATGTTCAAGCAAAATAACGGAAAGCCCAGCGGTAGATGGATTATTCCATAGTATAGCTACATAGCAAAGTTCTGAACAACTGCAAAAGGAAGGTCAGATCTCCATGTACTAGTGTGACGAATGCCCAGGTCACTGAAACAAAGTGGAGAAGAGGGCATGGGGCTGTGAGAAATAAGGAAGGTGCCGTGGGAGGACTCAAAGTCCTAACGTAGCGTAGGCTAAACTGTGATGCTTGGTAGATTAGGTATATTAAATGCATTTTAACAATGTTTTCAACTTACATTGGGTTTATCAGGATGTAACCCCATCGCAAGTCAAGGAGGATCTGTAGTTTGCCAACCCCAGACAGAAAAGGATAAGTAAACACAGAGGAATCTCATGTCCATTTCTACCCTTCTCCCCTTCCTCCCTTCCTTTCCCTATAAAAGCCTATTTTTATTAGATTTTTATTTATCCTTCCAGAGTTACCTTTTTTTTTTTTTTGCAAATACAGGCACAGGCATATAGAGACTTTCAGTCCTACAGTTGGGCAAAATCATCTAACACCAAGTCTATGTTATAATAAAGTACTGAATAGCTCATGTAGTTTATTGAATACTGTCCCGAAAGTGAAAGCCAGAATGGTTGTCTGGGTCCAGAATGGTCGTAAGTGTTTGCGGTGTTTCTGCTCATGACCATGGAGCTGAGTGCCGCCTGCTGCTGGCCAGCATCATGGGAGAGAATCGGACTGCATATTGCTTGCCAGGCAAACGATCAAAGTTCAAAATTGGAAGTACGGTTTCTACTGAATGTGTATCGCTTCCATACTACCATAAAGTCACAAAAACCATGGGAGTTCCCTGGCAGTCAAGTGGTTAGGCCTCCGTGTTTCCACTGCAGGGGATGCAGGTTCGACAGCTGGGGACGATCTGTATAGCCTAAGGACCCCAAAGGCCCTCTGCCTGGTTGTGAAAATAAAGGGTTATTAGAACACGGCCACGCCCATTCATGGCACGTTGTCCGCAGCTGCTTTCCTGCTGCAGTGGCAGAGCTCACCAGTTATCGCAGTAGTGGACTGAAGGGCCCACAAGGCCGAAAATGTTTACTGTCTGGCCCTTTACAGAAGTTTGCTGACCCCCCACTCTGTGTGATGAGATGACTTTTAGCATACTGCAAGAGACAGTCTTAAGAAGATGAGGTCGCTATCCCTGATTTCTACTTTAAAAGATGTTAAATTGAGATCAGAATACTTGCGTTCAAGTCCTGGATGTCTCTGCCTGGTTACTTAACTTGCTTGGACTTGTTTTCATCATCTGCAAAGTGATGACCCCCAGCTTTGTTGTGAAGATTAAATAAAACAATGAAAAGGGCTTCCCTGGTGGTGCATTGGTTAAGAATCCGCCTGCCGATGCAGGGGACATGGGTTCGAGCCCTAGTCCAGGAAGATCCCACATGCCGCGAAGCAACTAAGCTCGTGCGCCACAACTACTGAGCTCACGTGCCACAAATAGTGAGGCTGCGCTCTAGAGCCCGTGCTCCGCAACAAGAGAAGCCACCGCAACGAGAAGCCCACGCACCGCAACGAAGAGTGGACCCCGCTCGCCGCAACTAGAGAAAGCCCACACGCAGCAACGAAGACCCAACGCAGCCAAAAATAAATAAATTAAATAAATAAATTTAAAAAAAAAACAATGAAACAAATATGAAAGCACCTTGTAAACTCTCAACTATTATGCTGACCTAAGATTTATTTTTAATATTATTATATTAGAAGGTGATAGGTGATACACATATACACACATAATCAGTATAGACAATTGATATCAGAATAGCCAGGACATTTAAAAAATTTGCAGCACTTAACAAGAAAACATTGCCTTTAAACTTTTCTCCACTTAACATTTCTAGGTAATATTATACTTATATCATCAGCCATGGTCACAGAATAACTCTCAGCTCCCATCCGTTCTCCACAACTAGTCAAGTCATTAAATCTGATCATCTGACAAAACTGACTCACAGGTAAAAGCCTACTCAGGACAAGGTCTTCAGACTGCAGTAGAATTATTTGGTTTCCAGAAAGCTCTCAAAACTTTGAGACTTGACGATATCTTTAAGTTCTAGTAGTTAAAATTCATCTAACAGAGGTTATCTTACTATGAAGTATGGCATACTACATGTATTTGGGGTCCACCTGGGGACTATATGTGACAAATATGTACTCAGATTTGAGGAAGAGACTCCCACCCTCAAAATTCATGTTTGCATAATCACTTTTTCTTCTTTGAATGTATTATTATTATTATTAATTTATTTTTTGTGTGGTACGCGGGCCTCTCACTGCTGTGGCCTCTCCCGTTGCGGAGCACAGGCTCCGGACGCGCAGGCTCAGCGGCCACGGCTCACGGGCCCAGCCGTTCCGCGGCACGTGGGATCTTCCCGGACCAGGGCACGAACCCGCGTCCCCTGCATCGGCGGGCGGACTCTCAACCACTGTGCCACCGGGGAAACCCCAGAATGTATTATTTAAAGAAAAACAATTTTTTTTTTTTTTTTGGCTGCACTGGGTCTTCATTGCTGCGCGAGGGCTTTCTCTAGTGGCGAGCGGGGGCTACTCTTCGTTGCAGTGCGGGGGCTTCTCATTGCGGTGGCTTCTCTTGTTGCGGAGCATGGGCTCTAGGCATGCAGGCTTCAGCAGTTGTGGCTCGCGGGCTCTAGAGCACAGGCTCAGTAGTTGTGGCGCACGGGCTTAGTTGCTCCGCGGCACGTGGGATCTTCCCCGACCAGGGCTCGAACCCATGTCCCCTGCATCGGCAGGCAGATTTTTAACCACTGCGCCACCAGGAAAGCCCCTGAATGTATTATTTTTAACATAAAAACCAGAACTTCTTTTTGTTAGAACTATCAGTGGTTTTTCCTATATCCAATGATCTTTCCTTTTCAGTTAACGAATTTCTAGTAACTGATTTTGTCCAAGTATTTTAACTATTTCTAAACCATACATATCTGTAAGCCTCTAAAAAGTGAACTGCCCCCAAAATGCATCAAAAGCCCTTAAAATATGTACATCATTTGACCTGCACCTCTACTTTTGGGAAATAATATTGAGGAAATAAGGCTACACATACCACTGTGTTCAGAGATACACATACAAGTGATGTATAAGTTAGCAAAGCAACAACATCAAAATACTAGTAACAAAAGAAATGTCCCAAAAGAAGAAATCAGCTACAAAAGTTGTGGTATGGTCATTCAAAGGAATATTGCTATTCCTGCTATCTACTCCTATATAACAAACCACCTGGAAACCTAGTGGCTTAAAACAAGCCACATGCACCGTGCTCACAAATCTGTGACTTTGGAAGGGTCCAGTGTGGACATCTGCCTCTACTCTACTTGGCATCCGCTGCTGTGGCCTGAAGGATGGAGGCCGGAGTCATCTAAAGACTCGCTTACCACATGGATAGCAGGTGATAGTGGGTGTTGCCTGAGACCTTAGTGGGGGCTGGTGGCTAGAACACCTACATACAGCCTTTCCTGTGTGGCATGGGCTTCCTCAAAATATGATGGCTGAGTTCCAAGGGTGAGTGTCTGAAGGGAGGACTAGGCAGAAGTCATATCCCCTTTTATGATCTCTCTTGGAAATCATATGGTGTCACATCTGGTGGACTGAGGCAGTCATAAAACTTCACCCAAGTTCAGGGTAAGGGGACATAGGCTCTACCTCTTGCTGGGGCATGACAGGTCCAGAAAGTGAAGGGGGTGATGGAAAGGTTGTTGTTATCATTTTGGAAAGTATAATCTGTCATAATTATGCAATCATTAAAATGATACAGCAGATCCAATGTATTGACATGGAAAGACATTCAAATGATAGTGAATGCTGAGTTGCTAGAATAGCCAATATGGTGCCATCCACTAGAAAGAACACTGGCATACAACTGACACTCAACAAACAATGGCTGAATAAATTGTTGTATAGAAATGAGTTATGTTTTATGCTTGTGTCTATATTGAAAACATTCTAAGAGAAGCTACATGAAAATGTGAACACTGGTTATATTTCTGTGATGGGATTACAGTTTCACTTTTTTAAGAGAGTGAGTTTATAATATTCTTTTAATGAATGTTCATAGAAAATTAAAAGGTATTTCAAAATGAACCTCAGAGGACAATAATCTGAGCTGATTGTCAGAAAGGTTGCCCTATTTTTTTAAAGATAATTGAAAGCTAATTAGAAAGCTCCCTGTCAAGCACTTTTTCCTTTTTCTGCTTGCTGGAAGAACTGATTGTTTAGCTATCTGTAAGCATTTAATTGATGTAAAGTATAATATTTAAAGAAATTAAGGGACATAAAAATAAGAACTTTCTCTTTCCTTTGTAATAACAAAAGAGCACCAGAAACATAAAATACAATTATTTTAAAATATAAGATACCTCATTACAGTAATTTGTCTCCAAATCAGTCATTGGTGAGAATAACAGCAATCAATTCACATTTTCATCACTGAAATAGGAGGCTATAGTTCAATGGGGGCCAGGATATCAGAAAAGAAAAACTGTGCTGTGCGTGTAAGGCGCCGTGTTACACTATCACTACCTTTTTCTTGAACGTTAATATGTTTAGAATATATGAAAATAGAACTTATTTTTGGAAGCAAAATTGCTAACTTCTCATATAGCAGATACTCTGAAAGCGCTGTTTAACCAAGATGTTAGAAATGACACATGAACCAATGTGAATGTACAATTTCCTCGTGTGGTGGGAGAGCGATAGTGTCAAATTTGGGCATTGGATGCAGCTGGATTAAACAAACAATCCTGATAGAATGAGAGTCATTTGTGTGACACCAGAAGAATATAGTTTTAGCTGAACTCATAAACTGGTTTAATAGTCATCAGCTTTTAGTAAGCCTTGTCATGTTTGTATCCAATTGTAGTCATTTCCTTTTATGCTAGAGCTCTAACTTCATCCCTTGAAAGGTCACTCCTCTGAAAGGATGCATGGGTGAACTCAGCTCTGATTCTCTAGAAGCAAAAAAAGTTCCACGGTCAACTCTTAATGACGAAATCATTAACATCCTGAATAAACACAGTTCATCTTGTCTCTGGAAGCTAGGATCTCTAATCCTCCTTTTCGGAATCGGATCATTAATCACTTGAATCACAGGCGCGCACACCCACCCCTCCCACCTCCAACTCCCACAGGCAAGACATCATTCATCCAAAGAGTCAATCATTTTGTCTTTCCAAAGAGTTTTTGTTTTTTTGTTTTTTCAGTTTGTAAGTTAATTGCTTCAAGTAATAAATGCTCAATGTGGAACTGTGGCTATTAAAAAAAAGTAAGAAAAAAAATCACCTATAATTCAAAACCGAAGTAATAACCACTATTAATAGTTTGCTATACACATTTATAGATAGATGGATGATAAATGACAGAGGTAACATTCCACAAATTGAGTTCATACTGGATATATATAAATACACATTTTTACATTGTGTTTTTCAAAAAATGTCATTATTTTTGAATCTTTCACAGCTTTACTGAGGCATAGTTTACGTATCACAAAGTTCACCCATTTTAAATGACTTTTAGAAAAGTTATCAAGTTCTGCAACCATCACCAAAAGTCATTTTTAGAGTATTTCTATCACTCCAACAAGACCCCTGTGCTTCTTTATAGTTTATCCCCATTCCTACCCCCAGCCCCAGGCAACTACTTCCTATTTCGATAGATTTGTCTGTTCTGGATATGTCCTATAAATGGGGTCATACAATACGTAGGTCTGCATGGACTTGAGGATATGGGGAGGGGAAAGGGTAAGCGGTGACGATGTGAGAGAGTGGCAGGGACATATACACACTACCAGATGTAAATGAGATGGCTACTGGGAAGCAGCCACATAGCACAGGGAGATCAGCTCGGTGCTCTGTGACCACCTAGAGGGGTGGGATAGGGAGGGTGGGAGAGAGGGTGACGCAAGAGGGAAGAGATATGGGAACATATGTATATGTATAAGTGATTCACTTTGTTGTAAAGGAAAAACTAATACACTATTGTAAAACAGTTATACTCCAATAAAGATGTTTAAAAAGAAAATACGTAGGTCTCTGTGTATGGCTTCTTTTACTCAAAAAATTGTTTTCAAGCATCATCCATGTTTTAACATGTACCATGACTCCATCGGTTTTTATTCCTAAATAGCATTTGTAGCTCATCAAACCTAGCATAAAAACACTCAGGTTTAACCACTCTTTGGGTCTTCATTTCTTTACAAAGGCTCTTGTGTCATGTAAAACTTTTGTTACATAAATATGTATGCTTTTCTCTTGTTAATATGTCTTTTGTTACAGAGGCCCCATTCAGGAACTTAGAAGCGCAGAAGAAAAAAATATTTTTCCTTTCCTCCAACAGTTGGTTGATTTATTCAACAAATATTGATCAAGGGTCTACTATGTGCCAGTCCACTGTCCTCGATGATGAGTTCACACTAACATACAGGAAACGCAGTTGGTCCTGCTTTTCCAGGGGTTAGAGTCTATTTGGGAAGAAAAACACTCAACTTGAGGGGATAATACACTGAAAGAGAACTATGGGATGAGAGGTACAGGTAGCATTAGAGCATGGAACAGCAAACACCTAACCTCTTCTATGGTTCTGTGAGCCCGCACTTGGAACTCCAAAGTTGGTATAAAGATTATTTTAAGATGATGACATTTAAGATTCAACAGATACAGAAAGAAGTCTTCTTGGAGTTTCCCTTATTTGACTAAAAGCAGAAACTTAGGAGAAGTGAAGACTACCATAAATTCCCTCTTGGGGGCTTCCCTGGTGGCACTGTTAGACCTGAACGGTCTCCGAGGGATCCCAGCTCGCCCAAGAACCGCCAAGAGTCGAGAGTCGCTGCAACACGCAAGAGGTTTACTAGGAGCCGGTGCACCGGGGTTCCACGCAGGAGGCCGAAGAGGAACCCCCCCAAGCGCAATCACATACATTTTATAGCTTTCATTTTTCATTATGCAAAGTGTGGATATATCAAGGGTTTTTTTCTCATTGGTTTGTTTGTTCCGGACCAGAGTGGGGACTTGGCTCTAGTTCCTTGATTGGTTGGCTGTCGGATGCCTACTTTACATTTACCGGAGTGGGGTCTTGGCTCTAGTTCCTTGATTGGTTAGCTGTCGGATGCCTACTTTACATTTTCGTGTTTTTGTGGTGGGGGGTTGAGTCACATGAGTTATGGTTGGCTAGGGCGACCTTTAAACTCTTTGGCTTAATCATTCTTATCACCCGCCATACTTGTTTGCTCGGAACGGTTTCTGCCCAGGGGGGACATTCCAGTATCTTATTGCCAGCCGAAAAAAGCTCAAAGCTCAAAAGTATCGATAGGGAAGTAGGGGTGTAAGTATAGTTAAGGCCCTACAGCACAGTGGTTGAGGGTCCGCCTGCCGATGCAGGGGACGCGGGTTCGTGCCCCGGTCCGGGAGGATCCCACGTGCCGTGGAGCGGCTGGGCCCGTGAGCCGTGGCCGCTGAGCCTGCGCGTCCGGAGCCTGTGCTCCGCAACGGGAGAGGCCACAACAGTGAGAGGCCCGCATACCGCAAAAAAAAAAAAAAAAAAAAAAATTCCCTCTGGAGGGTGGCTTCTACTCCCAGGAGACAGACCAAGAGTAAACCCACCATAAATCCCCTCTTGGGGGGAGTTTCCTAGTCATGCATAAGCAAACATCATAAACTTAAAAAATCTCCCATTTGTTCTTCTAAAACCCCATTTGACTTCCCAAAAAAGACCTATTTGTTCTTCCCCACAGATGTCTTTAATCCTCATTCCATTTTGCCTACTAAGTTAGGTATCTAAGCCCCAGATTTTAACCACTCCTTTGAAATACTCATCACCAAGCCCTCCCGTGTATGTGCACAGCACATGTATATGAAGTCCGTCTGTTCTCCTGCTAACCTGTCTTTTGTTAGTTTAAATTCTCAGGTTCCTCCCAATCACAAACCTAAGAGGGCAGAGGAAAAGTTTTTCCTCCCCAACAGTTTTTTTGTTTTTTCCCCAGAAGAATCAACTTTGGTGACGAATAGGTAGGAATTAGCCAGGTAGGGTAGGAGAGATGATGAAGTGTGCTCCAGGGAGAGACTTGTACGAAGACCAAGAAATAAGAGAGAACAACACGTGGGCGGTGGGCCGACAGAAGGAAATTCACCAACACTGGAATGTGAATTTCATAAGGGAGAGTGAAAAAAATAGATGGAGTCCAATAGATAGACAGGGGCTAGACTGTGCTGTCCAATATGACAGCCATCGGCTCCACGTGGCTAACTGATCAACTGAAATGCAGTGAGTCTGGTTGAGATATGCTGAAGATGTAAAAATACACACCATTCAGAAATTTAGCATGAAAAAAGAATGTAAAATATCTCGTTAATAATTTTAAAAACACAGATCATATGTTGAAATTATAATACCTTGGCTATATTGGGTTAAATAAAATATATTATTACATTGAGTTGTATCTGTGTTTTATTTGTAATTTTGCTACCGGAAAAGTTTTACTTTCACATGCAGCTCACATATTTCTACTGGACAGTGCTGTTCTAGACCAGGGAGGGCCTGAAAAGCCAGATTAGGAACATCGGCTCTAAGAGGTCGCTAGCAACAATCTCGCCCAGCTACATCCTGGCTAATAATTGTGTTGCCTGGAACAAACAGGAGGCTGACCTTTGCCCATAATCAAGCCAAGTGTTTTTTTAAAAAAGTTTTTTGAGAAGTCATTACTAGAACAATTCTGGACGACCTTTGCTTTCTTATACATTTACTACTAACTCCCACTGTTTCAAGAAGCATAGCGCCTGGGGATACCCCCCAGGTTCCCAGTACCATTTATCCCATTTATAAAAGAACTGGGAGATTGGAGACTCCATTTATTTCAGAAATCTACCAGGTGGTTTTGCTTTTCAGTTAACAAAAATCTGCTACTTCCTCCAAGAAATAGAAACAATGGATTAACAGGGCTACTCTCAGTGGGTGAAAATGCTGACTTTATTCTACAAAGGGACACCACAGCCAGCTCTTAATGGCTCTTTAATGATCCATCCAAGGATCAACATTCAAAGGACTGGATCCCAGAATGCCTCGGGGGACGTTTCCTAAACTCAAATTACAAGTCCAAACAAAACCCAAAGAAACACTGAAAGAAACCTACAGAAGCTTGGAGCAGGGGAATTTGCGGATGAGAATTGTCTCTCAGTATGCAGAAGCTTTCAAAATAAGGCGAAGGAGATGATTTATATAGGACTGCCTGTGATCACTCATCGCTGATGAGGTTTGTTTTCCATGAAAAATTCACTTTGAGTCTAATAAAAAAGAGAAGCTCAAATATCTTTCCTGATGATTCAGTATGTTTGTTTAAAAACACGTAAGACTCTTAAGAATTGATTGAAGGCTTTGGTCTCTTTCTACATATCTGGCGTGGTGTCTGCGGGTGTCCTGTGGTGGTGGTTTGTTTTTGGAGCCATGGCTGGGAGGCAGGGGGTGGGTGTGCCCTGACTTGTGCCACATGGTGATAGAAAGCAGGTTTCCTCCATCATGACACTATTGGCATTTGAGGCTAGATTATTCTCTGTCCTGGGGACCGTCCTGTGCATTATAGGATTTTTAGCAGCATCCTTGGACTCAACTCACCAGATGCCAGTAGCTTCCACCACATCCCGCTGGTAACAACCAAAAATGTCTCCAGACTTTGCCACATGTCCCCTGGAGGTCAGAATCGCCTTCCCCCACCTCCTCTTGAGAACCACTGATGTAATCCCTTAAAATACAGTATTTATAGAGACACAGACTTCATAGCATTGATGTGCATTTTCCCGGTTGTTTTTCACCCCTTAAGTACTATGATGCAGACCTAGACGTGTGTGTTTCTAAAATCTTTCTAACAAGCGTTTACACTGAACCCTGACCCTGTCAGGCAAGCTGAGAGTCCAGCCTCAGTCTGGAGGGATCTTTTACTGGGGAGGCTCCGGTCACACGTGGACATTCTGTTGTGGCAAGTCCTGCCCCCATCCTCTGCAACCATCCCAAAGAAACAGAGAAACAAGATAGTCTCATAACCACAGTTTGTGTTCACCCTTAAATGAAATAAAATGGCCCATCTTAGTGGAACAGGGAAGGGGCAAATCTGACTCCATGTTGGATCTGTTTCTTTGACTTTAACCTTTGCTTCCCATTGCTTTTGTTCACTAAAAGGATACTGTCTATACATAATGGCCTGCCTCGGGGAACCCTGCCCCTCTGCCTGGATGTTAAACTAAAGTGCCTTTGTTCAGGGAAACATCCGGACCCTGTCCACCTGTGGCTGGCTGTAAGGAAGACGAAATTAACACACCCCTTCCCCAGGCTGGCCGTTCCAGGGGATATTTGCAAAACTTATGGCCTTTTTACTTTACTTCCTCGGCTCCTCCCCATCTCTGCTCTATAAAAGAAACTGGCATCCAAACCCCGATAAGGTGGTTATTTTGAGACTGTAGTCTGCCATCTTCTCGGTCTGCCGGAAAGCTTTCTGGATAAAGTCGTCTTCCTTGTCTCAACACCTCACCGCTTTACTGGCCTGTCTGCGAGCTTGGACTTAGTAACGTTAGTTTTCCAAAAATGGATCTCATTTAAATGGACAACGGACATCTTGACAAATGCACAGTTCCGGTTGAGAGCACACATTTAACAGTAAGGTAGACTGAGTTTACATGGGTGTGCTCTTGTGAATGTTGTCCTAAAAGTGATTCAGAAAGGGTAAGAGGGGGTATAGCTCGGTGGTAGATCATTTGACTGCAGAAAGGTTAAGGGGTACCACTTTGTAATAAGGGGATCAACATCCCGAGTGTCCCCAACTATTCACTTCTACAATCATACACCCATTGAAGAGGAGCTGAATATGCTATCCCCAAATATGGCACTTTGGCATAATGCTGACTTTGAGCCAAAGGCAACTGAGAAACAGCAGAGAGAGAAAAAGCTCTCTACCCTCGCCTATTTGCCTAGAGGCAGGGCATACATTTCCCTCTGTGAAGATGTCTCCCCCCTCCCCCCTCCGGTATCAAGAAGAGGAGACGATTTATCACTGGAGATGGCAGTGAAATCTGCATAAACAAATCTTACTGAAATAATCCTTATCTTCCATTAGTCTCCTCCATGTGTGCCTCACGATTTACTGTCCCTAGAGTCCTGAAACCCTTCTCCATTGTCTGGGCACATCTCCACCAATTTATAGCACTTTGTTAAAATAGTAACATAAGCCTCTAGGTCTGATAGCCTCTTTGGGGTTTTCACTTCATTTCTGTGAGCCCCCCCCATACGCATATTTAATAAACCTTTTTCTCCTGTTAATCTGTCTTTTGTCAGTTTATTTTGCAGGGTCGCAGTCACTGAACCTAAGAGGGTAGAGGAATAAGCTTTTTTCCCTCCCTGACTCCATGTTGGCACCTGGAAGAGGCCTCCCATGTGGACATAGAACAGATCAAAACAACAGGTCATGCTGCAATTGTGCAAATATGGGGGACTGATACCTCCTATCTAGAACAAGTTTTACTAACACTTTTATTCCACCAGTGGGCCTTGCCAGGTTTAACCATCACTAAGTCACTAAATCCCTGGACAATCCTCCCCCACCCTCCTACAGAGAGTTGCCCTTTTAAGAAGCAGCTCCATCGCAAACTGGTGTCTGCAGCTTGGTGCTCTAACCCTGTGACTTACGCTCAGAGGCTCCCATTAGACCCATCACTTGTTTCTGTAGTCCCGTTTTGATAGGTGTGGCTGGTCTTTCCGCAGAGCAGCGTCCTACATCTGCCTCTACCCTGTGAGGAACTGTACTTCCTAGTGGTGCCACACTCAGTCTCTGTGAGGCAAAATAAATGTCTGGACATCACGGAGTCTATAATTTAACTCAAATGACCACAGATATACTCTTTGAACATGTTAAAGAATTACCTAGATCTTTTCACTTAACAGCATGCAGTTTTTAGATAGACTCTTGGATGCAGATTAGGTAAAGTGGCTAGCTCGGTACTTTAGTCAAGTTTTATTGTAATGCAGTTGAAAGGTAAATTTATCCTACGATGTAGCAAAAAACCGTTATACTTTTCCTCCTTTTTAATATATTGTACATCCCATGGACTGTGTGAAACATGAGTAATAGAAATTGGGGTAAAAAGACATTTTTAGAAAGTTCTTTGCATTTAGGAAAGTGGGATTTCAAGTAATGGATTACAGGGCAAAATCTTACACAGTAGCAGAGCAAAGAAAGAGGGAGGTAGCTTTAAGATATCTTAGGGAAAGAATTAGATTTGCCTTGGATAGATAGAATTAAAGGAGAATCAATATTTTTGACTAAATAATTTAAAAAAAACCAGGTCACTGTTACTCTATGATGATGTGAAGCCTACCCATGCAATGGAAATGTTCTTTTCCAACATTGGTGGGAAAGTAAATCTGTAGACTTTAGCAGTTTTTTAATGTCATCTACAAAAAACTTTTTTGAAACTATGGAGACAAAAAATCATTTTTTTAGACAACTAAAGAGAGGCTTGCAAGCCTGAACACAAACCATTAAGAATGCAGTGCTGAACTCTGTTTTTTTGTTTTTCTGCTTTTTTTAAATGTAAAATCCAGAACAGGCAGACTATCGAGCTGGAAAAAGAAATTAATATAACCTCACAGGCAAGAAGAAAAGCAAATACTCACTCTAAAGCAGCTGCTGTTCATGCAAGCAAAGGTTAGAGCAACAAGGCTATTTTCTAACAAAGTGTGAATCCCATTAGTGCCGAAGTGTTATCCACTCCTTAATCCTTACATCTTAGCCTGAACAGATTTAGGATTTTACTTCCATCATGATCTCAAGACTGGTAAATAGGACCCACAGAGATGTGCAAAAATGGTGAAACCATTCAAAAGGCATTTTCGTCTTAGTGTAAGACTTTGACATACACACAATAGGCAGTGGCCAAAGTCTGCGCAAATACCTCTTTAGCATGCTTAGGTGGACAAAGTAGGGAGCTGCCCGCCCCCCGCCCCCGTTTCCCAGATTCCCTTGCGGCCCCCATTGTCTCTTCCCAAATACACAATGATACCATTTCATGATTGGTACATTAGATGTGGAGCACTTGGAAAAGTTTCTCTGGGGAGCTCAGAATTTAAACTTGTTTCATTTAAAGAAGAAGAAGAAGGAAAGTAGAGGAGTTGCGGCAGCAGCTAAAAAAGTAAAACATCTGGAAATTATCAATGACTTACTTAGTTGTATGCCCAATACCAAGGTGATATACTAACTTTAATATTGCAGTGCAGTGGACATTGATTGTTTATTACAGCAGTTCATCTGCAAGGATCTGAAATCAAAATGCTTGCATATGATTTTTTTTTCTGTATCAAGATCTGTCAAGTATGTCTCCCCAGCCAGATTGTGTCATTGAGCAGAACCAAATAAAATCACAAAATGAAGTTACCTATTCTCATAAAGAAAAATCCAATGTAAGAAAAGCTCATACCTTGGCAAAGATTTTCAACATGGTTGCAATCAAGTCATTTTCCAATTTTATAAGTAAATAACACTGACCACATGAAATATTCTGCCAGAAGTATACATAGTCGCGATGACTTTTCTTTATTAAAGGTGTAAAGCTAAGTGTTCAAATTTAAAATTATTGGACTTGGGTTTCAGCACTTAAATGTATGCGGTGAATGGGTAGGATAATTATACCACGATGTGTTTAACACAAAGAACATTTCTATCCTGAGGAAAAACTTTCTGATTCCCAACTGCACAAAGCTGTACCAACTTGCCAAGAATGAAGAAATTAAAAAAGCTTACTGGAAATAACATTTGGTTGTTCGCATTAGCACTGAAGACAACTGTGGTTTAGAAATTTCCCCTTTTTTAATTATAGCAAGTAAACTATTTTGCCAACTCTCTTTGGGCAGCTCAATTTTCATCCTAGCTGAATAGCCTGAAAATGAAGCTGTCAAGAGCCCTAGGTTAAAATTGTTTTTCTGAAAAGAATGTGTATTATGGCATGTCTCCGAAAATTGTGCAGAATCTGTTCAGAAAGATACGTCGTCTTCAAACTGAGTCTGATGCATAGTTTTATTACTTAAGGTGAAGAAGATCCATATGAAAAGTTCTTTTAAATAATTTAAATCATATATACCTCAGGACTTATTTTAGGCATCTTACTTATCTGCCTTTAAGTATACACCATTTTCAGAATCCATGACTAAGTTGAATACATGCCATTGTGGTTTTTTGAAAGCAATCTAGGTTTGCACCAATACAAGTTCTTTCCCGACGTTCAATCACCAGGAAAGTTCTTTGGTAGTTATGAAAAATTCTATAGGACAGTTTACTCTTTCCTGCAATTAATGAATGTTATGAACTGAATGTCTGTCTCCCCAAAATTCATATATTGAAGCCTTAACTCCTAACGTGACTGTATTTAGAGATGGGATCTTTCTGGGAGTAATTAAGGCTAAATGAGGTCATAAGGGTGGGGCCCTGACCCAATAGGATTAGTGTCCTCCTAAGAAGAGACAGCAGAAAGCTTGCTCTGTTTCCACGTGCATGCACTAAGGAAAGGCCATGTGAGGACACAATGAGTAGGCAGCAGTCTGAAAGCCAGCAAGGCAGCCTTTAGCAGAAACCTAATCAGCTGGCACCTTGATCTTGGACTTCCCAGCTTCTAGAACTGTGAGAAATAAATGTCCGTCATTTAAGTCACCCAGTCTGTAGTATTCTGTTATGGCAGCCCGAACTAGCACAATGAACAACACAATTTAGTAGCACAAATATATTTTAGTTAGAATCTTGTCATTACAGTAGGATTCCTGGAGCAAGCACAAAGGATACTGGGATTTAAGAAGGAAAAGTAACCAAAAATCACACCATAAGCATCTTTAGCCTCTAAGTACTTTTACCGCTTCACACTCAAACGGTACAGTTTGCAATATCCACACAATTAAAAGTGATATTTAGCTACCAGCTTATACGGTCTCACTAAGTAACAGCAAAACATAAGGAGACAGTCATAAGTTCATTATATCCAGAGTCAGGATTTTTAGC
Organism: Kogia breviceps; assembly: GCF_026419965.1. Lineage (NCBI taxonomy): Eukaryota > Metazoa > Chordata > Mammalia > Artiodactyla > Physeteridae > Kogia > Kogia breviceps. The sequence continues at coordinate 126,952,597 of NC_081330.1, read as the reverse complement.
CACTGAAGGCAGTGTTTAATACTTTCTTTTTGCAACACAAAATAAAGGTGATGGATAATTCACAAAATAAAATAAGACGTGGCCTAAGAATTTTAGAGGTGTTTTGAATCCTCTCTTCCAATATAATTTTCTCACTTTAAAAATGAGAAAGACCAAAAAGTAGAAACAACCTGAATGTCCACCATCTTGTGAATGGATTAAAAAAATGTGATCTATCCATGCAATGGAATATAATTCAATAATAATAAGGAATGAACTATTGATATATACAACAATATGGATGAACGTTGAAACATTATGGTAAGTGAAAGAAGTCAGTTACAAAGGACCACAGATTGCATGATTCCACTGATAGGAAATGCCCACAAAAGGCAAATCTATATATACACAAAATCGATTAGTGGTTGCCTGGGGTTGGAGATGGAAACAAGGAGTGACTGTCAGTGGGCAAATGGAATCTTTGTGGGTGATGGAAAATTTCTAAAGCTGGATTGTGATGAAGGTTGCACAACTCTGTACATTTCTTAAACTTATTGAATTGTACACGTAAAATAAGTGAATTTTACGGTCAGCAAATGATATCTCAATAATGCTGTTTCATAAAAAACGAAGAGGGGGGCTATGAAATGCTGAGAAACACACCCGCGGTCACCCATCTAAATGAAAACCCAGGCCAAAGCCTCAGAAGCTTCAGATCTTCATTCAGATCTGTCAAAACTTTAGATGTATTTCGACCTAGTCTATTAACATACACTCTTGATCTCTCTAGTCTTCAACTGGAAACTGAGTTAAGGGAAAACAAATACGGTGGGTGGTTCTTCTAACTCTTGAGTTTCCATTCAGTAACTCTAGCACATATAACATCAATTTTTTTCCAAATTAGAGTAAATATTATTTTAGATGGTAAAATTGAGATCAGAGTGTTCTATTAAGAAATTACTAATACAGGTAGGTTACCATTTTTTTAAAAACAACCAAGTATACATTCTTTTAAGATTCCAAGACTCTGAACAAAATTTGTGGAGGCTTTTCAAATATCCATTAATACTAGCACGCAAACGGATGCCACTTTTCTTTCTTTATATTGATATGACACCAAGTTGCTTATACTGCACTCTCACCCCCTTCCAGTGCATGTACACACACACACACACACACACACACACACACACACACACACACACACATATACAAACACACACACACCCCTCAGGCTGACTTTTACCTTCAAACCTTGGCTGGCCCCTCTTCCTTGAAAGCTATAACCATCCCCTTCCCACCTCACTTTCCTCCTCCGGTATGGGGAAATCCGCCTTTCAGATTCAGGTCTGATCTTGCCTTCTCTAGAATTCTGCTCCTCTTTCCCATCTACAACCTCACTTTTCTTCCTCGTAGCACGTTAAACACCTCTCCTCGAGGTATCACTCACATTAGACTGTGCTTAGATATGGAAGTGTCTCCTCCTCTAGACGGGAAAGCGCAGGGATAATAAGGTCTTAGTCATATATGGATGTTTAGGGTCGAGGATAGAATTTAACACACCGTAGGTATTCAGTAAATGTCACAAAAGGGTAGGAAGGAGAAGGAAGGAAAGGAAGGGAAGGAAGGGAAGGAGGGAAGGAAAGAAAGAAGGATGTGAGGGAGTAAATCGTGCATGGCTGCCTCAAGGATTCTCTCCATTAATGCGCTTATTTGTTTTGTGCACTTATAGCTCATCCCTTTGCCCACAGCCCTGATGAGCCCCAAATCACTTCCTGTCCTGCACCTCAGGACCACTTCTCCTGCCATTGAAGGGAAGAGGCTAATGACTCTGAGGGAGAGAGTGCCCTCTTGGGAATCCCCATCAAATCAGAGGGGATCTGGGACGCCAACGACTCTGGAAATACTTCAGAATCTTCTCAACTTAGGCAGCTCAGAGGTTTACAACTGGGAGCCAGATGCTTGGGTATGTGAAGGTGTGGGCGCAGCAGGGAAAGTGAACTTCGGACGCTGTAGGCACGTCCCGAGTTTAGCCCAACTCCCCGAGATCCTAAGGGACAACCTCAGTGGAGTGGGGGTCCTGCTCAGCATCACAATGGTGATAGTGACAGTGACAGCAATATACAGTATGGGCTACGGATTCCGTAAAGGTTTTACAGTCTACCTCACGGGACCACCCAGAATAAATACACTTTTGGGTACAATCTGTTCCCATTTTATTGTATTCATTTTCTGTTCCCATTTTCAAGATGAAGACACAGATTCGGGTAGGGGATGTAACCTGCCCAAAGAAATAGACTCAGCAAGCGATACTTGGAATGCTCTTCTCCCAGATGGCTGTGCCCTCTTCCACGTTTCTTTACCTCTTCTCCACTGTCTCCTTCCTACAAGGCCTCCCATGATCTCCTTATTTAAAACTGCAGCCCTCCCCCCCCCCCAAATCCCTTCCTTGTTTATTTTTCTTCGTTGCACTAACCACCTTCTAATCCTTACGGAGTTTACACATGTATTTTTATAACGTCTATTCACAAACATTCCCCTCCACAAGATATAAATCCTTCAAGGACAGTCATCTTTTTCTCTCTCTGTGTTGAGGGCTCTATCCCTGGCACCTAGACCGGTGGCCCGGCCTACAGAACAGTCTCATCAGTATCTGTTGAAAAAATGAATAATTCAACAAGGATCTTGATGCCTTGTTGTGCCTTCTCAATGATTTTTCCAAAAGATATTACACCATTTCACATTCAACTTGCTCATTGCATTCCGCTTTCCGGCTGTCACCATTTCCAATTGGTAAATTTAAGTGTCCTACAGAGAAGTTCACTGAAGACAATACTGGTGCCTTCAGAAGGTTAAATTTGCAGAGAACTTAACAGTGTTAAAATAACTGTAAAAGCTTGACAGAATATTAAATGGGATATATGCAGGTACACTATCAAATCAGGATTTTCCTTTTCCTGAGAGCTAAACATGTGACACACTTAATCTAACTAAAATGAATACTCCTCTATATATGTATTATCTATCTTAGGGGCTATCTCCTCCATTGAAAAATGATGTATTTGTTTATCTCTCATTCTATCTCTCTGTTAGGCACAAGGATGAGGAACCCCCAGTGTCTGAACGGAATATAAGTTAAGTTCTCTGGGGGTAGAAATAGTTGCCCCACCACTTTGCCAAATGCAGCAGCTTCTAAAGTATGCTCCCTTGAGATGCTTCCCATTAAGGATGTCACGAGACCAAGAAAGTTTGCCATCATAAAGCCTCTGGGAGGTCTGTACAAAGACACCCGTATAACTTTGTTCAAGTGTTTCCTCAATTTATGCGACCATGGTACCTACTGTGTGTGGGCAGCTGGAATAACTCATTTTGAGAAAGCTGATTAAAAGCAGTGACTTCAAATTCCTTTATTACATCCTATACCAAATACCCCAACCATTCTCATCTTGGAGGGAGGAAGGGAGAGAGAGGGGGGAGGAGCGAGAAGAAAAAGGAGAAGAGGATGGCTTAAACTCAGATAATTTGTTCATAATGATTTTTTCCTTTCCCTTTGGTGGGTTCAGAATTGTTCCTCTTTCTTTTAAAATTGATACAAAAAGACTCAATGCCAGTTTTATTTCATCTCCAAGTTCTGATGAATAGAAATGAGATTTATTCTAATATGAATCACTAAAACAAATCTATTGCCAAAACATCTCTTAAGTATATGTTGGAGAGCTTTTATAACACAATTTGTACTGTGAGACCAGTTATTGCCTGTTCTACCAAAACCATATGGTGTTAGTTTCACAGGAAAAGAAGATGTAAAAGAATGCTTTCAAACCAGTGCCTAGTCAAACACTCGGCCCATCTCCTTTCTTCCCCCAGTGCCTTATCCAATAGACGCAGTAAGCTTTCTATCAGTCATCTCACTTTTTGAAGTGGTCACAAAATCTTTCCTAACTATTTATACTTTAGTTCTTCTACATAATTATGACATTTAAAAGACGCATCTAGCTCTAAACTTCACTTATTATGTCTTTAGCAGGTCAGAGTTTTCCTATGAATTTTATTCTTTTTTTTTTTTTTTTTTTTTTTTTTTTTTTTTTTTTTTTTTTGATATGTGGGCCTCTCACTGTTGTGGCCTCTCCCGTTGCGAAGCACAGGCTCCGGACGCGCAGGCTCAGCGGCCATGGCTCACCGCCCAGCCGCTCCGCGGCATGTGGGATCCTCCCGGACCAGGGCACGAACCCGTGTCCCCTGCATCGGCAGGCGGATTCTCAACCACTGCGCCACCAGGGAAGCCCTGAATTTTATTCTTAAAAAATGCAGTTCAATGAAAGCCCAGGGACCACTGCATCCTACCACTCCCATCATCAGTAGCTTTGTCTCCAGAACCTTCTAACACTTGTTGTGATTTGCTTTTGTGAAGGCAGCAAAGCTCTGTCAAGCTCATACAGCATGTGAATATCAGTAAAAGTAACAGAGAATCCAAATGCTATTGTACTGACAAATATTACTGAAAAAGAAGATGAGTTGAGAAATATTAAACTCAAAGAATGAGAGAAAGAAAGGAAGAAGAAAAAAAGAAAGGTTATAATCACCTAGTTTCCTTTCCTTTATGATTTTATTTTGTTTTGATTCTCAAAACATTGTTAAATTTAATTTGCTAAATCTTGTTAAGTATTAGTTGAATGTTGGATAAGCTTTAATAAGAAATTTGAGACTTTATTAAATCCCTGTGTTAGCATGAACCCAGTGGAAGTTTTATAGCACTCTGGGGTGTCTTTCTTGCATCTTAAAAATTGAGACAACTATGAAAACTGTATCTAGGCGAGTAAATGTGATTTCTCCCAGGCACTACGGCAGTAAGTTTGCTCTGAGAAATCCATACTCAATCCTTGCCAGGAGCATTGGATGAGGTATCACCACAGAAGAAGTAGAATACAGTGCATGATTTTAAGAAGCTTAGAATCCAGTTGATAAAACAGGGAAGGAACAAAGTTACAATATTTGTAACTTTGATTTACAAGAAATGGTACAATATGGGATCAACGATTTTATAACCTGCTAAATGTGCTGGCCAGAGTTCATTATATGTTAGATGAAAGCTCTGGAAAGTGGGATTTTGCCACCTAGCTCAATAAACTTTGTCAATACCACATGAGAGGAACTTTGTAAAGCCCAAGGGGATCGCTTTCACACCCTTGGATTTTTTTTTTTTTTTTTTTTGGCTGCTTTTTGAGTGTTCGTTCCTGCGCACGGGCTTTCTCTAGTTGCGGCGAGCAGGGACTACTCTTTGTTGAGGTGCTCGGGCTTCTCATTGTGGTGGCTTCTCTTGTTGCAGAGCACGGGCCCTAGGCACACAGGCTTCAGTAGCTGTGGCACATGGGCTTCTGTAGTTGTGGCACGTGGGCTTCAGTAGTTGTGGCTCGCGGGCTCTAGAGCGCAGGCTCAGTAGTTGTGGCGCACGGGCTTAGTTGCTCTGAGGCATGTGGGATCTTCCTGGACCAGGGCTCGAACCCGTGTCCCCTGCATTGGCGGGCGGATTCTTAACCACTGTGCCACCGGGGAAGCCTGACACCCTTTGGTTTCATAGATGTTAGTTAGATTCAGGAGTTCCATAAAGAAGACAGTGTATTGTGATGGAGGGAACCTGGGCTTTGGGGTCTTATGATTCCCACACTGTTTGTACCTCTTAATAGCTCTGTGATCTTGGCAGGCTGCTTGACATCCCTGAAACCCGGTTTTCTCTTCTGCGAAACAAAAAGTCCTACTCCATTGATACTGTCGAGAAGAGTAAATGAGATGGTGGACATCCTTAACTCTGCATCTGGCACACGATGGAAGCCTAGAAAACACTGGTTTCTTTCCTCTTAATAAAAGTTAATATTTATCGACAGCATCTCAACCACTGCACTGAGCATTCTACATGCTTCAGCTCATTTAATCTTTACAACAGCTCCATGAAGTTGATACTATCATGATGCCCAGTTTATAGATGAGGAGACCGAGACCTAAAAAGGAAGAGTTGCTTGCTCAAGAACACATTCTTACTGAGCAGGAGGGCTAAGGTTCCAACTCTAAATGCTGCTTTACCCACTGTCACTTTGCTAATCGGGAGGGGCTCAGTCTATTAAGTCACTGAACAAACTTTATTTATTTATCTGTTTATTTATTTATTTTTGGCTGCGTTGGGTCTTTGTTGCTGAGCGCGGGCTTTCTCTAGTTGCAGCGAGCAGGGGCTACTCTTCGTTGCGGAGCACGGGCTCTAGATGCACGGGCTTCAGTAGTTGTGACTCGCGGGCTCTAGGGCGCAGGCTCAGTAGTTGTGGCCCATGGGCTTAGTTGCCCCATGGCATGTGGAACCTTCCGGGACCAGGACTCGAACCCGTGTCCCCTGCATTGGCAGGCCGATTCTTAACCACTGCACCACCAGGGAAGTCCTGAGCAAACATTACTAAGTACTCACTTTCTTTCAAGCACTTTATGAATGGCTGAAGGTGCAATGATGAAGAAAACAGACATGGCCCTTGCCCTCATGGAGCTCACAACCTAGCCTCGGGTTTCTCAACTTCAGTGCTGTTGACATTTGGGGCTGGACAATTCTTTGCTGTGGAGAGCTGTCCTGTGCACCATAGGATACTGAGCAGCATCCTTGGCCTCCACCCATTAGATAGCAGGTTGTGACAATCAGAAAAGTCTCCAGACATTGTCATATGTCTTCTGGGGAGGAAATTGCCCTGAATAAGAACCACTGCTCTTGTGAATACAATATTAAGAGTCTTGTGCTTAAGGAACTAGGAAACTCCTACTGAGCCTGAGGCTCTTTTAAGATACACAGTTTGTCTTTAAAAAAACAAACAAAAAACCCCCAGACAGAGAGGCTGTGGAAAAAAAGGAACCCTCCTACGTGGTTGGTGGGAATGTAAATTGGTGCAGACACTATAGAGAACAGTGTGGAGGTTCCTTAAAGAACTAACAATAGAACTACCATAAAACCCAGTAATCCCACTCCTGGGCATATATCCAGAGAAAACTCTCATGCAGAAAGATACACGCACCCCTATGTTCATAGCAGCGCTATTCACAATAGCCAAGAGATGGAAACCACCTAAATGTCCGTCGACAGATGAACACATATAAGAAGATGTGGTACATGGATGCAAGGGAATATTACTCAGCCATAAAAAAGAACAAAATAATGCCATTTGCAGCAACATAGATGGACCTAGAGATGATCATACTAAGTGAAGTAAGCCAGACAGAGAAAGACAAATATCTTATGATATCTCTTCTATGTGGAACCTAAAAAAAAAGATACAAACGAACTTATTTACAAAACGGAAATAGACTCAAAGATATAGAAAACAAACTTATGGTTATCAAAGGGGGAAGGAGGGGAAGAGATCAATTAGGAGTTGGGGATTAGCATATACACACTGCTATATGTAAAATAAACAACAAGGACCTACTGTACAGCACAGAGAACAATACGATTAGCATATACACACTGCTATATGTAAAATAAACAACAAGGACCTACTGTACAGCACAGAGAACAATACTCAATATTTCGTAGTAAACTATAAGGGAAAAGAATCTGGAAAAGAGTAGGTATCTATAACTGAATCACTGAGCTGTACACCTGAAACTAACACAACACTGTAAATCAACTATACTTCAATTAAAAAAACAAAACAAAACTCAGTCATCTGCCATAATGTAGAGCCTGACATGTAACTACCACCTCACAGAAAAGGTTTCACATTCCTCTGTTGAAGGCTTTCTTGGTGGAAGTATCTCTAGTTTGGAAAAAGAAGTCAATAAGATTTGCTCCATAGGGACTTCCCCGGCAGTCCAGTGGTTAGGACTCTGCGCTCTCACTGCCGAGGGCCTGGTTTCAATCCCACCCCTGGTTGGGGAACTAAGATCCCACAGGCCACAGGGCACAACCCCCCCAAAAAAATTTGCTCTATAGAAATATGTTTCATAGTTAACGTACCGGAAACAGAGTATACTATAAATTAATTACTATGTTTCCAAAAAAATTGAAAGGGGTATACAGACCTAGTGACTCATACTATAGTTGGGGCTAATTGTAGTTTTATAATTGGGCAGCTGAGGAAAGCACTGAATTGGGGGTTGCTGGGTTCAACATCGTCAGGTTTATCACAGAATTTTCAGGTTGCTGGTGGTATTAGCCCTGGAAGGTTAACTGTTGCAATCCAAAAATGACACGGTGAAAACTTAGTTCTCTACCCCAGCGGTGCCCACCCTTTTTGACACCAGGGACCAGGTTCCTGCAAGACAAGTTTTCCACAGACGGGGTGGCGGAGGTGGGGAGGTAGGGGTGGGTGGGGGGAAGCTTCAGGCGGGAATGCAGGCGACGGGGAGGCGCAGATGAAGCTTCACTGGCCCGCCGCTCACCTGCTGCTGTGCGGACTGTTAGGAACCGGGCCGGTCCCCTGCTCCACACCGAGACTCAGGAACCCAGGCTTCGAGAGTGTGGGGACGGCGATGGAGGCTTTTACAGACTGTGACTAGAATTCTGATACCGTAAATCCCTTACTTATGAACGAGTTCTGTTCTGAGAGCGCGTTCGTAAGTCCAATCCGTTTGTAAGTCCCATGAAGTTAGCCTAGGTACCCAGCTAACACAGTCAGCTATATAGTACTGTACCGTAATACGTTTATAATACTTTTCACACAAATAAGACTCTGGCTTCTGGACATCCTGGGCTTGAGATAAAGATACTGTACTACCGTACTCTATACAGCACTGAACAAGAAAGTACACAAAAGCACAACCACTTCTAGAGGATGCACGCACATGACAATATACACCAGACACGTGAATTAACTTACTTGTGAACATGTGAACGCACGTTCCCATCTTTGAAAATTCGCAACTTGAAGTGTCATATGTAGGGGACTTAGTGGATTCCATTGGTAGGAACTCAGGTACATGACTACCGCTAGATACAAGGGAGGCTGGGATATGGAGTCCCACTACGTGTCCCCGGCGGAAAGGAGAATTGTTCGGTGAACATCTAGCCATGCTTGGCCCACATGGTCAAAATCATTTTCATTGTCCGAGAGCCATACATTGTCTCATTTTCTGATTTATAAAATCAGAATATGATATACTTTACAAAGATTCTGTGAGGACTAATGAAAGATGTGTAAGCTACATTCTTCCCAAAGATTTCGTGCTATGTATACATCTGATATCTAGAGAATAATACGCTATGCTAATTTATAGCCCCATTATGAATAGACACATTCTTAATCGCTGGCAGACATCCTGATGTGGTCAGTCCGTTATCATTCATTACAGAAAGGAGAATGTGCTATGCCGTACAAGTTCATGGCCCTAAAAGATGCTGTAATATTTTCTTTTGCTCTCAATGTGTGAATTATTAAAAACAAGCTAGCTACAATGTCATCATTTTTGATTATATCAAAAACAAAGGCAGAGACAGGACTGCTTCCAATCTGTGAAGTTATTTAGCATTTAATAGTCCCTTTGGGAAATCAATATGGTTTGGAGGAGATTATTTATATACCACTAGTCAAGTGTGGTTTAAATAAATGCAGCATATCATTCACAGGCTAGTGCCCTGTGAATGAATCGTTCAACGTCAAGACCTCACTATTGAATAAAGAGATAATATCATAAATCAGCTAATGGGAAAATGGTTAGCAGAAATTATCTGGTCATTTTACTGATCTAGATGAATCTCTTAGGTTCTGTTTTTCTCGGATTTAGTCAAATCATAAAATAATGAATGTCTGGGCATTGCATGCCAAGCTATTAACATGTATTCATTATTTAAAATGTATGTTGGGGCTTCCCTGGTGGTGCACTGGTTGTGAGTCCACCTGCCGATGCAGGGCACACAGGTTCGTGCCCCGGTCCGGGAGGATCCCACGTGCCGCGGAGCGGCTGGGCCCGTGAGCCATGGCCGCTGGGCCTGCGTGTCCGGAGCCTGTGCTCCGCAACGGGAGAGGCCACAACGGTGAGAGGCCCACGTACCGCAAAAAAAAAAAAAAAAAAAAAAATATATATATATATATGTTCTATGAAACTAATTTTATTTTAGGGGAGTGAAATGTAGGCTGGTGGTTCACACATGAATAAATAATCATGCTTTTCTTTTTATCCCATGAGGTCAAAAGGAAAAAAAAAGAATTAACTGAATGACAACAAAATAATTCCTAACCTTAAGTAGTCAGGGTGCATGATTCAGGATACAAATCAGCATCCTGACTTCAACCTTCATGGAAATTTGGGGCAGAGGAGGATGGTTAGCAGGACAGAGAGAAAAAGGGCGGAGAAGAGAAGAAGTCTCAGGTCTCTGAGCTAAATCACATGTTGGTTAATTTCTCCTTAGGCTGCTTGACTCATATTAGAAAACAAAAATTCCTGAGAGAAATTACAACAAAAAAGAAATTGCAACTAAAGAGATCGACTCTTCCAAAGCAATCCTGGGGGGTAGTTTTGGGGTGAGAACCCACAAACCTCAGTGTGAACAGAGAACCAACACTGGCTTTCCCTTTCCCCATTTACCTGCTCTCCAGACGATGAGTATGCCCTGCACATAGAACATGGAAGCGGAGGGATAAGTTCATCTGTGATTACTAAATTTACGAAGGGATACCACTCTTTACTGCAACAGACACTATAAAATGTATTTAGTGACTCTTCCTCGGAGCCCATAAAAAACATTGTGGTTTATAAAAGTTATTTTCACTTATTTACGTTGAACAGTATGAAATGGTCACTACCCAACCCTTCTGACTGGCGAAAACAGCAGTTTCTTAAGGTCCAGCAACCTCAAGATTTAGCTTTCTGAGCGCATATCCTTTATAAAAAGTAAGCGGTGTCCTGCTGAGAAACCCTACAACAAATTGGATGGGGAAATACTTGATGGAGTAAAATAAATCAAAGGGCATTATTTTGAGGTAATTAAAAACCCCCAATACTCTGACCTGCAACACTCTCAAAGTATTGGACCATGACACTTTAAGTGTGGACCAAAACACTCAAGAAGTTCTGAACCTAAAAACTGACACTGTCAAAAAAAATCAACATTGTCCAACAATTGACTGATTGCACCAGTTTGCAAGAGCAATAACGGAAAAGATAGATCAGTCATTGGCGTCACAGTAGAAAAAGAAGTTGTTGGCTGATGGTATCTTTCCTCTTCGCTGTGAGAAGTATCGTGTGTGCAATGCACTGCATGGTTGATATCACGGATCTGAGTCTTTTAATATCTGGGAGAGACAGAACAGCAGGCTGCAGGCGGGTTAGGCGAGTGTTGGCCTTTCTGGCTCATTTGTCTAAGAAAGAATTTGGTGAGTTGACAAGTTTCTGAAAGTAGAGGAAAATGATTTGAGTGAAGGCAGCCAGAAGCAGTTAGCAAATTCTGACCGCCATCATAGTTGTCACCCACCGAAATTTAAACTCCAGTCCAAATTTATACAAGTGGATTCACTTACGTGGTACAGAATGCACGTGCTATTTATTAACCATCACTGGGTCCTTTCTTCTGAATCCTGTACACATTTTTGGATGGCAGGCCATTTTGGAAGCTGTAATCCCCTTGTGACAGGTTCTAAGAGCCAGGTAAAACTTTCGTATTTTGTTCTAACTTAGTAGACTCATCTTTAAGCAACGATGATTGTGATTCCAAAGACGGACTTCAGGAAAGGAAGTGAAAAAGTCAGAAAGTCTGGAGAAGGTGGGAGGAGGGGGTGTGTGGGGGATGTGTGGGGAGAGAGGAAGACAGCAGATTCTTCCCTTTTTTAAAAAAAGTGATTTTTCACTTCTAAATGAGACAGCTCAATTTAACTGCCCCGAATTTATGGGTCTAACCATTGGGAAAGATTATGTGTCTGGAGTCCTCTGGGGAAAGGAGCTACCTGGCGGTCCAACATTCATGGTCAATTGTTATTACAGGTGTGGGAACTCATTGCTGGTAAAGAGAGGATTTCTAGGGCAGGAAATTTAGGTGGGGTTCCTTGATGGGGCGGGGGGAGGCAGCCAAAGCTGTGTGCCAGTAAAGGGTATAGGTAGCTACTGCAGCTAGGATTTTCTGCTCTGTACTTTAGAATTTGGGGGCGGTCCATGATTTCTCTATAGAAATGCATGACCAATTTTATGAGTCCACTGACTTAATTTTGCCCAGAAGTTACACTAAAATAAGAAGCAGCCAAGTTGTTCTCTTTTTAGAGTGATAAGATTACCTTTTATAGTTTTAATTAGTAAGTTACATAAATTAAGAAGTAGGTTATTGGGCAACAATGATGTCTTTGTGATCAAAACCTGCATATAGTGAAATGACCTATCTAACAAATGCATGAGTCCCTTAGAATAACTCTGGAAAAAAGCTGTCACTATATTCATCAATTAACCAGTGAGTGATCTGGATAAATTGATGAGGTGGACACACACTGAATTATTTTTAAAATACTTTTTTTTCTTTGAAAATTACTCAAGTAACTCATGGTCACTGTAGAACGATTAGGTTGGCCAAAAAAATTCGTTTGGAAAATCCGAACGAATTTTCTGGCCAGCCCAATACTAGAAAATCCAGGGGAGTACATCAAAACCACTTATGAGCTAGCCCACCTTCCAAAGTCAACCACTGGTAGCAATTTATTCTGTAAACTTCCAGAGTTTCTCCCACGTAAATATAATACAATATAATATAAATATTTTAAAGTGGGATTATTCTACATATACCACTCTGTAATCTGCCCTTTTAATAGTATCATTATCATTTTTAACCACTATGTAATATTCCACTGTATGGACATGTATATACCGTACATTATTTCAACCAATCCACTTTGGTTGGTCCTTTAGATGTTTACAGTCTTTTGGCTTGAATATGGATTATTGTTATCAATATCATTTTATATTCATATTAGCAATTTGTCCAATTACTTCCTTAGGATAAATTCCTGGAAGTAGGATTGACTGGTAATAGGATATATTTTTTGGTGGACGTTTTAATAGAGATGATGAAGTGCTTTCCTTAAAACTTGTATTCACTTGCAACCTCACCAACCGTATGAGAGTTATTAGTATGTTTTAAGAGTTTCCAGCCAGGCCATTCCCACCTTTGGAGGAGAACAGGGCATATTTCCTAATTTCTTCCCTTCTTTCCTTCTCTCCTTCTATTCCTCCCTCTGACAGACACTGATCCATCACCTACTACTTTTAGGCAGGGGACACCAAGTCTCCGATCACAGTAGCCAGCATGTGTGGGAGGGTAATGATTTTCTACGATCTCACCTTTTGCCCTCTTATGGAATCCACATAAATATCATTGAAAATTCCAACATGTCGACCTCCAATCTCCCTTTCCCAGATGCTTTTCACATCTGGAAGTAACACACATCCTTGATTTTACTCTGGAAATACTGTCCCTGGAACGGTGGGGGACAGCAACCAGCCATGTCCCCATCTTCCAGCTGACGGCTCAACACATTAAGTAGCTCCTCCTCCCTTCTCCTCCTCAGTGATGATTCTATGGTGTCTCTCCACCACATCCCCACTCCCCAGGCCCAGCTCCAGAGCAGTGCAGAGACAAGGGTGCATGGGTTACGCAGAGGCATCTGTCAGTGCCCGTCCTTCCTTATGCCAGACTATCACATTAATGCCCTACTCGCATGATGCTCTAAGAAGCCAGGATGAACAACAGTCTTTTTGTCAAGGAAAGTGACAGTTAATGAGAGTTTTCTGTATTGTTGTAAGTAGAAAGCCCCTAAGTAACTTTTAGATTAGTGAGAGGAACTTCAGAGCTCCCTCTATGCCCAGAATGCTCTGACAAGTTCCAAGTCATTAATGGACCGCTTTCAAGCCCTTGTGATGTTTGAGCTTTTACAATGACTACTAAAGGCCAACAAACCACTCCAATAATTATAAATTAATAAAACACATCGAGCTGTACGTCACGTGAAACATGATTAAAACACTCCTAACCATACTAGACCATAGACCGTACTAGGAGCTTAGGAATTCTGGCCAGGCCTCTTTCAAGTGGTCCAAAGTAAAATTACACTGTTTTTTAATGGGGGTTTCCTTCTCTTTTCAACTATTTCCCTTCACATAGAGAAAAAGAGAGAGCAGGGACTTCCCTGGCTGTCCAGTGGTTAGGACTCAGCGCTTCCACTGCAGGGGGCACTGGTTTGATCCCTGGCAGGAGAACTAAGATCTCACATGCCGTGTGGCATGGCCAAAAAATTAAAAAAAAATTTTAAAAAGAAAGAACAAATGTTAGGATCATTGAGTTGATGAGGCAAAGGGTTAAGATGCAATAGACAGCGTATGAAGGTTTGCACTGGCCAAATGTTGAAAGTGAAGCTCAAGTGAGTTAAGGTGGCACGTTCTTACGAGAGTACCTTAGAATTCTTGTCAACACTTCAGTAATTTTGTGAATGATTTAACTCAGTGGTTCTCAACTAGGGGTGTTTTTACCACGAAGGGGACATTTGACAATATCTGGAACATTTTTGGTTGTCACAGCTGGGATGGAGGTCTACTGGCATCTAATGAGTAGACACCAGGGAAGCTGCTAAACAATCCTACAAAGCTTAGGACAACCTCTCACACCAGAAAATTACCAGCCCTAAATATCAATGGTGCCAAGGCTGAGAAACTATGATTTAATGTACTTCAAATTCAGTTTGTTTGTTTGATTCAAAGTTGATATGTGAATAATTATTTCAAGCCTTATCAGCTGTGACAAAACATGTGATCTTAAAATTCAACTCTAGCCAAGATTATAGGTAGAAGCCTTCATTTTCTTTCTTTTTTTTTTTTTCTTTTTTTTTTTGTCCATATCCCATGGCATGTGGGATCTTTGTTCCCCAACCAGGTATTGAACCCACACCCCCTGCACGGGAAGCACGAAGTGTTAACCACTGGACCACCAGGGAAGTCCCAAGTCTTCATCTTCATATCAGGAAACTTCTGTAGAGGGGTAGCTAGTGCCTCAGTAACATTTGAGTTCTTCTGAAAGACCATTGTTGGGGAAAGAAAACCATGAAGAGGAACAATGAGAAATGTGTCTTTGCTCTTCAAGAAACTACTGGATACATTTTTAGGTTCTAGAAAAAATCATGTAAAGTTTGGCTGCTTTCCTTTGTAAATTCATTCTAATTGTAAGGTGAGGGGTTAAGGAGGATTCCTATTGAAAGTAATTCCTTCAGATCAGCTGAAATCTTCTGCAAGTCCTGAAAGAACAAGAGACCACTATACGAAGAGACTGTCGCTCAGTGGTTCTCAAAGTGTGTTCCCTGGATCACCAGCAGCCGCAGCAGCATCACCCGGGAACTTGTTACAGATGTAAATTCTGAGGCCGCACCCGGATCTACAGAACCTGAAACTGATGGTGTCTCACTGGGATTGACCACGTCTTCCAAGTGATGCTGATAACACGCCCAAGTTCAAAACAACTTTAGCTAAAAAAATAAAATGTTGGCAAGATAGAGAAGACAGAAACTGAGAGAAAATTTCTTAAGGAATATCTAGGTTCGTGTTACTCAAGAACGAATCAAGATATTCTCTTAACCTCAACAACTTTTTTTTTTTTTTTTTCTGGCCGCGTGCACGGCTTGCAGGATCCGAGTTCCCCGACCAAGGATCGAACCCTGGGCCCACAGCACTGAAAGCTCATAGCCGTAACCAGTGGACCGCCAGGAAATTCCCTTAACCTCAACAACTTAATTTAAAAGTACAAAATCTGAGTTGGGGTTTTCACTTAGAATTTCGCTTCCAAGGCAGCCTGTGATGTCATGGATGTGTAGACTTAAAGCTCATGAGCTGAAATCTGATAGGTGAAAAATGATCTCTTTATTGTATTAATTTGTATTTCCTTGATTACTTATGAAATTGAACATCTTTTATGTGTAGGTTATTTATATTTTTTATTTTGTAAATTGTCTTTCATATCTTGTATGTACTCTTTTATTGATTTATCTTGTTTATATTAATTCTGTCATATATACAGTGTGAATATTTTCTCATTTGATGTTTGTCATTGTTTACCGATTACAGTCACAGAAATTAAAAAATTTTATTTCATCAAAAAAAAAAAAAAGCTCACGAGCTGAGATAGTCCACAGATCTTTAGAGCTGAAGTCTTGCCATCGAGTAAGTTTTAGGCCAGGGGGGCGACAGGGGACCCTCTCCTGATGACATTCCTGGGTACATTCAGGCTTTTCATGATTAAAGAGGGGGAAGAGTTAACACTTCCTATCACATGTGCACTCATCTCACTTTCAAGTTTTGAGAAAAACGTCATCATGCATGTTGGCATTTTTGTGCCCTGTGACAACGGGATTCAGAATGCAGAGAGAAGAAAACGCCCAGTTTGCAGTTACTATTCTAGCACTGCCCCGGTTTAATCATTCTTTCTTCCCAGGTGCACCACGGTACTTAGAACACGTGGAATTTTATGCTCTGGCAGAATTCCCTCTTACAGACTCCATAGCAAGAGGCTTTCTCTTTACATTTTGAAAAGATTACCTTCAGAAGAAAATGAAAATACAGTGAAAGGGTGAGGGGAAAGACTTCTTTTGTGCCAGTCCTTGGGCACCCAAACAACCAGAAACAGTCAAGATCATGCCAGCAACCCAGCCTAGGGAAGAATCATGCCTTCCTGGAGCACAGCCTAAAGTGGAGCCCACGTGAAAGGTGAGCAGGAGAGGGTACAGAAGACCCTCAATTCCAAGGGAGCCCTAAGTGAGGTGACTGTGGAACCCGGAAATCTATACACATCACGGGGCCTTCGTGCCCAAATGAAGAATTCCTCTTCTAAAAGAAGTAGCACAGATTCATCTTGGACAGTCGCTGATCTTGTGTGGAACTAGCACAGTCTGTTTATAATTCATGAGCAATCTATCTTTGTTAATCGAATCTGGAACATTCTAACATGGTTTGTGTTTCAACTGTCTTAGCGGCATTGCTCATTTAACTGTAGCTCATGCTTCCACATAGCCATGGATAAAAGTCAGTCACAGGTAACACGCCAAATAGCCTCATTTATAATACTCCAAACATTATGAAAAGAGAATGAAAATGAAACCATGTCTGGTAGGGCTTGAAAAGATTTTATATCCAAGAAGCCTGCCAAGATGTGAACATGAGGGAACAATATCATCAGACCTAAGGGGGAAAAAAGCTACTAAAGCAATTAGTGATAATACGTAGAATGCCAAGCTTTCATTAAATAAAATTCTATCGTTAAAATACGACAATTTCCAAAAGTGCTTATTGTTCTAATTTCATGTAATCAAGACATAATATTCTCTTTGGTGTACTGTACGCATTGCAATTTTTAAAGAAATAATTTAATCGGCATGCATTGAAAGTGTTTTTTTTCTCAAAAATGAAGTTAGATGTTGAGATTGTCTTGTGTTAAATAGGATATTTTTTCTCTGTCTCTGTGTGTGTGTATATATATATGTATATATATATATACATATATATACACACACACACACACACATATACACACACGTGAATAGATAGACTTCTCTATAATCAGAACTAAAGGACAGCTTTCTGCAGTGTGATTTAAAGAGTAATTAATCCAATGCCATATACACAGGACTGAGTAATAACAGATGTACAAGGCCTGTATGTTTCAAAGTCGGAGACAAATTCATATAGAGTATATTTTTGTGAGTGTCTGCCTTATCAGATCTAAAGATACAGCTCTCTTTGCTAATGTTTCAGTGACATCAATCAATCAACAAATATTTTCCAGGGTCATTCTGTGCCCAAAACACAGGATCAAATTTCCCATCACCCAAAGTTCAACTTGGAACATAAGGATTATGGGGGCAAAAAACCTTCCTTAACAAATGATGCTAGCAAAAACCAAGACTTGCTTTCTTGGGCAAAGGAGATTAAATCTAAAAACATTTCTTACTGAAAATTAAGGCCAAATCAATAGTTTTGCACTTCAAACAGAATACTTTCCTTTATAGGGTACAGGCTTGCTACTTGGGGGATTATGCAAAGAAATATTTTCAAATTGCCACACACACAGTTCTTTGGCCATATCTTTACACCGCTGAGTAAATGTACGGTTAGGAAAAACACTGTATCCTACGCCAGGTACAATTTTCAAAGTAAGCACATGGCTGCATAAAAAATCATATCATAGATGATGATTCGTGTCCAGAGTTGGGAGAAAGGGGACACAAATTTCTCAAAAGCCCCTTCTACTTCTCGTATTTTCTTTTGCCATGTAAAAGGATACACTCTGCTGGCTTATCCCACGGAAGTTCATACTGCTATTATAAATATATAGCAAATTATATAAGCAAATGTGAATTTGGAGTCTCAAAAATTCCTTTAGGAATCTATGATATGATCTGGATTTTTAGTAATGCTGGCCACTTATTTATTATTAATCAACTGGAGATGATAAATCTTTAAACAGTCCCCGGGGACACAAATGACCATTCCAATGGGGGGGACAAATATGAGACAAACAGGAATTAGTCAATTGTTCTCTCCCACCAAACGAACCACGAAAGCAGCAAAAACACCTTCCCTGGGTGAGAAACATCCTGTAATTTAAGTTGCAGGGTTAATGAATATCAGCCCTCAAGGGGAAAACTGAAATTTATCTTATCATGCTAGTTTTTAAAATTATGTATTTACTTATTTAAGCAGAAAAGGAATTTCTGAGATGACTGGAAATCTAGCTCAGGAAATGCACAGGAACAAAGGGAGCCTCGGCAGTCAGAAACCCAGCCCAAATCACGTCTTCGAATTTAGTTTTTCTGAGGAGAATATCCCCGTAGCGACCTCTGACACTGACAGCCCCCATCAGAAACGCAGAAGCTGCTGTTTCTGGAAAGTGTAACTGTCCTTGTCTTGCTGGTCACCCCCTCCTGCCAACCTTAGCAGAAAGGCTGTGTGTCGGGACCGAGGATCTAAAGAACCTCTTCTTCTAGGGGGTTGCCGAAGTTGAGGTGGTAAAGAATGGATGGAGGTGTAATGGTGCCCTCTGCTGGAGAGACTCAGTAATGCTGCCCAGTAAGTTTCCTACTGGGGCTGAAGTAATTTGGGGGGGGAGGGGGGGTGAAGGGCACAAGGGTGTTTCTGGAACAAAAAGTCCTGAGAAGTACTCTGCAAAAAAGTAGTCGCAAAACCCCAAACCACATGAAATTAGCTTGATTCTGAGTTGACAGTAGAATTTGAAACCAGCTGTATTTCATCCTAAAATGTTAGCACTATAAACCCTTCATCAAACCTGGAGACAATTATTTTCTCACTATCTGGACAAGACCACATTTGTAGCGGCTGAATTTTTCCAGGGCAGACTTCGCTTTCCCATTTTCCTTTTGCAGAGCTCCCCTCTCACAGACTTGCATAAACAAGCCTCACTTGAGAATGAAGGATGCTCTGAGGTTCAGCCTTGCTCGACCCTCCATGATTCCCCTACTAAAAATCATCAAAAGAATTTGTTACGAAAGCACACATCACAGTGGCCTTCCCGGGCTTCTTAGAAATACAGAGGAAGGCCACAAACTGCTTTCTTTTAAGAAGTCATTTGAGAAAGTTTAGGAAAACAGTGGTTATTTCATTCAAGGAGCAGTTTCTTTACCTCATTTACCAGTTTTGGATACACAGTTTACACATTTAGACTACCTATCATTTAAAACAGCTAAAAGTAAATAAGGGACAGTAAAAGGAGACTGTCAAAATGCACTGCAGGCTGACTGAACTTTCGGTAATAGGCATACTGTCGGCTTGACTATCTTCAATGATGTCTGCTAACCTTTGAGATATTAAGGAAACGTCATTCCAATAGAAGGGATGAGTAAAAGAGACAAAATATAATTGCTTCAAGGAATCAGAACACTTTGTCTCCTGGCTAGTGTGGCTTTTTATTTTTCTTGTTCTTGCTGCTTGTTTTAAAACTGAAGCCATGACTAGACACCCGAACACCACGCCTTTGGTTGGGTAAGTGAACGACTGATGGATTCATTCACTCAGTTACACACCTGTGAGGTTGGCTTCGTGGGTGTGCACCTGTGTAGCTGCACGGGGCCCCGTGCTTTGAAGAACCGTGAGCGCGGTTTAATGCTCTCCTGTCAACATCTTGACATTCTTATAATTTTTAAACCAAGGGCCCTGCGTCCCCATTTTGCACTGGGCTCCGTGAATTGGGTAGCCTGTCCTGTACCTGAGTTTATTCAGCGTGTTGTTTAGAGCACTCCTTGAGGCTGGCCTTCCTGGAGAACACAGTGATGTCCAAAGTATGATGTTCTCGTTGAAGGAGCTTACAGTCTAAGAAAGGAGATAAGACATGTCCAAGGACCATGAGAGCACACAGCTGAATATAACAATTCAATAAAAGAGGCCTGGGCACTCTGTAGTTCAGAGGATGATGGCAAGATCATTACCAGCTGGGAAAACCCAAAATGCTTCATGAACGGGGCGTCATTGGAGCTGGGCCTTTCAGACTGATTCTTTAGTACTTATTTCTCTGCAGGAAAATAGAAAAACAAATAAAACAAACAGAGGAGCTTTTCCTTTTTGCCATCTGGTCCACTTTGTGGTTTTACTGTTTTTCTTAGTCACCTTAGTTGACTTTGGACTTTTAATCACAGGCTTTCAGTGTTTTTGTACTCATAAAGTGTGGTCTTCCGTAGAGAGAAGAGTTTTAATTTTTAAAAAATCGGGGGGCGGGTTCAATTTGTGTGCCTCTCAGCAAGCTTCGTTGGAGATGTCGGATGGAACCAGTGGGGGGGCCTTCATTTTCCATGGAGTTTGCTCCCTTGTTATAGCCTCATGGCTATGAGGCAATGGCTGTGAACTCAAAACGTGTAGTATTGTCTTAGCAATTCAGGGAATGCTTCCCCACAGGGGGATAAATCTTGACTCACTACAAAAAAAAAAGGAGCCCTCTTTTTCCTTCCAGGGATGAAGTCACTGTGACACTGATGGTGCCAAACCTCTATCTAGAAAGCCAACTATGTCCACTTTAGGGCCCTAAAGAAGCTGAATAAATAAAAGCAGGCACCAAAGCTGTAATTCGTTGTACCTAAACGTCCAGATCGTATCTCTTTCAACTTCCACAAGCGTCTTCCCAGCAAACTCCCTGCTTAAGAGAGATTTGGTTTTGAGGAGAGCAAAGAGAATACAAGAGTATCCTCTAAGATCTGAGGTAAAAATTATACATGTAGGGATAAAGCTGAATGCAACCAATTTTTTTAAAAAAAATTATTTTTAGGATATACTGGCCATGTGAAATATTCAAAGTGAATTTAAAAAATCTTCGTACATCAGTGGACGTAAGCACATGCCATGCTTAGGGTCAACATCCTTAGAAAAAGAAGAATGTACTGCATAAAAGAAATAATACCGTCAATGAAATTTGCAGAGTATGCAAATATTTTTTCTTTCCTGCACTGTTTCATAGTTACTCTTAATATGTTCTATAATACATTCCTAGAATTTAGCCTCTTTAATTCTTAATGGAACAAGGTAGAGGTTAAAAAAAAAAAAATCCACTACATGTTTTTAACCCTCTCATTGTGGATAAAGCTACGTAAGCAAGGTACGATCCAATACATTATATGTTCTGACATTTTCCTTTTAGCTTTGCCTTATCTAAGCTCCATTTCTCACTAGATATTTATACCAGAGCCAGAAGCAGATACTCTCTGTATATCAACGAAACAGCATTCGTCATTTCTTACAAAACTGATCACTTTGGCTTGCCCCATATAATACAATTAAGAGACAGCTCTTCATATTTTAAGAAGCTAATAATCTAATTCCCTAGGAGGAAAAAACAGTAAACATTTAAATCAAATTATTTACTTGTACTTTGTGACAGAATCAAGACAGGAAAGTAGGCATTTTTAACACTGTAGGTTTTATGACTCAGGTTAAGATCGAAGGTCGGGGACTTTACGCATTCAGTCTGTAATATAAAATTTCGTTGAGTGTTTCTCTCTCTGAGAAAAGAATCCTAAAGATACATTTGACTCAAGTTCAACAGCCAAGGCTGCTTGAATGAAACCCCTGTCTGGCAGAATTTATGAGAGCAAAAGAAAACCGTGTAAGCAGCAGTTGGCTTTAGAAAGGGGTGGCATAACAGAAGCAAATCCAAGAACAGCAAGGTTTACCTTTGCCCTCATTTCCCATTTTAAGAACTGTGGCAGCATCACATGTTTCCAACTTGAGCCGTCTGGGCCTTATAACCACTATGCTTTGGCACTCTGGCAACTCGCTGACCCACATTTTTGGTGGCCCCACTGTGGTTCGTGTGGGTCAGGGAGCCAGGAATTGCTGACTAAACTCTTTCTGAAGCTTGTGGCTACACAGGAACCCGTGGGCAATGGCTGGATTCCTCTTCTGTGCCCGGAGCACATGACACAGTGGGACTGGGAAGGGGTACAATTAGCAGATGTCGCAAGACTGCTTTCTGGACCCCCATGGAATGCTCCAAAGAGCTGGAGCAAAGAAATAGGTCTGCAATCAGACCTCCATTTATGTAGCGTCTCTGTTATGTGGCAGAATGAAGACTCATGCTGTGTCTATTTCACTGCTGTTTCTTTTTCAACTCTGCCTTTTGACTTACGAAGAACAGGCTCATCAGAGCCATGGGTAGATCCAAATGAAATGAAAATTGGTCTTCAATTCTGCTCAAGTAGCGGGGATTCTGCGACTTTTTTTTAAAAGTGTTTTTTTTTTTTTAAGACTTGAGAGCATCATTGTTCTGTCTAAAGAAGTGGTTCTCGAAGTGTGGCCCCCCTGTGTCTCCCCCTGCGGCAGCAGCATGGGGAGGGGTTAGATGGATAGAGATGCAGCAGACTCCCAGGCTGCATCTCAGTCCTACGTAATCAGCATTCTGAGGCTGGGTCCCAACAATCTGGGTTTTACCAAGCCTTCCACGTGATTCTATCGCACGCTCAACCTGAGAGCCGCTGATCTAAGGAATCAGTGCGGAGGTGACTTCTGTGACAGTAAACACTGTTGCCCTCCCTCTGGGAAATGGGGTGCCTGCTAATGTGTTACCAGGGGCACTTCAACTTTGTATTTTGTCCATGACGTCAGACCACTCTAGTTTAGCCGAAGAAAATAAGCCACCTGCTCCCTCAAATACTGTCATTCGGCCGGTTCAAGTTCAAATTGCCCACGGTTTTCCTAAAAGCCCAAAGCACAAAATATCATTTGTATGATTGAGCAGTAGTTCTTCGGACCATTCTCCATATATCGTTGTTGGTTTCTGTGCAATTAAAAGGCTTATTTTGTCTCTGACACAAATTTTTCAAAATGTATAGGCTCAAAGACTTTAAGAATTGGAACGGATCTTTAAAATTTGTCAGCATATATATATTTTTTTAACCCAGGGAGAAACTCAGGCCACACGACGAGGACTGTGGGAGGTGATGCAGAGGAATCTTCACGGGTTAAACGGAAGTAGGTGGCCAGCAGCTGAACTGTCAATTCCTCGACTGGAATCTGAAATCAAGGACCACATCGTAGGGTTTCCCCGGTGGCGCGGTGGTTGAGAGTCTGCCTGCCGATGCAGGGGACGCGGGTTCGTGCCCCGGTCCGGGAGGATCCCACGTGCCGCGGAGCGGCTGGGCCCGGGAGCCGTGGCCGCTGCGCCTGCGCGTCCGGAGCCTGTGCTCCGCAACGGGAGAGGCCGCAGCGGTGAGAGCCCCGCGTACCGCAAAAGGACCACTTCGTATTCCTTTCTTCTCTCCCTTTCATATCGCAGTTCCTGGAACAGTGTTGGCACGGTTCGATCAATGTTTGTTGAAAAATGATATGAAATAAAACGTGTGTTCCTTTTTTCCCTGCTCCTACAGGGATGAGGGAAAATGAAAATTACTTCAGTTTCTATTAAATAATAGGTTACTTCTTTGAAGTTACCAACGAAGGACGCTGTGATCATATAAAACGGATTCTATTAACAAAGAGGCGCAGGACAACGAGAGGGAATTATCAGGACTGAGATCTGTCGGAAAGGCTATTTGGAGATGTTTGCACAGCACAGGCTCATTACTATGTCTGGCTCGGGTCAATTTTATTTAGCACCATGAAAACAGACTTAGCTTATGATATGTTAAGCATTTTAAACAAAGCGAGACTTATGCTATGGGGTGTGACTTTGGACCTTCCACTGTACTAGGTTTTCCCCAGATCTGGAGAGGCAAGAAACTGTTTCTTTATGCATGGCGAGTGCAAAGTGGGAAGCCCCCTCCTTCTCCCTTCTAATATCACCAGGAATGAATAGGCAGCGTGTTTCCCATAATTCAGCAATAACTGGGCTATTATTCTTTAATGCCTCCGTTTATTAATGTAACCAGTATCATTCCTACCATGCCCATGTAATTAAATTACCCAACAGACATTTGATATGAAGCTCTCAATCCCCACAGAAGCCCAGAATTTCTATGCCCCTTTGTGAGTCCCTAATGAATGAGTGGCACAGACACTTCTGTCATCCACGTTCACTCACTGTCCTCTCTGACTGCTCTCCTGTGTCGCAGGGCCTGGCTCCCGCAGACAAACTGGGAACCGTTCAAAAGTAGAGGAGGGTCACGTTTCCAACAGCAACAAGCACTAGGTATGCTATCACCTTCCGTTCTGTTTGTCCGGCTAAACCAGAGGCTGACCAAATTAAATTCTGAAACCACTGCCTGGGTGGATCAATGGTACATTCTTTACCCTTGGCTCCTGAATGCTAATCCTTCCTTGGGTCATGAGTATAAAGGGAAAAGCAACTGAAAAAAATTTTTAAAGCAATCATTGTGTCCACCCAAAGATATGTCACCTTGTGACTTTGTGAAAAGGAAAACAAAAAATTTTACTTAATAATTAACTGTTTGACTTTAAAATTTTGCAAATGGAGCTATAATAATGAAGCTTCCTCAATCCAGATGCTATCCCAATCCAGCTTGTGAAAAGATACCTGTGATTATTTAAAAAATAACGGATTTTTCTTACGTCAACTGTTTATTTCAAGCTATTAATTACAAAACACAAATCACGCGAAATGTTGTAGAACTTGGACGTGAACTCTTTAAAATAATCAAAAGAGACTGTACAGTAGGAATTCCTTTATTCCTAGAAATGGCACGTTAGAGACTCTAGATGCTTCTAAAGACTTTTTAAAAATTTGTATTTTGCATTTAACAAAGTGTAACACGATTATCTTAGTATATATCTGTTATGAGGAGAGAGTCAGATTTCAATGCACACGTTGACACCCGATTTTTGAATATTTAATTACATGCTTTATATATGGCAGGAAGAGTATAAGGAAATGTAAGTATAGAGGAATAAAAATTGAGATCTAATCTCAAAAACAATTACTTTGCTTTTAGATGAAAGAAGCATCAAATCAAAGTATATCATGCCCACATTAAGGAGATTAGAAATGTTTCCAACCAAGCAACCTTTTAGATCGGCTATTTGAGAGAAGAAATCACATCTTACTGGAATCTAGAAAATTTAAATGTGGCTAAAATCTGAGTAAAAACTACTCTCTTACTTTGACTGCTCTTTAAAGTTTGTTTATATATGATCAACATAATTTTAATTTATGTGATGTCTCAACTGCACAGATACACAGAAAAAAAATTAAATTTAAATCCTGAAAATACTTGAGGTGAAAAGAATACTTACAGTTATCAGTAACTATTCTGTTAGTCTCAAAAGAATGCAATAAGGGTACAAGAAAACATCTAAAACATACACCTGAAACTAACACAACATTGTAAACCAACTATACTCCAATAAAAATTTAAAAAAAAGAAAACATCTAAAACAGAGGGGACAAATAGAAAACAACCAACCAGGTAGTAAACCTAATTTAACAATACCAATAATAATATTAAGCATGAAGGGACCAAGCACTCCAATTAAAAGGCAGAAAGTGTCAGACTGCACTTAAAAAATATATATATAATTAATTATATGCTGTGTAGAAGAGACACACTTTAAAGATAAAAATGCAAAAAGATTAAATGTAAGAAGACAGAAAAAGATATACTATGAAAATACTCGGCATAAAAAATTAGCCGAGCTATAATAATGTCAGATAGGATAGTCAATGAACATTTGTCAGAGACAAATAGGAACATTTCATAATGACAAAAGGGCAAATCATCGGGATGACATGACAATAAATATGTATATATTTAATAACAGAGCTTCAAATTAAATGAAGAAAAAGTGTCAGAACTAGAGAAGAAAAAGACAAATCCATGCTCCTAGTTGCAGATTTTATACCTCTATTTATTTTTATTTATTTTTAACCATTTTTTTAAACCATTTTTAATTCAAGTATAGTTAATTTACAATTGTGTTAGTTTCAGGCATACAGCAAAGTGATTCAGTTATACATCTACCTATCTATCTATTTTCAGATCCTTTTCCATTATAGGTTATTACAAGATACTGAATATAGTTCCCTGTGCTATACAGTAGGTACTTGTTGTTTATCTATTTTATATATAGTAGTGTGTACATGTTAATTCCAAACTCCTAATTTATCTCTCTCCCTACCTGCCCCTCTGCTAACCCTTTCCTAACTATGTTTGTTTTCTATGTCTGTGAGTCAATTTCTGTTTTGTAAATAAGTTCATTTGTATCATTTTTTTAAGATTCCTCATATAAGTGATATCATATAATATTTGTCTTTCTCTGACTTAATTCACTTAATATGATAATCTCTAGGTCCATCCATGTTGTTGCAAATGGCATTATTTCATTCTTTTTATAAAACTTTTAATTTTATATTGGAGTATAGTTGGTTAACAATGTTGTGTTAGTTTCAGGTGTAAGGCAAAGTGATTCAGTTATACATATACATGTATCTATTCTCTTTCAATTATTTTCCCATTTAGGTTGTTATATAACATTGAGCAGGGTTTCCTGTGCTACACAGTAGGTCCCTGTTTGTTATCCACTTTACATAGAGCAGTGTGGACACGTCAATCCCAAACTCCCTAACTATCTCTTCCCCCTACCCTTCCCCCTGGTAACTGTAAGTTCGTTCTCTAAGTCTGTGAGTCTGTTTCTGTTTTGTAAATAAGTTCATTTGTATCGTTTCTTTTCAGATTCTGCCTATAAGCAATGTCATACAATATTTCTCTTTCTCTGTCTGACTTACTTCACTCAGTATGATGATCTCTAGGTCCATCCATGTTGCTGCAAATGGCATTATTTCATTCTTTTTAATGGCTGAATAATACTCCACTGTGTGTGTGTGTGTGTGTGTGTGTGTGTGTGTGTGTGTGTATACTCACTGTATCTTTTTTATACATTCATCTGTTGATGGACATTTAGGTTGCTTCCATGTCCTGGCTACTGTAAATAGTGCTGCAAAGAATGCTGGGGTGCATGCATCTTTTCGAATTAGAGTTTTCTCTGGATATATGCCTAGGAGTGGGATTGCAGGATCATATGGTAACTCCATTTTTAGTTTTTTAAGGAACCTCCATACTGTTCTCCATAGTGGCTGCACCAGTTTACATTCCCACTAACAGTGTAGGAGGGCTCCTTCTTCTCCACACCCTCTCCAGCATTTATTGTTTGTAGACTTTTTTTTAAGAAAAATTGGAATATAGTTGTATTTGTAGAGTTTTTCATGATGGCCATTCTGAACAGTGTGAGGTGACACCTCATTGTAGTTTTGATTTGCATTTCTCTAAAATTAGCAATATAGATCAACTTTTCCCGTGTCTGTTGGCCATCTGTATGTCTTTTTATTTTTATTTTATTTATTTATTTATTTTTTGCGGTACGCGGGCCTCTCACTGTTGTGGCCTCTCCCGTTGCGGAGCACAGGCTCTGGACGCGCAGGCTCTGTGGCTATGGCTCGTGGGCCCAGCCGCTCCGCGGCATGTGGGATCTTCCCGAACCGGGGCATGAACCCGTGTCCCCTGCATCGGCACGTGGACTCTCAACCACCGTGCCACCACGGAAGCCCTGTATGTCTTTTTAAAAAATTTATTTATTTAATTAATTTATTTTTGGCTTCATTGGGTCTTCGTTGCAGTGCGTGGGCTTCTCATTGCGGTGGCTTCCTCCATTGCGGAGCACAGGCTCTGAAGTGCAGGCTCAGTAGTTGTGGCACATGGGCTCAGTAGTTGTGGCTCATGGGCTCTAGAGTGCAGGCTCAGTAGTTGTGGCACACGGGCTTCACTGCTCTGTGGAATGTGGGATCTTCCCGGACCAGGGCTTGAACCCGTGTCCCCTGCATTGGCAGGCGGATTCCCAACCACTGCGCCATCAGAGAAGCCCCATCTGTATGTCTTCTTTGGAGAAATGTCTATTTAGGGCTTCTGCCCATTTTTTGATTGGGTTGTTTCTTTGATATTAAGCTGTATGTGCTGCTTGTATATTCTGGAAATTAATCCCTTGTTGGTAGCATTGTTTGCAAATATTTTCTCCCAGTCCATAGGTTGTCTTTTCATTTTATTTATGGTTTCCTTTGCTGTGCAAAAAAGCTTTTGAGTTTAACTAGGTCCCATTTGTTTGTTTTTGTTTTTATTTCCATTACTCTAGGAGATGGATCCAAAAAAATATTGCTGTGATTTATTTCAAAGAGTGTTCTGCCTGTGTTTTCCTCTAGGAGCTTTATAGTTCTACAGTATATATGCCTCTATTTAAGTAACAGATACAACAACTAGACAAAAAATGTCAGGTCTTTAAAAAAAATCCAAATATTTAAAAAGTAAATAACACACTTCTAAATAATCCACAAGTAAAGGAAAAAATCACAAGGAAAATTAGAAAGTACTTTGAACTGAATGAAAAACAAAGCTCAACATATCAAAATTTGTGAGATGCAGCTAAAACATTGCTTAGAGGGAAATTTGTAGAGTTAAATGTCTATGAAAGAAGGAAAGTTTAAAATCAGTGATCTAAGTTTACACCTTAGGTAGCTAAAAAAAAGAGCAGCAAATTAAATCCACAGTAGTGGAAGGAAGGAAAAGTAATACATCACAACCAGGAATATAAGGTTAATTTAACATTCAGAAACAATCAACCAATAAAATTCACCACATTAAGAGGAAAAAGGAGAAAAATCACATGATCATTTCAACAAAGGCAGATAAGGAGTTTTATAAAATTCAACATCCATTCAATGATATAAAACTCTGTAAACTAGGAATTGAAGGCAATTTTACCAACCAAATGAAGAGCACCTATGGAAAAACCTACAGTTCACATCATACTTTACTGTGAAAGGTTGAATACTTTCTCCCACTATCAGGAACAAGACAAAAAAGTCTGCTCTAACCACTAATATTCAACAATGTACTGGATACTATAGCCAGGGCAGTAAAACAAGAAAAGTAAATAAAAAGACATAAAAATTTAAAAGGAAGTAAATCTGTTATTTGGGAAAAAAAATTGCATGATTGCTTATATAAAAAATTCTGAGGAACCTACAAAAAACTGCTCAAAATAGTAAGTACACTTAACAATGTCACAGAATGCAAGATTAATATAGAAATCAGTCATATTTTTTATAATTGCAGCAGGATAAAATACAGGGAATTGATTTAAAGATATGCAAGACCTAGATTGAAAACTATAAACTATTGCTGAGAGAAATTTTAAAAGACAGAAATAAATGGAGAGATATACCATGATTATTGCTTGGAAGATTCAATATTGTTAAGACGTCAATTCTGCTCTAATTGATCTATAGATTTAATGCAACTCCTGTTAAAAGCCTCAAGGCTGTTTTGTAGAAACAGACAAGGTGATTCCAACATTTACATGAAAATGCAAAGGAACAAGAATGGCCAATCTTTAAAAAAATAACAAAGTTGGAGAACCCACCCTACTTTATTTAAAAACTAATTATAAAGCTACACTAGTCAACACAGTTTGTTTCTGGCTTAAGGACAGACTGAGACCAATGAAACAAAATAGAATCCAAAGATATATTCACATATATATGGTCAGTTGATTTTCAACAAAGGGGCCAATGTAATTAAGCGGGGAAAGGAACAGTCTTTTCATAAAATGGTGCTGGAATAACTGGAAAATCATGTAAGAAAACACGAACTTTGACCTCTACCTCACATTACACAGTCATTAAACCGAGATGTAGCATAGACCTAAACTTGAAAGCTAAATTTGTAAAGATTCTAGAAAAAAATCAAAGGCAAACACCTCATAACCACAAAGTAGAAATACATTTTTCACAGAAGAAACAAAAAATAATAAACACGAGAAATTGAAAATTGTGCTTCACCTAAATTGAAAAGTTCTGTTGGACTTCCCCAGTGGCGCAGTGGTTGAGAATCCGCCTGCCAAAGCAGGGGACATGGGTTCAAGCCCTGGTCCAGGAAGATCCCACATGCCACGGAGCAACTAAGCCCGTGCGCCACAACTACTGAGCCTGTGCTCTACAGCCCGTGAGCCACAACTACTGAGCCCTCGTGCCACAACTACTGAAGCCCGCACACCTAGAGCCCATTCTCCGCAACAAGAGAAGCAGCCACCTCAATGAGAAGCCCGCGCACCACGATGAAGAGTAGCCCCCGCTCGCCACAACTAGAGAAAGCCCGCGCGCGGCAACGAAGACCCAACGCAGCCAAATAAATAAAATTTTTTTAAAAAAGAGCTGTAATAAAAAAAAAGTTCTGTTCATCAAAGACACTGATAAGAAAATTAAAAGGCAATATATAGACCAGGAAAAATATTTTATCTATCCATCTAGCCATCCACACACACACACACACCTGACACAGTAATTGTATCCAGGATATATACTGAGTTGGCCAAAAAGTTTGTTCGCTTAATGAATACGTTGTTCAATAAAGTTCTTGGTGAAAATGAAATGTGTGTCTTTTATTTTTACTTAAAACTGAAGGAACTTTTCGGCCAACCCAATATAATACCCCTCCAATTCAATAATAAAAAGATAATCAACCCAATAAAAATGGGTAAAAAATGTGAAGAGAAATTTTACAGTGGAAAGTATATGAACAGAATAAGTACAGAAAAAAGGTTTTTAACATCGCTGTTTATCATCAGGGAAATGTAAATTAAAAACTCAACAAGATGTCATTTCATACCCATGGGAATGGTGAAGATTAAAAAGACATCAGCAAATGTTGGTGAGGATGTGAAGCAACCAGAAGAATCTGCATACATTACTGGGGCGAGTGTAAAATGGTACAAGCACTTTGGAAAACTGTTCTGCAGTTTCTACTACATACACCTATGCTGTTCCCAGCAATTCTGCTCTCGGGTATTTACCTAAAGGAAATGAAAACACATGTCCTCACAAAGACTTACACACAAATGTTGAGAGTAACTTTATTCATAACAGCTCCAAACTGTATATAACCCAAATGTCCATCAGAGGTCAATGGATAAATTGTGGTATGTTCGTGCAGCAAAATACTACTCGGCTATAAAAAGGAACAAAAAATTGATGTAGGCAACAACATGGGTGAATCTCAAAGCATTATGCCAAATAAAAGCAGTCAGACACAGAGTTCACAAGGATGATTCCATTTATACGGTGGTGAAAGTGAGAACAGCCAATGCCTATGGGAAAGGGCCTGAAGGGACTTTCTGGGGGTGCTAACAGTGTTCTAGTGGTTGGACTTGCGTTTCCTTGGCGTATGCATTAATAAAACTCATTAAATTGTGCCCTTTTGATCTGTGCAGTTCACCTTATGTCAGTTTTTACCTCATTTAACAAGTTTTGGTGATTCCTATCTTTTTCATAGCAGTGGTGTGTCAGTCACTGCGAGCTTATTTGAAATACAACATAGGAATGTCGCGGGTCAATTGCTAATCAAGGTCATTTCCATTTGGTATCTCTTCCCCTCTCTTTTCCACCAAGAGTCCATCAGACATAGTAGGGATTAAGAAACACAAGCAGTAACATCATAGTAGCGGCCTCCAATGACATCCGAGTTTCTCTCTGTCCTTACTGCTCTTGTTGTTTATACTGTGTGCCCTTTTTTCCCTACCCTAAAAGAAAATCTATGATCTGTTCTCTAACAAGGTTAGGGAATTTTTGTCGAACTTTAAGTGTAGGTGAGTCTCAAGCTGAAGTTCTGTTTAAATTTCTTATTCTTCAAACTTCAAAGTATTCTGCCTTTGAAGGCAAGGGATTCCTGCATATAATTTTATATTCTTATTTATGATTCTTGAGGTACACTGTCAGGGTGTGCTACCTTCGAATATTTTTCTAACCTCTACCACGGAGTACATATTACACCTGAATTAAAACCAGTTGTCAAGGGTTAGCTATGATATCCTTAATCTAAAATTGTTGATTTTACCCTAATGATGATTCTCACACTGAGTTTGAAATCACAGGGTTTTTCTGAGTTGGGTGGGAGGGGTTGTTTTTAAAGCAGCACTTCCTAAAGGCTCTATTATTGAGTTTTTCTTTGGAAAGAGCAGAGAATCATTTTGTCCTCGATATTCATAAGCCATGTTTGCTGTTCTTGTTGTTCAAGACTCCAACTCCCTCCCTCCCCCAAAGAGAGCGAAGGATAAGGCTGTTCACAAGTGTTAATGTTTGATGATGTTGGTGGAGTGTTGTTCTCAAGGTCACCAGGCTGTCTTCAGCCCCTGAACATGTGGTGGAAAGCAGAAGACATGTTGGCGTGTGAACTTCGTCCATTTGCGACCAGAACATCAGACTTCTGAATTCCAAGGTGTTTTGATTTTGCCAGGGCAACCTCCTTTTCCCTGCTACCAAAGAATTCTTTGAGGGCTTTCCTGGTGGTGCAGTGGTTGAGAGTCCGCCTGCCGATGCAGGGGACACGGGTTCGTGCCCCGGTCCGGGAAGATTCCCACGTGCCACGGAGCGGCTGGGCCCGTGAGCCATGGCCGCTGAGCCTGCGCGTCCGGAGCCTGTGCTCCACGACGGGAGAGGCCACGACAGTGAGAGGACCGTGTACCGCAAAAAAAAAAAAAAATCTTTGAGCTAAGGCTCATTTCCTCTTACACTTATTTGTGAGAGCTACTTAAGATATATTGTTAAAATGAAAGTGCTTAAACCTAATTTAAAGTTAAACCAAGAAGTGGCATAATATCTCTAAATAAAATCAGAAACCCCCAAATTCCTCATTCTTTCATCCCTAACCATGGTTCGTGATAACATCCTCAACAGTCTTTGTATATAATCGAGTATTTGTATACAACCACAGGCTTTAGAGGATTTGTACATGTATGTGTATAGTATAGATTCCCATTCAGATATAGTTTATATATATAAAATATATTTTGAAGAAATACATGTATAGAGTTATTGTATTTACATTGTACATATATGTGTGTGTGTGTGTGTGTGTGTGTGTGTGTATATATATATATATATATATACCTCCTCTCACACAAATATGTAAGCACACTCTTACTTCAAAATAGTCTCTGCATTTCCCCTCCAGATTTGGGAAATAAAGAGTCTAAGGATATTGCTTTTCATTCTCAACAAAGAAGTGGGAAAGAGCTTATGAAAACCTTATTTTGATCCCTTCAAAAATATGCTTAGGAACAAACGTAAGCTCCAAGGATAAGAGCGATTTGACAGAATTGCGATTCTCAGAGAGCAATTTTCTCAGAATTCTCGAACAACTGGTTTCTACAAAACCAAGCAAACACATCAAACACACACACACACACTGGGGCCCTTGTAAATGAGGCCCTCCCTATCGATGCTCCAGGGATGCTAGAAACTACTCTGTCGCTGGTTTCAGTAAATCTGCTCTCTGGATGGATCCTGCAGCCCCAAATTAAGTAGGTTTGGTGTGTAGATTTGGGCCAACCCCTCACAGAAAATGTCGCTGTTCCCAGTGGCAGAGCCTGGAAGGAAAAATATCACAGAAGGTCCCTGCCAGTCTCAGAAATTCCTCCTCTGTAGAGTGACGCCGATGCCAATGCGTGAGACACACAGCGGGAAAGAGGGAGAAAGGAAGAAAGGGGGAGAGGGTGGGAGGGAGGGACAAAGGCAGAAGAAGGGCAGGACAGGCAAGAGGCCAGGAGTCACGCAGTGAGGGGGAGACAGAGTGGAGGGAGGAACTGGAGCGCTGGAGGAGACAATGGAGGGGAGGGGCTGACAGACAGGACCGGAGGGGAGGGGCTGACAGGACCGGAGGGGAGGGGCTAACAGGACGGGGGTGGGGAGGAGCTGACAGGACCGGAGGGGAGGGGCTGACAGGACGGGAGGGGAGGGGTGTAGGAGGGCAGAAGTAGAAAGGGGTCTAGAGAGACTAAAGAGAGACCAAAATAGAACAAAGGGAGGGACGCAGGGACAAAGACACACTTAGAGGAGAAGACAGAAAGATAAAGGGCAGAAGAGGCGCACATTTGCAGAGACACAGGGAGGGACAGAAAAGGGTCTGAGGGAGGCTGTGCAAGAGGGGATGTTGCTCTGAACCCTGCAGGTCTGCAGGCCCTGTACTTGCCCAGCCTTGAGACCAAAGAAAGAGCCCGGACACAGCAACAGAGACGTCAGTGGTTTATTGGATAGGGATCTTAAAAAACACCTGCAGCAAGGTCCTGGAGTCTGTGCAGCAGACGGCGGGCAGGACATGGCAGCAGCCTTCACTACTCAGGAGAGGAGGAGGCTACGCTTTATAGGGGAAACTGACGTCAGGTGGGCTCATCAGTTACCAGGGACGAATTAAGCCCTATAACTAAGAGGGTTGGACAGTCACAGGAGTGAAGCAGAGACTGTTGAGCGGGGCGTGTACAGAGAGCCGGAGAACAGCCATCTGGAATGACCTAACCCTACGGGAGACCACGCTGGCAGCTAAGCCACCAAACAAGGCTGCAGCTGGGAACAGCATGGACACCCCTGTGATCCATCCCTTGGACTGCTTCTCTCATGAGATGCAAAATCTCAGAGGGCCGAGTCCAGGGAGCTTCGGGTCACCTCTCCAACCGCCAAGCTGTCCTGATCTCATTGCAAACATAGATATCATCACTCCGGCCTTCTCACTGTCTTGATGAGTTTCAAGAGGCATTCTCTCTTCCCTCCCCAGTTATGGCTCAGGAGAAGGGCACACGCATAACAGGAAATGCTAGAGTAAAGCCAGGCGGGGGCTGGACGGGGAGGCAGAAGCTGTAACCCTAGGTAGAATCACCCGCAGCAGGTCTCACTGTCTTTCACAAGGTCATGGGCAGATGTTACCAGTCATACCATCTCCAGCTGGTAAACAGAGGGAGGCCCTGCCCAGGAAGGATTAAGACCCAGACCCGAAAAGCAAATGAGAAAATCTCTGGCATCAGTATACTGTGTCTGGAACCTTCTTTCTCCAAGAAGTCAGTGGGCATTTCAGCCAGAATTACCAGGTTTAGCAAGTACACAGACAGATGCCCACTTCAATTTGAATTTCACATAAACCATAAATAACACTTTAGTAGAATCCTTTTTGAAGATAGATATATCACACACAGAGAGGGAGAGAGAGAGACATGACACACTGAAAATGGGGGTGAAATGGGAAGGGGAAGGAGAGAGAGCAGCAGAGACAAATGCAACATTTGGGACACACGGATACTAAAAAGTTATTTGTTGTTTGTGTGAAATACAAATTGAACTGGGCATCCTGTAGTTTATCTGACAACCTTGGTTTCAGGTCTGTTCCGCCCACCCCCACCCCCGTTATTTTCTTAACCTATTTTCACTGATTCTACTGTCTCATCCATCCTTTTTATATCTATGGTTAATGACATCTATGACGATTCACCCTCACAGTGTAGCAATTTTCTGCTAAATATAAAAAAATCTCCTAAACTTTTGTCCCATGTGCCAGGGTTTTCTTTCGTTTTGTTTTGCTTTTCATTCTAGCATCTCTTTTGATTCAGGCAACGTTTTGTCAGGAGAAAAGACGACGTGTTTTCTTCTTCCAATAGCAGAAAACCTGGTATGGGATGGGAAGGACATCAATAGGTTGGATAAACTGTTGAGTGAAGATCCAGTGAACGGAAATAAGATTGAGGAGGGGCGGTTGAGGAGACTGAATTGCACAATTAGACATCCTGTTCCTGTGTGTGGGTAGCATGGATTCCCTGTCCAGGAGCTATATGACTGCCTTCCTTGTAGGCGTGGTGGGTGGGAAATGAGAATAAATGACCTCTAAGGTTCCATCTAACTGCCATTGATTTTAAAAATGGGCCCATGTGTACTCTTAAGAGTCTTCAATCCATTGGAAAACTCTCTCATCAAGCCTCATCATTCTGGAAAACACCTCGTGTTTGCCTTTAGAAGAAACGAGCACAGAAAATTTGGGAACCCCCCAAAATGATTAAGCTAAAGTTTTAGCCTTCCCATCAAATCTTCGCAGAGAACATCAGGGCACTACACGGACTTCGGGGTGATCCCGGCACGCCTCGGGGAAGTGCCAGTGGGTGGAGTGGGATGCGGATACTGCAAGCGAAGGATAAACGTATGGAAACGTGGCAGCAGAAGAGTGAAGAATGCAAAACGAAGATGAGAAACGGTAACTGGGACAAAGAGGAGTCTGACCACGGAGAAGCAGAAACCCTGTTCAACTTGTTACTTGAACGTGGACGGCAGCGTGTGCTGCAGCAATACGCTCGCTATCCCCCCGTGTCCTAAAAGGTAGATTCTCTTTTCTGAGCATGTATAGCCACAGCACTGGGGAACTCAGGAGAGAATTAGCTGGGGGCTAGGTCTTGGAGGATAGGCTGCATCTGTTCTGAATATGTTCATGGCCCACGTGTGGGCACTGACCTCCTGTCAGAGAGGCCTCTGAAGTGCAACCCAAGGAGATGTGTTGACCCAGAAAATGTTTATACAAAGCTTACATACTTGACATCTTCTGTGCCTTTGGCACAGCAGTTAAAGATATTCTAGAACTGTACCGCTAGCACCTTTTTTCTCTTTCTTAGTTTTAGAACTGGGGTGCCGTAAGGCATACGGGGGAAAGATAAACGGAGAGAATCCCATATACGAACAGATGTTAACTTACATTTATGGGGCACTTCGGACTTTACACAGGGCTTGGGGTTGGCTATATGCTCACATGGGACCCTCCCAACATTGCAATGAGGTCGGAATTATTGATGGCATTTTCGAGATAAGGAAACAGTAACTCAAGAAGTGAAGGTGCAGCCGGGGACCGATATCAGGGCTTTAACTTTTCAAGTTCCATGCTATTCTTGCTAAACCAGAGGTGCCTTCCCCAATGCCACATGATTGATGTGAGGTAAATTGACCTTTATGATCTTTCTTTGTGTCCAGGCAACTTACAGAGGTTAGTGAAGAGAGAAAGAAGGGTAGTATAGTGATGAATTACTGAGTCCTGGAATCAAATCTCTGTTCCATCATTTATCAGCTGTACATCCAAGAGCAAGTTTCTTTCCTTTCCCAGCCTTAGTTTTTCTAACAGTAGAATAGGTTGAAAAACAATATTTTCTTCACTGAGTCGTTGTGAGGATTAAATAAGTTCAGATGTGTAAAGTCTTAGCACAGAAAATGCCCTCACCTGGACTCCCCTGGCAGTCCAGTGGTTAAGACTCCGTGCTTCCGTTGCAGGGAGTGCGGGTTCGATTCCTCGCCGGGGAACTAAGACCCAGTGCAGCCAAGCAAAAGAAAACGCCCCCACCCGCACCTACTGTTGTGAGTGCGATGATTATCTCAAGGTGTGGATTATACTCTTTCCTTTCGGGTTGACTTGCCCATCAGTCTAGGACGTTGCTTGTGGCGTCTCGTTTTGTGGGCTTGCTCTAAGAGCATCAGGCATTTTGAAAGAAGGGATTAAGAGCTTCACCCAAAAGCGACTTATCTTAAAGTCCAGTCAGAGCAGTCCATAGAACTATATTCTACGGATTTTTGAGGAATGTGCAAAATTATCAGAAATCAAATGTGAGATGTGGAACCAAGCCTATTAGCAACTGAAGCTGGGCTTACAGGAAATGCACACAAAAGGGGAAGAAGTTCACTGTGCCCCCGCCAAGGGTATCTGTGTCTTGTCAACATCATTTTTGCTTAAATGCCTCTGAGTTTCTAAAGCCCGGAAGATAACCCTGGACTTTTAAAGCTAGGATTCTGCTGATAGCGTATTAGATGATGAAGCATTTCATGACACTGTTATTTAATTCGGAGAGAAAAGATCAACTTCTGAAATAAATTAAGACTACCAATTTCAACACTAAGAGCCTTAAAAGTGTGGAGTTATTCTGAAAATGTTTTGAGATGGTGAGAGACCTGCATGCTAGGGATCTGTGTGCAGACAGGATGTGTAGATCAAGACAGCAGCCTTGGGCTGTCGGCTGCGCCCTGAATCACTGTACGTGGTAACAAGGTAGGACAAAGACATGCTTTCTTTTCTTTTCTTATTTCTTCCCAGTACACTCTTTTTTTCCTTAGGTGATTAAGAAGATTTCAGTCTTTGAAAATAATCTTTGTTCTTTTTACAGCTGTTAAGAATCTAGAGGAAGGTAGTTACTCCGAGCCTGTCCACTGGGGGAAGGAGACAATTGTTCATAATCTGCTGAGCTTGCAGTAGGAACACCATAAAATACAGCCCAACGGAAGACTGATTCCACTGTTGGGAGTGGGGAGACATTCTACCAAAGGAGCAACTTGTAAAATGAATTGTGTAAAAGCATGTCTCGAGAAGAAGGGGACTGAAGAAGAAAAATAATACCGAGTGACATCTAATTGACATGTTTTGTCCTTCCAGGAACATTAGTTGATGAATAAATATACTCAAGGTTACAACTGAGTGGCATATCTGGAGGAGTAAGTGGCTAAAACTAGCTGTATTCGAGGGAATGAAAAAAGCACGTTATGTTTCTATAAAGCTCTTGGTAAAACAACAACAACAACAACTGGAGGAAGAATCAAACCTAGGAAACATTTTGAAATAAGATGACTTTGCTATTGAGGCCTCAGTCTTCCAACTTAGTTCCCTTTTCGGCTCCTGTTGCTACTAAGAGACCTCGCCCCATCTCTCTCTGTGGCCCAGTGCCTTCATTTCTCCCTCCCTCCTGTATTTGTAATCACTTCCTGATCTCAGATAAGAGTCTGAAACCCTGGCATTTAAAGTTCTAAAAACTTTGATACAGCCGCTATGGAGAACAGTATGGAGGTTCCTTAAAAAACTACAAATAGAACTACCATACGACCCAGCAATCCCACTACTGGGCATATACCCTGAGAAAACCATAATTCAGAAAGACTCATGTACCAAAATGTTCACTGCAGCTCTATTTACAATAGCCAGGACATGGAAGCAACCTAAGTGTCCATCAACAGATGAATGGATAAAGAAGACGTGGCACATATATACAATGGAATATTACTCAGCCATAAAAAGAAATGAAACTGAGTTATTTATAATGAGGTGGATGGACCTGGAGTCTGTCATACAGAGTGAAGTAAGTCAGAAGGAGAAAAACAAATACCGTATGCTAACACATATATATGGACTCTAAGGGAAAAAAATGTCATGAAGAGATTAGTGGTAGGACGGGAATAAAACACAGACTTACTCGAGCATGGACTTGAGGATATGGGGAGGGGGAAGGGTGGGCTGTGACGAAGTGAGAGAGTGGCAGGGACATATATACACTATCAAATGTAAATTAGATGGCTAGTGGGAAGCTGCTGCATAGCACAGGGAGATCACCTCTGTGCTTTGTGACCACCTGGAGGGGTGGGATAGGGAGGGTGGGAGAGAGGATGATGCAAGAGGGAGGAGATATGGGAACATATGTATATGTATAACTGATTCAGTTTGTTGTAAAGGAAAAACTAACACACTATTGTGAAACAATTATACTCCAATAAAGATGTTAAAAAAAAAAACTGATACAAGATGACCATATTTTACCTCCCCTTTTCTAGAACTGCATTTTAATAGGGATCAAAGATTAATGTTAAAGTAATGATTTTATGTGGCATTCAAGACTGTGGCCAGAAAGTGGGAAGAGGGTCGAATTTAGCCCTTCCAACAACCAACCGAACTGAATCTACTTTTCTCACA
Source organism: Kogia breviceps (assembly GCF_026419965.1). Classification (NCBI taxonomy): domain Eukaryota; kingdom Metazoa; phylum Chordata; class Mammalia; order Artiodactyla; family Physeteridae; genus Kogia; species Kogia breviceps. Next base: position 126,912,626 of record NC_081330.1, on the reverse strand, counting down.
AAGCAAAGAAAGGGAATGTTCTGCAATACCTTATTATGACTTTTCTTTGGTAGTAACTTAAAAACACTGTAAATGGTAAAGACAAATTGCTTGTGGTTTAAACATCCAGAGGGCAAGATACTTTATCCCTGACTTCTTGATTTCTTCAAATAATTACAAATTATTCTCAGTAGAAAAATTAGACTCATTTTCTTCACAAGTCTATGAGACTTTCACGTCCCCATCCTAACATAAGTGGCCCTGTGGCATTTCAAATCTCCAGTCATTGGAACAATTGGTTGACTTTGGCAGTCTCTATGACTAATGCGTTCACTCCAACCCATCAAATGAACTAAAACCGAATGCGTTTGAATATTTGGTCTACAGATAAGCCTATTGGGGACATTCAAACAAATGAGGTGAACTTGACTTTTCTGGTCCTTTCAAGATTATGTTCAGGGAAAAGGTTACCCAACAGTTTAGTAGAGCCAAGCCAAAAACATCCACTTCCAAAGCCTTCCTTTCAACAATAGACTGTCTTTGCATTTTGCTAAATTTTGTTACTTGGAATTAAAAGCTTATTAGAAGCAAGTCTTCCCTGCAAGCTGACATATTCAATTACAGTCATCTGTTCTAGAGAACAGACTGCGTCTAGACAGAAGAATACCACTGTGGCTTAGAAGGAACACGATGCGTTACAGAGGCTGAATTCTAGGGCTGGGTGACCATTTTTACGATCTGCGCCGGGAACACACCGTTTGATAAAATGTTTCACAGCTTCCCAAAAGCACATCGGTACGAAACGACCTGAACGGCTACCGCTGAGAGCAAAAAAACCCAATGAGATTCAATGACGAAGATTTGGTGGTGATGGGAGAAGAACGCGTAAGCCGAAGAGAAATAGGAAACAGAGCATTAAAAATGCAAAATAAAAGCAAGCAAACAACACCAGATCAATAGAAACGAAAGCCAAGATTCCAAGCTTTGCAAGAGAAAAAAAATTCTAGTCTTTGTTGCATGTTCCAGGATCTTCACAACTGTGTTTAGGGTGGGGGTGTGGGATGAGGTGTTTATTCCCACGTACGTGGAATAAGAACAAGCAGTTGGCTGGCTATAAGAAATTAAACATCTGTCCCGGGAAGCTTCCTCCCAAACAGAACCATACTGAGTGCATACCACAGGCAAAGGAATAGGCTAGGGGAACTGGCTGGTCCTGATGGAGACTTGTAAGAAAGCAGTCTTCATGTTTTGAAATGTTTAGGCTTAAATACAAGTCTAGCACTTCAGCGCCTTAAAATGCAGTAGACATGTTTGATCTTAGGAAGAATCTCAGTTTAAATCAATTTTCCTAGGATGAGTTTACACGTGCTATAAATCATGCGTGCTTTGCAAACCACTGCCAACAGGTAAGAATAGGACTCCGCTCCACGATGCACCACCCCCCCGCCCAGCCCATGAAATTGGTCATCATTGTAAGAGATTGAAAATACAATCATTGCCAGCTTTCTGGTTTCCATGGCTTAGAAATCTGAGAAGGCAGGCGTTCATTTCTTACTACATTTGCCCCCTAGGTTGGAGAAGGAAGACGCAATAAAAGGAAGCACATGACGTACCCGGGTGGTTGCTAAGAAACATGCAACTGAACACAGGCTGCCACTTAATAATGGCCAGAGGGGGTGTGAGCCGTGATAACATCAGCCGTGATAGCGCTGCCTCTCAGCCCAGCGGGGGCCAGTGCGGTGGGGAAAATGAAAAGGAAGGCAGTCTTGTTAGGGAAAATGTAAGACGATCTGGAAAGGGAAATGAAAGTCTGAGGCCCTTCTCATACTGAGATGGTGCTACGGGTGCCTTGTGGGTAAAGGTTAAGCTTTGTGCTATTTTCCACCAGTAATGAAGGTGGAAGGCATTAGGACTGATTCGCACTCTGCTACTTGCTCACCTGGTAGCCTAGAGCTCTTCTTTGAAAGACGGGGGGGCGCTGGGAGTTCATCGCTCAGGACTCCAAGAGGCAACGCATATTCCTCACTTGATTAGCCCCACCGAAAGGAAAAAGGGACTTTAGCCCTGAGCTAACTAGCTACCTAGCTCCAAACAGCCATAGGACAGACATACTGTATTATGCAACTGCCATGATCAGCACAGCCCAGTGGTCCAGAGTATAGCCTCTGGGGTCTGGCTAACCTGGGCTCAAATTCTGATCCTTCCACCTGGTGACGTGGGGCAAGTTACACAAACTCAAGTCTCGGACTGCTCACGTGCCCCTTTTCTTCCAGCAACGGACCTCCCCTGCTCTTATTGTGGAGCAATCCCCAGCCAACGTAGGCTCTAGTGGGGTTACAAGTAAGAATACCAACACCTGCCAAACCCACCCCTGTCTCAGCTACAGTAATTGGCACAAGGACTTGGGCAATGACTCAAACCAGGCGGACCAGAATCCCGCCACTGGGATTTTAACTAGATCAGGGGATGGGGTTCACCTATGTCCAGGGCAAGATCCTTTCTGTCCAGTGGTGAAGCTGGCAGGGCTACTGGCAATCACTTTTCCCATCACATGGATAAAGCTGGTCTACGGAGGGAGAGAATGACATTGACAAGCAAAGACACGCACAGATGGGAGAAAGAAGCGCCCCAGATCATTTGAATACCCGAGTTCCCTGAGACCATCTCGGTTCCCACCTACCACGGATCTAGGTGACAGTTAGATGAGAAAAAAAAATCTTTAGCACAGTGCCTGACACAATCTATTTCATAAATGTTTATATTAATACTCTCTCACGCCCGGGTGAAGAAGTTCATTGAACAGCTGCTTCTCACCCCATTTGTTAACGGAATCCTATGGAAAGTGGCCTGTCCAGGATGCAGGAAAGAGGACACGACGTGACCGATGTGACTGCAGAGTTGATGATCTGCTGTGGAGCGGCCCCGCTGACAGCGATCACCCCCACTGTACCCCCGACTCACTGAACCAAGTCGCTGCAACTGTCCAGATGTTCCAGCTTCCAGATGGACTTATTCTTAGTGGCCAAGAGTTTCTGGTTTTCACTAAGTTAAATGCAAACAGCTAAAGGAAAAGGGCTAGACAAAAACATTACAAAGACTAGATCCTGGCCCCGATTCTGCCACGTGTAAGTTTAAGACTAAGGACTGATTCGCACTCTGCTACTTGCTCACCTGGTAGCCTAGAGCTCTTCTTTGAAAGACCGGGGCAGGGGGGGGCGCTGGGAGTTCATCGCTCAGGACTCCAAGAGGAGTCCTTTGGGAAGGGGTGGAAATTGACTTCACAACACTATTGAGAAGATCCCACCCTTAACAAGTATAAGCGCTAGAGAGTCTGAGAACATGTGGAAGAGTTATTAATATTTTCCTAGAGGGCAAGAGAACTGGTATCGTGACTAAGGCCATTTCTACACGTGCAAAGGAGAGAGAAGCAGCAAGGATTCAGTCCAGCAATGAATGTACCGAGCATCTTCTGTGGGGCCCGCACTGAAGTGAGAGAAATTAACCACAGCTGCTATTCTTCTGCTGTTCACACTCCGAGCCCTAAAACAGAGCCAGAGACAAGGACTGAGGGAGCTGTGAAATCCCAGAGGAAGATGCAATGATTTACATCTGGAAGAAGGCCAGGGAAGGAGACACAAAAGGGATAATGTTTGATCTGAGCTTTGACGTTCAACAGGCAGAGAAGAGCTGGGAGGTCTTCGTGAGCAGAGACAACGTGCAGTCGGGGTGGCGGGACGGTGCAAGGCGTGCTTGGGAAGAGCCGAAGAGGCAAAAAGGACTGCGGCTAGAACACAAGGTACGTTGGCACTGACGACTTCAGAGCTTGGGAGGGAGGTGCTCAGTCTGTTAGCGGGCTCAGCGCGGGGACAGGGGAAGGCTGGAAGGGGGAGGGGACACCAGAGGAAAGAAGTGCCATCGTGATCGTTGAGAACAGAGTTGACGAGGATTAGCACGACGGTGAGAGTTAATGTAGTGGCAGCTGGGATGTGAAGGTTTTTTTCTTTTGTTTTGGCTGCGTTGGGTCTTAGTTGAGGCACGCGGGATCTTTCGTTGTGGCGTGTGGGCTCCAGGGCACGTGGGCTCAGTAGTTGCGGTGCGTGCGCTTAGTTGCCCTGAGGCATGTGGGATCTTAGTTTTCCGATCAGGGATCCAACCCGCGTCCACTGCATTGGAGGCCGGATTCTTTACCACTGGACCACTGGGGAAGTCCCTGGGTTTTTTTTGTTTTCTGTGTTTTTTTTAAGCAATCTATGAGTCAGAGGATTCCAAAACATTCACAGCCTGTTTTAAAACTCAAATATTTGTGAATTTCAAGTGAAAGCAAATCTTCAAAAATCTTAACTTCAAGACCTCACTGGCCCGCTATATAAATTTTCCTAATTCAGGCAAGGGCTGCGGATGATAAGACAATAAAATGATCATTTGTGTGTGTATATTAAAAATGTTTTCTCTAGGTTTTAAACGCATTTCTTCATGGAAAGCTTTTTCTCATTACCTTCCCTCTGCTGTGTATTTGGAAGCTACCCATTAAGTAGTCCTTCCTTTGAACCCCAAATTTGTGGGATTTATTTTATAAGAAGACATTTAGGCATTTAAGATCTGTGCGCACTTTTTAAAAATTTACTTTTAAATATTTTAATTATTTATCTTTGGCTGTGTCTGGCTCTTCACTGCTGCGCGCGGGCTCTTCTCTAGTTGCGGCCAGCTGGGGCTCCTCTTCGTTGCGGTGCGCAGGTTTCTCACTGCGGTGGCTTCTCTTGTTGCACAGCACGGGCTCTAGGTGCACGGGCTTCAGTAGTTGTGGCTCACGGGCTCTAGAGCGCAGGTTCTGTAGCTGTGGCACACGGGCTTAGTTGCTCCGCGGCATGTGGGATCTTCCTGGACCAGAGCTCGAACCTGCGTCCCCTGCACCGGCAGGCGGATTCTTAACCACTGCGCCACCTGGGAAGCCCGCGCACACCTTTTCAAAGTTCCTCACACTATACCTTTCAATACCAAAAGCTTCAGACATTAGGCCTGCTCTTGCAGGAAAAAAAGGAGGAATTTTGTTTTGTTTTTTTTTTTAGGTGTACCAGTTCTTTAAGCTTCTGGGATCCATTTAGTGAGCTGGAGATAACAATGGTTCATGAGATACTAGTGGCCCAAATCGTGAGCAACTTATACGGTCTTGCTGCCCCCCGGGAATGATATTCATATATTTCCGTTGACAACTGGCTCCAGCTTCTCCCACCTGGCTGGCCTCTCCCCTGTTTGCAGTCCGCAGGGCCCCTCTTCAAGCGGTCCCATTGTTCTCCGGCCCCGCCCATCGAGTCGGCTGTCACGATGCCGCGACACAGAGGCAGCAACCGCAGGGCCAGGGCTTCAGGGTCCCAGGCCCAGGTTCCATTTATAGCCCTCTCCCATGGGACAGAAAACAACTAAATGTGAAAACTCACCTTTGATTTATGAGGTGCACTTTGTGAAGTCTGAAATTAAACAGCAAGCAAGTGGAGATCATGCTGGTCAATGTTGCTAGCCTTAAAGATTGATATACTAGCCTGAACAACTCAGAAGGAGGTCTGAGTTACAGAGGAGTGCACATTTATAGGTCATTGATGCTTTACATTGAGGAAAAACCTTCTCTTAATTTATAGGAATTGACTATAATGCTGGGTAGCTATCACCTGAGTAATTTATTGTTATGAATTAACCCATCCCCGAGAGCTAGTGGGAGCTATAATGATTACAATGAAGTGAATGAATGGAAAACAAAGTAGGGTTTAGGGAGATGGAAAACCAGTTTCAGGGTTATCAATACACACGTTGGTGGTCGTGGAGCACGTATGCCATGTCACCCAGAAGAAAAATGGCTTCGTCCACAGTGTACAGTAGATGGTGGCTTATAAGATAAGCAGGGGTCGGACCGCTGGTACTTTCAGCCTCATTGACTCAATGTGCCGGAGACACGTGCGACAGGGCATGTCGGTACCATGGGGATGGGCGTGGGAGGTACACTCTGGTGCTGACGTAAGGCAAGAGAGTCTTTGCCGCTGCTCCTGCAAGAGCCCCTTCTTTCTACTGCCCCTCTGCAGTCAGCTCTGGGGTCATGCATATTTTTCATTTCTGCAGAGCAGATTATTTCTGGAAGGTTCTGACCCTATCCTCATGCATAGCCACACTACGTAATGTGGAGTGTTTCGTCCATCTTCACTGCCAGAAATGCCTCTGCTAATAGTCCCCCATTTCCCCATCTCCTCTTTCAACTTTATCTGAAATTCCCATCATAGGGGCTCTTCCTCAATATTCGATTAGGCCTGAAAGACCTCTGTCTCCACAGCGCACTGATAAATTGCAGAGAGTATGTGAAGAGGAGGGCACGAAGGGTCCGAGCAGAGACGTCATCACCAGAAAGGTGATGAATCCTGGGCCCCGCCGCAGACCTGCTGAGTCAGAGTCTGTGCTTTAACAGGATGATTTGAGGGCACATTACGGTTTGCACTGACCTTGAAGAAAGAAGAGCAGTGCTGTTTGGAACAAGGATGGCCAAACCAAGATGACTAAAGAGGTGTTTGAGGATAAACTCCCTATTGTGCCAGGGGGCAGTATTCTACCCATTGATTCCCGAAGCTCGGTGAGCATCTGACTATTTCCAAATGTACATTTCCAGATCACATTTCAGAGATTCAGGTTCTGTTGATCTGAGGAGGTGCCTAGGAGTCTCCATTTTTAGCAAGCACCTGCGTGCTTCTCCGGGAGCTGGCCGTTTCTGGATCTCCCGTAGCTCACCCTGTGTTCCAACTAGCTACTACCTACCACTGCTTCTAAGCCACCATCATCATAACTTCATGGGCATCAACGTCAGGCTGAGTAACCCGGGACCATTCTCAACTCCACAGCCGTCTTCAGACTTATTGACCATGAAAACTTGACATGATAGACCTGCATTTGCTGTTGGCCTGACTAGACTTATCCAAGACAGCTGATGAAGTGTGAGTCTATATTTAGAAGCATACGAGTGAGCATACTTTTGTTGAGGGGAAATGCCAGTGATTCCAAATGGGCAGTGGACTTAGGGTTGTGTCCTCAGTATCACAGTCACGCCTGCTGGTGATGCTGTCACTTCATCAGAAAACGATACAAAGTCAACGCAGGATTCCTCTCAGTGATTTTCTCTTTTAAAACAAAGGTCTCTACTTCCTGAAATAAGAAGAGAACTTCAGGCCTGATGCTTGATCAATGGTCAGCATTTGCCCTTCCTGTCCCCTCCTGAGGCTTCAGAAGAAACACTCGGCTCTCCACACGGGGCCCACTTCTCTCCTGGAGTCATAGAACGTGCTGGCTTCTCTCACAAAGGAGTCTGCCTCACAGGGCAGCAGTTTGGAAAGAGTCTTCTTTTCCCTAAAAAGGCCAACGTAGGGACTTCCCTGGTGGTCCAGTGGAAAAGAATCCACCTTGCAATGCAGGGGACGCGGGTTTGAGCCCTGGTCAGGGAACTAAGATCCACATGTCACGGGGCAACTAAGCTCGTGCGCCTCAACTAGAGCCCATGTACTCTGGAACCCGTGCGCCACAACGACAGAGCCCACGCGCCACAACTAGAGAAGAGAAAACCCGCACGCCACAACTAGAGAGAAGCCCGCGTGCCGCAACGAAAGATCCCGCGCGCCTCAATGAAGATCCCATGTGCTGCAACTAAGACCCAACGCAGCTAAAAAAAAATAAAAAAATAATAAAATAAATAAGTCTTAAAACAAAAAATTCAACGTAAGCAGTATGGTGCAGGGACCAGGAGCGTGAATTCTCCGGCCAGTCTGCCTACTTCAAGTCTTACTAGTCTCTTAGAAACGATGAGACCTCAGGCAAGCTCCCCTGTGCCTCAGGTGGGCCCCTAGAACACGGGATCCTCATAATACCTCTGTCACAGAGCCGCCGAGAGGATTAAATGGGAAAACGTAAGGCGATGGACCTAGCAGATAGCATCGTCAACCTGCTCTCTAAAGCCCCTCCATCTTGCAAGAGCAGATGGGGGCCAACTGCCCAGATCCCTTCCTCCATGGCCTCCTGGGTACCCAGATTTCTCTATCCTCTGCAGGGAAACTGGCACCCAAGTGGGGACATTGTTCTGTAGGGCAGCCCATCAGATGAGGACATGTTTTTCTGCCTTTCTCTCGTTCACCTCACCTTTCAGAGTCTAGAGTCCACTACCGCATTCTTCATTTGTTTCTTCAAAAGAAAAGTGTGCAAGGACTTCACCCTAACAGGCCCAGTGAAAATGCATCTGTACTTCCAAAGGCCCTGCCTCACCCTCTCAGCCTCGCCAAGGCCCCTTTCATCTGCAGTCTCTAATCTAGAACCAGTTAGAATGAACAGACCCTCCTCCTGTCCTGCCCTTTCCGGCAGATGCCTGCCGAATCTGGCCCTTGTCGCCTCTTGTTTGCTCAAATGGCTTTTATCGTATTGAGGGGAAATGGGGATAGGATATGCGGTGGGAAGGGGTGGGTGGAAACAGAAATCTTCAAAGACAAAACAAATGAGCGCTGAGCCCCCAGTTCCATGTGTAACATCCGTGGGAGTCACGAGGTTGCAGAAGAGGTGGCAGTCGTCAGCTCACTAGGAGGGTGAAAGGTATGCCGTGCTGGTTTGGCTGAAAAGACTGTCTTCCCCAGTAAGCAAATTATTGATTATAAACTGTTCTGATTCCATCGGAACCGTCGTGGCCAAATGCATTATTCCATTTGCCTTAAATGTCTGCTCTGTTCCCATGCCAAAACCCTTATGAAATTTCCAGTGGAAAAAAAAAAATGAGTAGCAAATTCGGGTCTCAGTGCTCATATATAATTTCAGATTTCATTAATGGTTATTAAATATATGCCCTGAGGAAGGATAAAGTTCCTCATATGAATGGAAAGAGAATTGAATTTATAAATAAGGTGACTCTGTTTTCAAGGACTATTCATTAGACATATCCAGGACATACTTTTTTAAAAAAAACTTTCAAATGAAAGGTGCTTAAAATCTCACACGATAAAAATGTTGGGAAAATGCAGTCTTGCTCAAAAAATCCCTAAGTCTGAAATATTGTTCTTTGCCTGGAATTTGAAAATGAATTTGGGGGAAATTTTTTTTTTTAAGTTGTAAAAATATTTTTATATTGGGGCCAAAAGATATCCACATTTAGGAAATATGGATGTATCTATTGGTAGGTGGAAAACTGGATGCTAAATAAAATGTTGAAATTCAAAAAAAAACTCCTTTTAAGAACCTCAATTATAAAAAGATAAAAGAGGCTATTTAAGTAATTTTGACTAAGTGAAGCCCTTTGAAGCTTCAGGCTACTAAAGGCACATAACCTGGACAATATATTCTTAGGAGGAGTTGTCAAATGCCCAAGTAAGAAATTCAAATCCTTTTCAGACCTGTTGCAAATCTCCCTGAAAGCTGTACAAATGGCACAGTTTTAGCTTACAGTGAATAAGTAGATGGAGAACGTTTGAAAGAGATAGTGAAGCGGTCGAAAGTTTGGAAGAACCGAGCAGAGCAGTTTGGTGGTTTTTTTTTTTTTTTTTTTTAATCTTATGAGTGCAAGTGAAGTATTTGCCTGAGTGCTAAACTCCTAAGGAGAGATACTGTTGAACTCAAGACATTTTTGTACCAGGTGAGTTTTCGGGCATCTATTTACACTGAATTGTCTTATTAGCCAAGAAGAGATAAGATCAGTTTTTTGTCATCAGCTGGCCTGCTGCTGCTACATGAAGTATCATTAGAGATAAAATATACAGAAGGTGTTCAAGAGTAGTGAGTTCCAATTTCAGCTCTTATCACTCAGAAATGAACTTGGTGATATTTTCTAGCCAAAAAAAGAGCTTTTTATAAATAACCGTAACACAAATAAACTGTTGATGCAATGAAGACAATTTTTCTATTTGAATTTTATGTCATGAGACCCCCTGAAATGGAATTTTATCTTTGAAAACAAATAATTCCCAGAGAGGGGCTGAGATGAATAAAACCTCCCTCCTGCCCTATCTTGTATTCATTTCTTGAGTGAGGTGTGCTGTGTGACGGACCAGATGTGATTAGCCCGACCTGTGGGACCAGAAGGCCATTTTCGACTGACCCTGTAATCTCTACGATCAGTCTCAGATCTAGGGAACATTTCCCTCGGAAAATTCACATCATCGCAAATGAAAAGTCTCATTATTCAAAAACAATAATTATTCAGTTGTTGTAGAATACATCAAACATAATTCTTATTTTTACTGTTTTCTAGGTATCCAAATTCAAAGAAGTTGGCCCCAAACATATGAAAATGTTGAGCTTTACATTATCCTAAAATTTTTTTTCTTATAAGTTTGATTCTAAGATACAAGTCCTTTTTTTTTTTTTTTTTTCTTTAAACCAGGCTGTTTCTCATACCAGAAGTGCAACTCCAGAGAACTTGTAGGAAAGGTCTGAAAAAGCCATCTTAAAGTGACATTTATATAAGGGGATAAGCACGAAAATGCTAGTGTAAATCCTATCCAGCTGGTTATAAGGTGCGCTGTGGTTGACGTTTGTTCGTAGATTGAAGATTTAAACACAAATGCTTTGGAAAAATAAGCGAAAAGCAACATGAATCCAAACATTAGGCTACAGAGCAGTAAAAGGAATTCCTAGAGAAGATTGTAGAAAACAAAAATCAACTTCCCTCCCTGAAACAGTTACAAAAAGTAGAAAGTAGAAAACAATGAAGAATACTGAATCATTTCCACCGTCCAGTGTACAGATTTTTTTCAAGAGTTGCTGATCGTAGATGGTGGCTCACCTGGCGACGAGCACAGAAAAAAGAATTTTTTTTTTTTTTTTTTTTTTTTTTTGCGGTACGCGGGCCTCTCACTGCTGTGGCCTCTCCCGTTGCGGAGCACAGGATCCGGATGCGCAGGCTCAGCGGCCATGGCTCACGGGCCCAGTCGCTCCGCAGCATGTGGGATCCTCCCGGACCGGGGCACGAACCCGCGTCCCCTGCATCGGCAGGTAGACTCTCAACCACTGCGCCACCAGGGAAGCCCAGAAAAAAGAATTTTTTAAACAGACAAACTAAATGTCAAATGATGCTTTCACGGAGCACGGGGAAATTACCCGTCATTTCATAGGGGGCATGACAAAAAGAGCAGATTTATCTGCTTCTCAGCAAAGACATTTGGTACCAGGCAGACTAGAGCCTGGCTAAACCAGAATCTCAGCAACCCCCAAGCCAGGGGCGCTTATCGCCCACAAGAAAGCTCAGGTGGCAGCTGTGGAATCTCAGATGAACTAATAAATATGGAGTGCGCGAGCTGAGTTTAGCGGGCAAGAATGTCAGCAATTTACCAGTGGACGCCTAGGAGCGCGTCGTTACAGTTTTCAGAGAAACGAAGTTCCAGAAATTTCACAACGGCAGAGAGGGCCCACTGAAGTCAAGAAATTCAAGGACAAGATTGGGGTGGGGAACTGGTGAAAAGGGGACATGGCTTGGTGCTAAACGCCCTCCCATGCCTGCACAGCCAAACTTACTATGAGAAAGCAGAAAAAGGTGTACTTTGTAAAAAGTTTCTGATGAATTGAATTCCACTATGGTGTGAATCGGTCACTCATTTTCTTGGGGACGTGACACCACCTTAAGAAATGAACAAGATATCCAGGAGACAGCCCTGCTTCTCTATGTATGCACACACGCAAACATACAGTCTCATATAGGGAAGCAAAATTAAAAGCATACAGCAAACAGCCATTTACAACATAGAGGGTTTCTGTAGTCCGTATACATTAAGCTCCTTTGGAAGGATAAAAAAAAAACACAACAACAACCCACGCTATGTATTTATGCAGGTGTTTTCAAACAAGTTTCTCAGATTATTTGATAATTATAATGTTATCATCTAGGAACGAGCAGTGAAATGAAAAATCAGGACATTGCATGTGTGGAGCAAAGCAGAGAAATTTCATGAGGAGCTTTTAATTCTGGGAGGAACATTTTGAAGAGAGTATTAAGATTGATTGTAGCTAATTAAGATGCCAAATCATATAGCGAACAAAGACAAGGGAAAAAAACCCTAGGATCTGCGGACACGCAGCGAAGGCCTTCAGGACCCCCAGCTCCCTCCCTTCACAGCCGAGGAACCTGAGTTCCCGGACATTCCTACCGTGTGAAATCACACACACAAGCTCAGGTCAAGGCTATGTGTGTCCAGTCGCTTATTCACGTATCAAAAGGGGGAGATATGCACACATTCAAACACACAGAGAAAGAAAGGATGTGAAAACAATGCACTGCGCGGTTGTGGGAATGTATCCTTCCCCCAGGAAGAAAACACACACACGCTTTGCAGAGAAAAGGAATTCATCAAAGTCGAGCCCTCCTGTTGTGCGCTGAAAGGTTGGGGGGCAGATAGGGACTCTCAGATGAAGTGAAAATGACAAGGGGGTCCTTAAACTTGAGCGTGCAGCAGCTTCACCTGGGGGGCTTGTCGAGGCAGTTTGCTGGGCTCTACCTCCAGCGTTCTTGACTCAGGCTGGGGGTGGCCTGAGAACCTGCATTTCTAACAACTGTCTCTGTGGTGAAGCTGCTGGTACCCAGATCACACTTGGATTTCGTGCCCTGCACTAGCACAACCGAGGTTGGTTGAAACTGGGTTACTGAACGGATGGATGAAAACGATGCTCTTTTACTGGATCACGTAAAATATTGTCTGTGCATCTATCGCCTGCAAATGAAAGCTGTGACAAAGCCTGAGGTTTCTAGCAGTGCCATCAGGAAAATATTGACAAGCAACCATTAAAAAGTTTTTCCAAGGAGGGGTTTAAATGATCTCCGTATGCAAGATCAATGGGATGGAACTTAAAAACACAGCTGTCTCAGTAATAAAAGCTAAATGAGTAATTACTGTAATTGTTGAGGTGGATGCACGCAGTTCTAAGAAGTGTGGGAGATTTTTATGTCATTTTGGGGTTAAATTAAGCATTTCTGAAACTACTTCATTAGAAAAGAACTTTTTAATTACCGCAACTTTACGTCCAAACTCTTCCTTTCTAAAGAAAAGTATTACGGAGTTTAAGCTGGATAGTGTTATTATTGGATTTTACTTTTCAGCAGAAAATGGAACTCTATCAAAATGAAGAAATTAATGTTCTGTACAAGCCTGCTATTCAGAACAATGTAGTTATTTATAAATCAGGTTTTCTATTTTGGCTAACTTAATATGTACAAGAAAGAAAAATAATAATCATTTAAATATAGATGTGGGGGCAACTCAAAAATTTATTAATCGTGGTAATGGTGTTAAACCATATTAATGTACATCAACTGCTCTCATAATTCACTTTATATTTTGCATTAAAGACCAGTTTATCTATCAAGACAAGATACAAAGCTTCTTTGTTCTAGGTTGGTTTATTTCTTCTCTTGATTAACCCTCATCTGAATCTGCAGGCCATGGACAAAGAGTTTTGTTAGGTCTCCAAATGGCTGTATGTCTTCTTGAAAACAATCTTTTTTTTTTTTTTTTGAGGGGGATTGAACCCGTGCCCCCTGCAGTGGAAGGGCGGAGTCTTAACCACTTGAATGCCAGGGAAGTCCCTGAAAACAATCTTTAATAGTACTTTTTACCATGTCACGCTCCTCCACATGCAATTAAAATAGAAAAGCTGCAAAAATTTAAAGAATGCAAATCACAAATTATATCTGTATAACAAGCAGATGAAGTGAACTATTGAAAATCTGTATGCAGTTAATTAATTTTGCACCGGCCAGCAAATGATTACAGATGTTCCCCACACGTAACCTTTCCCATTTTGCATCCTTCATCCTGTAAAACGCTCATTTCTCTCTCAGAAGCTCCCAGATAGTAAATACTCCATTTTCAAGGGACGTGGACAACATATACACACATCATTCTAGTTGGGCAGTGAAGAAGGTGGCTGAAATCATGTAATTTCTCTAGTCATTTTACCTTTGCAGATGGGTGACAAGACGTTCCCATAGAGTGAACCTCTGCAGCACTTCCTCCTAAGCACTGTCGCCTGGCTTTGGGCCTCAGCTGAATACTAGAGGGAGAGCAAGGGGGTACGCTCGACTCGCACGTGGTGCCTCTAGGCTGTGGGGCCAGTGGCCTTAATGATTTGCAGAACTTTCTCCTGCAGTGTGAAGGGGTTGGAAACACAGATACATCAAATCTGATTTCCCAGGTGACGTGAGATAAGGAAGACTTCTGGTGAATGATGTCCAAGGACAAGATCACCTTAGTCACTTTCTGCTCGTCTGCGAAGCCACCTTCCTGTCCCTGCTGCCGTGGGAGCGGCCGTGCAGTCTCCCTGCTCCAGGGAGTACCTTCACCTCGCTTTCCAACGCCCCCTCCTGTGCCCCCCTCCCCGGTTTCTCCTTAGTCACTTCTGTCACTGACATCACTGTGTCGCCCACTTGATACGTGATTCTCTGCACCCATTCCATCTGCTCAACTTTCCAGTTTTAACTCCTCTCTTCTGGGCCACCTGCGCACTCAGTCCTCTAATAAAAGGAATATCCGTGTGGTTGGTAAAGCACAACTTAAAAACCGATATAAAAAGTATTCCAGGGACTTCCCTGGCGGTCCAGTGGTTAAGACTGCACCTTCCAATGCAGGAAGTGTGGGTTCGATCCCTGGTCGGGGAGCTAAGATCCCACAGGCGTCGTGGCCAAAACACCAAAAATTAAAACAGAAGCAATACTGTAACAAATTCAATAAAGACTTTAAAAATGGTCCACATCACAAAAAAATCTTAAAAAAAAAAAACAAAACTATTCCAGGCAAGTGAATTCAGCTGCCGGATATATTAGGCAAGAGTAAGCCTAATGGCACTGTTGGTGGGTATGTAAATTGGTGCAGCCACTATGGAAAATAGTACATTAGTTCCTTAAAAAAACTAAAAATAGAGCTACTATATGATCCAGCAATCCTGCTCCTGGGCATGTATCTGGAAAAGGGGAAAACTGTAATTCGAAAAGATACATGTACCCCCATGTTCACCGCAGCACTATTCACAACAGCCAAGACACAACCTAAGTGTCCACTGACAGATGAATGGATAAATCTGTGGTACATATATATAATGGAATACTATATATACTGAGTAGTACAAATACTACTCAGCCATAAAAAAGAATGAAATAGGCCTTCCCTGGTGGCGCAGTGGTTGGGAGTCCGCCTGCCGATGCAGGGGACGCGGGTTCGTGCCCCGGTCCGGGAGGATCCCACGTGCCGCGGAGCTGCTGGGCCCGTGAGCCGTGGCCGCTGCGCCTGCGCGTCCGGAGCCTGTGCTCCGCAACGGGAGAGGCCGCAGAGGTGAGAGGCCCGCGTACCGCAAAAAAAAAAAAAAAAAAAAAAAAAAGAAATAATGCCATTTGCAGCAACATGGATGCACCTAGAGATGATCACACTAAGTGAAGTAAGCCAGACAAAGACAAATCTCAAATGATATTGCTTATATGTGGAATCTAAAAAAATGATACAAATGAACCTATTTACCAAACAGAAATAGACTCACAGACATAGAAAACCAATTTATGGTCACCAAAGGGGAAAGGGGGGGAGGGATAAATTAGAAGTTTGCGATTAACAGATACACACTACCATATAAAAAACAGATCAACAACAAGGACCTACTTATAGCACAGGAAACTGTATTCAGTATCTTGTAATAACCTATAATGGAAAAGAATCTGAAAAAGAATACATGTGTATGTATAAATGAGTCACCGTGCTGTATATCTGAAACACTGTACATCAACTACATTTCAATTAAAGAAAAAGAGAAGGCTCAAGGGGAGTCTGGGTCGGACCCTCAGCTGGCCCGCGTGGACAGCTCTCCTCTCCAATGTGCTCCCTCAAGGTTGCTGCTGCGCCGATTTCCCACAGGACTCCCCTTTCAGGACGCTCAGTCTCAAGGGTGCAGTCCGCACACCATCCCGGGAAGCGCTTCTCCGAACCAATCCACTTCTCTTTGATTTTTTATTTTTAAACATTTATTTATTTAGGCTGCGCCGGGTCTTAGTTGCGGCACGCGAGATCTCTAATGGCGGCATGCGGGGTCTTTAGTTGCGGCATGTGGGATCTAGTTCCCCAGCCAGGGATCCAACCCGGGCACCTTCAGTGGGAGGGGGGAGTCCCCTCCACTGGACCACCAGGGAAGTCCCTGAAACCAATCTATTCTTCGAATTGAACACTTTGCATTCAGTCATCCACCAACCACAGCCCTGAAAGATGAAGGCTCAGTGCAGGGCAGTGCTGTGAGCCCTGGACAGTCAAGGGCAGGGGGAGGCTTTTGTTCAGGGACAATAAAAGCACACGCTGTCTGTCGTTAGTCTACAACTGCACCATCTCCACAATGGACGCGGTAAATCCTGCTCGCTCGCCCCCCTCTTCATTCGGCTGACTTACCTAGTTCAGTCCCCCTCCCCCTAAAGATACGAGAAGAGTGGAATATCACTATATACTTCATTCCAAAACTGTAAAATGACTTTTATTTTCTTGGGTATGCCTCAGATAACAAAGAAAAATTTAAAATTTACATTTCCTTTTTATGCTGTCCGCATAAACATCTCATGTGCTTTTGTGACTGTATTATGTGCTGGGGAGCGGGCGGGGGGGGGGGGCGGGGAGAATGTTAATATGAAGTTGTCTTTGTCTTGTCAAAAACTAAAACAAAAACAAAAACAAAACTGGACTCATGTTGAAAAAACTGGGTTGCCCTAAGCTTTGGGTAATCATTGGGAAAAGACCAGAATTCTCTGCTCTTCCGGCAGAAGACTCTATAGAATATTCACACCAATCAATAATTCCTGCCTGCAAACCAATTGTCTAAGCTTCACAATCACTTTTATCTTCTGTTAATGACTGTGTAAGTACCTGAGAACGAACGGCAGGAAGTTATCCCACGGCTGGCATCAACCATCATCTCTTACTCAGAGCAACTCACAGTAAGGAAATCATTCCTTTTACTAAAATACAGACTAGGACTTGCAAGTGAATTGTTACACAAGTCTATTTATGTAGAACCTGCATGCCGTTCTTTCATTCCCCACCCCGCTTTCTCGCCCCTCTAGTGTGCGCGCGCGCACACACACACACACACACACATATATACATATACGTACTACACTTGTAAATCTTCTATAGATGGAGAAGATGCTGCTTTCCTTAACAGGTAAAGACCTATTTTACTTATTTATTTATTTTTTACAAATCTATTTATTTTTGGCTGCATTGGGTCTTCATTGCGGCACGCGGGCTTTCTCTAGTCGCAGTGAGCAGAGGCTACTCTTCACTGCGGTGTGTGGGCTTCTCATTGCACAACGTGGGCTCTAGAGCGCAGGCTCAGTAGTTGTGGTGCACGGGCTTAGCTGCTCCACGGCATGTGGGATCTTCCCGGACCAGAGCTTGACCCCGTGTTCCTTGCATTAGCAGGCGGATTCTTAACCACTGCGCCACCAGGGAAGCCCCAAGATCTATTTATTTAATCAATGGTAACATACTCCACCAAGCACTGTCAGGGGCTTGTTCTCTAACCAAGTACAATGAAGTGCTGGCTACTCTCGGGGCAGAGTTTTGTATAAACTAGGACTCACGTGGTTGAAAAGGGTCCAAGGAACTCTGTGAGGCTGTGTGTCCAGAATCCTACATGTGCACCTCAGATGTTCCTGTCATGAGGTCTTGGTAGAGAACACTAGTTGGCCGCCTCTTTGGTTACAGGGTAATTACAATGGAAAACAAGCATAATTCTGGGCCTGGCTTTCAGATAATTGAAACTTACAACATTTGGAATAAAGTCCTCTTACTTTTAATCAATCTGCGAGTGGAAGATTGGCTCTGATCCTTCACTTCTCCCTGTGTCCCAGCCCTGTGTCCCTGTGTCCCTGTGTTGCCATGGTACACCATGAGCAGGCTGTATACTTCTCTGCCTCTTGACTTGGCCACCTGAGTTGTTTTAGCCCAAGGAACGAGGTCGAAGTGGCACTGTGCCAGTCCTAAGCCCAGGATTCGAGAGGCCTTGTGTGTTTCCACTTGCTCTTGCAACTCTGCCACTGCCAGGAGAATGAGATGCCGGGGCTTGCCTACTGGTTGCAAGAGAAGAAAGGGAGGCACTTGCAGCAAAGCCCTCCTCAAGCCAAGACCAAATTAGCCAACCCTCAGCTGATCAGCAGGCTTGGGAAACATCATAAATCATACCTGTTCTAAGCCACTACACCGTGGGGATGGTTTGTTATGCAGTATTAACTAACTGATATATCATGAAGTCAGTATCAGGCAGGTTTGGTTTACGGCACTAATTGGTAGTGGTCCATGTGATTAGTTTATTTATTTTATTTATTTATCTATTTATATATATTTTTTTGCGGTACGCGGGCCTCTCACTGTTGTGGCCCCTCCCATTGCGGAGCACAGGCTCCAGATGCGCAGGCCCAGCGGCCATGGCTCACGGGCCCAGCCGCTCCGCGGCACGTGGGATCTTCCCGGACCGGGGCACGAACCCGCGTCCCCTGCATCGGCAGGCGGATTCTCAACCGCTGTGCCACCAGGGAAGCCCGATCAGTTTATTTTTAAGTGTGATATAACAATACAATCAGGTTACTCAATATAAGAGAATCCTAATAGAAACAGATTAGCTTTTCAGTCAAATGGCTCTATATTCATTCAAAGGGAATGTTCCCTCATCTTTCAGAGTCTCAGTTTGGGCATTTGTAAAGCCAGGATTAGCAAACTTACCTTGAAGAGTAGGAGTTAATGGGTAAAGTATGTAGCTTACCCAGCATATGGGAGAACAGTAAATGTTAGCTTTTTTTTTTTTTTTTTTTTTGGCCATGCTGTGCGGCCTGAGGGATCTTAGTTCCCCAACCACGGATGGAACCCGTGCCCTCTGCAGTGGAAGCGCGCGGAGTCCTAACCACTGGACAGCCAGGGAGGTCCCTTAGCTCTTATTTTTATTCAGTACAATGTACAAGAGAAAGTCTATTTTATACATGAGTCAGTATTTGTATTCCATGATTTTTTTCATCTTTTAATTTTTTGCTCATTTTCTTCTGGGTTCACTTACATAACTCCTCTCTTTTCCTTGCCTTAGGTCTTTTGAAAAATTCAAGTACAAAATCTGCCATTCTTTTTGTCCAGTGCCCAAAAGGGATGATTTATCAAAAGCGGTAAGTCCCACTGAGCTATTTATATTGCTCTGGACACAAGTTTCATGTTATGGACAAATTTTCAAACATTAAGTTCTTTTGAAAGAAAATCAAGCATAGAAGATCATTAAATGTCCTCCTTAAAAAGTGAACATTTTTTTTCTCTCCCCTCTCTTGCATAAACTCCTTCAAATAAGCATTTGATATAATTGAGATGTTTTCTAGTTAAAGGCATCATCCACTCTGTGTAAAGCAATGACGACAAGAAAATACTTGCCTTCCTTTCTGTTGTAGCTACAGAAGATATTTCACTTTACAAAGGATCGTCAAATGATTTTGCCAGGAGCAAGCAACCTTTCTCTGGAAAGGGCCAGATAGTACATATTTTCAGCTTCGTGAGCCATACGGTCTCTGTTGCAACTATTCAACTCTGCCGCTGTAGCACAAAAACAGCCATAGACAATATATAAACGAATATATATGGCTGTGTGCTAATAAAAGTTTGTATACAAAAGCAGGTGGCCCATAGTTTGCAGACAGCTACTATAAACAATAAACGATAAGACAAAAGTCATGCTGATATTAATGCAAAATGAGCCACACTAAAATTCAGATATTTTCTTTACTATCATATGCATACTATATGTAAATATCTCTTGGGCTTGCTTTGAAATATCAGAACTTTTTAAAGGTTTTGTGTAGGATAATCATAAGGTTGCGTTTTATTCATGGTATCTATCCTCATGGTCCAAAGTTCCCCAACATTTGCAGGACAGAATATTTTAGCTGATTTAATTCCATTTCATTCTAATTATTCTGTATAGGACATTCACTCTGCTATTTCCACAAAGATCAACATTGGGTCTACGTAGCACCAATGTAATTGTATTTCCGTCTATTTGCATGTTACTCAGTCCTGTTTTAAATGGTGACCATATTAGACAATACATTTTTTGTCTTCCAAATAAGAGCCAACAGGAATATCAAAGGAAATACATGTTCCCCCCGCAGCCCAATTTCATGTGGAATCTCCCCCTGGCTTCCCGAAGCTCATGATTAAGGTGTACTCTGACACCACTTTTATTTAGCTCCTCCTCATGTTAACAGGATCTCACACCAACCCAATAATCATTCTGGTTCACCCCCGTGAAGACTGGCTAACTAACACGCTCAGCCCATAAGAAACAAGTTAAAGAAAGGCACGCATGTCCACGGAGTTCACACGAACCCAGCTGCCCTGACACGCTATGGAAGTATGCATGTGCAAGCTGAGTTTGGTGTGCAGGTGTTGGTGAACGGTTCATGAAGACCTCCATGAGAACATCAAGCCTGCAGCCGAGTGAACTAGCTAAAGGTGAATTTCTTCCAGGTTTCCATCGTTAAAAACGTTTCATTCACTAAGATGGGTTTCAGCAATCTCACAGTGTGACCTTTATTTTATCGGGTAATTTAATCTGTCCTTAATTTCAAAGGGTGATATTCTGAGATAAAGCTAGACTGCGCCGTGTATCTCTTTTGTGAGGCAAGATGCAGGTTCCTCTCGTCTTCAAGAAGAAATGATTTATCACGTAGCATGTGACAGATCAAGCCATAAGATTCCCTTTCATCTCTGAGCCTGTCTATATTCCCAGGTTTTAAGACTCTGGATTTTCTTCAACTGCCCAGATTTTGATTATTTTTGGTTTCAAACCATTCTAACCAAAAACGTTGCCAAGGTGGGCTTTGAAAAAAAATTCCAGTTCATCACTGCTAATGTAAAGAAAGATAGAGTCAAGAAATTCATGTGAAACTAGAGTCCTGGTTTAGACAATGAGTATGTGTAGAAACATCAGTGTTTCTAAAAGCTCACTTCCTGATACCGTATGAAAATAAACGGATGTTTTTAATAGCAGAATGTGTGTAACGATTGTTAACACAAAGCTAAAAGCTGACACGGAACCCTTTCATCTAGGAATCATGCTGCCTAATGTACAGGCTGAAAGACAAAGAAAAAAAAAAGTCAAAACCCCCCCAAAACGGTGCTCAATTCCCCAAGGCAGAGCTTCATGCCTTAGGGTCCGAGCAGGGTGCAGACACTCAGAAACCCAAGGGGAGGCGGGCAGGCAGCAGACCCGAGGGCACTGATAGGTTATGAGAAAAAGAACGACACAGTCATGGCACAAATGGTCCTATCGCTGTGTGACTGTGCTCGGTGGACAGTCTGTTGCCCTGGGCCAGTGGTTCACAACGTGTGTGTGTGTGGGGGGGGGAGGTGATTTTGCTCACCAGAGGACATCTGGTAATATCTAGAGACACTTTTGGTTGTCACCACTAGAAGGGGGTGCTACTGGCATCTAGCGGATATAGAGGATGCTTAGGAAGCTACTACACATCCTACAGGACACAGGGCAGCCCCACACCAAAGAATGGTCTGGTCTTAAATTACAGGACTGCTGAGACTGAGAAACCCTGTCTGGCCTTGGAGGGTATTTGGGGGGCCTGTAGTGAACTGGAGAGCACCAGCTCTCTCTAGGGGCAGCAGCTCGCAGGTTCCAGCTGATGTGGGCATGTGGGAACCTTCCATTCAGGAAGAGAACCAAACAAAGGACTGAGATTTATTCAGGATATGATGGAATGACTTCAAATTATCTTTAGAGCCAGATGAGAAGAATTAAAATATCTTAAGACTTGTTGCCAGAAGGACAACACAAAGAAAGCCAACTTCTGTCAACCTAAATCAGATGAAAGAAATGGGTAATGAAAAGGGGAGAGGGGAGGGAGAGGGAGGGACTGGGAGTCTGGGGTTGGTAGATGCAAACTATTACCTTTAGAATGGATCAACAACAAGGTCTACTGCAGGGCACTACATTCAGTAGCCTCTGATAAACCATAATGGGAAAGAATACAAAAAAAGAATGTCTAGATGTGTAGAACTGAGTCACCTTGCTGCACAGCAGAGATTGGCACACATTGTAAATCAACTATACTTCAATTAAAAAAAGAGTGATTAAAAAAAAGAAATGGGTAATGAAATGGATTCAGGGTCACAGGTTGACACGGTGATTCTAAAACAAAGGATATCCATGGAGGCGCAGTGTACACACCGTGGCTGACAGCAGCCTCCCTGTCCTACACCCTGGGTCAAATCTCTAACCCAGAAGCTACCATGTTAACATCCTCAGTCAACCCATGATGGAAACTCAGTTGAGTTAATGAACGAATTTCATAGCGTTTTAAATTTAGGAACACATTTAGTAACCGTAGTGACAATCTAGGTATGTGATTGAAAGCATTTTTAATTTTTAAGAGTATCCTGGCATTTTAGAAAATGGACATATTTGCTTAGTCAGTAAATATTTGTCAAATGATTAAATGTATTAGCCTTTAAAAAAAATGATTTATTTATATATGGCTGCGTTGGGTCTTTGATGCTGCACGCTGGCTCTCCCTAGCTGTGGTGAGCGGGGGCTACTCTTCGTTGCGGTGCGCAGGCTTCTCACTGTGGTGGCTTCTCTTGTTGCGGAGCACGTGGCTTCTCTTGTCGCGGAGTACAGACTCTAGGCGCCGCAGGCTTCAGTAGATGTGGCACGTGAGCTCAGTAGTCGTGGCTCGCGGGCTCTAGGGCGCAGGCTCAGGAGTTGTGGCGCACGGACTTAGGCGCTCCGCGGCACGTGTGATCTTCCCGGACCAGGGCTCGAACCCGTGTCCCCTGCATTGGCAGGCGGATTCTTAACCACTGTGCCACTAGGGAAGTCCCCGTATTAGCCTTTTGATTCAAATTTTAAACGTGAAATTGACTTTAGACTTGTGATTGTATATTGAAAAGTATAACAGAATTTAACTGTTTGGTAAATAGTATGGGACTCTTACGGTGACCTTTCAATTCTCTAAATAAATATGGATACTCCAGATATTTAACAAACTCAACCACTGAAATGTTTAAATGGTAAAAGTCTAAATATTTCAAAGTTTTAATGGTAATTTGTTGAAACATTTAAAGTTTAAGTGGTAATGAACTTGAATAAATTAATGCATGTATTCGATTTACAAAAGTTGTTTAAGTTTTTTAAAAAGATTTTGCCTATTAGGGCTGTAAGTTTGCCCAGTTAGATAGATACTTGAATGGTTAAACAGAAAACAGAATATATTAACTTTATAAATGTAGATTACAATGTATAAAGAATTTTAGCTAATTAAATTTAGAAATGAGAGCAATTGTTTGAGTTTAGGTTGTTTAACTTAAATTAATTCAACGCTAATCAAAACCCTCTGTAAAATTATTTGTTCTTATTATATACAAAAATGTTACTTGAATTATAAGCAGAAAAAGAATATTTGTAAGTTGAACTTAAAGCTTGAGGGATATGTTGATGTTTGTCACTTAAATAAGTTAATTATCAATTTAAAGCCTACAAAACTGTATATAGCCCTTTAGGGTGGGAGGGAGGGAGACGCAAGAGGGAAGAGATATGGGGATATTGTTAGGAAGCAGAAATTGTAAAGCACCATTGCTTTATAATGGTGTAAAGCATTATATAATTATATATTATATAAATATATAATATATAATTATACTCCAATAAAGATGTTAAAAAAAAAAAAACAAAAGAAAAATGCCAGTCTTAGACATTTAAAGAATCATTAATAACAACCCAACTTGTATTTTAGCAGTCAAGAAATAATGTTAACTCTTGAGCAAAGGTGATACGTCAGAAAGGCGCACAACTTTCCAGGTTCCAAAGGTACAGGATTTCTGGAGCCAATCCTATGTACCCCATTTGCCTCAAGGAAACTACAAAGCAGAGTTCGTAGCCCCTGGACAGATAAGGCAGCGGTGCTGACTAGAATCCTTTGTGGAAGCTCAGTTACCATTAAACAGAATATAAGAATGTTAGTTCTGAAGTTCCCTCAGCGATCCCAGGCTTCACCCCCCTCCTCACTTCTCCCCAGGGCTGAAACGGCCAGGACTAGTCCCAGGACACCCACTGTAGACGACGTTTCCAACAGGGTTACTCAAACACCCTCCCTCGCCTGTTAAGTTGTTAGGGTTCATTCTACAATACTTGCCAATTTTTATATAGCAGTTTCTACAGACCTCAGTGAGTTCCTTTTCTGCATGAGTAGATGAGCAAAGAGGTGCCATGAAGCAGAGTATATGGCGACAACACACTTACGCGAACCCTCTGACAGTGCTGGGTAGGGGAGGGCGTTTTTGAGTACAGGAGGGGAAAGTGAAGGCTGGCACCCACTCTTTCCTCTCATTTCCTTTCACTTGAAAATGACACCAAGGCTATGCTCTGCAATTCCATGATGTGCAGTTGTTAAAAGAGGCATAGGATTTTCTTTTCTGTTTTTTCCTGCTCTGAGTTTAGACAATGTATCCAGATGACCTATGAGGACACCTCATAACAGCTAGAATCGGTATTTTGACAGAACCGATGACAGGATAGTAAGTTGAAAATAAGAGCGAAACCCTTTTTATCTTATTACCTAAAAAAAAATAAATAAATAAAACAAAACCAAACCCAGGAAGCTCTCAATTTAGCGCTAAACCAAACAGCACCATCTGCTGGCTGTTTGCTAATAAGTGTTATCTCATCAGGGCCGCCAAACAAGGGTAATGGATCGGAGAGAAGGGAGAAGCGGGCTCCCTCCGCACTCTTTCCTCGGAGTCCTGGGACTCCCTGTCACAGGCCCTCTGCAACACAAAGATGACAGGGCTCGCTTCTAAGAGCAGGCATCCCCATTTCCGCTGGGACCCATTTTTTCCCCTTTCTTTCAATGAAGGACACAAGAACCAAAAATACCTTGGATTCAGCTTGGCCATCAACAAATACATTTCTAAGCAAACAAAGATTAAGCTTCACTTCCTCACTTTCTTTTTCCACTCCCTGTTCTTTCCAGTAAAGAGATTAACTACAAGCTCACCAACCAATCAACGCAAATACACTGAGACTTTGAATCTTTCACTGAAGCTCCAAAAGGAAGGCCTGGGTAGAAGGAGGTGAAGGTAACTGAGGTGCAGCTAATCCTAGCACCAAGCAGGCTGTTTCTACCCACTGGCTTCATGTTTCAATTCATTCGGCATCAGGACTGGCTCTGTCTTGCCATTTCCATAGATGAGCTGGCCTGAACAATATTTATATTTTAATCAAATACAAATCCACATGAAACCATCGTTTTCAGTTTCTTTTCCTGTGTAACGAAGTGAAACGAGGGAAAACACTGACCTGACTAATCAGATTCACCACTCCAGAGAAGCTCAAATGTCATCACTATGGCAACAGGCCAGGGTCCACCCTGTCTCTTCCCTCAGACTGGAAACCGCATAGCGCCCTCACTAATGAAGGAACGTTGGTGAACGCACTAAAAACAGTGAGTTGGGGGCTATGCGGAAGGGTCTTAAGACTGATCTGCTTCATGAAACATTCCACCCTGTTTTTAGTTTTCTTTCTCCACATTACATTAGCCTCTGAGGACCTGCTTTGCAGAAAGGATTTGCTCACTTGCTGGCTTACTCTGTGCTTTCAGAAGGATCCCGTGTTATTGAGCCCTTTGTTCTGGGAAATGACAGGGATCATTTCTACTTTGGAACCCAAACTGGGCAAACCGCAGGTGAAGTAATGCGGAACGTCAGTCCAGTGTACATATCGGGGGGGGGGGGTAATTTTAACGTATTAAGAAGGTATGCAAAAGATCGTCTATTCGTTAGAAGATCATTTATTGAAAATTCTGAATGAGTTTCTGACTAAACTCTTCCAAGGCTGGTGTTTACGCAGGCAATCAGCTTTAGAACTCAGGAGAAATGTCCCTTTCATCAATTATGTGCCTGATATTTGAGTGCCTTTTGAGGGAAAATTAACCTACACAGCTAGTCTAAACCCCTTCATTTTATCATAATTAACCATTTCTTTGTATTCATTCTTAAAATTGTAGAAAATGGCTCAAAACTATCTTCCTTAAGATTCTTTTTACGTCTTAAAAACCTAGCTTTCACACAAGGAGGCCAATTTGCCAAAATCTAATTTTCCAAGAAGCCAAATACACCAAATCTACCCACTGTAGGCTTAATCACTTTAATAGTTTTGAGTGGAATGTTGGATTTTAGTGATTGATATATATTTTCTGAAATGTAAGTAAATTAAGGGCAGCATAAGAATTCTAAAAATGCAAAAAGTCTGGCAAGAGAGAAATACTGTAAAATTTCCATATGGAAAACTATTTTTAATTTAAAAATTGGCATTTTTTAATATATGCCAATATATATAAAGACTGTTTCAGCTACTTCTGATTTCATTCTGGATGTTTTTAAAAGACACTCCCTGTTTTTTTCTAATTTAAACCATTTATCTAGTTTTTAATGGACTATCACTCTTTCCCTACTACATCTAGCAATTAAAAAAATTTTTTAATTGTAAATTAAATTAAATAGAAATTAAACTTTAATTAAATAAGTACAAGTGAAATTTAAAATACAAATTAAAAGGCAGATCAGATAAGTTAGCATTTAAAATTAAAAATGAAGTTGAAATTTAATTCAAAGTACTGACATTTAAATCCAAAAGCAAATATTCATAAATTGCCAAACAATTCTATCATAGGGTTTGATTACACACACACACACACACACACACACACACACACACAATTTTCTTTAAATGGTTGAGATTTGACATGGGAGGTAAAGTCATGTAAAGAAGTGGAAAGGGGGTATGGTAACCCAGGAAGGACATATGAAGCTCAATTTTGAAATACATTAACTGTAAATATATAATTGGACATGAAGGATTACAAAAATAAACTGGTTAAAACAACTAAAAATGCTGAAAGGTGACTGCAAAACCAAAGTATTTAATTTAAACTGAAAAATGACCAATTCTGATATTTTGATTAATGATAATGAAAAATCATACATTTCTGAACATATTATATTTTATTAATTATTAAATTGACCGTATAGAAAGATGCTACGGTTCAATAGTTGTGTTAAAGCTGTTTAGATACTCTTTGGAACGCTCTAACGCCATCTTTTAATAAATCAGGACATTTATATATTAGCTTTAGGTGAATGGACTGAGAATCACTGTGTGTGCGTGCATACACAAGTATGTGTGTATTTATGTGTGCAGGTTTTAAATTTAGCTTTTTCTTACCTCTGCTCCTTTAATCATTGTGTTCTGACCAGTGCAGAGAAGAGCAACTCTAATGATTTTTCCATTTCAGATGCTATGATTCTACTAATGCAGCCTCAGAGTACATTGTTTAGTCCCAAAGTAACACTGTGCCTCCTATCAGAGCTCTTGGTCAACTGATACGGCCCATTATTTTTTTCTAGAACTGATGTAAATTCAAATCGCCCTGATTCTACCGTTGTGCGGTTGAACTTTCTTGAACTTAAGCACTAGATTTTTTTCCTGGTTACCTTTTATCTTGTTTTACACACTACATTGTACTGTTTGTTGTGTATTAGTTAAGTCTGTGATTTCGACCTCCCCCCCAGTCCCTTGCTCCATTTTGGCTTAAGGTAGCCTGTGTAACAAATCCGTCACTGAAGAGTGATACACACTTGCTGAACACATTTGTCCTGTCCCCAGAGCAAATACCTCTAACACCTTCCAAGATTCCTTTTATCCAACCCTTTGAAATTAGTATTTTCATCTCTCCTGCCCTCATTTATTTGAAGTTCAATTATTGAAACCTAAGAAAAATGCACTTACAAATGGCATTTTAGTAAAAACTTAATGAATGAACAAATTATGCCAAGTTAATGAAAAACTGAGATGAAAACAATCTGATAAAATCATTAATCTCCCTGAAAGTGTTTAATTAAAGCACAGGGTGTATCTTCATTAATATGAATGTCACCAATATATGTTACAGTGATAGCTACATAATCAACTCTAAGTTTTAGGCAGCTATCTAAAATAACAAAAAGAAAGTTTAAATTATTGATATTTTATTGGGGATTTGGGTATATTTCAATGGTGCACATATCCAGCATTCTGAGAACTCACCCTCACTGTAAACAAGATAATAACAAAGAATCAAACCATAAAGACAAGAAAACTTCAAAACCTCAACAGTAAAGAAGAGACAACTTCTCTTCTTCAATTCTTGAAGAAGAGAAGAAATCAAAAGTTTTAAGTGACCTTCCCCATCCCAAACTCAGAATTGTAAAGGACACTAAGAAATTACAGATTTACTGAGGGAATTCTTCAGAAGTCTCTTGAGTAGCTATTCCTCATGTTAGCAAAATCTTTCTTGGAAGTAATTATGGCCTCAATTCTAAAACCTGATAAACTTAAGAAAAAGTTTTAGTGGCCAGTGTCACTCATAAACTTCAAAATGAAACATTAAAATAAAGTAGCAAATAGAATCTTTGAAATAAAAATAATCCCAAATCCTGGATGATCTCTTTCAGAAATATCAGGAAAGCTCAGTCAATGGAAATCCATTGACGTAGCATTGTATATTCTAATGAGAAAGAGATCATGCGAACATTTCAAGAGGTAACAAAAGATATTTGATAAAAATGAATGCATACTTCCTTAAAGAATTAAAGAAGAATAGAAATAGTGCCCATTAAGATGTCACTGAAGACCCGTCTTACCCTGAAAGCTAACAGCCACGCCCTAGCGCATCACTGTCTAGAGCTTTCTGTGATAACGGAAATGTTCTCTACCTGCGCTGACCCGTATAGTAGCCACTAGCCACTTAATGGCTACTGAGTACTTGACATGGACATTGTGACCGCAGAACTGAATTTTAATTGCATTTTCATCCATTTAAAATGAAAAAGCCACAAGTGCTAACGGCCATTATAAAGCACAGTACAGCCCTAGGGAGTGTTTCTTTGTTCAAGGTGGGAGGGAGGGCAATAATGTACAGTGTAACCGTTATTTTTGATAGTTTAGCAGTTGCTGTTATCAATTATTAAGACATTTTTTAAAAACAAATAAAAAATTTTTAAGAAGCTATACTTTTATGTAGATAGTATAATTTTCTATCTAAGCAATTTAAAGGAGTTACCTTTAAAAACATAGCCCTAATTAGGATTGTGTAAAAGGGAAAGAGAAAAGGTAAATTTACAAAAGTCTGTAGCACTGACATCCGACAGCAATACTGACACGCTGAAAATGGTGGAAAGGTAATGCCATTCACGCCAGCAACCGGAAAAAAGAAAAACCATCCCTATGTATCAGAGAACACGAGAAGAATATAATATGGCTTATCCAGAAAACAAGAGCATAAGTCTATCAAAGAATCCCCTACACACATCTTGGGGGGCGCTCTTCTTCCAGATTTTCAGACTAACACTAACCTTTCAGGCCACAGAAGAAGAAAGCTCCCACTGAGGTACGCTAGATGTTTGCCCTCTCGCTGCTCACTGTAGCAGAACAACTGGATTCAATACTTACTTTGCACCTCATTTTTATGGCTAAAGAAACTGAGGCACAAGACACAGAGCTAATAAATGGCCAACCTGGGGCTTAACTCTTGCTCCAAAGGCAGTCTCCACGGCGTGAAAACATGTCTATTCGCTTTCTCACCTTTCCCCCACAATATCTGTCCTATTTCTTTCAGATATCTGCACATCTGATTTTTAAAATTTTTATTTTATTTTGGAACATAGTTGATGAACAATGTTGTATTAGTTTCAGGTGTACAGCACAGTGACTCAGTTATACGTATACATGCATCTATTCTTTTTCCAATTCTTTTCCCACTTAGGTTATTACAGAATATTGAGCAGAGTTCCCTGTGCTCTACAGTAGGTCCTTGTTGATTTTCTGTTTTATGTATAGTAGTGTGAATATGTTAATCCCAAACTCCCAAATTATCCCTCCCCCGCCACCTTTCCCCTTCGGTAACCATAAGTTTGTTTTCTACGTCTATGAGTCTGTTTCCATTTTGTAATTAAGTTCATTTGTATCTTTTTTTTAGATTCCGCATATAAGGAATACCATATGGTATCTGTCTTTCTCACTTTCCCCCCCAATATCTGTCCTATTTATTTCAGATATCTGCACATCTGATTTAGAATGCCTCATTTGGGATCACAGAAGGCATGAAGGCATAAAAGCAAAAGAAACTCCTGATAACTGTTGCAAACATTAATTGAAAAAAGGAGTTTAGTGTTGACGCAGGGTATAAGTAGGCCCAGTTCACATACAGGCCAATAGCTGACGATGAGGCTGGTTGTTTGGAGCAGGGAATCCGTGTTCCGTGAAACAACAATTATACTGAAGACACAGAACTCCGAGCGTGATTATTAGTGCATGTGCTGGAACCTACATGTCTAAGTGAATGCTGGTCCTTGGGAAGGGCCATCTTGGAAGTGCAGGTGTAAATTCTAATTAAGCTAAACTCATTCAAGAATTTCTGAATTACTCTTTTAAAAGTTCCTCCAGAGCCAGTGTACAAGTAACAATAAAATTAGCCTTATAGATTTTCGTGAGAAAAATAACAAAACCAATATTGTGAAGAAAACAAATAAAATTTATGAGGAATACCTTTAAAAATGACTTTAACTTGAATTCTGGTACTCCTGGAAAAGCAGCTTTGGTTAGAAGAGAATATGGAGGCAGTCAAAGGCTTTCCTCAAATGTGGAAGGGGGCTTCTAGGAGCTTTCATGGGCTTTAGAGATCGGTGGCTTTGGCTCTTGATTACATCTAAGTGCACTTCAAATCTCAACAACTTTTATTTTCTTTGCTAAAGTGGTATAATTCTAACTACTCCTCTGTTTGGCGTGGATGGTCTGGAAACTGTCTTCCAGCTCTTAGAATGCTTTGAATCTTAGGAAGAAGCAAACTGTAAAGGGAGCTTTGGAGGTCCTGAATGGCAGTGAGCAGTGGGGCAGGGGATGGGGATGGAGCAAGGAGAAAATGAAAGAGAGAAGGAAGGGGAGAAGGAGGGAGGGGGAGGGGGATGGGGAGGGAGAGGGGAGGGGGAGGGGAGGGGAGAGGAGGGGAGGGGAGGGGAGTGGGAGGGAGAGGGGAGGGGAGGGGAGGGGAGGGAGCAGGGAGGGGAGGGGTGGGAGAGGGGAGGGGAGGGGGAGTGAGAGGGGAGGGAGAAGGGAGGGGAGGGGAGTGAGAGGGGAGGGAGAAGGAAGGGGAGGGGAGGGGGAGTGAGAGGGGAGGGAGAAGGGAGGGGAGGGAGAGGGGAGGGGAGGGGAGTGAGAGGGGAGGGAGAAGGAAGGGGAGGGAGAGGGGAGGGGAGGGGAGGGAGAGGGGAGGGGAGGGGAGGGGAGGGGAGGGGAGGGAGAGGGGAGGGGAGGGGGAGGGGGAGGGGGAGAGATGGGGGGAAAGATGAACAGGCAGGAGTTGGGAGTGAGGAAGGATAGAGAATGGGGATTACAGAGCATCCGTATGAGAAGAGATGATCTATAATTAACTGAGCTGTAGGAAGGGCTAGTTGGGTGGGGAAAGAAGAGCAAGGCAGATTGGAAAGAAAGGAGGAAGATGTGGGTCAAGAAACCACACATTAGACATTTCCCAGCATTGGACACCAAAGACTACTCGACTCAGATATGCTTGACTGCTACGTAGTGTGGGAGAGGGGAGGGGAAGGGAAGCAAGGAGGCAGGGAGTATCCATGCATTTTTATATACTGGTCAGGTCCAGTAGTCATTAAACTGAGTCATGAATGAATGATTTGTTTTGACATATCACACTGCGGTCCTCAGGATGGAAGCACAGCATTAAGTGTTATAAAAGAGAATATTTCTGGCATTAATGAAGGCCCTGCATTAGACAGAGACACTATAAATTTCCTTCTACCTGTCAGGGGAGTGTACCATATGAGACCCTGCAAGGGAGCCTTGGCCTCCCTGAAGACCAGCAATCCTCTGGATTCCTTATTGTGGATAATGGGACCCGATAATGCCAGCCTGTATATTCAGGTTGATTCAAAAACAAGTGACCCCAGGGAAAGAGAGATGTCTTCTGCTAATTTAACCAGCAATAGCTTCAAGGGTTCTTAAACCTCAGGTTCCTACACAAACAACTCCTGACAGGTAGACAATGGAGGAAGCCTATTCTCTTTTGAACAGCTGTGAGTTAGAAGGGCCAGATGGAAGGAAGAGATTCAGTTCCCACAGTAATTGTCCAGATTATCTAAAGGCATTCAGGTTTGCCCTCTATTCCTTCTCCAACAGCATGAAGAAGGATTTCCAAGAGCCTTAACCCCCAAGACAAAGCAAAACACCAGTTTTTTCCCAAAGCAGAATGCCAACAATGAATTGCACTCATACAGCGATTCTGCCTTTTTTCAAGATGCCTTTCTACTATCCTGTTTGATCTCGGTAATATTATGAGGTAGGCGCAGGCAAGTTTTCAAAATGAGGACACAGGTGTTCTAAAAGGTGAAGTGATTAACCTCAGGCCACACCAAACAAGTTACAGAATCCAGAGAGAGCTCAGAAGGCTTGAGGTCTATTCCAATATTCATGACAGCCAGAATATCCAATTTCAGGCTTCTCACCGGAATTAAACTTTAATTTAACTTTATTTGAATTAAGTTCTTGCAAATGAAAAAAGAGCAAACGATTTAACCCCATACAATTACAGAGCGCCTAGAATGTTCTAGATGCTATTTTTGTGCTTAGGTTACAATAAACTAGATGTAGTCCCTATCTTTAAGACATACTGTTTAGCCT
Organism: Kogia breviceps; assembly: GCF_026419965.1. Taxonomy (NCBI): domain Eukaryota; kingdom Metazoa; phylum Chordata; class Mammalia; order Artiodactyla; family Physeteridae; genus Kogia; species Kogia breviceps. The sequence goes on along the minus strand of NC_081330.1, from coordinate 126,879,866 downwards.
GGGAGACAAGAAAACAGGGAAATAAACAATTAAATGAGTTAGATTTTTCCAGGTGGAGAAGGTAGCAATGGGACGACCAGTCCATTCACTTATTTTCAATTATATGCTCAACAAATTTACATTAAGCAGTCACTGTGTGCCGTGCACTGTGCCGCCATGTGCTGAAGACACAGAGATGGAAAGGCACATGATTCCTTCTCTCCAGAATCTAGGAAATACATATGTAATGGCCAAATGCCATGCAGTGAGCTTATGTCTAGGGCAGAGATGCACATATGAGAAGCAATGGAATCCCAGAGAAAGGAACTGAAAATATCCCTGGGGAGTGTGAGACACTTCCGCTGAGCATGTGTATGAGTAGAGATTATCTATACTTAACTGAGCTGCACGAAGGGCAACTTGGGTGGGGGAAGAGCAAGGGAGATTGATTGGAAAGGACGGGAGAAGAGGGAGAATTTGGAATCTGACTCCGAAACTTCGAACACCCCGTCTTGCCCTTATGAAACTTATCACATAGCCAGAACAGGCCATATAAACAGAGAACTACGGTAAACCGTGGTTAAGTGCCGCTGTGTCTGCGAATTGCTGCGCTAGCACATCCTCTAGCAACCCCTTCTGCGGGAGCACGGGAGGAAGCGTCGCAGTGCTGAGGGCTGAGCTGGCCCTTGGGGCACGGCCCAGCCTATCGGGGGAGAAGGCAGAAAGCCGCCTCAGGCAGATGAGAACAGAGAAGCAAAGTCTCCACAGCATGAACGTACTTGGTAATAGGGATTGGGAACTTTGGAAACGGGGATCTGAGATTCGATCGAATAGGAGAACAGGACAGGAGGCAGGAAAGCGAAAGCTGTAGAACATATGGGCCCTGGGAAACTTGCAATGTAAGTGAAGAGAGAGGGGTGGAAGATGGCTCGGAAGTTTCTAGCTTCACTGGCTGAGCGGCTGGAGAAGCATTCACGGAGGTAAGAGACACAGAGAGGAATGGTTTGGGGATGTGGTCGGCAGAATAATAGCCCCCAAAGGTGTCCATGCCCTCATCCCTAGGAACTATGAGTATGTTAGCTTGTATGGCGGAGGGGGTTTGGCAGATGTGATTAAATTATGAATCTTGAGATAAAGAGATTCTTTTGGATTCTGGAGATTATTCAGATGGACCCAGTGTAATTACAAAGGTCTTTGAGGAGAGAGGTAGGAGAGTCAGAGGCGGGGAAAGAGACATCATGATACAAGCAGAAGTGAGTGAGAGAGAGGGAAAGATAGAGGGAGGGAGGGATTGATTTGAAGATGCTTTGCTGCTGGCATTGAAGATGGAGGAAGGTGTCATGAGCTAAGGGACACAGGGGACCACTAGAAGCTAGAAAAGGCAAGGCAACAGATTCTCCCCCAGATCCTCCAGAAGGAGGGCAGGAATGATAAAACCATTTTGGACTTTTTCCATTGTTTTAAGCCACTAAATCGGTGGGAATCTGGTACAGCATCAGCAGGAAACTAACACGGGAACAAATAGGAAGATTAAGAATTCAATTTTATGACCGTTGAATTTGCATACCTGGGGTGCACCTACTTGGAATTCACACGAAAGCTAGAGTAAAACATGTTGAATTGGGAGTCTGCAGTGTATAGGTCATGGTGATGCCAAGGGGCTGAAAGGGGTTATCACTAGGAGCAAGAACCAGAAAGTGGCTGGAGTTACACCCTGGCAAAGAGCAACCTTGAAGGATTTCACAAAGGAAAAGGGATCAGCTACAGAAATGACGAGGTGGTGGGAGGGGAACATCGAGGGCGCTGTGTCACAAAAGCCTGGGTGAGATGGCTAGCAAGGCAACTGTCAGTGAAGTTAAAGTCTCTCTGAGGCCAAGTGGGAAGAGCTCAGAGAAGAGGGTGCTGCACTTGATAATATGGCAGGTCTTTTGACGTTGGCAAAAGTAGCTGCAGTAAAGCTGTGGGATGGAAGCCAGATCAGTGGAAGAGTGGATGGGAGATGGGGAAGTAGACACAATGGCGGTCCATGATTTCTAGGAGGTTCTCCTGAAAGTTGGGTGAACAGCAGGGTGAGAACTGGGTGGGTTGAGGGAGAAGCATTTGCGTACTTGTTTGGTTGCTACTTTTTGAAGTTGGGGGTTATCTGAGCATGTTGTAGACGGAGGAGGAAGATATTAAAATGGAAGAAAGAAGAGGGAATGATGGATAAAGGCTGAATTCTCTGGAAGCCTCCATTTTAAGAGTAACAATTTCAAGAGAGCCCATCTTTATTCATGTGTTTACTGTGAACACACAACATGAGACCAACTCCCAACAGCCTTTCAAAGGTCCATTAGCTGAGAAAGTGAGATGTCTTCACAATCCTGTGGTTTTCACAACTTATCTCATGAATTTCTACCCATCACCAGGGCTCTGATGGTAGGAGGGGTGTGGAGGGGTGGAGAATTGAAAGTAGGGTTTTTATTTGTATACATTGCAGGGGGCATCAGAAAGAAGTAAAAAAAAAAACTTAATCCAGGCACTTGGTCCTAAATAGAGAGAGAAATCTTCTACTTTGTTTTGGGAGTTACACTAAATGAATTGTTGAAACATTAATTTCAGCCAGGATCATATTGTTAAATACAGTTTGGGAGGAGAGAAGCAATGAATCCAATCAGTCTCAAAGAATCATAGATGAAGGAAGTAACAATAAGTTCCTGAGTTGCTTTATACCAGGTTGAGTGTTTACAGTTTAAGCTGAGAATTGAATATTGAAATGGTCTAGATAAGTAAAAAAAAAAAAAAAAAAAAAAAAGTAGTTTTAAAAAATATCAAATCTCCTTTAGTTTGTGAACACAGGAGTTTTCAGTGATGTAAAATATAAACAGTGCACTTTTCACTTTTCGAAAAATGTAAGGAGTAAGAGTTATATTTGAAAAATGTAATTTCCTTGCCTGTCGTCATAGAAATTTGCCCTAAACACCCGGGACAGTGATACCCTAAGTGATACCGTGTGATGTACACGTCCATTAAAAATAATACTGTCAAGATGGCTGCACTGCTGTTTGTAGGTTTAAATCTGATAGATGTGTTTTGCATGCTGAACAAGAAAGGAAACCATCAAATTCCTTTTAGTGACCTGAGGAGATTTCCCAGAGCCTTTCTATGACATTCATTTGTTGTTGCTAAAATTCCCCAAGATTCCATAACTCCTGTTAAATTCAAAGGTAAAGTCACCATTTGCTTTTGTGGGTTTAAAACAGTTCCTATCTACACCTCCATATGTACATGGTATTGAGGATGATCTTTTCGATAATTTGTAATACTTTCCATTAAGTTTGGTCAGTGTTATCCATTGTCCCTGGAAATCTGATTTTGTATATATAAAACAACAATACAGAGGGAGGAACCAAGATGGCCGAGTAGAAGGACGTGCTCTCACTCCCTCTTGTGAAAACACCAGAATCACAACTGGCTGTTGGACAATCATCGACAGGAAGACACTGGAACTCACCAAAAAAGATACCCCACAACGAAAGACAAAGGAGAAGCCACAGTGAGTCGGTAGGAGGGGCGCAATCACAGTAAAATCAAATCCCATAACTGCTGGGTGGGAGACTCACAGACTGGTGAACACTTATGCCACAGAAGTCCACCCACTGGAGTGAAGGTTCTGAGCCCCACGTCAGGCTTCCCAACCCGGGGGTCCGGCAACAGGAGGAGGAATTCCTAGAGAATCAGACTTTGAAACCTAGTGGGAATTGATTGCAGGACTTCGACAGAACTGGGGGAAACACAGACTCCGCTCTTGGAGGACACACACAAAGTAGTGTGTGCATCGGGACCCAGGGGAAGGAGCAGTGACCCCGGGGGAGACTGAACCAGACCTACCTGCTAGTGTTGGAGGGTCTCCTGCAGAGGTGGGGGGTGGCTGTGTGTCACCGTGAGGACAAGGACACTGGCAGCAGAAGTTCTGGGAAGTACTACTAGGCGTGAGCCCTCCCACAGTCTGTCATTAGCCCCAGCAAAGAGCCCCGGCAGGCTCCAGTGTTGGGTCGCCTCAGGCCAAACAACCAACAGGGAGGGAACCCAGCACCACTCATCAGCAGACAAGCAGATAAAACTTTTACTGAGCTCTGCCCACCAGAGCAACAGTCAGCTCTACCCACCACCAGTCCCTCCCATGAGGAAACTTCCACAAGCCTCTTAGATAGCGTCATCCACCAGAGGACAGACAGCAGAAGCAAGAAGAACTACAATCCTGCAGCCTGTGGAACAAAAACAACATTCACAGAAAGACAAGATGAAAAGGCAGAGGGCTATGTGCCAGATGAAGGAACAAGATAAAACCCCAGAAAAACAACTAAGTGAAATGGAGATAGGCAACCTTCCAGTAAAAGAATTCACAATAATGATAGTGAAGATGATCCAGGACCTTGGATAAAGAATGGAGGCAAAGATCGAGAAGATGCAAAAAATGTTTAAAAAAAAACCTAGAAGAATTAAAGAACAAACAGAGATGAACAATACAATAACTGAAAGAAAACTACACTAGAAGGAATCAATAGCAGAATAACTGAGGCAGAAGAACGGATAAGGGATCTGGAAGACAGAATGGTGGAATTCTCTGCTGTGGAACAGAATAAAGAAAAAAGAATGAAAAGAAATGAAGACAGCCTAAGAGACCTCTGGGACAACATTAAACACAACATTTGCATTATAGGGGTCCTAGAAGGAGAAGAGAGAGAGAAAAGACCAGAGAAAATATTTGAAGAGATTATAGTCAAAAACTTCCCTAACGTGGGAAAGGAAATAGCCACCCAAGTCCAGGAAACGCAGCGACTCCCATACAGGATAAACCCAAGGAGAAACACGCCGAGACACATAGTAATCAAATTGGCAAAAAGTAAAGACAAAGAAAAATTATTGAAAGCAGCAAGGGAAAAACAACAAACAACATACAAGGGAACTCCCATAAGGTTATCAGCTGATTTCTCAGCAGAAACTCTACAAGCCAGAAGGGAGTGGCATGATATACTTAAAGTGATGAAAGGGAAGAACCTACAACCAAGATTACTCTACCGGACAAGGATCTCATTCAGCTTCGATGGAGAAATCAAAAGCTTTACAGACAAGCAAAAGCTAAGAGAATTCAGCACCACCAAACGAGCTCTACAACAAACGCTAAAGGAACTTCTCTAAGTGGGAAACACAAGAGAAGAAAAGGACCTACAAAAACAAACCCCAAACAATTAAGAAAATGGTAATAGGAACATACACATCGATCATTACCTTAAACGTGAATGGATTAAATGCTCCAGCCAAAAGACACAGGCTTGCTGAATGGATACAAAAACATGACCCAGGGCTTCCCTGGTGGCGCAGTCGATGAGAATCTGTCTGCCAATGAAGAGGACACGGGTTCTAGACCTGGTCTGGGAAGATCCCACATGCCACGGGGCAACTGGGCCCATGAGCCTCAACTACTGAGCTTGTACGTCTGGAGCCTGTGCTCTGTAACAAGAGAGGCCGCAACAGTGAGAGGCCCGCGCACCGCGATGAAGAGTGGCCCCCGCTTGCCGCAACAAGAGAAAGCCCATGCACAGAAACGAAGACCCAACACAGCCAAAAATAAATAAATAAAAATAAATAAATCTACAAAGACAAAAAACTCTTTAAAAAAAAACAGGACCCATATATATGCTGTCTACAAGAGAACCACTTCAGACCTAGGGACACATACAGACTGAAAGTGAGGGGATGGAAAAAGATATTCCATGCAAATGGAAATCAAAAGAAAGCTGGAGTAGCAATACTCATTTCACATAAAATAGACTTTAAAATAAAGGATGTTACAAGACACAAGGAGGGACACTACATAATGATCAAGGGATCAATCCAAGAAGATATAACAATTATAAATATATATGCACCCAACATAGGAGCACCTCAATACATAAGGCAACTGCTAACAGCTATAAAAGAGGAAATCGACAGTAACACAATAATAGTGGGGGACTTTCACGCCTCACTTACACCAATGGACAGATCATCCAAAATGAAAATAAATAAGGAAACAGAAGCTTTAAATGACACAATAGGCCAGATAGATTTAATTGATATTTATAGGACATTCTATCCAAAAACAGCAGATTACACTCTCTTCTCAAGTGCGCACGGAACATTCTCCAGGATAGATCACATCTTGGGTCACAAATCAAGCCTCAGTAAATTTAAGAAAATTGAAATCATATCAAGCATCTTTTCTGACCACAACACTATGAGATTAGAAAGGAATTACAGGGAAAAACCCGTAAAAAACACAAACACATGGAGGCTAAATAAGACGTTACTAAATAACCAAGAGATCACTGAAGAAATCAAAGAGGAAATAAAAAAATACCTAGAGACAAATGACAATGAAAACACGACGATCCAAAACCTATGGGATGCAGCAAAAGCAGTTCTAAGAGGGAAGTTTGTAGCGATACAATCCTACCTCAAGAAACAAGAAAAATCTCAAATAAATAATGTAACCTTACACCTAAAGGAACTAGAGAAAGAAGAACAAACAAAACCCAAAGTTAGCAGAAGGGGAGAAATCATAAAGGTCAGAGAAGAAATAGAAGCAAAGAAAACAATACCAAAGATCAATAAAACTAAAAGCTGGTTCTTTGAGAAGATAAACAAAATTGATAAACCATTAGCCAGACATATCAAGAAAAAGAGTGAGAGGACTCAAATCGATAAAATTAGAAATGAAAAAGGAGAAGTTACAACAGACACCTCAGAAATACAAAGCATCCTAAGAGACTACTACAAGCAACTCTATGCCAATAAAATGGACAACCTGGAAGAAATGGACAAACTCCTAGAAAGGTATAAGCTTCCAAGACTGAACCAGGAAGAAACAGAAAATATGAACAGACCAACCACAAGCAATGAAATTGAAATTGTGATTAAAAATCTTCCAACAAACAAAAGTCCAGGACCAGATGGCTTCACAGGTGAATTCTATCAAACATTTAGAGAAGAGCTAACACCCATCCTCCTCAAACTCTTCCAAAAAATTTCAGAGGAAGGAACACTCCCATACTCATTCTATGAGTCTACCATTACCCTGATACCAAAACCAGACCAAGATACTACAAAAAAAAAAAAAAAAATTACAGACCAATATCACTCATGAATACAGATGCAAAAATCCTCAACAAAATACTAGGAAACAGAATCTAACAACACATTAAAAGTATCATACACCATGATCAAGTGGAACTTATCTCAGGGATGCAAGGATTCTTCAATATATGCAAATCAATCAATGTGATACACCATATTAACAAACTGAAGGAGAAAAACCATATGATCATCTCAATAGAGGCAGAAAAAGCTTTTGACAAAATTCAACCCCCATTTATGATAAAAACTCTCCAGAAAGTGGGCACAGAGGGAACCTACGTCAACATAATAAAGGCCTTATACGACAAACCCACAGCAAATATCATTCTCAATGGTGAAAAACTGAAAGCATTTCCTCTAAGAACAAGAACGAGACAAGGATGTCACTCTCACCACTATTATTCAGCATAGTTTTGGAAGTCCTAGTCATGGCAATCAGGGAAGAAAAAGAAATAAAAGGAATACAAATTGGAAAAGAAGAAGTAAAACTGTCTCTGTTTGCAGATGACATGATACTCTACATAGAGAATCCTAAAAATACCACCAGAAAACTACTAGAGCTAATCAATGAATTTGGTAAAGTTGGAGGATACAAAAGTAATGCACAGAAATCTCTTGCATTCCTATACCCTAAGGATGAAAAATCTGAAAGAGAAATTAAGCAAACGCTCCCATTTACCATTGCAACAAAAAGAATAAACTACCTAGGAATAAACCTACCTAGGGAGACAAAAGACCTGTATGCAGAAAACTATAAGACACTGATGAAAGAAATTAAAGACGATACCGACAGATTGAGAGATATACCATGGTCTTGGATTGGAAGAATCAATATTGTGAAAATGACTGTAGTACGCAAAGCAACCTATGGATTCAATGCAATCTCTATCAAATTACCAATGGCATTTTCTATGGAACTAGAATGAAAAATCTTCAAATTTGTGTGGGGACACAAAAGACCCCAAATAGCCAAAGGAGTCTTGAGGGAAAAAAACGGAGCTGGAGGAATCAGACTCCCTGACTTCAGACTATACTACAAAGCTACAGTAATCAAGACAATATGGTACTGGCACAAAAACAGAAACATAGATCAATGGAACAAGATAGAAAGCACAGAGATAAACCCACCTGTGGTCAACTAATCTGTGACAAAGGAGGCAAAGATATACAATAGAGAAAAGACAGTCTCTTCAATAAGTGGTGCTGGGAAAACTGGACAACTACATGTAAAAGAATGAAATTAGAACACTCCCTAACACCATACACAAAAAGAAACTCAAAATGGATTCAAGACCTAAATGTAAGACCGGACACTAAAAAAATTCTTAGAGGAAAACAAAGGAAGACTACTCTGACATAAATAACAGCAAGATCTTTTTTGATCCACCTCCTAGAGTAATGGAAATAAAAACAAAAATAAACAAATGGGACCTAATGAAACTTAAAAGCTTTTGCACAGCAAAGGAAACCATAAACAAGATGAAAAGACAACACTCAGAATGGGAGAAAATATTTGCAAACGAACCAATGGACAAAGGATTAATCTCCAAAATATATAAGCAGCTCATGCAGCTCAATATTAAAAGAACAAACAACCCAATCCAAAAATGGGCAGACGACCTAGATAGACATTTCACCAAAGAAGACATACAGATGGCCAAGAAGCACATGAAAAGCTGCTCAACGTCACTAATTATTAGAGAAATGCAAATCAAAACTACAGTGAGGTATCACCTCACACCAGTTAGAAGGGGCATCATCAGAAAATCTACAAACAATAAATGCTGGAGAGTGTGTGGAGAAAAGGGAACCCTCTTGCACTGTTGGTGGGAATGTAAATTGATACAGCCACTATGGAGAACAGTATGGAGGTTCCTTAAAAAACTAAAAATAGAATTAGCATATGATCCAGCAATCCCACTACTGGGCATATACCCAGAGAAAACCATAATTCAAAAAGACACATGCACCCCAATGTTCACTGCAGCACCATTTACAATAGCCAGGCCACAGAAGCAACCTAAATGCCCATCGACAGACAAATGGATAAAGAAGTTGTGGTACATATATGTACTACATACAATGGAATATTACTCAGCCATAAAAAGGAACAAAATTGAGTCATTTGTTGAGATGTGGATGGATCTAGAGACTGTCATACAGAGTGAAGTCAGAAAGAGAAAAACAAATATTGTATATTAATGCATGTGTGTGGAACCTAGAAAAATGTTACAGATGAACCGGTTTACAGGGGAGAAGTTGAGACACAGATGTAGAGAACAAACGTATGGACACCAAGCGGGGGAAAGCCGCGGGGGGGGTGGGGATGGTGGTGTGCTGAATTGGGCGACTGGTATTGACATGGATACACTGACGTGTATAAAATGGATGACTACTAAGAACCTGCTGTACAAAAATATGAATAAACTAAAATTAAAAAATTAAAAAAAACCAGTGAGATCTCAAAACTTTAAAATCAACAACAACAACAACAAAAATACATTTTTCTGAAACTGGCTATAATTTGACTTCTTGGATTCAGAAAGTACTTTGGTATCTTTCACCGCTTCAGTGTTGTTGTTATGAGCCACTGTCATATTTATATATAGTACTTTAGACTTAGTAGGGTTGTACGGCATTCTCTAGATGTTGCTCTTCTACAAAATAAATTCCCCATGTCAGCTTGAAAAAAAAAAAAAGAGATGAAGATGTATAACGTCCTCAAGGTGTTTCAAGAACTCTAAACCATTTAGAATGAACATATACACACTACTATATATAAAAGATAATCAACAAGGACCTACTATATAGCACAGGGAACTCTACTCAGTATTCTGTAATGACCTATATGGGAAAAGAATTTGAAAAAGAATGGATATATGTATATGTATAATTGAATCACTTTGCTGTACACCTGAAACTAACATAACATTGTAAATCAACTATACTCCACTATGAAAGAATAAAAATAATAATACTAATAAAAGAACTCTGAACCACTCCTAAATCTGCGAGCTGCACAGTACTTTTCCTAGGTGCTGTGGATTGCTACAACATTGTTTATCTGTGCCATTTTAAATGTCCACTTCATACACACACAGATAATCATCCTATGAGTCGCTCACCCAACAGGATGCTTTTCTGATGTGTGTGTAATAATGACTTACAAAGTACACCTCTGAGAAAAGAGCTCACTAATATCCTAAAGAAAAAGCACAGAGATGAACACAGCTTCAGTCTGATCTGAGGGATAACAAAAAGGGTTTATATTGGCTTCTCGGTGGAAAGTGATGGGGGCGCCTTTTGCGTTTCCTGTTTTGGTGAGTGCCATTGCCGCTGTTCCAGTTCCTCAGGATTGAAACCACAAAGTCATCATTACACCTCTCCTCTTCCTCACACCACGCAGCCAATGAGCTGCCCGATCTGGTTGATTCTATGACCTCAACGTGTCTGGCATCTGACCCCTCCTGTCTGCCGCCCATAGTTCCTTCTGCCTGGATTTTGTCATGGCCTTGGTATTGGCAGCGTCCTTTCCCCATCACTCCTCTCTACCGTCACCACATTGCTCTTCCTATGGTTTGGAATGATATAATTTCCCGGCTTACAAGCCAGGAGGAATCACTATTACAAACAGCATGAACTGCAGGATCCTCAAGCTGATTCAAACTATATCAGTATGGTCCAGGGACCAGTGCGGTTCACCGTGGGGAGACAGAGACAAATAGGGAGTAATCACTGAGAAACCTCTCTAGACATTCTTTCCTGTTTTCCTATATTTGTTCTGATTCTATTCATTGAAATGTAATTATATATCTGTTGAATCTGCTAATGTAGTTTTCAACTTTGTAAATTTAAAAAATATTTTAATAGCTTTTTTCTAGTAACTCAGTGTTACTCTTTTTTTTTTTTTTTTTTTTTTTTTTTTTCGGTATGCGGGCCTCTCACCGCTGTGGCCTCTCCCGTTGCGGAGCACAGGCTCCGGACGCACAGGCTCAGCGGCCACGGCTCACGGACTTAGTTGCTCCGCGGCATGTGGGATCCTCCCGGACCAGGGCACGAACCCGTGTCCCCTGCATCGGCAGGCGGACTCTCAACCACTGCGCCACCAGGGAAGCCCCTCAGTGTTACTCTTGAAAAACATATGTATCAACAGACCACACAGTGACAATTTAAAACTGATTGTGAAGCACTGTTCGACAATGGTGTGACACCAAGTGTGGTTCCTGAACTGGCAGCATCCCCATCATCTGGGAGCTGGTTAGAAAAGCAGAATTTCAGGTCCCGCCCCAGACTTACCAACTCAGAATCTCTGGGAGTGGATACCGGAAGCCTGTGTTTCCACAAGCCGTCCGGGTGCTGGCTAACATTTGAGAGGCACTGATTAACAATCTTTCCACTGCTCCTTCAACCCCCTGTCGCCCCTGGTGGCTATGAAACACTTCAAATGTGGCTACTACAATTGAGAAACTGAATCTTTAACTTTATTTAGTTTGATTGAAATCTACATAGCCACATGCAGCCAGTGGCTGCCATATTGGACAGCACTGGTCTATTCCCTATACTCTATCCTTAAATGGACAGCTGCAGTGCCACCTCTGTGCCATATTTTTCATCTTTTCAGTCCACCAAGGAAGAACTGTTTTCCAACCCCAGCACTCTCATAGTGATCTATTAAGTTTCACCCATCTTCCAATATTTTCAACTCTTCCAAGGAGACCTCCAGGATCTTCCTTATTTAACTTAACTTCCCTCCTTGTTTTCTTTTTACGGTGTTTTTCTTTTAAATTCTCTTATAGAACTTACTACTCTCTGTTTTGTGCCCAAGTTACTTAGGGATGGCTTTGTCCTCCCCCAGATGGAGAGATGCTGGTTTCATCACCTTTTATCCCACAACAACGCCTACACGGTACTTTGCAAATGGGAGACATTCATCAACCATGTAATTGAATTAAACCTCCACGGAAACCAGAAAGAAGAGTCTGCAACACCAACAATGCATCCTAGTGTTCTTAGAAGTCAAGACACGATGACTTGGGAGATTGGGATTGACATATATACACTAATATGTATGAAATAGATAACTAATAAGAACCTGCTGTATAAAAAAATTTAAAAAAAAACAACAAAACAAACAAAATGTTAACATATACAGTTTAGCTTAGAATAGGAAAAATGTTAAAGTCATGGTGAAGCATTTGTCACAGGATCAAAATCCATTGTTATAAAAATAAACGCAGTGCCTGCCTCATCATTTCTTTAGCAGCAGGAAAGCATTTTCCCTTGGCCTCCATCCTCTACCTCCATCAGAATTGTTCCTTAACTAAATTTGAGATTAGAAACAGACTCGTAGCTTTTCTTTAAAAAAAAAATGCCACTGCCATATTCTTGGTGATATAAAAGCAGTTTTCCTATCAATTTCATGAAAGATATTAGACTTCTGACTGGATCAACATTTTGCTACAAATAAAAAAGGTAATCTTTAGCTTTACAGAAAAGGTGAGGTGAAAATACAATTCATTCTGCTTTATTTCAGAGTTCTACACTTGATCCTGTTCTTACAAAGCTATAAAATTAAAAATACAAGAAATTAACCACACCAAACCAAACGTTAGGGTGGTTAATAATTAAGTATATTCTGCCATCAATGTAATGAACCTCATTAGACTTTTATAGGCATTACATACCCACAATGACTCACAAATACAGCACTGCAAAGAACTTACACTTCACAATGCCCTCACACAAAAGTGAATGGGAAACGCATGTTACTTTCCAGCAGTGGGAATTGGCAGCATTCATATTAGATTTGAAAACCTGAATGTCAAATACAATTGACAGTTTTTGGTGTGCCTTTCATTATGGGAACTCACCAACTAACATCAATGCCAACTCCCCTTACCAGTTGTATTTTCAAAATTTTTACACTGCCTGTTTGTGCCATGGTAGAAAAGCGCACGAATCAACAAGCTCCAAGCGTCCACATGTGACACATTTGATGCTCTTCTCAATCTGTTCTGAGAAGCCTGGAAGAATGCAGGTTTCTAGACAATACTTTCTAATTTATTGTGGGCACTAATTTAGATGAAGAATAGGCTGGTAGTGCAAGATAAGATAATATATCTCAATAACCCACCATTTATATTAGAACATAATGGCAAAATATATTTTAAGACTTCAATTAATGATAAAAAAAGATATCACGGTACAAAAAATATATTCCTAGCTATGTAAAAATAAAGTAAATGTATGTGAAAATACAGAAAAATAACTCCAAACTGTTAAAACTGGTTTCCCTTGAGTAAGTAATGGTGGTGGGGCAATGAGGAGTATATTTTTCATCAATCTACTTTATGTATTTTGGCTAGTTTGAATATTTTGTAACAAGAATGTTTCCATAGGGCTTCCCTGGTGGTGCAGTGGTTGAGAGTCCGCCTGCCGATGCAGGGGACGCGGGTTCGTGCCCTGGTCCAGGAGGATCCCGCGTGCCGCGGAGCGGCTGGGCCCGTGAGCCACGGCCGCTAAGCCTGCGCGTCCGGAGCCTGTGCTCTACAATGGGAGGGGCCACGACAGTGACAGGCCCACGTACCACAAAAAAAAAAAAAAAAAAAAAAAGAATGTTTCCATATACTACGTGTATAACGAAAAGTAAGAATTATTTTAAGAAAATAACAAAAACATTCTATTTAAAGAAAAGCAAAAGAAATATTTTTTTTCCTGACAGAAGACTTTTTCCTAAAATGTAGTATAACCCAAAGCAAATTTTTTAAAAATGTTTTGTTAGGAAAACATAATAAAAAATTAAACAGGGCTCCCTAATGAACTGTGATTAACTCTTGTTAATGATAATGAATATTTATATAGTGCTTTATAGTTTAGAAATTACACTTTACATTCATTATCACAGTTATTAACTTAATGGTGAGATAGATTTCACCGTCATCATTTTACAGATGAGGAAACTGAAACTCAGGGATGTTAAACTATTTGGCTGTTACCACCCAGGTCATAAGTGGCAGGTCCAGAATTTGATCCAAATTCTGACTCCAAAGCTCAGGTGTCAGCCACCATACTCCCTCAACTCACGGAGATACAGCTCAGAGAAACTGACTAACTGAACCTGATTAGAGAAGTTAAACAACCGAATCTAGACAATTAATGACTTTGTAAAGTTTAATGGATTTATTTGAAGCAATTCTGTATGAAATAGTAATATTTTATACAGCCTGAATAGTCTCTAATAACTTCCCTCCATACTCTTTCTAGCGAGATCCTTTCTTTAATTAGAAGAACCAGCAGTGGGAGAGAATGACTTAAGTTTCCCTGGATCCCAATCCCGTGCTCATGGTTGTATCACATTTTAGGTCCATTCAATGTTCATTCACTTGTTCCACAAGTATGTATTGATCTCCCAATGTGTTGCTTATTATGTGTGCAGGAAATGGTGTCAGGGAGAAGAATGAGGCATCATCCCTGCTTTGGGGGAACCCCACATTCCTGGGAAAATAGGTGGAAAATAATAACCCCATGTGAAAGAAAGAAGGGCAATACCAGTGTATGTGCTGATCTGAAGTGGTTCTCAAGAGGGGTGACTGTGCCACCTGGGTATGTTCAACAATACCTGGACACAGGTTGGTGGCCACACTTGGGGAAGTAGCATGTAGCAGGCAGAAGCCTGAGATGCTGCTAAACATCCTATAATGCACAGGACAGCCTCCATGGCAAAGAACCATCTGGTCCAAAATGCTGACAGTGCCAAGGTTTAGAAATATTTTGCTATAGCATATTACTCTTTCCAGATTTTAAGTGAGGAAATTTACACCAGCTAAACAGAGGAATTTATAATTCCACAATAATGAGTGCATTAAACATGTAAGTCATCTATTCTTGAATAAATGCCCTAATCCTATCTTTATCTGTCTGTGGGATTAAAACAAAGGATGACTTTTCTAGAAGTGGGCTAATAATACATAAGAGGACTCTCCATTTTTAAGGGAATGAATTCCTATTCTTTTGCCCCACCCTTGGCCAAGCTCCCATCATCTCTCCCTTCTGAGACTCCTGTGCACCAGGATCAGATTGTCTTCTGTTCAGCCCTCTTAACAGATCCCCACTGCACTGGGGATAACATTCTACCTGGCTTCAACACCAACAAGGTGCCTGTGACCTGGACCCTGACGACCTCGCACCGCCATCTGGTTCCCTCTGCTTTAATCACAATGATCCCAACTCAGAGGCTTCACATATTCTGTTTCCTCTAAGGCTCCTCCCCCCTGCCCCCATTAAATGCTGAAGCTTCACATCATGACTCAAACAGCATGCCCTCAAAAAGGCTTTCCCTAACCTCCCGTTTCCTTTCATCCTCCCCTTCCTTATCTATTCTCTCTGCTTCTCCACCCTACTCTGTGCTCCTTGCCCCCGTGGCTCTGTATAACTCAAGAACCATTGTTAGTGGGCTCCGGGTTGGATTCAGCCAATGGGAAGCTTCAGTAAGAGATCTGAGGGCTGGAGGAGATGGACATCCAGGTATTTCAACCTCCTTTCCTACTTAGGTGCCATTCTGGGAGAGTTCCTCCTGCTAGCACCCCGGGCTCCTGCCCTCATTAAGCCCTGGTGCCACATTCTGTCCCCTTATCCGCTTTAGCTGATATGAGTTTCTGGTTAAGGTGGCATCGTTCCTGTGTCCCCTTCACCGGCCTCACCTCTGCAAGTGGGCCCTTCATTAACAAATTTTCATCGGAACCATCTAAAGTGACTTTTGTTACTGGACAGCACTGGACATACACCTCAATCTAAATCAGTACAGATTCTTTGGATTATTTTTCATACAGCTACTTCCACAGCCCCCGGGCATTTCTCCTCTGAGCTTGTATCATATTTTATCAATGTGCACATGGGTGGTTGTAGTTTGATTCTTTGCGTCCTATCTGCCGCCTGACCCAACACGATTACGTATGTTCTACAGGGATCATGGCTGTTTGGTTCACGACAGTTGAATGGATGAATTAAAGGGCAGGCCATGTCATAATTGAAGATAGACACCTGAAATTGTCAGGAAATAAATCACTATTAAAAAACAATGTTAATATAAGGAATTTATGGATGCATAAAACAACATATGTGAAGGAAAATGCTTGAAGCTTTGGTACATTCATGCACACAGTCAACTGACAGTTGTCCAGCATTGGGAACAGAGGCATGAAAAGGAAACAGTCTATCTTCTCAAAGGCTTATAGGCCAATGGGGAAGACAGAAATGTAAAGGTAATGGGGTGCCTGAGACACTTGAGCCAGGGGCACAGGAGGGTCAAGAAAGAGACCTGCTATCAAAGGGGGACGATTCACAAGGAAGGCATCTGGCAACAAAAAACAAAAATTAAGAGCATGTTTCAATTTTGTTCAGAAAACATGATGGCTCATATGACCGTAAATTCTTTGTTCCTCAAATTCAGGAAGGAAGAGAAGGAAGTAACATCCATGCCAAAAGGTTACTTTGGGGTAATGTCTCGGCCCAGATAAAAGGGTCCGGTTCACATTGGCAGGCGAAGATGCAACGACATGAAAATTGCCTGCGTTTTACTACAAGACCCCAAACATGTGGGTTCGGATCATAATGGAAACCCAAATGAGGCAATCGTGGAAGCCTCCAGCTAGAGTTCCTGCATTTTCTGAGCTGAGAAAAGTTTAAGTAACTTACCCGCTGTCAAGTTGGATACACATGTGTGTGCCACTGGGTGGTACGTATGGGTGGGTGTGATTACCATATGACATTTATAATCCTCAAGTTATGTTCACTAACATTCTTTCTGTCTTGAAATATTAAGAAATAGTCTAACATCGTTTTTCATTGAAGGAATACTTTTTTCACTCTCCTGTCTAGAGGAAAACAATTATATCAAGAAATGATTTTCTCATCTTCATGATTTTTGTCGATGAGTTGCCCCAGTCCAGAGAGGTCACGATGAGTCACAAATCATTCTGATTAGAACCAAATAAACACTTAGGTCCTGTCGTCCGTCAGACGTTAGAACAGGGGTTGGCAAACTTCTGTTATAAAGGTCAGCTAGTAAATATTTTAGGCTTTGTGAGCCATATGGTCTCTTTCAACAATTCAGCACGGTCCTCATAACATGAAAACAGCCATAGACAAGATGTACATGAACGGGCATGGCTGTGTTCCAAACAAACTTTAGTTACAAAAAGAGATGGCAAGCCAGATTTGGCCTCTGGGCTACAGTTTGCCAGCCCTGCACCAGACTATACAGAAGGAAAGGAAAAAAACGAACTGGGTACAAGGGAGACAGCTCCAAAACAAGAGGGAAAAATAGAATCATTGATGGAAACGCTGCAGTGATACCAAGGAGAGAATGCTCTAGTTGTAAGATATACTAAGAGAATGATAATAAATCAATAAACTCTGACTTGCCACGTGAGAAAATAAAACTAATCGGTAGAATTTCCTACCAACTATAACTACTGTGCAAAATCATCCTATTTTTTTTTTTTTTTTTTTGCGGTACGCGGGCCTCTCACTGTTGCGGCCTCTCCCATTGCGGAGCACAGGCTCCGGACGCGCAGGCGCAGCGGCCACGGCTCACGGGCCCGGCCGCTCCGCGGCACGTGGGATCCTCCCGGACCGGGGCACGAACCCGTGTCCCCTGCATCGGCAGGCGGACTCTCAACCACTGCGCCACCAGGGAAGCCCAAAATCATCCTATTTTGACAAATATAAATAAATATGTAGCTCAGACACAGGAGCTAACTATGACAAAGATAAGCCTTGAAAACATGATGCTCTGTGAAAGAAGCCCGACACAAAAGGCCACGTATTGTACGAGTCCACTTAGATGAAACGTCCAAAAGAGGCAAATCCAGAGAGACAGAAAGCAGATGAGTGGTTGCCAGGGGCTGGGGAGGAGGAAACGGGGAGTGACTGCTAGTGGGCACAGGGTTTCTTCCGGGGCTGATGGAAATGTTCTGGATTAGAGAGTTGTAATGGTGGCACAACTCTGTGAACGTATCAAAAAACCCACTGAATTGGACACTTTAAAGGGTGAACTTTATGGCATATGAGTCATACCTCAATTTTTAAAAAGGGAGCAGGACATTCTCACTGAATGCCTCCATCTTTCCAGAAGGCAATATGAGGCAATATACTGGGTTGGCCAAAACGTTTGTCCGGGTTTTTCTGTAAGAAGTTACGGAAAAACCCGAGCGAGCCTTTGGGCCAACCCAATATATGAACAGTCCTACAAGTGTGAGAAGCGAAAGAGAAGGAGGAGCTAAGAAGATGTGGAAACGGAAAAGCAGCAAATCCATCCATCAATCATGTCAGCAACTGGGATGGTCCTCTGTATGTCAAGTCGAACACAAAAGGGCCTCTACCACGTCCCGAGAGCAATTAAAAGGTAATCCTTTACCCTTCCGCCTCCCTGGAAAGTGGCCACGGATGTGTGATCTGTTTACCTGAGTTAACAACGGCTTTGCCGGGACATAAGATGATTATCGCCGGGCACTGGCCTGGGGGGCTTTTCAGCCCTGCAGATCCTTCCCACGGTTCCCGCAGAGTATGCCTTCTAAATTCCATTTCGCGGCTGAGCAAACGAATTGTCAAAGGCCGTGCTCTTCCCCCATCCCTCCTGATCTCGCAGATCTCGCGTGGACGGTGCCCCTGGCAGGAGGTGCGTGTCAGCCTGCCCCTCACTTCCCGAATGTTCCTCAGCTGTGTTCTTTCCCTGAAGGCGGCCGCAGACGAGGCCCTGCGAACCAGTTCGCAATATCGCCATCCGGTGTTCAGCAGTTGGCTCTCACCCGGTCTTCCTGCTCCTTTTTGGGCCCGTAACTGCCACAGGGATCTATTTAAATCTTCAGTCATCTCCTGTCCCTGTCCCCCCACTAACTCCAGCTTAAAAAAGTCAAGCTCTTCACCCGGACTTAGAAGGGCCCAGATGCCCGGGTTCCTTGGCCACCCCCCCGCGCCCTCTCCTGCCCTTGCACTTCCCCCCGGCTGGCCCCTCTGCCTGGAACGCCCTCCACGCGCCGCGCTCCGTCCTTCAGGTCACCTCCCACAGAGACTGTCTTTGTCTACTGTTCCCAAGTAGCAACAGCTCTTCAGTTCCTTTCTTCTTGCTTGTTTCCTCTTTCCTTTCTTTCCTTCCTCCTTCCATGGAACGTAAGCTCTTTGAGAACACAAACTCTGTGCTGTTCACTGAAGGATCACCTGTCCCAGCCCATTGAAGGCACTCAGTTATTTGTTGAAAGAATTAATGGATGAGGATGAAACCTGGCAAACGTCCCATGTTTAGCTGATGATTAAAGTGCAAATCCCACAGCGCTCTGTGGAGCGCTCACCAATAAACGGGAGTTCGAAGGACCACAAACTTCAGAAGCTCCTAATCAACACCGACCATTTACAACTGCCCTCACCCCCAAAGTTCCACGCCTGAGACAAGTTGCTGCCTGGAGAGAGTTTTTATTACAGACTCATAAAGGCCTGAATCATGTGGTTTACAGGGCAAGTGCTAATGCAGTCATAATTACATTGGTGTGAACACACTGTCATAGAAATGTAGCAAACACAGACACAGGCGTTTAAGAGAAATCAGCTGCTCCCAACACAAGATCAACCGTCACACAGAAACCAGTCAGCAGGCACGCAGCTAAGGAACTTGAACTGAGTGACTGAAGGTGACAAACCCGATAAATCAGCGAGTGAAATGACACTTTGCACCGACACCTCGGAGTAACCAACTCACTACCCGGAGACCTGTGCATTTGGGGGAAATCGGTAAGTCACGGACACCACGTGCCCCGAAACGGTGACTGCCATTCCTTTTTTTTGTTTAATTAACCCAAACACAAAAGAAGCATAAACATCAGGCTGTGGGTGATTTCTTTCTTTTCTCTTTGGAAGCAGATCAAGAAACAAGAAGGGACATGACTTCATTATACACGGAGCACTCACCTATGGTTGTTGTTTTTTTTTTTCTTTCTAATCTTTGAAATAACAGTTGATCCATTAAGAGACTTGAAGGTGAAAAATGTCAAGCCTTTGACCTTTTCTTAATTCACACACATACTGAGCCAATGAAAACATACCCACACACCCACCCAGTCCATCTGCCTACAATTAGTACTTTCCGTGGACTCCGTGACCATTCTAGGGCAAGGTTTCTCACCCGAGGCACTGCGGACATTTTGGATCAGATAATTTTCTGTTGGTGGCAAGGGGATGGGGGAAGGGGAGATGTCTTGCGCATTTTTCAATATTTTAGCAGCCTCCCTGGCCTCCACCCACTGAATGCCAGTAGCACCCAACCATCAGCGGTGACAACCAAAGATGCCTCCGGACATGGCCAAATGTTTCCTGGAGGGCAAAACCGAGCCAGGTTGAAAACCGCTGTTCAACCAACAAGGACCTACGGTATAGCACAGGGAACTCTACTCGATATTATGGAACGACCTAAATGGGCACAGAATTTGAAAAAGAACAGATACGCGTATATGTATAGCTGAATCACTTTGCTCTACACATGAAACTGTCACAACATTGTTAACCAACTATATACTCCAATATAAAATAAAAAGTTTAAAAAAAGCGACTGTACATAAAAAAACTAGTAGAAAAAGATCAGCAAATGTCCTCCCATTATTTTCCTCTTTCAACATATGCTGACACATTTTATCTCTTGCACACTATAAACTTATCAATCCAGAATGTGTACACGCATTGCCCCTGTATCATTTGTTGCTGAGTCGTGGGCTTTGCTCAGCATCTTACTGAAATGCCAGAAGGCCAGGAGTGCTCTTGGAGGAAGACTCCCTGAAATTCAATGCAGAATTTTATGCCTTCGTCAAGAACCGTACGCCAAGATTACACTTTTTTAAAACAACCAGGGCCTATAAATGCCTCTAAGAGTCAGCAATATTTGCAGTTGGTGGACGGATCTCAAAACTGGTTTCAAACCAGACATTTAAAGATCATAATATTTGTACGAAGAGCTCTTTAAATGGAAAGAAGAGAGCTGGTTTTAGTTGGAAACCAATGAAGAAATAAGTCGTTTGTCTCTGCCTTTTGCTAAAGTAACTAACCTCTCTTAATGACGATGTATTTAGATTAACAACAGAAAGAGCGGAACTAGCCCTGGTATCGCCCTTACAAGATTTTACATTCTGAAAAGGCCATTAATCAGCAAACAATCTCTCAAGACAGCCTAAAGAAAATGTGTTCCAACTGCCTCATTCCCTTGTCTTGGTTATAATCCAAGAGTAAATCCTCCAAGTCTAAATCTTGCTACCCATAAAACTTCTTATCTGCCTTTACTCAGTAAAGGCCATCAACCAAATCTCTATCCACTGCTTTTCCCATGGAGGAATGAGGCTGTAAGTTTGTTCACTGAAAGGCACTAGGTAGGAAGAGAGACAAAGCAAGAAATCTGCCATAAATCTTCATCAGCCTTCTTGTGTAAAGCTGACATGGATTTAGACAAAGCTTTTCTTCGGGGTTTTCATAAACTTTATTATTTTCCCAGGAATAATTTATCCTAATTGGAAAAATGCATTTTAAAAGCTGTTGACAGTCGTACATGGGTTATTTCACATTCCACAGGAAGCTGACCAATGTAACACTTCTGTGGCATCGGCACACTATCGAGGGATTCTGTTTGCTTTCACAATTTGCTTCTAGGATATTTTATGGGTTTTGATTTAGCACCAGACGCACATTTGGTATGAATGGTATAATTTCTTTAAGAGGGTGTTTACAGAGAGATGAAAAGTAGATTAGTAGCATTTTTTAATCTTTATTTCCTGATGGGTTAATGACACGCATGGTGCAAACCCCACGATTTTATTGGGGCTGAAGAGAAATATATTTGACCTAGTCCATCTCAATCTAACTCGTGCTTTTGCTTTAAGCCCTCGATGAATAGCTTGCACTTTGTGATCTATTTAATACCTTGCCTTTCTTATTAAGGAAACCGCAACTAGGCCATGTTCAAGGTGGGCAGCTGGAAAGAATGTGGCTCATCGGAGAGGGCGGGTGTGTACCCAGCATCCTTGTCAAGGAACAGCAGGGCTCCCCACAAATGTGGAGTGTGGGAGGTCTGGGCCCCGAGTCTAACTCTTGACTAGGGGCCGTTTGAGCTTCTGTTAATGACAATTTTAACACCCTTCCTTTCTATAGGTCTCCCAGCAACCAATTCAACAGCTGTTTGGGGATCATACTGGCATCATAGATTCAGTTTAAGAGGGGTCTAAATACTTCCAAGTCACCTTCATGTAATTTCTAGAATAACCGATCCCGAATAATGAGCATCTTGTAGTTATAAATCAAGGAAATGAATGATTTGAATACTACTTGAATAAAGCGTGCTATTGTTTTCCCTCTCATCCCTCCGTTCAACGGAGAGACATCTATCAATATACCCTCTCTGCAAAAACGTGGTTGCTAATTTTCAGGTGACCTAACAGAAATTCACCCATGGAAACTACTGCACAGTGAAATGTCTTATGGGCCAGGCATTCACTCTATTCTTTCTATTTTCAGATGTTAAATACTACTTAAAAGCCACCTATTTAAGAAGTCTGAGGACAACTGGAGTTATATTTAGAGTGGGACCCAATAAATCAGGGCAGAGCACTTCTCTTCAGCTTGCCTAACTGTTCGCAGAGCGATTCATGGGGGTTTAACGATCGATTTTGTGGTCTCCAGGGCCAATATCAGCTCCCTTTATGAAAAAAGCCAAATTGACCATCACCACCAGGATACAAACCCTACAAGGAGCACTCCTTTTGCATTATTTTATTCAGTTCTCCACTCACTTTACAAGGAAGGTGCAATTGCTCCCATTTTACCGAGAGGCAAAGTGCTTGGCCAGAGTCGTGTAGCCAGCAAGGAGCTGAGACAGGCCTTGAAGGTGGCTCCACCCAAGCATTAGTCAGCGCTTTCCCCTCCAAGGGGAAGAGGAAGTCATCGCCCTGAGGCGGGGAGCTCTTGGCTCCCACTGCGAGGACGACGTGAATGGAACCACTGGCACTCCCATGCCAAACCAGACACGTGTTTGATAGGACACCAAAGCATTAAGGGCATCACCAGTCAATATTAGTACCTGTGACTAAGTATCCTTCCTGTATGTTAATCCCTCTCTGAGACAGACCAATATGCAAAACCCCATGCTTGATGCATTGCTTAGTCCTTAAAAATCGCACCTGTGCTGTCCAGTCAATCTGTTTCCTTCTCTAGCCTTTACCCATCAGCTGTTCTTTATTCTGCTGGCACTTTAAATGGCCAGAAAGCAGGCACTGAGCGGGGGCCTGGCCTTTGGAAGTGCCTTCGAGTACAGTAACAGAGCTGCACACCGGAGCGGTGGGTTCTGAAACAGCGGTTTTGTTTTTGTTTTTGTTTTTTAATTTTATACCTTATTTATTTATTTTTAAAAGAATTTTTTTGACGTGGACCATTTTTTAAAGTTTCTAGTGAATCTGTTACAGTGTTGCTTCTGTTTTATGTTTTGGGTTTTTGGCCACGAGGCACGTGGGATCTTAGCTCCCCGACCAGGATCGAACCTCCACCCTCTGCATCGGAAGGCGAAGTCTTAACCACTGGACCGCCAGGGAAGTCCCAACAGCAGATGTTTTATCGTTATCAGTGCCCAGGCTCCAGAGAGCATGGCAGGTGCTGCATCTGCAGTGGGCTTTGCAGATGGGGCCTTGCCAGCTATGGCTGTGACCTAGAGAATTAATTCCTTATATTCTCCGATTAGAGCAATGATTCTCTACAGCTCCCCTCCCCATAGTGTGTCCCCTATAGGGTCCTTCTCGATTTGCTTTGTCACCTTACATTAAAACGTCCTGAATCATCTGTCTTGTCCCCAGGACTTGGAGCCCCTCGAAAGCAGATACACTGCTCACTGTTGGGGACTGCGCCCCCCCCCGCCCCTCCCCTCTCCTATTTTGGTTTCTATCTTCTGAAAGTTCTCATCTGAATTCTTTAAACTTCACTGACTCGAGCTTTACAACGGCACTTGACCACTTTGATTCCCCATTGCATTTTGCTTCCATTACTGATTTATTTTCCCTTAGATTTCTAGCGCAAGTCAGAAAGGTGAAGAGGACACACTGCGGACTCTGGAGTCTCTGGCGAGCTATGTGGCCAGGAATATCTTTAATCACTCTGAGTTTACCATGATCCTCAATTTACTTCTAAGGAAAGAGTGGAGTCAGGAGAAGGGAGGGAAGGGAAGAAAGGGGAGGAAGGGAAAGAAGTAAAGGGAAGGAAGAAAAAAAACAGCAAGAAAGTCCATCTGTATGGTCATTGTGGGAACTGTAGAGACTGCGTTTCGTAAGCACCTGACATTTAACAACCATTTCTTAGTTGGCAGCCATTTTTGTGTTCCTGAGTCTAACCATGAATACTCCAGGGCCGAACGGAAGACACACCACATATTGGAGTAAGAGGAGATGTGTCTTGCATTGATTTTTTTGTCACCATGATGGTAACTGTGGGTGAATTTTCTTCTTATTGGTGAATATCATTGGAATTTTTATTTATACGGTGAATTCATATTACATTTAGTTCTTACTGGTGTTGGGATCAGCCTTCTAAAATATCTAATATTACAAGCAGCACTGAGATGAGGTCATCGGATCAACATTCACATCAGAGACAAGCCCTCTCCAAACCCCTCTCACCCACCAGGCTACCATTACTAAAATTACTGTGATGTGGCCACCTCTACCTTGGTTTCTGCAGACAGTTCTTTAACACAAATTTTGTCCTCCTTCCTTTTTCCCCCTCTCAAGCAAATGTCAGTGAGGAATAATGGACAAGTAGACAAGCACTCAAAAACCTGTTTTAAAGAGAAATGTATTGAATTTGGGCAAAATGATCAATGACTGACCACCATGCAGAGTATGATGAGGGCAACAGATACTGTAATTTGTAGGAAACTTAGATTTCTAACCATGCATGTAGGCCAGAGCATGAAGGTAGCAGGGAAAATCTTATGAGAG
Source organism: Kogia breviceps (assembly GCF_026419965.1). Taxonomy (NCBI): domain Eukaryota; kingdom Metazoa; phylum Chordata; class Mammalia; order Artiodactyla; family Physeteridae; genus Kogia; species Kogia breviceps. Next base: position 126,854,721 of record NC_081330.1, on the reverse strand, counting down.
TAAAAACTCAGAATCAAATCCCTTGGGCTCTTTTATAAAAATATCATAATTGAAAACAATCATTACCAAAAAGCATTCATTTACTGAGTTAATCAGTACATGGTTTGGGTGAGATATAACAAAAATCATGACAACTCAACAGACTTCCAGAACTTCCAGGAAGTTTAGGGTGCGGTTGAGATACTAAACAGACTGATTAAAGTCTCATTTCAAGCCGTGAGGGAGGTGAAGAGATAGTAGCATGCCATGAACACTTTCACCCACCAGATGGGAGACCAGCAGGCACTCTTCCTACATCTTCACAACTGTTAGACAAAGCCAGTATGTTTATCTCCATATTTCTCAAAGGAGAAATTGAGACCTAAAGAAGGCAAGAAACTACCGAAGTCCAGACTTATTGGAAGTAGCTGAGCTAGAATCTAAACTCTTTTCTGGAGCTAGAAGTCTTTTTGATCAGGCACAATAGGTATCTAATTATACTGTCCTTCAAACCACCAAAAGTACTATGGTAGGCACCTCTAAGATGGTCTCCGATGGTCTGTACCTGCTGGTATTCATGACTTGGTATCCACCTTCCCTTAAGTAACTTACCTCTAACTAACAGAATAGGGCAACATCGAGGGAAGTCACTTCCATGACTAGTCAAAAAAAGATTGTGATCTCCATCTCGTTAGCAGACTCTCTCCCTAGCTGGCTTTGATGAAGCAAGCTGGCATGTTGGAGAGGCCCACATGGCAAGAAATGGAGCGTGGCCTCTGGGCAACAGCCCGAAAGGAAATAAAGCCCTCACAGCCCTCAATGAACGGAATCCTGCCAACAACTACACGAGTGAGCTTGGAAGCATATTCTTCCCCAGTTGAGCCTCCAGATGAGACTTCAGCCTCAGTGGACACCTTGATCACAGCCTTGTGAGACCCCGAGCAGAGGACTCAGCTAAGGTATGCCTGGACTCCTGACCAGGAAAACCTGTGTGATAATGAATGTGTATAGTTTTAAGCCTCTAAGTTCTAGGGCAATTTGTTAAGCAGCAATTCATTCCTAATACAAGAGCCTCACAGAAAGGCCAAATAAAACCAATTGGCTTGACACATGTAGCTACCAGTTTGAGACCCACGGAATACAGTGATGCTATTTTTTCAAAGTGACAGAGAGCTGAACTCCTCCACTAGATCATACCCCCAAAATAGGCTAAAAACAATGCAGTGAACACATTGCCTCCTGGGCCTAATACCTTTGCTTAACTCCTGTGTCAAAAGTATAAAACAGAAAGGGTGCAACCATTAGGCAGAAAAACAATCAACGAATACAGAGATGTAATGAATTAATATAAATGAACAAAGAACAAGTACATACTGAACGATGGAAATTTTAGAAATCACTTTATTTAACCAGGCTGGAGTTACAGAGAATTCCAACCTACACTGAGATTTAAAACTAGAGGATGGCTGAGTCATCACCTAAGGAATCATTTTGGTAACCTAGCTGGTTAGGCTAGCTCTGTTTGGTTTAGCTTCATCAGCAGGGAGCAGTCCTTTGGATTAGAAAGTTTTCATCTTTTTCAGAGCTTTTATTTTTTAATAAATGAATAATCAAGACTCACATTCAAAAAATTTCTGGCCTGATTACATTTAGTAATATGAGAAATTAAGTAATTTCCCTTGGCTTTAAAAATTAGTCAAAGCTCATCTGGAATTGTTAAAATTCCTATTTATTTGATTTTGTTATTCTCTTCATCTATAGATTAGCCTTTATGCTCATTATCAGTTCCTTTGTATAACTATTAGAAGTGACAATTTATGTTTGACAATTTCCATACTAATGGGAAGCACAGCTCTAAACTTTATTATCAGAATGCAGAAATTTATAACTTTCAGGCTTCCCTGGTGGTGCAGTGGTCGAGAGTCTCTCCGGTTTTGAGGATGGCACTTTGTCTTGTGAGTTCATTCTCTGATGGAGCTCAGTTACTGATTTTCAGTTTGTTCAGCCTTTTTCTTGTTAAGAGGGCAGAAGTGATGGTTTCCAAGCTCTTTACATGCTGGAGTGGAAACCAGATGGTTCTGCTGTTAAAATATTTTAAATTTATGAACAAGTCACACTCTTCTCAACTAGAGACATCTATAAATCTAAAGATCTAGAAATCCAATTGTCCAAATGTGTTTCCATCACGGCACTCAAGTTCCTCACATTATCAACCATATCTTATTACATGAAACAAATCCGAAATAGGAAAACAATTGCTCCTTTTTCATAAGTACAAACATCACTGCAGTTCATTTTGAAAATGTATTTTAAGGAATCTAACTGGCAATTAACGATCTGAAATAGAAAAGAAAAAATTTCTCTCAAATCAAAAGGGGAGGGATGGGGAAGGAATTCTTTTCCTTCTTAGAACTGAAAGAAAAATATTTAGTTAGAATGCTCATTAAAAGAATCAATTCCAGGAACTTATAAGAAAGACTGTGATAAATGATATATTAGTTTTCTATTGCTGCATAACAAATTACAACGAATTTAGTGAATTAAAACAACACTTTTTATTATTTCACAGTTCTGGAGGTTTGAAATCTGGACAGGCTCTCTTGGGTTCTATGCTCAGGGTCTCACAAGGCTGAAATTAAAATGTTTCACAGCTGGGACTCTTATCTGAAGGCTCTGAGAAACAATTCACTTCCAAGATCATTCAGATTGTTGACCAAATTTAGTTCCTTGATGTTGTAGGACTGAGGTCTCCATTTCTTTTTGGCTGCCCAGCGAAGGGTTGCTCAGCTCCTACTGGCTGCTCTTCCATCCGTACACATGGCTCCTTCCATCTTCAAAGCCAGAAATGTTGCATCAAATCTCTCTCATGCTTTGAATCTCTCTGTCTTCCTCTTCTGCCACCAGCCAGAAAATGCTCTGCTTTTAAGGGCTTGTGGGACCAGATCATGCCCACCAGATAATTTCCCTATTTTAATAGGGAATAACATAATGTAGTCATGGGAGTAATATCTCATAACATCACAGGTTCCAGGGATTAGGGCAGGACAGCTTTCGGGGGGCATCCTAAAAATTCTGCCTACCACAAACGGATCTGCAGAGGGCTCTTAGGATGGAAAAAGTCAGAAATATTCAGCACATTGGAAATTTTTCTCAGAACTAGGCCAACTCAGTCTGCAGAAGAGAAGAAATGGGTAACAGGTTCTACATTTTTCAAAGGCCATGTGTAGACGAGATGGTATACATATAGTCACCCCACAAACAAGATTGGCTAGCTACTGTATGCCGAAGTATGTGTCAGATGTTGAAAAAGTAAAGATGAATAAGATCCATCTCTGGTCTCATGGAGCTCACAACCTGATGTCCAGAGAGGAGAAGCTGACACGAAAGCTTCTAAGGCGTCCCTGTCTGACAGACTTCTCTAGGATGATCCTATGTTCCTTCTCTCTATGATGAACTTACATATGATAACCGTCAAAGCTCCTTCCTATGAGATCCATCTCTGTAATGACCTACCATGATGTCCCTTTTTATGATGCCGTTATCTGTGACGGACCTCTCTATGATGCAGTCAATCTACGATGCCCTTGTCTATAGTGCCCCTTCTGTGGTATTCCTCTTCATTATGCCTATCTCCAGCAAGCCATCATCTAAGATGCCTATTTTAAAGAAGCCCCTGTCTGAGAAGCCATTCTCTTTTTTAAACTTTTTTTTTTTTTACAGTGGTAGAATATTCATAACACAAAATTTACCATTTACACCGTTTTAAAGTGTACAACTCAATGGCATTAAGTACATTCACAACACTGTATTACCATCACCACTATTGATTTCCATAAGTTTTTCATCCTCCCAAACTGAAACTCTGTACACATTAAATAACTACTCCTTATTCTGCCCTCCTCCAGCCCCTAGTAACCTCTATTCTCCTTTTCTTCATTTTATTTTAAAAATTTATTATGCTTCTTTAGAACGTCCCTCCCTCAGCTTTAATGAGGTACACTTGACAAATAAAATTGTATGTATTTAAAGTGTACAATATGATGATTTAACATATGTATACGTTGTGAAATGATTACTGCAATTAATTAACACATCCATCACCTCACATGGTGACCTTCTGTGCATGTGTCTGTGTGTGCGTGGTGATAATGCTTAAGAGCTACTCTCTTAGCAAATTTCAGATATATAATACAGTATTGTTAACTACAGTCACCATGTTGTACATTATATCCTCAGAACTTATTCATCTTAGAACTGAAAGTTTGTACCCTTTGACCAACATCTCCCCACCCCCCAACCCACCCCCTCTCCCCAACAACCACCATTCCACTCTGTTTCTATGAGTTTGACTTTTTTCTTTTTAGTTTCCACATACAAGTAATACCATCCAGTATTTGCCTTTGTCTGGCTTATTGGACTTAGAATAATGTCCTCCAGATTCATCCACGTTGTTACAAATAGCAGGATTTCCTTCTTTCTATGGTTGAAAAAGATTTCATTGTATGTATATATATATATGTATATATATATACACATATATATGTATACATATATATACACTACACACACACACACACACACACACACACACACACACACTACATCTTCATTATCTATTCATCTGTAGATGGACACTTAAGTTTCCTGTGTCTTGGTTGTTGCGAATAATGCAGCAATGAACATGGGAATGCAGATATCTCTTTGAGATGCTGATTTTACTTCCTTTGGATGTATATCCAGAAGTGGAATTACCGGATGATATGGTAGTTCTAGTTTTAATTTTTGAGGACTCTCCATATTGTTTTCCATAATGTCTGTACCAATTTACATTCCCACCAACACTGTACAGAGATTCCCCTTTCTACACATCGTCACTAACATGTCATCTCTGTGTAACATAAGGATACAGTTTCATTCTTTTGCACATGAATGTCCAGTTTTCCCAACACCATTAATTAAAGAGACTATGCCAATTGTGTGTTCTTGATGCTGTTGTCAAAGATCAGTTGATCATATATGTGTGGGTTTATTTCTGGGCTCTTGACTCTGTCCCATTGGTCTATGTGTCTGTTTTTATGCCAGTATCATACTATTTTGATAATTATAGCTTTGTAGTATAGTTTGAAACCAGGAAGTGTGATGCCTTCAGCTTTGTTCTTTCTCAAGGTTGCTTTGGCTATTCGGTCTTCTGTGGCTCCATACAAATTTTAGGATTTTTTTTTTCTATTTCTCTAAAAAATGCCCCTGAAATTTTATAGGAACTGCATTGAATCTGTAGACCACTTTGTGTAGTAGGGCCATTTTAACAATATTAATTCTTCCAGTCTAAGAACATGGGATATCTTTCCATTTGTGCCTTCGTCAATTCATTTAATCAGTGTTTAACAGTTTTCAGCACACAGGTCTTTCACCTCCTTGGTTAAATTTACTCCTAAGTATTCTATTGTTTTTGATGCGATTGTAAATGGGATTGTTTTCTTAATTTCTCTTGCAGATAGCTTGCTGCTAGTGTATAGAATCACAACTGAATTTTGTGTGTGGATTTGGTATCCTGCAACTTTAGTGAATTTATTAGTTCAAACAGTTTTTTGACCGAGTCTTTAGGATTTTCTTTATATACTTTTCCTCTCTCTAGTGTCCTTCTCTATGGCACTCTTATCAGTGGGATAAAATGTCCTTTAGGGGATGATATCCTTTTCCTAGAGGCATTTGAGTAGAGGCAAGATGGCCAGCAGTCATGGATACCACACAGGAGAATTCTGAGGTCACTTCTGACTAGGATAGGACGGCAAAGTCCATCTTTGCATAGTGGCTTTGAGCTGTTATTTCAGCATCTGTGATATATTTTCACTGACTCATCCAGACACTCTCCATATTGGTCCTTTCCTACGGCCAGTGGCACACTCCATGAAAAAATGACAGGGCACAGTTTGGTGTGCTGTGTTTGGTGAGGTAAATTTTTTTCTTTTTTTTTAAAACCTGTTTTTGCTTCTATTTAACCATAGCTTTTATAGTGGTTACTCTGAGCCAGGGACTGTTGTAAGCACTTTATAAACATGAACATATTAAATCCAGTTAATTCTGATTTTACAGATGAGGAATTGAGAACAGAGAAGAAACACATCCAAGTTAATATAGCTGGTAAGTGGAGAGGCTGGGATTCAGACCCAGGCAGTCTGGCTAAGAATCTACAGCCTCAAGCATTGAGTTGAAAGGTTAACAAATTTATGTTTGAAGATTGACCAGGTACAAAACAAAGATACAGTTCTTATGCTTATTAAGGAGTCAAATCAAGTCCAGAGAGGGAGAGAGGCATCCATTGATGGCGATTTTGACACAGAGAGTAGTACATGAATGTGAGTGAGGAAAATTTTGGGTGGGAGGGTAGGCAAGGGGCTAGATCATGAAGAAGAGACTTGTCAGGGCTATTGAAATTTGAAACCATGAAGGATCAGACTAGGACTGATCCACAACGAAGTTTCATATGAAGAGCAGTAGAATGAAGAAAATGTAGATAATTTAATAATTTGTTCATAAAGCTAAATTTATTTAATATAAATGACTCCTCTTTAAGATTACATCCTTATATTTTTTGATGGTAAAATGTCCATTTTTTGAATATTTTGTGCGTAAGAAGGTTTTTTTGTTATTGTTATGTCATTAGTGGCAAAATTTAAAGTCAACAATTCATATTAGTCCCCTGACATTAAAAAGAAAACAAGAATAAAATACCTAGGAATAAACCTACCTGAGGCAAAAGACCTACTCAGAAAACTATAAGACACTGATGAAAGAAATCAAAGATGACACAAACAGTTGGAAAGATATACCATATTCTTGGATTGGAAGAACCAATATTGTCAAAATGACTGTACTATCCAAGGCAATCTACAGATTCAATGCAATTCCTATCAAATTACCAGTGGCATTTTTCACAGAACTAGAACAAAAAAAAATTTAAATTCGTATGGAAACACAGAAGACCCCAAATAGCCAAAGCAACCTTCAGAAAGAAAAACGGAGCTGGAGGGATCAGGATCCATGACTTCAGACTATACTACAGATCTATAGTAATCAAAACAGTATGTTACTGGCACAAAAACAGAAATATTGATCAATGGAACAGGATAGAAAGCCCAGAAATAAACCCACACACCTACGGTCAATTAATCTATGACAAAGGAGGCAAGAATATACAATGGAGAAAAGACAGTCTCTTCAGTAAGTGGTGCTGGGAAAATTGGACAGCTACATGTAAAAGAATGAAATTAGAACATTCTCTAACACCACACACAAAAATAAACTCAAAATGGATTAAAGTTATAAATGTAAGACTGGATACTATAAATCTCTTAGAGGAAAACATAGGCGGAACACTCTTTGACATGAATAGCAGCAGTATCTTTTGGGATCCATCTCCTAGAGCAATGAAGATAAAAACAAAAATAAACAAATGGAACCTAATGAATCTTAAAAGCTTTTGCACAGCAAAGGAAACCATAAACAAAACAAAAAGACAACCTACAGAATAGGAGAAAATACTTGCAAATGATGTGACAGACAAGGGATTAATATCCAAAATATACAAACAGCTCATGAAGCTTAATATCAAAAAAACCCCCAAACAACGCAATCAAAAAATGGGCAGAAGACCTAAACAGACATTTCTCCAAAGAAGACATACAGATGGCCAAAACGCACATGAAAAGATGCTCAACATCAATAATTATTAGGGAGATGCAAATCAAAACTACAATGAGGTATCACCTCACACCAGTCAGAATGGTCATCATTAAAAACTCTATAAATAATAAATGCTGGAGAGGGAGTGGAGAAAAAGGAACCCTCCTATACTGTTGGTGGGAATGTAAATTGCTGCAGCCACTATGGAGAACAGTACGGAGGCTCCTTAAATAACTAAAAACAGAGCTACCATATCATCCTGTAATTCTACTCCTGGGCACATAAACGGAGAAAACCGTAATTCGAAAAGATACATGCACTCCAATGTTCACTGCAGCACTCTTTACAATAGAGATTTATACATTATAAATATTTATAATTTTTAATAAATTTATACATTTATAAAATGTATAAATTTATTCATTAATAGGCAAGACATGTAAGCAACCTAAATGTCCATCGACAGATGAATGGATAAAGAAGATGTGGTATATTTCTACAATGGAATATTACTCAGCCATAAAAAAGAATGAAATAATGCCATTTGCAGCAGCATGGATGGACCTTGAGATTATCACACTAAGTGAAGTAAGTGAGACAGAGAAAGACAGAGACAGTTTTGACAGAGGAAATGGGGGTGAGGGGCAGGTTACAGTGGGGATGGATAATTCTCATTTATCTTTAGGCAACTAAACTTGAGTGACCACACAGAAAAAATATATTTTGGCTCCTTACATGCATGTAGTTGCATTCTGCAGGTTGTTAGGTTGCCATATCTTTTAAGACACATGGGGAAGAGGAGTGACATAAAGAAATTAAGTAATTTAAGCCATAGCTCTGAAGCAAAAATCCTGGCAACTCCAAAATTACTCATTTGTCGCAGTGAAAAAATCAGCCATCAGCTTTTTTACCACCCTCTCTCTTTCAGTTATGTGAAACTAGATAAACATCAGCAACCTAAAAATCTCCTCCCTGAGCATCTCTATGAGGGATCAAAGTAATGACCAGGGATGCATGTCTCCGTCAGCAAGTCAAGTCATTCCAGTCCTGTTATGCCTGTTCCAGAGTTGGGAGGACATCTGAGACTGGATTTTATGCCCTTTCCAGAGTATGTGTGGCAAAGAACACAGGCCTCCCAGCCGCCAGCCTGATCTGCTCTAGGAGAACTCATGTCGGAAGCATGCCCAAGTCCCCCTTGAACCAATGTGGAGAGTTAATCACAAGCCAGGGCACTGTCAGTTGAACGTTCACCTGTGATGAACTGGTAAAGCCAGTCTCCCTGCATGCCTCCCTTCAGACTACACGATTTCAGTGAGAAGGTGGTCTTTACGATCTGAAGGCCTGGAAACATTAAAAAATAAAAACCTGAATTGGCCTATTCCTGGAGACTAGTGCTGAGCCTACTGGGATAACATCAATCTGCAGGTTTCCACCAGCACTGAAGACATATTTCATCCTATAATTGAAAAACAGACTTGATTTAGATTCCATTGTGTCAGAGCTTACACTTGGGTCTCTTAGTGGAGAGGTCTGGGCAGTAGGGAGACAGTCTCATTCTGAAAAAAAGACACTCCATAGACACTTGTGGAGAATGCTGCAAAAATGGAGCCAGGGTGATGTTTGAAAAAAGGATTCTGAGACCTCTTGGTAGATTCTGGGGTTAGATTGAGGGATGTGAGGCATGGAGAGCCCAGACACGAAAGAGAGCAAGTAGTGGCCTCCCATCCCGGAACTAGCATCTGCGGAGCCCCACTGCAGGCTAGGCACTTGACGTATGAGTTCACTGAATCCTCCCAGTGTCCCTGAGACCGGTTACCATTACCTCTATTTGAAAGAAGTGTAAAGAAAGTCCAGAGAGAAGGGTAACAGAGCTGGCAAATGACTCAGTGATGATTTGAATTGGAACCCAAGTCTGTCTTGCTCTGAGATCATATTGTCTCCTGTGCTTCACAAGGAACCTCGTTCCTTCCCTCTGAGCAGATGCCTATTGTCCTACGGGCTGAGTTTGGAAAGTTGTGATGTTTTTGCCAGAAGGACAAAGCAACATGACCCAAGATCACATGTTATCAACTCAGGCATTTTCCTATGGAATTTATGTTATGAACTGGTAGCATCCTTTTCCTCATTTTCTCAGGGAATGCCTGGAAATCACACGTCTCTGCTCAGGGCTACTTTAGGAAACCCAAATGAAAATGGGAAGCCCTCAGAGCCTAGCAAATTCTGGGCAATTACCCCTCTCATGCAGAGGTGGGCCTACTTTTCCTGAAAAGGGTTGGTGAGTTGATGTTTTAGGCTTTATGAGTCAGTCTCTGTCGCAACTACACAAACTGTACTGTTGCAGCCCCAAAGCTGCCATGGACGATACATCAATGAACAAGTGTGCCTATGTGTCAATCAAACTATTCATGAATTTCATATAGTTTTCCGTTGTCACAAAATATTATTCTTCTTTTGAACTTTTTTTGAATTAAAAAAATGTAAAAACCATTCTTAGCTCGTGGGCCGTACAAAAACAGGTAGAGACCTGGATTTGGCCTGTGGGCCATAGTTTGCCAATACCTGCTGTAGAGGATCATACTTTATTGTTTCATGTATGTTCCATAGTTTACTTCTGGAAAATTTACAACAGTAGAACAGAAGATCTGTTTACAACTAATTAACGAAAACTACTAAGTGTAACTAGGCATTTTAAATCATAGTAACACCGTATATGTATAATAGATTCACTTTGCTGCATACCTGAAACTAACACAACATTGAAAATCAACTATACTCCAATAAAAATTTTTTAAAAATCCTAGTAACACCAATTTTGGGTTTCTAGAGTGTCTCACAGAAAATGAGGTTCTGTATGACTTAAAAAAAATTATTTCCTTAGGTTTTTTTAAATCCAAAATTGGGATTTATTATTATTATTTATTTTATTGGAGTATAGTTGATTTACAATGTTGTGTTAGTTTCAGGTGTACAGCAAAGTAATTCAGTTATACATACATCCATTCTTTTTTAGATTCTTTTCCTATATAGGTTATTATAGAATATTGAGTAGAGTTCCCTGTGTGTATGATTTTTTTAAAAGCTATTTTTTACTTGAAATGTTCATTGAGGTAAATATAGATTCACATGCAGTTGTAAGAAACAACACAAAGAAACTCTTTGTACCATTTGCCTAATTTCCTCTTACGGTAATAGTTTGTAAAACGATAGTGTAATATCACAAGGAGGATACTGACATTGATATAATCTACTGATCTCATTCAGATTTCCCTTGTTTTACTTGTGTTGGTATGCGTATTTAGTTCTATGCAATTTTATCAAATGTACACATTTGTATATCTGCCACCAGGATCAAGATGCAGAATAGTACCATCGCCACAAGGATTCCTTGTGTTACCCTTTTGTAACTACATACACCTCCCTCCATCCCTAACCCCTGGCGACCACGAATGGGCTCTTCATTTCTGAAATTTTGTCCTTTAAAGACCGTTATATAAATAGAATCATACCGTATATAACCTTTGGGGACTGGCTTTTTTTTTTTGACTCAGAATAATTCCCTAGAGATTCATCCAGGTTGTTGAATGTATCAGTAGTTCATTCCTTTTTACTGTTGTGTAGTATCCCATGGTGTAGATGTACCATAGCTCCTTTAATGCTCTACCTGTTGAAGGACACTTGGGTTCGCTCCAGGTTCAGGCTAACATGAATAAAGTTTCTACGAATGTTTGTGTACAGCTTTTTAAGCGAACATTTCATTTCTCTGGAATAAATGTCCAAGAGTGCAATTTCTGGGCTATATGGTAATTTCACACTATTACTCTTTAAAAATTCCCTTTGAGCATGTTTCAAAATAAGCTTTTTTAACATCATACCAAAAATACTCAATAACAAATGACGGCATGGTAAAGGTCCTTTAAAAATTTCCTGCCGCCTTGCATTCCCATTTTATAGACCCAGGAACTCCAGACTAGCGGACTAAACTGACCCCAGAAAGTCACAAGTTACAGAATGGTCAGTGCAGGGTAAGCCAGGGGAAGAAATCGCTTCTGTCTCGCCATTTAACGATCTCTTCCTATCACATTGAATCAGTGAAATTACAACAGGAAACGACCAAAGATGGGGTGTTTCTCATCACAGAAGGACATGATTTTCTTGGCCCTTGGGGATGTTGTGAGCTCACATCCAACCATCCGCTCTTGACACGGCCCCAATCAATGGGGTCTCGTGTGGCTTCTCCACTCAAAACTTGAAACTGCCTCACAGTGTGGGCGAGTGATCAGGGACAGCAAAGTGTGAACATGACAACAGTGTTTAATAATTCTCCCGGGTGTGTGTGGAAACTGGAAACTCGAATGCTCTGTGACCACAGCGAACAAACCCTTTTCATCAGGCCCCCAGGGGTTAGGCAGCTGCATGGTTAACAAGTTGATTCTACTGATTAGAGAAGGTTGAACTAGTTTGGATAAGTTAACAATTCCTCCAATCTAAAGCCTTACCGCACAAGTTCTGAGGTCCTGAACGGTCCAAAGAAGAATTTATTTCATTTCTACATGAGTTGGGACAATTGGATTTTTCACTCCAATAGCCATGACCAGAACTGCAGATTCCCTACATTTTTCACCCTCTCCTCAGAATCTAGGAGGCATTGCAACAGTGTGTCCGTATCTTAAACTGGTTCTCCTCAAAATAGGGTCTTTGGACCAGCAGCATCACCTGCAAACTTGTTAGGAATGCAGACTCTCAGGCCCCGCCCCAAGACCGGTAGAATCAGAGTTGCTGCCGGTGAAGCCCAGCCATCTGCTTCTTTACTTAGAGCTTGCCTGGAGATGCTGAAGCTCACTAAAGCTTGAACAGTGGTACAACTACTTCAAAAGTATATTTCAGGGGCTTCCCTGGTGGCGCAGTGGTGGAGAGTCCGCCTGCCGATGCAGGGGACGCGGGTTCGTGCCCCGGTCCGGGAGGATCCCACGTGCCGCGGAGCGGCTGGGCCCGTGAGCCGTGGCCGCCGAGCCTGTGCGTCCGGAGCCTGTGCTCCGCGACGGGAGAGGCCGCAGAGGTGAGAGGCCCGCGTATCGCAAAAAACCCCCCAAAAACAAACAAAAAAAACTATATTTCAAGTAGACAACGGAAACGGAAGCCATAGCTTGCAAATAAGTTTAACAAAAAAACCAGCCAACAAAACAATTTCAGTCCTTTTCTGTCAATTACAGAGTCTTTACGAGGTCAATTATTGACATAAGCCAGAGTTATTTCTGACACTCAACCGATCATAGCTCTCTTCACACGTGCTGTTACATACGTTATGTTTCTAATGAAAATGTTCAGTTTGTGCTTCTACTTAGCACCTATTTAACATTCTTTATCAAACTGTAATTTCCTTGAGGGCCGGAAACGTGTCTCCATAGCCTAATAAAGTGGTGCCTACTAAATGGTTGTTGAACAAATGAATGGTTTGTGCTTTATCTTATATAGTGGTTTCATCCTCCACTGAACAGTGCACTTGAAAGCTGTAGAGGATTCTGGAATCGAGAAAACACTCTGACTATCCTTAAGTATCCAGCAGATTTCCCTGAACACAAAGGACTTGCAGAAATTGTTGAATAAACAACAACAACCAATGAAATCACATCTTTGGTGTTACTGCACTGACTCCAAATAATTTTACTGGGGACTTGATTTCCATGTGCATGTGGGAAAAACTCATTTCATAGGTGCCATCTGGAACACTGTTTAAAAAATATTATTACCTACAAAATGGAACTTGAGAGCGTGTCTGGGAAGGCTCGTGAGTAAACGAAGGTGCCCCGTGACAGAGGTACCTTCTTTCAGAAGGGTCACTCATGGAACAATAAAGCTGGCGGGCCCCAGCTTCTGCTTCTACAGTTTTTCTAGTTAAGAAACCAAATTACACAGTCTTACCAGATGATCCAAATTCTGGCATTAAGGTAGGGATGTCTCAAGCTCTTTGTTTGAAGTTGAACTTCTGGACTGTTCTGCCTGTTGGTTATTCGGTAAGAGTGAGAGTAACTGATATGACCACAGAAAGGTATTACGACAAATAAGCACTCTTGAAGCATCAGCTATGTGTAAAGGAAAACACATGTATACTTAAGGATCTGAGATCCCTTAGCAAGGAAGATCTGTGCCCTTGAATTTTCATACGGCTCATCGGAAGGATGGGAAATTCTAAGTGTTCTCCTCAGTGCTCTTTGTTATATAACACTACAAGAGGGATACAAATTTTGTAAACTACCTTTCAGTAAAACAAGTAAATAAATCATTCATCTGTGCCTTGGCATCTAAGAGGAGGAAAAAGTGAAATTAAGCGTTTACGATAAGAAGACTTCAGCAATGAAGTACTTTGGAAATCTACAATTATTAATAATCGTAGGATGACTTCAACATGTTTTTCTTTCCCATCCAAAGAACATTTCCTTGAGAGTGACGGGAAGGGGAAATGGCTACAGATATTCATTTCCTTCATTCAATATTGCTGCCGTCTTTGCATATTTATAGGAACAGGATTTTGTTGTTGATTAGGGTGCTTGCCCTCTTGAAATGGATCTTCAGGACACGTAGATTTCTAAAAGGGCTAACGCGTTGCTGATCCAAGAGGAAATACAAAACCAGTCCGGGTAAAAGATCACCTTCCAAACAAATTTTAACTTTGTACTTAGCTTGTTCAAGTATTTCACAGAGAATTTGTCACCAGGCAAAACTCTTAAAAACTAGTTTTGAGCCAACATGTGTTACAACAGTTGTTAGCAATCCCTGAATATTTTCATAGCGTTCGTTCAAATACACTGAGTAAGGCTGGATATACAAAGCGTCAGGCTGATCTAGTCTCAGAAAGATTCTGTAAAGTTAAAAAGCTGTCCATTGTGAACTGAATGGACAGGGTGGTAGAAAATGAATGTCCACCTTCAACTCTGGCAGGTCACTGTCTCAACATGCTATCAAGCCTTTTCATCAGTTACATTAACAAAGAGATCCTAAGTCCCGCCTAAGTCCATGGACCTCTGAAGGAAGTCTGAACAATTCTGAGTGATTTGGAGTAAAAGTACTAACCAACAAAGTCAAAAGCTTCTTAGCGGGCACCCTCTCCCCCAGAGAAATTTGTTCTCCTAACCTCTATGCCATTCTGCACTTCCTAACAGGGCACTGACAACTAGTGATGGTTCTTCAATGTGGGTTCTTCTATTCTGTATCTTTCCTTAGCTGGGATGGGAAGCAACACATATGTATTCGTTTTATTTTGGTTTATTTATAGGGGAATAATTTGCATCATATGCACATCTCTGTGTGTGTGTGTGTGTGTGTGTGTGAGGGGGGGAGGGGGGAAGGGGGGAGGGAGGAAAGGAATACTCAGAAATATTGAAAAAGTTTGAAGACCATTCATCTAGTCTTTTCAACTAATTAAATGAAGTTAATTTGAACTCTGATTTATCTCCCTTCTCACATCCCTCTATCTGTGACTTACAGAACACTATATTCTTCTTCTTAAACACTCCATTATAGTTGTTACATTTACTCCATGCAATGGCCTCCAATTTCTCCATCCCATTCTTCCTGTCTCCCCAGTCATGAGGCAGTGGGCGTGTTTTTTCCCACCCCTAACTGCTTCCCTTTGGTACACACTCATTTCCTCCCTTCCATTTTCTCAAATTCACTATTTGGAACCCAGAAAGAAGAAGAAACAAATAGAAATCATTACAACCTAATATTTCCACATCTGTTCTGTCTGGTCTCTCAGAGCTCCTAATTAGTCTTGTCTTAATTCCTTGGCAAATTTCAGGCACTTTCACAATCTTCAAATTATCATCTTCCAATATTCTCACTTGGGAATTCCATGGAAACCTCCTGCCTCCATGCAATCCTAGGATTTGATTAAGAGCCATATTCTATGGAATGCCATGAGAGCTCTCACCTATCTGGCCTATTCTGTAACATTCTACAAGTTACAGGACCCAGTATGTACAGACATGTCCTCCCAAGCCTTTGCAATCAGTGGGCTAGGGAGAGCCATCATAGTATTCATTAAACCTGTTACCAGTCTTTTTTCAAATCTGGGATCATAATTGATGGGTTTTATTTATCCCATCGGTAGAGCCTTTGTTTCATGGATCTCATTTTCTTGAGCAGTCCCAGTGGCTTCAAACCCTTACTTGCCATAAAAGATGAAATTGCCCACCAAGAGGCCCTGGAATACAGCCAGTCTGTTGGAATTTTTTTTTTTTTTTTTTTTTTTTTGTGATACGCGGGCCTCTCACTGTTGTGGCCTCTCCCGTTGCGGAGCACAGGCTCCGGACGCGCAGGCTCAGCGGCCATGGCTCACGGACCCAGCCGCTCGGCGGCATGTGGGATCTTCCCGGACCGGGGCACGAACCCGCGTCCCCCTGCATCGGCAGGCGGACTCCCAACCACTGCGCCACCAGGGAAGCCCTAGTCTGTTGGAATTTAAGTGACGGTCCTTGCTGCCCTGAAGCTTATCTGTGCTGGACAGGAGCATAGCCTGGAGGGCAAATAGATTGCCTGGCACACGTCAGGGTAACGTAAGTATGCAGGGGAGGAAACAGCGAACCCTTGCGGGGCAAACTCAACTGGGCAAATCCACAAAGCCATGGTCAGTAAGCATAAACCAGTAGGTCGGCTGTCCCATATTCAGTAAATGAAAACGTGACGTTTCTTTTGACCTCATGTGCTGATGTAAAGCTACGGTGCACACAACCCCCAAAGACAACGCATTCCACAGCAGGCCAGGGTCCTTGAGTCATAACGTCATCCTTGAAAAAGGTCAGGAAGGTAGAAAGTATGATCTTTACAATTTTCGTGTACCTAAAGTGTCCATGATCTATTAAACAAATGTAAAGAGTGATGGTTTCAGGGAACCACTAAAAGAGTCTTTAAAAATAGTCAGTTGATTCCAGTGATTTACGTCATCAAGAAACAGACCATCTTAAGTAACACATGGGCAATAAAAGCGAGCAGATGTTTGCATTCTAACCAGGGCACTAATGGAGGTGCTATGGCACGGTATCAAAGTAAAGTTTGCCATCTTCAGAACTGCCCACCGAAGGTTTAAATACAGCTGCGTAACTTTGACTCAACGACCGGTAAGCTTTCTGGGCCCACTATGAACATCATGCCCTGCTGCAGGTAAGAATGAATAATTCACCATTAACATGCTATGTCAAACTCATTTCCTGAAATGGACCTTGAAGCGTGTGATTGACTGTAAGATCCGAACGTGCCATAAAGACAATTCCTCGGGTTGCTGAATTACAAACATAAGTTATTATGAGCGAAGCACAGTAAAAATAAACGAGCGAGTCCAAACCCACAAGAGACTGGATTTGGAATTTCACGCGCAGGCTCTCTTAAGCCTCGCAGTTAGGGAGTCAAGCATCGGGTACTTGGGTAAAGCTTGATAGTGGAAATGGATTCAGAAAAGACACCCTCTCCCTCCCGCTCCCCTTCAGAAATTGAAAGCGTTCAATAAATATTAAGCCAGGTTCTCCTGGCTCAGTAAATGACTCCTGGGAGTATGGAAGGCATTTGGAGGATTAACTCTTTAGGCTAGCAGGCTAGAATAATTCTAGGGCCACTGCCCTAGAATAATCCTTTATTAAATCAGGAATAGCCAATCAGCTCTGGAGCACCTCAGAGCTAAGGACATTTAAAAAGCAAACTGCGGGGACTTCCCTGGTGGTCCAGTGGTTAAGAATCCATCCTGCAATGCAGGGGACGCCGGTTCAATCCCTGGTCAGGGAACTCAGATCCCACATGCCGCGGGGCAACTGAGCCGGCACGCCACAACCAGAGAGCCCTCCTGCCGCAACTACAGAGGCCACGTGCCCTGGACCCTGCGTGCCGCAACTAAGAGCCTGCGCGCCGCAATGAAAGATCCCGCGGGCTGCAACTAAGACCCGACCCGACACAGCCAATAAATAAATAAATAAAGCAAACTGCGTTCCCACTGCTATTACAGAAGACGACTAATTACGAAAACCAGACAAGCCCTGCCATTTCTAGGAGTCAGTTTCACCGGGATGAACCCCGCCAGGACATTACTCCGCAGCCGGTCTCTGGCACCTGCCCCTTGGCTGGCCGTCTTGTCACGTGGAACAATAGTGCCCCTTTCACCTGATTCCTGCTGTCTTCCATCACTTGCCCACTTTCATTTCTGTGCCATCTAATCCTCTTTTTTATCAAGACACCTAGAGAACAATGTCTTCTCAGCCCCACCAACTCAAGCACAAGGACCGTTTTTGTCTCTTCTCATATTTCTTGATTTTTTAATGTTACCTTTACCTCCTCATTTCTCACTTACTTCTGTAGTTGGCTTTTCCTGCCCATTGGCTTTAACTTTGCAAGCATTTCCCGTGAAGTTTCATTCTCACCCTTTCTTTTGTGTTTTGTTTTCTCTTTCTCTCCCTCTCCCTCTCTCTCTTCTTTTTGGTCCCCAGTATTTTCTAGCAATTTGTGGCTTGCCCCTTCTTTTCTTGATATCTTTGACTTCCACCTGCTTGTTTGCTAGGCTTTTGTTTATAGGTGGAGGGTGGACTTGGCTGGGGAGGAGAGAGTAGATTTTTGTTGCTTCGAGAATTCCTTTCCTCTATCGTCTCCTGCTACTCTTTTCTTTCCTATACTCTTTTTTCTTTTCCTTTCTTTGTTTTACCCCTGACCTCTTTGGACTTCCACATAACTTTTTTTTTTTTTTTGGCGGTATGCGGGCCTCTCACTGTTGTGGCCTCTCCCGTTGCGGAGCACAGGCTCCGGACGCGCAGGCCCAGCGGCCATGGCTCACGGGCTCAGTTGCTCCGCGGCATGTGGGATCCTCCTGGACCAGGGCACGAACCCGTGTCTCCTGCATCGGCAGGCGGATTCTCAACCACTGCGCCACCAGGGAAGCCCCTCCACATAACTTTTAAATCATCATATTTGGTCTTTAAAAAAAAGTGACCTTTTCTTTTCTTATGTTTCATTCGACTTAAAAAAAAAATCAGTCAACAATGGCTACAGCTTATCCAAACTTTCAAAGGGAAACATACATTTGTATACATGTAACATACATAGATACATACACAGATACAAAGAGTGTCAGCTATATCATCCATAGTGACTCTAATAGATAAAACAAGAACTGGGTGTACTAACAGTAGTATGTGGAAATATTCTACAGGAACTATATAAGCCCTGAAAAGACCCTGGAAGCAGCAATAAAAATTAATTTTATGATAAATATATTTTGGCACAGAACAATATTCACGTTTCATTGGAATTACCAGTGTTATATATTGACATCTAAAGTTAACTGTGAAACTCCTGATCAACAGCAGTAAGTTATATACAACACACACACACACACACACACACACACACACACACACACACAACTGTTCTTTTCCCCACATAAGGCAGGTCATTTAAAAATAAACTTTTGTATAATCTAAAACTCACATATTGACTTATGCTACCAAAATACAGCCCGGAGTAAGCAGAGAAACAAATAAATCAAATGGACAAGTATATATAAAATAGACTGCTTCAGAGATAACACGGGACAGATTTTATTCACGAATTTATGACCTACAATCTGTTGGCGGAGACCTTCCTCCTCCCCAGTTTCAGTCTTCCTGAGCAGGATAAACAGATCAGAAGGCCTGATGGTGTGCAAAGCTCACATCTTTATCTTTGCAAGAACTTTATTTGGGGGCCTGGAAACAGAAGTTCTCACTATTTTTCATTCACTGTAATGTCTGATGTGCTTTCTCTTTGCTGCAACCTTCACTTTGGATCATTCTACCAGGTCCCCTCTTTATCTTTGAACTAGTGGCAAATGATTTACTATCGGCAGGTCCCTACATTCACAGACAAAGTGAACTCTCTCCGGTTTGACACTGTCTAGCTCCTGCTATTGCATTGTGACTACTCAAACATCCAGACTTGGAGCAGCTACTATTGCACATGCTAATTAGAAATTTCTCCTGAGTGCTCCGGCTTTGAACTCAGCAAAACTAAAGCCACGTGGGTCTTTATGAAGTGAAAAGGCAGCTCCTCTGGGAGATACAATTCGGATTTCGAATCGCCTTTTTACCTTGCTCTTATACCTTGAAATGCGTTTGCATCAAAACGGACCACACAGAGAAAAAATTATAAAGGCAGAGAAGGTGGTGGAAAGAGGAAGGTCTTAAAAGCATGCCTAAGACTTCTAATTCAGATAACAGCTTCCACTCCACTTCCTTCTCCACTCCTCCCACACACCCAAATCCCTGCCCGGGTGTATACCGTAAACTCTCAAAGATCCAGATGGAGAACCAAGCACAACTTGGTTATCCGAAAAGTCATACAAATGTGTCACATTCTTCTACCCAAACCGGTGAAATAATGAAATAAAATGCCTCCCACCCATTTTTCTGTATGAAAATAAGTGTTTCTCGCATGGAAAAATAACCGAATGGGGTCTGCATGGGACATTTAATCTTTCTGATAATTCAGTGAGAGATAAATGTGGCTATAAAGAGACAATAGTGGGTCAAGAACAGAGGGAAAGAAGGGAACCAGGCAACGGGGAGTACTTTTCGTAGTGACTAGGATCCTACAATGCCAGAACACCTGCAGAGAGGGACGCTGATACCTGGTTTCCACGGGGGACTTAACCCCTTCTGCCGTTTCACCTGCTCATTGCAGCGTTTTCCTAACCCGATGGCTGCAGCTTTCACTGTCTAATGGCTCCCTTTAATGAGGGAATATTTGGAAGCCAGAATGGAATTCGCTGAGGTCACTCAAGGGCAGCGGAATTACATATGTCGTATAAAATGCTCGCGCTAAACCGATGCTAGAAAAACAGAATGGGAAAGCCTTCACCCAAACCCTCCAGGGAGTAGGCAGTTAATCGACTGTGATCATCTGTTAGGGCAGACTCTCGGGTTACATTTTCCTAAATCCTATAGTCCTCTTACAAGTGATAAGGGATCTCAGCTGAGAAAAGCCATGTAGCTTATTCCTATATGGGATCCCTTAATCCAGGCTGAGAGAGAGGAGGAGAGGGGGTTGGAATGAAATAGAAGGAATTCACTGGCCAGCTGAAGCCAATAGCTGCCCTGTTCATTATCAACAAGGCGAAACTTCACTAAGGTAAACTTACAGAGTGTTGAGATCTCAGCTGTCAAGTCTCACACCCCGCCCCACCCCCTCGGAAGTGCTTGAAAATAGCCACTCTTCCTCCAGGCTTCGCTGCTGGTCAATTTTGCAATAATAATAGTAACTCATGTAGGTAGGACCTTCGACCATATCTGAAGTTATGCTGATTGTCCCAACAACCCTGTGAGTGGATGTCTACCGCCTCATCTGCTTTGTTTTTCTCTTCTGGCCACGCTGCACGGCTTGCGGGATCTTAGTTCCCTGACCAAGGATCGAACCTGTACCCCCTGAAGTGGAAGCGGGGAGTCCCAACCACTGGACCTCCAGGGGATCCCCCTCATTTTAAAGATGGGAGAACTGAGCTTCAGAGAAACGTAGCATCACAAAGCTAGTAAATGGATGAGTGAGGACTTGAACCCACGGCAAGACTTTCGGCCCCAAAGCTTGTGTATCTTCCACTCCATCAGGCTACAAACGATTCCTCTCTCTACTGTCAAACCAGGTCAACTTTCATGGTTCCCTACATCATGAATGACACTACTATCCCTCTAGTTACCTGGACCAAACTCCTGGGAGTCTGCCTTGATGCTTCCTGGTCCCTCATCATCGCTCATGTCCCATTCATTACCCACTGCTGTCTATTTCACCTGTGAAATGTAACTGAAATCCACCCACTGCTCTTCCTCTCTACCTCCACGATGTTAGCACAAGTAGACATCATCTTTCCCCGGACTCCTCTTTTAGGCTCACCCACATTCACTCTGATGCCCTCCGATCTAGTCTCCAGGATGCTGCCAATGTGGTGTTTCTGAAAGACAAATGTCATCCCTTGTTGAAAACTCCCTGATACGGTCTGGCCGTTTCCTACCCCTCCAAACACTGACTCACATCGCTTCCTACTACCTCTCAGTTGAAGCACCCCTTTCTTGGGGAAGCTTTCTCTGACTTCCCTTGATTATCTAAATCCTCCCAGTACAATCTCATGGCAACATATAACTATACAGCTTTTATTCTAAGCAGACTTTTACTCTTGTTTGCATGATATGTCATCAACGCTTGTCTCCTACACTAGACTGTCATGTACTTGAGGGCAGGCACCGCTTCGGTCTTAGCATGTAGGGTGATGCCTGGTTCAAAGCAGGAACTTGATAAATATTGTTGAGTGAATGTTGAGCTTCTCCTTTTTTTCTCTTTTCCTGCTTTCTTTCCATTCCTATATCCTCATCTCTATCCCATTCCTTGTCCCACCTTCACAGGCTCTTGCTTTCTTGCTTCATCTTAATGGGAAAGAAACGCACGCCAAAGCAGTAAATACGGCAACGACAATTGTTGCTCTCTCTAGAGCCATTAATTTCTACTAAAACACTCTTGACACCTTAAAAGACAATTAAATCATTCTATAATGCTGAGATTTTAGGCATCCCTGTGGGATGGGGGAGATACACTCTATTTCCTGAGTTCTCGGGGGAAATGCTTTCCACTTTAACAAGGCTGACATTGGGATGTATCTTACACTTGTTGCTGCCCAGGGGGCAGTCATGATACAACTGTCATTGCCCACCCATGAACCTTCTCGGTCATAGAAGTTCATATTTTTGTCACTTCTATTGAGTTCTAGGCATTATTTGAAACAAGCCCCCCACATTACGAGAAGAGAAGTCACAGGCTTGGCAAAGCCTCTCAAAGAAATGAAAAGGAGGAAGGGTTTCCCCCAGGCCAGAAAGAGATCCTCTTAGGGCTCAGGTGGGACTAGAGGAAAGTCATCTGGACAGATACCGAGGAGATCAATGGAACCCACCAAGAGTGCTGACTCTTAACACATTTGTGGAAATGTGTCAGAAGGGCTAAAGAACTAGCGCACTGACAAGTGCAGTCACTTGGTGGATATTCCGGGGGGTATGAAGGGATAACTGCATTCCCAGGTAGGACCATCTGAAGAAGGAAGATAGTTCTGGTTGTTACCTTTTGGTAGAGACTCAGAGACAGTAGAGAAGCTCTATAAAAAGAAATGCTGTATTTTGGCACAGAACATGATGGCATCGTGCAGAAAAGCACACACATGACAACTCCAAATGAAAAGTGATTTCGCAAAGTTGGAATCTTGAAAAGTTTATCCTGACTATATTTTCCATTTTATGTACGCACAGGAGGAATACATGATTTTTGTAAAACATTGCTCTAAATAAGCCTAGAAGAATTCTTTCAATAAGAGCAGCATAAAATGTTTCAATGATAAGGAAACACTGTTAGGGTCTAAATGGAAGAAAATGGAAGAATGTTTTTTCTTTCTTAATGCTGTATCTTACAATAGAGGTTATCTCAAGTTCAATGAAAATAAGTCAGAAATAGAGAGTCATTTGATCGACGTTTTGATAAAGCCACTTCTGTGGACTGAATTGTGCCCCCCCCCCCCCCGCCGCCACCAAGTTCATATGTTGAAGCCCGAACCCCCAGTGCGGTGATATTGGAGATTTGGAGATGGGGCCTTTGGGAGGTAAGTAGGGTTAGATGAGGTCATGAAGGCTGGATCGCCATGGTGGGATTAGCACCTATATAAGAAGAGGAAGAGAGAGAGACTGCTCTCTATCCATCATGTGAGGACACAGTGAGAAGACGGCTATCTACAAGCCTCCAGAACTCTGAGAAATGAATGTCTGGGATTTGACCACCCAGTCTGTGCTGTTTTGTTATAGCAGCCTGAGCTGACTCATACAGCTGCCCGGTTTCCTCATCAAATCAACACCGTATGGTCCCCACTTGCCTTAGCCGGGAGTGAACTTTTGGCAGGGCACATCAGCCCACAGGACACATCCCGTCCACATCACAGGAGCAACATCAGATTAAATGTTATATTCCACTGGGCTGGGACGTGATGGGTGGCGAGTGGTAGAAAGAGAGTAGGATCTGCGGATAACCTTGGGGGCATAGCACCTCAGAGAAGTCCATCCTCAAGACCCCTGGAAAACCACTGTTATCAACTGAAGCCAGGGAGATTTCTACTTATTGCTAATAAAACAAGTGGATTTTATCAGTGAACTTACGAGCCCAGTCCCTCCCACCACTCCTGTTGGAAAGCTTTCAAGCTGTCAAATTAATGCATACCAAATGAGTATTTTTTGTCTTGTTTATAAAATGTGTTACTTTGGGGAAAACACCTTAAAAGGGGGAAACTTATGTTTGAGATAACATAGATTGCTACTGAAGCCTTTAGAACAAGGGTCTCAAACACAAAACCTACAGGGGACAAACAGGTAACACAAATTAGAGAAGAGGACCTGGTACAAGACATTAGAAAGTAAATCATGCTTCACTGAAAAGCATATTTTAAATCACCGAGTGGGCAAAATGACATACGGGACACCAGTGTTCGTCTTCTACTTCTTCAACCCCTTGATTGCCTTTTTTTGTTGTTGTTTTTTTTTTTTTTTGCCGCCCGTGGGATCTTTCGTTGTGGCATGCGGGATGCGGGATGCGGGAAGAGGGATCTAGTCCCCTGACCAGGGATCGAACCGGGGCCCCCTGCACTGGGAGCTCGGAGTCGTAACCACTGGCCCACCAGGGAGGTCCCCACCGCTTAACTGTTTACTCGAGGATGCCTCATCCACCCCGACACATTTCAGATCCAACTAATACTTATTGATTGGCCTCCTGCCCAGCATTGTGCTAGGTGCTTTCGATACTCAGAACTGTCCAGTGAACTGTGTATTTACGTCTCCAGTGATACATGAGGAAATTGAATCCCAGAGAAGTTTAAGATGACTTAGCCAAAGCCACCATCCACTACTTTGGAAGAAGCTTGGGAAACAAGGCTGTTCTTTTGTTTCTTAGCTTTAAGCCAAGTATATCAGTTTGAATAAACTCGTTATCTGTTCTCTAGTAGTTTATGTACTGTTTTGTTCCCCCAAGGCAATACATGACGACTCTGTCAGTACAGATCGAAATAGCTGCACAATTAGATACTCATGGGGGAGGGGGGAATAATTCTGGTTTAAATAACCAAGGCCTCCGTTGCAGAACAATAGCTATAAATAATGCAGTATTTCCTGGCTCGAGCTCTTTGACCAAAATTCCAATTCCGTCACGTGTTAAAACTGAAACTGTCAAATTGAGGAGGTTCTGCCTAATTTCATGTCTGTCTCAAGTTTAGACAAGTGAAGAACAACTCACAACAGAGAGTGTGGCAGTTGGAGCCAATCTTTATGCAGATCCAGCTATTAAGCACCCGGCATATCTGAGAATGCTATAATCCACAAAGCACTGCTATCCATTTTCATTTTCCTTCGAAATAAAAAAACAAAATTAACTGAACCCTGGGCAATAATAAAGTAACTCAATGTCTCCGAAAGCTTCACTCACAGAAGATTCCCTTACATGTGATTGCAAGCAATTAATTAAAAAATGGAAATGTACTATTACATTTAACTGGAAGTCCTAGTCTAGTCGTGTCTATCACCTCGCCAGCCAAGCTTTCTTCAAATATAAATATATTTTAAATTGGTTTTGCCAATGTCCTAGATACTTTGAAAATCCTACTGGCACAAACCAGTTATTGATTCACAGTCCCTGATTCTAAGCCTCACATCTACAACCCTAGAAGTAACAGCAGGTGCTCTTGCCAGCCTCATAGGAATTGTCACTGGACAATTAGTAATTTCCAGTGGTTAAAAGCCAGTATAAAAGCTCTCGAGTTACCTAGTACTCTGGAAACCTCTCTTTTTAATGTGGTGCCCTGGGAACCCCTGACAATCCAAGAAAATGTAGCCTTGAAGAATACATTAGCAAAATACAAAGAGGTATCGTCCAGCTCCCTGTCATTTAGAGACGCTCTGCAGGGCATCTACCAGACACGTTCTGACCTGGAAATCATCTGGTCACTGAAAGTATGAACATCTTGACCTGTGTGTTACCCGTTTTCTGCCCACAAGTTGGAAAGCTCTGACTTCAAGAGTGCCCCTCAGGACGATCAGCCAAAAAAGTGAGTGGTCGAGTAACTTTGTAGCAAATCATACTTCAAATGCTGCACACCGTGCAGGCAATGAGACTTCTCTTTGCGGAAATGCTATCAGTTGCACGAAGATTTGGTTTAAATTCATCTGTCTCTTGTACACCCGCTTTTCCTCCTGAGTACTTAGCGTAGGACTTCAAAAGGCACTCAATAAATATTTGCTGAATGAATGTAACAGGAATTAATAACACAAAATGTTTTTGAAAAGGTAATTGATGTCAAATGGTAGGCAGAGAAAGCCGGAGAAAGTTCACCAGGGATAGGAATGCTGTGTACAGATTTGGTACAGGGTCTAAGGAAAGAATTTACAACTGATAAATAACTTTTGAAACCAGGTTCTTTTCTGTCATTGCCTCTGGAGTAGGCCACACTGGCGACAGGAGAACCTCAGCCAAACACACTGTGATGGCAGTTTGAGAAAGGGAAGTATAAATGATAAGAAAACGTTAGAAAGGATCCCAGGAGGAAACACGTTGCCATCAGCTTTCCAGGAGATCTTTAAGAAGAAGACAACAGGGCTTCCCTGGTGGCGCAGTGGGTGAGAGTCCGCCTGCCGATGCAGGGGACGCGGGTTCGTGGCCCGGTCCGGGAAGATCCCACGTGCCGCGGAGCGGCTGGGCCCGTGAGCCGTGGCCGCTGCGCCTGCGCGTCCGGAGCCTGTGCTCCGCAACGGGAGAGGCCGCAGCGGTGAGAGGCCCGCGTACCGCAAAAAAAAAAAAAAAGAAGAAAAAAAAAAAGAATAGAACAACAATGACGATGACAGCAACACACGCACAAATACTTATTTAAATTCTTTATAGAATAAAGGGGGAAAACTGGATGACATACAGAGGACCTTGACATCCCCACCGTAGCACGAAAGATGATAAAAATTAGGGTATTTTTCATCACATTGAGCCCCAAGGCTTGGGTTAACACAGTGTAGTTGAATTTTGACCGGCTCTATCTGTATTCTGGGCCTGGATTGTCAAAGATGGTTTCCTAGCTTTTACACATCATGACAGATATAGAAACGGACCCT
This sequence comes from Kogia breviceps, assembly GCF_026419965.1. Taxonomy (NCBI): domain Eukaryota; kingdom Metazoa; phylum Chordata; class Mammalia; order Artiodactyla; family Physeteridae; genus Kogia; species Kogia breviceps. The sequence continues at coordinate 126,827,890 of NC_081330.1, read as the reverse complement.
ATCTGTACAACATACTGGGGCAAAACGAGGAAGCTACGTGGTCCATGGATAGCCTTCAGGGGGATACGCCCAGCTCGGGCACAGCCAGATGACCCACATGCCGAGCAGGATCAAGTCCTGGGCATCTCCGCAACCCACTGATCACCTACCAGTACTCTGTGGCCCATCTGTTGGGAGGCTTTGCCTTAGAGAATGTTCCTCGGGATGATCGGGCAAAAATGGAGCCATCAGGTAAATCTGCAGCAAACCATACTTCATATGCTACACTTTTTCGGGGTGTCACAACACACATTAGCAAAGGACCGTATTGATGCTCCGTTACTGTCTTTTTCCGCCCCCAGGACTTTTCATCCTCCTTCACCAGGACACCTACTAACATCTCACAGACCTAAGGAGGCTGCCGAATGGTTCCAACGCCCACACAAGCACGCAGCACCAGTGACTCGAAAAGAGCTAACGCAACACCACCACATCCTACCTGCCTTTCATTGCAGGATTAGTTCTGACACTGAAATAGCTTTAATCTTCAAGAAGGAATCTTCCTGGAACTCTATTAATGGCAAAGTGTTAAATGCAATAATCACTATTACTGCCCCCAAATGAGCTGCCGAGCAGCCAAAGGTAATAAGTAGATTCAGGAGTCAGGGCTCCCAGTCACTGACAGTAATTCATAAGACACTGGCAAGGAGAACTCTAAACAGGAGATTCCCCAAACCCCAAGCTTACACCCAGCGTTCCTCACCCTAGGAGACTTAGCTACCTTTCTGGTTATATATTCCTTTGGCTGTTGATGTAATTAGTGTATAATAACTGCGCACATATCAACTCACAGAAAAAATGGCAGACGTGCTAGTTGCTTTGGCTTGGGGCCATCTCTTCGGCAGGGTGAGACAAGCCGGTGTAAACATCTGTTATTAACCGTGTATTTTAAAATAGTGTTTTGTGTCTCCTGGGTTCCTAATTCCCATCAAAAGCAATACAATCTCAAGACTCCTGTTTTTCTGAGCAGCACCTAGGAGATAACAAGCTCTAAAACATTCGCATTCGTCTTCTCAGTTCTGTTGCTTGCGTTATGAACTTTATTTACTAAGACATCTACTGTATTACACACACTGCTTTTCTCGGTTTCATTCCCACCGAGGTGAGCAGGTTTCATTTAAACTGTGTTACCGCGAACAGTAAGGCTTTTTCAAGTCGAGAGCGCCAAATAAAACTGGCCATAGCTTTTGTTTTTATGAATAAGCAGCAGCCAATCCCTGTATTAAACCAATAGCCTCACTAGGGAATGGACTATGACTTGCAATTTTTTACAAAAGTGGCCATTCTCTCCAATCTGCTTGTTTGCGCTGATTACTTTTCTTGAAATTAATTTTAAAAAATAATTTCTTAATATGAGCAATTGGAAATTGGGTCCCTGCGCCACTTGCCAGCTCCCCAAGCCCTTAGGATTAAGTCGCTGCGACAGAAAAAGACAATATTTCTCTGCGAGATGAACAGTCAAACCGTTCAAAACAATTATCCAAGCTCGCTCAATTCATAAAACCACCTAGCCATAAAAAAATAAAAATTTGTACCCAATTCCAAAATCACTTTGGATGGCTATACTGTTAAAAAAAAAAAAATCGATTTTCTTTTCAAAAGTTTTACCTACGGCCCAGAACTCAGCTGGAAGAGCTTTTTCTTCTTTCTCACTCAGTTGCCTCTGATAATTGACCATTCCCGAGTATTACTAAAATTCCCCTGCAAGTCTGTTAAACGCTTTCACATTTCCATGTTTAATTACATTCAGATTTCAATTTTTGTCTACATATAGAGCCAACATTTAACTCAATCGACTGCAATGCCTTTGACATACAGCCTTTATTCATCGTTCTTGCCTTATGTATAAATAGACATACGCTACTTGTCAAAATACAAGAGTGGGCTTCTTTACATTGTCTAGAACAAAGAGCCCTGCTCGGCTTCTTTCTTTCCTCAGTGTCTCAGAAGGTGTCCTTTATTACATGTGCACGATGCAAGGATTTTGCTGCCGCGTGAATGAAAAATGATACCTTCAGACTGCCTTTTTAGTGACAAATTGCACTTCTGCAGACTATCACACTGCCTGTGGTTTTAAGAACCCCACTTAGATTTACTATTACTTCCTTGGGGAACTCAGCCTTCTCGCAAAGCATCCCAGGGCTCATTTCCACTCTCTCAGAGCGCAACAAAGATGAGAAAGTTTGCTCATCGCGGTGGGAGAGAAACTCTTGGCTAGTTAAAAACAACAACAACAACAACAACAAAAAACCCACTCTCTGGAATGTCTAAGGAGCGAAAATCACTGCCTCTGTGGATTCCTGGGGGACAAAACAGGCAGGAAAAGTTGTCTGGAGGTATTCGCCAAGCATTGTGTTTGTTCAGGAAGGAGCTGTGGAGTTAGAGGCTGAGCGACGCCTCTCCCTCTGCTTCCTGGGTGAGAGCAGTGCGGCGTGCCCCTTATAGCAGAAGCAAGCAGAGAGAGATCGGTAAGACTCACCGGCTTCCCCATTTTTCCTAGGACGGGGTTTTTGTTCCTCAACTGAGATCTGGAAGAGGCAAACCTGTAGGTCCTCCAAGCAGGCTGCCTCGGATCAGCTGAATGACTGGGGCGTTCAGGAAGCTTGCTCTGTCCAGCTCGGAATCACTCCCCCTCTCCGGGCTGTGTGTGCCTCCACGCCTCCCAGTCAGCGCAAAAAATCCGCCAAACTCAGGTCAGCCTAACAGGTTTCCTTATATAGGTAAACACGAATTGCATTCCTGGTGAAAGAAGTTAACTCGGAAGCCCGGTAACCTGGTTTAACTCTACACACGCCAGAATGGCTCAGAGTCAGCCAGCCTGCGTATGGTTTGGTTGCAGTACAAAGGGATTTGTGCGATTTAATTAAAATCATCTTTATCCCGGCAGTCTGTAAAATTGGCTCTTCTAGTGTGAGTCAACAGCTCGTATTTTATATCGTGAGCTATGACCGACCTTATATTACATAAAGGCACTGTAGAGAGAAAAACCGAAGCATAGGATATAACTTGTCTTGAAATTATTTTCAAAGAAGCAAATAGAACATGTGATGGGAAAAGAACACGAACAAACCTCTGTCAAGTAAGACTCCGATGCCTTATTTGAGCAGAGCAGCTAATAGTCATTCAACTTTCCCAGGCCTTTAGTAGATACTGCAGTAAGGTCATTTTGAGTTTACTCCTTTTACAATGCAGTAATTGCTACTGTGTTTTTTTTTTTTTTTTTGATGGGCGAAATGGCACATAATGACATCTATTTATTCCCTGAAATAACGCTCCTGAGCCCACATATTGAAGTGTTATTTGATGGTTTCAGGAAAGAAATCTAAGACTTGTGAATTTGCATAATTACATGGAAAAAATTTTAAACAACCTCCTAGACTTCAGAAGATAAGAAAATGTATCTTGAGAAGTACTCTGTGGAAGGTCTAACTCTAGGCTGAAAACAGTTTTGAAATGTAAGTGCGTAACACGTCAATTGTCTAATAATTGGCTCTTCCCGCCTACATTTATTTATCTACCATGGAGGAAAGTAATAATTCTTTTAAAGTCTAACCAATTCCACTGAAGTCTCAGTAAGAAGTACAGACTCGGGCTTCACTGGTGGCGCAGGGGTTGAGAGTCTGCCTGCCGATGCAGGGGACGCGGGTTCGTGCCCCGGTCCGGGAAGATCCCACATGCCGCGGAGCGGCTGGGCCCGTGGGCCATGGCCGCTGAGCCTGCGCGTCCGGAGCCCGTGCTCCCCAACGGGAGAGGCCACAACAGTGAGAGGCCCTCATATCACAAAAAAAAAAAAAAAAAAAAAAAGAAGTACAGACTCAAGACTTAGTACCTGAGTGTTGGAGGCGAAGATTGCCTGCTAAATAAAACTTATCTTAAAATGAATCATTTGTCCCTATTTCATCCACCGGTTGACGGCTCCTTGAGTAATGCCAATCTTAGCGAAAATAGCTCAGTGTTGCGTTTTAGGTCTCTGCTTGGGAAAGGGGAGAGAATGAATAAACATTCACACTATGGAAGCCAGCACCAACACAAGCCAATGATGAAGGGTTTCTGTTAAGAGCAGGAGAGTGCAAAAAACACGGGGAAGGGGCTTCCCTGGTGGCGCAGTGGTTGAGAGTCCGCCTGCCAATGCAGGGGACGCGGGTTCGTGCCCCGGTCCGGGAGGATCCCACATGCGGTGGAGCAACCAAGCCCGTGAGCCATAATTACTGAGCCTGCGCGTCTGGAGCCTGTGCTCCGCAACAAGAGAGGCCGTGATAGTGAGAGGCCCGCGCACCGCAATGAAGAGTGGCCCCCGCTCGCCACAACTAGAGAAAACCCTCGCACAGAAACGAAGACCCAATGCAGCCAAAAATAAATAAATAAATAAATAAATAAATAAATAATTAAAAAAAAAAAAAAAAAAACACCGGGAAGGAGGAGTCACTACTCTTTGATTGCATTTTCCACAGGGTAGAGACTTTTCCATACAATTTCTCTTCGTATCTCCACAGGAAGTGTGTGTTATTACTTCCTTTTCACGATAACAAAATTGACTCACAGAGATAAAGCGACTGGTCCAAAATCTCGGGATCCACCTGTGGCAGATCCAAAATCCCAGATCTTCTAGAATATACTTCCAAGAGAATTTTCAAAAATCAAGTCAACTTGAAGAGACAGAAGAACATTAAAATGGCAGTTTTCTATGTTCAAATATAAGTTTTAGGAATCACATGTCCAAAGAGTTTAAAGGCAATAAATACACAAACTGATTAAAATACTCTTTATAAAGTCATAAATTACTGCTAAAATGACTGCCTTTAAATGACTCCAGAGTGATCCTAAAATGAGATATTAAGTGTATTTCTACTGAATACAAATTTGGGTTAAAAAATATTACGAAAATATAACTTTGCAAATATTGCACACGTTCTTCCGTTCACAGTACACACATTTCTATTATATCAAGTTAAGATTCATCTTGACTGCCCCACTGGAAGGAAGATTAGTGTTTTCTACTTACTGGGTTTTCATTAATCTTAAATAAAACTCTGTGTGCCATGCTAAGTAAATGGCTTTCACTAATATAGTCCATTTATGATCCCGCACCCTTTAGGCTCTCATAATTCCCGCGGAAGCAAGTTCTGTTTGTGCAGGAACTTTAGACTTTATTAACATGTCGATGCAAGACAAAGAATGCATTTTTTTCCAGGGCAGGCTAAACCTTTAAGTGCCTTAAGCTGGCCTCCAAATTTGTTCTTACAATTCTAAGCAAACAATCATTCAGGCTTTAAACATAAAATGTCTCAGGCTATAATTATTGAATTGGAAGGTCAAAACGAAATTTGGATCTGAAAGTAGTCTGTTTCAAAGACGCAATATAACCCTCTGCTAAATCCATTTTGGATGCCTCAAGAAATGGTTTGGGAAAGACTGGGTCACGGAAGCAGCATGAATTCAACCTAACCATAGAGGACCCCAATGAGAGAGTACCTACAGCTGAATAATTACACCATGCCAAAAAAATAGCACTTATGGGAGACTAAATAAAATACAAGACCGATCTGAAGGGGAGAGAGTATCATTGTGGTTTAAAGAAAACATCAGGGGACAGATTTGAGAAATTCCCAATGACATATAACTAATGAGTAGTTGAGCTATAATTCAAATCTCGGTCCATCAGACTCCAGAATGTTTGCTCTTCCTGCTCAAGCCCGAGTGTACCACACTGCCCAAGAAAGAGCAAATGCCTTAGAGGCAGAAGATGCTTCCATTCGGGTTCCGTCTCTTGGTTGTGTGACCTTGCATGAGCTCACTTATAATGTTTCTGAGCCTCACCTCCAAAATGGAAATAAAAACGGGTGCGTGTCTCACAGATGACGGAAAAGTACCAAACGCGATTTTTAAAAATCCTTCCACATATTTATTGATGCCTCTATGGTCCGGGCATTCTGCTACGTTCTAGGAATACAACCACGAGGAAGCGAGGCATGTCCCCCCTTCACGAAGCTAACGATCTTGAAGAAAAGCCTGTGCGCATCTACATTATGGAATGTGAAACTCTAATGTTTCCCTAAATTTCGTATAACACAAACATGTTGAATTGAAGTTCCACCTGAGTATAGAAATACTAATAGGCAAATATCCAAGCTAGTGCTCTCACTATAGCTAGCGCAAGTTACTCTTACTGGCCACAGGCTGGCCTTACCATGATGACACTTGCTAGACCTGGGCTGAGCCAAATGAAGTAAATATCACGGAAAGGTAAAACTGGAGGCCTCCATCACAATGGCAATGTCCTTTTATCTCACAGCTGAGGGGGGGCCAGCATGTTCAACTGAAGAACATCTTGAAGATGCTTAGCAAGCTGGATGTACGTGGAGTTATTTTATCATTAGTTCTGTATTTATGAATGGGATGGAAAAGCATAAAAAAGACCCCCTAAATATGTTAGCCAGCTATCTATTAATCTATCATTAATTCACTTCTATGCACTAAACATTTAATTGGTGTGCCCAATGGATGAGGTTCTCTGAGGGATACACACAGAAAAGGATACATAGAAAAAGAATGGTCCCTAGCTTTAATGGAAATTTCTAGAAAAATGTTACGGTGCTCAAGAGCTGTATCAGGCACCAGGGGTGAGGTTATGCTCTGGTAACAAGCAACCCGCAGACCTCAGTAGCTTACTACAACAAAGGTGTGTCTCTCACTCACGCTGCACACTTATGCAGATCACTAGGGAGGGCTCTCCTAGTCACAGTCACTCAGGAAGCCAAGCTGATGAAGGTGCCTTTCAACACATACTTCCACGGCTGCTGAGACAGGAAACAGGGACTTGGTGAATCATGAAGTGCCTTTCAAAACTTCACTCCATAAAGGACACAAACTTCTGCTCACATTTCATTGGTCAGAGCAAGTCCTCTGGCCCTGCTTAACTTCAGAGAAAGACAGGAGAACTAGAATACATGACGAACAAAGACATGACAGCTATGGCAAGTCATCCGGCTGGAGGGATGGGTCCATTCAGGAGACTTATTCGCGACCCCTATGGCATAATGACTGGCGTTTGAAATTTGGAAATCACTGACCAGATCCAATTTCTAGAAGACTGGGGGCTTAAAGGTGGACTCACAGATTACCAGTGGTTCTGGCTGAACCTCGAGGGAAACAGTGACATTTTAAAAGGATGTCCTGAGGCAGGCCATTCTTAATATTTCTATCAGTTCCTTGAGCGGTGAAATAAAAGGCAAGTCGATTTAATTTGCAGATGGTGCCAAATTGGACCGCTAACACCTCAGAGGGTTGTATTCTAATTCAAAATGACCTTGAAGAGTTGGGGGAAATTGCCGTTAAGAAAGAAGCTTGGGTTCAACAGTGATAAATAGAAGACTGGAATGCAAGGTCTACAAAATGGATGGTAGAAAAGCCATATTGAGCTAATACTAGCCTGTAAGTTGAACATATTCTGGCAGCTTGGCACTTTTACTTGTAAAGCCTTTGCTGTGGTGGTATTAGCCATGTGAGCACTGGAAAACAGGTGTTCTCAGAATACTACTTCACTGGGAATCCACAGTTTCAGAAATAAGAAATCAGAGCAAATTCAGAAGCAAACGCAGAAATTTCCAGAAGACTAAGTGCCCTAGGTCAGGAGTGAGCAAACGGTTTCTGTGAGGAGCGAGATAGTAAATATTTTCAACTTTGCCAGCCATAAGCTTCTCTGTTGCAAATGACTCGATTCGGCTACTGTGGTCCAAAAGAGCCATAGATGATATGCAAATTAATGGGCGTGACTGTGTTCCAATAAAACTTTCTTTACAAACCTGGGCAGCCAGGCTTGGGCTGTACTTTGCAGACCCCGCGGTCTACATTATGAGAACTGTCCCAGAAGGGCAAGGCACTCGCATTTACTGCAAGTGCCCAGAAGGCAACAGGTCCCCTATTTTGGCCTAGTTCGTTTAATACTGCTTTCCACACAGGTGCTAGTGAATAAATTGGTGAAATAAATACAATTAAATTAGACAAAAATGTTACTATACTGGTCTCCTTATTAAATACTCAGAAAGAATTGGACTATGTAATTCTTGAAAATGTCATGGGAATAAAATCCAAAATATAATTTACCTTCTCAATTTGTTAAATATTTATCAATTATATTGGCTTTTAGGCATAAAAATATTACTGGTGAAAAATATAATAAACCTTGAAAAGAAGGATTACAATAATGAAATTAAAGGGAAAAAAAAATCTGCAAAGCAGAATATACACATAGAGCCCCTTTAATTTTTCCCCCAACTTCTTTGAAACTAGCTGAGGTTGATAAAGCAGATGTTGTCTACATTAGACACAGGTGAAAATGGAGACAAGGAGAGGTCAAAACTCAGTTGTCTAATGTCACCAAGCTAGTGATGATGAAGAAGAAAACAGGACCCGGGTTCCCTGGGTTTACAATTCTAGACCACGATAAACACCAAATGCGTAGGAACTCGGAAAAGAGAGCCAGTACGGAATGCAATGAAAATCCTGCCGCGAGTCTTTCTGGGTGCCTGGAGGAAAGCCCAGCACTCTAAATATCTCCTCTCCTTCCCTCCCCCAAGTGCCCCGCACCCCCTCCCTCTCCAATCAACCCCACGGCCTATCCCTCCTTTGATAAAGCCCTGAAAGCTAAAGCCTAGTTACGGGTGACTGTGTGTCCAAACGCCCCTGAATCCCGATCCTGACTACTCCTTTCTACCGCCTCTGACCCTTGCAGTTTCTCAGCCTCTGCACTACAGGGCGGGCTCATTCTCAGTGCTGGGGGCTGCCCTGGGCATTGCGGGATGCTCGGCAGCATCTCTGGCATCTTCCCAATGGATGCCAGTGGCACTCCCTCTCCCCTTAACCCCACCGCGCGACAACCCAAAGTGATTTCAGACACTGCCTGGGTGCTGGGTTGGGGTGCAAAACTGCCCCTGGTTGAGAACCTCTGAACTAGATCACTGTAGTTGCTTTTTCTTTTAGTGGGATCTTAGCTCCCCGAGCAGGGATTGAACCCGGGCCCACGGCGGTGAAAGCACCGAGTCCTAACCACTGCACCGCCGGGGAGTTCCCCGTAATTGCTTCTTAACTGCTCTCCCTACTTCTGCCCTTGCCTCTCCACAGTCTATTCTTCACAGAGCATCCCAAATCATCTTTTAAAAATATACATCAGATTGCGCCATCCTCTGCTTAAAACCTCTAGCGGGGGGACTTCCCTGGTGGCGCAGTGGTCAAGAGTCTGCCTGCCGATGCGGGGGACACGGGTTCGAGCCCTGGTCAGGGAAGATCCCACGTGCGGCGGAGCGCCTAAGCCCGTGCGCCACAACGACTGAGCCTGCGCTCTAGAAGCTGAGCACGGATTCTCCCCTAGAGTATCCAGAAGGGACGCAGCCCTGGAGACACCTTCATTTTAGCCCAGTGAGACCTGTGTTGGACTTCTGACCTAAAGACCTGTACAAAAATAATTTGGGCTGTTTTAGGCCACTAAGCTTATGATAATTTGTTACAGCAGCGATAGGAAACGGATACACCTGGCATCTTCACGGCTAACCCCTAAAGTCTCAGAATTTATGCAGAAGTTTTCTCCAGGAAGAGGCCATCCATGATAAATGACAACCCGAAAGGACATCACCACCCATCACACCTCCAGTGGTTCCATCTCAATTGTCCTATTTTATCACCTTCATAGCTCTGATCACTATGTGACATTACCAAAAGGTAAAAACGATGACAAACTGAAAAATAATAATGATAAATGGGGTGGTCTTTTTATCTGCCTTGGAACAGGAATGATGGAGAAGGAACCAGGTTTGGATTAAGTAAAGAACGTTTATGTTGGATGAAAAGACATTCTTGACGGTAGTTGGAGTCATTGCACAATGAAACAGGCCGCCAGGAAGGGCCACGGAGGACTAGATCGTGGCAACACTAACAGCAGAGATGAGATAACTCAAGTCAGGAGAGTAGGCGGAGCTCGGCCGAGAGCATTTACTTGATGACCTGCTTGTTCTTCCTCCAGCTTGAAAATGTGTGCAGCACAAAGCAGTGAATCACAGGACAACATCTGCATGTAATTGCATTTCTGTTCCAATAATAAATGTTTCAACTGCTATGCTATTTATGAAAGCTGTTATCATAAAGAGCCAAGTGGGGGAAATTGGAAACACAAACGCTTATCTTAAGAAACCTTTCCTTTGCAATTCAGTGTCCAAGTACCCAAACACCCAATTTGCTGTAGTATATGAATTGTCCTGGGGAGTTTCTGTTTTGAAATTCTATTTGAAAGTGATTTTTTAGGTGTCTAAGTCCCTGTAAAAGCCCTTTCTGTCACCCATGGTTTTTGTAATATATCTTTGAACCCGAAGAGGAACAAAGGCTAGAAAATTGTTCATTATTTCCCTCACGGACTCGTCGTCTGAATTTTGGGCCCATGGTCGATGGGGGAGAGAAGGTGTTTTGCACTTTCCTTTTAGTCAAGAGTGTTTACTCTCAAAACAGAAAACGGGAATGGCAGATCCTCCCACCCACCTCACTCGCACAAACCTCCCCACCCTCCAGGATTTGGGGCCTTTGAATAACTCGCGAAATGCCAAGACGGTTTAAAATTAGTACCCACCAATATAGAAAAGAATAGGAAATAAGAGAAACTCTTATTTCCTCGGATCAGCCTGCCCCCTCACCTCCCCACGGTGGCAGATCATTTTCCCATAGGCCCTGGTACAGGAGAACCCGGCTCCTTCGTTCAACAATCCCCAAGCCACCAACCAGTGCCACCAGCGAAGGCTAGCAGTCATTCTGGCCTTTTAAACTTAGCTTGGAGGGAATGCATGGTCCGCAAAATCAAGCAAGCTGAATTTTTAAACAGTTCACTTTACTTGCAGTTGTGTCTGTCAGTTTGGGTAAAGCATGAAAACTCGGTCAAGCCACAGAGAAAATAAAGCCAGAGCTCTTAAAAGCCTGCCTCTTTCCATTTCGCTAGGCAGGTGTTTCAGGATGATGTCTTTGCGAGTTACTCTTTTAATGAGATGGCAAAACAAGATTGCAGGAGGGAAAATCCTCAAAGAGCAACGAAAATAAGCAATTGTACAATAATAATTCTAAACTGCCCCCCCATTTCCCAAGGTCTGTATCTCTTAACTCCTACCCGCTTAGCTCTCACTACATTAGCCCTGTTTACAACACCACAGCTGAATATCAAAATCAAAAGAAAACTTCGAACATCCTTTTAGGAGGACAAAACTGTATCACAGCTTTCCGAAGTTATTTTTAATGAACTCTTTAAAACCCAAATCGATAAGAGTGGTTGCACTATGGAGTGGTTAGTATCTAGGCTGCCTAAGATATCTCTTTTTCCCACCCAGGGACCCTGACCTATGGTATAGATGAGCTTGGAGACAGATATAGAGATTTTCATTCACTTACCAAGTAACACTGATTAAATACTATGTGTCAGAGACACATTCATATTCGGGGGTAGATAACAGCAACCTACCTAAAGGTTGGAAGAGTTTCAAAAGTTATGTTATAGTGAGACATATAAAATATTGCACTTTCTTGTTTTTACATTAAGAGCAATGTGCATTTAAGTGGCATTAGAAATCAACAAGAACACATTACCAGGGATAAGTGATGCTGATAGCATGTTACGATGTGATAAAAAAAGGGCACTTCACCTCCTTGGTATCCTTCCCCAAACCATGACCCCAGTCTAATCATGAGAAAACAAGAGATAAACCTAATGTCTTAGTCCATTTGGGCTGCTACAACAGGATACCACAGAGTGGGTGGCTTATAAACAACAGACATTTATTTCTCGCAGTTCTGTGGGCTTGAAGTCCGAGGTTAGGCTGCCAGCACGGTCAAGTGAGCACCCTCTTCTGAGCTGCAGACTTCTTGTATCCTTACCTGGTGGAAGGGACTGGGGAACTCTGTGGGGCCTCTTTTGTAAGGGCACAAATTCCAATCAGGAGAATTATACCATCACATGGGAGATTAGGATTTCAACATATGCATTTTGGGGAGACACAAGCATTCAGGCTGTGGCAGCTAAAATGAGTGACATCCTATACAATACCTGACCGGTACTCCTCAAAACTGGGAAGGTTTTGAAAAGGAAAGACAGAGAAACTCACAGCCCAGGGGAGCCTAGAGAGACATGATGACTAAATACAATGTAGTGCTTTGGATGGGATCCTGGAACAGAAAGAAGACATTCGTGAAAAAACTAGAGCAATTCAAATAAAGCCTGTAGTTTAGTTAATAGTAATATACTGGTGTTGGTCTAGTTTTGACAGAAGTGCCATGGTAATGTAAGATATTAACATGAGGGGAAACCAGGTAAAGGGTATAAAGGATCTCTCTGTACTTATTTTGAAACTTTTTCGTTAACCTAAAATTATTCCCCCCCAAAGTTATTTAAAAACAAAACAAAACAAAACAAAAGAAGAACAACAAAACAACATACCACGTTCATTTTATACTGTGGCCAGAGAAGGAAAAACAAGACTGAGAAAAGATCCATCCAAGAAGGACAGAGACCAAGGCAGGGACGTACAAAGAGCAACAGACAGATACAGAAAGAGATGGGTAGGCTGCAGGAGAGTGTTAGAACTCCACTGCCTGGTTAAGCAGCTCTCCGCTATTCTCTTAAGCTACAGGGATCAGAGAAAAGGATCATTCTTTAAAAGAACTGAGAGATTTGATATAGTTTGGAAACGTCTTAGCATACAGAGAATCTTCGCTGCCTTCTTCTATTGTTAAGCGTCAGATATATATTTTTTTCTATGTGGTTCTGAAGGTTTGGTAGGTGTGTCAATGAATAGCTTTGGTTTACCAAGTTTCTCAGGAACCTCGGAGAGACTGATCACCAAACTTTCAACACTGAAAGCTGTCATTTGCCAAAGAGTTGCTCTTTGAGAATGCCACTCTCTCTGGTGTCCCAGTGCCACCAGGGATACACTTAAAATTGGTATTTGACTTAGTCCTAATAAGCGCTTCTATTTAGAAATCAATCTAGTTCTTGGTCTACTTGGGAAAATATATGACGGGAAGCAAAAAAAAGATAGTAAAAAAAAAAAAAAATCCCTAAAGTTCGGTTCTGTTTTTATGGTTGCGCATATGAAGAAGTCTTTGGGGTTCTCTTCTTAGAAGAGTTGTCCCAGTATTTCACAGGGGTTTCCCTGGTCATTTAACCCCACAGTTAATCTGAATTAATGCAGGATAAGAGTTTCTGCTGGCCCGTGTGCACTCATTTACACTTTCTATGGTATTTTCTAAAAAGGACTTGAAACAGGATTAACAGTAAGTGAGGACAGTCTTGACCAGGTTAAGTGTGAGATGTTAACAGCCAGTCAAAAGTCGTTCATTAGCTCCCTATATCAGTCTAACCACGTATCTCGTGGATGGGATGCTCACAGCTAGGTCTCCAAATCTTCTATTGAGCTTGATTGGAGGATCCACATACGTATTACGTGGAAGAAATCTCTATCCACAAACTGATTGAGGTTTTGGTAATGGCTGCCATGTTGAAAATGGGAGAACAGGGCGACAGACCTGGGAAGGCATCCCAGGGGACTGCATATTTCATCTTGAATTAATTTTATACCATAAATGTGAAGTTCTTGTGAGCTTGGGTTTAAACTTTAATTCGGCAAATTACATAAACTCTTCAGCGAGAGCCGAAGCTCTAAAGTGCCCGCTTATATTTGTTTTCTTTTTCCCCTTGAACAGCATACCAAATCTGAATCTGATTAAGTCTGCTGCATTTGTTATCAGTGCTAGGAACTATGTATTCTGTACAGAAAATTAACTTCACTTAGAAATGCATGTTTTGGTGGTTTTACTCCTAAAAAAAAATGCTGATTAGAAAAGCAGTAAATCCTGGGAGAGGGCAAACTTCATTTTTGCCAATAATGAAAACAAGGCTGAATTTTGAGGGATGAAGACATATGGTGACTTTACATTAAATTTGCTGTCGGTAAAGGGATGTCCTGGTTACTCTCTGCTGAGCGCAGTACATGGCACTTAGTAGATATCTAGCTTTCTTCCTATGTATCTATGTATCTACCTACCTATCTAGCTATCTTTGTATCGATCTGTTTGTCTGTCTGTCTACCTATCATCTATCTATCTGTCTGTCTATCTACCTATCTATCATCTATCTATCTGTCTATCTGTCTATCTCAGAGTTTCTCAATCTCGGCACTACTGACATTTTGGATCAGACAATTCTTTGCATGTGTGTGTGTACGTGTGTGTATGGGGAGGGCGCTGTCCTATGCACTGTGACAGCCAAATATGTGTCCAGATATCACCAGCTATTCTGGGGTGGAGGTGAGGCAGAATCTCTCTGAGGTGAGAACCACTGATTATTTCTATCTCTATGTACCTACATACCTATAAAAAAAAAAAATGAACGAATGGATTTTATAGTAAAACATCCAGGCTTCAGCCTGGCATGACCAACTAAGAAGGTGAGGGGGATTAGCGGGATTTATCTCATATGATAAAATGCATAATATATATCGATTATAATAATAAACTATAATACTATTGGGCTGGCCAAAAAGTTCACTCGGGTTTTCCCGCAAGATGGGGGTGGAAAAACCCGAACAAACTTTTTGGCCAACCCAATATGTAATAAATGCAAGACAATATTTTGGGATTCCCGTATGTTTCCCTCCCCTATGCCTTCTACCTACTACTCTTCTGCATATCAGGTGGCAACACACTTTTTCTGTGCACACTGCTTTCAGATATAGCTTAGAACACGTAAGTCAATTGTTTTGCAAAATCAAGTTAGTGAAGTCATAGCAGATCATAATAATCTGAAAAGCAAAGCTCATTTGATACATAAAAAGTAGGCTTCTGAGGGGAAAAAAATGGGATTTTTTTTTTTCTTTAAAAAGTTTTTCTTTAAATATTAAGGGCCAGGGCCCCAGCTGATTCAGACCACAGAAATTAAAAAAAACACACACACACACAAAAAAAACCAACCCGACCAAAGAGATTTGGTCTCTGAAAGCAAAGACAGTACTATCCTATTTCCCATGTAAAAGCTGAGGAAAAGACAACTTTATGGGGTGCCCCGCCCACTAACCCAGTGACTTGCACACAGTAGGTACTCAATCATTATCATCTAAAATAAATTATGGCACATTTTTAAGACTATATAACTGGTATATCAATACTTCATTCTAAACGTTAATCATAAATAAGACCATAAATAGAATAACTTGGATCACTTTCTTTGAATCAAAAGCCCAGAGTCTGCATTTTCATAATGCACCCGACTCCTCCATACCACAGCTGAGCAGAACAGAGACATTCAACCAGGAAGCAGACAGATGACCTTGGGTATGCCATTAAAACTCTTTGAGGCTCTTTGATCCCATCATCTGTAAAAAGGGAGACAGAACAATTTCTCCCTTTTAGGGTTTCTCTGAGGATGAAATGAGATCAATGAGACCAAGTGCCTTATTATAAACATTTAGTCTTCTGCTTAACGCCCCTGGAGAATGGCTTCCATGGTCAACAGTTTTGAATGCAGTACCAAAATTAATGTTCCTCCTGTGCTTGAATCAAGAACATATATGTGAAGCCTGCTGAGAAGAGTGAAACACATTTATACATGATATAAATGTAGATACAGTGGCAGCAGTGTATGCCTTACTCTTTCAAGGTAACTCTTCCGTCCTACCCCTCCTTAAACAGAAAGAGGATGCATTAAAAAATATAGGACTCCCTTTTAACCCTGACCATTGTTTAAGGGCCCCCAGGACACATAATCCCAGGATGGGTGGACAGAGAGATCAGCTTCAGTCTAAAGTCAAGACTGAACTGTTTGTTCAGAGCTGCCCTGGCTGACCCAGCTTACTGACCCTTGTCTAATTTCCCAAACATGGTGGGTTTGACTATTCTATTCTGGGTTGGGTGACCACTGTTAACTCGACCCCTGGTGTAAGTGACCTCCATGGCCTCATTCTCTCACTGCCTCATTAATTCGCTCGTTCCTTCTCTGATGAACTATATTCAAGTTATAGTTAAACAGTGACACTCAGTGTTGCGGAAGATCAAAGGATGATTCAGGAATTTACTGTGTGAACAATCTGCGCTCATACATACACATGGACGCATAACACAGATGTATGTGACGTAAGAATCCAACTAATATGTTTCTAAAATTCAATGAGAAAAAGATTACAAATAGAGGCTTATGCAAGTCTTCGTTGAAGGGCATCTAATCTGGTCTGAGGCATGGACAGAATGTGGTCTTAAGGAGAGACCGATATACAGGTGTTCATTTTATAAAACTCTGTTAAGCTGAACATATACACTTAACTTTAAAACATTTTGGCAGACTCTTTAATCATCATGTTTCTAAAGATTGCACTACACTCTCTGCTCTTTTGACCATTCCAAAATATGAAATCTATATTTTAATTAGGCTAACAAAATTATTTTGTCAAATCACTTCTAACAATAATTGGGGTGTACTGATGACGTGGAAAACCGGGATTTGGATTCATCCATCTAAGTCATCTAAAACCCTGAAACCAAGATAATTTTCCCAAAGAAATAGAATCTATAGTTCTCTTCACTTTCCTTGACTGAATATTTCCTCTTGTAACATATGGATAAGATTATTGGTCTCCCTGAGGTGTGTGGCTATTAATGGGAGTTACTAGGGCAATTTGTTCAAGTACTTTAATGAGCCCAGTGTATTTGAGATCAGTTCAGGATATCTTTCTTCCATGGGCAGACTGACCAAGGGTTCAGGAACTGGTTCAGCCATCACAGCATAAAGGGCCTTAGCAGAATCTACGTAATGGGTGGAGGGTGAGCTACTTACCCACAGTCCCCTGGGGGAAATTGACAGTTAGATTGGTAAGTGGCTTGGAGAGCCAGGGATAGCTGTGGGAAGGACAAAGAAGAAGACGTGGCGTAAGATATAGGAGAAAGTCCAACTACCAAGTGAGAAAATGTTTCAGTGGCTGGTGGCCTTGGAGGGTAAGAGATTACGAATCAGGGGATCCAGGGGTTAAGCTTAAATATGAGGATCTGTATATTCTAGTTATGTTTCAAAATCAACTTATAATAAATGACACAGACAAGAGAGAACTGTTAAGGATAAAAGAGTAAGAACAAAATAATGAACAAAAGGAAGCAGTTGCATTAGAAAGCAAGTCAGCACAGTTTTTACAACTGAACACAATTATTAGCTCTAAGACCCTGGTAGCCAAGGAAGAAAGGGAAATGAGACAAATTACACAGTTCATGTGACATACAGAAAGAGACAACCATTTCTCCAGCATCAAGACATAGATCTATTATTCAGTGGATCTTGTGGTAGACAGAATAATGGCTTCCCAAAGATGTTCATGTCCTAATCCCTAGACCTGTGAATGTTACCTTACGTGGTAAGAGGGACTTTGGAGACATTATCAAGTTAAGGGTCTTGAGATGGAGAGGTTCTCTCACATTATTGTTGTGGACCCAATGTAATCACAAGGGTCCTTATATGGGAAAGAAAGAAGTAGGAGGGGCATAGTCAGAGAAGGAGATGTGACGATAGCAGAAGAGGTCTCAGTGGTGCCACTGCTGCGAAGAGCCCAGGACCCAAAGAATGCAGGCAGACTCTAAAAGCTGGAAAAGGCAAGGAAACAGATTCTCCTCAGAAAACTTCAGAAAGAACTAGCCCTGCTGAAACCTTGATTTTAGCCTAGTGAGATCTATTTTCAGACTTCTAACCACAAAATTGTAAGATAATAAATTTCTGTTTTTTTTCAAACCACTAAACGTATGGTAATTTGTTACAGCGGCAATAGAAAATGAATACAGATTGTTTTTATAATGGATCAAGAGAAAAGTCATTAAAATATAACTTTTAGCTCACTTCTGTTGGAAGTAAAAATAATATGGCTGAGTTATGTAACTTTCTGATGAGGCTGACTAGGTATAAGAATCAAGACTAGAGAATTTGGAGCGATTTCTAAACCAGGTACATCAGAATCTGAGATGATGATGAAAAATTCAGATTCCCAAGTCCTCCAGTCTTGCTAAACAGACTTTGTGGCTAGGACCTGGGACTCTGTATTTTGAACAAGCATCTATAGTAGTTGTCATTATTGCAAACAAATTACTACACATTTAGCAGATCAAAACAACAGACATTTATATTTCCCAGTTTCCGTGGGTTAGAAATCTAGGCATGCCTTAGCTGGTTCCACTACTTCAGGGTCTCCTAAGGCTGCAGTCGATTCACCAGCTGGGGATGAGGCCTCATCTGAAAGTTTGACTGGGGAAGGATCCACTGCCAAGCTCACCTAGGTTGTTGGCAAAATTCAGTTACTTAAGGGCTTCTGGATTGAGGGTCTAGGATCCTTGCTGGCTGTTGGTTGGAGGCTGCCCTCAGTTCCTTTTCAGACAGACCTCTCCAACATGGCAATTTGCCTTATCAAAGCCAGCAAAAGAGAGAGTCCACTACAAAGGAAGGGATTACAATCTTAGTAATGTTATCGTTGAGGTGACATCCCATTACCTTTGCCATATTCTGTTGGCTAGAAGCAAGTCACAGGTCCCACACACACTCAAGGGAGGGGATTACACAATGGTGAGAAAACCAGGAGAAGGGATCACTGTGGGGGTGGGTCTTCTTAGAGTCTTTCCACTGCAGCATTCCAGATGATGCTTGTGTACAACCAAGTTAGGAGAAGGACTAACCAAGGAGAATAAATGATTAGAAGGAAACAACCATTTCATTTGGGCTTTTGACTGGAAGTGGACAGGAAACAATGCAAGACTGTGGGCTCTGGTGATATCTCAGCTGTGTCCTTTACATAAAAAAAAAAAATTTTATGGGTTAGCTCAGTGTCTGGACCTTGGAGACAGTCATTATCATTACCCCCAGGCCCCTCTCTGCTGCCAGCTCAGTTGCTCACTGTCTGAGCTGACCTCAACATCTCAGGGTAGCAGCTTAAGTGGGAGGGAGAGAGACGAAGGAACGAAGGGGGATAAACTGACACGGTAATAGTGGGTCTCTGAAATTCAGGAGTTTTGATTATTTTAACTTTCTTGTCAAAAAAATGTAAATTTTGTCCTGTTACAATATAAAGAGAATCCCTTTCACAATTTATGCAGTCGATTTTAAATACTAATCCTATTTCAAGCTCCATCACATTTTCCTCGAATATTGAAATGATAGTCTAGCAGAAACACTGGCATGTGCTTGCCAAGCCCTCCCGGACACAAAACTAAACAATATTTCCCAGCCCCTTGCACTGAAATGAGGCCAAGGAATGGAGTTGGCCTGTGGCAAATGGCCTGCTTCCTCAAGCCTCCCGCTTGGTCCGTGAAACTCTCTTCACTCACCCCTTGGCCAGATATTTAGAACACAGCCAATGCCTCTGAGGCCCTAGTAGTGACGGAGCCACTAGAATGAAGGAAAATGGACCCCCAGACAACTACTCCCTTTCTATTGTCATTGGCCAACTGCGCTGGAGTCAAATGTGAGTAATCAACAGTTGTGGGAAGTCACTGTTCATTTCAGCAGCTGACATTACTTACCCTGACTAAAACCGTTGTATTATTTTCTTTGTAGGACAAACGTCACACGCTGGGTATAGAGGGACAATGTAACAGAATAGGTCATGAGGGTGGCGATGGGGGCAAACACCCTTTGTGTTCTTCTCTTCTAAACTACACATTACCTGGGATCATGCTACACACCAGTTCTCTGTCTGTGGAAAATGAGGTCTTTTCTCAGTGAGTCTGACAGAGTGGGGCCTCCTATTCTGACTCAGACACTGATTCTAACGGGGCTGACTGCCTGGAGTTGACATACTCCCACTCAGCTGACTTGAAATCATGACACTACTAGAAGCCCCTGCTTCCAACCTGTGTCCCCAGACCAGAAAGTTTTTGTATTCATGCTAGTCTGGCCCAAGCAGAGGTTGGCTACAGCCTTTGCACACTTTTGCACACTTTTGTGTAGTGGAAAGTTGGCTTCCACTTGAGGGTCCAGTGATGGCTCAGGCCATCACTGAGATGGCTCTCATTTCTACATCAGCACACTAGCCTGTGCCATTAAGGTAGCAGCCTGTCTTGTGTCAAGATCCAAGACTTACATTTCCTTTTTTAAATTTTTTGGCTGCGTTGGGTCTTTGTTGCTGCACACGGGCTTTCTCTAGTTGCAGCGAGCGGGGCCTACTCTTCATTGTGGTGCACGGGCTTCTCATTGTGGTGGCTTCTCTTGCTGCGGAGCACGGGCTCTACGTGCATGGGCTTCAGTAGTTGCGTCACACGGGCTCAGCAGCTGTGGCTCGCGGGCTTTAGAATGCAGGTTCCTTAGTTGTGGCGCACGGGCTTAGCTGCTCCGCAGCATGCGGGATCCTCCGGGACCAGGGCTCAAACCCATGTCCCCTGCTCTGGCCAGCAGACTCTTAACCACTGCGCCACCAGGGAAGCCCAAGACTTACATTTTTAAAAAGAAGAAAAAGACCATTGAAGCCAACTAGTAGCAACGTTCTCGCTTTGCAGTCACGAAGTTCTCGGAGGAAGCAACTGTTGGAAAATACACTGCTTCCCGCTGAGCTTTTCAGAACAGTGATAATCATGATCGGATAATAATGCCATTTAATATGTGTGAGGCCTTTGTGCTCAGCATATCATGTTTTGTACAGTTTTATTTAAACTTTTGAGATAAAGTATCAACATTAGTATTACGTTGCCGTGTGCTGATAAGAAAAGTGACTTGCAGAGAAGTTGCCACACAGCTAATAAGTAGGAGGAGCTGGGATTAGGAGGCAAATCTAATTCCAAAGATGACATTATTAACTGTGTGTGTGTATAATGAATAGATTTTATAATGATTAGACTTTATATATATATATACACACACACACACATATGATATATATATGTGTGTGTACTGAATAATATTTAAACCATATAGATGTATGTGTATATATGTAATGAATAGACTTTAAACCATATTTATATGTATGTACACATATACGTATTTAATAGAATTTAAACCATATATGTATATACATCTGTGCATCGAAGAGACTTTAAACTATGTATTGGAGTGGCAAAAAAGTTCGTTCGGGTTTTTGTAACATCTTACAGAAAAACCCAAATGAACTTTTGGGCCAGCCCAATATTTATATGTAAGTGTGTGTGTGAATGTGTATGTGAGTGTGTGTGTGTGTGTGTGTAATGAAACAGAGTCCCCAAGGAGGGAATGCTTACTTTGCCAATGCCCCTAAGCTAGTGACAGAGGTAGAAGTCTATCCTGAGCTCCCCCCATCTATAAAAGGGACCTTCCTGAAGTCTAAGTGTTAATCTTGAAGAGTAGCTTCTAATAATTTCAGCAGATGTTTGAAATGCTTTGCAAAGGGCCAGAAATATGCATCTCCTGCACCATGCCAATAGAAAAGGCCATGAGATAGTCTAAAACTGGAGTGTCCTATGGATTATAATATTACAGATTATTTCTAGAATTTCTTATAATGTTGTATTTAAAATGCCTGGATTAAAAAAATAACACATGATATCTCATACAACTAATTCAGAACTTGTGGAATTTGTGAATATGTATGCTAATTTTTAAAAGTAAAATTCTTAAGGTTTTTTGATATATAGGGTTTAAAAATATGTAACATCTTTAACTTTAGCCTGCACATATACAGAGCTTTAGAATATCATCTCCCATATCAGTTATGAACAATTATTTGGTAAAAATACTTAGGGCTTAAGCAGTAAATTCTCTCAGTTGATATTCAACTAATGCTTGCTTACTTATTTACTGAAGGAATAAATGAACAGATGACTGATATGAGAATCACACTACTGAACCTGAATGATAACTAAAGGTTATAAAGTATATGCCACAGATTTTCCTGAGTAAAACAAATCAGACAATACTATTTGTCACACATACAAGACCAACGTCAAGTTACTAAAGGGAATCCTCCTACACTGTTGGTGGGAATGTAAATTGGTACAACCACTATGGAGAACAGTACGGAGATTCCTTATAAAACGAAATACAGAACTACCATATGATCCAGCAATCCCACTCCTGGGCATATATCTGGAGAAAACCATAATTCAAAAAGATACATGCACCCCAATGTTCACTGAAGCACTAATTACAACAGCCAAGACATGGAAGCAACCTCAATGTCCACTGACAGAGGAATGGATAAAGAAGACGTAGTATATATATACAATGGAATATTACTCAGCCATGAAAAAGAATGAAATAATGCCATTTGCAGCCACACAGACGGACCTAGAGATTGTCATACTGAGTGAAGTAAGTCAGACAGAGAAAGACGAATATCATATGATATTTATATGTGGAATCTTAAAAAATGGTACAAATGAACTTATATACAAAACAGAAATAGAGTCACAGAGGTAGAAAACAAACTTATGCTTACGGGGTCGGGGGGGAGTGGGGGGAGAGATAAATTGGGAGATTGGGATTGACATATACACACTACTATATATAAAATAGATAACTAATAAGGACCTACTATATAGCACAGGGAATTCTACTCAGTACTATGTAATGACCTCTATGGGAAAAGAATCTAAAAAAGAGTGGATATATGTATAACTGAATCACTCTGCCATACAGCAGAAACTAACACAACACTGTAAATCAACTATACTCCAATAAAATTTTTTTTAAATGTTAACTGATGATAAACTTGGCAGTTTGGTTGAAAGTATGAATTAAATTCTGATATGGGTCCCTGCTGCATATTCCTCAATTTGAGGACCGTCTTATGCCAACTCAGGATGCCATAACAAAACACCATAGACTGGGTGACTTAACACAAATTTATTTCCTCACAGTTCTGGAGGCTGCAAGTCCAAGATCAGGGTACCAGCATGGTTGGGCTCTGGTGAGGGCTCTCTTCCTGGTTTGTAGATGGCTGCCTTCTCACTGTGTGCTTACATGGTGGAGAGAGACCAAGTTCTCTGGTGTCTTCTTCTTAGGGCACTAACCCCATCAATTGGGTCCCATCCAATTAACCTCATCGAAATCTAATTACCTCCCAAAGGCCTCATCTTCAAACATCATCACATTGGGGGTTAGGGCTTCAACATATGAATTTTGAGGGGACACAGGTCAGTCCATAGCATGGAGTAATGAGGTCATGATTTAATTTTTAATTTTCTAACCTACAGTTGGTTACACTCTAGAATTCTGTTACACTGACCTCATATCACAAGCCCCTCACAAGCATGGTTGTGTAACAGGGCTTCTCAATTTCACCACTATTGACAGCAGGGGCTGCTGTCCTAGACCTTGGAGGATATTTGACAGCATGCTTGGTCTCTACCCACTGGATACCAGTAGCCTTTCCTCTAGTTGTGACAACCAAGATTGTCCCCATTCATTACCACATGTCACCTGGGGCGGGCCTCAACTGTTCTGCTTGAGAACCACTAGTGTAGAAGAATGATGAGCACGTGTGGGACGCCTTCAGCAGGGAGCTGTAACCCCATGACCTGGATTCACGTGCAGGTATCAACATTTATCTGGGTGGGACTCAGGGCATTGACCTTCCTTTTGACCTTAGTTGGCTCCAAGCCTCTTTACAGGTATCCTGAAGTTAACTGGTGACCTCATCCTATCTCTCCACCCAGTTTATTTTTTATTTTTTTTATTGAGATGTAATTGACTTATAACATTGTGTAAGTTGGGGTGTACGATGTGTTGATTTGACTCATTTATATATTACAATACAATTACCACTGCAGCATTAGGTAACACCTCTATCACGTCACACAACTATCATTCCGTTTTTTGTGGTGA
Organism: Kogia breviceps; assembly: GCF_026419965.1. Lineage (NCBI taxonomy): Eukaryota > Metazoa > Chordata > Mammalia > Artiodactyla > Physeteridae > Kogia > Kogia breviceps. Next base: position 126,804,021 of record NC_081330.1, on the reverse strand, counting down.
GAACAATTAAGATCTACTCTTTTAGCAACTTTGAAGTTTATAATCCCGTACTGTTGACTATAATCTATGCTGTGTATTAGATTTCCAGGACTTATTTATCTACTAGTTGCACGTTTGTGCCCCTAAACTACATCTCCCCAATTCCCCCGCCTCCATCCCCTGGTAATCACCACTCTACTCTCTGTTTTCATGAGTTTGGCTCTTTAAGATTCCACATATAAGTGACATCATACAATACTTGTCTTTCTCTGTCTGGCTTTTCTCACTAAGCATAACGCCCTCAAAGTCCATCTATTTTGTTGAAATTGGTAGGATTTTCTTCTTTCTCATGGCTGAATAGTATTCCATTGTGTGTGTGTGTGTGTGTGTGTGTGTATCTACACACACACATACATAACACCGTTTTTATCCATTCATTTGTTGTCAGACACTTAGGCTGCTTTCATATCTTGGTTATTGTGAATAATACTGCAATAAACATGGGAGTACAGATATCTTTTCAAAATCCTGTTTTCATTTCCTTTAGATATATAGCCAGAAGTGGGGATCGTATGGTCGTTCTACTTTTAATTTTTTGAGGAATCTCCAAATTGTTTTCCATAGTGACTGTACCAATTTACATTCCCATCCATTCAGTTTACATTCTGGCCAAATGGATAGAACTTTTTTTTTTTTCTCGTCAAAATACCTAAAGTTTACACTTTGATTGTCACCTAACTCTCCTGGGATCTGGCAGAGGTACTTCAAAAAAAATGTACTACTATACAGGCTACTTTTAAAATGACTTAGATCAGAACAGATACTAAATAGGATACATTTCACTCTCTTGACATTGACAGCCATTAAAAAAAATTGGATGAGCATAAGTGTTTACATGTATCTTCTTTTTAAACAGAATCTCCAACACAAACAATCTCTTTTGTGGACACTTAGATGAGGCTTTAATAATGTTTCATTAAGATCTCCATAAGACTTGTAGCGATATTTACATTTTGTTTCAGTGCTACAGGAATGAATTGTTTTTCCTCAGGGGAACAAGGCCTCCAAAAATACCTTAAGGGGATGCTTAAGGGAAACAGACACAAATGCTAAAGTTTCCTATTGCAGCCCAGAGATAAACGGAAGAGCCTCTCTTATCCAAAGAAGCAAATGGAGTTAACTCCTGAATTTGCTACCAAAAATATATTTTCACTGATGCTCCCCGTGAGTTAAGTCCATCTCAAGTCCACGGGGGCCAAAAGCATTATGTAGTAAGTGGGCAGGTGTCGATTAAACAAAGAAACACAAACAATTATGCCTCCACTCCAAGTCATCCTTGGAGAACACGCAAGTGTTTCCTCACTGTGACTCAAGTTTCTTTCAAGTTTCTGTGTCAGATTTGCCAATGCTATTGCTGACAGAGTCCTCTCCAAACCAGAACATAACATTCTATGCTTATGCTCTCTTGGTCATTCTCTAATAAATTTATTTACAACCAAGCCATGTTATTTCAAGCTGCAAGGTCCTCAACACAGCATGAGAAATCTGGGTTTTCTTCCACCTGCCCCTTATATCTTTTCTCTTAATAACAGTCCAGTAATCCGATTTGAGCTTGCATTTTACTCGGGACCCTATCAGGCAGCAGAGAAATCAGTTTGCTCACTTGCTTCCCAAGAACCCAGGCTGAAAAAAAGCCTTGCTATCGTCAAAGCAAACACCGTAATTTGAAGACTTATAAGGCATTAAAAGGATAAGAAAGAAAATGAGGTCCGAGCCCTTCAACACGGGATCTCTCAGTTTCTACTCTTCAGCGGGAAGCAGAAGGTGACTTTGTTTTCAATACTAAGTAGAACTTCAAAAGAAAAGCTTTGGTAAATAAGGAATTTTCTCGGTTGCCCCATGGATGATTTTCAAGGGTACAGGAAAAGCATGTGTTACTGCCGAGACGATGTATTCCTGATCAACAGTTGATGCAAAAGCTTCTTGCTTGTCAGCCCAACTTGCCCACGTTAAGCCACACCGCTAAAGCCACACGAGAGTGCCGGGATATATTTATCCCCCTCGATGCACAATTCTTAGCTTACGCTGTTGGTTCAGATCATCTCCCTCAAGATATTTTAACCAAAAGAAATATTTTGCTTTAAACCAAGAGTCCCAGGTCTCGGCTTAAAGTCAGTAATGTGCTGAGAACATTCTGTGGGGCAGCACTTTGCTACATCTGCCTACCAGCTGCCAGAAACGTAAATACATAGAGCAAATCTCCTATCAGAGATGCAGGTCATTTTGATGTCTTAGAGGAGAAAAGGTAACACAGAGAAAAGCTGCCGGAACAGAGCGGGAAATTCCCCTTCCTACCTTGCCCTAGACATCCCTCCCCCCTCTCGCATGTTTTGAAAAGTCACGCTACAATTCAGAACTCGAAGCTCACGCTTCTCTTGTTCTTGCTGTGGCTTCTGACCTTTCAGCTGACCCACTGATAACCCAGCATAAGAGAGATTAACTAACCATATGCTGAAAGGTTGGACCATCCCTTAGGGGGTATCCAACTACACGGAGAACTGTATGTCCTGGCAAGGGAAACACAGTCTAACCCAATTTTTTTTTTTTTTTCATCACTACATGCATTTCACGGGCCTGGGAAAAATGGATCTTCTTACTTGTTTAACCAAACTCCATCAAAACAAGACTGGGTGTCGCCCAAACAACTAATCAGAGCCTGGATTTTATTGTGGCTCCAGGGGAAAGCAGAAAGATCCCTGACATTTTCTTGGCTCTCAAGCTACATTAGGGGACCTCACAAGCCAAACATTCCTCAAGGGATACCAAATGTCACTATAATTGATATGGAAAGGGGTATTAACTCAAGAACCCAGATATCCTCCTTCTTGTTTTGGCAAATTGATTGACATAGGTGAGGGCTAGTCACCTACAAAGACATCGTGCTACACTTGTTCTTAGGGCCTTCTTAGCGTTCAGTCCAAAATATTGAGCTAATTCTCAAAACCTCGCCTCTGATGTCAGAAAACTTGCGAGAACTCTATGTATTATTATCAGCAGAGAGCTACCACTCAATCAAAAGGCAAAGCCTGCTATGTAACCTCCCTTCCAGAGTTAGAGATCACTGTCTTCCCACAAAGTAAACCTCCAACATGAGCAAGGCAAAGAGCCATAGTTCCTCTCTTAAAACCTCTAGGTCAAGGTGCCAAATTTTCCAGCCAACTCTCCCAATCATAGGTGGCATTCCCAGTTACAAGCGCTTATCGAATTTTTATCTCCACCGCCCCTACTTTGGTTCAAGCCATCTTGTGTTCCTTGCATAATCACATCAGACTGCTGTGTTTTGCTTTTGTTTTGGCAAAGGTTATTGAGGTATAATTTACATATTACAAAACTCACCCCCTTTATGTGTACATTTCAGTGATTTTTAGTAAGTTCACCAAGTTGTACAAGTATCACTGTAACCCAGTTTTAGAACGTTGCCATCACCCCCAAAGAGATCCCTCTTTACTATTTACGGTTAATCCTTATTCCCACTCAGAGGGTCCTTGGAAGGATTAAACGTATTACAATGGGTGAAGCCCTTAGGACAGTCCTCACTGAAAGTGAGTGGTGACCAACGAATTCTTCATGTTTTGCCTTAGATTTCACTCCCTTTTAGAAGCTGTCTCTGATCCCACATGTATGAGCTTGCTCCTTTAAATCAATGTTTCCATAATACTTTGTTCTTGTTGTATCATGTTATCATTGCCACCATATTGCCATTTACTGGCCTGTCCCCCCGGCAGTCTCTGAGTTTTGTAAGGCAAATTAAACCGCTTCAATCACCTCTACCACATCTATCTCCCAGAGCATAACTCACAGTAAGTACTCATTAAAATATCTGCTGAACTGAAAAACCGTGGTAGATGTTCTCTATATTCCATCCATTCTCACACCTTGCTTTGCCCACTTTTCTGTGCCGGACAGACCTCCATGGGCTGTAGCACCCGGAGTACTGAGCAGCTGCAATTTGGGTGGGTTTGGCCAAAAGGAGGACCTGGCAAGATGGAGTGTGTCAGCTGACTCCTGCTGGGAGCCTAACTGGTACAGTGACTGAGCATAGCCGTTATTATACAATTCACATTCCTGCTGGGGGGTTCGGGTGGGAGACGCTGGGGGGCCTCTTTGCTGTATTTTGTTGGAGAGGTGGTGGTGCGGGAGAAAATTATTTCATTATTAAAATAGCCTGCAGTGTTTATAGTTTTTATTTTTACATGTATACATGTCATTCGCCATGTGCCAGCATGTGTTATCGCCAATGGTTTCCATATGGATTGTTCTTAAAGCATTTTACTGGTGGATCCTGCTACAGTGCACTCTGCAGTGAAGACTGGGTAGTAGCATGTGATTAATGGAAAATCGTAGTCCACCCAGAGTGCTAAGGCTCTTCAAGTATCATGATTCTTTCTGGTTCCAGCTAACGGTACATTTCCCAGGCAATTACTTCTAGTTCCATTTGAAAAACAACGCTGATATGTGACGCCCTAAGTTCCATTACAGCAACAGGCTGTAGACAGCCATGTATCAGACTCTGAAACCAGGGAAGATGTGTAGGTACAAAGACCACCACCCACACACCCGTGTGTCTTATGTTCATCTGTTAACATCTGTTGAGCACACACTCCTTACAGAGCATGGTCTTATTTGCTCAGTTCCATAGAAATAAGAGGCTAGGACTGAACATTCAAATAGTTTATCCTCTAACTATGGCTTTGTGTCAAGGAGGTGTCCTTTATATGCATGCGTATGAACGTAGAGTTATAAACAATCACCCACAAGGACCTGGCACTATCATCCCATTTGCATGATTTAAAATGTTTCTCTAATATGATCAAAGCTCAGATTTCAAAAGCCCTAACTAAACTCTTTTGTTGAAGCCATCAAAATGTGTCACGCATTCACCGTGAGAGGCTACACAGAGGAATTAGTGAATTTATAAAACCGTGTACTCTAAAAAAATAGTTGTGCTACTTTCCTATGGCTGCTGTAACACATTACCACAAATTTAGTGACCTAAATCAAAGCCAACTTACTATTTTACAGTTTTGGGAGGTCAGAAGTCCAAAATGGGTCTCGCTGGACTAAATTCAAGGTGTCAGTGGGGCTGTGTTCTTTCCTCAGGCCCTGGGGGGGAATCCGTTTCCTGGCCTCTTCCAGCTTCTAGAGGCTGCCTGTGTTCCTTGGCTCGTGGCCCCCTTTTCCATCTTCATAGCCAGCGATGGCTGGCGAGCCTTTCTCACATCAATCGTATCACTCTGATGCTGCTCCGTCCTCACGTCTCCTTCTCTGCCTCTCCTGTCTCCCTCTTTCACTTATAGGACCCTTTTACTTACACTGAACTCACCTGGATAATCCAGGATCCTCTCCCCATTTCAAGATTTTAACTAAATCACATCTGCAAAGTCCCTTTTGCCATGTAAGGTAACAGACTCATAGGTTCCAGAAGTTAGGATGTGACATCTTTGGGGGCCGTTATGCTGCCTACTACAACACCTATTAAATAATTATTTAACATTTTAGAGACCTTTGCCTTTGCAGTTATAAATAATGAAACGTGGTGGAAATTAAAACTATTTTGTGAGTGTTTTAAATTTTGCCCTATAGACACAAAAAAATCCCTAGACACATTCTGTTGCTTTGATGTCTTTACATATTACATGAGTATAAAAATAACCACTTCCAAGGGTTTAGGTTTCTGAATTTTCAATTAATATAATGCAGGTAAAGTTACTGTTACAGAGAAAGTGCTTGAAATAGTCCCTAGTCATTACACACCGTTTTAATACATATCATTTTCCCTGAGTTAGGAAACACAAATATTTCAGTAGTAATGATGATAACCGTTTAGGTTTCAGAAGTCATTTTGTGATTTGGAAAGCCCCATGAAACGATTTCAGTTTGTATCCTCTCATCTTCAAAATTAATACAGGAGAAACACAATTTTTGAGCCTACATATAATTTTTACTTATATGTAGCTTGGGGTTTGGCTTTCTACGAGATAGGAACTAGAAAAATTTTTTGGTTTCTGTGGTCGATGCTAGGAATTCTTCCCCCAAATAACAAGCCAACGATCGTATGTGATTATCCACTGGAGCAACTGAGAAGGTAATTGCAAGATTTGAAGAAGGCCAGGTTGGACTCAGCACCGTGAAGGTTACCATAGCCGTGTATTGTACTGAAAACAGCGAAGTAAATGGCTACCCAACAAAACTTTTATTGATCAAAAAGTTAACTGATTGCCTGGTTAAGGACAAGGGTGGTGTAAACAGAAAGGGCGCCTGCTTCTGTGGTGCCTACATTCTAACGGAGGCTAAGAGGGAAATAATATACCAACAGGTAAGTAAGCCGATACAGGAACAATATAATTCCAAGCAAGGTAAAGGCTGTGGTGACGGTGACAGGATGGGCTGTGTGTGCGGGAGAGGGGAGGCAACTCTAAGGGAAGATGTCTCCGGAGAGGGGACATTTGAGCCGTCATTTGATGATAAGCAATTCACGCTGTATGTTCTCAAGAGCCTGGATCCCTATGGCCCCTCTCTCCGTCTGCAAAGTGAGGTGTGTGTACTACTGAGACTGAGCAAGTTAATCGGTTGGAGGACACGGGAGAAAGATGGAAACATCTACTTGTATTTATTTAAAAATAGAGGGGCTTCCCTGGTGGCGCAGTGGTTGGCAGTCCGCCCGCCGATGCGGGGGACGCGGGTTCGTGCCCCGGTCCGGGAGGATCCCACGTGCCGCGGAGCGGCTGGGCCCGTGAGCCGTGGCCGCTGCGCCTGCGCGTCCAGAGCCTGTGCTCCGCAACGGGAGAGGCCACAACAGTGAGAGGCCCGTGTATCGCAAAAAAAAAAAAAAAAAGAAAAAAAAAAAAGAAAGAAAAAATAGAAAACAAGATAGAAATTAAAAATTGGTATTATTTAAATTTTTACTTTGGCACCCTACGCTTGGTCCCTATGACAGACAGACACTCTCCCTCTGGAATATTTCAATGTATTACATTTTATAAGACCCTATTAAGTGAACTTAAAATGTTATTGTCTAATTTTAACTAGAATAAACCTCACATAATGGACCACCACTGGTCTTCAAAGTTTTCTGTAAGGAAAATACTATTAATGCAATTTCAAGCTAATAAGAAGAAGATGCCAGAAGCAACTTTTTCTCCTCCAAGTAGGTCATCGTCAGCCACATTATGACTCTTCATTCAGAGCCAAAAAGAACTCAGCCACAAATATTTAACATTATCAAGAAATCCATATCAAACGTGTATTGACAACTACTTCCATTGTAGACAAACCGTACCCAGCGTTTCCATAGGATGAAGCCATCACATCTCAAAATATACTGGTTCCAGATGCATGTGTATAACGTAAATTAATATACATATATTTAGGTTTTGTGTGCATTTATTTTTACTTCTAGACTCGCATAATCAAACATGCTTTGTGATCACTGTCCTAAACTATTTGATAGTTTACGGCCCTTGTCAGCGACTGTCAGCGACCGTATATGGGACAACCCAGCTTTGAACTCTGAAACGAATTTCCAAGATGGTGTGAAGTTTTGAGCATAATCAGAGTGCCAAGAATCACATAATCCAGCAGAATCTGGGTGGAACAGCAATTCCCTAGTGTTTTGCAAGGAACATTCCAGTTCCAGCTAGAAGCTGCAGGGAATCTGAGCCAATCCCTGAGGCAGTGCTCTAATTCCTATGCCTTCAGTTCATACAGGATATTGGCCAAGATTCCTCTGCAGCTCCATTCCTCAAAAATACAGTTCCGTGAGTGTACACAGGGTCTGATCAGTGATCAGTTTTATGTGAGTGAGTGTGCGTTTCCGTGCATGCATGCCCACACGTGTACCAAAGTGAGACCGACCAGGGTTTCCTTTGACTCTCCGTGATCTTGTCAAACACCGCTGAGATACTCTGATGCTTGGATAAAGTATTTCAGAAAAGAGGTTGTTACTTTCTTTGGTCAGTAGCCAAGAAAATCCAAACTGTAGCTATAGGCACGTTGACCTAAAACAAATAGACCGCCAGATATTTCTCTAGCGAAGATGGGTTTATTTGGGATCAGCAGAGAATTGCGATCAGCAGAGAACTGCTCGCCATGCAGCCATGGTGAGTCTCGTGCAAGTCCCCACATGGCAAAGGAAGAAGAATGCTTTCATAGAGGGGAAAAGGAAGTTCGGAGGGCTAGAATAAATGAAGAGTCCATGGCTTTTCACTGGCTCAACCCTCGCCATGAAAGAAGTCTTTCTTCTTCCTGCTGGGCTCTGCTACAGTCACAGGGCATGAGAGCGCCCCCTTCTTGTCTCCCAGCTCTACTTAACTGAGGTTTCTGTTTATTACTTTTACAGACAGCGGAGAAAACCATACTTCGAAAAGATACATGCACCCCGATGTTCACTGCAGCACTATTTACAATAGCCAGGACATGGAAGCAACCTAAACGTCCCACAACAGAGGAATGGATAAAGAAGATGTGGTACATATATACAATGGGATATTACTCAGCCATGAAAAGGATGAGATAATGCCATTTGCAGCAACATGGATGGACCTAGAGATGATCTTACTAAGTTAAATAAGCCAGAGAAAGACAAATATCATAAGATATTGCTTACATGTGGAATCTAAAAAAATGATACAAATAAACGTATTCACAAAATGGAAAAGAAATGGTTACCAAAGGGGAAAGGTGGGGGGAGGAATAAATTAGGAGTTTGGAATTAACATATACACACTACTATATATAAAATAGATAATCAACAAGGACCTACTGTAGAGCACAGGCAACGCTACTCAATATTCTGTAATAACCTATATGAGAAAAGAATCTGACAAAGAACAGATATATGTATCTGTCTAACTAAATCACTTTGCTATACACCTGAAAGTAACACAATATTGTAAATCAAATATACTCCAATATAAAAAATTTAAAAATTGCATTAAAAGGATGTATGGACAATGAAAAAAAGTTAAATGTATTTTTTTTTGCCAGTTTTTATCTTGTTCATTTTTTTTTAACATCTTTATTGGAGCATAATTGCTTTACAATGTTGTGTTAGTTTCTGCGGTATGACAAAGTGAATCAGCTATACGTGTACATATATCCCCATATCCCCTCCCTCTTGTGTCCCCCTCCCACCCTCCCTATCCCACCCCTCTAGGTGGTCACAGAGCACCGAGCTGACCTCCCTGTGCTATGCGGCTGCTTCCCACTAGCTATCTATTTCACATTTGGTCGTGTATATATGCCAGTGTTACTCTCTCACTCTGTCTCGGCTAACCCTTCTCCCTCCCCGTGTCCTCAAGTCCATTCTCTACGTCTGCATCTTTATTCCTGTCCTGTCCCTAGGTTTGTCAGAACCAGAGTTAAATGTATTTTTAAGTTATGTTTCCATTTTACTCTAATGGTATTGATGAAATAATTTGCAATTTTGTTTGTCCTTAAGTATAGGAACTAAATACATCATGTAGCTGAGTCCTTTTTCGCCATGAATAAAGAATCAATGTAGCTGACGATGGCCTAGGATATAAGGCAACTGCTAATCTTTAAGGATTTCTTCATGATTAGACTGTGGATGCTTGAACATGTACAACAGAATGCATTCCCGGGAGAAAAAGGACAGTAGAAATTCAAAGGTGCCCCAGACCTACCATGTCCTATATTTCACATTTGTTAAATTACTAACTGTCCTGTCAAAGGATTTTTCTCTCATTCCATTTGCCTGTGCCCTTTGTCCCCTCTTCAGTAAGGCAGGTACACCCACTTTTGGAATACAGACTAAGTCATCCCATAAATACAAGTAGGGTAGAGTTAGCTAAGACTCAGCTGGTCATGGTGGATTTCATTCCCATCTTTCATTTATATCTCTACCATCCCATGCTCTGAAGTGTAATACTACAGAGAGAACATGAATAAAAGCAACTTGTGCATATACATCTATGTGTGAATGTGTATGTTTTGGTCATGGTGACCACTATCTCTGAGGAGACAGATAACTTCATTTGAGCTTTGATGGTGCTGGTACTGGTGCTAGCGGTGGGTGAGCTTGAATGCATGCACAAACACTGGCAGAGGGGGAGGGGAACCGGCTTTCATAGAAGACCCTTTCCCATACTGTGGGAAAGAAGATAGAGTCGAAGCCTCTTGAATGACTAAACAAATACTACTTGAGGGCCCATCTCAGGCAAAGGAAACTTAGGAAACTGGCTTGAATGATCCATGAAAACTCTATATCTGGACCTGATCATTTGGTCCTTGGAAAATCTCTTCTGTCCCTTTCTTTTTCTTTTTTTTTTTTTTTTTTTTGCTGTATGTGGGCCTCTCACTGTTGTGGTCTCTCCCGTTGTGGAGCATAGGCTCCGGACGCGCAGGCTCAGCGGCCATGGCTCACGGGCCCAGCCGCTCCGCGGCACGTGGGATCTTCCCAGACCGGGGCACGAACCCGTGTCCCCTGCATCGGCAGGCGGACTCTCAACCACTGCGCCACCAGGGAAGCCCTGTCCCTTTCTTATTTTTACCACTTCTACCCTGAAGGTAATTCTGGACTTTAGGTTCAGGGAATCTATGAGTTCCAGATCGATTTTAATAAAAATATTTCTACTAGTTCTAAGCAATTTGGGGGTCAGTGACAAACTAGCCCCTATCTGGGTGAAGTGGCCAGCGCAGAGGGGATCTCACAGATTTGATGACCTTTGAGAAGGAAAGGGGTGGGCCTGGAGTCTCTCAGTCACCTTGGCCTCCACTTTCTTCTCCACAGAGACCTACTTAGACACGTCCATCTTTGAATACTGAGGTCATAGTGGATTTCCTCTAGAAAGGTCAATGTCCCAGGGGGCTCTGAAAGCCCAATGTCCTAAACCAAAAATACAGAAAACCAAACACCCCCCTGCTCCTGTCATCACAATAAACATGTGCCACAAGAGAATGGTTTAAATTTTTTTTTCTACGTGGAAGATTTTATTAACTTTAAAGTAGACTGGGTACACAGTTCTTTCCTGCAGCTGCAGTTTATGATGAGGGTAACCCAAAACACATGACCACATGATAAAACAATGTAATGCAGTGCTTCAAGAATCCCGAGTGGACAGAAGGTTGGAAAGCGATCCTTTGTGTAAATAAGAGCTGGCCTCACGTAACGGTAGATACTTGTAGATTTAAAAATCCAAAGAAACACGCACTTTCCCCAGGATGTCATTCTCAGGATAATAAACACGATTCCAAATGCTTTTGCACAAATACTGTCATGTGAAGTGCCTGGATGTCCATCATTCTCCAGTACTATCTATTTGAACAGAATGTCAACCTGGAACTCTCTGGAAGGGCTTTTTACTTTTATGAAAGTAAATTCAAAAACGATTCCAGCATTTCTCTTTCTTCTTGATCTTGCTGTCAGGTCACCAACCAACTTGCTTCTTTCTGATGTTAGCCCAAGTGAAAGGAACTCCTTAGATGACTTTTGCAGGTTCCTCGTTTCCCTGCAACCCACTGCCTCTTTTCCTGGCCAGTCCAGATACATGTCTTCAGACCCACCACGGAGGTACAACTTGCAGCACCACCCCTTCCACTACCGCCAGCGACCTGCTCTAGCACTTAGGAAACTTTTGCAGAATGTTCTTTCTTGCTCACAAGTATAATCCTCTCATAATGCATGCAATATTAAGAGATTAAAAATAGCATTTTGGAAAACGTTTCGGATGACATATGCGGGAATTGGACTAAGCATGAAATGGTGTGATTTACGGGCGAGAAGACAGGCTCTTCAGTTAGGAGCCTTGATTCACGGCACTCACTCTACCATTCACCAGCCGGGGGAACTTGGCCAAGTCATCTGGCCTCTCGAAGCCTCAAGATCCTCCTCATCTTAAAAGGGGCCAAGAATATCTCTCTTACCAACCTGCAGGGTGTTGGTAAGTATTGGATTATTTGTAGAGTGCTACAAATAAGTGGGTTACGTACTGGTATCCAATGACTGGTTGCTGTGCTAAAGAAAGTTAGAGGTACTTCTAGAGATTACCTGGTAAAACCAGTTCATTTTCTAGATGAGTCATCTGAGGCACAAAGAAGAGAAGAAACTCAAAGTCTCTCATGGTTACCTAGTAGATGTGTTTTCAAGATACACAAGAATGACACCGACAATTGTGTCGCCCTGTGTACTCACTCACTGTGATCATTTCCACGAGATCTATTCAGAACCGATTTAGAGAACATGACCAACACATTTCTTTTCCAGCTACTCCTTTCAAACATTCTCTGTTGCAGCAGCTCCCTTCTCCTTCCTCCAAGATATCCCGGGCAGATCCTTTACTTGCCTGCCTATTCTGATATTTGAAAATGCCCGGGCCAGTCCAGTTTAAACGTCCATCTCATATTCAATTTATCATGAACTCTTTCTCTGGGTGCCCAGTACGGGGCCTTGGCCTGAAGGGTTTTGAATAGGGGGAGAGATTTGTGACTTCTTTCATACTGCCCTCTTCTGGGTTCTTTCTTCCTGTTCTGTATGTATCAGAGCCTAGGGAGAAAGAACAGGGGTGGTGCTACCTGGAGCAGACATCACCGACAAGAAGAGGGCTTTTGCAGTCTTCTCTGTTGACTATGCCTGCTCTTCCTCAGGGGCCTTGTGTATGCATGGAACCAAACACTCCCTCTGACCTGAGGCTCATGGACATATTTTTCTAGAAGCACCTTGGGATGGATCCCCCCACCACACAGTTCTCATGCATGAAGCATATACTTCAGCTGGAACCCACTGCAAAAATTGCCCCTGGGCAAACAGGCAGCCATCGTGAGGTGATGACTCAAGACCAAGTACATTTCTTTGTGCCTGTTTGACTCGTGGGAAACCCAAATGTCCAGGTTCACCCAGAGTGAGCGCTCCTTGGTCTCTGTTTTGCTCTCTCTCTACATTGATTGCCATGCTCCTCAGTCCCAGAGAAGAAATCAGCAAGTCCGTTACACAGGCAAACGGCCAACTATGGAATTAAAGGACATTCTTCATCTCTAATAACGATGCTCTAGAACCTTCTCCAGCACTTGATTTAAAATTTAGAGATGTGCTCTGATGATTCTCCAGTGTATTCGCAGTCTTCTACCCATACAGGTTGAGGGAAGTGGTGAGGAAATTGCAGCTACTTGGGGCCCCCCAACTCTCATTGAGTTCTACGGACTTTGTGAATTGAAAGTGGGAATATTTGGTGCCTGCTGTTTTCATTCTGGTATCTTTATCTGCTCAAATCTGTTAAGGCCCTCTAGTAAATTTTTCATTTCAGTTATTATACTTTGCAACTCCAGATTTTCTATTTGGCTCCTAAAAAATAATTTCCAGCTCTTCATTAATATTCTCTATTTGGTGAGATATTCTCATACTCTTCTTTAGTTCTTTAGACATGGTTTCCTTCAGTTCTTTGAACATATTTAAAATAGCTGATTTAAAGTCATTGTCTAGAGACTTCCCTAGCGGCACAGTGGTTAAGAATCCACCTGCCAATGCAGGGGACACGGGGTCGAGCCCTGGTCCGGGAAGATCCCACATGCCGCAGAGCAACTAAGCCCATGCGCCACAACTACTGAACCTGTGATCTAGAGCCCGCGAGCCACAACGACTGAGCCCACGTGCTGCAACTACCGAAGCCCGCGCGCCTGGATTCCATGCTCTGCAACAAGAGAAGCCACCGCAGTAAGAAGCCCCTGCACCACAAGGAAGAGTAGCCCCTGCTCACCGCAACTAGAGAAAGCCCGCACAGAAATAAAGACCCAAGGCAGCCAACAACAACAAACCCCAAAACAAAACAAAAACAAAATAAGCCCTCATTGTCTAGTAAGGCCAAAATCTGGCTTTCTCGGGGACAGATTCTATTGACTGTTTTTTTTCCCCTACTGGATGGTCCATACTTTATTATTCCTTTCCATATCTCATAATTTTTTGTTAAAAATGAGACATTTAAAATAATACAAGGTAGCCGCCCTGGAAATCAGATTCTGCCCTTTTCCTGGAGTTTGTTGTTATTTTTTTGTTGCTATATTTGGGTTTTGGTTTTTGTTTCTTGTGGGTTTTTTTGGGTGACTTTCCTGAACTAATTAAGTCTGTATTCTTTGTCATTCAAGGCCACTAAACTCTCTGTTCAGTTAGCCAAATAGAGCTCTATTCACTTTTCTCATACTCTGTCAAACTATGAGATGAGTCATCCAGGGAAAGAAATATTAGTAACGGAATTAGACCCAACGATATATCTACATATGTCTACATATCTATATCTATATCCTTTAGCCTGAAAGCTGAGAATGTTCAAGGAGTGAGTGACAGCAGTAATTTTAGAGATGCCATACCAGGACCTTGATTCCATTACTGATCATTAGGAGCCAGGGGCGACTTTGGGCAGATCTAGGAGAAAACTTTGACTAAGTCTAGACCGAGACTGGAAATGCAAGACGATGCCATTTCCAAGAGTGACAAGTTTGATATAGTGAAAAAAAGGACATTTCAAAGCTATTACAGTGGTTGGATGAAGTATAAATATGACACTAATTAATATATTTGCCTCCTATGTCAACCTGTGGGTCTGGTAGGAACGTTCTAGGGATCTCAAAGTTCACCAATAAGGATTATTCTCTGAATCAAAAACTTAGTCCAAGATGCAATTTTTTTCTTAGGTCCTGAAGGATGACTCCAAGGTAGAGAAATCACAGGGGCTGTCGTTCCATCATATCCCGGCTCACTATTCTTCTAGCCTGCCTTTGCTTTCGTTCTGGTGGTACAGATTTCTCCCGTTCACACATATCTGCGTCTCCTCTCCCCTAGAGCTATGTCCAGTTGTTCAGAGTCATGTGACTAGTAATAGCCAATATGCGGTGGGAAGAAGTGACTTGTGTCATTTCCCACCTGGGGAATTTTATTGTCATTGTGAGACCCTGCAGCACTCTCTTCCCACTGCTGTCATGACTGGTGATGTTGCACGTGTTGGTAAGTCTATTAGCCTGGGTTCCACAGGTAGAATGACATAGAGAAGCACCCTTGACAGACATCTGCTCTTTATCAGATGTGATTAAAAAAATAAACCTCAGACCAAGCACAAGTACTGAAATTGAAACTGTCATTTAAAAACTCCCAACAAACAAAAGTCCAGGACCAGATGGCTTCATAGGCAAATTCTATCAAACATTCAGAGAAGAGTTAATACCTATCCTTCTCAAACTGTTGCAAAAAACCTCAGAGGAAGGAATACTTCCAAACTCATTCTGTAAGGCCACCGTCACCCTGATACCAAAACCAGACGAAGATACCACACACACAAAAAGAAAATTACAGGCCAGTATCACCGACGAACATAGATGTGAAAATCCTCAACAAAATACTAGCAAAGCAGATCCAACAATATGTTAAAAGGATCACACACCATGATCAAGTGGGATTTATCCCAGGGATGCAAGGATTTTGCAATATCGACAAATCAATCAATGTGATGCATCATATTAACAAATTGAACAATACAAACCATATGATCATCTCAACAGATGCAGAAAAACCTTTCGACAAAATTCAGCACACACCTATAAAAACTCGCCAGAAAGTGGGCCTAGAGGGAACCTACCTCAACATAATAAAGGCTGTATATGACAGACCTACAGCTAACATCATACTCACCAGTGAAAAGCTGAAAGCATTTCCTCTAAGATCAGCAACAAGACAAGGATGGCCACCCTTGCCACTTTTATTCAACATAGTTTTGGAAGTCCCAGCCACGGCATTTGCATTTCTCTGATGATTAGCGATGTTGAGCTTCTTTTCATGTGACTGTTGGCCATCTGTCTGTCTTCTTTGGAAAAAATGTCTATTTATGTCTTCTTCTGCCCATTTTTAATCAGGTTGTTTGCTTTTTTGATTTTGAGTTATATGAGCTGTTTGTATATTTTGGATATTAACCCCTTATATCATGAAATCCTGCCATTTGAAATGGATGGACCGAGAAGGTGTTATGCTTAGTGAAATAAGTCAGAGAAAGACAAATATTGTATGTTATCACTTATATGTGGAGTCTAAAACATGAAACAAACAAATGAATGTAACAAAACATAGACTCACAGATACACAGATCAAACTGGTGTTTACCAGTGGGGAGGGGAGCAAGATAGGGGTAGGGGACTCACAAGCACAAACTACTGTGTATAAAATAAGTAAGCTACAAGGATATATTGTACAGTACAGGGAAATCTAGCCAATATTTTATAATAACTTTAAATGGAATATAATCTATAAAAATATTGAATCACGATGTTGTACACCTGAAACTAATATTGTAAATCAACTACACTTCAATGAGAAAACGATAAATAAGTACTCGGGATGTAATGTACAACATGATAAATATATTTAACACCGCTATATGTGTTACATATGTAAGTTATTAAGAGAGTAAATCCTAAGAGTTCTCATAAGAAAAAAAATTATTTTCTATTTTTAAAATTTTGTATCCATATGAGAAGATGGATGTTCACTAAACTTATTGTGGTAATCATTTTATGATGTATGTAAGTCAGATCATGAGGCTGTACACCTTAAACTTATACAGTGTTGTGTAGCTCGATAAAACTGGAAGAAAAAAATAAAAATTATTTTTGTAAACACAAAATAAACCTCATCGTACTACCTGACTAGGATTTTGGAGGTTTTTTTAGCGTAGCATAATCCGTGCTATCCCAACTGTTATCTTACTTCATTTCGCGATTTTAAGCCTGACCCACCTACAGTCCTCTGGTGTGGCCCTCTGCACTATTTTTACCACATATGTCATATTCATCAGCTTCCCTTCCTCATGCTTATTTGAGACAGTGAAGGGAGGAAAAGGGTTCATGTTCTTTTTTCTTCTCCTCTGAGCCTCCCACTAACATATGAAGTTATGACACAAACCATAACAAACCAGTCTGTTCTATATTTAACTAACATTCTCATTCTCATTCTCTCTCTCTCTCTCTCTCTCTCTCTCTCCCTCCTTCCCTGTCCCACTCTCTCTCTCTCTCTGAAAGACAGATTTGACATGGAAGTCAACTGTCTACAATTAACTGATGAGACTACACACATACTCAGAGTTCCAATGACTCATTATAACTTCAGCAAACCACCATCGTCTTGGGTTTCCTCCTGCTGCTCTGTAAAGCAAGGACAAAAGTGGTGTTTCCCCAGGTGGTTATGAGAGTGAGTGTGTGTGGGTGCGGGGGGAGTGTCAGGGGAAATGTGGTGTATTTTGCATAATGTGTGCTATAATTGAAACAGGCACTCCGTTCTAGTATATGGACCTCCAGAGCATGCTGGAATCTGTTTTATATTTTCCCACGTTTGTGTCATGCTAAACTGTTTGCGCGTCTCCGTTCCCCATTGAGATATTTGGCCCCAACGGAACATGGAATTGCTACACTAGTTACTAATTTAAGAAGAGTAGCCAATCCAATAGGAAGGAGAATCATTCTTGTATCAGTCTGCGGGGCAGGAAAAAAATTGTGCTTCTGCAAATTCTAAATGCTTTCATTTTCAACTTTTTCTCCTTTTGATTATAAAATAACCGGCCACTTTTCATTAAAAGATCAGTATGCTTATACAGTGTTGAAATAATAATTAAGCCTTATCAAAGGATATGCAGGGTAAACTACAGTTCATTTTTACACCAGGTTCCAGTCTTCCCCAGAAGCAACTCTTGTTACTGTTATATACTCTGCGCGTACACAAACATGATATATGATATATACAACGTATAAAACCTACCCCTCCTCATATTTATCAACAAAAATGGGAGCAGACAGTGCACACTGTTCTTAACCTTGCTTTTTTTTTTTTTTTAAACTTAACAAGGTTATCTTGGCCACTGTTCCTCTCCCATCCACAAAGAATGACCCGCTTCTTCTACTGGCTAAATAATATTTCATTGTACATTTAGGACTTGGTGCAGTTGTCCAAATGGGAGGTCTGTAGGCGGGTCTAACTAAAAAATCGTGAGATGCAGTACAATATGCGCTGCATTAACAATCCCCAGATGGTGGACATTTATTTATTTTGTTTTCAGACTGACTATTACACACAATGCCATGAAGATCTTGTTTGACCATTGCATACATATGCAAATATATATGAAGGATATATTCCTAGAAGTAGGGTTGCTGACATAAGGGGTGTGGACATTTTCTTTTGTTTCAAATAAACTTTATATACAATCAAATGCATCCTTTTTAACTGTGCAGTTACCACCAACACAATTAAGATATTGAACATTTCTGGGGTTTTTTGGGGGGTTTTTTTTGCGGTACGCTGGCCTCTCCCGTTACGGAGCACAGGCTCCGGACGCGCAGGCGCAGCGGCCACGGCTCACGGGCCCAGCCGCTCCGCGGCATGTGGGATCCTCCCGGACCGGGGCAGGAACCCGCGTCCCCTGCATCGGCAGGCGGACACTCAACCACTGCGCCACCAGGGAAGCCCAAACATTTCTGTTCTAACAAGCTTTATTATTACTGAGGAATGGTAAGGCCAACAGATCAAAGGACGACTGCTCCCTCCCATCTTTTCACCTTTGCCTCCCATCATTAAGCTAAGACTTTCCCAGTCTTCCTTTCAGTTCTGTGCGTTCGGTGTATACCCTACTAGCCAGTAGGGTATAAATCAAAGTCTGTTGGGACCTATCTAGGTACGATTTTATTTTCCTAATAAACGGACGGATGTGCCAGCACTGCTCCACCCCTCCCTCCCTCCTCACTCCTTACTGACTTGATTGCGGACATGGTTCCTAATGCTATGGTTCGGGGGCTCTGGGTTGCCAGCGGCCACCTACCTCCAAACTGCAAATTATGTGAGAAAAGTAAACGGGGACTTATTTAAGCCATTGTGCCCCACATATTTTCTTATTTGCAGGAGATCAGACTAACATTCCTCACGTTCTTTGTTATTCATCTAAGCAATAGCAAATGGGATCACCAGTTGACATACCTAGTGAATGAGAGTGTCTATTTCCCCACATTTCTCCTAACACATGGCGTGGTTTTCATCTTTACTCTTACGTTGTTTTAACAGACACTCACTTAACCATGGCTGAAGTTGGAGCCTCATTTGTTTAAAAGCTATTCATTGTTTTTTTTTTCTGTGACTGGCCTGTACATGTCTTATAGGTATTGATTTGTAAAAACTCTTTATATCTTAATAGCATCAGCTCTTCATCTGTCATATTCGTCTTTTGTCTTTCAGTTTTGTGTACGGTAGGTTTTTCACTGGTCAGAAATTTTTACTTTTAATATAATGTGTTTTTTTTTTGAAGTGAGATGTCCTGCATTCAGCATTAGGTCATCATTCGAAGGGAAACGACACCTGAAGTTTCAGAGAAGCCTGACTTTCCTAAGTGTGTATCCTTCCAATCTTTGTGAAAATGTCACTCCCTGAGGCCTTCCTGTGTAGGTTATATACAGATAAGTGGATCATCTGTCTAAGAGCAGTCCTACTTAAAGCACTGAAAAAAACCGGCTTTCTCTGGTTTATGGAAAGGTGTACTCATACTTCCAATCTTTTCTAAAAAAACATGGCTCCTCTATGACTTCAGCTGTATGATATGGGTAGCTACGTGGTAGGTCCAAGTTGATCTCCCAAGATCAAATTTTATCTCCCTTTTGATGATCTCTACTAAAATAATTTGTTTTAGTTCATGAAATATTCCAATGTCATTATCAATCGAGTGCCAAAATATTATCAACAATTGAGATTATTATTATTCACATAAAAAAGTTAAGAACCATGGACAATCGGCTTAGTGTGGGCTTTTCTTTCCCTCTATGGCTATGTAAGGGTGGGTGTTCTTTTTTTTAACCTACATGAAATTAGAATTTTACAGTACATGCCAAACAAAATCAGCCTTTTCCTCAATCCCATTTCAGTTTTAGACTGCGATTTTGCTTTGGCTTACATTTTAATAAAGTTGGCATTTTTACCTCTGCTGCATCTGGAAATTCCCAATTGGCTTTGTCACGATGCAAACTGAAATAGTAATTCAGTTGGACTGAATTTGCTTTGAGGAATGAACCACCACTTTTTACTTTTTTCTCCCCTATGATTTATTGATTTGCAAGATGTGCTATGAAATATACATATATATATATATATATATATATATATATATATATATATATATACACACACATATATACACACACACACACACAGAGACTGAAGTTAAAAAAGAGAAGCAATGCGTGCATGGTTCAGCTTACTGCTAATTTGATTTCTTTGTTTAGGGCAGCTCCAAGGAGTTAGAAGCTGAAAAAAAGTGAACTCAAGAGAGAGGACAAACAATAAATATATACGTAGGCTGTTGAAAATACAATTGTTTCCATCCCTTCACTGCTTTTGGAAAATAAGCAGTATTGTTTTATGTGTTCAGTATTTAAGAAGAACAAATTCTGATAAATCAGTAAGTACAGGCAAATCCACTAGATAGCCCAAACCAGTGTAAGTCTTAGATGTTTGAAATATTGTGACAGCAGTCAAAGAGGTCTATAGGGTCCTGCTTTTTCACCATCTTTGAAAGTAAACAGGAGTGCAATTTGCCAGCCCCAAATGGCCACCTGATGATGGCACTTTCTTTTTTTGTTTGAGGTTAAAAGCAGGTGACCAATTGCACCATTTACACAGAACTGGGGCGGTTCCCAAGACATAGCACTTTCACTGCCTGGGAAACTATGACAAGTTGGTCAGCCCATAGAGCAGGGAAACCTGTCACAGGTGTTAAAACTGTACCCACCTGGGTTTGATATTGGAATACATGACTGTCCTTCATGTGCCCAGAACTGACATCATCCCTAGGCCATGCTCATACTGTCAAACTGGAAGAAAAAAATTCTGAAACCACAGTATTAAATGTTTTATAAGGTTAAAATGAATGCTTTGTGTAGGTTAATGTCTCCACAGTAATCAGGATATTGATAGAAACGGAATATATCCTAAAACAAATTCAGTTGGAGAAAAACAACCTTCCCTAAGATAAACGTCAAGTGTAAGATGTACATCAACTTAGTGTTTTGCTATGAGGGTAGGAGGGACATCTACGGTATGGGTGGAAAGGCAATATGATGTTCAGAAAGCCATTTAGAAAGCAGCTTCTCTTACCGTCATTAGCGTTGGACTCTCCAAGATAACGGAATGCCCATTTTATGGGGAAAAAGTCACCAGTGGCTGACATTTTGGTGGCAACTTTTTAAAAAGCTATACCTGAATCTGCCACTGTCGCCCACATTCAGCTAGGCAAAGAATTGGGGACCGTATCTAAATGCATCGGATGTGAAGCAAAGACCTCTGAAAAGGAGCTATTAACACTCCCAGATTACATATTAAGTAGTTTACAAAACAACTAGACACCTCTCTTATCCGTTCTTCACAATCGGCCATTTTGTAGGAGGTGTTTCGGTTGAGAGCTTTCCCATCTACTTTTGAGTTGATGGCTAGACAAAATACACAGATGAGGGGTGAGACCTGGCTGAACTTAAGAAGACTCAGGGTGTAACCCAGATGTCAGCCCGGCCAGGCTTTCCCTTTTGATTCTCACTAAATCAGCTGGTGCCTCCATCCCAAGAGCAGTGCAGACCCTCCAGGGATTCATGGGAGCAGGTGGGGCTTAGTGGACTTCCCCTAGCTGTTTTTGACTCTCATTCCTTCTTCTGATGAATTAGTGGTGTTTGGACTGCCTCACCCTTTTGAGCTTATCTTTTTCGCTGGTCATGGGGTTGTACCAGTCAGATCTCGCTTCAAGACCATTTGCTGCCAGGAATGTGATTAGCAGACAGCTGCCAGTGGCTGTACCTACAGATCTGCGATGACATTTATGCCATGGCTACACTGCCTCAGGACCACTCCCAGACAAAGAATTAGCAGGAAAGGAGACTAGATCCAAGTCCCTATCTGACGTGGACCCCCTAATGGGAGAGCTTTGCTCAGGGACTCCCCGTCATCTAGGCCACGATGGTCTCAGAGCTGCACTGCTGGCCAGGAGGCTCCTGACCCAATCTTGCTTCCTTCCTTCTTTCGTGCATCATGGATTAAAGGCTCTCCCTGCCTCCTCCTGTTCTACCTCCCCCTTATCTTTCATTGGTATTTTCTCCATCTGTGTATCTGCTTCTCAGATGACCTGAATTGACACCTAGTTATTCTTACTGCCTTATGCTAGATGCCACTCAAAGTACCAAGGACACAAGGCTCTGTGTTTAGCAGTTTTTTTTTACTGAAGATGGGAGGCAAAGGATGGCATTTACCCTTAACACACAAAATGATGTAAAACTGCATGTTTAGCATCCTCGTCCTCAAAATCTTTTGTTTACACCCCATCTTAGAATTTCCCATCAACTCTTTTCCCATAGGCTCCAACCTCTTGCCCCATCTTTCACATCTCCAGCCTTGCCTCATTTCTTTGACGTCCACTCCGCACTCAATATTTGCTATGCCCCCTACATCTTTGTTAACTTCCCCCTTTGCAAATTAAGTAATTGGGATATCACCTGCCACAGTGCAAGCAGTTTATTATTTCTCTTCCTAAAAGTAACTGTGAGGCCAGGGCAAAAAAATAACATTTTTTTTTTTCAAACTCCACTATGCATACCATGAATGACTAAGGATAAAGGACCACAATTCTCATATTTACAGATGAAAAGACAGATGACTCTACCCAACCGGAAAGAGGATTTCTTTACCCCTATGATGTCGTGAGAAATAAATGAAGGGAAAAAAGAGTTATATTGGGTCAAACTCATGGTATTGTAATAATGTTTTACACATTTGGGATTTACTGTAGAATATTCTTATTTGCCATAAAACCACTTGAATTTCAGCATCCACTGACAGTCACTAACTCTAATGACACGGAATGTGGAAGGGATGAACGAGCTGTTTACCAAACCCATTTTCCTCTTTCGTTGGGCAGCTCGGTGTGATCATACGGCAGAGTGTGGCCAGTGAAACGTGGGCAGCAGCGATGTACACCACACACCACCAGGCCTGGCTCGTAAAACCCCTCATTTGTAGATCCTCCCTGCTCTTTCCCCCTTTTCAACAGCAAACCCACATGATGGAAAGATCCTGGGTCTCTGAAATTAGGTATGGAGAAGAGCATCCTATCTATCAAGAATTTTGCCAATTTTTATTGGGTGGCTCTTTCCTTTATTATTAAATTTTGAGAGTTGTCGTTATATTCTGGATGCAAACCCTTTATCAGATATATGATGTGCAAACATTTTATCCCAGTCTGTGCTTGTCTTACGATTCTCTTACCAGTGACTTTAAAGAGCAGAGTTTTAAAAAGTTGATCAAGTTCATATCATCAATGTGTTCTTTTATAGATCGTATTTTGGTGTTGTAGCTAAGCAGTCTTTGCCTAATCCAAGACAAAACATTTCCCTTCTATTTTCTTACAGAAGTTTTATAGTTTTAGGCATCACATTTTGATCACAGATCAAATATGTTGTGTATGTCATAGGAGATAGAGATGAAAGTTTCTTTTTTTTTTTTTTTTTTGGTTTATGGATATCCAGTTATTCTATCACCATTTTTTTTTTTGCAAAGATTATCCGTTCTCTACTGAATTGCTTTTGCACCTATGTTAAAATTCAGTTGTCCATATATACGTGCATGTATTAACAGGTTCTCTGTTCTATTCCATTGATGTATTTGTCTATCTTTATATCAATACCACAGTCTTGATTACAGGAGCTTAATAATAATTCTTGAAACTGGGTAGTGTTATCCCACCTTTTTTCTACTTTTTCAAGTTGTTTTGGTTATTTAACTTCTTTGCATTTCCATATGAATTTTAGAATCAGTTCGTCAATATCTATTAAAAAATCCTACTGGGATTTTGACTAGGATTGCATTAAATCTATTGATCAATTTTGGGGGAAGTGACATTTTAACTCTATGGAGTCTTTTGGCCTTTGAACAAGGCATATATGACTTTTTATGTAGGTAATTATTTAATTTCTCTCAAGAATGTTTTATAGCTTTACCCGTACATGTCTTTTACATATTTTGTCCAATTTATCCCTAAGCATTTCACTTTTTATGCTATTGTACATGGTATTTTAATTTAATTTCCTACTGTTCCATGCCAGTATATAGGAATAGTTATTTTTGTATATTGATCTTGTATGTTGCAACTTTTCCCAACTCGCTTACTAGCTGCAGCGGCTTTTTAATAGATCCATCGTATTTTCTACATAGGCTATCACGTCGTCTGTGAATTCAGACAGTTTTACTTTTTCCTTTCTACTCTTTAGTTCTCTTCCTTAACTAATTTATCTGGCTAGACTATCCAGTACAAGTTTAAATAGAGGTGATGAAAATGGACATACTGATCTTGTTTCTTATTTTAGAGAGAATGCTTTCAGTCTTTCACCATAAGTATGACGTTAGCTGTGGGTTTTTCATAGATGCCTTTTATCAGATTGATGAAGGTCTCTTCTATTCCTGTTTGCTGAGAGGTTTTGTCAGGAATGGATGTTGGATTTTGACAAATGCTATTTTCTATGTATATTATCACATAGGTTTTTTTTTTCTTTTTTTTGAGTTTATAAATATAGTGAATTAATTGGTTGATTCTCACATTTTATGCCAACCTGCATCCCTGGGATTAACCACACATGGTCATGATGTATTATAATTTTTATATATTGTTGGATTTGATTTGCTGCATTTTTATTTAAAAGTTTTCTGAGAAGCATTGGTCTAGCACATATTAAACATTCAAAAAAAGGTTAATGACCCAACTGCTCCAATGTACATACCCCTTTCACAGTTGCTGTTTTTGTGGAATGAGATAAACAAAACTACAAAAAATATGCCCAGTAGTACATGGAAGCACCTGGGCAAATGTAATTAACTTGTTAGGAGTTGTCATAGGAATTTAGGTTAGATTACATTTAAACCTAAGTTGAACTTCTATTTCTTAGCTACATGCAAATAATGAGCACATGTCCCTTCCCGTCTGTAACAAAGGGTCTCTGGAGCTGAGGGTTTACTTGCAATCTCAAATTTCTCTCTGGCTTTCTATGTTCAGTTTCAGACTTATACAAGCAGCAGAAAAGCCCACCGTTCAAAATCATGGCTAACAGGGTGTCTTTACACCCACACAGGACAGTAGGGTCAGGCTTCCAGTAGAGAGAACTGGGGAAGCCATCCAAATACATTACGCTCTGTTAAATCTCACACTTCAGATCCATTCACCCCTGAGCACACATTATGTCCAATTCACATTCTATATACACAAGGCTGTTATGCAAACTGACTGAATTCCAATGCTTGTAATCTTCTACCCCATTCTTACACGTCAAGCAAAACCAAGGACAACCTGATGCAAGAGCAGACAACTCGTCTTCAGATCTAGTCCTCTGTGTCATCACCTTCCGACATCTCCTGGGTTAGTGTCATGGGCTGCGCAACAAAGCCATTCAAACTGCCCAGACAAAGGAAAGGTATTCTGTTCTGTTATCACCTATAGACTGTTGACACAACAGCTAGATGTAGACCCCTGTCCCTCAACCCCGGGTAAGTGGCTGAGTGTTAGGAGGCCTTGGAGAAGGGAGATAGCAAAAGAATCAGCAAATGTTTGTGGGTATAGGTGGGGCTGCCTGTTGGGTCATAACATATAATGTAATACAATCTAAAACCTCCACATAGCAAACAGCGTTTAAGCTTAGCACATTTGTGTCTAAGAACCTTGAACGTTTACAGTCACATTCCATACTAGGCTGAAGCATTCAGGGTGTGGAAGCAATTTAATCCCAGTGGCCTCAAATACCTGTAAGGCAGGCTTGGTGGGTCTGCCAATTTGTCTTCTGACTATCTTCTGAGTGATCCCATTTGGGGTTCAAAAGTGACTACTATAATTTAATCTATATTTTGTAATCAACTTCAGGTATGGTGGAGTGGAAGTATATTTTTAAAATGAATCATAGCCCTATTTACCTAATATTTCCCCCTTCTCTTGCTCTCTATTTGCTATTATTATATTCTAGGCAAAGATAGGATGGTAAATTAGTTGAAGTCTTGTTTACTGGGAGATATTGCTAAGAAAACTCCGAGCTATTTCTCATGAGCACATATGTCTAAATTTTAAGCACTAAGTGAAAATGAAGCATTTTACCCTCAATTTCTTCTCACCAACTTATTTGGAATGCATATTCTTTCATTCACCTTTTTTGGGAATGCTGCCTGGGTACCCAATGCAAAGTTTCTGATTTTAAAATAGTAAAGCCTTTGTGTGCAAAGATAATCTCTTATATTTATTTATTAGATACCAGCATATCTAACACAACGCAAGTCACATTGTAAAACTTCCATAAATACTTACAAAGAATTTGAAAAACTGTGTATTTAGGGTAACACTTTTTGTTGTTTGGACATTTGGTCCAGTGGTTTCCTTAACTCTTTCTTGTTTTTCATGATTGTTATCATAGACAAATCCTTCTTTCACTCTAGCAGGAAGTAGATTTTCTTTTTAAAAAACACATAAAAATGTATATATTCTATACTTGTATATTTTTGTATTGATGTATTGATTTCCTTCTGAAAACATAATCGGCCATAAGTATGAAAGAAGGATACTGCCAGAGACCACACTCTGTGTGCTGAACAATACTTTGGCAAGACTTTGTGAGCTACGACCTCCCTGGAAGGAGGAAGCACAGAGAGCCAGATATGCTGAGCTGACACTCCTAATGATGGACCTCTTCTGCAGATGGACACCACCAGCAATACCCCCTCCTCGCATCACCACCACCAAGCTGCCATCTCTGTCCTATCTCTATATTTAGGTTTAAACTCTAGGATTTTCCATGTCTACTGTGTGTTTTGCTAGTATTTAGGGTAGAATCCCCTCAGGGAATGGTGGTCTATCGTATTCTAAAGACGCAATCTGCTACGCATTCCGTCCTACTGGTCTACCTAAAATTGTGTAGCCTGTGTTTGTCCTTTCAGCCTCTTGTCTTAATTGGATGTGGGGAGGAGGGAAGCAACAACTCTTCCTTGTGGAAGAATTCCAATTAATAAAAGTAGAAAAAACGATGGAAATCAAAAATACAATTTCTAAATAAAACGGTTGTAAATGGATTTGAAAACCACAGTGATAACTGAAGATCCACCAATGGATGCTTCAATGAGTGGGTAATAGTCTAAGAAGAAACAGGATATTTGCTTCAATAGTATCTCTCCCAACATATTTAGTAATTACAAAGGGAAAAAATAGTAAGTTAGAGTGGAGAATCCTGGCAGACACCACCTTAGCCAGGTGATCAAAGTTAACATCACCAGTAACACCTGTGGACACCATGCCCCCCCAGATATGGTACCCTGAGAAGTACTCCTCGCTTCAATAGTACTCTTGCCCCTAATGCATAACCTCAGTCTGATCATGAGAAAACATCACACAAACCCAAATTGAGGGGCATTCTAACAAAACAAGCAAACACTACTCTTCAAAAGTGTCAAGATCTGGAAAGAAAGAGAAACTCTCACAGATCA
Organism: Kogia breviceps; assembly: GCF_026419965.1. Taxonomy (NCBI): domain Eukaryota; kingdom Metazoa; phylum Chordata; class Mammalia; order Artiodactyla; family Physeteridae; genus Kogia; species Kogia breviceps. The sequence goes on along the minus strand of NC_081330.1, from coordinate 126,776,471 downwards.
GAAGAGACTAAGGAGAAGTGACAGTTGAATGCAATGTGGAATCCTGGATTGGATTCTGGAACAAAAAAAGGATGTTAGTGGGAAAACTGGTGAAATCTGAATAAGTTCTGTACTTTTGCTGGTAGTTTTATGCTGAAGTTAACTTCTTAGGAGTTAAGAATAGGGGGAGCTGGGTGAAGGGTATATGGGAACTCTGTACTGTCTTTGAAACTTTTCTTTAAGTCTACAATTATCTCCAAAAGAAAAGATTAACTGTTAAAAAGAAATTACATCTTAGGTTCTAAGGGGTATCTTGTAGCAATCATGTTTTAAAAAATTAGCTCCAGAAGTTCCCTTTTAATCCTTTTTTACTTCCCAATACCTCTACCCCTGTTGCTACTTCTCCAAACAAAAGATTCGCAAGGTTGACAGAATGATTAATTAGTTCCATAACCTGCACTGAGATGGCTTCTTCTCTCTAGTGTGAAGTGTTCAGTGCCCAGTAGTCAGTCATGAGTCTTCTCCTTTTTAGCAAGATGCGCACATTTTCCACTCAGAAAGATGGCCCTTGTAGAGAGTTCATTCTAAACAGACTCAGGCTCCAGGGGGTGGGGGACCAAACAGAAATGGAAATATATTGGGCAACCACTTCACCAGTCAGAAAAGTACTTGGTGACGTTTGGGAAGATAGTTCATGTCTTGGACAGAAAACCTAAGGAGCTATTTTACACTGCAGAAAATACTGGAAGGTGAGGTAGAATGATCGCATCTTCTAGAGAAGAGCCTCTTGATTTAAACCCTGTTGGGGCTTTTAGGACAAATTTCCTGCTGTCACCTCTGACTATTTTCAAAGAAAATTATTTGTTTACTTTTAGATATTACTGTTAACGTTCCTTCCTTCCTCATTCAGTGGGTATTTGGGCTTCTCCCATGTAGAGGGTGGATGCTGCTCAGAATCCTGTGGCCAGTATTAAGTGATCCCATGGAAGAAGCCTGGGAGTTCATGTTGGAGGAGCTGCCTTGCAGCTCCATCTCTGGCTCTGTTGGTAGATGAACCTGAGGTGTAGAGCTGCAGTTCCCCTTAGAGAGCTGGCTCTCCAAATTTCTTAGATGTTTAAAAAATACATATACCCAGCCGCCCACCTTTGGAAATTCAGATTCAGTAGGGTTTTTGTTAGGATTCTGGTGTTTTCCAAAAAACAAGAACATTTGTAATGTGCAGCCAAGTTTGAATTTCCCAAAGATGCTTGATCATAAGCCTCACCAGAGAAACATTTCAAAACACATGGGCTGGTGGTAGAACTCAAGAATCACCATTTATTCCAAGTTCCATGGGTGATTATTATCCTAAAGTTTGTGAAATACTGATCAAGAGACAGAATTGGAATGTAGGCTTAAATAGCTGGGAAGTATGATACACATGTAGATTTTGTTATCTTTCATTGTATCCACGGATGACGTGTTTAGCATGACACAATTCCAGAACAAGGGATGACCTTGACTGAAAACAGTATTATATTCATTTGGATCTTCTGAGCTTATAGAGGCAGGAGGAGCCTTCCCAACCAGCAAAATTATCACGATCAACCCTAGGGATTAGAGCAGTGACATTTGACAGCTACCACTGCTTTCTATGCAGACCATCTGAGTAGAAAAGTAATTGTGTTCTCATGAGATTATGACCCCACTTTACAGGGTAAAATCAACAGATTTCAGGTATTCCCTCTAAGATAGGGTGTCCCAAAGTACCTATTGTAGAGCATTAGTTCTGTCTGGGGATCACAGTTCTGTGCAAGAGGTAGTAATTCCATGAAAAAGGAGTTGTGTGGACAAGTGGTTGGGGGAAATGTGTTATTTTAGATTCATCTCTTGGAGGTTCATAGCACACATTAGCATATTTAAGGCTCTGATAAATCCTACATGCCAGATTAACACTGTTTAATCCAATGTTTTAAATTAACTTTAATATAGAATTTTTTTTTTTAAATAGGGGCACCTAGTCACATCTGGCGGAACTGCTCCTTGAAGAAACCTTGAGGAACATTGTTCTAAGGTACTAATATTGCGCCGACACCTAGGAGAATTATTTATGGGATTTAATACTGATGACAAGGAACAGACATTTTCTGTTCTCAGAAGATGCAATTAAACAAAAAATTAGGTACAAATGAAAAAATACATTTGTTTAATAACTGATGGAAATAACCACATAGAAAAAAGAAATGTTCTGTTCTGTAAGTCTGTTTATATTGTGATATTTAGGGAATCAAACAAATTATGGGTTACCTAAGTTCGAAATCAAATAACAGGCATGTATTAAATACTACTGGTTACTCTTTGCTCTGTTAGTTGCCGTGGACACTACAAAGTGATATGGAACACAGATTTATAATCTCTTTAGATTTATAATAGATTTGTCATATTAATAGTGAATGTTTATTAAGTCTCTAATATGTGCTGCGGTCCAGTCTAGTGCTTTACATATATTATCTCACTTAGTCCCCACGATTGCCATATAAGGTAAGTACTGATATTATGCCCATGTTTTCTGAGGTCTGGATCTTTTCTAAGTCATACTCATATTTAGTAGCGAACCTGGTATCTAAGGCTTGAAGGTTTCACTCTAGAAACTCCAAGCTTGACCGGTACACTGCCTCCAAACCACACGCATGGGTCCTTGCTGGCTAAGCATGTGGAAGAAAGGATTCCTGAGCTTGGAGGCTCATCTTAATATTCCCCACTTGCTGTGGCCTTACTTTAAAATCTTAGCTTTGTTTGATTTAAACTATGTTTTAAAATTTACATTTACCTTTTAATTTAAAACATATAAGTATATTATATATATAATATATATATATATATATATATATATGTATGTATGCAGTGTGTACTATCAGGTTGAATCAACATACAGTACACACAATCAATATACATCCGGTGTATCCCAAACATTTGCTTTAACGTTCAAGAAAGCTCCTATCCCTTGCTTTTGTAGGAACTAGTGTTTCGAAAAAAAGCTTGACCAAGTTCATTTTTACCATCCTACTTCAGTGGCAGGCCACATGTGAAATTTCAGCCTTGTTTGGTTGGGCTCTGCACACGGGCAGATTTCATAGTCTGTCATTATTTCTCAGCGACATGGAATTAAAGGCCTTTCCTTGTGTCTGTTGGCAACTTTTGGTTCCTCGATCATACTGAGGTACTATAAGCATGAATAACCCTGCTGTGTTACCAGGAGTTTTAGTCTAGCGTACCAGATATGACTTCAGATCAGCCCTACCTGTTCGTTTTCTCTTGGTTGAATTTGGTCTTCTCCTATCCCTTTGGGCTTCTATCTTTGGATATTTATTTATGCTTCTGTTGTTTTAGAGTGCGGCTTTCTTGTTCCATGGGATCCTTTCAAAATAGTAAGTCGAACACGAAGATGACAAAACACTCTCATTGCATTATCTTTCCTTGTGTCGCCTTATTCCCTGCAGTTTCTTGGTGGGAGGCTAGGGCAAGACTTGCTACTGACTGGGTGCCAAGCTGTTCACCGTGTCACGTCTTTTGAACGTGCACATGGCGACAGCTCAGGCGCAGGGCCACAGGCGTCCTTGGAGGAGCCCCTTCCCTTCCAAATCCCTTCTAGGATGATTTTCCCATTTCCTGTCCTGCTGATTGCACCCTTGGAAGGGATTTGAAGTCTGGAGTGTCTTTGATGTTTTCTTCTGTCCATGCCAAAGCCTCCCCAGGAGACGACAGGCGCTCTCAAGCCTGTGCAAATGGGTTTTTAAGTCAGTGTGTCTGCCAAGCTGTTGTGTTTCTTTGCTGTCTCTTTGATGTCTATCTAGCATGGTGCCTCGTATGCCTCACCCAGTGCCTGGCATGTAACAAGTCCTCATTACCATTGGCTTGGCGCGGAAACTTGCACGGAAAATATTTCTGGAACTCCCCCTTACCCATCCCAAGTGTATTTCCTTCTTCCCGTTCCATCTCCTTCCCTCTCCCGTCTACCATACAGACGTTTGCCAGATGTGAAGAATTTTCAATACATTAAAGTGAAAAAAACCAAAACAAACAAATAAGAAAAACCAAGAAGAGATAAGAATGTGTTCCTTTAAATAACAGACTACGGGATTGGAATAAATTTGTGTCACTTGACTCGTACACTGAGAACCTACGGTTTCAAGGCTTCAGATCTTCTGACAAGGCTTTGGACTCAACCAGTTACCCCAGTTTAAATATATTCCTTTCTTGGTCTTTCTGAGGTGTGAGAAGGGTAGTTATGGAGGGGCTGATCCAAAAATGAGGTGTTAACAAATCAGACAATCACTTTCACCACCTATTGACACATACATGAACTCTACTGACAACTTTCACCATGTTCATTTTATTTTATGCTTACTAGTTGCTTTCCAAATGAAATGTTTTACCCTGAAGAAACTAGTGAAATAAAACACAAGAGGTACAACTTTAAAGGATGCTATGTTAAATTTAGAAGTTGGATAAGCCACTGACATCATTAAAACATATATATATATATGCGTATATTTCAGTTCCGAGACTTTCAGTCATCAGAATGTTCCAGTGTAACTCCCTGGGAGGGAGTACAAAAGAGGACATTGAGACATGGCGAGGCTCAGGGACTTGAGGCCAAGGTCATTCACTGAGTCATGTTTTCTCTCAAGACTTTCTTGAAGCATTCTCTTCTCTTTCCTCCTGACTGATTATTCCAGCTCTGTTCCTTCTGGGAATGTCCGACATTTTTCTTCTTTTTCAACTTGAATTGTTCTACCTGGTACATAGCATTCTTTCGCATTTGGTGTTTCCGTCCAACAATTCCAGCAGATGCTGCCCCTCTTTCCTTTCCACTTCTTTGAGCTTCTGACAAGCGTGCATAACTCTCCTTCAGTCTCTGCTACCTTGCTCATCTTGGTGAATATCTGCAATGAATGACTTGCCAACTGTAGATTATTAAGGCTAGTCTAGTGTTGGCAGACTTCAGCCCTGGGAGTGTTTCCCGGGGGACTGGTCAGGCCAGCTAGAGCCGTACGCTTGGCAGCATTGTGTTGCTTCGAATGATAATAAATAATGCAAGGAAGGGGGCAGTGTTTAGGTGAATAAGGGCAGAAATATTACTTCTGTTGGCTCTGCATTAACTACGGCATGCAGAGGAACAGAGGCACAGATAATCCAGATACCTAAACATGATATCTGTATGTGGCTCCATAGTGCTCCTTTTGCAGTGAAACTTGAATATGAGCTTTTTGACCTTCCGAACGTTCACAGTTTACACACCAGGGGCGTTGAACCACTGAACTGAGGTACTGGGCAGTTGGTCCAGATGATTTCTCCTGAAGTCGTCCCTCCAAACCTCATTTGCTGAAGATGGGCTGCTTCCCATTCTCTGTGGCTTCTTGTAGACCAAACCGTTCTGGTTGAAGAGACGTGTGTGCGCAGTTCAATTTGCCTTCCAAATGCAGGCACGGAAGACTTTCTGGGGTTCAGAGAGTATAGGCAGAAAAGGTTAAACAGTCTGATGGCAACTGGATGCTTGGTCAAAACACAAGCCATTACCAGGAGAGTTCAGACCAAAGGTGGCAGGGCCAGTGAAGAAATTCTAGAAAGAACACAGGCCAAGATCTCATGAAGGTCAGGAATGGGAACTGTGGAATGTGGGTGCAAGCAAGGAAGCCAGGCAAATGTGACATGATGGGAAAACAGAAAAGAGTAGCTGGTGTCGTCAGAACTGTTCTCTGCAAAGGGCCAGTGAATAAATATTTTGGGCTGGTAGGCTGCAGGCTCTGTCCCACAAGTCAGTTCTGCGGCAGCTGCAGTGCGGATGCAGCCACAGACAGTATGTAAAGGAACGGGAAAGGCAGGACTTGTCTCGCTGTGAGTCAGTTGGGCCTGTGCATCAGAGTTTGCCAATAACGAGGCAAACAGAGCCAATAGCACAGTTGGAGCCAAAACGTCCTTTGGGTTCTATACACAGTACCTCCTGGTTGGCCCCGTCTTCACTTCAAAACCTCCCCCAAGGGCCAGAGGACTAAACAAATGACTACAGTCACTTCAAACAAGGCAGAATACTTTGAAGGATTCTTGATAACGAGGGGTCAGAGTTCCTTTAGCTATTGCTCTATATCTAGATAGAGGGGCGAGCATTACCTTGGAATTTAACCAAATTACTTATGTTTATAATACATTCCCCCCCCCAGTTAGATACATTATATACTTTTATTTGGAAGTTAAATTTTAGAAGTGCTGTAGGTTGAGGTTTCTTGAGATATTTTGAACCAAAATTGAAGATAAGCCACTATTATTATTATTAAAAGGCCTCTTAACTTGAAATTTTATGATAGGAGTAATGTGAACCAAGTTCTTGCCTTAAATTATTTCAGTAAGTTGAAATAAAGGAAACACTAACATTCTCTCTGTCCTTTGATTCATCTCTGGCCTAGTGTTTTGTTTAATGTTCGCCTTAAACATTATACCTTTGAAATACAAGCTTTTAGAACATAATGGTGGCTAAATAGAGGAGGATGAACCAGAAGAGAATTTCAAATCACCTTGCTCTAGGAGAGTTAGAATATACAGAAAACATTAAACTAACCCTTTTAGGAGTAAGATATCAATTCTATTTTCCTTGTACCCTCTGGGCTTTTCTTGAATCTTTGAAATCCCTTCTCTATAACTGGAATCCCTGTGAAGATATTTCTGTATATTTATTCTCAAGTAGCATTAAAAACACTTTAGAATTCTTTGCTAACTTAATTTTATGAACTTTTATAATTTTATCAGCCTTGTAAGTTATCTGGATGCAAACATAATGCAAGAAAGGCAAAAGGCATAGCTGCTCAATTGCGGGATGAATAAAGAGAGAAAAATACCTTTCAATATTTTCAGTTTCCATAATGTCTTATTAGTCCTCTGGAAATTTAATTTCGAGCCTGTATCAGACTTTGCAGAATTGATTTGAAGTAAAAGAGCCAATTTCAATAAAACATCAGGAAGATGTTTTCCCGTTTTAAATTTCATTAGACTGAATACTGGTGTAAGACACACTTGGACCCATGTCTCAATCTACTACTTTGTAACATGGGAATTGAAATATTAAGCAAATTGTTTTTCAAGTACGAAACTTGTCAGCAATTTGCTTTTACCTTGTGACAAAAAATAATAGTCTCACATCCAAAACCAGTAAACAGACTATAGAAGCACTTGAGTCTTAGGGCTGTGAATATTCTGATTATTAAATCCATGCATTCCTTTGGGCATAAATTAAGTCGGCCACAGGGCATTTGGAGGGTGACCACAGCTTGACAAACCTTATGGTTCAGCAGATGTGGTTGTAAGATATGGCTTCACTGAAAAATATTCACCACTAAGCAATTTTAGAACTGCACTCTGAGGTTTTGATTTAAAAACCTGGAATTTCCAATAGAAAAGGAGTGGGTTTATATCATATTGGTCATGGGATACAAAAATACTTAGTTGCCTCAAGTAAGCAGTAATGTGAACCAACAGAGTATTTCAAACTGCAATATTTCTACAAATGTGTAAGTCATGAGCTGAGAAAGGCTTTCAGCACAAGCAATGGCCCTATTTCAGTTTCTTTTTGTTGACTTCCAGATACCCGGGGGCTTTTCGTGGTATATATATTAGACGCCTTCATGTGGATCACTTGCTTTAAAAGATCAGCTCAGTATTTGAGTAAATTATTTGAACAGTGTATTCTCTGATTGGGAAAATAATATGTGTATTTTCACGTAGGTGTAGAATTATTGAAATGTTCCAAGATTTTAGAGGAAATATCACAGCCACAATCATTTCCTTGGCTGTGGAGCTGAACACTATCATGTATAATATACATTTAGAGATTCCATAAAATCATGAAATGCACAGGAATCGAGTAAGTACCTAGACGTGCGGGAGAATAGGAACGAAGGAACTTCAGAAACAACCTAGTGTCAACCTCATGCTTCCAAGGTTTGGGTTAATAAGAATTGAGTCAGACCAGCAGTCCTCCTTTGATCTAGATCAAAACTTCCCACTCTAATTCCCTGGCTATGAGAGGAAAGTGGATTTCCAGATTTCTCTTTGTAAAGGAAAAAAATAAACGTGAGAGATGCTGACATACTTCTTCAATGGTTTTAAAACTTGTGGTTAAACTTATGAAACTCAGTAAGTTACAGTCCAACATTTACATAAAACAGGAGGGGGGCTGATGAAATTAACATGTTCAAAAGTTACAAAGGAAACCTCGAAGATAAGGCGGGATTGCTGTAAAATTTCCTTAACGGGTGCTGGTTCCCCACCTGGGGGATAATTCCTACTAGGTGAAATACTTAGTGCACAGAACCTCTTGATCTGTTCCAGTTCCTCGCTTACCTTCCCATGGAATATTCAGAGTATTTACCGGTTTTATTAGTCAGGACTCTTTGCTTTCCCAATCCTAACAATATTTATTTTTAGATATTCCTGTTTATTTGTAGTGCCCTTGAAAATGACCATATAAAACTTCACTGCACTAACTCATACAGATGAATGAAGACCAAGAAAAAGAAAAGTCGTGTTCTCATCGCCTAAGAAGTTGACTAAGAAGTGTTTTCTTACTAGACTGTAAGCTCTGTGAGGGTAGGGATATTAAGTAGTTGTCCTTCATGCGCTAGTTATGTGGTTTGTGCGTAATATAGCAATTCAATCAATATTTCAGTTTGATTGATTACACCCAGTGTTATCACCCCCCCCCCCCCCCCCGTGCAAAGTGTTTCCTCTACTTATGACCAATCACACTTCACAGCGACTTTTCTCGTTAGGCAATATTATCCTCATTTTATAAAGTCCCAAGATCACATAGCAGGAAAGCAAAAAGAATTGGGATTAGATCCTAAGTTTCTGATTCTAAGTTTATTACTTCCACATCAGCTGCCTAAAACAGTATTCAGTGGACAGAAGCAGTTGCAAAATCTTTCCTCATCCCAGCAAATAAAGGATAATATTTGATTCTTCTCATTTTTATCTGAATATCTGATATAGGTATCCTTAACCACAGAAAAGGAAGCGTTTTGAAGTTCATTATTTCTTTCAATTGTGAAGGAACCAAAAAGTCATCAGTTAAGTATTCAGAGAAAAACCTTCCCCATTCCAATATTTTCCTAATCACGTTCCTGGCTGGAACACAGGCACTGAATTTGGAACCTGAAGCCCATTTCCTGTCTAAAATGGTTTTCGTTCATTGAATGCGAACGCTTGTTTTTTATTGCAAAGTTGTTTACAAAGCCGAGTTGCTGGAATTCATTTCTTTAATGAACAAAAGAGTGATGGAATATGGAGCTGGAAGGAATTCACAGAAGGCTGCATGCAACTGGCAGCGTTTTAAGGAAAACTTTTCAGTTCTAATGGAGGCTCCTCAGTCCAAATTGGAGGGACATTCAGGTAAAATTCTTCTAATGAAAGAAATGAAAAACTGAGAAAAAGGAAGTTGGTAACCTCTTCAAACTAAACAGAGCTTGTTCTCATCCAAAAGAATCGTTCATTCAGCAAATATTAATGAACATAAAATCCTTGCTACATGCCAGGCATCAGGATACAAAGTTCACTAAGACTGATCTGTACTCATAAAATGTAACCAGTAATTTTATGTTTTGATGAAAAGTGGCAAATGACTGCTATTCTTAAAGGCAATTCGTTGAACTGAGAGCAAATTATATTCAGAACCCTAACAGGTGGAACCCTAACAGGTAGAACAATAAAATCAACACATGAGGCTGAGATCAGCTGGAAATACAAGTCCCCTTCAATACCAAAACTCGATAGACAGTTGACTTACAGAATATATGCATCAAAAGAAAGCATTCTTTTGTTTTTTAATTTTTTTTAAAAAAAGTAATCAAAACAAAATTAACAATTCCTTAATGTTCTCTAATTTCAATTGGGATACAATTCACATACCATAAAATTCACCATTTCAAAGTGAACAATTCAGTACTTTTTAGTATATTCACAGAGTTGTGCAATCATCACCATTACCTAATTCCAGAACGTTTTCATCACCGCAATGAGAAAACTCTGTACCCTTTAAGCAGTCACTCACTCTTCCCTCCTTTTCCCAGCCCTGACAACCACTAATTTACTTTCTGGATCTAGGGATTTGCCTATTCTGGACATTTCATGTGAATGGAATCATACAATATGCGGTCTTTTGTGATTAACTCCTCTCACTTAGCATTATGTTTTTGAGATTCATCCACACTGTAGCATGAATCACTTCATTCTTCTTTATAGTTGAATAATATCCCATGGTATGGATAGACCACATTTTGTCCATCTATTCATCAGTTGATGGGCGTTTGGGGTGTTCTCACCTTTAGACTATTATGAATAGTTCTGTGATGAACATTCATGTACATGTTTTTGTGTGACCATGTTCCTTTCATGGTCAACTTAGAAACAAAGAAAAGCGAGAGTCAGAAAAGTACCCAGCACTGTGCCAATGACAGCAAATCTATCAGTAGTCTGTTCCTTTTGTTGCTGAATAGTATTCCACTGTATGAAGATAAGACTATTTATTCATTTACCAGGTATTAGGATGCTTGGGTTGTTTCCAGTTTGGGGTAATTATGAATAAAGCCAGTATAATACAGGTTTTTGTGTGAATATAAATTTTAATTTCTCTTGGGTAAGACACTACAAGTGGATTACTGCATCATATAATTTCTACACTTAACTTTATAAGAAACTGCTAAAATCTTTTCAAGGAAACCCTGCCATTTTTCATTTCTACTGACAATGTATGAGTTCCAGTTGCTCCGTATCCTTGCCAACATTTGATATTGTCAGATTTTTGTTTGTTTCATTTGTTTTTAACCATTCTAATAAGTGTATAGTAGTATCTCATCAACAGTTTTGATGCTCTAAATCATCCTAGGTGCGTTTTTTAATACTGTTTTTTATTTGGCAAGCATTGGGTTGGCCACAAAGTTCGTTCGGGTTTTTCTGTAAGATACTATGGAAAAACCCGAACAAACTTTTTGGCTGACCCAATAACTTGTTTTGCTGTTACTGTTGTTGCTGTTTTTCTCCCTAGCGTTTAAAAGAACTTACACAGACGTAGAGAGAATAGTATAATAAATCTGCATAAACTGATGACCCAAGTGTCAATGATTATCAACATTTTGCCAGTTAGTTTCATCAAGCACTACCTACCATTTTCTGTTTTTTATCTGTAGTTCTTTAAAGCAAATCTCATACTTTATTTCAGGTCACTATTAAATATTTCAATATGAATCCCTTGAATGACTTTAAAAATAAAACAAAATGTAATCAAAACAAAATTAACAATTCCTTAATGTTCTCGAATATATAGTCTATGTTCAAATATCCCCAATTGCCTCAGAAGTGTCTTCTTAAAGGTTCTTTTGTTTAAATTTAATTTCCTTATGACATTAAGTGGAAGCTAAAAAATCCGAGGTCCTACTCTCTCCAAATGATTAAGGTTCCAATGAATTTTCAGAAATAGTTTGAAGTTCAGATTTTACCCAAGTTATAGTTTAGCTATTCCAAGTTATATTTGTATTGCACAGAAGTAGTTGGGCATTATAAGGCAGATATTAAGAATACAGACTTGGTGAATCATTTAACTCACAGATCAAAATACTTAAAAAATGACTGCGACTATTAAACATTGCAGCCAACTGATTCTGTTGGCAGTGAAGACATGGGTTGGCATTACCAGCCCAGGGTAGGACAGAAAGGACAAATACGGAGGTGGGGACACAGGAAGGGGCTCTTTATTTGGCCACCAGACAGGAAGACTTGCTTCTCTCACCTGGCATTGTTCCATACAAGGCTTGTTCATAGTAAGCCCTCAAAACAACTGGAGAATTAATTAAACATCCGACCAAGAGGTGTATCAGGGGCTTCAGCCAAATAAAATATTGGTTTTGTTTTGGAATAAAACCCAAATAAGGAAATTTTAAGTCATGTCAGTTTTAACTTTCACTTCATTTAATAAGCAGACGATATTTTATTTTGAATTAGTTCTACTTTAGTTCACAGTTGAGTCATACAAAAATCCAGAAATCACTATGTAGATTTGAAGATAAGCAACTTGTTCTGTTCTAATTGTTAAATTAATATCTCAGTTTAAATTCCTGGTGGTAACAAGACTTTTCTTCAATGCAAACTGTCGTGCTGTTATATGGCTCCCTACATGCCCTCAGCTCTTTTTCAGGGTTTGCACAAATGTATTTGCTAGCTCTATTACCGTTTGGTCCAGATAACAAGGCTCAAGTAAATGTAGCCTGCACAATAAGAATATAATCGCTGTTTAAAATCAAACTTCAGAGCGGGTCAACATGGCATAATCTGTCTAAGTGATCTGTAATTCGCCTCTCTAGATAGTCATCACGGCCCTGGAGCAGTTTAAAAGGTAGTAGCTGCCAAAAATTGTTTACCATTAAAGGTTTGCTTTTCTTTTATGTGGCAGGAACAAAGGCGCACTTCTAAATCTGTGTCTGAAAAATATGTAGGTTTCGAACACTCCTATCCACTCTATAACTCTTGATTTTGGTATCCAAAACAAACCTTTTAAGGTATTCTGGGGGTTTGGGTTTGTTTTTTGTTTTGCCTTGCTTGGGTGATCTGGGCGAAGGTATGTGGGTTTTACTTCCAGGGGCAAAGCTGACATAAAGAAAACTTGGAAAACACAAAAGAGTCCTGAAAGGAGGGTGTATTACACTGAAATGTATTCCAACAATTGCCAGCATATTTAATACCACGGAGTCATCATGATGGGGAATGTCCCCTTCATGATGGAGGACAAAGATGAGTTTTCATCACGGAGAATATACACCTCTCTTATTGAACCACGGTGCAATTTAGCAGTCCATATACTTGCCTTTCACGGTAGCTAAAAAGTAAACATTAGCATTTTTGTTCACTGTTCAATTTCATAAAGTTAGCCCACTGCATGGCTTCCATCTTCAAAAACGGCTAGTTTCCTTTTCAAGGCAACGCTAGAAGACATGACATTTTAAGCTCTAGGGGGCTCGACACTCATACATACATAGCCTCTCATGGATTCAATTAGTCAGCATTAGAACCTGAAGATCTAAGTTTCTAAGTTTCTGCTTAAGGCAGGTCTCCCCCAGGGCACTGTGCTCTGTCACAGTTACATTTGGTTTCTGCCAAGTTCTCTTTTTCGAACTTGGATTGTCTTTTTAGACCTTCACCAGTGGAAGGACAATGCCAGGCTTTTCATTAGTGTAATGGACCCATTCGCCAAAGCTAATGGGATATGATGTTACTGATCAAACTCCTTAGAGTAAACATGTTGGCCAAGTCATTGCTTGATTCTGCCTATTAGAATTGTGTCTTTCTTCCTTTGTTTTGTTTTGTCTTGTTTTGTTTTAACTACTAGATGAAAGAGAAAAAGATAGTAATGTTTTACAGCCAGAGTTTTTCAACCTCCTTGGCACTATGAAGATTTGGGGCTACATCATTCTTTGTTGTGGGAGCTGTCCTGTGCATCGTAGGATGTCTAGCAGCATCCCTGGCCTCTACCCACGAGATGTCAGTACCCACCCCCACCCCAGTCGTGACAATCACAGAGATCTCCAGAAACTGCACAATGTCCCTTGGGGGACAAAATCATGCCCTGTTGAGAACCACCATTTTATAACCAGCAAGACAAGTATCTATCTTCTGTCTTTTGAATTACTTATTCATTGATACATTCCACAACTACTCCATAAAGAGTGGTGCTGGACACTAGGTGGTACTAGACATGATCTTTGCATGATGCTTGTCTTCACAGAGTTTATGGATTAGGCTAGGAAGCCCACAGTCTAACCTTGTTCCTAACATCCCCCTAGCAAGAGCCCCGAACCACAGTCAATATAGGCTAGGACCCATTCTGTGAACTCACGTCTAGACTTGGTTCGTGACCTCCCTATTTGCCCCCAAATCCCCAAACCACACCACCTGTGTGGCCTCAGTGACCATTCCAGAAGATGATCCCCCTCTCTTTCGAGCTGTTTCACGTACTGGGTTTGTACCATTCATGACCTACTGCCTGGTTTATAGGTGCTACGTACAACTCATCATTTTCTTATAGCACCCCGCTTAGATGGCTGTTTGGTTGCCTGGATGCATGGTTGGGTCAATTACTGTGGAGCACCTTGGTAGCCAAACTAAAGAGTTTGGAGACAAATTTTTTTCTGACTATGAGAATGACATGACCAAAACAATTACTTAGAAATATCATCATGTGACACTGTGCTAGAAAGACTGGAGAAGGGAAAACCTGAAGGCATGAAGAGAGTAACAAAATTATGTTATATTCTTCCTATGAATCAATAAAGTACATCAGCAGAATAATGGCAACGTGAATGAGGAACAAAGGAACAAAGAGGAGAACTATTTTAAACACAAAGTAAATAAGATTTTGAAAGAGGAAGTGACCATTACAGAGGAAATGGAAGCCAAAGGACTCCGAAGTTTGGAGCGTGGGGATCTAAAAATATGGTTTCTTCATTAAATACAGATAGAAGTACTGAGACGAGCCAGGGATGTTCTGATGGACTGAGGTCATCAGTCTTCATGTAACTTCCCTCCTTTGAAAGTAATATTCTTATGAATATCCTACTCTTAAAGTCAGCGGTAGGGAGTCAGATGATTCACTCTGTGAACATCACATGGAAAACATTGATGAGTAAAGCAACACAGTATGGGGCAAAGAGGGCTTACAGGATCCCTCCACTGCCATGAAGAGAACAGACTATGATGGGTCTAGGGTAGAAGCAGGGATATCTTTTAGAAATCTATTACATTAGACTCCGGTGGCAGGGATGGGGACTGTGAGAAGCGGTCAGATTGGAGAGCTGTAGATGAATTCAGTATAAGAAGTAACTTAGGGACTCCCCTGGTGGCGCAGCGGTTGAGAGTCCGCCTGCCGATGCAGGGGACGCGGGTTCGAGCCCCGGTCCGGGAAGATCCCACGTGCCGCGGAGCGGCTGAGCCCGTGCGCCACAACTACTGAGCCTGCGCTCTAGAGCCCGTGAGCCACAACGACTGAAGCCCGCACGCCTAGAGCCCGTGCTCCGCAACAAGGGAAGCCACGGCAATGAGAAGCCCGCGCACCGCAACGAAGAGTAGCCCCCGCTCGCCGCAACTAGAGAAAGCCTGCGTGCTGCAATGAAGACCCAACGCGGCCAAAAATAAAATTTAAAAAGAAAGAAGTAACTTAAAAAAACAAACCAACCCAAGTTTTATGGCATGAATTACTGAGTTGAGGAATTTAGGGAAGTAGCCAGTTTGGGGGGGGGGTATCAAAAATTCATTTTTTGACATGGTAACATCAAGGAACTTGTTAGATATCCAAGCCCAGATATCAAGTAGCCATTTGAAAATATGAATCTAAAGTTAGGTGCTTGGCTGCAAACAAAAACACGGGAGTGGTATTGCACAGAGTTCTTAATTGCAGACAACAGAACCCACTCTTGCCAGTTTAAATAGAAAAGGGATGTTACATAGCTCCAAGAATTTTGGGGTGAGCTGGAACAACACTTGGAGGTTATGCAGCCAGAAACAATGCAGCCAGGGCAAATGGCTAACCACACCAGGGGAAAGTTCTAATGGAAACACCACTGTTGCTACTACTCACTGTGATGTTAGGAACTGGACATTGGAAATCTATCTGACTTGCCTCAGTCAAGGCAGACACCTCAGCCATCATGAAAGGTGACCCCGTCTCTCCTAGGCATGTCTGCACCCGAATCTTGCACTTCTGTGCATCTGAGTCCTAGAAATTTGGTCACATGTCTCCGTCCTAGCTACAAGAAAAACGTACAATTTTAGCTTTACAAGCTCTCCATTACTGGAAGGCAAGCTAGAGGAGTTTGGATTGAGTGTTGAGTAAGTCAATTTGCTATATCTGCTTTAGGGAGTCATTGGTGTATGGGTGGTATTTACAGTTTGGGAATTGGGCGAGGCCACCAGGGGAGAGAAGAGAGACAATGCCTGGGATGAGTCCTTAGGCACCCCAATACTTAGGTGTCCAGGAAGGAGATTGAGAAGGGTCAGGTAGTGAGGAAAAGAAGAACTAGGAAAGTGTGGTATCCTAGAAGCTCAAGGAATAAGTGATCAACTGAGGTGAATGGTGCTTTGAGATAAATTAAGGACAGAGAACTGCCTACTGGATTTGAGAACACTGACATCATTTGTGACTTTGACAAGAGGCATTTAAATAGATTGATTAGAATGGGTGCAGAAGAGCTCTGGAGAGGCTGAAGGGAAGACGATGTGTATAAAGGGGCAAAGACGTGCTGCTGGGAGTTAGAGGTGAAAATGGGACCAAGTGAAGATCTTCTTTCAAGTGGGAGATGTTTAAAAATTTAAAATGAGAGTGGGCAACCTTGTCTTGTTCCTGATCTTAGAGGACATGGTTTCAGTTTTTCACCACTGAGAACGATGCTGGCTGTGGCTTTGTCATATATGGCCTTTATTATTTGTCATATATGACCTTTATTATTTGTCACATATGGCCTTTATTATGTTGAGGAAAGTTCCCTCTATGCCTTCTTTCTGCAGGGTTTTTATCATAAATGGGTGTTGAATTTTGTCAAAAGCTTTTTCTGCATCTACTGAGATGATCATATGGTTTTTCTCCTTCAGTTTGTTGATACGGTGTATCACGTGGATTTATTTGCGTATATTGAAGAATCCTTGCGTTCCTGGGATAAACCCCACTTGATCATGATGTATGACCCTTTTAATGTGTTGTTGGATTCCGTTTGCTAGTATTTTGTTGAGGATTTTTGCATCTGTGTTCATCAGTGATGTTGGCCTGTAGTTTTCTTTCCCTGTGACATCTTTGTCTGGTTTTGGTATCAGAGGGAGGGTGGTCTCATAGAATGAGTTTGGGATTGTTGTGATGAGTATCAATAGTTTGTTCCTTTTTATTGCTGAGCAGTATTCTATTTTATGGATGTACTACCACTTCTTTATCCATTCACCAATGATGAACATTTGAGTTGCTTCCAATTGTGATTATGAATAGAAATGCTAATTACTTTCAGTTTTTTTGTGTCGACAGATCAAGAGATGTCTTCATTTTTACTGGGTAAGTATGGAGTGGGGCTGCTGAATTATAAAATAAGTGTTATGGTTATCTTTTATCTACACTGGTGTGGTAACCATTTTATATTCCAACCAGCAATTTATCTCATATCCTGAGAACTACCTAAACTCATTTATTAGTTCTAATAGATTTTTTGTAGATTCTTTGAGATTTTCTACAGTCATGTTGCTGAAAAAGACAGCTTTACTTATTCCTTTCAAATATGTCCCTTTTTAAAAAAAACTGCCTTATTTCACTGGCGAGGAATTGATATTGACTACAAGTAGTGAGAATAAACATCCTTGCCTTATTCCTAAATCTTGGGGAGAAAATATTCAGTCTTTGACAGTAAAGTATGATGGATGTTTTTGTTGATGCCCTTTATCAGAATGAGGAAGTACTTTTTGTTTTTTCATGATGAATAGACGCTGAATTTTGTCGAATGATTTTTCTGCATTTATTGAGATGAGCACGATGAATTTCATTGATGTTTGAATGTTAAACCAATCTTGCATTCCTAAGATAAGTCCTACTTGGTCATAACTTATTTTTTTTCACGCATTTTATCTGCTAAGATTTTGTTAAGAATTTTTATGTTTATGCTCACGAGGGATATTGGTCTGCTATCTTCTCTCCTTTCAATGTCTTTGTCTGGTCTTGGTTTCAGGGTAATACTCGCCTCATAATTTGAGTAGGAATGTGTTTCATCTTCCTCTATTTTCAGGATGAGTTTATATAAAATTGTGTTATTTCTTCTTTCAATGTTCATAAATTTTGCTGGTGAAGTCATCAGAGCCCAGAGTTTTCTTTGTTGGAAGGTGTTTAAATACAAATTTAATTTCATTATTTAGTATAGGAATATTCACCTTACCCGTTGCTTCATGGGTGAGCTTGAGTGTTATGTTTATGACCTCTGAGCAGTATTTCTCATTGCATTTACATGATCAAATTTATTAGTATAAAGCTGTTCATAATAGTCCCTTTATTTCCCTTTGGTGTCCTTAGGAAATGATGCCTCCTCTTTGATCCGCGATCCTGTTAATTTGTGAGTTCTCCCTCTTTTCTTGAACAGCTTGGCTAAAATTTTATCAATTTGATTGGTATTTTTCAAAGAAACATTCTGGGGCAGAATGGAGGTTTCGTGAAGTCAAAGGTAGGAATGCATAACATGCTTTGAAGAGAGACAAAGGCCAAGCCAGTGCTGCAGGCAGTCATGACTAGAATTCTTAAGCCCTGTGAGAAATCAAGCTGTGCATAATTCCGTTCTAGCACTGGCTTCTCTTGGTTGCATTAAGTGACCACTTAGAGGGAAAGCAAAGTTCAGCTCCCCATGCTGAGCTGTACACCTGAATGCTCTGGAAACTTGTCCTTATTTTATTCTCCTTCAAAACCCTACAGCCTGCTGACCAGGTGAAAGAATAGAACATATGGTCTCTATTTAATTCCTTCGTGCTTAGCGCCAAGACAAGAGGAGGTTGAAGAGTGAAGATCTCTTGGCTGTCTCCAATGCTTTCCTTTAATCTTACTTTATTTACTAAGAGCTAATAAAAAATCTGAAGTGCTTAACTCTCGAGTGTTGTTTTTCTTCTGTGCATTGGTATTTGATTTGTTGCTTGGCCTGAACCCCCCTACTCTTTTAACTGCTGAATGTGCCATTGTGAACCTCCTTTTTAAGGCTCTTTTCATTCTACTTTCTTTGATATATTTTTCAGCTTTTCAAAGTTTGTCTTTTCCCACTCATTCAAATTACTCTAACTTATTTTAAAATATAATAATATTGGGCTTATAAAAGTAACAATTTAATTTTAAAAGTCATAGTTATGTGAACAATTTTGGAAGAGAGGAGAAAACCATTTATAACCTTACTGCCCAACTGCAGTAGCTTTTCACTGTCTTTTAATATGCGTATTACATTCTGCAAACTGACAGTCAGAGAGTGTACAGAATTCTTCCCCAAATGTCTTTCATTCCGTATTATCCTATCAACACGGTTCTCTGTTTGCTAACTCTCCTTTGTAATTGCTAGGTTGGATATTCAAGTGACATTGCCTCAATTTACTTAGCCATCCTGCTATCAATGGGACATTTAGAACGATAATATCTGTTTTTAAGGCCATGTTAACACTGACAGGAGCTTTGTAAAGCAATCAAACCTGCACAAAATTAACATGTAAGGGCCAATAATGTGTGACACTTGAGATATGAAAATGACAAGCTGTAAAAACTTTGTGACAAATAATTCAACAAGAACAATAATTCTTCTTGTTGAATAATAATAATAATTATTATTGTGACAAATAATTCTTCGGTTATTGTCAAGACATACAGCTGTAGATGGGGGATGTGAGCATAGACATGACTGGAGTATCAGCATCCTTTTTAGAAGAGGAGAGGATGGTTATTAATGTAATCATCCGTCCCCACAGAGTCAATTTCCTGTCATATCATTTCTGAAATTTATCCTTGAAAATGTGACCCTTGATACTATATCCAACGCCCAGGTCAAACTAACTTTTACCTTTAATATTTGCACAAGATAAATATTTCTCTCTTTATCAATTATGCAGTAAGTAGCTTTTTAATTATCTTCCGGATTCTAAGAGTCACATCTTCTAATATTTTACTTAGAAAAACTGAATTGTTCTTCTCAGGGGTTCATATTTCTCTATAGACAATAAAAACTGAGAATACGAGCTTAAGAAACCTGAATGCATCGTTACTATTAAGCCTGCTCACCTTGTTTTTTGAAAACCAGGGAATTGTAAAATAGAAACATGCTCTTACCCTTTGTAAATTACTCACTGTCCTACCTCTTTTTAAACATTGTGCTTCTTAGTATATCAATTTCTTTTCTTTTTCAAATTATTTTAACTTGTTAATAAAATACTTAGGATAGGGTATTAAGAGGTATAAACTATTATGTATAAAATAAGCTACAAGGACATATTGTACAACACAGGGAATATAGCCAATATTTTATAAAAACTGTAAGTGGAGTATAACCTTTAAAAATTGGGAATCACTGTTGTACACCTGTAAAAAAATTAAAAAAATAAAATACTTAATATGTACAGAAATCCTTTGAGATTCCTGATATGGTCAAATCCTAGTCCAACTCATTTTACCAATACTAAAACCCTTTAATGCTCTTACTAGATTACTTTTTCCTTACTCATTCCATTTTTAATACCTTTTCCCTTTTTAATACATTTTACTTTAACTCTATTTTATAATACACTAGTATGCCTGTTTTTGTGTTTGTGTGCACACGTATGTGAGATTTGATATTTCCCTGAATATCCTTTTTTTAATCCCTTTATTTTAAAATATTTTGGATCACTTTGTTTTATGTTTCTCTTGTGAGCAGCATATATTTTATTATTTATCCAATCTGATAATCTTCATGTTTAACAAATATATTAATCTTTTTGCATTTATTCTTACCGACAAGTTAAAATTTAGGTAAGCTTTTACTTTTTTCTTTATTCTCTGCTACTATTTTTGTTTTCCTTTTTTGACTTCTGTTGGATTAATAACTTTTTCTGTTCTTCTTTTAAAAAGATATCGTTTGCATTTATATTACTTCAGTGGCTCTTCATGTTAACATACATTGCAATTCTACAATTTTCTAACAACTTTAAGGTTATTTGATGGTCCCACTCTTTTCCAGGACAAAGCAAGTACTTGAATGCCTTAAATTCCATAGAAAATTCCACACCCTCTCTTTTTATTACTGTTCATAATTTTACTTTGTTCTCTTTCAAAAAATAAACTTATTTCTTGTCAGAGTTATGTCCATTTACATATTTTATTTAATTTTATGCTCCCCTGTTTTTCTTGTATCCCACATTTCCTCCTGGGTTGACATTTCTTCGTGCAGAAGCCCCTCACTCCTTGGTACTTTAGTGAGGGTCTCTTGGGGGTAAATTCACTTAGTCTTTGTGAAACTGAAAACGTCTTTATTTTGCTTTTGTTCTTGAATGACAGTTAACTGAGTATAAAACCCTAGGTTGACATTTACCATCAGCACTTTGAGGCTATTAATCCTACATTATCTTCTGGCATCTATTTCCAATTATGAAGAAATGTCCTGGGAGTCTACCTGACAACAGTCCATTCTCTGTCTTTCTCTCCCTGGCAGCTCTTAAGTCCTTTTGTATACTACCCTTCATGTTCTGTAGTTTCATTACTATGTGTCTAGGTGTAGATTTATTTTCATTTAACCTTCTTAGTATGGGGGGCATTCTTTTAAATTGAGGACTCGTCTTTCTCCAATTTAGATATATTTAAGCTATTGTAACAGTCATTTCCTCTAATCTGACACCACTTTGACCAGTTAGGGGGTTGAGATACCTCGTCGCAGTCTCAAGAGGGTGCAAGTCTAAGATCTGCAACTGCTGTTTGCTGGCAAGTATGGTCATGCGCCTCCACTCTTCTCTGTGGTGTTTGACTAGAGTGGTTAGTATCTAAATGTTCTTTATGTTGCTAGTCTGTCCTTTTCCTGGTCCTTTATCTAGAGAGAGATGGCTTTTCTCAGGTGTTTGGGTTTTTTTTTTTTCTTTTTTCTTTTTTTTGTCTGTGCCTGTTAGCATTTCCAGGTATCCAGTCTGGGGCATAAGATATACAAAGGAAACCTCAGGTTCCAAGATCCCTAGTGGGTCTGCCTTCTTTTCTCCACCTTTCTAAGCATTATGTTTGTTTTATGTATTGTGTTCAGAGTTTTTAGTTCTACCTACTTGGAGAAATAGGGAAAAGTATGTCTACTGCATCTTCTCGGAAACAAAACCTATGTGTTTTAAAGTCTTTGTCACTCTCCTCTGTAAATTGATTTTAAGTGGGAAGAACAAATAATTATTTAATTATCAATATTTCTGGCTATGTTTCTTGCATTAGATTTCTTCACTTGTTTTTGCATTTTGGTTTGTAAGCTCATTTGAAGAGGAAAGTCTTGCTTTATTTCTCTTTCTCTCTCAATTATCACCCATCTCTTTTTCGTAATTTTGTTGTTTCTTTCTCCAGACCCTAGACCCCAATTCTAGAACCAGGTTGAAAATGTAATTCAGGGTCTCTGCTCTTTGCACTAAGCAAGAGTTATCACAGGCCTGGGTCCCAAGCCATTTGGTGATTTGCTTAAGCTCCTAGTTAACCAACTATGCCTGAGGTTTCCCACAGGCTTGGCCCATAGGTACCTAACTGTGAGCATGGCCCCGGGCAGTGAGTGGCAGCAGGTTTCTCAGCCTCCTTTCATTCGTGAGGTAAAAGAAGTCCCATCTCAGCCCCAGCTTTAAGAAATGAGCCTATCCTAGTGCATCTCGGGTAGAGATGGAGAACCAGAGAGTACTTTAGTTGCTCTTACTTTGCAGAAGTCCAACTACCTGCTATCAGACGCAGATTCCAAGAGGTCGCTTGCTTCACCACCGCCTGCCATTTTGCTCTTCTGTTATATTTCTGGACCACAGAACGATTTAATTACATGCTCTCTAAAAAAATCTTTTTGATATCTCATTGTCATGTGCTGGGAGCAGAAACTGTACACCAAAGCGTGAACTTACTGGGTCATCTAGATGGAAAATCTAAACTTCTCTTAAATATGTTTTGGAAACACTTGGAGGAAATAGTTTATATAAGACAACAAGCTCCGAAATCCAAAAACACCTTTAAGTTTGTTTCATAGCAGAACCAGTTTTTTTTAAAGAGTGACATCATCTATTTATTAGCCATTCTGATATGTAATTATGCACTTCTCTTACATCCCCTCCACCTCAACCTACTAGCCAAGTATGGGGAGATGGTAACTTTCTGCTACATTGTTATTGAACATTATTGGGTAAATGCAAGCCAATTGTTTACCGTGATTAAATTAACTTTCTCGTAAACTTTATTTTCTGGTGCTAATAATTGTCTCATTTTGCTTTGCTTCGTTGTCTTTTTACTTATGCGTAATTCTTCCAATACTGTAAAATATTATGGCAATGCAGATTTCTATGTGATCAAATCTCTCAGTCCCTATACCCTTCTCTCCTTTCTGACTTTCTTCTTATACTCTGCATCTTCTTGTTCCATTAGGACCAGTTACTTTCTTGGACTTCTGACAGTTGTTTTCTTGAAACTTCTCTTTCCCATCAACCTTCTCCTCTTTCCTGTGCTGCATCTCTCGTTTTCAGGACTTGAGCTCTTCTTTCTTGGTTTACTATAGTATGGCCC
Organism: Kogia breviceps; assembly: GCF_026419965.1. NCBI lineage: Eukaryota > Metazoa > Chordata > Mammalia > Artiodactyla > Physeteridae > Kogia > Kogia breviceps. Next base: position 126,753,184 of record NC_081330.1, on the reverse strand, counting down.
ATGCTCCAGGAACTACCTAAGATGCACTAGAAAAACCTTTAAATATGTCTGTTTTGCTCTCATAAAATGATGAGTTTACTCTCATAAAATGATGAGTTTAGCTAGTATAGCATTCTCGGTTGGAAATTATCTTCCCCCCACCCTGAAGTTTTGGAAGTCACTGCTCCATTTTCTTCCAGTTAACAGAGTTACTAAGTCCAAAATAGTTTTCATTCCTGATCTTTCAGATAGGACCTGATTTTTTTTCCATGGAATATTTTAGGATCTTATTTACATTCTGCAATTTCATAACTGATGTACCATGATGTGGGGGTTTAAAATTCTTTGAATTATGCTCTTGGTGGGTCTTTTCAATATGGTTATTTATGTACTTGAGTCCTAGAAATTTTTCTTGAGTTATGTGGCAGAGACACCTAAACTCCCATTGGAATGTTGTTTTCCCCCTTTGCTATGGTCTGAATGTTTGCGTCCCCTCGAAATTCATGGGTTGAAATCCTAACCCCAAGGTGATCATATGAGGAGGTAGGGGCTTCGGGACGTGATTAGGTCATGAGGGTGGAGTCTTCGTGAATGGGATTAGTGCCTGTATATAAAAGAGGCTCCAGAGCACTTGCTAGCCCCTTCCACCATGGAAGAACACAGCAAAAAGTTGGGAGTCTGCAACCCAGAAGAGGGCCTTCAACAGAACTTGACCATACCGGTAACCCTGATCTTGGACTTCTAGCCTGCAGAACTGTGAGCCATATATTTCTGCTGCTTATAAATCACCCAGTCTATGGTATTTTTGTTATAGCAACCTGAATGGACTAAGATAGAAAACAGAGTTTTGTTTTTCCCCTCTCCAGAGTCCAGCCCCCTCCTTGCATCCAGGTAGGCGAGATGATAAGTTCTCCCCAGGGAAGTGGGAGAAGAAGTGACATGTGTTACTCTGGGCCAGTGTAACGAGGAAGTTGGCAGGTTGCTCTATTCTCTTTTCCTCCACTTGCCAGTGAATGTGAAGGTGCAAATATCAAGGTGCTGGGATGGCAGAGCCACAAGGCTCATGGGTCCCTTAGTCATCACGGGGAAGAAGCAGTTGGTAACCAGTAACCAGGAATGTTTACCTGTTGTGTGAGTGAGAAATGTCACTTTAGTTTTATTAAGCCACTGATGTTTAGAGCTTATTTGTCATAACACTCAGTGCTCCTTGACTGATAGATACATTTCTCCGAAATATTCTCCCAACTGCTTTCTCTGCTCTCAATTTCTGAAATGTCGATCAGTAAGATATTAGACTTCCCAGATTAATCTTCTAATTTTTAATCTTTTTTTTCACTTTGTATCTCTGACTTTTTCCTTTTGCACTTCTAGCGGTATTTATTTGAAAATTTCTTCCAACCGTTCTATTAAAAACATTGGAGGGGAGAGGGAGAGAGCTATCATATTTTTAATTTCCAAGAGTACTTTCCTTTCATTCTTCTTTTATAGTATATAGTTCGTGTTTGATTCAATATTTTCCTTATCTCTGAGGATAAGAATTACAGCTTTTAAAATTATTTTCCTGCTTTTTACATCATTTATTTCCTTTTTGTTTGTGTGTATTGAAAGCTATTCCTCAATGTCTTATGATCCAGGGTAGCCCTGTTTCTTGAGATTGAAGCACTAGAAATCTGATTGAAATTCTATGTGTGGCAGGGGGGGAGCGGTGATGGTCTTGGCAACTAGTGGGCTTCCTGTAGGGCAACTGGATGGCCAATAGCTTCTTCATCGGACCTCCAGTTCTGTGCCTTGGGTTCTCAACTTGGCCCTGATATTCTGAGAGCCATACAGGGGCAGGAGGCCGGGTGGGGCCATGGAATGAAATTCCCATAACTTTTTTTTTTTTTTTTTTTGCGGTATGCAGGCCTCTCACTGTTGTGGCCTCTCCCGTTGCGGAGCACAGGCTCCGGACACGCAGGCTCAGCGGCCATGGCTCACGGGCTCAGTTGCTCCGCGGCACGTGGGATCTTCCCGGACCGGGGCACGAACCCGTGTCTCCTGCATCGGCAGGCGGATTCTCAACCACTGCGCCACCAGGGAAGCCCCCCATAACTTTTTATGCACACTTGCATTTCACCCTCACCTCCATCTTAAGATGTGCCACGTGTCCCCCCCCCCACCCCCATGCTCCCGCAGTCTGAAGCCTCTCTAGTTCAATGTCTCCATGGAATAAGACTCCTGGTCTTATTACAAGGATTAAGGAGAAATAATTACCAGATAAGAAAGCTAAGGCTGGATTGCTGAAGCAGAGCAGGACTGCCCAACTGGGATAGTCCAGAGTTTTACTGGTCAAGTAATGTATTAATGATTATTTTGGCCAGGATATGGGCAACACAGGAGAGACAGTAAGTGGTGTACGGTTTGGGGTCCTATCTGATTGGCCTTCCTGTAGGATAGAAGGATCCCAGCAAGGATAACCTGGATCATCAGGATATCTCACTGTGGGGTTTTCCTAAAAACAGAGCCTGAGATGATGAGAGTGAACTTGGCACGTGATATTTGAAATAGAACGGAGGGAACAAGGAGAGTGAGACAGAAAGGGGAGAAAAAGCCACAAAAGACTGAGTTACTGATTTAATAGAGTGTGGGAAACTGGGGCTCAAGCCCAATCAAAACCATCTGAAGAGCCAGTAAAACAGACCTCAGAAATGTCACATCAAATGAAATGGAAATAAAGTCATTGGTCTATTGACTCTCACTGCCTCTCTTACCAGGGTCACCCCTGGGAGCATTAGCACCCCCCTCACACTTCAGAGCAGTGGTTGTTTAACACCTAAAGAGTCTCCCCCTGCTTTGGAGACAGATCCTGGCATCCAAACAAAGAGATGCTGAGATGGAGATGCTGCAAGCTCGCAGAATGCATCGAACGTTCATCCCAGCTACACGGAGATCAGTTAGACTAAGAGCACACAGTGAAAGACACCATGAGGATCTGCTACACATGGGTGGTGGAAGATGATACAAGTGACCCAACAAAAGAGAGAAGCACCTGCGTAGCTCAAGGGAATCAAGGTCACAGGGTTCAAACAGAGATCCTCCAAGGAGCCCTCAAAAAGGCCCACATGAAAAACAAACAAACAAAAAAACAGCTTGAAACAACTGTCAATCACGGCAAAAGCAAAGCCAGCTCAGAAGGGACCAACGCCTTCCGTTCCCTTTTCCCTTTCCGACTCCTCCCTGTGTGCAGACGCTTGGGCCATCCCGTCAACAGGCTGGAGGACTGGAGAAGAGGAGAAATCCAAGTCCGTGCCTCCTCTCTCCACGGGAGGCTTCAAGCCTGGGGAGGTGAGGAAGGGCTGCCTTTAAATCAGGTTCGGAGTTTTCATTACTATCCTGGACTGGACACTGATTTGTGAACCGAGACTCTTTGCAACTCTCTATAACCGTAAGAGCTACATGTTACCTAAGAAAGAACAGAAAAGTTTCCATCCTGGGGCAGGGGACATTCAACCCTTCCAAACAAAGTTCTATGGGGGATGTGGGAGATCAGTAAGATTGCTTTTTTTTTTTTTTTTTTTTTTACCCAGTACGCCGCGGGCCTCTCCCGTTGCGGGGCACAGGCTCCGGACGCGCAGGCTCAGCGGCCACGGCTCGCGGGCCCGGGCGCTCCGCATCACGTGGGATCCTCCCGGACCGGGGCACGAACCCGCGACCCCTGCATCGGCAGACGGATTCTCAACCACTGCGCCACCAGGGAAGCCCAAGATTGCATTTTGATTGTGGCAACGGTTGTCCTTATAGGATCTAAATGTATCAGGCCAGTTTTGTAAAATAAAATCCATCTTTGCTTTTCTTTTATTTCCGAGTGACCATATTTCCCGAAATGAAAAAGGTGATGAAGGATCTGACAGGCAGGAAGTTTGGCTTGAGGCTGTAAGAATCCAAATCCTTTACCATTGCTGATAAGGCCTGGTGTGGTCCTGAGCCTGCTTATCCCTCCTACTCATCTAATACCCTCTTTCTCAAATTCTGGGCTCCGGCCACACTGACATTCTTTCACTTCCTACAGAACATCACCATGTAGTCCCTCCCCAGTCCTCCATATTATCATTCTCTCTCCTCTCCTCCCACCTCATCTTTTACACCCACCTAATTACTTATCATTCACTAGATCTCAGCTGAAACCCTGCCTCCCCCAGGAAGAGCCCCACCAAGCGTCCAAGTTTACATCATGTATCCTTCGGGTGGTGAAATAATTCATGGTGCCCCACCCCTCCCAGCACCTCATCACTACTGTATCTACCTGTTTACTTTATAGGGCACTCTCTGCCCTCACCCACTACCACAATCTCTGTAGGAGGTCGTCCGTCTGGTTCACATCTGCAGCCCCAGGAATTAGCATAGTGTCTGGCATATAGTGGAAACGCTTGTCAAATGAATTAATTTCTATGTGCATGTTCATAAAACATCTGACAAATGTACGCAAATTAAGCCACAGGTTTTAAAAAAAAATCAGCTTTGCAGGAAAGAAGAAAACGACAATATACTGGAACCATCCTGGAAAACTCAGGATTTATGGTGGCTGTATATCATATTCCTTAAGAGAGAGTTTCTCAAAGTGCGGTCCCTGGGCCAGCAGCGTCACTGGGGAACTTGTTAGAAATGCACATTCTCGGCACCTCCCCCTCATCAGAAACTCTGGGGGAGGGGTCCAACACGTGTGTTTCACAAGCCCTCCAGGGTACACTCAAGTTTGAGAACCGCTGCCCTAAATGCCCCTCCCCCAAAAAGCGCTGAAGTCATCTTTGGAAGGAGGAGATGGTGTCTATTAAACATCCCTGAAAATCGGGATCGCCCCCCTCTTGAGGCCTTTCAAGTTACCCATCTACACTAAAGGCCTCCCCGCGCAGTCCATTACCCGAGGACTCAGCTGGAAAGGATTACATGTGATCAGCACTGTCAACGTCTACACACGGGGCCCAGGTGCGCGCGTCGGGTACTCCTGGCTAGGAAATCACTGGATTACTTGCTTCATTTAGTTCTACATTTTAACGGTCTGACATTTTAAACTGCATGGCTGCGTTTTTAATCAGATGGGCCTATATCTGTACCTATCTTGGCACAATGACTCACTTTGTGGGAGAGCTGAGTAAACAAGGGCGTTAAGCCTCAGGTTTGGCCAAAGGGAGAGGAAGTGACACTTGAAATGTTTGGCTGATCCATGTGTGACCTCGACATGTGAGATCAAAGCCTCCAGGTGGAGAAGAACGGTGAGGAGCCACAGAGAAATCAACCAGACCCCGCGGTGAGTATAATATGCTGACTCCTTTACCCAAGGAGGTCGTATATTCTTAAAGTCCTATCAAGTTCAGGGAGGGGGGAATTTCTGTACCTTGGATCACATTCTGTTTTACCCATGAGGGCCAACAAGACCAACGGGACAGACCTAAGACACAGGAAGGCAAGTAAGTTTTTAAATGGGGTAAAAAAATAAATAAATTTTTAAAAACCAAAACACAAACAAAAAACAAACCTAGGAGAGTGAAGGGAAGGAAGGAAAAAGAGTGAAAAATCTTCAGTTCAGGTTGACAGAAAACAAAGAATAAATAAATAATGTGCCAGACACTATGTAGAGGAGGAAAAAAAGAGAGAAGAATGAAAATGCTCATCATCTTAGTGCCAAAAGCTATCTACTTATCCTCTAGAGTGTCTCTGTCCATAAGGAAACTGATAGCCACATGGAGCTATTTAAATTAACATCAATTAAAATGAAAGAAAATTTAAAATTCGGTGCCTTAGCCACACACGCCACATTTCCGCTGCTAGTCATATGCGGCTATCATATTGAACAGCACAGACGAGAACACTCCCATCATCCTAGATGGTTCCATTGGACAACGCTGCTCTAGAACTTACTCTAAGGCCCAACTTCCAAGGATATCCAAATTCACAGAATATGTAAAATCAGAGGTAAAGGGCCAAGGATGTAAGTAATTTTGCTTTGTTGATGAGTTAGAATTTTCCCTGAAATTCAGTGCAAACACGGCCTGATTTGTTGAGCTACACATCTCTCAGGCATAAACACAATTTAACACAACGAATGTTAACTTGAATGCCTGCTCTGGGCAAGGCACTGCCTTGGGTACCACCTGAAGAGTCAAGATGCATAGAATGTAATTCATGTTCTCCGGGGTCATATTTGACAGAAAATGTAAGACCAGAACACAGTTACAAGAAAAAATAGGTACATTGGGAGAGGTATAAATTAAGGTGTGGGTCTCCAGCATTGCCCTGCATAGAATAATAGCATTGTTAAAAATACAGATGCTCCAGCCCCATCTGAAGAGAGAGGTTTCCAGCATCAGGAATATACCTCCTTCACAGACGCAGACACCTGCAGGATGGCTGTTGGGTATAAAGAGAGAGGGCACTGTAGGAGAATGGGCATTCTCCTACAGGCCAAGAGAAGGAGCATTTATGAACTAGCTTTGGCACAAACATGTGTGTGTTTGTGACCAAACCACTTCAGCAACTTAACGAGTGACTACTGTCAAAACATCCCATCATGATTTGTTTTTGAATCTTCAAAAGCCGAAAGGACAGTTTGCATCCTTGAGTAGGAAAATGATCTCAGGAGTTAGTGAGATCTGAATGGAATTAACAGGGAAACAAAGTCCTGAAGTCACCAGAGCTATTCAAAGGCCTTAAGCCCAACTGGAAGACAGTATAGCCTATCCTTTGGGGACAGATGAGTCATCTGTTACACTTAACAAGCTATTAATTAATCTACGGGGATCAGCAATCGTTAAGGGAAGCACACTTTTTTTTTTTTTTTTTTTTAATTCGGTACGCGGGCCTCTCACTGTTGCGGCCTCTCCCGTTGCGGAGCACAGGCTCCGGACGCGCAGGCCCAGTGGCCGTGGCTCACGGGCCCAGACGCTCCGCGGTACGTGGGATCCTCCCGGACCGGGGCACGAACCCGCGTCCCCTGCGTCGGCAGGCGGACGCTCAACCACTGCGCCACCGGAGAAGCCCACACATTTTTTAAAGATAGAATAACTTTGGATTATAGGAAAGCATCCCTGGGGACTGCAATATGTGAAGCTGAGAGCAGCTGGCAAATATTATGCCCCAAGATGCTGGGCTTATCAGGTAACAGTAACTCTGAGGCTCTTAGCCAGGGAGTAACTTTGTGAGCCTACGGTAGCAACAGCTATCTTCTGGCCCATCCCTCAGCAGTAACGGCTTTAACATCAATGGCTGACTGACTCGGGCCAGGGAGATGTACACCTGCCCTGTGTTTGAACGAAACCAGAGAAATCAGCATTATGTTTGTCGTTGACTTTGACAGCGTCATAACCTAAAATCACGTATTAAAAGTTTAACTTTTCCATTCTCCTCCTGGTTTCCTTTTTGTTTTTCTATTCTGGGATATTGCAAAAATTCATGCCTTCTCTTTTTCTTTGCCTTCCTTCCTTCTTGTTCCTTCCCATCTTTCTTCCCTTTTGATTTTTTAAAGATCGGAGATGAAGGGGATTGCTCTTTCTTAACAGGATAAAGCAGGTAGAGAGCAAGAATGTTGATTCACTCAAGGCTGTCTTAACTTTCTTTATCTGAACATATCCTGTCACCACCACCAGAATGCCTTCTTTAATGACAATTTCCTGTTGTACCAGATTCCAAGACTTTAATCCTTGTAAATGGCCACGCAGATGTTAGATATGTAAGTCATGTGCAGTTGTTCCAAGGAATTTTTACTGAGTTACACTGGACATGCAGGTTAAAAATGCAATTTCTGGCTTTTATTAAACACTACAAGTCTAGGTTTCAACTAACTCAACAAAGAAAACGTTGGGAGCGATACACAGCACATGGGAAGACCATCAGGTAAGGTTGTACTGGTTGTACACTGCTCAACTCCAGGGAGAGCCATTCACAGTCTTTGAAGTGAACAGTGTCCCTGGGAGTTGTACAGTGTACAACCTGCTCAACTGTTCATAACAGCCTTAACAGGAAGCTTTCTAAATAATTATTATAGATTATTTGTTCAGTCAAGTATTTACTGGGTGTTTATCATATGTAGGCTCTGTACTAGATCCTGGTGAGCAAGACTGATTAAGTCTCTCTCTTCGTGGAGCTAACAGTACACAGGCAGACCTCATTTCATTACGCTTTGCTTTCCTGTGCTTCACAGATATCCCCCCTTTTTTTAAAAAATAAATTGAAGGTCTGTGGCAACCGTGCATCACGCAAGTCTATAGGCACCCTTTTTTCAACAGTATTTGCTCACTTCATGTCTCTGTGTCACGTGTGGTAATTCTTGCAATATTTCAAGCTTTTAAATTATTACATTTGTTGTGGTCATCTGTGAGTAGTGATGATCTTTGATGTTACTACTACAGAAAGATTACTGCTTACTGAAGGCTCAGAGGATGGTTAGTGTTTTTTAAGCAATAAGGTATTTTTAAATTAAGGTATGTACGTTGTTTTTTAGACATAATGCTATTACACACTTAATAGATTATAGTTTAGTGTAGACACAACTTTCATATGCACAGGGAAAACAAAAAATTCATGATTTGTTTTATTACAATGTTCACTTTATTGTGGTGATCTGAAACTGAACCTCCAATATCTCCAAGGTATACCTGTATTAGGAGAGTCAAATAATTAAGCAAGCACTCGTGATTAAAGCTGGGATGCAAGACGAAATACATGGTGCTATGGAGCACAGAGGACGGAGTCCCTTTGGGAAGGGGTCAAGAGAGGTTCTTAAAGGAACTGATGGTGATTTCAAAATACTACGAATGAATAGAAATTCGGCCAAGTGCGTGGATATGGTTGGCTTGGGGAGGTGGTAGGGGATGCTGAGAAGAGAATGTTCCAGGAAGAACAACAGTATATGCATGAAAAGGACCGCACGATGCGTGGCTCACTGAGTCATCAGCTACTTCCTGCTGCCACTGTTGTTGGGGCCAATGTACTTGTACTCTCAGTGCCCAGGGCAGAACCGAGCCATGGGTCCTGCTTGGGGAAGTCGTCATCCCTACGCAGTCACCTGGACAGCTGTGTTTTGCCCCTACTTAATGACACTTGTCTCCAACCTTACGCTTTGTTTCAAAGTAATCAGAGTATTTTACTCCCCACTTGACTGGGGGAACCCACTGAGAACAGGGTGTATTAGCTCTCAATGTCCGGTTATTCTATCTTGGCATGTGGGAAGCATCCAATAAATATTGGGAGAAAATAATTGAGCCCTCATCTAACTTATGGTAAATCAATGTGAGATAAGGACTTGGAAACTTTATTTTTCCTTTTCCCAAACTTTCAATTAACTGAAAGCAACATAGACATCTATCTCAGGCAGTCTCTGAGCCATTAGTCAACACATAAAGTGCAGTTTCCTGATATTATAATATGACAGAAAAGGACATTTAAACGAGTAATGATATTTGCAGCAAAAGACTCATGATCTCATGT